>NC_139242.1:38458467-41250967 GCF_977018435.1 Lepisma saccharinum | reverse complement strand
TTTCAGTCACGTTCCGGTGATTGATTTCACTACGCTCATGTCTCAGAATACGAGAACCGGGAATACGGCGGTGGTGGGGGTGGGTGGGGCAGTCCTCGCCCGCAAACATCAGCCTTGACATCAAGGTTACTCGAGCATCAAGAGACCGCCTCTTTCCTTACTTCCTGTGGTCGATGTCATTCACGCCTCTTGGGTTCATTGAACACTGGAACAACAGATCCAGTTGTTGCTGTTGTTGTTTTCAGTCATTTTTACGTCACAATACAGTAGGAAGGATATCTGACCACCGTATGAGAAACACCCGAAGGGTTGATCAAAGACGTTCTGCTTCTGCAAGACAATTCACGCCCGTATACTGTCCACCGCATGATTTGCACACTACACTCGGCTGGAAGTTTGGACTCTCTGATAGCGTAGTGGTACCGTCGTCGCCTTGTAATCAAGTGTTCTGTACCACTTCAATCTGTAGGTCCAGTCACTATTAGTCTTACCTGTGCATAAGGTGTACTTAAAACTCAAAGAAACTTAAACTCGGCTGAATTTGACTGTCACACCCTCCTTACAGTCCGGATCTCGTTCAAATCGATTTTTATTTCTTTCGATCCAGCATTACAGTAGTGTCGAATAGGTGAAGCAAGTAGTCCGATCATTGCTCCGGTGTAATGAGAAATCTTTCTACGCTGCTGGTGTTGGTATCCAAGCACTAGTAAAGCTTTGGGATAAGTGGATTAATATAGAGGGGGTTACATAAAGAAACAAGGATTTTCATACGTCCAAATTTGTTACGTTATTCTGGAAAATTAAAAGTTGAACGCCCCTTACCGACTTCCGTGACGGAGTGGTTAGCAAAACGCACTACAATACCAGGGGTCCCGAGATCGAATCCCGGCCTGGGCACGGATCTTCTCTGTGAGTGTCCCTTCAGCCGACAAGCTAAACGTGTCGCTTTGGTTCGAAAAGTTACGTTTATTTCTGAAGGTTGGTTTCCAAGTCTTCTCAATATTGTGCATTGTGTCGCCTCGGTCTGTTTGTACTACATGAACGGTGATTGTTTCTTCTTCTTTTTTTGTAGACGGAAGGGGCTCGAGTCGTTTGTCTCCTGTTGCGTGTCGTCCATCGCTTTAGTCTGAAAGCTCCCTTAGTTTTACTTGTTCGCTGTGACATGCCAGTGTCAGAGTGAACACTGGGGGTGAACAACCCTTTGGTGACCAGTCTTCCCCAAGAAAACAAGTAAAACTACATAAATAAATGCTCTTTCAGTCCAATGACACACGGTTAGTATATTAGACATACGTATCTTCTTGTTCTCCAGATAATATTCCCGTTCCCGTTTGGTTGCCCGTTACTACCGCTGTGTTAGGGCCAGTGGTTAGAAAATATACTAATGTCCAAAATTAAAGCGACAAACGGAAATTCTTTCCCGTGTGTCCATTTGACCACATAATACGATCAGGTGATAGTAATATTTATGATGTCATAGACAACTGGTTTAAGATAGGAAATAAACTAACCTTAATGTGCCAGGATTTATCAACAAGAAAATCACGATAGCAACAGGTTAAACTTTGCAAATTTATAAAAAAAAAAAAAAAAAAAAAAAAAATCACGCGATTAAAGGATTTCTGTTTGTTGCTTTAATTTTGGACACTAGTGTAGTAACACGTTAAATAAACAAGTGGCCAACAGAAGAAAACGGTAGAAGATGGCTCAAGAAATGAACATTGGGAATGAAAGTGAGGAATGTCATAAAAAAACAATAACTGCAACCTTTTTTGTGTTTGGTCCATCCTTCCCCGGGGCAGAGAACAAGGCCACAGCGGAAAATGGAAAGCGGCAGCGTTTAAGAGTCTCCCTGCGTCCCGGTGCTCTGGCCGCCGAAGAATCAACGGGCGTCTTCCTCTGGCCATCAGCAACACCTCACTGACTCCGGGGAGCAGCCAACGGTGACAAACGAGTGCGATAAGTTAATAAACTCTGCGCTTAAGCGTGACGTTTCTCGCGCTTACATAGATGAATATCTGGGCGGGAAAGCAAGCATAAAGCCCATCACCGGAAAAGAACAATGTTTAACTCTGCTGACTGTTGCAAACATTAAGCAGGGAGCGGGTATACTCTATCCTGGGAATCTTCTGAGCAAAGCAGTACAAAGCTGCAAAGGCTGGTAACTTCAGTCGCTTCTCCTCCATGCAATCCCGTTCCCTCGCACGTGTTCATTGGACGAGCCCTATCGAATTACTACTTGCAGAGACATACTTTCGTTCGCTCGCTCCAGAGATTTCCGGGACAAAGTATAGGTTGTAAAGGCAATGCTTTTGGGGAATGTCATACATACCTGGATTTAAGTTGCAACAAAACAATGTCAAGGAAATTATATCTTCTTGAGATATCGAGGGACATTATTAATTGCACAATAACGAAAATCTTACAAAGTTGAAAACCACACATTTGTTCTCTCAGATATTGAATTTTCTTGATTCGGTTTATTTTTACTTCTTTTTTCTACCACTTTTGGCTAATTGCGAAGATAAGGATGAGTGATGATATGATGAAATTGATGAAGGGACACTCACAAAGAACGCCAAGGCCGGGTTTCGAACCTGGGATCCCTGACGTCATCTTCATTCTCGTGATTAGCCAAATTGGCAGAAAAGAGAAATCCAATAAACCAAATCAATCAATCAATTGTAACAGCATTTTGCAACACATGTATTCTTAATTTTTCTTCTTCTAGAGCAAGATTTGGAGCAAACATTGAAATTAAATTACCATATTTTAATCAATATGACTAACAGGGAATAGTTTATTAACTACGTCTTCTAATACAAGAATTTTACACCCCCCCCCCCCCACACACACAAAACCGGCTTAGATTTTACCGTCTCATAAACTCCTTCCAATAAATTTATCAACATATTACTCTGATTTTAAACAACAATAATAAACACTTACGATGTTCTCGTCAATTTCTTGATTCTATGCTGAGTGCAGTACATGTGGTCAATTTAGCATAAGATGCTCTTCTGCGGTACCATTATCACTACCTGATCAAATTCACATTGTTATAAATGCGACTATAATTGAATGGCTCGGGTGTAAAACATGGTAAGTGACATTTTGGTCATGTTTGAGTTACAAAGTAAAATATGCCATCCTTCAATTTTCGAGTGAAATTGCCATGTCATACAATTTGCACTGGACTCAGTGAAGCCTTTTGAAATTGGTAAACACAACACGAAAACAATTTATCTACAGTATAGCTTCTAATGAACTCAGAAATAACCAAAATGTCACTTACCATGTTTTACACACTAGCCCTTCAATTTATAGAAGGATCAAATCACCCTTAGCAGAACAGATTTTTTTTTTTTTTGAATCTGATTTTTTAAAAATATAAATCAATTTCTTTATTTAAAGAAACACTCTTAAAATTGCTTGTATGGTTTTTGGCAACATACATATAGACATTTTTTTTTCTTTATAAAAAGGCTTTTTCTGGTAAACAGCCTTGTAACATACTGATCAGCTTGATAAAAGCAAATAGATATATGTAAATATACATTTTCTGTTTCTGATACTTTATACATGAACCTACTATGGAAATGTTTGTTGAGTGTGTTAATGAAACTATATTAATTTCAGTAACTTTTCTTCCAGGGAAAATAATACATTGTGGATGTACATAATTGTAACTTTTCTAGTTGAATCTTGGCAATTTTGCAATGATAGTTTGCAAAATATCAGCTGGCATGTGCATTTACAGTTTAATGATAATGACACTATTTATGGATTAACATGATTAGTATTTTGTATATTATTCTACACAAAATGTTTGATATTTTTACCTATAAAAATTATTGAATTTTAAATCAAGATAAATTTAAGTGTGTTTATAGTTTACATATTATATTTCCTTTCGTATAAACTTCACCCCATCAATACGTATATTTTTTGTCCTTTCTTAGCATGGCGTAGCGTTTCGTCCGATTCCAGGAACAGGCAGCTTACTGTTACCTGACCGAGTAGCGTTTCGTCCGAGGGCTACCATCCTAATAGTGTTCAATGAAGCTTTAAAACCTATTGTTCATTGCTTAGGTTTACAGTGCGATAAGGTCCATCTCTATGAAAATAGAGGTGGGCCTGCCGTGTATCCTCGCACTCGGCATGCACGACAGGGGGTCATAAGTGACCCATGGACCCGCACGGATAATCCATGGATATTTTAAGTTATTTTTAGAATGTTTAAAATGCTTAACAGCTCCATGGAATTACCGCACTCGGGTCTTAAATTTAATTAAAATTTAAAGCATAGTCCCAAAATTAAATTGCAGCTTGCGCTTTGTCATTTATAATGTGTTACACAAAATGCTTGATATAATTATGTGCTTCAATTTTAGCAGCTGTCGCTTTGTCAGTTAATTGATATAAATATAGATAACATGTTAATAATAAATTATAATCTCAAGGTATTTTAAACCATTTGGATAAAGAAGGAGACATTTCTTAAAATATTGTCTATATCTCCTGACTGCTCCATTGCTTCAGTGGCTCTTAAAATTCTGTTGTCCATCGAAACATATTTCTTCTTCCTTTTCACCCCTTCTATATTCAGCTCCATTCTTACGATCTTAGCATCTGAATGTTCTACTTCTTTCTTCAAATACATAATCAAATCTTTCACTCGGGGGTGTGGTTGACCCCTTTTGGTTGTTGTAAACTCCACCTTACGAATTGATGTGTTCTTGCAAGCACTGATTCAAATAAGGTCAACAATGTCTTGCGCCCTTCGGTGCCACCGGTTAGTCAAGGTGTGACTCACCATCAGCCAGGCTCGGACGAAACGCAACTCATTAAACCGTCGCGGACGAACTGTAGCATTTTTCTACGAATTTCGCTTTCGGACGAACTGCTACTCGGACGAAACGCTACTGAATCTTTCTTAGAGCCCAACAAACACCATTCAATGTTTACGAGATTAATGCACTTTCACCAAAATTGATTCTGATATCTACAAAATCCTTATGTACATTACTTTATAAATTCTTTCTTTAAAGTGATTCGTTTTAAAAACAATCACCTGATTTAAATCGCGATTTAAAAATCAATCTGATTTAAACCAATCCAACTTGATTGGCACCCTTCCTAAAATGTAATTTGTAAGCTTCAACGAATATTCGCCAATTTGCTTACTCTTTTCCATACTTTGTTCTTGCAGAACCCCCGTTGCCATTTACCCATGAATGGTACATTTTTTCTTGGATTCTGTTTATCCAACGGCATCCTTTGTCTTACACCACCCACCCCCGTCTCGTTACCAGAGTACCTAGCGGTTCAAGAAGCATTTAAGCAAGTCAGAAACATTTTTTTGTTTTTCCTTTCTTTCACTTCATCATCTCATCAACACCCTACATAATAATAATAATAATAATAATAATAATAATAATAATAATAATAATAAATTCCTTTATTTGGCAGGCGAGGTTCAGCCGTATGCTACTCTACCACCTAAACCTTGTCATGAGCTACGTAAGAAAAAATAAGTATATATAATATAATATGATAACACTGGGGAACAAAGAAAAGATTTTATTTTGTGGCATAAAGTTTAATAACAGTTTCAGCACACAAAACAGCTGTGATTGCCAATTATATGATTGGTCCAGTTGAATTGACTCCAGTTATAAAAATAAACACACCATGGAAAATGTAGGAGGTAAAATTACTCAACGCTTTTCTCGGTAATATCAAAATTTGATAATGGGCTGAAATTCCCATTAAGAAACTTATTTATTTATTTGTAAATTGTTGCTAGGCAACTTATGAAGCATTGCTAGGCAATATAGCTCTTAATGTTGAATTTTGTAGTATAGCTAAGAGAAATGCGTTTAATGTGAATACATTGGAAATATCAGTTCCTCACGTAGTAAGTGTTTCAATAACTCAAATGTTTCTTGCTATATATGTGGAATATATTTTTTCCATCAGGGTATCAGGATAATGGACGAAAGGTACCAGGGACGGCGGGATCGCCACATGATGGCCGACTACTGTTGGAGCTTACAGCAGGAAATCGTATAGAAATCGTTTCACATAGTTTGTTTCTTCATTATGTACATATTTTCTTAATTATTATGATCATAGGCTTATATAAATTTATTTTTATAATAATGATTGTAATCACAAGAAGAAATATTAAATTGCTGTTGGAAGTTCATTTATATGTATGTCTTATGTTTCCGCCATTTTGGTTTAGTTGCATTTATCTCATAAATTAGAGCCAATTCAGGAAATATATTATAATATTATTATTCAGCAGCATGAAATCGCCCTAAATTAGCTCTCAAACACTGTGCCGCAATTTCACTGTTCCCCAGTGTAATATATGAATACAGATGGAGAGCTTGGTAACACTAAAGAGAAATAAAGAATTTCATATATACCTATATTCTCATTACAGTAATATTAGTCATAAGATAATATAAATGTGAATGTTAACATAAGGTTGCCTTTAAGTAAATAATAATAATAATTTGAAGATAGTAATTAAACTCCAATAGTTACAGTTATAGAATATGAGTGTTTTGTAGTTTGTTGAGTGCCAGTTCACTTCTAGTATGTGCTACTGTTCTGCTGCTGTTCCTGTAGAAGCATTTCTTTCAATTTAATTTTGAAACTCTTATTAAGTTTTATGGATTTAACATTTGTTGGTAGTGCATTCCATGCTTTCGGGGCAGATGTAGAAAAAGATGAGGTAAAGTAGCAGTTGAGAAGCAGAGGGTAAGATGACATATTCAGAAACGATACCTAATCCGATGCAGAGGTGAAACTGTGACTCGACTAAACGTTCTTTCACTCAACTCAACTCATCTTTGCTTCAATTAGCATTGCACCTCCTTATGATTAACCTGATACTCGATTCGCTTGATGTATTGGGTCAAGAAGTTACAGTTGATGCAGTGCTCTGTTTATTCAGTGACATTTGTAATTTGCTTTGATAACATATTGCACTCTCTTCAGTTGCTTTCTACTTCCAATACGGAAGTAATTTATGTATATGTTCACTCAATTAGGGTTCAGGTTTAATTTTGCTGTTACTTAAAATAAACATTGTGGAAGTAAACAAATAAACAAAGACGAGAATATTGCTTTCGTGCATAAGGAGAAATCATGTAGGATATGTAAAGGGGAATGAAAGATTGTATATACTGATGGTGATGGTAGAATGGTCAAAGACCTTAGTTGTACTATGCCATGTACAGTTAAGAATTTATACTAATTTTCCAGCTTTATAATCATGATTTAGAAATATTTTCACTGTTATTAAGCAGAACGAAAGAACCATTGCACAAAGAATTAGGTTCGCGATTAACACAAGATGTAGAAAAGCTATATCAATTAACCAAAATAGGAATACAAAATAACAGAGTATACTCCCTAGAAGCAATAGAACTTTCGGTTGTTTCATCCTTTCCAAACATGCTGTATAAAGAAACGAATGTCATATTACTAAGTGTGTGTTTGTTTTGTTTTTACTTGTGTAAAACTTCTCTTCGGATTTTTTGGGGGTACCAAGTGGGGTGGGGTGGGCGGGGGGTAGGAAGAAACATATTGCTGCATGTCATTTGCATCTAAAGTGTAGAAGTAAACTTCACTATTTGTCTCTCCATTTGAGACGACAATCTATGGAATACTCCAACGTGAATGACTTGTAATCGGATCGGTAACTTAATGCAGACAAAATTTCGACCTGTTAATGTTTCCACCTATGTATGTCCCAAAAATGGCACTTTTTCACTCACTCCATAAAATCGCCAGTCAAATGCTGCACATGATCAATATTGATTGCAAATGACAGATCGACATGGTATCATCCATCAGACGTCTAATTATGACTTTTGGATAATTTATTCGTAATTTTCCTACTCAAAGATGCATTTCTGGAAAAATTTTAACGCTGCGTTCCGCCAGTTACTAATGTATCTAATTTTCTGTATGCAGTAAACTGATAATGTTAAGCATTGAAACATATATCAATGGATGAGGTTTTATAATGCAGAAAACCAGGTGTAAGTATGGTTTTCATGATATAAATTTTCAAAGCTTAAGTTGCTCAACTTTTGAAACACACTGTACTTATCCACATAATGGCTTTCTAAGCAATGAGAGTGTGCCTCGACTTCGTTCCTACCCTTTCCGATGTTATAATGGTTCAAGGCTTAAAAATTACTAGCGTGTGTTCAAGGAGTAGTTAATTTTGCGAGTTTAGTGAAAGTAACTACATTTAGCATTGGTCCAGGAACTTTATTGTCTTGTTAAGACCATCCTTCAGCTTCTTCCTGGCTACGGGCATTTTCACCGAACCCAAGTGTTACAAAAGAGTGGACTTCATTGTTCAAGGTGTTCCTCCTGACCTGCCACGCCTCTTGGGGGAAGTTTAGAAAGCGGTGCTTACATTTGGTTTCCAATCCTGAACTACTGATCTTCGTAAATTCATCACCAAGTGTAATCTCAGTATGGGGTACTTGAGAAAGAAAGTAAAAGTCCAGCCTTGCTTCGCGTGAATTTATCAGTTCTTCTTCCCCGCCCATTTGTATGAGGAAGCAGTGCACAAGAACGAAACAAATGTGAACTTTCTCATATGAGGGCTTCTGCAACATGTATTCACTGCCGCCTAAAGCCTTTCGTGAAAGAACACTTTGCTTAAACTGATTTTTGACACGCTTGCGGAGTTAGTGGTGCATTTAATGAGGTTGTTTGATACCGAGCCCCACAAAATGTTCTCAAGCAGAAAAAAAATGCTTGTCGTAACACGTTCAGTGTTAAAAATTCACTTTATGTAAAGTACTACGCATATATTTTGAATGTTCTTAGGTGCAGGAACTGCAAGACATTAGTGGTTTGTAGAAATGCACCTATGCACTGTTGAAGTAGCCTAAAATGAAAACTTAGTGCCTATCGAGATTAAGTCACACACTGCCCGAAATAAGTAAAAAGCCAAGGAAAGGATGCAAGGAAACTGTAGTTTGAACAGTAGAAATTCACTAGCTGTCATCAATACAGTGGTTACTGTATAGTTTAACTCACATGTTGTTTGTACCGGAAGTTCGAGGAAAAAAGTAAGGGTACTTCATTCATAATGACCTCTTTTCATCAGCAACATCATCATCACCACAGAGATGGCAGCAAAGGGGAACAGGGGCGGACCCCCCCTCTCCCGTCGACCAGTCGATCACTTGAAAGTATGACTACGTCATCAGAAAATGTACCCGCTCTCCTCTGCTTCCAGACTAGGATTGAGCATGTGTTAACAAGCGATATCTATTTACCCTTAGACTACAACTTACACAAAAAACACCCATGCTCAAACGAGGACTCGAACCCGACGTTGAGATCTCTAGTCGTTTGTTCCTTCAACTCGTTTTATTTTCTTAAATGTAAACCTTCCTTCATATTCTTGTTTTCTGGTGTTCACTTTTACTCTTCAATTTTGTTAACAGGACAACCGCCAAGATGCGTTAACACGCAGGATTCGAACCGGGACCCCTGGCATCGTAGCACGCTGAGATGACAGAACAGCCACTGGGGTCGGTACGCTCAGTCACGGAGAGGTATACATATGTTCATGTGCTACATATTCTATTTTTTCTCTTGCAGAACTGAATTGGATGACCGAAGAAGTCGTTCATTTCACGCCTACACGCAGAAAAGGTAAAGTGACAATTTGATATATTACTCTTTATTTCTTTTTCAGAGTAACTTATCGATTTCATACAAGAATATATATGCTGTATATGTACTAATAGTTCTCAACCTGCTTTGTTTTGCAGAATTCCTAATTAGGTATCGAACATAAAATAACCTGATGTATTAATAGCTGAAACGACTAGCCGGATATACTCTTGACATCCTTTACCCACTTTTTTTACAAATTTTAGAATTATATTATAAAACACACATTCTGTGTGTAATGTTAAGTTTTGTTAATGCTGGTACTTTTAAAGGGAATTACATGGAAGTGTCGAGGAGTTAGTGTCCCTCGAACCCCCCTCCCCTTAACGACTTCTCTGCATGGTCTTGATATAAAACGACACTAGGTTGATATAAAAGCAACCCGAGAAGCAGCTATTTCATTAATCATTAAGCATACATGTCTGGAAAGAAACATAAATGTGTGAGTGTTTTGTGTCAGTCACTAAGTTACCTTTGTGTGGTTCGTTAAATCCAATGTTGCCAGAATCTGTAAATGAAAAGCAGGGACATCTGTCTTCCACAGAGAAGGATAGCTATTACAAATTAGCCGATCTTGGACAACGGCACTAATATTAACCCGTGTGTGGTACCATGGGGTCCATTTGGACCCCAGACTTAGGCAGGGAAATGTTCATGCCTGGGGTACAATTGTACCCCATGGTATAATACTTGTGTAACTATGCATGTTTTTGTTTTTTGTTCATAGTTTGTTCATTTCTTTTTCTAAAGTGTTCAGACGTAAGAGTTATTTGAATGGATGAATGAATGAATGACTTGGTGTTTAAAGTCCACTTTATGCACAGTAAGACCTATAGTTTAAAGTGGGATCCGAACCACTATGGGCCTCCACCGGTACCGAACCGGGATCCCTTGATTACAAGTCGACGACGTTGCGACTGCGCCATAGGGATAGGGAAGGCCCGAGAGTTGTTTGGAAAATTATTTATTAGACTTTTCCTAAACCTGTATTTCCCCTGTAATATGAGTTAGAGTTCCTCTTGCATCAGGCAGATTGTGAATCTATCTTGTTGTCTTTAGATTACTGAAACTTGAAAGAAACTTTGTATAACACTATTACTACCAAGAGTAAAAACATACTTTTATTCACTTTAATACAAATCTTGACATTTTAAAATGCGATCGTAATTATAGACACACCCGTACCCACGATTGTTTTTTAGAAGGGGGTAGATCCGAAAATGTTGAAAAAAAGCGAGTATGGTAGTATTGCAGCTAGATGTACCATTAGAGTTGCTATGTGATGGTCCAAAGTAACGGAAATAATTCAACTCACCCCTGACCCGCAGCAATACTTTTGCTAGCAGACAAAGACTGTCACACGGCGTTTTCAAATTTTCTTTAATTTTCTTGTATAGTGGAGCCTTGTAATCAAGGGGTCCCGGGTTCGATACCCGGTGGAGGCACAAGTGGTTCGGATCCCACTTTAAACTGTAGGTCCATTCCCGATTAGCCTTGCTGTGCATAAAGTGGACTTAAAACAGTAACTCAAACTCAATCTTGTATAGTGGCATCACAATCAATACAACCTGCGCAGAACCGCTTGTCGTGTGCATCGTACTCGCGCGTGTACGGGAGTATGTTTAGATAACATACGAGTTGTGGCTAGAAAAAAACCGGATTGACATTGCTGTCGATAAACGGCAAGCACGCCAAGGTCAAGCGGTGCATGAGTGCATAACGTGATATCCTGCCTATCGACTGTGTCATTGCCCAGAGTGCGCGGCGCTCAGTTTCGCTGTAGCTTATGGAGGAAGTGAACCAACCGTACGTCTGTGCTCCGTCGGAAAAATGTTAAATATGAAAGTGGAACAGCGTATCAATGTGAAGTTTCTTATGAAACTCGGAAAATCCGCCACAGAAACTTACGGTTTGTTGAAGGAAGTGTACTGAGATGAATGTTTATCACTCACGCAAGTGTTTGAGTGGTTTCAAAGGTTTAAAGAGGGACGAGAAGTGATCGCGGAGGACGCGCGTCCTGGACGGGCTTGCACGTCGAAAACGGAATCAAACGTTGCAAATGTCGGTGAATTGATTCGACATCCGTGGGATTGTGTACGTTAATGGATACCCGAAAGTCAAACAGTCAACCAACGTTATTACATTACGGTGCTGACGACCGTTCGTGAGCGAGTAAGAAGACGACGACCTGATTTGTACAAAAGCAAGTCATGGATTCTTCATCAGGACAATGTTCCTGCCACACGGCATTGTCAGTCAAGACTTTTTTGGCCAAGATTGGGATCCCATTGTCATCCACCCTATTCGTCAGATCTCGCTCCGTGCGACTTTTTTTTATTCCCAAAGGTCAAATCAGCAGTGAAAGGAACCAGATTTTCGACCGTAGAATCTGTGAAAACAAAAGCGACAGAGGTCATGAACATGGTTTCAGAAAATGATTTTCAGCACTGTTACCAGCAATGGAAGATTCGTATGGAACGGTGTATTGGGGGAGTACTTTGAAGGGGATAATGTTCGTATTGTACAAAATAACCAATAAAAGATTTTGTAGCAACAGTCCTGTTTTTTTCTAGCCACACCTCGTATTTATAAAGTACACGATACATGTTATTAGCAATGATTCTTATGTGTCTGAATGTGAGATAAAATGGTGAGCCTTGAATGGACTGTTTCGACAAGAACGGGACGTCTTGTGGCCTTGCATCAATGGTTATAAAACTAAAATTACCAAATATTGCAGACTGCAGACTTCTAGGGCCTCTCTCTCCGCAAACAACCCATTTATTCATGCAAGAACATAATTGAAATTCTTTCAAAATCTGAAAAATAGTCAGTGTTAGTTTCGTAGGTTTTTATAGGTTCACATTAAATATTTCATAACTACAGGCAAGGGGCATGGTTTCTCCCTTGCCCTCCTCCACGCCCTTGGTTACGGGTCTGATTGTACACTCAGAAAACTAAATGCATCATATCGATTGATGCACCAGAACTCATCGATGTGGGTTTTAGGCCTCTGCGAAGAATCAGATTCACATTTCATGCATTTTGGTGCATTTGTGTATGTCGTAAAAGAAACACCGAAGTGCATCATATGATGTAAGTGAGGATTTCTTTCAGTCGAGATGCACTTTAATGCATCAGTTGATGCGTTTCGATGCACCTTCCTATATCTTTTTCGATGATGCACTTAAACGTTTGGTCTGAGCTACATAAAGTTTTCTGCGCGTAGCTTTACATTCCAACAATGGAGCAGTTCTGCCAGCTTCGAAAGTAAAAACCGAGATTCAATGGGAAATGTCTCTAGTGTCAAAGGAAAAACAAGATACGTTTCCGGACAGTGCATACATGTATTAACCAGGACTGTAAAGGAAAACCGGGATGTGTGGGAACCCACTTCTGTTACAGACTTCGTGTTAGTCGTCCGCTAATGCAAAGTGAAAGAGGGCCAGCGTTACGCTCGAGATAAAGGGGGGGGGGGGAAATGATTACATCTTTCAACTCTGTCACCTGGAAACTGCATGAAAGATGATGATGCTCATGAAACGCGATGACGGATAACTTTCAGGCGAAAAATTGATTACGCAAGGGCGTACCACATCCGGAAGCGTGCGAGTAAACTATATATTGTGAGCTCCTTTTTCTTTCTTGTTTCTTCCGGACACCTGCTGTTGTATGTATAATGAGTCCCTCACCCCAGGCAATTCGTAACTTGTAATTTAAGATAGGTGTTTATCATTTATGTCAACTTTCAACGAGTTGTAAATAGATCGTCCTGTTGCCCTTCCACTGTTCTTTATATTCCTCCAGTGCCTACTTAGAAAATTCTAATTACCATTATTATTATTATTATTATTATTATTATTATTATCGAGCTGATAGAGATGTATTTTTCTTAAAATTATTTATTTATTTACGTATTTAAAGACATGACACTACAGGCAAATGCCCACTTACAGTGTCTTGTATTATAACACTGTTTGGTACACAAAATATGCAATCAGCAGAATTCGTAAGGTACAATACTATGATAATATGTGTTACAGTAATATAAAAATTAATATAAGATTAGATATGAAAAAGAAGTATAAAGTAGTAACCTGACAGGTGAGGTTAGAACTTACACATGATAACCAAGGAAAAACATATGAGCTTCACCTTACATATAAACGATGATATATAGGTAGTAATTAGTAAATAACACAAAAGAAAAAGAAAAATAGGATGGACTCTACGCCTGTACATAAAGAGACTGAACTAATAAACAAAGTTAAGTCTGGCTTTGGAAATAAGTTTCTGTTTCCCTTTTGAATTTTCGAAAACTTTGGAAGATGTCTATCTTATCATATGGCTTTGCAATTTCGTTACATAACCTACACATTCTCCGAGTGGGTGCCGCATTGGCAGACTTTGTTTGAGCTCTCTACTTGAAACAGCTCTTTCCGTGGTCTTACCTTATTATATGGTACATAAAAAAGGATTTCTGAGAGCAGCTGAGAGGTGTCTAATGAGTTCTTTAAAAGTTTATGTAAGAATAGTAACTGATGTATGTTTCTTCTATCGCCTAGGGATTGTACATTGAAGTATTTTTTTAGGGTATGATAAGGAGTATATTTGGGGTAAACGCCGTCTCTTTTCAGTCTTAGGAATCGAAGGAACTTGTTTGGTACATTCTCTATTCTGCTGGTTTCATTTAGGTTTTATGGGGACCAGACGATAGACGCGTATTCCAATTTCGACCTTATGTAGGTATTGTATAGTATTTGGAATGTTTCTGACTTCTTAAAGTCGTTCCCCATTCTCATTATAAACCCAATGTTTCGGTACCCTTCTGCTACAATGCGTTCGATGTGTTTTCGGAAACTGTTATTTTCTTCAAACTGAACACCAAGATCTTTATAACTTGAAACTCTGTATAACGTGTGGCCACTGATTGTGTAAGTGTGCGTGTAGGGTTGTTTCTTTCGAGTGAAAGTCATAATTTTGCATTTGTTAAAGTGAGTTTTAGTTTGTTTTTAGCGCACCATTCTACAAGATTTTCAATGTCTTTTTGCAGTTCCAAGGTATCATTATCGTTCGTTATAGACTTAAATATTTTCAGGTCATCCGCGTACAGGAGTTTCTTGGAATGTAGCAGGCATTCTGGGAGATCGTTAACAATCACAAGAAATAGCAGTGGTCCAAGGTTCGATCCTTGAGGGACACCCGAGGAGGTCTGAAATACAGTAGACATGCTATTATCATAGCTAACATACTGTTTTCGGTCTTTCAGGTAGGAGGAGATAAGTTTTAAAACACGGGCTGAGAGGTTAAGATGGTGAAGCTTTTGGAGAAGTGTATCATGGTCAACAAGATCGAATGCCTTTGAAAAATCAGTATAAATTGCATCAACTTGCCCGTTACTATCCAGCATCAAGGTTATAAAGTCGGAGATTTCCAAAAAATTTGTTACAATGCACCGTTTAGGTATAAATGCATGCTAGTGAGGGGACAGTATCGGATGAAGGTGCCTGGAAATGTATTTACATAAGATTTGTTCGAAGAGTTTGCAGGAGTTGAAATAAGTGCGACTGGCCTATAGTTGTTGATATCAGCTTTGTCGGAGGTCTTTCGACAGTTTCGATGTTATATCTAATATTGTTTCAACGCTATACCCATAAAATTTGGAACAGAAAAATACAAGGGCAGGTGGCAAAGTTTGCACTTTAAAACTACAATTTATGTGCTGATAGGTTAATCACGACCGAACCTACAGTTTACAGTGGGATCCAGAACAGTGTACGTTTTGATCACAAGGGGACAACACAGTCGGAGAGACGCCGACCTCCGTGGCAGAAATGTTACTACACCGTGCTACGAGGCTAGGTCTCCCGGGTTCAAAACACGGCCTGGGCATGTGTGTTCTTTGCCGGACCCTGTGACCGAGTGCTTAGTACATCGCGCTTCGACGCCAAGGGTCCCGGGTTCGAATCCCGCTCGGGCTTGGTTGTTTGTGAATGTTCATTCATCAATTTCATCATTCCATCACTCATCCCCATCTTCGCAAATTAGCCAAGAGGCACAAAACGCGAAGTAAAATAAACTAAATCAATCAATCAATGTGTGTTCTTTGTGAGTGTCCCTTTATCAATTTCATCATATCATCATTCATCCTCATCTTCGCGTTTAGCCAAAAACAAAGTAAAATAAATCAAATCAATCAATCAATCGGAGAGGCCTGCGCGACCAATAGAGCAATGTATTCAATCAAGTAGGACAAATAAATTTCAGAAACTGTAAGGGCAAAGGATTACTTTGGAAAAAATGATATTTGTTAATTTGCATTAATTTTGACTCTACCATAATTTTATGGCTAGGACGAAGATCTGCTCCATTTTCAGTTTCCAATAGAGGACAAGAAAATGAGATGTGAAGCACATAATTTTAAGAAAGTTTAATTGACGAAAATAAATAAAATATTCATTAGTAATTAAGCATGTCAAGAGTAGTGAGAAAAAGCATGAACGTAAAAGAGGAAACACAGATGTGACGTTTTCCCCAACTGGAACGTATCTAGAAATTTGTTTCGGTAGGGGTCATTGCTCGTTACCTCACACGAAACAACGACAACAACAATAATAATAAATATTATTAATAATAATGGGTATGTCATTTTCGTTGTAGTTGATTGTTATTAATAATTATTTATTACTATTATTGTGATTATTATTATGCACTAAACAGTAAAACGGCGTAAAAGTATAGATATGAGGGGGATACATTCATTATCAAGCTTATTTCTTGATTAGACCATGAAAATATGTACAGAAAAAGCTATTCTAAGAAGGAAAATAATGTAAAATTATTCAGAGAAATTCAAGATTTACAAGGAAAGTAAAAGCCTGTTATTTTCCGCTGATGAAAAAGCATAAAAGACGCTTATTAAATTTTAGTTTTGGTGAGCCCTTTCGAAGAGATGCAAACACCCTAGAACCCTCTAAATATATCTTTGACCCCCAATTTTTGGACGAGAAGCTTTGAGTTTCGCATTACAAACTCTTTTTTTTAGAGTAAAAAATCTCAACATTTATAATATCTTAATATTATAATATTTTAATGTTGTGTGCTTGATAAAATTTCCATTCAGTATTTTCACCTCATTTTCACCTTTTCATCATGTACGTACGTACTTCTCTGTGGGAAAAATATTCATTTCACATAATTCCCACTCTATTATTCCTCGACCTTACACTATACTTACAAGGTTCGCGAATCCATCACCACGTGATATATCTTCCATTCCCAATCCTCCGATGCATGTGGGGTCACAGCCCACCCTGTCACGTATAAGCGAACGGTTTTCCCCTCCGCGCAACGCAGTGACCCAAATCGTTTTTCTGCCGGATCATTTGAGCGGGAGACTTGGAATTCAGCAAGTCATCTGCCGGGGAACCTTAGGTCGTCCGGCAATAGCAACGTCCCTGACCCGTGGCGCAATCTGCCTTTCATTTGTCATCCTGACTGGCATAGATTTTTTTTTGCCATACCCTTCCACCATGTTCCAAGAGCGACATACAAGTTATTATGTTACAAGATAAAACGGCGCGTGGTCAACGAGCAACTTTCTCTGTGCATCAATACGTGAAAACAGCTAAAATTTAGGCCTGTTTAGCAGTTAAATGGGGTCTTCGTAGTAATTGAATTTCTTAGAAACGTCATTTAAAACTGTGATAAATTAATTAATTCTGCAACTTGTTAGTTCTCTGTCCTCAATATTATACGGTTGGGTTCTCAAACTACGGCACGCGTTCCACTACTGGTACTTACACGAACCTTCGGATTCTGGTACACGAACGAATGAATGGATGAGTTAAATTCTGAGGGGTTTTTCGACACATATGACCATTTTACACCATTCAAACTATACCTAGGTATAAGGAAAAATCCCCTTTTCTAAAATTCTTACCTGAAAGTTTAGAAAAGGAGTGGGGTGTCAATAGCCCAGTTTTCGGAAAGTTACTTTTTCAAACTGAGTTACAGTTACTCATTTTAAAAAGTAACTCAGTTATAATTAGTTACTTTTGATGTTACTTTCTGCTGGAAATTTTCTTGCAAGTAAATTACAATGAATAATCACTAATTGCAATATAATTATATGTGAAGACTTACATTTGTTTTATTTATATATGTTCACATATTTATATTATCACTATTGTATTTAAGAAATTTTCATTGAGGGTGGGGGGGGGGGGAGAAGAATTCTACTAACTATATGGAAACACTATGAAGTAGTGATTTTATACCACTTAACAAAACTGGTTCTACTACTCTGTTCGTCAAGCACAGCTTCCAACTGTCAGACAGAAAAGTGTGGCAAATGAATGGCAAAGAGAAAAAAGTAACAAAATCGCCAATAATTTACGACACAATAACCATTTAAGTGTCTTAAAGTAACTGTGAAAGTAACTATTGAAGACGTTACTTTTATTGAAAAAGGGAACTCTGTGACAGTTACAGATACTTGATTTTAAAAGTTACTAGTTAGTTACATTTCTTACAAAATGTAACTGTTACTTGTAACTGAGTTACTTCGAAACACTGAAAAAGCCCCTTGAGAAAAATTAAAAGGGTAAAAGAGAAAGGTTGTAAGGGATCTGCATAGTACGTTAAAAAGGTAAAGGGACACTAAAAATTTCCTCATAGACAGTGTAGAAGGTCTAATCTTCTCAAGAATTAAATTAATTTGTTAAAACATTATCATCTGTTCCCAACATGAAGGATAAGGAGTTGGGAAGGTTAAAACGTTTGTCTGAGGACTGTTAAATCGGCACGGTTGATACGAATATGACGAATAACCAAAATAATAATATTTATATACATTGGAGGATCCAGCCTTTGCAGCAAATGACCATGAGTAAGACGGCTGTGTCCAATCCGAAGTCGAGTTAATATGATCTTTTCTCGACGGCGGGAAGGCACGAGGAATGCCATGGACAAATGGTCGCCGTGTTTGTTCTCTATCGCCTCATACCACTCTTCCTGCCAGATGTCCATAAGGAACGAGAAAAATACAGAAAATTATTGTAACATCTACTGTATCCCATTTTGTATAGGCAGGTCCATCATCAATACAAGTGTGTGATTGTACTTTTGAAAAAGAAACAAAAAAACATTACCACAAGGTTTCTACAATGCTTCATTTAAGAACAATAAATCACACAAATATATTACAAATTGCATTTTCTGAAAATAATTGTATTATATAGTGTGAACATTATTAGTACATGATTATAATTTTTCTCATTATATAATGGGGTGTAAGGGGTGACTACTTCCGGAGACACCAAAATGTCAAGGGTAGCGAGACTTTGGCGACTGGACTCATAGCCAGTATAATCCTCTGTTGGGCTCGTGTTATGTCGTCCCTGTACGTTTGTGATTGTCCCTTCATCCATCTCATCTTACCACCATTCATCCTCATCTTCGCGATTAGCTATAGGGCAGAAAAGCGAGGTGAAATAAACTAAATCGCTATATTGTAACAAAATTTCTGTTCACATTCTCAAACAATATTGATCCACCACAAACTATGCTTTCCTCCAATATTTCAAAACTATGTATCTCCAATGATGGATATTGTTCTTGCTATGCCGGTATATACAGTTGACGCCAGGGGTGCCAACTTTTGAACAATATTGGGTGGGCTCAAAACACTTGAATTACAAGTTCCAAAAATGTGTCATAAATCCTCCCTGCCATGTATTTTGACATTAATGCCCACCAATAATCCATCTTAACATATTTTTATAAAAAATATGTGCTTTAGTGATTTCAGTATGCACCCCATCACAATCACGATAACATATATAATAATAATAATACCAAAATTATTAGGTGGATTCGGGCCCCACGGGTCCATATAAGTTGGTGCCACAGGCTGACGTGCACGGACAAACAAATTGATCAATTAGAATACAATTGGTTTGAACATGCTAGTATTTGGTATGCCATACTATCCACTGAACTTGCCACGTGCAAGGCAACAAGAAACATGTGGAAGTCCTTGACCCTTGAAGTACTGTAACCTGTACGTCTTTTCATACCTAATAAATCATATTAAGAAGCTCGTCACGTGATACATAACTTCACATTACTCCATGCTTTTCTGCTTTGTGGAAAATTCCTCCTCCGATACCTCCACTGGAAGGTGTGTCCCAGACACACGCACTGAGTCATCTAACATCTTTTAAGTTGCACAAAATCATCGCATGCCCTTGTCCAAGCCTTGCGAGTGTGTGATTTCTCTTGGATTCACTAATGCATCGTGCGTCAGTCCTACTCATTAAGAACTTGAGCTGGATTAAGAGAAAGAAGGCGGCATGGAGAAATGTTGATTGCACGAGCTGGTTGGGCTGCGAAACTGATGCCTAAATGGCAGGGATGTTAATGACACAAAGTTTAATCTTGGCATTAAGCACGTCACAGCACACCGTCAACTTTCCAAACGAAAATCTAGAGGGCAGACATTTGACTCATAAGGTCACACATGTGAGGTCATTCATTGTCAGCAACGGAGAAATTCAAGAGAAATTTAAGAAAAATGAAACTTTTCCTTTTACTCAATTAATTTTTAGATGCTTGCAGTTCACCTGGTAAAAAATTCTACTTAATATTTGTAGATTTGTCCTCACTCACAGTCTAAAACCATGAACTTGCAAACATGAAAGTTTTAGCGATGTCCCTAAGCGTTTACCCACTAAGAAGAATTTTTCAAAATTGAACATTTAAACGAGGAGGGGGGAGGAGAAAAGTGATGAATTTATTATTTTTTACATTTAAACCCAAACTTTTGGATCTAGGAACATGAAAATACTTAAAGTATTAGCAAAAGTCCTTAACAGATGGCGCTGTGTGTATTGTATATCTCGATATGTTTGTGTTCTGTGGCGATTTATGTAAACGGACTACTGAACATGCCTAATATATAAATATAATACAGCGCGGTTTGGACGCTAGTAAATATACACACACACTCACAAATCATGATTATTATACCCTGCCACAATAAATCCTTCCTGTCACAATTAGCTAAAAATACACTTTGATAGGCATTACAGATTACATAATTGTGTTATTATATTCTAGGAAGTACGGTTATGGTGATATTTAGCCTACAAGTATATATTGTAAATAAATAAGCAGTATTTACAATAGAGCTAATACGAATTACCTTGATTTCATTTATTGTTTTAATCGGCGAGGCCTTAATACGAATTAGTGAATTCAGATTAAATCATAGGCATTTTTCAAGCTTCAGCTAACCAGTAACAAGCAGCTATTTTAGTCAAGCAATGAAAATTCTGACTTTCTGTTTTTGGTATACACATTCCTATAATAGTACATGTAAATGATTATGAAACCGCAACAATTATTATGTGAAGAAGACAACAGGAACATAATTCAAATTTGGTTTATTGCAGAAGTAGTCTTGTTTTTTGCCACATAGATGAATGCAAAAGAAACAAGGGAAGGATATGTAGAAAGGACTAAGATACCCGAACACACACGAAATCGCATGGAATTCAATTGAATAGCCTACTACACAAGGACTCGAATTATAACTGATAAAAATCAAAGGAACAGCCTTTAAACCGATGGCCCAAAACCCTACAAGCTATTCTAGTGGAGAATTAAGGTATATGTAGTTCCCTCTGCTCAGGAAATTGAAATATGATTGAATTCCTGAAGGCGCCGTAAAGTAGAAGGTTAGTAAACTCACCTCAATTGGTACACCTGCAGTTTGTTTGTTTATACAGCATATTTGCAGGAGATGCAATTCAATCTACAAGTGAATAAAAATACGCTGTATAAAACACACCTTACTACTAACTTCGTTGACCCTGTACGTACATCGAATTTGGAGCAAAATTACAGGCCAGTCATGCGTTTCATCTCCTCGAACTGTAAGTAGAATTTGTTCACCTGAGGATGAGAAAAGAGGTGCTATCTCGAAAGGGAGGGTTAGAATAGATGACACTGGAAGTATTGGGTTGATGCATAACTTCGTAGCATTTGTGTTTGGTATGGTGTTATGAGTATGTTTATTATTTAATGTTCATGAACTAGATGGCATTGTTGTGCTTGTGAATACGCATTGAATTTTACAGATTTGAAGAAAGACGTTGTTATTATGGGCTAAAGGACAAAAAGTGTCCAGTGAGGGAAATAAACATTTCCGACATACTCTTCTGTCTGAGTTCAACATAGGGGCAGAGGCAGCGTAGGCGACTCGAAAAATTTGTCCCTTTTACGGGGAGAATGGCAACGGGGAAAGCAGGGCAAGAAAATGGTTTTGTCATTACAAAGAGGGCATTTTTCACTTAAGCGTTTCTCCACGTTCAGGAATACCATCGGGCTATAATGAAGACAGTTTAAACACTTTAATCCCCGATGATCCACATCAGTCGACTCAAGAATTAGCAAATGCGATGAACTGTGACCATTCAACCATCCTGCGACATTTGCATTCCATGGGTAAGGTTCAGGATACCACACGCTTTAAATGAAAACAACCAAATCAGCGAGTAGACCAGGAAGACAGCCTCTCAACTGCTGCGACACGATAATGCACACCCACACTCTGCTAACATGACAGAAGCTGCTATCCAGGAGCTTGGTTTGGTAGTTATTCCACATCCTCCTTACTTCCCCCTATCTTGAGCTCTCGAATTGCTATCTTTTCAGCTCTCAATCCATCAATCTTCAAGAAAGCTCCTTTGGTGACAAAAATGCTCTTCAAAGTTGGCTTGACGACGCTTTTAACCCCGAATCAGTTGATTTCTTCGGTTGAATTGAAAAACTGCCCCAGCGTTGGTAGACAGTCGTAGACAATGAAGGAAAATATATTACTGATTAATTTATGTTTTTTGTTCATTCAAATTAGTATCAAATAAAAATACCTATGCCACGGTGAAAAAGAAACGCTACGAACTTATGCATCAACCCAATACTAGGCAATGAACAAAGTCCAATTAACATTGCATGCTAATGAAGACCACATAACTTGCGGGAACAGATATTTTTATAAAGGTTAGAAGCTATTTGGTGAGATTGATATTCAGATTGACACGGGGAACCATTGATAATATCAGTGCCAATAATATCGTTAGCAACAGGGTGCGAATTCATTGAAGAGTGAGGGGGAGAAACATCTTAAGCTACATACATTCTCGCGCATAGGTATATATATATGTATATGTGTGTGTGTGTGTTTCATTGATTATTATTTGACATACATGTTTATAATGTTATTAAATATAAAATAAATTACTAAATACATAGAAAGAAAATAATTTCTAAGTTTTATACAAAATATTTCTGAAGAAGGAAACTAATTCCTTTACTAACTGATTAAAGGATGTTAATATAGTACAAAATTGTTTATATACTTTTGTTATGTAGCTAATCATTTAAATGAAATAGTATTTGTTTACTTTTTGCTTTCCATTAGTATAAATCAAATAGGTTTCATATTTATATTTGTCTTTTTTGTTTTATTTTATTGTACATTGGTGTAGATCTGTTAATGATGTCTTGAGGAGATAGTGTGCGATTTCAATATTATCCTTAGTAAAGTATATTTGAAGTCAAAACTAATTGCTTATCTCTTGTTGTTAGAAGAAAAACTCTCTCCCTCCGGAAATTTTTGAAGCTAAGATTGTTGGTGGGCGGGAAATTTTCCGCTTCATCCCAGGATTTCGCACCCTGGTTGGCAACTCTGTAAGATGAAACAAATTCCCTTGCACGTGATTTATCTTTTGCCAAACTGGCTTCGAGCCTCTCCCAGTTGGTATTGTAGACCGGAGAAGGTCACCCGAGGAGGTTATGATGACCAACTTTCATTGTCCGTGGGGAGGGGCAGCAGCGGTCTTCGAGGAACTCAACCGATGAGATATGGAATGTTCCCCTTTGCCAACGGGTCAAAAACGAGAAAAAGAGCAAAACCAGTCGCCGTTCACTTCTTGGTGGTGTTTAGAGGCAATAAAAAAGTGAGGTGGATCCTTCAGCCTATCATCGTGCCTTCATGCTTCATTTCCCACAATTTTGAAAGGTTCTTGAAGTGGACTCTGGGATAAACAATGCTATGGAAAGAACTCAGCTGTGCGAGTGTCACGTGGCCCACACTCCGTCTCGGGAATCTCTGGAGCAAGCGAACGAGAACAAGTCCTCTCTGCGTGCAAGTCCGTTTGCAGCAGCGCACATTGCTTTGTTCCACCCACTCGTTTTCTCCTATTTTATACCGTTATGTGCGGTCTTGCTCCACAGATTCAAGAGGCAGAGTGTATGGGATTAATATTATGTTACATTTTCAATTTTCCTGTTTTGAGTATTAATTTTACGCCAATTTCTACTAGTCCGTGTTAATGTCAATGATGTGGGTGTTGATGAATTCAAGAAATAGACAATAGATAAGACAATATCCACAAGGAAAATATCTATCCTTTTCCTGGGATTCGAACCTTTCACAATATTTGTCGTTTTTCTTTCTCTTTGTCTCTCCTATGGCGTAGCGTTAACGTCGTCGCCTTTTTATCAAAGAGTCCCGGGTTCGATACCCGGTGGAGACGCCTAGTGGTTCGAATACCACTTTCAACTGTAGCTCCAGTCCCGATTAGCCTTACTATGCATAAAGTGGACTTGAAACAAAAACTGAAACTCGAACTTTTCTTTCTTTGTGAAAAACCCACGATGGTGGACTTCAATTATTAAAAATGAAGTAAGGTTTCCTCACTATTTACAGTCGGCATTTTTCATCACTATATTATACGGACAGTTTCATCCTTAGGTATATGCAATCCTCTATACCTCTTTTCTTATAATTTGCCTTACTTATGTATGTTTTGTGGTTTAGATTAGTGGTTCTCAAAGTGTGGTACGCGTAAAGCCAGAGGTACATGAACGACTTGAAGAGGGTATGCGATCAGCTCGGAAGAGAGATGTCGAGAATAACCACACGACAACATTTTTGCTACAAGTGGGTAGAGCATGCTTCATAGCTTTGGAACTCAACAGAAAAAGAAGGCTGATTTTGTCACGGACACTCTTATCTTTGTTTCATATGTTTTGAAATAAAATACTCGTTCGAAATCTATAATATACTAAATTTGGAGCCAAATCTCCGCTTGAAAGCTTCAAGTTCACAACGAGACATCAAGAAACTGTGTCAGGCTATGCAGGCACATCTTTCTCACTAGAAACTCAGGATTTACAATAAAAACTCCAAAATTGTGTTTAGTTTGTTTACAAACTTATTTTTGTTCTTTACTTTTCTTTCAACAACTTTGGAAAAGTACATGAAAATTAAAGTTTTTTATGTATACTTCTTTGCATACACGTGTTTCAAATTTTTAATTTTGTAACTAATTAAAAAGATTTTAAATCTAGGAACAGCCAATAAAATAATGAATGTAAGATTTTAATGTCTATCTGTTTACCATCGTTCCACATACAGCACGAATGTCATTTTGCTCTATTTCAGAAACACGCCTCCAACATATCAAAAGCGCCCCACCAATCAGATACCCAATTTTTTTTTCCCAAAACGCACTATTAGGAGAAAACCTAAGGTGGGGATACATTAGACGTTTAGTTACGACTGAGCGATACAATGAGAATTTTTTTTTGATAACCGCTGGTTTAGATTGACATAACACTTTTTTTTTCATGAGCTAGTAATTTTTTAATGCATACTGTACATACTTGCATTTTTGGTATGTTACGTCACTTTTTCTGACTCTTTTGGCTAATCGTGACGATTAGGATGAGTTACGATTACATGAAATTGATAAAGGAACACACAACAAACACCCATGCCCAGGCCAAGACTCGAACCGGCAACCTCGGTGGCGAGAAAGAAAGTCGACAACTTAACGCCCTCGGTCGATACTGATATTGTATTTCAGTATTTCTTATTTTTTTGTCTCATTTGTGCCATTTATCGCGACCACGAGAATGATCACGTGGAATTGATGAATAAAGCAATACCCACGCCAAACCCAGGTCTGAAACCACTGGCGTACGCAGCGTATCTTTTTTGGAGAAGCTGGAATTGTAAAGGTGAATACATAGCTGCTTTCAAAGGGAGGGGGCGGGGGCTGATTCCACAATAAGATATTTCGCATATTTAGATCTTTCCAATCCCAAAAATGGCAACCGGGGGTCATTTTACTGAGGTTTACATTTACTACGGTTTTTCCCGAATTCTTGACTGCTTTTATTTGAAAAATGTTTATTTTCTCAAACTTTCGGAGGGGGGCTGTGACCCCGTCAGCCCTCCTTTGCGTAACCCAGTGTCTGGAACCATGAAACTTGGGTGGAGATATTGTGGGGTTCACTCTCAACGCAGCACGTTTCGGAAGAAAGCATTCTAAATTTGATGAAGATTCTTCCATGTGCAAAAGGAGATAAATAAGGAAAGGCATGAAGTGCGATCAGATATCATAAGGGGCGTTCCGAAGATCCTCCCTGAAAACTGAGGTGGGCATAAGAAACCATCCGCAGCTACCTCACGCCCATCGCTTTCATAAGTCACTTCCGCAGCTGAGCAAAAAGTCTTTCTGATCTCTCTCTCTCTCCCCCCTTATTTCCCAATATCGGAAACTTTCTTCTCTTCGCCCAATGCGGTAGTGGAAGAGAGAGACATGCGTTTGAAACCAGATCCTGCGGAGGTCACGCACCAACTTGTTGCTTTGACCTCCCGCTCGATAATTCTCCGCACAGCATCCGTGTTAAGTTCCAAGATTTTCTATTTTTCTCTCTTCTCTCCAGTCAATCACGCTAAAAAAAAGGCCTGGACTTTACTTTCACCTTTCTCTGGTTCCACACCTTTCCCTTGTCTTGGTGACCCAGGAAGGATCACGCAGTTTGAAAGCAAAAAAATGAACCTTCATTCATTTTTCACGAATCGACAATTGGGGAATTCCGCTGGCAGGAAAGCAACCGTTAATCAATTATAGTCGTGGGTGGTTGGAGATAAGAACAATGCAACCCGAGAAAACCATTGTTTCTAGATTCTCGATAGAGAGAATTCATAACAGAAAGAATAATATTGTACTCGTCAGCTTTGTAACTTAGCTCAGGATGTAAGTGAGAGGGGTGGCAACCGTTGAAAATATTATCGACTGAATCGCGCTTCGAGTAGTGAAGCAGAGCTACCAACTGTAGTTGACCTTGGAATTTGCAACGTTATGATGCTAACTGTAGTGAATTGTTCTACATGTAGGTATTTGTGACGATGTGTTGCTGATTCATTTGCAAAAGCTCTGCTTATTTGACGTCACTTACTTCTAGCACTTAAAATTCACGAGTATGCTGCATCAATGTTTCAACAACACAGACTCTAATCTTTCTTGTGACGTTGTTTCCACAC
Source organism: Lepisma saccharinum (assembly GCF_977018435.1). NCBI lineage: Eukaryota > Metazoa > Arthropoda > Insecta > Zygentoma > Lepismatidae > Lepisma > Lepisma saccharinum. The sequence goes on along the minus strand of NC_139242.1, from coordinate 41,223,837 downwards.
GTGCCTTACAACTATTCCAGCTCTGTAAACAGATATACAATTAATGTATAATTCTATTTATTTTACATTAATCTAAATGCATTATATTGTAAGTACAATGCTGTTCAAGTTAAACGATTTGTTTTCTTCCTCCACACTTGAGTGAATATATATACTTGTATTATTATTTTACAAGAACGAATGTGATGTGTGGTATTGGACAAATAATTGAACTCACATTTTTTCCAAAAGTGTTAGTCTGTGTTTTACGCAAGAAAGTGCTGAGAGGGAAGGGACTTGGGGGTTTAATCCACCTCAGAAATATCTTGGTAATGTAGTAATCAAATAAAATGTGAAAGATTAGGTTTCTTTGTTCACTTCTTTTATACATACATTATTTAAATTACAGTTCTTAATTTCTTGCCTACAGATGGAGAAGTGCTATGCAAATTGCTCACTGCACTGACGAAACTTCTTTTGTGAATTTTAGCTCATTCAAGTAATAAGAATATTCCATGAAAAATCCACTTTTGATCTTGCACAGTTAGTAAAAGACTTTATTTTGCCTTGCAAGTGATGAACACAGTGTCATCACTCATTCAAAGTTCTAATTTTAAGGAATGAGATGATTTTCAACCAACGTTAGATATTTCTTGACAGCTTGTAGAGAAATGTGATAAGAGACAGCATAATCTCCAGGACACGAACAAAAACTTAGGCTACTACAGAATAAATCTATTTTCATGTGACATGTTGCAACACGGTTGCCTGGTCTGTTTAAGAAACGCAAGAAAATTATTAGAGCAGTGTGATTGAATTCCTAATAGCTATACGTCTATATTAGGAATTGTAACAGTGGTAAAATAACAATACTAACATACTGTCAAAAATCATCCCGAAATTTTATTTTATACTGGGTACGTCCTTGTTCTGCTTTTAAATATCGCAGAGTTCCTACAGAGTACTCTGGGTTTAAACATTGAAATGTTCAGTTGTTAGTTCGTTCATTCATCAAGCAAGGGATTAAGAACTATTAGAGTAACATACGTACCATCAATTCAAGAAAAAGGGAGATCGGTTATTAACAATACCTACAACAGAAAATACAGTACAGTCAATTTGACATCATTAATAAAACTCCACTCCATTTTATTTAATTTTATTTAAACGTTTGATGGAAGCAAACTTGTCTTGACTATGTGGATTTTTGTCTCATATATTATTTACGGTAGTCGGTGCTCTTCCCTTTTCTCGGGAGTTACTCCATGGGAAGCCGGCAGGGGCTGCTGCAACCAGGAGAGAAATCTCCTCTCGTGTAACTGCGTCCGAGGAGACTTCCCTCGGGAATTTCTCGACGTGCGAAAGGAAAGGAACCCGAGCTGCATCTATCTGCCAAGGATGCAACTTTTTGTCTTTCTTATTTTAGTTTTTATGGCACTTTCTATCTTTGCGGAAGTGAACCGTACACGTTCTTCAAATTTGATTGTAAGCCTACAAAAGTTTCTGGATGTTAATAGTTTAGTTCTAGATCTGTCCGGAAACCAGTTTTCCAGAGTAGTAGCGACTGTCGACGCTACACCTTCAAAATCTACAAATGCGTGTAGTCTAACACCCTACTCACTGGACCACCGGGACGGAATGGATGACGAGACAAGGAAAAATTCATCCGAAAAGTAGACCCTATCTTTTTTTGCAGTCTCATCCTGTGATTTCGTTTTGATGTCACTTAACTAAGCGAAATTAAAAAAAAGAACAATGCATATTAACAATATGCATCCCTGTGGCACAACTTAAATTCAAAACGCAGACTATTCAGCTCTATAGCAAGTACTTGGAACAGAAAAATACTGTTCTAATTAAATTAAAGGTTGTATCTTTAATTTCTTTAAATTTCAGACCTAACTTTAATGGAATAACGTCACTACATTCACTGTAGTGCTTTATATTGTTTGACTGGTTTGACCACAAGATAGAAAGATGAAAAGATATATGAAGGCCAATTGGCAGATTCAGCCCATAATTGTTTATCTAAATTGCGTCAGTATTGTAGAAAAGTTTTTTAGCTGATAAGTACGATATTTATTATACAAACTGATTATTAACATATTTTTTGACAACATTAGGCTTTTATCATCCCTTAATCCAGTATTTGAACCCAGAATAATTCGAGTCCTAGTGAGCGATGAAAAGCGCTAAACTACTTTCAATTAAATTTGCGTAGAACATAATAGATTACATATTCTAAGCTGCAGCAGGTTTGATTGTATTGTATGGCAATATGGATGACAATGGACGTTTGCATGCTACAAGTAAATTTTGTGTACAAACTGTAATATTTTTGTTTAATTAAATCAGAAGTACTTTCACATTTATTACAAGCATAAGCACTGCACGTATGATTGAGGTTATTTTCTCAATACTGAAATAAAGTATCAAACTGCCTGTTTCTATAAACTACACCGGACGTGCGCTTTTGCATTTGACGGATTGCTCCTGCGTGTGGAGGCTGGACGTGAGTGAGAAGGTAGTGAAAGAGAAGAGATGATTGATATCTCTGATCTCTGCTTCCTCTCATTAAGAACAATTGAAGCTCCATGGAAGGAGACCAGCTGTTTATCTTCTCAAGAACAAAGGCAATTAAGCAGCCACAGGGTGCGCTTAAATGACAGCAGTGCTGTTGGTTTCCTCAAAGCACCTCTTGGGTCAATTTAAGATAATCACATACCATATTCAAAGAATTCATTTTCTAATTTTTAGCACCATATCAGTCATATTTTAACTGTATCAGTCAATATAGGTCCAGGTAATATAATATCAAGCTACAAACGATTCTGCATGACTATTTTACTGGTGCTCGCAACCTGCTTCAGAGAAATTCGTACTTTTAATATCCTTACTTGTCATAAAAAATACAAACAACACCTCAGAGGGTCTAGAATGTTTTACAACTGCTTCATCTCTTCATTATTCTGCTTAATCTACGCTTTTGATTGTTTATATTGATTTGTTATACTTTACTTCGCATCGTTGCCACTTCTGGCTAATTGCAAAGATGAGAATGAATGATGATAAGATGAAATTGATGACAGGACAATCACAAATACACAAGGACAGGATACAACAAAGGTAGCACTGGATGTGTGGCCAGAGCCTCGTTAGCCTGCAAAATTTAGTTCAGGTTTCAGGGTGTACTACGTGAAAGAAATGTTGATATTTGGATGTCTTCAATAAGGGTCTCCCCTTATACCCCATTAATCGTCGCGTTTGACCTAGCCAAGTGTTTAAGAAACGACTTAAATAACTGAAACAAATAACCTGTACAAAATATGTGGTTTAATTCGTAAGCGGTTATGGAAATATGTTCTTCCAATTTCTCTGCCTGCGGGTATACACACTTAATCGTATAATTTTCCACGTCCTTTTTCGCGGTTTCTTCTACGTAGATAACACCAATTTCGCACGGTCGTATCCATAGTCAGCTTTAATGATCGTCATCAGGGACACTTTCTTTTTTGATTATTTTACGTCACTTTTTTACTTATTTTGTTAATCGCGACGAATGACGAAGTGATGAAATGGATCGTGATACAAACATAATGCCACACCCATGTCTAACCAAGTTTCGAATCTAGAACCACGGTGTCCTGGCGTACAAGACTGACCACTCCGCCACGGGAACCAGTATCAGAAACACTTGCACCAAACTCCGCGCCAGATATGAATTTCTTTGTAATGGTACTTTTTATAATGATTGTAGAAGGCACCTAGATCTTTATTACAGAAAACTTACTCTGTAAGCGTTTTGATAGAGTTGTTTCTTCTTTCGAAATTGACTTTCTTCTGCTTTTCCTCCGGATACAAGTTAAAGAAAGGAACAGGCTGTGACAAGCTCTTTTCATGTCTCCAATAAGCACATTAGCACTGGTTGCCAACACTTACGCGACTATCACTTGTTTAGCACATAGAACAAACCATCGTGTTATGAGAATTTGGAAAACGATTCTTAGTCTTTTGTTTGCGTCTCAACCATGTATATAAAGACACTGTCCGTTCCTTTGCGCCTGTTAGGGCCTCCATTCTAACTTCCTACCGACGAAATGGTCCTCTTGGAAGTTGTCGCTGTATACAGGAAAGTCCTACGTCAACTTTCCCAGTGAATGGCATCTAGCTTTTGTTCCTGTTAGCTCAGTGTTACTTACCTTCATATTAAGCCAGTGGTCATTATGGTAGGGATAGATAATGAATAGAGCTTGCTTGTTTGCCCAATTTCCTATTCATTCATTAGATGTAATTTTTAAATTTTATTTTTTGTTGTAACCCTATTGGGGTAAGAATACAGAGAGCTTGGTCGTAGAGGATTTGACGTCGTGATCCATTAAATATTCGGGGCAGAAATAACTTTCCCAACAAATTGTAAATTTTTAACCTCACACCGTCATCATCATTATTGTGTTCCATTGTACGGTCGGGCTTAAAAAGTAGTTTCAGACCAGCAACAACAAATAAGATTGACAATTACCTTTGCGAACACTATTATATAAAATAACATTCTTGGAATATACACAATGGTATGTTGACGATGAAATTTGGGTTTTCGTAAATTACTGCCAAGTCCTGCTCTCCACATTTAAGTATTTTTCATTGTGGAACATTCACATATTTCACTCAATTGTTTTTTACTGGAAGTACACCGTCCGAACTGTCGTATAGGCTATGCAATATATAGATCACCGATATCAGCATCCTTAGAATCCGTCGTTAAACGGTAACTGTCATGTAAGTTACATTCTTTATGTTGCGGTCTTGTGTACGAACACATGCAGCAAAACATGCATGTCATATTCTTCACATAAGGGTCACTTGTTTGTGGAAACGTTTTAGGTGTATTTGGTAAGGACTGAGGGAACATCTTACTACTAAAATTACAGAACTCATTCATTGTTTCCTTAGTTGTTTTGTCTTCAGTCCTTTTATATTCATGTCCTTTCCATTTTAAACTCTAGGTACAGTCCCGGTTAGCCTATGTGTGCATCAAGAGGACTTCAAAACAAGCAATGGTCTATTTATTCATTCTTCTTCCACTAACTTACTTTCCGTTATCTTATTGCCTCAACCTTGAACTTATTTCTTGAATATAAGACTGCTATTTCATGCGCAACAGTGCCGTAGATGCAAAATGTTCTTTATTACCCGCTAGGCACTCAAACAGTGCAGCCAACGCGATCAGATAGCTACGTTTCGCTGGAATGCATTTTAACACGCCAGCGAGCACTAAAATACGCCATCCAAGCAATTAAGCCACTCAGCCAGAGGCTTGCAAAGCAATAAAAAAAAATCAAGCAGTGTAACCAGCTGCCTCTTCCTACGACCACATATTCAATTATGCACCTCGCCGTATTGCTCAAAAATGAAAGGTGGGTATTATTGGACGGCAACTCCTCCTCTGTTATTGTTGCTGGTACGTTTCCAGGGCGCCTGTTACGAAATCATGTGCAAGCCTCGATGGAAGGATGTGGCTGCAAATGGTAACAAATTGTCCAAAGGACCGCCTTCGGCGATGAGGAAGTGGTCTCTGAGTTTCACACGCGAGCAAAAAAAGAAAGAAGTGGAGGACCAATTGTTCTGCGGTTCCCATCTTCCTTACCAACATTTTTTCTCACCGGCTAGGTATGTGTGACCCTCCATTTTTACTGTCGTGAAAGTGGTGAGGTTCGTTTTTCCAATCTCACCAGATGTCGCAATCGGTCGATCTTCAATCGTTCCCGACCGCAATTAGGAACTTCATCTATTAGATTCGCAATATTTAGCAATCATTGTTACTGAGGTGTATTGTACTATTTTTTTACCCGCTAATATGAATGTTGTAGGAAGCCGCCACCATAGATGGCGATGCCGTTGGCATTTTCCTCTGTCATAAGCATGCGTGTAGAATTTCAAGCTATTCTATGAAATACCGGGTGAGCCCAAAGTCTTTCCCGGATTAAGAAAAATCGTATCTTAAAACTATAAAAGATAGAAAGTAGAATGTTGTTGCGTTACAACTCACCGAGGTATTTTTTTCGTTGTAGCACGTCATCTGTTTCAACATGGCGTCAATGAAGGAGAAATCGCATTGTGTAATGTGAAACCACTGAAATAAATCACTGCCAACAGTGCAAAGACAGTTCAGAATGGAGTATGGACGAAACCTTCCAGATGTTAAAAACATCAGAGCTGATATGCAACGTTTTATGAGACTGGCAGTGTTGGTGACATGCCCAGAACATGTAGACCTACTATGATTGAAGGAGCTGCAGACGCAGTGCGCAGCGTGCAGAAAGAAACTAGAAATAAACTCAGGAAAATTTGAATCGCACAGTGGTTAAAGTCTTACACAAACGGCTTCTAGTTAGCAACGGTGACTGAAGAGATGTTGTCTAACACATGGAGAGAAATTTAGTATTGTTTAGACATTTTCCGTACAACAAATGCCTCATATGATGAAGTTTATGAATGAGACATGTCTCTACCTATTGTACGTTTTGTGTAATAAATGTTGAAAATCTGTCTGAAACAGATGTGTTGTGTACATTGTGTACACTGGATTAAATTGAATATCGTGCAGTAATAAAAATGTTTGTAAAAGAAGTTTTAACACCAATGAAAATTCATTCCAAGTTAATGAAAGCTTATGTTTTGTTGTTTTAAGTCCACTTTATGCACAGTAAGGATGAAAGTTTATGAGGATTGTTCTCCTTCTTCTTCTTCAACATTTCCTGAATTTAAACATGATCGTACCAACCTTGAAGATCCTTTGTGAAGAACGTTCAAAAATATTCAAGAACCACAGAAATCATTGAACAAATACGTACTTGCTAAGGTATTGCATAACCGGCGAGTTAAAGTGCGTGAAATTACTGTGGCCGTAGGAATTTATAAGTATATTTTGCATGATGAACTGCACATGAAAAAGATTTGCACAAGATGGGTGTCGCACTTGTTAACAGCAGATCAAAAATCTCTGAACTATGTTTGGATAAAAAATAAAATTGATTTTGTTGTGCGTCAACTTAAAGCTGTAAATGAGATTTGGATTCACCATTACACAGAAAAAATCGAACCAATAATCAAAACAGTTGACAGAAGTAAGTTGTTCGGTCCCAAGGAAGACAATGTCGGTTCCATCAGCAGGGCAGGTTATAGCATCAGTATTTTGGCATGTTAAATGATTTTTATTTATTGATTATCTCCAAAAGGGTAAATCACTATCCAGAGAATACCATTCCATTATTTTAAACGGACTAGATAAAAAAATCGTGAGTAAAGACTCGGTTTGCAGAAAAAAAATCATCAAGATAGTGCAGCTGCCCACAAAGTATTTTGATAGTGGGAAAATTAAGGGATATTTGAACCATGAATTGTTATAAGAATCCACCCTATTCCACAGATTTGGCTCCTTCTGACTTCTGTCTCTTCTCAAAACACAAACAATCCGGCTGATTGGTGAACAACTGAGAAAGTGTTGATGAAGAAAACAAGAAACAAAGTTTGACATTTTCACGGCGAGGAAATGTAACATTTTAGCGGCTGAACAAATCAACCAATCAAGCAATTACCATGGTTTATTTTCACCTTTCTTCTTCCTGTGTTTAGTCACCGTCATTCTCCGACACCAAAAAACAAAACTTTACTTTTTAATGACAACTTTAAAGTCGCTTTCTATGGTCATCGCTTTGTGTGAAAGTGCGGATGGCGTAGCGTGTCGCAATGGGAAACAGAGCTGTACATCCTCGAAGACGGGGAGAGACACCTACAGCAAAAACCTTTTTCCCTGAATGAGTTCTGGAAGTGTCATGTGTTTCGAATTCCACATCCTCCGTCGTGGACGTACAAGAAACATGTTAACAGAGCTCAACATTATCGTGCAATAAAGTAAAGGTGATTTCCTCTCTTTGTTTGAAGGCACTGTGGTACGTAGGGGTGAGCTTATGGAGCTAGAGCCCTTTCCGTAAATTTTGAGAAAATCCACAGTAAAGAACTCCGGGAAAAACAAACCAGTGCTGTGCCCAACGGGGGAAAGGGGTTGATGGAGAAACTCAAAGGCAGAAAAAAAATGCCAAAATGAGTGATGGCTACTAAAGAAAATAACTATACGTAACCACCCCTTTCGAAAATCCTGTGCACGTCACTGGTGGAACATGCAAACCCTCCTTAAAATAACCCCCAATTACCACTTTTGTCTTTGAATAACTATTAAAACGAAAGTTAAAAATGATAATTACCAAATATTTATAGTGTATGCAAGGGCGCCGAAACCGGGGGAGCCAGGGAGCCCGAGCCCACCACCAAAGTTCATTTGGGCCCTTATTAGAAGGGGCCCAATGTGTAACTCACCATTATTTTCAAACAAAATATTGCATTTTTGATGAAACGTTCATAAATTCATTGAGTATTTTGTGTGAGAACATTTTAGGTCCTTATTTCCTCAGATTTCTAATTCGAATTATTCCTTTTATTTGATTATAGAACTTTTGCACACAGGAATTTTGCATACAAAGAGATGTAAATTACGCGTGATTCTCTTCTGAAATGGACATATCAACTCAATTTGAAGGTTTGATTTGATTTGATTTGCTTTATTTTACTTCGCTTTTTGTGCCAATTTTGACTAATTTACGAAAATGGGAATGAGTGATGATATGATGAAATTGATGAATGGACACTCACAAATATCCATGCCCAGGCCAGGATTCGAACCTGGGACCCCTGGCGTCGTAGCTCGATGTGCTAACCACTCCGCCACAGGGGCCGGCTCAATTTGAAGGATATTACCCAGTTGAGTGAGGGGCCCTCGGATTCGAATTCCGGCCTTTGCCATGGGTGTTCTTCGTATGTGTTCCTTCATCAATTTCTTCATTTAATCCCTCAATTTCATCGTCGCGATTAGTCAAAAGTAAATGAAAAGCGACGCTAAATACAAAAAATCAAATTAAACTTCAGTAAAGGATAGGTGGGAAGAAGTGTTGAAAATAGAACGTGAATTACATGTAAAGTATTATGTTGTATAATTATGTAATCAGAAAATAGTGATTGCTTTATGCTAATAAAGTTCGATATACCCTGATATATAATATGTTTGGGTTTTCGGACCTAACTAATTGTAAAAAGATAAAAAAAAAGATAAAGTGTTCCCCTGTGCATAGCACCACGCCATGAAGGCGTATAGGGGGTGTGGGGGTAACGCCCCACACTTTCTTGATCCGGTCGTAAGTGGGGTGATGTGATCAGCATCACGCCCCTGACCGCCTTTACCGCCCAGGGTTTCCCCCAGGTACCCATGTTATTCGACGCAATTTTTCAAGTGCTTTTGTTTAAAGAGTTTGTTGTTAGATTAGCATTACCGGAAGAAAATCTCCCCCACCCCGCAAACGGAAATAAGTCGGTATTTATTCTTTGCTTAGCTTAGCTTAGCTTTGCCCCCCCCCACAAATGTCAGAAGAAATCGACGCACTGTGTATCCTGCTCTCCCCAAAACGCAAATGTGTAGTATCCATCGTTACAATTACAGCCCCCCCCCCCAAATTCTGTGTACGCTGATGTTTGAAGGGGCGAAAAAATGTATATCGGATCTTCTCTCTTGTTCCCTTTTTAGGGCATCCCTCCTTCTTCTCTGTTGTGTTTGGTAGAACAAACATTTCTATAGCCAGTGTAATTTCTAGATTTTGGTCGTATCGAAAACCTGTGTGTCTACTTGGATTAAAGGCCTACGCAGAAATGCAGATATCCAACCAGTATTGTCTAACTTGGACGCCAGATCATGACAAGTAGTTTCACATTGATGTCACCTACTATGCAGATTTGTAGCGTATTGCTACCGAGATTCTGCCAAGGGGAATAATGCAATGTACTATGGAGGTTTAACGTTTTTTTCCCGGTGTGCTTACCATTATGCACATGCCACAAACGCAGCTCTAAACTTGTTTATATTCCGTTCTCATTGACAATTTTGCAGATTTCCCTTTGTGACACATATCGAGAAGGAAAGGTGCGACTTGGTACTAGAAAGATTTGCATTAAGTGTGCACTCGAGGAGGTGTGTCGATTACACAGAGCTAGACACTCGAGGTCGAGCAAACTCTTGCACGAGCTGCAGAACCATTCTTTCCACAAGGTCGTCCGGATTTTATATTTTTTAAGGTCAATGGCTTCCTGAAGAGACTCGGAATTGAAATCTCTTGTCCTGAGAGTGGGAGCTGGAAAGCAATTGAAACAATCGCAAAACATCCCAGGCCAACAATTACGTCTTTGTTAGCGCCGAAAGCGACGTCTGTGCAAAAAAAAAAAAAAAAAAAGTCGGACGTCGCCAATTCTCATACATCACCGCTGCATTTCACCTTCAGCGGAGTGGTCTTTCAGATGCCTGAGGAATGTTTGTGCAGTGCTTTCTTCTTTATTAGCATTCTACGCAGGTTCCCGGGATACTCGAGGGAGGTAATTTAAGCTTGTTGTGTCCCGAGCGCGGAGTGAAAACCAAATTTCTCAAATACCAGACTCGCATTTCTACAAGAACGGAGCAAAAGTGAGGTCGATGTAGTGCCGAGATTAGGCAAGACTAAATATAAGCTCCAGAGGTTTAGCTCCAGTCTTCGTTGTCTAGCGGTTAGCGTTAGGGATGGCCAAACAGACCCGGATCCGAGAGTTCCGGATCCGCGGATCCGGATCCGGGTCTGAAAGTTTCGGATCTGTATCCGGACCCCAGGGTTCCGGATCCGAAAATTTCGGATCCGGGTCCGAAAGCTTCGTATCTCAATCCCATTATAATATTACCACACCTTAAAAGCTATTATGATCTTCGATTACAAAGAAATTTTTCGTTAGTCCTACAAGATTTTTTTTCAAGTGTTGTTCCTAAAATACTTTGCTACGCATCGGCTAACACGCTCGTGCACAAATGTCCGAGGTGATTTTGTAAATGACATTGAAACGAATATGTATTCATTCGAATGTATTGGAAATGAAAACACACATAAATGTGAAAATGTGAGACATTCCATTCCAGGATGAAACTTTTAACACATTTAACAAGATAGAAATGTTATACAAAAATTATACAATTGTTCTACAGTTACAGTTTTATAAATTAAAATAAAACATTATAATATATGCAGTGTTAAATAATTACAAAGTGTAAGACTAACAAGGGAGGTTATCTAAGTGTCCCCCTCCGATTTCCATGAAACTTGGCAGTATATTGGGGCCCAAAGGAAGAATTAGGTGTTTTTTTGTTTCAGCTAAAAAACGGTTTTAGGGGGCAAAACCCTCTCGAATATCAAGATGAGGACAAATTGAAGTGAGGATCTGACCCCTGTGTCCCCCTCCGATTTCCATGAAACTTGGCAGGTGTATAGTGGGGCCCAATTGAAGAAATACGTGTTTTTTGTTTCGGCAAAAAAAATGTTCTAGGGGGCAACCTCCTCTCAAATGTCAAGATGAGGACAAATTGAAGTGGGGATCTGACCCCTGTGTTCCCCTCCGATTTCCATGAAACGTGGCAGGTGTATAGAGGGGCCCGAAGGAAGAATTACGTGTTTTTTTGTTTCAGCTAAAAACTGTTTCAGGGGGCAAAATCCCCTCAAATGTCAAGATGAGGACAAATTGAAGTAAGGATCTGACCCCTGTGTCCCCCTCCGATTCCCATAAAATGTGACAGGTGTATAGAGAGGCCCTATGCCCCCTGTTTCTTCCTATGCCATATTTACGTGGTTTCGGGGTCAGATCCCCACTTCAATTTCTCCTCATCTTGACATTTGAGGGGGGGGGGGGCTCTATACACCTGCCAAGTTTCATGGAAATCGGAGGGGGAGACTTAGACCTCCCTAGTAAGTGTATTAATTAATTACAAATCGCTCACGCGCACACACACACACTATATATATATATATATATATATATGTGTGTGTATGTATATTATATATATATATATATATATATTAGCAGGTAACAATATGTTATAAGCACATTCTTACTTTCCAAAGAAGCGCATGTGGGATTGCAAAACGGATCCGGATCCGGATCCAAAAGTACCGGATCCGGATCCGAAAGTACCTGATCCGGATCTGAAAGTACCGGATCCGAAAATTCTGGATCCGGATCCGAAAGTTCTGGATCCGGATCCGGATCTGAAAAATTTTAGGATCCGGATCCTAAGGATCCGGAACCAACCGGATCCGGATCTGGCCATCCCTAGTTAGCGTACATACTCCAGTATAAAGAGTTCTAGGTGCTAGGCACAGTTAAAACATGGTTATTTGCACTGTTTGAATTAACGGGCGGATGTAGGGGATCCCCCAAAAAATATACCCGGCAAAAGAAAATTATTTTTATCTCTGATAGGGATGTTTTTATTTCCCTTCAAGAAAATGAAAATTAAAGCAAATAGTATACCACTTCTTAACTATGGAATAATAACAACTGAAAAATCATTCCTGCCCATTAATGGTCCACTCATCAAAGATTTCCCTCCCGAAAAGTATGCAGGATTCAAGGACACCATTCTGCAACTGACCAACCTCGCCGAGCCAAGACAACAGCAGGCTGTGTTTTCCATTTAAGTGCCGACATTTTACATGCATTAAAGTGTTCACAAGAAACTTGAACGTAGGTTAGATGGACGTTATCTTTGAACTTGGCAATAGAAATTTGGTCAAAGTTTCGGTGTTATTGGTTCCGTGTCTTTTTTTCGTATGAGTTTGGTTTTCTTATAATCTAATGTGTTTTTAAATTACGTCTTAATGTTATCAAAAAAAAAAAAAATGACCCAGATTAGTTCAAAGATACTTAGAACCGCAAGGCAATAGTTTAATTTGCTGAATGGTAACATACATACCAATTTGCACACCCAAAAGAAACCAACCTCCCAAAATGAAATCATAAATACGCCACTGCGTGTGCATCCCCCCACCCCCTCAAAGCAAAAATCTACATTCGCACAGTGGTTACTTGTGGTTTTCTTTCACCACATTCAATTTAGTCATCTTAAGAAGCAGGAAATGCACCAATCCTTATGAAGTACTCGCCGGTAACTTTTGACCGATATGCTAATATTTAACTACGGTACATCATATTTTACAGGATTAATATTACAGAAATTCTGTTCCTTGTATAACTATCGTTAGTTATTTTATACTGTTCCTTAATTTTTCTTTTTGCTGTTCGGAACTAATAGCTGTAAAAAGAAGAGATTATGTTCATTTGGTAGTAGGATGGCTAAATGTTCTTGGAAGCGAGGCCAGAATTGTACTGAAGTTTATATTCTGTGACTTTATTAAACTATATGTCCTGGAATAAATCAAACAACGCCATAGTATTGTATATATGTTATTCCAATTGATCCTTTTGACATTTCATTTATAAAATAACATTTTTTTTACAGGTATACAACATGTACACCATACTATTGCTTCACAAAAACATATCAATAAATATATCATAAAACATCTTATCCTGATAAGCCATTAGGCAAAACTGGGATACACAATCAATGGAACAGAAATTAGATTGGGAAAAGAATTTGTGAAGAGAAATTAATCTTGGTTTTGAGAAATATACATAATCTGTGTATGTATATATCCATGTGTGTGTGCGTGTGTGTGTGCGCGCGCGCCTGTGTTCATGTTCGAGAAAAAAAGAAAGAGAAGAAAAATAATTTAGTGTACATCGAATTCCAACTACATAGGCTTAAATACACATAGCGAAAAAAAACTGAAAAGTAACTTCTGCTCAACTGTATAAGTTGCTAAATTATTAAAATCCTTTAAGAATCTAGTATCTACAGACTTAAACATAAATTAATGTAGAAATTTGAACAAAAAATACAGGCTCGACCAGGATTCGAACTCGGATCTCTTGTCCCAACCTGTCCTTTTTACTAAAACGTAAGTCAACGAATGGATATGTTTTACGTGCAGACTTAACACACAAAAGCTTTCGAAATGATCTACAACAATAACACTATTTTGTAATCAAGAACTCCAGTCTTGATTGGCCTATCTGAGCATGAGGTGACCTTAAACAAACTTTCAACTAAAATAAACCGAGATTAAACAAACTTTCAACCACAATAAAATTCCATACGCCGTTGTACAGAATAAAACATCACTAATGCTCAGTCAACATGAAACCCATTTGTGTTAATGCAAACCTATTTGCATTGTGTTGTACTTTGATGCGGGTCACAGTATATTGTTTGTTCAATTAACTGTATTACGAGTGCAACAGCAAGCAATCAAATCAGAAGAAACCGCATAATGCATTCTAGATGTATAATGTCATGAGCATTAACCTCTTCACTCATGTGCAATAACCGACCCATATTCGTAATCGAGCATGAAATAAGATGTCGTCACGAAGAATGAACTGTTGTTCTTAATGCTCTTTTAAAGTGTCGAAATGGCTCATTTGTATGTAATGGGGCGGCGTAGGAATACATCCTACTTTCTTCTAATACGTCTTTGAGGAATCATTCACATCAGTGGCGTAGGTTATAGTACGCCCATACGCCCGGCGTTCCCTGATTTAAAATTTCAAAAATGCGTAAATGCTGTAAATATAAAGTAAATCTTGACTAATTTCATATATGTTTGACCTTCACGGCATTATAATAGCTATTTTTCGCGATCCGCTTGCAACGCTCCACTAACAACACTCGTTCCAGCATGTTTTCAATGCCTTTCCTGCCTGGACGCCAGGCAGGTTCGGCGTAAAGGACTCTACATCCCTTGCTGTCTATCTGGAGGAAAAGCTTGGATCTCTAAGCACCAGCGCAATACTCTCTCGTACACCAGCGTACGGAGCAGAGAGCTACGTGATTGGTTCTAGGGTTCACGTGACCCTTTCTGCCTTCTAGAGCAGACGACAGCGGTCGAATTCCTACCTGGTCCTTCGGGCTCGTGCAACTCGTGCTATGTGATGCTACAATACGCAATATTGACTGACGTAACTTTACCAAACTCCAATATACCATTTCTTAATGCGCATTGCATTGTATAATTTATCGCACGAACAGCGATGTGTATTAAAAACTAAAAGATCAACACAGTTTTTCTCAAATAAATTGGTGAAGTCCTGCGGCTGCTCTACCACTTAACCCGCAAAACTATTCTTCTTCTTCTTATTTTTTTGTTAGTATCTAACTGCTTAATCTTGTGTCAATGAAAATGTTTAGAATTCATTTGAAAACTCTTAACATCGAATGGTCTGTGGACAAAATTATTTTTAAATGTTTATCACCATTCCAAGATGCAATAAACAGTGGCCTGAAATACTAATCGGCACTGTTACGCTGTAGAGTGTACGATAGTTGGATCATACACCCACCTCCGTGTCAGAGTGTTTTGCACAGCTGACTTCAGGCAAATAAACAATACCTGTGGCGTCTGATTCCATAAGTAAATTATTAAGCAAAAAAGGGCTGACCCTTCCTTCGGACTTGGTGTTCCCACCCGAAATGCCCATGCTACGCCACTGATTCACATGTCATGGTTTTTAAGTTCATTAAATTGGAAATATTGCAATAAATATACATATTTATACATTCAAATTGTGTAATAATAATAATGAGAACTGCACTTTACAAGAGATTCAATCAAACTGCTGAAAACTGCTATTGTATTAAAGTGAAAGTTGAAGCTAAGAAAAACTGAAGCATCTTGGCTCAACGTGAAATATCTGAAACGAAAGTAAAACTCATGCTGGTGACCTTTATCATTTGAAGAGTACTGAGGTGCGTATTTTTTCAAAGAAAATAAATTGTTACAATTTTTAGTCTGTACTGCAATGTTCAACTGCCATTTATTTGGATACCGAATATGAATAAATGTTTAAATGCCATTTTCTTACAATTGCGATGGCCACTACAGAACTGTATGCTACATGGTGACTTCACAAGTTAAACTTAAACCCCTTAATTACAAAACTTGAAAAGTCGCAGCATAACAATAGTAACTTTTAATTTGGATTACATATAATAGCATTTTGTTATACGTATCGTAATTTTGCCTATATAATATCATTATACAATTTAAAGATTTATTTTGATAGGTGCATCATGTATTTTTTTTAAACATCATTAAATTACATTATATATCACTCATATTTTATTAAGCTATATTACTCTGTTTATGTTGCTCAAAATAAAATTTCGGTCTCAGGATTCACAAAAAGAGATTAAACTTGAATTAAGTCAATGTCTGAAAACCCAACTACAAATTAATATTAAATTTGGAAATTTTCTTGTACAGAAGACACGGAACTGCAACTACTAATAGTCTATTATTTCAAAGTAAAATAATAAAATCGCAACTATTTACAATACCACAAGAGGTATTTTGTTTCATCCCGAAGAGGGCATTCATTTTTTCTCTCTTATATTTAAGTTAATAACGTGATGATTTACTTGTCATACGACATACTTCACTAACGGGTCCAATATTATATTGCTTTGTTTACAAAGTTTATAGATTTCTAAAATGTATATGTTGTACTGTCTAGCATTATTTCTGTAATAGTCGACAGAATTACGAATCGTATAGTGATTTGTAACTTGTGACAGTATTCTTGTGCACTTCATATACAGGAAATGTTATATTGCCATCTTGCTTATTCTGGTTTGCCCTTAACACCGCAATGCTATTCGCTTAATTTGCTGCGTCAATTGATCGTAATGGTGTTTTAAGTCCACTTTATGCACCGTAAGTCTAATCGGAACTGGACCTACAGTTTAAAGTGGGATCCGAACCACTATGTGCCTCCACCAGGAATCGAACCCGGGACCTCGTGATTACAAGGAGACAACGCTACCACTGCACCATCGGGGAGGCCCCTTGCTACGTCAAGTTGACGTCACTGTGTATGCAGGCTTCCTATACTTTCACCTATTACTTTCTGTTTTGATGTCTTAGATAATAAGATTTGTCCTTGCACAAATCATTTCGTTGCATGGCAGCGATACAATCGCGTGTGTAATACCGGTTCACGAAAGTGCATTCCGACTTCCGTTGCAAGTGAATTAAAATAACATTAAGGGGGCAAACAATTCTGAACTCTTTTATGCTGAGATAATCTAGTATACTTTCGTGAAAGTCTCCCCGAGACGTGGGACAACTTGGAGGAGAATTGAGCCAGTAAACAACTTAATGTTGACGATGGGCAGAAAGAGGAAGTGGGAAGAATCTCTGGGCACTTGGGTTTCTAGAAGTCGTTCAGATCGGGAGAAATGAACCTTGGTGGAAATGAATAGTGTTTTCCAGAACGATGGTGGGGGCAGCATCAAAGTAACGCAATTGCAGGAGAAAGTGGACGAGAATCTTTTCAGAGTTGATTGCAAAGGAGGCAGCACCATATATTGTCCATGAATGACCCTTTTTCCTTACCATTAGTCACGACACTGGAAGAGGACACGGCTTCCGGGACCTTTTTTTCTCCCTCCGTTGACCACTTACTACTCTCATTTTCATCTGGGAGATCGGTTCGGATAACACGAAGGTAGGGTACTTGCAATTTATGGCGATGTTGAAGAGGAAGACGTCTTCCTGAAGAGTGATGTACGTTGAGTTGAGAGCAATCACTGTATGGGGTTGAGCAAGAAATCTATCCTCTTGTGTCCATTGACGGTAAAAGTAATTGCGGATTCGAAAGTGAGTTGCACATGTTAATGAAGCAAGAATTGATATTTCTTTAATGGTGCATCTTAACGCGTGTCATCCCAAAGGTCATAAGATTCCATTTCGACATTTGATTGCAGTATTTATTGAAAAGGCTACACACGCACACGCACGCACACACACACACACACACACACAGATAGAGAGATTAAGTAAATAAGTAATCAATTAGAGTGACACCAGTTTGAGATTATCAATAGACTACAGGTGACTACATCGTAGTGGATAATATAATAACCATCTGTCCTTGATTGGGCCTCCCCGACAGTGTAGTGGTAAAGTTATCGCCTTGTAATCATGAGATCCCGACTTCTATACCCGATGCGGGAGCCCATAGTAGTCGAATCCCATTTCTATACGGTAGGTACAGTTCTGATTAGCCAATCTGTGCATAAAGTGCCGCCAAAACTTTATTTGGGTTAGAAATACGGACGAGCTACTTTCTGACTAAAAAATGCCGCAGTTGGCTTATTTATAATCTTATTTCAAGATGTCTTATAGTGAGAATGGACAAATATTTGAAACAGACACTTCAGTAAACAAAATAACATCCTGTATGTTATTGTTCACCAACTACAAGTTAATACATCATCAGCATGTGAACTCTTCGCTAGTCAAAACTAAAAGAGAACGGATGAGTCAATCATTGTCTCATATTTCATAAACTCATGATAAGCTGAAATGTTCGAAGTATATTAATCTAATTCTAAGGGTACTTTTCCCTTAGTAAAAGTAAAAAAAAAACCACGCTACTTAACTTATTTTTACTAACTCTAAAACTATAAAAAGTTTCCAATCATTTTTAGAAGATTTATTAACAATACATTACAAATAATTAAATTAATAATATAATATTCCATATAGAACAGTTTCTATATTTACAGTTTCAAATGAAACCACAGTAATGCAGCTCACCAGTGCATTCCATTGCATGGAAAGTATAACTTCATTTACAAAAGTCAATTTGCATCTGACTTTGCCAACGAACAAGAGAGTATCGTATGTTCACATCCTCAGCTGCACTGAAGACCAGCTTCAGAAACGCGTCTTCATATTTGAAATACAGTTCAGACTACTCGTAAATTATCTATACGTGTACCTAACTGGAATATCCTAAGTCAGTCATGGTTCGTGTATCGCTTGGTGCAAAACCTGAGTCGGCGTCGCTGTCACTCGCGGACCACTCGGAGCTCTCCTTGTACTCTGGGTCGGCTATGTACGTCTCTCGGTAGCTTGTTTCGTAGGGGGACCTGCCAGGACCAAATTGATCAAATGAGAAGCCGCTGTTTGCCCCATAAGCATTGTTGGCGTTGGGCTCACTCTGCGATTGGCTACCCTCGTTGTACGCTGGGTATGTTGGTTCAGCCTTGGAGCTGTCGACGTTGAAGTTAGGACCTGCCGGTGCTTGGGCATTCACTGGATGTTCCGAAGCAGCAACGGAAGAATCTGCTCTAGGTGCCGAAGCTGAGTTCTGTGGGTTTCTAGAGTACTGGTAGTTGTTTGTGGAGGCCTGTCCAGAAGCACCGGGGAAATTTACAGGGCCTTGGTTTTGGTAGGCTGCTGGGTTAAAACCGGAGTGGGGATTGGGTACTGAGGGTTGGAAATTGGATTCGGGTCTGCTGTACGATTCGTGCTTCGTGGAGGACAATGCACCGAGAGCTTCCAGGACTGGAGGAGTGTAGGAAGAAGGTAGAGACGCTGGAGAGTAGACGGGCTGGTTGTTGGAAGGTGACGGAACTGGTGGTAGCTGCTGCCTCATGTCTGGAAAGAACTGCTGCTGCTGGTTGGGATTTGCGTATGCTGGAACAGGAGCCTGAGCTGCTGCGTGAGGGTTCAAGGGATATCTTGGTGATGGCAGCTGCTGAGATAGCATTGGAGCGCCGTATGCGTTAGGGAGCTGCTGCGGAGGGTAAGGGGAACGGTAGCCTGGAGGAAGAGAAATTGGTGGCAGTTGAGGAACGTTGGGCAAAGCTCCTAGAGAGGTGATGGACGGCAACTCGGGAGGTTGAGGAAGTGAGGGAAGAGGTACCGGCCTGGTTGCACCGGTGGAGAAGAAATTTTTCGAGGGCGGAGGGTAGTCGCCAGATTGTCCACCGCCGCCAATGAGGCCTTGGAGGAAACTAGGGATGCTGGTCAACCCGCTAGTGAATCCTCTGATGGCGCCACCGATGGTGAACCCATCGCCGTCTTCACCCTCGGCTTCGTCCTTGGTGTCGCCCTGCAAGGCTCCAAGGGCAGATCCGAAAGTGTCAAGATGGGCCAACCCTTGCAGAGCCAACTGCGACGGCGGCTGATCATTCAGCGAGGGAACTCCGTACTTAGAAGGAGGAGGTCCGTACGACTCCATTGGCGGCTTGAAGGATTCTGCCGGAGAATCTGCATCCTTTTCCTCCTCATCCTGAGACGGGGGCAGCAGGGGTGGCGGAGGGGTGAACGGGACGGCGTCCTTCTTCTTCTTCCCCAGCTCGAGTCCCAGATGAACGGGTTTCAAGTCGACGCCGTGGTACTTGTGGATCTTCCAAAGGGGGTAGTGCTCCAAGGGAGCAAACTCATCTCCCTTTTCTCCTAGAGCGCCGAAGTTTAGACCAAGGTCATTGAGGCTGAAGGACCTGGCTTCTGCACTGGGTTCTTCCTTAGGCTCGTTCACGCTGACATCTGTGAGGGCAGATGCAAATGCAATCACTCCTACGATGATAATCCGTAGAGGAGCCTGCAAGTAGGGAATAACTATTATAAGAACTCAATCTATTTAAACATAGATTTAGAAACAAAGAAACAAGCCTCTTTTATATATTTTTTTGTCACGTTCTTGTATGATGCAACAAAAAATATGCTTATCGTATGAATCTTCATTTGCTAGAGAACCTGAACGGTTAAAATTATTTTCAGGAGTTCATGAGTGTTATTTGAGTGTTTCCCTCATTATATCATCATTCATCTTCATCGTCGCGATTAGAAAACGAAAAACGACCCTAAATAACAAAAATGCAAATACGCATAGTCTTTTTAGATGTCTTAGTATAATAAATATAGAATTTGCATAATTTTACCAACAATATAGAATTTGACTAACTTCATACGTAGAAATTTATTTAGACAGAATATTTATGCAAATGCATGTTTTAAGTAAAAAATAAATATTTAAAGCAATTTTTTTTTATTCTTTTGGCAAAATGTAAGTAGTAGACGATGCACCAAAACATTGTAAATTTCACAATTTTAACCATAAATACGTTCCATATATTTCATTTCATATAAAGTTAATATTGTATAGAATTTAAAAGGAAAGTAATTTCTTTTGAAATTTTTACTTCCCACTTTGAAATGCATGTATTTAGGTTTTGTGTCAAATTTACACGCATATTTTGCTATGTATTAGTGTATATACATTTCCAGTTTATTCTACGATGTAGCCCAGTAGCATAACGTTATTTTGAGAGCCATCTAGCAAGCATATTTTCATTGGGTAACACGGTAGCTAATCGGTTCCCATAGCAGTGGTGGTGCCAAAGGAGAGGGGTGAAGGCCCTTATAGTTAACTAGTTTCTTCCACCACCGTAAAAAAATTATAAAAGATAAATATATATTTAGCCCAAAACATAAACGTTTTGGGACTATATTAAATATAGCTGTCCTGAAGAAAATATTCCCTCCACATTCTCCCTGTCTTCCAACTGATTATTATTTTTGTTTTGTGAGTGGGAAGTTCGTCATTATCGTGTCATACATGACTGTTTTTTGGGCTTTCTAGCGGAAGATTCCGGTCCCCTGTTAGCAAGCCATCGTACTTGCAAATCAACGCTACTAGATTGCACTGCTGGACTATATTTCCATTTTGTAAGTATCGTATCAATCCCTAGGATTGTATGTTTATTTTATTAAGTCTCTCTGAACGCTTCATGTTGACCAGGGCATTCACTTGTTTTTCTCAGCTGTCTCAAGCCTCTTAGGCATGTTTACAATGCATTGTGTTGTGCCATGCAAACCTCCTGAGTATTCAGGAAGCAGGTAATACTTCTGGGTTTGGTGTCAGCGGTTTGCATGGTAGCAATTATAATAAACACGATTCGGCGATTCGGCATCGAGGAAGAGCTCGATGGCCAGGGAATATAGAGGTGAGACAAGCTGGGAAGTGACTGGACTTTGGGAATTGAGTTGGTAGAGAGAGGAGGTCAGCAAGACAGGAGGTCGATAGTGGAAGCACGCTTTGGTCAACAAGTTAGAAGCTTACAGAGGACTTCGCTATTTTCATTCAGCTCAGAGACTTCAGTTAGACAGGTAATTATCCTACACCCAGCCATGATACAGGTTCAACGGTTCACAAAATCCAACGAGTTGCCATTGTCTTTTCAGTAGTTTAATTCCTTTTGTGTAATTTGTACCTTTCGCATGCCAAGCAATAACTCGTCATGTCAATGACGAGTGGTCTCATCAAGAGGATGAATGATGAGTAGTTTACATCACCCCATCAATTAACTGGTTCAGATCCCTTCATTCTATAGAATGACACGTGGATGGAGGTGCTTAGGGCTTTCATCCATTTTTTCGGAAATGCGATGAGAAAAGAGGTTTCAACAACCAGTTTAAATTTAAACCCCACCCAAAATTTTGACACGTGGTGGATTTGCTAGGGCTTCTCATGCAGTTTTTCGGAAATGCGATGAGAAAAGAGTTTGTTAACCAGTTTAGGATTTAAACCCCACCCCTAATTTTGACACATAGTGGAGTGCTAGTTCATTACCCACCCCAAAATTTTGCTCATTAGTTTAGTTTTTTTTTGGTATGTCCTTGCCAAAATTATTTTTGAAAATACATAGGGCTTAAAGTTTTTTTGCAATAATGGGGGGGAGAAGAATTTATATATGCCATGATAGATGTTTAGTCTAACATGAGGATGAATGCCATGAAATTTATCGACCTCGAGTCTGGGTCGGTCATCAGCGAAATGTAAGAATGCGGAGGAACTGCGCCCTAGCTCCGTCGCGGTTACCCGCGTCGAGCTGGCGCTTTTGTATCAGGAGCGTCCGGCATTCCGCGTGGCGGAAGGTTCGATGTCGGGTTTCAGGCAGCCACATTTTGCCAAAAATGCGGTCGGCCAGGGACGTCCGTGGACAATTCCCTATCAATCTGCTCCTGGTAGCTCTGTGGTTCACTCACGAACCCGGTACCATGGCTACGACAAATTCCCACCTGGGAAATTTTTTACCATCCAGAATTTTAATTAAGGAATAAGGAAAAGGCATTTAGATTTGATGATTTCTTGCATTGACAGTGATTTTAGAATTTTTTTTTTACATGATCTTGGATAAAAGAATTATCACAACGTTGGTTATGAGGATGCAGTAAGCTACAGTAAATAGTAAACGAAATTTTATCCTTAATATTTTAATTAATTAATAACGTGGATTACAAGTGGATTTTAAAGTTATTTATGAATGAGGAAAATAAATTAGTGCCACCGAGTCAGAGACAATCAGCACTATGTGCATTTTAACGAGTTATAGCAGAGAGTATGCTTGTTTGAGTCAATATTTTGTTTAATTGAGATTCCTTAACAGTTTAATTTCAATTTGGTTTAAAACTGACCGTAACCTGTAAATGATTTAGAATGCTTGAACTATAACTGCTAAGACTTTTGCAACGAGGATATTACATTTTTATACATATATAGTTTTGGGAACGAATAAGGCCCCGAGGACCACTCATTTATATTCTTAATGACTGAAGTCTCCTAGCACCTCATGAAGGGAGCTTAGATTAAGGAGATAGTCAAGTTTATACGAGATAGTCACTTGCCTTACGTTTACTTAACTTACGCATACATTGCCTGAAAATTTTAATTCATGTTAATATGTAAAGAAACGAAACGCCAATTATATTCCTCGACACGCATGTACAAGGTTCGTACCGTGATTTAGGGTATAAACCGCCCGATTAATTAAAAGTTCTAGTTGAGAAGTAATAGATGTATTATTAGGCTGCAGTGACGAGAGATGTCCGTTCACAGGTAAGCAGTAGTGACGAGAATGAATCCGTACACATATATACATATACTTATATGCTTTAAGCAAAGTTAGGCACAGCCAACTTATTTTGAATAACTAGAAGAGAATTAGGAGAGCATCACACGGCGTGGACGTTTCTCACATATTAACGAGATTTTTTTTTGTTAGTATATATTTATATTTTTTTTTCCTGTCCGAAACATTGTTTCGTTTGACAGTTGAATATTTATCCTTAGCACGTTGTAGCTTCGAATGTTAAAAACTTTAAAATGTAGTTTGTTTTAAATTTTAAAATATAAATATTAATATTCTGCTCCAAGTTACGGTATTTATTAAAGTGAAACAGGTCTAATATTTTAAATCCACTCACGAGATATAATAATAATTTATAATAAAATGGCACTAATAATATTAAAGATTAAAAGCAGACTTATTATTTAATAAAGTGCTTTAGGCACAAAAGTTTTTTTTTGCAGTATGTAATAATACTAGCTCAGCGGATATATCACTAGAATTTTATAGTTACTCTTCAGAAGAAGGTATATGATTATATTAGCAAAGTTTATTTTAAGCGCCAGTTATGAGAATATTTATATTATATGAATATGTAGACGTCGACGTCGAGATTTTATTGCGCTCCACTAACAAGTATTTTCCTTCGGATATTGGATAGCTACCGATAATCCTGGAAATCCATTCTGCCATCGCAGAATGATTATGATTAAACCACAACGGTTTTAGTTTAAAGCTTTGCTACGATAATATGCTCAGCATATTTTAGAATGAGTAGAGAGAATTAAAGATTCTTCAAGTTTTAGTGATGTTAGTATTTTAATGCATTTAAAGATCGCATAAATAATAATTATTATTTTATTTCAGGTAGTCAGGAGTAAATTAGACTCAATTTTTCCTTACCTTGTACCTTAGTACGGTTCAATTAATTTTAAGTATTTAAACATAACACCTGAAAGTAGATAAGAGAAGTTTGCAGTAAAATTTAAAATAACATAAGTTAAACAGTGCTAATAAATTTAGAGAATAAATAAATTATATTAAATAAATAAATCACGCAGATAATTTGAGCCTAGAGTCAGAAATAATTAAAAGTTGAGTTAAAATACCTACTACTTAGACTAGGCAAGCTTAAAGTACGTATTAGCTCTGAAGAACTGTTTGTTTTGATTGCCTAAGCAACATGAAAATCATTGCGATTTTAGTTATTTTAAACGGATTTCTTCCATACGTAAAAGCTTCTAATTTTATTTATCTGTTGAACAAGTCTTTTGACTATCCTTATAATATAATTACAATTTTATTATTAACAACATTTATTATTAGTATTTTTATAATTTTCATAATCTGTTATTTTCAATGTCAACGCAAGAAATCTATTACTTATGACCATGAGTGTACCAACGAGTTACAGTTAAGCAAACTTAATAATGATTCACCGCCCATTGATCAGGTTTACGACAATGTTGCACCGATTGTTGAAGTGGTACCATTAAAAACGAGTCACCCGCCAATTCCTCCTCCACTCCCTCAGTCCATTATTATTCAACCTAGGGTACAACAAGAAGTTCAAGATTTATCCAGAAATAGTTTAGTCACTAAAGACGACAGTATAGATGTGCCGAAGAATATTTTATCCGTTAAAGATAGAGTTCAAAAATTTGCCGTAAGCAAGGGTCCTAATTTTGTTCAAAACAGTCGCAAAATGGAAAGTGAATTGGCTATTTCACACTGTGTTCAGCCAGTTGTAAAAGTTAAAGAGTTATTTGCGAATCAGTCACCCGTAAAAGTCGAGAAAGTTTCAAGTGTTACTTTAAAGGCAGAAAGTAAGCCAAATTCTCAGGTTTCCGAACCTGTTGTATCATTCACAGACCATATTTTCTACGACTTCATGTTCGACTAGAATTTTATATTAATTACGATTCAAATTTTAAGTATAATTCATTTTTTACGTTTGATTGTACCTTATGCAATGTTTATTAGTCATTTAGTTTGCTAACAGCTTCCCAACTGTTGTTATTTTACCAGTACGGAAGTGTTCTAGTAACACGCTGTCGCAAGCGCAACGAAGTTTTTCTTTCCATCCAATTTATTACGTCATTTCAAAGTCCTTGACTTTATTTCGAACTCCCGCAGCGCTTACTAGACTTTGTTCGTAGTAAGTTAAAGTTTTGTAAACAGTTACGCGTCATTCCAGGTATCAACGAATCCTGGCGTTGCATTTTCCTTCTCCGTTCCTATGCCCGCTGCTCGAAGCAGTAACCTTTTCCCCTCCACCTCTCCGACGACACCCGAACGTACCCGAAGTCGGCAAGCACGGCAGCGAATTTGCCAGAGCTCTTGTTATCGCCATAGAGAAATTTTCAGTTGCGTCCAGCGACCACAAATGCAACCTTGCACAATTTAGAATGTCTGGTATCAGCGAATTCCTTTTCCGCACTCAAGCTCTCTTCCGAGTACTTTGAACACGCTGGAAGTCAGAAAACACTTACCATAAGCTTTGAATATTTTTTTTGAGTTAGTGGCGTTCGTTCAGTAAAATTTTAGGGAATCAGTTTAGTTACGCATATAGCCATCAGAATTTGATTTTTACGATAGAAGTTCATGTAAACAATGTTAGGGATATTTTGTTCTATATAGATAAATTTTTCCGTAAAACGTCGCATTTATGCACTTCAGACTAATCACGACCAATAATTTTACAAAAGGAACAACAAGACGAATTTTTTTGCGTTTTTCTCGCTAAATTTTCCCGTTTTTCTTAGAGATATTTATAGTAAGTAAGTTTTTTGGGAAATCGACGTACATTTGGTTTAAATCAGGATAAAGATAAACGAAATTTTGATAAATCAGGGAAATTTCTACAAAAGGGCAATTTTAGCACTTTATGCACTTAGAGTAATCAAAATTTGTCAGCAACATGCCAGGCTAAGCCTCGGTGATTGGCACAGGCATATGCAGCAAAAGTCGCCATGGCATCGTTAGCCTTTCCAAATTTAAACAGTGTGGTTTACCACAAATGTTATAATTTGAGAAATTATTATTATTATTATTAATATTTATTATTAGCAAATTTAGCTTACTTATCCAATTTGCACCTTATTCGACAATGCAGCAATAAATTCATTACTTCTTACTGATTAACTTCATGTTAATGTTAGTACAGTAGGTAATAACTATTAATTTGTATTTATATTCTAATATATAGCATAACTATTCTCTATCTATTTTGTTTAAACATACCTGAGGGATTGACACACCATTCTTATATGGGTCAAGTATACCTTTCCGCGGCGGGTCTGTTTACACGACCAAGTGATTTGAGGTATACGGCGGACTCAAGAAGTTTTGAGTGGATAAATTTTTTTTTGTTTAAAGAAAATTTGAAATAGAGAAAGTTTTATTATTTTTATTGTGTTTCAAATTTGAATATCACCTTTTTTAATTCCCTAATGCCATATTTTGTGACCACCTGGAGTTTCAACAAAAGTCAGAAGTAGCTTTTACTGAATTTTTTGTCTTACATTGCATATTAATGAACCACGGCAAATTGCACCGGCCTATCATTTATTAGGAGGCCATTAGAGGCTTGTCAAAGCAACCTCTTAATGACACTAATAGCTTGCTTTGCGCAACACAAATTTTCTATATTTATTTTAAGGGTTCACAACATAATAATTTATTTTATAATTTTCAACAGAATTTAGAACATGCTTGCAACACTTATTTTTGTTTATTAATTCTACATTTTGTAATTTTGAAATGAAATCTATTACTGACAATAAATTATTTCAGTTTATTAGGACACGTAATGGTATTTTAATATCAGGTTCAGGTCAATTTATTGTTATTCAGAATTTGAATAATAATTTGAACACGCACAGATCAATTCAGCTTAACGAAGGGGAATCTTTATTTTTTAATTATCAGGATTTTTCACAGATTATTGTGGATCAACAAATTTTACACACAAGAATTTTAGCCTTCGAACAAGTCAAAATGCAGGAAATTGAGTTATTACTTAATATTCCCAAGAATTTATCTGATTTCACTATTCCCCAATGGACTTCGCTTGAACTTGCTTTAAAACAACTTAATCAATCAATTAGTAAGAACATTTCATTTCAGGAATTAATTCTAAACCCTTTGCCTATGTCTATATTAGTTTTTGTTATTTGGAATGTGTTATTAACCGCAACCTTAGGATATTATTTTTATAAGCATCATCAGCTTGCGAAACAGATTAATTCAGAGCAGCACAGTAATAATTAATAGGTTAAGGCAACACATTAATCATGGACATTAATATTTTAATTACGGTTGGATATTTTATTTAAATTTTCTTTATTTATTTTCAAAGAGTTATGGCAATTATTTTATTTATTTATTTTAATCATATTTTATTTTTGATGAGACAATTTAATTTAATTTTAAAGAAAAGGCAGTGGAAATTAGTTGGTTTTGTGTACATGCATACTTGAATTATATATACCCATCCTATTGCAATTTCCTTTCTTTGTCATAATTTTTCCTTTTAACCTAACCTGTCTATACGGAGCACCATGGACAAGCAATGCCTACACCATCCATGGGCATTTTTCATGACGGACATCCGCAGGCAGTCTATTACCAGGCAGAAAGACTGATTACCATTCTACGAGGGAGACATGCAGACATTTGAAATATCCTAGGGATTGATACGGTATGCTTTTAGACTGTTGGCCAAATGAATTCAGATTCACTCTTATTATACTGAAATCATCATATACAGGGGTGGTTCAGTGTTTACTTCATGAAAGAATATTTTCTGGTAGCTCACAGAAAGAGAGTATAAGAGAAACCATTAATGATGCAAAATATGAAGATAGGAAGTTGGGATATTCCAATACTACCTAGATGGCACTCTCTGCACTTTTGCAGTAATATCCATATTACCAGTATTTTATGCAATTCTGATTATTATGGAACGTAAAACAGATGTTATGTATTTTGAGTCTCACTCAATACATTTCCATATACCTAATAATTACGATAATTGTGGAACAGAAGATATTTCTTCTCAGTTCTCGCAGTTAGTGCAATGCGCTCTATAGTTAAAAGTCATGGGTTTGAAAGATCTTCGTAAGACAAAGGTCAATAATATGTTCTCTCGCTTTATATCCTGACGGTTATCCACTCCCCTCCCCACTCACGCAAGGTGAAAACTGGGATGGTACCTTTGACAATGACCGCGAAAGCTTCCTCCAACTGGGCCTCTCCTGTCGCCTTGTTGATTCTTTGATTTTTGTTTATTTTACTTCGCTTTTTGCACCTTTTGGCTAATCGCGAAAATTAGAATGAGGGATGATATGATGAAATTGATGAAGGGACACTCACAATGAACACCCGCCCAGGTCGGGATTCCAACCCAGGACCTCCCCCCTTGTCACCTTGTAGTCAAGAGGAAGTGCGTTCGATTTACGGTGGAAACACTTTTCATATTTTAATGGTCCACTTCAAGCTTTGGAACACCTGTGTGCTCGGTGCCAATGTTCAGTCTCAGTTTTTATCAGTGAAGTATCCGGCGTGTTTCTCAAAAAAACATTTTCAAAATCAAAATTCTGATTTTCTCAAAAACCTGCCTTAAATTTAGAAAATCTGAAAAACTGTTCAGAATGTCTTTAAATAATCATTTCAGTTTTTTTTTTTTTTTTTTTTACCAACGATTGGGTCATATCTTATGTGAGTTATGAGTATTGAGGATTATGTTGAAAGTTGCATTTTAGTGATACGTGAAAAGGTTTTGTAATTTTTCCACACAGATATGCCTAGCAAATTTGATAATCTGCACGGTACAAATTGAGTATGTACAAGGCGTGTCATTTTCACTGTAGACAAGGCACCAAGTTTAGAAAAACATTAGGTGGGCTCAGTGGCGGCGATTGGGTTCCAAAACTGGGGGGGGGGGGGCAAGGACAGTTTAATTTCCCTTGGTACATAAGGTTTAGTATAGTGCGAGGGCAAAAGTGGCAAAAAGTTGATGGGCAACTGCCCTCGGCCCCTCCTAATCGCCGCCATTGGGTGGGCTCCAATACTTGAGTTGTTAGTTCCCAAAAAATTCTCATGAATCCTCCCTTGACCTACCAACAGTGTTTCCTTACTTTTCTAAAAAAATGTTATTTACGAATCATGATGGGCCCATAGGGTATAGGTTGGCGCCACTAACTGTAGGTATTGTTAAACAGCTCTCCTATGAATGAACACTGTTGTATGGCTTTTTGAAAAATGAGTGAAAGCTATCGTATCGGCACCACGCCTAGATGAGGTGATTTGATAGTGGTGTCATTAATATAACACAATTGAAATGTTATATTTTTACCATTGCGATTCTATCGAGCGAGAGATTTATCAAAGTACTACAGGAAATAATTTTGCTATCTTAGAGTCCTTCCCGCGATACGTTTCTGGATCCAGCACTACAGGAGGACACCTGGTGTGCATATTTAGCTTCAATATTGCCGACTACCGTGGCGGAGTGGTTAGCACAGCGTGCTACGACGACAGAGGTTCCGGGTTCGAATCCCAACCTAGACGTTCTTTGCGAGTGTCCCTTCATCAGTTTCATCATATCAATCATCCTTATCGTCACGATTAGCCAAAAGTGGCAAGAAGCAACGTAAATAATCTATTTCGATCAATGAATGCACTTCAGTATTCCAATGACACCGTCAATCTGCACTAACACTTCAATAACAGTTCCTCTATAAAGCCCACACGACAGAAATCACTTGCTGGAGCACTAGAATTGAACTTACCAAGATCATATTGAAAGAGCCGACTACCAAGATGCACACAACATACAGAAATCTTCTAACTGCCGAATGGCAACGACCCTCTGCGCTCCGTGTTATATGGAGCCTCCCCTCAACGTTAGGCGACCTACATTCTCAGAGGGTAACGGAACCCTAGAAGAAGGTCGCAAGGGGAGTGATAGAAAATTGTGTCGTTTCATTTGGCCAAAATAAACCTACGGTGCTTTGCTTTCACTGAATTATATCAAAACATCTTAAAATATACGCAAGTTGCGAAGCACGCATTGAGTAGTGAATCCGGTTGTTTCGAATTTCTTCGTGTGTCTAGTGCAAGAATATATTTTTTTTAAATTATATTACGTAACTGTGCATATAAGAGTTTAGTTTGGGGTCTATTTTCTGCTCGGATAGGTTAATCGGGACTGGTCTCACAGTTTAAAGTACTAACCATAGATGTGCCTTCAAAGATCGAACCCAGGAACCCTCCACTTAAGTATTGGTTTCATTATTCGCAGAAGTGAATACTTTACTTGAGGGGTGTAAGGGGTGCTCTTTTACGAAGGCACTAAAAAGGCACTCGTAGGACGCATTGGGTTGAATTTTTGCAGGCCAACGAGGTTCTGGCGTCTCGACTCATAGTCAGGATAATCCTCTATGGGGCTTATGTCGTGTAGTCCATATGTGTGTGAGGGTGTGTAAGGGGTGATCCCTTTGTGAAGACACCCAATTGTCAACCACCCTTGCACGTAATACACCCTGGACTGAATTTTGCAGACTAGCGACCCTGGTGTCTGGACCTATCGTCAGTGTTATCCTGTATTGGACTTTGTTGTGTGTTGTCCATATGTGTTTGTTTTTGTTTCCTCATCAATTTCATCTTAGCATCATTCATCATCATCCTCATAATTAGCCAAAAGTAGTAGAAATGCAAAGTAAAATAAATAAATAAATATGTGTTTGTGATTAGTTGAGTGGTCGACGTCAGATCTCGCTTTGAAGTCACCAGGTCCAAGTCATATCCTGGGTTGTTTATTGCGGGGAGCAGACTCCTAGGTTCAATTTCACTCAATCGTTATTTATCCTCATCGTCGCATTTAGCCAAAAGCGCCATAAAAGCGACGCAAATAAGAATAATGCAAATTGAATAACCTCTTGTTTAAAAAACCGCACAGAAGTTCGAAATTCATAGTTTTAAAATCGTTCTAAAGGATTAAGGAGATTGTGCGTATTGTTTTCTGCTTATAACACCATTAAGCCTTGTTTCCATGATATGAAAAACTCAATATGCTGACCAAGGCAGAAATTTATTTTATTATAAAACATAAACTAAACGTAACGTTTCAACCTTTTAGCAAGGTTTTCTTCAGACTATGTACCAAGTATAAATGTACATTTATGTTTTATAATAAAATAAATTTCTGCCTTGGTCAGCATATTGAGTTTTTCATGTTTTCTGGTCTACATTATAAGATTTTTTAGCTTCCACGTCTCGAACGATCATGATTTTTTTTTACATATTAACCTAAAAGCTCGATGAGAGCTTCACTCCGCGAGAACATCTCTTTTCTGAATATTTAAAATTAAGGTATTTTCGCTAATAGAATCCGCTCTGTTTCATGGTGTAGCGCTTAAATTACTGTACTCAAAAGTTGAGATATTTTTTTAAAACAAGGTCGTAATATAAATAGTTATTTAGTTGTATTAAATCGATAATATCCCATCCAATCTAGTACTGGATCGGTCCTCTTTTTTGTGCTTAAGTTCCATTCATTTGCTTTTATTCCCTCAGATAGGGTAATTCCATATTTTCTCTCTCTCTCTTTCTCTGTTCCAATATCACACTTGGTATTCTTTATACTCCTTACCAACCACATGCATTGCAAGAATTCTGATCAGGGGTACCCTTTCTATCTTCGCTCCATAAGCTCAGCTTATTTTGAGCTGTGTCATCGATATTAAGGACTTCTAAACTTTATTTTGTACGTAAATTCATTTTCATCCAATCTTTCCAAATTATATTTAGAGAACCTACCATATCGCATATCTGTTTTCAGTTGCATTTCACCAAGGAAGAGATCTGAACGAGATAGTGCCAAAGCATATTTATTTTTACCGCTCTTTTGGGAATCTTTTCAAACAAAATGACACGAAAGTCGGTTACAGATATTGTTTCTGCATTTGTATGTAATGTATTTGCGTAAAACTGCTGTAATAAGATATCGATGCTTCTCACAGCAGTAAAAACATCTATAATAATAATAATAATAATAATGATCATAATAATAATATAATAATAATAATTAATAAATACAGATTTTGTTTTGGTGGATTAGACACAGTACGAGTGGCAGAGAAAATCGAGTTGAAACAGATTTGTGTGAACTTGCAACTCTATTTCTCAACAAGCACTAACTAGCCCCAAACTCTTTAATTACACTGCATAGGAACTGATTTCGAACACTAAGAGTAGCTAGCATTTTCTACCAAATGAAATTATCCGTTGACGTTCCAGTAACGAAGATAAATACGATATTTCATTCAATCAGAAATGAAAGCTTTTGAGTTATAGAACCAGTACGGACATTACTAAAACGGACAATTATAACTTATGCCGTCGAAAACAACGATATACGTCAAATTCTCGAAATCGATTTGGACGTGAAACCTTCACTTTCTCTGCTCTACGTGTAGAAAGCCCTTTGCTTATTAGGCTATTTGTGTTTCTAATGTTGACTTAACACAACGAGAGTAATGAATGGATGAGTATGGTGAAGCACTGAAGCATCAAAGGACGGAACATATTCCTTGCCTTGTAATCAGTTTCGATACTGGGGGTATTACTGCAATTTTTGAAACATAATAGGTGCACTGTGTTTAAGACAGAATTGCGAAACTGATAAAGCCTTAAAATTTACTCTAAGATCAATGCTAACTTACGCACGTGTTATGTGGGAACACATACATCTTACAAATATAGCTGCAAAGTATGCAAAACAAAACCTTAAGAATAATTGCCAACGCTGATAGATATGTTTCTAATATACAAATCATTGAAATGTTATGATTTTGTGTTAAGAGAAAAGATAAAATTCTGGAATAAACAACATCATCTTCCTAATCCTACTATACATAATGTAGGAGAACGGGGTCCCTTAGGAAGAACTCACAAAATGCCACGACTTAATTAAGTAAAATTGCAGCTTAAATATCAAAAGAACAAGATGAGTGTGCACATAGCGTCAGACAATCACTTAGAGGAACAAATATAAAAAAGGAAAACAAGCAAATTAAGCAACAAAAATCAAACAGTGTAATTGTGGCCATCTCCCTCTAAGAAAAAGTAAATAAAAAGTAAATGATGTCTAGTAGCTACCTAGCCTAGTTTAACATATAAGTAAATTCTTCTCATAAATACATGTCACAAGCTCGCTTTTCACGACAGTTGTGCAAAATGAATAACTGTACCAAAACAATGAAGAAAAGAAGACATGACTTCGCCAAGATTGCAGATGAGATGAGACTAGACTCTATTACTGACCATTTACATTATTTTAAATTGATTACTGAGATAACGAGAAGCCATTTAGTGCATGGTAGGTGTTAGATATATGTATAATTGACTTTGGTGCATTTCAATGGATAACGTAAACAAGGTCGATCTTCACCTTCATATCGGAAATTTCGGGTATTAGGAAAACTGCCCTAAGTACAAATAAATGCTTGTGTTATGATTTATTACGATATACGTTATCTCAGTAATCAGTCCGTTAAAGCAACGTTGATTGATATACAAGGATGTGATTAGCGTTGAGTGCTCTGCTCACGACTTTTCCACCATTGGCCCTATCTATTTCTTCTTTGCGATTGTGCTGCTCGTGTTCTTCTCTAAATGAGTCTAGATTCCCCTATACAGGGTGTTTCCGGGTTGATGGAGGAGGGCACATATATCAATTTGAGATAAGGACCACTGGTCCGGAAACGACTTAGTCGAAAGTTATAAGCGAAAATCGGTGTATGAAGATGTAATACTTTTATTACCTACACAAGTTTCACGAGCTGCTACATTCACAACAGTTGTTCAAAGTGGCGTCATCCAGCTTCGCTGCAGTCATGACATCGTCGCACAAAGTTCTGGCGTGTATCTCGGAACAACCCTGGGGATGTTCGAACAATGTCACAGGCAGCGAGAATTCTTGCCAGGAGATCGTCTTCAGTCTCGACAGGTTTCTCGTACACAAGACTTTTCACATGACCCCACAAGAAGAAATCAAGTGGTGTCAGATCAGGTGACCGAGCTGGCCACGGAACAGCTTGTGAAACTTGTACGGGTTATAAAAATATTACATCTTCATGCACCGATTTTCGCTTATAACTTTCGACTAAGTCGTTTCCGGACCAGGGTTCCTTATCTCAAATTGATACATGTGCCCTTCTCCATCATCCCTGAAAGTTTGTTTCATCAGCCCGGAAACACCCTGTATAAGCTCGCCCTCATTCACAAGTTATGTGAATGGAGTTTTTGATGTCTTGTATGGGTGATTTCTGGTTTGGTGTTTGATAGTGTCTTCTTACTGCTGAATGATGATAAAAATAGCCGCACATACACGAAATGATTCACATAGAATTCTGTGGAAGAACATAACAGTACTACATAAAGAACCAAATTGGAAACTCGGGAAAATCAAAGCAGCGTCCTTTATAGCAGTACCCCAAAGGCACTGTACGTCATCCTAATGTAGAATTCAAGCAAATATGTCTGTCTCTTCTCCTCGAAACGTATAAATAGTAGCACAATAGGAACAAAAATTACGGGAGGCATCGTTGAGTGGTTTGGTTTATAGGCTCGATCCCTCCACCGGCAAAAATAAATTTGTTCACATGTAGACGAGAGAATAGATGCTCGAAAGGTAGAGTTGGAATAAGCATAGTCAAAGGCACTAGGCGATGGATAATGTCCAATTAACGTTGCATGGTTAGCACAGTGCCCTACGACGCTAGGGTCACGGGTTCGAATCCCGTCAGGGCCATGGGTGTTCTTTGTGAGTGTCCGTTTATCACTTTCATCATATCATCACCCATCTTCATCTTCGCGATTAGCCAAATGTGGCGGAAAAGCGAAGCAAAATAAACCAAATCAATCAATCGTTAACATTGTTAATTCTCCGAACTGCTAAATTCGTAGAATTAAGACAAATAGCGCCAATCACGGTAGCTTTCATGATCTAGGTATCCCATTGCTATTGCTGGTGACTGTACTAGGAACAAGTATCAGTTACACATTAAACAGCGAGAGCTTTTAATTCTTGAACTCCTGTACTAATAGACGAATCAAGTAAAAAAACAACAACTATACTCTGTCTCGGGTATCTCTGGAGGAAGCGAACGAAAACAAGTCTCTGCTGCGCAAGTAGCGATGTGAGACAGCTCTATCAATGAACACGTTAGAGGGAACGGGATTGCGTGGAGGGGGAAAAGCGACTGCCGTTACCAGTTTTCGCAGCAGCGTGTACTGCTTCGCTCTGCCCACTCGATTTCCCCCTCTTCTCTACCGCTATGCGAGTCCTTGCTCCACAGATTCCTGGGACCATTTTCTTGGATAAACCTCGTGAACAACTACTCGTAAGATGCAAGGTTTACCGGTCGAGTCCAAAGAACCTTTCACGATTGAATCATTTTTATAGATTCGTATGCAATGTTAAACCGTAGGTTCAATTCAGTCTGCCTTAGTGCATATTTAACCCGCACCTCGATAGATTTTTTCCGATAACACTGGCGGGGAATCCAGTACAATGTTACCCTGCAATGACTTCAAGGAGTGCCGCCCTAATCATCCCGTAGATAACAGCAAAAAATTCAACAGTACTCTACATCCACTCGTTCCATTAACGTGAGACCATCATTACAGCATTATGCAATGTGGATCATTTCGACCGATAAAAATAAAAGTGTGCCGCTGCACATTTTCTGACTGTTTGGTAATGCAGATTCAATACTCTTCCGTCGAGCATCTCTTAACAGGGTCGAAGGTGGGAACATGGCTCCATTTTCCCTTGCGTAACGGACCGGAGGAATGCCAAGAATGGCAAAGTGCCTGGAATACGATTTTCTAAAAAAGCTACGTTTAGCCAAACAATGAAGTGACGAGTACAGAAGATCGATTACGGACAGATTCGCTTGCGTAAGCCGCAGGGTGCTCCAGCAGAAGTGGGCGTTACGTAACAAGACGTGAATACCGTTAACTTGCAGCCATCGGTTTGCTAACGTGCCTCCGTAATTGTCAGCCTTTTTTTCGTACTCCCTTTGCCATTACTTCTCGCCCAAGATGGAAACGAAAGTGATGGCAAATATCGTTTTGTTTGATGATATCCTTTGAACCTTACCATACGTACTGCGTATGTACTCGTATGTTAAGGTAAGCAAATTGCTTGCGAAAACGACACCACGTTCGCATTAGGAGCTTTCTCCGAAAGTGCTAATTCGCAGATCATAATTAGTAATGTTATAGAGTAGCTCACACGCAAGACAGAACTGCGCGTCCTCCTATCAACTCCTTTCCATATCCTTTCTCTATCAATCCCTTTCCTTTTGACGTCATTCATAACCTCAGATGTCATCCTCACAGTTGCTTAGTCCTAATGATGCTGCAGCCTTCACTCCATTAACTAGAGCCGACCTCCGTGGTGTAGTGATTAGCACAGGGATTTCGGATTCGAATCCCGACCTGGACATGTGTGTTCTTCATCACTCATCCGCATCGTCGCGATTATCCAACGGTGGCAGATACGCGACGCTAAACAACTTATCAAATTAAATCAAGGCTGAACTAGAAACAGCCGGGATAATATTCCCCAACAGCGACCAAGAACTTGTGCTGTTCGACAAGTATGCCAATAGCATATGTTGCACTACACTGTCAGCAACTGATTCGGCTGAGTGCATAGGCAGAGGAGGGGGGGGATATCTACTTGGGGTACAGCCACATTTAGTATACACCTAAATACCGTGGCTGTGCGGTCTAAGGCGACAGGCTTTGGGCTAGTGCCGTGCGCATGTTCGAGTATAGTCGACACGCTAGCTACGATAACGACCGGCTGGCTTTAAAGTCAACGGAGCGCTCCCACCAGCTCCAACAATCACATCCAACCCACAGTGTTGCCACACATCTACTCTCCACATCTACTCTACGGTACCTTGTCTCTCCGCGCACAAGCACCTCCACGGTCTTCACATTGAAGTTGCAAAGTACGGCAACAGCGTATCCGCAGTCATGTGACTGAGACTCCACGTTGAGTAGACGAGCAGAATGACAGCTGCGCCCATTGGCTGAAGGTTGAGTGTGATTGGACGAAAACAACTCGCGTGCTGTTTATCCCCATCCACGTTCGTGGCGGCAGCTCTTTCAGATCTTGGACGTTAACCAAGTAAACACGTCATCTATACATAGTTTATCCTCATGTTTAAGATAAAGAAATCTGCCTTTAATTTGAGCAGGAATTTTTATGTAAAACTGCACGAATAATTCAACACGGGAGAAACTCTTTCTTCCGTTACTTTCAAATAACAAAGGGTCAATAGTCACAGGTCTATTTTTTTTAAAATAGACCATTACCAGTAAAAAAGTTTACGTCATTTATACAACTGTATATTCCATAAGAGTAACTGCAAAATTAATTTTGGTATTTTTATTAGTTTTCCTGACGAGTATTAGTTACAAGTAGGATGCAAATTATGATATTACAATTTGTTACTTGGATTATTTTATTTTTACCCCAATAAGTGCTATATCCTATATTTTTAGTGCCTATTTGGATGCCTGTTTAAGAGGTTTTAAGTGTCCAAGAATCAGCATCTATCTCATAAATTATGCATTGGCTGTCTCCCAGTTGCCACTGGCAACGAAAGTTCCTTTGCGGTTAGGATACGATGTACTTTCAACATCGCAATTCATCATTGCCATCGTATTTGACTGGGACATCTTTATTCATTGCCGACAATCCATTTTACACCTGTTGCGTACAACGGTAAGTGTCAGGTTTTGCGAAATGCCTGTTTGTAACTGAGGAAATGTTTAGAGATGAGAATGAGTCTCCACTCATCGAATCTTAAGTCTAGATTAGTTTGATACGAAGTGGACTGATTTGAATCAGGTTGACTTAAATTGCTATTTAAATCAAGATTTTTATCGTGATTTGTTTTCAAATCACTGATTTAAGTCACTTTAAATAAATAATTTATAAAATAATGTAGATAAGGATTTAGTAGATATCAGAGTCACCTTTGGTGAAAGTACATTAATCTCGTAATCATTTAATGGTGTTTAAGGAGTCAAAATATATGTACTGATGGGGAGAAGCTCATACGAAAGGAAATGTGATATGTAAACTGTAAACATAATTAAATTTATCTTGATATTAAATTCAATAATTTTTATGTGCAAAAATAGCAAACATTTTGTGTAGAAAATGTACAAAATACTAATGATGTTAATGTGTAAATTGAGGCGCTCAGAATAATAACAGCAGATCCCAACCAAAGTTCATTTTGAGAAAAATGACATTTTCCGTTTAATTTCAAAACTCAGGAAATTTTTAACATTATGACGTAATTTTTTTATGTTCTTTTAAATATGATTTTTCAAGTTTATCTGCAAATTCTTGAACAATTGTGGTTAATAGTTTCACAGATTTTGTGCTGTTTACTAGGAAATAATATGCACAAGTGAAAAAATGGGGTAAAGCTTATTTATTGAGTTTACCTTTATTAAGCATGTCTTAATCCAGCTCAATTCCCAGATTTTCACATTCTTCTTCAACATCAACACCATCTTGAACATTTTTATAAAATTCATGATAGACGGGTAGTATATATTTCAATAGATTATGCATGCCTGTCTCACTGCCAGGGAAACGTTATCGAGAATGTTATTGAAGATGTTCTTCATGATGTTGTTAAAATAATATTATTAATATTCTTATGTAATGTAATGTCACTCACGAGGTTCATGTCATCTGTTCTGGATTCCAGAACAGAAATAATATCACATAAAGTATTGTATACATCAATTATATCATGTATATATTCCTTGTATAGCATTACAATTTATTATTATTATTATACCTATTTTAAAATGCAAATAGTAATAAATAGAGGAAATAAAGTCGGGGGAACCGTCAAATTCGGAGCAACTGACGTCCTGGTATATTTTTAGGAACCAGGACAATAAGACCATACCCTCGAATGTAGGCGGGAGGAGGCGGGCTTACTTCGGGGGTTCCCCCCTTATTACATGCATTGAATAGCTGTATATTTGTGTATGATTGTTGCTTATAGTTGATAATTGTCTAAATTATATGATAATGCATATTCAGTATGTAATGTAATAAAGGGAATTATTATTTCAATAGTTGCATCAGGTCATTGTATTTAGCTTTCTTAATTTTTCTCTGTTCACTGTACTCCTGCTGTAACTTAAACAATGAAACATGTACAGTTTTCTACGTTTCCTAAAATTAACTGTTTGATGCACGTCAATGTCAGAATAAGATAACGTAAATTTTACAATATCAGAACTATCATGTTCCACAAGAATAGAAGTTGATTCATTTGCTTTATTTTACTTCGCTTCTTGTGCCATTTTTGGCTAATTTGCGAAATGAGATGGGAATGAGTGATGGTATGATGAAATTGATGAATTGACACTCACAAAAATCCATGCCCAGGCCAGGATTCGAACCCGGAACCCCTGGCGTCGTAGCGCGATGTGCTAACCACTCTGCAACGGGGGCCGGCAATGGAAGTAACCTTACGTAAAAGCAGAGGAGCACCATCAACATATTTTTTTCTGATGACAAAGTTTGAACTAATACTGTTTTAACTGTTTCTGTATAACTTCCGTTTGTTTGTTACCCATTCACTTGAGTTTCTCACTCGTTTTTTACCTTTTTTTGGAGATTCTGGCATAACACAGTCACGGACGCTGCCATATTGTCTACAACGCCACCGAACTCGTAGCGGACATAAACAAAAGCACACACAGTTGGGATATGTCATTTTTCCACTGATAATATTTTCATTTTCCTTAGGGACGAATTTTAAAGGTGGAATATGAGAGTTTTGGCATATCTCAATTCTTTTGATACTTCAGCATATGGAAGGTAAGTGGCAGCAGTATACCGTCATACTTGTATCTCAAAATTCGAAGTCGGTTGGGATCTGCCGTTATTTTTCTGAGCGCCTCAATTGTGTCACCATTAAACTGTAACTAAGTATGGCAGCTGATATTTTGCAAACTAATATTTTAAAAAATATCAAAATTTAGCTACAAAGTCTATACAAAATATGTTAAGTTACAATTAATTATAGAATACATCCAAAATGTTTCATTTTCACTAGAAGAAAAGTTACAGAAATAATTATACTTTCATCAACATACTCAACAAACCTATCCAAGGTAGATTCATATATACAATATCAGAAACGGAATAAAGTATACATATAATTGTTTATTTGCTTTAATCAAACTGTTCAAATATTTTACAGGGCCGTTTAATAGAAAAATCCATTCTATAAAAAAGTATGTATGATGATGTAAGATGATTCTTAGTATTTTCTTACTGCTGAATGATCTCCTAAGTTGTAATTTGAGCCAATTCTGCGGTCCTCAGTGGAATGACATAGCAGTACTATACAGAGAACCAAATTGGAAGCTGAGGAAAATCAAAGCAGCAGCTTCCATAGCAATAACTCAAAACGTAATAAGTCATTCAACTGTGGTCTTCTCTCCTCAAAAAAATAGAAAGTGTATCGTAAGCGGGGCAAAAATTAGTACGGAATTTCTGAAGGTGCCGTTTAGTAGTTGGTTAGCGCACCGGATGTGTAATAAAATCACAGGTCAGTCGCAGGTTCGATACCCAGTATTAGCAAAAAGAGATTTTTCGACCTGAAGAAGTTCTCTCACGAAACGTAGTGTTACAATAAGCATAGTTAAAAGCATTAGAAAATGTAAAATGTCCAATTAACATTGCATGCTAATGTAGAACAATTGTCACTAACATACAGAGAAAAGATTGATTGATTTGGATTATTTTATGATGAAATTGATGAAGGGACACTCACAAAGAACACACATGCCCAGACCGGGATTCGAATTCGGGATCCCTGGAATCTTAGAGCGCTGTAACTACTCCGCCACGGAGACCGGCGGTCATTCAGAGAACTAAATAAGTTTATAGTTCAAAGCAAATGTCCATGCTTTTACGGGGGCAACTGCTAAGTTGGTATCGTACAGCCAGGGGCATTTGTGGAGTGCAACCATGTCTCTGGAATTCATTGGTTCTTGTCCACAAGTGTGAGAGTGACAATACATTGTGGTGATGTTGTATAAATGCTATCAGGAACGCAAGTTATGGAAATGGCAGCAATGAAGTTAAGAATGAATCCTATTCACCCAAAACGTCCGGCTTCTTTTTCTCCTGGGGAGACGTCCTCGAGAACTATGCGGAGGAGAAAGTGACGAGGCGATATGAAATTCGCGAGAAAGCTCACGCACCTCAATCAAGGACAGCGTCTGAAACTGTTTTGACCGATTGTTGGGAGAACAATCGTGCACCTACTGAGTCCACTGATGGCGTCCCGCACTTTTACTGCCCACTTTCTACCGGTCCATTGTGACCATGATTTTCGAGGAAGGTGTTTCCTAACGACCCTGGAATAGGAACGGATGATGCTATAAAGACGTGCCTCCGTAGGTGGTTTAGTGTTCGCAGCAATTGCATTTCGGTCGTTCTCCTGCTTACAATTGTAGATCTGGTCCCTAATAACCCGTTCGTGTAAAGCTGGCAAACTTTCAATACGAGCATCTCATTTTATGATAGTTTCTATCAGAACGGATTGTATACACCAAACAATGTATGGAAAGGAGATACGTCGTGTTGGGGTGGTACCGAGAGAGGCCTGTAAAACTCTAGAGAAGACATTTGGCACGATATTGAAAACAATTATCTAAATATAATGTGTTTATTCACTATACAGTAAAACCTCGTTAATGCAAGTTTTTTAATGAGGTCAACAAGAGAACTTCCCAAAGAAAAGGCAGTCAACCACTGATGGAATTCTGTTTCCCATAGACTTTGTACTGTATAGTGTATTTAGGCCTATGCCCTTTAAATACACCATAATTAACGTGTTTTGTTCCTATAAACTGAGTTTTAATACACTTTCTACGGTTCTTTTAGGTTATTTCAGTTAATCCGGACTTTCGTTAAACTGGTCAAAATGCAGGCTATTTACGCTGTTTCTGAGAAATTTTTAGACTTTCCTTGCCTTTCTTAATGTATTGTGTTTGTCCTGTGCAAGTCTTTTTAACATTTCTCAAGGAACTCTTCACACTCCTTTTTTATCTTTGAGGTAAGGGTTTTAGATAAGGGTGTTTTCTCTCGTACACTTAGAAGGATGCAAATGGCCATACGTGCAGAAGCATCCACACATTTTAAACCAATCAATGAAGGAGCTGGGTGTTTCAGGATGTAGGTGTCTATTTTTTTTCTTTTGCGGCTGACTGTACATTACTTATTTAATTATTTTATTTATGCAAGTATTATCCTGCTGAAAAACAGCTGGCTGGCCTTAGTACAGCAGTACGTATACATGTAAATACAAAAAATTTATAATACAAGATTGAATGATAAAGATGTGACTGTACAAAAGAAATACTAAATACAATAAGAGGTACAATAAAATATGAATGATATATACATTAAAGTATACATGATAAGTCATTAAATAGGTGATTGATTAAAATACAATTGATCATTAGGCTCGTTTGAAATCATTATAACTACTGACTATGGAGTTTAGAAACTCATTATATTTATAATCTGTAGATGTTGTCAATAACGACCCTTTAGTACGTACTCGATACGGCGTAGCTCGTATAGATATTCTCGATAAAAGCGTAGGGACAGAGTAGTAACCTTCTAAAATTTTCTCAACGAATTTTATGTCATTTCTGTTTCTTCTAACTGAAAGGTATTCAACTTTTAACTTGTTCTTCTTCAATTACAATATAAATAAAATATCGGATATTATTATCATTACAGCAATATCTTTAAACAGCTTGCAATGTGAATTCTACTCTCTTGGTGCAGGAAGATCTAGTTTCGAGAGGAGGTACTTACCACCTGTTTGCACCACACATTCAAATTTAGAGAATTTAGAGCAGCGCATCAGGACAAAATAATTAGCAAAGTGAACGCATTCTTTTGCTTACAGAACTCTTCTGGTGCGTAAACAATGCTCATACTCTGAACAACTTCTTCCTATGTTCTGTAGCTCTTGAGGGACGTGAACATGTAGCTTTCTCCACAATTCTACTTTTTTCCCGGCAAAAAGAAGAGGAGATGTTCTCCTGTTAGCGTACACTGCCTTGCAATGAATACAAGATGAGGCTGTGATGGTTTCTCCCTCGCGCCATCCTATAAAGGAGGCGATGCGGACCCAGAACGGCCTACAACGGGTTAAGAACAGCGGCTAAGGGATATAATTAAGGAGGCTGCTGCTTTTCTTCAAGAGATAACTCCCCGGGTTGCATCAGGCTGTTCCTGGAAGGAAGATTACACAGGCGGCATCTTTTGCTCAATGACTTTTCTAGTAATTGCTCAAATGGTGCACACAATTGCAATGCTGTTAACGTTACGTTCCTGGACTTCTTGCCACAACTGAAACTGAAAAGTTGAAGAAGAAATATTCTTGATAAATTGAATATGACATTGTGCTTTTGGATTTTGCAAAAAAAACATTCTTCCATGATGCAAAATGTTCACCTGAGCGAGGTATCAAAACTAGGGATGGACAAATTCGGATAAAATTTTATCCGAATCTTGGGTAATTTTCTGTCCTGATTTCACATATCCGCATATCGGATATTCTGATTTCCGGATATACGGATTATCCAGAAGAGCCGCAGTGGTCCAGTCGTCGTCCTTTGTGGAGGAGTGGTTAGCACAGCGCGCTACGACTCCGGGCGTCCCGGGTTCGAATCCCGGCTCGGACATGGATGTTTGTGTTCGTCTGTTCCGATGAAAACTGAGAATTGAATTAAATTGACATGTGTGAATTTGATGTGTGGGGGAAGGCTGCCGCGTAGGGGTCTTCCTTTTTTTAAAAAAAAAAAGTCGGTAGGGCGTCTGACTGCTGCGCGGGAGATCCGGGTTCGATTCACGAGGTGGGTGATCTAAGTTCGGAATTTTCCTGGCCTTGCCGACGAATAAAGCGGCTCTGGGGCTCACCCAGCCTCAAATCAATGGGCAGCTGGAAGAAACTCTGGGGGACAGGGTGTAAAGAGTGCTGATCACATCACATCCAAAATGGCAAAGATCGAGAATAAGTGGGACCTAATTTCCACATCCCCTAAATGTGCCTTTATGGCACGGT
Source organism: Lepisma saccharinum (assembly GCF_977018435.1). NCBI lineage: Eukaryota > Metazoa > Arthropoda > Insecta > Zygentoma > Lepismatidae > Lepisma > Lepisma saccharinum. The sequence continues at coordinate 41,178,921 of NC_139242.1, read as the reverse complement.
GCTATATGCACTGGGTATCTTACCTTTTTACCATTAACTTGTCTCCTGTATCTTCATCGTAATGTGCTAGTAGGGTAACGGTTGGTAATATTGTTATATTTTAAAGAAAAACCCTATTTATTTCCAAACTAAATAAGATAAAACTAATTGGCAATGACACGAGACATGTACACAGCTTCATTAAGTAATGTCATTATCAAAGAAACACACTGCACAATTACATTAAATGTTTTTCAATTAAAATATTTATGTCCACAGCATAGAGTAATATTGTGACAATGATGGTATATTGTGACAATGATGGTATATTTTGACAATGATGGTAATATTGTGATACAGGATTGCTAACATTGTGATAAACTTAAAAAAACCAAACCCCGTATGTATTTCACATAATTAATCAATATAATAAACAAGAAACGTATGTACTAATATTTTAAGTGTTTGATATAAAGGTTTTGGCAAAATTCAAGTTCTGTTCTTAATCACTGTCATTGTCCACAGAATCCTCACATTTTTTGCACATGAATGAGATTCTTCAATGTTGGCGCATGTTTTGTGGTACCACACAAAACGAAAACCATATTGAATCCACTCAGCTTCATTTTTGAGATGTACATCCTTATTTTAGGAGCCAAAACACTCACCACAAAACGTATCACCTGATTTTTCCTTACTTGTAGAAAGTTCAGTCTCATTTGTTTGGTCCTCAGAAGTTCGACGGTCTTCAACATTGGTGGCTTTCCTTGGCCTTCCACGTTTTTTTGCTTCAGGCATGGGAATAAGTATTTTCGCCTTGGGATCACGGCCTTGTTTTCTTTTTGCTTCATATGGCCGGCAAAGTTTAGGAATGTCAATTTCTACATCTGAAGAACTGTCCGAGGTATGCTGCTTTACATGGAGCTTGAGGGTACTCCGCGGAATCCCAAACTCTTTTGAAGCTTTACATATTGTCTAATGATGATGAATTATCATTTTTACAGCATCTTTAAGTTTACTGGGGTCGTAATCACGCCGTTTGCGAACCTTTCCGTCCTCCACTGCTCGATCTTGCAACACTCCTGTAAAAAAGAACGCCATGTTCAGAAGCTTCTAGCAGGGACATGACCCATTGACAACGGAATTCTCACACATAAAAAATTTCGTCTAAATATGCAGTATTAGCAAACGGAATATCATTTTGATATTACTTAGAGCATCTAACCAATTACTACTTCTCTTAAATACAACATTTTTGTATCAACCTAAGTCTTTTGTTTGGCGTTGTTCATTTTCTTGAAGACTGGCTCCTGCATGCGTTCTTCTTGCGAGACACCCTTATGCTCACTTAAGGTCCGCTTCTCGAGATGCAGGCAAGCAGAGAGAAAACTTATAGCTCGATTAGCAATACTGTTAATATTTTACACAGCAACTATCACAATATTAGTGTAGTCACAATATTACCAACGTTTACCCTACAAAGTGATCTGAGACCTTAAGTTATTGTGACATATTTTACTTACCAAAATTATGTGTACATGCATGTCAGTTACAGAAAAGTACATGATTATTTGGCGTCACTGAGAAATTTCTTTCCGTTTCTGTAAAAACCTTTTAAAATGATAAATGCTTTCCTGAAAGTAAGTCTCACTTCTCTTAAAGCTCTTACATTAATTGATTGATTTGGTTTATTTAACGTCGCTATTCTGCCACTTTTGCCTAAGCGCGAAGATGAGGCTTAGTGATGATATGATACCCATGCCAGAATTCGAACCCGGGACCCCTGGTGTCGTAGTGCGCTGTGTTAAATCACGTTAAAACACGATGGTCCTCACCAACCTCCGATAATATATTTTTTTTCCCGCCAACCAGATGTACCTCAAAGTACTTCTCTCATGTAAAGAGCCTAAGAACCAGTCATAATCTTATGATCCAACATGCATACGTATTATGTCTGCAATTTGTGCTATTATAAGAATGAACATTTTTTTAATGTCTACTGTAAAATTGCATTTCTTGACTTAAGTGCTTTTTCGCGAACAGCCTAGAATTATTACCAATTAAACATAAATATTTTGAATATCCATTGCACTGTACGTACAGTCACCGACAATAAAAATGAGACTCCTAGACCCTGCAATACTCGCTTCATTGCAGGGCGCCATATGAGTAGCCCAACTACGGCGATTAGTGGAAATTTGTAGCAAATTTTCAATGGTAACTTCTATTACCGCCGTAGAGTTAGGCAACACACATAACGTCTTCCAGCTAGTATTTCTAGCTGTCCCATTTTTATTGCCGGTGACTGTACATTGGATTCTCAATTTACTGAAAGAAAACCTCCCGTTGGGAAGATAAGTTCAGCAAGTTTACCATGATTTAAGGACGTAATATAAGATTAAATAAAGACCTTTCCAGCCTAAAAGTTCGTAATGTTGACGCTCCATTAGCGTCCGCAAATGCAGTTTCTAAGTCAACACCAGTGCATCTCCTGTATTTGTTCCTTGGCATCACAGCAGGGAAAGAACATTGTTCACCATTTATTTCGACTCTCACCGCTGAATGGGTTATAGAGATGGGATATATATACTGTTCAAAAATTTAGTATTTTCCATATTTTCTTTAAATTTAACACTGTCCCTGTTTCTGGTTATGCAATGACGCCAACACGAGTGTCTCTTATTCTATAGAGTTTGTAATCTTAAATAAAGTGACTCTCCCACCTAGACTCTCAAAGTAATGATACGTGTATAAACATTAAGTGAAACCAAAGGGAGACAGAAAACAAAGTACAAGACCCCCAAAAAGTGCATTTTGAATTTGAAATAGTCTTTCTCAGGTCTGTGAAGAAAATTCTGACAGAATTCACACACTCCAGGTGCCAAAAAATAATGCATAATACCATGAATAACACCCTGTAGTCAATACTAATAAAGTTGTATTTTACAATTTCCCACAACGAAAATATTTGCACGAAATACCTGATTTTCGGTTTAGATTATAGTGATCAGTTCTATTCATTTAAATAGTACTTCTTGTTTACCCACACTGTAAAAAATTTTGGTGTTAAAACGACACAGAGTGTGGTCCCTGGAGGTCTACACCGCATTTTGGTCAACATTTAACCTCAGTGGTGTCGAAAAGGTGTTGATTGCAACCATTTGTCTGTGTTATTTCAACACCAGTAAGGTTAAACTTTTGACCAAAATGTGGTGTAGACCTCCAGGGACCACACTCTGTGTCGTTTTAGCACCAACATTTTTTACAGTGCATGTGATTCCATTAAAAAAAAAATACTATTAGTAGGGTCCCAAATTCAGGACCTCTGTCTGGTTTCACTGTACGTTAAGATTTTAGCAGAGACCAAGTTTTGTTTTTCAGATATGGATTATTTATATCCTAATCCATTCTATTGTAATGATTAGTACCCATTGAGCATATCGCCATCCTGCGTGGTGGAGTGGTTAGCACAGCACACTACGACTACAGAGATCCAGGGTGCGAATACCGGCATGGGAATGTGTGTGCTTTGTGAGTGTTCCTTCATCATATTATCACACACCCTCATCGCAGCAATTAGCGAAAAGCGACGCAAAATAATCAAATTCAATCACTCAATGAATCAATGCAGCATATCACAGTTATATAATAAATGCGGCTCAAATTTGCTCAAGATTTTAACGATTTATCATTATGCTTACACTAATCTCGCATGGTGCGTGTATGTATATATAATTATTTTTTATGATCGTTGTATTGCTCTATCATTCAGGGAAAACTGAATTTTTGGAATCTGGTGGGTTTTTCTTATTTTCGCTTGCTTTTCTGCCAGATCTAATCACTGTGATGAAGATGAATGATTTGATTTTTTTTTTAAATTTTGGGTGCGTCAGCACTTAGGCTATTTTTCATCCGTCACATTATACGGGGTCCAGCCTCTTACCGTTACAAATAACAACTCGAACGTTGCATAACCAAAATATTCTGACTTCCGTTAAAAACTGAGGCTGTAAAGGAGCACTCACAAAAAACAGGACAACACACATAATTATACTGGCCATAGGGCCAGTCGCCAGAGCCTCGTTTGTTTGCAAAATGCAGTCCAGGGTGTACTACGTGGAAGTGAGGTTGACACTTGGGTGTAATACGTGGAAGATCACCCCTTACAGCCCGAAGATGAATGATGATTAGGGACATTCACAAAGGAACAGCTATATAATGCTGGGACTTAAACTCTAAACCCGATCGTGAATTGTCTACTAGAAGCTCTCGGCTAATGAGATGGCTGAATCTTGATAACGATTCCAAAACACTTGTAGATTTGACACGAACTTGGACAGCAACTGTTAACGGACATTTGCTAAGTAGACATTTTTAACCTCTCCCTTGTTCGTCACAAGTGACTACGGCTTCACGACTTTCACTTGTTATTAATTCCAAGCTAATGACTCATCATTTTCCTCCATCCATTTATTCCGTTGTGGAAACTAGTTTTGGGAATGAGCATTACAGGAGTGTCCATGACGTCATGCACATGAGACTATTACTGTATCGGGATTCACTCCACACTCTCACTCTTTCCTTGAACATTCTGCTTTCTTACCACCTGACAGAGTGGTTTGATATTGCTCATTCAAGAAAGAGAGCGGGGAGGTAAAGGTTAATGAATTTATTTGTTATAAAATAATAAATTCATAATATTTAACAAGATTCCTGACTAGCTTTAGAGGTATATCTTATGCCCTTTAAAATATATTATTGTAAAAATAAAGTTTTACACAATACAACTCAATACAAGCAGTATTAGGACAATTTATTTTTGTGCGTAATCGGGAGTGGAATGGCCTTCATTCTGAAATGTTTAATGGTTTATAGGAGGGAATGATTAAGGTGACTGACTCAAATTCATGTGGTGCAAGGTTCAATCCCGCGGTAATACATTCTAATTGAATATTTTCCATGATTGTCGTCAGGAATTCTAACCTAATGCTGATATGGTACGCTTAACGAAGGTCATCTTCCGCCGAGGTGCTCAAATCGAATCCAGTTTCCGTTACTACCAACGTAACTCATTTGGTTAATTATATGTGTATTTCTGGGTATTCAAGTTGCTTTACTATCAGCCTGGTTAAGCTCCTGTTCACTGCAATATAAACCCATATCGTGTGCTCGGGCCTTACCTTCAGGCTGGCCTCTGGGACCTGTTTCGGCTTACGATGGTCCTTCATTTTAGTAACAGGCTCTTCCTCGTGGTGGCGTAGTGGTAACGTTTTCGCCTTGTAAAAAAGGGACACAGAGTTCGATCCCGATGGATGCCCATAGTGATTGTGATTCCACTGAAAACTGTACGTTTAGTCCCGATTAGCCTGCCTGTGCATCAAGTGGACTCATAACACTGACTCACTCTAGTAACACATTAAAACCATGGTAAAACTTTGGTTTCAATTGTATCAATTAATGGTTTTTTGGTGAACTCACGAACCAGGTGTTTATGTAGACTTATTCATGTTGCTAGGGGTGTACATTCTTTTATGAGAAGAAGTAATGCTGAATTTAGCGGCAAAACCACCATAAATTTTGATCTTTATGTACGTGTATTCTTCTTATGTAGTATCGCTTTCAGCTTGCCTACACAGACCTGGATAAAAGATAGACCTGTGCGCTGGATGGTCGTAGGTCATGAGAAAACTTAGCATTACGCTTATGGGAGTATTATTTTACTTGTTCTCTTCGGAATACCAAACTTCCGATGGCGTAGAAAAACATATGAACGGAAACAGAACAGGCTGAAGATTTTATTTGCTGTTAAAAAAAGTAGAAATGTCCATTTGATTAGATGTAACTTGAAGTTACCTCTGCATAAGGAATATATGGGATCTTGTAAGTACTTATTCGTCATACTATCATACAGATAGTATCTGACTTAATAATCAACTTTTAAAAAGAAACGCTTCCACGTCCAAGATGGAGAGATATTCATGTTCTCTTTTGCCTCTGTTGTTTTTTTTTCAGTAGCTGTTCACATTTCGACGTTATTGAAATATATGTCCACCTGTTGCGAATCTGTCCCTCGTAACCTTAAGTGGAGATCCTCTTGTGACTCGTATAATGTCTGGTTTCACATGTGTTTGGTGCATACATTGAAATATCCGCAACACCAAGAACCTGTCCACACCCCGGGTTCCATCACAAGCAACGTGACGATCCTGAGAGCCCTCCCATTTCGTGCAGATGCAAATGAAGGTCTTGACAGGTAAGGTTTCAATCAAGCAACATGCTTCGATCGACAAGAGCATCTGCACGAAAAGAAAACGTCATTGTATCGATTACACGCGGGGCCGATCCCTTTGATCAAGACCAAGAACCAGTCTCGATTCGTTCGGACATTCCTTTGGGAGAATTCACGATCTGCAACGAAGGTGTTTGATGGCTGTCAATTTACACACAAGATTACACTGTTGCGTGAATTGCACGAGTTCCCGATTCCTTGAAATTATTCTTTTCCTTTTTTTGCCGTTCTTCGTCGTGAATAACTCGCAGCAGTTCAAAGGTTCAACGCCCCAGCAAATATTGACTTCAATGAGGCTGTTGGAGTTCTAGACTGACTGAAGTGGTCTCCACTCGGAAGCAAATTGAAAGCGAAGTTGTGACTTGCATTGGCTGTAAAAGAACCGGCTATTTGACGCTAGAAAACCCAATATGAATGCTCGGCAAGGCAAGGCACAGCACAGCACAGCACAGCACGACAGGGCATGTCACGATAAGGCACAACACAGCACGGCACGGTTCAGCGCAGCCAAAGCTCGTATTAGCAAGTTGGTTTAAAGTAAATCTAACGGTAAGAAACCTTGTCAGTCACTGGCACATCTGTGATTCAATAAGGGCTTTAGTGGAGGGTATACGGCGGTATAAGCCGTATACCCTTTGTTTAACTTTACTCAGTAGCTTATACCTTTTGCTAGAATGCATAAACCTTCTACTTACATTTCATTTATATTTATTAATGTAATTTGGCCGTTACTCAAGAGAGGTTATTACTGGATTCACGTGACCGGGAACATAATGTCGAGAAGGCTCACCGGTTGAACAGTTTAAGCCTCAGGAATATGTGAAGATATGGCTGCAAAACCACCGTGCTGCAAATGACACTAATTCAAGAGCCTGCAAAACGTTTTTGTGACAAGTACGGTGACATATCTAAAGATACACTATTGAGTAGACAGGTTTAAACATCTCCAGAAGAGATTTTAATGCTCAGTGTAAGTAGAAGAAAGCAATATCAACAAGAAAATAAAATACGATAACATGCTGCACTGTACCTTATAAGATACTACTGTAGCCTTATGTTAAACTGCAATCATTAAAATACGCGTTTCATATTTTAAAAATGCCTCATTTATGCCAATTGTGGGTATATTATCATCACCAGTATTCTACCATCAACGACTTTTTTGCAGATGTTAAGATTCACGATGATACATGATTCACGAAACTTAGCGTATACCCTTGGATAATTTTCGGCATAGGCGTAACTTGGCGGGGGCAGGGGTCACTTGCCCCCCTCCCCAAATTCAGGTTTAACATTAACAAGTTAAGGATACTTTTGTTAACATCCTAAGACCTGAGGAGCTAAGTAATAAATAATGTATTTATGATTTTGCAAATGTAACAGCTATTTAGCAAATAATCCTGGATACTATTTTTATGGGATGATACATTTTTCGACTCTGCCCCCCCCCCAAAGTTAAGTTCCAAGTTACGCTCATGGTTTTGAGTCTGTGGCACTGGGTGTAACATCATCATTGAGTTTCAATGGTACCATTACAATCCAGAACTGTCCGTGACTGTACTGTACCGGGTATAATGTAATAGAAGGATAAGATTGTCTATAGCGAGAAATATCTGTAACTGAAAATACCGCTGACCTAGTCCCACCAGCTTGATAAACACTGGAACCGCTATTTGTGGAGCTTCTAGCGGACGTGATCGATCGTGCTGCGATAACTTTCCACTCCTTTGTCCGAAGATTTTTGTGGCCAAGTGACACAGTTCCACAAGGGGAGACGTTTGCAGGTTCTCGAATAGCTGAAATGACAACGGCGTGTTGTGTTTGTTTACTCTCTATGCGCGTGCATGTTTGTTTCCTTGCCAATTTGCTTAGCATGCTGCGAAGTCTAGAAACATTCTGTTGGCTTCTGAGGTCTAGCAGTTGGCTCGGAACTTCAGACCATTGCATAACCGTATTCAGAAATTTGTATCGTGCAGTTTTCCAAACAACCGCTGTCTTTGAAGTTCTATACATATAAAACTTGTGATCCAATTGCTATGAAATTTAATGGAACCTTGATAACAACTCAACAACTTGAATAAAACCTTGATAAGACGAATTTTTGTACAGTTTATGGGATGCCGTTCGAGCTCAATAACTCGAAGGTAGATTATGGAAAACCTCTATGAGTTATATTCTAATCACCTCTATGTGTCTAAGTTTTAGTCCCACGGACCTCAATAACTCGAAGTGTAGTAAACTTTAGACCTCTATAACTCGAAGTAGACGATTTTGTCCCTCCATAACTCGAACCTTGGTAAGTCGAAATCCTTGATACCTCGAATTTTTCCCCCCTCAAGTTCGAATTATTAAGGTTGCACTGTACAGTGCAAAAATGTTTTAAACACAATTCTTAATTTTCAGCATTCGGTAGTCCTACAAATACGATCTTCGTCTTGTTTTGAAGCTTAACACAGAATTGAATAAGCTTATTTTGATGTCACTCGTTTTTACGCAGGTCTACTGGTAAATGTTTAATTAGAGTCCAAACTCGGGTATCTATAATTTTTAATCCGATAGCAAATATGTGTGTGTGTGTTTTTGTGTGTGTGTGTGTGTGTCTATGAGAGAGAGAGAGAGAGAGAGAGAGAGATTGTAGAATAACGAATCTGAGGGGTGGAGTAGGGAGAATGGAATCGCAGGGCAGGACTGTAAAGTGATGCAAGCGCTACTCTATACTTCAAAGCTGCTAATCACTACATTTCTTCACTTAAATCAACTTTTAAATGCCACGAAAAGTATAATTTTAAAACAGGCCGTATTTGTTGAAGACCGCTCTCCTATGCACGTGTAGACTGCAGAGCGAGCAGCGGTACTCCAGCGTTGTAAGACGGCGGAAAGGAGGGACTGAGCCGTCTAAGTAAAGAAACAAATCAAATAAGGCGTTCGAATAAGCTCTAAATGCAGCACACATTTTCCTTCATATATATGAAATAAATTTAAATTAGAATTATGTTGTTAGGAGTGATTTTTATAAGGGGAAAAAATAACATGTCTCACGTGTTCAAAAAAATAATCGTGTAATTTTCAAGCTCAGACAAAGGCCATGGAATGCCTGAGGCAGGGATTAATGTTGAAAAACTGTCTTTACTAAATCTTAAGTTTGGTTGCCTAATTTTAAAGAACGGTTGCTTTAAAAAACCGCGGCAAAGTAAAGAACCGATTTACAGTAAATCACGTGCTTCACACACTGGTCTTTGATGCTCCCTCATCAATGACTTCCCCTACATATTTCTCTCTTTGAAGAACCACGCTTATATATTGAAAATTCCTTTTAAAAATCTGTCATTTTTTTATTCCCTATTAGCAGATTGTAATCAAGGGGTCCCGGGTTCGATACCCGGTGGAGGCACATAGTGGTTCGGATCTCACTTTAAAATGTAGGTCCTGTCCCGATTAACCTTACTGTGTATAAAGTATACTTAAAACACCAAATCAATCAAATCAAATACCTGACTATTTTGGTTCTATGAGTTTCAGTGCGGTTCATTTCGTTATGTAGGCTTGATTTATTGCTTTGAAACTTGGTCTGTGTGCACATAGAACTCGAAAAATGCATCAAGGTTCATACATCTTTGGTGCATCAGTTGATACGGCTAAACGTGTAATATTGGTTTCTTTCAAATGATCGCCTGAACCTCTCAATTGATGCAATTAGTGCATCACACGGAAGAGTAGTTGATAAAAGTACCATTTGATGCACCAAAAGTTCATGTTTACAATTAGAAATTATTTATTCATGGGGTAAGTTCAGTCTGTGGCTGTTGCTGAAGTAAACATACGTATGTCAATATACATATTTTGGGTTGTGTGTTTTTATGATAAGAAATGAAAGGAGGTAACAAACGTTGCCAACCTTCTTCAGTATTAAAATTGGTTTCTGTTTTCTTTGCGGAAGAGAAGATTCATTCTGAACTGTCGAGTTGGAATCAAGGCAGGGCGATTGGTTCATTTTGAAGCAACAATCCAAAGAGGAGTTAATCGGATTCCACAATTAAAATCGCGGAAGAAAGAGTGTCCTTTAACAACCATTTTCCCCCAGTGTCGTAACTTCACAGTCAGAACAATACGTGTTGAATTATTAACAGAAAAATAGGTGTTGCAATCTTGTCAGAGACGAAACCGAGCCAATTAAAAATGGGGAGAAACTATGTTCAGAGAAACAGTTTAATTTGCAATTATAATTCCAACACGTACCAAGTATGATTCATTATCATATCTTTCCGTTCTCTCTCATTTTCTTTACGATCGATAAAGAAGAACGAACAAAGTTCCTGTGACGTAACAACGAGAGGTGCATGTTCAAGTTGTTGCTGTGAATAGAACAAAGAGGTTTTCAGCTCATGTAAATTCCGTGAACATCCGTTTTTTGTACCTAAAAGCTTGGGCCTCTTACGAAATCTCATTGTTACAAAGCATTGTACAATTGTTTGCGGATGCAGGAAACTCGCACTGAAGGGGGTTAATCGAAACCTTGTTTGTCATTGTTGCAAGACGGGAGTTAACAAGGAGGATGCCAGGCTTAATTTTCACTTAATGAACTCGCCTCTTGTCAATTGTGCTTTGCGGTCGCTCAGGCACTTTTAAACACCGGAAGAATGCATCGGGCGGAATATTACGGAACTTCTCACGCTAATTTTGGTTTTACCCAAAACGTTTTGCGCCTGATAACATGTTGCAATGCCTTTTACTTTCTTTGCCTTCGTACGGGAAGATGTGTACGTGTGTTCACGTGGTGTAGGAAACCACATACGTCATTTCCTGCTGAAATGCTCCGGAAACTGGGTTCTAGAAAGGCTTTTAGTCAGATTTTTCCAATTGGGGAGCTCACCTTGTTGCCTTGTAATGCGCAGATCTTTGGCTCGATACCCGGTGGAGGGGCACATGGTGGTTCGGACCCCACTATAAACTGTAGGTCCAGTCCCGATTATCATATCTGTGTATATAGTGGACCTAAACCAAAATTCAAACTCAAGCAAACAATAGGGGGAGCTTTTCCTTCGCATTTTACGTATTTTAAAATAAGCATTTCAAAGTTTCCTTTTGTGTTACGACCTCCACGATGGCTTAGTGGTAGCATACAAGTGTCCCTTAATAACTGCTTGAGTTCATTTCTGGTGTCTGCATTGTTCTTTGCCAGGGAACTCTACGAACAGGTCAGTATCAGGGGCGCCGACTTGTCAAACTTATTTGGGGGGCTCTGATCACTGAAATAAATGAATGAATAACCCACTCCCTCCCTTTTTTAAAAATAAAAATTACGTCTTCGTATAGCAGTTTTTAAGCAGCTATTATATTCGTCATGCAAATGAAATGTAACATGAAAAACGTGTGTCTGCTAATTTGTTTTTTAGATAACAATTAACATTTTTATTTAAAAGTAGGCTATGTATTTACATTAAGAGGTCAACATAACAGTTTATGCCGGCCTCGGTAGCCGAGCGTGTTGGGTGGTCGGCTCAACTCGCTTTGATCCGGAGGTCTCGGGTTCGAGTCCCGGCGAGGGCATGGGTGTGTTTTAATGTCCGCAACAGACTTGTAAGGAAAGGACATATGCCTGGTGCAAAGAACCTTAGTGTTGACGTACCCATAAAAATAGCGAATATTTAACAGTTTTATTTAATTATTTACATAAATGCTAACACAAATTGCAGCCAAATAGTTTTACTTCTTTGTTCTTGCTACAATATTTTACTTTTTAAATTTAATTTTGCAATAATAAATAAACACATAGCACGCCGTGCTTTAGCAATAATGCCTTTGATCATAGCCGTTCCCGCTTTCGCAATGCAGACTTTTCATAAGCTTTCCTTGCGTACTTTACTGCAAGCCAGTGTTAAATAAACTCAAAGGCTTTAGAATTATTTTCCCCTTATTCTTTGGACTAGAGGAAGAGATTTCGAGGATAACTAAATATCGTACATATCAATATTGCCTGAAAGTCGTGTTTTCGACCTCAAATTGTTCAGAATTCACTAAACAACATACTGGTATAATTGTCATATCACCTCGTTATTTTGAAACTCTTTTTAGTAAAAATGTTAACAATACTCATAATTATATACTTAGTATATAGTAATAAGTCGTGTTTTTCTGTCTCCGTTCATAGCCCCCCCCCAAAGTTGATGGTTTAGCAGTCTCAGCCCCCCAAATTTGATGGTCTAGAACATTTCAAATGTGTATTTATAGTTAAGTTCATGTGGCACAATTCAGAGTAAACTTTCCAAGAGAAGCAAAATAATACATTAGATCCTCTTAAGCAAAATTATTGGGGGGCTCTGCCCCCACATCATTAACATTGGGGGGGGGGGGCTCGAGCTCCCAAGCCCCATGGAGTCGGCGCCTATGGTCAGTATTGAATGAAATGGCGTTTTATGACAGTTGCAAAGAACAGACGCTTGTTCGGTGTGTTTTACAAAGTGTTTTATGCTCCTTCTTGTGTTGCAGTTTCTTTTCAATGTCTATGTTTGTTGCATTTGAAAGAACCAACATTAACGGAAATAAATAAACCTCTGTGGATAATGTCGGAATTTATAAAAGCAAGCCAGAGAGAGAGAGAGAGGGTGAAAGAAGAGAAAGAAAACAAATATGTTAGTGTGAGAAAGAGACAAGTGATAAAGAAAAGAGAGAGAAACAGGCGATATATAGAATGGTAAAGAACGAGAGAGAAACAAGGGAAATAAGACAAGGAACATAAGGTGGGTGAGAATGAATCATAAAGAAATTAGAAAAAGGAGAGAGAGGTGTCATGTTCACATGTAATCAGAAGGAAGGCATTGTAAAGTAGAGAGAAAATATGAAACATGATTAGTGGTACAATAGGAGAGAAACCAAAAAAAATAGTCGAAGTTTGATAGAGAGAAGAAAGACAGAGAAGAGATGAGAAATGAAGCAGTGAGAGACATAGAGAAAGAAATAAAAAAGAAGCGAGAGAGAAGAGAGAAGAAACTGAAACAGAAAACAGGAAGGAAGGTATAGAAAAAGTGCTCAACAAGAGAGGAAATAAGTGCGGAATAAAGTTAAATTGAGAAAGGATGGAAGGAACTTATAAAGAGGGTAATGTACAATTAAAGCAGAATTGAAAGGATTATAAAATGTAAAAGGGAAGAATATGTCCTCGTTCGTAGGGGTCAAGTGCAATAGTGTAAGGATGATCCTCAACTTCCTCACAAATAGCCGTGTTATAGCATTCCATAATATTAACAAAGACGAAGTACTACCTGAATTTCAATACTATAATTCTCATTGCCAAAGATTGTCTGAAGTCCACAGGGTAATTGTGACTAAATCAGCAAAATGAAGTGGGATATCTATCAGCAGTCTGTGCCGAGGAGGAGTGTGTTCCAACATGTCAAACCACGTCATAAATATTTTTAACGTTCCTTCTTTGTCTTATCAACTCGGATGCTGGGTAAACGGTTCGTAAATAGTGGCGGTTATTGGGTGCCAAAACTTGGGGAGAAGAACAGTTTGCTTTCTCTTCGTACACAAGGTTTAGCATTAAGAAGCCAGTGCGAGTGCTTCCTTAATCTCAGCCACTGTTCGTAAGTATGATCATTATTCTTCGATTACCTTCAGATATTGATAATTTATTTATTTATTTAACTTTGCATTTCTGCCACTTTTGGCTAATCGCGAAGATTAGAATGAGATGAAATTGATGAAGGGACACTCAGGATTCAAACCCGGGACCACTGGCGTCGTTGTACTCTGTGCTAACCTCTCTGTCACGTAGGTCGACGGATATCGATAATTCACACGATATATGCATGTAAATATATACGTTTTCATACATAAATTGACTATCCAACCTGACTATGTGAAAATCATATTTCCTCAGGAAATAATTATTTCTAGCCATTTATGTACGTTTTCGAAGCGTTGTAGGTTTGAATATGGATTGAAATTCACGTGCGTTTCTTCCTCTTTCCTTATTAGGTGTGAAAAGCAGGAAAACCTCATGCATGCAGAGATGTGAGAAGAAAGTTCCATTCTGTGTTATATGGTCCCATTCGTTTTCCAGTTTTTCCATTAGGAATCAATAAACTTATTAGTGTCCTATTTACCTAAAGTGTGATATTCATATAATACAGAGCGATATGTGAAACCATTACAAGATCTGTCTATAATTCTTACATGCGGGGATTTCTCAGTAGTACTTTCTGATATTATACAATGCCTACTCTCGCATTTTTATAATTACAGGGTGTCCCACGAACGGCGTAACTGGGAATTAAGAGTGGCGTTACTTTGTAACCGAAACCTGTACATACATAAGTCATACACCAAATGTTAGCCCTGTCCAAGTAGATATTTTTAAACATACAAACAACAAACGGGGTGCAGTGTTGTTCATGCAGTGTTGCCAAATGTAAGTGAAAGTGTAAATTTATTTTTCCACAAAGCATGGAAAATTGCATGTCAAACATTCGTACGGAAATTTGGACGTCAATTTCCACCTTCGGTAGGTGGACTATTTCGCCATCTACCTATGTATAGTTCAGAGAAGAAAACCGATCGTTTTCGCGTATAGCCAATCCTGAAATGCCTCGTAAAGGCGTATAAAATACAGACTATTTGTATTCGAAAATATGAGGCGTATAATAATACAGGGTGTCCGGCTTAGACATTCAACACTACAAAAGAGCAACATTTTATGCGAATAATAACTCTTAAATGTTGTGTAATTTACTTTGATGTGTGGGTAACTATTTTCCGAAGCGAGTGAAGTAGAATTCCATAAGTCTTTTCAATTTTTTGCCTCAAAGGACGAATGAAAGTTATATATTGTTATGATATATGAAGTAATTTCTGCATATTGATTAAATTTCAACAACAAAAATTCGTTCAAATTGCTTTCGTAGTAATTACATTTTACACGATTAAAGTTGCGAGTGCAAGGGAGAGCATATACGGATCTAAATATATTTGGAAACCTATGAATAATTTTAAGAGAATGTAATGTATATTTGTAAATAATTAATCTGTTGTAAGCTAATGCATTTTTTGTACTGAATTGTGGAATCATATTCACGGTCCCTTTTTTAAAAAGTGCTACAATAATGTACTTAGTATACAAGGAAGAGTAGAATTTGCAGATAATATTGTTTTATATTCATTGTAAGTGAAGTTAACTAGTTCTCGTATACAGTGCACAATCGAATCAGGTTACGGAAACTTCGGTAATGCTCCAATTGTTTTATGATTTTTTTCAAATTTTCCTAGCAGGATTTGATTTGATTTATTCCGTTCGTTTGATCATCCATGGTACAAAATGTACAATGATATTGAACAGGTCATTCTTATAAATTAGTATAAAAAATTATAAGGTTATGCTACATATAAATTGTAAAACAATGCTAATACAAGTAACATTTTTTTAAAAAATAGTTACACTGCTACAGCAAACAATGCTAAAGATGAAAACAGTACAAATTGTAGTTATGAAAGAACAGTTACAGTTGGTACATGATGAAAAACAGGACAAAATCTCAACTAATACATGTTGATATACATGTTGTATATCAAAAATAGCAATAAAATATACTCTTTCTTTACATATTAAAATCCATGATTCAAATGTCCATAAAAATTTAAACATTAGGAACTCTGTTCCATCATAAAATAAGTTTGACATCAGTAAGATGACTAATTATCGTAGAATAATGCATTATCGATGCATAATTTTCATTTCTAATGTTAAACTAAAGTTCAATTCTGTATTTACAGTAATCACACTAAAGTATCTGAGATTTGCTTCTTTGTTAAGTGAAATGTGAGATAGTATGCATATTTTGTGTTAGTACATAATTCTTAATTGCAGGTGAGCAATATCATTCACAAGAACTGTTTATACGTAACACACCCCAAGTTGGTGAACAGCGTGAATTGAGTTGTGAAGGCACGTTGCAATTTCTATGGAAGAAGTTTTGTGCCAGGTGATTTTGATTTAAGCAATGTAGATTAGAGCAAAAATGCTGGTAATACAGTAGTTAGCAAACAAACCCTCTTCAAATCAGATTCAAACACTAATTTGATCCTAGCACGTCGAGGTTGCAAGCTCAGCTGTATAGAACGAGAGAACGCGTGAAAGGCATCAAAATACCTTCTCAGGATGTAATGTGAAAGAGAAAACAAACAAGTGGAGATTATATGTGATGTATTGTAAGTGATGTTTCTCTTGTGATATTCTTTTATAATTGAAGTTGAATATTTTTCAATATATACACACATTATGTATTTTCATGCATACCAGTACGTCAAGATTTTCACTGTTAATAAAAATGAAACCCCATGAAAATGTGTTTCTTTATCATCCTTTAGATTACCTGCATGAATTTGTTTATAGTGACTTGAAAAATTGTTGCTACGTACTAAAGTATTTGAAAAGTGTGTAAGTAGTATTCGAGGCCATTTTATATATATATATATATATATATATATATATATATATATATTTATTTATTTATCACCGCACATGAAAACTTTCTGAATACCATTGTAGCCAGAGCATTGCTCGATGAAGGGTCAAAGGTAAGAAACAATGACATAATTCAGTACAGTTTCTTTGCAACACCCTTGTTATACTTTTAATTTGTGCTGAATTAATTTAAACTTACAAAAAAAGTATATTCGCAAGCAGGATTTGAACCTGCATCTGTGGCATGTAATGCAATTTTTGATATGAACTAAGCCAGTCATTAAATTAAATGACAGATATTTTAATATTTGACATTAATTGTCTCAATATTTTAAAACAAAAACTGATAAATTCATTGACATACTTGTGCATAATATTAATCAGTATTTTGAACAACAATTAATTGTTACAATAATCTAGCATGGGTACTAACATTATTGAGAATTGGCAATAGCATCTGCGATGGTTCACAGCCCTAAGTGTGGCAGATTACTGAGAATTTACATAAGACTGATTTTAATTATTTATCAAGAGAGATAGAGAGAGAAAGAGAGAGAGTCAAGACACCCTCTACAGAAAAGAAGAGATGAACAAAAGCAGCATGCATGCAAAGGCATAGGTCAAAAATAGTTGAACATGCATGGAGTGAATCACATAGAATTCAGTGGAGCAACGTAACAGTTCTACACAAAGAACCAAATTGGAAACTAAGGAAAATCAAGAAGCAGCCTTCGTAGCAATGGTCCAATAGCCCTATGAGCCATCCCAGTATAGAATTCGATCAAATATGATGTTATAAATAGTAGCAAAAATTAGTACAGAATTCTTCAGGATGCCGTGGAGTAGCTGGTTAGAGCTCAGGATTTGTAGGAAAAATACCAGGTCTGTCGTAGGTTCGATTCCCACCACCGGAAAATAAATTTCCCTTGAAGATGAGACAAGAGGTGCTCTCTCGAAAGTAATGTTAGAAAAGAATAATTTAAAGCACTAGACAATGGATAATGTCCAATTAATGTTGCTAATTGTCTCAGCTAATCTCCTCATCGTCGCGATTAACCGTGTAGAAAAGCGGCGTAAAATAACCAAAATAATAACAAGAATAATAAAATTTATATTTTTATTATTATTATTATTATTATTATTGTAGTAGTTGTGGTATGCTTGTATGTGGGTTTGTCTTGTGTAGTAGGTGTGCTGTCTAGTGTGTTTGTGTTTATCTTATGTAGTAGTTATGCTGTCTAATGTATTTCTGTTTGTCTTGTGTAGTATCGGTGATGTGTATGTATGTGTCTTGTGTTGTAGTTGTGCTGTCTAATTTGTTTGTGTTTGTCTTGTGTAGTAGTTGTGGTGTGTAGTTTGTTTATGTTTATATTGTGTAGTAGTTGTGGTGTGTTTGTGTTTATATTGTGTTATAGTTGTGATGTGTTTGTGTGTGTCTTGTGTAGTAGTTGTGCTGTCTAATGTATTTGTGTTCGTCTTGTGTAGTAATTGTGCTGTCTAATGTGTTTGTGTTTGTCTTGTGTAGTAGTTCCTCTATTCATATTGGGGGTTAGGCGTAGAGCTGACAACTCTGCACTGTAAAAAAAATGTCAAAAAACAGCAATATAAGGCCATGGATGTTCCCAAGGTAAAATATTCCGGAGGTAAAATAGTCCCCCGTTCGGATCTCCGGGTGGGGACTACTTTGGGAGGTCCCTGGACTAAGGATAAGATCTACGTTAGGAATAAGGATATTAAATTAGGCACCTGGAATGTTCTGAGCCTTTACCGGCCTGGGGCATTTCAGTGTACAGTTAATGAGATAGTTAAGCATAAATTAGATGTAGTAGCTGTCCAGGAAGTTAGGTGGCCAGGAGAAGGGAATTGTAAAACTAGAAATTATACTTTTTTCTATGGTGGTACTGAAAATCATAATTTTGGAACAGGCTTTTTCATAAATAATAGAATTATCTCGGCTCTTAAAACAGTAGAATTTATTAATGATAGGATATCATATGCAGTTTTACAGGTTAGGTGGAGTAAAATTATTTTAATAAACATACATGCACCAACGGAAGATAAAGATGATAATACTAAAGATGATTTTTATGGAGAGTTAGAACAGGTCTTTGATAAATTTTCTCAGTATGATATGAAAATTCTGTTAGGTGACTGTAATGCACAGATTGGCAAAGAAGAGACATTTAAACCCACGATTGGTAAAGAAAGTCTTCATGAATTATGTAATGATAATGGTATAAGATTGATTACTTTTGCAACCTCAAAGAATTTAATTGTGAAATGTACCAATTTTGAACATAAAGATATCCATAAATATACCTGGTCTTCTCCAGATGGTAAAACTCATAATCAGATAGATCATATTCTCATTGATAAGAGAAGGCATACTAGTATAATTGACGTTCGTACACATAGAGGTGCTGACTGTGCCAGTGATCATTATTTAGTAATTGCTAAATTAAGAGAAAGACTCTCAGTGATAAATCATAAGCAACAAAACCTAAAAGTTCTAAAATTTGATACAGGAAAGTTTACTGATGAAAGAATTAAGAAAGATTACCAAATTAAACTGTCAAATAGATTTGATGTTTTGCAGGATTTAAATGATGATGAAAATATAAATGAAACAGACGTAAATAAGAATTGGGAGCACGTAATGCAATAGAATCAGCAGCTAAAGAAAGTATAGGATACCATAAACCGAGAAAAAGTAAGCCATGTTTTGATAATGAATGTCATAATCGAATAGAAATAAGAAATCAGACTAGACTTAGGTGGTTAAATAACTGATGATACAAAACTAAACAATTATAATAAAATAAAGCGAGAAGTTAACAGCACGTTTAGAAGTAAAAAAAGAGATTACTTGAAGAGCAAAATTAACGAAATTGATACAAGGAGCAAAAATAAAAATATCAGATTTATATAAAGGTGTAAATGAATTTAGAAAGGGGTGGCAACCTAAAGTAAACTTGATAAAAGATAAAGACGGTGATTTTCTAGCTGACCCAAGCGATATTCTAAATAGATGGAAGAACTACTTTAATGACCTTTTAAATGTCCATGTAGGAGATAAATCAGAAGTAAATGAAGTCCACACAGCAGAACCTTTAGTTCCAGAACCTAACTTGACTGAAGTTAAAGATGCTATTAAAAGGCTAAAGAATAACAAAGCACCTGGCATTGATTTAATACCAGCTGAGTTAATTAAATATGGTGGAAATTCATTAATATGTCAAATTCATAAATTAATTTGTTTAATATGGAATAAAGAAGAAATCCCTCAACAGTGGAAAGAATCCATAATTGTTCCTGTGTTTAAAAAAGGTGATAAAATGAACTGCAATAATTACCGTGGAATTTCTCTACTCTCAACAACATATAAAATATTATCTAACATTCTTTTAACAAGACTAACCCCATATGCTAATGAAATTATAGGTGATTATCAATGTGGATTTAAACGTAACAGATCAACTACAGATCAAATTTTTCACATCAGACAGACACTTGAAAAAAAGTGGGAATATAATCAAAGTGTCCATCAGCTATTCATTGATTTCAAAAAAGCATATGATTCGGTCAAAAGATATAAATTATATAATATATTAGTAGAGTTTGGAATACCTAAGAAGCTTGTTAGTATGATAAAAGTATGCACCAATGAAACAGAAAGTAAAATTCGTGTGGGTATTAATATGTCTGACAAATTTACAATTCATGATGGGTTAAAACAAGGAGATGCATTATCTCCATTGCTCTTTAATTTTGCCTTAGAATATGCTGTTAGGAAGGTAAACGAAACTAAAGAAGGACTAAAATTAAATGGTGTGACTCAGTTGTTAGCATATGCAGATGATGTAGACTTACTGGGGGATGATGTGAATACAATTAAGAATAATGCTAAAATATTTTTCAAAACTGCTAAAGAGATAGGTTTGGAAGTTAACAAAGAGAAAACTAAATATATGCTTACAGGCCGAAACCAAGTGTTAGGTAATAATCAAAATCTAATTATTGATAACAACTCGTTTGAACCAGTTTCCAAATTCAAATACTTAGGAGTAATATTAACAAATGAAAATTATATTAAAGAGGAAATAAAAAGTAAGCTTAATTCAGGAAATGCATGTTACTTCTCTCTTCATAAACTTTTGTCTTCTCGTTTAATATCTAAGAAACTAAAAGTTAAAATATGCAAAACAGTAATTTTGCCTGTAGTATTATATGGATGTGAAACTTGGTCCCTTACATTGAAAGAGGAACATAAATTGAGAGTATTTGAAAATAAGATCCTTAGGAAAATATTTCGACCTAAAAGGGATGAGGAGACAGGTGAGTGGAGAAGGTTACATAATTTATATTCATATCCAGATATTATTAGAATAATTAAATCAAGAAGACTTAGGTGGGCAGGCCATGTGGCACGAATGGGAGAGGAAAGAGGAGTTTACAGGATTCTTGTTGGGAAACCTGATGGTAAGAGACCTGTAGGAAGGCCAAGACGTAGATGGAGGGACAACGTTGAGATGGACCTAAGGCAAATCGGTAGGGATGGAAAAGAGTATGTAGAACTTCTTCAAGATAGCGAAAGATGGAAGGCCTGTGTTGCTGCAGCCATGAACCTTCGGATTTAAGAAGGCTAGGGAGTTAGTTAGTTAGTTAGTTAGACCATCACTAAACACAACTTTTGTTGCCTTCAAACATCAACAGTGTTGCCACTGTACCTCATAATTTTTTTAAAACAGCCATTTGGACCGGTACGCCTTTACGAGGCATTTCAGGATTGGCTATACGCGAAAACGATCGGTTTTCTTCTCTGAACTATACCTAGGTAGATGGCGAAATAGTCCACCTACCGAAGGTGGAAATTGACGTCCAAATTTCCGTACGAATGTTTGACATGCAATTTTCCATGCTTTGTGGAAAAATAAATTTACACTTTCACTTACATTTGGTAACACTGCATGAACAACACTGCACCCCGTTTGTTGTTTGTATGTTTAAAAATATCTACTTGGACAGGGCTAACATTTGGTGTATGACTTATGTA
Source organism: Lepisma saccharinum (assembly GCF_977018435.1). Taxonomy (NCBI): domain Eukaryota; kingdom Metazoa; phylum Arthropoda; class Insecta; order Zygentoma; family Lepismatidae; genus Lepisma; species Lepisma saccharinum. The sequence continues at coordinate 41,157,141 of NC_139242.1, read as the reverse complement.
TGTACAGGTTTCGGTTACAAAGTAACGCCACTCTTAATTCCCAGTTGCGCCGTTCGTGGGACACCCTGTAGGATTTTATATAACTGCTCAAGAAGAGTGAAAATCATTTATTTCTCTGTCCATTTTTTTAACAAAACATTAAAGAAAAGGAAGGAAAGAAGTGATGAAGCTTCAAAAGGGGGGTAAAAAGGGGATTAATGTGTTAATCTCACGAAAAGGTGCAACAAAGTGTGTTCATTTTACTTGATTTGATGTCCTAAAATACTTATCTCAAACGATCGTTGTGGAATTTTTGGAAAGGTGCTACACCTTAAAATCCGTTCCCTAGTAATAACTTCTTTTTCTGTATCAAAAATTCCTGGTTTCTTTCCTGCTTGCTGGTATCCACATTTCAGTTAATCTAGTGGCACGAATGATTAATGATAATTTAATCAATCCTCAAAAATAGAAGAAATACCAATTTTCGTACTAATGCGAATGAGTGCGTTTCTGAATTTGGACATAGAATATCGTGTGGTCTGTTGATAAAGCCATTTCTGTACACTATTCAAATTAAAGGGCTGTAAAGGTTGACCCGTTCTGAAGACACTCAAATGTGAACCTGATTTCCATTTTGGTCAGACAAAATTTGCGGAACAATATAATACAGACATCTTTAAACAATATACGTATGTTTACTTTAGGTACTGTAGACTCTTTCATGTTTCCTAACACAAAACTTAGAAAACTGCTCAGGTGTACTGAACCTTATTCTTAGCAGTTTGTCTACTTGACAAACCTTTTATTAATGCGAACAGCACGTTCCCCCTTCCAAACCAATTGTAAATACGTACATAAGAGGTGGCTTTAATTCAACTCTATCGCTGCGATCACCCACAGGTAGGTAGAAAAAAACTGTACATAATAACTACGATCTAAAAATCAGTAACAAGTCAATCAAACGAAACGACCCCCACCCCCATTTTTGAGTGAAGATATATAGAATTGCTAAAAGAAATTGTACCCCCAAAAATTCCCATGACGCAGGCACATCATAAAACTCCACTGTGGAGTGGACTGCATTTTGTACACTAACGAGGTTCTAGTGGCCAGTATAGTCCTCCATGGGACCTGTGTTGTGTACTATCCATTTGTCTGTGTTTCATCCATTTCATCTGATCATCATCCATCCTCATCTTAGCAATTTGCCAAAAGTGGCAAAAACGTGAAATAAATTAAATCGTATCAATCAACCATATTCAAATTAAATAGGCGGAATGCCATAATGGTGTCGACAATACTGGGTGGCTCCAGTCAGAATAACTTTTTTCCCCAGGATGCTAATTTCCAGAAGAAAAACACATGTAAACTTTCCAAGGGCATTAATTTTCTATGGATTTAGGAATAGCGTTGTTAAGGTGACATTTTTGTATGATATAATCTTGGTTAGCAACACTATCGTTCCAGAATTTTATCAGCATACCGCAACAGCAAATTGAATAGTCAATTCACTCTGACTTGATTCAATCATTAGTTTCTAGAATTTCCTGGAATGAACTGGCTTATGTACAAAATATCAGTAAAATCGTTGACATCCTTTGAACAAGTACGAGTATTAGTACACATCCATACTTCAAATCCAGTGGCGGCGATTACGGGGGCCGGGGGCAGTTGCCCTCCATTTCTTGACACTTTTGCCCGTGCACTATACTACACCTTATCTACAAAGGGAAGTAAACTATTCTTGTCCCCAAGTTTTGGAAACCAATCGCAGCCACTGTTCAAAACACACGAAATGTAAGAGGAGTATGAATGCACACAGTAATGGACTACTTGTCTGGTAACATCTCAATGCACGAAAATCCCTTCATGACAGTGACAATCGCATGATCGTCTTATTTGGACGTTACCATCCACTTTCGGCAAAGCGAAGCACTAGAGAAGAAGAAGAAGAAGAAGCAGAGGAGAGAGAGTTTTCACTTCTCGGAACACGAAACAATGCCAGAACTTGTCTGCGTGGGTGAGAAGGCACCTCGTAAACAACTGGGATTACGAGTGGCGGGGAGGAATTAATGTAGAACAAAACCTCATATTACATGCGGAGGTCAGGAAGTGTAGGGTGTGACTTAATCATGTGTTGCATGATGGTTCCAGCGTTGCATTTCCCACGTAACCGAGAGTTGCGCCAATTTTCGCATTTCACTTTTCCAGGTGGCGGTCACGTCCCTTCCGTAATGAGAGATGTGCTTTGTTTGCAAATTCCACCCCTCTCCCTTCCACGAAGCTTTTTATTTTTTTTCGGTTGGTGGTAGTTGGATGGGCGCTAAAGCTACCGTGCGTGCAATTTCTTCGTCCTACGTTGCAAGCTCCTGCAATTTCCATTTTAGGGCACTGACAATGAGAATGTAAAAAGGGAAAAGGTTTGAACTGGTCTTACTTGTGTAACCATTATGGATTATCTTGTTTCGAAAATAATCAGGTCCGTACATTGTAAATACCAAGATCCAGAACCGAATCGGGAGCCGAAATTCTGGTAGGTGGATAGAGAACCGAAATTCTTGTATCTGGTATCCGGATCCAGAACCAAAAATCGGGTAACTGTCTACGGAACCGAAATATTGGTAACTGGATCCAGAACAGAAAATTGGGTAGCCGTCTCCGGAACCGAAATACTGGTACCTGGATACTAAACCGACAATCGGGTAACCGGATCTAGAACCGAAAATCTGGTAACTGTCTAAGGGATTGAAATTTTGGTACCCGGAACCAGGCAATGGGAACCGATATTCTGGTACTCGAATCGAGAACCGACATTCAGGAATTCGAATTGGTATCCGAAATTCGGATAGCGGGATACAGAACAGAAAATCGGGTAACCGGATCGGAAACATATTCTGATCCCTGAATCCAAAACCGAAAACGGAGTACCGAATCCGGAACCGAAATTATGGTACCCGGATCCACAATCGAAAATAGTATATCCGGATAAAATCAGTGAAACGGGTTTTAATATACTGGACGAAATTTCGATTGTCTTGAATGTTGTGAATCCTCCAAATCCTATTTCAAATCTCTGTTTAGACTAGAATTTTGGATATTAAGAAGCTAAATTCAGAATAATTTTATGATATTACTTGATCAGATATTCTGTAATAAAACTTTTTAAATATAGTGTGTAGTTTAAGGGACAAGTGGCAAAACATTGTAATTACGACGACTGCTGTAACTTTAGAGCTTTTTAGCTGAAACTTTTGCACAACCTTCAGACCCTAGAAGTTTGATTTAGGATTGAATTTGAGCGAAACTGGTAAAGTGAATTCAAAATGGAGCACGAAGAATCGCTACTAAATTCTGCTTGTACTTCTTCTGATATCTTAAATTCAAAGTCTTCTGATATTTTAGAAATCCCTCTATTGTCTACATTCTCGGAGCGTAAAACGCAAACTCACATCAGTGCCATTGGGATATAAGTTGGTAATTAATACTTTGCGTCTTAAAGCTGAACATGGCATAGCAGCTACAGGGTGGCAACGAAGTTCCGTTACCGCTATAATGAACAAACAGAAGTAACTACTTTGAAGTAGTACGTATTTACTGGCAATTTCAAATGAATTTAAGATACTCTTATGTAATATAAACCATCAGTTCTGGAAAGGCTCAATGTGTGTGCACGGTCATTCTCACGACAAAGGATAATACGCCCCCAAGTTCTTTGGGATATTTTTCGTAGCATTGTCGACAAGTCTGCATTGTTCTCTTCTGCTTGAAGGTCTTCCACTTCTTTTCTTATCCTTTGCACTATATGTGGTGTGGAGAAGAGTTTGTTTCGGATGATGATCCCGTTGAAAATGCTGTAGGAAATTAGTACGCACCTCTTCAGTACTTTTTCCTGTCTGATTCAGTTCATGCGCCCAATAAATAGCAATAACACGTTAGTCAATAGTGTAATTAGAAGTACAAGCCATTGCTTAGTTTACATCATCTGAGACAATAAGAACATTTTGTGCTAATTGTAATTTACATAGGGTAACGGGACTCGGACTCTGTAGCTGCCCTCTCTATACGTCAGCGAAGTGTTCTTCATTACATTTTAGCGTATTTATTGTGTAGCATTTAATTTTGAAACTTTGGACTTTAAACTTGCGAAACATGCATTTTTCTTCTCTGCCACCTAACCCTTGTCAATATACTTGCGTGCAAAGAAATAGACCCACCTCACACTTTTGGCATAAAATGTTTTTCAAAAGAAATAAGACAATAAAAGAAGAATGAAGTATGTTGTTTGAAAGATCATTTAATGGCGCTTAAAGTGAACCTAAATTTATTAACATTGCTTTATTCTGATAAAATGTTTACTTGTTCTTACTTAAGTCAAAAGTGTGAGGTGGGTCTATTTTACACGGAAGTGTATTTGACAGCACATGGAGCAGTAAGCTACAAGTAAAATAATACATACACACCTGTAAGAAGTACACAATATTCAATTGATATACAAATGTGTAACTACAATAATAATAATACAATTCCACATAGTATGAGACTGCCATTGCCCCATTAATAGTAAATATTTTACTTTACCTCCGAAACACAGGATTATTTATGCATACGATGTTCGCAGATGTTAAATTAGGAGCAATGCAGAGTGAAATGCGAGAACTTAGGTTGATACCATCGCTGCCCTTAAATGGGCAGATATCAGACGAAGCAATACAGAAACGGGCCATAAATTACGACATCCTTTTCCGCCTGAGCTTCCTGCCCCTTAATTTCGGCGAAATCCAGCACGCGAATTGTACTCTGCCGGCCTCTGGCTACGTGGAGGAGGAAGAACTTTGCGATGCGGAGTTGTTTCTCTCCCGTCGTCCATTGCGTGCGTGGCGTGGACTTGTGAGTTAAAAGTGAAACGCGTGGTGCCCAGTTTCACCCGCATGCCACGTGAAATTCCTCTCGCGTTCACCTTTGACCCGTGACTTTCCCCGCTGACGTTACTTGACCATGTAAGCACCGAGGATGTCCACGTAACAGGATTTCTTTCTTTTTCTTCTTCTTCCAAAGCGACGACCGTATTGCCCCCGTAGAAATGGAATGACACGGTAACTTCTCCCAACAAAGGCTTTTGAGGAGTTGTTATGCCCTTGGGTCAATAATTGCAATAGGTAATTGGCAATTAACTCACGGAGAGCTTATATGTCGACCATCTTCGTACACCTGCCGCTTACTTGTCTTTATATTGAAGTCATTTTCCGTTTCTTACCTCTGTCTGTATGTAGATTAATCGCCAGGATAAATGAGAAAATAAACACAAATAAATATCCATGCCAAATTTTCATTTCTGCCCATTACATTTATTTGTTATTGTCATTGCTGTTAATATTGAATTCATTGTAATTCGATTTATGTTAAGAAACATTCATTACATGTAGCAGAGAGGAGAAATGTTTGTTCTTCGATTGCCGCAAGTTTCGGCAAGATGCTGAGATTTAGCTAATTACAGTTTTTCGTTAACGTCAATATGAGCAGGGGTGGGTTTGATACCTGGTGGAGGCACATAGTGGTTCGGATCCCACTTTAAACTGTAGGTCCAGTCCCAATTATCCTTACTGTGCATAAAATGGGCTTAAAACACCAACTCAATCAATCAATCTATATGAGCATTTTTATCCATACACTGTACAGGGTGCTCTACACAAAACAATTCCCAAACGTTATTACCATCTTTGTGTTGGGTATAGATTTATTTGAGCCACCCTGTATTAACCAATTCAAAACAGTACTTCTGAATTTTCAAAAATGATTGAAAAGTCAATACTCGACAATAACGGCGGATCGGACAATAACCTGCGTTAGAACCAATCATGGCGAAAAGTCATTGCCAAGTTTCTTTATATTTTACATTTATATACATTGCACATAACATTTAGTGTTTATTGTGTGTTGGTGAAAGGAACGTCACCTGCTGGAACCTGGCCCGGAAACCTCCAAATGCTGGTCTGTTCAGTAGTTTGGAGCCAAGATGGCCGCCATGCGGTAGCAAAACTTTAGACTAACATAAGAGAGTCTACTAGTCTGTTAGAAGAGAAGTTATAGAACGTATCGCAGCTATGCGTAAGTTGTATCTTTGTATTTTGATTACATTATGTCGCTCTTGGGTTAATCGGGTCGTGTCACAAGAGGTTCTGTTTCAATATTTATGATGTTTCATTTATATCATTCTCAAGCAACAAGAAAGCTACATTAAATTTCTTAATACAAAGAAACCAAAACGTTCCATTTTCATTTACTTCCTTATTTACAATATTTGCAGTTATTTACAATTACTGTCACAGTATAGCCTTTCTCTTCCAGTTAACCATTGTGGAAAAACTAGATCCCTTACAAGTAGTAATTATGAAATGCAAAATTGTTATAATAAAGAGGTTGATCAAGAACAAGTCAAGGGACTTAATATTTATCAACAGCTATGCGCCATGTTGACATCCTGTGATTGTCATTTTTTACATGATTCACAATTTCATTGTAATGATAGAGAAGTTTTGACAAGAACAGAAACATTTCATTGTCACTATCAACGTTTTAAACATATTATTATGGGATAGAGTGGAATACATAAAAACTCATATAATTTGATTTCTATTTTATTTGTCACATAACATTATAGATTATGTTTGTTGCTAAAATAGCAACAATCTTCTGCACTCATATTTATTGTTGAAATGCCGAATAACAAGTGTATTTAAAATGGTATATTTATGAACCAGTCTGCGTAACCAACACAACCAAATACCATCTTAAATATAAGTAGGGTTGGATCCATGGCCGAACATGTCGACTTTATATCTCACCATCAAAGTTGTCCTTTCATCTGATCATCACTCATGCTATTCGTCGTGATTGCCCAAAAGAGGCATAAATGCGACATAAAATAACAAAATTAAATAAAAGTAGTTAAGAAGTTGTGGCAACCAGAGCCGCTCTGCAATCTTCACCGAGAGCGAAAGAAGCCGTGCCTACCATCTGCTGCATACAATCACGTGCTAATTGGATATTTATTTGAGCCTCCATGCTATGGAACGAAGCGAACGTTAACAATTTCACACCTTTGTGAGGTCGTGTTGACTTGAATTATTTAAGCGGCACGAGTTGGAGAGGGATACGGGTTGAGATGCCCTCGAGATATTCTTGTTTCTTTATTTTGTCGATTTTACTTCTATTTTCAACACTAGGCTTCGTGACATTTTTGTTCATGTGACCTTACTTCAAAGGTAGCATGTGTATACAGCCCATACCTTTTTTTATATATTTCGTGAAATGCTTATCACTAGGAACGGGATTTTTATGTAATTACTAGAACTCGAATAATTATATAATTACTTTTTTTCTGTTAGCATTTGTAGTGAAATGTTGACGTTTCGTGACAAATATGCCTAGAAAACGTGCATTTGAAAGTACGTATATTCCCTGATATTTAAGTATTTACGAGGGTCACTATTTATATTTTGAGCCTTGGCAACACTGATTGAAGTTAGGCGCGATTTGATGTTTGCACGGAATCGTCTGGCATTATTGACCATAACGTACTTCAAATGTTTTGTCAATAGCTTGATTTGTGTTGTTTATGTTGCCTTGGAGATTGCGCGACAACAATAAAATAGAATTAACTCGTGAACATTTTCGTGCGATGATTTTTTACGATTTTCGACGTGGATTATCAAGACAAGAGTGCATCGATCAACTTACTTCCACATTTGGCGATGAAGCCCCATCCTTTGCCACTGTGAAACGCTGCTATAACGAATTTAATCGTGGCCGCCATTCGTTCACCGACGAGATTCGCGAAGGTCGTCCAAAATCAATTGTTGTTCAAGAAAACATTGATGCTGTGCAAAACCTAATACTGCAAGATCGTCATGGCAACCATAGGCATTAGTTCCACCAGCATATATAAAATATTACATGATCATTTAGCTGTAAGAAAGGTATGTTCTCGTTGGATCCCACACCATTTGACAAAAACTCAAAAAGACGCTCGCGTCAATTGGTGCAAACAAATGCTCAATAAATACAATTGTGGTGCTTCAGAAGACGTATATAAGATTGTAACAGGTGACGAATCATGGATATATGCATATGAGCCGGAACGTAAACAGCAATCGACTGTATGGGTGTTTCAAGATGAACCCAATCCAACAAAAGTTGTTCGCGCTCGAAGCACATCGAAACAAATGGTCGCCTGTTTTTTTGGGAAAACTGGCCATGTGGCAACTGTGCCTTTAGAGGAACGTAGATCGGTCAACTCTGAATGGTACACAACAATTTGTTTGCCAGAGGTCTTCGGTCAAATACGGAAAACAAACAAACGCCGTCGGATCATTCTTCATCAAGACAATGCCAGCTGTCACACATCTCGTCTAACAACCGACTTAATGAACAGTCAAAAAATCGAATTGATGGGTCATCCGCCGTACAGTCCTGATTTGGCACCCAATGACTTCTTCTTGTTCCCGAATGTCAAGAATAAATTGCGTGGACAACAATTTTCGTCGGCGGAAGACACCGTTGATGCGTTCAAAAACCATATTATGGAGGTGTCTTAAGAAGATTGGAAAAACTGCTTTGACAAATGGTTCGAACGAATGCAAAAGTGTATTGACCATAAAGGAGAATACTTCGAAAAACAATAAAGAAGTTTTCAATGCCAAATTCCTGTTTTTTCATTGTTAGGCTCAAAATATAAATAGTGACCCTCGTAATTCACATTTTTAATCACTTCTAAATATACACTGCTCCACAAAACGTAAGGAACACCAAGGAATTATAAGAGCAAGTAGAGTATCAGAGAATATTGTAAATCTTGAGAATAACATTACAATAAAATATCCCTTCTGCACATCATCGTCCAAAGTTTATTTAAGCCTTGTCACGCTACACTGGCGTACGCAGAGAGGGGCTGATGACGCTTCGGCCCCATCCGAAATTGAGAAAAACAACATTTTGCGTAGAGCATTTGGTCCGGAGTTTTTGTTTGTGGATGACAATGCTCGACCGCACCGCGCACGTATTGTGTCGGAATTCCTGGAAACAGAAGACATCACCCCTATTGAGTGGCCTGAATGCTCACCGGACCTCAATCCTATCGAGCATATTTGGGATGCTTTTGATCAGATCAGGGCTTATGAACACCAATAAGGTACCGATGCAACGAAAATAACCAGCAACATGGCAAAATGGTATACAGAGTGAACCCCGTTTTTGTGTTTATTTCCTTCTGTTCCTTTGGTGCTCCTTAAGTTTTGTGGAGCATTGTACTTGTCAATACACATGACTGAATACATGGTTTAGAACATCCAGCATTGAAATTATTCACTCAGCAGTCGTCTCTCTGCAAAGCTGTGAAGAAAAGGAGAATTGATTAATTGATTGATTTGGTTTATTTTACTTGGCTTTTCTGCCACGTTAGGCTATACACGACGATAAGGTCGAGTGATGATGTGATGAAATTGAAGGGACATGCAAAAAGAACACCCATGCCCAGGACGGGATTCGAACCCCGGGCCAGCCTCTATGATTTGAGAAAACCAGAGGTAAATTTTAGTGCTCGGTGGAGACTTATGTCCGACGACTTGGAAATTGGTTACACAAAATTAGATTTGTACAAGTTAAAACATGCACCAGTTACTTCGTACGAAGTGTAATATAGGGCTAGGATTTTTATGATCTAAAAATCACAAAAATATGCAAAATAAAATATGCTCTTATGACATAAAATTTTACAAAATATGCACTATAATTTGAAAAATATGCCCTTATAACTGGACTGTTTCAAAATCAATATCTAACTAATGCTGAAATATTTTCACATACATACTATCTTTAGTTCACTTTATGGGTCCTGATGAGTTGAAATGCACAATGAATTCTTTCTGTAAATTTTCAATTAAAAATAAAAAAGATTTTGCTGCACTCCAAAAAAAAAGAAAAAACTCGAGTGAACATGGGAGTAAGAAGGAATCCACTTGGAAAATGACTATATTTCTTGAAAAAGCGAAAATATACTGTGACCGAAAATCCATCAAAATATGCTTTATCACGTAGAAATGGCCAAATATGCCAAAATATGCCCTTAAAAGGCACCTTAATTCAATTAGTTTCTTCACAATTAGAATTTCTATATATTCAGGGAACACCTCACCCTTACCAAAAAAATATGCTAAGTCATGAAAATCCTAGTCCTAGTAATTACTATTCAGATAATACAGAGCACTTTTACGCAATAACAAAAGTTTCGCATTTGAAAATTTGAAACGTATTTTTTGTTCCGTGCTTTTACGGGGATTATGCGTTGCAAATGTAACAGGATAATGTAAGACAATTTGTTAAACATTGTATTTGAGATATTCAATGACCATTTCATGTATGCTGTGTACTACGCATGCGTGAGAGCTTATTAAAACCTGTGAGGTTGCCCGTATTGTGTGAATCGGTCCCACTTATCGCACACGGCATTGAACACCTTCTACTGACGTCAGAGCAGAATTGCTTTCGTTGTTAGCTTAGGCATGTTAGTTTTATGGCTATTACCACAAATACTGGATAAATATACCTCAAGGAATCGGGGTTTGACCAAAAAAATATTATTTATGCTAAGAGCTCTAAACCTGACAACGAGAACATTTATCATGACTTCAGTAGACGAAGGTGCTCAATGGGGCGTGCGATACGTATTACCTGTATTTTCTGTGCTTGACACTATTGGCAGAATGCAAGAAGTAGGGAACCAAAAACGCCGCGTAGCATAAGCGAGACTGGTCAAAACTCACTCTGTAAACTGACAGGTAGATATTACACATTGATCATTTGTATGTTATAATTTACTGAGTCGCTATCTGTGACGTGAAATTAAACCTGTTGGTTTTAAATTTAATCTTAAACTTCTTTTTATCATTTATGTGAGATCGAAAAGCATTAGTTCCTTGTGTACCTATACACTCGGTTGAACATGTGGTGATTACGTGACCTAGTTCCGTGGTCAAAACTTTGCATCTTACTTTTCGAATGGTGTCAGACGACCTCCGTGGCAGAATAGTTTGCACAGGGCGCTACGATGACAGAGGTCACGGACTCGAATCCCGTCCATTGTGAGTGCCACTTCATCATATCACCACTCATCATCATGTTCGCGATTAGCCACACGTGGCAGAAAAGCGAAGTAAAATAAACCAAAATCAATCAATTTATCAATCTAATGGTTTCAGTACATCTTTTTGGTTTTTTAATACCCTCATATATGTATGGACACACACACACTCACACTATGTTTATTTTTAGTACATAATTATCAGGGCACTAGTAATTACAAATGTTTCCTTTGCATGTAGTAAAGATAAATGACAAATGCCGGCGTGTTACGATGTTAGGAACACTATATACCTCTATATTTTACACATCGCGCTGCGACGCCAAGGGTCCCGGGTTCGAATCCCGGTCGGGTTTGGTTGTTTGTGAATGTCCATTCATCAATTTCATCATTTCATCACTCATCCCCATCTTCGCAAATTAGCCAAAAGGCACAAAACGCGAAGTAAAATAAACTAAATCAATCAATCAATCAATCTATATTTTACATAAAATATAGTATTTGGGCCACAGGTGGATCTAGAATTTTTTGAGGGAGGGGCACAGATTATAATGTAAGCATATGATAGCAATATATCGTAACGCTGGAAACATAATGTGTAAATTTTTCTCCATGTAAATACAGTCCCATATGTGTTTGTGTACGGGGGATCGCGCGAGAGTATGTGTATAATATTCACGTAAGGACAATTGAAAGGGTTTGTTTTAAGGCAAATTTGCGTCACCTAAACTAATCGGGACTGTATCTTCAAAGTGGAATATCAACTTACTCCTGGAAACTAACCCAGGACCCTTTGATTATAAGGTGATGACAATAGCGGATTTTGTAAAATAAAAGTAGTTGTAAGTTATTTAGATTAACAATGATTTTAGAAGGGGATAAGCTTGAGAATTCATTTCGTGGGAAATATATCTCTTGATCTCTTGCTTTGTGTCCATCGTTTAACGTTATTGCCTTGTAAACAACAATTGCAGATTTTATTTCAGGCGTCGACTTCTTTAAGTGACTATTATACCTAGTCCCGATTAAAATATACGATATTCTTTTACTGTGTGAAAAAGGATTGCTCGAACAGTGTTGTAATAGAATGCTTGATTGATTTGCTTTATTTTACTTCGCTTTTTGTGCCACTTTTGGCTAATTTGCGAAGATGGGGCTGAGTGACGATGTGATGAAATTGATAAATGACTCGCAAACATCCATGCCCAGGCCGGGATTCGAACCCGGGACCCCTGGCGTCGTAGTGCGATGTGTTAACCACTCCGCCACGGGGGCCGACTGTAATAGAATGCTATCAATACTACATTTTTTTAATACTTACTCTTCCAGTTTGGGGAGGGCACGTGTCCCCATGCCCCTCCCGCTAAATCCGACAATGATTTAGGCCATTTCTTTGGTTTTCATTTAATAATGCAGATGAACATTTGCCAGTCGAGCAGAATTTAGTTGAAGCCCGCCCGAACGAAATTCTTTAGCTACGCCACTGTCACTATTCATCCTCATGTGACGTGAAATAAAATAAATACAAACTAAAAACTCATTTCGAACTGCAGGTAGAAAGTTAAGAACGTCGGGAATTCCTTTATGAATACTTCTGTTCACCTTTTAACCTCTTACCAAGTTCGCAAGAAAAGAATGCGTTCTTAACTTACTTAGATCTAGCCATTAAAGCGCGTGCTTTGAATTTTTACAAGCTACTTTATGCTCCATAATCAACATGCGCCTATATTAATAATAAAAAAAGAGTTCTATGTAACGGGGAGAAGTTATGTAACATCCCATTCAAGACAAGAGCAGCGAAACCAGGTGGTCACTCTCTGCAAAGTAGGTCTTCCGAAGCAAACCACAAAAAAAGGAGCATGTCAGAAAACATTCGGAGAGGGGGGGGGGGGGGGATGAGCCGCGTGAGAGTCTACATCTACGAACAATGAATCAATTTCACTTTCCATAGTCCACTTTGACCCCTCCTTCTCTTCGCCAAGAGGCCAAAGCATCCTATAATGAAAGACACTACTCCAGCTAGGGGAAAGGGAGGAATCTTTTTCCTTCGGTCAAGCAGAGTGAAAGTGGATGGCCGGTGGGTGACCATGTAACAGTGTGTGTGTATATATATATGTAGTTACACATGTTGCATGCATGATGCTATGCGTCTGCTTTCTGGTAAAAGCCATATCATACAACAAGGAGGGTTCGTAACACTTTCACCGTACCTTACAAGTATTGAGCATGCGTGGGAATAAATGAAACTTTTTCAGACTTAGTGTTGCCATCTGTATGTGTATTAGTGAGTGTGTTTATATTGATCATGAGATTAATAATAATCTCATAATTTCCAATTTTTGTTCATGCAAGTTAGCTCTGCAAGAATTCTTTGCAAATACATATTGGCATATTATTGTGGGATGATGTGTGTTTCTTTCGAGCCAAAACACATCCGCCTCAATGTTTGTTTTACAGCCTGTGGCCGTTTGTGGGATATAACACACGATTTCTCGTAGAAACAATTGAAAATCATTTGGTTTTCCGGGAGTAAAAACGAGGGAGCTTCGTGATAGTTTTCCATGGGAGTGACTGAACTCTCTTTCGATATATACTTCTGGACACTTTCCACACTTTGTTTCGCTTATATTTGCATAGTTTTGGTAATTTAGAGTGGAATGAGGTGTTATATGAGTGTGCCCTCCTTTTCTTCATTTCATATACATTATTATGGGGTTTTGTAATCTCCTTTTCCCCCTTTTATGAAATGTCATATTTTATTTAATCTTATTTGCATTGCTGAGTCTGTGTAATTTATATTTTGTTTCATTTTGGTCGTTTCGCAGACTTGTAAAATGTGTTCCTCAGTAACATAACGGGGCCTATAATAAGTTTATTCCTATAATATAAATATACATTATATAATATATATTAACATATAATATACATATACATTATATATTATATATATACATGTTCTTGAGAATTGTGGGCTATTTTTGTGTATTAAGAGTTTATTATTACTTTCCTGAATTAAAATGTAGCTTAAAACCTTTGTAGTGAATTGCTAAGTAAACTGTCCAAAGATATTAAATTCAATATTAATGAAACGTATGTTTATTGAAAATAATTTTTCATTAAATGGAAATGTTTAATAGACTTAACGGTTTTGCTTTCAGTCCTTTATAGTACGTAGAATTGTCTCAGCTCATGTTAATTTACCTGAATCTTGGTAAAGAAATAACTGTATCAAGGCTGTAAGCCTCTCCTCTTAATTGACGATCTGAAATTGGAAAATAAAGAACTACTTTATATCCTTTACAAATTGCATGTGTGAGTGGTTGCATGTGAATTACATGTTGGATGATGACGTAAAGGTTCATACACCGTTCGTTGTTGTTGTTGTTGTACGTACAGCTTATACATAGACGTGGTGAGGCTCAGAATATACTAATATACTCGCAAATACAGTGCTTTAAGTCTGATAACTGCTACAACATTTTTCCCTGGGGGAGGGCTTTTCAAGATGGGAGGGTTTAATTCGATAACACCACCCTAAACTTGTCATTGATTACAATAATAGTTCGTCTATCGATATTAAAGCTTCTCTTCATGTAACCTTGAATTATCCTCATTAGCATATCATAACTTGCGAATCCATATCCGGCGTTATAAAATTGAGACATGCACATTATATTTACCCCTGATGTATTCAAGTACCCATTAAATGGTTCTTTCTCTGCGCTTCTGTTAGTGTCTTATCCAAACCAGTATTACCTGATTAGTTAGCTACGAATTCAGGAGTTGATTACGTTCACTCAGGATTTCACGGACCCAACACTCTGACTACTGGTAGATTTTTCGCAGAGAAAAAGCGCGATATTAATTGGATAACCAATGCAAGAGTCGATTTCTTAATCTGATATCACGGTTATATGTATTTGCTTTATCAGGCAGTGTTGAGGGCAGTGTTTAACTGTGAAATTCAGGTTTGCAACCTCTTAAGCTTTTTTGGCATGCCATCCATGCACTTGAATAGGAACGATGACGGACAAACACACTGAAGGAACTGTACACATGAAGAAACAAATAACAGTTGCCATCACTGGCGTACGAACAAGTGGGAGTTGATGGGACTACAGATCCCCCAGAAATTTTAAGAAAATGAAAATTTTCAAATGAAGACAGTAAAGAACTCTGGAAAAAAACCTCTTAAAGTGACCCCCAATTACCAGTTCTGCCTTTCAACAACTTTTAAAATGAAGATTGAAAATGGTAATTAGAATGCAAAAGACTGGATTGATCTTGCCCAGGATAGAAACAGATAGAACGCTTGTGCTGCTGAAGCCATAAACCTTACGGTTTAAGAAGACTAGAGAGTTAGTCAATTAATTAGAATGCACCTACGTAATCCGCTTTAACAATTTCAGCCTCCTCCGAAAAACGAATTCTGTGTACGCTAGTGCTTACAACAGTTGTTTTAGTTCTATATACGTACTTATATACGATTCTGCTTGTATGTCTGTGTCATTATTGGGTATGGATCACTTATACGAATACATGGTTCAATTGGTTTTTATTTGTGGCGGGATTATTGCAATATATCTACGTATCTGTGCGTATAAAACAACCTGTTAAATGAGTCCCTTTAACACAATTAGTACATTTGACATTGGATAATAGTTTATTACAATCTACATTAGTTTAATTTCTGATGCACTCCATGTTCCAAATTTGTACAGGACGACATAGTCAATGGCCGTGAGTAATTCAAGTGTCACCCAAACAACTTTCCTACAATAGAAGGCTGCAGGAAAATGAATACATTGTTTCAAGATTGATTTAACGTTACAAGTCTTTTCCCCTTGAAGCGCCAACGAGCAGCCATCACTTACGCTCTTTCTTTCAGTACAAGTGACTTAATATCCCAGCTCATTAGCCAGTACCCGTGTAATGCACGTTACAAAACAACCCCTCCCCGCACGCACCCGTGTTTGGAAAGTTAATTTACGACTTTCGGCCCCAGGGCAGGCTTACCTTGCTCCTCCTAGGATCAAGGCCAGGATGAGATGTCCTAGATAAAATAGTACATCGGTGTTCGTGTTCGAAGTCTCCTCTCGTTGTGAAAGGGCAAAGGCGCACGGAGGCGTCTTCGGCCAATTCATTTTAACGGTATTTTTATTTACTTGAAAGTATCCTTGAACTGCACGAAGCCACGAGCATAAAATTGAAACTCATTAATTTTATTTTTTTATTTTTTGCGGTTGTTCGACGTAGACGGTATGTAATGCAGGTTTACAAGGTTTAGTAGCTAGCCTACACTGTTAGGAGTTACTGTAATTTTACCGTTAAAGTTTAACAGTTTGTTAACGGGAACAAACTGTTTTTTATTTCCATGTGAATTGATTGATTTGGTTTATTTATTTCTCTTTTCTGCCACTTTTGGCTAAATAAATCAAATTAATCAATCAACACTCTTGCCTGAGGAAATTATTCAATTTTTTAGAAATATTTTCAAATATACCATTAAGCTGTATTTTTCTGCACCGCTTCAGAACACTGAAAACTGAAGAGAATGGGCATTGGCAAGGTAAAATGAAGCTCATTTACATGGAAGAGTATTATTACTCGAAACAAACTGGCACATGTTGTACAGTGTCTCTCAAAAGTTTTAGGACAACGACATTTTAAACTAGGCAACCCAATTTACACAAGGCGTTGGTGGGTTGCGTGTAGAGTTAGGCTAAATTTCAGGGTTGCCACATGCACAATATATATTTATGAAATACGCGAAAGAAATGAAAACAAGTAAACTAGAGAAAAAGGGAAGAACAAAAAGAAGAGGAGAAGAGTGCAATGGAGTCGGAAATCTAAGACAGGAAAGGAGATAAGAGGAGTGGAGAAGAGTGGGATGGAGACAAGATGCGAGAAAAGTAGAGAAGGTGATATGAGATAAAAGCAGAAGAGAAGGAGGGAAGAGAAGAATGAGAGTGAGAAGTGAAAAATATAAGAGAATGGAGACGAAAGGAGAGAAGAGGTAGTTGGAGAAAATATCGTCTCGGCGTCAAGAGTTGATGCATTGATCAAATTATCGAAATGAAACAGTCAATAACATTTTGAAATGTATTGGAGAATGTATTAGATCGGTGTCAAATGCCTTTTTGGCTGAGTTCAGAGCAAGATGAAATCTTTCACGTAAAATCCTTGATTTTACCTGCGATTATGTCACAAAAAACACTAATGTAATTTTAATATTTATAAGAATTATCCAATTTTTCTCGATTTCTCCGTTCGTTGAAATGAAGATGTTGTAATTTAATATTTCCCCTCCCCCCATCGCTAATTCCAAACTGAATCATTCCGTTTCACACGGCGTGGACAATGAACACAATGGGATATGTCTAAAACTTACGAAAATTTTCTGCCACCGGAGGGGTTTGAACCTACGACCATCAGGTTGGCAATCCTTAACGATACCACTACCCTACAAGCTTTAGCCCCTGAAAGCAGGTAGAAGGAGCTGACCAATGTGAAATGTAGATGCAACTCTCCTCCTACATGTAATGTGCAAAGAATACTTGTTTGTAACAAAGAAGACGAAGGTAGAACGAATCGGCGAAAACATTTAACAGAGTTGCACATGTTGAAAACTTTTCATTCGATATTTGCGGAGGTATCCTTGCATGAACTCGAGTGGGAAAAGGGGTAAAATGAGTATATCCTGAATTGCCACAAATATAAAGAGTTATTTCATTAATATTTGTCAATGTCCTTGAGGCAGTACACAATTGTCGTTAGAGTAGCATAATTCACGATCTTCTACATGAAAATATTCCTTTCAACGTCTGTCAATTCACTTTCTTCTTTTATACGTATATATATACATTCCAGATGCAGAACAATGTAGCCACTATACTTTGCTATTAAAAATAATGTTACCATGCTCTTGTTTAATAGAAGGGGAGATATGTTTTTTTTTTTTAAGAATAAAAAGTAAAAACACCTAGTATGGAGGATCGAACCTGGGACCGCAATCAATGCTTTCAAGAAATCTAACCAATACACTACGCCTTTCATTTACCTTGGAGCAAATTCTTAATCATTCTCTCGCCTCAATATTATAAACTTTATCCTGCAACGAAAAGTTCAATACTCAGAAATAGCTCCGTACTTCTAAAAGTATATTATACACATGCATTTGAAATTTAACTCTGAATTTCTTTTCTTGGTATTAGTATATTTAAGCTTGTGAATAATTTATTTGTAATTTTATAACGGTTACACGAACATCTACGAAATAGTTCCTTATAACTTGGAATCTAGTAAATATATACTTTCAAGTTTTCAAATGAATTTTAGACTACTAGATTTTGATCCAATTCCAGTCATTCATTGCTGAAGGAAATGTTTTAAAATTCAGTGGAATTTTAAATCTGAAATAAGTTTCTTTACTTGCTACATGCATGCGAACTACACTCTGTCCCACTTATATCTGGAGCAGGTGAACGAAAACAAATATCTGATCAGCGATAAACACGTAAGAGGAACGGGGTTGCGTGGAGGGAGGAAAGCCACTGCAGTTACCAGCTTTCCCAGCAGCGTGCACTGTTTCGCTCTGTCCACTCTCCCCTTCTCTTTCGCTCTGGGTGGCCTTGCTCCAGAGATGCTGGGAGAGGGCACAGTTATTTGTTTTTGCAAAAAGTATCTCTGTGTGTCACACATTTAATTCTTACTCACATGAAAAAATGTCAATTTGCATTCAGGGGTAGTTTCACAGTTACAAACTATTTTGTCCTCTATGAGAAGTTTAGTGTAAATAGGTATTTTGGTTATAATTTTGAAATTGAGGTCTAAGGTTGAAATCCTCATATGTAGGGCTTGAACTCGTAATCTAAGTGGTTTAAAGATCCGTCCTCTTCTATGTGCATGACCTTCTTTATTTTTTTATTCATTATTCATCCTAATCGTCGCGATTAGCCAAAAGTAAAATAAGAAAAGTCCTCCTCCTTGACTGTGCGGTCTAAGGCGCTGTGCTTTGAACTCCGACTGCGGGACGTCATGGATTCGAGTCCGCCTGTGTTCATTTTTGGGTTCTCGGCCTGGGTATAGAACCGGTAGCAACCCACCATCGTGAGGAAATTGAGGAGCTATGAGTGAGTAGTGTAATCCGGTCTGGGAAATCTCCTATAACGGCTGGGGGTTCGACGTGCTGACCCCACGTCACCCCATTACCGGTTGAAGATCTCCACAGCTCAAGGTAGGATTGTGGGAGGGAGACTGGCAGTCGGGAGATAGGCCAAGGCCCTTCGAGGGCTGTTGAGCCATGGGTTATTATTATTATTATTAAAATAAGAAAAAGACAAGGAAATGAAGAAAAATATATTTCTTAAATATTTATCTATAATATAGCATGCATTCAGTTTTATTTTGTTTTTCATGGATCTGTTGCCACTACTACGCTGTAATCTCAATACGTATCTTACATGTCACAGGATAAAGCACTTATTACTATTCCAATACTTATTCATTAAGCTTTTTGTTTGCAAGGAATTGTGACTTAAACTATTGCATGTTGAGCTAGTGCCGACCTAGCCGCCTCTGATGAAATCTACCATTCTTCAGATTATCTTTAAAATTCGACTCTGTTCACTTGTAACTTGCTGGGTGCAGACGTTGTTGTGCATCGATGCACACTGTTTTGCGATAAGAAGCGCCCTTGAATATAGCGTGAGTCACTTTGAACGCGAGCAAGCTACGTTACCAAGCTTGTCTGCCTTTGAAAACCAAGTCATTTTTTTCACCGTTTCCGAACGCGATTGCTATTGTAGAAGTACCGTGCGTCCATTTCGATCTGCAGCCGAGAGATAGGGAGAAACGTGGCGGGCGGCGCTGACGGAGGTGCCGACATTTGCGGCCTGTAATGCCCGCATATTTTTATGGACATATGCAGACATTTATATAAATATTGCAAAACTAGCACTAACCTGTGTTATAAGAGTTGTTCAAAGTGATGTCCACCTACATTCACACATTCCTGGCATCGTTTGATGAAATTTTGATTCACACGCAAAAGTTCTTCTTCCGTAATTCTTCCTAGTTCTGCCCTTATATTGTCTTTTAGTTCGTCGATGCTATGAGGGTTATTTCGGTAGACTCTATTTTTCAAGGTTCCACACAAATAATAGTCACATAAGATCTGGCGAACGTGAAGGCCATAAACCTCTTGAAATTATTCTGTCATCAAACACCTCCCTTATAGCGTCCAAAGAATCAGCGGCGGTATGGGCTGTGGCCGAATCTTGTTGAAAATACCCATATTGTCTCTCATTATCTGATAACAACTGAAAAAACGGCGCGAGTATTTGTGTGCGGTACCTCTCTGAATTTATTGTGTCTTCAAAAAATATAGGCCCTATTATTCTTTTGGCACTTACAGCACACCACACACCAATTTTTGCATCGTGTAACGGAACTTCGTGTATTATTCGGGGATTTTCAGTGCTCCAGTATCTATTGTTCTGTGAACAAACATGACCACGCAAGTGAAACCATGCCTCATCCGAAAAAATTATTAACTGTGGATCAACAATACCATCTACAATATTCTGCAAAACCCAATTACAGAAATTTACTCTACTTACGTTGTCAGGGGGCCGTAATTCTTGCACTATAGAAACTCTGTACGGTTTTAATTTTAGTAGCTTAGTGGCTGTATGTGCTGATGATTTTGACACGCCCATCTCCTGTGAAACACGGCGTAGAGGTTTGTTTGGAGAACGTTCTAACGCTGCACCAATTTCATCGAGTTTTGCTTCGGTTAGAATCCGTCGTTTTTGCTTAGGTGTTTTAAAATTTAACGATCCAGTTTCTCGTAATTTAAGGACAAGACGTCTAACCGTATCTCTATGTGGAGGTGAAACGCCTGGGAATTTCTGTACAAATGGCCTACACACGTCTCGACACGAGTCTGTTTTCACGTAAGTGTCATACATAAAAATTCTTTGTTCTAACGTGAACCTTGCGGCTGGCATTCCAATCGTCTGACTGACACAACACACATACACACTGCAATAACACAAACAAGTAACGGCAAGTAACCAAGAATAACACTCTTACGCACAGTACGAAATTAACACGCTCTTGGTTTACATCTGCCTGCCACTATATTCACAGCTCTGTAGTCGCGAAGGAACAAAAAACTTGAGCTAGGAGATTTCGGATTGCAAGGAAGCTCACGAACACCATTAGCTTTTAACGGTTCGTCTGCAGCGTAATCTTGATACAGTGTTGCACATTCGAAACCTCCAAACGATCCCCAACGACACAAAACTCTTTCAAGGATATAAACTTAAGCAGGACGTTACTGGTCAAAACTATGATTAAAATGTTTTACAGAGTATTATCTGTGGCTCTTAATATAATTTCTAAAGCGTATTTATTTGTGTATATAAGGGTGGAACTTGGAAGAATTACAGAAGAACTTTTGCGTGTTATAACACAGGTTAGTGCTCGTTTTGCAAGATGTCCACAAAAATAAGCGGGCATTACAGGCCTCAAATGTCGGCATCTCCGTCAGCGCCGCCCGCCACGTTTCTCCCGATTTCTCGGCTGCAGATCGAAATGGACGCACTGTATAAATTCTCTTAAAAGAGCAAGAAACTACTGTCTATGTCAGGCCCGTACCCAGGGGAGGGGCCATGCGGGCCATGCCCCCTCGAACCATGAAATATTTAAATGTAAACCTATAAAAAACTACGAAAATAACATCGTCGATATTTTAAATGTATAACAATTTCAATTTTGTTCTTTCATAAATTAATATGTTTCGTGCGCAAAAGTCTCCAGGCTGCAATATGGGGTTGTTTTAGTTTTATAATCATTGATGCAAGGCTATAAGATTCACCGATTTAGTAGGGACAGTGCGTTACTTTAATCCCTGTCCAGACTTTTTCGAACTGCAGTAGTGATGCGAAAATGTCTCTTTATTTTTTTTTGTTAACTTGCAATTAGACATGTTCTTTATTGTAATAATAATTTCTAGTACGCAACAATTAATTTATAAATATATTATTTTCTAAACATAGAATTATCGTGAATTTTCAATGGCGTTCGCACAATTTGAACTGTTTTGTAATGTCTCTCTCTCTCTCTCTCTCTCTCTCTCTCTATATATATATATATATATATATATATATATATATATATATATATATGGGTCTGGCCCCTTCCTCAAAGAAATCCCGGATACGTGCCTGGTCTACGTCAATGACAGAAATGCAAGCAATATTTTTTATTTATTTTTAACCCAATTAAAGGAATGTGGAAGAATTTAAAAGAAATTATAAAGAGCGGAACTACTGCTACTCTACCTTAAAAATTGTTGTTCTTCGCGGAAGAAAAATAAGAAGCATTTAGTCCAGCTCCTTAACACAGTGTCCCACGAGTATCTCTTGACAAACACTGTCAAATGTGATGTGATTCCATGAATAAAATTTTCCGCCTGTCTACGTATAACGTTTCTCACATTTGGCAGTTCGCAAACTTTTTTGCAAGCGGTGCAATTATTTCGTGTTATTTTACGCAACAGCATATACATTTCATAAGAATGTTCTGGACACGAGACTTCTGTCAGTAAACAAGCATTTCGTCTGTTGCAGTATCACAGGAAGAGAGCATCGTTCTGCAATATTCAAGCCTCTACATATTTTCCATTCGTAATATCTAATCACAATAATAAGTTAGAAGAAATATCTCGCATTTTCACAACTACTAATATCCTTATTTTTCATTATCACATCAAATTATTTCTCGAAGATAGCTGCTATACTACAAGAAAGCAATTCAAAATTAAAGTATAAGTTTAACTACATGTATACACAACGACATTTACAATATTGGAGGGGCAGAATACTTAAAAACTGTTGTTTCAACGGAAGATAAGGGCGTGGTGCAGTGATTAGAGTTCTCGATTGGGCTGCTAGAGGTCCCAGGTTCGATCATCCTTACGAAGTGCTCTCTTTTTTTTCGATTCTCATTTTATTAAACAAGAGCATGGTGGCATTATTTGTAATAGCAGTGTATAGTGGCTACATTGTTCTGCATCTGGAATGTATATATATACGTATAAAAGAAGAAAGTGAATTGACAGACGTTGAAAGGGATATTTTCATGTAGAATATCGTGAATTATGCTACTCTAACGACAATTGTGTACTGCCTCAAGGACATTGACAAATATTAATGAAATAACTCTTTATATTTGTGGCAATTCAGGATATACTCATTTTACCCCTTTTCCCACTCGAGTTCATGCAAGGATACCTCCGCAAATATCGAATGAAAAGTTTTCAACATGTGCAACTCTGTTAAATGTTTTCGCAGATTCGTTCTACCTTCGTCTTCTTTGTTACAAACAAGTATTCTTTGCACATTACATGTAGGAGGAGAGTTGCATCTACATTTCACATTGGTCAGCTCCTTCTACCTGCTTTCAGGAGCTAAAGCTTGTAGGGTAGTGGTATCGTTAAGGATTGTCAACCTGATGGTCGTAGGTTCAAACCCCTCCGGTGGCAGAAAATTTTCGTAAGTTTTAGACATATCCCATTGTGTTCATTGTCCACGCCGTGTGAAACGGAATGATTCAGTTTGGAATTAGCGATGGGGGGAGGGGAAATATTAAATTACAACATCTTCATTTCAACGAACGGAGAAATCGAGAAAAATTGGATAATTCTTATAAATATTAAAATTACATTAGTGTTTTTTGTGACATAATCGCAGGTAAAATCAAAGATTTTACGTGAAAGATTTCATCTTGCTCTGAACTCAGCCAAAAGGCATTTGACACCGATCTAATACATTCTCCAATACATTTCAAAATGTTATTGACTGTTTCATTTCGATAATTTGATCAATGCATCAACTCTTGACGCCGAGACGATATTTTCTCCAACTACCTCTTCTCTCCTTTCGTCTCCATTCTCTTATATTTTTCACTTCTCACTCTTATTCTTCTCTTCCCTCCTTCTCTTCTGCTTTTATCTCATATCACCTTCTCTACTTTTCTTGTATTTTGTCTTTATCCCACTCTTGTCCTCCTATTTTGGTTATTCCCTTTTTCTCTCTTTTACTCTATTCTCCACTCCTCTCTTCTCACCTCATCCCCTCCTCTCCCGTTCTCTCGGTTTCCTCCTCTCTTCTTTGCTCCATTTTCCTCATCTCTCCTCGAATCTTTTTCCTTTCTCTTCACTACTTCTCCTCCCCTAGTCTATCCTCTTTTTCTTCTCTCCTCTACTTTTCCTCTTCTCCTTTCGCTTTCTCTTTCTCCTCTCCTTGTCACCTTTCGTTTCCTCTAAGCTGTTATCCTTTCTGTAGGCTCATCAGCGATGAAATACTAGAAAATCTAGTTTTTTCTTTCAGAAAGAATGTTGTCATTTGCGATATGATATTGATATTTTTAATAATTTTATACAAATATACTTGTTTTCATTTCTTTCGCGTATTTCATAAATATATATTGTGCATGTGGCAACCCTGAATTTGAGCCTAACTCTACACGCAACCCACCAACGTCTTGTGTAAATTGGGTCGTCTAGTTTAAAATGTCGTTGTCCTAAAACTTTTGAGAGACACTGTACAATATCCTCTAAAATGTTCTGTTTGTTTGCTTGTTTTATTATCATTTGCGCAAGTCAAATACCTTCCGAAATGCTAGATATTAGCAGTATCTTCTACGTAGCCTCTCCCAACAGTAAATTGCGAACAAAATTATCAAGTAAAGTTGCGTGGAGGAAATTTCCATAACTAAATTACGAAAAGCATACTTATATTTAAAAGGCGTTGTTACGTTCTACGAACGTTCCTTACTGTACTTACATATATATGTATGAGACATATATATGCATGGGCACATCGAGTCATGCAGCATTCACACATGACTTAAACATCACAGGGCATAATTGTTCCATTACAACTACTCTTTTAAAACAAAAGACACATGTTACATTTAACAGTACTATTTCCACGACCGTTTCGTTAATTATTTCACTTTTAACTTGCCTACAGTGAAGGCTAAATTGTACCGGGGTATGACAAAAATGAAGACGTTCCACGTACACATATACAAGATTTATTTCTGGAAAATTATAATTAACATCTGCAATTTCATAAGTTAAACAGTACAATTTACATTTGCCTTAAAATATTTGGAACAAAAATAATATATATCGGATCATTCCTTCCATTTAGTTTCTTTTAAGAAACGAAGAGAAGTGTTAGGGATATTTGAGGTATCTACAACTAGTTAAATCTCCTTAAAAGAAATTAAAACAAAACTTTGAAAACATTTTCAAAAGTTCATTCTACTAACAGGGCAACACAACAAGGAAACGAGGTTACACACTACCGTAAGACGAAATTCGATGAGAGTCGGGATCCAAATATTGTGTGAACTGCTACCTCGCATCAGTGCTCAGATAATATTATCCTAATTAAATTTATTATCCTAATTAAAAATAAATGCAATAAATACTCCAAACATAGTAAAACAACGGTCGAAATATTGTCGAAAAAAAGACTATATTTTCTTCAAGAAATAACTGAAAATAATTTCCAGAATATCTATTAAAATTATATCGTGTTTGGAAATGTTATGTTCTCCTCCCTTTACTTAGAGCCGAAAGAAATATGAAACTGAAAAAGGAACTTAATTGCAATGAGCACTGATACACCATTGGCCATACACAGCAGGTGGTATTCTTTTCTTCTCGGAAAAAAAATAGATGAAGATCAAGGATGGTGTTGTGACAAAACGTTTTCCGATCAGGATGAATTAGAAATAGTTGAGATCCAGGATTTACAGCTACTGCTCCGCAAGCGATTGCCGGGTCATCTGCTGCCCTGATGTGAACTCAGCGGGGGCTTCTCGCTTGTAGAAGACTCGCTTCTCGTAATTGGAGTTCGCGATTTCGTTCTCGAGCAACTGCAATGAGAATAAAACACGAATTTTAAAATGGGATATCGGCAGAAAAGACATAAGTCAGTAATATCACTCATCATGCAATTTCATAAGATAAACAGTACAATTTACATTTGCCTTAAAATGTTTGGTTTTCTGTACTTTATTTGACTTTTCAGCCACTTTTGGCTAACTGCGAAGATGAGATGAATGATGATAAGATGAAATTGATGAAAGTAAAATCGCGTACACTCATGTACAGGACAACTGATCTCCGCGGCGGAGTCCCAGGTTCGAATCACGACTTGGTCATGGGTGTTCTTTGTGAGCATATCTTCATCAATTTTATCATGCTATCACTCATCTTCGACGTTGCGATTAGTCAATAGTGGCAGAAAAGCCACAATAACAAAAAGTGAATCACATGGACAGGATACAACATGACCCCCTCAGAGGATTATACTAGCTATGGGTCCAGAAGCCATAGCCTCGTTAACTTTCAAAATGTCGATCAGGGGAAGAGAGGTTGATATTTGGGCGTTTAGAGTAAACGAAATGCTAAAAGTGTTTTTTTTCTTTAAACTTCCAATCACCAATCCACTCATCCACTAGTTTTCTTATTGAAACTTCTTTGAGGGCGATCACCTAATACAATACATCATATATTGGCAATCGCATAATACAATGCATCAAGTGTTGACGATCGCTTAAAACTATTGATGATCTCCAATTCACCGCATTTCTAAATCTATCAAACGTTATTATAAATGGCACTGACATTTATTCTTAGCACCCCCTCTCTCTCTCTCTTTCTCTCTCTGTGTGTGTGTGTGTGTGTGTGTGTGTGTGTGTGTGTGTGTGTGTGTGTGTTTAACAACTATTTTAGTAACCACATGTCAATATCCTAGTAACTAGAGAGTGTTTTAGGGTTTAGGGTTTTCAGAGCAACAAATTTTTGTAATTTTAACTACCTCGTAATTTAGTATACGTATCGACATTTTGGAAAATCTGAAAAATAGAGTTCTGCACATACATAATATCTCTCAAGTCGACTGGGTGACCAAACGCGTTAAGTGGTTGACTTGCGATCTCGCCACAGAAGTTCCCGGTTCCAATCCTGTCCTTGGCATGGGCGTTCTTTGTGAATATTCCTTCATCTAATCGTCACTGATCCTCATACTCGCACTCGGCCAAAAGTGGCAGAAAAGCAACGCTAAATAACAAGACTGCAAATACAAAATCCAATTTAAAAATTATAATTTCACTCTTCCACGCACCTACACTGGTCCTCTAGGGGCTTGGACTGGTTACTAAGTTACCCTGATCGGACTTCTTCTCAGTTAGCTATTAGGGTAAACAATGGCAGGCCCTTACTGGGTCACTGGTGTCGGATTTTATACCTTATTCTTAAGTTAAGAATGAAAGGGTATGGAACTTTCTTCCAATAAAGTCTGTTTTATTATCGTTTATGCACAGTATACAATAACACTTATCCACTGGCAATCTTGGATTCAAGTTAACTTATGCAGATCTGAGTACAAATTTGTTACGGGCAACCCTTTCAAGATTATTCACGGTTGCACAGTATCGCAAGAACCTGCGTGAGCAGCAGGTTTATGACAAACTAACCCAAGCAAAATGTATCGTCCAACAAGGGACCGGTTCTCCCTACGAGGTAGACTTGTGATACCTTCTTCTTCTTCTTCTTCTTCATGCCCCTCACCGCTTGCATGGTAGCAGTCTTGGGCAACGGTCTGAAAACATTGAGGGCTGGAAATTCGCGCACTAGTATGAACAGCACAATATTTTGTTACACTTCACTTCACTGCAATGATGAGGGATGATATCAAAAGCGGAGTTCACACTGTCGAGCAAATCCATAGAGAATCCACATAGTAGAGGGAGAAGGTGATGAAAGTAAAGAGGGCAAGGAGAGAGGAAAAGGAACCTTTTTTCGAAGGAGTCTGTTAAAGAGTGCCTGACGTTGTGTATTCCATACCGGGCATTGAAAAAATAAATGGGTGGGGGTTTGTTTATGTTCTCCACAGGTACAATTGGGAGAGGGAGTTTGGTGAATTCTTGCCAGATGATCGTTTGTGGTCACGTGTCCCGTTCTAAGGCGTAGGATACAAGTGATCACTTCACGAGGCATTTTTAGGTGATGAAACCAGGGTCGAATAAGAAATTTATCGATGAACCATTTATAAGTAGTGGTTTGTGCCACTGCGGCATGAACCCAATTTTCCCACTGGGAATGAATTTTTTTTTTGACCCGAGGTAAAAGATCAGTATAGGCAAGTCGGATAGGAGAGGGGGAAGGAACGTCCACAGCTGTTTTGGCATAAAGATCCACTAGGTCTTGATAAGGATTAAGGTTGCTATGCGCTTTGACATAAGTGAACTGTACGCGTTGGTCGTTGTGGTGGAGGTGAAAGTACTCCTGTAAAATTAAGGTGGGAAAGAGTTGCAAACGATAAGCTGCCTTACCACAACGAGCGATCGTAAATAATACACTGAGGGCATCTGTGAGAATTAAAGTTTGCGGGTAGTGTGCTTCACGAGCGTGGAGCAAAGCCTGATAAATGGCATAGCACTCTGCCGAGTAAATAGACGCTTCTGACGATAAGGAAAATCGACGTACAACATTGTATCGAGGGACATAAATGGCACATCAAACGCGGTCGGCATCTTTGGAACCGTCTGTGTAAATAAAAGTGTAGTCGGGCCATAATTCTTTGTAGTATTCGTGTCGACCGAAATCGGTATAATTAATATTAGGGAGAGGGGCGGTGAGTATCGGTAAAGTGTAAATCAAAGGAGATGTAAATGTGAAGCTGAGATGATAGGCGTCTCGATCAATATTATAACAAGACAAAAAGAAAAGCCGAGGGCGAAAGCGATCGAGGGTTAAAGTTTCGTTCAGTTGTCGTTGAATAGCGAATACGGTATTGAAGGGGTGAGGGTGTCGTTCCCATGTTTTCAATATGTATTTCATGGTAGAGTATTGGTATCTGAAGGAGAGAGGTGGTTCAGCACTCTCTCCATAAACGCTAACATTGGGACTAGATGCCATTAAGTCGAGGCAAAGGCGGAGTGCCTGACGTTGTAAAATATCCATTTTTTGTAGCCAGCGATCAGACATCCCGCCCAATACGGGAGCCGAATAATCAAAAAGTGAACGAAAACAATTCTTATAAAACAATAACATAATGGAGGGGTGGCCCCCCCATTTGGTAGTGGCAAGCCCTTTCAAAATGTTTAACAATTTTTCCCTCTTGTGAGCAAATATGTAAGATGTGGTTGCCAAGTTAATTTACGGTCAAAATGAATCCCTAAGTATTTACAGGTTTGGACCACCGGAATTTGATGTAAATTAGTTAAATTGTTAGGATAACGAGTAAGCATATACTGATTGAAAATAATGATCTGAGATTTCTCCGGGGAAAATGATAAACCGCGTTGCGATAATTGATCTTGTAATTGAATGATAAAGTTGCGTAAGTCTAAGATGCCTCGAGTGGCATCTGATGTACTATTATAGAAACAAAAATCGTCAGCATATTGAAGGATATGATGATTTGAATTTAGTGTTTGATGTAAGTACTGTGTATATATATTAAAGAGGATTGGACTGAGTGGGGAGCCTTGTGGGACACCACTCCGGATTAATCGTGGTCCCGTGACATTATGAGGAAACCAAAAAACCAATATGAGTTCTTGATATAAATGCCATATGAATTGTGCTACCACCGGATGAATATGAAGAGTATCAAGAATTTGGTATAATATTGGAATTTGAACCGAATCGTAGGCGTGAGCAACATCTATGAATAAACTAAAGCAATATTGTCGCAATATTTGGCTATTCTGAAGTGCCACTGTAAGGGTACATATAGCGTCTTGACTGCCAAGCCCGGTGCGAAAACCCATTTGGGAGGGAGGAAAAAAATTGCGTTTTTCTAAATTCCAAGATATTCGGTGTTGTAAAGTTCTTTCAAAAAGTTTAGCCATAACCGGTATGAGAACGATAGGGCGATAAGATGTAGCATGTATAGCTGGTTTATTCGGTTTTAATATCGGGATAACAACATGTTGGGTCCAACCTCTCGGGATTTTGCCCCTACGATAAACAGAGTTAAAAATCGCAGTGAGAATATTGAGTCCTTGTTCTGGTAAATGTTTGAGGATGGCATAAGTGATACCATCATATCCTGGTGCAGTAGATGGGCTGTTTTCTAAAATATGTTGGAGTTCCGGTATTGTAATAGGAGGGAAGTCTGCTGTAAATGTGATGTTTGTCTGGTCTATAAAGGGGGGAGGTAAGGTGACTGTAGGAGGTGTGAGGAGATCCATAAATTCAACTTCCCAGGCATTATTAATCGGTCGGGGGCGAGGAACATGGGGGTGTCGTAAAGAGTTGAATTTGCGCCAAATTGCTCCGATTGGGAGATTCATATCAAGGGACTGACAGAAGAGTTTCCATGCCTGTCGTTTTGCTTTGGTATATGTATTTTTTGCGAGAGTCTGAATATTGTGGAGTACCACCCAGGTTTCGGGCGTGGGGTGTTTGGCATAAAGTTTTGTGAGTGCTGTTTTTTTGGTTTTGATGGCGGCACACTGAGTGTTCCACCAATGAATCTTGGGAAATCGGTCGATGGAAAAGAATTTTTGGCGCGTGCCGCTCCGATCAAGAGCTAACGTAATCATGACTTGTGATACCAGCATACTAAAAGGTTGTTTACAAAATACTAAGGAAACTTAGCCGATATTTACACGTATCCATGGATTTCCATAATTACATCATGCAATTTAGAATTTTACAATATTTACATAAAATAATGAAAGTTGTAAATAACATACCTTTCTAAAATATTTTTCCAATGCCTAAAACGTTTACATAATAAGTAATTTTGTTATCTTTAAGAAATGCAGATTAATTCCTGAACATTCGAATCTCGTGCAAGTCACAGATAATTTATGCACGCGCAGATGTTGAGCTCCTGCTCTATAAATGGAAACATAATCAGATTCGACAGGGGCGACACAACTCTACATCACATGCACACTTCGAAATGACGGTTTTGTTTTTTTCGAAGCATGATCAACTCAATCGCAAAATTGGTTGTTGTTTGGAAGAGTTGAAAGCAACATGCAGTATAATCGAGGAAACGTAACTCTTTCTCTCTGGTCGTGAGCAAATAAATCTCTAGAATCGGAGATATGCAAGCGTGACTTCTGGTATCAAACGTATCGTTCAAAGCAGACAGAGAAGATGTGACGTTAGGAAAGGCACATTTGTTTTATTTACTGCGGTATTTGATGCTCGTTTCGTGAGATAGCGGAAGTATGTTTCCAAACTCGTTCACGAAATTCATGCCTACAAGATCCACATTTTGAAATTTATACCTACTTCGTTAGGATTTTTAAGGACTTCGAAGCTAGATTGTGATTTGGCACAGACAGGAGATGCTCTACGTAGATTCATTTTTGTTTTGCGGTACGATCTTTGCAGCAACCCATCCGTCATGAATGTGAGTAGAATTTATACCGTTCAGCGTAATCTATTCTTTAGCCAACTCAACTCAACAAAGTTGTTTTGGACTTACAGCTTTACATGTGGCTGTTTATGCCCAGCATACATCCATTCTTTAGTTTCATTTTCGTTCAGCTGATGAGTGCATACAGGGGCCCCAACATTTTGAAAACGCTTGAACTATACATTCACAAAAACCTCATAAATATCATAAACATCCCTTCAAAATATCATTATATTAATGCAAACCAATAATGCAATCTTACTTGTTTTCTTTCATCTGTTATTTACCGATTTCAATAATAATCACTCCACTACGAATCACGATAACAAATATAATTATAATAAATCGACAAATCTTCGGGTGAGCTTGACTATATACTTAACCTTGAACAGAGATACAACTTATCCTGTTCCATCTACACATCCAAGCTGGTCAGTAGTTATGAAGTCTCTAACAATTGGTTAGTTATTAACAGTTGGTGGATTACAAAGAAAATGTTATTTTTATACTGATGTATTTAGACATGTAAGCAAAGCAAATACTAGTTGGACTATCGAGCAGTCAATTGGAAATATGGTTTCTTCAGTGTTTAAAAAGCTCAACTGAACAAAGTTTTATTGGACTTACAGCTTTACAAGTGGCTGTTTATACCCAGCATACTGTTTAAAAAGCAATGATAACATTCAAAATGTGAATTTCTTTCAGGTTGGCAAAATACTTTTGGAGCTTACGCCATTGGTTGAACTCTGTGCAGACCATCCAACGATGGATCTGGTAAGTACTCAAATAAGTTGCAACTAGTTTGCTCATATAATAGAAGAAATTTGATTGATCGCTAAGTAATAATTTCTTTCATAAACACACATTTAGGACCGAATACGTCTTCTACAACTTCTTTCTTGCCAAATGACGGCGTAATTATAGAATTACGTGAATCTACAAATGGACCCTTTTAACCCATCTCTTGTAACAATGAGTTATTGCCTTTGTGAGTTTTCAGTTGCTATAATGTGTATTCCAGAAATGTTTTCCGGAATTTTTAGCACTTGTTCGTTGTGTAAGTATTCGCAAATTTGCACGAAACGAAGATTATGAAGTGGCTTCTCAAATATAAGAGTGGACCTTTCCATCTTATGCCATATCCTTACGCAGCATACACAGTCAAAAATTACCGTAAATACTCTACCGTAAAAATTTTACTGTCGAACGGCCAGATTTACAAGAATAGGATTTTTTATTTAAATTTTAATATTTTGTCATGCGTGAAGATAGACAAACATTATACACTGCAGTTCATTGGACCGTAACTACATTAATTGGTTTACCTATGTATTGGCCGTTAAAAACTGTCATGGTGATATCTTTTATACGGCAGTTGGATGGTAACGGAAACTGACGGTTTTACGACCGTCATTTCTCGAGTTAACTATTGTACAATGTAGAAGAGATGATAATACTAGTACAAGCATGTTTACCTTCACCGATTCGTTCTACCTTTGAAACGCGTGTTGCATCATATGCATATGCAACTTCATTCTAGCTGCATTTTCTCAAAGTCTCCCGTCACAGTTCTTGACCAAGACTTGGACAAAAAGTCAGAAAAGGACTGAAAGAAGACAAGTCTAAACAAAGGCGGAAAACAAAAGCAAGAACGAAAAAGAAGAAAACCCTTTGAGGTTTTCCGCTCTCATAAATAACAATGAGAGGACAAGGATTTTGATGACGGACGAACCAAACAATAAAATAGGCTGTTCTCACCGTCCTTTTCTCTCTTCTGCGGCGTAATGTTATTGCAGCCATGCTTGAATTAAGATGCGATTTTTCAATGAAAGGGTACAGCCTGATTGGCCCCTTTATTGATGACGAAACGCCACTTTCACAGCATCGCGGAACAATTCTCAGGACCAAAAGAGTTTCTCTCCGGAGCCAATAATTGGGTAACTTCAAGTGACCATTGAATCGGTGTCCGTAGCAGAACGCTTTGTGACGTAATACCCCGGTCACTTCAGTGGGAAAGGCTGCAATTAAGAGATTCCGTGTGATGCTCAATTATTTTGTTTCTGTGCAGGTGTGTTTCCTCTTTGTTGGCTGTAGAAAACGCCCCAGTGCTGCGAGAGGCCCGTCCTTTCTCTTGCAATTATCAAAATAACGAGAGAGTGCTTAAGACCTCACGATTCGGAGCATCAAGAGAACAGATTATTTCGCAAACCTAAATGAATTTACTCTTGACTGTGTTCGTCGCGTAATGTAAGTCGTGAAAAATTGCAAGATGCATTCGTGGATATCGTTAATAGTGGCTGTTCAATTTGACGTCACACAGGCCCGTACCCAGAATTTTTCGAGGGAGGGGCCAGATTTGAATATATATATAGAGGTAGATAGATAGAGAGAGAGAGTTTACAAAATAGTTGAAATGTTTTTTAAGTGTTAGATCTTATTTAATTCTTGCGTTCTGTTAATAATTATCAATAAGATTTCATACTTAGATGAGTCTTGAGTTCATATTTTATCTTTATTTTGAACATGTTCCTAATTTCTTTAAGGGGGAGGGGGTAGATC
The DNA here is from genome assembly GCF_977018435.1 of Lepisma saccharinum. Classification (NCBI taxonomy): domain Eukaryota; kingdom Metazoa; phylum Arthropoda; class Insecta; order Zygentoma; family Lepismatidae; genus Lepisma; species Lepisma saccharinum. The sequence continues at coordinate 41,122,998 of NC_139242.1, read as the reverse complement.
CGAACACGTGAAACAAAGAGAATATCAGAAATGCTGTGAGGTTGATTGAATTAGATTAGTTTAGGTTGCTTTTGTGCCAATTTTGTCTAATCCCGACGACAAGGATGAGCGATGATATGATGAAATTGATGAAGGTATATAACAAAGGACACCTACTCCCAGGCTGAGATTCGAACCAGAAACCCCTTGCGCCGTAGCGCGCTTTGCTAACCAATGGCAGTATTACAGCTAGAGATAAACGTACAATTGTAGAGTTCCAACGTGTGGTCCAAGGTAACAGAAAAAAATCAACTCTCTCTCATCCCATCGTGTCATTCTTTTGAGCATTTTTCCACAGAAGTTTATCCCCAACAATTGAACTAGGAATTGGGCAATGTTCAGAAATTTGTGGATCAAATCATAGATTAAAATTATTGCTTTATCTATATTAAGACAACTCGGATTAATAATATTAACATTATCTATGGGATTAAGGGAGTTATCAACAATTAAGCACACAGTCGCTTACAGACAAATGTGTCACAGCGTACTGCTTATTTTTTGTTCCGCAAATTAACAATGTTGTCAAATTTCCTTTAATTTTATTATATCAGCGCCATTGAAAGGTCATGGTAAGTCTGTTTAGAAAATAATATATTTATAAAGTTAATGTTGCATAAAGAAAAGTAAAGTAAAGTGTTCCCCTGTGCATAGCACCACGCCATGAAGGCGTATAGGGGGTGTGGGGGTAACGCCCCACACTTTCTTGATCCGGTCGTGAGTGGGGGTGATGTGATCAGCATCACGCCCCTGACCGCCTTTACCCCCCAGGGTTTCCCCCAGGTACCCATGTTATTCGACGCTGGGTAGGCGCCGGGGCCGCTTCCACCGTTAGAAAAGTTCCCGGATTTGAACCGGCCGGGGATCGAACCCGGGACCTTGAGCATGGTAGTCAGACGCGTTACCGACTGAGCCACCGCGGCCACTATTTAATGTTGCATATAACTATTATTATTACAATAAAGAACATGTCTATTTGTGAGTTATCACACAGATGAGACTTTTCGCATCACGACTGTAGTTCGAAAAAACTCGGGACAGGGATTAAAAGTAATGGACTGTCCCGACTAAATCGCTAAATCGGACGTCTTGCATCAATGATTATAAAACTAAAACTACTCAATATTTGCAGACTACAAACACAAATTTGCAAAATCGTCCTTCATTTTGGTAGTTTTTATAGGTTCATATTTATAAATATTTCACGGTTCGAGGGGATGGAGGCATGGCTCCCATGGATCCTTCCCTGGGCACGGGCCTGACGTCACAAAGATATATTTTGGGTAATCAGCACAGATTCGTGAAGTCTCGGTAAAAAAGCTCGCATATAGTTTTCTTGTATTTCGCGTCACTTTTATGAACAGTTCGGACGATGAGCTTGAAAGATGATAAGATGAAACTGGTGAAGGTATTCTCACAAGGGAACAAACACCCATGTTCATGCCGCGACTCCAACTGAGAATTTTCTGTTGCGAGATGATGATTGGTTGGATTTGGATTCGAATCTCCTCCTGGGCATGTGCGTTCTTTGTGAGTATCCCTGTCTCAATTTCATCATGTCATCACTCATCCTCATCGTGGCAGAAACATGACCTAAAAAAACAAAAGTTAAAATAAAAAAAAATGGACAAACAATGAACGCGTATTAACATTAACATAGTACAGTCTTATATGGTGTACTGAAGTGCGTAATTGAGGGACAGAGAGAGAACTGTGGAAATAATAATTAATTCACTTGACTTGCTTTTGTTCTTGTTGTCCACTTTATGCACAGATAGGCTAATCTGGACTAGACGTACAGTTTAAAGTGGGATCAATGGCTGATTTGCGAAAAGCGCTGTGCGAATTAAGCTTTTTCTTTTGTTGGGATTCCCATTCAGTGTCGTATTTGTGGTTTCATTTCGGGAGGTAGTTTTTTTTTTAAGGGACGGGTATGCAAATTTGTAAATATGTTACCAGTTAATAAATAAACTATTTCCTTGCGTTTCTAAGTACCTTAGAACGTAGAACATTCTTTCCAAAGTTGGTCATTATAGAAACAGTATATTTACATTCTAATACAATCTAAACTCGCACACACAAAAAGCTATCGAACTAGTAACACCGAACTTGACCACATACCTATTGCCATGTTGAAGCTTAATATCCATCTAAGGTGTCCTCCTATAATCCACAAGACTGCTTCGGCAGGCAAATATATGATAACTTGACCATTAATGGACACGAGCGATTTCTCAATTTTGTTTGTGACATGATGAAGAAATTGTACACTACGTATATGCTTTCAATCCTATTTTCTTTGAGGGGGATAAAAATAATTTTCTTTGCCGGGGATATATATATATAATATGTAGGAGAAAAATACCTGTCATATCTCCGTTAATTGGCACACTGGCGAAAAGAATCTAGAATCTACAGCATTGTTTCTCAACCTATGGGGCGCGAACCACTGCTGGGTCCCGAGTGGACGTTTGGTGGGTCGCGAAGTCAGGCTCGAAAATTTATTAACTGTGTCTTACCTATTACATTTAAATTACTAAAATATATTGTTCTAAAATTTAAATTAAACCCGTATTGTATGTAGTCTAAACTTTTTATTTCTGTTATTCGCTCTCTTCCATTGCTCTTATCGTCATCTCTCGGATGTTTAATTCAAGGGAATCGGATATTGTCGTTTTCGTTTCGGTCGCAAGAATGAGTTCTTAATTATCTGTGTGTCACATGCACGTCGATTTAAGGTGTCGCCCGATATTTCCGACCGGCTGTGTGTATGTGTGTGTGTGTGTACGGTTGCCATAGATAAAAATTACATATTTACTTTTCTAGAATGAAGTAGGGTAACTTCGGTGAATAACGCCAGGCGGGAAATAACGCCATTTCAAAGTTTCAACTCTGAAAACATGGACGCATGTAAAGTTAAGGTGTGACTCACCGTTGTGCGATAAACAATGGTGCCTGGTAGCATTGCTGATAAGAACGGTTGCCATTGTCGAGCCTTCATTTAAAAGAAACACTTTGAACGGTGTAGACGTTTGAGTTGAGTTTCGAGGAAAAAGGGTCCACATTTTCATCGCGCCGACAAAGGTGAGTGTTTTTCTATTGTAGGATTAGATTTTAAATGTTAACAATGCTGTACGTACACAATACGTTTATTACGTAAGTGAATGATGTGTGTACGGTTTTCATGGTCGGTGTCGTAAGTTTAGAACAGTTGGTTAAACTACAGTCTGTTGTTTCGGGAAATAACGCCATCATCGTGTCGGGGTATAACGCCACTCAATTTAAACTCAAATTTAAGGAAATGTTGATTTCGAAAATAGGTTTATCCTTGCTCAGTTACTTACGAGGCGTACAGATATTTATTCTCGGTTAATTTCCTCTTTCAGATGGCGAGGAAATGTAGAAATATACGGGCCAAATGGTCAGTAGATGACTTGAGGCAATCTATGGCGGCCATCAAACAAGGGATGAAGATAGCATGTGCTGCACGTTCCTCGCAGAACTTTGAGGGACTGGGTATGGTGAAAAGACAAAAAAATACTTTTTTTTTCTAATAACTTACTACAGTAATTATTTTTCCTAGTACAGTTTAGTAAAGAAAATGTGAATGTTTTACTTGTAATTAGGATAATGAGAATGTTTTACTTGTAATTATGAACATGGCGTTATTACCCGACAGGTCTGGAAATAACGCCATTTTGCATTAACACAGAATTTCGTATTTTATTGCTTTCATTATAACAGTGCAATCAATATTTTATTATTACACAATAGAGGAAAGTTCATTCTCCTATACATGTAAGTTTCATGTTCCTAACAATAAAAATGTATGAGTTCTAGAACGAAATGACCAATTGGTGGCGTTAATCACCGAAGTTACCCTATGTCTAAACTGGATGCACATCAGGGTGCGAAATCACTGCAGATTGGTGTGTCAATTATTAAATAATCAAATTATATTATATTATAAAATATACAATATATTATATCGACTGACTTTCATTCAAAATGTAATTGCAAATTGAAGATTTTGCTACTACTGATGCTATGAACAATGATTTGCGTAAGGGAGGAGGGACAAAAATTAATAGACATAATAATTTCCTCTATAAAATTCACATATAAGTGCTATTACGTGTTTACTAATATATTTATATACTTCGTGGTTGCTAACGAAAGGCGATGAGAAATGGAGAAGAATTAACAAGTAGGTCTAATTTCTGTGTTCTGGGGATTGCTGGATTTAGAGGCCTGAGAGATGAGGCTCTTTGTTGTCCGTTCTTTTTGTATGTTATCGATATTATTCCAGTCAAGTATGTTTAAAACCCAAACTAATTTTTTATGTTCGTTGTTAAAACAAAATCTCTCTCCCCCGGAAGAGTTTGGTGGGGGGGATTTCAGGACTAGATTGTTGGTGGGGGGAATTGACCCCATCCCCCGGGATCATGGTGAGCCCCGAACTGAAAAAGTTTTAGAACCACTACTCTAGAGTCACTAAAGCCAAGGACATGCCGACGGGCAGAGAACTTCAGATATAAGATTCTTCTGTGCTTTAGTTTATAATCGCCATCTATCTGGCAGCTTTCTCGAATATATTTAAGTTTGGAAAACACATACTACGTGCACATCAAAACGGAAACGGTAAATGAGAAGTGTGTGCAGCGAACAGAAAGAGAAAAAAAACGCAGTAAGTCCTGAATGACTCTTACATTAGCTCCCACATTGTCTTATCTCGAGATACGACCTCACACATTACATTAGCACCTTATTGTTAACAGGTTGCTATTTCGTTGCATTGTTCGGAGGAGCAGCACCAAGAGATCTCAGAAGAAAGTGTTGGAGTAAAAGGAGGGAGGGAAGTTCATTACCGGTACGAACCGAGAAGATGAAAGTGATTTCATAAGTAACCAGAGACAAAAGTGAATGTGGAAGAGAAAGTGACCTCATCCCGTGACGCAGCGGTTATCGTCTTTGGGTGCATGTGGTCTGGTGGCTAACATCTTCTGTACACATCACGCTGTACGTGCAAGACTCACAAAAACCAGATTACCAGCCACTGGTCCGGCAGGTGTATTGCAGGGTTGCCATATAGTGTGAGATGGAACCAACTTGAAATACGTGTGTGCGTATGTATGCAGCCTACACAGTGCTCGAAGTGAGGGGAGATGAGGGCATTGTTAGAAGTGTCCCAGAAATTCTGGGATGGGGTTAAAAATCCCTTATCACATACATTTGGCAGTCTTAAGAGTAGGGTCATAACGCTCCTTTCGGCCCATTATTACTAATGGTCAAAAGCATAAAATGTTGCCAAAATGAGACCTAACAACTAAAAGACGTATACCCTCATTAAAAAATCCTGGACACGCCACTGTCTTATACATACGTACCAATTGATTTGTCTCATCTACTTTTCTCTGAACCCAAAGTAAATGATGCGCAAAATGAGGGTTTTCTATGAAAGTTCATTATTATTATTATTTTATACAAACGTTTAAATAAGCTACTTTTAGTTTCCATGGAAATCGAACCGGAACCATTGTTAGAGCTACATAATCCTGGTGTGAGAATTGAATTCAGTGGCACCTGAGCTCATATGAGCAAATTTTTACTTCTACCAGAATTATTTTTTCAGAGAAAGACAAATTTGATAATAAAGTCTTTTGATTTTATTTATTTGGATCCATTTTACTTCGATTTTCTGCCTGTTTTGGCTAATGGCATAAATGAGGATGAAAAGTTATAAGATTATATCGATGACAATCACAAACACACATTGACAAGACAAATACATGACTTGTAGGAGATTGTGCATATTGTCAGTCTAGACGCCATAACCTCGTTAGTCTGCGTTAAGGGTGCTTACAGGAAAGTTACCCCTTACGTCTCATTAAAATCTTTTAAAATTACATATATTGTAAAACAAGAACAATCTTAATTTAGTACCGCACCAATACTTTCTACGTACATGTAAATATGACATGACTTTCACAGAAACCTTTGTTTTGCGACTTATTAGTGCAATTGAATTTGATTGAATGAATGCTTCGGTTTATTTTGTTTCCCTTTTCTGGGACCTTGACTAATCTCGAAGAAGTGGATGAATGGTGGTAAGATAAGACTGATGAAGGGACACTCATCGGGGATTCTAAGCCGGGACTCTTAGCGTCTTAGCGCTCTGTGCCAACCACTCCGCCACAGAGGTCGGCAAAAAAATTTACTTAACTTGATATCAAGATAAATTATTAATTCGATTAAACGATAGAAAATATAGGAGGAGGGAATTCCTTCTCTGGTTGGGAACTAAATTTAAGATATTGAGACTGGGAAAGACAATGTAGAGATTTGCCCCTTTCAATTCGTTGTTATTCCCGCAGTTTGAAAAGGTACGCAAACCATCTCCTTCACCTGTCTCACCCTTGTCATTTTCAACCCCCACCCCCATCTATCACGAGAGAGAGAGACATGGAGGGTGAGAGAGGATGTGCTGTTGCCGTCGATGATTCATTATTCGTGTACTGTTATTGAATGCAAAATATCTTTCATAATTCGCGAAGGCTAAGAAAAACTTCTGTGGGCTGATTACATATGTAAATTACCTGAATATTAGCATAAATGGAAACGCAGCAAATCACTTTTTGATATGAACTTTTATCCGAAAACCTCACAACTGTTACATCGAATTCTTGACTGTTGTCTCTGTTACTATAGCAACAACAATGATGCCAAACACATTAACGTTGTACAATTTAACATAAATAGAAAACAAACGTTATTAAACAGCAACTTGAACATTAACATTTGAAGTTAAAAGTAGATGATAATTATAATTGTACATTTACAAACGAACATAGTAAGTAAAATACATTTGTGCTGTAAGATAGAACAGTCACAAGGAGCAGCAGGTGTATGCAGTGCTTCAATCTGGTGAAAGATTAAAACAACTCTCAACACTATGTTCCAATACGTTTATATACTATTGCTATGTGGGGTATACAAACTGTTCGGTACGCCTCCCTCGGCAGGAGTGAAAATTTCGCAGGGAAGACGCAGAACTTCCGAGAAAAGCATTTCTTTATTCTGAAAGTTTAAAATGTGTTGATAATATCAATATCTTCTTCCGCATATGCAACTCACGTTGGTTGGCCATCGGCAATGTCCTCTCTCGTGTTTTTGAACGGAGACATGAACTACACTACTTTGTAAAAGAAAGCATGCCAATGCTGAAAAATTTATTTATAGTGCCTTTGCGTAGAAATTGGCATACGGTTCTTATGTTTTCCAGAAACTGAATGTTCACACAAGATGTCAGTCTTCAAAATGCAGTTCCTGCTTTGTAAAAGAAAGATTCAAGATAATGGCGTTGATAATTGGTTTCGTACACTGGCCAATTTCTCAGAAGAAACAGGACTCCAATTAAATGAAGAAGCCCAGACTTTGCTGTATACCTGTTTTGAACATCTATTATCCAGCTTTTCTTACTGTATGATAGCATGAATATCGTATCGCTGAACGAATTAACACCAGCTTATAAACAAAAAAATTGTACACCACCTGTATAAATTACACACATTATATTTGCATTACTTGTATGTGTACCAATGGTAACAAACACGCGAAGAGATTTTGTGTTGACCTTTCATAGTCAAATCACGTGTATTTATCTACGTTTATTATTATTGAGGGGAGGCACAACACCAAAATGTTTGAATTTGAAAACCCTTGTGCTGGGAGATTTATAAAAGTGCTGGTCCAGCACATCCATATGCTCATGACGCTTAGTTTGTGGATAGATGTATCTGCTTGCCACGAAACTATCAGTATCCCACGAATTGGGATACGTAGAAAGTTGAAACTTGGTGGATGGACTAGAGTAACCTTCCTGTTACGTTGAATGCAACAGTCGGCACTGGAAAAACACTGTCCTCAGTCAAAATGACGAGGGATAATTGAGATAGCGCTAAGTCATATATGTCCAGCGGACAGACACAAGTCCATCGAAGTCCGTTCTTAATGTGTAAGTTGCTCGTTCTATCAATAAGACTGATATGATCAGAATCAGTCGTCTAATAACGTTTCAATTGATTGGCAATAGAACAGGTGTTGTAGATAGAGAAATCATTCAACGGGTCGCCCCCAGCGACGTAAATCGTACAGGGTAATAATTCTTGCACTCGTATAACCTTATTCACTTGCATTAGACCTAATGGCGTGTCCCACCAAACAAAAATATCACACGCGCACAGATATATCCCGTAACTACTACATTGGGGTCATAACTGACTCCGGTGAATGTAAATGTTTTATTTCCACTACATGGTGAGTCTGACTGGAATGTCCTCTCAGCTATTCTCTCATTGCTGCCCGAGATGTTGAAGCGGCAGGAGTGTTTTTGTTCCTATTAACTGGTACCCAAATATATCATTTTTGGGTCAATGGTAATAATTGCGTAGCCATGATTTTTTCCATAACGTCCCAGCATCTAACCGTCCAGAACATCTGCAAGCAATTACACCAATCGACATTGTGGTAGAAACATTTGGAAATCCGGGTTGTAAGGAGTGACCCTTTCTGAGGATACCCAAATGTCAACTACCTTTCTACTACAGCGCCTTGAATAACGTAGTGTGGAAAACGACCCAAGAAACTGGTTCCCCGAGACGATGACAAGTAGATGGCAGTGCGATCGACACAGCGGCTAATTTTGTTATGAAAGTAATGCGGCTTAGTTAGTTTTTGGAATATATTGTGTAGATTTGTTTCTCTAGAAAGGCGGTAAGTGAATTGATGGAAACAGTTATATTTGTGGAGTGATTTGCAGTCACGAAATGGTATTAATTTACACAGAAAAGTAACATAAATACGTTTTATGTGCAACGCAACACGAGCATCAACAACAACGTTGGATTGTGTACACAAGTTTATTTTTGTATACTAATAAAATTGAAATAGTGTCATGAAGGGGAAAAAATGTTTCGTGGCGTACATATTATGAAGTCATTTTCCCGAAATGCAGATATTCGAAAGAATTTAATTTCATATTCCATGGAGTTGAAATAGCCGATTACGATGTACCTTGTCATCTCTATCAACAAATTGCTTTACATTCGTGTCGATTTTTAAGTAGAACTTTGGTGTTAAGGACTGTGCATTTTTACTCGTGACTTGGCTGTAAAATGTCTACCTTGTACTTGATGAAAATAAACCACAAATTAATTAAATTAATTAATAATAAAATAAATTAATTAATTAATTAAAATAAACGAGTATTGTCTGTGTGAATTTCCATAAAAATAATATTTGTGACAATGACAATATTAATGAACCTTTCAGGATAATGCATACACAATACTAATTCTCGCAGCAATTGTCATGTTACGTGTTACAATCCATACCTATGTTTTCTTCCGTATTGTTAATAAAAAAACTCAAGGACAGGTCATGATAGACGGTTCATAATATTCTATAATATTTTCGCGACTACTGTACCAAATATCATAACAATTTTCTGATGCAAAGAAATGTTACAAAGAAAATAATCAGACGTTGCAGCAAAAACCCCATTTACTTCCATTATAAGCAGTCGAGCGCTGTACCCCGGTGTCAACACCAGCGCCTCTAGCGGATTTCATTTTCGAGTGGAACCAGCGAGAGAGAGCAAAACCATGCCGTTTTCCACACTACGTTATTCTAGGCGCTGTACTTTCTACGTAGTACACGCTGCACTGCATTTTGCGGACTAGCGAGGCTCTGGCGTCTGAACTCACGGCCAATATAATTCTCCGTGGGGCTTCTGTTTGTGTCTATACTATATGTTTGTGATTGTCCATTTTGTCCATTCATCGTCATCTTCGTAATTAGCCAAAAGTAGCAAGAAAGCGTAGTAAAATATACTAAATCAATCAATCAATATCTCAAAATGCAATTCCTTCTTATCAACTCTGATATATTATAGCCTGCAACTATGCCATGTGTTAGGAATTCATAACAGGGTACTGTACACACGGTTTTGAAAGCCATTGTTATTTTTTTTAAAAATAATTGTTCGATATGTTTAAGTTCATAATCATAACTATGATTTTGGAATGATCACACGTATGCAGGATTTTTTTTCTGGAGGGGCTGGAATTGTAAGGTGGATAGATTTCTATGAGGGCACAGTAAGATATTAACGTATATTTACAACTTTCCACTCTTGAAATGGCGATCGGAGGTTATTTACCACTCTGCCCCCCCCCCCCCCGAGTTCTTCACTGCTTTTATTTGAAATTTCTCAATTTCGGAGGGGGCTGTATCCCCATCAGCTCCTCCTTTGCGTACTCCAGCGATCAGAACAGTTATAGTTCCTGTTCTGCTGGTCTCATATTGCAGTTATTTTTTCATGAACAAATGTAAACAATTGCAATAAACTTGTATTTTCTAGCATATGTCTTTCTTCCCAGAGTTGTGGATTTTTTTTCCAAATTAGACATTTGGGGTCCATTTTGACCCCAGCACAGTAATTACGTAACCGAAAGGATAATCCGGCCATCTACTTGCTACGAAGTTAGCTACACTTGCTGCGTGACTTCTCCCTAATCAGAAAGTAGCCAGAAGGTCGACACTCGCTTCTTGTATGTTGCACACTCGGGTAAGTTTTTTTATTATCGGTCCACTTGCAGCACCGTTCCGTTACGTTTGGACCCCTTCTGCGCTAACCTTGCTTTCTTTTTCGCTTTCCATCCTTCTCCGTCCTTCGCTTCGCTTCCGTCGCTTGTAATTTAATCCGTCACTTCGCCCGCATCCCTGATTCTCGGTTGTTTACTGTGCTGTTGTGAAGTTGTTGCCAAACAAATTTTTAATGTAGGCTCGCGGACTTTCTTCGTATTTGCATACCGCGTCAGCTTTCTCCCATACACTTCACGGTCGCGTGCTGCCTAAATGTTGTGAGGGTGTAACCGTAACATAATTTACAATATATGTTGCATCAGATACATGCTAATATGAATTAAATTGTTGGTTTTTGCTTGTTAGGTGAGGTTTGGGTGTTACTGACCGACCAACTGTTCATCCTAAATTACCCGTACATACAATACTAGGAATTGTGGTAGATAGAACTTGGATTGAAATACCCGTAACATAATGGTTTGCATTAATAATCAAATATACAAATCTCAAAATGAGTCATGAATAGGGAGCGGAAGTTGATGACCTAAAAAATATAGGTATATGACCTATAGAATGCCCTAAAAAATGGGGGAAAATCACGTAAAAAATGCAAAAAATGACCATTAAATTTGTTAGTTTCAGGTTAAAAATTTAAATGAAAAGAAAATTGAACAAAATGCAATCTTGCTTTTTCAAAAAAAAAACCGACACAACAAAGGACTGTCACCAGTTCAGCATTTCTTTTGCTCGTAAATTGCAATCCTGCGAGATATATATAGGTCTATGTTCACCTTGGTGAAATAAGACTCAAGAATATTACCAAAATGACAGAAGTGACAAAATATGACGAAACAATACACCGAATATTGCGAAAAGTGACGGAAAAATGCCGAAAATCGGGGAAAATGACCCAAAACCTGAAAATTGGCAAAAAATGCACTTTAGAATTACCTTTTTTGGGTTCTAGACGAAGTGTAATATTGTGTATATTTAATGGGCATCGTGTCCGAGATGTCAGAAAAAATATGACATTTCATCAACTTCCGCTCCCTAGTCATAACATAGCATTGGTTGAAAAGCCCAATTCTAATAAGGTTAAATGTAAATATTTTAGTGTTAGGTTTGATATAGTTAATGCACATGAAGCTAATATCTGCATCCAAATTCTGTATAGAAAATCTTATTGGTTATAATTTATTAAGTTATTATTCATAATAAATAAATAGTAACAATTAAATTGTAACAATAAAATTTCTATCATCCTTGGGCTGCTCATATAAAGCTCACCGATTATTTCTGTATATATACGACCATGCTTGTAATCAAAGGGTCGTGGGTTCGATTCCAGATGAGAGCACGTTTGTCGGCTTTGGAATCCACTTTAAACTGATGCACCAGTCATGTTTAGCCTGCCTTGTCATAAAGTGCTGCATGAAAGTGGCTTTTCAAGATTTTAGAAAATGAGTGCAAGCAAGGAATACATTCATATGGTAATAATGTCATGCAAGTCGTGGTAATAAATGTTACATAATTAAAAATGGGACATAAAGGAAACAAGCCCAAAAAGTAAAGAAAGATATGTAGATGATACGATGGCATTACGAAGAAATGATAAATAGATTTATTAATTTGTGCTGGCTTAAGGGTTCAGTTACAAATTTGGTTGTTTCGTCATATTTATATCTCTCGCTGGCTTCCATGGCGGAGGGTTGAGCACAGGGCGCTACAACTCCAGAGGTCTCGAGTGGGAATCCAAACCTGGGCATGGGTGTTGTTTGTGAGTGTTCCTTCATCAATTTCATCATACCATCACTCATCCTCATTTTCGCTATTAACCAAAAGTGGCAGAAAAGCAAAGTAAAATTTAGAACCAGATATTTGTGATGAATAGAATATCAAGATTTCAGTACAAAATCTGGCCATATTTCGGGATCAAAGGCGTTATACAAAATGGCATTTCGGTGTTAAAATGGTGAAGAAAAACCTAAATTTTATTTAAAAACTATACTTATTGGACAAAAACATTTCACTTCTAATAGTACATTAATAAGTTTGTCAGAGTATAAAGTTTATTTCTGTGTAAAGGAGTCCATTTTTACTTTTCAAATATATATGCACAGTAGATTAATCCATTTCCATGGTTTGCATAACTTGCAGGATAATTCAGACCTCCGAAAGTGTCATGTCGGTATTATTTAAAGAGTTATATATATATATGGTAGTAAAATGCACCTCACACCTTTCAAAAACATGACAAATTAACATTACAATGTCTTATTGCACATTTAGTTTTTTCGTCATAAACGAAATACGCATGCCCCTAAGAATAATCCAAATCAATCAATCAAATCGAGACGACACCCAGTCTGGACTCGATCTCATTACCATGGTTACGTGGCGAAAGGACGCCATACACTTGAGGAAGCAACTGGACGCAGCCTGCTCCTCGCATCTTCGGACAAAGAAACGATCCGCAAGGAAAGGATATCAAGTTCCACTTATTTTTTTCCCCTCGCGTGGTCAGTGGGATGAGCACGTGCGCGTAATGCAGGAGGATATGACGCAAGACGCCTCCCAGTGGCCCACATAGCGTTCCTCTCTCATCCCACCCTCCTCCGTGTCCACTTTCTAGCGCCACAGACTCGGCACGTCCCGAGTTGTGTTCGCCTCGCGCCGAATTAGCTGCCTCTCGTCTGTAATGCCTTTTCGATGAGCTCGGGTCGCCGCTTATTAACTCTTCCCATTTTCTCCCTAACGCTCACAGACTCCATGGATTGTTTGTTCAAATTAAGCAATCGTTGGTTTGACGTCTTGTGTAACTGTTGCGTGTTGTGTATTTACAAGCTCACAGAGATTCGACATTTTTTTTACGTATTTTCTTGTGCTTTCAGCGTAAAGAAATGACAGGCAACCCTTATTTCGCTGCAGCATACCGTGTTGCATAACGTGACAGGATATATAATTCCTGACAGAATAAGCAGTGGCAGTAGACGTGAATTCCTACCAAACTAACTAACTAACTAACTCCCTAGCCTTCTTAAACCCGAAGGTTCATGACTGCAGCAACACAGGCCTTCCATCTTTCCCTATCTTGAGCAAGTTCTATATACTCTTTTCCATCCCTACCGATTTCCCTTAGGTCCATCTCAACGTTGTCCCTCCATCTTCGTCTTGGCCTTCCTACAGGTCTCTTACCATCAGGTTTCCCAACAAGAATCCTGTAAACTCCTCTTTCCTCTCCCATTCGTGCCACATGGCCTGCCCACCTAAGTCTTCTTGATTTAATTATTCTAATAATATCTGGACATGAATACAAATTATGTAGTTCTAAATTATGTAACCTTCTCCACTCACCTGTCTCCTCATCCCTTTTAGGTCCAAAGATTTTCCTAAGGATCTTATTTTCAAATACTCTCAATTTATGTTCCTCTTTCAATGTAAGGGACCAAGTTTCACACCCATATAATACTACAGGCAAAATTACTGTTTTGCATATTTTAACTTTTAGTTTCTTAGATATTAAACGAGAAGACAAAAGTTTATGAAGAGAGAAGTAACATGCATTTCCTGAATTAAGCCTACTTTTTATTTCCTCTTTAATATAATTTTCATTTGTTAATATTACTCCTAAGTATTTGAATTTGGAAACTGGTTCAAACGAGTTGTTATCAATAATTAGATTTTGATTATTACCTAACACTTGGTTTCGGCCTGTAAGCATATATTTAGTTTTCTCTTTGTTAACTTCCAAACCTATCTCTTTAGCAGTTTTGAAAAATATTTTAGCATTATTCTTAATTGTATTCACATCATCCCCCAGTAAGTCTACATCATCTGCATATGCTAACAACTGAGTCACACCATTTAATTTTAGTCCTTCTTTAGTTTCTTTTACCTTCCTAACAGCATATTCTAAGGCAAAATTAAAGAGCAATGGAGATAATGCATCTCCTTGTTTTAACCCATCATGAATTGTAAATTTGTCAGACATATTAATACCCACACGAATTTTACTTTCTGTTTCATTGGTGCATACTTTTATCATACTAACAAGCTTCTTAGGTATTCCAAACTCTACTAATATATTATATAATTTATATCTTTTGACCGAATCATATGCTTTTTTGAAATCAATGAATAGCTGATGGACACTATGATTATATTCCCACTTTTTTTCAAGTGTCTGTCTGATGTGAAAAATTTGATCTGTAGTTGATCTGTTACGTTTAAATCCACATTGATAATCACCTATAATTTCATTAGCATATGGGGTTAGTCTTGTTAAAAGAATGTTAGATAATATTTTATATGTTGTTGAGAGTAGAGAAATTCCACGGTAATTATTGCAGTTCATTTTATCTCCTTTTTTAAACACAGGAACAATTATGGATTCTTTCCACTGTTGAGGGATTTCTTCTTTATTCCATATTAAACAAATTAATTTATGAATTTGACATATTAATGAATTTCCACCATATTTAATTAATTCAGCTGGTATTAAATCAATGCCAGGTGCTTTGTTATTCTTTAGCCTTTTAATAGCATCTTTAACTTCAGTCAAGTTAGGTTCTGGGACTAAAGGTTCTGCTGTGTGTACTTCATTCACTTCTGATTTATCTCCTACATGGACATTTAAAAGTTCATTAAAGTAGTTATTCCATCTATTTAGAATATCGCTTGGGTCAGAAAGAAAATCACCGTCTTTATCTTTTATCAAGTTTACTTTAGGTTGCCACCCCTTTCTAAACTCATTTACACCTTTATATAAATCTCTGATATTTTTATTTTTGCTGTTTGTTTCAATTTCGTTAATTTTGCTTTTCAAGTAATCTCTTTTTTTACTTCTAAACGTGCGGTTAACTTCTCGCTTTATTCTATTATAATTGCTTAGATTTGTATCATCCGAGTTATTTAACCACCTAAGTCTAGCCTGATTTCTTATTTCTATTAGATTATGACATTCATTATCAAACCATGGCTTACTTTTTCTCGGTTTATGGTATCCTATACTTTCTTTAGCTGCTGATTCTATTGCATTACGTATGTGCTCCCAATTCTTATTTACGTCTGTTTCATTTATATTTTCATCATCATTTAAATCCTGCAAAACATCAAATCTATTTGACAGTTTAATTTGGTAATCTTTCTTAATTCTTTCATCAGTAAACTTTCCTGTATCAAATTTTAGAACTATCTATCCCTGGAATTCCTACCATGCCGATTTAATTGATTGATTCAGTTTGAGTACGAGTTCTTGTTTTAAGTTCACTTATATGCAAAGATAGGTTAATTTGGACTTGAGCTACAATTTAAAGTGGAATCCGAACCACTATGTGCCTCCATCGGGTATCGAACCCGAGACCCCTTAATTACGCCATCGGGAGGCACGATTGTTTGATTCATTTGGTTAATTTTACTTCGTTTTTCTGTCACTTTCGGCTAATCGCGAAGATAAGTATAAGTGATATGATCTAATTCATGAAGGGACAATAACAAAAAATACCCATGCCCAGGTCGAGATTCGAATCCTGGACCCCTGGTGTCGTAGCGCGCTGTGCTAACCACTCCGCCACGGAGGCTGGCGTAAATTCAATTTTGCAAACTACGTAGATACACTTTAATTGGAATCCTACTCTGGATAAAATCTGGAAGAGCTTCATCAGTGCCTACTTCAGATCGAATAATTAGAACTCTAAGTGCGGTCAGTCCCTGGAATCTCTGTATCATTACACTCTATCCCTGGTATCTCATCATTACACTCTATCCCTGGAATCTCTGGATCATTACACTCTATCCCTGGAATCTCATCATTACACTCTATCCCTGGAATATCTGGATCATTACACTCTATCCCTGGAATCTCTGGATCATTACACTCTATCCCTGGAATCTCTGTATCATTACACTCTATCCCTGGAATCTCTGGATCATTACACTCTATCCCTGGAATCTCTGGATCATTACACTCTATCCCTAGAATCTCCGGATCATTACACTCTATCCCTGGAATCTCTGTATCATTACACTCTATCCCTGGAATCTCATCATTACACTCTATCCCTGGAATATCTGGATCATTACACTCTATCCCTAGAATCTCTGGATCATTACACTCTATCCCTGGAATCTCTGTATCATTACACACTATCCCTGGAATCTCATCATTACACTATCCCTGGAATCTCTGGATCATTACACTCTATCCCTGGAATCTCATCATTACACTCTATCCCTGGAATCTGTGGATCATTACACTCTATCCCTGGAATCTCTGGATCATTACACTCTATCCCTAGAATCTCTGGATCATTACACTCTATCCCTGGAATCTCTGGATCATTACACTCAATCCCTGGAATCTCTGGATCATTACACTCTATCCCTGGAATCTCATCATTACACTCTATCCCTAGAATCTCTGAATCATTACACTCTATCCCTGGAATCTCTGGATCATTACACTATATCCCTGGAATCTCTGGATCATTACACTCTATCCCTGGAATCTCTGGATCATTACACTCTATCCTAGAATCTCCGGATCATTACACTCTATCCCTGGAATCTCTGGATCATTACACTCTATCCCTGGAATCTGTAGATCATTACACTCTATCCCTGGAATCTCTGGATCATTACACTCTATCCATAGAATCTCTGGATCATTACACTCTATCCCTAGAATCTCTGTATCATTACACTCTATCCCTGGAATCTCATCATTACACTCTATCCCTGGAATATCTGCATCATTACACTCTATCCCTAGAATCTCTGGATCATTACACTCTATCCCTGGAATCTCTGTATCATTACACCATATCCCTGGAATCTCATCATTACACTCTATCCCTGGAATCTCTGGATCATTACACTCTATCCCTGGAATCTCATCATTACACTCTATCCCTGGAATCTCTGGATCATTACACTCTATCCCTAGAATCTCTGGATCATTACACTCTATCCCTAGAATCTCTGGATCATTACACTCTATCCCTGGAATCTCTGTATCATTACACTCTATCCCTGGAATCTCTGGATCATTACACTCTATCTCTAGAATCTCTGGATCATTACACTCTATCCCTAGAATCTCTGGATCATTACACTCTATCCCTGGAATCTCTGGATCATTACACTCTATCCCTGGAATCTCTGGATCATTACACTCTATCCCTGGAATCTCTGTATCATTACACTCTATCCCTGGAATCTCATCATAACACTCTATCCCTGGAATCTCTGGATCATTACACTCTATCCCTAGAATCTCTGGATCATTACACTCTATCCCTGGAATCTCTGTATCATTACACCCTATCCCTGGAATCTCATCATTACACTCTATCCCTGGAATCTCTGTATCATTACACTCTATCCCTGGAATCTCTGGATCATTACACTCTAACCCTGGAATATCATCATTACACTCTATCCCTGGAATCTCTGGATCATTACACTCTATCCCAGGAATCTCATCATTACACTCTATCCCTGGAATCTCTGGATCATTACACTCTATCCCTAAAATCTCTGGATCATTACACTCTATCCCGGGAATCTCTGTATCATTACACTCTATCCCTGGAATCTCATCATTACACTCTATCCCTGGAATCTCTGGATCATTACACTCTATCCCTGGAATCTCATCATTACACTCTATCCCTGGAATCTCTGGATCATTACACTCTATCCCTAGAATCTCTGGATCATTACACTCTATCCCTGGAATCTCTGTATCATTACACTCTATCACTAAAATCTCTGTATCATTACACTCTATCCCTGGAATCTCTGTATCATTACACTCTATCCCTGGAATCTCTCTATCATTACACTCTATCCCTGGAATCTCTCTATCATTACACTCTATCCCTGGAATCTCTGTATCATTACACTCTATCTCTAGAATCTCTGGATCATTACACTCTATCTCTGGAATCTCTGTATCATTACACTCTATCCCTAGAATCTCTGGATCATTACACTCTATCTCTGGAATCTCTGTATCATTACACTCTATCCCTGGAATCTCTGGATCATTACACTCTATCCCTAAAATCTCTGGATCATTACACTCTATCCCGGGAATCTCTGTATCATTACACTCTATCCCTGGAATCTCATCATTACACTCTATCCCTGGAATCTCTGGATCATTACACTCTATCCCTGGAATCTCATCATTACACTCTATCCCTGGAATCTCTGGATCATTACACTCTATCCCTAGAATCTCTGGATCATTACACTCTATCCCTGGAATCTCTGTATCATTACACTCTATCACTAAAATCTCTGTATCATTACACTCTATCCCTGGAATCTCATCATTACACTCTATCCCTGGAATCTCTGTATCATTACACTCTATCCCTGGAATCTCATCATTACACTCTATCCCTGGAATCTCTGTATCATTACACTCTATCCCTAGAATCTCTGGATCATTACACTCTATCTCTGGAATCTCTGTATCATTACACTCTATCCCTGGAATCTCTGGATCATTACACTCTATCCCTAGAATCTCTGGATCATTACACTCTATCCCTGGAATCTCTGTATCATTACACTCTATCCCAAGAATCTCTGGATCATTACACTCTATCCCTGGAATCTCTGTATCATTACACTCTATCCCTGGAATCTCATCATTACACTCTATCCCTGGAATCTCTGGATCATTACACTCTATCTCTAGAATCTCTGGATCATTACACTCTATCCCTAGAATCTCTGGATCATTACACTCTATCCCTGGAATCTCTGGATCATTACACTCTATCCCTGGAATCTCTGTATCATTACACTCTATCCCTGGAATCTCTGTATCATTACACTCTATCCCTGGAATCTCTCTATCATTACACTCTATCCCTGGAATCTCATCATTACACTCTATCCCTGGAATCTCTGGATCATTACACTCTATCACTGGAATCTCTGTATCATTACACTCTATCCCTAGAATCTCTGGATCATTACACTCTATCCCTGGAATCTCTGTATCATTACACCCTATCCCTGGAATCTCATCATTACACTCTATCCCTGGAATCTCTGTATCATTACACTCTATCCCTGGAATCTCATCATTACACTCTTTCCCTGGAATCTCATCATTACACTCTATCCCTGGAATCTCTGGATCATTACACTCTATCCCTGGAATCTCATCATTACACTCTATCCCTGGAATCTCTGGATCATTACACTCTATCCCTAAAATCTCTGGATCATTACACTCTATCCCTGGAATCTCTGGATCATTACACTCTATCCCTGGAATCTCATCATTACACTCTATCCCTGGAATCTCTGGATCATTACACTCTATCCCTAGAATCTCTGGATCATTACACTATATCCCTGGAATCTCTGTACATTACACTCTATCCCTGGAATCTCATCATTACACTCTATCCCTGGAATCTCTGGATCATTACACTCTATCCCTGGAATCTCTGGATCATTACACTCTATCCCTGGAATCTCTGTATCATTACACCCTATCCCTGGAATCTCATCATTACACTCTATCCCTGGAATCTCTGTATCATTACACTCTATCCCTGGAATCTCATCATTACACTCTATCCCTGGAATCTCTGGATCATTACACTCTATCCCTGGAATCTCTGTATCATTACACTCTATCCCTGGAATCTCATCATAACACTCTATCCCTGGAATCTCTGGATCATTACACTCTATCCCTAGAATCTCTGGATCATTACACTCTATCCCTGGAATCTCTGTATCATTACACCCTATCCCTGGAATCTCATCATTACACTCTATCCCTGGAATCTCTGTATCATTACACTCTATCCCTGGAATCTCTGGATCATTACACTCTATCCCTGGAATCTCATCATTACACTCTATCCCTGGAATCTCTGGATCATTACACTCTATCCCAGGAATCTCATCATTACACTCTATCCCTGGAATCTCTGGATCATTACACTCTATCCCGGGAATCTCTGTATCATTACACTCTATCCCTGGAATCTCATCATTACACTCTATCCCTGGAATCTCTGGATCATTACACTCTATCCCTGGAATCTCATCATTACACTCTATCCCTGGAATCTCTGGATCATTACACTCTATCCCTAGAATCTCTGGATCATTACACTCTATCCCTGGAATCTCTGTATCATTACACTCTATCACTAAAATCTCTGTATCATTACACTCTATCCCTGGAATCTCATCATTACACTCTATCCCTGGAATCTCTGTATCATTACACTCTATCGCTGGAATCTCATCATTACACTCTATCCCTGGAATCTCTGTATCATTACACTCTATCCCTAGAATCTCTGGATCATTACACTCTATCTCTGGAATCTCTGTATCATTACACTCTATCCCTGGAATCTCTGGATCATTACACTCTATCCCTAGAATCTCTGGATCATTACACTCTATCCCTGGAATCTCTGTATCATTACACTCTATCCCAAGAATCTCTGGATCATTACACTCTATCCCTGGAATCTCTGTATCATTACACTCTATCCCTGGAATCTCATCATTACACTCTATCCCTGGAATCTCTGGATCATTACACTCTATCTCTAGAATCTCTGGATCATTACACTCTATCCCTAGAATCTCTGGATCATTACACTCTATCCCTGGAATCTCTGGATCATTACACTCTATCCCTGGAATCTCTGTATCATTACACTCTATCCCTGGAATCTCTGTATCATTACACTCTATCCCTGGAATCTCTCTATCATTACACTCTATCCCTGGAATCTCATCATTACACTCTATCCCTGGAATCTCTGGATCATTACACTCTATCACTGGAATCTCTGTATCATTACACTCTATCCCTAGAATCTCTGGATCATTACACTCTATCCCTGGAATCTCTGTATCATTACACCCTATCCCTGGAATCTCATCATTACACTCTATCCCTGGAATCTCTGTATCATTACACTCTATCCCTGGAATCTCATCATTACACTCTATCCCTGGAATCTCATCATTACACTCTATCCCTGGAATCTCTGGATCATTACACTCTATCCCTGGAATCTCATCATTACACTCTATCCCTGGAATCTCTGGATCATTACACTCTATCCCTAAAATCTCTGGATCATTACACTCTATCCCTGGAATCTCTGGATCATTACACTCTATCCCTGGAATCTCATCATTACACTCTATCCCTGGAATCTCTGGATCATTACACTCTATCCCTAGAATCTCTGGATCATTACACTATATCCCTGGAATCTCTGTACATTACACTCTATCCCTGGAATCTCATCATTACACTCTATCCCTGGAATCTCTGGATCATTACACTCTATCCCTGGAATCTCTGGATCATTACACTCTATCCCTGGAATCTCTGTATCATTACACCCTATCCCTGGAATCTCATCATTACACTCTATCCCTGGAATCTCTGTATCATTACACTCTATCCCTGGAATCTCATCATTACACTCTATCCCTGGAATCTCTGGATCATTACACTCTATCCCTAGAATCTCTGGATCATTACACTCCATCCCTGGAATCTCTGTATCATTACACTCTATCCCTGGAATCTCATCATCACACTCTATCCCTGGAATCTCTGGATCATTACACTCTATCCCTAGAATCTCTGGATCATTACACCCTATCCCTGGAATCTCTGGATCATTATACTCTATCCCTGGAATCTCTGGATCATTACACTCTATCCCTGGAATCTCTGGATCATTACACTCTATCCCTGGAATCTCTGGATCATTATTCTCTATCCCTGGAATCTCTGTATCATTACACTCTATCCCTGGAATCTCATCATTACACTCTATCCCTGGAATCTCTGGATCATTACACTCTATCCCTAGAATCTCTGGATCATTACACTCTATCCCTGGAATCTCTGGATCATTATACTCTATCCCTGGAATCTCTGGATCATTGCACTCTATCCCTGGAATCTCTGGATCATTACACTCTATCCCTGAAATCTCTGGATCATTATACTCTATCCCTGGAATCTCTGGATCATTACACTCTATCCATGGAATCTCTGGATCATTATATTCTATCCCTGGAATCTCTGGATCATTATACTCTATCCATGGAATCTCTGTATCATTATACTCTATCCCTGGAATCTCTGGATCATTATAATCTATCCCTGGAATCTCTGGATCATTATACTCTATCCTTGGAATCTCTGGATCATTATACTCTATCCCTGGAATCTCTGGATCATTATACTCTATCCCTGGAATCTCTGGATCATTATAATCTATCCCTGGAATCTCTGGATCATTATACTCTATCCTTGGAATCTCTGGATCATTATACTCTATCCCTGGAATCTCTGGATCATTATACTCTATCCCTGGAATCTCTGGATCATTATAATCTATCCCTGGAATCTCTGGATCATTATACTCTATCCCTGGAATATCTGGATCATTATACTCTATCCCGGGAATCTCTGGATCATTATACTCTATCCCGGGAATCTCTGGATCATTATACTCTATCCTTGGAAACTCTGGATCATTATACTCTATCCTTGGAAACTCTGGATCATTATACTCTATCCCTGGAATCTCTGGATCATTATACTCTATCCTTGGAATCTCTGGATCATTATACTCTATCCCTGGAATCTCTGGATCATTATACTCTATCCCGGGAATCTCTGGAACAAGGCCACACATAAGGTTAGAGAATGGGAGAAAGCGGATTGGCGAAGCGAAGCAGTAATTCTGCTTCTAAGGCTGATAGCTGCAGTTCCTTCCCTCCCGTTCCCGCAAACCCCGTTCCCTCGCACGTGTTAATTGGTCGAGCCCTCTGAAGTCATTACTTGCGTAGAGACTATTCAAGGATGTGTTGGTTTTGATTTTGTGGGATTTGGACAAGTGTAGTGGAAGAAAGGGTTTCGGGATTAATATTGTTATCTGTTTCAGTGTTTTCTTATTATGTGTAAATTATATAGAACTAACATCAGTAGAAGCTGTATTTATATTTGACCGACAGGAGACATAACAGGTATTGTAGATGCTTACGATAGTTCACCCAATGTCTTAAGGTTTATCACACGTCCGATGTAAGGTGATAATGTCTTGTTGTTCTCCGTGAAAGGAGTGGAGGTAATTTTTTAGTGATAAAACCCAGCAAGATAACGAAATAGATAGGGAAATATGCAAACATGTGTTACAATTACCGACACGTCGTCTTATATTGTTTTTCTAAATGTTATTTACATAAATGTTATACTGGTATATGATCTTTTGGAGAGAGGGTGCTGATGAGGCTACATCCTCTCCAGAAATTTTGAGAAAATCAAAATTCTTCAAATGAAAGCAGTAATGAACTCGGGGAAAAAACAAATGGAAACTGAAATTCTGCCTTAAAATTAACCCCGGTTACAATTTCTTTTGTCTTTGAACAACCTTTAAGGTGAGGTTAGAAATGGTAATTAGGTCTATGAAATATTTTGTAGTGTATCCCACCCTCTTAGAACGTAGCCACGTTCACAATTCCAGCCTCCCCACCCAGAAAAAAATTCCTGCCTACGCCAATATACACAAGAGACAACGGATTAAATCCAACAAGAAAATTTTTTTTAAACAAAATTAGTCTCAACTATGCACAATATGTACAAAATATTTCCAGTTCATTTGCATCTTGTTGGAGAACATCCTAACCACAGTTTAAAAATTAGCTTGCTAAGTTACGTGGTTTGTCACGATGTAAGACACAGGAAAGCTTGGAGGGGGAGAGACCAAGCGGGTAGAGCAAAAAAGGAAAGAAGGATTCTTGTCTTGTGGTGGTCGTATTTCATTGGGCCATCTTGATGCGAGGAGTAAATGGAATTTAACGATTTCGGTGCGTTGCTTGGCGAAAGGGAAAAGAGACCGCATAAAGCCTCTCGGAGTCATCTTTATTCATTCGGCGACAGGAGGCACTGCGTAAACTGGTTGTTGATTTGCTTTGTGGAGGACTCGGAAGAGGGACTCGCCATAAATTTCTCTTTCTTTTGCCGTTCTGTTTCATGCTCTTCGTTCTATCTATATCGTCTTCTTCCTGGTTGTAAACAAAATGTTTGATTTCTCTGTGTCTTTACGGTTACGAGTCATTTGTATTCTATATTGATGGGAAATTAAAAGCATATTGCCCCTGCATACTGAATACTGCGTCACGGCTTTAATCTCAGAATCCTCAGAAATATGTTGACTCCAGAAAAAGCACTAAAATGCATAAACCGCTAATGATGCATTTTTGATGCGTCAAAATATTCATAGAAATGCACAAAAGGACAATTTTATAACCTGTTCCTGCACTAAAATGCATCACTCAGACAACCATTTCAAAGAAAACAAAATTACACTTTTAACGGTGTCAATTGTTGCACCAAAAGCTCAAGAACATTGATTTGATGCATCACGAGTATTGTGTGTTGTATCCATTTTTAATACATTGCTATATTTGCTAAAGTCATCAATACTCTTTTTTCTTTCAGTCTTTAACCATTCCTTTTATTATATCTTGCAGTACTTCTGTAAAACTTCACAATGTTAAATTTGCCGATCTGCACATGAAATAAAAAAAATCATAAAATTTGAGTCTTGAGATTTCAATGCACTCGTACCGTCTAGTTATTTCAAACAAACTCATTATTACATTTAATTTCACCAGTCTCTAAATTTATTTTCAAAGAGATTTGTAGCACAGAAAACCTTAAATTTATATGTAGATGTGTTGCATAACGAGTCTTATAAGTTTATTACTTTTGTGACACAGCGATCCTTAAAATTTTATCTAACTTTGTACCACAGCGAGTCTTAAAAATTCTGTCCATTTGTGTAACATTGCGAGTCTTAAAATTCTATCTAGATTTGTAACACGAATTCATTCTTAAATTTCTATCTTAAATGAGACCCAGTGAGTTTTATAATTCCATCTACGTATTTGTGTAACACAGCAATTCTTAAAATTCTATACATTTGCGTAACAGCGATTCTTAAAATTCTAACTAGTAGTGTAAAACATCGTGTTCTAATTTAAGTTTGTTGTACTTTATCGAGGAGTCTGGTTCTTAGTAGAGTGTCAGAAAAAGTTTGTGAGACTTCGTATTAAGTCCACTTATGTTCAGACAGGCAAATCAGGACTGGACCTGGAGTTTAGAATGGTATTCGAAAACATTTCAATATGTCTCCGCCGAGGATCGAACCCGCGACTCCTTGTTTATGTTGGTTGATAGCATACCTTAAATAAATTGTTTCTCTTGAAGTCGAGACGGGGCCAAGATTCGAGTTTCCACCTCTGTACCACACCGAGTTGCGATTCCAAAGGAGCCTCCCTAAATCTGACTGTGGTCACACGAAGGCGTTCCCTGCTTGTATTTCGCAAGCGGCGATGTATTACAAGGCTGTGTACTTAATTATGCACTCAATTGCTGGCATTTTCGAGTTAGCGGAGACGATCCGTTCATCGGCTTGCGTAACATCCTTACATAAGAGAGGCATTAACGTCGAAGATTAACTAGAAGGAATTTCGTTCCTCCTCCTCCTCAAAATACAAATTACACATCTCACCATCTTTGTCCCCATCGCTGGTGCTGCCCTCCACGACGATCAATGAAATAATTTTGTGTCCAACCAAATCCGGCTGGTTGAGCGTGACTGACAGGTTCGTCGTGCCTCCGATTGCTCAGGAATTCAGCAAAAGTGCTTTCTCGGAATGCTTGACCTTTTCACATTTTTGTTCAATGTGTGAAATGTCCATCGATATCGGTGGAAGGGAGCGTGGAGGGATGTAGAAAAAGTGTTGCCAACTATAGTTTCTACATTTTATTATCATTTATGTACAGTCATCGCCAATAAAAATTGGACACCTTGATCTTGAAATACTTACTTAGCTGCAAAGCGTTTTGTGTGTTGTGTAAACTTCCATCGATAGCAGAACATCATATTGAAAATTTTCTATTGAAGTCGGCTTATTGCCTAAAGTTAAACAACACACATAGCATGGAAGCTAGTATTTTAGGATGTAACTGTCCCTTTCTTATTGCCCTTGACTGTACATATACGAGCTCTCACCGGCATACTTCTAGAGGAGGTTAATGCCACGTCGAGTGTTTATGGGCTGAACTTCCGACCACAGCGTGTGTGTTGAATTATTTCCTTCATACCTATATTTTATATCATCTATTTTCATCGTTGCGATTCCGTACAGAGCTGGAACGCTGGATTAACAATCAAAATGGAAACACGCGACTGTCACAAATAATTTTCTATGTCTTCTTCCTTCCACACTTAGATTTGTTGCATTTTTTTACTTATTATTTTTAAATATCAAATGTAAAATTATGCAACATGGAAATCATGTATTTAGTTCCATAATTGTTTTAATTTACTTTGATTTCTGACATTTGTGGCCCTCGAATATAGGGATGAAAGGTGATTTGATGATTTTGGTGACATGACAATCACAAACACACATGGACATGACACAACAGAAGCTGCACAGAGGTTCTTACTGGCTGTGAGTCCAGACGCCACACCCTCGTTAGTGTGGAAAATGCAGTTAAAGGTATACTGCGTGGAGGAAAGTTTAACCTTTGCCCGCCTTAAGAAAGGGTAACACACCCTCAACACCCCTCTTACACACCCAAAATTTCTACTTAAACTTTTCACAAAGGACCAATTTATGGCTATTTTGGCTTTAAATACCCTTTCACGAATTTACATCCACAAATCGAAAATTCTGGATAAATAACTGGGGTAACCTCTTACACACAGTACCCAAAATGTATCATTTGACACAAATATGTTCTCATTTGAGTGAAGTCAAAATACACACAAGTGGATAGTTTTGTTATCTGCTCTTCGATGTGATGAACTTAAAATAGGTACATCAATTGAGAAGGTCAGACAAAATTGTATCATAGAAAGCAACATTGGACGTGTTTTTAGCTGCGTAAATTTTTTGAACTGTAATTGCATCAACCTCAATTCCATGATTTTCGATTTTCGTAACATTGTAATTCGATGACATGTCATTTTTGCTTTACTACATGTAAGGGGGTAAATATGTATTTACATAATAATGCAAGCAAGAAGAAGAATTACAACAATTTCATTAAGTTTGTTCAACTCTTCTCAAAGTTTGCTAGGGTAGGAAATAGTGTTTTGACCAAAAATGAATTTCATGTAGGCTAGACATATAAGTGTGAATGTCAAATGAGGAAGCTCCCAAGGGTAGCCTCGTGGTCTCATCTCAAAAGAGACACGAACGACACATCCTTGTCATGTAGGGCAGCGTTCAGAGCACCTCCATACGCACCACGAATGACCAAAGGGCAATGAGGAACTGCGCCGACAATGTTTACGTTCATTATGCGAAGCACGTAGCTACTTTTACCGTGGAAAGTTGTGGGCAACATTTCATCAAAGGCTGCAACAATATTGCCACCGATGAAGAAGCGTTGTGGAATATGGCAAGGACGCGAGGGAGGGGAGGGGGGTTAAGGCACGCAGGGCACTTTCTCCGCGGCCATCGCACGCAAAATAAGTTTCATTATCTGATGGCGTGAAAGTCGAAGTTTGGTGAAATGGCCAAATAGTATTTAGGGTTGTCACGCTGGGTGATGGGAATTTTCTAGAGAAATGTTACAGCTGCGAGCTGACTCTGTTGTGTAATTACGATGCAATTACTATTCTGTCGTTTATTTTATACACCGCTGAGGAAAAACTTGCACTTAAAACTCTTTGCGGCAGAAAGGAATCATAAGTGTACGCAGACCCTCGGATTAGGGGGGGGAGGGTGAAAGTTCAGTCGGGGGGAAATAACTAATTCCATTCCACTGTTTTAGTGTATTGATGAATAAGAAACAGGGGCGTATATATTATATATAGTATCTGCCCCGACCCACCAAAAATCCCCTTAGTGTAATTAAGGCTAGTTCAATTACGTAGAAAATAATACACACATCTCTTCATAGTTGCTTGGAAATTTCATAAGCTTGAAAATACTTAATTTTCTTTAGGAGTATAATATCGTTTAATAACGGCGATAAGATTCCTCCACACTAAATTTCTAGGTGAAACTATAATAATATAGGGGTATGGGAGTCTGGAAGCGGAGCGGGGGGGGGGGGCAGATGGCCACAACTCAATCGAAAACTACATATTTCACACATATAATTTGATTTCAGTCACAGTAATTTAAATTAATTATTATAATGGGGATGCAGGAACGTGATAATTTCAAACTCAAGTGGTGTTTTCTGAGAGGGCAACACTATAATGAGGGCAATATGTCTCGTTTACCCCCCTGGAAAATAATACCTTGCTTGCCCCTTCCTGAAAAAAACTCTGCGGACGACCATGATTAGAGAAATGCCGGCGAAAGCTGGTGGAAACTGGAGAATAGTGTCCTACCATACTATGCATCTTTTTTGTTCCTGTAATGCTAATGTATGCTTTCACCTTCAAACATATATGGTACAATGATATTTTAAGGATGTTTGCTCGCTCCCTATCCTATATCCGATACACATGATCTGCATTGTTCATACATTTCACAGTACCATACACTGTCCCTTTTCATTTGTATATTTCGGATGTTCCTGCTGGTCTCTCGAAAAAAATAGTTGCCATTATGATATACAGGGTATCTATAAACGAACTCCGTAGTTTTGAAGCTAAATATTTTATAAAAAAACTAAAACTCAGGAAAAGTAAATACATATGAAGGTAATTTTATCAAGTTTTGTTTACAATTTAGTAAATTCCAATGTATGCCCCGTTTGTAGCACGGAACACATCCAAACGATAATCAACTTCTTGCATCGTCCTGGCCAGTACGTCTGAGGTGATGGTTGCCACAGATACAATAATTCTTTGCCTTAGATGGTTGACATCTTGAATTTTCTCCGCATAAACCATGTTCTTCACATGTCCCCATAGGAATAAGTCTAAGGGAGTAACGTCCGGACTTCTTGGAGGCCATGGAATAGGCCCTTTCCTTCCAATTTGTTGGAATAAACTCGAAATGGCATGAATAAAACTTGATGAGCTACTGATTTCAAAGTAATTAACTAACCTGAGTTACCTAATACAGTTTGCGCGCTATCATCGTTTAAAACCCCGGAGTTCTTTTATAGACACTCTATATACCACTTAAAATCGTGTGCTGGTAGCCGAACTCCGTAGTGAAGTGGTTAACATAGAGCGCTATGACGTCAGGAGTCCCAATTTGAAACCCCGGTCTGGGCATGGGTGTTCTTTGTGACTGTCCCTTCATCAATTTTATATCATCAGCCATCCTCATCGTCGCGATTAGCCAAATGTGGCATAAAAGTGACGCGAAATAAAGTAGTGTTGTCCACGAGACGAAATTTTGGTGTCTCGTCTCAACAATATTAGTTTGTTTCGTCTCGAAAACGAGACACTAGTTGGTCTGCCTTGTCTCATCTCGTGAGCAACCCTAAACAAAAGTCAAAATGGCGTGTTTACTTCTATATTTGTTACCCAGTTTGAGGAAGATAACAGAACACAGTAGCAAGTGTTGAACGGCAATGAGAATAATTACTATCTAACAATGAATAAATAATTTTGAATAATACGTTTAAATAAATCACATAGTGATTGAAAAGTGCATTTTTGGAGTTGTCTGGTTAGACATTATTTTCCCTTGAGTGACTTTTTAAGATTTTATTTTAGTACCTCTTTACATGTGATTAGCTTATTCTCTACTCATTATGCAGTCAAAGGCAAAAACACTAAAGGAAACAAATACTTGGAAGGTCATTAGCAGAAAGGTTCAGGCCAAGCCGGCTAAAATCCGACTAACAGCGGTCAAGCTCTGTTGTCAATTCTTCATTCCTGTTTATTACTGAGAAAGGAGAAAAAGATATACCGCTATCGTTCTTGGGCCAGTTTGCCGGGCTACAGCGTAGGACATGTAGCAGATACAGAATTCGGAACCTTCGGTTTGGCAACAGCGCTCGTTCTCCAATCACGTAGCAGAACGCTCAACTGCCTTCCTAGTTGGCGCTACGTATAGCCATTAATACAGGGTGTCTACAAATTATCTTTACAACTTCAAATCTAAATAACTAAATAATGGAACGAGGTATCTCAGTTCTGTTGCCTTCATGTAAAAGAGAAACTCTCAAAGTTTTGTTTACTGTTCTTTCAGGTACATTGAGTAAGTAGGGAAGATGTGAGGTCACATTTCCACAAAATGACTACTCCACAGGAGAAGGCACAGTGTGTTTCCTTTTCTCATAAATTATTGAATAGCCATTACTGTCGAATTTGGGGGTCTGAAAAGCCTCACGAGGTTCGAGAAATCGACCTTACATGAACATTTTCCTGGTCGATGGATTGGGAGGAATGGCCCAGTTACTTGGCCACCTAGATCACTCGACATAACCCCTTTGGATTTCTTTTTATGGGGTTATGTTAAGGATATTGTGTACCGAACGCCAGTTTCCAATATTCAAGTGCTACGACAGAGGACTACTGCAGCCATGGCAACACTTACTGAGGAGATACTAGAGCGGAAATGGCAGGAAATCGAGTCTCGCCTTGATATCCTACGGGCAACAAGGGGGCATACATAGAGATGCATTGAGGTGGTAAAAAAAACTTTGAGAGTCTCTCTTTTAAATGAAGGAAACAGAACTGAGATACCTCTTTCCATTATTTAGTTATTTAGATTTGAAGTTGTAAAGATAATTTGTGGACACCCTGTATTACCAGGAAAGGCAATCTTATGTGAATTACCATCAGAGTGGTGGCCAGTAAAGTGCTATTAGAAGTACACGAAGAAAAGTTATTTTCTCTTTATTGTTATTCTTCCTGGACCACCAGGAAGAAGATAGGGTAAAATAAACAAGACAATCTCCTTGGTGACAATTTCTTGTAATCCCGTACACTAACGACAATATAATTACGCGTTTACGATTACGTTTCGCCATTTTTTATTCAGTTACGTCACAGAGATGCAAGAGAGTGGGATCCAAGAAGTGGTTATTACATATTTATTGCCCACCACCTTTCAATCACACTCTTGGATTATGGCGTTAACAGGAAGAACGCAGGCACGCCCTTTGACATGCCGTTAAAGAGAAGGAAAGCGGAGAAGGGAGAGTGTGGTGTTGTAAGAGTAACAGATATTACGAGCATCCTCAGTTGGTGATGAGACGGTAGCTACGCAATCACAAATTTGTTTGTCGTGGACCACTTCCTGATACTTTCTTACCGATCCTCTTTTTTTTATGTTTTCCTCTGCTGTTCCACGTCGTCTTCCGATCCCTCACACCTCATGCATCTTCTGTCCTAATTTCTCTCCCCTCCCCCTTCCCCTTCCTTCTAGATTGAAGAATCCTCGAATCACTTTCTCCGGGGCGCGAGCGATGACCATAACGCTCTACCTTCAGTGGTGCCAACTGATGGAAATCGTAGCTGCCATCTGCTCGAAAACATGGCATCTCTTAGAGATTTAATAAGCTGTCTTTTAAAGACTTTTTTCACAACAACTTCCTCGCGCTTTTAGTGCACGGGCGGAATGTTCAAGTGTAGGCAATTGTTTACCAAGGGCTTTTGTTTTGGGGAAGGGTCTGAACTTAATGAATTGATTGGTTTAGTTTATTTTACTTTGCTTTCTGCCACTTTGTCTAATCGCGAAGATGAAGGGACACTCCCAAATACACCCCATTTGAACATATTCTGCCCTCAGATTAAAGTCAAGTTGATTGAAGTTGCCAATACACCTTCTTTCCTTTTTAGCGTTATTTATATTCCAAATATAATTCAGTGTTTTAAATTTCGGGGTTGAAATAATTAATATTTTCCCATTATCATACTATCTTTTACAGTTATTGTAATAATTCAGTACACCCTATTTCTTCTGAGTGGCTGAAAGTAATAGTAATAATTCTACTACAGCTAATAATAATAATAATAATAATAATAGTTGATAAAATTATTTGATCGCGATTTCAGTTTTCTCAGATAAAGGGAAAATTTAGACGATTATTGATTGAAACTAATATTATACTTGCTGGTTGTGGCAACACTGGAATGCTCTCACGTTGAACTTCCTGCAATAGTTACGTTACACTAACAACTTTGCCATAATTGTTTGTGCGAATTATGTAATCCCTTTCATTTCGTTTCATGACAAACCAAAAAGACTCGAAGTCACGAGAATAAGCATTCAAACTTCCTCTTCTTCACTAAAATCAATCTGTATCAGTATCTATTTCTGAATATGCATCCTCTCCTATGTACATATTAATGTGTTCACGTCAGGATTAGTTCACACAATTCACACAAAATGTTATAATATCTGGATCTAAAACTGATGGAGAATCTGGTGGACTGTGAAGGTTATACATAGTGTCCAGATATTATTCATCCCCATAAATGTTGTCCATTAAAAACTTTCCATGCAAGTGGAGTGAAGGTCCATTAGTATTAATATGAAGAACATCGCAAAGAAATTATTCCATGTACTTGGCAACACTCGATACCATCATGCATTTCGGCTAAACAGTGAAAATGGCGACGGTGGAGGAAAGGGCAATGTGTCTGTTGTGGTTGTTGGAAACAAGATCTCCTGACGCCCCTAGATTTATTTATGTGGGGTTACGTGAAGGACATCGTCTACAGCAAGAAAGTTACGGACCTGGTGGAATTGAAGCCCAAGATCGAGGAGGCTGTGGCATCAGACACCGTGGATATGATCCGCAACACTTGGAGTGAATTCATCAATAGACTTGATATTGTGAAAGCCACTCAGGGTGCCCATGTAGAGGTTAATTAATAATGAGAAGTATGTTCACTAAAATTATTTGAGTCAATAAATATAATTCCATGTCTTTTGTTGCCGAGAAACTGTTTACACTGTTATGGGGTGAATAATTTATGAGCACCCTGTATAATACAACCGCACAATCCATACTCACTCCTAATATTATTAAAATGGCTCAGTCAGCCTTTATTCCCCGAGGTTGCAGATTCCCACACATGGGATCAGCCATCCCGAGAATCGAACCTTGGTCTCCCTCGTGGCGGTCAGACGGCCTACCGATTGGACCATCACCTATTCGGTTATGATTAACATATGGTGATTAACACAAAACGGAGCAAAACAGAGATTCATGGTTCCGGTCTCGACGGATAGACTGAATTCTTGTTTGTAATTTCCACCCATTAAATTCGATCATAATCGTCGTATTTATTCTAGAGAGAGAGAGAGAGAGAGGAAAGTGAAATATCTTACAAAAGAGGAACACACATTACTGATTTGGAAGTAGTTTCGAGTACTCCTTTGGCGATACAAAACTTGTAATAGCCACGAAGACGAGGTCACTTTAGCAGTTGATCGATTGATTTGTCTTATTTTACTTCGCGGTTTGTGCCTCTTGGCTAATTTGCGAAGATGGGGATCAGTGATGAAATGATGAAATTGATGAATAGACATTTTACAAACAACCATGTCCGAGCGTGATTCGAACCCGGACCCCTGGCGTTCCATCGCGATGTGCTAACCACTTAGCCACGGGGTTCGGCTCACTTTAGCAGTGACTAAAATAATTTTGTAACATAATGTCGTCGCCTTGTAATCAAAGGGTCTTGGGTTCGTTACCCATTGAAGGCACATTGGACTTCGGATCCCACTTTAATCTGTACGTCCAATCCCGATTAGACTATCTGTGCATAAAGTGAACTTAAAACAAAAACTGAAAGAAACTTTATTGGTAACATTTAATTTTTATTCCCCAATTATACTAAAATCTTTATTAACCCGTAGTGTAACAGGCCGTTATTGCCAGTGCCTACCTACCGACTGCTGGCCTCACTCCCACCAGCCAGTTACGGGATGGCGTGTGGTCAGCATGACGAACCCACAGTCGTTGTTACAGGTTTCCATGACAGGAAAATATTTATTGCGCGGTAAGTTTTACAAGATACAGATGTTGGAGTACTTTGTTCTTGTAAGGAAATAGTAAGACAGGGATGTCTCCTGACAGTTTAAAATTGGGCACTAAAGTGTAAATCACCAACCCTGAGACCTTCTGTAAACATACCATCTCACCGATTCGATGTATCACTCCGCGTCAGACCTTTCCGCACGCATAGAACTCGCCATGTTTAAAGTGGCACTACTTCCTTGCTGTTCACATGATTATTTTTAGAAAATAACCAATGTTGTAAAATATCATTATGTACACAAATCTCTAAGCTCATTGAAAGTTGCAATACATATTCCTACAAAATGTTCACACTTATCTTGCCTTGCCATGTCACCAAGTTATTTTACGAAGTGCACTATATTTGGCGGAACAAAAATCGTTGTTAGGATGCTTGTCAAAGTTTACAACCGCAATAAATTTACGAACTTTCTTTGTCTTGTTTTGATCATCATCATCAATATATTTATTGGACTTACAGCATTGCATATGGCTGTTTATGCCCATTATATATTTTATTTACATAAGATACAATTTACATAAAATGTACAAAAAAATTTCAAATACACTCCTATTATTTATATCAAACCTTAGAAATATACATTACCATGTTATATCATTTTGTCTAAAAAAATGCAAGTAAAATATATTCAATTCGCATGCAAGAAAGAAGCCAAATTTATGGGAAATGATTACTGGTGCAAAGAGTTAACCATAAAGGTGAAGCAATAAGTACAAAAGAAAGAGCATTGGGTTTAAAGTGAGACGTCATTTGCGGCAGCGTATCCCATACTACAAATTGGTCGTTGTTTTACCTTACGTAATGAATCCTGTAACAACGCTGGATTTTTGTGTGGATTATTTTACTTCTATGAGTTTGCAATGCTTTCTGCATGCACGTGGTTTTGTTTACAGGTCTCAGGGTTGGTGATTTGAACTTTAGGTACTGTACTTTCATTGTGCGTCAAAACGGGTAGAAAGTTAGAAGTGCTTGTCCCTTTGAACCTGAAGAATCCCGAATATAAACCCAACCTGCATGCAGATTGTACGTATTCTGGCACGGTGAAGAATCTTACTTGCATCCAAATTTACGTTTGCTCGTAAAATTCCGGGGATCTTATTGGAGAGATTTCGGAATTGCCGTCTGGAAACCTTCCAGTTGAAACAGAGAGAGATCCGGTCGTTTCATCTGTAGAGGAATTCGTATAGGACATCTTCCTGTGCTGCCGAAAAAGTTTCCGGAAGGATTTCGAAACATTCTATCTTTATTCCTTCGATCAAAGAGATGGTTCAGGAAAGGATCCTGCATCAAGTGTGGCGCTCTGAGACACGTTCGTCATAAATTCGATTCTCGGCTCTTGGCTGGGAATAGGTTGGAAGAAGATGTGTCGGTTGATCATTCGCAAGGATGTTCCAACTAGCTTACGTCTTGTCTGAGTCAGGTCTCAAGACGTGACTCCGTTACCCAAAACGTTAGGGAGCTTTTCGCGTTCAAGCGAGTTTTGCAGCACAGAATTGTGTGTGGGTTCACGGTTGAATTTAGTGATGGGAATGGTAATTACTTCTTTTGTAATAATTATTCCATAAAACACCATACTCAGAATGCCATTTCGCAGATAATTAGAACATAACAAATATGCTACAAGATCACAAATAACATTGACTTGTTCTTTTCCTTCAGTTCCAATGAGAAAAGAGAATGGGGTGCCGTTTATGGAAGACACCCGAATGTCAACCTCTCCGTGGGTTGCATTTTTGCACGCAAACGAGGCTCTGGTGCCTCGACTCATAACCAGACAGTCCTCTGTGGGTTGGTGCTTATGTGTTTGTGATTGTCGCTTCGTCCATCTCATCTTATCACCATTCATCTACATCGTCGCGATTAACCAAAATGTAGAAGAGCGACGTAAAATAACCTAATTCAATCGATCAATCAACAAGCTAAAAGTGGAAGAAAGCATGTGATACAGGCAAAATAAAGATAATCCATGTTGACCGAAGTAAACCTGTAGTTCTTGTCTTCGCCACGAGTATGTGTGCAATCAAAATAAACTTTCTTGCTGTTTCACTTACACGTACAATAGACCTGTATCTTTCTCTATTCCTTTGTACTATTATTACCGTTATTCCAGTTATGTTATATTTCATAACTGTACAAAATATATACGTAGTGCGTATAGCCAGCCGGCTTGCACACGGGTAAAAATAAAGCAATATCATATCAACTACTTTCCAAGAACTGAAACGAAAACGATTGATTAGGTTTATTTTACTTCGCATTTCTGCCACTTTTGGCTAATCGCGAAGATGATTATATCATGAAATTGATGACGGGACATTGACAAAGAACGCCTAACCCCAAGCCGCGAACCCGGGACCCCTGGTGTCGTAAAGCGCTGTATAAGATATGTAGTCTCTAACTGCAAGGATTGGAAAAATCTGAGAGTTTTTTTTTATTCCTCTGTATAAAATGCGTTTGCTCTTTCCTGGTTTCTCCCACTCATCCACGCTTTCAAGTATTAAGGGTAAGTTTTCTCAGCTCGCTACTTTATTTTACAGAAAATTATAATGGTAGCTTTATTTTAACTAATTTTTTTCGCCTTTGATCGGCGACATTTAAATTCTACATAGTTGCAGATAAAGGTGTAAATTCAATTCGCAGTTTGTCCTCACGCACGCGTCCTCTAAGCATCAGGCGCACGTCAAAGCACCTCCCTTCGAATGAATGCATTGCATACTCTCCTCACGACCTCCAAGAGTTTTTCACAAAACGAGGAAGTCAGGTAACCAACTCAACAGCATTCAAACTGCTCGCAAAGAAAATTGAATTTGTTGTGTGAAGGAGTTTCAGAACTGCCACATGATGGATTTTGCAAGCGAGCGTAAGACAGAATGAAACATGCCTTGTGCTTTGGATACACGAAGAGGGACTTTTCGCACAGACTTACTTTTCAAAAAAGTGTGAAAGGGATCGCTAATGCAAGACGAAAGCTCTCTTGAATGGTTTATTTATAACAACTAGGAGAAGGCAATATTTGTTTGTTTTGTCTTCTGTGCCAGTGAGTTTTGTAAGTTGTAACGTCCCTTCCACGTTGGCGTTTGTTCGAGTTTATTTTTAAGCCCACTTTAAGTACAGAAAGGCTAATCGGCACTGGACTTACAGTGGGATTCGAACCACTATGTGTCCCCACCGGGTATCGAATCCCGGACCCCTTGATTACAATATCTCGAGGTGGTCAAATGGGGAAAAACACACTATTCATGTATGGACTTATGCTCTGTCGTTTGGTGCACAAACACAAAGTGATTCTCATCAGCTCTTCAACTAGAATTCGTCTCATTCTTATGTTCGGAACTTTTCCAAAATAGCAAACGCATTGCATATGTGCAATTTAATGTATGTGCAACTTACATGTTTTACTGAGAAGCAACATTTGGAAATTGAATGAGTGCAGAAACCTTAAATTGATCGATTGAATTGCTTTATTTTAATTAGCTTTTTGTGCCACTTTTGGCTAATTTGCGAAGATGGAGATGAGCGATGATATGATGAAATTGATGAATGGACACTCACAAACATCCATGCTCAGGCCTGGATTCGAACCCGGGACCCCTGGCATCGTAGCGCGCTGTACTAATAACACCATCACGGATTTCGGCTATGAAGAGAGAGAGATTGCATTTCTTTCCTTTTCTCCTTCGAATTGTAGTCTTGACTTTCTTCATCCTCCGGAAACGGGCCGTTGGATCATGATACTTGTCGGTTCTGGATTCGATCGTGAGTCAGGGTGTAAGCGTCACTTTGTAATGCGATTGACACCCAACATTCATTTTGCCAACAACCACTGCACTGCATATAGTTATCATGTGCGTGCTTGTTAAGTGAAATAGATATGATGCATTTAGTTTTCTGTGCGTACCTTCCATCCGGTTTAAATGACGCAAAATCACGAAAACATAAATTACGCCGGAGAGAATTACATTTTAAATATTGTTGAAAATGTAAAACTTGCAGAAAACTCGCAGAGTTGCAACACTGACAAATTTTATGGAATACAGATGATTCACTGTTCCGTACTCCCTTGCTGTACGAGGAGTCTCCTGGGCTGTGTCGTTAATAGGAACGTACGATGTAAGGCCACGCGGATTTATGAGCGTACACGGTCACACGTGGGGGCCCCTGGTAGCCAGAAATAAATAACTGTCACATTTCATGGTAAATGTTGCAATGTTTTGCCGCGTCCTCGTGTGAAAGTGTGCAGAGAGAAGGCTAGGAAGTTAGAAGGATGTTTCCCAATTTCAAAGCGCGGGCATAATGTACTGCTTACCTTGCTGTACTTTGATTAAGAGAAGGAGGGGCCCAACTTTTAGCGCCCTGAGGTTACTAATGCTTGGATGGTCGTGGAAAAGGTGACCTCATTAAGTCTCTTGAGTAGTACAGGGACTCTTGGTTTAGCATTGTTATGGCCCAGTGTTATCAAATGTTAGTAATTTTTGCTTTCTGTTTTGGATGTTGAGTATTTTGCAGTTTATTTGTGGTACAAATCGGTGCTTCATTAGCAAAACTCGGATTTTTATGTAGTCAAGCACAAATAACAAATATCGGCCAATGGAGTAAATTCCATGTTACATATTTTAAGGTACATTACTTATTCTCGGTTCCATGCTCTATTGAAGGGTGGGGTGACAGAAAATATGAGTGGGGAGATAGGGGGTGAGTATTATAGACATATCATTATGCCCATAAACACCATATAAAATGTATATGTGGGCTAAAGAACTATATATTTATCTACTTTCTTATGTTTCCTGGGGCGTCCAGCCCCATTCTCTCCTGGCGTGGTCACTGTGCCAGATACAGTAGCATGTCGGTTAAATTCATGTTTGTGTGTATTTGAGGATATTTAGCCTCATGTAGACAATTTTCAATAATACCAATTTTGTATTTAAAAATCAAAATGATAGTTCTTTGGAGAAAAGACCTTTCTCAAGATCTGTTACTTTATTTCATTTCGAATTTGTGAGGTATACTCAAAAACATGGATTAAGTAATTTGGTTTGATTTGGTGTTTTAAGTTCACTTTGTGCACAGTAAGGCTAATCGGGACTGGACCCACAGTTTATAGTGGGATCCGAACTAATAGTAGTATAATAGATAATAATGCCAATAGTAATAGTTTTTATTATTGCCCAAGCTCTTCGGGAGCTTTCAGACCAAAGCGACACGCAACGCATAACGCTTGGGAACGCGCCAATCAACAGCAACGTTGCACATCGCAGCGGCATGACAAGCCTACAATCTCTCATACACTTTCATACGAGACTTCGAAATCCTCTTAAAGGTATAGGATTCATATAAAAGTTTCCTTCCAATGTCACTCCTTTCTTTAGACAGTGGAGATCTTTTCCAGATTTCCAGCTAGCGTCATCCTCCAGCGGAAAAATATAGTCTATGGGGAAGCCGTCTTTTATATTGCAGGCTTTTGGGGGTCATTCGTGTTGTTGAACAAAGAAGAAAAGAGTCCCGACCTCTGGGATGAGCCAACTGACAACTATCATGTCCGGCGGCCTGCTTCCGGAGGATGGAGGAAGTCAAGACTATAATTGGGAGGAAATGACGAAATCATTTTGGACCTTTTTGAACAGAAATAATTGCAATCTCTCTCTCTCTCCCTCTCTTTCCATCTTTCTCTCTTTACCTCTTTCTCTTTCCTTCCAGGGGGAAGGGATTTATACAATTTGGACTCATAGGCTATCCTTTGTTTTGGGCATCAACAGTTTTGTTATCATGGTACTTCACTTCCACTAATTGCGTGCTTTGTATTAATAACACTTGTGAACTTTAAAATAGAGACACACGTGATTAAAATTTATTCAAATTACACTCCAATTGCATTACAATGCTGAAAATAGGGTGTATGATGTATGAAGTTATTAAAACACTAGAAACTCCGTCCTCCTATCTTCTTTCATGAATTACAGTTATGTAACCAAGAAAAATTAGTTGACTGACATGTTTTATTTTCCTATCATGACAATCTTAAGGAATTTTAATAGTCGATGGTGCTTGTCACTTCTGCTCTTTCAGCGCTTCCTGTACTTGTGGTCCCTAGGCTATAGCCTAGGATAGCCTAGTGGCAAATCTCCGCTCAAATACAACACGCATGTTCAAGTTACATGATACTTTCATATGTGCGATGTATCAGATACGTTTTAAAGTTTCTGAAATCAAAATGGGACGAATTGTAGTTTATTAGCGCAGGAGAATTATTTGGTGTTTGTGTCCCAGTCGACAGAGCATATGGAGACTGGTTCAATTAAAGAGAGAATTTGATTCTGCTCAGGCATTAGTACACGGTTACTGGGTTGGCCTTCTGGGAAAGAAGGAGAAAAACTATAGACAGATATTATTATGTCGTTGCCTTTCAGTAAACTGTACGTAGGATAATGTTTGGCGCTTACATCCAGTTTTCAATTTAATGTGTTCTGTGTTCATAATGATAAGCTGTAAATACATGTCCAATTCACGAACCTCGAAACCGTTTCATATATGTTACATTTCTGGTGTGTGTGTGTGTTACGACACACATACACACACCTTCATCTCGCGATTCTGGATAGAAATTATGATACAACTTGGATCCGTTTATATCTCACAATAACGTCTGAAGAACAAATCGTCAGTATTTTTGATACGACCACTGCCCTTAATGAGCCCGTGATAAAATTACCTAAAACTTATGTTGTCGTAGCATTAATCCATCAAATTTAATTCCAGTACCAGAAAGCTAGTTACTCACTGCAGAGTTTGCAGAAACAACTACGGAAAGTTATTTTTAGCTCACAAAAATTACCCCTTCCAGGCATATAACAAAGAGAAATTGTAGGCAGCGACGCCCGGTCTCGGTCGTTCGAGGGGACCGAGCGGGTGCGTCGTGTGTCTGACGATGAGCTGACGGCCTTTCAATCGTTGCAAGAAGGAGAATGCGAGTTAATCCTTACCATATTTAAGAATACATCCCCCAAGAAATTACAAAACTTAAGTTAACTAAACTAAAGTTAATTTTTTCAAATATTTTAAAAATATTCCAATAAGATAAAGTGCAACATGCAGTGAAGTGATGTGGAAATAAGACCTCCACACTTCCACCATCTCGGCTTGTTTGTGGTGGTGACGTGATCAGCACCACGCTCTGGACAACTTTACACCTAGGGCTGAACCCAGGAACCCATTTATTAGGCTGGGAGAACCCAGAGCCACTCCATGCACGGACGTTGCAGGAAAAGTTCTCACCAGAAATTTATTCATTTATTTATTTATTAAACACTACAGGCAAATGCCCAGTTACAGTGCTTTAACCACCTCGGGAACCGATTGGACAATATATTTAAAATATTCAAATATTTCCTCATTGGTACAATATTGGAGTAAGATGTGTGTGAGGCCTATGATATCGATTGCAAATAACTGAATCAAATTTCTTGAGAAAACTAAATATCATGTCGTATACAAAAGAATGATTCAGTAGATGTATCTGAAAAGGATGTTGTATGTTGGTATATATGATAGGTCTTTCTGACCATTGAAAAGTATTGCTTTAGCGTAAGTGGTGAAAGTTTTCTATAATGATAATGTCCATACGGGCTGTCACAAAATGGTAATTTTATAAATTTGCTAATTACAACTAAACTAAGCGACGCAACAGCCCTTTGAGGGCTAAGACCTGTCAAGCGACTTTTTTCCCACTGGAGTGACGTGTGATCTGCGCATCGACTCCCATCGCCTCTGTTAGACTTTCGAGACCAGCTATCGCTTTCAAGTAAAATTTCCAATTGATATTACCAAAAATATAAATTATAAATTCAGGAAATATGTAAGTTATGCAATCATGCAACTTGAGATTTCTGTGCATTAAAACTGGAGAAACGTGAATAATATTACATTATTTCGCAAGTCAAATGCTCAGTATATTGGAGAGAATGGCCTACACTCAAAACATGCCGTACTTGTCCTATTGATTATATAAACATTAAATATATATTGAATAACGATTGGAGTGTTATAGGATTAGAAAACTAAGGCGTTAAGAATAGTACATGATAATAAAAATACAAAATCTAAAAATTCCCTTATATATTCATTACATGTAAAGACAACACTGGCATTATGTAAATTGAGCCTACTTAAAAATTCATTATTTTGAAATTGCTATCGGTCTGGTTGTTATGCGCTTACGCAACTAAAATATGCAACATGGATCCCATGGCTAAAGACAAGTAAATCATCTGAAAAAGTAAACTCTTACTTTTCCATCACTTTCTCCTTTCATTTTTTATTATTTTCTTTTATAGAGGTGTTTCCAACTAACAAAGGCTTCCAAAGGGCGATGAAAATATGCAACATTTTCCCATTTGGCACGATTCCTGCAGGCGATGCAGTTGGCCTAAATACCAGGCCACCTTCTCTAAAGGCTAAACGGAACTGCAGCACCATTCTATGCATTGTAGATTCCGTTATGTTGGATGACCGGTAATATTTTTCGCACAACACCCCGCATTCCGGTCAGAAGAAACATTGCCCTCTCTTTCTCTCGTGGCCTTTGGAAAAATAATTATACAGATGAACCGTCAAATAAGATGCACTGGAAATTACCTATTGGGTTGATGGTGCTGCGTCTTATGTTGATGATAAGCGCGTTATGAATATATGGAGCGGGCTTTAGGATCGCACTCAATGCCTGCTAGTAAGCATTGCAGCAAAATAAGGCTGCAACGACTTCAAGCACATGGTGCTCTAATTCTGCGTACCTTAATCTCTATTCACATTAGTCAACTGCTCATTATGGGCCGAATTTCAACCGTTTTTGTTTCGTATTTTTAGTCCGTTGTTGAGTCTAATATGCTGTATAATGTCTTTAGCATTTATTTGAATGCAGTGTTATTTTAACATTATAGCCATTGTCTAGTGCTTCTCAGAGCACCTATTGTTTCAGACGATCGGTGATGGAAATCGAACCAACGAGAAACAGATCTATGATTCACTAAAAATCCCTTACGCTAAGCAACTACTCCGCAGCAATAATTGTATATGTGTAGTTGCGTTGAAACTTTTCCAACCGTCATATATCGTTTATACCAGCCTCCTCAATATGCAGTGGCGAGTGGTTACCATGGCGCGATACTACGCCAGGAGTCCAGGTTTCGAATACCGGCCTGGCCTGGTCATGATGTTCGTTTTAAGTATTCATTAATCAATTTCATCATATCAGTCATACTCATCGTCGTGATTATCCAAAAGGGCAGAAAAGTGACGCTAGATAATGAAAATCAAATCAATATTAATTTCTGGACCATACCTCCAACATTAATATAATTGTTACTATCATTATTCTTACAGTGGTATTTTAAAAATCAGTTGTATTTTTTGCATTAATTGCAATTTATTGAATTGAATTGTTATTTTAAGTCCAATTTATGCATAGAAAGGCTAATCGGGACTGGATCTACAGTTTAAAGTGGGATCCGAACCACCGCGTATCGAACCCGGGACCCCTTAATTAAAATGCGACGACACTACCACTGCGCCATGGGGAGGCCTAGGTAATTGCAATTGAGTTTCCTAAAATAATTTTCAATAAGTAAAGAGAGTAACGAAGTTTCAAAAACATATTATTTGCAACAGTAATTACAAGCTGGACGGTTACGAAGTTACTTAGCGAGTTGCACTATTTGTATTACGTGTTTTTTTTTTTAAATATATTACATTGTCATACACTGAAATGCTAGTTCAACAATGAAATCGGGATTAATTTGAAGGTATTATTGTAATTGTAAAGCGCTGGGACAAATTTGTGTGTTAATTGCGTCACGTACATACGAGTCTGGGCTTTCCAGTGTCAGTTCATAGTAGCTGGATACATTCCCTTTAATCGTAGCTGTTCTGTACAAAGC
This sequence comes from Lepisma saccharinum, assembly GCF_977018435.1. NCBI lineage: Eukaryota > Metazoa > Arthropoda > Insecta > Zygentoma > Lepismatidae > Lepisma > Lepisma saccharinum. The sequence continues at coordinate 41,078,366 of NC_139242.1, read as the reverse complement.
CGTTCGATTGGAATATCTTTTGTTGCGACCCCGAAGCTTGTCCGTTACGAGCCTTGCATTGTTTCAAAATGCCTCTCGGAGCGCTTCAAGCACCCCCTCGCTCCTCTCCAATTCTGAAGTTACTACTCCATAGGATCTCGTGCTGGTTCCATGGAACACTTCATTTGGTTCTTTGTTTCTTCTGCCTCTCATCCTTCCATTCATACTATTTCTTTTATTTAAAAAAAGGACTAAGAAAGTTGAAACTACGTACAGTCACCGGGATAAAAATGGGACACCTACTACTCGTATCGAATAAGAAAATTGGAAATACTAGAGTTTGAACTCTGAAAAAAATTTACCATTAAACCCACGTAAAAACGAGTAACATCAAATTTAGCTTATTCAGTTCTGCGTCAAGCTATGGTAACCAATTTGTTTTTACGAGGCTGTCTGATCTTTTATCGTCGTGAGAACAAAAAAAAGTGTCCGTTTTTTGGTGTTTTCCAAATGACCACTCTCTTTGAAATTCCGTAAATGAAAAAAAAAAAATATGGTCCAATCGTGATGAAATCTATATACAGTGCAGGTAGAAAGGTTTTAAACACAAATCTTAATTTTCGGATTTTTGAATATCGGCCAAACAAGGTTCTTATAAATTTTGTGAAACAACTTGTTCTTAGTATTGCATATGCCTACAAATACGATCTTCATCTTGTTTTGAAGCTGTTTGCAGCTGTTTTTCAAACGCATTATCATTGTCAATTCTCATAGCGAAACCGATTTTATACAGATTTTTATTCAATGAAGTAAACATGTGTGTTGAACATGGCGACACCGCTCGCAGTGACAGCCCCCAGTTTCCACGGTTTAACTGACATCGCGGTAATGACAATGACAGTGGTTTCACCAAGATCATCTTCAAGATACTTTCCAGACTCGAGAATATTCCAGTTCTCCTTGCCGTTGATGCTGGCAAGATACCAAGATCGCTATGTTGTCATCCCGTCAACTTGGAAACAATTTGTCCGTTTCATTTGGAAATAATCTCCCGACTCGGACATCGCGTTGTGAAAGTTGACATGCTGTTGCCTTATGCAAATTTGTGTCACAGATCCACCAAGCGTCCGTTTTGCTGGTGTCTCCCGTCGTTCTTTCCCAACGGGGAGACCGCATCCACGATTCCGCATGTCGCAATGTTCTTTCCCAAGGACGAGGATCACTTTCGGACCCCATGGTTCTGTTTTATTTTGATTGACGGAGCATGTGCTTTATTCCAAAGCCAAGGGGGACATCCTAACTGTTCTCTGCATTTATATTTCTTCAGTATTCTACCTTAGAAGATTACGACAATGGATAAGGAACGGGGACATGGACCAAGAAACGTCCATGGTGTGCCTTAGAACCGAACCAAGATTTCTAGGATCCTGCCGCATTACACACACTGAGAGAAGAGTATGTAGTGTTGCACCCTTTAGCATTAAAGTGTTTTAGTGCACATCAAGATTACCATGTTACGTCCAATAAGCAGAGTTTGATATGGTTAGCGTTTTGAGAAGGGAAACTTTGAAAACTTGATATAGTCGACGCGCCAGCTACGTTAAAGACCGCCTGGCTTTGAAGTCCACGGAGCGCGCCCACCAACTGCAACAATCACATTCAACGCACAGTGTTGCCACACATCTACTCTACGCCACCTTGTCCCTCCGCGCACAAGCACGTTCCCACGGTCTCCACATTGAAGTTGCAAAGTACGGCAACAGCGTATCCGCAGTCATGTGACTGAGACTCCACGTGGAGTAGACGAGCAAAATGACAGCTGCGCCCATTGGCTGAAGGTTGAGTGTGATTGGACGAAAACAACTCGCCCGCTATTTATCCCCACCCACGTTTGTGGCGGCGGCTTTCTTTAGTTCTTTGACGTTAACGAAGTAAACGCATGGAATTTTTTTTTTGCCTACTTAGGAATCGAAAAGCATCAATCAAGTTTGATGCACCAATTATCACAGTGAAACTTTTAATTTTGGTTTCTTTGAAATGATATGGTATTCTCAGATAATGCATTTTAGTGCATCACGCGTAAAAGTACCCTTTGATCCATTTCTGTGTGTATTTTGGTGCAGCAAAAGTGCGCGTCATTAGGAGTTTATGCAATTTTATGTGTTACTGGAGCAAATATATTCGTATCACGTGACACATGCTGGGTTTTGTGCATAGGTTGCCCGCACATAGATACCAAATGCAATGTCGATATCCCTTTTCCCCGATATCGTAATGGTAACGTCGTCGCCTTGTAATCAAGGGGTCCAGGGTTCGATACCCTGTGGAGGAACATGCTGGTTTGGATCCTACTTTAAACTTTAGGTCTAATCCCGATTAGCAGTCCTGTGCATAAAGTTAACTACGATAGAGAACATACAACTCGATATCCTTTTAGTTGTTTGAAAAACGCACAAAGATTTGCACTTTTTTTGTGTTGATGATACGTACATATGTTCCCCGGCTATACACACGTGTAAGAAGAACTTATAGATGTAGCTACAGAATGCTCCATTCCCCAATCTGATATCTATAATGTTGTGTAAGCGTTGCCAAAATTTATAGTTTCTACATTCTATTTTGACTCAGAAAATTGAAAAGAAAGTTAGAGAGGTATAATTGTAATTTTACAAAGACGCTGAAAATAAAATATAAAAGTTGAAATACGCCCTCTATGGCCTAACATCCGTCGAGGACCAAAACCCACAAAACTTCTAGGCCGACGAATGATCTGCTCTTCCTTCGATGCTGTTATCTGACATTCTGGACCGGAGTCGGTTTCTTCTTCTTTACCCCCCTCCCCCCGTGCTAAGCGATCCCCGAAAATTCCAAAGTGTCCATAGTTTGAGATTTGTTTTAAGCTCACTTTATGCACGGATAGGTAAATCGAGACTGGGCCTACAGTTTAAAGTGGAATTCGAACAAGGGACCTCTTCACTACAAGACGATTAAATTACCACTTATTACTTAACAATTACTTAACTGTGCTATGCGTACCGCTATATTGCGACTTAATAAAGTTTTTAATTCTAAAAGAGGCTCTGGCCTTCTCGATGGCGTTGTGTTAACGATATAGCCACGTAATCAAGGGGTTCCATGTTTGATTCCCGGTGGGAGATCGTTGGCTAGTGGTATGAGTTCCACTTGGACTGTTGTTCCAGTGATCCTATTTGAGCATAAAATGAACTTAAAACAAACTTTGATGAACATTTTCAACCGCAAGAAACGCTTATATACAAAAACTAAATATGCTGACCAAGGCAGTAAAAAACATAAACGTTAGTTTATGTTTTTTAATAAAAAAAATTACTGCCTTGGTCAGCATATTTAGTTTTTCATAATCATGGAAACAAGGCTTAATGGGCTTATATACAGTTAACGTACAAAAATACATCTAATCATAACGGACACTTATGTTGGAAACATGGACTTACATGCACTAGAAAAAGAGTGATTTTTTTATCTGACCAGCAACTCTAGGATTTTGTTTGTTTTATTTCGCCTGTCTGCCACTTTTGATAAATCGCGAAGATACCATGAAATAAATGAGTAGACACTCACAAAGAACACCAGTGCCCAGGTCATGATTCGAACCTATGACCCCTGTCCTAGCAGCGCGCTGTGATATCTACTCCGCACGGAGGATGGCTGACCAGCTACTTTACCAGAATTTGCATCTACTACTCGTATAATTGATACGAGGGACAATTTGAGCAAATATGCCGTTTCAAACCCCTTGTTGATATTAATGTCCATTAAACATTATTATTAATAATTCAGCATTTTGAAACCTACAAGACAGCTTTGATAGCAACACCCAAATCAAAATTATTTTAGAGAGATTTTCTTTGAACGTCAAATGTAAAAAAAAGTAAAGTGAAAACATCGTTTCTTGCTCGAGAAGCACAATCTCCAACCGGTCACGATTAGGGATTATTCTTTTTGACCTAACCATTCTCCTGTATCTAGTTTCCCTCTTTTTTTCTTCTTTTTACCTTGTTCCCAGGAAGGAAGAGAAAGAGGAAATTGTGAGGTGCATTTCCTCGTGAGAAGAGTGGAAAAGAGTTTCTTTCTAATCAAGGCGAATCCGATTTCTTAAATTCTCTACCAACTGGGTGAACACTGGGTGATGTTTGGGTGGGATGGAAAAGAAGAAAAAACTTATATTGCAACGGTTCTGTCTCTTTCTGAAAAGACCACAGACTCTAAGCGGCGGTAAAGAGTAGAGAGGCGAGAAGGCACGTAGGGTGCCACCTACCAGCTCAAATAACCTTCAGTGTTAGATTATTACGATCTCTGTGTGTACACCTCCAAAAAAATGTATATTTCCTCGCATAAATATTATGAAGTTTTTAGATCACTGCAACGATTGTTTTGCATCACTTGAGTTTCGCAGCACTTGGAAGCAACGCAGTTGTAAACAATTACCTTTAAGTAACTATAACGGCAAGTAATTACGTTTCAATATGCATAACGTACAACTATTCGTTGTAAAAATTACATTTAAGAAACTATAACGGCAAGTAATTAAGTTTCAATGTGCATAACGTACAACCATCTGTTGTAAACAATTACTTTTGAGTAACTATAATTGCAAGTAATTACGTTTCAATATGCATAACGTACAACCATCCGTCCGTCAGCAGGTTTGTCCGCATTGTATTATATCCATATATTTATATCTTAAGTGTGTTCATTAGTCCGTTCATGTAGATATCCGCAAAACACAACTATTAATATATCAATATATGTAATTCGCACAACACCATCTGTTGAGGACTTTTGCATATAATAAAAATTTAACGTCCCTTAACACATTTTTTTTACGTCCCTTATTTCTAAAAATCCCATGGGTGCTTACATCATGAGGGAAAGGTATTCCTAAACTTTCTGTTTCCCAGGTGTAGGGGGTTTTGGCTGTAAACGTATCAAAATAAAAGTAGTTTAAAGCTCCTTGGAGATTGAATTTCTTGGTATTCATTTCAATTTTGTTATTTTTCGCAAGAGTATTATGTTGAAATAGTATGATGTACAATTATGATCACATAACTGTTAACATAAGATTAAACTATATAAATCCTGAATATCGCGCAGTTTTATAATATTGGTATCGGAGTTCTTCAACTTTAGTAAAATATAAGCAGATCTTTCTTATAAAAAGACAATAGGATAAACCGTTCAGTTTTACCAAAAGGACTTGCTTCCCCACACACCCTCCGCTGACACCAATGACGCACAACAACCAACATCCAACTAGAAGTTGATCGTGGTAGGCTATTCAATTGGAATGAGATAGTAATTGGCATCTATTTTTAACTTCTCTGTGGCGATAGTCTGCGAGGTGATAGGCGCGGTGTGACACCGTTTCATAACGGATATTCTTTCCATCTGGTTGCCACCAGGGCAGTAGCAAAGGGCAAGAAGACATCAGATAAGAGCAGAAGTGTGCAAATGCGACGTAATAATCTCATTTGCCATATCAAATCAAGCCGTAACTTCTCCCGACGTAGGGGGACTTGCGTTTGGAGCCAGAAAACCTGTCGGGTGAGGCAAGTGTTATTCAGAAGCAGCGAACGACGAGCTGCAGACTTTCCCCTGACCCCGGTGGTGACCCAAGAAGGAAGAAATTCCAGTAGCCGATGCTATCGGAGAAGGATGTTCACATACCGTATGTGAGAAATTGCTCGGGCAGCTGCATTCAGTGGCGTGTGCAAGATTCTTTCAGAAGGGGGGGCCAGTTTATTTCACGGTCGTGGCGTGACTGCTGACTTTTTCGCATGAAAAAAGGAATCCCCTAATCTTTGGTGGAACTTCGGCCGTTATTTGCAATTTGGTTGTTATGGCTTGGTTGAATTATTTTATTTTACTGCTAGGCTAATCGTCAAGATAAGGATGAAAGGTGACGAGGTGAAATTGTTGAAAGAACAATCACAAACATACACGGTAAAGGTAAAGTGTTCCCCTGTGCATTGCACCACGCCATGAAGGCGTATAGGGGGTGTGGGGGTAACGCCCCACACTTTCTTGATCCGGTCGTGAATGGGGGTGATGTGATCAGCATCACGCCCCTGACCGCCTTTACCCCCCAGGGTTTCCCCCAGGTACCCATGTTATTCGACGCTGGGTGGGTGCCGGGACCGCTTCCACCGTTAGAAAAGTTCCCGGATTTGAACCGACCTAGGATCGAACCCGGGACCTTGAGCATGGTAGTCAGACGCGTTACCGACTGAGCCACCGCGGACAGAGCACAAATCCTACGGTGTATACTGGTTGTGAATCGAGACGCCAAAGCCTCGTTACTCTGCAAGATGCAGTCCAGGATGTACTACGTGGAAGAGAAGTCAGCATTTGGGTGTCTTCCAAAAAGGTCACACCTTACACTCTCACCATAGTTGTGTCGTTGATATCTACGTTCTTCAATATACAATATACACATACACCATATTAATATACAGGGTGTCATTTTAATGGCGCACACGGACCACAGATTCGTATAGAGGACATCAAAACAAACATCTTTTCTCAGTAACATTTTTCTCGTTGGTGCATCATTTCGGCGCTACAGCTGTTCAAAAAATACCGTTTTGCCGCCTGGATGCTGGCAACCCAACACAACATTTGATCGTATCTGTGACGGCATTTCCTGCGGCGAAATAGCGCACGGCAGAGTTGCAAGGGACACACAAATTTTGTGAAAATTTACAAACTACCAACCACATGATTAGGTGTAAAACGAAGCGAGAAACGCGTCCAGTAGACCGAACATCATAGTCTACCAGCCAGAAGGTCAGCAGTCATCTCAGGGGAAGGGGAAAGTGAACCGATGATATGAGAAATGGTAAAAACGTATTCAAAATGAAGTGTCAATTTCGGATTTTGTCTCAGCCTACATGTCAAATATCAACAACAATACATTTTATTGGACTTACAGCTTACATGTGGCTGTTTGCGCCCAGTTACATGTCAAATATTTGCAAATCTCGTTGCAAGATTGGTATCTACAGGTTTGTGTCCAGATGCCTTGTGGTACTTTTGTGCTGATAACGGAAGTATCCGAGGTTCACGTTGTTACATTACGGCTAAAACACGTACAGTGGGATCCATGAGTATTACCGTGCAAATTGTCCATGACTATTTTCATTAATTTTTCTCTTACATCCTATGTGTTTTTAAGATATGCATTTTTATGTATGTGGTGCAGAAATTGTCAACAGCTTGTTTTGAGTTTTCTTTTAATTCTTGAAGCTCTTATTGGGTAAAATAAAGTGCACGAACATGGTGATGGACAATTTGCAAGGTAATACTCATGGATCCCACTGTACAACCACAGTAACAATCTAATTATGAATCAGTAGCGAATATACTGTCCTGTTCATAGTTGCAAACTATTACATTACATGTATATCCGGTGCATAGATAAACACAGTCGTCGGAGAGCTTGGAGCTTGTATTACTACTACTTATATCCCTGTTTTTCAACCATTTTTGTCACTTGTCTCATAATGCACTGAATATACATTATATTATGTGTTGCTTACCTTTGGGATTTTGAGTTCTTTCATTTCTAGTATTTTGTTATCTGTTCAGTGTGTCACAGAAAACTTGTATCAGAAGGACGAAGTGGATAGACTAAATTGTAGATGCCAACTTGGTAACTAGATTTGCAAATATTTGAAATGTAAGCTGATACAAAATTCGATATGACCACTTCCACTTGAATTCTGTTTTCTTTCTACTAGTTTTCGTGTCATTTGTTTACTTCCTGTTCGGTTAAAGAACGTGTTTTGTCGTTTTCTTTTACGGTACATAATGTGGCTGATTGTAGCTATGTCATTTTTCACAGAATATGAGTGTTCCTGGCAACCCTGGAACGCATCGCTTCAGGACGGGATATGACGTCACAAATGCAATCAAATGTTGTGTGTGGTTGTCAGCATTCAGGCGGCAAAACGGTCTTTTTTGAACGACTGTAGCGCCGAAATGATGCACCAACGAGAAAAATGTTACTGAGAAATGTTGTTTGTTTTGATGTCCTCTATACGTTTCCGTGGTCCGTGGGCGCCATTAAAATGACACCCTGTATATTTGTATTTCGTATTTTTATTTTACGTCGCTTTTCGATATCTTCTCTCATCTTCAGGTGAAGAAATTTCTTTTTGTTGGTGGTGGGGATCGAACCTACGAGAAACCTGTGATTTGACTACAAATCAGTTGTTCTAATCAACATGGCGCTCCTCTGTTATTCGAAACGGAGTGTTAGAATAAGTGTAGTTAAAATCACTAGACAATTGATAATGTAGAATTAACATTGCATGCTAATGTAGAACAATTACCAGTAACGGACTATAACTCCTAAGCATACGCAGATCTACATTTATTTCCGGGAGGGCATACTCTTTACTCTAAGCACATAAGATGTAGCCCTGAACATCGTCTTGATGTGTGATTTTTACGCTTTGACCTTCTTCCGACGGGGTGTGATGCAGGAGAACGCCATTCCATGCTTTCGTTTCGTTTCAGGGTCGTACCTCACACACCAGCTCTCATCCTCTGTAGCAATGCATTACTTTCGATATTCAGGATCATTCACCGAACTTTATTGTCAGAGGTTATATATTGGAAATATACAGTGTGTCCAAAAATAATGTTTACACTCTTTGAACTTTATAAACTATTAAAGATGACTTGACTGGACTTTTTGCATTTGAAGCTGCAATGTCTATGTTGAGCATGTGTGAGAGCATGTAGGCGTTCTTTTGTTTTAAGTCCCGTCACAACCTGCCAAGCGGTAGTCATTAGGGCTACAGCCCGATTGCGCACACTTTTCCGGTTTTATCAGTGGTATCTTATAAGCCGTTGACAAACTGTCACAATGTACAGGATTGCGCACAAAGAAATGAGGTGATGTTGTCAGATGTAAAATGTTCTCAAGCAGTTTTCACTTCTGTTGTGTTTGTTTGTGGGTGTGTGTGTGTGTTCTTACACGTGTTTTTGCTGGAAGGGTAGCATTAGATAGGCAAAGAGGATGAACCTGATTGGTGGACTAGAATGTAATGGTCGGTGTATCGCCGTATTTATACCGAAGGTCACGAGCTTCGACTGACAAAAGTGTTTGTTGTGCAGTCATTAACCTAACCTAACCTAACTTTTGAGTTTGAGTAAATTGGTGTGAAAATTGTATCTTGAAAACATTAATCGTGACTTACTGTATTATGTAAATTGGTATGAAAATTGTATCTTGACTTGCTACATTTACTGGCCAAATTATATTTTTTATTTAATCCTTAAGAGATTTACTATTTTATTTCTAATTTCTCTATCTCTCTTTTCTTGTCTAAAGAAAAAAACAGTTTTGCGCAAAGACTTTAAAGCTATCAAAGTGGCAACGTTCGATCAAAATCTGTGCCCAAGACAGATCAGTGAGATTTGTGCGCAATTCTGGATCTAAAGTGTGCGCAATTCGGATGCGGCGGTCATTAGTATACAAAAAATGGCAGAGATGAGACATTTTTCTTTCCGGAAACGTAAGAAGAGTCGAATATTTATCAAGATCTCCTGAATTAACACAGTTAAATTACTACCTGTGGGGTGCCGTGATGAATGCTGTGGACGCCACAAAGCCAGACACACTGAGTGACGTGGGACATGCAATTGAAACAACCTTCCCGCAGAAACCATATCTGCTGTTTATCGATCTGTTCAGATTGCACATAACGTATTACTTACTACCAATGGTGGTCATTTTGAACATCAATAACTTTAAGGTATGTGACACCAAAAAAATTCGTGCTTGCTGTTATTAATTAGCGTTCCTGTTATTGACGTTCAAAGAGTGTAAACACTATTTTTGGACACACTGTAATGTGCAGATTTTTCTAGATATTAAATATCATGTATATACATATCATATTCAAATCAAGACCTTTACGAGGGTTTTTTTTAAGTGAAGTTTGGTCGGATGAAATTATCGGAATTGAACCTTTAAAGTGGAATTTGAACAACTGTACAATGTACCTGACCAGGAATCGAACCCAGGACCCTTTGATTATAAGATGATAGCATTAGTAGATTTTTGTGAAATGGAAGTACGTAGTTCTACGTTCTTTGTACTGACGATGATTACAGAAAGGGATAAGCCTGCGAATTAATTTCCTCAGGCGAAACTTGATTGCCTGGTTTACTTCACTTCGCTTTTATACCACATTTGGTTAATCGCGAAGACAGGCGAGACTTTCACAAACATTTGATCTTAAATGTTCCATCAGTTAATGTTCTCGTCTTGAAAGCAAGAAACCCCGGATTCGATTTCCGGTGTAAATCTAGTTCCGATTGATGAATTTGTGTAGACTTTCTCATTCTTTTATCTCGATTGCCTTTTAATTTTGCCTTAGAATATAGTGTTAGGAAGGTAAAAGAAACAAATGAAGGACTAAAATGAAACGGTCTAACTCAGCATATGCAGATGATGTAAACTTACTAGGGGATGATGTAAATACAATTAAGAATAATGCTAAAATATTTTTAAAAGCAGCTAAAGAGATAGGCTTGGAAGTTAGAAAAGAGAAATCTAAATATGTGCTTACAGGGCAAAATCAAGTATTACGCAATACTCAAAATTTAATTATTGATAACAACTCGTTTGAATCATTTCCCAAATTCAAGTACTTAGGAGTAATACTTACAATTGAAAATTATATTAAAGAGAAAATAAAAAGCAGGCTTAATTTAGGAAATGCGTGTTACTTTTCTCTTCTCGTATAATATCTAAGAAACTAAAAGTTAAAATATATAAAACAGTAATTTTGCCTGTAGTATTATATGGTTACAAAACTTGGTCCCTTACATTGAAAGAGAAACATAAATTAAGAGCATTTGAAAATAAAATCCTTAGAAAAATATTTGGACCTAAAAGAGATGAGGAGGCAGGTGAGTGGAGAAGGTTACATAATTTAAACTACATAATTTGCATTGATGCCCAGATATTATTAGAATAATTAAATCAAGAAGACAGGCGGGCAGGCGATGTGGCACGAATGGGAGAGGATTCTTGTTGGGGAACCTGATGGTAGGAGACCTGTAGGAAAGCCAAGACGAAGATTGAGGGATAACGTTGAGATGGGACCTAAAGGAAATCGGTAAGGATGGAAAGAATTGGATTGATCTTGCTCAGGAGGAGGACAAATGGAAGGCTTGTATTGTTGCAGCCATAAACCTTCAGGTTTTAGAAGGCTAGAATGTTAGTTAGTTTATTCTTGTACTATGTGGAAAATGATTCGTAGAATATTTTTTGTTCGTTGCAATATAATGCTATTTATACATTTCATTATACCTAGTCATCTGCCAATGATCCTGGGTAAATTTAAAAATAAGTATGTCCGTGGGCAAATGCCACTTAGGAATTTGAATCAACACGTAACAACAATGTGCGAGGAGGAATTGGTTCACCCGACAGGCCCGTAGCCAGAATTGATCTCCAGGGGGGAGGGGGGCTCACGGGTTATCAGGGGGAGCTTTGTAAATCAAGTTCATTTTTCAAAAGTTTAACAGTGTTAAATTAAGGTAAATTATGTGTGAAGGAAAAGGGGGTCATTAAGTTACATAAAGTTTAGAAATATCACAAAAATACTACATTTTCTTTATCTTTTAAAATATCACTTGAAGTGCTATCTGGCTGCTACTGAAATCAACCCTTACTACACACTCCATACTACGTTTGATGATACAGATATTTATATCACACAAGAAAAGATGGACAATATTCAATCATAGTGCCTAGCTTACATTCCACCCCCACCCCCCGGCGGAAACAATAAGAGTCCCCTTTGTTCCCAAAACTTAGGAGCTGTTAACCTTTGACGCAGATGTGAGGGAATTTGCATAATGACATAAAAGTCGCAGATTTCTGTATAAACGGGAGGCCGCAACACTGCCAACGAAGGTACAGATAAAGAAGCTCCCCTGTGAAGGAACTTTCTAAAGTCTAGAGAAGAGAATCTCCTAAATATCTGCCGCTACTTACACTTCTTATAAATAAGATGAACGAATGTAATAGCTGCTGTTCATGCTCTGTGAATTTATCCTTCGCCTAAGTTGTGAGCAAAACAATATCTGCTGTCTACATTTTCACTCTTCACTGCAAACAAATTACACAAAATAGTTCTACCTAATGTGAAGGGGGCTGACCTCAGTGCCAGGAGGGCTGAAGGTATTTCCAGAGAGGGCTCAGCCCCCCCCCCCCTGGCCCCTGCCTGGCTACGGGCCTGTCATCCGAAGAGGATAAAGCAAAGAGAAAAGCGCGATAATGCAGAGAAAGCTCATGAGGATATTGTACACAGAGGAAAAGAACCCGTTAATCAATTGACAACCGGAGGCTAACCAATTTAAGTTTCTTCACGTCGGGAAAGAATGACACACTCACGAATAACCAAAATGCCAGAGAGAAGCAACGGGGTGCCGCCGAGGGTAATTACAGGAACCCCAATTATGCGCGTGTAACGAGGTATCGGAAGAAAATTTTCTCGGTACGTACGTCCTTCAGCAGTTCCCTGAGGCGTTCGAGCCGATCGTCCTGACTCCTGGTGGGAAGATAGCGAGCTTCGCTGACCCAGGCGCATACTGCCACGGTGATCAATGCGAGGAGGAGGAGATGTCTTACACTGCACGCCATCCTGTGGGGAGAAAGCAAACCTTGTGAGAATTGAAAGTTTACCACATTCCTATACCGCGTCCGTACTTTTAAGCAGAGTTCTTCGGCTTTTTTTCGGAGTTTTGTTTTAGGCGTTGCCACGTTTCTTCTTGTCAATCTCTACTTAAACAGCAGCTCAAAGAATTGGGTAAGGTTAGCGGAATCCTAACTTCTGGGAGCTAGTAAGTTTTGGGTGTCTTCAGCTGCAAAGTGGCAACGTTTGAGCCGGCCCGAAAAAGGACGAAGTTAACGATAACACCCGAAGAGCTCTGCTTAAAAGCACACATGAAGTATAGTTTCTTTACCATGCTTCGAGATAAATCAACTTTGCAGCCAATGTTTCACAAGCTGTCATACAAGGACGTATTTATAAGGGACTGTAGGGGTTCTGATCCCCCTGAATTAAATTAAATTAAATAAGTAAAATGCATGTTCACTCTTGTGAAATATGAAGTTGATTTATTCCCGGACAGTGCCTGCGAAAATTTATGAGTACCATTTCTAATAATAATATGCATAAACGTAATGATCAGAAACTGTACTTGACAACCTTTTTGATATCCAATAAATAATCAATTTAAAAATTATTTTGACATTAATTTCTTTGGTATGACGTCTGCGTTATACAAATTTTAGTGTTCTTAACTAGGCATAAGGTAATGAATACATGCTGTTATATCTTTATATTTTTCCGTGCTCATATAATAATTATTATTAATATTAATTGCTCTATTGTAATAATATTATTAATAGACATATTAATCTTATTAACCTATTAATTATAAACTTATTATTCTAATTACATTTGAGACACTTGTTGTTGTGCATGCACAAATTGGAAACACTTTTCGTGCAATCAGCTTAATATCTGTCGTTATAGTTATTGGTTCTTTATTTCAAGATCATACATTTGTTTCATATCCGATTCTTACATACTTCCATAGAATTACATTCAAGTTTGTTCTATTCTGTCCATGGCCGCAAACAGAAAGGAACTTTCGGAGGGCGTTCACCCATGCACTATACAGCATGTTTTATGGTACCGAATATAAGTTCATTCTATATATTACACGCACTGGGAGAGAGGGGAGCACAAGGTGCTACGAAGTCAGAGGTCTCAGGTTTAAACTCTTCTCAAGAAGGATTATAACCTTATCCATCAACACAAGGAACTGGGAGGAAATCATGAGAGAATATTCAATCAACTGATTGAATTGGTTTATTTTAATTCGATTTTCTGCAACTTCGCGAAGATGAGGATGAGTGATGATTTGATGAAATTGATGAAGAATACCAATGCCCAGGTCTGGATTTGATACCGGGACCACTGGCGTCATAGCGGCCTGTGATAACCACTCTGCCATGGATTCGCACAAGTTTCAGGAATTTCAAAGGTTTGAAAATCCAAGCTTTATTGTCCCAAGAGATGGTTCTCTTAGCATTTTCTCCATTGTATTTTTGTAATGCTCTGAAGAAGTTGGAAAATAATTACCGATTTTGATTTCTGAACATGGTAGAAGTTTCAGGGGAGGTGGGGATGAAGTGAATCCCAATCAACTCCTTTAAATATGCTGCAGTAGTTAGCTATCTCCAATTCGAATTTTAGTGAGAACTAAGCATTTCATTGTAGATGCAAGCTTGTGAGGACCTGAACAAGTGTTGTAGTTCCCAGAAACATTGAAAAAACAAGGACTGGACTCTGTGCGTTGACCAAGCATGGAAATGTTCTCTCAACAGGCCTTGGTCTTTAAAACGCTACAACGCAAACGAGTTTCATTAATAATGTATTAGCGGTTCATTATCGAATTCTTCGTTTCTTTTTTTGTAATTACTTCACAACAATAGATCTTCCGTAGTTGTTTTTGCTTCGTACTGTTATCCCTCCTCTACTTTCTGACCGAGGCGCGATACCAAGGGAGACGGTTATATCATATTGGGTAGTACAGAAAGGTTACCCCATTCGAAGTGTATAATTAATTAGCGCCGTGCCTGAATGCAATGCAAAACGGTAGATTATTCAACAGAGAAAGCGAGGACGCCGGTTCCACGTGATCCCTGGAACACAAAGGACCTTCATTATTTTTCTCCAGCAAAGCCCGGCCGACAACACTGAATCACATCTGCTCACCTAACAATGGGATCGCATTCAAATCAACTCTTCTCCGACGTGCAGGACGAGAAGAGTTTGGAGAAAAACCGATGGGGCCTGCAAGAGTTAAATCCCTTGTTCAAACGAGAAAAATCGGCGGGCTAGGTGTCTCTGGGGGCGATGGGGTACTGTTCCATTTAATTTTTATTCGTTCGTTTGTTTTCCTTGGATAGGGAAAAGTTCCGAATGTGATTTGGAAGGTATCGACACACACATGTTAACTTACATGCTTATTTGAATGTGTCCCATCCAATATACAAGTGCTTGGCACACTGGGACTTAGGGGGGAACTCAGGGCAGACGTAACATTAAATGTAAAAAAAAAATTATACTCATTTATTCATTCATTGTTTTCTGCCCAGAGGCAGGTCTTTCCTTGCAACCTCTATGTTGTTCGATGTTGAGCCCTTCGCCCTGTAGTAACATAGCACCCAAATTTAAAACTAAAAAAACTAATAGAATTCTGGTACAAACCTTTAATAACCACAGTACATTCAAATACTTTACGAATATTAAATACATGTTATTATTTTTTTAAAAAATACTTTGTATAACAAACTATGCAAATTGCATCTGCTTTTTGAGTAGGATTGAACGGAGTATTCTGTAGAAAGTCAGTTTTATGATGCACACAATTCACAAGATAGTACCTCTTTATCGTCATCACTGTCTATAACAGCACACGAATTGTGTGATCACTTTTTACATAGAACACACGCGACACCCAGCCTTCCGTCGAAGTAAAGTACAAGTCTCCACAGTAAAGACATGCCTGTCTTCCCGATCAACATTATCACTTGACTCTCTCTTCTAATAGAGACTTCTTCTTCATCAACTTCTTTCCGATTGTTCTATATTTTGGTTCTTTTTCTTCTTTTCCTGTTTTTATGCGTGCCATACTCTAATCAGTTCCTAACCCCATTTCGTGTGCTTCCACAAGAACAACTCTATCACTCTGAGATTTTGTCATTGTGTTTGTTAACTTACATATTTATTTTTCAATTCTCGGAGAGCAAAATATATTCATTCAGAATGCATTCTCACTCGTAATGATCACCTGCCAAAAATGCATTGGCAGTCTTGTGTTGGTATCGTTGATTGCATGCGAGCAAGCTACGGAGAAGCTGATAGAAAACGTGTAGCAAGAAAAGTTAAATGTTCTCCAGTCTCTATGGGCGAAAATGATTATTCAATACATCTGCAACTTTAGTTTCTGGATATGCTGACAAGCCCGAAACCACGCACGGCGTTCGCACTCAGACATCCTGTCCAAAACGAATGTTTCTCCCTTTTTAATCCTCTCGAAAAGAAATCTGCCGTCAATGCGGGATGCTTTTAAATTCCATGCGTCAGAAAGGAGGCAAAGCTTTTGTGAATCACTGAAAAAAATTGTGTACGATCGTTCCACAGAAGCGTCCAAAAGAAGGGGGGGGGGGGGGTAATCGGAGTTTTCTCTCTCGTTTTACGGTTAAAGTGTGTCGCGCTGGCCTTTGAGAAGATGCGTGTCGAGTTACACGTCTGGCTACATTCGTTGTTCTCCGTGCATTTCACCTTTCGCCCCTTGCTGTTTGGTGATGGGGGTTTCTACAGCCTTGCGGTTTCATCGCCGCTGTCAAACATTAGTGGAAGTGGCGCTTGAAAGCCCCTTGGTTCTCTATCCCCCGTTCCGTAGTCTGGCGTTTGACTTCTGGATAGAACCCCTCCTGGGGGAGAAAAACATTTAACTCGTAATTGAAAAATGTAATCCCAACGAGTAGGGACGTTATCGAGACGAAACTTTTCAGTGGTTAGTAAAGTATTCTCGTGAGTGATATATATGGTGCATCTGAAGAGTTTCAGCTTCGTGGTAAATATGGCGTGTGGTTGTTTCTCGGGTGAGGAATTTTTTTTATTATTTTTTTTTAAAAAAAAGTGAAAGATGATTCGTTGTACCTTAGTACCTCGTAAACAACCACAATAGATCTTTATGTACAGTCACTGACAATAAAAACGGGACACCTATATGATGAAATACTGGCTTCCCTGCAAGATGTTATGTGTGTTGCCTAACTCTACGGCGTTATGTGGCTTTTAACACACACATAACGCCTTGCAGGGAAGCCAGTATTTGGATGTAGGTGTCCCGTTTTTATTGCTTCATAAACTTCTTCTCCCTGCCTTATTACCATTAATCAAATAATTTTCAATCTCCCTTTACAAACTCACACATAAACTCACCAAACAACAATACAACTCGTGAACACGTCTACACAACGTCACATCTACTCATTCAACTCCTAAAACTTTCAAAACAAATCTATATATATAAAAATGTATGTATGTACGTATGTTTGTTCCGGCATAACTCTCGAACGCCTGGAACGATTTCAACCAAACTTGGTACACACATCACTTGCAATCTGTAAAGAAATACTTACTGTGTGGTTAAGACACCCCTGGCACCCGTAGGGTTGGGGGTGGGAAGGGAGTTACATGTAAAAATAATTGAAAACGACCGATATTAGTGTGGAATCCATTGTTTTCGGAGTCGCTAAGATCAATAGTGACACTCCCAACGTCGTTCAACTTCCAAGTTCATTTTACATTATAGTTAGAATTCATTATTTTTCTGTCTAATAGAAGATTGGGATAAATAAATACCCGGGCGACGCCGGGCAATCAGCTAGTATCATATAAGAAAACGTTGTAAGCCGGCCTTGTTCTGGACTACCGAACAACCCCGGTACCAGATCCTGCGGATTACACTGTAACTTGCAGGAATGTATTATATGTATTCTTTGATCCAAATAAAGTCACGAGGAAATGAAAACGGGGCAACCAATATTCCGTGGAAAAGACGTTCTGGTCTTTTTAGGTACCAGAACATAAGCGCATAACCTCGAATGTATGCAGCTGGAGGCTGGCATCTTCCGGGGGTTCCCCCTTTTCTTACGTACGTATTCCATTTTTATTGGCTGTGACTGTACACTTTGCAACTTATTATTATTTGCTCATAAGAAGGAGCAGCCAATTCTAAGAGCGATCCCACAAACTAAACGAAAAACGTTACGATGAAAGATTCGTTTAAGTTACAAACTATAAACCAGCATAAATAAAGAAAAAGCATTAGGTGGATTAAAAATGCTACAGATTATTCACGATACACACAGCGAATATTCTTATTTCCCACGATCTGTGATGAAAATGTGGTCGAAAAGGGACAGGTAGTTGATTAGACAAGATCGCAGATTCAAATTCCACCTTCTCCTTTTTGGGGGGGGGGGGCAGAGGAGGTACACACATCTTGGATATTTACTAAGTGCGGTGTGTAGTAATAAACGAGTTTCCCCGATAGTGTAGTAGTAAGGCCGTCGTCTTGTATGCTCTCCGATGGCGTAGTGATAACGTCGTACCTTGTAATCAAGGTGTTCCTGCCTCGATATCCGATTGGGGGACATGGTTTGGTTTGATTGATTGATTGAGTTGGTGTTTTAAGTCCACTTTATGCACAGTAAGGCTAATCGGGACTGAACCTACAGTTTAAAGTGGGATCCGAACCACTACGTCCCTCCACCGGGTATCGAACCTGGGGCCCTTTAATAACAAGGCGACGACGCTTACCACTGCGCCATGGAGGAGGCGTGACATCGTTTCGATCCCACTTTAAACTATAGGCCAAGTCTCGGTTAGCTTATTTGTGAATCACGCGGACAAAAAAAGACATCGCCGTCTTGCAATCAAGTGGTGCTTGGTTCGATATCCTGTAGTAGCCCATTGCACAGTGCTTCGTATCCCACTTTTAACTGAAGGTAAATTCTCGATTTGTGTATCTGAACATGAAGTGAACTATAAGAATTTTGACTTTGTGTGATATATATAATACTATACTATATAACAAGTACTTATTGTTAAACAGAATGTTTCGGGTTACTAAAATTGTTAATATATTGTTTTGTGTACTTCACTGCACCACACATTTATCATATTAACAAAAGATTAGATCTAACAATAATTACCATCACAAACTTTGTTACTTTAATGTATTAAACTATACCGAACTCAAGATTTACACAATATATTTGATTCTGAGCATTTCACTTGGAATCTGATTGTCTAATACCATTCAAATTGCTCGAGGAAACGCAGGAACTCAACTTTTCCTTCCACGTCGTGAACTGTAGGCAAGGCAACGAAAGTTTCCCAGCACCACGGATACATTTTAGTCCAACTTCTATTATTGTCGGTGCTTGAAGTTGGTGGAGCATGTTTGCTCGAGCCTTGGGGATACCTTGGGGAATACCCCTGGTCCATAGGTTCAACATACCAACAATGGAACGGATGATAGAATGCTTTGCGTAATTGTTCCTGGCTGGGAGATATCATTGCTCCGCAATCCCATACTTATAACAAACGTTGTTGTACATATTCCGATAGTGACTTCAATGGCAGTGAATGCATTAATGAATTTTTAAAATTAAAGTTAGTTACTGTGGAGTTGTAACATTTTTGATTGTTTTCACTTCAATCATTTCTCTGAAATTGGAACTCTCTGTTTATCTGTTAATTCTTCTCCCCCTCTTCCTCTCCTCTCTCTTTGTATGTCTCTGTGGAGAAACCTGTATAAATTCCTATTAGCGAATCAGATGCCGCGACAAAATTTGTTTTAAATCTATGGTTAAATAGGATAATCGGAACGGAACCTGCAGTTTAACACTATACAATATGTTTACTGCTCATTATCACTGTGGAATGAGTTTTCACCGGGTACAGAAGCTGGAAACCCTTGATTACGAGGATTCCTCCAGCTTTTCTGACTTAGAAATTCCATATATCGAAATGAAATGTGTGATATTTATTTTACAACTTACTTTGGGTACCGGATTTAAGTAACATATTCATGTATGCGATAAGTTGACTCAACGTTATACATACTATAATGAATTATTCTTGAACATTAAACATTATCGTAAGTTTTTTTGTGTGTGACTTGACTGCACGCCTAAAATGTTCACCAGAATTCAACACTTAGTTTTTATGTCTGAGAAAGTTACCGCAAAGATATTGAAGACAACATCAAATTGAATTGTAATAAATGAAGTAGTCAATGTTCAAGTGTAACTTTTCAACAGAAGATTACTCTTTGGTTTCTCTGTTCCATTAAATCAATTCCACATAATCAATCCAAGTCAACCGAAGGTCACGTCTAAATGCGCGATTCTCGGTTTATATACACCTCTTCTCGTTCTCGTCTCTCGTTGTTAGATGTTGTAGCATTTTTAAGAAAGATCTTACACTTACATTTACACAATAGAAGAACTACAACCAACCCAACACGTGGCTGATTTTCAACTTCCGTGATTTCAAACACGTGAACAACAAGCAAACAAGTGTTGTAAGCGAGTGTGCACTGTCGCTTACTGCATGCTGCGGACTAGATTGCTCTTTCATTTGACGCTTTCGAACTGCATTAGGACGCCAAGGGTCCCGGGTTCGAATCCCGGTCGGGCTTGGTTGTTTGTGAATGTCCATTCATCAGTTTCATCACTCATCCCCATCTTCGCAAATTAGCCAAGAGGCACAAAACGCGAAGTAAAATAAACTAATTCAATCAATCAATCAATCGAACTGCATTAGGTGACGTCAATTCCGTCATAACCATACTTCAAGCCTGCTTTTGAACCTTTCGGAGACACAGTTTGTCACCTCACAAATGTTCATTAACTTATACATAGCATTCCCTGACATTCGCTACGAGACTCGGCGGCAAGCGGTCCGGCGTCAGCGCTTGTCTTTCCCGGTGCACTGGGTCCGCGACAGTCGCTAGAGTCGGTTATTAAAATTACAGTTTTCATATTGTGTACTAATCTTGACTACATAAGG
Source organism: Lepisma saccharinum (assembly GCF_977018435.1). NCBI lineage: Eukaryota > Metazoa > Arthropoda > Insecta > Zygentoma > Lepismatidae > Lepisma > Lepisma saccharinum. The sequence goes on along the minus strand of NC_139242.1, from coordinate 41,057,655 downwards.
TGTTGAAAATGATGTCCCTCTGCTGCAACACATTCCTTGCATCTCCGAAGGAAATTGGCATTTACACGTGCAAGTTCGTCTACTGTAATTCTCCCGTCTTCTCGTACAATGCAAAACGTCGTCGCACTTCTCCACAATTCCTCTTTCCGAAGTGACACTCGACAAGATAAATCCTTTGTTGTAATGTAAACTTTTGTGGTGCCATATTAAGCCACAATCTTCAACACACGGACACGACACGACACAACACAACTTCCGAGGGAGGATTATACTGGCGTCAGTCTGCAACGCCAACAGAAAGGGAAAGAGAACGAAGGAAGGGAGAGCGAGAAAAACAGACTGTAGCGTGCGACTGTCGCGGACCCCGTTCACCGGGAAAGACAATCGCTGACGCGGGCTGCTTGCCGCCGAGTCTCGTAGCGAATGTCAGGGAATGCTCTGTATAAGTTAATGAACATTTGTGAGGTGACAAACTGTGTCTCCGAAAGGTCCAAAAGCAGGCTTGAAGTATGGTTATGACGGAATTGACGTCTGGCCTACTGACGTAGACGCCAGTAAGGGAATCGACTTTCGTTAGGCGTTTTTCTGTTTGATGTTTCTACCCTCTTCAATTAAACAATGTGTTGGTATTTTTTTTTTTTGCAGATTTACGTACATAACAGGGGCCTGCCCTATGATATAGTGGTAACGTTGTAGCCCTGTTATCAAAGGGTCCCGGGTTTGATACGCTGTAGAGGCACATAGTGTCTCAAATCTCACTTTAAATTGTGGTTTCAGTTACGGTTAGCCGATCTGTGCATAAAACAGGCTTAAAGAAAAACTCGAACTCTCACCAACTCTGATTACCACATGCTTTGTAGTACACTCAATACGAGATGAGGTTGACGCAGGGTACCCTCTTATTGGCAAGCTAACATCATCTGACAAACGCCATGTTTAATACAATTTTAAAAATAATTTCCTTTCTCCCTTCTCGTAGACACTGCTTAACGTAATGGAAACACTTCGCCAGAAATGGGTTTGGGACACGGACAATTATCACCGCCCACCGGATCTCATCATGGTGCTTGTAACAAAATTAAGGACTCAAGTGCACTTCTTTCCAGACAAAGCCAGATCAAAAAGGAATAGGGTTTCAAAGAAAGGGAACTTTAATTAGAGTTTTAACTTTGTTTTGTCCTCAGAATGATATTCAGTTAGAGGATTTTTACTCTGGAACCTTCAGAAGTGCTGGTATTTCTGCAGAAAAAAAATTGCTCCACAAGTACAAAAAGTAATATATCAAGGCCGCAATGCTCTAAACACAACAATATTTATGGTGTGATCTATAAGTACTTTAGGAGTAAGGAGTATTGCTAATGATATAATGATATTAAAAAGAAAATATAAAGCAGACTTATTTCAGGAAATGCGTGTTGCATTTCTCTTCATAAACTTTTTTTTATCTTCTCGTATGATATATAAGAAACTAAAGTTGAACACAGTAACATTGCCTGTAGTATTTATGGATATGACACTTGGTCCCTTACGTTAATTCGTTAATTATTAAGAGTATTTGAAAATAAAATTCTTATATAAATATTTAAAACTAAAAGGAATTCTAACAATGAAGGTAGTCCTCTGTTACGTCAAAACACGATGTTGGTTGTTGTTTTATTATGATTGATTTGGTGTTTTAAGCCAACTTTATGGACAGTAAGGCTAATCGGGAGTGAACCTACAGTTTAAAGTGGGATCCAAAGCACTATATGCTTTCACCGGGTATCGAAGCCGGGACCCCTTGATTACAAGGCGACGACGCAACCACTGCGTCGAGGAGGCCCCGCTTGTGAATCGGACAAATCGGACAATCTGATGGTTGTTCATAACGTTGTTTGATTTCATGTGCAACTTGCAGTCCTTTTATAAGACTAACTCTCTAGCCTTCTTAAACACGAAGGTTCATGGCTGCAGCAACACAGGCCTTCCATCTTTCCCTATCTTGAGCAAGATCTATATACTCTTTTCCATCCCTACCGATTTCCCTTAGGTCCATCTCAACGTTGTCCCTCCATCTTCGTCTTGGCCTTCCTACAGGTCTCTTACCATCAGGTTTCCCAACAAGAATCCTGTAAAATTCCTCTTTGTTCTTTTATAAGGGTATGGTCTGACGGCGCAGTGTGTTGTTTACATGTGCACAAACTCTTTCACAACATGGATTCGTCCAAACTTGCCCAGCGAGCAGTTATTCAATTTTTCAAGGCAGAAGGTGTTAGTGGAGCCGAAATTTAACGTCGTATGAAGAATGTGTATGGGAATGCGTGTGTGTCACGCAGCAGTGTTCGGATGGTGTGGTGAATTTCGTGACGGACGTGTGCTCACGGAGAACACGCCTAGACCTGGTCAAACACATTTAGCCATCACCGAGGAATCATTTGCAGCCGTAAACAACTTTGTAAGGCAGAATAGCCGAATTACCACCAGAGAGATTTCAGAAACATTGGCATTGAGCAAGGCAACTGTTCACACCATTCTCCTCGACCATCCTCCCTACATCCCTGATCTATCGCCCTGCGACTACCACATCTTCGGTCTACCGAAAAAAAAACATCTGAAGGGGCCGCCGATTCGCCAACGATGCTGAGGTCCGTAACGCCGTTGAAGATTGGTTCCACAGTCAACCACGGACGTTCTTCGCTCGGGGTATCGATACCCTTGTGACGCGCTGGGACACTTGCTTGAACAGACAAGGTGACTATATGTCACCTATGGATCACTTTTACTTCCTGTACGTTCATATATTCCAACCAATAAATCATTACAGAAAAAAAACAGGAGTCTCACTTTCATTTGGGCAACCCTTATATGTCTTTAATAAATCGACGACTCATCACTACGTATACGCTTCTTGCCATAATATTCGCGGCGAAGGATGCATAACAGTCTTTTAACCGCAACAGCTTGTTTTTGTTAAGGAGGAATTACAACTACTTGCAATGGATGCGCTGTAATAACCAACATGTTGACGCATCTCTTGATCTCCTTGTTGCAAATCCCCTAAACTCGATCTTACATCTTACATATATTAAATTAAGGCGTCTTGTAACACTGGGAGAGGTCTTGAACTAATTCCCAGATACAAGGAGCAGAGAATTCACGCACGACCAGCTAGCAACGGATCCCCCGCAAAGCATTGTGGGAAACTAGCAGCGCCACCTCCACCTTTGTTCTACCGGCATTGTAAGAGCTGTTCGGTGTCCTAATCGGCCTCTAAGTACAAGACGGAACTTCTCCCGTTGAAAGCAGAAAGAGGGGAAAGATGCTAACAGCCTATCATCGCTAATTATCCTTGAGATCCTGAAATGGTTTAGCTCCTTTGTGGGTTACAAACGGGCGCGTCTACTCCCGAGACAGAAATTGGTCTGTTTGCAATTCCTCGAGACACTTCAAGGCGACAATTGGAATGTTGTCTCTCTGTGTCACTAATCCTTGGTAGATTTACACGACCATTCTAGCTCTCTCTCTATCTCTCTCTCTGTCTCTCTTTTCTCTCAATCTCCTTGACTCACCCCCTTTCCATTTCCCACATCTTCAACCCCTCTGTTAAAGGGAAAAGCATAGGATCTTGTCGCTTTGGGTCCAGCTTTAAAAACGCACCAAGATCTCGTTACAGCGAATGTGGTTTAAAATAAATGGACACTCCAATAGTACGAATTCCATATAATGAATGATCCCATAAATGATGCTGATAAAAATATATTTAAAACATATCCTTTCAATCCTTTGATTCATTAATTTGGTTTATTTTACTTCATTTTTCTGCCACTTTTGGCTAATCGCGAAGATTGGGTGAGCGATGATATGATGAAATTGATTAAGTGACACTCGCAAAGAACACCCATGGTAGACCGAAATTCGAACTCGTGACCCCTGGCTTCGTAGTGAGCTGTGCTAACGTTCTTTAATTGAAAAACAATTTGCAATTATATTGTTATTTCTCTTTTGTATAATCCGTAAAGAACAGAGAAAAATGCTGTTATGCAAACTATAATGAATATTGATGTTCTTTTGTCTTGTTGCTGTGGAGATTTTGAAGATGTTGAATACCGTTTAGTCCCCCACCATGGCCCTGCGTCTAAGGCGTCATACTTTAGGCTTCGGCTACGGAACGTGCGCAGGTTCGAGGCGCCTGAGGAAAGCTAAGAACTTTTCTCCAGAGATTTCGGCCTGTGTATGGGACCGGTGGCCACCCACCTTCGTGAGGTAATAAGGAAGCTACGAATGAGTAGCTTAGCCCGGTCACAAAAAACCTACAGCAACGACTGGGGTTTCTTCATGCTGACCAGGTGTCACCCCGTAACTGGTTGAATGATCTCCCACCTCGGTAGGTGAGAGAGAGGTCGGCAGTCGGTATGTATGCCCCGGACCTCAAGAGCTGTTGCGCCACGGATTATTATTAATTATTGTAATACATATGATAAATTTAGAGCAAATTCAGTGTGATTCTTGCTGTGTTATTTCTACTATTACCAGAGGAAAAGGTCTAAATATGCCCCCCTTTTTTTACTTTGTCATTTTCGGAGGAAACATTAATATATCAAGCACCTGCCTTTAAAATGCATATCTATGAAATATATACTTAAATGTAAGAGCATGCTAAAGTATAGAAGGTCTCCCTTTTTTTAAAAAAAAAATGCAATTTCCAAAAATATGTTAAAATGATGTATTTCAAAATTGTGGGCTAAATATGAGCTACTAGTGGCAATATCACAAAAAGCAATTAAGATTTAAAAAAAACAGTCATTTATCGATAAAACATTATAAAATTCATATTTATGAATATTCTGTTGTTTTGAAAATCAAGCGGAATGGGAAAAATCGAAATTAAGAACAACATCCAAATATTTGTTGAAAATGTGATCTCAGCATTAGACCTCATGTCATAGTCCATATTTAGACCATCACGCTCTATTTCTTCTTCAATTTATTTTCGCTCTCTGTGGTACATATTTCACAAACAAATCATGGCATTATAAAAGGCCACATTTGTTTTATGTACCGCTAATATCATAACCTATACAAAGCAGATGAGAATTCAGAAAACGTTGAGTTAAAACATACCTGCAAAAAGTTTTCGGAGGTCGCAATTCTATAACAGCGTCCAAGACCGAAACTAACCACCACTTTCTCTTGCGAATTGTCGCGGCAACCTTTGTCCTTGACAGATAACCAGTTCCAATAGCCTCTGCCAGGCTGCAGCACCCGGGAGCGCTGATAACTCCAAAACCCATATTTAGACCTTCTCCTCTAGTGATTTTTTTATGTTACAAAATATCTCTTTATTTTTTTGTGTCTAGTTTTTCCAAGTTTGACGTGCATATTAGAGCCCCCTGAATCGTTGGGCCTTGCGGTTGGTGGGGGGGGGGTGCCCGTATTGACCCCTCCCCGCCACGTAGGATTGGTTCTTCTTTCATTCCATGATCTTCTCACCTAGTCACGGTTCAACCAGCCGTGAAAGTAAGCAAAGTTAATTAAAATTTCCCAAGCAAGAAAATCAATTCAAACAATCGATAAATTGGTCAGTAGAGTTGAATTCTTTCGTTCCATGTCCATCATTGCTCACTTTTTTTAAAAAAAAATGTTTTTAGTGCTGATATTTGTAAGCAAACCCTGCTTTTCTGCAACTTTTGACTAATCGCGACGATGAAGATGAATGATGATTAAATGTAATTTAAGGAACACTCACAAAGGGTTGATACTCATCTCCTCACCTTCCTTGTCTACACTTGCTTCGGTGTTAATTCATTTATAGGGCTGTAAGGGCAAACCCTTTCCGAACACACCGAAATGTAAACCTCACTCCCACGTTAGCAAACTAACGAGGCTCTGGCGCCTGGACCTGTAGCCAGAACCCTATGTAGTACTTTTGTGTTTATGCGATTGTCCCTTCATCTATTTCATCATATCACCATTCATCCTCATCTTCGCAATTAGCCAAAACGCGATGGCTGAAACGCGATGCAAAATAAATCAAATCGTTCGGAACAAGTCTTATTTTGATTTCTCTGTTATTTCTCTTTGATTCCAATGTAAGCAATTAATAAAAAAACCGAGATCGCATTCTGTCTTCTATCTTCGGAAGTAATCTTGTCATTTGATCGACAGCTTCCCATTAAAACTGCATTTGGAGGACGCTGGTGGGAGACCAGTGATTGATCTTCCAGTCTTCTCGTCGGAAAATAAATATTTCCGCTCTTTCTCTCTGATTCAAACATTTAGATTAGTTTTACTCGTCCTTCTTCGAACCCAAAATAAATAAAATTATCATCAAACCAGAAACGAAAAAGTAAAAATGAAAGAAACTTTATAAACCGTGTATCACCAACAGTACGGCACACACATAGTTTGGCATAATTAGAATTCTTTAACCCGAAGAACTCAATTGAAGAAAGTGCTGATTGCCCGGCGGGTTTTTATTTATCCCAATCTTCTATTAGTCAGGAAAATAATGAATTCTAATTATAGTGTAAAATTAATTTGGAGTTGAACGGCATTAGGAGTGTCACTATTCATCTTAGCGACCCCGAAAACTATGGATTCCGCACTAAAATCGGTCGTTTTCGATTATTTTTACATGTCACCCCTTCCCACCTCCATCACTAGGGGTGCCAGGGGTGTCTTACCCTCACAGTAGTTCTTTCCATGTTGCAAGTGATGTGTATACCAAGTTTGATAGAAATCGCTCCAGGCATTCGAGAGTTACGGCGGAACAAACACACACACATACATTCATTTTATATATTAGAATACCGGCTGTTTCATAAATAAAAGAGGGGATTGCAAGAATTTATTCGATGTAAAGTATTGAACTTATGTTTATGATATCAGTCCAGAACGAACAAGGAACTGTTTTTTTTTACTCCTACAAATGTTGAATATGTCACCATGGGTGATACGGCACATAGTCTAGTTTTCTACCACACTCGTATCAACGCGATGATACTCTCCGTTAGGGGCTGCTATATCACGCGGCATCGGTGAGTCGAATACACTATCTTTGATGAGACCCCACAAAAAGATGTCGCACGGTGTAAGGTCCGGTGATCTTAGGGACCGAAACATTGCACAAAACACTATCAGTGATGTGAGTGATATCGGTGATTTGAGTGTCGCCCAGCGGCAGGTATATGAACTCTCAGCTTAACAAAACATACACGCACAGTAGTGTGCGTTCCTCGATCGTCCTGGACTGGTTTCATTAATGTAAGTTCAATAGTTTACTTGCAATAATTTTTTTGTAACCGTTCAATTATTTATGAAACACCCGGTATAATGCCAATGTCTTTGCCATTGATGTGTGGAGCGTAAGGGGGGGACCTTCCGGTAAAGCATCCAAAAGTCAATTTCACTTCCCCTCAGTACTCTCCGACAGCTACTTCTTCTTGTAGGCCACGGAAGCTCTGGCGCCTGGATCTGTGGAGCGTGCTGAGTGCCTCTTTACAGCATCAGCTTTAAACTAGGGTATGGAGATTTTCATCTCTTGTTAAGTAACGAATGAATTAATTTGTTTTAAAATTTGAGTGGGGAAGTTTTTAATAGACATTTTCTATTTCCTGTTAGGGGCCTGTTCTTCATTTCGTTTTAGTTGAGGGGTTTATCCCCGTATTGTGTGACGAGCAGAAACATGTGCTGACATGTCCATAATATCAAAATCAACCAACCAACCAACAAGTGATGTGTGTGCGGACAGAAAGTTAGATTGAGTTTGATGTGGAGTGCCAACTTTACCAGTGCAACAGTCTTTTTGAGTGACTTGTTTTTGCACATTATACCTTCTATTTGTATTACTCTTATTTCACGTAGTTTCTGCCACTTTAAGCTAGTCTGCCAGACAGAAATTTAAATATGTGGAAGCCCAACATTCGTGAGGTCCCTTACAGACAGCTGATATGTCGACTGTAACGTTAGTTATAAGTAGGAAGCGGAAGTTGATGACCTAAAAATATATAGGTATATGACCTATAGAATGTCCTAAAAACTGGGAAAAAATGACGTAAAAAATGCAAAAAATGACCATTAAATTTGTTAGTTTCAGGTTAAAAATTGAAATGAAAATTAAATTGAACATAATGCAGTCTTGCTTTCAAAAAAATGCACCAAATTATACCACATGCACATTCAATTAAAATATGCAACAGGGTCTGGCCAGGGTATTTCCAGCCTCTTCTTATCTGATCTTAGATCTGAGTTTGCCCCTAGACGGGCACCTGTTGGTTTCCCCCGACACAACAAAAAATGACACCAGTTCAGTTTTATTTTGATCGTAAATTGCAATCCTGCGAGATATATATTTCACCTTGGTGAATAGACTCGAGAATATTACCAAAATGAAAGAAGTGACAAAATATGACGAGACAATACACCGAATATTGCGAAAAATGACGGGAAAATGCCGAAAATCTGGAAAAATGACCTAAAACCTGACAATTGGCAAAAAATGCAAAAACAAAATGCACTTTAAAATTACCTTTTTTGGGTTCTAGACGAAGTGTAATATTGTGTATATTTAATGGGCATCGTGTCCGAGATGTCAGAAAAAAGATGACATTTTCATCAACTTCCGCTCCCTAGTTATAAGTGTTAAGCCAAGTAAAGTGAGATTGTTGGTTACCGTATTTCAAATAACTTTTTTTTTACCTTTCGCTGCCCTTTTCAACGCAGTATTTTCAACCTTTGGGGATGGACGCCCTTGATCATGGTCTTTTGAAGTACCCCTTAAATCCGTGCCTGCCAATCACGACCATGAGGATGAATTGTGATTAGATGAAATTGATGACAGCATGGATGTTCGGAAATTACGTACATATTTCATAGCTACATCTAATTTCATTTGAGTCACTGTAATTTATCTTACTTTGTGTTTTAAGTCCACTTTATGCACTGTAAGGCTAATCGGGACTGGACCTACAGTTTAAAGTGGGACCCGAACCACTATGTGCCTCCACTGGGTATCGAACCCGGGACCCTCTGATCACAAGGCGACGACGCTACCACTGCGCCATCGGGGAGGCCCTTATATTAATTATTATAAGAACATTATAACTTCAAGTTGAAGGAGTGTTTTCTGAAAGATCAGCACTATTAAGAGGGAACTTATGCTCGATTTGCTCCCCCGCAAGAAAGTACCTTGCTTGCCCCTCCTGCTGACGTTCATGACAGTATACTCACAAAAGATTGATTGATTTGGTTGGTTTACTTCTGTTTTCTGCAACTTATGGTTAATCACGAAGATGAGGATGAGTGGTGAAATGATGAACGGAGACTCAATAAGAGCACCTATGCGAGCCTGGGATTCAAACCCGGGACCGCTGGCGTCGTAGCGCTACATTTACAATGGAAAAGCTGTATCCAGGACAGGATTATAACCCGTAATCTTGAGTAACGGGATCTCGTATGAATTACCAAACATCTTAGATCACGGATGGACCTTCTAAATCGCTTCATCGTAGACGTTTGTATTCGAGACTGGTTCTTTCTTGACGGAACTGAAGTATTTTGTGAAGAAATCATTGTTCCCCAAAGCCTTTCGCAATCTCCAATACTATCAGAGCCCAGCACTCGACCTACATGATTCATATCGAGATTCTCCTGAGATCGCGCCGTTGCAGAAGTAGGGACGGGGATGGAACACGCTATCCCTTGAGTTTTGTGCACAATTCCATCCAGACGAATCCCTCCAAGAGAAAGATAAACCTTGCAAAATTCATAGTTTCCGTGCGGGAAGAGGTGCAATTCTGTATGCAGAAGTTGTAGAGGTCAGGAGAGAAAGATATAGAAAAATGTCCACCGCTGGGAATCACAATGGACGAGGATGCTTTTTATCTCCAGACAAACGAGATAAACTTCCGTGATGAAGTTTGATGAGTCTCCATCGCCTGGCCAACGGCGGAGGATGAATGATGAAGCTCCGTTGTCTCCGGCATCTTCCTGCGACGACCACTCCCTTGAGAGCCTCATCCGCCTGAGCACCGTCTCGCCTGTAATTTTTTCTCCAGCGATGTCCCCGCTTCGTACAATTACGGCCAGGCTTGCACGTCCTGCATCAGGTGCGCGGTGGGTCACCGTGCTGGCTCAGCCGTTTCCTTATCCAAACGGAAGCATTAGTTTTTTCCCTTCCCGATCCTAAAATCCCATTCTTTTCCGTAGCGTGACGTTGAGGTTCGTTCCAGGAATAGGGAAAGAGAAAATCGGCGAATCCTCACACACAGTATGAGGACTTATTGTATACAATTTACTTTTTGGAAGACCGGAAACACTTCAACATTTGTCCTGGTGGAAAATTCCAGTCACTTCTCGAGAATCACAAATCAAATTATATGTATGGAGCCATTCCATTGGGACACGCGGTCTAAATTTTTGATATCAAAGTAACTATTCTACTGATAGTCAAAGCAACATTTTTCTCACAGTTTCTGTGCAATGAATTATGAAACTAGACACTGCTGATCAAGCATAACTACCCTTGGAATATTTTCCCAGATTGATAGCTGTAAGTGAACAATTTTGTGTCAGGGTGGACAGATAAAAAACGGCCTCTTTACTTAATTAGAAATGTATTTTAATTTCTGTGAATTTTCAAATTATTAAAAATAAATTATTTAAGACAGAGAAGGTATTTGATCTTTTAATATTCTAGTGGAGGTGAAGGGGAAAGGTAACAGTAAAGGAGATGTTATTTTATTTTATTTTATTTTTGTATCACGGTATAATAGACGTTCAAACTTTATTTAATCCTAGCATACATAACAAAAGATTGCTTTACATTAACACAACTAGGATCTTAACTTTGCGTAAGCACAATGATAATTTTTGTAAGCCACGTGCAATTTTAAGCGTCTTTTTATTCATAACATTTCTGAGAATTGTGACGCTCATCAGATAGTCTACTCAACAAAGAACCTTAATAGATTCAGATGTGGAGTGCAAGAGGCGATCCTTTGTGAAGACACCTATTTGTCAACCTCACTTCCAGGTAGCACACCCTGAATTGCATTTTGCAGACTGAGAAAGCTCTGGTGTCTGGACTTACGGCTACGGTCAGTATAATCCTGTGTGGGACTCGTGTTTGGGGGGGGGGGTCCATATATGTTTGTGATTGTCCCTTCATTCATCCTCATCGTAATTAGCCAAAAGTGACAGAAAAGCGAAGTAAATAAACCAAATACATTTGTCAATATATGCAGTTATAACCTAACAGCAGATCCTTTTAGGAAATAATGGGATGTCAGGTACAATAGTGTCCCAAAGTTCCTAACGGAGACGATATTTTCGTTTTTGGTAACAAAAATACGACGCATCTTGTTCCAGGTGCCCATTAAGAAACAACAGAAGTGCGCCTTCGCTTTAAGAGAGCCACCTGGCGTCCACGAGCTCTGATTCAGAACGATAACGAGGTTACCTGTGCCAGCTGTTGCTCAAAGATTCATCTCCCTTTGTCCCCGAATGAAAAGTCAGATCTGGTTGGAGCCTTCGAAAGAGTAAAGAGAATGCCTAATATAGAGTGCCCTCGAGAGACGCTTAAATATACAGCCAGGGTGCAGGTGGGAGCCGAATGAGCGACGGATGAGGAATATGCATTTCTCTCTCTCTCTCTTTCTTGAGCTCACGTGAAGTGATAAAAGAGCAGAGGGGGAAGAGTCAAAGAGATGAGTATGCGGGACGGATCACGTTCAAATCTAGATCCGTCGCACACCGTCCATTTGCACATTGGTTGTTTTGTCATATGAGAAGGATGAACCGTGTGAGGAGGTGCTATCCACGTGGCACGTGGTATCATTGCACCATTGTATTTTGCATATTTAAAGTAATTAATGTGATGTATAGTGTAACTCCATTACCGTCGAAATGCAGTTCCTTTTCGTGAATTACGTACGCATTCATTTAATATTCTTCAATTAGCTTGAAAGGATAATTCCTTTTACGTTTAACAACTGGCTTGACTCGATCATACACTTAATTCATCAACGGTTCTTTTAAACTTTTGAAATACCTAGATGTGTTTCGAATACATTCAACAATAGTCAAGAGACCTGTCGTGAATACTACATTCACCATTACTTAAATATGGATATTAGAAATTTCGATTACGCCACCACGAAACTATTGCAAACAACTAGATAACAGTCGAATCGAATATCCTTTAAGGCAAGTCTAGCATGGATATTCTCAACTCTAACCACCTCCAAAACAAAAATCATTACTGATACGGTCCAGGTATTAAGCGTATGGCTACAAGGCTTGGTCATCACGGCCAGAAGAAGATAAATCATAAGCAGATGTATTCTGTGTGTAGTTCTTGCTATTTCATGGTTCAATGTATTTGAATGTTTCGGACATAACGTCCAGTTTATATTAAATATGTTAATTGTTCACCGTCTGGTTTTTATCTTGTGCAACTTATATTAATCTACATTACCATATCCTTCACTCCGAACCTATCACTTTGGCGCTGTGGACAGTGAATAGAAAATTTGAAGGATTCTAATCGTATCGTCAGGATGACTTCATGACTTTATCGGCACGGGATTATAACAAGTAAGATTTCTGTAGCAAATCAACAAGACGGTCTTACATGTAACGTTTAAGTTTGCTAATTTTCTACATGTAAGTTTCAGTTACACATCGTAACTTTCATACATGCCAGTGATTTCTATCAATGTAATTTGAAGTTTCGATAACATGGCTCTCAACATTACATTTAGCGAATTTGCTGAAGAAAATGAAGATATCAAGAGTTATTTCATGCGTTTTGATCAACTCCTTCTCGCCCAGAATGTGGCAAATGAAAGAAAAGCAGCAGTTCTATTAGCAGTCATTGGTCCTAAGGCTTTCCAAGTACTTCGCAATATTAAGGCTCCTGAAATGCCATGTAATCTAACATATGCTGTCATTCACGACAAAATGGTTCAGCACTTCAGGCCCAAAACCAACAAATTTACAGAGAGGTTCAAGTTTCGAAAATGTATTCAGTCCCAAGGAGAATCAGTTACTCAATTCGTAGTGAGAATCAAACAACAAGCAGCCAAATGTGTGTATGAGCAGTATTTAGATGAGGCACTTGTTGAACAATTCATCGTTGGTATACTTTCAGATTCTACTCGGAAAAGATTATTATCTGAAAGTGATCTTTCCTTTGCTAAATGTCAAGAAATTGCTTTGCATTGTGAGTTATTAGAACGAGAAGTTAAATTATTCTCGAATAAGTACAATGCAGATTCTGTGACTTTTGCCACCAGCTCAAGAAATTTGACGCGGATGAATCCAGCTCGCCACACAGGCCCTTCAACGAGTTCACGCTCGGGCGAAACGAGGCAGAAGAGCTACAATCAACCTCAGAACTCAACTGCTACCAAGCAAAATCCTCATTCCCAGTGCGGCAACTGCACAAAGAATCACTCACAAGGTCTATGTCCGGCAAGAAACTCAATCTGTAGCTACTGCAAACGACAAGGCCATTGGAATATACGATGCAGAAAGAAGCAGAAAGATAGAGCCGGGAATAGAACGTCCAGTTCAACCTCACGGAGCACTACATCCGATAAGTTGTCTACGTTCAGCTTCAACCATCTCAACACTGATGCACTCAGTCATCATTCCACACTGGTTACTTCTAATCAACACATTTTGGAGCAACAATTTAGTTCGGATAGCTTCATAATAAATCTCGAAATCAATAAGTGTATTGTTAAATGTGAAGTAGATACTGGGTCTGCTGTTACTCTTTTCAACGAGAAGTATTTTGACCAGTTGTTTCCACACTATGTTAAATCTAATTCCAACCTACGATTACGAGGTGTAAACGAAGGATATGTACGTGTTACAGCACAAACATCCGTCAAACTATACTTATACAATAAGGATTATACTTTACCTGTCTTTCTCTGCCAGGGGAAACTTTTATATCCATTGATCGGTCGTACGTGGTTGGACATTATTCAACCATCTTGGAGGCGATTATTAGTTACAGCCAGTGTTCTTTCAACTAACACAGTACAAGGTACTATTACTAGCCATGGTGCCGACGACCTAAGGCGAGAAATTTCTTCTAGATACGAGAAAATCTTTGATGGTGATTTGTCCAAGCCCGTTACACCTTATTTGGTCGATATACCACTAAGATCCAACTCTGCACCGATATTTCGTAGACATTACGAAGTTCCTTACGGTATTCGAGACCGTGTTCAGGATTCTATTCAAAATCTAGTGAAAGTAGGGTTATGGGAACCGGTCGAATATTCTGATTGGGCCTCACCACTTGTCGTTGTTACCAAGAAAGATGACTCACTTCGTCTCTGCACTGACTTCTCAGGAACGGTGAATAAAATGACTGAAAACGTCAAGTTTCCCATTGCTAGAGTCGAGGATATTTTCTCTAAGTTGGCCAGGTGTAAATACTTTACGGTAATTGACCTTCAAATGGCTTACGGACAGTTGGAACTTTCTGAAGCTGCAAAACGCATCACTGTCGTGAACACACCTTGGGGATTATATAAACCTCACAGACTACCTTTTGGCATAAACATAAGTGGAGATCTGTTTCAAATGGTCCTAGCGAAGATTCTAGATGACATTCCCGGAGTTTCTTTCTACTTTGATGAAGTCATCATCGGAGGTGAAACATTGCAAGAATGCTTCACACGCACGTGTGATGTCCTGAATAGTCTGGCCAAACACAATGTCAAAGCGAGCGCCAGCAAAAGCCAATTCCTAACCTCATCTATCGAGTACCTAGGATACAAGATTGACGTCACTGGTATACGGCCGTCAGACAAGAACTTGGAGGCCGTACTAAATTCTCCACCACCTCAAGACAAATCACAATTACGTTCCTTCATCGGGATGATCAACTTTCATCGAAAGTTCGTTCCCAACTTAGCTTCGAAACTTCACTTCTTGCTTTCTTTACTCAAGAAAAACGTCTCTTGGAACTGGGACGATAACTGTCAATACGAGTTCGACAGCATCATGGCGGAACTTCGACAGGTAAATCCTATTGTGCCTTTCGACCCAACAATACCAGTTGTACTTATCACCGATGGGTCTCCTTTCGGCTGTGGCGCGCAATTGTGTCATCGAGTTGATAGCGGTCTACAGACCATCGCCTGCTCTTCTACCACCTTCAGTGAGACGGAGCGGAGATACTCCCAGGTAGAGAGAGAAGCTCTAGCCATAGTACACGGAATCAAGCGATTTCACAAATTTTTACTCGGATCCAAGTTCGAGATTGTTACAGACGCACGTGCTGTAAAGTTTATATTTTCTCCGGATCGAGCCATTTCAAAACATTCATGCAATAGATTGATGACATGGGCTCTACTTTTATCTTCATACCAATATAATATAATTCATTCCAGCAAAGTAGAAGTAGCTGACATGCTAAGCAGGTTGCCTACGCAAAGACGTGACACAATACCAGCTGGGGAAGAAGAACTTCATGCATATTTCGGGTCCATTGAAGACGTTGTAGCTCCTCTTTCTCGAGACTCAATACAGAACGCCACTTCAGAAGACCCACTGCTCTCATTAGTTGTCTCCTGTGTAGTAAATGGTTGGCCAGATCAACACGACACGTCTACCGAACGGAAGAAGCTCCCACCTTTCTTCGAAAGAAGAGCTCACCTTACGTACGAGCAGGGAACGCTCATGTGGTCGGGTAGACTTATCATTCCCACAGTTAAACGGAATGAAGTTCTTAGAGTTTTACACGATGGACACATAGGTTCAACTCGTATGAAAGAGTTGTGTCTATCCAGATTTTGGTGGCTAGGCATGTCAGCAGAGATTACGGATTTTGTAGCGAGCTGCAATACATACCGAGCTAATGCTACTAAGGTCCGCAACGGACCCGATTCTTCATGGCCTCTCGCTTCGTACGTGAACGAGAGATGGCATATAGACCACTTTTTCTTTGCAGGGCGTAAGTTCCTACTGATAGTAGACGCCTTCAGCAAGTGGACAGAAGTATGGCCTGTACACACATTGGACACAAAGGAAACGATCCGCTGGCTTATGCAATCTTGCGCCACGCTAGGAATACCAAATACTATCGTATCCGACAACGGCCCAACGTTCACTTCTCTGGAATTTCGTAACTTCTGTCTTAAGAATGGTATCAAACATGTTACTTCACCGCCTTATCACAGCCCTAGCAACGGCTTAGCCGAACGATACGTTCGTACTGTCAAAACCGCTCTTGTCAAGCTTATAACTGACAAACCCAATCTGAGCAGGCTTGAACTTGATATGGGGATCGCCAACCTTCTTTTCATCCTTCGGAACACGCGACTGGGTGGAAAAG
Source organism: Lepisma saccharinum (assembly GCF_977018435.1). Taxonomy (NCBI): domain Eukaryota; kingdom Metazoa; phylum Arthropoda; class Insecta; order Zygentoma; family Lepismatidae; genus Lepisma; species Lepisma saccharinum. Next base: position 41,041,319 of record NC_139242.1, on the reverse strand, counting down.
GAAGCCTACCAGCACTTTCGGTCTTGAAACATCAACCCAGATTTTGGTGGGAACCAAACAATGCGCCTCTGTCGAGTGAATCTCCGTTCAAGGAAGGAAGTCAGCAAAGTTTCGGAACGACTCTTTGTCGAGATATGGTGCTTTCGCCATCAACTCAGCAGTTTGGGTTCAATCACCTAAGCACGGTACTCCAAATTACATCCCAGGAGTTGTCATTCGTCGAATTGGTGATAGTATCCTCTACGAGATAATGTTGGAAGATGGAATCAAACGAGTGGTACATCCCAGGTGGTTGAAGAGACGTGTTTCACGTGACACTGCAGATGACGACGACTTGAACGTTACAATACCAAATAGAAATTCAGCCAACCCCGGTGGAACAGTACCAGAACCTACCCCAGGCAGAGCCGGATACCCAGGACCAGGTCCTAGCACACCTCACTCATCTCCGAGAAGGTCTACCAGGGTTCGCCACCCACCAGATCGATACGGTCATCAGCATACCTGATTTTTTTTTTTAATGGGACACCTGGAGGGATGATACGGTCCAGGTATTAAGCGTATGGCTACAAGGCTTGGTCATCACGGCCAGAAGAAGATAAATCATAAGCAGATGTATTCTGTGTGTAATTCTTGCTATGTCATGGTTCAATGTATTTGAATGTTTCGGACATAACGTCCAGTTTATATTAAATATGTTAATTGTTCACCGTCTGGTTTTTATCTTGTGCAACTTATATTAATCTACATTACCATATCCTTCACTCCGAACCTATCAATTACCTAAACCGGCCCAGTGCTCAGACGAACTCTAAATTCTATGTTGTCATTATCAGGGAATGGCTTTATATGTAAATATAAATCTTTATATGATATTAAAGGCAAATGTTTTTTTTCCATACTCTTAAGCTTTTTTCACATATTTTATTTGTTGAGACATGCAATTTCAATCATTTTCCGACATATATTCTATACTCATTGTACATTTTCCCTTCTTGTACTAAATCAAGGTTCATCTTTATTCTGTTCGTTTTATACCCTTTGTTTATTTTAAATCTTGACAATAGACAATGTATCTGTTATTCTAACATTCTTGCCAACAATAGGGAATGTAAGCGGAAATTTTGCGGTGAAATCCATTCCATATTTTAAATTTTGATGAGTTTCACTGATGTCATGCAAATACATATTATGAGATGAAGTCGCCATGATTGCGAGCCTACTAGGTAAACACACTCGACCTAATATTTGAGCGGGGAGATTTAAATGTAATGCTTCATTGTGCAATGATCGGTTGCTCAAACAGAAGTTCCTGCTTGTCATTAATTCTCCGAAAATAAATATATGCTTTTTTCTGATCACTGACAAATTACCGACTGTGCAATATTCGGTGGCTCTTTTAACTGTTCCTGATTGGCTGTTTACTCAGTATCTAGGGTTTTCCAATGGGCAACATATTCGCGAACCACCAACATACTTTACACTCCTAGTACCTAGCATGCAACTACGACCTATAGCACAATGATGGTTCATGGAGCTATTTATATGTACAATTTATATCTCTCATTGTTCTCGACATCGCACACACAACTAAAACGACCGTACAATATGAACTAAAACAACACTCTGGCAAATGTAATGCACTCGTACTTATGCGCTACTCTTTGTTTACAAGTCGGCTCGCGAACATGGTGGTGCCGTGCGCTATGACGTCACGTGAAACTCGCCTATACTCCCGTTACGTCATGCGATATTGAACACATTTTCAGTCTTAGGGAGATTCATGTTTTGGATATTCACCTAAAAGAAAATTTGGTAATCCACTGTTTTAGTAACAGATAAAAGGCACATTTTGTATTTGAATTTTGCATTACAATTAATGTCATGTAAGTTCATGCATTTTTATTTAACTAGGTGAGCTGCTTGCTTAATGAAAATTACCATTTTTCATACTTTTAAGTCCATTTTAATTCCATATTTTGACTAAAGTAACTAAATATATATTTACACATCTAACACTTTTTTGGTAAGTAACTGCTCATTATCAACAGTAATTGCGCCTAGCAGAGTTATACTTCACTTCATAAAAAGTGTTAACCAAATTTAGTGTGATATTATGCATTCTATTGCTACCAATTTACGCTGAGAACAAGTATACTAAACGATGTAAATTGCAATATATTTTCTTTGTAATTATATATTATGTATTTATTATTTTCTTCATGCGAGAGGATTCCATACGTTTATGACATCATTTGTGGTTAACAGATGTCCTGAAGTGCAAGATAACCGAAACAACATAATTCATGATTTGAATTAAACATTCGTATGGACAGACTAATTGAAACAAATTATAATGCAATAGTCTAGTGTTGATGCGAAATTAATATCTTCTTCTACCAGTTGTTACTGAGAAGTTGGTCAATTACGTGATAACAATTCTTTACTCGCACAAGCAGATGAATAGAGTAATCGATTATTTAGTACATGCTCGTGTCAAAAGTAATTTATCTCCCTAGCTTTTAGTTGTGCTTTAGATATTATTCGGTCAAGTGATAAGATGGCTCGCTCTAAAAGGGGATATGGACACACCAAATGAGTTAATTCGTGTATAAATCAACTGGTAGTTGTCAGGTCTTACTTGCCATCAAATTTTACGTTACTTCATAGCTAAGCAGGCCTGCAGATGGACACTGTCATCTGATAAGACTAGTTTACCAATGTTGCTTATTGATACCATGAAAACCCCCGTAGTCTTTGCATCGGCAGTAATTTACCTCTTCCTTGTTAGGGAGTTAGGAATTCCTCATACTTTGCATCTTAATGACTCATTCCAGAATTTTCTCCATGTTTTCATCTGGAGTTTCCCAAATATCCAGTTAACTCCAGTTTCCAAATTTACAAAGAGGGCAATAATGATCCACGAGCTGCGATATAATTCCTCTAGTAGAAGACGCTCAATGATGCCTCGGTTGGCTGTTCCTCTACAAGATTCTCTTCGAACCGTTACAGCTTCATCCAAAATTTCTCAAGGCTAGCAGTGTTTCCAACTAAGTGCTTCAAACGAACACCAGGCATCACCGAAATACATTAGTCGGAGCATGTATTTAATGTTAGTAATCTGTCCTATGAAGGGTGCGGTCGTTGATAGTGACTTTCATCTTGTTATATTGTCACGAGATAGAGATAATTTCAGTTATTATTTCTGTAAGGCATCTCAATTACTTATTTTCATAAAGGTATGGTAAAGTTTTCTTTCATTTTACATAGTACGTGGTACAACGTTTAAAAAATGGTAAGTTTTCCTACTAGAATGTAGAAATAAATGTATTTCACTCGTACCAATATTTCTCAATTATTTTATGCATACATTAAGGTGTGTCCCAGGGGCAACGGCCTCCTACGAGACTTCCACATGTTAGGGGTCCCGGGTTCGAATCACGGATTGGCCTTGGTGTTCTTTGTGAGTGTCCAACAATTTTATCCTAGCGTCACCCATCTTCATGGTCGCGATTAACCTAAAGTGGCAGAAAAGCGACGCTAAATAACAAGTCAAATCAAATCAAAACTTCTACATGCCCCACCCAAAATTTTCCATTCGTTAGAGGAAAATTCCCTTTAATATTATGAAAAGCCTCCAGATGTTTTATTTGCAAAATTTTGCATGTATGAGGGTGGATCAAATAAAAACGACGGTGGATGAATTGGGTTATATTTATGTACGTATGTGGCGACAACACTGTATAGAGGTAGAGTTCGAGGTACGGAAGGAAACCCCTACTGCATAATGGACTCGCCCTGGATAGTCGCGCGTGAGTGCGTAGGCGGTCGAGAAGCAATTAAGGCCAAATGGCCCCGCCTGTTGTCCTCTGGAGTGGCTTTGCTGCATGACAACGCGCGGCCACATACGTCAGCTGTTGCAAAGAACACGTTGGCGACGTTTGGGTAGACAGTGTTGGAACAACCACCGTAAGCCCTGATCTATCACCATGAGACTTTCATATCTTTGGTCCGTTGAAAAAGCCATTGAAGGGTCGGCGCTTCCACTCGGACAATGACGTCATGGACAATGTTTGCAACTGGTTCTTATCTCAGCCAAAGGAGTTCTACGAGCAGGGTATTCACCGCTTGGTGAAACAGTGGAACAAGTGTTTGTGTAACTTTGGAGATTACGTTTAAAATAAACCTTGTTGGTTGTATTATGTGGCCTCTGTTCCGTTTTCATTATATATTAAAATCGGTGTCCTGTTTTTAGCTATTACACGTGTAGGGATATACATTATATAATTTATTACACACACACACACACAAACACAAATTTTCCACCCCCCCTCCAACACATTAGCATAGCTGCGCCTGTATGTGGAAAATACATCAGTGTTGCCTAGTGTTGAGCATTACAAAACTAAACAATGTACGACAATCTATTTTACGTTAGTTTGATCTAGTGATGTACGGTGTGAACTAATGTTTACAAAAGGAGAAAATAAGAACCAGGGAAAGTCATTCATATCTTTTTGATGTCACGTTTATGCACGTACTGCTCAATTGCAATAGGAAAAATACACATTAAGAATTTCCATTGAATTTATCCGCTGTATTATTTTTACCCCAGTTGAATTCCTTGACGTTTAGGATAAGACATGTTATGGCTATCTGAACATTTATCACATTAAATACACGTCAGACCTTTTACAGAGAAACATTTGCCTCGACAATAAAAGGTTTCAGTCAATGTAGTTATCATCTTTTGGAATCATTGGAGGACGAAAGAAATCTTTGAAGTAGAAATGAAGTCCTAAGGTTAATGGGCAAGAAATTTCACCAGTGACAATGCAATTTAGCGGTGGCGAAAATGCCTCTACTCCGGTGTGATAATATCTCTATCATTTTTTTTCCTGATCATAGCCTGCGGACAGTCCGCATTTTGTGGCGACTGAATGTGGAGAGAAATCTCATTGTCTGCAATCCACGATAATTGCAGACTTGCTAGTATATTATCCCTGTAACACAGACCAGTCGTACCCTAAACCATGAGATAAAATGCCCTTTTTAGAGGATTATAAATTTATAACTAAAATGCCATAATTCTAATCTCAAACAATGAACTACGGTAAACTACAAATTGGCAACAAAGTAAAAGAAAGAGCCAATGAAACTGAAATATTCACATGTCCTTCACTTTCATTTTCGCAATGGAAAATTGTACATAGTGTGTCTATTAATGACATTGGTAATTTTGAATCATTGCTTTTACTTGTAATTGGATATCCCCATTTCATGCAATAAGTATAAGGAAATCGGATCGTTTGCTTACTTATTGTAAAATTAACAAACAAATTGTAAATAGAGCCGGCCTCCGTGGCGGAGTAGTGAGCACAGCGCGGTACGACGCCAGGGGTCCCGGGTTTGAATCCCGGTCTGGGCACGAATATTCTTTGTGAGAGTCCCTTCATCAATTTCACATGACCACTCATCCTCATCTTCGCGATTAGTCAAAAGTGGCAGAAAATCGAAGTAAAATAAACAAAACCGAAATTGTAAAGATTGTATTTATACTCTTTGATCTAAGTACAAAAATATATACAGTCATTAATAAGAAAACCGTTCGCCATTTTTGTCATGAATGATCCCTATATTACAACATTTTTACTATAATATATATATTTTAGTTTGTCTTGGGAACAATCCAGTTTTTCCAATTAAGTGTAACTTTCCTTGCACGAAAAATCTTAAAATCTTAAAATAATTGTTTCCTTTCTGCTTTACAGTTTCCTTACATGACTGTCTCATGTTTATTTCCTCCTTGGACTGAATAAATAAGAAACACAAAGAAAACACGGAAGACAAGAAAACATTAAGCTCGAAATCTTCATAATACGCGAGAGGAAACAATTTAAATTCTCGTGTCTTTCCGTTGCTCAGGAAATTGTTTCGCGGAGGCAGATTATGTTTTGCTTTTGCATAAGGACGTAACAAATTCCCCCTCCCCCACCCTCTTTTAAGAAAATCGCCGCCAGTGTGCCGTCTTGAGAAACGCAAGGAAGGAACTTGTGCGACCTCTGAGCAATCTTCAAGATGAGTTTCTAGATTATTTCAGGGAAGCTAAACTAAACTTGTTCAGAAACCCGCAGTGATACCAACTTTCACACTGAATAACAGGGGACTTGTAACTTTCATAGATTTTTCATTTAGTTGGAAGTAATGTGAAGGGAAGAAAAGCTTGTTTGTATTTGATTGAAAATATTTACGTCATACTTCAGCAGTTTTGAGATGCCATATACTTATCGTAACATACTTTATTTTTATTTTGTTCACATCTGATGCTTCTAGAAACGTCAGTGTTGATCGGCAACCAGAATGAGTACTTGACATTTTGACGTACAGTTTTGAGGTATTATTGAGGAGCTTAAAGTGAAAATTAAATTAATAAATTGATCTTTCACACCTTTTGAGCTTTTAACCCTACACAATAAGGTTATTAGACATATTAATTTATACAACAGTACGGACATTTCCAATTTTTAGAAAAAAATATTTACCTCTCACAAGATAAGACTTGTTTGTGATTTTCTTTGATTGATATGATTTTTTTAAATTATTTTTTTTAATTACCGTCGCTTTCTGCCACTTTAGTTAATCGCGACAATGAGAAGGATTGATTATATGATGAATTGGAAGCGGGACACTCACAAAGAACACCAATGTCCATAACGGGATTCGATTCCGGTTCCCCCAGCCGTCGTAGCACGCTGTGACTTCGTCACGGAAGTCTGGTTTTAGATAGATACGAAGCAAAGAAAACTGAGATAATAACTTATCCTGGTGTTATGCTGAAATAATTTTAACTACTGTGACTAGGGAAATAGTAGTTAGTAGCCTACAAGGATTCGCATTGTATCGTGAATATTCCGACTGATTGTCAACGACATGCAAAATATTGGGATGGTACATCTATCTTCTATACATATAAAAATGGATGTGTGTGTGTGTGTGTGTGTGTGTCTATATTTGTTTGTTCCAGCATAACTCTCGAACGCCTGGGGTAATTTCAACCGAACTTGGTACACGTATCACTTGCAATTTGGAAATAAATACTGTTGGGGTAAGACACCCCTAGGCGTGGGGTGGCAAGGGGTGACATGTAAAAGTAATCGAGAACCACCCATATTGAATTCCGCACAAACAGACGCACTGACTTTATGCAATCCGCAAAACGATAGTGTTTCTCTGGTTGTCTAACATTCAGGCTGTGTTGAGAATGGAATCCATAGTTTTTGTGACACCCCCAATGCGGTTCAACTGCAAGTTCATCACCTATCGGCATGGGTGGTGAGAGGGGGTGAAAAATAAAATGCCACAAATGACCTAGATTAGTGTCGAATCCATAGTTTTCGGAGTCGCTAATCTAATTGGTGACATTCAAGATGACATTTAAAATTAGATACATTTTACACTATAGTTAGAATACATTATTTTCCTGTCTAATACAAGATTGGGATAAATAAACACCCGGGCAACGCCGGTTAATCAGCTAGTTTATTAAAAAAGGGCCTCACCGATGGCGTAGTGGTAACATCGTCTCCTTGTAATCAAGAAGTCCCGGGTTCGATTCCGGTGGAGGCTAATAGTGGTTCGGATTCCACTTTAAACTGTAGGTTCAGTCCCGATTAACCTATCTGTGCGTAGACTTAATACAAAAACTCAAACATTTAATATAAGTAGATTAATGGTACCATTAGGTTAACTGGGACGGGAATATGGCAAGAAGATGCAAGGAAATGAACAAGGAAGTGGCTTTCGATAAAGGTACCATCCTAGTGGATTAATCGCATCAAACCCGTAACCGGCCGGAGTTGTGAAACTCAAGATTTCATTCAGTGAAGCTTGGAGAACACAACGCCAGGACAAAGAGTTACCTACAGTTTCTTAACGGTTCCTAACGGTAGGAAAGCGATTGTCGACAAACCGGGTTCTAGTTCCACTGAAGATTTTCCAGCGGATGGATCGTTTGCTTGCGTCTTTGTGAAAAGGACAGGGTGTTTATCTCAGGCTTCCGGTTCGTAATTGCCTTCCTTTCGGAGATTTCCCAGACAGCGATGCAAAACACTTGCCTTTCTTCCGTGCGTAAACACGAAGGTTGTTGGTTCCCTTCGTGCAAGACTTGAGCTCCAAGGTGTAACCAGATTAGATCACTTAGGTCGGATGAGCAAAAATTGCATGCATGAAGTGAAGCTTCTGTAAGTTAGATGTTGCAACGAGCAGTTAGGTGTGAAAATCTTTGTCGAAGTGAAGTTTGCACCCGTGTTCTTAATAGACACTGACACTAAAGGAAAAGTCTAAATTTCATGAACTTGCCAACTTTCTTTTTATATTTTACTATATCCGCATTTGATAAAATTTGTTCGTAGTATGCTTTGTGTAAAATTTCCTTAAGGCGAAGAGTGACACTTTCGCACCAGGTGTGCATTTATTTCAATATCATCGGAATGGACACTGCTACTAATGAAAACTCGCTATAGAAGAGAGTATGCATTTCTCTCCATGTTGCAAGTGGAAGCGATAGCTGGATACAATGTTCGAAATATGATAAATAAGAATTTTCAGATTCCCATGCGTTACTTATGGGAAAACATTGCAACAACCTGAACTTCAAGTTACGGCCAATCAAATGAGAGTTTTCGACAAATCAAATCTTCAAGGATTACTCTTACCGTTTGTGTTTTTTCTACGCCATCGGAACTTTGGCATTCCCAAGAGACCACGATAGGGGGTGTGGGGGTAACGCCCCACACTTTCTTGATCCGGTCGTTAGTGGGGGTTATGTGATCAGCACCACGTTTCCACTGAGTCCATACCGAATTTCGTTCAGAGCTACGTCTCGACGCAGGACTTCCAGGAACCGCCAAATCGTGGGATTCCTGGCCTTTTCTTTTAAATACGAAAATCCATCATAGATTAGTTTCTTTCCACCATTAGAATTATTCACTACAGAACACATTTTTGAAGTGATGAGGAAGTAACTAACATTCAGTATTTATAGTCACTGGAAAGTGAAAGTGAATGACAAAGGTAAGACGTGAAAGGATATAAAGAGAAAGACACCAAAATATCCGGCTCCCACCCAAAAGACAGGCGACAAATGTCGCTTGAGACCGAACCTTCAGTGATATCGCTTAGGAAGATTTTATACCGAAGCGACAAACTGCAACGGGGATTCAAATCGAAGAGACAAGCAACACTGTCACCTTCAGTCTGTAAGCAAGCATATACATCAGATCCAGGCAACACGATTTAAGCCATTGAGAAAACTGCCCCGGTCTGATCGACATACAAGAGACAAGCGATACATGTAGTATTTCTTCAGTTCGAAAGGTTTCATTAATTACTGAGGGTTCGCTTTCAAGCGATACGTGTCGCTTTGGTTTGAAAGCTCCATTACACGCTACCATATGTCTGCGCAAGAACTTACAACCAGAAAAGAGGATGCAGTTATTATATGGGGGAAATTCTCCCTCATTCTCTCAATAAGTACCACATTGGGTTTATTACGTAGAGCGAAATAGATCGAGTTCGTCTAAGGTACCTATTTTATAGCATATCAAACTTAGGAGAAAACTAAATATTGATCTGAGGGAGATTTCAGACCCAAACAACACGTTTCCTTCAAGAGCCAATCAACAGCAACGTTTCACACAGTAGCGGCATGACAGACCTCGCAAGTCTGTGTTCGATTGTTGAAATCCTCAAGCGACACGTGTCGCACGTTGCTTGTCCCTACGGTGTGAAACCTCACTTATATTCATGTCGTTTGAATCACTTCAGTTTAATTTCGATGATGAACACGAGTGATGATTGGATAAGATAGACGAATGAAAGTACACAATATAACACTATGGTTTGGTCCGTACTCGAGGTCGCATGTAAAATAACCAGTCATTGTCACCAAGACAGCGAAGCCACTTAGAACATTGGTTCTCAACCTTTGTGAATCCGCCCGAAAAATTTGTTTTTTAAAAGTGGATGACCCAATTCCAACAAATTTACTCGTATATAGCTTAGTAATTTTTAAAAACTTTATACGTTAATTAATTTGCACCCTTGATATTTAATATTAATGAATAAATTAAAGTATAGATAATCAGCGAGAGTAATAGTTCGATTAAGATGTTCAATGTCTAGTTTGTCTTTTTTGAAAATATAAAATTTGGATGAAACTAGTTGATGACTGGATGTAATGGAATCCTGTAGTATCTCTGGCTAACATCATTAAATTAATTAGGTAAGTACTGATTTTCAGTGGCATGTTCCATTTGAGACATCAAAAAATTAAAATTACTCAAAATATATCCACTTCAGCATATTTGTTAACGAAAATTTATGCACAAACTAAATTGACCGTGGCCCCATAAACCTCCAAATTTGGAAGAGGGTAGAAACGCGTCGCCTGTTTAGATCATGTGATCGTTCACCGCCACTCTCGCGAAAGAATTTCTGGTTAAAGCAGTCGAAACCATCTTTCCATGTGGTTCTCAGCTCGGGCTTCACTCTTCCGACCGTAACTTAAGAAAGACCCAACCGTTAAAATTCTAATTTGGAGGCTGCACGGGTGACAGACAAGTCCTCTCTCAGAGGCTTTGATTTCTCACCAGCACTGACGAGAAATGATTTCCTCTTATCGCTAGTGAACACCGAACGAAATGCCATCTTTCCAGCTAGTTGCTAGCTCGAGCTGCAAGTAGTAAACTTCAGTGTCTCTCGCGGCCCGGTATAGTTGACTTCATGGCTCGGTACCGGGCCGCGGTCCGACGGTTGAGAAACACTGACCTAGAACACATTGAAAAATGTATCGTTAAAGAAGTCATATTCTTAGAGTATGTATGGGTTACCGCTGTCCTAACACGCTAACTTTTGCACTAAAGTGCAGGAATCACTCTTCTCGCACCTGTTTCTCCAAATCCAAGCCGAGACTATGTACCTTCCACGAATTGAACATCAACTCTCGCATTATAATTTGTAGTACGTTCTATGTTGGGTAAGTGAAGTAGATCGCAGAAATTTTACACTCATTTTTACTCTCGAAAAAGGAAAGGCCGTATTTCAAAGAATTCAGATTTTAATACAAACACCTCGATAGCATCCATGAAGCGTCTTCAGATGTTTTAAATAGCCTGTCAAGGAACTTTTGATATACGGAGCTCCTTATATGAATGTTTGTGCAGTCTTCCGTTTGAAAAGGCGTGACTTGATTGCATACGTTGTAGCATTGATTTTTCTCATGCAGAAGGTCTACTTCGCCCGTAGAGATATCCTGTCCTACAGACAAGTGATACAGCAGCATATTACTATCAATTGGGAAAGATATATATATATACACTTACATACGTAACGTCTGAATCCCATGTCCAATTCCTTCCTTTGCGTACATAATACATGAAGTTTGTAAATTTCGTAATCTGTAACCTTACAAAAAGTGACTTTAAAAATACAACATGTAAACTTGTTCTTCAGCCTAAATATCGTTCATTTTTCTCAGGCTCACTAATTTCTCACTAGATATATTATTTTATACCTTGACTAGTCAGAATCAAATTTATGTAAAAGCTTTAAAATTTTAAACAGTCTTTACTTTAACTAAGAACTGAAAACTTTCGTCGTTTTATTATTAACTTCCAATTCACTGGATGTCCACATTATCCTTGTAAGTAGCACTAGGTCTTCACTGTGTAATAGTACGGTATATTATCTTATTTAATCATTAATTAGTGTAATAAAATTAGATTTTTTGGCACTATTCACTGAAATAATTCACTTTATTATAAATATAATTTCTTAACTTAGACTCCCTTTTAGGGGTGTAAGTGGTGCTCCTTCCACGTAGTGCACCCAATAGTCAACCTCACTTCCACATAGTACACCCTTGACTGCAGACTAACGAGGCTCTGGCGACTGGCCCCATAGCCAGTATAATTTTGTTTGTGTTGTCCTGTGTTTTGTCCTTATTTGTGCTGAGTGCTCCTTTACAGCCTGAGCTTTTAACGAAAGTCAGAAGATTTTAATATTTTATGATTTTAGTTATGCAACGTTAGAGTTGTTATGTGTAACGATAAGGGACTGAACCCCGTATAATGTGACGGGTGCAAAATAGCCTTAGTGCTGACGCACCCAACATTTTAAATTCAAATCAAATCAAAATCATACTCCCTTTTACACTCAATTATATTTTCTATTTCAATTACAAATTTTATTTTCACTGAGAATGTATTTTTTGCACGGTTTCTTCATTTACCAATTCCCTCTTTTTTCTTATGTATTTATATTTCTAATATAATATTTTATATTTTCGATCATGATTTTTCATTAATATTTTCAGAAATTTTTGATTGGACCAAAGATATTCTTCAAACACATAATCGTTAATTTATCTTCTTCGCTTATAATTTTTAAGTCTATTTACAATTTTATTTGAATAATTTTTATTTATTAGATTTTACTCTCTTGCTATTTTCTTTTCATCCATAAACATATCCTTTGTTTCAGCCTCGAATTCAAAGGTTTATCCTGACAATTTATACACTCATATTTTTTCTATTCACATTCTTTATAATCATTTACACTTAATTTAACATTCAAGGTTTTATTTTAGTCTTCTACTTTTCATTTTTATTCTTATTTTTACATTTAAAATTTTCCTTAAAATCTTACTCTTAGTTACCCACCAGATTCAAAATTATCTTGCTCTGTAAATTTGTTCCCTTGCTGTAGTGAATTCATTCATTTGCATCGTGCTCTGTGAAAATCTTGACGTGAATTTTGCGAAGTATAAGGATTGACTTTCTAACACACATAATTTTCTAAAATTTCTGATCCAGACTTTAGTTGCAATAATAAAGGTTATCAAACAATTAACTGACCTAATAGTTTTCGTCTGGATTAGTTTGAACTGAAATACTTGGAAAAATACATTCAGGGCGCTACAAGTTGCATATTATCCTGCGTTGCATGCAACCCACTCGGCAATACTGAGAAGCTGGTTGCATAAGAACTGCATTTACGAGTAAATAGCTTCATTGCACCCGTTGGTATTCATCCACTGAATTGATTGATTCATTGATTAAGTTGGTATATTTTACTTCGCATATCTACCACTTTTGGTTGATCACGAAGATGATATGATGAAATTTATAAAGGAAACACTGAAGCTCGCGTATTTCTGCATCTTCTCCATACATGCATTCATATTATGGTAGTTGACAGCGATTGAAATATAGTGAAATGACTAAACACAAATCTACTTTTAAAGTTCAGAAATTTACTGGTGAGGAAAATACACTGCATTAATTGTGAAATATCTACCACTAAATTTCCAAATATATTTTCAAGTTCTGGCATTTGCAAGAAACACTGTCAAACGCGACGTAATGGGTGGAATTTAATCTGATAAGTGTTTGTTACAAATGTCTCTTGTGTTATGAAAAACCTATTGCATTAAAAAATTTAACATTCAAATTATATACAACACATTATTATTTTGTGTTTTTTTCCGATATACATCACAAATTTCTCGAGGGAAAGCATTTAAGCCAAAATATGTAATTACTGCAGACAGTTATTTATCGTTATTCTTTTAATAGCAAACATTACTTGCATGATATAAATGTTGGAACGTCACTGTTTACAATCTTTGCACATGCCAAATATAAAATTGTAGTGGTAATATTTCATTTAATTGATTGAGTGTGACTTAAACGAGAGAAACAGAAAATCGCAGTTTATAACTTGTGTGTCTTTTCCTGAAGACCTTATATTTATGCTGCAAGATACCGAGGTCAGAAAACTGGTTTGAACAAGCCTTTGGATTCGTAGAGTGCTGTTGGTTAGGCTTATGAGAATGGGGTGATACGTGATACCTTTCACACACATATACATTAATTTATCTTGTTCACTCATCACAATTATTTAATTTTCGCTAGATAGGGACAAAGAGGCACTTTACTGCTTATATCCAGTAGATCACTCCTGGGAAGAGAATCTCGTAAAGACACTTCTAATCTAGAGGTCTGCCTAAATGACACTTAATGAGTGTTATTGAATGTTATTGTTGTATTGATCCAAAGATACCGAGATACTTGTTACCATCTGGCCATAATTTGAACATCTGGTTTGATTTGGTGCCCTATCTTGTTTGGCTCATTCAACGACTATTTCAGATTCTTTATTCGCGTCTCTAGTTGGCCAATTATATTCTGATTTCTTTCATGATTCGTATCCAATGTTTACCTTCCATTGTTGTCTTCTGTATTAATAGAACCGTAGCCATCACCTTTTCATTTATTGTCTTCAAGTTTTTCAATTTTATGATTCACCATTACTTAATATACAGGGTGTCATTTTAATGGCGCCCACGGACCACGGAAACGTGTAGAGGACATCAAAGCAAATAACTTTTCTCAGTAACATATTTCTCGTTGGTGCGTCGTTTCGGCGCTACAGTCGTTCAAAAATCCCGTTTTGCCGCCTGAATGCTGGCAACCACACACAACATTTTAGTGCATTTGTGACGTCATATCCCATCGTGAAGCGATGCGTTCGAGGGTTGCCAGGAAGACACATATTCTGTGAAAAATGACATAGCTACAATCAGCCACATTATGTACCGTAAAATTACCAAGTTGGCATCTACGATTTAGTCTTATACACTTCGTCTTTCTGATACTAGTTGTCTGTGACACACTGAACAGATGACAAAATAGAAATGATAGAACTCAAATTTCCAAAGGTAAGCAATACATAGGAAAATATAATGTATATTCAGGGCATTATGAGGCAAGTGACAAAAATGGTTGAAAATACAGGGATATAAGTAGTAGTAATACAAGCTCTCCGACGACTGTGTTTATCTATGGACCGGATACACATGTAATAGTTTGCAACTGTGAACAGGGCAGTATATTCGCTACTGATTCATCATTAGATTGTTACTGTGGTTGTACGTGTTTTAGCCGAAATGTAACAACGTGAACCTCGGATACTTCCCTTATCAGCACAAAAGTAGCACATGGCATCTGGACACAAACCTGTAGATATCAACCTTGCAACGAGATTTGCAAATATTTGACATGTAGCTGGGCGTAAACAGCCACATCTAAATCCAATGAAATTTATTGTTGTTGATATTTGATATGTAGGCTGAGACAAAATCCGATTTTGACACTTCATTTTGAATACGTTTTTTTACCATTCTCATATCGTTGGTTCACTTCTCCCTCCCCGGAGATGACTGCTGATCTTCTGGCTGGTAGGCTGTGATGTTCGGTCTTCTGGACGCGTTTCTAGCTTCGTTTTACAGCTAATAATGTGGTTGGTAGTTTGTCATTTTTCACAAAATTTGTGTTTCTTGCAACCCTGCCGTGTGCTGTTTCGCCGCAGGAAATGACGTCACAGATACGATCAAATGTTGTGTTGGGTTGCCAGCATCCAGGCGGCAAAACGGTTTTTTTTTGAACGGCTGTAGCGTCGAATCGACGCACCAACGAGAAAAATGTTACTGAGAAAAGTTATTTGTTTTGATGTCCTCTATACGAACCTGGGTTCCGTGGGCGCCATTTAAATGACACCCTGTACAATGTAGTTCATCTGGTATTTGTATTCCTTTCATGTTGTCTTCCTTTTCATACTCTTAATTAATGAAACTGGTGAAGGTATACTAACAAAGGATCGTGCATGCCTATTGCAGCAACGAGCACCAGCCCCACAAAAAAATATTTCAATCATCTTTATTTTCATAAATTATTACATAAATGCAATAAAT
Organism: Lepisma saccharinum; assembly: GCF_977018435.1. NCBI lineage: Eukaryota > Metazoa > Arthropoda > Insecta > Zygentoma > Lepismatidae > Lepisma > Lepisma saccharinum. The sequence continues at coordinate 41,025,508 of NC_139242.1, read as the reverse complement.
AGTTGCTCGAGTTCATAAAAAAATAGGGATAATAGAACGGAAATCGAAGCCAGAACCATTGGAGCATGAAACTGATACGCTACCACCGGACCACTTGGCAGTTGGACAATATCATCGCCTCACGAGGCGCGCTTGCAAAGCTTCGAAACTTCGAAACTTTTTTTTATCCGAAAGGCTGGCAAGTGCTCGCTAGTACCTTGGGATTATCAACACTTGGATCCCACTTTAAACTGTAGGTCCAGTACTTATTACTCTATCTGTGCACAGAATGGATTTAAAATCAATGGCGGCCGACGGCAACGTAGATGGATAGTACCATCGTGATCAAGAAATCGAATAAGAAACCCACGCCCCTTCCTTGAGGTTGCGCCACTAGCCAAGATGTTTATCCTCGTTTGGTAACGTGGAAAAGAGTGTGTATTTAAGTAATAACGCACTAATCCGAATCATCTTCACTCTCTAACCTATCATTTATACACTACAGGACAATTACAAGAGGAAGAGAAAAACAAATCCTCTCACCTTCTCCCCCAATGCACAAGTATTCCAACTGGATGTCGAAAATATCCTAGACATTTGTTGTGAAAAGAAATTGTCGAAATGCCAAAGGAAACTCGCATCACCATAGGATTTTTTACTTTTATATTTTTAAAAAAGTTTGGATGGTCCTTTAGGTGCATCTATCTATTATAAGAATGTTAATTTAAGTTTAGAAAAATACTACCTTCGTTTTTTCAAAAGTAGGCAGACAAGTAAATACCACCTCTCTCACTAATTACTTACCCAACGGGTCTTACAAATCAATCGTATTTAGCGACTTATCTCTGAAGGTGGCAACTGTGTCAACACTGCGAAAGTTCCCTCGCCGTGCCAAGCGAAAACGGGCTCGGCTGGTTTCTTATGACCAGCATGGCTATCCCCGCCCCCCGCCACCTTGTTCCCTGTTCATGGTGGATATGTTCCCCGTCGAGACTTCCTCAACCCTCTGCATGTGTGTCAACTTGGTTAGGCCAGCTCTTGGGCGGCTCGGACCGTTGCTTTGTGAGGTTACAAAACAGCTGGCGATTCAGTGAGAAGATTGGGGGGGGGGGGGGTCGTCAGCTTGACCGATTGCAAGATTCGAATCCCCTTGTCTGTAAACTATCAATGTATTATTTGAACAATGCTTGGGCGAGGTATGCCAGCATGGCATGGCGGCTCTAACCCTTGAGCCGCCGCTGCTTAAAATTACAACAAGCATATCAGTAACTACACGGTACCCTACCACTACAGGAAGTCTCGTCACAAAGTCAATTTCTCAAGTCGTAGCCGCTCTTTGTAAAACAAATCTACGCAGGTAACAGATCAAAAGAGGGTAGTAACTAAAGCTACATGGCGCAAGAGCTCTCTCAGAGCCAGAGCCTGCCAAGCGGCCGTCATCATTCGATGATGCATGGTCAGCTCGTAGAGTGCACGCGCCGCTGTTTTCTGGTGTTGGAGTCCGCCGAAAGAGGGAAAAGTACAATCAATTCTTGTTGGTTCAGCAGGAGAACTGGTATTTCAAGATTTATCAGACACACGAATTGGAATCCTTATCGGATTTGCATTTTTACTCGATGCTCATGATGAGACAATTTTATTTCATAAACATTGCTATAAGTAGACCAACTGTGACTGAGGCTACCATACAGTGAGGACTGAATCATGTACAGTCACCCGCAATAAAAATGGAAGAAACATATCCTGAAATACTCCCCTGCTTTGCGTTATATTTGTAGCCTACTTCCCAGGATGAGACAATTTTGTTTGACAATCATTGTTATAATTCCCATGTACTGCTAAGTGGTATATGAATCATGTACAGTCGCTCACAATAAAAATAGGCACCTAGATCCGATAACACCTAGAGAACATCTACCAAGTGTTCTTGCTAGTAACTTATTGGGATAGAAAACCGACAAGGTACGAATCTCTGCATGCTAGTTGCTGCCTTTGAATATGGTTCCTTCCTGCGAAAGCTGTAAAGATCCAGAAAACAGAATAACATTTTTGGTTTTGGGAATAAAAGAGAACAAACTGACGCAGCAGTAAGGGAAAGTGATACCGAACGATAATCGCCTGTTTTGATTTGATTCATGTTTGGCCGGAGTAAACTTCTCCGTTCCATGAAACCAATCACGCAGAACACTGACGTAACGAGACTCTTTACAGGAACGATCCCCCTTTCAAAAGGAGGAAAGTCGGAGCATTTAGAGAGAAAGTCTTTTTATTTTTGTTGGCAGAGCCTGGCTCTTTCAGGAATTGATTCCATTAATACTATTGTTCAGAGGACGTCAAACTGGAGGGTGGTTTGGGCAGGAATAGAAGTCCAAATTGAAACAATGACACGTGAAAGAAAACATGCTCCTCTGTTCAAAACAACGTTGAGCCCTTCTAATGGCATTGACAGCCAATGGGGGCGGAGAAATGATCTCTGAATAAATAAATAGTTTTTTCCTTAATTTTTCTTCTACGTAAAATTTGCTTACGTTATATAGCATTCTGTGTTCAATTTCACCCGCATGACAATGTATTTGGAATCGTTTCAGAAAATTACAAGTCCCAATCATGGCCCTTTATGTGATAATCATAAAATGGTGATTGATTGATTTGATTGATTTTATTTTGATTTTTTTGCCACTTGTGGCAAATCGTGAAGATGAGAACGAATAGTGATAGGATGAAATGGATGGAGGGACAATGGAAAACACGCATGAACAAAAAGCAACACGAGCTGCACGGAGGATTTTCCTGGCTGTGAATCCAGATGCCAGAGCCTGGTTAGTCTGCAAAATGCAGTCCAAAATCTACTACGTGGGAGAGACTTTGACATTTGGGTGTTTTTGGAAAGGGTCACTACACACACACACAGACAGAGAGAGAGACAGGTAAGTGAATGAAAAGGCGTTCAAAATTAATATTGTTAACAATACGTATTCCATTTATAATTTGCCTCTTGCTGTCCATTGGAGTATTAAAGCAATGAATGATACTGCAATTCCTCCTTGTTTCTCCTAAATCACGCAATATATGTAGTTCGAAGATTTAATTGCTTAGTTTGCAGCACAAGTGACGTCGTAACAATTCAATAAGTTTCGTTCTATTGGGTAAAAAATTAGCCTACACAGAGCTTTGAAAATGTCACAACGTTATGAGTATGGATGTACGTGTTTCAAATTAAGGTTTAAATTTACTTTCGACTAAACGGGACTGGACTAACAGTTCAAAGTAGAATTCGCACAATTATATATATCCACCGATGACGAACAAGTTGGTGATGTTACCACTGCGCCATCGGGGCGGTAATATAAGCACTTGAATACATATATCGTTACTGAAGAACTTTGAACGCCATATACTGCATATTTCATGTAACACTATTAGAATCGCCGGAATTGTGTACCTGGGTAACTAGCTCTATTTGTGGGAGAGCACTCTCGTAGGCACGCTTGGTACTCAGAGGGAGCAAAGTTAACCCTAGCAATACACGGATTACCAAGGGAGGGGGACCTCAGAGCCCCATGAATGAAATTTCAATTGAACTGGACTGATGTGTGTTTTCTGTCATTTGTACATATAAGTTAACTAATTAGACACTACTTTCATGTTTTGTTATGCATTATACATGATAGATAAATTACATAATACTTTTTAAGTAATTATAGTAAATCACTGTAACATTTATTAATTTTCTTCAATTACAATGTTGATACTTGGAACAATGCTTAAACTGTGTAAAATTCTAGCAAAGTTATCTTTTTTTCTTTTTCTACTACCCATACGTTCATTATTTCAAATTGTTACTATAATTTAGCAATTGAATATATTCTCATGTATTGAAATACCTTTAAAACATCATTGCGAAATATTTCCTTAGAATTACCAAAGGGTGGGCCTTTGAGGCCCATAAACAGTATCAACGAAATAAAGTAACTTTTTAATGAACAATTTTGTGAAAAATCACGCTATGTCATTCTAAATATTGGAAAGAACAATTACTATTTTTTTATGAATTTTTACACTGATGGATATACATGTAATACACAAAAAATGAATCAGTGGGCCTGAGAGGCCCCCTCCCCTTGGTATTGCTAGGGTTAATGTAGCGCTGTGAGAGGGCCGGCAAGGGAGGAAGCCAGTTAGGAAGCCGCGAGTTTCATTGCATAGGCGATAAACTCGCCGTGTACAGAACGCTCGCCTGCCTCCACAAATACGCTCGAGTTGTCAGCAACGCATGGTTGTTATTCACAGAATAACATTCTGTTTACCAAACAGTGGTTTGTTTCTCCCCGCTCGCGGTGATGCTTTATATATATATATATATAAAGTTCTTGAACTACAATGACCCGGGTTTGGGCAACTACAGATTGACTGCCCCTTTGGCGCTGTAGTAGAATTTCGACAGTATCGAGCGGGGGTGAATGCAATCAGTTGCTTGCATGGTTCCCGTTTTTCTGTGTTGACAAATTGTGCAGCACTGTCAAAATGCACGAGAGACAGGAAAGCGAGAGGGGAAAACAAATAACAGTGCACATTAGTTCTCCGGCGGCATTCTTATCTTGGTTAAGCTGTATAAGTAGCAGAATTTTACTGAAGGCCCAGTCTAATGATGTATAGAATAATCTGAGTATTAATCTTTAATTCTATAGCAATCTAATCTTAAACAATAGTGCTGTGCTTTTGTAATTGCAGTTAATATTTTCCCTCGGACTTAAACACATTAAATAATCTGGATTGAGAATTGTTCGCCAAATTCGGATGAGATGATTCCAACTTGTAGTAATCTCTTTAAGATAACGTACATTTCCTTGACCCATGTAATTAATCTCGGATTCCGCACAGGAGAATTTCGAGCAAGGTCGTAAGCACGCGACGTTCCGGAGACGATGCAATAAACACCCACGGTGTGAGGACCTCCACAAGTTCACATCTCTTGATGACAACTTGACAAGTTAAGATAGCATCGAGGATGTTGGAGATTCTCTTCAGTCTCCGTTGATAGCAGAATTTTGCGAGCGAAAAAAGGCGTTTGCAGAACGCCAGCCGGGCGCCGTACTTCCCTCCCCCTTTCATATCCATCTTAACCCCCCTTTCTGCCCCCGCACTCTCAGCATCCCCTTCTACTCCGCCGAGACTGGGTCTCATTCCAAAGAAGGAATTCTCAGCTTTCGACAGCGCTGTGATGCTATGTTGACGTCAGAGATTCTGCCACGTTATTTTTGATGCTCGTTTGTTTCTGTTCTTTCCAGCATTGCAAGGGAGCTTTTATATTCACTCCTAGTGGAAAGGAAAATAGTTGCGACACAAAACAAAGAATTTGGTTCCTTTCATAAATGTACCCTGTACGTTCGCTGTAACGCCTACGGCCAAACACATAGAACCGTTCATGTTTCCTCTTATCAGCATTACATAATTATTACCATGTCTCTTTTTTCCTTCCCCTACGGCTTCTTTTACGTCGCTTATCTACCTCATGGGATAATTGCGACGATCTTGTTGCTATGTCGGGTAAGCTTAGGAGCTTGCACATGTTAAAACGGAAGGGTTTCGAAGAACGAACAATAACGGAAAAGAAAATTTCGTCCCTATTCGCGTTCTATACTCGTACATGTCGAAGCAAGGCAATATACAAATTATATTTCTTACAAGGAACAACAAACTTTTTATTCCCTTTGGGACATTTTCGGAATGTGGCCGCGGTGGCTCAGTCGGTAACGCGTCTGACTACCATGCTCCTGGGTTCGATCCCCGGCCGGTTCAAATCCGGGAACTTTTCTAACGTTGGAAGCGGCCCCGGCGTCAAATGACATGGGAACCTGGGGGAAACTCTGGGGGGTAAAGGCGGTCTGGGGCGTGATGCTGATCACATCACCCCCACTCATGACCGGATCAAGAAAGTGTGGGGCGTTACCCCCACACCCCCTATACGCCTTCATGGCGTGGTGCTAAGCACAGGGGAGCCCTTTACTTTATATATATACACACACACATTTTCGGAAATATTCCGTCATGTACCTGAATACCTTGGCAAATTTCGAAGAATGTTTCGGGAGTACTGGATACTCATACTTGGAGATAGCATTGCTACTCTTATCAAAGCATACCTATTAGATGTTGCGGACCAAAGTTGGCAACACTCACTTCTGACGAGGTTTTAAAATTAGTCAGTATGTCAATGCAACAGTCCTGTGGGGAGACATCTGGATTAAACAGGCCTTTTGTTTTCATTTAAATTAAAATGTGATAATGCTGACTTCCGCATATTTTGCATAACCGTATCAAACATGAAAAAATATTATATGCTTAACAATGTTCTACATATGCACATAAACTATTCGAAACAATTCTGCTCACACAACAATTGTGCAAAGTATCAGAACAGACATCTTTATCAAAGTATATTAATAAAAAAAATTATTGAAATTTGGAAAAAGAACATTTGATCTTATTGACACAAATGTACAGAGAAGCTCTAACAACTTCGTGTTTTCACAAGTAAGCATCCCTTTATTGACCGTGAATTCTAAAATTGCAATTACATTTATTTTCACTAAACTTTATACAGATGAATAGACATGATGAGAATAGATGACAAACCTATGAAACAGATTCTAAAAGTATTCTAATCCGGGATTATTGGCTTCGAAGTGCTTTACGTTAACCAATAGATCACGAAGACTGTCACCTCCGTATTTTTACTTTGCAGAAGGGCCTGGAAAGGGAGCAACAATAAAAAGGTTTCTTTGTGAAAAAATTTCGGTTAAAGAAAGCAAATCTTGGATGAATCTCTTTCGATGTCGGATTCGCATCACTTAAATGTGACGTGCCGTTTATCAAACCAGGATTATTTTATTCCAAGGAGAATGCGTTGACAATTACTTCAATCTCGGGTCCGGAGAATTAGAGAGATGCAATTATGAGTATTCACTTGTAACGTTGTAATTAAAGAATCTGGAAAATAAATTTCAAACTTACTTTTTTCATAACGTTTCCTGTTCTAATAACATAAAGGTACTAAAAAATTACTCGAGCGGCTGAAAGTATAAGTTCTTCACATCAAAACGTGCAAAGGGGACGTAGAAACAGCTCCGTTGTGGACTTGATATCACAGCTAGGATCCCTGATTGGAATCCCGGCCTAGGCATGGATGTTCTTTGAGAATGTCCCTTAATCAATTTAATCATTATCATCACTTATGCCCATCGTCACAAATAGCTAAAAGTGGCAGAAAAACTACGCTTCATATAAAAATGAATAAGTCGAAACAAAAGCTTGCACAACATCCTATTTTTGCAACTATTTCCTCAAAGCAATAGCTTATATATATCTTTCCCTATCTTCATTGCATATGTTTACACCATTTCGTATGTTTATTACATTGTTCCGTTCACACGAAGGTGTGAAGTGCAGACGTTCCATTTCAAAGGAGATCCCATTAAACAGAACCGACGACCAGAAACCCATTCTTCGAAACGTATTGCCGTCAGAAAAAAAACCTTTCTAATCGTATTTGGATTATGGAATATTCTTATATTTTACACCCCTAGATAGCAGCCGTTAAACGCAGTAATTACTTTTTTATCTTTACGAGACAAATCTTTTGACCTCGTAGACCTGCGAGCGAGTGCTGGGATAATCGCTTATCAACTCCAGCTAAATGGAAAGCCATTTCAGTCCGTTGTCGTTTCCTATCCTTCCTGGAACTGTAGTTAAATTAACCTGGTGTTAAAAGTTTAATAGCCATTAGTGGTCATTCATAATATCTTGTGTAGGTGGGAACGAATATTGAGAATTGATTCATAACATAAGGTACATAGTGCAAGTAAAAAAAACCTTACATAGACCGATCTGAAAAGAGAACAACCACTGTGTCATAGTTACGAAGCTTTCTTTGAAATGTATGTTCAGTAATACGTATAAATGTTTCTCTCGTGGTACGTGATGTAAATTTATTTTCAGTTGCTTTAGAATTCTCGGGTTAAATATTTCAATTGTTTTTTACAATAAGCAAAATACAACCTCGCATCATAATCTATAAGATTTATTTACGTAAGTACGTTTCATTGCATATTTCATGCTCTATTTGAAAATACTATTCATGAAATTCAATCTTCCTGTTTGAAAGGATTATCAATATTAAAAGTGTAAAGCGCGTTCCGCTTAGAGAGATCGAGAAATAAATGTTCACCGTTTAAAAAGTGAGGAAGATATTGTAATGATTTTTAGTTTACAAGATACACGAAATTTCCGAGTTTATACACCAATAGTGAACACACGTGCTTGCGCATGCGCGCCAAAGTGTAATTTGGGGAAAAAGCGTGGCACTATTCAGTAGAGCAACATACACGTGACGCGACGGTAAGAATGTGGCCGTTTAGATATTTGCAGGAAAACTCAAGGGGCATACATAGAGTTGCATTGACCGTTTTCATAAACTCTGAGAGTTTCTAGATCAAGCTATGCAAAAAGGTGTATTAATAAACCATTATTTCAACTTCAAATAATCAATTATTTCTCGATCACTCTGAGCGGAACATGCTGTAAAATAATGAAAAAATCATGAAACACAATGAATGTATATCTTTCTTTCCCTCTTCACTTTCTTTCTATTCCCCCTCTGACTGAGAGAGGGAGAGCAACAAGGAGATAGAAAGAGGGAAATAGAACATAAAGGAAGAGAGGTAAATGATAGATGAAGAAGAGAAGGAAGAGAAGACAGAGAAAGAAACGGAGAGAGATTTCTTTCAGAGAGAGAGAGAAAAAGAAATAAGAGAGGGAAGGAGATGAGGAAAGAGGAGATAAGAAATCGAAAGGGAGGAATGGAGAGGATAGAAGAGACGAAAGGAGACAATACTGCTACGGTAAACCCAAAGTAATCTTTGGGGATAGATAAAGTAGTAATACTAGTTTTGAATATTGATGTAGCTATTATACCGTTTCACGTATAAGCTCGTGTTCTCTTCACAAACATCGAAATTCCTTTCCATATGTTTTTTTGGGACAACGTAATTAGTTTGATAGTGAACTTGGGTGGCGACAAAGGAAACTACAAACACATCGGGACCAGACGGTGGGAAAATGAGAGGCTAGGCCTTTAGGAAGCGAATGTTTGCGATGTGACTGGCAATTAACCGGAGCTATCAGCAGGACATCCGTGGGATTTGGCTGCAAACAAAGGTGTTAGAAATTCATGGAATGGGACGGGAGCTCGCCCTCCGAAGGACACCTTATCTCCGAGAATTCTCGGTGGCATTTCCAGCCGACTTGTCCTACGCATCATCTTTCAAAGCATCATGCATATTTGCAGAACGAATCACGTGACAGAGGGGTCATCCCGACCAATCCATTTGCGTGAATAATTTACCATGCATATGTCCACGGTTTAATGTATTTGAGAGATTTTCGAAGGCACCCTTTAGGCTTGAGTGTCACAAGTAGTTTAGTGATTGTTGCTGACGCCTTGTGATCAAATTTTCCCATCACCTTGTGCAAACTATGAAACTGCAACGTACACGGAGTTACTTCTTATGCAGAACTTAAGATGTCACTATGCTTGTCTTGTGTATAAAATCTCCATGCTATTATCTACAGGCTATTATATATCTATTGGTATCATTTCTGGTAACTGAAGATGATTTGATTTCTGTTATTTAGCGTCGCTTTTCTTCCACATTTGGCTAATCGAGGGTGTAAGGGGGTGATCCTTTCCAAAGACACCAAAAACGTCAACTTCCCTTGCACGTGGTACAACCTGGACTGCATTTGCAGACTAGCGAGGTTGTGGCGTCTAGACTCACGGTCAGTATAATCCTCCGTTGGGCTCGTGTTATGTCGTTTTGTGGTTGTCCTTTCATCCATTCCATCTTATCACCATTCATAGCCTTGTTCTTGATTAGCCAAAAGTGTCAGTAAAGAGAAGTAAAATTAAGTAAATCAATCAATCAAATCAAAATTTTAGCTAATCGCGACGATGGGGATGAGCAAAGAGCACCCATGTCGAGGCAGGGATTTGAACCCCGATCCCCTGGCGTCTTAGGACTCTATGCCAACCACTAACTGAAGATGCGTTAAGAAGGTAAGATACCACGGGGCATTTCACGGAAATTGATTTTCTTGGTTAAGATTTTGAAATTACTCCAAAAGTACCGAGAGAGAACGTAGTAGATATCAAGAAAAGATAAACAAGCAGAGTTGAAAATATAGTAAAGGAATTTTTGTGTGTGTTCTTATTTTATACCGCTTTTCTGCCTCTTTTGTCTAATCGTGACAACGAGGCTGAAGATGATTAGATGAAAATTGACGAAAACACACTTGCAAAGGAACAACCAGTAAAATCCATAAAGCTTCGGTGGCGAAATCATGCGTTGAACGCTCAAGACGCTAATGTTTGAAAGAAACATCGAAGGAAAAATCATTAGAATATTACCGTCGTAAAGAATCTGAAAACTGTTTTAGTCTATATCAGGAAATCGAAAGTAAACATTAACGATACAATTAACAAAATCGGTAAAACATTAATAAAAATAATAATGTACTTGAAGTGATGAATGAAGACGAATTTGTTACTCTAGAAGGAATAAAATAAACCAAGGACGTTAAACATGTTATGGGAAAAAAAGGAAAGCAATACTTAAAAAAATGGACAAATCGCCAATATGCATTTCAATTCCAAATGTTGCTGGTATGCTATTCTACTATTGTACAGAGTGCCCACAAAGTCCTGTCCCTTGAATTTTGAATAGCTGTAAGTAGGTAACGAAATGTCGAAAATAAATACGACTTCAACACAAGAGAGCATGGTCCTTTGGAATGTTTTTGCGGTTGAGAGAAATACACCATACCCGAAGACACGCAGCAATGGGAGGGGTATCGTGCAGGTTGGAGAAAAAAATTAACAAAATCATATTTTTGCCTCAAAACTTCTCTCAGTTCCTGGTTTACGACAACTTTCTTTGAACTTTCAGTCTCTACGTATACAGAAATTTCGAAAGAGGCTAATTTTGTTTGATTGCAATGTATAGGGTGACAGAGAAATGAAATTTTATGACGTCAGCAGGAAAACCTACTTTTTGTACATTTTCACGGTAGTTTGCAATTCATACTGAATATTTAAGCAGTCAAGTTACTTTCGAAGCTTTCTAAAATATTGATTATGACAAGGAGATTTAACCTCACTTTATCATTTATGTGGTGCAACTGAAATTCTATACTTTTCTAATCTGAGGCATCTTAAGCGTTACTGTTAACGAACTGATCAATTCTTTGGGTTAGCGGTAACTCTTTCTACAACATACATCAGAAACACAGGAATATCAATGACTCCATGATGGTGTAGATTAGAGTCCTGCATGGGACCACTTTCTCTCACTCGTACTCGTTCGATTCTCCCACCCTCCAGCGTATACAATGGAATATCATTTTAATGTCACAATAATCGTAGACACATACAATGTAAAATAACTGCCCTGGTAGTTTCAGCCCAGATTCATCTATTTCAATTTCACTGTGTATTGGAAACTAAACTATATATTTTGACATGGAGATGATGACTATTTTCACTTAAGTGCGTCTTTCACTTCAAGATCCATATTTCAGGGCCCACCACCACTGCCAAATTACAGTTATACGTGTAGTATTGGCCTTCGAGCACCACTCGCTTTGCCTGTTAGAGCGTTATTAGGTCGCGCGAAGAAGCTCTCAATTCCGTACGCTATCTAGCGTCATCCGTGCGAACTATTTGGCCCTCGAGCGAAATCCTATCGCTGCAGCGCTCCAGTGTAGATCATAGAGTCTTACGTGTTCCACGGTTGATTTCATAACCAGACAAACACTCTTTACTGTGGCGACTATAATGTAAAGAAGATTGATGTGTGATCGTTTTTCAGGACTGAAGAATTTGCCCTGACTGGCAGAGTCTATCGTTGAAGAATGCTTTCAATCGGGAGACCCTTTTCTCACGGGAGAAGCCAGGCCAACAGAAACAAGGAAGGAGAAAATGCTTTCGCCGGGAGTTTACGAGACGAACGAACATTGACGGAACGGAATTAACCGAAGAACAAATCGACATCTTCGCGGAGGGGAAAATTCGATTGTCATTTCTCGAAGAAGATTGTAAGGGAAGCAGTTTTTCCCTCTCGACTTGATCTACTTGCTTTACATCAACTGGCGCGAGACGATTGCAAGGTTCATTGCGTTCACAAGCTGCTGGCTGCTATGTAATGCCAATTTAACTCGAGTTCCCATCAGCCCACGACTTTTATTTGCGGAAATCGAGGATTCTCCGGAAAGTAAGATTGAGCTTGCAACCCTGAGTTGCTTGACAAATGTACCGTCACCGGCAAAAAATGGGACACCCAGATCCTGAAATACTCTCTTCCCTGCCAGGCGCTATGTGAGTTGCCTAACTCCACGGCGATAAGTGGATTTTAATAGCAAATTTGAATGACAACTTCTACCACCGCCACAGAGTTAGGCAACACACACAACTCCTTGGAGGAAAATAATATTTCAGAATCTAGGTGTCCCATTTTATTGCCGGTGACTGTACTTCTGTTAACAGCTGACCTGTATGATGGCTTCGACTTCAGAAGAGTCCAGTGGATATGTACCATAAGTTCTCTACGGTGTCAGTTAAAAGAACTCGCCAAAGCCAATTATTAATTACTATATTATTTTATATTTTTACATGATATGTTTCTTTGCACAGGTCCTGCTTTGACGTCACAGCCTATTCCCTTCAATCCACCCTTTCTTATACTGGGTAAGAACTGTATGCAGTCCACTAACATCAAGTTCTGTCCCTTTCCTCCAAATCACATGCTTGTCCTCAGCTATAAAAATTGGGAATGTAAGCAAGTCTGGTACATCAGGGAGTATCTTATTGCGTGAAAACTTCAACTGGTAACATGTTGTGGCTGGGGTAATTCATGTTTACGTATCTTTTCAATGGACAATGCCGAAGGACTAATGCTAATAACAAACTTTTTGAGCGGCAATACTTTGCCAAAAAGGCAATGCTGATTGCAGACACATGAGGGGGCACTGGATCCTCATAGCCTCTCATACAATTTTACTTTAAGATTTTAAATAAAATTTCAAATTACTTTTTCTTAAACTTTGCATGTAGATTACAACCGGTTTCTTAAACTGAGTTTTTGTACTTGTTCGCATATAGACTAAGTTAAATAGAAATACGTGTAATAATAATTTACTTCTAGTACTATGTACGAGGGCTATCAACTTCCGTTAAGGTAAGAATGAATATGAACCATTATTTGTATGGAAAATACAACTATATCTCTTAGCTATTTTTCTACATGATCGCCATATCGATTAAGGTACTTATCATATGAGTCTTCCTATGCTATCCTCAAAGGAGGCTGCTGCCAGGTGATGCAACCAACCAACTATGGCCTTCAGTTCCTCGTCACTCTTAAACCGAGGAGGAGTTTTAAGAATGACGATACACCAAACGAGCACGTAGGATGTTTTTCTAGTATCGCACCCACATGGGATTTATTACACAACAATAGAAAATTTACTACCCTACTTTGAGACGATAATGGTGGGTGCTTCAGTTCTTCTTTGTAGCTGATCAGTGGTGATTCATGAATGTTGAAGGTTGTTTTTTTTTTTTACCACTGTTTTGAATTTTTATGTGCTTACATTTCGGAGACTGATTCTGTCTACCTTCTCCGGGTAGCGTGCTATTCTCTAGTCATTTGTTCAGTACCTGGACACGTGATGTGTTTGGTGCAGGCGTCTATATGATAGAATAAAATAAATCTACTGTCTAGGAGGATTAGGCTCCACCTCGTCTGGCGGTCATGTCAAGACCTGTTTGTAAGCGAAAATGTCCAGTCTCCACCTTCTCAGAAGGTTATGGGTTGATACTTGCAGCAATCAACCTGAAACCGGTGCTTCAGTTTCTGCTTCAGACAGATCATTTTTGGAACTTAAATTTCTTCAGTTTATAAAGGAGGAGTCTGTCTTATAGACAGACACAAAGTTTTGGAGTGAGACAAAACAGGCTCGTGTGTGTTTATCGTCTCGCATGGTTCCTGCATAATGCAATTAGGATGAGTAGGCGTCTCAAGAGTCGCATATTAAGGTAGGAGACATGCTTATTCCATTCGGCGCAGACTTAAACCCAATTATCTCCAGCAACGGCTAAGTGCTGGCGCGATGTGGAGACGTTCTCATCCATGAATCACGTTGAATGATGTGTACGAAATTACTCCCAGGTAAGGCTGCAAGGAAATGTCAATGCTGCTCTCCAGTTCAACTTGAACGGAACCCTTTCATATAATGTTATAATAAAATCATCATTAAGGAATATATCTGCGAATGCCTAAAATGTGTTGTTATATATATGCAAATTTAATTGTTGTTTAACTTGTCTCGTTCCATTATTTTAAAAATAGAACGGGAAGTCACAATACACAAAGTTGTCTGCCGTTTTTAGCTACATATTTAGCAAGTCTGCACATGCGAAGTTTGTTCATTTAGAAGAGGATCAATATTTAGAAGACGATTTGAGCAAATATCGTCATATGAAATAGAAAAAGTACAAAACTTTCATGTTTTCAGAATGAGACACTTGTTCACTCGCAGACCAAAGGGATTGATATGCTGGTGGCCTAACACAAGATTATTTGCTGAAGGCACAAACATCATTATTAAAACCAACGTTGCATAAGGTAGTAATACGCTGTGCTAGCAATATTTCAAACTTCACTGTAATTGAACCGGCTAAATGATCCCTTTACAAACTGATTCAAATGTCAATAAATTACAGAATTCTTGAGGTGGTTATATGGGTATTAATATTGTATATGTTTCATTTTGTTTTCTGTAAATATAATCAATCATTTCCCTACTTATATTTGTGTTCTACTTTTCTTTTGTATGAAGATGCATTCCAATGTAGAGTGATAAGCACAGCACGCTGCGACGCCAGAGGTTTTCAGAATCCCGGCCTAAGCATGGCTGTTCTTCGTGTCCCTTCATCAATTTCATCATATCATCACTTATGCTCATCTTTGCGATCAGCTACAAGTGGCAGAAAAGCGATATAAAATATTTAAAAAATCAATTAATTAAATTGATCAACAAGTTACCATGACAAAATAAGTGTAATGAGATCAGTAAGTGTAGACTATTCAGACCATACAGACCTTGATTATTACTACAATATAACACCACCATTAATCTATCAAATTAGATCACGTTGCATCATGCATTGTGCGTACTTTACAACCACATTGATCAAAAGATTTAGGATTTCACTTTTGGTTCAGTATAAGTGTACACAACCAATATTCGGAGCATATCAGTTAAGAACACCCGCTGTACGTACGCCCAACAATGTTATATGCCCGTGCTTTGAAGGATTTTCCAGATAGTCTTGTAATTCTGCTAATACCCCTTGACTACTTCAGTCGCAGACAACCAGACCTGGAGAAAAATTGAAGATGCGACGATAAATAATGGCGATTTGGTGGTTTGGGAGGGGTGAAAGGATTAATATGAGAATTGGTCCTGCCTGTAAGGGTAATCATACATATTCGGGGAGCCAGAGGGTTGAGGGAAAAGCTACAGTTGATGAAGTTTGAGACAAGAGTCAGGGTCTAGTCTGACCATTTCCGAAAAGAAGAAGCAAGTCCTGCGGGGTAATTCTCAAAAGCTTGCAGGAACAATACCAACAAGACTGCAGCGTCATCAAGCAGCAAGAAACATTTAATTAATTCAGGCTACAGATTTTTAATCCATCTCCCCGAACCAAGTTTTAATCTGCTTAATTAACAAAGCGGAGATTAATTTCAATACAGCCAAAATCCTAGTCGTCTTCTTCAATTACCAGCAAGCACTATTCCGGCGTGTATTTAACTTTGCCAGACGGGCAAACAGCCATCTGATATTGTAATAGCATGTCGTGATTTAGATGTGCGTTAATGAGTAGATTTATGGAGACTGTTCATATATTTAAGTTGGTGTCGTTTTAAAATTCTGTTTGCGACACAAATAATTAAAAATCAAAAGGTGAATTTCATACACATCATTTTCGTAATCACTGTTAATCAAATATTTCAAATAGATGACGGGCCACTCCGATGGCGCAGTGGTAGCGTCGTCGCCTTGTAATGAAGGGGTCCCTGGTTCGATTCCCGGTGGAGGCACATAGTGGTTCGGATCCCACTTTAAACTGTAGGTGCAGTCCCGATTAGCCTTATTGTGCATAAAGTGGACTTATAACAACAAATCAATCAATATTACAAATAGGTGACGTTAAAGAAGGCATCGTTGTTTTTGTTTTGTTAATAGCGTCTAAGCTGAAATACTAAAGTGAGAAAGTGTTATGTATTAAACTTCATGAAACGTTGTCACCTTGTAATGAAGGGGTCCTGGGTTCGATGCCCAGCCAGTCCCTATTAGCATTTCTGTGCATAAAGTGGACTTAAAACTACAATTCAGCATTCTTCATGACATAAACCGAAATACACATGTCAAAAGTGGAACTTCATAAATATAGGTATATTTTAACTTACAATGAGTGAGTGGATTTACATTTTAACACTTAAAAGCAGACATACACAAGATCCAACGTAGTTATGATATTCAGGCACCGGCTATATTTCCTTTCGATCCTTCAAAATATATAATTCTAGAAACGGATAGTTCTTGCTACGTTCTTGGAGAACGATTAGGGCACAGGATAGATGGTGAACATCGCACAGTGGCGTGTTTTTCAGCTACACTTTCATCTGCTCAGAAGAATTATTGTCAGGGAGAAAGAGAGGCATTATCATTTTAATTTATATTTGGCAGGTCAAAAATGTACAATATACACTGATTCAACGACTGCCAAATCATTGCTTGATGCGAAAACAGCAGTGCCATTGCAACACAATGCACGTTGGCAGAGATGGAACATATTTATGACATCTCTGGATTACGAAATAGTGTTATTCTAAAAAGGTTCCAATAGCAGATGCCTTGTCAAGACTACCACTGCCTGGCACAGACCATTACAATTGGCCATAGCTGCCAGTTCACCATGGATAATGCAATACATTGGAAATGTCATATTATGATATGTAACATAAAGTCAAGGCGATAGTATCCGCAGAAACGTTAATTGTACATTATCCATTTTGTAGTGCTTTTAATTACTTATTCTAACACTACTTTTCGAGAGAACACTTCTATCTCGCATCTTCAGGTGATTCATTTTTACTTGTGGTGGGTATCGAACTTAAGACAAGCTTGTGTTTTGACAAAATACTACACAGCAACCGCCGAAATTCTATATTACTTTTTGATCCACTTATGCTACTATTTCTATTTTCTGAGGAAATAACTGATATGGTTTCCTCTTCTCGTTGCTGCGTACACGCAGCTGCCGGAATGTCGGAGTTCTTCAGCGATGTCTAAGATCATGACTTGCAATAAGCGATATATCCACATTTACACTCTATTTTTATTTACATTCGTCACCTTGAAACCTTGACTTCCATTGAATGCGCCAATTGTTATAATTACTTTCATAAACTTAAGGCTGTACTAAAGGCAATTTTGTAGAAACATTTCGATAAAAGATGGCAGCACCGTTATCATGACAACTAAGTGCCATGTTGCCAGATCTACACAAATATAATCAAAGTAGATGCATAAAGGTTGGTATAGCACTTTCTCTTTCAGATCACTAATAGCAGAACAGAGATTGAATCAGTGATTTATCTTCCAACACCCCCCGAAAATGTTTCACAAAAGTCCACTTTGGCTTCAAATATACCCCCACACTCCTTCTCCCAGATGAAAAATTCTGAATAAACCCCTACATTGAATGCAGCTGACTGCCTGACTCAAGCTACGTGGCATTCCCATCCACGCCATCCGCCTTTCTTAGCTGCTTTGGCGCAGCAGAGTACAGATAAGTTCAGTTTGTAATGTGCTTAAGATAAATTCCCATTTTACCAGCGTGTTTACTGGTTTTCAATTTTGACAATATTGTGAAAATATATTTGTGAAATTTGCCTGCAAAAGCTTCAACACATGAGGAACATCAATGTATGTAAATTTAATATGTTCCCGTATGGAATCCAAATTCCAGTGACAAAAACTGTCGAACATCTGTTGTGGTTTAAGCACTACTTGACGCAGAATATTGATGCGTGGGTCTCGCACAACACACATAACAACAAATTCTCCACCCTGGTGCATGTGCACTTCCACACAAAGCGCCATCGCCGTGTACGGATAAAAAGTGAACAGCAACAAACCATGTTACGTTTTAATTTTAACCGGAGTGCTCTTGGGAATCAATACTGAACAGGTCCCCTACCAGTTCGCTCTGCTGGGAGAGTGTTTATTGTTGAAATGAACCACAGATCATCGATTTGATGGCAGGAGGTCGTTTATAAGTGCAGTATTTTATTCGTGGCTTGTATTACAACTGTGAGCTCAACACTCAAGCTCTCTCTCTCTTGAACGAAGAGTGTGTTTAGCAGAGAAAGGACATCCTGTCGCTTTGTTAATTAATTTTCATTTTAATTTTGTATATTTGCAGTGGCTGAGTTACAAAGAGAAATCGCTAAGTTAGATTTTAGTATTGCACAGAGTTTTAGGATGCGATTCTATACATGCTGAAACAGCATGAAGTGGCCATGATGACGTCAGATATCAGTGCACCACTTCAAGCCTTATGCTCATACGCTACATCCTGATACATTTAAACGAATTATTTACGTCTTTACGACCCCACTGAACTTTAACTTTAGTGGGTATCATTCTTAAAATATCGGCATATCATTTAAATCCAATTCTGAGCCTGACCGGAACAGAGATTACATAACATTCTTAACATTCTAAGTGATCCAGATTTTACTTTAAGTATGCATGTAGCCGGTTGCTTCATTATTCCGGGGGTGTACCCTTCCACGTAGTACACTCAAATGTCAACCTCGCTTTCATTTAGTACACCCTGGATTGTATCTTGCAGACTAACGAGGCTCTGGTGTCTGTACCTACGGCCAGTATTAGCGATTAGCCAAAACTGATCGAAAAGCAAAGTACAGTAAGAAAATCTGATGGATCCATAGATTAACCAGGGTTAAGAACCTGCGATCTCTGGATTTCTAAAGCGTCGCACTAACCACTCTTCCATGGAGGCTACAAAGGTTGCTTTGTGCTCTTAGCGACCTTTCCTACAAATTAATATGTCCTTAAGGGTATACAGGGTGGCAATAAAGTTCGGAGACTGGTTTTGAGTTATTTTGCTTGTTTTTTTTTTTTTAATTCCTCTTTTAGTTTTAGACTTGAAAGTGTGATCGCATTCTCTTCCTCACCGATGAAATGAAACAAAGAGGTTGGAAATATCACGTGGTTTGCTTCAGTTTGTCGCTGATGGTGATCTTCAAAAAGTTGTTTTTACTAGGGCTGAGCCGATACTGATACCGATGTATCGGTATCGGAAACTATCGGTGCGATTTCTTTCGCCGATACCATCCGATACCAAAGGTTGATTGATTGATTTGCTTTATTTTACTTTGCTTTTTGTGCCACTTTTGGCTAATTTGCGAAGATAGAAATGAGTGATGATATGATTAAATTGATGAATGGACACTCAAAATCATCCATGCCCAGGCCGGGATTTAAACTCGGCACCCCTGGCGCGTAGCGCGATGCATTAACCACTCCGCCACGGGGGCTGGCGATGATGCCAAAGATTTTGAGTGGCTAGAGCGGCCAAGAGAAACAACTCACTTGTCAAGAATTGTCCTTTTCAAAAGTTCGTCCACCCTTCCTTGTGACAGGTTGGGGTCCCGCACAAGAATTCCATGTACATTTCCGAAAATAATGCACCCTCCTGGGAAGCAGATGACAAGATCAAAGGCAGGGCTAAAGCGAAAGCGCTGCGCTCAAAAGTGACATTGATAACATGTAACTGCCTGGTGGTCAACGCTATGTGGAAATAAAAGAAACCATTCATTGCCAATTCTTGTTCGCAAACTTATGGATTAAGAACGTGACGTTTTCAAAGCCAGCATTATTATAATGCTGGGCTCATTCCAAAGTTTATGGGAAAGGGATGAATGTCGCTGTGGGAGGGAGGGTTGTGGATTTTCTTCTTGTGCTCTTACCCTTCCGTGTGACTACTGACGGATGCCGACACTGCAGTGACTTGTTTTCATTGCAAATGACAGCGAATAATGGACAGCAGGTCATATACAGAGCTGCCAAATGAGCTTTAAATATATATCTGTATTTGTGTATATTTTTACGTCTTTTTCCTCCCTCCCCAGTTTAATCCAAACGATAATAATGTTGTTTACATTTGTATTTATTTTGAATTCCTTGTGCAAGTTGTACGCTATACGCACTACATACATTTTATTATAAACACTATAATTTTCTCTGGCAGGGACACTTATAATAATCCACCGATTTTTTCAGTGTATCTGCAACACTTTAACAATGCTTGCAACATTTCAAAAACTTCTTCTCCTTCCTTTTCTGCATCCTCTGGGTGTAGAAAGAAGTTCACATAAAATGTCACAGAACATATATAATGTTATATGACAATAATTTAGGAGTATTGATATCATTAATACTAATGTTGTGTGATGAGTTTTGTGACTCAGTAACTAGCCTTTGTTATTTTACTGGAATTATGCAAGTATCGGCATCGGTATCGGTATCGGCAAATTGTGGTATCGGCTCAGCCCTAGTTTTCACTGATGAGAAGATTTTCAGTGTGGAATGTGTTCACAACCATCAAAACCACAGTCGATTATTGAAGAAGGAACAGTGTGCAAAAGTTATTGCTTGCCGTTATTTTATTGCTTATGTGATGATTTGGGGAAGCATTTGTGCAACGGGAAAGAAGACTTTCATAATCATCAATCAGAATATCAAAATTAACGCTGATAGCTATAAGCTAATTCGTGACGTTTTGGAACCCTAGGCAGCCGGGCACTTCGGCGAATACAGATTCACGCTTCAGCAAGACTGGGCTCCAGCGCATTCAGCTCGATCAACAACTGCAATGTGTGAAGAGCTGTTTCATAGGAATGCATGAGATTCCGTAAACACTTATTCATCATATTTTTTGCACATCGTATCTCGCTTAATAATCAACTTTAAAAAATAAAACGTTTCCACTTGCAACATAGGGAGAAATTCATACTCACATACTGTTTGGGTTTGTTTTAGTAGCAGTGCCCATTCAGACAATATTGACGACTGGTGTGAACCTGTCATTCCTCCCCTTAATGCCTTTGGCCACTGGCTGCTGTTATTAACTGCCTACGGGGTTGATGGGTACATCAATGAAAACATTTACAGAGCTAGGGGGAGTTAAAAAAGGGAGAGGGGATTCTAGACGGCGTAGGGATGTGACGACCCTATCGCCCAGTGGCTTGTTCACTGTAGTGTTCACCAATAGAATGAAATGGTCAACATTTTGCTTTGTTGAGATTTATACAGCTGTCCTGCCATGGCTCCATGAGCGTCCCACAATTGGCAGAAGTTGGGTACGGTTGGTGAACTACTATGTGATCCTCCCAGCTAGATCCGAGGGATACGCTGACCAACGACAGGTGCGGTCCTCCATTCATATTGGGGGGTAGGCGTAGAGCTGACAACTCTGCACTGTAAAAAGACATGTCAAGAAACAGCAATATGAGGCCATGGATGTTCCCAAGGTAAAATATTCCGGAGGTAAAATAGTCCCTCATTCGGATCTCCGGGCGGTGACTACTTTGGGAGGTCCCTGGACTAAGAATAAAATCTACATTAGGAATAAGGATATTAAATTAGGCACCTGGAATGTTCTGAGCCTTTACCGGACTGGGGCATTTCAGTGTACAGTTAATGAGATAGTTGAGTATATATGTATTAGATATAGTAGCTGTCCAGTAAGTTAGGTGGCCATGAGAATGGGATTGTAAAACTACAAATTATACTTTCTTTCTATGGTGGTACTGAAAATCATAATTTTGGAACCGGCTTCTTCATAAATAATAGAATTATCTCGGCCCTTAACACAGTAGAATTTATTATTGAGAGGATATCATATGTAGTTTTAAAAGGTAGGTGGTTGAAAATAATTTTAATAAACATCCATGCACCAACGGAAGATAAAAATGATAATACTAAAGATGATTTTTATGCAGAGTTAGAACAGGTCTTTGATAAATTTTCCCAGTAGGATATGGAAAGTGGCCGCGGTGGCTCAGTCTGTAACGCGTCTGACTACCATGCTCAAGGTCCCGAGTTCGATCCCCGGCCGGTTCAAATCCGGGAACTTTTCTAACGATGGAAGCGGCCCCGGCGCCCACCCAGCGTCGAATAACATGGGTATCTGGGGGGTAAAGGCGGTCAGGGGCGTGGTGCTGATCACATCACACCCACTCACGACCGGGATCAAGAAAGTGTGGGGCGTTACCCCCACACCCCCTATACGCATTCATGGCGTGGTGCTATGCACAGTGGAGCACTTTACCTTTTACCTTTACCTTAGTAGGATATGGAAATTCTGTTAGGTGACTGTAATGCAGAGATTGGTAAAGAAGAGGCATTTAAACCTATTGGTAAAGAAAGTCTTCATGAATTAAGTAATGATAATGGTAACAGATTAATGACTTTTGCAACCTCAAAGAATTAAATAGTGAAATGTACCACATTTAAACATAAAAGATATCCATAAATATACCTGGTCTTCTCCAGATAATAGAACTCATAATCAGATAGATCATATTCTCATTGATAAGAGAAGGCATACTAGTATAATTGGCGTTCGTTCACATAGAAGTGCTGACTGTGCCAGTGACCATTATTTAGCAATTGCTAAATTAAGAGAAAGACTCGCAGTGATAAATCATAAGCAACAAAATCTAAAAGTTATATAATTTAATACAGGAAAATTTGCTGATGAAAGAATTAAGAAAGATTACCAAATTAAACTGTCAAATAGATTTGATGTTTTGCAGCATATAAATGATGATGAAAATAAAAATGAAACAGACATAAATAAGAATTGGGAGCACATACGTAATGCAATAGAATCAGCAGCTAAAGAAAGTATAGGATACCATAAACCAAGAAAATGTAAGCCATGGTTTGATAATGAATGTTATAACCTATTAGAAATAAGAAATCAGGCTAGACTTGGGTGGTTAAATAACTCTG
Source organism: Lepisma saccharinum (assembly GCF_977018435.1). Classification (NCBI taxonomy): domain Eukaryota; kingdom Metazoa; phylum Arthropoda; class Insecta; order Zygentoma; family Lepismatidae; genus Lepisma; species Lepisma saccharinum. The sequence goes on along the minus strand of NC_139242.1, from coordinate 41,002,300 downwards.
ACGATACAAATTTAAGCAATTATAATAGAATAAAGCGAGAAGTTAACCGTACGTTTAGAAGTAAAAAAAAAACAGATTGCTTGAGAAGCAAAATTAAGGAAATTGAAACAAACTGCAAACACAAAAATATCAGAGATTTATATAAAGGTGTAAATGAGTTTAGAAAGGGGTGGCAACCTAAAGTAAACTTGATAAAAGATAAAAACGGTGATTTTTTGGCTCACCCAAGCGATATTTTAAATAGATGGAAGAACTACTTTAATGATCTTTTAAATGTTCATGTAGGACATAAATCAGAAGTAAATGAAGTACACACAGCAGAACCTTTAGTTCTAGAACCTAACTTGACTGAAGTCAAAGATGCTATTAAAATACAAAAAAATAACAAAGCACTTGGCATTGATTTAATACCAGCTGAGTTACTTAAATATGGAGAGAATTCGTTAATATATCAAATTCATTAATTAATTTGTTTAATATGGAATAAAGAAGAAATCCCTCAACAGTGGAAAGAATCCATAATTGTTCCTGTGTTTAAAAAAGGTAATAAAATGAACTGCAATAATTACCGTGGAATTTCTCTACTCTCATCAACATATATAATATCATCTAACATTCTTTTAACAAGACTAACCCCATATGCTAATGAAATTATAGGTGATTATCAATGTGGATTTAAACGTAACAGATCAATTTTTTCTCATCAGATAGATACTTGAGAAAAAGTGGGAATACACTGCAAAAAAAAAAAGTGTGTTTGGGGTGAGTTTCGCTCTTTGGAGGCTTCGAAGGTCAGAATACTCGGAATCCTCACCCTTTTGAGTGAGTTTCTCCTCCCTACCCTAGGGTGAGTGCAGATCTGTCGTGAAAACCTTCCCTATACACCCCTTTGGGTGAGTTTCGGCTGCACCGTGATGCCACATGTACAAACTTTCCCACTGAAAATCCACTCACAGGCCTTGTCATAGCGAAAGAATTTTGCCGACATGACAACGTTTGTCGTCCTGGACCCCCTGCCAGGCTCTCCGAGGCAATTTTTTCTACCTGCTGAACCCTTTTCCCAACAAATTACCACCCTGTAGCAGTTCTCTAAATATTCAGTAGAGGCGCTGTACTGCAAGTGGCGCTGGTTCGAGTGACTAAATCGTGAAATACTTTCAAAATAGGTCGAAAACCTAAAGTCCGTGGACGTTGTTCGTGTGGGGGAAACTAGCGGTCGAGGGACCTTGGAATAAACCTGTCAGTTTTGAGATCCCTGTGATGTTTTAATAATTAGAAAGTGTACGAAATAAATACCTGTATGTTACATGTAAATTTCAGGAATAATCTATTTGAATAGTCATTTCTTATTTTCAAGTACAATTTCACTGCTTTACGTCAGTAATTAACAAAATTTAAGCCGAAAGAAAAATATGATTTTTCCTCACTTAAACAAAGGAAATACATGTTTATACCAGGTGTATAAGCTTAAATCTGCCGTTTGCTCATAGATGGCATTAGTGAGCGTATGAAGCTACCATGGGCACGCCATACCTGGTGTTTGTATGAGTTGGACATCTGCCAACACGAATCAGTGCACATCGTCAGCACGTGCAGACAACAACAGACAGTGTTCCTGTGGTAAGCATGGCTAGTTTTGTGCCAGAAAAAGAGCATATGCGGGAAGCTCTGCTTTTCTGCTTCCATTTGAAGAAATCGGCTGCCGAATCGCATCGAATGCTTGTGGAGGCCTATGGTGGCAGTGATGTATCGGAAACAACGTGCAGAGATTGGTTTCGTCGGTTCAAAGACGGCAATTTTGACCTGAGCGACAAGAAGCGTGAAAATCGACCCAGGAAGGTTGAGGACCATCAATTGCAGGCTCTTTCGGACGAGGACGATACCCAAACGCAAACGATGCTTGCCGAGCAATTGGGTGTTACTCAAGCAGCCATTTCCATGCATCTACGTGCCATGGGAAAGGTTCAAAATATCGGAAAATGTATGCCGCATGAATTGACCGATCGGCAGATGGAGAGACGCCAAAACACATGCGAAATCTTGCTTGCCAGACAAAAAAGAAAGTCTTTCCTGCATCGGATTGTGACTGGCGATGAAAAGTGGATATATTTTGATAATCCTAAATGCAAGAAATCGTGGGTTGATCCCGGCTAACCATCAACATCTTCCTCGAGACCAAATCGCTTCGGCCGGAAGACGATGCTGTGTGTTTGGTGGGATCAACAGGGTATTGTCTACTTTGAGCTGTTGAAACCTGTTGAAACTGTCACTGCCCACCGCTACCACCAACAACTGATCAAATTGCACCGTGCTCTGTGTGACAAAAGGCCGGATTATCAACAAAGGCATGACAAGCTGATTTTCCTCCACCACAACGCCCCATCACACACGTCAAGACTGGTCCAAAACTACTTGGAGACACGCAACTGCGAGGTGCTACCCCATCCCGCCTATTCACCAGACCTGGCTCCTTCCGACTACCATCTGTTTTTGTCGATGGGCCACGCCCTCGCTGAGCAGCACTTCGATTCGTATGCAGACGTCCGAAAATGGCTTGATGAGGGTTTGCCTCGAAAGAGAAGGACTTTTTTTGGCGTGTTATCCACAAATTGCCCAAGAGGTGGGCAAAATGTGCAGCTCGCGAGGGCAAGTACTTTGAATATATTTCTTGTTGCTTTCTATGAACAAACCATGTGTTTTTCTGACTACAAAACAGCAGATTTAAGCTTATACACCTGGTAGCCTGAAAGAACGTGTGACATATGCAATCGTGCAAGTGCATGCAAATTAAGGCATAAAAAACTGTGTTTTTTTTTGTTTACAATATTTCTTCTTTCTTGTTGTTCGAACATGTATAACTGCATCTTTGTAGTTATTTTCTCATGAAAATATAATGTGCCTTCATTATCAATGTTATCTTGGAGAAGTAAATTTTGTTACTTGGAGTCGGTATTTCTAGTGTTCATTCATAACGCTTATCTGTCGGGCTGCATTACACTTTTCCTATTCTTATTTCATTACTTTTTTCGGCTAGGAGGAAGCTCTTATGCAAAACACAGATTACAGATATAACACCAGGAGTACACATCCTGAGTACTCAATGTAATTGGAATTATTTTTTAACGCTTAAATAATTTGTTTAACCTTACTATTTTACAGTAAATTTAACGAGAGGCGTCAAGACAATTCTCTGTGCTGAGATGTAAAATAAACTTAATGTTTAAAATGTGACCCCACCACAATTAAAAATTTAATATTTCCGAAGTCGCTGGGATTATCGTAAAGGATTATGACCATAAGAGAAGGGTTATGCCTTCTTGTTATGAGGCACGTAGCCAGGGGGAGGGCTAAGGGGGCTGAAGCCCCGAAATCCTACAAATATCTAATTTAAATAGTGCATAGAGGTAATTAATTTTACTTACTTAGCAGGATTAAACATTAGATCGAAAAAAGTTTAGTGTATAATAGAGAAACCAGTTTATATTGTTATATTCTACCATTTAATCCAAAGAATAAATGGATCCACCAGCTCTCAAAATTTATAGTTTTCTTTGTGACAAGTCATACTATATAAACTTTATGAGTAAAATTTGGGCAAAACTTTTAAAGCCTTTACTGACGGAATGTGTAAAGGATAATAACAAAATACAATAACTATGAATTTCAGTACACTAACTGTACAAAATGTAAAAAAAATGGACAATGTGTTGGATATACACTCATACAGTGGATCGAGTAGCAGTCTCTCTCCATTTACACAATAATAATAATAATAACAAATAATTTGGATTAAAATTGGTTTATTTTCAATAACTTATTAATGTTGTTATTGTAAAATGATAATTATAACCGTGGTAAACTGGTAATAATTATTATTGTCATTATTCTTTCTACCAATCAATGGCCTGTCCCCTTCTGCAAATATTTCTGGCGACGCCTGTGGTGATAAGGATGAGCCCCCCCCCAGAAATAAACGGGCCTGTGTTATAGTCATGTTCCTAGAATTCCCATCCTTCCTGCATTTGAAATTCTTTTTTTAAAGTTCTCTGCCAAACAACTTACGTACGCCACCAATATGACATGTGACGAATACTTCAATTTGCAATTTGACGAATGGCTTAATTGTAACGATGAGGATAACACTGATGAGACAAAGAAAAGGACATATTCAAACTTTACCCAAACCCTCTGCTTCGTAGTTTACTACACCAACGACTATCTTTCGCATTTATTCAAAAGGTGTGCCTAAGGGCGGTAACGCCAACAACAAACAGTCTAATAGAAAATGTTTCATCCCACTTTGCGTTTTATCCTTGCAAGGGACCGCAACTCCAGAAGACATTCAACTTTCATTACTTTTCCCCCACCCCTACATCACAGTCAATGTACAACCTAAAATGCTTATCCATATTTTTGAAATCTTTAGAGCTGCATAAACAAAAATCATAAAAGTTTCTAAATAGGTCCGCTTATCTAAGTATTCAAAAGAAATTTTGGTTAAGCTAATTAATTTCAATGAGCACATAATACCATAAACGCAGTTCCAATTTGTTATTCTTGTTTCATTTCCAAATATACGCTACATTTAATGAGGCAAACTGGTTCCCTTTCTGAGCCACTGTCTTCAAATAGATGTGGCAACAAATAAATTTTGCAACGACGTGTTGAATACCATACGTGAATATCCTCCAAAGTTCCGTTTCTGGACTTTCTCTCCTTTTCCTTTGTAACGAGCAACCCCTTGCTGTGCGCGTCACGCGTCAATGCACCAAACCTGAAGTCTTCCCTGGAAATGACATTACAAGTCGAAGCAATGTTTTATTTCTGGTACACGATTATATTCCTCTGATAAACGCTGTGATTAAAATTTCTAACTAGCTTTGAAAGCTTTTTCTTGAACAAACTGTACAAAAGTTAATTGTCCTCGTCCGTGGCCGTGCGGTCTAAGGCGCTGTGCTTTGGCCTCCGACGGCATGGGTTCGAGTCCGCCTGGGTTCAGTCTCTGGGTTCTCGGCCTGTGCATAGGACCGGTGGCAACCCACCATCGTGAGGAAATTGGCGAGCTACGAGTGAGTAGTGTAACCCGGTCACGGATATCTCCTATAACGGCTGGAGGTTCGACGTGCTGACCCCACGTCACCCCATTACTGGTTGAAGATCTCCACACCTCTAGGTAGGATTGTGGGATGGAGCCTGGCAGCCGGGAGATAGGTCAAGGCCCTTCGAGGGCTGTAGAGCCACGGGTATTATTATTATAGAAGTTAATAACAAAATTTAATGACTATAAGCATCTCAGTCAAGTTACTGTTGCGCTGGATATTCATTTATCAAGTGGATCGAGAAGAAAATTCTCTCCAAGGAGGATATAATAATAATAATAATAATAATAATAATAATAGTAATGATAATACATTTGGAATAAAATTGGTTTATTTCAATTAGTTTATAACAATAATAATCATAAGCATGATAATTATTATTGTTATTAATATTACTGTTTAAATTTTATTGTTGGCCTGACCACCCCTATAAAGAATTCTGCTTCCTTGTAATCCACGCGCACGTCACCTACTAAATCAAGAGATTATTATTATTATTGGTTTTGATATATACGTGGATCTTTTCATAAGCCAACTAATTGACCGTCAAGCATTCGGTAGCAAAATCCTTGAGTCTACTATTCAACGTGCTCGGTCAAGGCTAACTTATTACATTTATTTCAGACAGTTTGCATTATACTGGCACGTAAGATTTCTCAAAATATGGTCAACTGAAGTTAATCAATGCCATTGAACATAGGATTACTTTTACAAAAATTAATAAAAGTGCAACATGAATTTAGGTTACAAACTGAGACGAGAGTCGTGAATGAAGGAACCTTTCGTCCTTCGCCAGACGTCGCTGTAAGCAGACTCGTTCTCGTTGCTCTTTCTTTCCCGAAGGAAAAGCCTCGGTCTCGTTTAGATTATCTCAATAATAAATATATAAGAAATGTTCAAAGATATTTAGTAATATAACTTAAAAACGAAAGTTTTAGAAAATTAAACATCTTTAAATAAAAAGTAAATCAAGTTGCATATTATAGAAATTTTGATTATAACGAATTCAAAAAATAATTTACACTACGATTTACCAAATCCTTGAACAATACAAGGCTTTCGGACAGTATAAGTCTCGATTATACAGACGGTTGTCACTCTCGGTCTTGTCTTCATTTTAAATTGTGCTTGGTTTCAGCCAAAGTGGCACAAAAGCGAAGTAAAATAAAGCAAATCAATCAATCAAAATAATCATAATACGTAATAATAAATTTTATACCAACGGCCGATCTTCCTTTAAAAAAATCTGGTTTTCTATTGTTCTAGTCAACAGTCGAAGGCAATCGATATATGTAATACCTCGAATGACGTGTCTGCCTGCCAGTGAGAAGGAAAAGAAAACAGCATTATTCCTGCTTACCACTATCTAAGATACAGTTTTATTAGTAGTGCAAGACCCTGCATTCAACGACTAGTTAAAAAAAATGAAGTTACTTATTGTATTTTGGATGATACGTCCTTCATATCTTCACATTCACGCTTGTTTATTAACTATCTGGATTATTTTTAAAAAATGTTATTTTTCGCAAGTTCTCGTGTCCATTGGCAATATGTACAAATACAGGAAAATAATTTATCTTATGGAAATGGCTATTTCAACAGTCACTCACCCAGGCTCGAACCTGGACACCAAGTGACGAGAGCGTTCCACCACAGCTCTGCACCCTGTCCGTGGGGGTCCCCTTATTGAGAAGAACTTATTGCTTACAAATCCCGCAGGAAGAGTACATTATCTTTGGTAACGACCACCATATAAGTTATATTTTCTGGAGTTCTTTGTTCCAATCAGTATATTAGGACACTACAGTAAATGCAAAGACAATATTTTCAACAATAAGACATTAAATACTCATTTATTATTATAAAATTTTAATTACAGATTATTGTAACGAATTGATAATAACCAGCATTACACAATAAACGCAGTTTGAAGTTTTCTTTATATAAAAGCGACAAAAAACATTCTCATGTTCACATTAGTTTTTTAGGGGGTAAAAATCTAGATTTTTGGTCAACTAATCATGTGTATTAGAAAGTATCAATGTCAACTATTAACTAATAAGTTCTGGGAAAATTTGAAGTTGTTTGTTGCGGAACCTGAATCAACTGCCCTTATCCTCCCCCCCCCTACTATAGGGCTGTTCCTGGATGAGAATTACAATATTATATTCTACATTAATATTATTATGAAGCACTTATCTCTGTGAAGGAAAGCCGGTCTCCATGGCGGAGTGGGTAGCGCAGCGAATCCAGGCCTGGGGATGTGTTTTCTTTGCGAGTGTCCCTTCATGAATTTAATCATAACATCAATTCATCCTCATCTTCGCGATTAGCCAAAAGTGACACAAAAGCGAAATAAAATAAACCAGCTCAATCAATTTGTGGAGGAGAGAAATTCTGTCCTTTATTTTCTTAGGACTTTGGTATCCACAGAGCGCTTTCAAATTGCCACAAACCAGTGGCGGATCCAGAAGTTACAGCTGGGAGGGGCGAATTTCATTCGAATGCCTCACCTCACCGAACCTCAATTCTAACATACACTACACTGCTATATATAAACAACATATTATACTGTAAACAGGAACGAAGCTGATTTTGTGTTCTAGAAGATAGAGAATTCCTTTGCAAAAATAGAGATCGAGGACTGGAATAGGTGGTTATTATTGTATCATAATGCCTCTTGACCTCCTATTGCCACAATGTAATCTGAATGAGCAGATATGAGAAATATAGTGAATATTCACAGAACACGAAAGCCTATTCCCTCAAGGGGTCTCAGTTCGATTTCATTTTGAAGCATATTGCACAGTGATTCAATACAAATTTAAACTGTAGTGTCAGTTTCGATTAGCTTATCTTGATCATAAGGTTGACTTATTTTATAAATATTTTCGAGCCTTTTAAATTTGGGGATAAAAGTCGGAACATTTGAGTCTCAAAAATATCAGGTATAATATCATATCCAAGAACTGGCAGTTGGGAATGGAGATCGCTCCCATCGCCCTCCCAGTGGATCCGCCTGCCACAAAAGTTGTCTAAACCACCCCCACCCCCAAAGATCGTTGCTTTGTTTAAAGGACATTCACTTTTAGTGTCTTTTGTTGCAAGTCACGCGTCGTATACGGCGCGCTTTTCGTGTGGACCAATCGAAGGTCGTCTGGGACAAGCAGGCACAGAATAGCCTTGCCGTTGACATTGTGTGAGGTCGTCTGTGCCGTGGGCCAGAATAGTTTGTCTGCTGAGTGGGTATTTGAAAGTGAAGATAAGAAAGCAGGATTCGAAGGTAAGTAAGTTCAATAACGTTTTCAATATTTTTACACTGTAAGTTTTCTTTATATATGCTCAGATTGTCCTATCCTAAATGCTTAGACCAAAATGTGTTTCACATTTCGAAATAATGACAGTACACGGTGAGAGGGCACTGTTTAGCATGCAGTGTGAGCCCTTTCAATAGTTCTCGTCCGAAGATTGGCATTCGTGATGGTTTGATTTGATTTGATTGATTCGTTTTATTTTACTTCGCGGTTTGTGCCTCTTGGCTAATTTTGAGAATATGGGGATGAGTGATGAAATTGATGAACGGACATTTACAAACAACCATGCCCAAGCGGGATTCGAACCCGGGACACCTGGCGTCGCAGCTCGACGTGCTAAGACATTTAAATAACTAGCGAAATCACAAATATTACTCTTTATTACTTTGCTCCTCAGGTCGCCTAACTTGAAGATTTTAACAAATGTGACAATTTTGGGGGTCCTTGTCCCCGCCAATTTACGCCTATGGTTACGGAGACTGAGAAATCATGGTTTAAGTTCGTTTCCATCCTTCCCACTCCCATTTTTGGAGAGAAATAACTGGAAAACTATAACGATAAAAAATAAAATTTCAAGTGCACAAACGAAATTCTATCCAAGAAGTTGCTTCATTTTTTCTTCCTCCATGATGGGGAGCTTTTAGTTGTTTAGTTTAGTTATTTCAATGGTACAAACGTAATGATTTTGTCCTTCATTTTAAAGTTGGGGGCGAGGGAACTTCAAATATTAATTTAATTTACTCTCAAATCGTTACGGTACAATCGAAAAAATGCGCTGGGATAAAACTGTACGGGCTACCTGAAGTCCCCCCCCCCCCCAAGTTCAATTTGTGAATACTCGAACTCTGTAATGTTGCAAACGAAAGTAAATGCGACACAATCCGGTACAAACGAAAGATAATCTTACTTTAAACAGAATATGTGGATGTTTGGGGGAACAACGTCACAAGGGTTGACCCTACTACAATTATCACTGCTACTAGGATTCTCTATCATCTTTATTTCTTTCTCCGTTTTCATATGTTTCAATTTTTCTCTGCTCTCTTGGTTCCTCTGTTTCCATTTCCGTTATTCTTCTTTACCTTTTGTCTCTTTCTTTCTACGCTTCCTTCTCTCTTTCCCATTTCCTTCTATTTATGTTCTCTGTCATTCGCTGTCAATGTATCTTCGGTCTCTTTCACCCTCTCTCTTTGTGTTCTTCTGTTCTTGTGTGATTCTCGCTGCGCTGTAAGCAATCCCAATTTTTAACTGTTGGCTATTTGTGTTAGGAGGAGATGGGCCAAAAATATTTCGTTGTGGGCTAGATCCCCCTTTGGTGTCGACTATTCTGACTGCGACTGGCACCATCGTTTGGTGTGTGATGTTCCTAAAGTTGTAAAGTAACTTGTTGCGCATAATTCATAATCTTTCGTTATTGCCTGTCGGAACGTACCCCAGAGGGATTTGTAATTGATTTTTAAGTAAAGAGGCCAAAATAATGCAGTGGGATACTGTGGGACGTAAAGTTAATTTGCATGGGAAATATTATTTACAAAACAGGCTTCTGTAAGAGTTTATAAGACTTGTAAGCTGCTGCTTAAACTCCATTCATTCGTTGTAGTCGATTGCATCTAATTCACAATTTTTTAAAGGAAAAAAGACACATTGTAAACAAGGGCGTGAAAGTTAAATATACCTTGACATTAATTTTCGGGAGCAATGATCGCCTTCCCACATTCAGACGCTGATATTCGTGAGGTTTTCTGTAGTGTGCGTCCATAGTATCTTCTAATTTTCGGTCCTTGGGGGATTCTAAACATTAACAATTTAAGTTAAGAAAACTTACAATTTCAAGCAGCAGCTAGAATTTCTTTTAGAGTGTTGTCTTAGATTTCTTTTACACATAAATATGGTTGTGTAACATAAAATTTTAAGTATTATTTTAATTTTCAACTCCTTTTCAGGAATGTGCCATGCATAGAGAGGAGTGAATACGGATAATACCCACAAACACACTCGCCTTAGTTCCAATCTACACTGAACATTTCGCCACTCATCACCGATAGCAGTTTTCCAAGGATCCTGCATGGGTTGGGTTTACACAGATATGCAATGTAAGTAGAGTAGTTCAAATCTAATTTTGTTCTCTTTTCAAGGGAATTTATTATTCATTATTTTCATAAGTTTTAAGCTGTAGGAACTTGAAATGACAGAGGTCTCTTAGGAAGTAAGCTTATATGTTGAGGTGGGAGGACCAGTGGCGACCACTATATGTACCCAGGTGTAGCGCACGCTAGAGGTGGTCAGCTAGTATTGAACATTTAGTCATCATAGTGAGTGTGAAAAGAAAATTAAAGTGTCAAAAGTACATGCATACATAAATACATGTATCAAGGAGTCCAAGGTTCCATACTCGGTAGTGGTTCAGATTTCACTTTGAACTTTAGGTGCAGCCCCGATTAGCCTTTCTGTGCATAAAGTGGACTTAAAAACAAATTCAAACAACAAATCTGGAAATAGGAAAGGGTGGGTGGGTGTCTCATAGCTTCGGTTATTTCTGTTTCAAAGGGAGTGTTCGCCACTGGGAAGGACAGTACTAATAGTTATACACAGTGTAGGCTGGAGTGTAAAACTTTGTTGTGGCTGTCTTAAGAAGTATTTGGAAATTGATATGGCATACTAATTACACAATGTGTACAGCGAGATGTTAAAATATTACCAGGCAAGTTGTTCATAATTTTCAATATTTTTTGACGTCCCACGTGTATTTAAGGAATTGAACTGCATTGAACTTCTCCGGGAAATATTTATGCATCTCACTCTTTACATACCTTTCCTAATATCTTTGTTACACAATTAATTTCATGGAGGATTAGTGAAAAAAAATGGTTGACTAGACCACACAGCAAATATACTTCTGTGTCAGCATCTTTAAGTTCTGAGAATCGATTGCTGCTTGTGTACAATTTAGTGTTCTTGTGGATGTGGGATGAAGTAAGTGATTCATACATTTTATTTGTTTTCTCTTTTCAACTTGCAAAGTGAAGGTCTGTGATGCTACATTTATTGGCTATCAGTTACCCTGTAAAAGCCTACATACAAATTTTGTCTTTGGAAATTAAATTCATTTTGAGATGTTATGTAGAAGAAAACACACAGATAAAGAAATTAATTCTTATTTGAAAAGTATCTAAACTTTCATCATTCTGGGTTTCTTTCATTCAATCTTCCACTGTATATATAGACATTCCTTAGGAGAATTTAAATTGCTGGGGGGATCCAAATGATACTAACTTTGCATGATAATTAACTTTTATATGTTAAATCCACTTGAACGCTTCAAATAGTCTTCCATCTATTAAGAAATATAGTTGTACAATAAACTGTTGTATTGAAGAAGTTAAATTTTTGCTACTTTCAAGATTAATCTAATTTAAATTTATTCCTTATTTCAGACATTGAATGCTGTTTAACTAAAATAACCACATCTGATGTTTGAAGATGATCCTGATTTTGTAAATGGAAATGTAAGTAAATAAATCAATTAACCTGTATGTAATCTGAAAATGTCAGAATCACATAAATAGAACTAGGAACGTAAAATATAATGCTGCGTGTGCGAACCATACATACACACCTTTCATTTTGTAATTAATAATCTTTGGATATGCATTTCCAAAATGCACCTTAGCATAAATATACAAATTATAATCTTTATGTATTTCTTTCGTAGCCTACTAAACTTTCAATAGAACTTTATTTCTGCTACTTGAAAACAGAATCATATCCATGCTTTTATTTTTGGAGAGTTGAACTTTCATGTAGCTATGTCTTGTTTCTATAGAAAATATTTAAAATTGTCAAGGGTATGTGTCTCTTGTCTGCTGGGTGAAGGGATGGAATGAGGCATCCACTCACTTCTCCTTCTGGCACTGTGCCTGTTACATGCTAGTATAATGTACAGAATAAATAAAATCTTTTTGCCTTTTCGCTACATGATGTTTACACATACACTTTGACAAGACAGAACTACAGGGTGCGAAATCATTGAAAACTGGTGGGGGAAGAAAGTTCTTAATTTACATTCCCCCTCCGCCACATGTGTGTATTATTAAAAGTAAATTAATTTGTTACTTTTATACATATCAGATATTGTAAAGCAGCCAACTAATTCCTTTAGTAACTTGGTTAAAGATGTTATAAATTATGAAATAGTTGAAGTGCTTTTATTATGTGTAAGTTTTTGTTTTGTTTGTGCTTTATGTTAATATAAATCAATTAGATTTCATAGTTATAATTTTCTTGCATTCTTGTTTTACTTTAATTGGGCGTATTGGTGTAGATTTGTTAATGATTTCTTGAGAGAGAAAGCATTCAATACTCACAACTACACTAATTTGTGTGTGTTTTCGATATTATTCTTAGTACAGTATATTTGAAATTAAAAGTAATTGCTTATCTTTCGTTTGTTATAACAAAAAATCTTCCCCCAGGAAATTTTTGGTGGGGGGATTTTTAAGGCCAAGATTGTTGGTGGTGGGAAATCCCCCTGTCCCCCCAGGATTTCGCACCCTGCAGAACTAACAGAAACAAAAGAAAGCTAAAGCTAAACACTCAAAAATTAGTAAAAAAATATTTTTCACACCCACATTGAATGGTACTGTTTGAGCTCTTAGGCGACACCAGAAAGGTGTTTGTGTGTGTGTATTGGGGGGCAATCCATTGACTTAACTTAATAGTAGAACAAGTATTAACAATAAGAATCATGGTTATGATAATAATTTTACAGTAATAACTATTATAACAAAAAAATAAAATTATATTATTATTATTACTATTATTAAATCCTTTGGGAGAACTACTAGATGAATGAATATCAAGTACAACTTTTCCTTATTACTATAATTTTTTTTTTTTTTACATTTTACACAGTTAGTGTACTGAAATGCACAGTTATTCTGTTTTATCTTTAAGTTTTAACTTTTCAATAAAAGCTTTCTAAACATTATTTATGTTATAACAACTTCTGCTTTTTGTGACTTGAAATGGCCGATGGCAATTCCAGGGGGTGGGGGGGGGTCAACGGATATGTTCCACCTCCATCTCCCGACACCGATGTTTCAGCACAAAATATTATCCTAAAGTGTGCCATTTCCAGTTATATGCTGTGGCGTGCCCAGTAGTCAGCCCTCATTTCGCTATTTTTTCCTGCCTGTTTATAGCCCCATCATCACCCTCCTTGTATAGGCTCTTGCTTATGAAATAAAAGCATGCATGTTTATATTACCTTTGCATAATAGGGTGACATACTCTTAGTCCCTCCACCTGTTCATTCAATCAGTGGCGCACGCAAGGGGGGTTACTGGGTTTAACCCCCCCCCCCGAGCTTTAAATATTATGGGAAATGCTGTGTAAAATAAATTGCCAATTTAGTGCTACTGCATTCAATGTAGAAACTGATCAGCTTGAGGGCCTCCCCGATGGTGCAGTGGTAGGTCGTTGCCTTGTAATCTAGGGGTCCTGGGTTCGATACCCTGTGGAGGCACATAGTGGTTCGGATCCCACTTTGAACCGCAGATCCAGTCTCGATTAGCCATATTGTGCATAAAGTGGACTTAAAACACCAAGTCAATCTATCAATTGAGCAGCTTGACTGATTGATTTTGTTTATTTTTCTTCGCATTTCTGCCACTTTTGGGCTAATTGCGAACATGAGGATGAGTGATGATATGATGGAATGGATGAATGGACACTCACAAAGAACACCTGTGCTCAGGCTGGGATTCGAACTCGACACCCCAGGCGTTTTAGCATGCTTTCGTAACCACTCATCCATGAAGGCTGGCTACTCAAGCTTGAATCACTTTGTATGCACACATCACTAGTATACTTTTCAGGGAAGTATTAAGACTCATAAATGTTATAAGTACATTCTAAACTATCACACTCTGACCTAAATGCATTCTTGGTTATATTCTTATTTACTCTTACAATTTTTCTCCTTTCAGATCATGGACGCCTTTCCATACAGACATTTTAAAGGAATACAGCATGCAAATTTTTAGCAATGAAGTAAAATTCCTCTTTTTTTGGATAAAATTGTGAGAACTATGTTGAATTATTGCAAGATGAAATGTACGAATATTGTAAATAAAGTTGAATTTTTTGCTAACTGGTAACTATTTCTTCAACCTAATCTTTGGGGCGAAAAAAATTAAGCTCTGTATTTGAAATAGAGTGGTTAAAAATTATGTATATGAACATTTATAACTTCTACTAAATTTGCTCTGCCTTCTTAATAATGTACATTTTCGTTTCTAATTAATTTATTAAAGTACTGAAATAGGTTCTAAAAGCACCAAAAATCATTCACATTGTAATGATTGTGGCATTGAACTGAGTGTGCAGAACCAACAGCAAAGGAAAGGTAAGGTTGAATTATTGCTTAATGTGTATGCATTTAGTGGCAAGGTAGTATTTTTCAGAGATTATCCCCTTACCATGTATGTATATACTTGCATCCAACGTATACATAAAATTTATCTACGGATATACAAGTATACAGTATTTTGTTGTGTTAAGTATGTCATTTATTTATCCTAGCAATGTATGTGAGCATGAGTGTTGCTTTCCAAACAGTACAGAAAAAAGTTGTTATTTTATAATTAACAGGTGTGACTTCTGAAGATCAATACCCTTCATGTTATATTGTACACTCAAGGACACTTCTGGGTTGTAACAGCACCATTGACTTTCAATTAAATCATTACAACCCAGCAGTGTATGTGACTGTACATATATCCAGTCCCAATTGGCTTCTAAGCATCAAGTGGAAGTCTCAAAAAAGACTTATTGGAAAATATGTATGTACATTAAAAGTTGCGGCTTTTTTGTATGATTTAGAAATCGATACATAATATTCCTTGCAAGCTTCATGTAATTTAGGGA
This sequence comes from Lepisma saccharinum, assembly GCF_977018435.1. Lineage (NCBI taxonomy): Eukaryota > Metazoa > Arthropoda > Insecta > Zygentoma > Lepismatidae > Lepisma > Lepisma saccharinum. Next base: position 40,986,960 of record NC_139242.1, on the reverse strand, counting down.
TGGCTTGTTCTTCTACATGAATACCTTGGTGAGCGTGCTGCATTTAGTTTCCTCTAAGATTTTTAAGCTTTGTCAAATTTTAATGCTGAATTGAATGGTATTATTTTTATAAAGAAGACAATTAATCACATTAAAATCTGAACGCATTAAATGAAGAAACACTGTTTTCACTGTGATGTCGTATATTACACAATGCAAGAGTTAACATTGCATTTCTCTACTTTGATACATTTGCCATCTGGGAAGAAATTACAATGAAGTTATGATTGCTCTATCTTATTCTGAATTCATATTGGATAAGATAGAAAAGATCTGACTGATTCTTCAAGGTTAAAGGTAAGCATTATTATACTAAATGAAGATCATTTACCTCTTCCTCACGAACCCCTCAAACTCACCCTATGGGAGGAAAAACACACTCTATACTAGGGTGAGAATAACTCACCGTATGGGAGGAAAAACACACTCTATACAGGGATGAGAAAACTCACCCTTATGGGAGGAAAAACACACTCTATACTAGGGTGAGAAAACTCACCCTTATGGGAGGAAAAACACACTCTATACTAGGGTGAGAAAACTCACCCTTATGGGAGGAAAAACACACTCTATACTAGGGTGAGAAAACTCACCCTTATGGGAGGAAAACACACTCTATACTAGGGTGAGAAAACTCACCCTTATGGGAGGAAAACACACTCTATACTAGGGTGAGAAAACTCACCCTTACGGGAGGAAAAACACACTCTATACTAGGTTGAGAAAACTCACCCTTATGGGAGGAAAAACACACTCTATACTAGGGTGAGAAAACTCACCCTTATGGGAGGAAAAACACACTCTATACTAGGGTGAGAAAACTCACCCTTATGGGAGGAAAAACACACTCTATACTAGGGTGAGAAAACTCACCCTTATGGGAGGAAAAACACACTCTATACTAGGGTGAGAAAACTCACCCTATGGGAGGAAAAACACACTCTATACTAGGGTGAGAAAAACTCACCCCAATATGGGGTGTGGAAACTCACCTTTTGGGGACGTCTATTTGTGACAAGCCAAACTCACCCCAAAAGGTGAGTTTCCACACCTTTATTTTTTTCAGTGTATAATCAGTGTCCATCAGCTATTCATTGATTTCAAAAAAGCATATGATTTAGTCAAAAGAGATAAATTATATAATATATTAGTCAAGTTTGGAATACCTAAGAAGCTTGTTAATATGATAAAAGTATGCACCAGTGAAACAGAAAGTAAAATTCGTGTGGATATTAATGTTTGTGACGAATTTCCAATTCATGATGGGTTAAAACAAGGAGATGCATTATCTCCATTGCTCTTTAATTTTGCCTTAGAATATGCTGTTAGGAAGGTAGAAGAAACTAACGAAGTACTAAAATTAAACGGTGTGACTCAGTTGTTTGCATATGCAGATCATGTAGACTTACTGGGGGATGATATAAATACAATTAAGAATAATGCTAAAATATTTTCCAAAGCAGCTAAAGATATAGGTTTGCAAGTTAGAAAAGATAAAACCAAATATATGATTACAGGCCGAAACCAAGTGTTAGGTAATATAATCAAAATCTAATTATTGATAACAACTAGTTTGAACCAGTTGCCAAATTCAAGTACTTACATAGCACATGAGCGGTGTTATCGTCCCTTCCTGATAATATTACCACTTTTAGTTTTATGCTGTTGAAACACTTCTAAAAAAGTTTCCGAACATTTTCTCCACCCTGTAGTTCTCCAGACATCGATAGTGCATTCTACTTCGATAGTTGACTGGGATGAACAGATGGAGACGGACGACTGTATTTGGAACTTCTTCCTAGATATAGCAGTTCCTGATATACGCTATTCTGCGCAGTAAGGAGACAAGCTTTGCTAGCGTCATCCACACATGAACAGGGCCTAATTCATAAAGAGCAACTCGAACGCTTAAACAATATAATTATATGCACCTAACAATTGGCTTTATGACCCGTGCTTATCATTCAGTTTCGCGGTTACATCGGTCTCCTGCATTATAACTACACGACGTATTAATTCCGCTGAAGAACACCGCACAGTCCGCAGGAAGCCGTAATTACGTCACATCCGATTTCACCCGCCGTAAAACTTCCAGAAGTTCCACAACACAGAGTAATTACTTTCGACTGAGAAGCCAAGGAGGGAGCGAGATGTGGAGAATGCCGATTAACGACGCGTGGACACAAATGAAAATTAACGCCATTGATGGAGGATCATGGGAATTTTGGACGTAAACAGGAAACCTAGGAAGAACACGACACACTGAGGTCCAGGAATACATACCAAAAAGTATACAAGGGACACAAGAGGAAGAAAACATTAATTATCAGGCCACTTAACTATTCGCTGCTATAACCACTACTGATAATAGCGTATTTTAATCTTAAGTGAAGCAGATAAACTATAGGGTGTGGTAATGAATCAGGCGATTTTAAAAACTCCACACTTAAGACAAAATACTACATAATAAACCATAGATAATTAACACAAAATTAACTACTTTTTTCATTGAAGAAGAAATACGAAAATAAAATGCAATCCTTACATTTTGATTTATTTGAAAATGACATTACTAAAACGGCCTCCGTTTCGTTCCACACACTCTCTGTCTTTTGGGCAGGTTACACCTCACATTGCGCGATATGGCCACTGGAATTTTAGATACCTCTTTTCGAATCTCATATTTAAGTTCCTTGAAGGTGCGTGGGGTGGTTGTTGGAAGACTTTCGCTTTCAACCCCTGTTTCCAAAATGCACGCTCCGCGGACACGTAACTAACATATTTTTGTACACACTACCCTGCGTACTGTAGTGCTCACAACAATTAATTCTGGGTTTTTTCTGGGGCTCTTTGGATTGTGTCCCCAAGGGTGCCCGCAGGATTTATTCTCAAGGGGGGCAGAATAAGATTTCACATCTTTCCCTTCAGCCACAGATACATATTTTAACTTTAATTATTATTGTTGTTATTATTATTATTATTTTACATCTTGAAATTGAATTGAAAATCCCTGGGTGATGTCAAGTTCAGACTTTAGTCCACTATTTAAATACAAACTGGATTCACCTTGCTTCTTTTCCACAAACATCTACAAATTTTTTATGAATAGGTCTTTTTTTTGTACTTTTTTCCGATGCACAGATATCAAACAAAGACTACTTAATCTACCCCTTTACGCGCCGAAGAGTATCGTAAAGAAAAGTAAATTAAAATGGCGGCGTGTGAATTGTCGTGATCAGATCCGGACTTCGGGAAATAATTTTCCAACTTTTCTTGGTATTTTCTATAAGTATCAGAAATTTCTTGAAATAATAATCACTTGAGGAGAACATATTGTGTAGAATTAGAGAATTTCATCACGAAGGGGGAGGGGGGCGAATTTCGAAAATTTTTCGACTTGATCGGAAAATTGCGAATCTTTTTAGTAGCGATTTTTTTCAGTTCCAGTATTTATGGTGTCTCCTCTGGCCCACATTTACGGGCCTCATTCTTGTATGAGTACTTATATTATAAATGTATGTGGAGACCGCAAAAGTTGCACGGTCGACGCTCAAAGATGGCGGTAGCAAGAGAGAGAGAGAGAGAGAGAGAGAGATTTCACGGATGAGAATGAGAAAGAAATCTTTTTCCATTTCAGCAAGGCAGGGAACGGAAATAGGAAGAAGCGAAAGCTTTTAAGATACGGCAACCTGTCCATGATCAAGTTTGCGGGCGGAACGAAAGTGTTTCGCGTTCTCCCCACTCACTCTTTCTCTCGGGAGCCGTATGCAGATGCCATATTCAAACGGAATATGAAGACAAACAAAGAACACGCAGGGAGCGAGGGGAGGAAGGGTGGCATCGTCCATGCACCTTACAAAAGGGACACGTCATTTTCGAGAATTCTGTGGACAATTTGTGTCTGTTTGCGAAGACGCTGGTGATGTTTTCCTCTTGAACAAACCTACCGAACTAGTGAACCACAAAATTCCATGAGAGAAACATGACTCCCTTGACCTCTCCATCTGCCTGTTCAATTTGAATCTCGGAAACAACATAGTTACATGGTTGCCAACTTTAACGAGAAATCGCTAAATGTAGCGGAATTTGAATCATGAATCGATGATTGATTGATTTGTTTTATTTTACTTCGCTTTTCTGCCACTGTTGTATAATCGCGAAGACAAGGATGATACGATGAAATTTGTTAAGGGGCAATCTCAAGGAACACCCATGCCCAAACCGGGATTCTAATCCGGGACGTCTGGAGTCGTAGCGCGCTGTGCTAATCAGTCCATCACGTCGGCTAGAATGAATGATGATAAGAAGGAAGAGATGAGAGGGCAATCACAAACACACAAGGAGAGTAAACAACACGAGCTATACGGAGGATTATACTGGCCGTGAGTCCAGACCCCAGAGCCTCGCTAGTCTGCAAAACACAGTCCAGGGTGCACTACGTGGAAGAGGGTTGGCATTTGGGTGTCTTTGCAAACGGTCATCCCAGCCCGTACACTCCAAACTTCATGAAAAAGTAACAACCAACTTTCATTGCTAGTCTATACATTATTTAGCGAATACTTTACAGACTTTACACATATCTTTCCAAATTTATAGTTTTGTTTGCTTGATTTGTTGTTTTAAGTCAACTTTATACACAGTAAAGCTAATCGGGACTGGACCTACAGTTTAAAGTGGGATCCGAACACTTGTGCCTCCACCGGATATCGGCAAATTTATAGTAGACGCTCCAAAAGTTCCTTTCACTCCGTGCAAGTTCTTTGTGCACTAGAGTCCTCTGCATACTGACAAGTTTCCGATATACATAGAAGAGAACCCTCACCCACTTAAATTTTAAAGGAAAAATTACAACTGCGATTACACAAAGTTTAAAGTAAATTTGCTGCACTCAAATAGTGTTGAGCTCCATCGCGTAAGAAATTAGTCGAAAGAAATTATTCGCTAATATTTATCTATCTTTTTTTTTTACTATTCTCTAGTGGAATCAACTGGATGTAACATTCATCACATTGTAATAAATTAGAGGGACCTTACATTGCCATAATATTTCTGATCTTAAAAAGTTGAAAAATTTAAATTGCAGATTTTTTAAAGCAATTTTACTTTAGCAATGTAGCGGATTTTTTTGTGGAGACTGTAGCTTCTGTGTGCTAATTGTGAGCAAAAGTGCGACTAGACTGTACGTACATATAGAGTAAGGTGGGGTAAGACTGCGCGGCGGGTAAGACTGCGCACCGCTTTTTGGAGTTCAAAATCACACACAGTTGCCACCACTGCACCACCGTTACTTCGTCCAAAATGATAGCTAGCTGTGGACAGTGGTGAAGATACGTTTGAAATTGGTTGTGCTGAGAGAGGTAAGTGAAATTATTTTGAGGGTGTTTGCTATTTATTTTGGTACTACGTGTTTTGAGTACTGCGTCACTGTGAATTATACAATATTACGATGTTGATGGATAGAAGAAGCTGTGTTAATGCCGAGTCCACCTGTGTATTAGTTTCCATTGCTTTGTGCAATGGCTGGGCAGCATCACGTGATTTGTTCAGGAATGCAGCACGGGGCACGACTGCGCACGTACACAGTTTTACCCCACAAGTGTGTGGCTTGCAAGGCCCAGCCATTAGATAGATCATTTTTTGGTCCACTGAAGTCATTTTATTCATCTGAGTGTGATAAGTGAATGAGTAACCATCCGGGTCGCCCAATCACAGTTTTCCAAGTGACATCCATTTTTACAAAGGCATATGGGAAGGCAGCTACAGTTGAGAATTGCACCTCGTATGAAACAGGAACCTTTATTTGTGATTTGTGTTAGCGATTCCTAACCCAAGTGCAGGACGGAATTCACTGTGCCAACTGTGAGAATGCCACGAGAAATGTATCCCATATGATAGAAGAACGTTTTAAGGTGATTTGTGTTTCTTTTTATACAAATGTGACTCTGTGTAGAAAGTGCGCATTCGTACCCGAACTTGATCGCAGTCTTACCCCGCGGTGCGGGTAAGACTACGAATTTGCATGGTCACGGTTTTGTAATTGTTTCATGCAGAAATATTGTTCATTCAGCTTTCGGAAATTTACTGTGAGTTAGCAAAAGATAGTGCAATGTGTATTGCTTTTTTCATGTGTGTCTGTAGTTTTATAGCTTGAATATAAACTTATGAACTCAAACTGCGCAGTCTTGCCCCACCTTACTCTATTCAGACATGGCATAAGACATGGATTTTACAAGATTTATACAAATCACATGGCGCTGTTTTGTTATACCCAGTGAATAATTCAGGGGATGGCCCGGTGGAGAAAATTTCAAGTGTCTGACAACCATGTTCACTTTTGCTTTTTTTCAATTACTTTAATTTAACTCAGAACCTACATTTTCTGGCGTTTTCGTAATAACAACCACAGTTTCAGTCCTCTTAATAATTAAAAGTCAAAATATTGAATATATTTAAATTAGCATCTGTTTTGATAACTTCTAACTGTAGCTCTTGTCTAGCCTTACGACGGGTGGCCTACATGCTAGCAAGTGAAGTGGGGAGCGGGGAATACGTAGAAGACCAACCAGTCAGCAGCGGTGGCATCGAGAGTTACGACGTCGAGGGAGGAGGTGCTGCGTGCACCTCCTTCTACAAGCTGCTGTGTTTCTCATCGCGCTGGATTGGTAACTTCCCGGCTTTTCACTTCAGAGCGGCAGGATTGGTGTAATACAAGCTTCTATTGTTGTAAAAAATGTAAACGTCTTACGGTTACTCAATCAACAGTTTGTTGAGGAATGGTCTGGTGCAGTCTTATCGATATTTACACTTAATTCAACTACGTATTAGAGATAAGGGGCGATTTAAAATTATTACTATTGTTTTTTTAATATCCCCGGGAAGTTTGATTTCCCCCCGAGATGAAAATGGCTGTATTCAACACTTGTCATGCCGTAACGTAACCCACAGATACGCCACTCGCTTAGCATTAAAACCCCTGAGAGGTGCATAGGGGTACTAAACCTGACTTCGAGAAATGGCACGAGAGATTACATTTTACCAATATCTTCTGACTGAGAATGGGAGACTTCATGAAGGTGAGGTAGAGCTTACCTAATCTCGCCACGAAGATGTAGTGTCTCCAGTTGCCGGCCCCTGTGACAGAGTGGTTAGCACATCGCGCTACGACGCCAGGGGTCCCGGGTTCGAATCCTGATCTGGGCGTGGATGTTTGCGAGTGTCCATTCATCAATTTCATCATATAATCACTCATCCTCATCTTCGCAAATTAGCCAAAAGTGGCACAAAAAGCGAAGCAAAATAAATCGAATCAAGTGTCTCCTGTAACCATCTATCGACAACCTTCTATCTCCAATTACTCAGTCCAAAAACCCCGTATCTCTTACTGCCCCTCGTTTTATTCCCCCCTATCGTCAATGCATTCACCTCAGTCACGGAAGACATCGGACGTTTACCTAGATAATGACTGAGTCATTACATCATCTACCAGATTGCAAGTTGCCATACGTGTTCTTACAAATCCTCTACGATACTTACCCTTGTATGCATTTTACCTACAGGCATCTACTGTATATGAGTAAGTGAGCTTTCGGAAAGAATAACGAGATGTTTCCACAAGGACCCAGCCCAAGCATTCTCTCTCGTGATTGAAAAGGTACATTGGAGGCACATCCATAAAGTGAGATAATCGAGCTTAGGAAACTTTCAAGGGTCCCTCGAACATCCTCACGCACCGCCAAACTCTTTCTCAACGAAACAACCATCATTTCCACCGTTATGGACTGGCAGGGTGCCACGCTTCACCCACGCACATGGACATTCTGGAGTCACTCCAAAAGTGAAAAGTATCAACGAACACGATCGATACGCCAGCGAGGGCCAACTTAACACAATATCAAACTCTTTGGGCACCCACTTCGTCATTTTCAAAAGCAGATAGATGTGGCTGATGCGATGCTTTGCTTTCTGAAGATTGCGCTACATTCAAGTTCGTCGTTGCTGTAACAAGAACAAAGATGATTTGGCGGAGATTCCTTGGTCGTAAGACATATCCTGTTTATGAAAAGACAGGTAATGTTGAGACTTGGAAACCAAGGGATACAGTTCTTTTTTACAAGATTTGTTTTCCTATAGACTTACAAAATATAAATTATTGATGTATTGGTACAGACAGATAACAGACAAAATAAGCATGTTTATTTAACTTACTTGATACTTCTCATACCCGGAATGAGAACTAAATTATTTTCTTTGTCGCATATCACGCTCTCATTCAGGTATAAACATGAAATTCATGTCTTATACTTTACATATATCCACTCTCTTCTGTGCCTAAATAAATTTCATTATTCTTATTATTGAGTGTTTGAATGAGTTTTTTTTTTTTTGTTTGAGGTCCACTTTATGCATAGATAGGCTAATCGGGACTGTACATACAATTTAAAGTGGGATCCGAATCACTGTGCCATGTGCTCCACCAGGTAGCGAACCCGGGACCCTTTGATTACAAGGCGACGACGTTACCACTATGCCATCGGGGAGGCTCCTTCTTCTTATTAAAATAACATAACTGTATAATCAACCATTAATTTCCTCACAAACATGTCTTCCTTCAGGATCCATGTTCCATTGTTGATTCTACTAAACTTTATTTTTTTATCCTTTGTTGCCGTACTTTGTAACACAAATTAGCCCAAATGCATTTCCTATGCAATTAAGTTAACCGCTCTTATGGAATTGATATTTAAATTCATTAAACATTTTTTGGGGTTTTGTTCGTGAGCTTCCGAAACAGTTACAATGATTTAACGTGAGAATGACGAAATGAATGTAGATATTCACACCCTATGAACTCCTTGTATTATATTGGTTGATACTTTTCAACCAACGATAACAAATACTAAAATCATTATTTAATATTTCTCGAGAATGTCCTGGTTGTCAAATGTGTTGATGACATCTGAAAGCATGAACATTTGAAAGTATCATTGAAATATTTTTGTGACAGTATAAGTGTTCTGAGAAGGGAAAACCTTCTCTTTGTCGGGATAAGAACTTACTTTGTTGTCAAGCAAACTTAGGGTCAATTAGGATAGGCTCATTGCATCCCCTCTTTTTAATTCTCACCCTACGTTCAAAGAATGAGAACAATAACCGGCATTTTCCAGGTCTTTTTAATCACTAGTTCCTCTCTTCTTGCAGGAATATCTTCTCTTCAATTTTCATAAGTCTATCTTTAGTGCTACAGCAGTTTTTCCTTTCTGTGACCTTCACTCGCCACATTTAACAAGATTTTTACCTTTTGTCTCCCGGGAGAGATGTTTAAATTTAGAGTAGTTTATAATTAAAAGAAAACAAATATTTTCACGTCTGTAAAGTGAAGTTGAGCAGGAAAAAAACACTCGAAAGAAATCTTCTAAAAGGAGATGATAACTTTTACATGCTGGGGTTACTATGGGACTTCAATCGTCTAAAGAAACCTGGATTTTCCATATATAAAATAAGGGGGACGTCATAAAAGAAAGTTTGCTTTAAGTTTTGCTTACAGGCGTCTTTCCGTCAATTCTGTGTCCTTCGATGGAAAAACGAAAGATTTGTTTACTTTCTGTTGTTTTCCTTTGTCCGTCAGTGCAAGTTTCATTATCCGAACCAAAAGCTACCGTTTTGCTCACCCATGTTCCGTGCTTTCATTTCAGACTAGCCCCGTATCACAAAGAGGAGAGAGAGGGCACGATTCCATTTCCCTTCCCCTCCCACCCCAACATGTTCACTTTTCCACGCACAAAAACCTGATCATTTCACAAAGTTCAACTTTTCCTTTACCTGCTAGAAAAAAATCACCCTCTACTTTTTTCCTCCCTGGTTTGCAAACTGAAAAAAGTAATCTTTATCTGATTGGAAAAGTGCACATGGGTGCATACGCGCGTGTCTATGTGTGTGTGTGCCTTCATGCTCTTGTATGGTTGTATAAGTCAGAGAGCACGCATATATTTATTTCTCCTTTTAGGCGTTATTTTTCTGTGCGATTTGATTTCTTGTCTTAAGTCGACTGTATGCACAGATAGGCTAATCGGGACTGGACCTACAATTTAAAGTGGGATCCGAACCACTGTGCCATGTGCCTCCACCGGCTATCGAACCCGGGACTCCTTGATTACAAGGCGACGATGTTACCACTACTCCATCGGGGAGGCCCATTTCCTGTGCTATATCTGCATGTTTACAATGTTAGGTTGACCACTAATACAAAGTTTGAAAAGGATGAAATTCATATCAGGAAGATTTCAATGAAATCAAAATGCATTAGGATCTGCCCATAGAAATTTCAACGACGTCAGTTTACAGGATAAATGTTTTAGTCATTTTACACTATATATTCAGGAGGGAGTTCATTATTTGTAGAGGAAACAAAACGTTAGGAGCCATTTATTTTTGGATATGCTACGCTGACGGACAGTGGCGGCAATTGGGTTCCAAAACCGGTGGGGGGTGTAAAGACAGCATAGTGCAGGGGCAAAAGTGGCGAAAAGTGGGGGGCCACTGCCCTCCCTCGCCCCCCTATCGCCGCCACTGCTGACGGGTACCTTCTTCTAGGTTACTTTCGCTATGATGTCTGACGATGAATTGATGAAGCACATGATGGAACAAACACAATGATGCACCCATGCACTATGTAGGGTTAAAATCTGGAACCTCGAGCTTCAAAACGCTTTACGGTAACCATTTAGCTCTCTTTACTGTCGCCCACTGTAACATAGGGACATCATTTCTATGGGCAATAATGACAATGTACTGTTGATACCAATTCTGGTGAAAGAACTGCTATGGGTACGGTAAGAATTTATTCTGGTTATTATATGGACACGTAACTCCATTCCCAAATGAAATACCCTGGATAAATTCTTGGGTTAGGCATGTTAGATTTAGGACTCTTATCATAAATAATGCCTTTTTATAGTCGAGCCGCGACAATGGTGGAGACACATAATAGCCCCGTCTAGTTGGCTGCACTTTTTGACTCGATTTGACACTCTTTGCACCGAAGTGTTTAGTTGGTTGCACGGTGCAACACCGAGTCGTCTAATTCGTTGATTTAGTGTATTTGGTGTCTGCACCGTCTGCACTACCTTTTGGACCGGTGTGTGTTTGGTGTATGGTCACGTGGTGCGTGCTAACTAATCAAGTGACCGTTTAAAGCAGCAGACAGGCATTTTTTGAATCTTCTGAACTTGAACACCGCTTTCCGTGTAGTTGGTTGAACGAAATTTCCTTGCACCACTCTGACACTGGATACACCTGCACTGCACCGAGTGTCACAAAGTGCAGTCAACTAGACGGCGCTAGTGGTTCAGATCCCTCTTTAAACTTCAGGCCCAGTTCACTGTGCATAAAGTGGACGCAAAACAACAAATCAGTCAATCAAGCCCCTAACAAGGAAATGGAGGCACATAGTGGTTCGGATCCCACTTTAAACTGTAGATCCAGTCCCGATTAGCCTTACTGTGTATAAAGTGGACTTAAAACAACAAATCAATCCAATCTTAACAAGGAAAGCATTTCGCCTGACATCAGAAGGCGAAAGGCGTGACAAAATGTGTTTGAGACGTGTGCGATGAGTGAGACCAACATATAATCTGCCTTCATCGCCATATCTACATCGAGTTTGCTGCTCCAACAAGGTGCGTCGACCTTGGCTACACGTAGCCCCAGCACTTCCGAACACGCCTTTTATCTTCTTGCACTTGTGGTGTGAGAGCTGTATGGGACCAGGAGACTACTCTAACGCTGAGGGGGAAACCAGCGCGACTGCGAGCGAACATATGGTGGTTAGGTATGTGCGATAATCATCTTTTGGTGAACTCTGTACTCGCCAGTGAACTGCAAACTCGAAACGGCGCTTTGTTCATGTCAACTCCTGATTACCAGTAATAGCAGAAACATTGTCCGCATGATTTTTTCTTAAGGATGGCAGAGTCACAGAAACTTTTATTATTACCTGGGCCGTTCAATATATAAGTTTCCGTATGCTGTAATTTTTTTTTATTTTTAAGATACATTAGAAAACTATACATACATGTGTAGGAGGATCCTTCGTCACTTCTCCACATAATCTCCATAGAGATTCAGGCATTTGTCCCACCGTTGCACCAATTTGTCCATACCCTTTGCAAGAAAATCAGGGCTCTGGCAATTGAGCACTATTGTCATATTACGCTTCGCTTCTTCTTCATCTGTTTCGAAACGGTAACCTTGCAATTCAGACTTTAACACCGGAAAAAGATAGAAATCACTCTGCGCTAAATCGGGGCTGTATGGGGGGTGGGGCAGCCGTTCCCACCCCAATTCTTCAATTTTGTGTTGTGTTTGCACTGCTGAGTGGGGGCGAGCGTTATCGTCAAGAAGAATTACACCAGCTGACAGGAGACCTAGTCGCTTATGTGGAATTGCGTTTTTCAGTTTATCCGATGTTTGACAATAACTGTCAGCATTAATTGTTCTTCCTCGCTCCAAAAAGTCCATAAGCAGAACGCCCTTAGCATCCATGCTTCTGAACTCCTTATGACGCGAGCCCGTGTTTTCCGAACAAGCATTTACTTTTCGCCCTTGAGCGCATGCGCTTTCACGTTTGATAACGAATCGATTGTTGTTTCTTGTAGACGAAGGATTTCGCTTGTTAACCATGTGCTTTTTAATGGCATTGCTTTATACAATATTTTATAGTACAGGGAAACTTATATATTGAACATCCTTAGTATTATTATTAATATTATTACTGTAATTATTATAGTTTTTTTTATTTTTGTTACTATTATTACATTACCATTACTACTACTACTAGTAGTAGTTATGTTTTTTTAAATTACATACATTTGTAATTTCCATATTCTGTATATCTACCTAGGTATATACAATTTGCATAATTGTAGCTATACTTAACATAAATTCATGTAGGACAAAAAACTGTTTCTTCATAGTTAGATTATCAGTTCAAGGTTGATAAAGCTCCAGGAACCCATAAATTCTAATGGGTTCTGTTGCAGGACCGGAACCTATTTTCTAACAATTTAAATTCGGTCCAAGTTGCGTATTGTTACATTGAAAAAAGGTTCCTGGACCGTATTTAAATTGATTCTAGAATAAAGGTTCCTGGACCGTATTTAAATTGATTCTAGAATAAAGGTTACTGGACCGTATTTAAATTGATTCTAGAATAAAGGTTACTGGACCGTATTTAAATTGATTCTAGAATAAAGGTTACTGGACCGTATTTAAATTGATTCTAGAATAAAGGTTACTGGACCGTATTTAAATTGATTCTAGAATAAAGGTTCCTGGACCGTATTTAAATTGATTCTAGAATAAAGGTTCCTGGACCGTATTTAAATTGATTCTAGAATAAAGGTTCCTGGACCGTATTTAAATTGATTCTAGAATAAAGGTTCCTGGACCGTATTTAAATTGATTCTAGAATAAAGGTTACTGGACCGTATTTAAATTGATTCTAGAATAAAGGTTCCTGGACCATATTTAAATTGATTCTAGAATAAAGGTTACTGGACCGTATTTAAATTTATCGGGAAAAATGGTTCCTGGACCGAATTGAAATACTTTACAGATAAAAAGGTTCTTTACGGTCCAGAACCCATTTACGCTTGCTGATTTTCTCTCCTGGACCGGAATTGAGTTTATTTAAAATTCCTGGACCTTAACAACCCTTAATCAGTTTAATATATACTGTCAGCTTAAATGTAACGCTACCTGGAATAATAATAATATTAATAGTTGATGTAGCATACGGCTTGTACGTCACAGAAAACAATACTTTTTGTTATAAAATACCTCTACAATTTCACCATTCGAATTGCATTAACTCTTTCCAGAAATCTTGCCCCCCGTGGCCCTCTCTTGGACGCCCATGATCTATAGTATTACTATTTCGTAACATACCTATTCAAAAGTCTAACTTCTTGCCCCATTGAAATTAAACACAAAAAAAAAAATCGTCGTGCAGCGTAAACTACCACCATGCGTGTCACATGATTGAACATAATGTTCTGCTTGGGTGCATCCAGCATTCAGCAAAGAGACCGGTAGCGAATATACTGTACAACACGATCTAGTTGGCAATAAGTATTCAGTCAATAAGGCATTAATGCGAGAAGTCTGAAAAGGTGGGAAATTCTCTGTTTCGCACAAACTTTGTTCTGCATCGCGCAGCAACATATGATTCGAATTTTGATTAAGGAGTTGTAGCGAAAATTTTAGTCACAGCGTTGCCGCTGTGTTGAACATTTCCCGCGATACGACGGTCAGAATTTGAATTCTCCTGGAGAGAACAAAAAAGAGAAGAGCTCTTGTGGAGCACGTAGATAAATCGGCTGCAGGTGAATTGATTGAATTGTCGAAAGCGCCCGTCCAGTTCTTCCGGATCGGGATGAATTTTGCATGACTTTGGAGACCAAAGCTACTGGATCGGCAATGATCATACTTTCCGCAAACCGTGGAATTCGAAACTGTTGCAATATATTTTGCAGATCTCCTTTCTGATCAGTATGGTAGATTCTCTCTTACAGGAAGAAAAGAGTTACGTGGTTGCAACATGTGTACAGTGGGGTGCATCAATATTGCCAGGTGCTGCTGCAAAGACTTGTAACTGCAGTCGCTTTCCCCATTCACGCAATCCCGTTCCCTCGCACGTGTTCATTGGTCGACCTGCCTCGGGTCACCACTTGCGCAGAGACTTGCTTTCGTTCGCTAGCTCCAGAGATTCCCGGGACATTGATTTATTGATTTATTGTTTTAAATCCACTTTATGCACAGTAAGGCTAATCGGGACTGGACCTACAGTTTAAAGTGGGATCCGAACCACTTGTGCCTCCACCGGGTATCGAACCCGGGACCCCTTGATTACAAGGCGACGACGCTACCACTGCGCCATCGGGGAGGCCCTGGGTTCCCGGGACAGAGTATACGTGTTTTTAAGAAATGAAATTTTATTGGTGTTGTGGGGAGGTTTATCTCCTACCTCGTGGCGTTTTATTTGATATCTTTAACCTTTCATTCAGAGAAACAAAGTGAATGAAATTGGTGATGGACAATTTACCTGGTAATACATATGTATCTCACCGTACCATGGGCTAAAATCTACTTACCTTTCGTAGGGTTTTGAAATTCTTCAATAGTACAGCATTTATTATTGATTTCATTTCTGATATTTAGCGTCGCATTTCTTCCACTTTGGGCTATTCGCGACGATGAGGATGGGTGATGATGTGTTTACATTGATGATGGAACATTCACAAAGAACACTCATGTCCCGGCCGGGATTCGAACCCGGGACCCATGGCATCGTAGCGCGCTATGATAACCTCTTCGCTACGGAGGACGGCACACTATATATTAACCATATTCTAATGTGTTAAAGAGCGTGAAAATAGCTTAGTAAGAAATACCGTGCTGGATATATGGCCATCAAATATAATTTTTTATGGTGATCATAAATGGGGAATTTCTTTACTAGGTGTTAAGAAATCACATACCTGCTTAAGGGTTGATTGGACAATATTCCTTCAAGTTCCACCTTTGTGTTTATTGCGGTGGAAACGATGTTATAGTCAAAAGCTGGAGTTTAGTGAACGAAAAACATGCCACTGTCTCGGCAAGGAATAAAATATGGGGTGTTCAGGAGAAAGCACTTAGTCACAAACTGCAGTTTTCTATTGCTTTCATTTAAGTTGCACTGAATCAATTAAAGAAAATATTATAAGTATAATTTTATATAGGGCATTTATAAACATTCTAAACAGTGATGATTCAACATGTGTATCATGCCTGCAATGTTTCCTATTAAAAGACTTGGAATAAATAACTCGCTACTGTAAAATTTCATTTTTTACTTAAGTGATTCTTCCAGAACACCCTATATATAATCTACCGAAGCCAATATATTTATAATAATTATCAACTAAGGGGAAAATGTGCTCTTTCTGAAGAATAGTATCAAACTTTCTTGAATATTTTATTTAGACAAGTGGTCCGTTTGAGGAAAATATAAAAACACTGAACTCCAATTTACGATTTCAATAAAATAACTCTGACTTGCTCTATCAGTCCAACACATATATTATTTAACAAACATGTAGAATATTGTAAGTAAACCCTCTCGTCAGGAGCATTTTAGAAGTGTTATTGAGGGAACAAATTCAGAGAAGGAAATGGATCACATTTCGTTCTGAAGTGTGAAACATATCCTCATACTTTGGTCGTTGCCCTAGAAAATGTATCGATAAATCAACCCATATCTGAATTAAACTACAAAGAATAGTTGTAATAGAAATGCAAAACTTGCGCAGATTGGTCCCACCATCCTTATGACCTCTGGTTATCAGTAAGTATTGGTATTTTGGAAACATGAAGGTGCAATTAAAAGTCCCTTGATGAATCTAATGGGGCATAAATGTAATCTTAATGTCAGAGTCCGATACATGTAGCCTATCTATTTAATACGACTAGCTTTGTTGATGGACAATGGATTACAACTATTCTCATAATGTTAAAAACCTGGGTCAATTAAAATTTTCTTTACTCTTCCAAGTATGCCAAAAGACGCTTATTGTTCCGAAGACCAGGGATTAGGAATATCGAATGTCACCTTCAACCTCGTACAGCTTGCTGTGAACTTATGGCGTAGCTTAGAGGCATTAATGCGACTGCGGTATTAGACTGCGATATTAGACATAAGTAGACATATAATTCTGGATTGGTGTACATGAAATGTAGGGTGGAAATAGTGCATCCTTTGCCGAGAAGAACTCGTCTTCTTAGAATACATGGTTTTTATCTATACAAGTTATATGTACATAAATTCATGAAAATACTGTACATCACTCCATTTTAGTTCGCTGACTTTTCCACAGAGAAATATGTACTGAAATAAATTATTCTATTCACAGTCGATGGACTTTAATAAAAACCATTATCATCATATCTCTTTATCTACTTCAACAAGCATACTTTGTCGGCTAGTTGTAGAGTGGTAAAATTGGTTCTGAAATAATATTTAAAATCGCGTTATAATAAGACTGAAAGTGATAATAGTCATAAAGTAAGTTGATATTTATGTTCCTGTGAAGTTCATTAAAAACAATACGTAATATTAGTAAGAATTCTGTCTAAAGAAAAGGAACATTATAAGTTATTGAAGGTAATAAGAGCCAAGTATCTAATCAATGTAGCTGTAGCTCGCGGAGGTATTTTCAGTGATTTGTGAATTGTTGACTGCACACTGCAGGTGCTGACACCTATCTTGAGGTAAACTTCATGTTAATTGCCCCTCCATATTAAGCGAATGACCCCCCATCAATCAACGCTGGGAGGGAGGAAGGAATATAATCTCTTATGTGCTGATGATGTACGTCCGTCCATGGCAACTGTCGGTGTCTCGAAAATTGCAAGAAGTATAATGATGAAATTTGGTGCCTTGATAGACCTGCCAAACGGTAGCTTAACGCAACGTAGATCAACTCGATTGGCCTGTCTGCCTAGCCGTGAGAGACGACGACCAATACGAAGTGATCTGTCAAAAAAAAAAAAAAAAAAAAAAAAAAAAAAGTGGGAGGGGAACCCCCTGTAGAATCCAACCCCCACCCGCATACATTCAGCGGCATGCGCTCATTGCAATGGTGAGTATAAATAAAACAGGACTTCATATACTCAGAATTACGGTTTCCCCAGTTTTTGTGTGCTGAGCACTTGTTTGTATTTTATTTGATTACATTACATTGCATTTGCATGAATTACATTACAAATTTCATACTGGTAACTTTCATTCATTGTGCCCATTTATAGGGTTGTATGGTTAGGTTACAAGTTGTTCCTATTAGTTTATATTTACGTATATATGCAAGTTGGTAGTTGTCTGCAATTGTTATTTTAATATTAACATTTTGTTCGGGAATCCAAAACAACTTCTCAGTACATTAGTGAAAGTAATGAAAAATATATTATTAATGATAAGAGTACGCATATGTATCAAGCAAGAATGAGATGTTAGAATAATAGAGGAGAAAATTAATAACTTAAAGCTCTTATGCAAAGTTGTATATCTGTCAGTATCTCAGAATCTAGAAATTTTAAGATTTTTATGAACGGAGAAATTAACTTTAAATAATCGATACACCCCTGGTACCTCGCCGTTTATTTTCAAATCTGTAAAGTAGCTCCATAGCTGTGGTACTTTGGCGACATTGGGCATAGGATAAAGATATCTGATTTGAGTACATTACATGAAGTTCCGTGCCGGTCCTCGTGGCGGAGTGGTTAGCACATGGCGCTACGACGCCAGGGGTCCCGGGTTCGAATTCCGGCCTGCGCATGGATGTTTGTGAGTGTCCAATCATCAATTTCATCACATCATCACTCATCTCCATCTTCGCAAATTAGCCAAAATTGGAACAAAAAGCGAAGTAAAAATAAAGCATTTCAACCAAACAAACATGAAGTTATGCGATGTGGTCGTCCAACTTCTGCCAGCGAAAGACCTGCAGAATCTTTTTTATTATTATTAGTGTTGCCCACGGGACGACACGGGACAGGCTTTTAAAAATTCGAGACGAGACGAGATTTATCATGTGTCCCGAGACAAACTAAGTTTTTCGAGACGAGACAGCATTTCACTGCATTTCCACGAGACGAGACAGGCCAAAGTCTCGTCTCGTGGGCAACACTAATTATTATTATTATCCCTTCTCGACACGAGGCAGGAATAATGGGATGCGGCAAGTGGCAACAAGCTTCGAGCTACCAAGCCCACTAATCGAACCTGTTGGTCTTCGTGCCGTCCTTCCCGTCGAAAAGAGGACATTTTAAACTCGGCTCCGCATTGGACACAGTCGCCTACTCATCGTCATTTGCTGCAAAGGTTGGACCCTCCCATCTGTGGTGTACGTAATTAAGTGTTCGGAATGTTTTTATCGAATGAGCTGATAAGCATTTTAACCAATTTTTATTAGATTTTTGAGAAGTACAGGCCTTTTACACTGTATCTGAGAAAGTTTGTTTAGATGCTCACCTTTTCAATGTGTCGTGTATGCCCTCTTACAAACTTGCACTTTTAACCCTTCTCAAGGGCCCCTTTACACCCTAAGCTAAGGATTTTCTCCGATGCACCCAAAAATTTTAATCCATTCACTCACCCCCTCCTCTCAAAAAATCTTATCTTTCAGCGTGTCGCATTTGATATCGATTCTGAAGGTGAAAACTACAAAGAAGCTACTGATCCACTCTTTCAAAACTGTTTCCCTTGTTAGTATGACCATCCACTGGCAGTTACATAAGACGCAGATTTATCGAACAAACATTAATCAAATATATGTTCGCATTATTTTCATTTCAGAACTTTTTGGCTGCTATTTACATCTCAATTTACATTTTGATACTATCGTATGAATGGAGAGGCGGACATAATATGGTGACTATTTGCATCATAGAACTAAGGCAGCTGCTGATAAATTCTCTCTTCTCTCCGCAAGTTCAGACTGGAACTTACTTAAAATATGGTTGCTGGAAATGTTAATTTTGTGTTTTTTAAATGATACTGGTAATTTCGAGGATGAGAGAACCCTGACGTTTTACAACTATTTGACATGATTCTCTCATTCTAAATGTGACGAACCGTGACAGAATTGGATATTTCTCTCGAGATAACAGAGAGAGAAGACTTAGTGTTTGATGAAACCACAGTTTTACTAGTGATATAGTATTTCTAGCGTGCCTCCCCGATGGCGCAGTGGTAACGTCGTTGCGTTCTAATCAAAGAGGTCCGGGTTCAATACTCAGTAGAGGCACATACTGGTTAGATCCTGTCCCGATTAGCCTTTCTGTGCATAAGTTGGACTTAAAAACAAAATCAAATAGTGTTGCTAACAGGTATGGTAATGTTAAATGCATGATCATACGGCATGACATCAGGCTTCTATCGTGCGGAAAGATTCAATTTCATTAGTACTCGATATATTAAGTATTCCTTCATTAAATTGTAATCTGCGATTTGCTACAATTCTACATGAACATCGCAGTGGTTAAGACTGTACCAAGGCTGTTACGTGTGGTAACAGATGACAGCACCATTATCATGGCAACCAAGCCTATGAGTATATATAATCAAGTTAAATACATACAAAACAGGTTTGTTGATCAAGATATTTTTGTTAGAAGGTGACGTCACGTTGGTTAGTGGATTTTAACCCTTTTATGCCCACTAGTTCGTATTCGGACCATTGCCGATGTGCAATTGTGAAAGTATCTTGCCGACAATGAGAGTGATTGTTGTTGTTATCTTGTTGATAAACTAATTCTTTGGATTACAGTTAATGGCCTGATACATTATTGACTGCTCTCTGTTGTATTGTCGAAATGTTAAAGCGTCATATTGGAAGCTAGGGAATCCACGTGGCCGAATGTAGAGCACCTGGAGAAGAAACGTAATCATAATTGTTGTTGTTTGCACTAATGTTCTTGATGTGCAAAAAATGATGAAGGGATGTTCTATATTTTTGTTTTTTAAATTGCATTCAGTAGATCAAATTTCTGCAAAATAAGCTTCAAAACAAGGGTGGTAGCACCAGTGGGCATGTACAATCATATTTAGAAAAAATATTACGCCATTTCTGAATTTCTCTCTCGTAATTCTCTGTGGGCCTCTGCGATGGCGCAGTGGTAGCGTCGTTGCCTTGTAATCAAGGGGTCCCGGGTTCGATTCCCGGTGGAGGCACATAGCGGTTCGGATCCCACTTTAAACTATAGGTCCAGTCCCGATTAGCCTTACTGTGCATAAAGTGGAGTTAAAACACCAAATCAATCCAATCGTAATTTTCTGTGGCCGATATTATAGACATCTTCGAAGAAAATGAAGATACGAATTCCAGTTTTGTGTTTTCGTTCCCCCAGATGTTTGCCTGCAGTCTTATGTAAACAATGGCTAAGAAGATGCAGGTGGCGCACATGATAATTTATCAGGGAAGCAACTTTCAGCTTGCACTTCCTTGGCCAATGAACGCGTTAGAGGGAAAGAAGCTGCAAGAGAGGGCAATGCCACTGCAGCTACCAGTCGTTTGCAGTAGCGTCCACTAACTTGCTCGCTCACTCGCTTTCTCCCCTTCTCTAACGTTATGCGCAGCGTTGCTCCTGGGACTCCTGGAGCTGATATACACTCTCTTAGCTCATTTGCCGACTGACTCTTTCAAACATTGCACAATCAAGAGGCACACATTACCAAGATGTTCAAGCTTCGGTCGTTAACAAGGTATTGTGTTCTTGATTAAGTCCGTTACGATAACATTAGTCACTTTATATGCTATCAGCATGCACAAACAATTTGTGCATTAAACCACTCGCATACAAAGTCTAGTAAATTGATCTATGTAGGTGAATAAATACCCTTTCAAAACAATTATTCTGAGCCCCATGAGGTGGTATCAGCATATTTCTACCATGCTCATACAACTCATTGGGCTGAGAATAATTGTTCTTAAAAGCGTACATTCATTTTTTGTCACCCTGTATAATCAGAGTGCATAAAACAATACAAGCACAATGGCAATCAATACTTATCAAATGTAATATAACATGTGTTAGAATGCTATCAACAAAAATCATGAGCGAAATAATAAAATTGCACGAGTTCTGTATGTATAAAAAAATCAGCGCCCACAGGTTCGTTTTTGCACCATGCCATATTTGGCAATCTATATTCTGTGATTACAAATTCTTGTGAATTTTCAACAAATGGTTCGTACACATCATGTACTCAAAGAATTTTCAAAATTTAACACACACACACACAAAAAAAATCCGCCCTAAGTGGGTAAAGTAGAAATGCAGCAACGTGGTATAGTTAGATCTTATTAGCCAAAGAATCAATGTAAAAGCAATGGGATTTAGCAATAGACGAAAATATTAACATAAATTCACTGGAAATTGAGGACCTTCATTATTGTATTTTACAGTGGGATGCACAAGTGTTGCTCGGTAATTTGTCCCTTGCAATTTTCATTATATTTTTCCTTACTTCCTACGTCTATTTAAGCAATGAACTCCTACGTCCTCTGGTGCTGAGATTGTCAGCTGCTTACTTGACTTTTTGTTCCAATTCTTGAAGATCTCATAATTGGCTAAAACAAAGATAAGATAATATGGAGATGGACAATTTGGTTAGTAATACTTATGCATCCCACTATACTGTGATTGTATTTTAAAATGTCTTGAAAGTAGGTTAGTTGATTCAAAGAAAAAACGTCGTTCACATTCATAGACGACACGGGCCATGTCAGGAAGTAACTGAAATAATTGATTATATTTTCTAATTACGTTTGTAGCACTATCTGCGCTGTCAAGAAAGCAAAATGAGGTTACTCATAGACGAGCAGTTTTTGTACGGAAATTTCAACCTGATTTTCACATACACCACCAAGATCTTGTGTTTAGACCAAAGTTCTTGAAAATAAACACGTGGCCAACAGAGGACGCTAATTTTCCTGATCAATTCAGTGGCAGATAAAGTCGAAAAAAGACATTTTAAGGGGAATAGGTTGATAGAAAAATCGCACAAAGCTTTGTTTGTGTGTATTAAGTCAAGTGTTGAGGAAGGTTGAACGAAAGTGGTTAATCGAACACAGTTGTATATAATACAATGCATTTAGAATATACTATGTTATCTACAAATTAACAAAAACAATACTGGGTATATATAAGTATATTGATGCTTATAGTTTTAAATAGTTGTCACCTGTAGTCGTTGTAGGGTGTTGGTTTAGATTATGTATCCGTGATGCAGTAGTTAACATACCCGGCTGTGAGAACGTGATTTACGGGTTCGAATCATGAACAAGGCTCTTTTCTTATTTCCTCAATTCATTATTAATCCTAGTCCTGTCGTTCTACATAGGTAATGGACGTAAAACAACTCAAGAATTCTCATCAAACATACGCCATATTTGTTTCTCTGGAATGGCAGTCACCATGTGTGTGTGTGTGTATGGATATGTGTGCATCGTTTAAACATTATATTAACTCTGCTACCATGCTCTTCGGTACCTGTGGTATTCATTTCAATTTACTCAAACAAACTTTTGCTTTTCCCTTTGAAACACAACTAAACACGTAATGTTGTCCTAGTTTGTTCACTAGTTACTCTGTTCATAAGTTCACTTTGTAAACAGATAGGCTAATGAGAACGGGACCTTTAGTTTAATGTGAAATCCTAACCACTAGGTGCCTCCACTGGCTATCCAACCCGGGACTCCTTGATTACAAAACGACATCCAGCATCCCAAGCACTAGGGTAATTTGCATAGGTACTTAATCTTCTGTCTTTGACGGCACCCCTGGTCCATGCTTTAGCGCTACAATTTCAAGATTTGAGCCATATGAAGTCTTTCGACATATCTCCGGAGGGGGGGGTGCCCCCCGTTCCCCCCTCTGCGGACACCCTTGAGTGCATCGAAATTCTTCAACAACAAATTATATGATTGCTTGCATAGAATGAGAGCATACCAAATATACGTTGTAATTACAAACATACGATAGGGAGTCCTGTTGATCCTGCAAGAAGTAGGAAGGGCGTGTCCTTAGTAGAGCAAGTAGTAATAGTAGCCAGCCTCCATGGATAAGTGATTAGCACACCGCGCTACGACGCCAGGGTTCCCGGGTTCGAATTCCGGCCTGGGCATGGGTGTTCTTCGTGATTAGCCAAAAGTGACAGCAATGCGAAGTTAAAAAATGCAATCAATCAATAAAGTAGTAGTAGGTGAATAGAAGTAGAAATATGACGTAAATGTTTCTCTAAATGAAAGTAATTAAAATATCAGTTGGCGTAAATGTAAAGTAGTGAAGAACTGAAATAATACCAAATTTTCACAAGTGACATGTAGCTTGCACTCACCGTGCATTGATCGTTGTAGCCTTGTATTGCAATTTTATATGCAACACAAAACTGTGCAGCAAAATCTGTCAACAACTTTACGAAGATGCATTCGAGATTAAATCGAAGTGAACTACATCCAAATGCATTTATCACTCTTGACAATGAAACAGACTATTTACCTTCATACATGTTTGTAGCATGCAAAATATTGGTCTCGATGTATTTAACACAGTAAGATCTTACTTGCCTGCATTTGATGTACGCTTGTACAGTCACGGACACTACTTGGTTGTAACGATTCCATTGGAAGTGAATGGGATTGTTACAAATATTTGTAAGCTGCCAGATGTTATTTTCAGGTGATTTTTAATCCATAATTATATCAGTTTAAATATGTAGGTTGTATGTATTTTGACGCAAATGAGACTGCAATGGTATTCAACTCCCATGGGGACTAATATTCTTATCAAAAAAGGTCCAATTACTATGTTATTAGTATTGTTCATTGCCGTCAGTACGTGTATTAATGCAACACTTTTAGATCAGTTATTTTGACGGACAATTTCAGATCCTACTGAAAACTCTAGTTGCAATTCTGTTTAACGTTTGCGCATAAATTGAAATCCAAAGTAAAGAAACTTATTCAGTTTTCACTTCCATAACTTTACAAGCCTTATAGACTAAAAAGCTGATACAAGAATCTGAAGAAATGAGGAGGGGTACCAAGTCTTCACAAAATTAAGAAGTTTAGAACTATTTTCGCAGTAAGGTATCAACCTGACAATATTTCGGCGATCAACTTGCTGAAAACTTAAACTTCATCTCCGATATAGAGAGCGAGAGAATTACAATCGGAAAATACAATAATAAAGTAAGACATTATCATAAACTTCTCTTACCTTTGTGAAGTGTTGTTGTGTATCTGAGAGAAGCTATTGCCTAAAGCTGCTGCAACGGACGAGGTGATTGGTCTGTTCTGAGCGGATCCTGACAATCAACAAGTTTAAGGCGCGGTACCCTTGCTCAGTCTTTTATATACTCGCGTACCAAATTTCTGTATCACATCCCGAAAGAGATGTACAGCGGGGAGAGGGAGGGATGGGCAGGAGAGAGGGGAATTTCGTACGGTGACGTCGATAGAAGGGCGGGTCGTACGACGGCGCTAAGGCGCCAGAATCGTGACGTCACTCATTCAGAAAATCGGGGTCCGGCAGTGTCTCCAACCGTACTATGTTTTCGACCAGTTTTGGTTCCAAATAATAGTTCCGTCGTGATACAGAACTCGAAGCACTTGTATTGGGGAATTCGTAGGCCAAATGTGATGAAATTAAGGTAATCGAGGTAATAACATGAAACTAAAAAAAAATGTTTTCATAATGGCCAATATCTCTGCGTTGCCATTAGCTGATAGTGCGTATTTATCTCCGTAAGTTCATTTGTCTGTCTGTGTCTTTTAACATAATATATAAGAAATTATATAAACTAGAGCTATACGTAATAGTGTACAAAATAGTTGTCTAAAATGGTTCTCAGTAGTCATGTAAGTGAGTGGGTGAGCTATTTCGTTTATTTTACTTCGCTTTCCTGCAACGATTGGCTAATCGCGAAGATGAGGATGAGTGATGGTGCGATGAAATTCAGGAAGGAACACTTAAAAACAACACTTATGCCCAGTTGTCATGTTGATGAGTTACGATCTTACATGTCTCCGCGTGAGTCAACAATCATTATACGTTATAACGTGTGTGTGTGTTTGTTAAATAACCTTGGTGCTACAGCCCTTAAAGCCTCACTCACTCGCCCGAGGTGGGCAATCATCGAACTATATTCCTTTTCCGGAATGTCTGGAGAAGCGACGCGCAGAGGGGAAAGCTTGTGGCAGGGGCCAGACTAGGTGGGGAAGGTTGCAGAATGCAGAATTCCCTTAGTAGGCTGTCATGTTTACCATAGAACTACTGGACCAGTTGAGTCGCCCCCTCCGCGCGTTCATTGGACGAGGCACACAGCCGCAACGTGCGCTAAGGACGCGTTCGCGTTCTCTTACTCCAGACATCAAGGAAAAGGAATATTGACACTTGGTGACGTGTGGTCAGCACGACGAACACCCTGTCGTTGCTGTAGGATTTCTATGACAGTATTACGCTACTCATTCGTAGCTCCCCTATTTCTTCACGATGGTGAAGGCCGAAATCTCAACAGAAAAATTATTACGCTTCCCCCAGGAGATTCGAACCTTCGAGCGTTTCGTAGCCAGAGCCCAATGGGCCAAGGTATGACGCCTTAGACTGCCCTGCCACGGTGCGGGACGTGTATGTGTTGTAGTCCTGTGTATGGTCTTGTTCATTCTGATTGCCTGTTGCCGATCTCCGTCTCGTAGTGGCTATCACGGCGAGCTACAACGCAAGAGATCGCGGATTCGAATACCGGCCTGGGCGTGGATGTTCCTTGTGTGTCCTTTCATCAATTTCATCATATCATCACTCATCCTCATCGTCGCGATTAGCCAAAATGCGACGCTAAATAACAAGCATAAAATGATTGTCTGTTGAAATGTTTAGTTGAAGTTAACCTAGCCAGATGTTACGTCATTGAATCTTGAGGGTTTGTGAGTGGTATTGCAAGAAGTCAATCTGTTTCCTGCATTCCTCTGCTTGTTTGGTCGGAGTTAATTATTTGACAAGACGGATAAATCCAACACGGGGAAGCCGTAAAGATGATGTAGTCGGTGGTGGTATGAGTTCTATTGATACTTTCGTTCAGCGCACTAATTTCATTTCCCTTATCGTAGCCTATTAGAAGTAACGAGTAACTAATTTCCCATGTTGAATATACGGTATATCTGAAACACTTAAGGAAAAAATCAGGTTGTATTTCACATTGCAATTATCACAGTAAAATCAGCTTTCTATCGTATCTTGGTTAATATTATAAGTAATTCTGCCTAGGTGGCGGAGTGGTTAGCACTGCGCTCTTCGACGCCAGGTGTCCCGGGTTCGAATCCCGACCTGGAAATGGGTGTTCTTTGTGCGTCATTTCATCAATTTTATCATATCATCACTCATCATCATCAACGTCGCGATTAGATAAAAGTGTCAGAAAAGCGAAGTAAAATCAACCAAATCAATCAATCACCAGTTCATTAGTTCATAGCCTTCTCGTCGAGAAGAAGTTACTCTTACCCGCCTGCGTATAGGACACAGCCGTCTAACGCATGGTCACTTGCTACAAGGACTGGACCCTCTGATATGACGAGCTTGTAACGTTGTTTTAATTGTTCTGCATATTCTTATTGAATGTGCCGACTTTGCTATCCTCAGACAGACTTTTAATCTTCGCAGCTGTTTGTCATCCCTGTTGGGTGATGACAACAGTGTGTTATCAAATGTTTTTAGATTTTTGCGAGGACCTAGTCTCTTCCACCGTCTCTGAGGAAGATTTTAGTTTTTCTGACTTTTTATGTGTTGTGTTCGTCTTGTGCAGGTCTTTTTACAACCTTGCACTTTTAAACCAATTGTTTTAATCTCTTAAGTCAGAATTTTAGATAAGGGGATATTTCCCCGAATAAATTGAAGGCTGCAAACTGGCCTTAAGTGCCGTCGCACCCAAAACGTTTAACTCATTCATTCATTAGTTCATAGCCGTTCTTAATCTGTACTTCAGAAGCGAAAATAAAATCACCTAATCTCCTTTTAATTTACAAGTCAGAGATTTATTTATTTATTTATTTATTTATTAACCAGTCGCCTATAACAGAGCGAATGCTCCAATCACAATAGGCTTTACAATTTGCTTTATATAATATAATTTACATAAATATATAATACATGATAAAAACACATAGTAATTATTACACAAAACCTTATATAAATACGAATACAAAAAGTTATACAAATACAAAAAATTACACACATATATTACAAATTTTGAACAGAGGAGAAAACTAAAGGACAGAAGAAACAAAACATGAACAAGTAACAAACTATAAAAGCTTGAGAATAATAAAGAAATTATACGAATACCACTATTTAAAAAAGAAACAGGAATATTCAATACAAAGCAAAAGTTCAAATTTGAATTCGTTTATATGTATACAAAATTTAAAAAGCTATAAATTTTATTTGACACTATAAATATATCACTCTAGAATTGGATCTGTTTTATTTGTATATTATATCTAATATGTTGTTTAAACTATATAGAAAGTTTTTAATATTAAAAACAAAATCCAAATCAATTCCATTCGGGACAATATTATTATGTTTACTTAATAATCTAATGATTGGAGAATTTTGATGGAATTTTGTGTTTGATTTATTGCAGTAAAATGGTTGTCTTACTCTTAATACCTTATAATTGACGTAAAGTTTATCAACTGTAAAAGATTTTCACACTCAAGTATACCATTGATAAGTTTGTATAGGAATATATGGTCAGAAGTATCTGGCTGTAGTGTGTGTGTGTGTGTGTGTGAGAGAGAGAGAGAGAGAGAGAGAATGAGAGAGAGAGAGACACTGACATTGTCCTCCGGAGTTGTCACCAGTATATATTGACTTCGAGGTTAAAAACGCTACCCAGAAAACGCTATTTTAGGACTTTTCTCAACTTTGAAGTAGGAAACACTGAGCCTCGGAAACAGGCAACGCACTTCTGCGCGTGCGCGAAACTTTTTCAAACATTCGTCGCCGGAACAGCAACTTCTGTTTTGCCCCAAATCTTGGCGCCGGTTAGTCGCAAAAAGGGGGCGTGGCATGGGGGAGATTTTAGCAATGTCCCTCTCCCTCCGCCAGTTCTTGACACAAGGGACCCAACGAAAATTAAGGTAGGGGGCTACCCACCACCCACGCGTTTCCCCCGAAAAACTTACTCCCACGCTCTCGCCAGCAGCTATACCATGACAAAGGTCGCCGGGACTTGATTCCGTAGAAGTTATTTTGAGATGGAGTCGTCTTTCACTTTTTTTTCCATTTCCATTCCATCATTCAGCAATGCATTAGCTAAGCCAGTCAAGGTCGTTTCTTCAGCTGGGCAAGGTCTCAATAACCATGTGCATCAAGGGTATTTACGTAAACGGAATTTTGAAACCTCTTGGTATGTGCCTACACTCTGTCCCGAGAATCTGTGGAGCATGGTCGCGCATAACTGTAGAGAAGGGGAGGAAGCGAGTGGGCCAAGCGAATCAGCACACAATGTTCCTAACAGATGGTAGATGCAGGCGGATTTTAATCTTCATGCACTCACTTCAACTTCTCACGCGTACATTGGTCAAGCCATCTCGAGTCACTTCTAGGGCAGATACTTATTTGCTCCACAAATTCCCGGAATAGAGTATAAACCTTTCAGAAAGCAGTAGAATTTTTAGAATGACCAACTTTTGTTGTCCAACTGCTTTCATGGACATGACACATACTTTAAGAAGCTGCTGGACTTCTGAGTATTGGCGTCTCCAGAAACTTTTATAGAGGGAAAGGTCAGTTTGAAGTTTGTCTTTACGTCGACTTTATGCACAGAAAAGCTAGTCGGAAATGGACATAGAGTTTAAAGTGGGAATGGAACTGACTGTGTGCCTCCACTGTATCGAACCATGGACCCTTTTACCAGGCTGTCCCAGAAGTCCTGCACCATACAAGGGCGAAAATGAAACACAGAATATCAGAAACAAAGAGAGACTTTATCCAGCAAAGTACAGGCCTCCATGTTCAATTACCTTCACCCATCTCTGCGACAACAGTTCAATCTGATGGCGATACCAGGTGGCAGGTTTAGGATTGAAAAACTCGCGACAGGTAGAATTTACCCCACCATATGAATTGAAGTGCCGACCACACAGAAAATGGGAGAGAGAACGAAACAAACCGTAATCCGATGTGCAACAACCGGACTATAGGCAGGATGAGGTAACAACTCAAACCCGTCAAGCTCAGCCAGGGTGTTGGTCACTCTTCGAGACCGGTGACTCGGAGCATTGTCATTTTGCAGGAGTAACCTCGTCCTCCTCGTTAATGCCGGGTATTTCCCGTTCAGAATGACATACACTCGGCGTAATTGTTCAGAATACAGTTAACCTGTTACAACATGACCTTCTGGAACAAACTCATAATGGACAATCCATTCAACATTCCACCACACACTCAGCATGAGCTTTTTCCCAAATCTGTCCTGTTTCACACTGGCGACGGCCTCCTGTCTTCTTTTCACCCACTGTTTACGTGTATCAGGGTTTTCAGAAACACTCGCTTCTCGTCTCCTGTCACAATTCTCATCCAAAAACGAAGATAATGCGGTTTTTGGAGCCATGTCTGACAAATTGCAACTCTGCGCTGGGCCTGCACCTCTGTCAGCTCTTGCGCACTTTGTAATCCATGTCATGCAAGCGACGGTTACTGTCGATTTGGATGCCCCAACCACTCTTGCTAACACACGTGTGCTGGAATGTGGTGTAGCATTCACAGCATCCTGCAGAGGCTCGTTAATGTCCATCGGAGGTCACCCCGTGCGGGCCTTGTCCGCGAGGCGTAGATCACCTGAAGGGATTTTTTTAAACCAATGGGAAGCTGTCGACCGATTCACCACTTCTTCGTTCTCCACACGACAAATTTTCTCCGCTGTCGCTTTTGCTGTAAGTCGTTTTTTCCATAAAAAACGTAGCACTGCACGAAGTGCAATTTGGTCCTTGCTCATCGTGCCCACTTTAACTTCACGGGAACACTAGCTACACATGATGTACGTGCCTTCACTTCATCCCACGAACCTGTCCTCTATGCCTGCCAACAGCCTTTCACCGGTGGCACCACCTACCCTCGCAAACTTCACCTCTTGGAGCTCAGTGTGCCGATTGTGCAGGACTTCTGAGACAGACTGGTATTACAAGGCTACGGCGTTACCACTGCGTCATCTGGGAGGCCCTTAGGTGGTGTAAGGCCATAGATCAATCCTGAATAGTGGAAATAATAATAATTACTATAATTATGATTATTATTATATGTAGAATATCTGTGCGCAAGGGCTGGCCCTTTTGGAAATGTCAACTACATTTTGTAGACTAGCGAGGCTCTGCCGTCTGGACTCAAAGCCAGTAGAATCCTCTGTCTGTTCGAGATTGTCCTTCATCCATCTCATCTTATTCATCCTCACCTTTGCAATTAGCCAAAAGTGGCAGAAAAGCGAAGTAAAATAAACCAAATCTGCAAGCAATGTTTCCAATTGTCTCAGCCATCATGTGTTCATTTATATTTTTTGTATAATTCTTTCAGTTTAATATTTGTCCTAATTCCTTTCAACGACACCTTCACACACTGCACTTTTCTTTCACATGTGCAGGCATCTTTCTCCATGTGAATAAAGGCACCAAGTATCTGGACCATCATTGTTAATTGTTCTAATAACAAAGATTGGAGTATTCTGATCTGTTTTCCTTGCTGCTGTTGACTTCCTTAGTAGGGTGTAAGGGTTGGCCCTATCTGCAGATAATGTTAACCTCCCTTGCATGTAGTACATACACCCTGGACAGCATTGAGCAGAATAGCAAGGCACTGTCGTCTGGGCTCGCAGTCGTATATTACTTTCTGAAGTTCATGTTGTCTCGTTCTTGTAGGTCTGTGATTTTCCCTTCATCCATCTCATCATCATTCATACTCATCGTCAGATTAGCAAACACTTAAAATAAAGTAAGTCAATCATTGATTTCCACGGCGCTACTTGAGAATTATTGATGCCAAGGTGGAATTAATATATGTGAGCGCACTGGACAGTTACTCCTTTTGGCAAACTTTCTCGTAACGTAGGTGAGATACATTTTGTTCTCTTTAAAAATAAATACATGAGGCCAGAGGTCCCAGGTTCGATTTCTGGACAATCCATGGATAGTTTCTTTTGTGTGTTTTTCATAATCACATTTCATATTTTCATCACTCATTCACATCGTCGAGGGTAAACCTCCACGGAGGAGTGGTTAGTACAGCACGCTACGGTGCCAATGGTTCCGGGTTCGAATCCCGTCCTGAGCATGTGAGTGTCCATCAATTTCATCGGATCAACATATGCTCATCTTCGCCATTAGCCAAAAGTGGGAGAAAAGCATAGCAAAATGAACCAAATCAATCAATCTTCATCGCGAGTAATTCAAGAGATATGAAAGCGACTACAAATGTCCAAAATGGAAGGAGAAAAAATATATTTGCTTTTGAAATGTACTTGATGATTAGAATTCATGAAAGTCACAGAAGAACGAAAGCCTATATACCTTACTGACATATCAAATTCTCCAGGATACGTTATCGTTTATTTTAGAGAACGAATTTCTCAAGAAAGAAATTTCCCTCAAAGCACTAATATTACATGACAGCTGGGTGTTTTGTGATTCATTGGATCATCTTTCTTCAACTTTTCTTCCAGCATGGCGGAATACTATGGAAACTTACGTGACAGCGATGTATCAAAGCACGTACATCTCTGTAAAATTCCTGAGCAATAAAGTTTTTAAATTATCCCGGTATTCTTTTCATCGGAGTCCACGGAAAAGTTTTGAAAAACAGTCATATATAACGCCCATCTTCCCTCATTTTCCGCTCCGCGTAATCTCCAACCCCGGCATGACCTTTAAATGCAATCTTTTTCTTTCTTGAAAATAGCTAAGGACATTATTTAAAGAAAGAAAGCTAATTAGGGCGTTAATAGCTGAAACAAAGGGTTAATTAATGAGCAAGAAATAATCATGTCACCGGAAGATTTCAGTGTAGGGAAAACTCGGAAATTATAACTGGGCATCTTTTTGTAATCTCCAATCCTTCTTCCCATGAGGTTCACATGATTTGTGACTTGTTGGTGCCGTTGCACCAACTGTCGTAATGAATCTTCGTGCTATCTCAGGAACACTTTATGCCACAGTGTGTGTGTGTGTATGTGTGTAATTCTAAGTATGTAATTTTTAAGCGTAATGTTTGTCACGTTTATTTTTTTAGACTGTATATAATAGGTTGATAGATTGATGTGGCAATTATAACTATACTAGCTGATAACCCGGCGTTACCCGGGTATTTATTTATCCCAATCTTGTGTTAGACAGGAAAGTAATGAATTCTAACTGTAGTGTAAAATGTAACTAATTTTAAATGTGATCGTGAATGTCACCAATTAGCTTAGCGACTCCGAAAACTATGGATTCGACACTAATCTAGGACATTTGTGGCATTTTATTTTTCACCCCCCTCTCACCCCCCATGCCGATATGTGATGAGTATGCCTCGGAAGATGAAGACCTATAAATTGCAAAAAAAAAAAATACCTATAAAAAGACTTAAAAATATCAAAAAAGGACCTTAAAACTGAAAAAGGACGTATAAATGTGATTCAAATTAATTAAAAACTTCAGTTTTAACCTCCCCACGCCCCCCCCCCTCTGCGCAACACCTTCAGATCTTTGCAGGCGTGTGCTGTCTGGTCGTATACACCGTGCTGAAAGATTCAAAACAAGAGAAAGTTGCCACTTACAGCGCGACCTTCCAGACAAGTTACGGTTAAAGGATCTTGTACCGTACCTGCTTCAGTCGTCCAAAAATGTTTCTCTCTAGTTTCAGGGATCTTTTCAAATATATTTCTTTCTTTCTTTTTTTTATTTCTTTACTACCGAATGGATATTTAAGAGGTGATGAACTGATGATGATTCGAATTGAGAATGGGCAGCAAAAACGTAGTCGAAGGAAGGTGAAGCTGCAAAAAAGGCCGTTAAGACCTAAAAAAGGCTAAAAAAGGACCAATAAGCCAAAAAACGCCGAAAAAGGCAAAAAATGACAAATAAAACCCACCTTTTTCTGGCCCACATTTACCCAAAATGAACATATATTATGTTGGGCCTCGTCTTCGGACACTAGGAAGAAACAGGATTTTTCCTCAACTTCCGAGCCCTAGTGATGAGCATTGCGAGTGTCACGAAAACTATGGATTCCATTCGCAACACAGCCTGAATGTTAGACAACCCAAGAAACACTATCGTTGTGCGGATTGCATAGAGTCACGGATGTCTGTTTGTGCGGAATTTAATATCGGTGGTTCTCGATTAATTTTACATGTCACCCCTTCCCAACCCACCCCTAGAGGTGCCAGGGGTGTCTTACCACCACATTATTTATTTCCAGATTGCAAGTGATGCGTGTACCAAGTTTGGTTGAAATTGCTCCAGGCGTTCGAGAGTTATTGCTGAACAAACAAACACGCACACATCCATTTATATATATATATATATATATATATATATATATATATATATATGTAACACATATTTTTACTAAACTATGATAACAATTGTTTGCAGCCGACTTCCGTGGCGGAGTGGTTAGCACAGGGCGCTACAGCGCCAGGAGTCCTGGTTTCGAATCCTGGTCTTGGCATAGGTGTTCTCTGTAAGTGTCCCTGCATCAATTTCAGAATATCATCACTCATTCTCATCTTCGCGATTAGCAAAGCGGCAGCAAGGCGAAGTAAAATATACCAAATCAGTCAATAACTAATCGATACGAATTGACTGATTGTATTAGATTATTTTTCATCGCCTTTCTACCGCTTTCTGCTAATCGCGACAATGGGTATGGGTAATGTGATAAAATGGAAGAACACTCACACAGCACACCCATGCTCAGATCGGGATTCGAACCCGCAACCTTTGGCGTCGTAGTGGGCTGTGCTAATCAATCTTCTACGGAGGTCGGCTAAAGAAAACTATGATACGAAGTGCGTCATTTTAAGTAATTAAATTTGATTTAATTTTTTCACATTAATATTGAGTGTTTTGGAAAATTAATGTTATACTTCTCATAGTATATTATTAGCATATTGCATTAAACTTAAACTATATCTCATGGTATTTATCATATTTTACATATAAATAATTTAGTATGTATATACATAAAAAGTAAAAAAAAGTAAAGTAAAGTGTTCCCCTGTGCATAGCACCACGCCATGAAGGCGTATAGGGGGTGTGGGGGTAACGCCCCACACTTTCTTGATCCGGTCGTGAGTGGGGGTGGTGTGATCAGCATCACGCCCCTGACCGCCTTTACCCCCCAGGGTTTCCCCCAGGTACCCATGTTATTCGACGCTGGGTAGGCGCCGGAGCCGCTTCCACCGTTAGAAAAGTTCCCGGATTTGAACCGGCCGGGGATCGAACCCGGGACCTTTAGCATGGTAGTCAGACGCGTTACCGAATGAGCCACCGCGGCCACCTATGTATATACATAATATGAGTATATTAGTATAATATACATACACATAGAGGGGCTGACTCTGCCAGTGACCATTATATAGTAATTGCTAAATTAAGAGAAAGACTCGCAGTGATAAATCATAAGTAACAAAATCTAAAAGTTCTAAAATTTAAAACAGGAAAATTTGCTGATGAAAGAATTAAGAACGATTACCAAATTAAACTGTCAAATAGATTTGATGTCTTGCATGATTTAAATGATGATGAAAATATAAATGAAACAGATGTAAATGAGAATTGGGAGCACATACGTAATGCAATAAAATCAGCAGCTAAAGAAAGTATAAGATACCATAAACCGAGAAAAAGTAAGCCATGAATGAATGTCATAATCTAATAGAAATAAGAAATGAGGCTAGACTTAGGTGGTTAAATAACTCTGATGATACAAATCTAAGCAATTATAATAGAATAAAGCGAGAAATTAACCCAACGTTTACAAGTAAAAGAAGAGATTACTTGAAAAGAAAAATTAACGAAATTGAAACAAATGGCGAAAACAAAAATATCAGAGATTTATATAAAGGTGTAAAGGAATTTAGAAAGGGGTACCAACCTAAAGTAAACTTGATAAAAGATAAAGACGGTGATTTTCTATCTGACCCAAGCGATATTCTAAATAGATGGAAGAACTACTTTAATGACCTTTTAAATGTTCATGTAGGAGATAAATCAGAAGTGAATGAAGTACACACAGCAGAACCTTTAGTTCCAGAACCTAATTTGACTGAAGTTAAAGATGCTATTAAAAGGCTAAAGAATAACAAAGCACCTGGCATTGATTTAATACCAGCTGAGTTAATTAAATATGGTGGAAATTCATTAATATGTCAAATTCATAAATTAATTTGTTTAATATGGAATAAAGAAGAAATCCCTCAACAGTGGAAAGAATCCATAATTGTTCCTGTGTTTAAAAAAGGTGATAAAATGAACTGCAATAATTACCGTGGAATTTCTCTACTCTCAACAACATATAAAATATTATCTAACATTATTTTAACAAGACTAACCCCATATGCTAATGAAATTATAGGTGATTATCAATGTGGATTTAAACGTAACAGATCAACTACTGATCAAATTTTTCGCATTAGACAGACACTTGAAAAAAAGTGGGAATATAATCAAAATGTCCATCAGCTATTCATTGATTTCAAAAACGCATATGATTCTGTCAAAAGAGATAAATTATATAATCTATTAGTAGAGTTTGGAATAACTAAGAAGCTTGTTAGTATGATAAAAATATGCACCAGTGAAACAGAAAGTAAAATTCGTGTGGGTATTAATGTGTCTGACAAATTTACAATTAATGATGGGTTATGATGGTATCATGATGATGGTATGATGATGGTATCACACCAAATGTGTTCATCTAGAAGAGAATGACGTGGAATTTATTAAATCAACAAATGAAGGATGGCGGTGTATAAAATGTGCTAAATCAAGGCGTGGTAGCTTGCTAGAAGAAAGTGCAAATGAACCATCAGGAGAAGTAAAACCGTCTATTACGGATGTGTATGAGCTATTACATAGTTTGAAAAGGGAAGTGGAAAATCTGAGGAAACAACAAGAAACCACCGAACGCGAATTAGGAAAGTCGCTTGATCTCGCACATGAAAAACTTGATGAAAATGTGGAGTTGGTTAAAAAACAATCTGAAACCATCGCAACGTGTCTGCTTCAAATAGAACAGTTAAAAGAAAATAATATTGTTATAAAAAACAAATTAAATGAGTCACAATTGCAATTAGACGAATTAGAGCAATATGGGAGAAGAAACATATTGGAAATATGTGGTGTTCCTGTTAATCAGAATGAAAATTTGTTTGAAGTTGTAAAAAATGTAGGGCGAGTGTTAGATATTGAAGTAGATAATCAAATGATAGACACCTGTCATAGATTAAAGAAGCCTCCTCAACAAAAAATCTGCAGCCATCATTGTTAAGTTTGTTAGGCGAGTAGATAAGGATAAATTTATGGAAAGAAGAAAAGTAAAAAGAAATCTAAATTGTCTTCATTTGGGTTACACTAACAATGATATGGTATACATTAACTAAAGTCTCACCCCCCTTAGAAGGAAATTATATAGTGAAGTCAGGGCAATTAAACGGGAAAGAAATTATGCCTACGTATGGGTTGATAATTCTGGAAATATAAGATTGAGAAAGAGAGAGGGTGACAAGGATGTATATAAGTAAGAACAACTGATGACTTAGATAACTTGAAACAATAAATGGCTTCGGAAAAATGTAATGAACTATCTGTCTACTACCAGAATGTTAGAGGGTTAAATACAAAAATTACACAAACTATACTCTAGTATAGGCTATTCCTCGAAAATTATGATGTAATCATACTAACAGAAACTTGGTTAAATGTAGGTGTATATGATGGAGAGTTCATAGATAACCGGTACAATGTTTATCGTCAAGATCGGATCCATAAGGGAGGGGGAGGTGTCTTGGTTGCTGTAGCAAACAAATATTCTGTTGAGGAATTTAAAATCACTATAGAATATGTAGAAATAGTATGTATCAAATTTATATTTGAATATACAAGTTACTTTTTTTTATCAGTATATTTTCCACCAAAATCACCAATTAAGAAGTATCAGGATTTTTTTGAATTTGTTGAGGAGATTGCTAACCGGCATAGTTTTAAAGTAATTATTGTTGGTGATTTTAATATTACCACAATAATAGATGATCAATATAATTTATTGGAAGGTGGACCTATTAGTATTTCTCTTGCTAATTTTTTATCAATGGGAAATCTTAAATCTGTCAATCATGTAAAAAATAAAAATGGGAAAACCCTTGATTTATTATTGACAAATATAAGTGATAGCATGACTCTTATTAGAAATTTACACCCGTTGCTTGAGGAAGACCACCACCACCCGTCACTACATATTCAGGTCTTTTTAAACAAAAAGGTTACTAGTGTTAAATCAAATCCAGTTACTGTATACAATTATGCAAGGGCAGACTTCTACAATATGTACAAACACTTGGAAAATGAAAAATGAGACAATTTAGCTACTTACAAGAATCCCAATGAAGCCTTAGACTATTTTTACAAGGTAATTAATGGTGTGATAGACATATATGTGCCGAAAATATCAATATGTAAAAAACGTTCTTATCCATGTTGGTTTACATCTGATATAATAAGAAACTTAAAAGAAAAAGAAACATACAGAAGAAAGATGAAATATTCAGACTATTATCAAACTAAATTTGTTGAATTACGTAGAAAACTAAAAAGAATGATAAATATAGCATATAAAACATATGTATCAGAAATAGAGAACAATTTAATAAGCAACATTAAACCATTTTGGAATTTTATAAGAAACAAGAAAAAAAGAAATAGGAAACTAGCTTATATGATGTATAAGGGTAATAGATTGGAAACGAACGTATTAATTACTAATGGTTTTGCTGAATATTTTCAAACAGTATGCTTCAAATCCTTCAACATATAACATCATTGAATCCTCTGACATGATAGTATCTCAGTATTTGGTGGTAGATTCTATCACCAACGCAGAATGCAATGAAGCCATAAAAAAACTGAAATCAACCAAATCTAGTGGTCCCGACCAATTGCCAACATACATATTCAAAGGTTGTGCCGAATTATTATGCACCCCTTTGTGTTATATTTACTATTTTAAAAACTCAAATTTTTCCTGATCTTTGGAAAATCAGTAAAATTTGTCCTGTTTTAAAAAAGGGAGACCCATGCGAAATTACAAATTACCGACCCATTTCACTAATCTCAGCTCCTTCAAAAATATTTGAATATATATTATATGACAGAATATTCAACCATATTAAACCTTATATATCAATAGATCAACATGGTTTTTGTCCTGGAAAGTCTACTTCAACTAATTTGGTCAATTTCACACAGAGTATATCCGATTCCCTCGATGATAGGAATTCTGATGATGCAATATAGTCTTCTTGATTTAATTATTCTAATAATATCTGGACATGAATACAAATTATGTAGTTCTAAATTATGTAACCTTCTCCACTCACCTGTCTCCTCATCCCTTTTAGGTCCAAAGATTTTCCTAAGGATCCTATTTTCAAATACTCTCAATTTATGTTCCTCTTTCAATGTAAGGGACCAAGTTTCACACCCATATAATACTACAGGCAAAATTACGGTTTTGTATATTTTAACTTTTAATTTCTTAGATATTAAACGAGAAGACAAAAGTTTATGAAGAGAGAAGTAACATGCATTTCCTGAATTAAGCCTACTTTTTATTTCCTCTTTAATATCATTTTCATTTGTTAATATTACTCCTAAGTATTTGAATTTGGAAACTGTTTCAAACGAGTTGTTATCAATAATTAGATTTTGATTATTACCTAACACTTGGTTTCGGCCTGTAAGCATATATTTAGTTTTCTCTTTGTTAACTTCCAAACCTATCTCTTTAGCAGTTTTGAAAAATATTTTAGCATTATTCTTAATTGTATTTATATCATCCCCCAGCAAGTCTACATCATCTGCATATGCTAACAACTGAGTCACATCATTTAATTTTAGTTCTTCTTTAGTTTCGTTTACCTTCCTAACAGCATATTCTAAGGCAAAATTAAAGAGCAATGGAGATAATGCATCTCCTTGTTTTAACCCATCATGAATTGTAAATTTGTCAGACATATTAATACCCACACGAATTTTACTTTCTGTTTCACTGGTGCATATTTTTATCATACTAACAAGCTTCTTAGGTATTCCAAACTCTACTAATAGATTATATAATATATCTCTTTTGACCGAATCATATGCTTTTTTGAATTCAATGAATAGCTGATGGACATTTTGATTATATTCCCACTTTTTTCAAGTGTCTGTCTGATGTGAAAAATTTGATCTGTAGTTGATCTGTTGCGTTTAAATCCACATTGATAATCACCTATAATTTCATTAGCATATGGGGTTAGTCTTGTTAAAAGAATGTTAGATAATATTTTATATGTTGTTGAGAGTAGAGAAATTCCACGGTAATTATTGCAGTTCATTTTATCACCTTTTTTAAACACAGGAACAATTATGGATTCTTTCCACTGTTGAGGGATTTCTTCTTTATTCCATATTAAACAAATTTTATTTATGAATTTGACATATTAATGAATTTCCACCATATTTAATTAACTCAGCTGGTATTAAATCAATGCCAGGTGCTTTGTTATTCTTTAGCCTTTTAATAGCATCTTTAACTTCAGTCAAGTTAGGTTCTGGAACTAAAGGTTCTGCTGTGTGTACTTCATTCACTTCTGATTTATCTCCTACATGGACATTTAAAAGGTCATTAAAGTAGTTCTTCCATCTATTTAGAATATCGCTTGGGTCAGCAAGAAAATCACCGTCTTTATCTTTTATCAAGTTTACTTTAGGTTGCCACCCCTTTCTAAACTCATTTACACCTTTATATAAATCTCTGATATTTTTATTTTTGCTGTTTGTTTCAATTTCGTTAATTTTGCTTTTCAAGTAATCTCTTTTTTTACTTCTAAACGTGCGGTTAACTTCTCGCTTTATTCTATTATAATTGTTTAGATTTGTATCATTAGAGTTATTGTAACAATATTGAAGTAACAATTGTAAACTGCAGTAAGGGTTGATTTATTGGAGTCCATTGACTGTTTCGTGATCTCCAGAAGGAACTGGAGGAGTAGGGAAGAACGTAGAAACGAAGCCTGGCATCCGGCCAGCAGTGACGCAAGTTCTGACTGTGGGTGGATTCAAAGTGGGACACTACAAAGTAACAACTCAAATTCTCTGGGTGCTATCGGACATGCTCCATTCATTTCTCCACTCGCTCTCTCACCTCGAAGGTTCACTAGTTTGGACGGTTGAGCTGCGAAACAGAACGTACCCTGCGTTAAAGTAAATTCAAGCTGACGTCGAAATCTCTTGGAGACGATAACCAAAAATTCAATGGCGCTTCAGAACTTCAGAATAGAAGATAACCTTCACAACTTACATTGTGATTCTACATTATTCCAATTTTTTCTATCATACTCAATCCATGAGTGTTAAATCCACAATATTACAAACTTTTCATTCACATCAAACTTGGGAACTGAAAATCCTGTTCGCATTATGTTACTTACAGTAATATACCTAACTTACTTTTCTCACTAAGTTATAGCGTTTATGCTACGAAGTAATGAGCAACCATAAGATTTGAAAAATGAAGTTTTCTGGTGTCCGTTCAGAGATGCCGAAATCAAAATGTCAAAGTCCAGGGTTCGAATCACTGACTGAGCATGGGTGTTCTTTGTATTGTATTTTATTGTATTGAGTTGGTGTTTTAAGTCAACTTTATGCACAGTAAGGCTAATCGGGACTGGACCTACAGTTTAAAGTGGGATACGAACCACTATGTGCCTCCACCAGGTATCGAACCCGGGACCCCTTGATTACAAGGCAACGATGCTACCACTGCGCCATCGGCGAGGCCTTGGGTGTTCTTTGTGAACGTCTCTTTAACAATTTTATCACATCGTCACTCATCTTCATCTTCGCCATTAGCCAAAAGTAGAAGAAAAGCGAAGTAAAGTAAACTAAATCAACCAATTAAGATTGCAAAGATCCTATTACCATGTAATCAGGATGCTGAGATTCTAAGACCTATTTTTACCCTACTAATCCTTTGAGACTATCGTGGGTTCGATTCCTTCAATATAGAGGCAATAAAAATTGCTCAGCTGAAGTAGCGATTTCAGCAGCTTTGTATGCAGCGACTACTCACGCTGTGGTAGTTAATTATAAAATAGAAGTGTACATATGTATATCTGTATTTATATTATTTAGCGTCACTTTTCTACCACTTTTAACAAATCGTGACGATGAGTGATAATTGGATTAAATTGATTAAAGGGACACTCAAAATGAAGACCCATGTCCAGGCCGTGACTCGAACCCTGGAACATCCGCGGCGAACATCGTGCCCACCCGTATATATGTAGGGTTGACTTAGCTACGACTTAAATCATTTTCGAGGACATCAGGTTCCTTTCCCAAGGATCGGGTTATGCAGTAGCTATTCAGGATTTATCGTAATGCCTCGATGAACAAGCATTCTGATTCCGCATTAACAACATCCCACTTCTTGCCAGTCAGATGGAAAGCTCACAGTCACCACTAAGGGTACTTTCACATGGTGCCCCTATTACAGCGCCACGATGGTTTTGGTGACGCCACCATGGTGGAGTGAATGTTTCTCTCCTTTACACCAAGCAAGTCATGGAGCTGGAAGAACCATCCGTTGATATTGTTCTGGTAATAATCGGTTGCGGAAACCTCGAAAAAGGGAGACATCGAAGATGTCACATAAATACTAGAGCATCGATCTACCAAAGGTATTTTCCACAGGATTCTCCTTTATGGCAATTCCATTGTGACGGGTGTGACATTCAGACAAAGTTACATCCATGTTTAAATTATTTTCTTAGCACCTTTAAATATGTAACTTTATCAATTCATGTAATTTCAATTTCCTTCATGGAAATTATTAAATTTCAGAATATTTCTCCCTCGTCTCAATTTTCAGCTACAGAAAATATATTTTTTGTAATTGTGACGGGTGTGATACTTCTGAGATTTGACTTTAGGACCTTGCTCAGTGTTTCAGAATACTCTTGTGAATGGGTTCACTGAAACAATTTTTTCCTATTTTCACAAAGCAAAGTTCATTCGATATTTACATGCTTTTAGTTTCTAAAATATTACTACATACTTTCTTTATAAACATTTTTGCCTGTGACGGGTGTAACAAATTTTGTGACGTGTGTGACACCGTGAACATTATTTACTTTGTGGGATTATGGAACAATACAAAGGCTATGGA
The DNA here is from genome assembly GCF_977018435.1 of Lepisma saccharinum. Classification (NCBI taxonomy): domain Eukaryota; kingdom Metazoa; phylum Arthropoda; class Insecta; order Zygentoma; family Lepismatidae; genus Lepisma; species Lepisma saccharinum. The sequence goes on along the minus strand of NC_139242.1, from coordinate 40,943,862 downwards.
AGTTATGAATAGATTCTTCAAACTAAGGTTTGTTTCATAAATGAAGCATGATACTTCAGTGCCTAAGATATAGAACTAATCTATGAGACAATTAGAACGAAATTAGAATTAATTTAGTTTTCTTATGGTAATGAAACTAAATTGCAAGACACCACACATAAAATCACACTTCTACTACAAAGTAATAGGATTGAAACAATATGTTATTGAAAAGCCATGAAACTAATGTGTGTATTAATAATTCCAAATTCTACATAACTTTTTCCTTTAATTTCATGTATCATAAGTGATACTTTGGATAAAAATAAAATTAACCTTGTTTGTCCACTTTCATATGGAATGAATGGCTCTGCATTTCTTAGTGCATGAACATGAACATATTGAAGGGGTTTTCTTCAGACAGTCGTGAAAACAGTGGACATTGGACGCGAAGGCATTGCAAACTTGACGGGTTGAACACTCACTTCATGTCGACACCAGAATTCTGGCTAAAGCTCGGCCGTTGTGATGTCTGGAATGTTTCATTTGTATTTGTGTGTTTGTGTGGTCGCTGTGTCATATTGGAGTCGCGCGAAAAGGGCCCAAGCCTCACTCGTAAAATGCAGAGGTAAAATAACCGCATTTATACTCCCCAGTTCGTAACCAGGAACTGAAATGTCACCTGCGACAGCACCAGTATTCCCACAATAAAGTATAACGTTGTAAAAGTAAAGTAAAGTGTTTCCCTGTGCTTAGCACCACGCCATGAAGGCGTATAAGGGGTGTGGGGGTAACGCCCCACACTTTCTTGATCCGGTCGTGAGTGGGGGTGATGTGATCAGCACCACGCCCCTGACCGCCTTTACCCCCCAGATTTCCCCAGGTACCCATGTTATTCGACGCTGGGTGGGTGCCGTGGCCGCTTCCATGGTTAGAAAAGTTCCCGGATTTGAGGATTTGAACCGGCCGGGGATCGAACCCAGGACCTTTAGCATGGTACTCAGACGCGTTACCGACTGAGCCACCGCGGCCATATTGGAGTCGCGCGAAAAGGGCCCAAGCCTCACTCGTAAAATGTAGAGGTAAAATAACCGCATTTATACTCGCCAGTTCGTAACCAGGAACTGAAATGTCACCTGCGACAGCACCACTATTCCCACAATAAAGTATAACGTTGTGACGTACCTTTACTGGGAATTACCCTTACTCCTACCAGAATAAGCCCAAGGACTCAGTCAGGCTACTCTGAGCGTATGAAGATGTGGATATAACTGAAAAATATAATTCAACGTTAACTACAGATTTATCCATCGTATATGCTTTTATATACAAATATATATGCTTTTCGTTCATTTACTACTTTATGGAAAAGAGCATTCTTATATCATTAACATCGACAATAATCATAGAAACACCTTTATGATCACAATTTGCGCGTACCTTTAACACGAAACACGAAAGTTTTCATTAAAATTCACTCACTAAACAGCGAAAAGAGAAAAATCTTCAGTTGTCTCTATTAAATTTCGTCATGTTCTTAACAGTTCCTCGATATTTCCCTTACTTTCGAGGCTGGGGTACAGACCGGTTCCAACTTTTGATCCTGAGAGTTAGAAATATGACGTCACGGGTATTACGTTATGACGCAATTTGAAATTAGGAGCGAAACTTGTTTAGCTAATGAATCTTCCTTCTAAATAACATTTTCTGTGACGAAATAGATATTTAAGGAATTAATACAATCTGAACCAACTTAACAAAAATAAATCGTTAGACTGCATTGTAATTCTCAGAGCATTGTAACTTGTCCTTCATTTGTAAACACTCTCTCAGGAATCTCTGGAGCAAGGCCGCGCATAACGGTATAGAGGAGGTGAAAGCGAGTGGACGGAGCAAAGCAAACGGCTGCTAGCTGCAGTCGCGTTTTCCGCTCTATACACTCAGTTCCCCTCTCACGCGTTCATTGGTCGAGCCCTCTCGAGTCACTTCTTGTCCAGAGGACTTCATTCCTTTGGCTTGCTCCAGAGTTTCCCGAGACATTTACATTATTCAATTTCTATATAACCTTGAAACTATACCAGATGTTGAGGAGTTATTTACTTCCTTGAATCCAAAAAAATAACATATTCTCGTTAATGAACAAGTACCCAGTGCAATCTTGAAAAATTGAACATGTATGAAATATTAACAACAGCTGAATTAACACTATTATATTTGCAGTTGTCTCTAATGCTTAGCACGATTAAGCCTTAGCCTTTGTCAACCGAATTCTTGCATCCAAAGTCCACCATTGCAGATGGGTAATTTTCCGAAGGAACTGTGTTTTGGAATAGAAAGCAGGCGCTAGTAATCACCCTCGTTGCTCTCGAGTTGTATCCGCAGATGGCGTGGAGAGCAATGCTCCTGTTTGTTCTGAGCCTTAGCGAGAGCTTAGGCCGTGATGTCTGCTGGGAAAACATCCCCAGCCTCTTCCTACGCAGTAACCGAGCTCCGTGCGACGCAAACGGAGACGTTTGTTCTCTGTGACGACCGGGATTTCCCTGTTTACATCGTCCGGACGAAATTTCTTCCCACGATTTGTTATTTGCCGGAATTTCCCCACGTTGATGGATTCCTTTGAAGTGTGCGTACCTCAGCCAATTCCAAACAGTACCAGATTTATCGGCAATTTGATTTCTAGAACCCGTACACACGCAATGTATATTAAACCAACCAATACTTACAAGTCACACACATACACGTGTCGCTTCATTGATGTTAGTGAACGGCCATTGGCTAACAAGAATTTACATCATTTTAGAAATCCTAACATCTCTAGCTCCCCAGACAACAATTCCACATTTGTTCCTAAACTCGGCTCCCTCTGAGAGACAGATGGACCAATTAAGATATAAGTAGAGAGGCAGCACTTCGTTCCTACGCGTCAGCAAAAATTAGATGCGACTGGTGTTATGTTTCATCCGGTGTAGCGGGGTACGAGCGATTTTATTGTTGAGTCAGCAGAACGTGTCTGATCACGTTAAAGGCATCGGAAGCGGTGGGGAAGGGGGGTCAATGGATTTGTCACGTTGTTTCTTGATGTATGCTAACCTAACACGTGCGTATGTTTGTGTGTGTGTGTGTGTGTGTGTGTGTGTGTCTGTGGAGGAAATGCGCGCGCAACCATTGCGTATGATGCAAACATATGAAGAAATGATTTAAAGATGGCGCCGAATTTTGCTGTACCCCGAAAGCTTAGCGGCTAAGGTTATTGCTCTGTAAAACAAGAGGCGTCGAGGGTTCGATTCCTGGTAGAGTCAATATTGATTGATTGATAGATTGAGTTAGTTTTTTTAAGTCCATTTTATGCACGGTAAAACTAATCAGGATTGGACCTACAGTTGAAAAGTGGTGATTCGGACCACTATGTGCCTCCACCGAGTATCGAACCTGGGACCCTTTGATTACAAGGCGACGATGTCAATATTGAATGGTCTCGATTAGCCTGTGTGTACATAAAGCCAACAAAATGGTTGAGTTCGAAAATCGAGTTGGGTTAGTGGTTAATGTTGTCGCCTGGTAATGAAGAGGTCGCGGGTTCGATTTTCTAGGTAGTTAAATTAGGCCAATTGTTTTGTCCCGCCATTATAGGTCCCGATTAGTCCATCTGTGCATAAATAGTATTTGAAAAAATCAATATGGCGGCCGCGTTTTGTGTTCAGCGGCGGCGGCGGCGGAGCGGGGCGGCGCGGCGCGGGGGGTGTTTTTTATTCCGCGAGATGTTTTAACCAAGTGGTCGAGGGTTCGATTCCCAATGTTGGTGAAAATTGAATATTCAATTGTATTTGTTTAAAAGTTCCGATTAGCTTCTTGTGCACAAAGAGAAAATGAACTAATTGGAAATAGGATGTTTATGCTGTAATGAAAAGGTCCCGGGTTCGATTCACAATGTCAAATTGGCTGATAATGATGTTGTTTTTAAAATAAAATAAAAATAAGTGTGTTGAGTCCCCATTAGTATTTATGCAGGAACAGATATTAAAAATCAAAACAAAATGCCTTTTCATTACAACGCAAAGACTTTACCGCTTATGTATAAACATAAATTAGAATCTGTTGTTTTGCCGTGTGGGGCCCCCAGTACCGATTAGTTTAAATGCATAAAGAGTAGGTAAAATAAGCAAGATGGCCGTCACCAGTAGCGTACGCAGGATTTCATCAAGGGGGGTGTTATTTCGAAAACTTTCTACAAATTCACATTACCATCGTTTTATTATACTTTAATTAATTAATTAATAATATTTATAATTAATTAATTAGTTTAATTACTACTAATGCAGCTGCTGTTACTACTTATATCACTACTATTATTAAGTAGTAGAGATCTACATAAATATATTTATGAAAGCAATAGAACAAAATTACATTTTTTTTTGTTTCTATGTTACGAAATAATTGTCTAGTCAACGGTTATTTGTATATAATAGGCGAGACATTTTAAGTGTGAAGAAAATCCATAAAAACAAGCAAGTTATATTAAATTTATTGAAATAATCAAAATATGAAACTCATCCAAGGAGCCGCGGTGGTCTAGTCTGACAACCTCGCGGGAGATCCGGGTTCGATTCCCGGAATTGGTTAGAATTTATCCAGCCTTGTCTCCGCACCCAGTCTCATATCAATAGGTACCTGAGAGCAACCCTGGGGGATAAAGGCTGCCGGAGCATGGTGCTGATCACATCACGTGCAAAATGGCCGAGATCGAGAATGTGTGGGGCCCACCACACCACTACGTGTGCCTTCATGGCACGGTGCTATATGCACGGGGAAATTTACATTTATGGATCTAGCCCAGGATGATGATGAGGCGCGAGAATACATGTCTATGTTTTCGTTCAAAAGTAATTTTATAGACATTCCAACACATTTATCACTTCTAGGTGATTCACAAAGAACTTCTTCAACAGTATTTAATGATGTGGATGTAGACTCAGCATCACTTGAGAGTTCACAAGGGGATGTGAAATCAGTACCGGGAAGAAAGTTTTACAATAAGGTCGGCACACTGCGACGAAGCAAGGAATTTTCACAATTCTCGCGAGAGTCACTGCGCGACTTTTTGCAAGAAAATTCCAAATTGAACTTTGCGCCCCCTTACATTGTGTTTGAAATGTTGTGTTTTTATTCATGCTGCATGGGAATAATAATTCAAATTATTATTATTATTATTATTATTATTATTATTATTACTGTCGCAGATCTTTGACTGTAATAAATTAGCCATTTTTAATTTTTATCTACAGCAATTTCCATAATTTTTCAAAAGTTCAAGGGGGGGTTTAAACCCGGCAACCCCCCCTTGCGTACGCCACTGGCCGTCACTATTGTTTTGTGATCAAAGAGGAGTCACAGGTTCGATTCAATCAAAGGAGGCAACATTCTATGTTTCAATTCCATGTAAAAGTCTAAAGTTATGTTTCGATTAACCTCAATGCATAAAAAAGAATTAAACAAAAAACAAGCAAAATGGCGACAGATGTGATAAAAAAATTGAATTAGTTTTTTTATAGTGACAAGAAAAAATAGCGAATCACTGTTAGAAATAGAATAAAAATAAAGATACTTGCCTTTGCGTGTCCAGCGCTGTGCAGAAAAGCTCTCATGCTTTATCTCCGACAAGTAGACAATACACAATTTTTTTTTTATTGTATAGTTAATTATTAATGCTGTTATTAACACAGATTCTTACCAGTGTGAAGAAAAGCTCTCATGCTTTATCTCCGACAAGTCCACAATACACACTTTTTCATTATATAGTTAATTATTAATGTTGTTATTAACGATTGTTACCAGTAAAAATATAAACCATGAGGATTTTTAAAGTGGTGATAAGTGAAAAAAAATCCAAGACATATATTTTATCCCTGTTTATTACCAATATTTACAAAATTCAAAAGAGCCGCACACACACACATACATATGTAAAATGTTTATATTGTGTCACCAGTTTATCAGCATGTTATTTAACAAGTTTTTATTCTTCAAGTTTGTTCACTCACCCACATAAGGAATTGTGTCACTATCATATCCATTTTCTGCTGCAACCACTGAATTAAAATGTTTCACTATTTTTTCCACAAGCATGTTCTCGCAAAAAACAAACACTTCTTTGGAAAGTCTTTTTCCGTCGATGTTTTGTATAGACAAAGGCTCAGGTTTTGTACATCCATGTAGATGGGAAAGCATGAAGTTCTCCTTATTACATGCATGGACAGGGGAAATATCTGTGCAACCGAAACATTGTTCGCGAAGGTCGAGAATGCAAGATTCCACACAGTTTCCAAAATATGATTTCAGATACGGCGACACTGTTTCACACATAACTTTCTCATGCTCGATGCACACAAATATCTTCATAAAGTTCCGCCACGAACTTTCTGCGATGAACACTATCTCCAGGGAACCGTAAGCTGGTTTCTTCCTTATAATGATCTGACGGCGATTGTACAGTGTGGTTATCAGCAATTCATGTTGCTCACTTAGTGGGTAGGAAACACGAGGCTGCTCACCTGGAATAGCGATGTAATTGTCGATTACTGGAAATAATTCCTGAAGAGCGTGCCACTCCTGCAACTGTAGTTCAACACCGGCCGCCCCGGTTCTGTGTAGCCTGACCACAGGTTGGAAATCCAGATGAGAGGAAAGTCCGATTGAAATAACCTTTGTTTTCGAAGCATTCAAATAGTAGACGTGATCAAATAATATCGACTGGCGTATAAGACTAGTTACTTGTTTTTGTTCTTCAGGTAAATGCTGATCGCTCTCTTTCTGAAGAACCCCCCTTGAAATTAGTGTACGGTTGAAATCTTTTTTTCAGCGGCATCGAAATAGAGGATTCCATAACTAAGAACTGCGAGATACTGCATGTCGCAGCGTGCATGTATACATTTGAAGAAATGCGTGGGTGTGTTTTTGAGACGCATGCGCGCGTAGCAAACCAAGCATGTGCTGGACAAAAAAGGTGGAGGGGGCGGGGCTTTACAAAGATCAATGGTGAGAGAAAAATCAGCAGAATATCATAAACGTCATATTGAGGAAATATTGGCTAACAAATATTAATTAATTTAATTAAAGCATCAACCGCATTGTCGATCTGAAATTAGGTTTATAGACAGGGGGCAAAATGGAAAATATCGACGATGTTCTAGTACTGGATTGTTTCTGTATTTCCATCGGTATAATCCGCCACCACATTTGAAGCATACTGTTTTATCCTCTTTTTGAATGTAAAATAATCCTGCTTCGGACAGAGCTTCTACAAACGGGAATTCTTTTGATTGCAAGTTTCTGAAAGAGGACAATCTAGCATTGAAAGATCCCATCTCTGGATATTGCGTCATTGTTCTGTAAAGACACAAAACAAGATAAATATTATAAGTAAGTTGTTGTAAACTGTAACGCTACAAAATTATTAATATACTATTAGGACTATATGTAACTTGTATAAAATTTCAAACAGTATTTACTGTCAATATTTTCTAGTATACGTACCGAGTATTATAAATTTAATTTACGAGTCAGCAAATAAGTTGTTATAATATTGTCGTTTTTTATCGGTACTGGGAATAAAATTTGAAATTTATGCATGGGTTTACCAGAGGCTCTATGGAATAAATACAGAAAACAGTAATGCCCACAGTACACAGACCCGTAACTTTCTATCTGATGAGTGTTGTACGTATAGAATTTAGAGTTACTTTCCAAAAATCGCAAATGGTTATGCACATGTGGAGGTTTTCCGTAACTAGCAAAAAATTCCCCCCGGGAGTTACTGTCTATGTAAATTGCTACCCAGTGCTTCCCGGGGCTATCTTTGGGATCTGTATTTACAATCAACGCTGCTGGTAGTTCCACATGTACAGGTAATTCATTAGCTGCGAAAACCCCAACATGATGATTGTCAAAGGCTCTATTTGATATTAACCCGTGAAGCAAATTTAAAGTCGACAGCATTGCTGGACACTAAATAGTAATATTGTGCAACTCACCTTTTTATACTTCAAAGTAGACGGTACACGTCACAGTAGATTCCAGAACCAATTTGATCTGGACCACCGGCGCCCACCCAGCGTCGAATAACATGGGTACCTGGGGGAAACCCTGGGGGGTAAAGGCGGTCAGGGGCGTGATGCTGATCACATCACCCCCACTCACGACCGGATCAAGAAAGTGTGGGGCGTTACCCCCACACCCCCTATACGCCTTCATGGCGTGGTGCTATGCACGGGGGAACACTTTACCTTTTTTTACCTTTTTTACCACCAAGCAGTTTATCGTTGTTGAAACAATGGAGAGCTATCTAACACAACGCTGATGCTCGGAATATGTAGGCGGGTTTTACAAACGCGCATGCGTACAGTGTTAATGCTACCTGGCATTTGTTGTGCTGTTGTAAAGTGAATTTTGTACTATAAGAAAATTGTCTGTATGTGTGTGTGTGTGTGTGTATATATATATACACACAGACACACACACATATTTATTTATTGATGAAGTATAAAAATATATATATATAATACAATACAATATAATATATATATATATATGTAATTTGAAGATACAACATATCAGTAAAATCTAACAACTAGAAAAATATTCATAACATTCGACTTTTATATTATATGTAATTTAAAACATGCTTCACAGTTTGAGAAATGGAGTGCTTGTGGAAACACCCGTTCTCTGCAATATTGGCTGGTCCATCAAGATGCGGAAAGACATATTTTGTGAAGCATTTTCTCCAGTGTTTACCCCAAATGGTAAATGTAAAATTCAACAATATTTTGGTGTGCTACGGGGAATGGCAATCTGCATACAATGATTTCCCTGGTTTTGTACAATTTCGGGAAGGAATGCCTAATATTGACCAATTTGTGCCAAATTCTGGACCTCATCTTATTATTATCGATGATCAGATGAGGGAATGCGATCAAAGAGTCACAGATTTATTCACAAAAGGGTGTCATCATCGTGATATTAGTCTTTTCTTTGTCACTCAAAATCTATTCCATCAGGGAAAAGGGAATAGGGATATATCTTTAAATAGTCATTATATTGTATGCTTCAAAAATCCAAGAGACAGAGCCCAAATTAATTATTTATCTAGACAAGTATACCCGGAGAATCCAAATTTTATAAAAGATGCATATTACAATGCCACCGCTGAACCCCATGGATATTTGCTGTTTGATCTGAAGCAGAACACTCCGGAAGAAGTACGTTTTCGGTCACGGATATTTCCCGACGATGATATCAATTATGTATATATTCCTACAAAAAAAGCAAGCATAATCACTAGTCGTTTATTCTGTCATCATGGCTCCAAGAGTGAAACACGCTAAAGTGCTCCAAGTTTTGTCGGATGCTAAACCAGCTCTTCGCACAGCGATATTACAAGCTGCTGATTCTTCCTTAGTTAATTCAATCTGTGAGTGTTGTTACAATGTTCTAAAAGGGAATGTTCCTCTTTCAACACCTCAGAAAACAAGATTGAGCCAGTACAAGAAGCTGATACGTAATCTCTCTGCCAAAGGACACTCTACAAAGCAGAAGAAACAGACACTAGTGCAACACGGAGGATTTCTACCTGCGTTATTAGCCCCTTTAATAGGCAGTGTGTTATCAAGTTTATTTAAGTGAAAAAAAATCTGAACATGGAGCATGCCAAAAAAATGGTTATAATACCTCAAGAATTTATGGATAACATGAGACATCCTGTTATGTCTGCACCGTCTACATCCTTATCGCAATTGGATCAGGATATGCAAGTAATTTTGAATCTCAAAGGTCTTTCGGATGATGAAAAATGGAATCGTTACAGCATTGTGCTCCAAAAATTTCTGTCTATTACTCGAAAACAAAGAGAACCTGTGTCGCTACCGATTACAGAATCTTCGGAGAAGTTGACTGATATGAAAGAAGAAATTCTAGCTGCTACACCTAGCATGTATCGTAGAAAAGCCGAACTGTTGTATGAACGTCTTTTACATAATAGTAATATTGATTGGGATAAATATGGGGCAGTTTTTATTAACAATAATAAAATTGAAGGATCAAATATTGTCGATCTAGTATCGGATATAATTCGACCACGAAAAACAAGCAATCCTGTTGGGTGGCAACTGTTCAATAGAGCTCTGGCGTTATCTAATATTCCTCAAGAATATATTGGAAACCCCCGGAGACAGGAGTTTATTCAACAGATTGTTTTTGGCAACCCCGGACCCCATGTTCCGCTGTCCGGAGCTAACCAAGAAGAGGCACAAGAATTAACAGAAGCAGAAGAAGAAGAAGAAGAAGAAAAGGAACCAATTTCTTTTGTATCATCATTTCCAGGGCACAAACGTAAACGTACTGTTCCAGTTTGGTCAAGATACAAACCATGAGCGAAAAAATATTAGAGAATATCTGGTACAATCCATCTCATCCAGCATCCTATTCTACAGCTTCAACACTATGGAAAGCTGTACAAAAAATCCATACCATTGTCAACAATCAAACATTGGTTGACAAAGCAAACTGCATACACTTTGCATAGACCTGTAAAGCGTCGATTTCCGAGAAACTTTTATTTTGTGCATAATATCGATGACCAATAGCAGGCTGACTTGAATGACATGCAGAGTTTGCGGAATCACAACAAGGGGTACACATATATACTCACAGTTATCGATATTTTTAGCAGGCATGCTTGGGCTGTCCCTGTAAAAAATAAAACTGGTGTATGTATAAAAAAGGCTTTCCAGCAAATTTTCAAGCAAAGCAAAAGAAAACCTTTGAAATTACAAACTGACAAAGGGCGTGAGTTTACCAACAGTATTGTGCAGGAATATCTCAAAAAACAAAATGTAATTTATTTTACAACAAAGAATCCTGATATTAAAGCTAGTATTGTTGAAAGATTCAACAGAACTTTAAAGGAACGCATGTGGAAGTATTTTACTAAGCAAAGAACCAGCTGTTATGTTAATGTACTCCCAAAGCTTTTGAAAGCTTATAATCATAAAATTCACTCGAGTATTAAAATGGCACCAGTAAATGTTACTCCTGAGAAGGTTTTGAAAGTATGGCACAATATGTATGACAAAAAACTCAAATCTGATTCATCTCCACTATTGTCATTGAAGATGCCATTCAAAATAGGAGATACAGTGAGAATAACAAAAACCAAAAAAACGCTTTGACAAAGGTTACATGGAAAATTGAACAAGAGAAATATTTGTGGTGGAACGTATTTTGAAAAGAAATCCTCAAGTGTATGAATTAAAAGATCTACAAGGACATAAAATCGATGGAACATTTTATACGGAAGAGTTGCAACTGGTCCGCTTACCGGATATGCATGAAATTGATAAAATCCTTGCGACCAAAGGTAAAGGAGCCAGAAAAAAGTTGTTAGTTCATTGGAAAGGTTACTCCAGATTATTTGACAGTTGGATTAGCGCATCGTTTTTGGAGTCAAAAAGAGAGAGAGAGGCATACATTTTTGTAGGTATTCTCATCAGTGGTACAAATAACCTTCATAACACATCATGAGAAAAGCAAACGCTTTCTACCTTACTTTGCTTAGTAACAGTTCCATGAAATATTTCCCAAGTAATACTCTAACTAATTGCACCACAAAGCTTCAGATCCGTGTGGAATTGGACACCAACAAATGGGAGATGGCATTGGTAGAAGTGCATTATCCTTATTCAATATTAAACATTACAAAATTTAACAACTATATTCAATATAAATCTATGGATGATGTCAAATGGAACGAACTTCGAATATCCGAAGGCTATTACGCATCTATAAACAGCATTGTTGCAGAAATCAATAAATATTCTGAAACATTAAATTTTAGTCTCCGAAATCATCCTGCGTACAAACATGTGACTGTTGATATATCTACCAAGCAGAGAAACGTGAATGTACGATTGTCACCTCAACTGGCACGGATATTAGGTTTTAAACCGACCGATGATCTATCAGAAGTAAAAATTGGACGCTCGCCTCCAAATGTTGTGAGAGAGATTCCTTCCCAGATGTATATTTACACAGATATTGTGGAATCACATATGGTGGGAGATGCTATCGCCCCTCTATTACGTATTATAAACATTAATCCTATAGAACATACTTTTGGAAATGATGGTGTGCAAATTTTCGATTCACCACATTACATCCCAGTGCAGAAACATAATTTCGAACAAATAGAAATTGACTTAAGGGACAGCACTGGTGCACACATCCCATTCTCCTTTGGACTAGTGTGTTTGAAACTTCACTTTAGATGTTGTGGTGAAAAGCTCTGATTATGAATGACCCATATTTTCAATACTACCATCAACAAGCTGGATCTGGTGTGGGTAACATATATTACGGTGCTGCCTATCAAAAAGGACATGACATTGGAAGTTTTCTTGGAGGACTTTTTCGGTCAGCTTCGCCTCTTATCAAGAAAGGAGCGAAAGCTGTAGGGAAAGAAATGTTAAAAACAGGGGTAAATGTGTTAGGTGATGTTGTAGACAAAACACCCCTAAAACAGTCACTACAATCCAGAATTTCGGATGCCAGATCAAATCTTAAAAGAAAAGCTGAAACAAAACTAAAAGAAATGATTGGTTCAGGTTATCAGGGGCATAAACATTTCAAAAGGAATCACTCTGCTTCGGGACAGCGAACTGGAAGGACCGCTCAGAGAAAGAAGAGATCCAGTGCCAATACAAACACCAAGAAAACAACCAAACGCAACCGTAAGAAAATTCAAATAACATCAGATATTTTTGATTAGATATGGCGCTAATTAGGGAGAAATCATGTGAGTGTTTTAAAAGTGAATTGGATATTTTCTCGGTAAAACCTACTCAGACAAGCATCTTAGAACACCACACCATCGGATACAAACCTGTTAGTTCTCTGGCAGATAATGCCCCCACCGAGTTTGTAATACCTGGACATGGTGATGATTATATGGATTTAGCACACACAATGTTGAATATAGATGCCAGAATTGTAAAAGCGAATGGTCAGTTATTGCTACCCACAGATAAAACAATTGGGCCTGTCAATGATTTTCTCAATGCAATGTTCAGCGAAGTACAAATCTACTTAAATAACAAACTCATCTCGTTTCCATCTCACATGCACCCATACAGGTCTTATTTTGAAAAAGCACTGAACTATGACATATCTGCAAAATCATCTCATCTCCAAAGTGCATTGTGGTACAAGGATACAGCAGGCGCTTTTGATAACGTTTCGGAAGACAACAAAGGCTTTACAAAACGTAACCAACTAACAAAACAGAGTAAAACATTTGATATGTTTGGTTACTTGCATTCTGATATTTTCAATCAAGAGAAATTTTTGATCAATGGAGTGGAAATGCAAATAAAACTGATTCCTTCGAAAAACACTTTCTGCTTGATGGGATTAGATGACAGTGAAGGCAAAGTGGAAATTCTGGATGCTACACTATATGTGAGAAAAGTATCGGTCAGTTTATCCATCAAACTTAGTCACAATCGCATATTGCAAAAACATACAGCAAAATACCCACTAACAAGAGTACAACTTAAAGCTGTAACTATTCCAAAAGATATTGTTTCAAAAACAATTGACAATGTGATACTTGGACGTCTTCCGAAACGATTAGTTGTGGGGTTTGTTACCAAGGATGCATTCAACGGCACTCTGTCTACAAACCCATTCAATTTTCAACATTTCAATTACAACTTCTTTACTTTATATGCTGATGGAGTCCAAATTCCCGGCAAACCACTTCAACCAGACTTTGAAAACAACAAGTACATAACAGCATATCACACATTATTCTCTGGAACAGGGATACACTATATGGATGAAGGAAACAATATATCGCGTGAGGAATACCCCCAGGGATACGCATTACTTGTTTTCGATATAACACCAGACGCAGCTGCAAGTGCCATATCCCACTGCAGTCTTCAACGGCAAGGGGCTGTTAGCTTGGAAGTCCACTTCAAATCGGCTTTGGAATCTACTGTGACTTGTGTTATCTACTCTGAATTTGACGCTCTCATGGAAATTAATAATCAAAGAGATATTCATCTGGATTAATTGTATAACAAGGTGAGTTGCACAATATTACTATTTAGTGTCCAGCAATGCTGTCGACTTTAAATTTGCTTCACGGGTTAATATCAAATAGAGCCTTTGACAATCATCATGTTGGGGTTTTCGCAGCTAATGAATTACCTGTACATGTGGAACTACCAGCAGCGTTGATTGTAAATACAGATCCCAAAGATAGCCCCGGGAAGCACTGGGTAGCAATTTACATAGACAGTAACTCCCGGGGGGAATTTTTTGCTAGTTACGGAAAACCTCCACATGTGCATAACCATTTGCGATTTTTGGAAAGTAACTCTAAATTCTATACGTACAACACTCATCAGATAGAAAGTTACGGGTCTGTGTACTGTGGGCATTACTGTTTTCTGTATTATTCCATAGAGCCTCTGGTAAACCCATGCATAAATTTCAAATTTTATTCCCAGTACCGATAAAAAACGACAATATTATAACAACTTATTTGCTGACTCGTAAATTAAATTTATAATACTCGGTACGTATACTAGAAAATATTGACAGTAAATACTGTTTGAAATTTTATACAAGTTACATATAGTCCTAATAGTATATTAATAATTTTGTAGCGTTACAGTTTACAACAGCTTACTTATAATATTTATCTTGTTTTGTGTCTTTACAGAACAATGACGCAATATCCAGAGATGGGATCTTTCAATGCTAGATTGTCCTCTTTCAGAAACTTGCAATCAAAAGAATTCCCGTTTGTAGAAGCTCTGTCCGAAGCAGGATTATTTTACATTCAAAAAGAGGATAAAACAGTATGCTTCAAATATGGTGGCGGATTATACCGATGGAAATACAGAAACAATCCAGTACTAGAACATCGTCGATATTTTCCATTTTGCCCCTGTCTATAAACCTAATTTCAGATCTACAATGCGGTTGATGCTTTAATTAAATTAATTAATATTTGTTAGCCAATATTTCCTCAATATGACGTTTATGATATTCTGCTGATTTTTCTCTCACCATTGATCTTTGTAAAGCCCCGCCCCCCTCCACGTTTTTTGTCCAGCACATGCTTGGTTTGCTACGCGCGCATGCGTCTCAAAAACACACCCACGCATTTCTTCAAATGTATACATGCACGCTGCGACATGCAGTATCTCGCAGTTCTTAGTTATGGAATCCTCTATTTCGATGCCGCTGAAAAAAAGATTTGAACCGTACACTAATTTCAAGGGGGGTTCTTCAGAAAGAGAGCGATTAGCATTTACCTGAAGAACAAAAACAAGTAACTAGTCTTATACGCCAGTCGATATTATTTGATCACGTCTACTATTTGAATGCTTCGAAACCAAAGGTTATTTCAATCGGACTTTCCTCTCATCTGGATTTCCAACCTGTGGTCAGGCTACACAGAACCGGGGCGGCCGGTGTTGAACTACAGTTGCAGGAGTGGCACGCTCTTCAGGAATTGTTTCCAGTAATCGACAATTACATCGCTATTCCAGGTGAGCAGCCTCGTGTTTCCTACCCACTAAGTGAGCAACATGAATTGCTGATAACCACACTGTACAATCGCCGTCAGATCATTATAAGGAAGAAACCAGCTTACGGTTCCCTGGAGATAGTGTTCATCGCAGAAAGTTCGTGGCGGAACTTTATGAAGATATTTGTGTGCATCGAGCATGAGAAAGTTATGTGTGAAACAGTGTCGCCGTATCTGAAATCATATTTTGGAAACTGTGTGGAATCTTGCATTCTCGACCTTCGCGAACAATGTTTCGGTTGCACAGATATTTCCCCTGTCCATGCATGTAATAAGGAGAACTTTGTGCTTTCCCATCTACATGGATGTACAAAACCTGAGCCTTTGTCTATACAAAACATCGACGGAAAAAGACTTTCCAAAGAAGTGTTTGTTTTTTGCGAGAACATGCTTGTGGAAAAAATAGTGAAACATTTTAATTCAGTGGTTGCAGCAGAAAATGGATATGATAGTGACACAATTCCTTATGTGGGTGAGTGAACAAACTTGAAGAATAAAAACTTGTTAAATAACATGCTGATAAACTGGTGACATAATATAAACATTTTACATATGTATGTGTGTGTGTGCGGCTCTTTTGAATTTTGTAAATATTGGTAATAAACAGGGATAAAATATATGTCTTGGATTTTTTTTCACTTATCACCACTTTAAAAATCCTCATGGTTTATATTTTTACTGGTAACAATCGTTAATAACAACATTAATAATTAACTATATAATGAAAAAGTGTGTATTGTGGACTTGTCGGAGATAAAGCATGAGAGCTTTTCTTCACACTGGTAAAAATCGGTGTTAATAACAACATTAATAATTAACTATATAATGAAAAAGTGTGTATTGTGGACTTGTCTGAGATAAAGCATGAGAGCTTTTCTTCACACTGGTAAGAATCTGTGTTAATAACAACATTAATAATTAACTATACAATAAAAAAATTGTGTATTCTGGACTTGTCGGAGATAAAGCATGAGAGCTTTTCTGCACAGCGCTGGACACGCAAAGGCAAGTATCTTTATTTTTATTCTATTTCTAACAGTGATTCGCTATTTTTTCTTGTTACTATAAAAAAACTAATTCAATTTTTTTTATCACATCTGTCGCCATTTTGCTTCTTTTTTGTTTAATTCTTTTTTATGCATTGAGGTTAATCGAAACATATCTTTAGACTTTTACATGGAATTGAAACATAGAATGTTGCCTCCTTTGATTGAATCGAACCTGTGACTCCTCTTCGATCACAAAACAATAGTGACGGCCATCTTGCTTATTTTACCTACTCTTTATGCATTTAAGCTAATCGGTACTGGGGGCCCCACACGGCAAAACAACAGATTCTAATTTATGTTTATACATTAGCGGTAAAGTCTTTGCGTTGTAATGAAAAGGCATTTTGTTTTGATTTTTAATATCTGTTCCTGCATAAATACTAATGGGGACTCAACACACTTATTTTTATTTTATTTTAAAAACAACATCATTATCAGCCAATTTGACATTGTGAATCGAACCCGGGACCTTTTCATTACAGCATAAACATCCTATTTCCAATTAGTTCATTTTCTCTTTGTGCACAAGAAGCTAATCGGAACTTTTAAACAAATACAATTGAATATTCAATTTTCACCAACATTGGGAATCGAACCCTCAACCACTTGGTTAAAACATCTCGCGGAATAAAAAACACCCCCCGCGCCGCGCCGCCCCGCTCCGCCGCCGCCGCCGCCGCCGCTGAACACAAAACGCGGCCGCAATATTGATTTTATTCAAATAATATTTATGCACAGATGGACTAATCGGGGGCCTATAATGGCGGGACTAAACAATTGGCCTAATTTAACTACCTAGAGAATCGAACCCGCGACCTCTTCATTGCCAGGCGACAACATTAACCACTAACCCAACTCGATTTTCGAACTCAACCATTTTGTTGGCTTTATGTACACACAGGCTAATCGAGACCATTCAATATTGACATCGTCGCCTTGTAATCAAAGGGTCCCAGGTTCGATACTCGGTGGAGGCACATAGTGGTCCGAATCACCACTTTTCAACTGTAGGTCCAATCCTGATTAGTTTTACCGTGCATAAAATGGACTTAAAAAAACTAACTCAATCTATCAATCAATCAATATTGACTCTACCAGGAATCGAACCCTCGACGCCTCTTGTTTTACAGAGCAATAACCTTAGCCGCTAAGCTTTCGGGGTACAGCAAAATTCGGCGCCAACTTTAAATCATTTCTTCATATGTTTGCATCATACGCAATGGTTGCGCGCGCATTTCCGCCACAGACACACACACACACACACACACACAAACATACGCACGTGTTAGGTTAGCATACATCAAGAAACAACGTGACAAATCCATTGACCCCCTCCCCCACCGCTTCCGATGTTTTCAACGTGATGAGACACGTTCTGCTGACTCAACAATAAAATCGCTCGTACCCCGCTACACCGGATGTAACATAACACCAGTCGCATCGAATTTTTGCTGACGCGTAGGAACGAAGTGCTGCCTCTCTACTATATATTATACATAAATAAACTAATTGTTGAAGCTTTCTTGGCGACGAATAATGAATAGGTACTCGCGGGTTATCACCCATATCAATAATGAATATGCTGCCGAGTTTTTGAGAGCTAACTTCACTTTCATCTTCATACTTCAGTCCCTAAAGATGAGAGTGACGTTAGCTCTCGAAATCTCGGTATCATATCCGAAACTGGGCTGACTGATATCCACAGATAACTTCTTCCGTAATGAACTACACTGTAAAAAAAAACACACTTTTGGAACACTTCCTAGAAACTACTTTTGATCACTTCTTGTACACATTAAATGTGCACAAGAAGTGCTTCAATAGTGTACACGAAGTGCTAAAAAGTGTACAGGAAGTGTACAAAAAGTGCAGCAAAAGAAGTGTACAGGAAGTGTGCAAGAAGTACTTCCTATATAAAGGTATCCCAAAAGTGTGTAAGAAGTGTGCTGCAGAAACTACTTTTGATCACTTCTGGTACACTTTACACATTTGGAACACTTCTTGCACACATGAAATATATCGCAATTCAGTACTCACACTTAGTTTCTAGAATAAAAATGCAGTTGACTCACATTTAACTTGACAATTGAAGGAGGAAAAAGCAACAACTTTCAACTGTGAACATTAAATTTTGTGAGATGCGTGTTTGTTTTTCTGCGACACACGTACCTTCTACTTATATAGTCCAGAATCAAAAAGGTTGCTCATGGGAGATTCACTTTTATTCACTGCAGTACATTTTCTTCTTTAATTTGTATCTTAGATGTTCACATATTTTTCGAAGAGTGTTAAAGCACAATTTTTCACTATGATTACAATCAAACGTATCATTATTTGTTGTACAAAAACTTATGTTTCTTGTACACATTTTGAAAGAACCATCTAGCGGCCGGTGTAGGAACAACCAGCCCCCCCGAAGTTAACGATCTGTTTTGGATTGCTTTAAAGATGAATAGTTCGATTTAAGAAAATCTATTAATTTCCTCGGAACATTCAACTTGCTCCTCCTTCAATTTTAATGAGATTTATCCAATTATCAAATTGGTACATTAAACAAAAAAGTATTGATAGTTTCATGATGCAATGCGATTTCCATGTGTTCCAGGAAAAAAATAGTTATATTTTGTTATTGTTTAATGTTGCTTGCTTTCAAGTGTGTTACTGCTTTATATAATGAAATTGATTTATGTTCATAAGATATTCATTTGTCAAAAAAGTATAAAATAACAATCGATATGACCAACAACACCAAATGAAATCATGTGCTACAAAAGTGTACAAGAAGTGTACACTTACTTTAAACAAAAGTGTACAGAAAGCGTTGAAGAAGTGCACACAACTTTGAATGTGTCCCCAAAGTGTGCAACAAGTGTACAAAATTTCGTCATTTCGGGTCGCACACATCTAGAACACTTTAAGTACACTTTTGCAACACCTTCAGTACACATCTTGTGCATATTATATGCAAGAAAGTGTACCAAAAGTGTACAAGAAGTGTATTTTTTTTACAGTGTACGTGGGTCGTTCAATATATAAGTTTCCGTATGCCGTAAAAAAAATAATTTTTAAGATACATTAGAAAACTTTACATACATGTGTAGGAGGATCCTTCCTCACTTCTCCACATAATCCCCATAGAGATTCAGGCATTTGTCCCACCGTTGCACCAATTTGTCCATACCTTTTGCAAGAAAATCAGGGCTCTGGCTATTGAGCACTATTGTCACATTACGCTTCACTTCTTTATCTGATTCGAAACGATATCCTTGCAATTCAGACTTTAACACCGGAAAAAGATGGAAATGACTTTGCGCTAAATCGGGGCTGTATGGAGGGTGGGGCATCCGTTCCCACCCCAATTCTTCAATTTTGTGTTGTGTTTGCACTGCTGAGTGGGGGCGAGCGTTATCGTCAAGAAGAATGACACCAGCTGACAGGAGACCTGGTCGCTTATGTTGAATTGCGTTTTTCAGTTTATCCAGTGTTTGACAATAACGGTCAGCATTAATTGTTCTTCCTCGTTCCAAAAGTTCATAAGCAGAACGCCCTTAGCATCCATGCTTCTGAACTCCTCATGACGCGAGCCCACGTTTTCCTAACAAGCATTTACTTTTCGCCCTTGAGCGCATGCGCCTTCACGTCTGATAACGAATCGATTGTTGTTCCTTGTAGACAAAGGATGGCGCTTGTCAACCATGTGCTTCTTTTTAATGGCATTGCTTTATACAATATTTTATAGCACATGGAAACTTATATATTGAACGTCCCTAGTAGTATGTAGGCATTCTGCGCACGAAATTTTAACTGCCTAGTTGTAATATTTCCTTCCATGTCGTGACAGAGACAGACAATTTTGTGTTACACTCAATTAAGATTTACGAAGAACACATGGGCACCCAAGGGATAGTCAAGGACCAGGTCGGGGGAGTCATTTAACCCAAGGAATAAAAGGTCTATCTATTCCTCGCCCTTTGTTTACAATTCTTTCTTCGTGTTTATTCCCTCTCTTCTGGTCCGTTTCTTTTTTTACGTTTTCCCACGTCTACTCTTTCTCTCTCTGTCTCTCTGTCTCTCTCTCTCCCCTATATATATATATATATATATATATATATATATATATATATATATATATATATATGTGTGTGTGTGTGTGTGTGTGTGTGTGTGTGTGTGTGTGTCTCACTTCTGTCTCTTCCTACCTCTCATTCTCTATTACTTTTTTCATTTTTCTCCTTTATCTCTACCTTCAAACGTTTCCTTATTCTCATGACATCAGTATATGCAGCTTACGGCTGGGAAAGTTTCTGTTGTGGTCCATGGAAGACATCATCTACAAATTCTGCCTCTCGGGGCAAGAAAATGACAACCCACAAGAAGGTACTTTTGAGAAAAAGGCGATTGAAGATTTAGAAAATCCATTAATTTCACAGATATACCGGTAGTTTAAATGTCTTGAAACTGTGACTTAGATATAAAATAGGCTTTCAATGATCACATAACGCATAATCTGTGTATTGCAGTATCAAAATATTTTTACAATGAAATAATTTTGGAGACAAGTTGTGGAAAAAAATGATGTGGCATACCATTGTATTGCACCCAACTATTGTTTGCCATTGTTTTTTTGCAACCTTTAGTAGAATAATTATGCATGAGAAGGTGAAATTCGGTACACACAAAGGAATAATTTAGGTTTCATTTCAGAAATGCTTAATAGGACACAAATGCTTTATCTTACAATTTAAGGAATTAGTGTAAATCAGTCTAGTACAGGCTTTGCAGTTTTCTAGGTCATTTCTTGGGATCTGATGTAGAATTTACTTTATCAACTGAGGTCATAAAAGCAGTTTACCGAAACACCGAAACATTTTTCAGAGAATTTAGGAGCAAGATAATGGTATTCAACACATTTTTTTCCCTGTACAACATAATAGTATGCAACACATTAAATGAAAACGAAAGAAACAAATACCTACAGTTTCATCACTATCTGAGGAATTTCCACTGCTTGATGATTTTTACAATGAATCACTAATTCAAAATCAATTATATCTCCAACAAGTTCACTTTCTATTTGCTCCGATGGACGTTCACGCTTCCCCAGCAAGGCGGCTATATTGCCTTGTAGTCACCACTATGTTACTACGAATATGTGGTGATGGTATCATGTCGCTCACGTCAGAAAACATACATGGCAGTATCACATGCGATTTCTGACAAAACAGGAGGGAAGATAAGCATATGTAGGCTCGTGGAACAACTGTAACTCATTTCGGTCAAACTGTGGGTTACCATTATCTTGCACCGAGGGGCAGAATTATTAATCATGATTAGGGAGCGGAAGTTGATGACCTAAAAAAATGGGCGAAATGACGTTAAAAGTGCAAAAAATGACCATTAAATTTGTTAGTTTCAGGTTAAAAATTGAAATGAAAATAAAATTCAACAAAATGCAATCTTGCTTTTTAAAAAAACGACACAACAAAGGACTGTCACCAGTTCAGCATTTCTTTTGCTCGTAAATTGCAATCCTGCGAGATATATATATGTTCACCTTGGTGAAAAGAGACAAGAAAATTACCAAAATTAAAGAAGTGACAAAATATGACGGAAAAATGACCTAAAACCTGAAAATTGGCAAAAAATGCAAAAAAATGCACTTTAGAATTGCCTTTTTTGGATTCTAGTAAAGGTAAAAAAAAGGTGTAATATTGTGTATATTTAATGGGCATCGTGTCCGAGATGTCAGAAAAAAGATGACATTTCATCAACTTCCGCTTCATAGTCATGACACTGAATTCAAAGATTACACTAACTGTAATAGTGCAAATGACGATTAACGACAAAGAAATAGACTTCCTCCACATACACGTACACACGCAGAAAAAAAATAGGTAAATTTCAAATTTCAAAATTGGTTTCAGACCACCGTATATCGTGTGCGCTTAGTACTCGAACCGCAATCTTGCTTTGTTGCTTTGAATGTTCTACGTTCAAATCCGGGCCATTGTGTGCATGATATTCCATCTACTTCATCTGATATGCCGCGCTTAACTTAAAGACTTAGAAGAGCAACGTAACAGTGCTAAATTTAAAACACACTGATAAGGATATATATATATATATATATATATATATATATATATATATATATATATATATATATATAACCTCTTTACAGTGTGAAATAATTCCCCCTCGTCTTCTTTGTATCGTTCTGTGTCCTACATTCAACCAGAAGAAAAAAAAGTCTGAAAGAAGACCAGAACAAATTACAACCTGCCACGAAGAATTTAATTGAGATAAAACGAATGCAGATTTCAACGTGATGTAAAAAATTATTTCGCGGAGAAAACGAAAAAACGCGGTCGTGAATAAGTTACGTTCACCTCAGTTTCTTCCATTGTACCGAAGACGAATAGTTTTTCATTCCATACAGCAACTAGAGCGTTAGGCTTGCCTTGGTGACTGAACACCTTCACCTTCACCTTCTCCCTTTGAAGGTTGTGGATTCGAGTCCCAATCACGACGAAGATGTTCCAAATTGTTAGTCTATCATCTACTCATCTCATCGTCGGATTTAAACCCCGCAGGGATTATAAAGTGGCCACAGATAGTAAGTCTTGAAGCTTTCTGGGCGATGAATGATGAAACGATTCTCTCAGGCTATCGACCATGTGAGTTGTGGATAATATTTCAAGCTTTCGAGAGCTAAACCACCTCAGCTATTTTTAAAAAAGGTAACATATGGAGTGTAGCCAAATCACGTAGATATAAAGTCATCAACGTGACTATATGCAACTTCTACAAAAGCCTACAGGCAATGGCTCTGATTTTGACAATGAATATTTACCATGAGTTAAATCCTTTATTATTATGCTATTTTGACGTTGCTTTTCTACGTCACAGGCATGAATGATGATGATGATAACACGATATCAGTCCGTCAGGACCAGTGTCTGCCTACCGACTGCGGGCCTCACTCCCACCAGAGGTGTGAGATCATTCAACCAGTTACGGGCTGACGTGTGGTCAGTACGACGAACCTCTAGTCCTCGTCGTCGTAGTTTTCCATGGCCTTGTTACGATACTCATTCGTAGCTCCCCAATTTCCTAACGATGGTGGGTTACCACCGGTCCTATACACAGGTCGAAATCTCGGGGGAAAAGATGTTACGCTTACGCTAGGAGACTCGAACCTGCGCGCGTCCCGTACCCGGAGCCCAAAGCATTACGCTGTTGGCAACCTTAGTAGCGGAGTGGTTATTTGCAGCGACCAACGACGCCAGGGATCGTGGATTCGAATCCTGGTCTGGGCATAGTTGTAATTTGAGAGTATCCCTTCATCAGTTTTATCATAGAGCATCACTCATCATCATCGTCGCGATTAACCAAAAGTGGAAGAAAGAGGACGCCGAATAACAAAAATCAAATGATTAGCCGTTGAAATGCATTGTTGAAGTTATTGTGGTCAGATCTTGCGTCAGCGAGACTTGAAGATTTGTGCGTGATGCATCGCAAGGAGTCAGTCTCCTTCCTGCACTCCTCTACTTGTTTAGTTCGAGTGGGGTATTGAGGTTATTTGACAAGACGTATATATCCAACATGGGGAAGCCGTAACGAGGACGTAATCGGTGCTGGCATAAGTTTTATTGGTGATGAATGAGATAAAATCGATGAAAAAAGGATGTTGTTTAACCAGGATTCAAAATTATCTGTATTTGTCATTTTCCTTTTTACGAATCGCGACGCGGCATCGTAGCGCTGTTCTAACCTCTTCGCAGGAAAATCTAACAAATAATACGAACTAGTAGGAAAGAGTTGAAGAAAGGAAACTGCAATGAATCAGCTTAAAAAGTAAAGTGTTACTGAGTGTAAACATGATCGTTACTTTCAGAAGAAACAACCAATGAAATTGCATTGATTAATTTAAGTAAAGAGGAGTACGGATTTCATTACAGGAACTTTTTTGTACGCTTTTGATTCTAGGAATTTATCAGACATCCGTAGGCGTTAAAACTCATTAAGCGCAATGGAAATCGTCTTCAGTATTGTTCGCCCAAATCATCAATTTCGACCCACGTTGGATTTCTAGTCCTAGCCACTTCTTTTATCTCCTTTCACTCAAATTCTGAAAGCTTTCACACTTGTGGTTTCTGACTTTTTGATTGGCATTCCCCAGAAAATTTTCATAGACGAAAACTTCTACGGAAGTTTTGAGCAATTACATGCAGAAAGTTGATTTTAAAATTCAAAAGGACAATTTGCGAAGAAAGCAGAAGTTAGTGTTCGTAGCAAGTGGATGTTTGCATTTTTCTAGGTCGTGTTGACAGGGCCGTGTTAGCCCGTGAGCGTGCGCGCGTGTTGTTTGTGTGCGAGAGAGTTCAGAGGGCAAACAGGATGAATCTCGCTCGTTCTGTCTTTCTCTTTCTTTTCTTTTTTCGGCAGACCATTTCCCTCATCGACCGCTTTCGTGGTGAATCTCGAAGGTTTGGCAGAGAGCCAAGTTTGGTACAGAGAGCAAGGGTGAACAAACAAGAGTTGCAAGGTTAAAAATTTCATCGCGTTTACTGGAAGCAAGACAAGTTACTCGCAATAAAAATCACATATATTCAATGAGGTAGAACTTATCATTGAGTGAGGAACATAGTACTTGCATTATTCAAGCAAGGAGCGAATTTGTGCTGGAGATCGAGCAGAACAATTATTTTCCAACTATTCACGATTAAAATTACCACTTGAGTACTACTGTCGTTTGCAGTCATGGGCGTCGCCAGAAATTTTTGCAGGGGGGTTCGGGCAAATGATAAAAGTTAAATAGTAGATAAATAATAAGTAATATTACCACGATTATAAATGTTATTATACAATAATAAATATTATAAATTAACAAAAATAAATTTTATTCGAGAAATAATAATAATAATTGTTATTATTATATAAATGGGGAGACTACCAAACAAGTGAATACCAGAACAACTATTTTCCATTATTTCTTTTGTATTTTATGCAGTTAGTATCTGAATGCATTTTGATATTAACATTTGCGTTCAAGAAAAGGCTTTAAATGTTAGGGGGATTTTTTTTCATAAAGTTTGTTGTGTGACCTCTCACACACAACTGTAATTCTTAGAGTTTTGAAAACTGTAGAGCCATTTGATCTTTGGATGAAATGGTAGAATATAACCTTGTTTCTGTATTTTTCACTCAATCGATCCAATGCATTTTTACTTTGATTATTCTGTTCGAATACTAACTAAATTACTTTATTTCTGTTCTTAACAATAAGAGTAATAAACTTTAGGCTTTCTTGTATCTTTAAATGAACAATGTCAATTTCCAAGGGGTGTCCACCGACCAGTTCGACTCCCCTCCCGACACCCATGCTTGCAGTATGGCCACTGTATGTAGGATACATCACTTGTTTACGTTCAGTTAGTAGTAGGTAGCGGTTGTACCAGTGGTCATGGTTGTTATTCAAGAAACGTTAAAGTTACACGATATTTTTAAATATTGTAAAAACCATGTGAATAGAAGGAATTATGACGAAGCTGTGCTCAGATCGAAGTATTTAATTATGGTAGGCAAAAATAACACAGAAAACTGTAGATACGCACTGGTTCTTGAAAGGAGTGCTACATCATCTGCACCTCATGTTGTAACTAGTGCTCTCGGAAATGATTTGAAAATAAAGTAATTGACCTGTACTTGAAAAGCTGGTGCAAGAGAAATTTGCGAACATATCATTGCAGTTCGTCCTCCAAAGAGGCAGGCTGGTTCAATACTAATAATATAATTCGCCAGGCTATCTTCACTGAAAAGGGACATCGTACTGAATATTAGCATGTTCATTTTCTTTTTCTGGTTACATTTAAGACACTAATTCATTCTCAAACTATTTTCGTCTTCGCACTTAATCGACTTGCACCTGTTCCAAATTTCATACATAATGCATTGTTTATCTGGATGCATTGGGCAAGACGCTTTATGACTTTTCGAAAAAAAAATGTTTTATATGAAGTACAATTTAAAACTTTACTTTCATGGTAATATATAATCATATTCGAATAATAATGTAAGCAGACTCGTACATTCTTCGTAATATTCTTACCGCATATCAGTGTTCTTTCTCACGCCAGTCTTCTATCAATTAATTCTGTTCTCCCTGATTTATTTTCAAATTTCATTTTGTTGATTCCACGGGGTGGAAACACATGAAGACTTTTCACTTGTTCTGACCCTTAAAACGATTTAGAGCCAAAAACTGGACAGTAGACGTTACCCTTTCGCACATTCCCCATGCTTTGAACTTCAACACAGCATGTCCTACATACAGTAGTTCCTGAAAATCTCACCAGATGACATATCAGATAATTTTAATCGTGAATAGTGGTGAACTGTTTCAACCATTTTTACCCCTGAATGTAGATAATAGATAATTTCATGCATGACAATCATAAGTATGCTAGTAATGACTTATTGAACAAGAAACGTAAAATACATATATTCTCTTGAAGTAATGTTGTTAAATATAAAACTTCGTCTCATATTACTATGAGTTTAATTAATAGATGCAATCATAGTGTTAATATTATTATTCCATTTATTCTATTCTTCTTGCATTAAGGGAAAGATTGTATGAACAAACGTAATGCGTTACGAGGCCAGAGGCCAGAGGTTCGAACCCTGTTTGTTTAAGGCATGGATGTATAATTGAATGGAAAACCGAGTCAAAATCCCAAAACTTGAAAATTTCTCCGAAACCCTGGTGATTCGGAAACAAAATGTGTATTTTATTGAAAACTACCTGCGGTGTCGCCTTCGGTCATCTAGCAACACGTGACATGTGGCGACGATGTGATATCTTCATTAGTTTGTAATAGTATAAACTTTTCATGTAGTTCGTCTAATTTTTTATAAACATTTTCTGGATGCCAATTACGGTTTGAAATCATAGTTTCTGTTGTTTTTAAGCTATAACTTTAAATATACATTTTGTAATGTGATTTTATCAAGAGCTGCATCATTTTTAATGCGCTGGAACTTAAGTTAATGTTGAACGCCGTCGATTGCTTTCCATTTTAATGCTTCCCGTTGTGTAAAAAAACGACTGAAATAACCCTGTGTTATGATAAAACCATCTTATTTTTGCAAAATGTTTCTAGTTTCGAGATGAAAAGTATTTTTTGCTCCTTTTCACAATAAGTCGTAAAATGTTATTGGGTGCGTGTCATATTTTTCTCTAAAAAATTGCTTATACATATTTAACAGCTCAATCCAACTTGCAGCAAAATATATACCCTTCGTATAACCAGGTTCTTGAAGCCAAGAAGATATGCTATCCTAGAGGAAAACATGTAACTGAATCAATCGTTGAAATTCCCCATTCAGCCTGCCGACTCAAGGTGATTTCGTGAGTGCTTTTAAAACACAGATACATCGGTTCTTCTTGTGAAGTAAAAACTGGGTAATCTCGGTACAAGCAGATGGTCAAGGTACGGACGTTGTCTCTTATGCCGCTGCAGAAAATCTAAGATTCTAAGACACTAGGGACATTTCTTCTTTGGGAAAATCTTCGACCTTCATCGACGAGATTTTGCCGGCCAAAATTTGGAAAGGTAATAACAACCCTCACAAGGAAGAAGTAAGTTACATATAAAATCAATATGAAAATCTCAAATCCACAATTCTTTGACTTAAATTTTCAAGTATGGTACATTTTATAATTGACAATGATAGACGGAAAAGTGTAAAATAAACTTACTTCAACAGATCTGCGCAAAAGTGTGTATGTCGCGTCTCCGAAAAATATGAACGTTATTGCTTTTACGAGAAACGATAATCCGGTTTGGCATCTTCACCTCCATGTCGTGTATTGCATAGAAGACAAAAGAATGGCAGGTTCATGTAGAGGAAAACATGCATTGATGAAGAACATGAAGCAGAAGATGCAAGCCAGGATGAAGAAGGAATTAGGCCTCATTGTAAATGAGCCGAGGCAATGAGGAAGCGAGGAATTCAGACGGCACAACGATGGAAAACCCGCGAGAAGGTTCTTCCAGAACTCCCGAGTGAGGGATAAAACGGGAATCGACCAAGACCTTATCAAGAAGTGTGCCGTGATCCTACAGGCACTACTAGACCTAGACGTGGAGAAACTTGAGACGTAGACCAAGAAGACGATTGAGAGCAGTATCAGCTTCAGTACACAAGGTACTTGTCCACGGCCAGCAATTATTTCGGTTGCCCTTCTGCCGATAATATCGGGACAACCATGCTAGGACCAGCTCTCCGAAATATACAATGATGGACTTGATGGTTCGGCTACTCTATACCCAGTCATCTTACTCCGGTAACTAATGGCCTAGAGTAGTCGGAGAAAAGAGCTTGAAAAGGAGGTGTTAGACCTCCTTAAATCTTCTCTCCAGTCGGTGGCTAATGTTTAAGCCAAGTTAGACTGAAATTGTTAATACTGTAAATACGTAGAATATCACATAAGACGTGTTTTAGTATATATAAAATATCACAATAATTTTGCAACGTCCGCCCCGGTTGTACACCAGTCGTCACAAAGTTAGTTCGCTGCTACTTTTGTCGGGGACATGAGACGCTTTTATCACTCATCAGGGCTTGCTGGGTAGAAAATAAAACACAACATTCTTTTCAAAGTTAAACACAGTTTTATAATCGCTTATATTTCCTAACCACT
Source organism: Lepisma saccharinum (assembly GCF_977018435.1). NCBI lineage: Eukaryota > Metazoa > Arthropoda > Insecta > Zygentoma > Lepismatidae > Lepisma > Lepisma saccharinum. The sequence continues at coordinate 40,914,473 of NC_139242.1, read as the reverse complement.
TACAAATAAAACACTAGAACATTCAATACTAACGTTGGGCAATTCACTCACATATAACGAAAGTCAAATTAGATAATTAATTGTTTACTTTCAACTTATCGGCAAGAAGAAAACTCGAAAAACCCAAAATCTATACTTCAATTCTCTCCGTTTCTAAGTTCTTATTATTCTTTACCTTCACCTGTCTTTCAAACTCTGTCTGTCGTCAGGTGAGAAACATTCAGCTGGGTTCACTCCCTCGGCTGAGATGAGAAAGTGACGTCAACACGAAGAGATTTTGACGTATTTATAAACATACATAAAAGTTCCAACTACAACTGTATCAGTCTAACTATAATTATCTGTGACAATTTGCACATTATTTTAAGTAACAAACATTTTAAAAATCTTAACTTCTTACAAATATAAAATCTTAAACTCTGAGGTTCGTTACAATTTTTAGTTTATACTACAAACCCAACAACGTTTCAACAACATTATTGTATTGTATATTCCCTTTTTTCTAATGTATTATGTTTATTATAATTAAAAGATAATTTTTCTCTCTTCTCCTTATCACAATAATATCATAATATTGTTCCATACCGTGTTATTTTCCTAAAGCCGACCTTCGACGCCAGGGGTGCCGGATTCGAAACCAAACCCGGGCATGCGTGTTCTTTGTAAGTGCCCTTTCATAAATTTTATAATATAATTACTCATTCTCATTGTCGCGATTAGCCAAAAGTGGCAGATAAGCGACAGTAAATACAGTAAAACAAGCCCTTACCTACAATGGCAGAATCTACAAAGAAATCTGCATTTAGAGGTCACAAACGGAAAAAAAATTGTCAGGTTTTCAGGGCATTCACACGATTGCATCGTAAGAAGGAAGTAGCTTTAATATCTCACTTTTGTATTTACCGTAAAATGCAAGGACTATCGCTTGAATAGAGAAACATCAAAGACAGGACATATAACAGCATGTCCATTCTACTTATCCTGAAGTTCGTTAGAATTCTCCTCTATTTCACTTCTCGATAAAAACGTCGATCTTATTATTTTGTCATGGCTTTCGTGATTTTTAATACACGCGTGGCTAGTATGTTTTGATAAATGCTTCGAATTTGAAGTTCAGATATCACGTTACATTATACATAAAATCCAACCGAATTCTGTAAAATTTCGCCTACAAAGTGTGGAAAGCCAAGGCAAAAAATTTCTTAGCATTTGAGACATTTGCATGTATCGCGAACCTCGTTAAAAAATTTCCTTGCAAGGCAGCAGTCTATAATCGGCGCCAACACCACCCTCCTTTAGGAAGGAGCAATATTTCGTTGTCGATGTAGATAGGGCATGTGCTGGCCTTCTGGTCTCCTTCGATAATTGGTTCTCGAACTTTAGGGAATCTTCCTTTTCCAGGTGTTATCTCTGTATGACTGTGTCTTGCAAGAAAATTGAAAAGATGTCCCACATTTACATTTATTACAGTGTCTTTATGCAAACAGAACATACTAAGAGTATTGAAGCTATGTTCCTGACGCTGCATGCTCCATACAATCACGTTCATTAGGTCAAGTACACGCGGTAAGGTAGACAACTTTCGTCCTAATAAACCAATCACTTTTCAAGTTTAAATATTCTACTGCTGCATAGCCTATCTTCAGTGTTTAAATTTTAATAACAATTTAACATTAGTGAGATAGAAGCCTGGTCACTATACAGGGTTCTCTCTCTCTCTCTCTCTCTCTCTCTCTCTATCTATCTATCTCTCTCTCTCTCTCTCTATCTATTTCTCTCTCTCTATCTCTTACCCTTTCATTCTGTTTCTCTTTCTACGTCTTTCTTTCTTTCTCTCTGTCCCCTCTTTCTCTTCCCCTCCATCTGTTTCTCTTTCTCTCCCTTTATCTTTCTTTCTCTTCCTTTCCATCTGCTGCTTTCTATTTCCTTAACTTCCTTTCCTTCTGTTTCTCTTCCTCCATTTATTTATCTTTCCTTCCCTCTTTTTTTCTTTTCTCTATTTCTTTCTCTTCCTTTCTCTCTGTTTCTCTTTCTCTCTAATTCTTACTCTTCGTCTCTCTTTCTTTATCTTCCTTTCTCTTCCTCTCTGTTTCTTTCTTTCTCTTTCCTTCGTTCTGTTTCTCTTTCTCTCTGTCTTCCTCTCCCTTTATGTTTGTATCAGTTTTTTCTTTCCATTTCTCTTTATCTCCTTTTATCTTCCCTTTTCTCCCTCTTTCTTTCTTTCCCTCCCTTTTTCCACATTCTCTTTTTTCACTTTCTCCTTGACGAATACATCAGAACTGCTGAAAATGACAGTTGCAGCATCTCAACCATTGGATTTAATTATAATATGAAAGGGCATACTTGATTTGAAAACTGTGTGGAGAAATTTTCGAAGCAATCGTATCCAAACAACGTTCCAAGTCTAGTCCTACATTTTAGTTTGCTCAAATGTCAGTTTTCTTTTGTAGCGTTTCGTTTCTTCCGTCAGACTCCCTTTGAAGCTGATGAGGACGATGAACATTCATCTCTTCTGTCCTTCCTCCACAGCCCCCTTTTGTTCTTTGGAAGAGTAACAGCGCCGCCGTGGAGATATTTCGAATTAAACTTCCTTCCTTTGCCTTCCTCGCGGTCCGCGTTCCAAAACTCGATCTTTCATCCAGGGGTCCCTTTCTTTCTCCTCCAATCTTCATTGTTCCTTTTCCGTCGACCCTTTTGCTTTGGTTTCCTTTTTAGCATGGTGTCTCCTGAATCTCTCTGGTTCTGCTTTCAACAATGTTCGTGGAGGCCTCAAGGAATTTATGAGGGAGAGGTCTTGCCTACTTCTGGATTCAGGTAGCAGGAATTGTGTCTGTCGGTCAGTAGGTTCCAAAGGATTCTTCCTGGAGAAAAATCATTGTAATGCCTCTCCCACTTGTTTTCTTGCTAGATCTTGAAAGAACCTCTCTATCCTTCTGCATACAATAGATGTGTTTTATCACACGAACGTATTTCACTATTTTTGCTTTAATATTATAACACATCATTATATTCATTAGCAGAACTGAACAACCTTATCATTATATAAAAGTGTAATACAATAAAATGTTCAGAATAATGATCCTAAATCATCTTGAAAACATTCAATTACAAATTCCATTAAAGTTGATGCATTATATTAATATTGTGGCTAAATTATCATAAGATTAGGCTGGAATGAAAGTTTACGCCATTTAAACAGAGGGATTCGAGATTTAATACAGTAACAAGAGGCCCCAAACAAAATGACTTTCTCATTAAAACGACGCCATTGGGGAGGCCAGAAGGGCGTTTATTGTTTGTATCAGAAGATTCAGTTAGAGAAGTTGGAGGGATACGATGAAGAAATACTGAAACTTTTATAAGAGGAGTTCAGTGCAGTGGCGGAGCGTGACCTTTCCAACAGTGTAAGCCTATCATGATGAAGGTTATTTCCCTTTGTGCTTATTTTTGGGCTGACATGGTTAGTGATTTATCCACACACATCGAACCCCCCCATTTTTTTAGAACACTTCCCTGGATTTTTTCACCAAATTAAAAATTCTGGATAAATCTCTGGGATTCTGGGATTGGTGTTTTCTTTGCTAGGCTGTGTATCTCCTACATTTCAACTGATAATTAAGTCAGTCTTATTTCTATCACAATGAGTAACGTAACGATAAAAAATATGCAAAGTTAGATAAAATGAATAATAATAAAGAAACGAAAACAGAAGGAAACAGAAAAGTGCAGAATACTTTTTACAACCGCATAACCAAGTAACAGCTTCGTACCCTGAATCACAAAATCGGCGTGGGCCTACGTACATCCACAAGTTTCTTCTTGGCAGCAAAATCCTTGCTGGAAAACGGCGTCTTCAACAAGTTCTCCATCCCACCGCACAATCACACTCATTTTATTCCATAATGCACTTCACTATCACATCACAGCACAGGGCCGACAGTCCGCTTTCAATTAATGGAATTCGCAAAAGCAATACCTCGACAACAGGAACGGGAAAACAAAAAGAAACCAGATCCAAAATTTGTCACTGCTCAAAGCAGTGATCTTTTGGACTGTGAGGGGAATATCCCTTTCGGATATAAATAAATTCCCTCTCTTGCCTTAAAATTCCCTATATTTAGTAAAAAGGAATATACAATATTAATTATAAAAGAAATGCTCGCTAATTGTAGGGACATATCCAGAAATTTCTATCAAAGGACATGTACGTAAGTGCTTTCTTAGGATACTGTAAAAGCAAATCTAGCACCTAAAAGATCATAAACAGGCTTTTCGAACGCTGTTCGAAGAGTGTTTCAATCACCGACTACGTAATTAATAATATTTGGTTCACATTTGACATGATATTTGTAAAATTGGTTCAATCTTCAGCTTTCATTAACATTTATTTATTTATTTATTTATTTTTGCACTTTAAGCTCAATTATTACCAGCTGAGTTCATACATAAACGGAAAACAGAGATCTTATTATTTCTGATGTTTATGCTCTCCTATAAGCTAAAAACAGAAACAAGAATTTAGCACATCAATGTGTATCTAGTTTTCCTGTATCCCGCTCATTTTTAGGTTTCTCCTTTTTCCCCTTCCTGTTAGATTTTTGCTTTAGAATTCCCTGTTCCTGGAAAAAAAACTCCTTGAAGCACCACTGGCTCAAATTTCCTTTGCAGTTAACCATTCATACCCGACAACGCTGGAGTCCCTCCTCTTGCAGGACATGTGTCTCGCTGGCGCGTGTTCAGTGAAGCCAACCCAAGCATAATGGTGCTAACTCTCGCACAAGTTTAAAAAGTCGTTTGTAAGTTGGGGATATAAATAAAACAAGAGGGCCACTTTTCGTTGTGGTTGAATTTTCTCAAACTTTTCACGTATAACGTCGAACCCATGCCGTTGATTGAACCATTCGAATTTATATTTATGTTTTTGTTATAAATTAATATTAATAATATGAAAATCGCAGAACAATTTAGTAGTATGTAGCATAATTTCGGAGTTTAAACGACACCATGGATGTCCAGAAGGGGCAAGACAAGGAGACACTTCCTGAAAAATGAATGTCAACTATTTTCACACACAATTTCACTTCAGTCACATCAAATTGTTAATTATTGCAAGGGCGTTGCAGAAAAATGTTAATTTCAAATTGAATTAGTATATTTTGAGAAGGGAAATATACCTAGTTTACCCCAAACCCTGAAAAAAAATACTTGCTTAATCCTCGCTGGTGGAAAGAAATACTGCGGACGTCCATGAAGAACACTTTTTTTCTAAACATGAGGTTTGCAACGCTGCTGTAAGCCTGTGGCTTATGGTTTGGCCCGCTCTTCTCCCTATATTCCTTGCTCTTCTCCATCCAGATACGGTAGGCACTGCTTCCTTCGCGGTCAGAAATTTGTAAGGCAACATTCAGACGACTTACAACATTCCGCAAGCAAAAGGCGGGAGTTCCCATGTGCCCCTTAGTGCTGAAGTGTTGCAATCTAACAAACAGGATCTCGAAGACTGGTATCGGGCCGAGATGAACTTTGAAGTTTTTACGAATTTTGCCGTATAATTACATACATTTTACTAGAACTAATAATGTGTGAGCCCGGCTTACACGGCTTACATGGACGCTCCGCGCCTTCAATGACTACGTCAGCAAAAAAAAAAAAAAAAAAAAGATTGAAGATTCAGAAGGCTGGCATGTATTCGAAATACCATACAGAATGAATATTTGGGCTAGATGATAATTTTTGCTGGGAAACTGTAGGGGGTCAAATTTGTCGAGCGGAAGCCCGTCTCCCTCAAGCTAGCTGTACCCTCTGGAGCCATCATTGGAGGAGTTCAAGAAATTAATGTACTAAGGGCCGTTGTTTCAATGTTCAGTTAAGGTTCATGTTAGCACGTAATTCGAAGTTAGTGAAAATTTCTGTTTTTCAATGTACAGTTAGCTCGTAACTGGAACTCTGGTGGCGATTATCTTTACTGGTGCTTCTTCTTGCAGTTACCAGTCTAACTGGAAGTTACGAGGCAACATGGATGCCTCGTGCAGCTATCGAAGTTCTACACTCGCAACTTCACTGTCAGATTAAACAAGATATGATTCATAAAACTTTTAAATTGGTACAGAAAAAGACTTATTTTGTTTGGCAGAGCTTACCAACATCTATGCAAATATGGAAATTAAGCAGCATAGTTGCTAGAATTCGTTTGGTAAGGTTGTGTTAGAGAATTTGTGGTCACGATACCCGGTCTACTAGGCGGGATAATCTGCAATCGGTAATTTGGTGTAGTGGTTAGCGGTACCACCTTTCGGAGCGTGTTGTGTTTTGTAATACGAGTTCTAGTCCTGGTCACGGGTATTTTTTTTCTGTCAATTATTTACTACGTGTGTTGCATTTAATTCACGCTTTATTGTTGAATGATATTCTCGGATTAATATTAGAGTAAATTTGTTTACTCTAATATTTGTTGCTTGTAGTTCTATATTTAAACGCCAGGCTGTGTGCCAGTCGACGCGGTTTGAAACTATACTAACAGATGGCGCGCAGATCGATTTCTTGTAATTTCCGTGCTTCAGAATTGCCAACACACTGTTTCGGAGAACGAACCATGGTTTAGTTAACTGGCAGTTACTTTCACATTGAAAAACCCGGTGCTGATTAAGACTGGCTGTTATCTCCAAGTGGCAGTTAGTTAACAGAAAGATTAACAGGACATTGAAAAACTGGCCCTAAAGAAAACGTTCTTAACTTGAGGCAGGTTTGAAAAAATGTTAAAGAAAGAGAAAGCCTATTCATAAGAATGTACCGTGCTTTGCTTTTTCCGTCTCCCAAGCAGTAGAGAAATGAATCATTAACATAACACCTCAGAATAACTGTGATCAAGCACTGTGTGATTTTTAAATGATTATGTTCGCCAAAGAAAGTAGTCATCGTAACCAGATTGAAACCCTGGTTAAGGCATTGTGTTTGTCTCATCATCATCCCATCGTCGCGTTCAACTCAGGTAAAACAGGCGGTAGTACAGCGAAGAAAAATACCCGAAAGAGATGGGTAAATATGAATAAAAGCCACTAATTACTTCAAATGTGATTAGTCTATTAAAACGAGTTAGTTTATTAACTTGATGTTCTTGTTAATTTTCTCCAAAGACCATGAAGCCATTAATTGCTGATACGTGTAACTGTGTATTGTATTTTGAAATGACAGTTTTAAAGATATCTCATAGGCCAACATGGAGTTACATATTACAATTTTCGATGATTTTCTACTAAAGTAAGCCCCAGTTGTGACGCACCCTTACACCACTGGGAAAGTGCCCTTGATCCTTCTGTAGTGAGCAAGAGTAGCTACCCACCCAGACTACACTATGTCTTCTCAGGGAGGCGAAATAAATTATAAAGATATAGGAGAACCTTAACTATAGGCTTTTCTCTCGTGTATGAGTTTATCAACACTATACGGGTAATTTCTTTAGCGGTGTACGAAATCACTCGTGTACCCCCCCCCCCCCCAGTCTCCAAACGCGAAAACTGTTCTATGTTCCCGCTTTCGATCGCCATGTTGTTGACAACTCTCTTATTTGATAGTGAACGCCTTTGGGTGACTATACAGGGTGATTCAGAATTCATATTACACACTTCTAGGGGTTGTAGAGGGGACTTAGTAGATCAAGTTTTGATAAGGAACCCATGTCCGGAAACTTACCGCTTATAGTACACAGATGACAAGATCACATAATTTCACATCTCCAGCTTCACGGTAGGCTACACACATTGACGGAGGGAGACGTCTTCAACCACCTGATGTCATGTGTGCTGCTTCCAACGTCAGGGACGTCGGAACCAGGGGGGGGCGACTTGCCCCCCACTCATTATCGAGGAGGACAAAATAGTATTTTGCCCCCACCCCCGATCGCGTGCTAAATATGAGACTATATTTTTTCCAACTTGTGTTTCGTTTTGAAAAAATTGGAAAAAATATCTTTGCACTAGTTAAATGAACGTGGACTCAAGTTTCGATACCAGTAAGAAGTACGTGACAGAAAGATCCATGTGCAGATAAGAATCGCAGTTATGTCTCCGGAAATCAAGTGTAAGGTGGAATTATTCCCTCAGGAATTCGCCGCTTCGATTTTACGGACAGATGCGGTCGGTGTGAAACAATAAAGGGAAGGGGGCAGAGAGCAGCCTAATTTTAAATCTTTCTTTTCCATCTGCAACTACATTCCTTGGATGCAAGGGCTCCAAACCAGGGAGGCAGGTGAGCTTGAGCCTTCTAAGTAAAAAGGTAAAGGTGGAAAAAAATCGAGATGAATACGAGACCACGCGGTGGTCTAGTGGCTAGGGCGTCTGACTGCCACGCGGAGACTCGGGTTCGATTTCCGTGGAATTTTTCCGCCCTATTCCCCGCAAAAATCGGCTCCCGGGCTTACCCAGCCTAAAATAAATGGGTACCTGGGGGTAAATGCGGCCGGAGTATGGTGCTGATCACATCACCTCCAAAATGTCCGAGATGGAAAATGTGTGGGCCCTACCTCAACATCCCTTAGATGTGCCTACAATGCAGGGTGCTATTAGCACGGGTTAAAAAACAAAATCACATGTGAACCTAAGAATGAACGGTGTTACGTCTCTCTGAGGTCTAAAACTAAGCCATCAGCCCTGAACATGACGTTTAAAACACACAGTAAACTTTTAATAAGTCTAAATGGCCAAGAAATAAAAGTTCCTCCCTTGGTTGTTCCGCCTCTACCCACAAGTGCTTTCAGTATTGCCTGATGTCAAGAAGCCACAGAGGAGGGGCAAGATTGTCTTTTTGCTCCCCCTCCCCCAGTCACGCCCTAAAAAAATGAGACTACATATATATTTCAACTTATCTTGGTTGTGAAGAATATTTGGAAAAATGTTTTTGCACTAGATTTGTGAACGTGCACTCAAGTTTCCGTTAACAACAAGAAGGACGTGACATCGCAGTCAGGTCTCTGCAAATCAAGTATCCCCATAGGAATTCGCTGCTTCTGTTTCCAGTTTTGCTTTGAAGCCTGCCAGCGCCTGCCAGGTTTTGTACCTACAAGTGCGCTCGCATATAACAATGCACCGGGGAGGGGCACAGAGGACAGTTTAAATCTTCCGGTGTACTTTCCGAACAGGAGCTTTCTTTAGAAACCCCTTGCTGTCAAAAGGTCATCGGCCATGAGAAAAGTTGCACCTTGTAAGCTCTTGGAAATTCAAGCCTAGGCTAATCTTCCCTTCCCTTTCCAAATTTAGACTTGGTCAGACGACCCGGTCATTGTTCAGAGAATAACTGCAGAAGGCGTGTTTCGGCATTTACTCTGCAAATTGTAGTGATGAGTTTGGATTTCCTTCCACACCAAACGATATAATTGTGCATATATACAGTAGTTTATATACATTTAAATCATTTTTGCAGAATGTAGACCGACTGCAAGATCGCGCATCAGTGCACTGCAATTAATCGCCTGATATAGAATCAAGAGATTGGTAAGTTTTACTTATCTCCTTGCGTTTTCTTTACTAATTTATATTTTCTGTGTGAAAGGACATAAAAAGACGACACTAGAGACAGACAAGTATCGTTCCGATACACCATCAGTTCTCTGCCATTTCGGCGTTTAACGCTGCAAACTTTGAACCACATCCTCTCGTGGGAAGGCCGTTATTTCTTGGCCATTTAGACTTATTAAAAGTTTGCTGTTTTATTTTCAACGTCATGTTCAGGGCTGATGGCTTAGTATTAGACCTCAGAGAGAGGTAACACCGTTCATTCTTATGTTCACTGGTGATTTAGTTTTATGTTTGGAGGTTAGTTTTAGGTGGCAAGGTCGAGGCATGATCGATATTTTAGACTTCTCGGGGTTGGTGGGTACTGGGGGATCGCCTTTAGTCTTAAGTTCTTCTCTCAAATCTGAAACATCTAAGAGGGACCATTGATCTGAAAAAAAAACATGTAAAGATCAGACTGATTTCATTCAAACGCAATACCAAGTACCTAGCTGCTAATTACAGATCAAAATATCTAATTTTAAAGCTGTTGGCGTAGCGTGGCTACTTGCCCCCTATTTGACACCTCGGCCCTCTCCAGCCGTGCACTATATTTGAAAGCCTTCGTTGCAAAGCTTTAGCCTAGAAATATTCTAAAATTACTGATAGTACTGGGTTTTGAAAATATCAGTAAAAGGTGAAATAATCGTTTTTTACGCCATTTTAGAATCAGAAATGCTTTATATATTGAAATATGAAAAATATAGCGCTTACCAAATAAAATATACCATATTGCCCCAATCTCATCGACTGACTTCGCGATCAGCCAAAAATTTTAGAGTGTGAAGTAAAATAAACTAAACTCTTTCATTCATGTAATTCTTATTTAGTATGCGACGTTTTCGTTAAAATTATGCTAAGATTTATAAAATGATGAAATGGTAAATGAGAACACGATCACGGGCAACTTCTTTTTAACACATCTATCAGAAAGCTTTACAAACATGGATTTTCTCAATACATTTGCACGTGAACTTCGCACCCTTTTAAAAGTAGTGCGTCTTCAGTTGTTACTAATCATTAAAGAAATGCCTCAATACCATCATGCTTTACTGCATGCGAAGATCGAGTACAGTAATTTGCTGTAATTATCGTAAGACCTAAAATTTCAGTTTTCATGTATTAAGCGCCGTTTAATGGATTTATAAGTAACAAAATATTCCGTCTCTGGACCTTCTGATATCTCTTATGAGGCTTCGTCTCTGTGGATATTCATATATTCAATAATAACATTTATTATTTGTGTAATATATATATATATAACAATAAAACAATAAAATAAAATGAGCTATTGTAAAAACTTGTTGATAAATTTTAAAACCTGCCCCCCCCCCCCCCACTCCAAAATAAGTTTCGACGTCCCTGTCCAACGTCCTCTAAAATCCGGTGTGCTTGGACCTTCACGTCAGTTGCTATTCAGTTGTTGCGGAAGACAGTACGGTATGGTTGAATACACGTTTGCCGAGAACACCGACATGTTGTTAATTTACGGTGAAGCTGGACGTAATTAGAGCTGCGCAACGTCTGTATGCAGAGCGTTTTCCGTATCGTGTCACTCCATTACATACCATTTTTGCCCGATTAGATGATGACGGAGATGAGAAACTATGTGATCTTGTCATCTGTGTAGTACCAAAACGGCACGTTTCCGGACATGGGTTCCTTATAAAAACTTGATCTACTAAGTCTCCTCTACAGCCCCTAGAAGTGTGTAATAGGAATTCTGAATCACCCTGTGTACAGGTAGGTCCCTTCATTTGGCCTAGAGTTTGAAGTGTGATGTCATCAGTAGGAGGTTATGACACATTTTTGAAAGTCTGTTTACATAACAGATTTTCTTTCTAAATAAAACTGCCTGCGATATAATTAATAGTTTTCGAAGTAATGAATCTTGAAATATCTAATCAGTTCAGGAATATAAAACGCTAAACTTTGATGAAATGCTCAAGGGCATTATACAGTGCTTCTGCAATTCACAAATTCCAAGATGAGCGTAGTGCATACGAAATTGCCTCATTATGATCGAGAATCCTACGTCCGAGGAGTGTGTGCAGCAAGCGAATGTAATCAAGTCCTCTGCGCAAGTACTGACTGGAGAGAGTTCGACAAATGAACGTCTGAAAGGCAGAGGGATTACATTGAAGGGGAAACGCGGCTGAATCTACCAACCGTTTACATAAGCGCGCACTGCTTGCTCGGCCCACTCGCTTTCTCCTCTTCTCTACCGTTATGCGCGGTCTTACTCCACACATTCCCGAGAGAGACTGTAGAACTCCTACGTCCATGTTTCAATTCAGTATTACAGAACTTCGCCTACCTCTGTCCTTGAGAAACGACAACCCTAAATTCATTCATCAGCTCTGACAAATCTGTATGGACTTAACGATATTTGCATTAATATTTTTATCCAAAGTTTACAGATCATTTGCTTTGGTTCACCAAAATCAAGCAAACGAGATTAAATATAGCTGCGAATCAATCTATCCCCGTCACTGTGTGGACGAAAAAGGATTTAAGTTCGCAGAAATATGACTCCATCGGAAGAAAGTGGAAATGCGAATGTCTTCCTTTCTTCGCTGACAAACATTACGAGTCTTTGCAAAGATCGGGAGATCGTCTTTTGTTGCTGGAAATAGAACTTCCACTTGTCTTTCCGACATAAACGAAGGTCGCTACGTCAGCAGTTTGTCCTGAGTCAGGCCATGGTGCTGGGAGTCAATGTTCCACCAGGCATCCACAAGGTCAATCTTAACTGTGTGAAGAATTGTACGATTACAGAAGAAGATAGGTTGTAGACGACTGGAAATTTCCGTGAGGTTTGCAACAAAGTTAGTTTTAAGACTCGGCTGGACATCTGGCCGCACCAGGGCATCCTCTCTATTCGAAAAATCGCTACGATATTCCATAATCCAAAAAAATGCATATCCTTAGAATATATCCTAGCGCTTCGACGTGTTGTGCTTTCAATGTTCTTAAGATATTATCAATAGTTTAATAGGCTTACGTAGCAAGAAAACTATTGAGAATATCTAGGCAACAGAGAAAGCAAACCACACGAATATTAACGTGAATATTCTAGTATAAATTCTAATCATATGCGTCGGCCTTCTTACCGGAGTGGTTAGCATATTTAACTACGACGCCAGTGGTCACGGGTTCGAATCCCGGCCTGGGAATGGGTGTTATTTGTGAGCGTCCCTTCATGAATTTCATCATATCATCACTCATCGTCATCTCTGCGATTATCCAAAAGTGGAAGAAAAGCGGAATAAAATAAACCAAATCAGTCAATCTTCAGATATTGGAATATCATAGTGTCGAAAGGAGAAGGAAATTAGAAAGAAGCTGCTCTGGCGTCGGCAAAAGGTCCTTAAGGGTTAGCATCATGTACTCCGGGCTTTTTTTGTGTTTATCACGGGTCTAGGACGTCAGGGTTCCTGACTTTCAATCCCGGACTAGGAATGGATATTCTTTATGAGTGTTCCTTTATCAATTTCAACATATCGTCACTCATCCTAATCTTCTCGATTAGCCAAAATCGGAAGAAAAGCTAAGTGTAACATGCCAATCAATTTATGCACACAAGGGCTTGATTCATTGAGTTGGTTTATGATGTGATGAAATTGATGAAGAGATACTCACATAGAACACCAGGCTTGCATCGAATACGGAACCCCTGGCGACTTAGCGCTTTATGCTAACCACTCCAGCACGTTAGCAGGCGCACACATGCGCTAAATGAGACTGAACGTACAGTTTAAAGTGAGACCAGAACAGTTGTGTGCCCCCACTGGGATTACAAGACAACAGAGCTAAGCACTATACTATGGAGAAAGAATACAAGACGCCCCGAATCGTAGATATGGACAATCGCTTGTGCAACATTTCACTAGAATCACTTATCTATATATTTTAAATTTTCTTGCGGGTGATGAAGCAGTAGACTACCGTTGGCACACACCTCGGGAATCTGTGGAGCAAGGCCGCGCATAATGGCAGAGGAGAGAAAGCGAGTGGGCGGAGCAAGCAGTACGTGCTGATGCAAACGGCTGGTAGCTGCAGTCACGTTTTCCCCTCCATGCACTCGCTTCCCCTCTCACGCGTTCATTGGTCGAGCTCTCTCGAGACTTGTTTTCGTTCGTTTACTCCAAAGATTCCCGGGGCGAGTGTAGATCTCCTATTTCTATTTTTCCCGCTGGTAGGAAGGATTAGTATTGCTTCTGAAATATTTTGGATCAACTTATTCGTAAAATAATTATGTGAATTTTACCGAAAGTACATTATATTTTTTTCTGAAGTAAGAGGTTTTGCATGACACCTTACTTAAGTCTGTTGATGTTCTCAGGGTGTGGTTTTAATATCAGGAACTTTTGAAGTATGTACGATACTGTTTTTAATATGTTTTCGAGCACGTTTGATTCTTGATTCATGGTCTCGTCGGAGAAACTTCTGGTTTAGAATCTTACCCTTGGTATGAGTGTCATTTCTGTGTATATTACTTCATCGGTTTCGTCCAATCATAATTCAACTTCATCGTTGTGATTAATCTCAAGAGGCAGAAAAGCGACGCTAATGAAACTAAATACAAATATAGTGTATTTTTATTAACAAATAGAGTGGACATAAGTTGATATATATTCTCAAGACAAATTACACTGTGGAACAAAATTGAACTTTTTTTAGCACCCGAGGGAATATAGCTGTTCCTAATAGTAATTGAATTCAAATGTGCAAGTAATTTTTCTCCATCACCCACAGGTTCTTTCTGACACCCAGGTCAAGTTTGTAATATGTTTGTGTATCATTACATACATACATGACGATTCAACTTAATTAAAATGTGAGAGTTGTTGACTTCCTTCTGCATTTTCCACTTGGAAAATCTCTCTTCAGCATCCAACAGTAATCAGTAAGCATTCTTGCCCTCTATTGTCCCTGGTACCTCTTTTCCATGTGAGAGAGATCTTGGAGGAAACGCTCCCCGTGCTTGCCACTTGACGGCACTGAGATTGTCAGGGAAGAAATCCAGGTGAGTGTCCAAGAAATTTATTTTGAGGGACATTACACCCCATATATTTGCATGACTGTTACAGTTCACCCACAATCGAACGGTAGTTCGGAACTTTACGATTTCCTAAAACGTTCATACACAATGCTTTTAAATTAACTTCATGCTGATCTTTCAATTTCGCTAAACAGACCTTCACATTTTTTATTTGTTATCAAAGCTCTAATTTAGGATCACACACTTTATCGTTCTAACAGGAGGAAATTTTCCCTTCAAATAATGAAACCCAGCACCATTTTTGTCCATTGCCTTAACGAAGTTTTTGAAAAGCCCTCCCTAACTTGATATGCAGTGGAGGAAGAAGAATCATATCAAAGTTGGCTAGTGAGGGATGTACAACATTTTGACTGTCCAGGTGTATGTGATTCACGATTTGGCCTTTATTTCTTGTTGCAATGATTATTCTTGTCCCTGCTATCCCATTCACACAAGAAACAGCAAACTTTAGTATAGTCGAGCTGCAGACCCTTTAACAAAGCAATTACTTTTAATTCGAAGCATATGATCCAACAATACTTGCCATACTGAATGTTTTCTAACAGTATTATCATGTGTTTCCTTCATGTTAGTTGCACAGACTAACGGCACAGAAGGAAATTTGTTCCCATCGCGCAAGAGAACAGCCTTCAAACTAGTTTTCGAGGAGAACAGTCTCTGCTATATTGTTTCATATTCATGAACAAAATAAATCCATCATATCGCAAATATTATTACAGTGCACTATCGTTTTCTCTGGAATTAAAATCTTCAAACTTCCTTCCTATCGGTTACGAAAGAAACACACTTTGGTGTCTTTGTGAAGGACATTCCAGCCTTGCAGCCTGTTTCTTTCCTAATTTCAAATTCAGAACATGGTTGTTTAATTCACCTTGTGTTAACACATGAGATTCACAGGAAGAGGCTTCGAAAGTAGAACGATCTTGCTTCTCATTTTGAACTTTGGTAGCTGCCTCGTGTTCCCATCCATCTTCTACAGTTAGATGTGTACGGGGATGTGGTACATGGTACTGGCCTCACAGCAGATGGCAAATTTGGTTACTTTACTGTTTATTTGCATTTACTACATATTCCTTTTACCTTTGTGGAACAGAAGTAACAGTCTGATGAATAATCTCGTGGTTCAAACTACAACATTCTATTTCCATTGAAGTCGCATCAAATACGAAAGGGTTCAATATGATTCAGCCCTCCCCCGAAATAAAATTTGCATGCGTCATTTTGCGTTCATAAAGGTTAAATTGTTAGTGCCCACCTTCTGTTCGAAATCATTGAAAATATTATTTTACATACATTACTTATCACAGAAAAAATACATAAAATTCCGAAAAGCAATACTTAAAATATGCCATTGTACAAAAACTATGGGTGATAGAAAAATTCTGAGTGCATATTTGAATTCAGAATAAAATTTTACATTAGAAACCCATTATACGCTTCATGTGCCAAAAACTGTGTTCCCAGTGTTATAGATCTAAATTCTCTTCCTTGGTAATATGACTTAGTAAATTGGTATGTTGCCTACTCCAAATAGCAGCCAACGGGAGAAACTCGTCATTAAATACCAGGTGTCGAGGGTTCGAATCCAGGCCTGGGCATAGATGTTCTTTGTGATTCACCCTCGATTAATTTCATCATTCATCAGTCATCCTAGGGGTGTAAGGGGTGGTGCTTTCACGTAGGACACCCAATTGTCAACTTTACTTCCACGTAGTACACCCTGAACTGCATTTTGCAGACTAACGAGACTCTGGCGTCTGGATTCACAGCCAGTATAATCTTTGTAGGACTGTGTGTGTGTGTTGTCCTGTGTTTTGTCTTTACATGTGCTGAGTGCCTTTTTACAGCTTTTAACCAAGGTAAGAATATTTTAAATCTCGGAAACGTTTTATTTTTGCTCTGATAACGGGTTTGGTCCCCTATAGTGTGACGGGTGCAAGATAACCCAAGTGCTGACGCACCCAGAATTCTAAATTCAAATTCGTCAGTCATCCTCATTGTCACGATTATTCAAAAGTGGCAAAAAACGACGCAAAATAACGAAAATCATATCTAATTTTGTCACTTACATCGCTCCTTTTTGAAAATCTGTAACACTGAGGACAAGATGCAGAGACGCAATTCTATTGCACTTAACTACCACCACTTCTGACTTCACGTTTATATTCAGTAGCCTCTGAAATGCTAGACCAACAATACCGAGACGTAAGTTTTTACCCCGGACAAGATTGAAGCTCAAATGATCTTCAGTTAAACGTCGCATCCGTCGCGAATATATTTTTTCCTTGTCAGAGACGGACGAGTGTTTCTTTGCGCCAAGCAAACGGCGAATTAAGCCCCTTTACGACAGCCATATTCGGGGCCGGTAACTGGGTGACGACGGAATTACGACTAAATGGCGGACACATTTATTTCCACATTATTCGGAATACCGCCATTACAAACGTCGTTCAAGTTGACGTTCGGCATCAATCGTAAAAACGGATTATCCGGGATCCTTATGAACTGGAAACTCCTCCAAAGGTAGATGAGTTGGCAGCGAAGCAAAGACAGGTAACTGCAAATTTATTGCACTTTAATTATTTCGCAATTAAGACTTTGCAATGAGAAAATGTTACACGGCAATTTGCACTGCTTGGATTCTAATTTATAACAATTTCAGATATAATGAAGTAATGTCCATTACATGTTCTTCTTGGGCCCGCAATCATCATTGTCTGCAGCTTTGAAATGCACGGAGGCAATGATTATAAAAATTAAGGGCTGCTTCCGTCTTACTAAACGGTTTACTTCGCCTTTACTTATATGATCCATTATTACAGTACCCGGATTATTGATGTGTTCAACAATGCAGAAATGGGCCGACGGCAGTTCGTCTCGAATAAGACCTTTTATGTCGTCACTTCGACCAAATTAGCGGTTCTAATGCCAGTTTCCCAACCATATAATCCCGCAAACGATGTAGCATAGAAAGGATTCAGTCTGGAAGGCGACCACAAGTTAATACCAGTAAGCGCTTTAGCATAAAACCACAAATACTAACTTCAACATTAATACATGAACATAACATCTTAGGAAGGGAGTAATGGTCTGCAGAAAATAGGACACCACAGAAAACACGGTAAAAATTCATTTCATATGCAATGGACCTTAACCAAAACTTGCAATTTCCACACTTCAGGCCCGATGGACCTTGGGCATTCGCCAGCAAAGCCGTTTTCTAAATTTGGTCTCCTTTGGAG
Source organism: Lepisma saccharinum (assembly GCF_977018435.1). Classification (NCBI taxonomy): domain Eukaryota; kingdom Metazoa; phylum Arthropoda; class Insecta; order Zygentoma; family Lepismatidae; genus Lepisma; species Lepisma saccharinum. The sequence continues at coordinate 40,896,621 of NC_139242.1, read as the reverse complement.
AAACCCCTATGATATTGAAAATTCTGAAAAATAGATATTCGAAATACTTTAATATCAATATGTTTATTCATCATTAAGCATTACAATAATGCAATAGATGTCGTCATTGGTACAAATATAAAACATAATACAAGAATAGTATAAATAGTATATACATACAAATATAAGACAAAATACAAGAATAACATATATATCTAAATATAAAACTTAACACAAGAATAGCATAAACAATAAATAATAATACATATATAATAAATATATAGGGTGAGTATGGAGAGGACAGTATTACATATATTAAGATTTCTAGAAATTTAAATCATCTTTTGAGTGTAGAATAAATTCACCTATTGAGTAGAAAACCTTTTCCCTTAGCCAGACTTGCAGCACCCTTCTAAATATTTGAAGAGGTGCATAGAGTGCTTTCTCTGGCAGCTGGTTGAAGAGTTTTATTCCCATGTGTTTGTAATTATTTTGTACTTATCTTAGCCTGGTTGATGGTGTGTCCAACTTATAACTGAATCTTGTGTTGTGTCTGTGTACAGAGTGTCTTATGTTGAATTTATGAATATTTTCTTTGATAAACATTAGGCAGCTAAATATATATAGGCATGGAATAGTCATTATTTTATATTGATTGAAAAGAGGTTTGCATGAAACAGATATTTCTTACCGCTTTTTTCTGCCAAATGAATACATTGCCAGCAGTTGATGAGTTACTCCATAATAAAACTTCATATGGCGTAATAAGATTGTAGCAATAAATTTTCAGTTACGCAGGATCTAAGTTTATTTAATAAGAAGATGACTCTGGCCAGTTTGCAGCATAATTTGTTTGTTTGCACATCCCACGATAATTTTGAGTCTAGATGTAGATCAAGAAGCTTTACTGAGGTACATTCAATGTCCTTATTTTTAGGTGAAGATTATTTTGTCGGTTTTGTTTTGATTAATAGGGTTGAAAAACTGCGAAACTATTGCGAATATCTAGGCAATAGTGAAATGAAACCATACCAAGATTTACATGAGTGCTCAAGAAGAAATTCTAAGCAGATGTATTTTTTATTTTTTTATTTTTTAGTTTTCAGATTTCGTAATATTATAAGAGGTTTTTCAAAAGGGTAAATTTCGAAAAGTTGTTCGCTGGTGCAGGCCAAAGATCCAGCCAAGCGTTTATACTAGTAATGGTTTTAGTCACAGTGCGCTACCCAGGGGTGTCCCGGGTTCGAATCCCAGCCTGGTAATGGGTGTTCTTTGTGAGTGTGTTTTCATTAAATTCAACATATCATCACTCATCCTCATCTTAGCAATTAGCCCAAAGTGTCAGAAAAGCGACGATAATGATTGATTGATTTGGTATTTGAAGTCCACTTTATGCACAGTAAGGCGAATCTGGACTGAACCTACAGTTTAAAGTGGGATCCGAACCACTATGTCCCTCCACGCCTCCACTGGGTATCCACCCTTGATTACAAAGCGACGACGCTACCACTGCGCCATCGGGGAGGCCCTGCGACGATAAATAACAAGAAATAAATTAAATATACAAACATGAACTTTAACATAAGTACATAAACATATCTAAGGAAGGCATTCGATGTAGTGATCAGTATGAAATCACAGAGGATACGGTGAAACTTCATTTCATATACAATGGCTATGGTTACATGAGCAACCAATAAGAACTCAACCACTATATCCCCCGTTATCATGCCATAGCAATTATAAACCGCATGAATTTTTCTACTCTTCATTTCTTCTAGTCTTTATCTTATTGTTTCTCCAATGCTGAAATGAAAGAGATATACTGAACCAAGGTGAAAATGAAATCTATTGATATTTAGTTGGGACAGATCGGAAGTGAAGAAAAATACTCAATCAGCCAATGCAATCAAAGGTCAGAACTTTGTACACAGAGTTGACTTGCGGCCGGGAATTAGAAAAATTTCCGCATAAAGGTTCTTCCAGTTTCCAAAGAGCTTGATTTTTTTCTTTACCTCTCTGTTTTTTAAGACAAGGGAGCAGAGGCGATTTGTTGACAGAGGAAGAGTAAAGTTGCCTGGAGCCTAATTGCACTCGGGGCGGAGAGGATGCTGAAACAGACTTTTGTTTGCCGAGGAGTGTTTGAAGTGTTTGTCGGGTCAGTTGAAGTGGGAGCAAATGTCTTCGAGTCTGTGGCGCAACCGTTCCCACTTAAGGAGGGAGGATTGCGTGGTCACAGACAATGTGGCGCTGTCATCAATTACAGTCGGAGACCGGGGAAGAGCAAATTGAAAATTATATATCCATTAGTCTTAATAGAAGTAGGCAGGAAATGGCATGCAGCTCGTTAAAAAAAAACAGGATGTCAATCACTGTCGATAATTCCTGATATCACTTGAAGACCAAAAATATCTACTTTCAAACTGTCTCAATACTGGGAACGACAGAGAACTACACGAATCACGTTGCCTCGAGACGCAGCAAATCACACAGCAACGTGGGGCACGTGTAAGCAATAGCTTTCGCTTATTGGTCGCTGATTATATCGATCAATCTTTTAGAAGCTACAGTTGGTATACACACAAAGCATTAAGTATCCAGGACAAATCTCGAGAGATTAGGTTGGGAATAATATCAAAATCACGGTAATCATAACAGCGGAAATAATGTATAGTCATTCTGTCTTATATATGCATATATATGAGAGAGAGTTAGGGAAATTACACATGAGAAATATAGTAAAGTTTGAAGATATGGAAATATACATTGTCCATCACTCTTTCAAATGACTTTAATTTCACTCAGTGGCGGCGATTTGGTCCCAAAACGGGGGGGGGGGGGGTCAAGGGCATTTTACTTTCCCTTGGTAGATAAGGTTTATCATAGTGTGGGGGCAAAACTGTCCCTACGCTCCCTCTAATCGCCACCACTGATATATGCTTACAGGTGGTGTATTTGTACTGGTAATGTCAGGAAGAGCTAGATCTGCTTTATTCACGGTTTTGTTTTAATTCTGGAACCTCACATCTCTCAAAACAGCAGACAAATTTGGTGATAGACAATTTTAGTATACATATCTTTGATTTTGATTGATTGGTTTGATTTGATTTATTTTACTTCGCTTTTCTGCACCTTCTTGCTAATCGCGAAGATGAATATGAATGGTGGATAAAATGAAACGAATGAAAGGATAATCACAAATATGGACGACACAACACGAACTCTGCTGAGGATTATACTTCCTATCGCATCCCATCGCCGCCGCTGTTTTCTAACTTTCGAGACTTTCAGCCCTCTCCCAAATTGTTCTCAGAATGCTGGGCTAACCTCGAAATTGTGGATCTCCAACCTTGGATCGAACCAAGGACCACTTGTATAAGAAATGAGAGTGTTAGTCACACACGCGAGAGTAATCAATAAAGCATTGCGGGGGAAAGATAGAACATTGTGGCGCTAGTCAGGTCACTGAAAAACCTCTCAACTGAACCAAGATCAAAAATATTGCATAATGTGTTTATTTCCCTCTGCAGAGCCTGGGGTGAAGCAGAAGTGGCCACAATTCTTTGTTATTCCAGCCGCGCGGAAAACGTTTTGTCAATTACGCGTTGGGATTCACATACACCGTACCTTTTACCAGTCTTTCCTCGATTGTTACTTCCAGACGATGCCGCGAGATGTCACCAGCAGTTTCCTCGAAAGGAAAGACGCTTTTGCCATGAATATTTCATGCACATTTCTTGGGCTCGAAGACTCTTTCCCCTTCTCTCCCTCCCTCCCGCAGCCTTCCCTTAATGTTATTCATTTTTCCTTTCTTTTGGGTCCCTTTCGTCAAAGAAAACGTAGCCGCTTAGCGTCAAGTTATTGTGGTGATTGATGCACGAAAGATGTGCTAATGGATAAATGAAAACGGAATTTAATTTTGAAATCCCACAAGAATATTTTATATGCAAAAAGAGCCTTTCGGTTCTCGTAAATATTTGTATCGATTCCTGGAAGTTTTTTCCGAGGTGGCGTGAAACTCTCGTTCAACGTTCATTGACTGCATGTCTTAAACAATTTTTCACAGTTTCAAGAGAAACAGGTGTTTCTAATTTGTCCCTTACTTCATCTTTTATTCATGTGCTGTGAGATCTCGACAGAGTATGTGCGAAATAGCCCTCTTACCTTATATCTGTGTTTTCAGGGCTGTAAGAGGTGAAGGCACTCAAGCTTCAGCTTCTCTTCCACATTGTACAACCTGGAATGCTTTTTCAGGCTAACAGCGATTTGGCGCCTTTGCCCACAGCCAGTATAATCCCCCTGCGGGATTTGTTTTGTAATTTGATTTGAGCGTCGTTTTTCTGCTGGTTTTGGTTAATCGCAAAGATGGGGATGAGTGATGATATGATTAAATTGACGAAGGGACACTCACAAAGAACACCCACGCAAAGGCCGGGATTGGAACTCTGACCCTTGGAGCCGTTGCGGAGTTTGTTTTGTGTCGTGTATGTATGTTTGTGAGTGTATATTCATCCATCTCGTCACCCATCATCTCCATCGTTGCGATTAACCAAAAGTGGCAGAGAAGCAACGTAAAATCATCAAAATCAACCCTGTGTTATCTGCTCCAAAAAGAAAATTTTGTTGTGGTTACTTGTTTTCTCGTATTATCTTAACCCTACAACGTGCGGACATTTTTCGCCCCAATTTGGTAATATTATTGTTTATACACCGAAGAAAAATCTCTTTGATTTGAGAATGATTCGTGGTCGTTATTGTAACTAAGATTGGGACAGAAATACTTAATTTTTACATTTGTAAAAACAAGCATTTTCCTGCAATATCATGCTAATAATCAATAAAGAATATATGAATTACCGCTTGGGAATACAACATAGGCATTTCCACCGTAAGTAGGTTCCGATCCTAAGTAACATCCATCCTCATCGCAGTGAGGGGCGGAAGAGCGACGTAAAATAAGGAAAATATAATGTAAAACATTAGAAATTGTTTCACTGCTTGTTTCGGAAAAAAGGCTGTTGGATTTAAATTCCTTATTTGCGTAGGAAAGGTTCAACCTGAGGCTATTCTGCCAACTGTCCTGATTGATTTCAACAGACTCTTCCATCATTGCATTGAGTCGGACTCAAGCTGCACTCTTGAAGTTATTCTATGCTTCCCCTTAACTTCTACTCATCCTGAAGCACAGATAAATGAACTTCCGAATGCTGTCTGGTAGGTGCTACTTTACCTTTGTGTAATTTCTGTGCCTGGTTATCCTGACACGGTCAGACGTTCTCGGCCGTCACGTTACGCAATTTCTTTAGATTCATTGAAGAGTTTCCCGTCATCGAAACCAGGAATTGGAACCGGTGTCACGAGAAAAGTACAGAAAGGAAACATTAAAGGATTCTGCTGCTAAGCCAGTTCGTGTAGCAGCCACGGATAACTTCTGCATGCCAAATCGTGCTCGAAACGTCTTCATCAAAGTCTTAAACTTAGAAATAATCTATTCTCCTCTGCGATCCTGTAGCCGTCCGTGCTTAAAGGAAAGCCTGATGGAGTCAGATCTGAAGAGTATGGCACAGTTTGTATTGGTAGGTATCGACTCAACAAGAATTATATCTTAGATAAAATGCTCAGACGATATTACCATTTATTACCTAGGTACAAGCAAATAGCATGCTTAAAAAAGAAAATCTTAACCGGTTACAAGAATATCATCACTTAAAACCTGTAATTACTTTAAATAAAGATACAGCATTCACCACCATGTAGAATTTGAGTTTGAGTCTTTGTTTTAAGTACACTTTATGCACAGATAAGCTAATCGGGCTTAGACCTATCTACAGTTTAAAGTGGATCCAAATCACCATGTGCCTCCGCCGGATTTTGAACCCAGGACACTTTAATTACAAAGCTACAGCGTTACCACTACAAGGCCGTAACTACCAAGCCAGAATTGCAGTTGCTGCATGCTCCATTTCGTCAGTTCATCACAAGATCACAACACGACTAACCCAAGAGTTAGAAAAACGACGTGAAATAGGTGTCAACAAGAAAGTATTACAGATGGAAAAATACAATTTACTGTTCAAATCTCTGTTTCAACATAAAATGATTGCGAGTGATTCGTACGTCAACTCGTTTGGGTCAAAAATCAATTATATTGTTATGTTCAACCGTGTGATGGCAACAATCTAAGCTCGTATATACAGTTCGTTCGAAAAGTCCCAGCACTCAAATTTTGGGAATGTTTTGCTCATAATTTATTGAACTTGTCAAAGTAATGAACACATACATTTGTTAACTATATCTTGAAATAAACAAAAAATAATTCGTAATCTGTGTGTAATACTGCAATCTCTGAGGTCGGTAACACACTGACTAGACGGAAGACCACTTTCCGCACGTTTATTTGATTTCATATGATTTGCTTCATTTTACTTCTCCACTTTTGGCTAATTTGCTAAGATGGAGATGAGTGATGATTATGATGAAATTGGTGTATGGACACTTACAAACATCCATGCATATGCCGGGATTCGAGCCAGGGACACCTGGCGTCGTAGCCGTTGTAGCCATGAGGCCGGCTTTCAGCGCGTTGAAATATACAGAAAAAAATATTGAAACTAAATTTGAAACAATCATCCATTGCGATTTTAGATGGTGCCGGATCATCGGGAAACAGACTTCTCCATTTCCCCTCACATCTTTCACATGACATACTCAAAATATGCTTCCAATATAGCGATTCACTGTGTGCGCGTAAAAATAACGCCCACTGAGACACGGAGCAACGTGGCAACTGAACGCAACCGACGCATTTACGGCGTCTCGGTGCGCGATAACCTTTAAGATAATCTGCAGACTTCTGGCATGGAAATTCCGCGCTTCGGTTCCGCGCGTTTTCCCTGTAGTGGGCGTTACACCATTTGATTTCAATAGAAGCTGACAACAGAAGTTCTGTTGCCGCATTTCTCCGAGTATCTCCACGTCTCAGTGGGTGAGGTATTGTTGACAAACTGCGATTCTAAGTCTCACACCGAGGACTGTAACAGCGGCACTGCTCGAAGCATAACATAAACTCGTTCTTGAAGGTCAAACCAATCCCTACTGGCAAGCTTGCCAACTCATCCAGATGAATGCCTAAGTAGCTTCATTTTAAACTACGAGTTCGGGGACTTTTCGAACGCACTGTAGAAGACTCATTCTTTTCACTATTGTCATAGCAATTATACCAAGACGTACATGCTTGCACTTAGAGTATTACCTCTATACTACATTCAAATACGTCCGACTATTATCCACACGATAAAAGAGACCTCTCTGTCCACCAGTTCCAAGAAATCAATATGCCCAGTCGGCGGCACAATCATTCTCAGAGTCTCATTGAGCACATCGAGTTTACACACATGGTACCGTAACCGCAGTTCCAACTACTTTCCCCAAAATACCGCGAACAAGTGGCAGAAGACATAGAACTACGTACATTACCGTGTATTTTCTTTTTGGAACGATTGCTTTCCCGAAGAGAAACGGGGAGAGTCAGAAATAACAACCGCAGTCTATAAAGATGGATTCCGACGATCGAGAAGTGCCATCGCATGGATCGTAAAAGAGCTGAGACAGTGGGAGGACCCGTCGACGTTTTCCCTTTACGATCCGCTGTAATATAGGGAATTGTCACATCAGCCACTTCCATAAACTTTTCATCACTTTGGTACTCTGTCGAATAAGAGACTCCATGAAGAACCTTTACAGAATGGCGGAAATGCTCTTCTTTATCTGCCTTTTGAATTTTCCTTCAAATCCTGACACTAATTCAATGTCCTCTCGGTTTGTTCCTAATTCAACAGTCTTGTAGTTAGTCTAGTGCTGCACATTGTAAGGTATCTTGTTAGGAATTTCAAGTTTTACTGTAAGGTTTGTTCTTGTGAGACTTCTATTCTTTTATCGTCTTTCAGGATATTATTTTCAATTTAGATAAGTAGAAGCAACACAGTATTCTTGAGACATTGATGGGAAAACCAGGACCAATTTAGAAGTATTTGCACATTTTTCTCTATAAAACATATGTATGATTTCCCGACATAAGAGCGACAGATGTCTCGAATTTTTCCTTAAAGTTGCTATTTCTCAGCACTGATTATTATTTTCTCACACATATTGATGTCATCTTCTACGTTTTCATTTTATTTCTAGATAGGTTATTTTACTTACCTGTTCTACCTCTTTGGTTCGCAACGATGAGAATGAATGATGAAATGGTTGATGGGACAAAAGCAGTGTTACATCCATCAGGGTTCGAATCAGACACCTCTGGCTCGCAGTCACTATTTATAAGACAAGCAGGTTCTGTCAGGTCAGTCTATGTAGGTATGACCAAAGTTGTCGTCTCAACATTGTTGTTCCCTTTAGAACTAGCCAAAAAATCCGGATAATGGATATCTCGATTTAAAATTATCCTGCATCCGGATATCAGAATATTTGAAATGTGGATACAAAATTATCCGATATCCGAATAAAATTTTATCCAGATTTGGCCATCCCTAGTTCGCTGAACTGCAAAACAGAGACAGTTTCTGGTCTTACGGTGAAAAATCGCGTGTCACTTATAACAGCATTACGACCTAACCAAATGTCAATTTTTTTTATTTTTGTTTAGGTTAGAGACAGTGCTCGAAGTGTAGGGGGATGCGGGGGGATGGTATCCTCCAAAGCATCCACCCAGCTGTCTCATTTTGACCACGTTAAACCATAGGAGTATCTCCAACAGCTAACTCCAAGGCTGGACCAAACATCTCTCCAGCTTACATTTTAAACTACAAGCACTTGTTAGAGAAATCAATAAGTGCTTTTACCATTACAGTGAGAGGCCACAGGTTTGTACACTTTGCATGTGCCATGGTGTTACAATTTAGAGAATGTACATGGCAACACTGTCGAATGTTTCGTTAGGACTACATTTAAGCTGTAAACTGAAAGTTTGGTCAATACTATTTTTAAGGGTTTGTTTTAAGTCCACTTTATACACAAAATGGCTAATCGGAACTGAACCTACAGTTTAAAGTAGGTTTAGTTTAAAGACACTATGTGCCTCCACCGGGTATCGAAACCGGGACCCCTTGATTACAATGTGACGACGCTACCACTGCGCCAACACTATTTTGGTACTCCTGTATTTATAGACTACGGACGTAACTAACGAAATAATACATGGTAGAGAACAGTGAAGAAAATAAGACATAGAAGATTTTATTTACATTCTGAAAATAGAAGCGAGAGAATTCCCTCCGAACAAAATTTCCCTGGCCTCAGAGATCGGGGCGCTCGATGTTTCGCGTAGAGAACATTCTCTGGGAGTCCAACACTGGAGATCTCGGGGGAATATCCGATTTTGTTCCCATTCTCTTTTTCCTTTCCATGCATCAGCCATTTGCTGTGGTGGAAATTAGCGTCTGGGGAGAAGTTATGCTAATTAGGCTGGAGATACACTCGTGAGAATCCAAGACAATGAGAACCGCAGACCACGTTCTGCTTCTGCTCTTAACAAGCAAACGTCTCTTGCCTAATGTCTCCACGATTTTGCACCCAGACAGTACCACACTACGTGCATAATAATAATGCAGCATTTGAAATACGAGGGTGCTTCAGTAAATAAAGTTGCAAGATCTCACGCATGCGTATAATTAATGTTAACAATGATATTAAATCAGTACACCGTTAAAGTTCAATGTCGTGGTTTTACTCTCTTTCAGTGGCGAAGCGCGACATCTTCACGTAGTCATCGCAGGATTTGCCAAACGTCAGGGTCGGTCTTTCAACCAGGGGGTGGAGGGGGTAATATTTCTCTGGGATAAACGCCAAGGTTATTGCCAATTCAATGCAAATGCTCATACCACAGATCTTACGACTACAAAATGCATAATTGTATCGCATACGATGAGAATTATTAAATATGATTATATCGTTCAATATATGTTTTTCCTCTTAACAAGCGGAAATAGCAGACATTCATAGGGGCGTGTCCAGGATTTTCGAAAGGGAGAATTACGTGTATTTTTTTTAGTAATCATTCCTTATTTTGCCATCTTTTTCTACCTTTGACGATCTTATTTTTATATTGAGCCTAAGCAGGGATTATGACCATCACCAACCCCTCCTAGAGCACGCCACTGGGTACTCGGAAGAATCTTGATGACTCAAGAGAAACCCTCCGGTGGCTGTAAACATGGGGATGGGGGCTGAAAAAGGCCTGTTATGATCCAGACCTTCAAGAGTGGGGGGGGGGCGGAAAGTAGAAGTTGTTGGACCTTGTCATACGGTCTGCCTGTTCGGAAGCGTTCGACTGTTCTCGGCACCGGCAGAGACCAGAGAGATTCGCACCATTCTGCGATTCCAACTCCAGTAACTTCAATAGAAAACTTGGCGGGAGGGTTCGGTACAAGGGGTAGTACCCTTATTTCGATGCGCTGAACTTTAGTGAATCTCTTGCGTATTTCGAGCTGCTTCATGCTGTCGTTTGGCTCATTTCGCACAAATATGCGAATATCCTGACTTCTTCTTCTTTTTTTTAGTTCTTGTTTAAAATTTTTAAAATGCAATATTATTAATATTTTTCTTGGTCATCGCCGAATCTCCCGATGACCTCTGCTCTCTTTTTATGCAACTTTCTAACCATCAGGGTTATGTGGGTTATCCAGTACTTCGAACGTATAGTGACATGTTTACGCAAGTCCGTAAATGTATCAATCAGCTTTATTTCATCGTGACACAATGCGATTGTTTTCAGACAAATTGCCACTGTGCTTACTACAGTGCGTCCATTTCGATCTGCAGCCGAGAGATCGGGAGAAACGTGGCGGGCGGCGCTGACGGAGATGCCGACATTTGAGGCCTGTAATGCCCGCTTATTTTTGTGGACATCTTGCAAAACGAGCACTAACCTGTGTTATAACACGCAAAAGTTCTTCTGTAATTCTTCCAAGTTCCACCCTTATATACACAAATAAATACGCTTTAGAAATTATATTAAGAGCCACAGATAATACTCTGTAAAACATTTTAATCATAGTTTTGACCAGTAACGTCCTGCTTAAGTTTATATCCTTGAAAGAGTTTTGTGTCGATGGGGATCGTTTGGAGGTTTCGAATGTGCAACACTGTATCAAGATTACGCTGCAGACGAACCGTTAAAAGCTAATGGTGTTCGTGAGCTTCCTTGCAATCCGAAATCTCCTAGCTCAAGTTTTTTGTTCCTTCGCGACTACAGAGCTGTGAATATAGTGGCAGGCAGATGTAAACCAAGAGCGTGTTAATTTCGTACTGTGCGTAAGAGTGTTATTCTTGGTTACTTGCCGTTACTTGTTTGTGTTATTGCAGTGTGTATGTGTGTTGTGTCAGTCAGACGATTGGAATGCCAGCCGCAAGGTTCACGTTAGAACAAAGAATTTTTATGTATGACACTTACGTGAAAACAGACTAGTGTCGAGACGTGTGTAGGCAATTTGTACAGAAATTCCCAGGCGTTTCACCTCCACATAGAGATACGGTTAGACGTCTTGTCCTTAAATTACGAGAAACTGGATCGTTAAATTTTAAAACACCTAAGCAAAAACGACGGATTCTAACCGAAGCAAAACTCGATGAAATTGGTGCAGCGTTAGAACGTTCTCCAAACAAACCTCTACGCCGTGTTTCACAGGAGATGGGCGTGTCAAAATCATCAGCACATACAGCCACTAAGCTACTAAAATTAAAACCGTACAGAGTTTCTATAGTGCAAGAATTACGGCCCCCTGACAACGTAAGTAGAGTAAATTTCTGTAATTGGGTTTTGCAGAATATTGTAGATGGTATTGTTGATCCACAGTTAATATTTTTTTTCGGATGAGGCATGGTTTCACTTGCGTGGTCATGTTTGTTCACAGAACAATAGATACTGGAGCACTGAAAATCCCCGAATAATACACGAAGTTCCGTTACACGATGCAAAAATTGGTGTGTGGTGTGCTGTAAGTGCCAAAAGAATAATAGGGCCTATATTTTTTGAAGACACAATAAATTCAGAGAGGTACCGCACACAAATACTCGCGCCGTTTTTTCAGTTGGTATCAGATAATGAGAGACAATATGGGTATTTTCAACAAGATTCGGCCACAGCCCATACCGCCGCTGATTCTTTGGACGGTATAAGGGAGGTGTTTGATGACAGAATAATTTCAAGAGGTTTATGGCCTTCACGTTCGCCAGATCTTACCGTATGTGACTATTATTTGTGGGGAACCTTGAAAAATAGAGTCTACCGAAATAACCCTCATAGCATCGACGAACTAAAAGACAATATAAGGGCAGAACTAGGAAGAATTACGGAAGAAGAACTTTTGCCTGTGAATCAAAATTTCATCAAACGATGGCAGGAATGTGTGAATGTAGGTGGACATCACTTTGAACAACTCTTATAACACAGGTTAGTGCTAGTTTTGCAATATTTATATAAATGTCTGCATATGTCCATAAAAATATGCGGGCATTACAGGCCGCAAATGTCGGCACCTCCGTCAGCGCCGCCCGCCACGTTTTTCCCGATCTCTCGGCTGCAGATCGAAATGGACGCACGGTATATATTGTGTGCATCGTACATTGTGGGCGTTTGTGCAAATAGATGATATACTCTCTTTCTTATCCTTCAATAAGATCGAGGCCTGATTCCAGCAGGCTTCTACGAACCAAAAAAAGGAAGTAATTTTATCCCAAACACTTGATTAAACTATAACAAGGTGCTATATTCTACACGACATACCTTAAACAAAGATACAACACTGTATCATATCTTCGTTTTTTCTTGTAGTAGTATTTAAACCTATTAAGACTCGTATGTATTCACACTTTCCCGTCGAGTTACTGCTTCAAGGTGAGTGCATAAAGGTTGTTCCATATACTCTCCATGGCTATTCCGAGAGTAGGTCATGACGATGTTTGATATATAAAACGAAACATACAGAAACGGTTTTTAATTTAAAACACGATGTAAAAGAACAATTTAATCCTTTTTAGTTAAGTAATGATAGCGATTTACAAGTACACACAGCATATTGCACTTGTGAGCAGATTATAACCAAGGCCTGTTTATTTTCTAGGAAATTGAACATAGAAATTTGCATTACTACATGAAACTGACGAGAACATTTCGCACGTATATTAATAAAGAACATACCTTCTGTACGCAGTATTAGTATTAAACACAACATCAGTCAATTGGACCTGAGATAATACAGAGTTGAACATCCTACGCGATGTTTCCTTAAACAGCGAATTACATATGGAAATACGAAAATTATTTAAACAAAAAAGTCACAAAGGAAGAACAAACGTCTTTGTTGGGCTCTATATACTTTTTTCATTTCAATGTGGAAGAAAGTACGTTTTCTCCCTTGTAGAAATATTTCCAACGTCTTCTCTTGTATCACGAGGTTGGCTGAAGCTTGTAAGAATTCAGCGAAATTGTTCTCAAGGGACATGTTTCCCTCTTCCCTCTTTACCTGCGCCCTGAATTTTTAATTCATGCCATGACGCAACATGCACGTCGTAGGAAATGACTGCTTTTTAAAAGCGTGTGTAGCAAAGCAGCCGGAACACCTAGTTACACCCAACGGTCCGCTATATAGCACTGAGGGGAATGAAGGATGTAAATATGTATTATGAAAAGCATGGTAGGTTAATGCAACAACTTGTATACAAACGTCTTCTCCGACTTAAATTCTTAGATAAGTAAAAATTCCATTACCTCTTTCTGGCTAAATTGCAATTTATAATACAGGGTGCAGCAAAGGTAACATCCTTTTACAGTTGCTTGTAATCTTACTAGATTGTTTGTGATAATTACAGGTGCTTAAGTGCAGTTAGAACAATTGCAGTCCAAATGAACATAATTATGTAATATGTTCATCTATATTACGTATTAATAAGAATAATAATTGTTTTAGGTTAAATATTTCAGCTACTGTCCTTGCATGAGGCATACGACAGTGGTTTTGAATGGATTTTTATGAAAATGATACAACTGAACCCCCCCCCCCATTTAAAGCTGTGTCTGTATCGTGAAGACTGTCTCTTGCGATATCAACCTAGCTAGTTTTAGATAGATTTCCGAGCTTTCGAGAGCTAAGATTACCATGATCGTCAAGGTTTGATCATGAAAATAGTCATCGAAAGCTCGCAGTCGACAGGGAAGCTTCTAGTCGTATCGTATCTAAATCATTATTTCTTAGCTTCAACACTGGCTCATACTATGGGACAAAGATCCTCGTTTTCATCAATTTTCATAAATTGGATAACAATGAGCCATTTAGTTAGTTTTTTTTAGTGATGAGAAGTTTGCCAGGGAATGTGCCTTATGAAAATAGGATAAAGTGATCTGTGCGATCATTCGAGGTATTTGTTCTTCCTCAAATGGAGTGATTAGCCTTCGTTTTTGAAGACCAGTACAATTACAACGTAATACATAATAATGTTTCCTTTCATTTCCTGTTAGATTGATTACAATTTTTAACTTACGATCTGCACGTTCGCAGTTCTTACTGTGTATCCTTTCGTGCATGCAACCAGCAATAACGTAGTGCATTGGTGGTTGCCTACATACAAGGCGTTTTTGTTAGATTGATGTGAATCCTTTCTCAAAACTGTTCAAACGTTACATTCTTATTTTCTTGTATTATTCTGACGTTCATGCTACATTATTATTTATTTCATTACAACTAAACTGCTCTCTAATACTTTGACAATGCACGCCTTCAAGCCTGTTTCTTAAAAATTGACAAGTGACCTGTACGTGGACCTCTAACATCTCTTCTATATGCCTCTTCTTTTAGGTGAGAGATTTATTCAATTACTTCCATAAACAACTTCCGTGACGGAGTAGTTAGGCTGAAACATTACTCATTCAGGGTGGTTCTAGGTTCGAATCCTTAGCAAGGCAGAACGCCTCATTGTGTTTATTATTTTATTTATTTAATCAATTAATCGCACATTCTCGTTTGTGCGATTAGTGTAGACACAAAAAATAAATTACTTTTGTGCTGGTTCTCTTACCATCCTCTATAATTGCAGATATTTAATACCACCGTAGACCTATATATATATATATATATATATATATATATATATATATATATATATATATATATATATATATATTCATATGAGCACACATACATAATACAGTACATTTAATTCATGATCTCGTAAAGTATAATCTTTCATCATTCTTTTTGGCAGACTTCTCTATATAGCCTGATGTTTAGCGTATTGATTTCGTTCCAAAGATATTAAGTGAGCTGTTCTTAGCAAGTGCTGTAGAAACATTGCCTTTAATTTTTAAGGTTCCGGGTTGAAATTAAGAAATACAGTCTTTCGAATAAAACAATTGACATTCTTCAACAATGACGAGAACAATGTAATGCTTTCTGCTAGTTGTTCTCCTCACTTGCTTCTCACCACGTGCGATGTAAAGTGTAGACTAAACAATGTTAGTTATGTTATATATTGTAGAAGCATGGAAATACTAACAAAACTGCGTACTGCATTGCCATGGATTTTAGCTGGGCAGACCGGTATACTACTTGCTCCACAAACAATTGTACTTGCTCACAAAAAATATAATCACGTTACTTGAATTTGTCACTCCGTTATCCTCATTTCAAAATTATGTTTTTCTCGCTTCACCACTTATTCTCAATACTCACCACTCACTATCGGCTTCCAGGCAACTTTGGTGTAAGTTATCTAACCTCATAGATTGATTGATTTAGTTTATTTTACTTCGCGTTTTGTGCTTCTTGGCTAATTTACGAAGATGGGGATGAGTGATGAAATGATGAAATTGATGAATGGACATTCACAAACAACCAAGCCCGACCGGGATTCGAACCCGGGACCCTTGGCCTCGATGCGCGATGTGCTAACCACTCGGCCACAGGGTCGGGCTAACCTCATAGAGCTAAACTCATTACCAAGGATTTATCACGACTTCAACATTTATAACAGTTACCTCAGTAACTCCAGATGAATACTGTAATGGTACATTTAACAAACATCGGGAACGTTTCCTTGAATAAGCCTGTTTCTCCCCACCATTCTTCTTTTTTGATATTTCTCATCGTGATTAAAGTAATTATTCGAATATTTAGGTTAAATATTCAGTCATGCCAAATAAACAAATACTCTATCAACAATTGCCAAAGTCAGGTAACTATCAGCTCTTTGGATGAGGATGAGAAAGAGTTTTAATATTTATTACTCCACTTCAAACTAGATAATTTAGAAGTGGAATGATTATCAATATAATATTAACCATTTTAATTATAACCTGCACAGAACATGTTGAAATTTGGTTGTTGGATATTATGAGGTATTTGTGTTCATGTACTTTGGTTACTTAATGTGATCTTCTTCCTCTTTAGGTTCACCACGACGATTTGACAAGTGCTGATGGGACAGAAATAGAATTAGATAAAGAGACACGGAATTGAAATCAAAAGAAAGTGCATGATTACCGTCTGCTTAACATGTAAGTACAAATATGTTGTGTCTGTTTCTTCTGATATAAAGGGTACAATATCATTGTGGCATTTTAATTTCCAGTGGAGCATCGGGATGGTACATAAATGTATGTACCATCCATATATATGTAGTTCCTCACCTCCAAAAAATTGGTAAGAAGAGAGGTAATTCCTCCTCACAACTCTTTAAATACCTCCTGGGTACAATTGTGATCATTTGTGTACTGCTGTTAATTTATCAGCGGGGTGTGAAAAATTCAACTATATTTCCTACGTATGAAATTATTTATTTATTTATTTTCTCGTGTCAAATCAATGTGATGACCTTCTATCCGTATGCCGACCTTCATGGCGGAGTTTTTATCACATCGCGTTGCGGCACCACGGGTCTCGGGTTCGAATCCCGGCTTGGGCATATGTGTCCTTCGTGAGTGTTTTCTTCAAGTTCATCAAATCATCTCCCATCCTTAAATTCACGATTAACCAAAACTGGTAGAAAACGACGTAAAATAACTTAATTCAATCAACATTATTTCTGCATCGAATGTTTTTTCTGCAAACCTCTGGTTCCAAGTTCGAATCTCAGCCTGGACATGGCTGTTCTTTGTGTGTGTCCATTCATCATATCATCACTCATCCTTATCTTCGCGATTATTTATTTATTTAACAAAGGATTCCAGCGTTCACCATCTTACATTGGAACGTAGAGCAGTAGAAAACAACAACATAAACCAAAGTTACATGCGCAAAGAGCCTTGCATATTTTTACACCACATCCTTTTCAAACATGCCTGATTTTGAAAAATGTCTATTTGGCTTGTTTATTGTAATGGCTGGTAGTCTGTAGAACAGGAACGCCAAAAGTGGCAGAAAAACCAAGTAGAATAAGCCAAATTAATCATTTCCTTAATGCTCCCCTCATTCAAGTCTCAAAAATTTTCCACGTTTATTAACTTGATACGTTTAAATTGTCAAGAACAGAAATAGCAGGCAGCAACACTTCAATCTTTTTTTCAGAGGTACATTTCTAGATCACAATAGTTACTTACAACTATACATAGTGCTGACAGGTATTTTATCAAGGCGTCATTATTAATGTTTTGTATTTAGCTTAAAAGAAACAAGAAACAAATAGACAAGAGCACTCTTTTTAAGACTTCGACAAGAATTTCCTTCTTCGGGATAATCCCTCGACACAGACCGGCAATCGATACGGCTCTCGATTCCACCAGAAACGCTGACGTTACGATACTAAGGTAATAAGTCATGTCGCCAGTTGGCGCCACCATTCCCTGAAAAAAAAGGGGGCAATTGTGAAATTGTGCGTGTCTTCTCTGCTGAACGTGGGAGTGTTGTTTCAGCAACACTTGGGCGTTGTTTCATCTCAGAAGAGAAATTCAGATCTTTTTTCCGGTGTCTGCGTCAATGAATGGATCCCAGATGTTGACCAGTGATTCATGGCGAGATGGAACTTACTATTTGAGAGGAGACATCTTATTTTTCTGTGCGCACTGTTTCCACTGGGTCAGCCTGTATGAGCTGCTTCATAACGAATAATACTCTCCCTGTTGTCCGACTGTGTAGTAATGAGATCTTGATTAAAATGACGGTTAAAGCATGGATATCCTGGTTGCTAAGTTGTCAAGATGAAAGTAAAGGACAAAATCGCAAGTTAAAAAATAAGGGACAAATCGCAATCATACATTAAGAAAGAAACAAACTCGCAGGTTGAAAATAAGTGACACAATCACAATTTAAAAATAAGGGACGAGGTTGTTATCGCAAGTTAATAATAAGGGAAAGTCGCAATCACTAGACAAAAATAAGAGAAAGTCGCAATCACTAGATAAACATAAGGGAAAGTCGCAATCAGAAGTTGAAAATAAGGGAAAGTCGCAAACATAAAGAAATAACATTTCGATATTGACCTTGCACATGTAAATATGGGGCAATCCAGCGTTACACATGAAATATAAGGTTTTAGTCATACGATTGGATTAAAATATTCATAATGAACTGATCTCATGGAAATATGAAGTACTTGTGGTCTCTGCTAACAAATGTTAAAAGAACTTGACTCTTGTAGCAAAGTGTGACTTCATTTGTCTGTGAATCATGTAGGATAAAGATGCTAATAATCTTCGTTGGTGAAATATGCAAATTATATGCATTGACAAACATTTTAACCTTAATGTAATTAAAAATAATAATAATTTCCAGATTGTCCCATTTCGTTATTTTCTGGCCTCCGTGGCAGAGTGGTTTTCATAGCACTGTGTGTGTGTCCCTTCATCAATTTCATCATATTATCACACATCCTCATATTCGCGATTAGCCAAAAGTGAGAGAAAAGCGAAGTAAAATAAATCAAATCAATCAATCATGTTTTATTTACATGGAGCAGGATAACGTTTTCATGGAAAAAGCTTTTTACATATTAAAGCAACTACCCCTTTCGCTCATTCTTTTTCACGTAGCCCTCTGAAGGCGACAAGCTTGTCAAATGACGAGAGCAAACAGAAGTTAAGGTTGCTGCCCCCACACTTTTGTTTCTTTTAAGAAAGAAAATTCCTGGTGAGTAAGTATCTCTTAATTGAACCATTTAATTAAACAATGAATGCCAGACTCTCGCCTCGATTACACGTACTAGTCTCCGTGCCATTCATTCTTCTCGGTGACGTCAGAAGGTAAGGAGCAAGAACGATGCTGCTTGATTAAATGCGAGCGAAAGAAGATGAAGAAGAAGCAGGCGTCATTCCAAGTCGCCGAGTTCCTTAATTTGATTATGACGTACTTTGTATTCCCTTCCGCGGTGAAGCTTTAGTGATTAAAGATAGATATACATAACTCCAATCCTAGTGGAGTGTTTGAGTTCTGAGATTGCTAGCATGTCACTTAGAGGAGCGAGGAGGAACTCAAGTTCTGTTTCGAATGAGCTCTCTTGGAAAGTTTGGGAGGACATCCGAGAAGGTTGGGGTGCATGAGGCGTGAAAGTACTCGGGCAAAGTTGCTGTTTTGGTTTGAACTTTTGATGTTAGCATTTATTTTTTTCCCCTCTTCAGTTCTTCCCTCGCATTCGTCAGCTCTTTCCGCTTCCTGATGATCTGAACTCCGAAAATAGTTAAACTGCCTCCTGCCTTGTTTTGACTGGGTTCTGTGAGCTGTAGAAATTTTGCATACTCATAGCCAGTGTTACCATAATCTGAGAGCACAATATCCCTTTACAAAGTGCAAAAATTCCAATTCTCGGATTTTTCCCCTTCATATAAAGAAATCATATAATAATAATTTATAACAGTGCTTGCCGACAAGCGTGCGATGACAAGAGTCACGGGATCGAATCCCTACCACTTTTGTTTAATCGCAACGATGAGGATGAGTGATGATGTGATTAAATCGATGAAGGGACGCTCACAAATAACACCCATGGCCAGGCTGTGATTCGAACCCGGTACTCATGCCGTTGTAGAGCGCTGTGGTAACCACTACGCCACGGAGTTCGGAAACAAATAAATTACCATTTTACTTGTTATCCTAGCTTTGTAATCACTGCATTTCTTACGGACAAAAATGCTCTCTTATCTTGCATAAATTTGGCAACTGCGTTGTTGATTTTCCCAGGAGAAGCTGCTTAGCAGTGGCGTAAATAACACCACCGCTGTAAGGGGGGCGCATGAGCTTCGGTGCGCAGAAATAATGATAAATTAAGAAAGACCGATAGTCACAAAAGTTTTCCTTTCGGTGTTAAGATATATTTTGAACCAAGCATGTTATATTCTTATGGCCCTACAACTACGGGGCTTGTTTTTAAAACACATTTAGAAAGAGCAAGAAGCACTTACTGAGCACCCTTTATTTCTCTTCCCAATGTACCTTAATCATGACACAACGTAACGCACGGTGAATTCTTTTATCTATTCAGCAGTGGCGTAAATAACACTTTAATGATACATGGTGTAAAGGGAAAATTAATTATTAGAAAGGTTTAAGAAAAGAATTCAAAGAAATGGAGTTGCTTTTACAATACGTTAACGCTATATGTTTTTTTTTCCTAAATTCAAAAAATAACTTATATGAGATGTACCACGGCAACGTTCAGATTTAAATAGAAAAGTGAAGTTGAGTCTGCAATGATTGTTAGGAGAAGCTACGCCTAATATCCCCTTTTTCTTTAGATTTTTTTTATTGGAAGTAAAGCTGAAGGTAAATATATATGTACTGTACAGTAACTCAATTCTGTTAAATCGTAAGGCACGAAAGTACCCAAGTTACGCAGTGACCAGTCAAGGAATTATAGGAGTGATATGTTCTATATTTATAACCTTTTTCAGGCATCTAATGTTCTTTTATTTATATGATCACGAAATGTGCAGAATGTACTTGAATGTATGTATGACATATAGTGCCTGGAAAAATCATAAAGATGTTTAAACAATGTTAAAAATTGAAGTTTAAATTCACTTTATGCACAGATAGGCTATTTGGGACTGAAGCTGAAGTGGGATCCGAACCACAATGTGTCGCCACCGGGTACCGAACCCGGGACCCCTTGATTGCAAGCCAAAAACTCTTGAAGCATTATTATGGTGAAGCATTCAACATATTTTCATATAATGGGGTTTCTATAAATTAGTTATACAAAAGTAACAGTTAATTGTGAAAAACGTGTATGTGTAACAGAAATGGTTTATACATCAATGAATACAGCATATCTTCAAGTTTCATGTCGCACGTTGTTAGTTTCAGACGTCGCCACTGGAGGCGTGAGCGTTTGTTTATCTTACACAAGTACCGACTTGGATTGGTCGTGGTGGAACGATTTCGTGGCCACCTCGTTCGCCTGATTGGTACCATGGATTTCTCTATCTGGGGTTACATTAAAGAACGTTTGTTTGTTCCCCCTCTTCCCAGCAACGTCGACGAGGTGGCCACGGAATCGTTCCACCACGACCAATCCAAGTCGGTACTTGTGTAAGATAAACAAACACTCACGCCTTCAGTGGCGGCGTCTGAAACTAACAACGTGCGACATGAAACTTGAAGATATGCTGTATTCATTGATGTATAAACCATTTCTGTTACACATACACGTTTTTCACAATTAACTGTTACTTTTGTATAACTAATTTATAGAGACCCTGTATAATTACAATATATATATTTTTTTACAGTTTGTCTGTTGTCTTAATCTTTCGTACCAGTTTTTACATTGATTCAAATTACATGTATTTTCATATTTCTATATTCCTAATATAATAATAGAAATGTAGGCGTGAATTAACATTTTAGAAAGGAAAGCTTTAAAAAAGTTGCGGGGGTGGCGCAGAACGTGTTGGTTACGCTACTGCTGCTTAGAGCAAGTGAACGTTTCTTTACATGTACAGTCACCGGCAATAAAAATTGGACACTTAGATCCAGAAATACTCGCTTTCCTGAAAGACATTATATGTGTTGCCTAACTCTACAGTGGTAGCAGAAGTTGCCATTGAAAATTTGCTATTAAAATTCACTTTCACCCTAGAGTTAGGCAACACACATACCGCCTTGCAGGGAAGCGAGTACTTCAGGAATTAGGTGTCCCTTTTTTATTGCCGGTGACTGTACATCTTCTAGTAAGCCATAACTGGGCCTAAGCCAGCGATCACACATACTCTGCAGACAGAGAAAATCCTCACAAAAATTTCCCCGCAAAGGTCCCAGGAACAGAACGGAAGTAGGGGAAAGAGACCAATAAATGACGAAGCGAAGAAGGACGGAAATCCCTCCTCCAGGCTCAGATCCCATATCGCTCGGAAGACTCAGATATTAGACCGAGGGAGCTGTCTGAATTTATATCCGAACCCACTTTCGCCTTCGCATCTGTTTGGCTTCTTGCTCCCCCGGCGGTTGTTCTCGTGCGATGCCTCTCAAAGTTGGGGCTAAATCCTCCTGCGGGGTGTTTTACAAACGTCACTCGAGCGTGGAGTGTCTCGAACGGAGTGTGGTGAGCAAAATGGAAAAGCGACGCAAAAATAGCGTGAGGGTTATGGAACGATGATATCAGAAATTTCATATTCAGAATGTGTTAAAGTGGTCTCGGGTTAGATCCCAGGCGGAGTCACATTGCGCAGTGGTTTAGATCAAACTTTAAACTGCATGTCCAGTCCCCATTAACCTATATGGGCATAAAGTGGACTTAAAACACCAATTAAAATTCGTGTCGATTTGTACTGCACATGATTTAAATGGATTTGGATAAAGAGAGAAACACAACAAAAGATGTCGCAGTTATATCGTACGGATAATTTAAATTAAAACTTAAGTAGTAGTAGTTACGAAATGTATAAGAAAAGAATAAAAATTCGGTACTACTTTCATATAGGTGTGACATCTATAAATCATTTATTTCGCACTTCTTTACATTTGCTAACGTACTATTCTGCATTGCGGAATATATCTTTAGGTGAAATAATGAATTTCTAATGAAAATAATGTCTATTTCTTACATTTACGAGTACTTACTGTTCTTCGTTATTTCGATTCTGTAACACACATTATGGCGATAGCGTACAGATTCATCGCGCGTTGTGCGAGTGTTTTGTCGATTTATGCAGTGTTGCAACCTTGTTCACCAAAAAATACCTACTTTCGTGCTCGGATTTGAAATTATGCTAATACCTCGCAAACCATTCACGTTAGTCCCACAAACCATTTCCCGTTAGGTTAGGTTAGGTTAGGTTAGGCAAGCATAGTTTTAAAAAAAATAATTAAAAATACTCGACACGTCATGTTATAGTGAAGACACGGCGAGGTTGGAACACTGACTACGGGTTTTACGTTATCTAACACACGGAACATTGTGCTCTCGTGCAGAAAGCAAATGGCGGTAGCAGCAACAGCGTGTCGGACAGAGATTTTCGCATAAAACAACATGCATTCGCATCTAAATTGATCAAAACTACATTCACAAACTTCCACAACGCTACAGAAAATGATTTGAGTAAGTACTTTCTCCTGTAAATTTAAAGAAATCCGTCATACCTATATGAAAGTGTTACCAAACATTCAAGCAAAATAAGTATTTTAAAGTTGTTAATTGAGAAATAATAATAATAACAGGGAGAATGTATGAAGGAGAACCTAGGCTAAAAATTAGAGGGGCAGATTCATGCATTTAATGTATATATACAATAGTTCACAGAACGTAGTTATTATAAAAGTTATACCTCTTCGTCCGACTCGATTATTTAGTGGTGTTTCTATAAAATTATCGTTAAGAAATTATCTTCCGAGGAACTTTGGAAAAACATCTTTACCCGTGTATGTAGTGCGTGTGCGTCTGTACACACCAATTTGCACTTTTTCATATGATCCAGATGTCTATATTGATTTTAAACAGGTGCTAGTGAGAGTGCACCATTCACCAGACAACAGTGTGCCTCTGCTCCAAATTACTTGCATCTAATAACCATGTGATATTTCCAAGGAGAAAAGGGTGAATCTTCAAGTAGGAGTAAAGTTTAGTGGAGGAGAACATGATTGTAGTTGAGATTCGCATTTTGTAATCTGATGCCAAGGATTGCTTTTTCACTTTATTGAAGAAGGTCGTATGTCTTTTTTTCTCCCTCGATATGCCAGTAGGAGTATATCAGATGGAAGGGTTCCTTCTGCTGCTTCCGTTTCGTTTATTGAATTCACGAGGGCTGAGGTGTTAGATTTCTGGTGAGGTTATGAACTGTCTAAGAGGAATGCTGTAATGTGATCCCACGGTTCACACTCTTGATCCTTGGAGAAAAACCTTGCAGCGTGTATGAGCAGACTCAACTTCTGCAAGAAAAGTCGAGAACAGGAAATGTTGTAATTAGAACTCTGTCGAGAATGTGATATCACAATGTGAGCTATGCTTATATAGATAATTGATCCAGCAAGTTATTTCGTGGTGTATACGCAGGGTGTACCGTTCCAAACTCACCTACTTTAATATATTTATGCTGGGGTAACTTACCATAGAGTTAAGCAATGAATGATTAAGCACGTGAATCTCACGACATCTTACTTCCACCTGTACAGTAGAGTCTCGATTATCCGATGTTGCCTATAATCCTAAAAAACTAAACAAAACCAAAAAGAAAACTTCACTACATGAAACTTTCTGACATTTCCTCATAAAGCAGTGGGTCCGATCACACTTTAAGCTGATCTAGTCCGAATGAGCCTATCTGAGAATAAGGCGGACCTAAAACATTTGCTATTCCTCCTCATCCTCCTATTCCTCCACCGAAAAATGTTAATTTTTGCAAATAACTTTTTGTGTATGTGCAGTGATATGTTCTAAACACAATTTTCGCGAATTTGTCAAAATATGCGAATTCTGGCCTCCTCCTTCGCGAATTTCAATATACTTTCCCCCTTAAAAAAACAAAATTACAGCGAAAATTTTAACATCACTTGTGTTTCAGGCTTTGAAAATATAATTTACCGTATTTGTGTGTGCATAATGCGCACTTTTCATAAAATTGTATTCCCCCAAAAAACTATGGTGCTTTTTGTACATGGAATTATTTCGCCAGTTACATGAAGCCAGGTGTAAATAGAGGTTTCCACGATTTTTCACTTTCTGTCGGAACGTTTTGCATCACTGAGCAAAGTGGCGGGATCCTGACGAGAGATTGAATAAACACCTACCGTCACACGGGAGCCGTAACATCGTTATAGGGTAACTTAAGGTAAATCGGGTCACAGGGTAAATAGGGTCACTTTTGAAATTCTCTCTCCCTACACAAAACCAAACGAACTGAAGGAAATGTTCTAATCTGGCAGTGAAATTCGGAACTTGTAGTGTCTGTTGAACGTAGAAGCTACCAAATAGTAGTGTATTTGGAGCTGCCAAAAACTACAGATAATACTCTTGTTAAATGTAAACAGACGAGGAAAACTGTGTTTTAAAAATGGCTATGTATATATGTTAGCGTTGTACTATTCTATATTCGATATTTAAAGATCATTTATTCATAACATGGTATTTAGTTGTCGTAGAAGATATACTAAAATTTACCGCCATCTTTGTCGATGATACAGTGTATCCAACTGGTGAACAGAAATGTTGCACTTTTGGGCGAATCGGGTCACGAACATCTGGTGAATAGGGTCAACACGTGACATGACCATTTGCCTTGAAAGAGGCTTCTAAATTAATTTGTCTCCTACAGATGGGAAAATATACAATGAAATCGTCAACTTCGTGGAATGAGGAGGACATGCAGAAAGCGATTAAGGCATTTAGAGAAGATAGGAACCAACGACATGCCGCAGAACTGTTTAGTGTTCCATATTTGTAAATCCAATGAACAATACAGGGTGGTCAGGACAAATTACTGAGGGAAAAAGGGGGTAAGCTACTTTGACCGTGGAGCAGAAGGATAAACTGGTATCGCAGTTACTAAAATTATGTTTTTCTCGTTATTGCCTCGACCCCAGTGATGTGAGAAAGGTTGCGTTCGACGTTCGAATTTGTCAAGTAGCCTGGACGCTCTCATCATCATCATCATCATGTTCAGAGTCGGAAAACGTCAGTGATGAAGGAAACAATAGTGAAGTACTAATATAA
Source organism: Lepisma saccharinum (assembly GCF_977018435.1). NCBI lineage: Eukaryota > Metazoa > Arthropoda > Insecta > Zygentoma > Lepismatidae > Lepisma > Lepisma saccharinum. Next base: position 40,870,515 of record NC_139242.1, on the reverse strand, counting down.
CGAACCTGTTTCTGTGAAATTGATTGATTGGGTACAGTGACAAGAAAATCTAAAGATGGTTATCACGAGAAATGTGCAACTGCCCAAGGTTTTTTTGTTTTTTTTGTGGAAGATGTGCGAGCAAAAGATAAGATCCTACACTCTAAGCATAAGGTTTGCGTTGGAAATTAAAGACTGGTAATGCATGTTTCCATTTTACCTAACTGGCCCGTTTCACCCTCAGATGTGACCCGAATTCTTAAGGGTGAATAGGGTCATGCAGTGTTCAAGTCTAAATGCCACGGGAAAAAATGTAAGAGAACTTAACAAAATATTACTGACTGGAAATTATAGTTAAAGGATTGCTTTATTGTTATATTCCCGATAATTTTAAATTTGAATGAAATTGTAGCAAATATTTACATTGTTTGATTTTTTGACCCGATTCACCCTAAGTTACCTTATGACGCGCGAGAAATAACGCAAAAATAACTTCCTAAAAATTGTTTCTAGCGTATGAAACTGTCCCGAACAGGCGTAAGGCATGAAACCTACAATTTGAAAAACTAGTTTAAAAGCACAATGAAGGTGTAATTTTAGGCATATTTCGCAGAAAAATGTGTTAAAACAAGAACGCGAATTTTAGGGAAAGTAACACCAAAAAGTAACACAGATTTTGACAAAAAAATAACATACGATGAATGAACGGACATGGATTTTATAAATAATGTAGTAGAGGTATATAATGGTTTGATTTGCCTCCTTTACTGAGAACGTGGTCACTGATTAATGACACTATTAGCAGTAATATATACTAAAATGAAAGATTCTACAAATTCTATTTCTATACATCATTTTTTGCAAGTGGAATTGGTAATGAATGAGATTGTGCTAAATTTGTGTGTGAAATCAACTAAGTTTAAATCATAGCCATGATGCCAGTATGCAGTCCAAACTTTCTGTTTCAGCTTCTTGCCGTTCTGGTAGAGATTTCGTTTTCGTTGTCTTGATTTTTCTGGATACATGTCGAACAGCGGGTGGGACTTAGAAGAGACCAGCCATCAATAGATGTCGCTAGAATAACGATCCATTTCCTGTGGGAAATCACAGGAAAGAAGTGAAAACGTGGCTTTTAACAATTCATGGCACTCACCCAGAAGGGAGGAATTGAAGATGGATACCACTCGGCTTTGTCCATCTACGTAGTGTAACAGTTATTCCAATTGAATAAAATTAGGTTTTCAGGTGTACACAGTGGCGGCGATTAGGTGAGAGACATCTTGCCCCTTTTGCCTCCGCACTATGCTAAACCTCATCTACGAAGGGGAAGTAAACTGTCCTTGAGCCCTCCCCCCCAAAGTTCTGGCACTTAAACCCAAAGTTTTGGAACCCAATTGCCACCACTGGGCATACGGATAACGAAAACACTTCCTGGTTCCTCAGAGCCCCCTCCTATGACGAAGTTAGTAATCGATTTGCAATCAAATGATTCGATTTTCCTCTTGTGGTATGTTTTAGTGGTTTCGATTCCACTTTAAACTGTGGGGTCGTTCCTAATTAATCTACCTGAAAATAATGTTTTTTATTTGTAATTTTGTTATTGAACGTCACATTTCTACCGCCTTTGTCTAATCGCGAAGATGGAATTGAGTGATAATGAAATAAATGGAAATACATTTACAAATAACATCCATGCTCGGGCCTGTATTCGAACCCAGGAACGTTTTTCATGAAAGATTAATAAATGATTTGAGCAGCTCCGTGAAGTGCGTGAGGATTTAGAAGTATGAAGGATATTTAGGGTAGTCCGGGGCTATATCGATCACGGGGCTATATCGATCGATGAAAGAATATTCGATCCTAGCGCATTGTTAATGCTCGGGTTGGCAAACTGTATGGCATCGGTGGAGAAGGAGAACCAACGCGGTTGAGATGCTGTTTGTAAATTGATGTTCCTGTAAAAAATTGGTTTTGGTAACAAGGCATGTACTCTGCATGTGAATTTTCGATTAGTTAAACAGAGAAGCTTTAGAACGTAAGCTCTACCAGCCACATTATTATGAGTAAGTGAGTTACTATATATGTAACAATGTGGTAGGTATATTAGTTGCTCGTCATACACGTTCATGGCACCAAAGTAGTATAGCGCAGTGTAGCCAACCAATGAAAGAAATATCGGCTTTTGGGGCTTTTAAGATCATTACGATCCTCTTCCACTTCACGATTCTCTGAAATAATCCCATCTCTCACCAAACAGCTGGAAAAGACAAAACTATGTAGAAGAAAAGTGGGAGCATGCCATTTAACATCTAAGGAGCATACGCCTGTAGGGAAGAAAATGAAAAAAAACGACAGCAAACTAAGAATATCGGTAACGATGAAGACAATATCCCTTGCGGTTTTTGCGGTCGGTTGTACTACTCCAAGGAAAGTTCTGTTAAAGGTGACTGGATACGAGGTCAACGATGCAACACTTGGTTTCATGAAATATGTGATTTTTTTTACTTCATGCACGAAACAAGTTCAGACACCATAGTAGTAGGTTTCGTCATCAACCACGTTGTATGAAATGTAATCAACTTTTCAAGTTTAAAAAGCAATAATATTATCAATAAGTAGTGCGCGCAATTGAGCCTTTATAAAAAGTTTTCCTCTTTCAAAATATTCACATTGGCTATCCGATCCTCTGCCTCCTAGATATTATCCACCGCTTAAGCCGATTTCCGCTTCGGACTATCGTAATCCTACGCCAGTTTGCAGTCGGCACTGAGACTAGAAAAGAAGTAAAATTTACGAGAGGTCGTAATCCTTTTCCCCACAAAGCTGTCACGAAGATCTCCGCTCCCGCCCTCCAACCAACGCATCTTCCTTCAAGGTTTTCTTGGCTGCTCCTTTCCTGTTAAGAAGGAAAAAGGGGATGTATCGTATAACCATTCAACAAAAGGATTATTGTGTTTTTCTTCGCATACTACAAAACAAGGGAAAGTTTGTATTAGGATGGGGATTTGATTAGATACAAAAGCGATCAATCTGTTGAGATTTTTAACATCTAATTCTCCCCAGAAACAGCGAAAGGTTCTTTGTTTGATTGCTTGATTTAGTTAATTTTACTTTTCTTTTCTGTCACTTTTGACTAATCGCGAAGATGAGGATGAATGGAGATGAGATGGATGAAGGGATAATCACAGATATACAGGGACAACACAAGGATTATCCTGTGCAGGTCGAGGCGCCAGAACCTTGTTTCTTGTTACTCTGCAAAATGCAGTCCAGGGTTCATTTTAGCTGTTATTTACTTTCCTTAGTGCATGTATGCGTACACACACCTCTGGAAAGGTTTGATTTATTTTTTGTTATTTAGCGTTGCATTTCTCCCATTTTTGGGTAATCGCGACGATGAGGATGAGTGATGGCAGGAAGAAATTGATGAAGGGACACTCACAAACATTACCCATGTCGGGATCCCAACTCCTGATGTCGCAGCGAACTGAGATAGCCACTTCACCTCTGGAGATACAGAAGTTTTTCAAAATCATATCAGATGAAACTTCAAAAACTTACAACAAACTTACAGATTTCATCTACACCTTTCACCTTACAATATTTAGATGTCCTTCTCTGCTCTGTTTACTTATTGTTTTACGTACACATATTCGAGTATGTAAAGGGCATGGTAGGTAAAGGGCCCCCTAAAAGCTTGCTCATCCATGCCCCCCCCCCCCACTTTTCCTCCCCACGCAATGCAGATTTTCGCGGTTTATAGATCCGGCACTACCAGGGCAGCGAAATGATTGAGGTAAATCGCAAAAGTAACATGGTGTTAGATTGCTTAGCGAGACGCAAATCTCTTCCATCTATTTATATAAATATTTTGCTACCCCATGTAGGATAATTGGCATTGCTGCTTTTTCTGTAATACCAAAAAATAAATAAAATAAGACATAATTTACATGACTTGAAAAGTTACATTAATGATAAAATAAAAGTAAGGTAAAGCTCTTATTTTAATTTAAAAACAATGAGAAAACATCTTAAAGATCGTATTCAGAGTTTTCGAACTGCAAGACTAAAATTGAAATCGGTTTAAAATATAGCCGAGAAACTGAATTCCAGAATTTTTAATCCAATATGGCTGCTAAGCGATCAAAAATCAACACTCGTAACCACTTTTACGAGCTTGCAAGTATATTATACATAGTGGATATTTCGGTGCACACTAAACCTGAGCGAACTCCATGACTATAGGAGTAAACAGTGAAGTCCAAGTATCTATCCTCTGGTAGTACCAGAGAAAACATTTTTAATATAGGAAAAACTAAAAACGTTATCAGTGGTTCATTTGAAAGTAAGCGCAGAAGGAAATTAGTGAAGATATTTCAGACCAGCCTATGTCCATTCGCACAGGTCAACAATGTGAATTACGTGCATTTCTTTCTCTAACGTGAAGGAAATTGGAACATTTTGTTCAGTCCCTCTGTTCTTATTAAGTGGCCAGTTAACTGCCATCTATTTTTGGTTCGTGAACCCGCCCTCCATGAGTAGTGCCAAAACCTTCATTTTGATTACATAAGCGTGACTGTTTTTAAAAAAGAGTTGTTGCAATATCCAACAGATATTTGATGTTGAAAACAATTACACAAAATGGAAAGAAAGGAGTTTCATAAAAGAAACATAGATGGCAGCACAACATAAAAGATTATGAATAAATTGTTGGAGGATAAATATCGATTTAGTGGAACTAAACATATGATAAAAAGTTTTTAGAAAAATGAAAGTAATGTATAAAATGTACATACTCGTAATATATGGAGAGGAAAAACCTCTTAGGTCTCCATTCACTCAACAAGTTCAAGTCTGTAGTCAATTGTTAGACATATAAAAAAGTACTGAAAGAAGTAAAATGAATTAAGGACTCCAGAAACCCAATTGAATACAGTCTTTGTCTTGATTGTTACCATCCCTCCAGGAAGGAAATTTGTGAATTTAATACTGCAGAACATAATGCATACACTGCAAAATCATGTAGCAATTTAAGCATTTTGTAGGTATTAAATAAATGCAAACTTAAAAAAATGCATTGTGTAGCACTAATAACTAAAGTATTTTTAAAAAAGGCTATTATTTTTGTATGTAACGTGGTCAAGGTTTTCATTGGGAGTGGAACGTAAGGGGGGGCCAGTGTGGAAAGTTAGGGATGGCAGGGTGGAAAAAACTCCCATCTCGCCCGGGTGAAAATTTTATCTTTAGCCGCCCCTGTTGAAAGGTATGTTTTGGTCTGCTTCTTTCCTTGCGACAAAAGGTCGAAACGCACCTTACTAGGAGACGAGTTTCTTAATGCGCAAAAAATTGGAGGGGGTCTTGAGAGCTGGTAAGGATAATAGCTTGAGGATGGCTCGAAGCTGCTACGCGAAAGGTCAAACAAAGCTTATAAACTCACAACTTAGTTCTGCGACATATGACATCGTTAGGGGCGGTATAATTGGAGCTTGTATCGCTGGAGGTACAACAGATAGTATCAAGGAAGAGGGGGGCTGCTGCCCGATGCCTGATAACTGAAGTTTACGTGAGATCAGTGGATGCAGTTGGCCACCACTTTGAACAACTCTTACAACACAGGGTAGCACTCGTTATGCAATATAAATATAATTGACTGCATGCTAAAGATTTGTGCGTAAAAATGAGCGGGACGTTACAGATCGAAAATGCCGGCGTCTGCGCCATGCTTCGCCGTTTGCAGTCACGTGCTATCTCGGCCCCGAGCGAAATTGAACGCACTGTAGTTAGATGTGGGAAGACCCACTAGACTTCTGTTTAAGCAATTTGAGGAATGCTAATAAGAAAAACAGAGAAACAGTGTTATTTTGCAGCGTTAGAACTTTTTCCTTATCAAAGCTAGCTGGGAAGATAAAACTGAGAGATGGGGGGGGGGGGGGAGGGAGGATCTAACAATACCATCTGGAACAAAATTATCTCCATGACACCGTTCCAGTATTGGAACCCAATCGCCGGCACTGAGTAAAATCTAATTGGATGTATGCAAGTGCAAGAATTTGCTTTTCTGTTAATGCATTGCCATTAAGCATGAGGTGCAGAACTCATTTCTTCTTCTTCTTGTAAATAGAAAAATCAAATGAAAATGAGACAATGAACATCCTGACGTAGGAATACGATCTCTTACATTTTCCTGGGTGTCAGAACACTGAGAAAGAATTACGATGTGAGTGTATACAGGGTGTCTACACCGAAATTCCCTAATTTTATTTTGCTCCCAATTCCACAGCAATAAAGATAAGAAAAATGTTATTCACACATATAGCTAAGTCTTGGAGTATGAAGTGGAGGATCGAGTTTACACCACAATCGGTGGGACCTTCGAGATCTCCTTACCCGGATTGTTGACACGATTGGTACCATCGCTTAATAACAATATTATGTTAACAAATAGTATCAATAAAATGTCAATAACATTATCTTATCTTCATTGCTGTGAAATTGGGAGCAAAATAAAATTAGGGAATTTCGGTGTAGACACCCTGTATATTTCCGTGCACTCTAAAACAGAAAAATACGTATTTAGAGACAAAAGCATTGAAATGGTGTTTCAATTCAGAACACCTCTCTGCAAGCTGGCGAATCCTCCCCTTCAACCCCCACCCCCTATTCCTTGTTGGGTCATAATGTATCACATATATTATCCCACTAATCTGATAGAAGGTCGCATCACAACGTGGAGACACATTTGTCGTCGCGCAGACACAACCGGAATGGGTTCGGATGGTAGGAACATTGGAAGAAATGGACAGTTATTCAATTCCGAAATTGAGTGGATCATTTCCGCGAGGGATACAAAGAAACGAGCGTGTGTGTGGACACTTCACGGATGTAACGTATCGTCCACTTCGGGACCATTACGGGGATGTTCTTGTGCGTGCGCGTGAAGGAATGAGGAGAGATGGATTTATTTGTGCACGAACTGGAAATTGAGCAAATTATTATCGTCTCTCATGAGTGTGATGTTAGCCAGCCTACCTTTTGAGCAGTGTTTCCAACTCCGAATAGTTAGAAAAATTGTGTGTGTTTTTTTAAGTCCACTTTTATGCACAAATTGACTCATTGCACCTCCACCGGGTAACGAACCCGGGACCATTTGATTACAAGACGACGACGTTACCATTACGCCATCAGGGAGGCCTAGATACATAATTTAATTTAATAACTGTCAATAGTTCCATGAGCAGTAAGTGTCTGAATAAAATCCTGCAGAAAAATGTGAAAATCGACCTTTTCGCGCGGAAGTATATGATAAAAAATTTAAACACTTCATATCTCGCGGGTTTCTAGACGCTCTTATTGTGCTTCAGAAGTTAATTTATTTTCGACAAGAATTCGAACTTGGGATCAAACCAGATTCGTCTAGCTTCACTATAGATAGCGCCTTTCCTGCAAGAGAAAGAGTGGGATGAAAAGCCTCTTTTCTTCCCAAGATAAGCCCAGTATCGCAATGGGAAAACTTGGGAGGTCTTGATTTAAGCTCTATTAAAGCATTCGCGCGGACCGCAGCGAGAGCAACGCGAGAAGGCGAAAAGCCCACTTGTCAACGTCAGAACGGAGTGAACAAAGATAATTTTTCGCCGGTAGGGGGAGAAAAGTAAGACTGAGAGTTTATTTCTTCTTTTTGTAATCGAACATCCTCAGGCATTTTGGGGTCCCAAGTAGACCTGACGGAGTTGTCTTACCCATTTAAGAGGAGAGAGAGAGGAAAGTCGAAAATTCGCAAGTTCTACATGATCTAGAGCCTTCTGGGTAAAAAGTTCTACTGTTTTCTTTACTCTTTCTCCCCCTTAGTGGCAGAAATATGTCCCTTACCAAGATGCAGCGTCTCTCTCTCTCTCACACACACACAAAAGAGAGAAAACAGGTACAACTTTTGTTCGCTAAACTTGTCTCATTACACGCAAGGATTGGTCTTGTAATTTGCTTGAAATAAATCTTAGTAAGTATCAGGGGACACTGGTTAGCTTCCAAGCTTCGAAATCTGGAGTCTCCGATTTGATGAGGCATTATTTTGGCTTTTTCATTCACTTATTACGATTGTGCAGAACTCGTGGCCCTGGCAACACTGACGCAGAATTTCAAAATGGCCTATACTCTTTCCCATTTCGTCGCTATAGAGTGGAATTTTATCATTCTGATATTGGCAGGATTTGTAGTAGCAGTGGTCTAGTAATGATCAACATAGTCGACTTCCGTGATGGAGTGGTGAGAGCAGCGCGCTACAATGCTACGGATACCGGATTCGAATCCCGTCTCGAACATTGTGATTGTACGAGGGACGTTCCAAAAGTAAGTTTCGTAATTTTTTTTTTACAGGGAAGCTATACTACAAACAGAAGAATGCAATGTCATAACAAAACACAATCTTTTGGCTATTTTTCCTCATAGTCGCCACCGACATTGATACATTTGTCGTGCCGTGAAATAAATTACAAGATACCCTCCTGGTAAAAATCGGTGCCCAACGATTTAAGGAAGTTCTTTACAGCCTGTTGCACCTCTTCGTTGCTTCCGAGGTGACGTCTCGATAGTGCTGACTTCAACGCAGGAGAAAGGTGGAAGTCTGATTTGACAAGATCGGGGCTGTAGGCCGGGTGATTCACTCTCTCCCATCCCAGATGACGAATACCTTCCTTCATTGAACGTTGAACACCAGCGCCCGACCATCTGACGGGACATGACGTCGTCTCCATAGACGCTCTGTAGGCATTGATGAATATCTGAAACACTAAAACTACTCGCCAATTCATAGCGCACGACAGCGCGCACTTCCATTGTGACCACGTTTCCAGCACACGTCTTTCTGCCATACTGGTTTGCACTCGAATGAGCTCGGATACGTCGGTCTGCTGCTTATCTCTATTCTTCGGCACTCTGCGCATGCGCCATCGCGTCACTGCTCTCGCTCCTCCCGTCGTGAATTCAGGAAAGATTGTCTTTTGTTATGGCATTGTGTTTTCTCACTTTGAAATACAGCTTCCCTGTGAAAAAAAATGAAGAAACTTACTTTCGGAATGTCCCTCGTATGTCCTGAATGTCTGTTATATTTGATAGCGGATTCGAATGTATATTCTCAACTTCTTGAGTATATCTTGAAATTACTGGGTTTGTTTGTTAGCGTAACATGCTACGAAGCCAAGTGATCTGGATTCGTATCTTGGGAAGGGAAGGCTTTACTATGACCCCCGCCCCTTCTCCTACCGGCATGCATCGCCTCGTTCAGGTGATTCTATTATCCTCGAAGTACAGCAAAATACGCACAGAAAAACTTTAAAGGTTTGCTTCTATAACGTTGTCTCTTTAACTCAGGCACGTATGGGATTTGCCTCTTACGTTACCTCCCACGAATTTTGAAAATAAATCATCATAACCTCTAGATTGCCGTTGTTCTCGAAAGATGGCGGGCAATATTCCAACGTAGACGCTATCTTCACCACGCACGATTACTTAGTCTATATCAGAGTCAGCGCTCTTCCAGGAAATATAAATTGGCAGTAACTCAAACATGCAGTTCAGGGACCAATCTTATTCCTTTTTCCAGGAAAAGGGCACTATTTCCTCCTTTTCCTATGCAGAAGAAAGATTTGAATCATATATAACGGTATCCTCGTGAATACTTAACCACAATATTATATACATCCTGCTTCTGAAATAAATGTATTAAATAACAAAAAAAGGGAGAGCTTAACAGTTGCAGTTTTCGATTGGCCCGTCTGTGATTATGGAGGTCAAACAATTGAAAGTCGACATATTTTAATGCTGCGATACGCCGACACCATTCAAGCTACAAATAGGAATTTTGCCAAGTTCAATGGAAAACTGTGACTTTTAACAAGTTGAGATAATCACAGCATGATAGATAAACGCTTGCTTGATCTTACTTAATATTAACGAACTAGCAAGGTTTTAAGTAATAGTATGCCAATGAAACTATCGCAAAATGCGAAAACAAATCGCGAATTATCCAGACAGATCGGGAGTGGAGCCCGGGAACTTTAGCGGCAGGATGGAAAATCTACCACCTAATGCACTTTTTTTAACGAAAATCTCTAAGCTGTCTCCCTTGGCATTCTCTTTCTCTGTATTGCCATATAAGTTTTTGTCTAATATTCTCAATTTTACTCATTCAGAACAAACACAAACATATATGTCTTACCCAGCATTCGAACCAGGGACCCAAGAACACTGCGTTCACTACTCCGCCAGGAAGATCAAACCGAGCTCGACCATCGAACTGGGGGAATGAAGTAAACACAAGGGATGTTCACAAAATCCGGATTTCAAAATATCCGATATCAGTTTCGGATAATCAAGATAATTAGGTTATCCGAATAGTACAGATTTCATGAATGATTGTAGAAAATTCGTACAGTGAAATACGAACATGAATAAATAAATATGTGGATTGCCCGTAAAACGGTCAAACGATAAAACTATCCGGATTTGACCATCCCTAGGAAACACAGCTCGAACACAGCACCTTGCATCTCAAGCACTAGAGGAAAATGAATCTTTATCCATATAAACCCTCGTGCAAGAACGGACTCTCTCTCTCTCTCTCTCTCTTTCTTTCTTTCTCTCTCTCCCTCCCTCTTGGCGCAAACCCACCTTTTTAATTCGATACCATTAATTGTGTGATACAGATACAAAGATGAATAGACGAGTAGATACACAAGGGAAAGCAATAGGCCACACCCTTTACGCGTCCGAAACCAGCAGCTGACGCAATTATAAACGACTGCCATGAATTTCAATAAAGTCTTAAAACGAGAGGAGTGAACCAGGCAGATGGGAATTAGATTTGAAATGCCTACGTGACACATGGAAGTGTCACGTATTTTTCACGCTAAAATTCGCAAGCACTTCACAAATGGTCATTCCTGCGTGAACATATGAAGGGGTACCAGTTGAACATTAGCTAATGTATTAAAATCATCAAACACTTTCCTATATTCAAGTCTGTCCGGTTGTGTACGCATCAATTACCTGAGCTTATAATTGCGTTCACTCTTTCTGCTTAACGAACTACGCACGGTGTCATATTTATGGCATATTTTACACCTCGCGTAGGCGAATTTGTGAGTATACCTACGGCTACAGTTAAACAAAAAAAAAAGGCTCCTGGGTTCAGTTTAACACAAAGAAGTACATGAAGTATCGTGGCAAATAAAGGCAGATGGCTATAGACTAGCATTTTTTGTTCCTTTCTCAAATCTTAACACAATGCCCAGGGCCGGCGCTAGTCATTTTGTTGCTCTGGGTGGTCGCGGTAGATGGCGATTCCTGTCGACCCCCTCCCCCCCCAGTTATTACACAGTGACGGGAAAATGAAAAATCAATATATTCCTAAGTAAAACATCAAACTATAAAATAAATAATGGGACCTGTTACGCTATTGTAATACTATTATGATCAAAGGAATGTCTCAACCACAGCAAACCGTTAAAAAATGCGAAACAAAATTACGTTTTATGTTATTAAACGTATATTAAAGGTAGCAAATATTAAAATTAGAAAATTGTTGCTACGTGACTCGAGCTGCAAGTTGCGTAAATGCAAGAAGAATCATAAAGAGTTTGTCGCCCTACAGAGGCCACTGCTCAGTAGCAATATTTACATGCATGTATTTTCCATTGCTTTTCTGTCTCTTCCAGTGGCGTATTTGAGTGTAATTTGCATTTTAAGGTTCAAGATCAATACATTTCCGAATAATATCCCCTCATTTTGAAATTAACTTCAAGAGTATCGAAGAAATTCCCTTTGGTAAGGTTTGCCTCAGACTCATCATCTCGAATATTAAGTCCCTGAATAATAAGAAACCGCGATACATCCACAACAACTGACATGTAGTGCCGGCTTTCTTGGATCACTTTTGATCCCGGGTTCGATACCCGGTGGAGGCACTTTAAACTGTAGGTCCAGTCCCGATTAGCCTTAATGTGCATAAAGTGGACTAAAAACGTCAAATCAACCAACCAACCAAATCTTGAATCACCTTTTAATGTATTTTACTAAATAGCGTTGTCACTAACGACCCACGATTAGAATAATTTGCCCGTGCTACAGATGATGTTTTGTGGTCCTCAGAATGTTCTTGATGTTTTAAAACCATCCACATACAACGTTTTTTCCAGTTCTTAAAACTGGTTAAAACTTAGGTTAATCGCAACGATTACAGGACATAAATGAATGAGAAATGGCCTACGGCCAGGTCGGCGCTCGAATGTTGAACGAAAGTCACAAAAACACACAAACACACACACACACACACACACACACACACACACACACACACCACACACACACACACACACACACACTGGGTGAATCTGTTAAAAGAGGCCCTGTGGAAAATGTGCTCCTTGCATGTAGGCAACCCTGGAACACCGAAGAGAGGAGCGGGGGTAGAGAACAGTCCAGGATATCGGTGCCAAGCAGTTTAGACAACTTGACATAAACGTAAATACAGTACAGTGTGACAAAAACCTACCTAGATAAGGTGCTGGAAATGTCCTCCGTTGACCTCGAGGCACGTGTACAGACGATACCACATGTTCTGAAAAGTACGGGCGAGGACATCCTGCGGGATGGCCTGGATAGCTGTGATAATGTTGTTCTGGAGTTCTTCGAGTGTGTGAGGGTTGTTGCTATACACCTGTGTCTTTAGAGCTCCCCACAAGAAATAAATCGCAGGGTGATACATCTGGAGAACGAGATGGCCAAGGTTGGTTCGTGCCACGGCTGATGACGCGATCAGGCGGGAACACTGACTCAATGCGCGTGACCGTTGTACATGCTGTATGCGCCGTGGCTCCATCCTGCTGAAAGCAAGCGTTCCTTCAATCATTCTCAGTCAGTTGTTCAACAAACACGTTGAATATGTTACTGATGTAACGAGCCGAGTTCACAGTCTCATGGAAGAACACGGGGATGATGCGTCGTGACAACACGGCACACCAGACACCGAGTTTCTGGGCGTGCAGTGGAACTTCCATGAACACGTGTGGATTGTCACCTGACCAGTGTCGCGTGTTCTGGGAGTTTATGTAGCCTGACAGATGGAACCATGCTTCATCGGAAATGAACAAGTAACCATCCTGCAACACCTCCGGAGCAATATTGGACAGAAACCACTCACAAAACTGCACGCGAGCTGCCTTGTTCACATCCCGCACCTGATGCATCACGGTAACTTTGAATGCCAGGATCCGCATAGCGGTTGACTGGGACACCTGCAACTATTCTGCCAAACGCCGAGATGATTTTCGTGGACTGTGGATCATTAGCTGCACTGCGTCGCTCACCTTTGCCTCTGTTCGGACAGTCTTTGGACGCACTTTTGGCCTATTCAGCACGGATCCAGTTTCCCGCCATTTTGCAATCAGTTTTTGCATTATTAATTTGGTTGGGGCCTTCACTGGAACTCCATTCACCGCAAACTCCGTTGTAAACAAATCTGCACACTGTTTCCAAGAACCTAGGCGTACATACATCTCGACAACAAAGATTCGCTGCTGCACCGTTAACACCATGCTGATGGCCTCCCCGATGGCGCAGTGGTAGCGTCGTCGCCTTGTAATCAAGGGGTCCCGGATTCGATTCCCGGTGAAGGCACATAGTGGTTCGGATTCCACTTTAGACTGTAGGTCCCGATTAGCCTTACTGTGCATAAAGTGGACTTAAAACAACAAATCAATCCAACACCATGCTGACCCACCGAACCACACTCACAACTTTCCTCGCCGCCCAACTGCACTCAACTGACCTGCACGCTGCCTGCCTCAGGGTCACTACTGGGCAATTTCTTTTCAATCCCCCTCTATGTCATGTTGTCGAAACTGCTTGGCCTCGATATCCTGGACTGTTCTCTACCCCGCTCTTCTCTTCGGTGTACCAGGGTTGCCTACAAGCAAGGAGCACATTTTCTACGGGGCCTCTTTTGAAAGACTCACGCGGTATATATACTAACACAAATTAATATTTGTTAGTCAAGTATCAGTGACGTTGGTGGGGGTTATAACTCCCGTTTGGCCCAGTATTCCTAAAAAAGAACGCCAAATGCAAGAAAAGATGGCAAAATAAGGGATGACTACTAAAAATGCACACTTAACCCCCTCCTTTCGAAAATCCTGGGCACGCCACTGTCAAGTAGGTATTATAAACAGGAAAAGTGATATCATGCAGAATACACCACTTAGAAATAGTGAAAATCGTCATACTCTTAGAATTGAACTCTCTTATTATTCGATATTTCATAACTTTAGTTGGGAGGGCGAAGTGTCTGACTAGGGGGGCGCCCCCCTGCCCCTTCTCTGGCGTCGTTACTGCTTGCTACTCACCCACCATACACGATGGACTCCAACGTCTTTGTTGCTACCCTGATTAGGTCTCTTAGCATAGATAATACCTTTTAACAAGTCCCAAAAAATTGCAGTGTGTTATGCTAAGAGAAGTAAACCCAAGGTCCGTTGACTTGTTTGCCGCCTGCTTTGGAAGGTCTGTTCATAACGACCCTTTTGAGCAAGCCGAGGTGGTTGTAAAACTGTGACGTCAAAGGGATGGCAGATCGCTTTGGAAAGTTTGGTATCCGCTAGTTTTAGCAAGGGAAACTTGTTTCTCTGTTCTTTCCTTGCGCTTGTTTTCGTGTATTTCCAGTAATTTTTTTTATGCGATTCATATTGTAGTGTCTGGGCGACAATAAATAATGTCTTACTGTGCTGCAAGCGCATGAATATATCAAGAAAACGAAAAATTCCCATATTATTTACCTTATATTTCCGTCCGATGAGAAGTTCCGAGCAAATGCTATTAAAAGACAAATTTCAGGTTGCTATTTTTCTTTTTATACCAGTGTGTTAGGAATGTGATTTAAAATCCGAATTAAGTTGACGAGCTGTATCTTTGCGGGTGAACCCTGCTCAAGCCCGGCTGCGCAGTAGCAAGGGGGAGGAGCTACCGGCTGCGCGTCATTACCTTGCGTTCTGTCCTTTCTGTCGACCACCCAAAGGGCGAGTAGGTGGCAACTACATAAACGTTTCTTTCTCTCACTCTGTGCGGAGTGGCCAAGGCCACCCGCAAATATACAGCTCGTCAACTCTAGTACGAATTACAGCAGTGAAGAAAGGCACTTCCTACAATTATAATCCCAGTTACACTAGCTTAGTGGTTCAAGCGGCTCCGGCGCCCAGCTAGTATCGTATAAAGTGGGTACCTGGAGGATAAAAGCGGCCAGGGGCGTGGTGCTGATCACATCATCCCCAACCTTCGGCCACGATCAAGATAGTGTGGAGTCCTAACTCCACACCTCCTATACGCCTTCATGGTGTTGTGTAAAGCACATGGGAGCACTTTACTTACGGAGTAATGATCGTGAAATGAGGAAGACGATACTTAAAGTACGGCACATTGAGAGCTTTGTTAAGAAATTTGACCTGAAAAATGGAAAGTTGTTATAAACCTCTATCCCCGAAATTGAGATAGGTAAATTTCCGAATCGAGATTTTAAATTTTTCGGAATCGGATATTTTTGTGCCATCCTTAGTGTGAAGGTAAGATTGCTAGGAAAAATGTTCTGAGTAAGTGTGTCTGTCAGATCGAGAACAAAAATCTTGATTAGTCTTATCATTCGTCTGTTCAATACAAAACAAAAAAAATGTAAATACAAAACAACAGAAAGTATTTGATGTTTTGTCAAGGAAGAACATTTTTTTTCCGAATTCTACATTTGAACCGCAGGATCCAAAAATTAAAAGGACAAATACCACCAAGCAAAAACAATGGATCCAGTGCTGCTCTTTTTCCAATTCTTTCCAGCACTAACCTTGGTAAATTTGTGATTTTGCTTACTTATATTTTTTTTATGCACCATCATATTCATGTATTCTGTGCAAGTTGTGTTGCGATGCTCTTGAATATGTGTCTTTTCTCTTAAAAACAAGAGCGTTGAATGCTATACAGTGTTGGAAATAGCAAACACGCGGAGAAGTCTCATCGAACCCCCAGGCTGGGAAAAAGGCGAGTTTTGACCAAACCTTCAAGAGCGGGGGAAACTAGCGTTCTACGGACCTTGAGTAAACCTAACCTATATAACAATAAAGTTATTACGTCGAAGACGAAGGACGGGGCTTGACCAAAAAAGTCGCACGAGTTTAACGCGTTAAACGAGTTATGGTAACTGGCTGTCCCATAAGTGCTTCCGTGCGTTTCATCATGCTGTCCCAAAAGTCGCATTCCGTGTTCACCAAACGCACGGGCCAGGAGGCTGGTTTGTTCCGTGAGAATCGTCTGCTGCTTCCAGACAACGCGCGTGCTGATCGATTCAAACTGCACTAGTTCGGAAAATGTATTATAATTTTAACAGATAGCGATATGAAGCAACATGCACAAGATGAGTATGTCTATAACCGTTCTTAGAATGTGATTAAAATGAGTAACAGTGCCCACAGTAGATTTTATTTTTGCCATAAGGACATTCCTTCCGCTGGACGCCATGTGGAAACTTTCTCTAAACAAAACGCTGCGCCTGCACTTTCGCGTAGAGTGTCCCGTAAGTCTGTAAAATAACTGGTTTCACCAGATTCACGAACCCAGTTATTTTCGTTGAATCCGTTCGTTTCGTTAAGACTCTCGGAACGCACCCGTTGTTGACCGAGTTTCGTGCGATCAGTTATATCCCTTCATAACAGACAATTGTTGGACGAATTAGCATTAGATGGTGTGCAAGTGCAGAACTGTCCGACCGATAGTGGCGTGAACGGGAATAAACTTAAACAGAAAAGAGCGGGCGGGAGAACTGACTTTTATTTTCATGTAGTATTTATTTACCGAGCGCAATATTCAGTTGAAGAGAAAAGCGGATGTAGGCAATTTTAGTAAAAGGTACGTAAATAGGTGCGATTTCGATTGTATAAATCAATTAAAATTACCAGGTCATACCATTAAAACCATATTTGTCATATTACGTGCTATGATGATCGCAGGAAGAGTACCTTTTGTCTAAAATATGATGCTTACATCTGTACGCATGTTAATGGTTTACAAAAAGTGATCCTTCCTTTTAACATACTTATAAGGTATTTTCTTCCACAATTTTGATAATGAAATTAGTTGAGAAAAATGAAAGTTAACTCCACAAGAATATACTCCCTCTGTCCCATAATTATTGTCCGGTACACCTTTGTATGTTGTCTCATAACAATTGCCCGATATTCAAACTGTGACATTGGTGTATACAGAAGAAGAACATGAAACACGGGAATGAGTCATACAACTTTGTTACTCAAGGATCAGTACAAATTGTGCTTTCCATCTGCCTCTTCGTCTGTCATTTCTGTACTACCATTTTGGCATACCGGACTATAATTATGGGACAGAGGGAGTAATAAAATTATTGTGACAGTATTGTTACTGGTATTAACGTAGTAAAAAGTAGTATCGAAATCATATTCACAAGGTGTGGCCTATAAACAGATACACGAATTTCATTTTTAAATTCACGTACCGTAATTACATGATGACAAAGTACAAACTCCAATAGCTTTCCAAGTGCAATGCTGAGAATTGGACTTCAGGACCAGGTTCCGATTGTGCAATTCCTATTTCATTGCACAGAAGTATTTTCTTCTCGATTTGAGGTCCAAGTGGCTAGAGTCTAGTTTACGTCCTTCTTGCACACTCATTCTTGCCCATTTACATAACTATGCTAGCAGACAGCCGGTGCTCCGGCATCCGTAGGGTAAGTAAGTTTTTTTTTTTACAATTTCTGTCACTAACCATTCACAGGAACGAGGTTAGGTTAGGCCTGTTAGGTTAGGTTCCATTAGCACTCATTTCACCCCTAAAATGTGCTTCATCATCGAAAAAGGTCCTCAGTACATTCAATCACGCATATCCGGACAACATCGGTTTTTCTCGATTTTCTCCTCCAGGAAATTTTTCCTCGCCTTGGGATTTACTTTGTTGAATTCCTTATACAATAACCTTTCCAACGATATATGACACGTATTCCTTATGAAAAGGACGTAAACTAGACTCTTACCGTCCAAGTTCCGATTATGTAATTCTGATATCAGAATAATGCATGTTTTGGAGCCTTTCACCCACTGTACCCCTTCAAGAATCACGTCGGTTTTTTTTTAATCGCTATGTTTTGTGTAATATAAAAGTGGTTCCAGCGTTAGAAAAGCACAAATAACAGATATTTGATCGCAAAGTGTGGTTCACATAAGTAAAAACATGCAATGTCAGAGTACTTTTTCTGCTTTTTGGGTAACAGTTTAGTATATCGGAAACACATTAAAATAGGATATTTTGTGTTTCGCATGGTTCGTACTTACCAATTGTGTATTGCGGAACATACTTCAAGGTGCCATTATGCTTTTTACACGAAAACAAATACAATTTTTAACATACAGAGTGATTCTTTTGATTCCTTTCTTCACTTCCGTAAAACACAATATGGCGGCCACATCTTGACTCATGTTGTGGGTATGCAGTGTTTCCAACCTTCTTCACCAAAAAGTACGTACTATCGTGTTTGTCACCGGTGGAAATTGAACATTATGGACTGGTAGTTGACGGATAGCCCCACAAACCATTATGCACGGTAGCTGACGGATAGCACACGAACCATTCACGGATAGCCCCATGAACCATTTCTGATAAGGTTAGGTTAGGCAAGCACAGTGAAAAAAAAGGGGGAGTTGGAAACACTGACAGGGGGTTATGTCATGAAACGTACGCTGCATCTGGTTTAGGTACGGGAGGCAAATGAAAACAATGGCAATTGTGCGTCGGTGAGATATTTCTCTTGAAAAATACATGATTTCCCATTCAAATATATTCCACGATGAAAGAAAATACTTCGACGAACATTGTAAACCTTAGACAAACTCATTTCCGTAAGTAGTTTCTTCTGTAAAAATGAAGAAATGTGTTTCCGATAAAGTAAAAACTGTTTGTATACACATAGCTAAAGAACATGTCGAAAATAGCTATCAGTACCAAACCTAGCAATCCTAACCTAACTACGTAAAATTATAGCTGCTGTTGTGGAATGTCATTTTGGGCACTATATTCACTTGCGTGAGTAGCAATTTGTTTATGGATATGGACTATTTCTACCATCCACAGAGCATTTCACATATTTGTGTGACTTCTTCATTATGTTGCATTGATTACAAACTAATTACGTGTAAATTATTGATCTGATAATGCATTTACTATTATTTTCAGAGTAAAAAGGAAGATACAGACACGTCGTGGTAAAGAATGCTGTAAGAATGGTGGATTCAGAGAGGTTAGTTCAATATTACCAATATTCATTTTTTGAATTTGTCTAGTGAAGACATATTTTAATAACATTATCAATTTCCTGGCTTTGTAATTGGGTGTTATTCTGTTTGTCATACTTTATGCCATCTCATCATTAGTCAAGAAAAACAATATCTATAAACTTTCTAAAATTAGCATTGCAATCCATTCAGCCTCTTTTGGCCTTGTACAAGGCCACCACTTCTGCACGCTTCTGTTCGATGTCCCTTTTACACACTTTCGTAGCTCTTACTGACTACACCAAGCTTAAACAGGCAACACCTCTGTTTCTACATGTGTTTTACCATCTTGCCACTAGATCATGGTGGGTTTGCAGTGGCAGCAGACAGGCGATCACTTTGGACCAGAACTTATGGCACAACTGGGTATTATGGTCCAAAGTAACGGGAAAAAATCGATTCCCTCCTGACCCAGCAATCAGAAACACAGTCACTTACTGACAAGGGCTGTTACAGCATAGAGCTTGGTGCTTATTGTTTACATTCAATTCTCAGAAGTTTTCAAATATTACTGTGTTCCGCAAATTAACAATGGTTTGAAATTTCCTTTGATTTTTTTATCCCACTACCATTGAACAGCCGTGATAATTCTATATTTAGAAAATAATATATATTAAAATTAAATGATACATGTTAGCAATTATATAATAAAGAACATGACTAAATGTGAAAATATATTTTTTTTCTTGACTGCTTTGAAAAAGACAGGACAGGGATTAAAATGAATGGACTGTCCCAACTAAGTTGGGGCATCTGGTAGCCTTGCATCAAAGGTTGCACAAACTGAACTACCAATATTGCGAACCTGTGTCTCTACACAACAAACATATTAACGTGTGCAAGAACAATATCGATTTTTTTTTTAAAAAATTGAAAACTCGTCCATGTTGTTTTGTGGCTTTTTATATGTTCACATTTAAATATTTCATAGTTTGAGGAGGGGGGGGGGGGGAATGGCCCCTCCCATGGGTACAGGTTCGCCAAATAGTATCAGTTACACGTACTCACGGTAATGATTATTTTAATTCTTTTGTATTGTTAAAATGTTAAAATATATTTTTTATTTTATATTTTTAATCCTTTTGAGATTTAATAGTTCTTTATGAATGGTGGTTCAAATTTCTATTGTTTTTGGTTGTCACCTTGTAATCAAGGGTTTTCAGGTTCAATCCCCCAATGAAAGCACAGTGGTTCAGGTCGTCTCATTTTAAGCTGTAGGTCCAACACCAATTAACGTGTATGAGCATAAAGTGGGCTTAAACAAACCATATTTTACTGCCAGGAAGCCAGATTTTAAAGAAAATGTCTTTTGTAGCGAATCTATTTCAGTTTCGGGGCCACAATGCACTAGGGCAGTGTCTCTCAACTGGCAGGCTGTGGCCCGAGACCGGACCCTGGCATGAATATACCAGGCTACAAGTGTCCATTAAATCAAATGGTTGCCATGTATTTTAAACAAAATTTTATATTTGTCAACAAGTCTAGACATATATCATATTCCATTATTTTTTAATACTCAATTTCAAGGGAGCATATTAATGTATAAACTTTTGAGCAGGGCATTGACTTTTATAAAATGAATTTACCATGCTGTGGTCTCACAACGGTTGAGAACCACTACACTAGGTGGCCAAAATACACCACATCTTGTTCCACAACCAAGTTTAGTGGCTATTAATTCAGATTATACGTGATACACTTGAAATCCAGAATGCAAATATTTTACGCCAAATAAAAATGTAAAGGAGTTTGATACTAGATTTTTGTGTAATTATAAACATTAAGTGAGCCCTATTACATATGTTTTGCTAATTTTCTTCCAGGAAGGAGAACGGTACAGACTCGCTTTCTACCCTGTTTGCCTGGGAGAAAACTAAAGTTGCTTTGGGAGAGCTTGGAAAGCTGCTAAAATGCCATGCATGGTAAGTTCAGTGTGAAGACTGTTAGAAAGAAGAAAGTTTACCACGTATTGTTTTTATTGGATGCAGTAAACACAGTTTTAAGTATTACGTACGTGGAGTTTTGTGTTTCTAAACTGCAGGATTGGATAAGGCAGTGGATGAAACAATAGGCTACAGGGAAAGGAAAAGTGCAAAGAAACCATGGGTTACTGAAAGTATGCTGGAAAAAATGGAGGAACGGAGAAAATGGAAGAATGTAAATACAGAAGAGGGAAGACATAATTACAAGATACTGAATAACCAGCTAAGAAGAGAAACTGACAGGGCAAAAGAACAATGGATGAAACAAAAATGTGAAGAAATTGAAGAACTGGAAAAAAGAGGAAGGTATGACTTGATGTATCGTGAAGTAAACTGCTTGGGCTTCCAAAAGAAGAAATGGAAAACAATGTGGATGATAGAAGACGAGGAAGGATGTGAAATCACAGACAAAAAAGGAATATCGAATGTGTGGGGATAGTACGTTGAAGAGCTCTACCAGAAAGAGAATCGCCCAGACAGTCTGAATGTAGAAAATGAAGACGACGTGCCTGACGATGAGAAAGAATACTATATCCTGAATGAAGAATTTGAGCAAGCACTCAAAGAAATGAGGAATGGGAAAGCAACGGGCACTGATGAAATTCCTGTTGAACTTATCAAATGTCTGGGAGATGGAAAAAGAGAAATACTGCACTTATGCAATGAAATCTATGAGAAAGGGGATTGGCCACAAGATTTCACGGAGACTGTTTTGGTACCTCTGCAGAAGAAAAGCAATGCCAGAAAATGTTCTGAGTACAGGACAATCAGTTTGATATCTCACTCGGCAAAAATTCTTCTAAGAATTCTGAACAGATGCCTATACTCGAAGGTCAGTGGCGAGTTAGAGGAAGAACAGTTTGGTTTCAGGAAAGGAAGAGGTACAAGGGATGCAATTGGTTTACTGAGGGCCATTGGGGAAAGATATTTAGAGAAAGGAAAGGAGGTGTTTGTAGTATTTGTAGACCTGGAGAAAGCCTTTGATAGAGTGAATTGGGTTAAACTTTTAGAAATTCTGAAGAAAATTGGTGTAGATTGGAAAGAGAGAAGACTTCTAAGCAACTTATACATGAATCAACGAGTTAAAGTGAGAACAGGAGACGAAATGACAGAAGGCTGTGAAATTGGAAGAGGAGTACGACAAGGATGCTGCCTATCGCCTACTTTGTTTAATATTTATTTAGAAGATATAGTGAAAACTTGTTTCCAGGGCACAGGAGGTGTCAAATTAGGAGGAAGAAGAATGAACTGCATAAGATTTGCTGATGACATGGCATTATTCGCTGAGGATGAAATAACCATAAATAGTATGTTAGAAGAGTTAAACAGCAGCTGTGAGCAGTATGGGATGAAGATTAATGTAAAGAAGACAAAGGCAATGGTTATAGGACGGAAACCAAGGAATATTAATGTGAGAGCAAACAGTGAAAGAATCCAGCAAGTGGATAGCTTCAAGTACCTCGGATGCACTATAAGCAGTGACATGAGCTGCAACCAAGAAGTGAAAATGAGAATCGCAATAGCAAAAGAAGCTTTCAATAGAAGAAAAAATGTTTTTTGTGGACCCATGGCCATAGGTCTAAGGAAGAGATTAGTGAAATGTTTTGTGTGGAGTGTAGCACTATATGGTGCAGAAACCTGGACGTTGAGAAGAAATGAAGAGAAACGACTCGAAGCTTTTGAAATGTGGACATGGCGAAAAATGGAGCGTGTAAAATGGACGGACAAGGTAAGAAACGAAGCCGTACTGAAAAGAGTTGGTGAAAAAAGATATATACTGGAGACCATCAAGAAGAGGAAAAGAAACTGGTTAGGACACTGTCTAAGAAGAAACTGCCTGCTAAGAGATGCCTTGGAGGGAATGGTTGAAGGAAGAAAAGTCCGTGGAAGAAAGAGATATCAGCTTATGGATGATATTAAATTAACTGGGTCGTATGCTATTACGAAGCGTAAGGCAGAGAACAGGGAAAGCTGGAGATTGCAGTGAAAAACCTGCCAATTAGGCAGAAAACAATGAATGAATGAATGAATATATATATATATATATATATATATATATATATATATATATATATAAAATCAAAGAAGGTAAAAGAAAACACTCACCGGACAGTAGAAAAATTCAAAATTTTCGCTAATTTCATAGCATCATCGGTGTGAGGAGAAATAGACGGAACCGGAAGTTGAATTTTTGAATTTTTCTACTGTCCAGTGAGTGTTTTCTTTTACCTTCTTTGATTTTTACTTAGCCCTTTTGGCCCTCCTTGCTTTTATCCATTATATATATATATATATATATATATATATATATATATATATATATTATTAATTTCAAAGTCTGCCTGCCTTCATTCACTAAGGATAGTGTCTGGAGCGGAGATGGTAACATGTCACTTCTTTGTTTGTTCTCGGGAACAAAAGCTGTCTGGCAAAAATCAAAGAAGTGACACGCTACCATCTCCACTCCAGATGCCATAACCTTAGTGAATGAAGTTAGTGAGCCTTCGAAATTAACGTATTTGCTGCTGTATAAGATTCACCCTTCCCCCTTTTGTGTACACATTTTTGAGGAAAAATGAATTTACAGCATTTTAAGTATAAAGTAATATGTAGTGTATTTCAACAAATAACTTACCTAATCGAACTGTAAGAACAGAATACATTTTAATCTTCTTCGTCACACCACAAGGAAGCAAGAAAGAAATCGTCTAATTCAGAACAAAGAAAATTTCCAGAAATGAAGGTAATCAAAAACTGAGTATCTATATAAGATGCACCCTGTTTTTCAGACCTGTTTTTAAAGGAAAAAAGTGCATCTTATACGCCGGCAAATATAGTAATCGGGGGGAAAAAAACTATCCAATTTGGCAATGTGGAAACACAAAACCTTACATTTGTTTTTACTTCTGATAAACTGTGATTTTATTTTAAAACAACAGTATTTTTATTGGTACTTAAATTGCCAACAATGTCTCATTCTTTTTAACAGTCACTGAACTCTAACTTAAGTTGTGACATTGTTCTGATAATATCTAATGGCCAGGATTTCTTTAACCTGTTAAGTGTGGAATTTTCTGAACAAGTCACTACTGGAATTTTTTTTAGCAGAATCCTGTTGAACAACATTAACTGAAATGAAACACCCGTATTTTCTTGCCTTATACTTGTATGCAATATTTTTTTTTTTTGTACAGAATTACTTAATATTATATGGCAATATAAATAATACATAGCATATCAGCAGGTTTGTACTTCAGGTTCATGCAGAATAAATCTTTCTGGTGTAAAAGTTATTGAAACAAGTGGAACTCAGTGTCTGCATCACACAAATTTTGTTTTTGAGGCATATTTCAGTTTTCTATTATGCATAGACTACACCACACGAGAGCAGACAACTTTTCTTACATCTAACTTATTTTCATTTTCTTCTCTTTGTCTTTCTTTTTTTTCTAGAGCTAGTATAATCTCACTGAACTCTAACTTAAGTTGTGACATTGTTCTGATAATATCTAATGGCCAGATATGTTATGTTCTCAACGTCTGGGCAAGTACCGTATTATGCATGAATAATGAACATGCATGCATGCTGTTTTTTGATGGGGAAACCCATAAACAATTATATCTCGTATATAATATGCAGTACAAGTCAGGTTTAAGAAATGGCTTTCTTAGTTGTAGGTCGTAAAGCTGTTGCTATGCTGATACACATCCCTTGTGGTGGGAGATGCATGCTCGAATTCTACCAGAACAGCGTGGCGTTTCTTTCCGTGGTGTTGAAAAATGTTCCGTTGCAAATTGAAAAATCGTTTTTGACAAAAACATAAAATGTTTAAAAACACATTGTAATGTCAATTTTTCATGTTTTTGAAAGGTGAGAGGTGCATTTTGATCCATATTTTGTCACGAAATAATGCGAAATGAACTGCAAAATGCGAAAAATGCTCTTAAACACAAAATTTAGAGTTTATTTGTATGAATAGGAAAATAGCAAATATCTACAGTGACTTAAAGGTGATTGATTGATTGCCTTACTGCGAGGTCTGCAACTTTGATATACTAAATTTTGCTGTTTTTTTGTTTGAATGGGACAGCATTGTTAAGATGTCTCACTACATTAGAAAATTGTGGCCTAAATGTGAATCTCTTATTCATGGCCAGAACAATGTGGCGAATACCACCTTAGTGAATTCTGAAAACGTATTTACCTCCATTGCACATCAAATTGAGTCATGAAAAATGTTGTGAAAGCAATTGATAAAACTCTACTTCATTTAATTAATTGAAATCTAAATTTCCCGTCACTGATACAAATCTGAAAGACGAAATTTTTATTGGGCCACAAATAAAATCACTAATCGCTGACGAATATTTTAAAAAACTGTTAAATCGACTGGAAAAAGCAGCAACAATTTGTGTTGCAATTTTCTTGGAAATCATAAAGCAGAAAACTATTGTGATATAGTGAATGATCTTGTGAATTCATACAAAGCTATTGGATGCAACATGTCTTTGAAAATTCACTTCTTAGACTCCCACCTAGAAAATCTTCTTTCTGTCAGTGATGAGCATGGCGATCGTTTTCACAAGCCGATTTCTACAATGGAAGAAAGGTGCCAAGGCAAATGGAGTCCACGTTAACTGGCTGACTACTGCTGGACCATGAAGAGAGAGTATCTCAAATGCAAAATATGCCCGCAAATCATTATCTTGAAAGTTTTAAGTAAGCCAGAATGACATATTTCTTTATTGTATAGATTTACGTTAAGTACCGATTTCATAATACTTTACACCTCTGTCACACAAAAACCCTGCCTTATGGAAAAAATATATTCGCATTCAGCATGAAAAATACTTCTAGATTCAGTTAATTTTGTTCTTGCGAAAGAAATAAAGTTCATTTTTGTAGACCAGTGTTATCATTATCAGTTAATAAGATTAAACACGAAGTACATGTACTAGTTTTTCATATATACACACACAAACAAACAAGTTATATCATGCTGAATACAATATACATAATACAAATTTCTTATTAATTTATTTAATTTTATTTGCTATATTCGAGTTTTTCCAATAGTAATTTCATATTTCCATGTGTCTCTTTCACATCAGCTGCATGCATCGTTGTCTTGTAATCAAGGGGTCCCGGGTTCGATTCCCGGTGGAGGCACATAGGGGTTCGGATCCCACTTTAAACTAGGTCCAGTCCCGATGTCACGTACACAAACTGCATTGTTGTTGTTTCAGGTAGAGAATCATAGATGGAAGCATGCAAAACGAACGACGCTTATATTTGATAATGCATAAAGCAGTTTAGAAAGTGGGACAGAGATGGCAGCACTCAAGAAAATGTCTACCATTGTAAAAATAGAAAAAGGAAAGCGCTGATGTGGTGAAATAATGATTGTAAATATTGATACTAATTATAATGGAAGAAATAAATGAACGTAGCACAATAACAGGATATAAATAAGGTGGAAAGGGTAATTAATATTCAGTAATAGCATAAGTGATCATTATATAAAAGTAAAGAAGTCGAATTATGTAATTATGATTCTGGGTCTATTACGGTTCCCACGAACTGAGAGTTTTGTGCGGCTTTTGGGTTGTTTTCCCAGGTGTAGCGCCATTTCACGGCAGGCACCCAAGCACTTTTGGTAGGCGCATCTATTGCAGCTCCAAGTTAAGGTTAGTGCTAGCCAGGTGGCGATCTTTAACTAACCCCTTTCTCTTTGTTTGTCTGGGAGATCGATTTTCTTAATATTTCTGTCAATTTGGATAAGATCGACAAAGAAAAGAAAGAAGAAAAATACACAATATATAATAATTACAAGAAGAAGAAGCATTAGTAATTACAAGAAGAAGAAGCCTTAGTAGTTATAAGAAGAAGATGCCTTATTAATTACAAGAAGAAGAAGTCTTAGCAATTATAAGAAGAAGTAGTCTTCAAAAACCATTAACATAACCACTACTTTCTGAAGGTATAACATGTTTTCACCTATTACATAGTATTTCAGGTACTTGCGGCTACATACTGGATTCGTTGTTTCACAACAAAATCTTCCTTACTAGTCATAAATGACAAAAAATTTACCGGTCTTGGCAAGAACTACCACTTCAACGCCCTCTGTACGCAGCAGTTTGAACATAACTGAGACCTTATATTTTATGTTATTTACTTAAATACCTTTAATCCTAACAAAATTATAAGGATTCCTGGTTGTAGTGAATAAAATAATCTTTCATACTGGTAAATTTCTTAATTACCAAATCTATATTAGTGGTACGGTTGAGTCTGGCAATTTGGGCCTATTCTTTAACATGAATTTAGAAACCCCTTAAATAATCTATTCTGAAGAGTCAGATCAATACATCTTCACTTCTAATCCTCAGCAGTAAGGTGGAGTCAAATATCTCCAATTTACTAACTTTTTATAAGCGTCAGACATATTCCTAAGAATACATTATTTCCTCTACTGTAAATTTAATGAATTGGAGTTACGTTCCTCTGGCTTTCACACGACAATTTGTATTTTTGTTAATTAGCATTGCATTTCTGCCACTTTGGCCAATCGCAACCATGAGGATTAGTGATTTGATGAAATTGGTGAGGGGATATTCACAAAGAACACCTATGCCCTCACCAAGATTTGAACTTGGGAACTTTGGTAGAAGATTAAAAGTTGAGCATGGGTGTATCAGACCCAGAACCCCTTGATTACAAGTCACAATATTACATCAGGAAGGAGGCTGAACTGGTATTTGAATATGTGTGTTGGGCATTCTATATTAATTGTCTGTCACTGCACCAACCTCTGACCTCTCCACAACTTAGGCCTTTTTTAATTCATGTTTTGAGAAGTCAAAGATGGATAGCAAATTAATATACTGAAAAGAAGTACTCTGTTATCCCCGAAAATGATTTTTTTATGATTTTCTATTAATTTTGATGACCACTGAATAGAATATCCTAAAAAACAGTTTCACATATAAGTGAATAGTTCTTTCCTTCATGTTGATGCAGGTGCGACTTACGTAGAAAAAATTATCAGAACAACTTCCGACATTTCATAAGAGGCCTCCTCAGTCTCCTGTACAGCGTCTACCGAGCCACTCCTGGAAAAGTGGTGGTTTTTAACAAATTCCGAGTACTGTTTTAGCATTTTTATGGATACATCAATCAGGATTTTAACGTAATGGTAGTAATAAGGCACTTTTACATGTTCAGCAGCCTTAAGTAATTTTTTTTTAACCTTTTTACCTATTTTTACCATACCTCTTGATCCACGCCTTATCTGACGCAACCAAAGTCATAATTAAATTGGCATAGTATGTATACCTGATGAAGGGATTAGTTATATCCCGAAACGTAGTTTTACGGAAACCACATACTCACCAACCTAAGTACTTTTAAGTATTTTATAAAAAAGAAATTATATTGTACTGATAAAATAGTTCTTTCAAGTATGTTGGATCTCTATGTATTTTTTTTATGTCCAATCCTGTCATAGCACAGCTTTTTGTTTTGGAGTTGATACCCTTGGACATGTAAACACTAATGACTAGCGCTTAGAATGTCAATGTGTAATATTATGATATTATGATTTTAATAAAGTAGTTTTATCTACTAAAATGATTACTAATTTTCATTTTCATTCCAGATAACATTTTCTGTACAATTATTGTTGTCTTTATTTCAGTAAATGCATAGCAAAAGACCCACAAGAATACACGATGTGTGGCCATTTCTTCTGCAAGTCCTGCATCAAAGGTTATGCAACCACTTGTGCAGTGTGTGGTGTTCCGTCAAAGGCTTGTGAAATTGTTTCTGATAGACTAATCGGCAACACAATTGAACAGTGGGAGTACATTTCAAAGCTTCTTAATATTGGGTAAGTTTGGATGATTTTGACTGTCTGAAGTTATGTGCCTGTTTCTACTTTTATCCGTAGGGGAGAGGATTTTTAGGTAAAAACATATTTATTTTTTTTGTCATACTTAGTAGCAGTGCCGACCACAGGCTGTAATGTAATCTGCAGTCTTATTTGACATAAAAATGCACATAGAACCATGTGTTTCATTAAATCAGAATAATTAACATACTATTGTAAATTTTTGCATTGTTGCCAGTCAAATTTGAAAATCTCAGAGAATTTTAAAATGATAAAATTCTCAGGGAAAATCCTCTAGTTAGTCATTGAGTCCAAAGGAGGCTCATCTGAAGAACTAAAATATACTCTTACACTAATAATTACAACTTCTGTAACTTGCTTCATACAAACTATTTAGAAGATATAGACTTTAGATATATGTTAATTGTAAATCACAGATTGATATTATAAACTTCTGTTTGACAAACGTGTTCTGTATATATGCACATCCAGTCTTACCATAGATATTGTCACTCGGTTTTGAATGAAATAATAAAAAGATCCTTTTAAGATATTGTAATATCCGGTGCATATTTTATATGGATCTATTTTGAACACAATAGGTCATTGTTCAAAATGACCACCTTTGACCCTTACACATGCTGTAAG
Organism: Lepisma saccharinum; assembly: GCF_977018435.1. Classification (NCBI taxonomy): domain Eukaryota; kingdom Metazoa; phylum Arthropoda; class Insecta; order Zygentoma; family Lepismatidae; genus Lepisma; species Lepisma saccharinum. The sequence continues at coordinate 40,840,629 of NC_139242.1, read as the reverse complement.
TCTTTGTGTGGCTACTCACCACTTGCATTATGCCAGTGGCGTATTCTCCATGCTACCATGTTTACCACTGTTAAATAAAAACTTTTTTCATATATTTTTATACACTTAGCTTTAACACATGAGTAATTGCTCATTATATATCATGTAAACTTTTAAAACAAGCTTCTAAACCAGAATTTAAGTAAATTATTTAAAGAACTTAAAGACTGATTTATGTACGCCCAATTGTTCTCCATCACGCTCTTCTGACAACCTGGGTTCCTTCCTGATTGTAGGCAGTGAGGGTGAGCTAGCTAAGAGCAGGGTTGCTACGCGACTGGAAAACCTGGAAAACAGGGAAAAGTCAGGGAATTTGGTTGGTCAGGGAAAAGTCAGGGAATAGTCAGGGAATTGTGCATATTTTCTGGAATTTACGAGCATTTTGGAGTTGCAGGAGAACCAGTTACAAAATGAACGAACGGTTCATTTGCAGTTCCGAATTCGGTTGTTGTGATTCCAGTCCCCCCCAAAAGATTCATTTCAGAAACTTGTTCCTCTCGTCATTATAACTTCTAGTCTGTTACGTACAAAATTATGGTTCCTTCGCATTTCGATTCTATATTTATTCACTCTCGGATCTTGGATCCGTTCATTTTGAGACTCGTTCTTCTGAAACTGTTCAAGACCGGAATTTGGAGAGGCGTGAGATTTTTCCTTAGAGACCAAGCTACTCAAGATGAAACCTACGCACCAGCCATCCTCAGAATTTCTTAAGGAAAAATGTTGCTTTAGCTTTATGTGTGGTGAGGAAATTTTCTTTCTTCAAGAACACACCCGTTCGGAACCCGTTCTCTTTTGATACGTGAAGCGGAGCAGGTTGGTGTTCGTACAGGTCATTGGTTTTGGATCTGCAATAAAGCTTGAAGAGCAGAATTTCACGTAACTGGCTGTGGTTGACATCACACTGGACGGGTGCGGATGCCGAGTAAAAACAAAGGGACTCAGTACTTCGTTCCCCCCATGAACCCGTTCTGTGAATTTGAGTCCATCTTTTGCGACCCGTTCAGTGGTTGACGCCACACTGGATGGGTACGGATGCCGAGTAAAAACAAAGGGACTCTCAGTACTTTGTTCCCCCAATGAACCCGTTTTGTGAATTTGAGTCCTTCGTTTGCGACCCATTCAGAAGCAACCTGATCAACTGGTTCATTTACTCGTTGTCGTAGTTTTTACATTGCAGAGATGTGTTACACCCGATAAATTAGTGATTTTATGCAGTATCAGTGACGTCATTATTCGAATATGCACGTGTTTTGTGCATGTAGAACGAATTTATTTTTAAAAAAACTGGTGCGAAATAGAGGAATTAAACGTACGCTGGTCACACATCGTTGTTAATATAGAAAAGGAAAGTTAAAAATTGTACTTACGTATGTGAGTATAGTGCTCTTATTGTAGAACGACGTTTCAGAGATTGACTATCTCTTTCCTCAGGTTCGTATAAAAACTAAGTACTTGGCATAGTACTGCGTCAAAAATGTAATATGAGGATTGTGGTTAAGGGTTGGTTAGGGTACATTTAAAATATTAAGTTTTTGCTATTAGAAGTACGTAAAAACCAAGTCGTTCCCTAATAAAACTTGTACAGTAGACCTATTCACAGGTAAAAAAGTTAAAAAAGTTAAAATTCTAAAAAACCTGCATAAATCACAATGCAACCTGCAGGTTTGGCCTTTCCTACCCAACTGTGATTATCTATCCACATGAAGGTCAATTCTCAATGAATATTTCCCCTCCCCTTAATTTTCTCGTTTCCCCTTATTACGTCACAAATCCAACGTGAATTCACGTTCCTCTCTTGCAGCTTGCATAACTTCCGGAGTGACGTGGAAACCGATATTGGGTTCAATCTTCCAGGCTTTATCCCATTTTTTGAGGAAATTGATCCACCCTTCTTCCAAATTTCCTTCGTCCCTATTAAGATTACTCTTCCCCCCCCCCCTACAAATACTCGCTGTCTCATACACATTTCTTCCTAATTTCCTCACCTCTTTTCTGATTACCTCTTTTTTTGCGATTCTATGCCCACTTTCCAAAATATGTTCTGAGAGACCCGTTTTGGGAACTTTTTCCCTTATGTCCTTTTCATGCTCGCTCCATCTTTTACCCATATTTCGGCCCGTCTGTCCTATGTACTCCTTCCCGCATTGGCATTCTATTCGATAAACCCCCTTCTGTTTTTCCGGTATTTCCCTAGTTGTCTTTCCTTTCTTATAATCGGTGAAGTATTTTTCTACATTCTTTGGTGCTTTCATCCCGCAAACGATTCCAAACGAGAGAGATTTTGGAATCGTTTGCGGGATGAAAGCACCAAAGAATGTAGAAAAATACTTCACCGATTATAAGAAAGGAAAGACAACTAGGGAAATACCGGAAAAACAGAAGGGGGTTTATCGAATAGAATGCCAATGCGTGAAGGAGTACATAGGACAGACGGGCCGAAATATGGGTAAAAGATGGAGCGAGCATGAAAAGGACATAAGGGAAAAAGTTCCCAAAACGGGTCTCTCAGAACATATTTTGGAAAGTGGGCATAGAATCGCAAAAAAAGAGGTAATCAGAAAAGAGGGGAGGAAATTAGGAAGAAATGTGTATGAGACAGCGAGTATTTGTAGGGGGGGGGGGAGAGTAATCTTAATAGGGACGAAGGAAATTTGGAAGAAGGGTGGATCAATTTCCTCAAAAAATGGGATAAAGCCTGGAAGATTGAACCCAATATCGGTTTCCACGTCACTCCGGAAGTTATGCAAGCTGCAAGAGAGGAACGTGAATTCACGTTGGATTTGTGACGTAATAAGGGGAAACGAGAAAATTAAGGGGAGGGGAAATATTCGTTGAGAATTGACCTTCATGTGGATAGATAATCACAGTTGGGTAGGAAAGGCCAAACCTGCAGGTTGCATTGTGATTTATGCAGGTTTTTTAGAATTTTAACTTTTTTAACTTTTTTACCTGTGAATAGGTCTACTGTACAAGTTTTATTAGGGAACGACTTGGTTTTTACGTACTTCTAATAGCAAAAACTTAATATTTTAAATGTACCCTAACCAACCCTTAACCACAATCCTCATATTACATTTTTGACGCAGTACTATGCCAAGTACTTAGTTTTTATACGAACCTGAGGAAAGAGATAGTCAATCTCTGAAACGTCGTTCTACAATAAGAGCACTATACTCACATACGTAAGTACAATTTTTAACTTTCCTTTTCTATATTCTGGATTTGTGAGTAACATGCGACAAACCTATAAAATGACATCGTTGTTAGGTTAGGAATGTTGGTTTGGTACCGATAGTAATTTTACGTATTTTTTGCGTGTAGAATGAAATTTTGCTGAAAAGTGGTTTAGGAAGGTCAGGTTTCGTTGTCTTACAATTAAAATAAAGACCCTGTACTAAGGTTCCGATTAATTTCTACATTCAATCCCACTAGTTTACGATACTTACTGTCGCTTGTCAACCGGAGAATACCTTTTCCGTGGGAAGCGTGTATGATTGCGTAAGGTCATTTTGAAGTTGTTTTTTTTCAACATAAATAACTTTTTTCGAATCCAAATAGGGCTCATTATTTTAAGGAAGGTTCAAATTTCGTGTCACAATGAATGCCAAAATTCTATGATAATTAGTCTTCCTGCTAGGAAACTTTGAAACAAAAAAACCAACATAAAACATTCGGAACTGTTACCTTTTAGTAGACAGATTTCGATATTTTCCCGTAATATAAAATTGGTTCCAGCATGTGGAAAACTCAAATAATGGAGATATTTGATTCCAAAGTATGGCCTGCATATATATTTCTTTTAGGTGTATGGTTGGTCACCGGTCCCATTCACGTGCTGAATTTCCGAAATATGTACTATTTTCAATAAATTAAAAAATATAATCATTAAACTTATTTCATATTTTCTAAAGGTACATGACCTAATTTTGTGTTGGTTCTCATTTGTATTGATATAATTAAGCTTGTATACAAGTTACATTGTAAAGCTTTGATATATGCCGCATTTTTATTGATTTTTTACACAACCTTAATTGTAATGACTTAGTAAATGGGGAAGTACAATAGTTATTTATTTTTTCATTGAATAGCATTATATAAATCACTTGGTAAATTTTCAGCTAGTAACTGTGTATATTCATATTCATAATAATTTACGTGCCTGCATATTTAATTGAAAAACATGAGGTTAAAAAGCAAAAATCATGATGACAAATATGTCTGGAAAAATTTCATTTCTGGTCTGGAAAACCTGGAAAAGTCAGGGAATTTCATAATCAAAATATCGTAGCTACCCTGTAAGAGAGAGTGGCTATGTAAAAACACATTGACTGTGGGGTCAGTTCCACTGCTGAAAACAGCATTGGCAGGAGATAGTAGCTTGTTCCTTTCTCTATTTGTGTCACACTTATGTTGCTATGAGGGGAAATTTCCCTTGGTGCAGGGAAATGTAGGTCCAATTTTAGGTGAATAGAGGAGATTTTGTGAAAACTAGAAATTGCTGGAAAATTTGAAGTTGTCCGACTTTTGTTTTACTTGCATGCTTGCATTGATATTTTATTTCTGTTAATCTTGATTCAGTATATAATAAATATATGCAATAAATAAGAATTGCTGTGGTAAACCAGGTCAAATTTTCAGAATACGCCACTGGATTATACACTGTATTGAGATGGAAATCTGCCACTGTCCTCACAAGAGAGCACTTAAACTGACAATACTTGGGTGTCTTTTCTTGCAAGCCATGTGTCAAAATGCAGTCCACAATTTCTAGACCAGGGAGTTGAGGTCTGGACTGCCAGATGGCCAATCTGAGGTGGAAATGAACTCTGGCACATTTGTCTTAAGCCACTGCTGGGTTGCTTGATCCTTATGAGTTGATGCAGAATCCTGCTGAAAATCCCACTCCTGAAGATGAAAAAGAGTGTTGCTGAGATCCTTTATCATTGTCTTCAGGACTGTCTTCCTTAAGAGAATTTTTTAGAAAGGATTATTCAGTCTCTCTGGGAGAAGTTTGAACACCACGGGAGGATCCATCTTCCAAAGTTGTGACAGAATTGATTGTAAGACTGGGTATGTAATGTGTTTGAAATGTATTTTGTGTGCTATAATACAGTGTGCCCACAACCTTAGTCCTTAATTATATGAACAAAAATGTCATTTTATTTGTGAATTAGTTTTGTTATTGACTGATACTGATATACTACTGTACAAAACTGATCTGATATAAAATTGCAAATATTCCTTGAATGTTCGATGAATGGTTAATGCATGTAACTGGGTGATTGCAGTACCTTTTTGCCTTTGAAAAGGAACTGCTTAATTAGTCATTTACTTTACAAACCTTGTTTTTATTCATAAAAATAATAATAAAAGAGCAGAACATTTCACTAAGTTACAGACTATATATAAATATACCATATCGGTAATGTTAGTGATAATACAGCACCATAGACCATTGTAAAATATATTTAAATTAGTAATGTACTGGTATTTAGTAGTCTGGAAAGAATAAGAGAATTCTGGAAAACTCAGGAAAAATGCAGTTTGAGTTCACGTGGGACCTCTGGATATGGTAGAGTCGGCCTTGTATTGGAATGTATTGCATATTAAGGCCACTCCAGTGCAGGAAATAATTACTTTTAAATATGGCTGAGCCGATACCATTTTGAACCGATACCGATGCTGATACTCACACCGATACTTGAAAATTGAAATAATTGAAAGTTGTTCAAAATATTATATTGATTAATATTTGTGTGTAAGGATTCCACTCTAATTAATATGCATTAATTTAACGATCTTTTGTTTTAAAATGTTCAAGAATTACATCAGACTATTAAATTACATGTTATGTTATTACAAAATTCAGGTTTTCACACAAAACTGGTACAAAGTAAAAAAGAAACTTCAAATTTTGCATAATTTCCAGGATAATTACACTCCACAAAAGTGTCGTGCGGTATTTTTTGCAGAGCCCTTGAAAGATCAAAATACTGAAAAAGTATCTGTAATTAAATTCCAACCAATACTTTACGATACCAATACCACTGATATCGAAGATACCGATTCATCAGCATCGGCTCAGCCCTACTTTTAATCCAATCTTGTATTTATTAATAAATGAAATGCTTTAAAATGTGTGGCTTTATCTCAGTTGCATTCCTGGCTTTATTAAACCATTTGCCTCCCCCTCCATCCAAACATAAAAAGCTGGCTTCTTAGAAAAAGGGGCTGGTGCCTGAATTATTTAGTTTTTCTACCGCTGCTAAAGTTAGTGATTTTTGTACTTTCTATACATTCATTGTGCATTTTTACAGAAAAGATAAGCCTGAAGAGACAGATCATACTTCGAGTAGAGGAGAGGAGCGGGATAATGAAAATGTGACTCATGCTCAAAGTAAAGGTTCAACACCCAAATCAAAACAACGGCAGAGCAGAGACAGTGCCAGGTCAAACAGCAGGCAAAATAAAAATTCCCCTTCAGTTGAGAAGCCAGTGCGACAAAGTGACGTTGAAGCTGCCAATTCTAGCGAGAAAGTTACTGGGAAAGTTCTTACTCGCAAGAGCATCAATGCAGAGAAGCAGCCCAAAGGACAGAACAAGAGGTCCTCGGTTCCAAGCCCAAGTACAGATTCACATCATCTCAAAGCATGTCAGAGTGCAACTACAATTCCACATACACCATCCTCAAAGAAATATAATAAAGAATCTCCCAGTACGCCAATTCAAGTAAATTTAAGGAATAGGAACTTAAATTGCGAAACCCCATGCAGTTCAACGAAGAGTCCGAGATCCGAAACGCCTGCGCACATGAAGAAGAATGCTAAAGGAGAGACTCCATTGCATGTGGCATGTATTAAGGTAAGTTTCACTTCCTCTATTGTGATACTTCATTTTATTACAGCTTAACCAGGGAGAACGTGCGTGATGACATCTTACGTGAAGAGGCGTGAGTGGTCAAAATGACTGCGCTCGAATATTTAGGTCTATTGAGCTTGTTTCATGATATTTTTAATTAGTGTCTTTTTCGTTTCTTTTATATATTTTTTTTATTTTAAATACAATGTATAAAGCTGGTATGAGTTTTCAAAAGTTTAATACAATTTTTTTTGAAAAAATGTTTTGTTCTATATTTTGTAAGAATATATGAGTGGCACGTCAAAAAAAAAGGACCGATTTGTTATTACAGAGAATAAAATCAAGCGAGAAAATTTTTATTTTGATGCTATACCAGTGCATACCCTGGCTATTTTTCTACAGTCACCATAACGCTCCAAGCATTTTTGATACCATGTAACAAGTTTATGTAGACCCTCTACGTAGAAATCTGCCACCTGGGATCTCAGCCAGTCGAGAACTAATGTCTTGAGAACTTCACTATCATCAAAATGTTGTGAAGCAAGCTACTTTTTGAGATGAAGGAACAGAAAGTAATCACTTAGGGCACGATCGGGACTGTATTGGTGGGTGATTAAAACGTTCCCATCGGAATTTTTTAATTGTTGCAACAGTATGGTCAGCTGTATGTGGGCGGCCGTTGTCGTGAATAAGCAGAATTCCGGACTGTAACATTCCTCTTTGCTGGTTTTGGATTTGGATGGTTTTCTGTAAATGGCAAACAATTCCCGCTGAATGTCAGCCGCACTCAGTCCTTTTGCATTGAGAAATCTAATCAGCAACCTCATCTCACATTTGGCTGGATTTTCTATTACAGCAGCCATTTCAACTTCCTGCTACTCGCACGTACGCACCTCCACACTGAGAAATATAGCTCTGTTGCAGGCACAGAATACTAAAGCATGCTTCCATGCATGCACAGCTTCCATCAGTTTTGCCAGTCCCAAAAAAAAAAAAAAAAAAATATTGTCCCTTTTTGTTTGACATGTGCCTCGTAGAAGGCCAAAGAAACACGATTTTACAAAAGTTTAATAGGTAATTGTTTTTTTTATTTATTTTATTTTTGGAAGAATACAGTAGGGTCATTCCATGAGAAATCACCCAATTGAAAGACAAGAAGTTGCTTCATAGGCACAGAAAATAACTGTTACCATTCTTACCTGCTCGGGAAGCATAAACATCTTTAGAGAATGTAATATGTTGTAATGGAAAAAAACTCTCCAATTTGGCTAATTGTTTGATAGTAAGTCCCAGGTTTTACCACAATGAAAATCGTTTCACAGAATAATCAATACATGTTCAACAAGATATTAAAAAATCAGAAAGGTAATATTGTTCATAATAAAAATATCATGTTTCAATATTCAATGCATGAACCGTTGTTTCCACTAGCACCTTAAAGCACCCTAAAGCACTCACAAATTTCCACTAATATGAGTACACATAATATTGTTAGAAATGTTGAATACATGGGAGAAGCATTACTATGATGTTTATCCTCTTTTAGCTCACAGAACTTGTCCCAAGACCCAAGTTTTTGTGCAGAATGCACTGCTTTCTTGACTATTTTTTTTTTAAAAAAATCATATATTTGTTGTTCTACCCCCTATGCAGGAGTAATTGAAAGCAGGCATTATTTTTTCGAAAACTTGACTTTGTTTAAAAATGGTGGCATTTTTTGTTTCATGACTTCAGTCATTTTGCACCTTTGCAGAGAGTTGCGATAATCATAACTCGGCTAAGAAAAATGATAGAAAGCTGTGTTATAAAAACATTGTTTTCAGTACATTTCAAGCTTTATTTTATGCTGTTTTTTTTTGTTTTTTTTTTATACCATCTGTAATGAAAATGGCTGAAATTTAGGGCCAAAATGGATATTCAGTTTTGAAGTAAAATCAAGGTTTAGAATTTTCTTTAGTAGGGAAGTAATGTCATATCAGAGCTATAATTTTTTAGAGGAAACATACGTATACATCCAAATGATGAAAAGATTCTCTTGGGCTACCGACCAGTTGAGAAGATTCCAAGCTTTCGAGATCTAACGTCACTCTCATCTACTACCCTGAAAATGCTTGGAATCTTTTCCACAACTCGCCTGGTTGAATCTTTTCATCCTTCATCACCAGCAAAGCTTCAAGACTTACTTCATATACATCCAAAATTTTGGCAGAAAATATTTGAGCTCTGCTACTGGTTCCCTCTTTTAATTAAAGCTCTTTGAAAATGCTTGTTTTTCATTTTTTATTTCCCTGGGGCACATGTCAGAGTGATTCGGATCCCACTTTAAACCATAGGTCCAGTCCCGATTAGCCTTACTGTGCATAAAGTGGACTTCAAACACCAACTCACACCAAACCATTTTTTATTTCAAAATTTGAGCCCCTATACTTCTGGTGGGGTACGTATTAGAAATTTGATATTTACAGCACAAAGATTACTCTATGAGAGGTACCTGTAAAAGAATCTAGATTGATATTCTATGGATAACTGGGAATTTGGGCAAAAACAAGTAAATTTATGTTACTGGTTACAAATTAATAATTACTTTTAATGAACTATCATGCAATTAAAATTATTGTATTTATTAATTACTCCATGCAAATGCCATAGTAAGTCCATTAGTAGCTATTATGAATGAAAAGGTATGCAAGGCAGAGGCTTGTCTGAACAAGTTAAGTATTAAGACATGCAAGTGGAATACCATTTGTGGAAAGCTGCAATTACTCCAGTAGCCAGTCTTGATCCCTTGATTGACCTGAATTGTTCCAAGTTTAGTGAATTTCCGAATTTGCATATTTAGCAGGACTAGCAATAGAAATGTTAGGGTTCCAGGAAAACATGAAATCTGATATATGACTTTTCACAAGATATCTTTGTGATTGTGTAAACAAACATCTATCCTAAGAAAATGCAAACTTCGTTTAATGTCAAGAGAAGTAATAACCTCTTTACCGTCATTGGAATTCTTTTTTGCCCAATATCATCATACAAAATGTCGATGTTGCGTAGCTTGGAAAGTAAGAGACACCTACATCAGTGTGGTATTTCTAGTTGTGATACCGAGAAAGGGATTCTCTTTTCAATTGTACAAATTGCCTGTTCTAATACTTAATGCAATCTTTTTACAAGAAAATCAGTGCGAGAAGAAACAAAATACCTTTTTTCTTGAAAATATGACACTTCCTGTGCAAGAAAAGATTTATAAGAGAGAAAGGATGCTAGCACAAGAGGGAGGGAGTGAAGCACTTGACAGCTTGAAGCTTCCCACTAATGGTATTCATCTTGCATGTCTTAACCTGTTCAGACATACCTGCCTTACACATCTTTTCATTCAAAATTTCTACTAATGGACTTACTGTGCCATTTGCATGATGTAATTAATAAATAGAATAATTTTAATTGCATGATAGTTCATTAAAAGTAAATATTTATTTGTAACCAATTTTTTGCCCAAATTCCCCCTGTTATCCATGGAATGTCAATGTCAATTTTTTTTTTTTTACAGGTGCCTCTCATAGAGTACTCTTTGTGCTGTATATATCAAATTTATATTAGGTACCCCACCAGAGATATACGGGCTCAAATTTTAAAAAAAATAAATAAATGAAAACAAGCATTGTTAAAGAGCTTTAACTAAAAGAGGAAATATAAATATTTTCTGCCAAAACTTTGGATGTACACCTTTCCTCCAAGAAATATTATAGCTCTGATATGACATTACTTCCCTACTAAAGAAAATCCTAAACTTTGATTTTTCTTAAAAATTGAATATTAATTTTGGCCTTAGATTGTGGAAAAAGGTACAGGACATAACATAAAGCTTTAAATGTACTGAAAACAATGTTTTTTTACCACAGCTTTCTATATTTGTTGGACAAGTCTAATATTACATATTTGTCATATTGAATCAAGTATCTATCAGTAAAAATAATTGGAATGAAATCCATGACTATGAAGCAACCTTTTCTGGGTGATTTTGTATGGAATGACCCAGTATAATTATGGAACAAACATAATTTTACATAATTTTGGTGCAAAGGTTTTAGAGAGACCAAAATTATGATACTAAAAGCTATTTACAATTGTGGTATGTTTTCTACGTTTACTACTCCAGTTTTTTTTATTTATTTCACCTCTTTACTCCACACCCTCTTCATCGCCATCAAGATTTACATTTGCACATTCCATACATTAAAAAAATATGTGCTCACGGCAGATTTAGAGTGAACAGTGGATGCATTTTCTTTCTTCTTCTGATTCACATTCTTCATCGCTAGAAAGGTGTCGTCTTACTCTTGCAAATTCCCTTCCAAGCTCTTTATCATGTTTCTCCTTCTTCTCGACGCTTTCAATAAACCTATGAATTCTATCCTCTTCTTCCTGGTTCATAATGACAGAAAAATCCAATCATGATCTATTGTTAAATCTATAACACGAGAAAGCGTGCATGCTCAAAAAGACCGCAGAAGAAATGAACAGTGCCTTTTAAATGGTAGAAGGCCACTGACAAAATTGTTGGCTGGCCAGTGTGTCTCCCACTTGCACAGTATGGATAAAGTGGGGGAAGGAGCTAAACCAACATGCATGTGGAAAAAAGCAAGCAAAGAAAGAAATTTGCAGTAAAATCCCCACCATGCATGTTCTCCCGGGTTAAGGGGCTGTGTCAGATCAAATCTTGAATATTATTTAGTTCAGTAGCATTCTGAAATATAAGATTTAGAAGGAAGTATAATGAAACGTAGATATTGCATTCCTGGATATTACATTTTCATGTATTATACATTCAATTTTCATGGTGCCAATACAGCAACAGGTTATAAAATTTCCCTGGATTGTATATTTTCCCTGCTTTTTAAATTGTCTTGCCTTAGTCCTGTGAAAAATTAAAATTGAGGTTCCATTCTACATAATTATGTTTTGACAACTGATATATTATATAATGAAATCTTTATATTCTATTTCCATGGTAGAAGAATGTTTATTTCTGCCATGTTTCAGTTTTTTTTTTTTTGTTAAATTAGAGGGTGGGTATTTTCTTAAATGTATTGGGGGAGGGAGGCAAAGGCAGCCAGAACATGGTGCTGATCACATCACCTCCATGTTAGCTGAGATCATGACTGTGTAGGATCCCTACCTACACATCCGTATCTCATGTTACAATGTACAGAGAAATTCTTTACTTCAATTTTCAACCACATGATGATATCAATGCTGTAGCTGGTTTGTGGTGCATATTTTCAAATTAGGGAGAATTCACACCAAAGAGACAAGCGACATGCTGCAAGAGACAGGTTCCGCTTGCAAGCGAACACTCAGTAATCAATTGAACCTTTCAAACCAAAGCGACACAACAAGCTGCATGTGTCCCATGTCACTCAGACTGTGCCGTTTCCTCAATGCCGTGCATCGTGTCGCTTCAGTTTGTTGTTAACGTATGCTCACTGAATGTGTAATCCCAATGAGCTATTTTAAGAGACCACAACCGTAGGCCTTCCAACATGTTTGAACCTCTAATTTGTTGATACCTTCATTAAAAAAAGTTCCCGGAATTTGGCTGGTAAAAGTCCCACATTGGAGGTATCGAGAATTCTTTTTGTCCGTAGGATGGCAGCACTGTACTGAATGACCACGCAGAGGGGTAGAGTAATCTATCCATCAGTTTGTACACAGCAGTTGTTTACGTTAGTTGTGTTCATGAGTGTCCTGCGATTTGCAGAAGGGAGACAAATATCAAGCAAAGAATTTGTTTGAAATTTTGTTGTCAACGGACTGTTGTGTGCTGAATTGTTGAAAATACTACAAAAGGCCTTTGGTAATTTGTGCCTGTTGAAACAAGCATATGCATGATACAAGGCTTCCAAAGAAGGCAGAGAAGTTGTTGCTGATTTGCCCCGTTCTGGTTAATGACTGACGAAAACATCTGAAAAATCAGGACAATGGTGCTTGAAAACCGGCGTGTGAGTGTGAGAGAGTTGGCTCGTGAGCTTGGCATATCACTCATGTCCGTTCACAACATTTTGACTGATGTGTTAGGCATGAAATGCATCGCAGCATGACTTATCCTGAATTAGCCGAATTTCCTGCAAAAATCACATCGCAGGGATGTTGCTGAAGACATGATTTCACGAGCCTCTAGTGACTCAACCTTCACGAAACGCATCATAATTGGTAGACATGGGTGTATGAGTATGACATGCAAACAGGTCAACAATCTTTGGAATGGCACTTCGAAAATGAACGAAAACCCAAAAAACCACGCCAAAGTTGCTCAAAAATTAAGGTCATGCTCATTGTTTTCTTTGATTATCGTGGTGTTGCGCACTCAGAATTCCTTCCAGCGGGACAAACTATGAATAAAGAGTTTTATGTAACCGTTATGAGGTGTCTGCGTGAGAATGTTAGCTGGAAAAGACCAGAATTATAGAAGAACAATTCTTAGATTTTACACCACGATAATGTGTCGTCACACACATCTACTCTTGTTCGCGAGTTTTTGTCCAAAAACTCAACACATGTCCTCGCCCAAGCCCCATATTCTCCAAATATGGCTCCGTGTAATTTCTTTCTCTTTCCGCGACTCAAGTTACCACTTCGGGGAAGGCATTTTGAATCAATTGAATCCATTAAAGGAAATTTCGCAGAAGGAACTCAGGGCGATACAGTCTTCTGCGTTTGAAAAGTGTTTTGAAGACTGGGTTAAGCATTGGTGATGTGGATGTGTTGCATCTGATGGGGCCTATTTTGAAGGCGACAAAATAAATGTTGATGATTAACCACGTATTTTGTGTTTTATTCACAAATTCTGGGTACTTTTTGTACATAGTAGTATAATTAAGTATCAATATGTACAGTCACAGACAGTTCTGAATTGTAACAATGCCATTGACTTTCAATCGAATTGTTACAACTCAGAAGTGTCTGTGATTGTACAATGTTTTAAGATTTAAACACAATGTTCTTTTTGCTCTATCAATTTTTTTGATGCAGTTATTGGCTGTAATTTGCCTTCAACATCATGTAAAGAGGCCATGTTTTGGCCATTTAGGGCATGACTGCTTTTATTTTAAAAAGCCAGAACATGGAGGCACGTTAGTCTGAAATAGATCAGTACTCTAGTGCATTGTTTGTCAACCGCCGGGCTCTTGTATCAACTATACTGAGTTGCGAGAGGTTCTACTGAAATTGGTTTAAATGACACAATCCCAATGTCATATTTGAGTTGTGAGCTGTTTTTTTTAAAGTCCATTTTATGCAGAAATAGACTAATCAGCACTGGACCTACAGTTTAAAGTGGGACCCGTGCCACTATGTGCCTCCACCGGGCATCGAACCTGGGAACACTTAGTTACAAGGAGACATTGTTACCACTTTGTCATCTATATTTTTATATTTATCAACAATACTACACATAATCAAACTATTATTACTCTATGATTATGCTAGAATTTATTTATCAATATTTAATTTCATAGGTACATGTTAATTCAAGCATAAAATCTTAAATACTGGAAAGGTATTTGTGAGGAAAATTCTTGGGCATTGACTTAAAAAAAATAAAAGAAAAGAAATACCGGAACATGGTTTCACGAAGGTTGAGATCCATTTCTCTGGTGTTTAGGTCTTCGCTTTATCCAGGCTGGAAAGTCTAATATATACAGTTTTGAGGTCAGTGCATTTTATTTCTCAGTTTCTCATGCACAACATGCCTCTCCCAGGTTTCAATAACTTGCACAAATTTTACAATGTGATTTACAGGTAACAATGTCTCTTACGTTATTTTCGGGTGACTAATACACTGATTAATGCAATTATATCTGTACCATCGTGTAACTGAGCAAAGAAACAAGTGTTGCTTGCTGCTTGTCTCTTCTGTGTGATACTCTCGTATCAATTGTCGCATGTCACATGTCTCTTCGGTGTGAATTCTCACTTAAGGAGGCTAATAATGGTACAATTACACCACCATGCAATTAAGGCACATTTAGTAGATGTGGAAGTAGGGCACCACATTCTCGATCTCGGCCATTTTGGAGGTGATGTGATCAGCACCATGCTCCGGTTTCCTTCACTCCTCAGGTTCCCATTTTTTGAGGCTGGGTGATCTCCGGAGCTGCTTTATGTTGGGACAAAGCCAGAAAAATTCCAACCTTAGATCACCCCTCCTGGGAATTGAACCCGGGTCTCCCACGTGGCAGTCAGATACCCTACTAACTAGACCACAGTGGCTCCTCTAAGGTTATTCTCATAATGGCCAAGTATGTTTTAGTATTTAGGAGCAAATGAAATAGAAATGTGAATATATATTTTTCTAATATCTAAACATCAGGATTGAAAGTGATACCAAATTTTTAATTCTCATATGCTTCACTTGTTATTGTTATCTTCTGATTTTTTTATTTTTTTTTTAAAAAAAAAAAGTAGTACATAATTTCAAATTGAAAGTCGAAAAGTGCCAGGGTACATTTCGAGTCTGTCCCTTCCCCTACCTCCTATTATATCATGACAAATTGATAATTACATGCTCTGAAGTTTTGAATTGCCTGAGCTCAGTTCATTGATTGATTTTTTTCACTTTTCTGTCACTTTTTGCTAATTGCAATGAAGGCAGACACGAAGACCATCAATGCTGAGGCTGAGATTCGAACCTGAGCTTGATTATGTTCTCACAGTCATATATCGAATTTTGTCACCTCAAGGGCTATATGATTTCCCAATCTAGCATTTAAGGATTAGAATTTAACCTGTAGAAACTAAGAAGGTGCTTACCTTTTTATTCTGTATTTCAGGGAGATGTGAATAGAGTTAAGTTTTTCCTGGAAGCTGGAGCAAATCCTAATGTTAAAGACAATGCTGGATGGACACCATTGGTATGTATGGTTATCATGTTATTACATTGGAGTTGATCCACCAGTAACTTTCCACCAATTTCAGTCAAGAACTTTGAAATATATGAGGGTTGGCAACTAATTTTTATCGCGAAAATGTGGGACTGGTAGGAAATTTCAAGGGGAAAGTATGAATGATGCAGATTTTGTGTAGGGAGGCAAGCAAGCAACCACAAACGACAGCATTGTGCTATGTGTGTTTGTTAGTCAGAAAGCATACATTAGCATAACCGGAACAAAAGAGGCACATCCTATGATAGGGCAATATTCCCGTAGTTTCTGCCAGCTTCCAGTGACATTTATGCCATTTCTCCAAAAGAGAACCTATTTTAATATGTGAATGCTGTTCACTCCTGGTCATGTTCTTTCTGCACTACAATTGACTCACCACCCTCTGTGCAATGACCATATATCACACTGCTATCTAGTGACATGTTCACACTTCAGTGGTGCCATGTAATCATGCCGTACCCACCAACCTCATGTATTATTGCATTACATTTACTTCATAGTAGTATTGTACTAGAATTTTCATTCAAAATTACTGTAATTAAAACAGGTGATTGACAGGCCAAGACTCTTGCTAATCTTGACCTATCAATCACCTGTCAGTGATGGAGACCAATTAGTCAGAGGTCATGAGGAATTATCATGTAAAGTCCTTTAGAGAAATCGTCCAAGATAAGGACTGTCAACATAATGTGTTTTTGTGTGTCTAGACACCCTGATATGTGTATAAATACTTTCTACAGTAAAACCTTGATAATCCGGACTAAGTTTACCAGTTTAACGAAAGTCCGGATTAACTGAAATAACCTAAAAGTAGAAAGTGCATTAAAGCTCCGTTTATAGCAACAAAACATGTTTATTATGGTGTATTTAAAGGGCATCGGCCTAAATACACTATACAGTACAGTAAAATGTAAAGCAATACTCTACATACAATGCAGTACGTACGACAAATGCGATTGTGGACTTCTAGCCACATTAAAAACCTTGCATTCTGCTTTTTGGCCTTTTGCCTGTCTGGATTAAGCAAAGTCCGGCTTATCAGGGTCTGGATTAACGAGGTTTTACTGTATTTGTGTATTCCATCATTTTGGTTTAGTTCTTCATCTGAAGAAGATCCTGATAAAGGGTAGAAACATTACATGTAAAATATTTTTAAATCATAATCTGCCTTGGTCAGCAACTTTAGTGTTTTAAAATTTTATAGTATCACTGCTGAAATTAGTGTACCTGTTACTTAATTATTAAATTCATTTTTGTCACACAATTTTGGTGTAAAATAAATGAAAAGTTTACTTGGTGCACACCTTTTTAAGTCTGCCCAGACCTTGGAAAAACCTTAACGTGTATTTTAGAAGAAGGAACTGAGATGGAAAACGCACCACGTACATGTTTTTCAAGGTGCAAGTAAAGTCCACTTTATGTTTAGATAGGCTAATCTGGACTGGACCTACAACTTCAAATAGGATGAGAACCACTGAGCCATGTGTCTCCAGCTGGAATTGAACATGAAACAAGGTGACCACTAAACTATCAGGAAGGCCCTACAAGTTGTTCATACTCTAACCTTATGGTCACTCCCCTGGCTTCAATTTTTTAAATGCACGTGCAGGATAAATCCTAGATGCCATATAAACACCAGATTGTTTCAGATTAAGGGATCGTAGATAGGCTATGTGAAGCCTGATATTCGAAGTTAATTGGCTGCGAGAGGTGTATCGTAAGAGGGGGGTATAGCTCTGAAGAGCTACGTCTACACTTAACCAAGCAAGGGGGCTAGCCCTGTGAAATAAGAACTACACTCACGATTTACTTTAAACACTACAATTGACTGGTCCGGCAGGGGTGTGAGAGAATGATAGACAAGGATAGAGGAACGTTTGTTACCTGTAGATCTCGAAGTGACGATCGACTCGCTGGTTCGTTGATGAAACTCTGATGAACTCTCCTGAAATAAATCTCCTTTCCGATAGCGTACTACTCCTCACTGTAACTCCTTTTGTAATGTTCGGTAATCCGACTTTAAGTTGGAGGCAACAAATATTCATGCCATAACTTTCTTAGTTCAACAGTTCGATACGCGGTGGAGGCACATAGTGGTTCGGATCCCACTTTAAGTTGTAGGCTAAGTCCCGATTAGCCTTCCTGTGCATAAAGTGGACTTAAAACACTCACTCTTAGTTCAACAACTTGTATAATTCTGAGACACATACTGTGCACACTATATATTTCAGATACCGACTGTGTTAAGAAATATTCTCCCGAGCTATTTAAACGAAATTCGAACCTCGGCCGTTAAGAGAACGCGTCTAAATAACGGTGCTTTCAGTGTAAAGCTGTGTTTGCAGTATCTTTCCTGCGATTCCAGAAGAATTCGTATCAGCGGATTTTTACATCTGCTGAAGATCGCAGGTGGCATTTGCTTGAAAGAAGCTCTTTCCAGCTTCTTTCATACTCGGGCCCTTTTTATGAAATGATTAGACTATCGGACTATGGCACCCGGGGTCCCGGATTCAAATCAGGTGAAATAAATAAATACTTTCGCATTAAACGATGCTAACATATGGCTCCTAATGAAAAACGTCTATGCCCCCAGATAAGTTCGATAAACTTCCCCATACTTGGTGAAGATTAAAATGTAAGTGGGAATTAATCTTGGGAATGCTCACTTAAGGATAAATTTTCTGTGAAACATAACACATAGACGTAAATTTTCATGCCCTCCAAAAATAATAGAAAATTGTAGGCTCCTTTGTAGCACAATTATTTCCAATTACACACACACAGATACACCTTACCCTTTGCGTACGTTACAAAAGTGTGAGGAAATTGGCAGCAAGAATCGATGTTCCTTAGTAATTGCTGACGTGTTTCTTTAAAAATAAAATGTAGCCGATTTTCTTACATTATTTCTTCATTAGCTAAACAAATGTTATTCCTTTACTCACTTTATTGTCACAGCAATCATTTTCTGGAGAGACGCATTGCCCATAACTGTACCAGTGATTCATCAACACCCCCACCATATTTCCTCAATGCCCCTTTACCACATGTGTCCATTTACGATCATTGTGACTCTAAATTTACCCTTACACCCAGCTAAATAATGTTCTTGAAATCCCCAACCCATTTTCGCTGGAGAAATCTGGATAAACTCCTGACTTTGTCTCTGCCTTGAATGCTGACTGAAGTTACTGTACCTCATTCAACAATAATTGAAAATTTTTATTTTGTTGCCATGCAATTTCCCGAAAATGATATTAAGCCTGTCTTCCAGAGATATTACTGTGATTATTAAATTCACTCAGTAATGTATTTTATATCTGTTGATGTGGTATTTATGTAGAAGATGAAAGAATCTTAACATAAATAAAATCACATAACTAACTTACTCTCTAGCCTTCTTAAACCCAAAGGTTCATGGCTGCATTAACAATGGCCTTCCATCTGTCCCTATCCTGAGCAAGATCTATATACTCTTTTCCATCCCTACCAATTTCCTTTAGGTCCATCTCAACGTTATCCCTCCATCTTCGTCTTGGCCTTCCTACAGGTCTCTTACCATCAGGTTTCCCAAGAATCCTGTAAACTCCTCTTTCCTCTCCCATTCGTGTCACATGGCCTGCCCACCTAAGTCTTCTTGATTTAATCATTCTAATAATATCTGGACATGAATACAAATTATGTAGTTCTAAATTATGTAACCTCCACTCACCTGTCTCCTCATCCCTTTTAGGTCCAAAGATTTTCCTAAGGATCTTATTTTCAAATACTCTCAATTTATGTTCCTCTTTCAATGTAAGGGACAAAGTTTCACATCCATATAATAATACAGGCAAAATTACTGTTTTGTATATTTTAACTTTTAGTTTCTTAGATATTAAACAAGAAGACAAAAGTTTATGAAGAGAATAGTAACTTGCATTTCCTGAATTAAGCCTGCTTTTTATTTCCTCTTTAATATCATTTTCATTTGTTAGTATTACTCCTAAGTACTTGAATTTGGAAACTGGTTCAAATGAGTTATTATTGCCTAACACTTGTTTTCAGCCTGTAAACATATATTTAGTTTTCTAACCTATCTCTTTAGCTGCTTTGAAAAATATTTTAGCGTTATTCTTAATTGTATTTATATCATCCAATAATAAGTCTACATTATCTGCATATGCTAACAGCTAAGTCACGCCATTTAATTTTAGTTCTTCATTAGTTTCTTTTACCTTCCTAACAGCATATTCTAAGGCAAAATTAAAGAGCAATGGAGATAATGCATCTCCTTGTTTTAATCCATCATGAATTGTAAATTTGTCAGACACATTAACCCTCGGATGCATGTCACTTTTTTTTTTTACAACTTTACATATGTGGGGTCAATTTTACCCCAATGCAATTATGCATTGAAATAAGTACGACAGAGTAAATAGTTCAGCTAATATTATTTATTGATCAATAATTTATCTGAATATAACATAGGAAACAATTACCCTTTTATTATTATTATTTAACCCCCCCCCCCAAAATAACAATGTATTGACAATTCACTGTTCTACTTATTAATGGTAGTTACACTTCGCTCGCAATTATCAGGACTTCAGTTGACCTGAGAAACAGTATTTTAGAGATAACACAATGCAGCACTAAATATTATTTTATCTAGAACAAATAAATTTTAAAAAAATAAAAAAATAATAAATAGAAGAATGTGGCGGCCTCTCATGGCAATTAAATACACCTCACTCGCATTCTGAGCACACCACAACCACACCGCTGTGGAGCTTGCAAACAGGTTTCCCACACCTTCTTCAATGTTCCGTCGTCATCCTGTCCTCTTGTCTTGTGCAGACCTGGCATCTTACTCTTTTCTTTGAAGATCTATCATCCAGTCTCTGTGTCTGCCTTACTACGCCGCAAAGTTTCATTGCTTCGGTTACTGGTTTCTTCAGGTTCAAGCTTTGGCACCTCCCCCGCATGTGAGGAAGAATCAACACATTCGCCAACTCGATGAGGAACATACGGCGTCTGTGACTGACGCCCAAATGGTAATTAGAATGCTGTGACAAGTAGCATGAGTATGCATTGATAACGACTACGTTGATTACATTATAGAAGAGGGCCATTGGCCATCGACGTTTCTGTCTTCTGCAGGTGTATGTTTGAACCAGTTTGTCCATGGCATCCACTCCACTCTTTGTTTGGTTGTAAAACTTTATGATTTCTGGCTTCTTCTTAGAATCATAATCATCAATGTGTATGTCATGGTGCATGGTGCTGAGTAGAATGACATTCTAGTTTTTCTTCGGCACGTAGCTTACCAGGGTCTCATTTATGGAAGGCGAATTGTTAAGTGCAACGCTGTCTTGTCTTGATATTGGTAAGTGCAGGTGGAATTTCACGTTTGTTTTTCTATACTGTTCCAACGATGGTTACATTTTGTAACAGGAGATCGATAGCCAAGTCATGACTTGTGAAAAATTGGTCAGTTGTGATATTTCTTCCAAAGTTCCGCAGTGTGTAGCACAGTTTCTTCACGACGTTGCTGGCGAGGTTCTTTTGAACTGGATCTCCTGGCTGTCGTCCCAAGTAGATTAGAGCGTCTTTGGCGTCAAAGTTATCAGCATCGCACAACCAGAAGATCTTGATGCCGTATTTGGCCGGCTTACTTGGCATGTATTGCACGACCTTGCATCTCCCACGGAAAGGCACTAACTGTTCATCAATCGTAGGAAAGGCGCCAGGTACCATGATTCTGCGACAGTTTTTGATAAAAAGTGTCCAGATATATCGAAATGCATCCATGTGATCAGTCTCCAGACGTGCAGCGCCAGTATGTTTGTCATCAGATCGGAGCAATCTTCTGTTGTCTTCGAAACGATTTACTCCAAAGGTTGCTTTGTACTTCGGGTTGGAGAATTTGTTGAGAAAAATCTCACGAACAGGAGCTCTCAGTTGGCCTCGATCCGCGCCAAATACATCTGCGCATGCGCACTTTGCAGTGAGTCATGGCAGGGTGGGTGGTTGACCTTGAGATGATTGCGTTTAGTTTGGGCATAATTGAACATAATATGTAGGATCAATTTCCCTTTATGAATGTTTTCCTGCTGTTTTCAGGCTGGGGTCAAAATGACCCCACAAATGGAAAGGAGGGGTATTGTTACAAAAACGTTAAAAGTATAATTTAAAATAAATTGTAAGAAATGTATTTATACATGTTCCTATAGCTGAAGTAGCATGGTAAGATGTCACAGAAAATCAGAATTATTTATTTAGATTTTATTATAATACCAGGAAATAAACAGACAGTGGGGTCAAAATGACCCCACACATGCATCCGAGGGTTAATACCCACACGAATTTTACTTTCTGTGCATATTAACAAGCTTCTTAGGTATTCCAAACTTGACTAATATATTATCATTAAAGTAGTTCTTCCATCTATTAAAAATATCGCTTGGATCGGCCAAAAAAATCACCATTTTTATCTTTTATCAAGTTTACTTTAGGTTGCCATCCCTTTCTAAATTCATATACACCTTTATATAAATCTCTGATATTTTTGTTTTTCCTGTTTGTTTCAATTTCGTTAATTTTACTTTTCAAGTAATCTCTTTTATTACTTCTAAATGTGCAGTTAACTTATCGCTTTATTCTATTATAATTGCTTAGATATGTATCATCAGAGTTATTTAACCACCTAAGTCTAGCCTGATTTCTTATTTCTATTAGATTATGACTTTCGTTATCAAACCATGGCTTACTTTTTCTCGGTTTATGGTATCCTATACTTTATTTAGCTGCTGATTCTATTGCATTACGTATGTGCTCCCAATTCTTATTTATGTCTGTTTCATTTATATTTTCATCATCATTTAAATCCTGCAAAACATCAAATCTATTTGACAGTTTAATTTGGTAATCTTTCTTAATTCTTTCATCAGCAAATTTTCCTGTATTAAATTTTAGAACTTTTAGATTTTGTTGCTTATCACTGCGAGTCTTTCTCTTAATTTAGCAATTGCTAAATAATGGTCACTGGCACAGTCAGCACCTCTATGTAAACGAACGTAAATTATACTAGTATGCCTTCTCTTATCAATGAGAATATGATCTATCTGATTATGAGTTTTACCATCTGGAGAAGACCAGGTATATTTATGGATATCTTTATGTTTAAAAGTTGTACTTTTCACAATTAAATTCTTTGAGGTTGCAAACGTAATTAATCTTATACCATTATCATTACTTAATTTATGAAGACTTTCTTTACCAATCGTGGGTTTAAATGTCTCTTCTTTACCAATCTGTGCATTACAGTCACCTAACAAAATTTTCATATCATACTGGGTAAATTTATCAAAGATCTGTTCTAACTCTGCATAAAAATCATCTTTATCTTCCGTTGGTGCATGTATGTTTATTAAAATAATTTTACCCCACCCACCCTGTAAAACTGCATATTATATCCTATCATTAATAAATTCAATTCTACTGTTTTAAGAGCAGAGATAATTCTATTATTTATGAAGAAGCCTTTTCCAAAATTATGATTTCCAGTATCACCATAGAAGAAAGTATAATTTTTAGTTTTACAATTCCCTTCTCCTGGCCACCTAACTTCCTGGACAGCTACTACATCTAATTTATACTTAACTATCTCATTAACTGTACACTGAAATGCCCCAGGCCGGTAAAGGCTCAGAACATTCCAGGTGCCTAATTTAATATCCTTATTCCTAATGTAGATCTTATCCTTAGTCCAGGGACCTCCCAAAGTAGTCCCCACCCGGAGATCCGAATGGGAGACTATTTTACCTCCGGAATATTTTACCTTGGGAACATCCATGCTTTTGCTGTATACATAGTATATTGTGTGTGCTATTAGCCATACAACGGCATTTTGTTTCTTCACCGCGATATAGTTAAAGTCTGGTAATAAACACATTTTTGCTTGAAAGCATTGTGGCGATATACAACATATTTTGGCAAGGCACATTATGAGAAAGGCCCAAATTTCTGAAATTCCTTTACATTAGTGAGGCGATGGTCATTGGTCTCTGCCTCTCCACATTGTCTACACTCATTAGTGGGTAATCTTTTTATTTCATTTAGTCGAACATTTGTTGGAACTAGATCATGCACCAGGGTATACCACAAACTTCTTATGTCCGTATCAAGGAAAGGGTTGTGGACATTTTGGCATACATTTGACTAAAGAACACTAGGAATTTTTTTCTCTATTCAGCTGTTCTGCAAGGTAATTTGTCATTGAAAATGTTCATGCAAATAAAACGACATATAAACAATTTATCTGTGATAAATTGCTGAAGTGTTCCTTGAAAAATTGCCGGATTTTATTACGTTATTTCTTCAGTAACTGTGATAAATGAGGATAATATCCAGGTATTCTCCACATTCTTTACATAGATGTACATCATTCTATTGTTTCCTAACTGTTAGTAAAAGTTATGCCTTCATGCCAATTTTCACTAGTGAAACCACCGACCGAAGCACTGAGGCTTCGCAGGTGAGCATTTTCTCGGGAACCCCCATCTCTCCATGGAGGGGGGGAGTTTGGTGACGTCAGTTTTAGACTTCGACAGTGGTGAAATTCAGCAGCGCAATCTTATTCTTTTTGGCAGAAGAAGTGGAAGCAAGAGTCGGAGTGTTGCCTCTCAGCAGCTTATTGCAAAACTTCTTGTGTAGGGCAATTCCCAGTGGAAGGTCAGCGCACTGGTTTCCTGCTTTAGTTCCAGATCTGTTTAAATACCTTTATCTGTGGTAATACTAAATAGTCTGAAGCTAGACATGATGCTTTTCTTTTACACCCAGTAAGTTGAAATGTAAATTTGATCTTTGGGAAATATGCAAGAGCTAGTCAGCATGATGAGTTAAGATGCATGTTTCTATTTGTAGCATGAAGCTGCCAACCATGGGTTTGTTGAAGTAGCCGAGCTGTTGCTGAAGAATGGAGCATGCGTTGATATTCCTGGTGTTGATAATGAAACTCCCCTGCACGACGCTGTCCAAAATAATCGAGTGGATGCTGCCAGGCTGCTGGTTTCATATGGGGCTGATGTAAATGCCAGATCGGTTCAAGGACGGACACCAAGGTAATTTGAAGTATTAGTTATGAGACAGATAAATTGGTGAATTTGGTTATCGGTAAAATTACCTATTTTTTACAAACTCGAAATAATAGCTAGAGCCACATATTTATGGTGAATAAAATATCAAGATTTGTGTTGTGTTGGTACATAAACTCCAAATTTCATGTGTTAGAGTGCATTTTGCATTTATGGGGTTGATTTTGTGCACTGTATGGTAGGAAAATGTACCCGAAAAGTTTAAAATAAAGCGTTAGCCTAAAAGAAATAGACAGTTTAAACACTTTATAAATTGAAATTTGTTTGTTACATCAGAAAGCATTTAGGACTGTTGTATAGAGAAAATCTTCAAGTTTACAATCTCTGCTTTTCATTTCTCTTCATGACGTCAACATCACATTAGCACGTTAGTTGAGCAGTATGGCCGCTAGCCAGGTAGAGAAGGCTTTCTGCGTGATTGAATTTGCAAAAACAAATTCGGTTACTATCGTGCAGCATCATTGTAGAACACAGTATGTTAAACAACCATCCACAATCAATCTGTGATTGGAGCAATAAATTTAAGGAAACTGGTTGTCTGTGAAAGGGGAAAAGTTCTGGGAGAGGAGAACCGGACTATCGCATTGATATCTGTCGTGTTACAAAAGGGTCACACATAGAACACTTGTAACTTACCAATGTAAACTTCAGTACGTACTCTTCAAACCATATAAGTACAGGATGGGGCAGCGTTCATAGTGCATTTTGACTTGCGTACTAAAATGACAAAATGCAATCTATGCGCGCCAAGGTGGCAGCGTGCAGTAGTGTAGGAGGTGCCATTGTGTGTGGTTGTGTTTGGTTCTTTGTCATGGAGGAGTGGAGTGCTGAGCAGCATGCCTTCGTTGTCGAAACATTTTTCAGAATTAATGACTCTATATTGTTGCTGCGCAGCAAATATTTAGGTGACATTTCGACTGGACAGCATGGGAAAGTGCCAGATCGACGAACCATTACCAGGTGGGTCAGTTCCTATCGAGCAACAGCCTCTGCCTGTAACCGGAAGCCCGGAGGGAGCGAAAGAACTGTGCGTACACCGGATGTGATTGAAAACGTTCGTGCAGCAGTTCTTCGAAGCCAAAAACGATCTGCACGGCGACGTTCTGAAGCTTTGGGTATTTCCTGGCGTTCCTTCAGACGGGTTTTGCATCAGGATCTCCAGTTTCATCCTTTTCCAAATAGTGCAGGAAATTAAGCCTCAGAATTTTATTCAACGCAAATGGTTTTAGCAGAACCATGTGTCAACTCCTGCAGGAAAGTCCACAGTTGACGCACACCTTACTTACTTCAGATAAGGCACATTTTGAGTTATGTGGTGCTGTTAATAAACAAAATCTGCATTACTGGAGTGGTGTGAATCCGCAGGTACTCCATGTGAAGCCCTTGCACAGCGCCCATGTCACTGTATGGTGGGGTGTAGTGTCATATTTTTTTCGAAGACAACTTGGATGTGGCTGTGACTGTCACTAGTGAACAGACGGCATCTACGAATACTGCAAGAGTTCTTTCTGCTGCAATTACGGATGATGGACGTGGATATTGAGAACGTACGGTTATGGTGTGCTTTTCAAAATGTACTATGAACGCTGCCCCAGCCTGTATTTCAGTCCTTTTATTGAAACTCTTCTTTCTGTAAAACTTTGAAAGTGTCTATTTCTTTTAGGCTAACTGTGTAGATAAGAAATTAACATTACAGTGCTTTACCTCACATTTTGTGTTTTCATCCAAATCAAATTTGAACGTGCATTCTGATTGGTAAGTTGTTGTCTCAACTTAGTATCTTTTTCTTTGCAGGTGAGGAAAATCCATCATTTTAGAAAATTTGAAGTGCAAGTAATTTTTTTATTCATTTCATTACAGAGACCTAGCGTACACAGAAGCAATGAAGGAGGCTTTAAATACCAAAGTCATGGTGTCACCGAATACAAGTTCAGTCCAATGTTCTAGTCAAGCTGTTCCATCACGTGTTGTTTTACTATGTTGTGGTCTAAAAACAAATGAGAAGCAAATATTGACGAAGCTCTCAAAAATTGTCAAGGGGAAGGTTGTTCATGACTTTACGTAAGTACATAATTTTGATCCAAGTTTGAAAAAAAAATTGTTGTGGTACTTACTTATAGTATTTTCTGGGGCCAAGTCTGTACCACTCTGAATGGATACGGTTAGATTTTGTTTTATCATTAAGGGTATAAATATTAGAATAATACAAATTTTACGAAGCTAATGCCGATACTCTTATCGCTTCCATTGTAACAATTGAAAGTTGTTCAAAATAATATTGATCAATATTAGTTTGTAATAAATAATATGTATCAATTTGTGAATAGTTTTGTTTAAAAATATTCAAGAATTACATCAGGATGTTGGAGTCGCTGTGGTCTAGTTGCTAGGGCATTTGACTGCCATGCAAGGTTTGTTTCCCAGTGTGCGTGATCTAAGGTCTGAATTTTTCTGGCTTTGTCCTTCCATAAAGCAGCTATGGGGCTCATCCAGCCTGACATAAAATGAAATCTTGGGGAGGGGGGTAAAGGCAGTCAGAGCATGGTGCTGATCACCACCTCCAAAATGGCCAAGATCGAGGAAAGTTTGCAAAGTGCAAACTTTACCTTACCTTACATCAGAATTTTAAATTACATGTTATGTAATCACTAGGATTTGGATGACCTTAAAATTGCCAAAAAATGGCCTTTAAAAATGCATTTATGACCTAACACATGAAATAAAATGCCCTATAAACTTAGAAAAATTACCTAAAAATTCTGAAAGATTTGTAGAATAAATTTATAAACTACCAAGAGAAATTCAAATTACAAATTAACGTTACAGTATCTATCCTTGCTACCTCCCTTGTGTGCACTTCTGAAATAAACTTATACCACGGCTACATAAATCTTAATCTCAGGGTTATTGGGTTCTTGGTTCGAGAATGCAAATAAGAAAGCATTTATAGCCAAAGGATATAATTAAAGGCGAGTCTATATTCTGAGACTTAACAACATACAGAGAATATATAGCTGGATTGGATATACATAAGTTATATTCTTCTTATGTGTAAAAGAGTTGGCTTCTTCTTCTTCTCTCTTCAATTTCTTCTATGATAAAAGGGAAAACTTCTTCTTTCTTCTACCCGTGCAACTTCTTTTCTTTGGTATAAGGAAAGGCTTCTTCTTTCTTCTTATGATGTCGATTTCTTCTATGAACGAATGGTCATCCCTTTTTACAGCAGTTCTTATATCATCTATTCAAATCAATTCTTCTTTCTGCAGCGATTCTTATTTTCTTCTTTCTGCTACAAATTCTTATTTCTTCTATTCTTCTTTTTGCAACAAAAATCTTATTTCTTCTATTTATCACAAATATTCTCTTCACTATATCTCTTCTCAATAATCTCGAAAATAATTATGCTGCATTCTTCGCCGAGAATTGAACCAAAGCTATAGAGGATTTCAGGGGCGTCTAATTTAACAACAGTGCCACCTCCTATGCCAAACCAAAGGGAAATAACCAAGGATAGCTAATAGCAAACGCTCGCTGCCTTTGGGCCAGTGCTACTAATGTTGCTAGTGCAACCAGAAATTGCTTCGGGGCATCTAATTTGACAACAGTGCCACCGGGGACAAACAACCCAAAACCTGGCGAGGTTTTCCTCGCCAGAGGAAAATAATATCAGTTCCGATCTAAAAGATCAGGAAAGGACAGTTATGAAATCATCTCGCTTATTAACTTTCCTGAATATTCCGTATATGAGTATATCCTTGGAACATCATAATCTGCTGTTTATAATATGTTATTTTTTTCTTATATACATTTTTATATTCTTCATTTACTTATTTCCTATTTACTATAATACATATAATCATCTTTCTCCTCTTCTGATTTCTACAGTCAACTCTCTTCCTCGTTCTTTGGCACGCTGCCATCTGTTGTCGCTCCCGCGAAATATTCTGTCTCACCTTCGTGATTGTGTTGGCCGATCGGCCACGTGACATCCTATGTTCATTTCGTATGGTAGTACAAGTAAGAAAGTTCACTTCTTGTCATCTTTTACGCTTTAAGTACTGGTTTGCAGTACAAAACGAAAATCATATGCAAATTTTCAAAAGTGAATGATTGTCGGTTGTTGGACAAGAATTCCTAACTAACTCTCTAGCCTTCTTAAACCCGAAGGTTCATGGCTGCAGCAACACAGGCCTTCCATTCGTCTCTATCTTAAGCAAGATCTATATACTCTTTTCCATCCCTACCGATTTCCTTTAGGTCCATCTCAACGTTGTCCCTCCATCTTCGTCTTGGCCTTCCTACAGGTCTCTTACCATCTGGTTTCCCAACAAGAATCCTGTGAACTCCTCTTTCCTCTCCCATTCGTGCCACATGACCTGCCAACCTAAGTCTTCTTGATTTAATTATTCTAATAATATCTGGACATGAATACAAATTATGTAGTTCTAAATTATGTAACCTCCTCCACTCACCTGTCTCCTCATCCCTTTTAGGTCCAAATATTTTCCTAAGGATTTTATTTTCAAATACTCTCAATTTATGTTCCTCTTTCAATGTAAGGGACCAAGTTTCACAACAATATAATACTACAGGCAAAATTACTGTTTTGTATATTTTAACTTTTAGTTTCTTAGATATTAAAGAGAAGACAGAAGTTTATGAATAGAGAAGTAAGATGCATTTCCTGAATTAAGTCTACTTTTTATTTCCTCTTTAATATAATTTTCGTTTGTTAATATTACTCCTAAGTATTTGAATTTGGAAACTGTTCAAATGAGTTGTTATCAATAATTAGATTTTGATTATTACCTAGCACTTGTTTTCAGCCTGTAAACATATATTTAGTTTTATTTTTGTTAACTTCCAAACCTATCTCTTCAGCAGTTTTGAAAAATATTTTAGCATTTATAAATACTTTACTTTTTTTCTGGCACATATTCATTTTAATGCCAATATTTCAACTGTTTGAACCTACATCAAGTAAGTTCATAAGGTCGATCAATGTGATATTCAGCTCGAACAGCATGGTTGATTGTCTTTATCATCTCATCTAAAGAATCGGACAGTTGAAATAATAACCCATGGCGTAACAGCCTACCTATCGACTGTCCGTCTCAAAGGTGTGCAGTGTGGTCAGCAAGACGAAACCTCAGCCATTGTTGTAGGTTTTCTATGAGGTTTGATTTAGGCCTCCCACACATCCAATAATTGCAGATAACCCAATTCTAGTAATTAGGATTATGTTTAGATTATTTTTGAATGGTTACTATTATTAGGCAATTAATTCATGTCATTCCTTCTATAACTTTTCTGGCATTCAAATGTGAAATGGAGCAGCTCCTATTTTTTATTAATTTCTGAAATTAGAAGTTGAATTTGTAAGTTAAGATTTATTGGGCTAATTGTAATTAGTGCTGTTGTTAAAATTATTGATGATACTAATGCTTGAATTAAGAAATACTTAAGTGGTGCTCTGTATTTTGTTGATTATTTGGTGTGTAAATTAAATGTAATAAATGATATTAAATTAAATTTAAAGTCCTATTCAGGCTCCATATCATTAGGTGAAATAAATAGGAAGGAGGGTTCCTATTGTAAGGATCAATATGAATATTATTTTGGGGGGGGGGTTAAAAACATTAGAAAGGGAAGAATTAATTATAACCTTCACATGTGTGATATGAGCCCTCTTGCTTAATTAGCTTACCTTTCTTATTATATTTTGGTGTATGATGCACTATGGGGTTTGATACCATTGTAGAAAGTTTAATTCTTTCAGGTGTACAATAATAAGATCATGTTAGGTTTCATGTATATTTTACCCTATCATGGTAATCCTTTTTCAGGCATCTTTTTTATATGTAAGTTATAACAGTGGGTTAGACAAAATTGTTTATTATATTTTTTGTTATTGTGTTTAATAAATAGAACCCATTTATTTTTGAGTTGTGTCACTGTGTATTATAGACTATGCAGATTACTTCTTTACTTTTATTATGTGGCAGGAGGTCTCATTAGGCTGTGTGTTTGCACAATGGTCAGGCCAGAGAAAAGGCCACTACTATGGCCACCACCTGGTGAACCCCCTTGAGAGGGGCCTTGACTACCACTGTGTGGCTGGTGGTTCTTCCCTGACACTCAATAAAAAAACTGTCCAACTGCTGTATCTAGTTACATTTTTTTGTGTACAGTAGGAGACAGTATCAACATTGTTAAGTGTGCAACGTCCTCCGTCGTCGACGGAGACACACACCAGCACAGCGAGCGCATTGCGGAGAATGACAACATTTCGTAATGTGCATAAATTTACCCATAATGCTAACTGTCTCTTCGGTGGAGAGATGAGACTCTATAGTTCTCAGGGATCGGGTGTTAAAAGAGCTTCTCCAAAGATTTCAGATAAAATGGGACCAATAACTTTTACCTCAACAGAACAACAGGTGATGAAAGTTTATATTCCAGTTTATTTCCTTAACAAAATAATAATATATATATACACGTTTTAAAAACAAAACTACCCAGGGTTAACAATAATAAGTACCTTGAGAAGCTTACTCATTAATCTTACTAAAATTATCCTATACATATATACAAGTAGGGATACGGAAAAACACATTTCTTACTTCAACCGGTTTCTTACAAAGCAACCGAGATACTTTCCCATTATTAGGTGGGATAAGCCGAAACTAAATATTATAAGGGCCTTTTATCTCTTTCACCAGAAGCTGGAGTGTAACTTCTCTATGGTGCTTCGACTTTTGCCTTAGCGGGGAGCACCTTCTCTCGCCCCGAAAGCAGAGCAGAACTTCTCCACGGTGCTCGGACTCTCGCTCATGCGGAGGGCACCTTCTCTCCTTTAGGTGTTTGGTCTCTCGCTGTAGCGGAGCACACCTTCTCTCGCCCGCAGGCGGAATCTAACTCCCTTGCCCGCCAAGCTTTCGCCCTTATATACGGTCGGCGATGCTAGCGTAAGCGAACGGGAAAATATTGAACTACCTATATTAACATTAAATAGTTACAAAAGTTGATTATACGTAGAGGTGGATCCGTCTTTACTTGTGACGATCCGAGTTCGTTACAATCTTGAATTAACAATATTTACATAGAAGCTAACAAACATAGAGGTGGATCCGTCTTTACTTGTGACGATCCGGGGTCGTTACATGTGGTGTTGCACTCAGTAGCACAAAAATTATTATCCGTTACAATTCATCACTTGAATCTAATCATGAAAACAGAAATTAATTTGTCCCAGCTCTGATTCTAATATTTTTTTTTAGATGGTAGCTGTATGGTTCAAGAGCTCAGCACTAGTAAAATGTGAAACATGTATGCTAAGAAATATATAAAAAACTTTAACTTCCATCATGAATTGGCAACGGCAGGGGTATATAAAGTAGAATGTGGTGGATGTAGAAGCAAATACATAGGTGAAACAGGGAGAAGCATCAATGAGAGAATAAAAGAACATAGAAGAGACATTAAAGAGAAATATCCAAGAACAGCATTGAGTGAGCATATGTTGACATATGGGCACAAGATTAAGAAGGTACAAATGAAGGAAAAGAGAGAGAAAAATGGCAGAAACAAAGTGCATATGCATTAACAGGGGAGAGAAAATAAACAAGAATGAAGGGGAAATTTGAATGAAATGGGTGGAACTTGTAAAAAAGCATGTGGAAAGTAAGTTGGTTAAGTTTCCTGAGCCACCTTCAATTTTCTGCACAAAAATGGAAGATTTCAACTTGCCAGATGAGTTAAAGCAGAAAGGGGGGGGTCAGTGTGACCAGAAGGAGGAGGGGAGGGAAGACAAGAAGAATAGGTTACAGGATGGAGGGGAGGGGAAGAAACAGCCAGCTGTAAGTAACACCTGCAAGGAAAAACCAGTTTACCTAGGAGGAAATAAGGACACACATTCATTCTTTAGAAGTGTAGAGTGACTAGCCATGTGAGGTTGTTTTTTTTGTATGTATATCTTAGTGTAGCTTGAGAAAGTTCTGGGAAACCAGAACAAAACATCGCACATAAAAAAAACACTAAAAATAACTGTTAGATTATTTTTCACCATAGCTGTTTTTTGAAAGGAGATGAAAATTGGAAAACTGCTGCCCTGACATTGGCCAAAGATCCAGCCAAGCCTTCATTAATGTAACGTAGAAGCTGGTGTTATGATTGTATGTACGTGTCAAGAATCAAACACTTGCACTAATATGGAACTAGTTCTGACCGATGGAATTTATCCTACATATGAGGCTGTACTGAGTCAGAATCATCTTATTTGTACGTTCATCTCACTTTATTCTCCATATGATCTTTGCAAAATATTGGAAATATTTCTTCGGAGAGGTGAACTACATTTCATTAATTTATGCATGTGTTATGCATTAATGTAAATCTTATGTGCATGCATCATTTTCTTCGTTTCAGGTCTGATGTTACACACGTTGTTGTTTCTGCTCTGGATCAAAACTTTTTAGAGCCATCCATGCCTGTTCTTCAGGGCATCTTACAAGGAAAATGGGTTGTTAAATTGGATTGTAAGTAGTATCGTATTAAAAGGTTATATGCAAGTATATATTTTGGGAATGTTCAGTTTTAATTTTCTTAATCGTAAGAGTAGAGTGCTAAATTTTATGCAAATCTATTAGTTTTGATAAAGATAGGAAATGTTTTTTTCTACGACAAACTTTTTTATCTACTGCATGTTGTTTTTGTTGCATCCTTTTTATACACAATATGTTTTGTACTGTCCCCATAGCAAATAATGTTTTCACCATTAACAATCCTTTCATTTGATAATTTTCATTTTTTGTATGCAATTAGTCTTAATATTTTTTTTAATGAAATTACCAATGGCTCAAACATTCACTGATTCCTTATTATTAATACATTTTACACGGGACAAAAGACTTGTTTACAAGAATAATTTGATAAGAGACAGCATCCTTCACTAAACATTGGATTGGATTGATTTGTTGTTTTAAGTCCACTTTATGCACAGTAAGGCTAATCAGGACTGGACCTACAGTTTAAAGTGGGATCCGAACCACTATGTGCCTCTACCGGGAATCGAACCCGGGACCCCTTGCTTACAAGGCGACGACGCTACCACTGCGCCATCGGGGAGGCCTCCTTCACTAAACATAGCAAGACATTCATGGAGATCTAAGATTTAACTGGGAATGCCTCGATCGCCATCTTTTGACTGTTCACTTAAGTTCATTAACACAAGTGCACGAGAAGGCTCTAATCTACAGGGATTATTAAAGAAATTGTATAAACTCACAATTTGGTGTGTGCTTCGATTATTGCATACAGCTGAACCCTTGTTTTATGATTCTGGATTTTAACATTTTCACACATTGTACATTCAATCTCCATTGACACAATAAAACAGAATACTGTGAGAATTTTCATTTTCCCACATTTTAAAGTTTTTTGCTTTTATCCCTTGAAAAGTGGAAAAAGTGAGGTTTTTTCTGTATTGGGTTTATGTTTAATTTACTTAGAATAGTGTCATCTAGCATCGGGATTTTCAACTAGTAAAAGAAACAATAGGGTACTGCTTCTGTTGTACCATAAAAGATTAGGTATTGGAATAACTAAATATAATGAATCTTACGGCAGTTGTTGCTTTGGTCTAAAAGCACTGAGTGATAAATTTGTGTATTTGTATTTTTGTTATTTAACGTTGCTTTTCTTTTGGCTATTCACTATAATGAGGATCAGTTATGATTATGTGAGATTAATGAAGGAGATGTTCACGAACACCCATGCTGGGATTTGAACCTGAGAACTTTGGTGGCAAGATCAAAAACCAACCACGTAATGGGCTCAGCCATAGGTGACAATTTAAGTTTTAACCTAATACAGTGGAATCCCAATTTTACGTTCCTGGATTTAACATTTTTCTGCATTATACATTCAATCTTGATGGCCCTAACACAGTAAAATGTTAATAAATTTTCCTCGATTTTACATTTTCCTGCATTTTAAGTTTTTTCAGTTTCGGATCTGGATCTGGATCAGAGTGTTACGGGTCTGAAAGTTTCGGATCCGGATCTGAAAGTTCCGGATCCGAGAGATTCGTATCTCAATCCCATTATAATATTACCACACCTTAAAAGGTATTATGGTCTTCGATTACAAATACATTTTTCATTAGTTAGTCCTACAAGAATTTTTTTCAAGTGTTATTCCTAAAATACTTTGCTACTCATCGGCTAACACACTCGTGCACAAAAATAATCTTACTTGTTTAACATAAAATGTCAGAGATGATTTTGTAAATGCCATTGAAACGAATATGTATTCATTCGAATGTATTGGAAATGAAAACACACATAAATGTGAGACATTCCATTCCAGGATGAAACCTTTAACACATATAACAAGATAGAAATGTTATACAAAAATAATACAATTGTTCTACAGTTACAGTTTTACAAATTAAAATAAAACATTATAATATATGCAGTGTTATATAATTACAAAGTGTAAGACTAACAAGGGAGCCTATCTAAGTGTTCCCCTCCGATTTCCATGAAACTTGGCAGGCGTATAGTGGAGCCCAATGGAAGAAATACGTGGTGTTTTTTGTTTCAGCTAAAAAACTGTTTTAGGGGGGAAAACCCCCTCAAATGTCAAGATGAGGACAAATTGAAGTGAGGATCTGACCCCTGTGTCCCCCTCCGATTTCCATGATACTTGACAGGTGTGTGTATAAACGGGCCCAATGGAAGAAATACGTGTTTTTTTGTTTAAGCTAAAAAACTGTTTTAGGAGGCAACCCCCCTCAAATGTCAATATGAGGACAAATTTAAGTGGGTGTTTGACCTATGTGTCCCCCTCCGATTTCCATGAAACTTGGCAGGTGTATAGTGGGGCCCAAAGGAAGAAATACGTGTTTTTTTTTGTTGTTGTTTCAGCTAAAAAAACGGTTTTACAGGGCAAAACCCACTCAATTGTCAAGATGAGGACAAATTGTAGTGGGGATCTGACCCTTGTGTCCCCCTCCGATTTCCATGAAACTTGGCAGGTGTGTGTATAAACGGGCCCAAATGAAGAAATATGTGTTTTTTGTTTCGGCTAAAAATCTGTTCTAGGGGGCAAAATCCCCTCAAATGTCAAGATCAGGACAAATTGAAGTGGGGATCTGACCCCTGTGTTCCCCTTCGATTTCCATGAAACGTGGCAGGTGTATAGAGGGGCCCAAAGGAAGAAATGCATGTTTTTTTTTGTTTCAGCTAAAAAACTGTTTTAGGGGGCAAAACCCGCCTCAAATATCAAGATGAGGACAAATTGACGTGGGGATCATCTGACCCCTGTGTCCCCCTCCGATTCCCATGAAATTTGATAGGTGTATAGAGAGGCCCTATGCCCCCTGTTTCTTCCTATGCCATATTTACTTGGTTTCGGGATCAGATCCCCACTTCAATTTCTCCTCATCTTGACATTTGAGGTGGGGGGGGGCCTCTATACACCTGCCAAGTTTCATGGAAATTCGGAGGGGGAAACTTAGACCTCCCTTGTAAGTGTATTAATTAATTACAAATCGCGCACACACTATATATATATATATATACAGGGTGATTTTTTTAAAACTCATGGTTTTCTTTGTTGTGTAAAATTTGTAAATGAAGTATTATTTCCATGCGGTTTGTGGCAAATGAATAAGGAAGGATGGGAGATTTATTGGAGTATGTTTACCGGTTTATATGCATCCCGGGTAATATTGCCCACGCCTCAACAAAAACAGCAAATATTCACCAGTGTACCCTACAATAACATTGAAGTATTGGATTTTTGCTAAACTGAATTAATGAAAATGAGTTTGTTTTTTTTGTATTCACTCAAACATAAATAAAACATAAAAATTATGGCACAGACATATGACATAACATCTCACCTTTAAAAAAGGTGCTGAAAGTGTCGCCCTCCTTCCTGTAAACAAAGTCGAACACGCCGTTCCATGTTAAGGGCTGTCTGACATAGTGTTTCTGCGCTAATGTTCGCAATTTCAGTGATAATGTTCTGCTTCAACATTTCCAGGGATGTAGGGTTGTTTTTGTACACACATCCCTTTAGAAAGCCCCACAGAAAGAAGTCAAGTGAAGTTAAGTCTGGAGACCTCGGAGGCCACAATCCCTTTGAAATAACCCTATTCGCAAAGAAACTTTCAATCAGTGCCATACTGTCATGCGATGTATGGCATGTAGCACCATCCTGTTGAAAATAACCCTGTGTGAGTTCAATGTCGTCCAAACTTTCAACAAATTCCATGAATATTGCCCTGTACCGCTCTGTGTTCACTGTTTCATTGAAGAAGATTGGACCCACTATACGTGATGCTGAGACAGCGCACCATACCCCAACTTTCTGTGAGTGCAACGGAATTTCGATTACACTATGTGGATTTTCAGCTGCCCATATCCGTGTATTCTGAGAATTAACATACCCCGAGAGATGAAACCAGGCTTCATCAGTAAACCACGTTATTTTCAGAATATCAGGATTACGCACAATAAACATTAAAAACCAATTACAGTAATCTACACGTTTAAATTTATCTGGATCCTTCAATTCTTGAACAGCTGTAATTTTGTACGCCCTTAGTTTCGCAGTTTTCACTGCCTTTTGACATGTTTAATAGCTATAGCCGGTTTCTTGTGACAAACGACGGAGAGATTTCTTGGGCGACCTCAAGAGTCTAGCACTGACATCTTCCACAACACCTGCCCACGGGGTCCGATGCTTCCCTGTCTCACTCCGAAGCGATCCTGTTTCTTCCAATTTCTTCACTAGCAAAAATATTGTGTTCCTGTCTCTGGCAGAACGTGAGGCAAATTTGTTTCTAAATGCCCTTTGCGTAGCAACAACAGAATCAGTGTTTCCAAAAACTTTTCACGATAAACACACGTTCCTGCAAGGAGTACACCATTCTTACTGTGTGTCCTGATCACAATAACGCAACTTTTCAGCACAACAATTACGCAAAAGCACACAACTTTCCAGCACAACAATATAAGAGCTCAGTTTCCTGGTTATTGTTGACAATGACAACGGTGCTATCTACAGGAGGAAACTTAAACCTCCGCACTGCATCGAAACCCCCAGACCATATAGACGCGAAAGGTACACTGGTGAATATTTGCTGTTTTTGTTGAGGCGTGGGCGATATTACCTAGGATACATATAAACCAGTAAACATACTCCAATAAATCTCCCATCCTTCCTTATTCATTTGCCACAAACCGCATGGAAATAATACTTCATTTACAAATTTTACACGACAAAGAAAACCATGAGTTTTAAAAAAATCACCCTGTATATATATATATATATCTACATCCTCACCTGCAACATCTGTGGTGATTTTTACCTGGGGGAAACATCAACAGCCCTCAACCTCCGCATCAATAACCACCGCTCCTCCACCCACAACCTGGACTTCACTGTCGCTGTCCACACCAACCACCACAACATCAGTTTCAACGACTGCTTCCAGGTAGCGATCATCCATCTCCTACCCCAACCAGCCAACACCTCTGTTCGCAAAAGATGGGAGAGGGCCTATATATCGGCCATGAGTGCAACCTCTCCTCCTGGCCTGAACAAGGCCACCCAGTAATGCCCAACACTCACCCACCCACCCTCCCGCCCTCCCTCCCAACTCATCCTACACACACACAGTTTACGACGAGCCTGGCGACGAAACAGTGTTTTTTTCGTTCTACGCACCGCTTCTTCTTCGATGGGAACCTGGCAACTCTGCAGGGCCCCAACTTCCGGTTCCGTCTATTTCTCCTCACACCGATGATGCTATGAAATTAGCGAAAATTTTGAATTTTTCTACTGTCCGGTGAGTGTTTCCTTTTACCTTCTTTGATTTTTACTTAGCCCTTTTGGCCCTCCTTGCTTTTATCCATTATGTATGTATATATATATTAGCAGGTAACAATATGTTATAAGCACATTCTTACTTTCCAAAGAAGCGCATGTTGGATGGCAAAATGGATCCGGATCCAAAAGTACCGGATCTGGATTCCGGATCCGAAAAATTTTAGGATCCGGATCCTTATGATCCAGAACCAACCGGATCTGGATTTTGGATCCGCCAGGATCCGGATCTGGCCATCCCTAATCTAAATATGCTGATTATCTAGATATCCTAAGTGTCCATATTATCTGGATATCCAAATGTGTGCATTATCCAGACAGTTTTGTCATTTATTTGTTTTTCGGGCTATCCACATATTCTTTTATTATTCATTTTTGTATTCCACTGTGTGGATTTGCTACAAATTCTTCATCAAATCTGTTCTATCCAGATATCCGTTATCCTCATTTTGTGGCCATCCTTAATCCAGACTACACAAAATGCAAAGGAAAGAATTTCTCTGGAGGTAGGCAGGAATGAAATATGCAGGTTGAAAGCTTGCAGTATGTCAGCAGTGTAGCGTGCTCACGTCGGTGCTTAACTTATGAAACATCTCTAGCATGAAAAGTACAAACTATTGGACCAACTCGATATGGTGGTGATGAGATTTATTGTTTTGTACACACACCAGTCCATATCATGTTGGTCCAAGATAGTTGCATACTTGTATAACATATTCAAGGGTGATATCAACTGAAACAAAATGTATATATATTTTTTTTTCTGTAGGGGCACGTCTGTGTTTGGACATGAAAGAAATTGTGAATCCAGAACCATTCGAACTGACAGGAACAAGAGATTTTCCAAATACAGAAACACCCAAGAAGGCTAGACTCAATGCACAAAAACAGGTAAGTGAATGTGAGAGTTAATATTGTCCCTTCTTTGCTACATTCTTTGTGAATATTTCCTCTTCGGTGTCTTTTTATGCATTTGTATGTTTATCTTGAACTACATTTGACATTTTTGTGCCAATTGGGGCATCTCTGCAAAACTATAAACTTTGCGATGGGGCCAAGGTATCTTGCATAACTTTTGATTGTGCAACAGTTTCAAGATTTACTGTGATAGTTCTTTTTAAACCAGTTTTGCATTTGTACTTGCCATGTTGAAAATCTGTGTTCTCATCCTGTACCAAAGGCAAGAATTGTTATGCATGCCACCTGGAGCACTTTATGAAGGACCTTTTGAAAACTTGTAAATTTAACATTCCAATTTGTAATTTCACACTTAATTTTTTGTCGAAAAGAAACTATGCATGTACCTAATTATGGCAAGCATTGTAATGAACAATATTTTTTCGAAAAGTTACGGTTTATTACAGACTAATTTTCAACATAGTTGCCACCACTGTTGAGGCACTTTATCATTATGAGATAACATGTTTTGTATCCCCATATCGTAGAACGATGCTCCTCTGATGATAATTTCATGAAGCAGCGACCAGTTAATGTGTGGTAAATGGACTGAAAGTGCTGATAGGGTGATTTATCTGTTCTCTGTAATCTTCTCTTCCACTGCATGGACCACAGATGGTTGGCCTCTATGTTCCTCATCATGCACATTGTTCTGCCCTTCGTTAAACTGTCGTACTCATCTCCGTACCATTGAGGTACTCATGATCTGTTTATCCACACACCTCACCATGGTTGATTTCAGCTGTTGACACATTCCGTGCACTCACTCAGAACTCGTAATGTGTACACTATGGAATTCAAAAACAAGTTGCAAATGCTAGTGATAAGAAGACTAATTAGGGATTCGTACTATAACTGCTTATTTTTATTTTTGTTAAATTGACTATATTGTTACAACTGTAACCTTAATGAAACAAGAATAAATGTCTGATGAAGGGAACATGTGTTCTCCAAAAACGTTGCATCAAAAATAGTGTTCATGTGCTTGTAAGAGCTGCAAACTACAAGAGAAACAATTCTACAATGCAAGCAATACGTACATACAAGAAAATATGAAAAGTGTTCATAAGGTAAAATTGACTTATTTCCCAAAATAGAAAATGTTGTTTTCTGGCTGGGTGTATCATGCTTGGAAGGTTCAAAATTGAATTCTGTACTGAAATATATCTAAGAAACTTGCAAAGTAACCCTTTAATATTAACGTACATACATTATATCATCTTAATCTGCATATACGTATGGAATATCCATATGTCTAGAAAAACGGACGTGAACTTTTGTATTTTTATTATATTACTCTTCTCAAAAGATACTTCTTCTTAAGTCCAATTTATGGTTTTTAGTTATGCAGGCTAATTAGGACTGGAGTTACAGTTTAAAGTGGGATACAAACTACTGTGCCATGTGTCTCTACCAGGTATCAACTCTTCTAAGACACAGAAACACTTGTTTTCTCAGCATTATATGCTCCAAATCTTATTATTGCTTTTTCTTTATATTTTGTTTATTTTTTGTATGTAAAACAAATACTCTGCAGTTTTGTATGAGCCTTAAAATGTATTCTCAATTATTATTATTATTTTAACATGACAAGATCATATTTTCAGTTGTCAAAAGTTGATACGCCCAACTTTTTTTTTTTTTGCATTTGTTTGTTTTGATTTAATTTTTACTTTTATGTTTTTTGTGTTTTGTTAGTAATAACCCTTCATTGGGCATTTTGTTTTCTTTTCGTAGCTCCCTGGTATCTTTAGTGGATGCCATTTTTACTTTTCTGGAACCTTCGGTGCTCCCCTTCAGAAAAATCAACTGAGTGCATTGGCACGTAGTGGAGATGGGATTGTGTTGACACGAGAACCAGACCCAGAGTACATTCCAGCAGCAGAATGCACTGTGCCTTACCATGCACATAAGGACAGTCTCCTCAGCAAATGCTCCCATTATATTATATACCAAGAGGGAAAGTCTGAGCCAGAACTCAAGTACAACATGCAGCATATTAAGACTCTGCCATTGATATGGTTCATGAGTTGCATTCTCAATTTTGAGATAATGGAACCATTTTAGAATTACTTCTGAATGAAACGTGTGAAAAATGTAATCGTCACATGCAGAAATAGTGTGTTGAGAAGATTTCCTTTTGTTTCTTGAGTTTTTTGGTGAAAAGTTTGCGTCACCAAGATATTTCTTTGCAATTTTCATATCAATAAAGTTTTGGATATTTTGTGTTATAAATTCTCTAATATTGACATTACCAAAGCCACAGTTAGCAACTTTCTTGTAGTGATGTGTTGTGCTTGCCCTGTTCTGCATAAGTTCTTTGAAACAAATCCACATACACAAACATTCCTTGCGTAGTGATGAATTTTTATGTACATATTTCAGTGTCATCACATAAACAATAAAAATAAAAGATGGATTTGCTGTGTTGAGCTTTGTTTAATAACTGTGTCATATCAACACTAAACAAGCAACTGAATCCCTTTCATCTTGAGGTTGTGGGGGGTGTCTGTGTTTGTTGCTGAAAGATATACCACAGGAGGGATGTTCTGGCATCTAACTATTTTATTTGTATTTTAAAACCAGGTATCAATTGCATAGCACAGCTTACTGTGGCCCCTGTACAAGTAAAAAATTTGGGGCTCGTTAGTGAAAAAAATATTGAGAATACTATAATGTATACAGTGGAACCTCAATTTTACGTTTTTCAGGGGACCAAGCTGAAAATACTTAAAATGTGAGAAAATGTAAAATGAACATTTTACAACTGTTTGTTATGTTGGGACCAACAAAAAATGTAAAATAAGGGAACGTAAAATCGGGGTTCCGCTGTACATGCATTTATGATGCCAGAGGTTGAAAGTGCATACAATAGTTAACTAGCCCCCCTGAGCCACAATTATCAAGAAATTAACTCGTACCCCAAATATGATCTAGCCTCCATTCCAGTTTTTTATCATCAACTTATATGTATTATTTCTCTTGTGATCTACGGTTGTTACAAACATAAAAACACAGTTTTTGTTGTGACGTTTTAGGAGAACACACTCTCCCTTCATGAGACATTTATTCCTAGTTTGAATAAAGATACAGTTATAACAATGGTTATTTTTTTCCAACAAAAAGGAATCAATAATACAATGGATTTTGTCAATGTTACATTGTGGTAGCATAGCAACTGAAGTGTGAAACAAGCAGTCTGTTTTTATTATTATTATTTTAAATGAAGATTTTTATCACATTTTTTAAATTATAGATCCCAAGTATCATCATGTTGCCATTCTCATTATTTAATTTCTTCCAGTGTTCTTGTGCAATGAACAGATGTTCCCGGACATTCAAATCTATGGCTCCTGTTATTCTTTTTAAAAACCTTCTCTTTTTAATCATATGCTTCTCCTTGGTGATGTGAGCTGTCAAACCTGTTCTTGAGTTTAAATTTATAATTTCCAAATCATGTTTGGGACATCTTATTGCCATTTTTCTTGATGTTTCTCCTACATAATCATTTGAACATGAACAACTTATATTATATTATATTTCTGTGGATTACACATCTGGCACAGATTTTCTCATTTTGTATTCGTGATGTACATTCCATCTAAAAGCAATTTGAAGTTAAATCTTCTAAAGAAAATTGAAATTTTATGTGAGAATCTCTTGTGGAATGGAATACAACCAAATTTCTTTGCAACAGATTTCTCATCTTTGTCCGCTGTTCTTTTTTCATTATTTGAACATAGTTTTTGTGGTCTTATGGAAAAAAATTAAATACACATTATCCATTGTTGTACCAGAATGTTCAAATAATGAAAATATCATGAAAGAAGAAGAAAAGCTTTTCAAGATAGTGAAAGAAAATAGTTTCAAAACTAATAGAATGAACCAAATCAAAAGACAAGTTACAAGAAAACTAGGGATGTCAAGAAGCTGAAAATTTACTGATGCCAATGTACTCACCAATAATTTTTTGGAACCCATACCGATTCCGATACATAAGATTATTCAACAGAAATGGAATGTTATTTTCAGCATGACAACATTTCTATTGCATACATATATATTCTCAGAGATTTATCATTAGTACACAAGCAGTTCTTTGAAATGCAAAATGAATTCTTGTTCTTGATATTGGAAATTTAATGCTGGCAGATTCAACTTCAGAAACATGAGTTTTGGAAGCACTTCTAGAAGTAACCTACTTGTCTTTTCGCATATCTGTCCAGCAACTGAACACTCATTCACTGAATACTGATGCAGCAGGTATCCCAAGTATTTTCTTGCCACTTGCTTCAGGTTTGGATACTCATTTTTTAATTTCCAATACAACAGTGGATCCTGGAATAGTCGGTTCAGAAATCTATTGTTCTATTTTTGATTTTCAGGTAGGTTGATCCTGTGAATAAGTTTTTACAATAATTTTATCATAAAAACTCCACAGTGATGAAGATCCATTAACCTAATTTTCAATGAATCTTACAAATCAGAATATAAAACTTACTAGAAGGTAAAACTTTAGTATTATCTGTACCGGTTTAAATATCTGATTTTTGCCGATGCAGATTTCCATACATCGGTAATCGCAGCTTTGATACATCCCTAAAGGAAAAAA
The DNA here is from genome assembly GCF_977018435.1 of Lepisma saccharinum. Taxonomy (NCBI): domain Eukaryota; kingdom Metazoa; phylum Arthropoda; class Insecta; order Zygentoma; family Lepismatidae; genus Lepisma; species Lepisma saccharinum. The sequence continues at coordinate 40,796,188 of NC_139242.1, read as the reverse complement.
AGGAAAGTGGACAAAGATGAGACCTGTTGTGAAGAAATTCGGTTGTATTCCATTCCACAAGGGATTCTCACATAAAATTGCAAAAAATTTTAGAAGATTTAACTTCAAATTGTTTTTAAATGGAATATACACTTCTCCAAATGTTATCTGACTGCGCTGAAAGATTTCTAAGTCCAGAAATCGTTAATTTGGCAACATAGCTATTGAGAACGAGACGAGAGTAGACAAACTTTACTGCTGGTCCCTCTACTAGACGAACAACACTGTGGTAAAAGATTTAGATTGGTTATAAAGTGAATTCACAAACTATATTTGCTTAACATATTAATAGAGAACAAAACGGAAAACTTAAATGTGACGAATTATTTTAGAGAATACATGTGATTCGACATGGTAAAATTGGAATCAGAGAAACTTTTGTGAAGTTGGAAACACTGCACTCGCTAGTTGTCCACCTGGAGGAAACCCCTGTGAAGTTTCTTCACAAAAGGACATAATTACAAATAGTTTATGCAAGTCAAATGTGAGAACACCTTGCAAAGTTCTGTGCAATGAGCGAAAATTAATAATTCTCGCAATTTGCAGCGACAATATGTTTGTCGCATAGAAAAGTGGTAGCTTACGCAGTCATCAACACATTTCAAGGCACTTGCTACAAGCAATGTTGTAGAGTATTTTGTAAAGTACTCGTGCCAGAGATATCTTTTCCCAAAGAATTAATGGTCGCGGGTTCAAATCCAAAGTCCTCAGATTATTATTATTATTATTTGTTTAATGGCATTCAGATACATTGAGTATGGAGTTTAGTAATTAAGTGGAATAATTTAGTTTCAGAATGTTCGTAAAAAAAAAATTCCATGTGGAATTCGACGAATGTTTCCAGCAGTTCAATGTATTTGTTTTTTTTTTCTTTCTGACACTAAGGTATAAAATTCAGAGATGAGATTTATTTCAAAGCACTAACTTTCCACTCAATGTAGGCATGCAACCTGTGAAAAGTCTGCAATTACTTTGAAACTAATTTACATAACACATCCTTGATTATTATTACCAATCACTCTTAAGTAATTGTTTTTATTATTCTTTGAAAAGCAATAGAAACTTTCATCAATTTGGATTCAAAAATGGGCTTTTAATCACAATATTAAAAAAGTTATAATCTTATGTATGCCAAACAGAATGATTTAATCCAAATGAAAAGGTTGCAGTGCATATTACGTAGCCTTAAAGATAAAATATAGAAACAAAGTTAGCACTCATAAGTGCGCTGGGCCAGGAATCTGCGTGGATACCGCCTTTATGGCAGTGACCCTCTGTTGCCATGTTTGCCTGCAATGGAACTCGCATGCAAACAGCCAATTACGCCCACCGCTTGGGCTAGAACTGACAACGTTAAAATTGCTCTTCCCCAAAGCTACCACTAGGGAAAGAGGATTTTGTAAAAATAGCTATTCTGGCACTGTGATTGCACACCGGTTGATAACGGCGAATTCACCGTAACTGCTTTTATACCTTCACTTCAGTAGTTTAAACCACCAAACAGATGGTTTTATTGAATTATTCAACTACTCTCTTTTCATATATTAAAAAAAACAAACTTTCATTTTCAGCACAAAGTCTTTTAGGCAATTTTTTAAAAATAATTTCTAGGTCATTGACTACCAAGCCTTATTGATGACTAAGCTATGCTTCCTATCTGGTTTCTGCACCTGTCACGTGGTATCTGATTGTCTGCTGAAATTGATGGATAGCTGTGGAATTTAAGGTTTACAACTCTTGGAAGAAATCAACATTATTTCCATGAACCTGAAGAGATATTTCGTGAAATGCTTTTCATCTTGTGAAAAAGTTTCTGCTGGGTTGGGAATCGATCTTACGACCCCTGTCGCACAAGTCGAGGATGTTACCACTACACCACAGACGCCACAAGTACTTAACATACAGTTTGAAGAATGACAACCAACTGCATAGGTATTTTAGTTTAACAAAATCTCGTATTCGTATTCACTGTTAGTTGTCTGAAATGTGCGGGGAATTAATCATGGATGTGCAGATAGTGCATTCGTGTGTTCCCAAGTATTGAGAAATGTTGGAGAGAAAAGAGCGGCAAGCACAAGCTTTTCCGATCTCACAAGTGGGGAAAAGTGAAATTATGTGCATAATTGATTCAGAGAGAAAGACACCTCACTATCCCAGCTGGGTATTTATATACAATTTAATTTTGCGTCATTCTAGAAATAGAGATACAAGATGTAGTTAACATAAAAAGCCTAAGCAGTGGACCAGTGGCAGATCCAGAAATTACAGTTTGGAGAGGCGAATTTCAGTCTGACAATTCTAACCTGTGTAAACGATATATGGTTCCGTTAGCAGGATTAGCTTTTTTTAAGGCAAAAATAGAGGGCATGGGCTGGAATAGATGGTTATTACTGTGTGTTATTATTATAATTGCTCCCATTGCCATGGTAAACTGAACGATCAGCTATGAGGAGTAAAATTAATAAACAAAGAAACAAAAACCCATTTCTGCAGTGGTGTCAGGTTCGATCCCCTTTTGAGTCATCTTGCAGAGTGGTTCGGACTCAAATTTGGACTCGGGAGTCTCTGGAGCAATGCCGGGCATAACAGGAGAGAAGGGGAGAAAGGTAGTGGGCAGAGCGAAGAAGTACATGCTGCAGCCAACATCTGGTAACTGCAATCGCTTTCTCTCTTCCACTCAATCCCGTTCCCTCTCAGGCATCCATTGGTTGAGCCCTCTCGAGTCACAACTTGCGCAGAGACTTGTTATTGTTCGCTTGTGCCAGAGATTCCTGGGACAGAATATAGGACCAGTTCCCATTAGTCCATCATTAGCAAAAAGTGGGATTAACCCATTAATGCCGAAACAGCATTTCAAGATTTTTTTTGAAATGTCATAGTTGAGGTACATATAAGGTGAAAAAAACATTTTTTTGTTAAAACTCATTTTATTTGCCTTCATTACAGTCTGGCAGATTTTCCTGCCACCAGGCATTTAAGATAGCAATTTCAACTACTTTTTAACTTTCTTTGTGAAATTTTTCTTTTCTTATTTAGCTACTTAACAACAATTTTAATACATTGGTATCTATAGTATAACCTATTTATATGGAATATAATAGTTTCAAAAATGTACTCTAAATAAATTTCTAAAAAGTTACATATTTTAGCACGTGGTTCAACATGAAGCACAATTTTCAATCAATCTCTTGAAAATCAGTTAAAATCTGCTCCATAATACGTCCCAAGCCTTGAAGTACTCAGGATGGAGAGCAGATACACATATACCACAATTGCATGTAGAACATTCTGAACATTTCTTACATCTTGAATTATGTTTATTGCTCTTCACAATCCAATGTCCAGTGTTATCTTATTGAAGTGCATGCTGTACCTCTTTTCTCAAAAATGGTGACTTGGTAACTCTTCTTGGTACTCAAAACTGCTTGTTGAATAGGTCTCACTTTGTAGTAACAATCATTGGTTCATTTTCATATTAGCATAATGTAGATGGCACATAATGTGATCAAATATATCCTGTCTCATGGCACCAGATATCATTTCATTGTGTATACCTAATGCATCACTCCAATGTATATGGCGGTATGGCAACCTACAATACTCAGAAACAAAAAGTATTCTGATGAAGATTAGATTTTTTTATTTTGTTATTGGCTCAGTACGTAGATTTTTCTGAATTGCATAACTTTGAGTTTGTTTGACAATCATATAAATAAAATGTGCTCGATAACATCAATTGGAAGAGATCCAGAGATGGTCTAGTACTTGCATAATCCACAACTGTTGGAGAGAACGAGGGATGAAAATTTCGTACTTTGCTTTCAACATGCCTCTTGGACAATGTCCATTTTCTTCTTTGCATTTGTGCTTTTGAGGTTATGAATCTCCATTACCATGATTCTTCAAATTTTCTGCATATCTCTGGGACAGTATATCTCCCTTTTGTTTGGAGAATTCTCCTTGGCAGGTGTTCCGGTAGTTCTTCTGTTTAGTCTGTTTTATTCGAGTCAACATCTGTATCTTCTTCAGGGTCTTCGACTGGCTGCACTGCATAAGAGCAATACTGCAGCCATTCCAGTGGTGTGCCCAGGATTTTCGAAGGGGGGAGAGGGTAAATATACATGTTTTTAGCAGTCGGCTCTCATTTTCCTGCCATCTGCATTAATGGGTTAAATCAAACTTTAAAAAAAAATTCTCAAACTTGTTAAACTTGGTGATAAAAGAAGAGTTGTCTTGAAAAAATTTGGCATAATAATATTTCCAAAATTATGGCAGTTGGGAGTGGCGATCGGCTCCTATCGCCATACCTGTGGATCCGCCCCTGCAGTGGACTGTCATTTTTCAAACTGTATGTGGAGTACTAGTGACATTTGTGGTGTAGTGGTAACGTCCTCAACTTGTGTGACAGGGGTCATAAAATCGATTCCCAACCACAGCAGAAACTTTTTCAGAAAGCGAAAAGCATTTCACGAAATATTTCTTCAGATTTATGGAAATAATGTTGATTTCTTCCAAGAGTTGTAAACCTTAAATTCCGGACAGCTATCTCAATTGCAGCAGACCATCAGACACCACGTGACAGATGCAGAAACGAGGTAAGAAGCATAGTCTCGTCGTCAATAGGGCTCGGAAGTTGATGATCTGTAGAATAACCTTAAATAATTTTTAAAAATTGCCTGAAATACTTTTCGCGCTGAAAATTAAAGCTTGATTTTTAATAAATGAAAAGAGAGTCGTTGAATAATTCCATAAAACCGTCTGTTTGGTGATTTTACTACTGAAGCAAAGGAACACAAGCAGTTAAGTGCTAATTTAGTTTTCTTTATTTTAACTTCAACATTACATAATGTGCCCTACAACGTTTTGTCTAAATCATTCATTTCCTTTGTGAATGGATCTTCCACAATACAGTAAAATACAGTTGTGTTTGCCATACATAAGATAATATATTTTTTTGCATATTGTAACTAATTTTAATTTAAAATCATAGATTAAAGTGATAAAAGAGGCTAGCAAGGGAATTTCAAAGTAGGATTCACAAAGTATTTTAAGTTTGCCACAATTAATTATTTAATGAATTGACAAATATTTAACTTAAAATAATAGTTTTGTTTTTCCCTTAAACATATATTTGTTTAATGGAAAACTTGCTAAAAGGACCATGTCAGGAAATTTAAATCTGTAAGTTATGGTAGCAAATGCATTTAAAATTCACAAGACAATAAGGAAGGAGAGAAATAAGCCTTAAAAATTTAGCAAAAATGTAACAAAACAGGCAAAAATACTAAAAATTACCTAAAAGTAGAAAAAAGGAACAACAAATGCAAAAAATAAAAATAATGTTTTCTGGTTCTAGCTGAAGGGAAACTGGCTAGCATCAGGTTTAACGTTGTTTTGAAAGCTGAGAAAAGAAAATGATTCTTCATCAACTTCCGAGTCCTAGTCATCACATTCCTTGTTTGACCAAATACTTTCTGTTGGAATATGACAACAATTTAGGCATTTTTCGATCCAAATTGAAGTTCCTATTGCTTTTTAAAGAATAATGAGTGAATGGTGACAGTAATCAAGAATATTTTGTGTAAATTAGTTTCAAAATATTTGCAGACTTTTCACATGTTTCATGCCTAGATTGAGTGGGAAGTTAGTGCTTTGAAATAAATCTCATCTCAGAATTTTATACCTTAGTGCCAAAAATTAAAAAAAAAATAATAATAAAAAAAAAATACAATGAACTGCTGGAAACATTCATCGAATTCCACACCAAATTATTTTTTACGAACATTCTGAAACTAAATTATTTCACCTAATTACTAAACTCCATACTCAATGTATCTGGGGGGAAAAACGTAGGTGTTTGGATTTGAACCCGCAACCATTAATTCCTTGGAACTCTGGCACAAGTACTTTACCAATACTCTACAACTTCGCTTGTAACAAATGCCGTGACACGTGATGATGACTGTGAAAGCTACCTCTTTTCTATAACACATTTTCGCTGCAAATTGCAAGAATTATTAATTTTTGCTCCTTGCGCAATACTGTGCAAGGTGTTCTTATATTTCATTTTTATAAACTATTCATAATTATGCCCTTTTGTGTTCAAATTTGACAGTGATTTCCTCCAGGTGGACCACTAGCATGCAGTGTTTCCAACCTCGCAACAGTTTCTCTGATTCCAATTTTAACATTGTAACAAGCTCAGTGTGTGCTATAAATCACAAACGGAGTCTCGATGCCTAATGTGATGAGTATACTAAATTGGAGCAAACTATTATATCAAACTTTCCAATATATTTAAATGCTGAAATCCCAGTTATTCACCCCATGAAATTCAGTGTTACCCATTTCATCAGTAGCACTGGTTGTAGTGACAGTCGAACCACGTGATCAAATAAGCAATTAAGCAGTAAGCAATTAAATCCAAATTACTATCTTGCACGTTATAATCAATTATATAATACCCCCAATGAATAAGATAAGGCTCACCACAAATGTTGTTTCATCCAGAAACTGAGATACTACTTCTCAGCATTACACCCTGTATGCGAGACTGAATCACTAGGAATCTCTAACTGAAAGAATCAACATGAATTCACCCTCCAAATGAGAATTTATTTTCATTCACCATATCACCTTGGGCCCTCTCTCACACAATTTTACACCTAAGTAAATATCAACTGTGGTGTCTGAAGATCTGAACTCAAGTGGACAGAACTCTATACTCTATTCGTTTTCTTGATCCCTCGAATTACCAGTACCAGTGCAAGGTAAACCCCCCTTCTGAAAAGTAACACTGACATTAGAACATCTGTGATCTGTTACTATCCTGCCCCCCCCCCCCCCCACACTTTACCTCCGCACTCGAGGTTCGGTGCACTTCGTACTCGGCTCAGATTTGTCTAGGGGTATCTTTCTTTGTACGACAATGCACGTGGGTTGCTACAAGTCAACATAATTATATAATTAACTACAAGAGACAACGGAAAACCTTTTGCGAAACCTTTATGATCAGGGGGATAATGTACCTTGTCCAGCTTGTGTGAAATTAAAAAAACGGAAATTTTTGGTATTTTCTATTAGTTTAATTAACGTAAAATTTGAAGTATATACAAGTCGTTTCCGAACGTTCATTTCTCTAATTAATTATAGGGCCTAAACTCTAATTTTGATGTTGGAATCTCTATTGTTTGTACCTGGATGCTTTACATTTCATGAATTACATCTGAAGCACGCTTGTCACAAGGTAGACTCGCGTTACTCCAAGAAACGTCTTAACAGGCGCTAGGCCGCCCGACGTGTACATTTCTCAACCTCCACGGTGACAAGGCACTAGGCTGCCCGGCGCACCGTAATTACTTCAAAATAACATCCAGTACAAACTACCTTTTTACCTGTAAACTGGACACCAAGGCACTAGCTTGCCCGGCAATCCAATATCTTACAGCATCCGTTTCGGGAGATCTGTCCTCCGGTCCTAGCTAACCGAAGCAAAAACAGCCTCTCCCTTCCAAGTCTCAGTTCCAACAGCCGACCTCCCCTACTCTCATCTGGGAGTTTATATACGTTTTGTTGGCGTCTGTTGCCAACCGCCCTTCTTTCAAAATTTTTAATCTTTTAACAGCTAAACTGCCCGCCTTTCTTTTGAACGTTCGAAACACGAAGCAAGAACAGAGAGCTACATGGTATTTATACATGGAATAATATGAACCTAAAAATGCATAATAAATTGATTTACACTAATAACACATATATATGTTTATACACGTAATTACCTAATTAATTAACATATTAATAAAATATTTAAATAAGAGAAAAAACACTGTTGCCCTGACACGGGGGCAGGGTAACAGATCATACCATAATACACTGAGGAAGTCTTTTGGATAAATGTTAACAGTATGAAATAAGATAATATGAATATTTATTTTACTGAACAACAAATAGTATAATATACAGCCCTTATGACATTTGATTTACCTGTAAGACTTTATGAGCAGACAACATGCAGCTACATTCAGTTTGTATTATGTTTTCTTCCCTATGTCAAACGTTAGCTATAAATTAACCTGAATATCAGCAGATTAAGCTGTTTTCATTTGTTCTTGAATCTCAATATAAATAACTCTACTATACCATTAATCATACATGTGATGAACCTTAAAGTAAACCCACATCAAAGGATTTTCTTACTTTTCTTGAATCTACATAGATTAGTCAAACGATAGCAATAAGGTAAATCTGAATAACAGCTGATTGAACTGTATTCACCTATTCTTGTAACTAATTACAAATGACTCGACTATTCCGTTAATCATACATGTAAGATTAACCTTAAAATAAACCCACATCAAGGATTTTCTTACGTTGCTTGAACCTACATAGGTTATTACATTCTTAATGAATCGTAATTTTAAAATAGAACCATGTCTGCATAAATCTCAACCGTTCATGCTTTTCACAGGCATAGAAATCCTTACGTCCGTTGCAACATTTTACCTATGTATATATGACAAAATTTTGACAAAATTATTATGACAAGAATTGTGTATACTAAGTAAGAAAATTAACGAATATTTACATTGATCAATATACACTCTGTAGTTTCTGATCAGTTGTGTATTCACGCCAAGATGGCTACCCCACGCCCCACTTTCCCGCTCAAATACACTTTGCGATGCATACCCGATTTATGGCCATAAAAGGCGCACACGGTTGCTAGCACGTTTAGCGAAGCAGGGAAATTTTGCCATAAAGCAGATTATCCATCAGACGTCTGTGAGCACTTAGTCATAGAAAAGTTTCAGTACTTACATCCAGCGGCGGCTCGTGACATTTCAAAGATGCGTGCTACAACTGATGCTGTTTTTCATGTACTTATAATGACCCCCACCCCACCCCTCACCCCCACCCCCACCCACGAATGTTAAGTGGTCGACTTTCAATCTCGCCATCGAAGTTCCGGGTTGGAGTCTCGTCCTGGGTATGGGCATTCTTTGTGAATGCCCCTTCATTAATTTCATTATTACAAAGTACAATATTACAAAGAATACCCATACCCTGAGCCATAAAAATGTCCCAAGGTTTGCGGAGGAATCTGTTTCATCGTGGCCACGCAGGGCCAACTCAAAAGCTCCACAGAACTTGATGCAGTCTATGATTTTTGACAAGACGTAGCGATTTTTTTTCAACTTGTTCATTATGCGATTCTAGACAAGCGTGGCTTAACTGTGTTGCTATGTTGACAGTTCCGAGAGAGACAAAATTTAACTCATTATTCATGTGCTCTTTGCTTTCACTAAGCTTTCTCATATATTCACTTAAATGTCCTAGATCTTTTACCCCTCCTTTAGACCACGAATCATTAATTCCAAAAAGTATGCAAGGAAAACAGGATAATGCATTTCGAATTTGACACCCACAAAGCCATGGTTCACTATCGTACAGTTTTATATTAAATCGCCTTCTATACGTAGCGTTCTTACCTCCCTTTGCATTTTGTGATAGATCCAAATCTGGCAACGGCCGTCCTAGCACTTTTATTTCCAACTTTTCTTCAAGTGTTCGTGAAGAGAGAAGTCGCTGCTACAAGGAATTCACCGAATTCATGGTACACTAACACACAGTCACTTTCACTTCTAACAACAAGAAAAAGCTAATCCTTCACAACAATGACCACCACTTCACACGGCACGCGATTTTAACACAATGAACTGCGCGGAAAATTTTCGGGTCTGGAACCCGGGGAAAAATGACTGTACTCTGTAAGTTTGTTTCTTGACGATTGAAGTGCTACATAAACACAACGAAATATATTTCTTGCATTTAAAAACAGGTAATTTAGATAAAATATAAAATTAAAATTTCCTAAACATAAATTACAAAGCAGAATCCACTTCCGGAAGCAAAAAAGGCATGGACTATAGTTTCAGAGTTGCAATCTTTACAACTTACCACCGAAATAGATAAAAGGCTAAGGGGTAGTGTCAATTCGCGTTCCAACTTTTTGCAGGTGCTGCTAATGTATACGACATGTTACAAACATTACATAAGTCTACACTGATAACGTACAGAACGTTTGAAAATGACATTAAAAAACGTTGTTCTGACAGAGGTAATAGGTTGTCGTAGACTTTCTTCTTATCCTGAGATGGCACACTTACCGTGCTGTGTCTTCCTGTAGCACGCTAGCAGACGATTTTTCTCGAGCCGGGACGCTATCCCCCGTAGGAATCGAGGAGTGGGGTGTACAGTATTCATGCGCGGAGTGATGAAAAAGGGGCGAAAACGTGCTGTTGAGATTCTAGCACAGTACGGTATTCCTTATAGCTCCAACAGCGCGAGGGAAATACGTGGCGCCGCTGTTAAATGTTGAGGCTCTTAACATGAGAAGTTTCATTTCACTTGACGGCTTCATTAAACTTCTTGCATCTGTGAGATTTGCTTTTTTCTTCCTTTGATTTTAACAAATTTAGCAACGTGCTATAGCACGGTAGCACGTATTAAGCAGCCGCCACTGCTTACATCCAATCCTGGTACTATGATCCAATGATCACATGCCAAAACAAGTTTTCAAATATCTGTTCAAACCTTGTCCTGTGCACAAATAGTCGACGCGTCGCGTGTTTACCAGTCCTTCATGTAACATAAGTGCCAATTGAATTGCATGGCAAACCTCTAGATGATTGGATATTCATCACCAGATCAAGCCTTATATGCCCTCCATTTCTCCTTCACGGTCTAACGAACCACTTCCATCATTCCTTCCACCCGTTCCTAGAGAATCGATTCGGTGAAAAGAACCCATTCTTCCGAGCTCTGCTGCTTCCAACTCACTAGTTAAGTTCGCGTTTGCACATAAAACCAATTATTTAAACATCACATTGCTGAGATTACAGAAAAAGAACCAATATCCTGTTTAGATTCGGCAAGAGAACCGAAACCCGTAAGTATGTGAACGGTCCTAATGGAAATGAACCGCTCCACTTTCTCCCATACGCTGCTGCTATCCAGGGTGCAAGCTTTGTACTGGTACGCCCACCACAATGATAAAGAAGCGTAGAGAGGAAGTTTTAATAAAATTTGCCCAAAAGTAATCATAAAGCACTGATGAAAATTAAAATAAATACATAGAAATAAGACCCTTGTGACATCGTTTGTCATAACATGTCGAATCACAAGTATACTCTGAAATTATCCCACATACTTAATTTTTACGTTTTGGTCTCTATTAATATGTTGGGCGAATATAGTTCCCGACTTCATGTTATAAACAAGAATGTAAATTCTTCATCACTGGAACTTTTGTCTAGTGAAGAGGCCTGTAGTAAAGTTGACTACTCCTTGGTGGTGCTCAAGAACTATGTTGAAATTAACGATTTCTGCACTTAGAAATCTTTCAGGATGGTCAGGTAACATTTGGAGATGTGTACATCATGAATACAAAATGAGAAAATCTGTGCCAGATGTGTAATCCACAGAAATATTTAATATGAGTTGTTCATATTCAAATGATTATGTAAGAGAAACATCAAGAAAAATGGCAATAAGATGTCACAAACATGATTTGGACATTAAAAATTTAAACCCAAGAACAGGTTAGATAGCTCACATCACCAAGGAGAAACATATGATTAACAAGAGAAGGTTTTTAAAAAGAATAACAGGAGCCATAGATTTGAATGTTCGGGAACATCTGTTCATTGCAGAAGAACGCTGGAAGAAATTAAATAGAGAATGGCAAGATGATGATACTTGGGATCTATAATTTAAAAAATGTGATAAAAATCTTCATCTAAAATAATAATAAAAACAGACTTCTTGTTTCACAGTTCAGTTGCTATGTTACCACAATGTAACATTGACAAAATCCATTGTATTATTGATTCTTTTTTGTTCAAAAAAATAACCATTGTTATAACTGTAGCTTTATTCAAACTAGGAATAAATATCTCATGAAGGGAGAGTGTGTTCTCCTGAAATGTTATAACAAAAACTGTTTTTTTATGTTTGTAACAACCGTAGATCACAAGAGAAATAATTCTAAAATGTAAGTAATGCGTACGTACAAGAATAATATATTTTTGATGGGTACGCACCTTAAGAGATACCACGCCGCCACCACCAATCATGTTCTATTGGAACCCCGGCATTGTGGATTATCGCCCGGCATTGCAGTTTCCATTGCAGCAAGCTCCGGCGCAGGACAGGCATGGGAATTCTGTCACAATCCTCCCTGCAAGTGTTCCATAGACCATCCAGAGTGTGCAGGCGGCAATGTTGAAGATGTCGTTTCAACAGTCCAAATGTGCAAAAATCCATTGGACTGGCATCTGGGCTTTTCACCGGAATGTCTTCAAACGGAATGACACGAATTCCTAATTCCTCTGCCATTTCCTGATAAAAAGATAGTGATGTTCTGGCGGTATGACTCGAAGCCTTGTCCATATGGATCATCACCTGGTTGGCGTCCATTCCATACAATTGTGGGATGTCTCTCTGATAGATAGGTGTCAGAATGGAGTCTTGGAAGTATCTGGCATTCACCTTCACGTTTTTGTCCACCTTGCATATCATCAACTTACCCTCATATCCGAATCCCGTCACAACCATAAAGCCACAAGGGAAACTTTCCCTGCACTGACGAACAAAGTTGCTGCGCCCCTTGCCGTCAATGTCACGGTATGTGATCGCCCGAATGTGACCACCAGCAGTGAGATGGATATATGATTTATCCATTGTGACAACTTTCTTCCATTTGGCAATGTGACGCGGTAGAAGGTGGTGTACACGGGCCTTCCACACACACTTCAACCTGAGGCGCTTGCGAATTGTTTTGTTCACAGTTGACGGTGTGAGGTGAAATCTGTGGGCCATATCACGTTGAGTCAGTGGATTTTCTTGGCACGCCAATCGACGGATCCCCCTTAGCACTACGGGTGACACTTTGCTTGCAGCCCTTCTCCTGGTGGTTTTCGTGGGTGAATGTTTCGCAAGGAGAGCCTGTTGTGTGTAACGGGCCACAATAGCTTTTGCAGTAGTCACCCCGAGTGTTAACCCATTCTCACGACACTGTTTCACAATGTGTACATATGAAAACTTAGCATGGAAAAGGGCCATTACGTAACCCTCCCAATACTGGTTGATTTTCGGTGCCATTTGATAATATTCACTACCAACCAGTGGCATGCGGTGATAAATCAGGCAGGGGAACAGGTCACCTGCACTTGCTCCCCCTCCCATGGGTGTCTTAATATAATACAATAGATCAAGTAAAATTCAACCCTTATTGAAATGTCAGAAGTGACAAACATGAGGCACGTTAAAATTATATGACAATAATAATTTTAATGCAAATGTGATATAATATAAAGAAAACATTAAAAATAAAATTGTTGATGCGCAACAAAGAAAAAATTGATAGTATAAATTTATGAGTCATCAGAGAAAGAAAATAATATTTTGTCGCGACCTGTTTCATCTCTTTATTCGTAGATTAAGTTGACGTTTTTCATAGAGTTGAGTATTCTTGTAATTCAAACGTCCTCAATGCAATAATGGCACACAGATGGTTGAGTTTTTTCATGACGTTCGCTAGATTAGTCAGGGTGGCTACTGTAGGACCATAATAAAATTCAAGTATAATTCCCGGTTTTCAAGGGGAACTTTACAAAAATTCAAGCAGATGTTTTATCTATTTCAAACTAAGGTTTTACCGTCTCTCACCACTCACACACATACACACCAACAAATACTTATATTAACAATATATGGTTTGTGCGATTCCAATGAATCCAATAATTCTAATCCACTTTGACGGTACATATATATAATTTAAGGCGCGGAGTTTACATTTGTCATTTCACATAGCTACTAGGCAGTGGCGTGCCCAAGGGGGAGGGGTTGGTAGGGGGTTAAACCCCTCCCTTTGGCCCAATATCTAAAAAAAAGAACGTCAATGGTAGGAAAATATGACAAAATGAGGGTGGACTACCAAGAAAAAGTATAGGTAACCCCTCCCTTACAAAAATCCTGGGCACGCCACTGCTACTCGGGACTATAAATACATCTACAAACACAAGTCACAAATGTTACGGGAAATAGTAATCTACGAAAAATTGTTAATTCTATAAGAATTTTAAATTTACCTAATCAACTTCAAGATATTTTATCTTGCAATAATCTTCCGTCCATCAGATGGATTGTTCCGCAAAGAACACTAACAAAGCAAACGGATTTAGAGAATTCTGTTTTATTTTCCACGCAGCTTTCTTTTCTTGATAAAAGTAAAATCTAAACTGTGAAAAACTTGTTTCAGGTCATTAATAAATATGTATAAATTCAATGGAATTGGGATTTTAAAAAGTTGCAATTTTTCATGTCTACAGAGAAAATTTCAAGCAGAATTCACGCACAATTCCCGGAGCCAATAATTCATGCATAATTCCCGGAATTCAAGAAATTCCCGGTGAGTAGCCACCCTGTTAGTAGAAGTTGTTAATGTGACAAAACCCGACCTGTTCCAGACTCCCTTCTCATGATTAAACAAGGACAACAATATAATTTGCCACTGGTAGAATATCCAGTTAATCATTTTACAGAGTTGTAGTAACTCGTTTGAAAATGCCTTGTGTATGATTTCGTTTTAGTTTTTAATTCAGTTAGGATGTGTGTTGGTTTGTTGTATTTTCTGCAAAGTTCAATGAACTACAGGCTTTCGTACTCAGCAGGTCGATCATACAACACTCGCAACATTCGCTTTCTTGTCCTGCAGCTGCGTGCCTTGGAACTTTGGTCTTGGGGTTGGTGGAACAAGTGGATGTGAGCTGTTCCCTCGGAAGCTATTTCGCAGCGTTTAGCCAAGGCATTTAGCAGACGCTTAGACTGTTGAAGATTTTTTCAGTTCGTTATGAATGTCAGACGCAAGTTCTCAACGAGATTAGGAAGTTATGGACTTTCTACACTCAAAAGTATCACTTATGATGCGATTAAACTTCAGCACATAGCAAAAACTGGAAGAAAAGTGAATCCGCAATATCTCTCTGAGGGAACATCTAGAGTGTTCAGCTTCCATGGTGCCGTGGGAATCGTTTACCTTCGCGCGTGGTCGGAAATACTCGGCTTCAGACAGTAGAGGGCATGATACTAAGAGACCATGGTAGAGCATAGGGTGAGAACCATGATGCGTTGGGGGTAGATGACGTCAAAAAACGTCCAGCCACGGTGAAAGATTTTCTTCAGTGTTACTTTTGGAAACGTTAATTTCGGGAGAAAGAAGTGTTCTTATTATGTTAATATAAATAATTTAAATAGCCCAAAAGCGAAGTAAGTAGAAGGGAACAGCCTGTTCCCTCTGTTCCATGGAGGGACCGCCACTGCTACCAACACTCACGCACCTACAAGGTCAGACACAACACTGCTCCTGCCAGCAGACCCATAGTTCCAGCATGATACACCAGGTGGCAGCACCGATATAAAGCGAACAACCTCTGTATATATCAGGCATGTACCTTCTGGAAACTAAACCAGGATTATGTGAATATCTCTAGATTAGTAACTGCAAGAGGAATTTGGATTTTTTTTTTCTTTTAATTCAACACAGTGGCACAACCAGGATTCTTTGTTGGAGGAGGCTTTTTGCAGCCAAATATTTAGTGCATGATCTTTTGTATTTTTTATTAATCAAATTTATTAGAAACAGATTACATATATGAAGCAGACATTTAAAAAAAAAATTATTTGGTGGAATTGTTTAAAGTATAGTACACACTCTTTCTTGGACTTCAGCTCCAAAAGCCATCCCCTTGGCTAAACCAGCCTAAAATTCAATAGAAAGTCCATCACATTCACCTCATAAGTGACGTATATGTTCAAGCAAGCATAACTTCAGTTCTGGGGTGTTCATGTTCTATCTTCATGGAATGAAGTGCAATCTTTAGTTTTTTACTTTGTAATTCACACATTGCAAAGGGAACATTTTTTAAATGTTATTCATTATCACAATATTTGAATTGTTTGCATTTTGTCTTTACTCAGTGTGTTTCCAACATCTTAAGTACCTGCTCTCCTATTGGTTGATTGCTGTAGAGCACCGTGTTTTCTTGTTGCCCACTCTTTTTGCAGCAGTCTGCTTAAGTGTCCATTGACAAGTATCTCCAAGAACAGCCATATGATACAATGTCATGGACAAGCATGTAAGCATGTATGCACCTCCAGATTGTCAGTGTTCGAGCCAACATCGTAAGCTTTATTGGTATCTACTAGAAAGAAATAGAGTGGTGGTCGTGGGACCTGATTCAGTGATAAGTATTCTTCAAATGTCAATTCCATCAGGGAGCACACCTCTGTATGGGTCAATCACATCACTTACCTCCTCTAAAGCTGGAAGGGTGCACAGAAACTTCAACACCACAGATACAGGAGCCTTGGTATCAGGAAAATAACTGTTTCCATTCAGCCCCATGTACATTCTCAGCAGGGAATAATATCTTCAGCTTGGGTATGGGTGTTATTGAGTGTCCCTTCATCAATATCATCACTCATCCACATCATCACGACTAGCCACAAATGGCAGAAAAGTGATGCTAAATAACAAAAATAAAATAAGATCAGCAGGAAATAAATTATGTTAATTACTGTCTTAAAGAATATGACAACCAGCTACCTCTGTTTTGTAAACAAGTATATTTTTAACAATCATCCTTATATACATAAATGTAGAATTGTTTACACAATCCTAAAATAACAAGGAAATATTCTTTTCTCTTATTTAGAGGTTTGATAATACCCAAGATTATTTGCCAATATATATATTTTTGCATACTGTTATCATCCTTAATTATTATTATTTTTTAAAAAACAGGTATATGTACCTCAGAAGACTTTAATTAGAAGCTTTTGCTATTCGATTTCCCTAATTTGAGAAATAAGCAAGTTGTACACACAAACTTGTGTGTCAATATGGAAATACTCTCCTTTTGTGTCACAGAGAATCCTTCATACTAAAAATTCTTTCAAAATACAAGCATTCAAAGCAACATTTTCACTTTTTAAATTACAGTCGTTCATCCCAACATTATTGCATGCACACACACATGATTGATGAAAAATAAGAATCTTGAGAACGCAAAATTGTCTTTTGGAATAATACCACAACTCAACATTTCCTGACTGATACAGATCCCGAAGAACTCTTTTAAAACTGAGATTGTTTTGCAGATGTTTTCAGTGAGAACACTCAGTACACAAACCTCCAAAGAAATGTAATGGCCAGTCATCACACAGAGTTGAATAACACACACTTGTACTCCATTGTACTCTAGGAGAACAGACACAGGATACATTGGGCAAAATTGAAAAAAAAAACACTTGGAGGAAATTATTCCTTTGAGCATGGCGAGTGAGAAATCACAAATTACGAAAAAGAAAGAACAATAACAACAATTTGTGCTGAAAAAATTGGGAAATAAATACTGCAGTCAATTTGTTGCACGATAATTTTTAATAAATTCTTGTCCATATTTTCCTTGTTTCGTCAAGGCCAACAAAAATCTTTCCACCGTGAATGATGTTTATTTTGTTCTGAATTGTCTGTCTTTCTGCCCTCTGCCTCCTGCGGAGTTACTCTGCCTATACTTTCAGAAGACTCTGTAGGACTGCTAAGTTGCCTCCTCGCGATTGGTAAAACAAACTGCCTTTCTATCCCTTCATTGAGAGGTTTGTGCACCGCTGCTGGCTCAGGTATACGTTCCTGTGGCAATCCAGCTTCCGCTTGTTCAAGCATGTACACATCTTCACCATCCAAGGATGCTGTACTCCATGGTTCGGCTACAATTACTTGTGCTCTCTCCACTATTGGACTCTCCTCGCAATTTTCTTGGAAACTTATGTCTGGCAAACTTCTAGTTATATTTGGACTGGGTGAGGCAATTGCTGCAGCATACTGAGTGGGCGGCACCCCACGTAACTGCGGTAACTGAATGCCTCGCGAGCGATGTGATTTCGGAACAGCACCAGTGCTGTGTCTAGAGTCTGTCCGTGTTAATCTGTAAGTGTCGTTGCATATTTTGGGTATTACACGAGGACTGCTGCTTCGATGAGACTCAAATGATCTTTGTGACCCCATGACATCTTGAGGGAACGGCAAATTCCTTCTGTGTGGTTGCAGATAATCTGTGGGAGATACATCGTAATACGGGTATTGACCAATATTAGAAACACTCTCATCTGACCGTACGCCTGATGCCCCAGGTAGAAGCGCCAACTGTCGCAGCAGCTGAGATTGGTTAAACATTACGTTTGGGTTTGGAGGGTCGCTATACCGCTTTTCCATCGCCCTCCACCGCACTCCCTTCTTCTTTCCATGGGATGTCTTCCTGTTCAAAAACAACAGTTTGGGACAGCTCTTGAGTCGAGGCCTGGGTGTTCCTGGTTCATCTTGACATCGGAGGTTGAGGTCGCTACGAGTTGAGTAATAGATGTCCCCAGGTTCTGAGCAGTGTGTGCTTTCCCCATCTAAGGATGTTGTGTAAACAGCAGAGAAGCTGCTGTCCCGCCGGCCCCCTGAACTTCTCATTCCCTCTCCCAACATGAAAGAATTAGCGTCATCATTGTCGTCCAAGCCCGCCATGCCCACTTGAGGAGAGCTGAGACTGATCTTAGAAAATGGCGACCTAGAAATAGAGATATCTATTAGAAGCAACTAAGAAAAATCTGTTCAGTAAAGAATAACTGTGAGGTGAAAGCCTTAGAAAGAATGTAAAGAAAACAACAAATTAAGACCTTCATATGTCCATTGGTACAATGCATTTGAAATTAAGTGTGCTGATATTTCTGAAGCTTTGACATTTTAAACCAATTTTCTCACTTGCTATGCTTTTATAATTCCTGATAAATGTCAGCTTTAGGAACAAACAGCAGTAACATTAAATACGTTTGACAGTAGAAAACTTCTTACGTCACATGGTGGCAACATATTTGTTAAAATCACTAAAAAACACACAAACAGCACAATTAAAAACACTTTAGGAGTTCTTCCGAACTTTCAATTCCATCTCAGAATCATCAGGGCTGGTCGAGGGGCGACAGAAGGGACGCGGTTGAAGTTCCGCTGGCGCTACTCACTGTGTCTCAACCGTGTCCCTTCTGTCGCCCCTCGACCAGCCCTGATAATTCTGAGATGAAATTGAAAGCTCGGAAGAACTCCTAATGTGTTTTTTATCATGCTGTTTGTGTGTTTTTTAGTGTTTTTAACAAATTAAATACATTATTACAAAAAAAAATTGCAAATTACATTCTCAACATCTTTAGAGATTGCCTGCACCTGTCACAATGAATGTATTTTGCTAATGTAGCAGCAAAATTAGTAGTGCAATGCACTGAATACAAGAAATGCTTTCAACTGTTAGTGGTATCATTCATTCAGTATAATACATGTTAGTAATCTTCATATTTCTCTAAAACAAAATAGCTGCAAGAATTTATATCACTGGGGAGAAATAAGGAAATGTAGTTTAAGAACCCTTTCCTATTGTATCCACATATGTTTTAAATGTGATGTTGGTACTTGACCAGATTAGCAGTTTATTCTATCCAAGACCTTGGTGAATTTCTGAAACTTAGAGCTTCAAGATTCATATTTAGGTTCAAAATCTATCTACAAACATGTGGTGCAATTAAGAATGCAATACAACACTTGGAGACTATGGATACTATGGATGGTCACAAAATCCAGGTTTCAAATTAACCGATATCCATTTTGGATGCAATGAATAATCTGAATATCTGGAGAATTCAGATTTCCAGTTACTATGGATAATATGGATCAGATATCAAACTAATACGGCTATTCTTGAGATCCGAGTATTCAGATTGCTATTTACTTTTTCATTTCAGTAAGCTATTCTGGTTAGAGTGGTGTCTGAAATTAAGGAAATAATTACCAAATAAAGGATCAGGACACTAAATTAAGAATGTTATTTTCTAAAATGTATGTATCTCTTTTACGTTTTTTTGTTATGCCGGAAAACTTTGTGCATTGATACTGAACTTAGTAATGCAGAGATCTGTTTTCGGCAAAAAATATGCGGAGAATCTGTAAAACAGATACACAAACAGATTGGATGAAGAATTTGTAGAGAATCTGTAAAGTAGAAATATGAACATGAAGAATAAAAGAATATGGGAGAGCCAGTAAAACAGATAAATGATAAAACTATTCAGATAATGCACACATTCTGGTATTACGGATATCCAGATATTTAGGATAATCTGTTGTTGGATAATCCAAATATCTGATACAGCGTTGAAATCTGGTTAGAAAATGATTTTATCCCGATTTGGCTATCCCTATTGGAGACATTGAAAAGCAAGTGAAAATTTACAGTCTTTAACCAAGTAGCCAACATGTGAGGCATACATGCATGTACACGTATACATGCCTACCTTAGAAACATTACATAATTTAAACTAAACTCGTCTGAGGGCCACCATCTGCCAAGCAGCTTTTTCATTGGGTGATCCTTGGTCAGTGTATCAAGTCCCATCATCACCGTTTTCTGGTTTTTGAGACCAGAGCCTGGTGCTTCTGTCCTTGTGATGCTGGATCAACATTGAAATTTTTGGGGCTCTCACCAGCAACTGAACCCAGCATTGAGTAGTGACGGAAAGGCAAGAACAGTTTGGCTACACGGGAGCCAAATACAGAATACTACAAAATTGCCTACCTCAAATGAAACAACTGATTAGGAATTTATTTCAATAAAATGAAGACAACAGATTTGCAATTTATCCAGGATAGGAATTAAATGGATTTGCAGCACCATAGTATAGTCTACATTTTCATATACAGGGTGTCCAAAAAGTATTTCCCTGATTACAAACTTTATTCACATTCGCTATATGTAAGGTAGAGATGTGAAAGTGGTGCCAAAATGTTGGAAAACTAACCAAGTTTTTTTGTTGCAGGTTTCAGTAACGTGGCTGCAGTGTAACAGTGCCAGTACCCAGGAAACTGGAAATGTTCACAAATCAGGAAAAAGATCAGTGTGTCCTCTGGTATCACGAGACCCGGTCACCAATAACAGTGCAGAGTAACTTTCAAACAACGTATGGAAAGATGCCGCCCGATGTCAAGAGTATTAAGTCGTGGTACGACAAGTTCAAGACCACAGGATCTGACTTACCGAGAAGTGGCCAACCATGAACCTCAGCGATTTCAAACAACGTAAAACATCAGCTAAAGAGATCTCTTCGTGATATCTTACACAAATGTTTATTGTTTCGTGCATACAAAGTGCAAATTGTACAGGGCTTTGTTGCCCAATGATACCAGGGGACACATTGAGCTTTTTCCTGATTTGTGAACATTTCTGGTTTCCTGAGCACCGACACTGGTACACTAGAGCTACTTTACTGAAACCTGTAACAAAAAAGACTTGGTTAGTTTTCCAACATTTTGGCACCACTTTCACATCTCTACCTTACATATAGCGGATATGAATGAAATTCGTAATCAGGTAAAACACTTTTTGGACACCCTGTATATCAGCCAGCTGATGGTCGAGTGCAATTGACTTTCAATCTCGCCGCTAGGTTGAAATCCCAGCCTGGGCATGGGTGTTCTTTGTGAGCATCCCTTCATCAGTTTCATCTCATCATCACTTATCCTCAATGTTGTGATTAGCCACAAGTGGCAGAAAAACATCATTAAATAAAAATGCAGAGTTTCAGTACATTCAGGGTCAATGTTCAAGCGTTGAATTTTGCAATAATTCTATTTTTATGGTATCATAGGCCTTGCAGATATGACTATCAGTACTTCCCATTGATCAATGCTATAACCATTTCCTTCATTGCCATAATAGAGCATAGCACAACATGTGCTTAACACTTTTGCAAGACAGGCCAGTTTACTCTTCTCGACCTCCCCCCCCCCCTCCCCAATCAGAGAGAAAACCACAGCTTTAAACCTAGGGGTGCAATGCACACTGACAAGGGCTACTTCCCCCTTCCCATAAAACAGGTCAGGGAGAGTGTGGTACAGGTGGACATTCTTCTCTTGCTTCCTTGAGCATTTGCATTTTTCGAGGATTGCAAAAGAATCAGTCCAGTCCTTTTTTAACCTTTCTGTCTTCATCCCTTCCTCATATACATGCCACTGGGCGATGTAGTGGCCATTCCCAGAGGAGGGCTGGCTGCTGATAGACGAGAAAGGAGAAAAGATCTGTCAATGCGTTTGACTGTCAACCATGGCATGCACTGTGGTTTCGGCAAGAAGAGTGATGGGGTAAGGATGCTATACTGTTGGAAAAAGAATAGACATCCTAAACATGACTGCAGTGTTAGACAACATACTTTTTCCATTTTGAAAGTGGAAATCCAAGAACTGCTACCTAAAGATACATAGATAGAAGTTTCAGGACCATATTGTACAAGCTTTCTAATTGACATTTGGGAAAACCAAACACAGATTAGTTTGTTTAATCAGAAGTGGAATGAGAGAATATTTTAATATTTTAGAGCTAGATTAAATACAAATGGTAGAAATCTAAAATATGCTGAGACAATTATGCAATGCATGTTGTTAAAACAAGCACCTAAAAGTCCATGTTTTCTTAAAAAATAAAATAAGTATCATAGTATGAGGTCATACCCCACAGTTTTATTTAGAAAAATAAACTGGGGAAAAAGATATTTATGTTGTACCATTGCAATGTTCTATTCAGATGTCTCTCCCCATCAAGAGATTTTTGGCAAATATGATTATTTACGTTCCCTACCCATGTATTTATTCTGTAGAGTTAACTTTCCCTACCCATGTATTTATTCTGTAGAGTTAACTTTCCTACCCATGTATTTATTCTGTAGAGTTAACTTTCCCTACCCATGTATTTATTCTGTAGAGTTAACTTTCCTACCCATGTATTTATTCTGTAGAGTTAACTTTCCCTACCCATGTATTTATTCTGTAGAGTTAACTTTCCCTACCCATGTATTTCTTCTGTAGATTTAACTTCATTTTTTTTAAATCTGTTTTTCTTCCAACTGAAGAATGTAGATAGCCAGTAAGTTTTATTATTTATTGTAAATCCTTCACATAAATAATTTAGCAAAAATGTTTCGGTAGACAATATATAAAATTGGATGCAAATACAAACAAATGTTCTCTGTTATGAATCAGTTTGTCTGAAGAACTGATACAGCACTATCTTAAGGCAATGGAATTTTATTTTTTTTTCCCTGAAGAGGAGAGCCAAGCCACTTCTCGAAATGTTAGACAGAAAACTGACCTAACCAACTTGATCATCCGAGAATGACATTACGAGGAAAGCCTCAATGTCAACTTTTGATGTTGATAGTATGCTGCATTACAAAAAAAGGAAAATTCACCTCAGTATTATGGACGATGAGCTGAATGATTGGATTGTACATGGACTTCACATATTTTACCAAAAGGCTTTTGGGTAGTAGTTACCTGAAAGTACAATGGATTTCTATTACATCACTTCCAGTGTTGTGCACACAACAGAAGCATGCAAAGAAAACAATGGCTTCATGTATTTATTTGTTGTCAAACCAACAAAGACACCCTGTTAGTAAAGTACAGGAAAGTGAGTTGTTGTACATGCACAAAGTCAGTGACAGTGCAACTTCTATTTTACCTCTTTTATCTGTATTTAACATTTTTTAACCTTTAGCAGACTGCCAGTTTTGAACGAAACCACCCAAATTATGGCATTCCAGATGGCTGGTTCCGATTGAAACCACCTCCACGTGGCAGTAATTAACAAATCTTGAAAACTGCACATGACATTTCAGTTCTGTCTTTTTTTCATTAGTACACATATGAAGGTATGACATACTCGAATTATAAAACAATACATCCATTGTTACAATTATTATCTAGCAGAGAATGAAAAAGTCCTTTGTTACCCCTTGTAATATTATGGGATATGTTTATAAAAATTGCTGTAACTCCTAAACTACTGCTTGTTTTTGAAAAATTAAAATTTTACATGTTATAATGAGTAAAAACAACACTTTAAGCAATGTGTGACAATTAAGGGTCTGGGGGTGGATGAAGGCAAAGGACCAGATTTCGAAATTTGCCCCGACCACATGGCAGCAACTAACATGCCATTTCTAGAAAACTACGCATGATATTTCAGTTTTGTTCATTAGTGTATCTCTAAAGGTACTACATGCTCGAATTACAAAACAATATATCCATCGTTACTATCAAAATTCCAGAAAGTGTTTTCATAAACTGACAACACTGCTGCTCTTATACGTTGTTGTTATTTTTTCCCTCTAGAAGTATCAGCCTGTTTTCAATGAAACTTTGCATGGTTGTAGGAATATACAACTGCTATGTACTGCATTTTTCATTCATTCAGTCTATTGTGGGGACCATGCCATACACCATTTTTTTAAAACTTTCAATTTTCTTCTTTTTCTTCTTCCATGCAAAATGTATAAATTTTACCTCCGCTAAAATCACTGTCTAGATAAAAAACTATTTCATCTCTCTACGACAATTAGTTTTTTTACTTCTCTGCGAATTTGAAAGCACATGCTTGGAAAGGTCCCAAGCGCAGAGACTTTCCAGGCGCACAAGGCTCCATCCACTAAAGGTTAAACACTTACCTGACCTTTTAAAATGTATTTTAAAGTTTTAATGAAATGATATTGACAACTACCTGAGGGGGCCACATGATATGTTGATCAATAATAATTTCTGCACGGCATAACTTATGTTTTATCTTATTCAGAAATTTGTACTTGAATATTTATGCTGCTACTAGAAGAAATACCCTGATTTCATATTACCTACTCGTTTATGAAGCATTCTTTGTTCCAGTGTGACATTTTATTTTATTTTCAAGTGTTCAATTACAATTCATATTTGTATAATGTGTTTGGAATATGTCATTTGACAACAAAAGACAAGAAAAATCACATTTTCTGTGACTAGGTCCCTTGCAGTACAATATGTTACCCACATGTAAATTGACAGCACCGTAAGGTGAAAGATGAAATTAAGTCACAGTGCGATTTCATCCAAGATTATCTTACACAGCAAACACACTTAAGATTTCAAGTAGCCATGGACTGAAATTCGCTCACATAGAAGCCTTAGAAATGGAAGATAAATGTCATACTCTACTAATTTCTATCTGTAATAGTAATACATAAGTGAGAGAGACTTTCTGGATCATTTTAATGCTCTGAATCAATTATTATTACTAATTTGAAAATATATACGTATGTTATACTTATAACCATCATTTAATCCAAATGGCACTTTTTTTTTTGCAAATTTAAAACTGTCCTGAAAATCCGTTCCTTATACTACATCAAACAAGTGCAGGCATTTTTTTACCCTGTAACCATTTTTAAATTTAACAAAGTTTAAACCATTCTTTGAAGACATGAAATTCAAACTGTATAATAATTACCATTAAGGAGGCAAGGGTATTCATGAATTATGTCAGTTAAACTGTTACATCAATGAAATGGCATGTCATTCCCATTTTCTTTAATTCTGAATGTCATTTAATTTTTAAGATAACATTTAAGAACAGTGTGCACAAATAAGTCAGTATGTGAATGTTTCATTCATTCACCAAAGTAGAAAACTTGGTAAGGTCCTGTATTTGACATAGTAGATAAATTTATAGATTTCATTTGTGATGTTTGTATTAATTTATATGATGCAACATGAAAATAATCATGTTCTAATAGCAAATTCTAGGTGCTTCAACTATAAAACTCTACATGGTTGTTATTCCTGTAAGACACATTCAGACTCCCACATAGCCAAATGGATAGTGCTCTTGCCTTTGGTGCGAGCGGTCCAGGGTTCAGTTCCTGGTGTGAGCCCCCAATATTTTGGCGTTGACCAGCATTGTGAGGACAATTGGGGAGCTACTTGAAAAGAAGTAGTAGTGAGTTCCGGTCTCAAAAGCCAGAAAACAGCAGCAATGGGATTCGATGCACTGACCACGTGTCACCCAATGTAAAAAAAAAAAAATTCTGCTCTGGCAGGCCTTGACCCTTAGAGGGCTGTTTAGCATGGAGTTTAGTTTAGTTTTAGTAAGGCATATTCGGTTAACAAGTGGATTATCATTATCATTTTACTTGACTTCCTTGTCTATACTTGTGCATTTCTTTGTTGGACACTAGAAGTTTAGTTTTCCACCAAAATAAGTGCAGAACGATAAGGCACTCATAAATTTCAACACCAGTGTAGAGTTTTAATGTAATAACCTGCTTTGATTTATATTAGAAATGAGACCTATTACTACTGGCTTTTATAGACATATTGGTTTGTTGTTAAAGTTACCAGTATTTTTTATAATTTCATAATGCAACTATTTTGTTCATGTTCTTGTGAATAGACATATAGATGAAGATAGATAGATAATGTATTCTGTTTTGTCAAATAAATTTCTGGATATGC
This sequence comes from Lepisma saccharinum, assembly GCF_977018435.1. NCBI lineage: Eukaryota > Metazoa > Arthropoda > Insecta > Zygentoma > Lepismatidae > Lepisma > Lepisma saccharinum. The sequence goes on along the minus strand of NC_139242.1, from coordinate 40,769,688 downwards.
CAGTTCATTTTCTAAGGCAAACCTGTTGCAGTGATTGGATTTCACATATTATTTTGTGACTGGGTTTCATATATTATTTCAGGACAATGGTTAATTCTGATTAATCATGATTTTTTCCATTTTTGTCTGATCCCGTATCGACATTTTAAAGTTTAAATTGGTTTGGTATCCTTAAGAAATCCATTGATTGGTTGATTGTGTTCATTTTACTTCACTTGCCTTCCACTTGTAGCTAATTGCGGAGGTGAGGATGAGTGATGATATGATGAATTGATGAAGGGACACTCTCAAAGATTGAAACATGGGACCCCTGATACCATAGTATGCTGTGGTAAACACACTACCACAAATGTTGACCCATATAAATTTCATGTTGGTGCGTGCATCTGTTTCTAACCCTATTTGATGCTTTTGCATTGAATATAGAAATCATTAATTGTGTCCAGTCTTATTAAAACTCTAGAACAGCGTTTCTCAAACTTTTTTCTCATTGTACCCTTTAGTCGTAACTAAACTCCCATAGGTTTTCTCTGAATAGTGGGTTTTGGGGATTTTTTTGGCTGCCTGAGTGGTGGGGAGTTTTTGATACGTTGGAGGCTTGTCTCTGCAATTGAGCAAACTCCCATTTGGGCTGTATGTGGAAATATTGTAAACAAATAAACATTTGAATCCTATGTTTATTATTTTATTGGGTGTTCTTACGTTTACACTCTTTATGCCTAGTTACAAAAATTAAAAAGTGAAACATGTATGATATGAAATGTATATAAAAATCTTCAATTTTCATATATTTTTTCCAGAGTTATTGAAAAAAATTAGAACAAAAATAATTTTGTAAACAGTCAAGCACAATTTTGGAGTTTTGTTCCTCAGAGTTCTAGTGAGAAGAGTGGTTCTGCATAGCCTGACAGAGTTTCTTGATGTCTGGTTGTGCACTTGAAACTGTCAAGAGAAGATTTGGCTCCAAATGTAATAAATCTATTTCAGTACTGTTCCCAGTTGTACTTGTAACGTTTTTACTCTTAACAAATGTTTGTGGGTTTTTGAGTTGAAATCGGTAGAAATTTCAAACGAGAATTTTATTTCAAAACGTGAAACGTAAAGTGTCAGTGACAAAGCTTTAACGCTCAACAGGAAAATGAAGCTGTTTTTAAGTCCAAAACAATGAAGTCTGCTCTACACACCTGCAGCAAGAAATGTTCTATTGTGGGTGTTCTTGACATTTCTCTTCCGAGCTGATCGCATACCCTCTTCAAGTCATTCATCTACCCCTGGGGGTACACGTACCACAGTTTGAAAACCACTGCTCTGGAAGATGCACCTTGTTTTGATTGGTTACAATGTCTGTCTCTAGCAGTGGCAACCATGATTTTGTGCTGCATGGTTGCAGACATACAGGATAAAATGTGTGAGACATCTTTAACATTTGGAAACCTAAATTATCATCACTAGAACTGTTTCAAGCACAATTTTGACTGCAAACTTTTGGAGCATGTAAAAATACATATGTTGTACTAGTGCTTGAATAAAATGCAGGAACTATTAGATTAAATTATGCACAAATTCTTCTTTAAACTAAGCTCACTACATTGCCATAAATTGTATGCTGTTATGATATCACTTTCAGGAAGTATATCGATATTATTCATGACATAACTCATGAAGAACCTTGAAAATAAATACTTACGTAAGGATGAACAAAATTACATTAAATGAGATTCTTAACTTCTATGGTTAGTTAGATAATAGAGCTGAACATCACACTCGCACACTTTTTTTCCTCACACGAGACAGAATTTGTTATTTGGATTATAATAAACAATCTTTCAAGCCAGCAACCTAACCAGCTAACCTATGTCAACACCCCTTCAGTGGAAATTCTATTCTATGCATGAGTCTTTTCAAGAGAAGATTTTCTGTGATTCATAATATTTTTAATGTAGCAGATGCTAATTTTATGTTACATAAAGTAATATTACCTTCATTATTTATTGGTCCAAGCAGTTCTCTTCCTGGTGCACCTGATTTTAAATTTTCAACCAAAAATTTATTTTTTGCTTAATTATCCATTAAAATTTCAACAATAAAATGGAGGTTAATCATTACACCCACCCACATATACATTTAGAATTATTTATCAAACATATGTAAAACAAAATTTCAGAACATTTAGTCTGCAATTAATTGTACCTCTTCATACTTTTTATTAATTTTGAATAATTGTACTTTCTGGAAATGTTCATGTTAAGTTGGGGCTATAAATTTTTAATTTAATTTATAATCTTTTCAGCTGCAGTAATTCGTCTTGTTCCATTTTGTCATTTTTGTGTTCTTTAGCAAAGTTAAGAACTAATACACAACTGAAGATGTTACAAATTATAAAGCTCTATCTTTACTCTTCTTTCTAGTCTTCAACCACCGTTTTTTGATGATATATTTTACTCTTATATGTAATATAGAAAACAAAAGAATAAGTTCACAATGTACGACAATTAGAAAACATCCAATTTTCAAAGTTTCCCGAAAATGATTTTTTTGCATTTTCTTTGTTTTTCTTTTTTTCTCTCAAAATTGGGGGACGGGCATTATATGTCCTCAAAAAAAAGAGTGGTCTTTTGATCTGCTTCCCTGCAAATTTGGCCCATTTAGTGCCCATAGGAAATAGGAATAATTTAATTTCAATGCTGAAAAACATCAATTTTTGAGCGAGAATTTTAGAACTAAATACTTTCTTCTAAAGTTATCATTATTTTATTATTGCCATAAGCACTTTGGACTTACTATCATGTAGCATGACATTGGTTGTTAAATTGTTTTTCTGGAAAGCCATTCGTGAAGCCTTTTAACCATTGTTTGGTGTGGGGTGGGGAATTGCTATCCCACAGTTAAGTTTTCATAATGCATCCACCCAGCAAGGATAATTGGCATAAGCATCCATCCACCTACTGCATTGTCTCCATGTTAACCATATGAGCATCTCTCCACATATCCCGAAACTCAACCAACCATCCTCCCAGCTAGGAATTTTCTTCAAGCACTGATTTTAACAAGAAATAGGTAGATGAGCCTCTATGAGTTCTGTTAGTACTCAACTATTGAAGCCAATAATAAAGGGTGTTCAGAAATTATTGGTTGATTTTGTAAGGCCATATTTTCATCAATGGTGAACAGAAATACACCATTTGAAAGAGAGATATTTGCCATTTCACACAGACCTTAAATACACATTCAATATGCACCTCATGCATGGCAGGACAGGTGTTGAAGGGATACTTCCATTCTCACCAAGCATGTCTTGTGTGATGTTTCTAATGGTGATGCTTATTCACCTTTGCAATTCTATGAAAGTGGAGGAATGTAAACATTGTCTTCGATGAAACCCCACTGGTAGAATTCTCCACTCATCGGAAACGTCACCCAAGACATTCTTGAGAAGGTTTGGTGAGAGTGGATGTACCGCTTGGACACCCATCCTGCCACACATGGGATGCATATTGAATGCATTTAATGTCTGTATGAAATGGCAATTATTTCTCTTTCAGATGGTTGTAGTATCATGCATCTCTGTTCACTATTGGTGAAGATATGGTCTTACAAAATCGACCAAAATCATCATGTATGTTTCTCAATTATTGAAATTGTGGAACATTGCATGTTCCCTTGCTAAAGTTACAGTACTGTCTTTTGTGACATGAAACTGCTCAGAATAGTAGCCATTAATACACATTAATACATACTGAACACAAATATTTACAGTGTCAAAACAAGAGGAATTAGTATATCTGAAAAATATGTTTTGTATCAGAAACAGCCAATTCATATGTACACACCAGAAAGTAACCCATCTTTAGCAGTATATTTTATTGTGTATTATTTTTGTTTATTTTGTTTAAAACTGAGTTTCCAGGTCAGAAAAAATCAATAATTAAGAGAATTGTGTTTTAGCATCAACCTTCACATTGATTCGACAGGATATGTTAATATTACAAAAAAAACACTTCTTCACAGAAAATGCACATACCCCCAATGTAGGTTGGGTTGCATGACTGGTGGTGAAGTTCTGGGGAAAAAATAAATAACAACCTGTGGACCATGCAATGAGGATGGGGTTCCTTCACTGTCTAGGCACTGGTGGGTGCGAGGACATGGTTGGGTCGGGGTGTGGACAGAGGTTGAATCTTACCGCCTGATACCTGATGTGCCACTCGGGGCTTCTAAAGGGCTTTGAGGTCCACTTCCTTTGCTCGATGACAGCAACCTGAACAGCGACGGAGATCTGTTCCTTTTGTATCTTGGTGAAGAGTTCCTTTCTCGGCCAGTCAATTCCTCCGGAACAGTAAGGGTTGACATGTCTCCTCGGCCATTCTGATTTGCTCCAGCTGTATAAAATAAGGTGCAGTGTTACTACATGTAACATGATTGGCCTTATTTAGAAACCAAAATGTTAGATGTAAGTAATAATTTTGAAGAGGGAAATTCTGTTCATCTTACCAAGAGAGTAAATAGGATATTATCCAAAGGATTTATAGCTACAACCTTTACTTCCTCACTGAGTGGATTAAAAGAATGTTGAATGCAATCTTCGTGTCCCACAAGCCATACATTTAGTTGATGTTTGTATATTTTTTAAGTAAAAATAAACCTACAGGTAAAATTTTATAAATACAACATTAACTGTATGAAAACATCTCTTCAAAATTCAGTAACAAGTAAAGGGTGATTCAAAAAGCACGCTGGTTTGAAATCGCTCAGCACGTTGTTGTTACGTGGTTGGCAACAATGGTGTGTAGTATGTTGTATTCTGTGAACCTTCAGATTTAAAAAAAAAAAAACGTTGGTTGAGAATCACTCGCCATATTGTTGTCAACTGTGCACCATCAGAATTCAGTCTGTGTGTGAACATGGAATGCTTCAAAATGGAGCAACGTGTGCTAATTGTGAAAATGTTTTATCAAAACGGAGAAAGTTGTGCTGCAACTGTCCGACGTCTTCATGCGAATTTCGGGCGTGATGAAGCACCGAATGAATCAACAGTGCACATCCGTGTTCTGACCGATCTGTTAAAAACATTGCATTGGTTCGTGACAGTGTGATTGTTAGTCCAAAGAAATCGGTCAGTTGCCGTTCCCAACAATTGGGCATAGGATATTCTTCACTGCGGCGAATTCTTGTTCATGATCTCCATTACCACCCCTATAAAATTCAGTTAACCCAAGAACTGATCACCAGAAGAGTCGAGATTTTGTTGGCTGGTTTCTGAGAAGACAACAGGAGGACGACGGCTTTGCGAGGAAAATCTTCTTCAGTGACGAAGCACACTTCCACTTAAACAGTTTTGTCAACAGGCAAAATTGCCATATCTGGGGATCAGAAAATCCATACACAGTTCGTGAAAGGGAAATGCATCCACAGTGAGCGATGGTTTGGTGTGGCTTTTGGGCGGGTGGTGTCATTGGCCCTTATTTTTTTGAAGATGAAGCAGGACAAGCAGTGACAGTTAATGGAGATTGATACTGTACAATGATCAGAGATTTTTTGTGGCCTCATTTCGATGCAATGTACATTGAACAGTCATGGTTTCAGTAAGACACTTGCCACACGTCCGGCGAAACAATTGCATTGCTTCACAAGAAGTTCCCGGATCGGCTCATCTCGCTTCGTGGTGACCAGCAATGGCCTCCAAGGTCATGTGATTTAACCCCTTGCAATTTTTTCCTTTGGGGTTATGTTAAGTCTTTGGTGTATGTCAATAAACCCCGAAACATCGTCGAGTTGAAGGATGAAATTCGATGAGTTATCAGCGAGATCGACATGCAAGTTTGTGAAGCTGTGATCAACAATTTCATGAAGAGAGTTTTGTGCCAGCAAAGTAGAGGGGGTCATATACCCGATATCATTTTCCATACCTGAAATGGGAAGTTTTGATTAATGTGTTTCTGTTCCTTGGTACATGTATTTTTCCAAAATAATGTTGATATTTTGATATATTAAAATCGGCATGCTTTTTGAATCACCCTATATTTCCCTTCCATTATTCAAGAATAGTATTTTTAATTGATAATTACTGTAAAATTGAAATACACAATTGAAATACCATAGATTACATGATGTGCTCAAAGCAAGGATGGCTGAGTGATAAACCAATAATAAGTGCCAAATATTTCATCAAGATACTAATTGTTTATTCATCTCCTTAATATAAGTAAGCAGGATTTTGTCTTTGGTAGGGAAACTGTAAATTTAGAAGCAAAAAAAACAACAAAAAAACTGCAGAACATGAATTATTATCAGCAATTTTACAAATAATGCCTTTATCTGCCAATGTATTGATGTAATATCTCCCATATCTAATATATACATTTCCATTCTCAATAATTTACTTTTCACTACTTCTGTGAAAAAATAATATCTGTTTTTATCTAACATTTTGGTTTTTTATATCATCTAGACTACAGTTCTTAAAAAAAAAAGGAATATGCATTTCTTCAATATTTTTAAGTTCCTGCCTAATTTTATGATTATATATAGTAATCTGTGATTACCAGTGGAATATATGTGTGAGTCAAGGAATGAAATAAAGGGGAAAAAAGAGAGGAAAGAAATTGAAAAAGATGTGAAGATCATTAGACATTATGAATAATTCAATGTTACATGCCACTGTCATATCATACATGGATACATTATGATTGGCCATGAAAGTTCTTTTAGATGAAGTTTCCCTTCAATTTGAAATAACAAATGTAATTCATTAAAATTGATTAGTGATCTCAAGCTCCATAGAGTTGGTGTCTGTATTCCGATAAATGTAGGGTTGCTATATTTCATAAGTAAAAATCCGGGATCCCACTGACCAGAAGAATGTTGGGGAGGGGAGGGGGGCTGGACCCCATAAAGTTGTATTCATCATTATTTTGGATGGTATAATTATCATATTCTTTACACTTAGTGAACAGAAATTTACTTCGAAGTCTTATCATTAAACTTACACTTTCTTTTTTGGTGATATAATGAACTAATCTGCTATCTTACAATGTCAAAACTTCATTTGGATTCTGCGTACTGAACAGATAGGCACCTGAGCACTGACTGCGTACCATAATCGGCTTACTATACAATGAAAGAGAATCTTAATTGAAGTACTGCAAATATAAGGAAATAAAAGTAACATTATTACTAATTGTCGGCAAGTGCTTTGAGCATGAAGTCAAAGATCTCTGCAGCATCTTCTTTTAACTCGACAACTCTTGCATTACTGAGAGGGAGCAGTTCAATGTACAACTACCAGGTGTGCTGGTTAATAATTCTTAATTGATTCGAAAGAAAACCAGTTTATCTGGGGAGAAAGGTAGCAAATGCTTTATTCAAAGTATGCGCCATTGCTAGCTATATATTGTGCCCATCTGTCCGTCAAATTGTGGATGCCCTTCCAGAAAAATCGTTCACATTTTGAGGTGATCCAGTCAGCAAGCCATTGTTCGACATCCTCGTAATTGTTCAAGTGTTGTTGGGAAAGTGAGTGAGACATCGATGAAAACAAGTGGTAGTCCGAAGGGGCTAAGTCTGGTGAGTATGGCGGGTGGGGCAAGAATTCCCAGCAAAGTGCAGAAATGGTGTCTGATGCCTTTCGCTGTGTGTGATGAGGCATTGTTGTGCTGCAAAATCACTTTTCCGTGTCTTGTTGCCCAATCTGGGCACTTTTCGATCAATGCATGGTTCAAATTGATGAGTTGTTGACGGTAGAAAACGGCACTCACTGTTTCACCTGGTTTCAGAAGCTCATGGTACACCACACCCTTCTGATCCCACCAAATGCACATCATTGTCTTCCTTCCGAAGCGATTCGGTTTTGCGGGCGATGTTGAAGGTTGTCCTGGGTCAACCCATGACTTTTTGCATTTTGGGTTCTCGAAGTAGATCCATTTTTCATTCCCAGTCCCTATCCGATGCAAGGAAGACTTTCTTTCATGCCGAGAAAGCAACACTTCACACACCGTTTTTCGCTTTTCCATTTGTCTGTCGTTCAGATGATGTGGGGCCCATTTTCCTGCCTTCTGGATCTTTCCCATGGCATGAAGACGATCAGATATGGTTTGGCAACCAACATTTAACTTCTCTTCCAGTTGTTGTTGTGTTTGCATATTGTCTTCATCCAACAGTGATTGCAATTCGGCATCTTGGATTTTTTTTGGCTGGCCCGAGCGATCTTTGTCTTTCAAGTCAAAATCACCACTTTTGAATCGTAGAAACCAACGCACACACACGTCTTGCATTAGGACATTGTCACCGTACATTTCCACAAGGATACGATGGCTTTCACTCACGTTTTTCTTTTGATTGGACAAGAAAAGCAGGACATGCCACACATGCACCTTATTTGGTTTTAAGGTCGACATGTTTACCACACAAACCCAATATCACGATCACTCGCACTCGGTTGCACATCCACGGCGTTTTGACAGGTACTGTCCTGGCAACACACTGACTTAACAGTTGAGACTGTGCACCAACCCTTGCTTCCAGCGCCATCCAGCGACGAAATTAAGAATTATTAACTGGCACACCTGGTATATTGTTTTGTAAAATGAGCATTTTAAAATTACGTCGACACATTTAAATAGAAATAATGCTCATGAAAATGTAGTTTTGTTCATTTCTGCTTTCCCTCTCAATTCTGGGACATTAGTGCATGCCGAAGAAACTTTTCAGGACAAATGATACCATTCCAGGACTGTCCCAGAAGATACTGGATGTATAGCAACCCTACATAAAAATGTTCTTTTTTTCACCTTGGTTTTCTTTATGTTCACTTGTTGAATTTTGTATTGTATTGCACTGTATTTTTTTTTGTTGTTGTTCCTGTCTTATACGCTGATACTCAGTTTTTGATTGCCTTCATTTCTGGATATTTTCTCTGTTCTGAATTAGGCGATTTATTTCTTGCTTCCTTGTGATCTGTGACAAAGAAGATTACAACGTATTCTTTTCTAGTTAGATTAGGTAAGTTATTTGTTGAAAGTAGACCTACATGTTACTTTATATTTGAGATATCCATGTAAATTCATTATAAATTCAGTGATAAAGCTTTTTCCTGAAAAATGTGTCCTATATGTTGGCAAATATGGTAATTGAATGTAGATTTTCAGCTAAAGTTGTCATGATTAGACTATTGACTGAAAACGACAAATTCTTTGTAATGCACATATTTTAAACAATTTTTTTAAGCACTGTTTTTCATGCAGTACATTTGTAGACACATGCCAATGTGATAGGTGGTGAATGTTCAACCAGGAGTTAAGGTCTAATTAGTGGAGCAAATAATGGAAATAAGAATAGTTGTTTGTTGAATTTTCAATTAAGGATTGTCTAAATTTAGTCAAACAAGAATGTTGTGAAAATGTTACCTTGAAAAATATGTTCATGTAGTAATATAAAATCATGTTAAAAGAATAGTATATTTTAAAATGTGACTCTAACTATACTCTGAAAAATATCTCAATGGAAATGTTTTTCAGATAGGCTTTTGAAAATGAAAGGATACTTACTGAAGTAAAGTACCGGTATTTTAAATTTTATTATAGGTTTATGTGCAGTGACATTTCAACACAATAAATTGGTTTAAAGCACTTTAAATAAGGATTGCATGCCAACTATTATAATGTAAAATGAGATGGCTTAAAAATAGCAAGTTTCTCATTCGTCAAGATAATTCATGTATAACCAATTCAGTGCAAGAAATGTAATTGTTTGTTTATGCATATTGAGGGTATGCATGGTACAAAAGGAAAGCTATTTCAAAGTACATGCATAGGACACTCACAGGGGGTGTGTTGAACTCGATCCAATCTACATTAAGAAATATGTCTCACCTGACAAGTTCTGGAGAGAGGATCTTGGTGTACGAAGAAACATTTCTCCTGTGAAAGTCAGTGTATAATAGAGGCATTACAATCTTCTAAGAAAGCAAGTGCAACAGTAAAGAATAAGCTCATTGACATGTTAATAATTGTCATGGTCTTTAAAGCAACCATAACACAAATATGGATTATATTACTTCCTGATTATATATCATTTGGGCTTGGGGAGACTGAAATTGCTGGAAAAAATTAACTTCACTTTGACATGAACATTAAATTGCAATGATACATATAAATATGCAGTAAAGTGGTTAGCATTCTAGTCTTTCCAGATTATGTCTAATGGGGAGTTAAAGAGATTTAGTGTGTGACAGCATCATGAGCATGAAGTTCATTTCACTCTGGAAAGCCAGATCGAATCAGAGATGGGCCACAATATGTTGATTACACATCAATAGACCCCTGCCACACGTTGTCCATTAAAAGCATGCTACATGGAAATGGGTAATTAATAACAACATAAATTTATCTATTTATTTCTTAAAGCCCAAAAAATTATGTTAACATTGAAAGCAGTATAATGTTACAATCACATTCATTCTCCCGTATGCATCAAAACAAAACATGAATAAACAATACAAATGAAATTAGAATCATGCCAATGTGAAATAAGATAGCACAGATGTCTAGAAAAATGTGTTATTCGCCAAGAGAATTCATCTGTAACCAATTTGAAACAAGAAATGTAATGGCATTTTTTTTACAACTTGATGGTGTGCATTAGAGTGCTGCAATGAGCGTTTTTTGCTTGACCGACAAATAGTTCGCACGGACGACGCGAGAGAGCATTAGGAACTGACAGCTCTTGGATCACCATGACGTCACGAGCGAATTTCGCTCGAACAGGCAAAACGATCAGTATACGCTCGAAACCCAGTGGTTCACGTGTAACCGTAATTTTTCTGTACTATTGACCCTTCAAACATGGATCGTGAAGTGAAAGACGCAGTGAAATTGAAACTGAAGTGAACATAGTCATCATTTTCAAGTTAAAATGTAATTTAGTCCATCTTTGCAACACATAGCAATGTATGAAAATGAATAGATGACTATGGGCTGAAACTACCAGGATGGATTTTTACGCATATATTTGTACGATTATTGTCCCATTCAAAATATATTTGATATTCTATATATTCGAGCGAATTATGCTTGAGCGTGGGAGATTCGATCGAGTATTTTCGAGCGAAAGTGGTCCAATGCAGTACTCTAGTGTGCATGGAGCAAACATAAAGCTATTTCCAAAAAGTACATGCATGGAACACTCTTGGAAAAATTCAAGCTTGGTATGCAAGAATGCCAAGTGGTCGATTTGATCTTGTCACCAAAGTTACTAGGTTCAAATCCCAACCAGGGGATGGTGATCTTTGCAAGTGTCTCCTTCATTAATTGCATCTAATCATCACTCATTATCATCGTTGCAATTAGCCAAAAGATAAAGAAATGCGACGTAAAGTAGCATATAAAAAATAGGAAGATTTAAGAGAAAGAATTAGAAAATAATATTGATATGAAGAGTATCTAAAATCAAAGCAAACAAAGATCCATACATTTAGGACATTTTGAAATTGAGTGTATTGATTACAGAACACATTGTAAGATAGAACAAACATGCATATGAAGACTAGATAATGGAAAGATATACAAGAAAGATGAAAATTGATATTAAGAAATTTTGATCATGAGCTTTCTGAAATGATGTCATTGATTGTCTAAGTAATAGTGTGTCCCATCTTCAATTGTATCCTATCATGTTAATTGGTATATCATGATTCATAGCCATATCTAACCATGCACAAATGTGTACCCAGTGTATCTAAATACTCTGTTATGTGCAACTTACTGAAGGGAAATCTATGAAAAGTGAGATGTAAAATAAAACGAAGCAAGTTATTTGGGGAGAAAATTAACATATGTTCCCTGAAATGGAGCAATGCCTATGCATTTGGCATTATACACACATGATCATGAAGTTATGAAGAGCACTGTTAATTTGGTGAAAACAAAAGTACATACCCAGTTAGTTTATTAAGCTTGCTTCAAAGTTTAAATGAGCTTGTCATGTAGGAATTTCAGCGAAGAATGCAGGCTCGACCAGAACTTGAAACTAGGTCCCTGTCATTCCATGCCAATTCGAACCTGGGTTTCTGGCATACTGTGTCATTTCTCTACCAATGAAATTTGCATGTGTGTGAAGCAAATCGTAAGATGCTTGTCATGTCAAGTGAATCTTGGAGCAACCTTGATTCAATCAAACTAGTTACCCAATGTCACATCTGGCAACAAGCTTGCCACGCTTTCCTGTATAAGCTAAAAACTCACTTCAAGAAGAATATAACTCAAGACTAACCTCGCACTAAGCATGACATATCAAGCTAACTTTACAAGCTATGGTCTGCTTGACACAAGCTTGCATACTATCTGATATTATATTCTGATGATATTATGAGAAGTACTGTTTATGGGAGAAATATTAAATTACACTAAGCTAACACACAGAATACATTTTTTTCAATGGAAATTGCAATATTGTTAGTAATAAATGGTCCACAATAAACATGAAGCAATTCTCAGCACTCTTTGATGCTTAACACTCAAAAATGCACTGGTTTCCACAGAAAGTTGAAAAGTAATATTAATCCAGGCTAACATTTATTGACTTGGTAAAAACTGTAGGTAACTTGTCAACAATTCTCACCTGCGAGCAAATTCAGAAGAGAAGCCTTTGGTGTAGGTGGTGGCTTTGGAAAAGCATTGTCATCTTCCTCTTCGACAATTTCTGGGAGGAACATCGACTGCTTCTCCTCTGGCACCCTGAAAAAGTGATAAACATTATTGCACATAACATGGAACTTGTAGACTGTTTGAATGAAAAATAACAAATATTTTATTATCTGAAGCATGCACAGGGATTACATGTGGAGAGATGAAGGTGGCATTGTGTTTTTTCTTCACATATGAAGAAATTGGGTGGATGTTTAACCCAAATCTGGACCTGTCACTTGTCATTTTTATCCTTGTAAAATATATGGATTATTTTTTTTAGTTCCTTACCTCTCTATAGCTTTCCTGTTGCTCATCTGAGTTCAAATATTGAAATGAAATCAGGTTTTATTTTTAAGAGTTTACTGTCAACTCTGAATTCGTGATTAGTGCAATAAGCAATGTTTATATAGTATATAAAATATAAACAGTGGTAAGGAAATGGGAAGCGCCAGACAAAATCAAAAACAGAGATTTTGCTGCACTTTGCCTCAATTGTTAACCAAACTAATTCTCATGAAATTGTTTACATCACTGTTACAGTGTATTTTCTGAAATATATTTGGAGATCATAATGTATATAATTATGTTTAGGGAATATTTATCACAAAGGAATTTACTATAGTTGTATATATATTATTTATGTCTATTCAGATTTCCTGTTTTATTTCAAATTATTCATATTTCAACATAATTTTAACTACTTACTGCACATAAGTATTACTTTCATTTTTATTTTGTGTCAGACTTCTGACTTCCTTGAATCTTCTGCTCCATGTCCATTCTAATGTTAGTTCTGTGTGTGTATTTCTGTTAATTTTTTTTCTGAATAATCATTATAATCTACATATAGCACTCTTATACAAGATGATGACATAGACCTCCTTTCTTAATTAATTTTACAATAACTACCACATAAGTTGTGTTTTATGCTTGTTTAGTGTAAGCATTGTCCTGCACCGTAGCAGTGCAGTCTAAAGCATCATGCTTTGGGCTCTGCTTACAGGATGTGCGCAGGTTCGAGTCTCCTGGGGGAAGCATAACTACTTTTCTCCTGAGATTTCGGCCTGTGGATGGGACCGGTAGCCACCCCTCATCATGAGGGAATAGGCTGTTCCCTTCTACTTATTGCCCTATTTAGCTATTTAAATTATCTATATTAAGGTAATAAAAACACTTCTTTCTTCTGAAATCAACCTTTCCAAAACTAATGCTGAAGAAAATCTTTCACCCTGGCAGGACGTTTGTTTACTTCACCTACTTGTCGCATAGACAGCCTCATCTTTCCACCATCTACAGCCAGACATCTAGTATTTCCGATCACGCGCAAAGGTAAACGATCCACACAGTAGCTGAACTTCCTAGCTGTTCCGTCCGAGAGATATAGCGGATTCACTCTTCTTTGAGTTTTTTCCTATGTGCTGAAGTTTAATTGCATCATGGTGATACTTTTGAGTGTAGTAAGTCTATAATTTCTTAATCTTCTTACGAACTAGTGTCTGACATTCGTAACAAACTGGAAAAATCTTCTACACTTGAATTATTCTAAGTTTGATATACAACTAAACGTTAACATTGTTGACAGCGTACAACATAGGGGGTGGGGTACATGCAACTTCATAGCTACAGGGTGACAATTAATGAACTATATGAAATAAAACCGTCATAATTTCTGAACAGTTCGCGTGATGACGTCCAAACTGCGTGGCTGGCCACAGGGCATGATGGGAATTCGTATGCGTATGCGCACGCAATGTGTTGATGTCAGCCATTTGCAAGTGAAAATGTCCTGGAGGAGTATTTTGGGGACCGCAATCTGGCTCTGGGGTACCCAGAGGCCACTGGAAGGGGGCTATGTTAAGGACAAGGTGTACAGAAATAACCCCAAAACCATTGCCGAGCTGAAAACTGCTATTCAGGTCGTCATCGACAGCATCAACACTTCAGCGGGTCATGCCGAATTTTGCTGTTTGTCTGCCCCACATCATCGCCAGAGATGGCAGACATATCGAACATGTCATAACCTAAATCTGAATGTCTGTAGTGCCGTTTACATGTGCAATACAGTTTGTGTACTATGTGGTTTGTCACTAATTTCCATTTTATTTCATATAGTTCATTAATTGTCACCCTGTACATGCTTTAAGCTATGTGCTACTTTATATCCCAGGCAAGGATTCAAACATTTACACCTTCTGCTGCTACTAGTTTGACCTATTGGCTATTTGCAAAGAACAATCAATTACTTAATCTATTGAAACATCCATGCATTAGTTTGAAAAATAGACAAATGCGGAAAGAGAGAGATAGATGCAGGTGTTCACATAAAGGGAAGGTAAGAAGAGTAGGGATAAGGTGCAGTGTTGTTTGGTTAGTGTCGGAAGTGATCACCTGCAGGTCAAAAGACAGCCAACTAGGAGGCGTCGTGCACTTACAACATGTCGTGCACCGACCCACGGTACGTCTTCTTCTTGTATGCCACTGCTGCCTGAGTGTATGGAAGTGTGAGATCGACATCGTCAAAGTACATGTCTTTAACAAGAGGCGGAGCACGTGTCATCAGTATATCCACTCCAAGATAGGAAACCTAGAAAATGAATATATATTTCCTTAATGAAAGTCATGTAGGTTTATTAACTAATCATGGTCAGCATTTTAAATATAATTATTCAAGTTTAAGGAACATTATTCTTAGTTTTGGACTTTTAACCACTGTGTTAAATCTTTAAATACCGTTTTGGAGGCTGATTGTGCCTCCGTCTTCAGGGTAGTGTATTAATCTAATAAATCATAGTCCCTGGACGCATGATGTGTTTGGGGATGGTGTCTGTTATGGAGAGTGAAAAAATTGTTTCCTTGGAATATTATCCTCAGTGGCCAAGGCTCCACCTTGTCTGCTGGTAACAAAGACCTGTCCTCCCTGGCACCTTCATGTACAACAGGTCTTTGAGACCAGCAGACGAGGTGGAGCCTTGGACACTGAGGATAATCCTCCAAGGCAACAATTTTTTCACTCTCCATAATAGACACCATCCTCAAACACACCATGTGTCCAGGGACTGAACTATGATTTATTAGATTAATACACTACCCTGAAGATGGAGGCAGAATCAGCCTCCAATACGTTTGTATTTAAAGATTTATCACAGTGGTTTAAAGTCCGAAACTAAGAATGAATGAATCACCACTGATCAGCTACAAAGAAGAGTAGAGAACATTAGTGAATAATTTACAAATTGATCATAAACTGGTTTGTATTTGTTACCACATTCTAGATTCCCTCTGAAAGGAAACCTGAAAACACACACATTATGATCAGGGCCAGATTAAGACGAAATTGGGCCTGATGCTTGAAATCTTCGGTGAACAATAAACACAACGACATTATAGTTACGTCTCAGCCCAAAGAATAATAGTAACATGGACGTCAGCAGGATTTTTTCCAGGGAGGGGCAAGCAAGGTAATTTTTTTCCAGGGGGGGCAAAGGACACATATTTTCTTCCAAAATAGTGATGCCCTCTCAAAAAACATTATTTCAGTCTGAAATTATCATGTTTCTTCAACGAATTTATAATAATTAACATAAATTACTGTGATTGAAATGAAATTAAGTGTGAAATATATAATTTTTAGGTACACATTCATTTTCCAGGGGGGGGGGGCCATGGCCCCCCCTTGCCCCTCCTTCCAGACGCCCATGAATAGTAAATGTATAATAAGTAACGCATCCAAAATCAGGGCTCTAAATTTCATTTTAAGATTTATTTTCAGGTTAATATAGCAAAAGAAAACTGTTCAGCTTTCGGAAAATTCTCGTCTGTTTTCATCTAGGCCTATTTCAGGAATGGGCTTAATGCTCAATAGCACCCACCTTAATCTGGCCCTGATTATGATAAAATCTCTTATATTGGTGATAAAATAGAAGTTTTTCTAATTAGTTGAAATATTATGGATTGATTTATGATAAGTGAAAGTACTTAAGTCTACTTCATGTAGACTTAAATCATAGACAATGTATTCATGGAGTAATCTTTTCACCTTCAAAAGAGGAAATAATTTCGAAAGTTTTAATTTCCTTTCACCTTTTATGAATTCGTTGCCAAGACATACACATTCAAAGCTTATTTTTATTGTGTTACAGCAATCATTATAAACAACCTAAGTAATGATATTAACGAAGATAGTAATTAGGATTTTATCATATGGTGTATGATTTGGAGTTATTATGCCCTCTCCCAAAATACCTGATATATGCCTGTCTACAATGAAAAGCTGTTACATTTTTGCAGTTGAATTTTTACATTTGCTTTGTGTACCAAATATAGAATTTCATTCAAATAGTTAATATATTCAAATAAAAAATAGTCTTACTTTTGTATGACGATCAATAAGCCAGTTGAGTTCAAAGTCTTCTTCATCATCACCAAAAGGATTAATTAGTTGCTCTGCAACCTAAGGAGTAAATAATTGATTTGTAGATTAATTTTTGCAAGTTTTAATTGAGATGTTATTGAAGTTTATTAAAAGAACATACATGTAGAAAAAAATAGCATTTCATCTTTATCAATATAAAAATTGCTTGTGAGCTTCAACCATTTGGTCAACTTTTGCAACTAAGCCCTTGTAATTTCTGAGATGTTAGTTCTTTCCTTCCTGGTCTTGTTAGGGGTTAATCAATCTGGTAGTTTGCAAGGAAAAACTTGCATGCTTGGAGAGGATCCTTAACATGTCCCCCTTGAATTCATCCATCTGATGGGCTAGGGGACTATCAGTTTTTTTCTAACAATCAGCCTTATCTTGAAACTTTCCTGGCAACTATGATGAAAAGATTCTCTCGGGTTATCGATCAGGTGAGTTGTGGAAAGGATTCCACAACTCACCTGGTCGATAGCCCGAGAGAATATTTTCATAATCAGCCTTATGATGTACAAACATACCAAATAGCATTTAGCCGGTTAAAGAAAGCCCTACCCGTCAAATACAATACTAGTTGTAGAATATTTGAGTGAAGTGGAGTTAAGGTTGTTTTCCCTATGGTAGTAAATGTTTATATATACCTGGAAAAAATAATGCCATGATATTTATCAAACATATCATTATGTTTGGGTGATATGACTGTTATATGTCAGTACTATGACCTTATAATCCTATGTATCAAGTATTCCTTGTATTAGAGTATTTGAAGTATTCTGTTTTGAATCACATTCCCTAATTGTTTACAACAGTTCCTGGATGACTTGCCAGGAAATATTTTGGTCAACTGAGTCACACGTAAACAAGTAAACAGAGCAAGGAGAGACAGAGACCATTGGATACTGGGTTTTTTGAAGTAGCACTTAGTATAACAATTGAGGTTTTATAATTGTCCAGTCAGTATCAATTCTTTTATATTTTTATTATCACTTTAACAAATGTTAATCTTTGTGAAATATGCAAAGGAAAGTGAACATGCAATACGAATGGCATTTATAGTTGCTTCTTTCCATCTTTAATTTGTTAATTATTTTATTTCTGGTATGTTACCAGTGGTAGGCATTTGACATACAACGAAACGTCAATTTGGCACCTCCTGATAAGCAAGGTGGTCCTGCCTAGCATAGAAGGCAACTTTGTGTCGAGCTAATGCAATTCTGTAGTCATGGGAATCTCTTCCAACAGGGATGCCCTCGTTTGTCTGATCTCAGGTTCCTTTTCTTTGCCTCAGCAGATGATCATTGATCTTTCTATATCCTCTGTCATTCTGTCTTTTTGACTACTTATTTTTTAATATTGTTAAACACTGAAAAATGACAGAATAAACTCATGGGATACATAATAGTTTCTAGAAAGCTTTATCCTTATTAGTGTGATTGCAGCTGGTATTTAATGTACTGTACAATTAAGATTGAAAATATGTGGTTAAATCTTGTGTTCTACAAGAAATTAATGAACTGTGTATATTCTAATCTTATGGCCTTGTTTAAATTTCTGTTCTGATAATTACTAGTACGAACATTAATGGTTTAGTTACTTTCAAAACCCCTTTTTTTTAATGAAAAAACATTTACAAAACATGTCCTGTGAACCTCAAATCTATCTAGTATGTCTGAAAGAGTATTAAACGAAGGCCTAATGTATTTAGTTTATTAATTGGTCACGGATTCCTCACTCACTGAAGTCACAATAAATAACAAAATATATTATAACTACAAAATTAAGAATAATTTTTGAAATATGCATTAAGAATAAAACTAAACTAGATAGTTTTAGTCACCTTCAGAATGATTACATTCATGGTTTCATCACTAAGAAAGCATAGATAGTGAAATAAAAATTGAAATGGGGATGAGCAGAGGTAAAAACGTGACAGATTCTATTTCTGTGAATCTTTGTAAGTTCTTTCCACAATTAAAACCATAAGAGCTAATCAGGCTGTCCAGTATTATAGTCATTCTGAGGTCACGGTTCACCACAATATCATTAAATTCCACACGTAATAAACATAGAATGTTTTATATTCTCACTCGTAAAGAAAAACTTTTAATGCTGGAATTCCAAGAATCAAGTTTCCAAAATGTCCTTTCTAACCAGATACTTGTCATATTTCCTTTGGGAGGCCTTGATGGCATAGTGATAACGTCGCATTGTAATCAAGGGATCCCAGGTTTGATACCTGGGGGCACATAGTAGTTTGGATACCTCTTTAAACTGCAGGTCCAGTCCTTATTAGCCTATCTGCGCATAAAGTGGACTTAAAACTCAAACTCCTCTTTCATATGAAGTAAATTTTTATGTTGATCTCATTGAAAGTAAGGTCAACACCCTTTTAATTAATTTTTGTAAGAGCAATGTTAAAGAATGTTAAGAGCACATGCTTTAAATTGTACACCTTTTCTTTTTAAATAAAGTCACAAGTTCTGTCTTGTACATTCTGTTATGAATTTGGAGCATGCAATTTCCTTCATTCTCAAATGAAAAAAGAAACTGTTTTCGACTTTATCATGTGAGACCTATATAACCAAGATCCTATTATATTTTAGCACTCCCTTAAATACGATAATGAAGAATTAATGTCTTTCAGATAAATATTAAAGTCAGTTATTTTCATAAATATAGAATATATGAAAAAAAAATAGGATTAACATGTAATAATTTAGCATTCATGTGCATATGAATTTGAATATTTCTACTATTTTCACATCTTCAGATCTTACAAAATCATATTTGGGAGAGATTGGTTGTGATGGAATGGAGAAGTAAACAAGAGTATTATTGAAATCTCCAAAACATATGCATTAATATGAACATTTTGTTAAGCATTACATTTGACTTGCTAGAAGTGATAAAGAGCAAATAACATTTATGGCAATGGCAGATTACAAAAATACAAAGAAAATTGTTGTGGAGAGGACACTGATGAGAATGAGAAGGAAAACTAGCATGGGAATACCGACATTGGCTGTGAAATATGGCAATCACTTCGCAAATGAGCTTCCTTCACAGTGATCACCACCAGGAGGTGTTGCCTACCCTCCTGCCCATGCAAATAGCTTGCATGAGAGTGTTTGGGACAACAGCAATAAATATTTCAACATAGAAATTTGATGTTCGTGGTACAACTACAAACACAGAGCATCCTCATGTCCACACTTCATTCCAGTGCTGTCCTATACATATACAGCACTAGCAGGGTGCGAAATCCCGGGGGAAATTCCCCCCACCAACGATCTTGTCCTGAAACCCCCCCCCCACCAAACTCTTCCGGAGGGGAGGGTTTTTGTTTTAACAACGAACATAAACAATTAGTTTGGGATTCGAATATACTTGACTGGAATAATATCGATAACATAACTGACAACAAAGAGCCTCATCTCTTAGGAAACTGAATCCAGCCAGCAGTCCCCAGAACACAGAAATTAGACCGACTTATTTCTTCTCCATTTCTCATCGCGTTTCGTTAGCAACGACGAAGTTATAAATATATTAATAAAACACGTAATAGCACTTATATGTGAATTTTATAGAGGAAACTATTATTTTCTTAATGTGTCTTATTTTTGTCCCTCCTCCCTTACGCAAATCATTGTTCATAGCGTCAGTAGTACATCAAAATCTTCAATTTGCAATTACAATTCGAATGAAATACAGTCGATATAATATATTGTATATTTTATAATGTAATTTGATTATTTAATAATTGACACATATTTAATGGCATTATACATGTATACGTATGTGTGTGTATGTGTATCTGTCTGTCTGCTCCTTCCCCCATCAATCTGCAGTGATTTCGCAGCCTGAGCACTAGTACAGTGGGATCCATGAGTATTACCGTGCAAATTGTCCATCACCATGTTCGTGCACTTTATTTGACCCATTAAGAGCTACAAGAATTAAAAGAAACTCAAAACAAGCTGTTGACAACTTCTGCACCAGCATACATAAAAATCCATCGCTTAAAAACACAATAGGATGCGAGATAAAAATTAATGAATATAGTCATGGACAATTTGCATGGTAATACTCATGGATCCCACTGTACCACCAATGGAAAAGACAAAGCAAACGAAGTGTAAGATCTGCATTGTCGAGTCCAATTGTCAATCCTCTTACTACTAAAGATATATAGACTGTCATCATCCCCGTTCTATCTAACAAATACATGTATTGCAAAGATAGCCTGCAGAAAGGAAAGTTATGTTGCCTTAAACTTTGGAAAAGTTTGAAAATATTTTTTGTTCGGCCTGTGACCACTTAAAAAAATAATTCTGTCGACGTTCTCATTCGCAAAGTGCTTCCATTTTTACCAATTGGCTCTTTTCCATACATTTCATTAGCCACGCACGAATATTGATGAGAGGAGGTAAATATGCCGAATGCCGATGTAAAATTTATTGGGTTCGAGTTTCTCTTCTTTTGTTCGTTATAGCTTATAAGAAATACCATTACTATTGTCGCCGTCTTGGACAATAGGCGCAGCTTGGCAGGAGCAAGGGGCAATCGCGCACCAAAATTTCCAGGTTTATTAAAATTTACATGTTAGAGGCATTTTTAAAACCTCCTTGAACCTGATGTTCATGTTCTGACCCCCCCTCCCCTCCCAAAGTTTGGTTCCCAAGTTACGCTGCTGTTTGTGTATAAACTCGTTCATTCCCTATAAGTGTATGTGCATAAAATGACATGTGAAAGCAAGCAGGGATACAAATGCTTGATAATTGCAATTTGCATTTTCCATGCACGATGTAAATGTGAGCCAATTTTCTGTGGCGTGCCACGAGTAGGGATGTGGTATTGAAGTTCTATTGGTCCAACTTTCCTAAAAAGAAAAAAGACCGTCGAATGCAGGAAAATGTTAAAATACAGGATTCACTACTGAAAAAATGAATATATAGAGCCTTACAGTCATATCACCCCTTACGAAATGTCTGGCAACACCGCTGACTAAGGCGCCTTGTAAACAAGAGGCCCCAAGATCGATACCCGAAGGAGGCATACAGTTGTTCGCATTGCACTTTAAATTGTAGGCCCAGCCCCGAAAACTTCAGCATAATGTAAGTACGTGTGGGCGGTCACACTGGCGCCGAGCATGGCCGTGTTTCACCGACTACAGATTCGAACCAAATCATTTTGTTTTATCGGCCTAATGCACCACAAATATTATACCTTTCGATCTTTATACTTGACTTTTTGCGGTGTTAGGGTGACAGTAGTAAACAATAAAAAGTTTATTGACTTCGTTTACGAATGTAAACCATTAGAGACATATCAATCAAAAATTTCGTCTAGGGGTGTGCGGAACGTGACCTTTTGGTACTGAAAACATTCTAAATTTTCCAATACTGAAAATCTTGTATTTCAGACACACCATTTCAATCTCAAGTGATTGTCTTTCCATTGCTGGAATAAAAGCCCGCTAATTTCAAGAAATGTCTGCACTTCAAAAATTAGCCACTTTACAATCAAGGTTATTTTTAATTTCATAAGTCTAAGGTATCAAATTTTCTGGATCCTGTACACCCATAAAAATTCACACAAATAATAAAAATCATTAACACTTGTCGAAGGTGCAGTTCGACAGACATTGTTAGATTGTTTTAGAAGTATAATTTTCTATTACTTCGTGTAATTAATATTTAATTCTTCATAGTGAATATGATTGATTGATTTGCTTTATTTTACGTCGCTTCTTTTTCTGCCACTTTTGGATAATCGCGAAGATGGGGATGAGTGATGATATGATGAAGTTCATGAAGGGGCATTCACGAAGAACACCCATGCCCAGGCCGGGATTCGAACCCGGGATCCCTGACCTTAGTAAAAATGAAAACTTTTCTCGTTAATTTTACAAAACATTAAAATAAGCATGAGCGTAACTTGGCGAGAGGGGGGGGGGGGTTAGAATCAAAACGAAATCGTAAACATTACTCGTTACTTTGCTCCTCATTTCCGAGAAGGTTAGCAATAGTACAATATTGTAAATTTAATAAATCTGTACATTTTGAATGGGCAAGTGCCCCCTGTCGCTCTGAAAGTTACGCCTATGAAAATAAATAGGCCTACATTAAAATTTGGCTGTATAAATTTCACAGTACAACTAAATTCATTGACTGGACGTACTGCAATGATTAACGTCATAACTGTCCACTTTCAAATGAATGATTTACACGTACACGTATCCCCCTGTCAAGCGGAGATAGGAGAACGAAGCTAATGGGGAGGGAGAGCAGAGAGGTTGGCCGGGGTACTAGATAACCTGGGAGGATCCAAGTTTGTCGGCTGCGAAGGGGAACCGGGAACTGGAAATAGCTGCTGCCTGCCTCAATCCCCAGCACAAAGGATCCAAATGATTCACCTCAACGCAAAACAAGCCGAGCCCGAAAAACGCAAAGGTTTAGCGGAAAGGAGCTGCGCGAGTGCAAAAAGGAAACACCTGGGATGCCTTGGAAGGTTCGTGATAAGCCGTCGAACTGTGTCCGATTGGTGCGCAAACAGTTACTTTCATTATTTCTGCCTCTGATTTCCCCTGTTCGATTACTTTGTTCGCTCGCCTTGCAGTCAGCAAAATTTAGTAAAACGAATTACAGTATCACTTCATAAATATGCCCAAGGACGTCCGCAGGATTTTTTCCAGGGAGGGGCAAGGAAGGTATTTTTTCCAGGGGGGGCAAACAAGACACATTTTCCCTAAAAATTGTGTTGTTCCCTAAAAAAAAATATTCCTTAAATTTGAATTTATGGTGTTCATGCAATAATTAACACACATTATTGTGGCTAAAATGAAAGTATATGTGTGAAATACATAATTTTTGGTTGACTTTCATTTTCCAGGGGGGCACGGCCCCCCTTGCCCCCCCTTCCTGACGCCCATGAATATGCCGATGCTCAAATGCAAGGAAATAGAACTGATGAAAGTGTGAAATAAATCTGTATTAATAATAATGAAAAAAATTCGAAAATAAAAAACATAAACGGTTACAAAGTACGTGTTAGAAATTTTAAAATTTTGTACTAGTTTCGTGCAGCTATAAAAAACGTTGAATCTAGTTTTCTTTTTTAAAGATCATACTTTCCTGAATTATTGATATGGTAGAATTTGGATCAGACTTCTGCGGCGGAGTGGTAAGCGTAGTGTTTGAATTTTAGAGGGGAAATTCCCCTCTCCTCTATGGATTTTCTTTTCCAGGGCTCTATAGGTATATTTATAAATGGAAATAAATTCCCCACCCCCGAAAATATAGAACTACCATAGTTACACTTATACTATTCATCAATAATTTTCAACATTGTAGTCGATCTTCGTGGCTGAGTGGTTAGCACAGCACGCTACAACGAGTCAAATCCAGGCCTGGGCATGAGTGTCCTTTCATCAGTTTCATCATCACTCATCCTCATCGTCACGATTAGCGAAAAGTAACAAAAATTCGAAGTAAAGTAAATCAAATTCTCAGTATTAGAACTTAAATTTAAGGTGGGAAAGTGATAATTGTACTACTACTGTCATGTCAAATCTTTGTGAAAAAAGTGAAACTCTCTAAATTATACCCTTTTTAATTTAAAAAAAAATCTTCTAATAATTACGTATTAAATTGTGCCGAAATTAACGCTGTGCAGTTCCTCACTCGTAAGTTTGAGGACCCGTTAACAGATGGAGGTACTTAGCAACGTTGTGTGATGAACACCAATTTACGTAATGAATATTCCACTTGCGTGTATGCCCAAACAGTTTGTGTCACATGCTGTGTGGGAGTGTTTCAAAAGTCGTGAAATCCTAATTTTGATCGTTAGTAACGTAAAAACAGCATTCACTTCGAATCTTTTGCTTTACAAAGCACCGTCTATACTTGACCGCAGTGCAATACAGGACAGGAGCTCGTCAATACTTATGCCAGTGGGTAAATATTTTGCAATAAGGTACAGACGGATGATGAGACATCGATTTTATGTACAGCATAAATTTCGAAGTTTCATTATTCTACGTATAATTAATGGTAACGTGAGCGAAATTTTATAGGTTCCATTTTAATGACAAAGAAAGCTAAACCCTATCAATCCAACAATATGTTTACAAGTGCGAAGTCCATCATTAAATCACTCTGTTACTATTAATCTATGGGTTATTATACATTTTTCCAACACCATAACATGTTACAAAAAATCACACTGTATTGTCCTTACCTTGAGTAGTCCCATGTAGAAGAGGAACTGGAGAATGGTAAAAACTGGAATGTAAATGTCTATCTCCATCTGATATGGCTTATGTTTCTCACCCACGAACTGTCGGCCCACCACAGTGGCCAGGAAAAACGCATACGTCGCGATTGTCACAACCTGCAACGATAGAAAAAAGTCAGAGCTTTGCCTTAGGTCTAATGAATCTTAATATGTTTTATTAATATATTTTCTTCAAAGGTTCACTGCAAATAAGAAAATTAATTTGCTAGAGATGGCAACATACCATTCATTTTTAATTTAAAATATCATGGCCATCTATTGTCTTAGGATCCTTTCAGATTAGGGTGACCATAATATTTTGACCCCAAAACGGGACATCTCAAGGAGGTCGGTTTGCCCCCTCCCCTCCCCAGTGTAAAAATCGGTTAGGACTAATTATAAAATTATTGTTATTACTAACGTATTGTTTTTAATATTATTTATTCAAGTATGAATTGTTATAATCTCGGTATGACTTGCATAGTGTTTCTGATCCCTTTGAATGTTAGTCCAACTCCTACACTGAAGTTTAGGAGTGCCAAAAGTAGAGGAGCCCGGGGTATTGCCGAACACTTAAGCTTTGAGGTTGGATTACTCACTTATTTGGAAGCATTTTTTTAACTTCATGGATTCTAAAGAAACCTTGATACGTCCTCTTCCAAATTAAGAAAGGAACAGTGCTACAAAACTATTTGCTGTACATAAAAAACTATGAAAAAGACACATCTACCATGTTCGCCATTGCTCTGAATTTTGGGGTAATGCCGAACACCGTGTTCGCCATTGCCCCTTATGAAATATAACTATGATAAAGACAAATTGATTTCGATGTCTTCCTTGGTGGGGTCCTCGTCTGAAATTAAAAGTGTTGCTGCAGTTAGAAATTTCGTTTTGCAATATGTTTCTGTCAAGAAAACCGTATAAAGAACGTAATTCAAAAACATATAGCAAGAAATCCCCAAAGTGTTGACTTGCAGATTCGATCTGGAGCCCTCAGAACACAAAAATCAAGAGTCCAAGTCTAATATAGACGCAAGATGCCATGATTCTGATTTATTTGCTGCGGTTGTTCAAAACAAAATGATAAAAATAGAAACTAACTGACTGGGGTAATGCCGAACATTTGTTCGCCATTACCCTTTCTTGTTGCCATTATCACCATGCGCACTGTATTTCATTTATAAACATAGCAGTGCGATTAAAATTGTCAAAATAGATGTACAGTCTACAACAGTAAGCGACAATAAAAAATAATATATCCTACCAACAGCTTTGGGTCTCTCTGCAGAACTGATTAAGGGAGAAATCATGCTTCATAATGATTCCCTCTACTTTCCAGTATGTAAGATTTTTACGCACAAAGGAATCTAACAAGAATCCAACAACACCATTGTGTTGTGTTATGCAAGAAAAACCAAATTAATTAAATAATAATGGTTACATATTATCTACACTTTGATGAATTGTGTAAAAATATGTAATACATTTTTTGTACTTTGCTAAAACATTAAAACGTGGGTCTCTTAGTCCACCACGGACTCGATTTCCTTCAAAGGGGAGACTCTTGTATCACTACAGACATTGCTTGCCTACTGCTTACTGCCTACTGCATCTTGCAAAATGTTGTGTGAATTGTATTATATTATAGTTGAAATACATGTTTTGACACCTGACAGACAAATGGGAATCCCTTGATTGATCAATTACTTCTTGGATTACAGTGTCATCATTAATATTTAATATTATGTTTCATAGAAAGAAATTGTTTTAATAGGGCGCAAATAATTTTACGGGGATCTATAGCATTCTCTTTATCATTTTTTTTCATATAGATCGTTTGGCTCCAAGGCCCGACTCCCGTCGCCCCATAGCTATGGCTTTGAACTTTGACTACAAGAGTAGCAGATATTGCGAGCGAAGCGAGCAAGACAATTTTACGAAATGTATTTTTATTTATATAAAATTTTAAATCTAGTGGGGGCAATTGCCCCTCTGTGCCCCTTACAAGTGCCCTTGGCCGTCTGGAAGAAAAATGCAAGGAACACGTGAAAACTAATTCCATCATGGGTATCCAATTGTCGTGCTATTCTTAGATTCTCCTAGTCTTGTTTTTTACTTCAATGTTTGCTTCCCCTAGAATCGACTTACGTCCAAGGTCGGGGGGGGGGGGGGGCAATGCTCCCTGCGGTTGATGCACTGTTTATGAGTGTCTCTTCATCAATATCACGTCATCACTCATTGTTGCGATTAGCTAGAAGTGGCAGAAAAGCAACGCTGAGTAACAAAAATCAAATATCCACCCCCTCTTTCTATCACATGAATCACTATTACCAAAAGGTAGACTTGGGAAACAAAAATTTAAGCAGTTCCAAGTTCATAGCAACACATCCAAGAAAAACATCCGAACACATTAGGCACCTATAATTCACGACTAGCTACTCAAAATGTCACAACTGTTCTAGATACTGAAAATTGCGAAATCATTTCCCGAAGTCTGAATCTGATAGGGACCCCCCCCCCCCAATCCTGATACAACATTATACGGAATCCCATACACCCTAATAAATCACAAGATCAATAAGTGTCTTTGTTATGTTGCTAGAGTAACACATAATATAATTGTAAAGATTAGTGAGAATTCCAGATAGGAATGTGTTCTGTATTTTTCACAGGGGGCAAAGCAGTCACTCATGGGGGCAGTTGCCCTCCTGCCCCCCTCTAGCTACGGGCTTGATGGTCACCTTATTTCAGATCGAAGCGACAGGCGACACGTGTTGTTTGGAAGCGAACCCGCAGGAATCAATGCATCCTTTTGAACCGAAGCGACACGGCATTTTCTGGAGGGGCTGTAGCCACATCAGCTCCTCCCCTGCGTACGCCACTGTCCATGCCTTATACAGGATTCGAGCCCGGAAACACAGTGGCATTGACAAATTCGAATTTAAGTTTGCTTTACATCTTCAACCAAGCGTCACTGGATTCATTTTGCCGAACGCATGGCGATCTCTCGGAAGTGAGAAAGTAGGAAGGAAAGAAGGAATCGATACCAATCCACAATCCACCGACCTGTTAGGGAGCATCTCCGAGAAGAGGGAGATATGTGGAGAGACGTCAGGCCAAGGAAGCATCACCCACAAATCTTGCCGGATACCTTGGCTTGCGTCAACTCCTCTCAGGGTGAACATTTTCTATGTTCTGGCAACGCTTCAACTTTCGTGCACTCGTGACGATTACGAATGCACGACTGTGCTCTAGTGCCATGTCCCCGCTGCACGCACCGGCTGTTTTTTGAACAGTCGACCCTTACCCTGGTCATTTGCACCTACTTGTCGAGAACTCCAACAGAAGGGAAACAAATACTGCCGTTATTTATAGCGAATGTGCAAATGTATGACAGTTTTCTTTTTAATCTGCCACCGAAGACACCTGCACCAGAAACAACATTTTGTGTATGCGGGCCAGATGCAAGCGGTGGGAGGCAAGGGGGGCAAATGGCCCCCCTAATCATGGACATCCGCAGATTTTTTCCACGGAGGGACAAGCAAGGTATTTTACCATGGGGCATATTACCCCGATAATAGTGTTGGCCCTCAAAAAACACCTCTTGAATTTATCGCATTCCTGCATTACCATTATAATAATTAATGTAAATTATCATGATTGAAATCAAATTATACGTGTGAATATGTACTTTTAGGTTGGCATTCGTTTTCTAAGGGTGAGATTGGCCTTCCTTGACCCCCTTCCAAACGTCCATGCCCCTATATTATTAAATTTTCACCTAGAAATTTAAGATAGAGGATTTTATCGCCGTTATTAAAAGATATTATACTCTTAAAGGAAATGGAAGTATTCAAGCCGATGAAAGTACAAAGCAACTACGGGGGAAGGGGTGGTGGCGCAACTACAAGGGGGGCATAGGGCATTGCCCCCAACCTTGGACGGAAATCAATTTTAGGGGGCAAACATGTAAGTAAAGGAAAGCAAGACTAGCAGAATCTAAGAGTAACAGGACAAAAGGATACTCAATATAGAATTAGTTTTCACGTCTTTCTTGCATTATTTCTTCCAGACGGCCATAGCACCTGCAGGGGGGCACAGCCGCAATTGCCCCCTCGATTTCAAATTTTATACAAATAAAAATATACTTCGTAAAATTTTCTTGCTCGCTTTGCTCGCAATAACTGCTTTTCTTTCAGTCTTGTCAAGTTCAGAGCTGTAGCTAGGGGTCGGCGTGAGTTGGTTCTGGACGCCGAAGTTCTAAATGAAAAAAATTGTAAAACAGAATGCCATGACGCTCAATGAAAATTTTTGCGCCATATTAAATCAATATTGTTTTCATTTTGCAAAAATTTGGATCTGAAAATTTTCTTCCTCGCTTCGCTCGCAATTTGTTGTCTGTAATGCATTGTAAATTACCAGTGAGAAAAGTGCTGCTGCTAAACGGTTTTCACTTAAATGTATGAACAATTGTTTTGAGGAAAAGGAGCACACACATGAGAGAGACAATTTATATCATATTTGCTGTTGGTTTGTTATGAGGTAGATGAATTGATTATGTAATGTATTTAAATAATGATATATATATATAATATGTATGTATTAAAGATACATTGAATATATGCACAATTTAGTGTTAACATTTTGCATATATATTTTCTTATTTTACGTCGCTCCATATTGCATATATATGTAAAACATATGTTCTACATGAAAGTTACATGAAAGTGACGAATATAGTAGCCTACATGACATATTCGTCATTTTTGTCTTTCAAAAAATTCAGTTTGTGTGCTTCTTCCCCATTATTAGCTAATGTGAAATTGAATGTGTTGAAAAAATAACAGGAAAAAGTGCCAATAATAATAATGGCATTATTATTATTGGCACGTTTATCCTCCTGGTACTTGCCCCCCCCCCCCAGACAAAAATTCGTGATTGCACCTCTGCAATACATAAATAGTGATCGTGGTCGTGGACTTAGTTTGTATCGTGAAACACCTCCCTTAAAATTCTCTGGGCGTGCCTGTGCAGACTACAAAAAGCCAGAAGTACATCTTCAGATTTAGCAAGGAGAAATCGTTCATCCTGTGTTTAAGTAAGCAATACGTGGAACGCATAAAGTACCGGTATGAAAATTTTGTGTGAAACCCCATAGTTTTTTTGTGAGAGGGTGTATTAGTGATATACCGTTGAGAATATCATGATTGGATACAAATGCATTAAATTGTTACAACTATAACTCGATTATCCATTTCATAAAAGAACTGATCATGCCCCTCTCTCTCTCTTGCAAACACACCAAAATGCATAGGTTTCGTCCATTGCTACCTACACTGAGGTAATTTCCGATTTATACTAACTGGATACTAAAGTGCGCGTCAAATCTCCTACATATGGCGATAGCCAATAGCAGCGCACTGCAGCGGTGCCATGTCGAGATCTCACACGGTTGAGCGAAACGCATTGTCACGGAGAGCACGGAACATTAGATACGAAGGAATTTTACCCTTGACGTAACCAAGTCACTTCTCTCCATCAGAAATTTACGACCGTCGTTGGTTTCCCTGTACTTGAACCCTAATTGTTTCTATATTCTCAAGGTGGAAGTTGTAGAGCCTTTGTAAGATATTTTGTCCTGTAAAGAGTAAGTTATATTTTTGGCAGTAGGAAATTCGCCACGATCGTAAAATTCAAAGATGGTTCTACGAACTACGTCTTTTTCAAAGTCATCTAAGTTTGTCGTTCTTTTCGGTACGTTAATGTGCTTTCAACGTGATTGAAACATTGGAGCAGGCCCCGATCCACATTGTTTTGCCCCTGAACATATCCGAGAAACGATAGCTTGATTCACACCACACGCTTGAGCTGTTAGAGCCTGGCACTTCTTAAAGTCAATTTTACTGCTCTCTTCTTCATTCGAACATTTTTAAAAAAATTGTGCACCTGAAAAATCACCTGTCGTGCCTGGCTTCGTACACCCAACGGCGAAAGAAACATTAGGCGAATTGTCCACAACCATTTTCATTCGGTTTGTATTACACAATGTGATGACAATGAATTGAAATAATGACTACAATAAGCAGAGAACAATGCCTGCTTCGAACCAACATAGTTTCATTCCTAACATAACACAGGATATAGAATAATGAAGTAGTGAAAATAGCGGTGGACAATTTACCTACCATTATATTTGCCGTTGACTGTACAACACTGTATTTTTCTCTCTTCTCTCGCTATCACTTGGTTTACTCGACGACATGCTGCACACACCCACTAAACACACGAAAAAAACGAACAGTGACTGAATCCTCTTCGTCAACTTCTTCTACCATCCCTGGGAACGAACGTGCTCCGCTCCCTTCGCTAATCGGAAAGTTTCGGAATGCAACAGGAACGAAGGGAGAGCAGAAACGATAAAATGCAAATACGTTTATAATAACATTGCTTCTACAGGGGGAACGGTATAAGCTACAATCACGCTTGTTTTTCGTACATACTCGCAAATTCATTATCTTTCCATCTGTTGAACTACTGACACTTGAAATAATCTATTTATATCCGAGCGCCAGGTACACGATTTAGTAGCGAGGTGAAACAGGTTCTGAACTAGGCAACGCCGCACGTCTGTGATTCGCTGGTGCTGTCCAGCCGTTCAAGGCCATATGCAGGAGATTTGACGCGCACTTTAGTATAATTCAAGTTATTTACAAATGAAAGTAGAACAAAATGTTTAACTACGAATTTTCAGCTTTACTAAGGAAGCTATCATCAGACCATGGGTGTACCCACATTTTTTCCAGGAGGGAAATGCTTTATTTTGAATTATTTGAAATGGTAATAACACGTTAAAAAGCATCATGAACAGAATTAAAATTGTCAACACCCGATTTCTATGGTGAGGGGGGCAAGTGCTCCCCGATTGATACGCCCTTGCATCAGACCAATTGATCTTTCTTACAATAATGAATATCTTCACAGGTAGGCTGACAATTATTTTTAACAGCTATTCTATTAAACTGACAAATGTTATAACTTATTCTAAAAATCGTTAATGTTTTCCAGTATCTTTAATTATTGTGTCACATTTTAATTTTACAATGTGTTTTTCATGTATGATTGTGTTATTAGTTCAACCGGCAATTATTGACCATTGTCACAATATCTTCTTATATTTTTACCTAATATTTTCAATTCTATTATTTTTAGTCAATTCCAAAGTTCAGTTTGTTATCAGGTACTCGAAAAATCGAATAATTTGAAGAATGGATGAATTATCAGGTTGATGCAAAAATAATGGCCGAATTGTTCGCTGTGTGTTTTGCAAAGTTTCCTAATACATCTCATTGATTATATTTCATGTTACATATCATTTTAAAGCTTATTTATTGCTTATACTATCTGCCTTAAAATAATTTTCCTAAATCTTGATTTACCTCGATTCTAGGATAGTTACCATGACACTGTCAAAGCAACTCGAAATGTCACTAAAGCGTGGGGGGAGCGGTTTTTTTTTCATACAGTGCGTAGGTGGTTTGAAAAATTCCGTACCGGCCACATGCGTCTCGAAGATGAGGAGGGTCGTGGGCGTCCATCGGAAGTTCACAACAAACAAATGAAGGCGATAATCGAAGCTGACCCACTCAATACAACAGGAGAGGTTGCAGAAGAACTCAATGTTAATCAATCGACCATTGCTCGTTAGGAGGGTCAAAAAATTCGATTAGTGGCACAAGATCGCGAGGCACGAATTGAATGAGAGAAAAAAATAGCCATTTTGAAGTGTGCTCTGTGCTCATTTTCCTCAACAATAACGTCCAATTTCTCAAACGCATTGTGACATGCGACGAAAAGTGTATCCTCGTATAAGACAATCGACTACGTTCAACACAATCGTTGGACCACGACGAAACTCCTAAACACTCTGTAAAGCCGATATTGCATCAAAAGAAGGTCATGGTGACTGTTTGGTGGTCTGCTGCCGGCGCCATCCACTCAAGTATATGAATCCCGGTGAAATATTCATCACAGCAAAGACGTATTGTCAAGAAATCGACCCGGTGGAGGCACATAGTGGTTCGGATCCCACTTTAAACTGTAAGTCCAGTCCCGATTAGCCTTGTTGTGCATAAGTTGACTTAAAACACCAAATCAATCAATCAATAAATCGATTAAATGCACCGGAAAATTCAATGTCTGTGTCCGTCATTGGTCAACTGAAAAGGCCCAATACCTCAGCACGACAACGCTCGACCGCACGTCGCACAACCAACCCTGCAGAAGCAGAACGAATTGGGCTGCGAAACACTGCCTCACCCGCAATACTCATCGGATCTCTCGCCAACCGACTACCACTACTTCAACCATCTTGACAACTTCCTACGAGAAAAATGTTTCAACAACAAGGATGCTGTGTAGATTATAATGGTCTTTATTTTGATTAATTACAGTAACTTTGAATCAAGTTATAGCATTTCAAAGTGTCGTTCAAAATCGGTCATTATTTTTGCATCAACTCTAATACTTAGAATAAATCCTTGCTCTCCTTACCTGGGTGTATACAAGGGGAATGCTGACCCAGTCGTAGCTCCACAAAAGGCCACACTTGGAACGAAACTCGTTAAACTCCTGCAAGAAAGATAGATTGATGAAACTATTGGCACGTTCAAGCATAACAAAAATCTGAATAACACAGGATAACATTTATATAATCCAGGGGTTTTCAAACTTTTTGCTGTCGTGTCAGCTGCCATAATTTGTGCACGCCCCCCCCCCCCCCCTCAATAATAACAGGTAAGTATATGTGATGTGGCCATGAAAGATCAACACAAAATCTCTTCAGGTGTTTATTTACTGTTGGTACAGATACAAGCAATGAAAATACAATCATGTGTGTGATTGATGTAGGTACCGTACAATTTTTTAATGTTTAAAAGCTGTAGAGATACATTCAGAACATTCAGTTTTTGGAATATACAAGAGAGGCATGCCAATTTCTGTATAAAGGCACTATCAATGAAGTTTTTTGTTTCCGTCTATACGGTACGAGTTCAGTGTGTGTGTTCAAAAGCGCGGGCAACCAACTGAGTTGGTATAATTCAGAAGAATATATTGATATATTTTTTTTATTAAACTTCGGTGCCTCCACAGGAAGGCGCGCCTCACAGTTTCAATATCACTGATATAACCCAAAAAACTATACCCAGACGTGTAAAAAATCAAACCTTAAGCGTTTCAGATCTTCTAAAAAGCTTTTAAAGGTTCTCCATGTACAGTCACGGACAGTTCTGGGTTGTATCACTCCTTTTAAGTTTCAATGGAATCAATAATCGTGTGTACAAAGAATGAAAATAAATGTTTCAGGGTAGCTACTCACAGGGAATTCCTGGAATTATGCGTGAATTATCGGCCCCGGGAATTCTGCGTGAATTCTACTTGAGTTTATAATGTTTATAAATGTCCTGAGGCAAGTTTTCACAGTTTAGAAAAACCCAGAATTTTCTCAATCCGTTTTGTTAGTGTCATTTGTAGAACAATCTACAGACGGAAGATTATTGCAAGATAAGATCAACGTATCTTAAAGTTGATTAGGTAAATTTGAGTTTGAAATTCTTATACAATTGGCAATGTTTTGTAGGTTAATATATCCCGTAGCATTTGTGTCTTATGTTTGTAGATGTATTTCGAACCTGAGTATGTGAAATGTCAAATGCAAACTCCCCACATTAAATGAAATATTTTAAATTATTTGCCGTTTAATTGAATTGAACTAGAATTTTTGTATACATTGGAATCTCAGACCCTTTTATTGTTAATATATTTGTGTGTGTAGTGAGAGGCGGTAATACGTATAAGGTTGAAATAGAGAAAACTGATTGTACCCTTGAATTTTTAGTTCGCCTTGAAAACCGGGAATTACACTTGAATTTTATCATGGTCCGCGAGTGGCCACCCTGTGTTTACTTATTTATACTTAACTGTATAAAACAAACTGTATTACTAAATTCGTTTACTCTGTAGAGTGGGATGCATAAATATTACCAAGTAAATTGTACATTGTTCTCTTTGTTTTCCGCAATGAAAGCTTCAAGAATTGAAACAAAAGGCGATAATTTTTGTTCGTTGCAATATAATACTATCAATACTTTTCATAATACTTAACCATCCCTTTTGGGGAGCACATGCCCCTCCCGTTAAATCCGTCAATGGTTCTATGCCCTGGATACGTCATATGTTCAATGCATATTACATGGCCAAAGTATCCGTACTCAGGTACGTGCTTATCTCAAATAAAGTAATGTAAAAAAATGAGCAATCACAAAAAAATAAGGATTTCCGTAAACATTACGTAACGTACGTAAAATTAATTGGGATATTCAGCATTGCTTCGAATGTCACTACTAAAGAAACCAAGATATCACGAGGAAAACTAGACTAGCTTTATTCGAGACCTTCTTTTGCTGTACCAAGTTAATTCGTTTCTCCTTGAACTAGAGTCGTCTCTTTGTTTCTGGCATAGAATGAGTATTGTATTTTAAGCTTAGCACAAGAGAGAGAGAGAGAGAGAGAGAGAGAAAAGGTGGGGGACCTTTTGAAAATGTGACGTCACGGGAAAAAGCGAGGCAAGTAGCCAAGCTGGCTGTGATGTGTACACCATAGTTTTGGTTGCCAAAATGTCATCACTGGTATGCGGCCTATCAACAATGATGTAAGTGCGGCATATGTTCTGGCTGCACCAGCGTGCGCTAAAAGAAAACAGAGGAGGCAATGCAGAGTGGTTTCATTAAGGTAGCGAAACATTGACACCGACTATTACAAAATGCCGCCACGTAAACAGAACGAGGTTGCTGGTAGCCCCTGTTAGGGATAGCCACCAGGTTTTTACAGTAACGCCTCGCTTCTAATACAGTTTCAAAAAGGGCAACGCGTAGGGTGGGCAGCCAGCCGCCCACCTGAAAATTTTCCTCCCCACTTATAGAAATTTAAGAAATGAACGTTTACGCTTCTAAAATATATTCTTCCTTAAATAAGTAAATATGCATATTTTCTTGTGAACAGTATTATGACTAGAGTTCGTCATAATGTCAAATTGAGGGTCATTCCTGAATTTTATTGGTACATAAGTACATTTGATTTGGTGTTTCGAGGGGTGAATGTTATTTATGTAATAGACTACGTATAGGATTTCCCTTATAACTGTAACCCTCCAGTTCGTGCTCCTAAAAGCTACTGAGGGTGACGTGCAAGAAACAAAAATAGTGAGGTAATATTAAGTTGTTTTTGTCGCAGTATCGATACTAGAAACACCATTATATGAACTTGGCTCTTTTTGGCGTTATTTTGATTCGCTAAACGAAGTTTCAAGTAGCAAATATACGAAACTTCAAATACTTTATGTACACTGTTTTTTTTCGTTTTGGATAGCAAGAGAGCGAGAGATAAATGGCGAATAGGGGAAAGTAATACATAGCAAGCTCAGCTAGGGAGACAGAGACAGAAAAAAATGAAGAGAATTTCGAAGTTAGAGAAACAGAAAGAGTAGAAGAATAAAATATGAAAGAAAGTGAAATAGAGAAAAGAGTAAATAAAACAGAAAACTGATTTCAAGAGTGGAACGTGATAAGGGAAGAGGGAGATCTACATACACACACAAGGAGAGAAAAGTAAAAGAAAAGGATAAATAACAAGAGTAGAAGATTAAAGCAGAGAAAGAGGTACAGGCACCCAAATACCTACTCTCAGGGACGCGAAAGTAGGCTCTTGGCAGAATTGCGGTGTTGCCACACCTGTGCTTTCCTACCCGCTCACAGCTGGATATGTTCGGAGTTTTATGGCATGCATTGTCTTGTTCTGCAGTATGTCTTTACGGGATACGAAAATGGCCAGGAACGAAGGCGGTCTACTTGCTTTTGGAGGGAGGGTTGACACTTGGAATACGCAAGGCCACATGGTGAACGTTGCCACATCGTGTGCGGGAACCAGAGATTCTTAACCATCGTTTCGCTTTATATTTCCATATGTGACAACAGTGGATCTCTGCCTAGCCGTCGAATTTCTTGACCCACACTATAGCAAGTTTTAAATTGATTGATTCGATTTATTTTCTTCGCTTTTAAACCACTTTTGGCTAATTGCGTAGATAAGGATGAATGGTGTGATAAGATGGAAATGAAGGACAATCACAGACACAAATGGACAGCACACAACACGAACCCAACAAAGGATTATACTGGCTGTGAGTCTCTAGTTTACAAAATGCTCTCCAGGGTGTACACGTTGTTTGTTTGATTTGGTGTTTTAAGTCTGCTTTATACACAGTAAGGCTAATCGGGACTGGACCTACAGTTTAAAGTGGGTTCCGAACCACTATGTGCCCCCACTGGGTATCGAACCCCGGACCCCTTCATTACAAGGCGGCAAGGGTATACTAGGTGGAAGTAAGGTTGATTTATATTTGGGTGCTCAAGGAAAAGTTACCTCTTACAGCTCAGCAAGTGTTAGGGAGAGTAGAAAATGAATTTAAGTGTATGTTTGCAATGATATTCAGAGTAATATACACAGGTTATTCACCCCTTTCCCCACCGTCGGACACATAGAAACATAGTAAAATATGATACCAAAAGACCAATAACCTCCCATTTATGATCATATCTCTCTTTACGCATTTTCGAACACATCTCTGGCCTTTCTGAAGTGGAAGCAGTACCAGGACTTCTAAAAAATTCTCCTGTCTCTCTTGGACGTCATCAGAGAACTACATGTTTAATTTTTATTGTTACTTGCCACCAACAGGGGGATCTGGAAACCCAGGAAGTGCATAATTGTAACAAGCAGCACACAAATCATACGCACTGTTCATTGAGAAATGACATTATTTATATATTTATAGAGAGAATTTCAGATACAGCACAAATGGCCATTTTACGCTGAAATTGTCAACAATGGAAAGAAAAAATAACATAACACAAAAATAAGTCAAGATGTAAACACGTACCGCTAGACATGGCTGTAGCTTTGCATGTCTGCCTTGGTTAAAACACTCAAAATGCTGACCAAGGTAGAACTTATTGTAAAATCACACATTATAAACGTAACGTTCCCACCCTCTAACAGGATCTTCTTCAGACAAAGATTCACACTAAAATCTAACTAGTGTTCATTTTAATTCATTGATTTTAGTGTGAATCTTTGTCTGAAGAAGATCCTGTTAGAGGGTGGAAACGTTACGTTTATAGTGTGTGATTTTACAATAAATTCTGCCTTGGTCAGCATTTTGAGCGTTATTTTAAATATGGAAGCAAGGTTTAACCTTTAGACCGCCGAGCGGGTTTTCGAAGCTAGCCTCTCTCCGGCCGCCGTCTTTGCGCGCGATTTTTCAATTTTACACTTATTTCAGAAAAACGTTATATCTCGGAGACTATTTGAGCAATCTACTTCGGGTAACTTTTGTTTTGCAGCTAGAACATTAGGGCATGTAACCGTGCAGGAATCAAAACGCCAAAGCCAATAAGAGGGGTTGGGTGGGCCGCGGCCCCCAACTTTCAATGAAAAAAATCATAAAAATGGGGAGTTTTTTCACATATTCTATAATGTAATGCACCCAGGAACATGAAATTACTTTCATTCGGTTGAGAAAGGACAATTCTTTGAAAATAAGGTTAATGTATGCCCCTTCCAAAAATAGCGGGGTAAGAGGGGCAAACTTCCCATTTTTATGATATTGTCATTGAAAGTTGGGGGCCGCGGCCCACCCAACCCCTCTTATTGGCTTTGGCGTTTTGATTCCTGCACGGTTGCATGCCCTGATGTTCTAGCTGCAAAACAAAAGTTACTCGAAGTAGATTGCTCAAATAGTCTACGAGTTATGACATTTTTTGTCAAATAAGTGTACAAATTTAAAATTCCCGCCAGCATCCATACGTAATTTTGGAGTCGGGGGAGGGGGTCCTGGGTGAGTGGGTTTTCTTCCACATGACATTTCAAAGTTCTATCTCAACATCTGTCAGCGTTTACAACCTCACATACAAGTATGAAGGTCCTAAAAACACATGAACTTTTTAATCAGCACGGTGGGTCACCAGTGACCCATCGGCCGACTATGCCTATATTTTCTATGGGTCACATGTGACCCATTGGCCGAGTAAAGGTCAACAGTGTTACTAAAAAGAAGAGGAAGGAAACATACAGTTTGAAATCACATGCTTACCTCCATGATGATTTTGAGTCCCTGACTGTCTGTTATCCTGTTGCATTTCTTGGTCTCCTTGAGCAAGCTGATGAACCACGTGCAGGGGATCCAGTAGGTGTTGAACTCCCCACTCGGCACCGACTGGAACATTTCTAGTTCAATTTTGGTCATGAAGCCTGGAAAGACATGGGAGAACATTGCGGAACAGATGAGTGCATACACAATAGTCTCTGGTGGCTGAAAGGGACACTTCTTTGTGGAATAATTGGATAATAATTTCCTTACGTGCACTATTTGATAGTTTTACTACTTAATAAACCCGGAATCTAATTGAAATGTGGCTTCTATCCACACTGCAGGAATTCAGAACCTGCTATTAACGAATTATGAAGTTTTTTTCGAAAGAAAAGTTGTCAAATGATGCTTTTTCTTGTCAAACATTTAAGGTATGGCATAACTTGCACCGCATGCGATAATTTCATTAAATGGCTAAAGTTCTGTTTAGTCACGTACTTACTTTCTTGGTTACTCAATCTTTCGCCACATTATGTATGGAGTTAAGGCAAGCATAGTAAAAATTTAAAACCTGTAAAAGATAAGTAGGGTAGCGGTCCTCCAGTTTAGTCCTATCTCCACTTTATATGTCTTTAAGACACAATTAAAATATTTTTATTGGGTACAAATAGTTAGCACATTAGTGCAAGCTTATACGTTAGCGACAAATTCAATACAGTTAAGTTCAGAAAAACACTGAAAACCCTTATTCACCTTAATATTTGAGATCCCTGACTACTGTCATGAATATGTGAGTGTGTGTGTGTGTGTTTTGTTGTATGGTTATGATTGTATGGTTGTATGATTATAGGTTAGACTTACTCCCGTATGTATTTTTTCTTTTCCTTTTCTTGTAATTTTATATTTTTCTTTCTTTGTTTTCAATATTTACCTTTTTATGTAATGGTTTAAATGTTGTTTTCTAATTTTCATGTGCTAAAATTTCGATGTAAACATGGTTGAGTGGTAGAAAAGGCTTCAAAGCCTTAACTTCGCCATGATACACAAGGCGTAATAAGTAAATAAATAAATATTTAATTTTGGAACAAAGAAAGAAACAACGGCAAATGCAGGAAAAGATGACAAAATAAAGCAGGCCACTAAATAAGAATATATATTTCTCAAAATAACTTCCTGGACACGTTACCGATTCGAGAGTGCTCATAGGTGGCGCCAAGAAAGTAAATTTGGGGTGCTTATGGGTACGATCTTTATATCATCGAAGAAAAACATCCATTTACATATTTATTTAGTTTTATATCCAGTGACCCATTATAATTTCTTTGCACTATTGATTTTCATCTTCTGTAACTAATATAACATATCTAATATTGTATAAGCAAAGCACATTACACAATGGTTCAGACACCACTTTAAACTGTGTCGAGTCCCAATTATCTTATCTGTGCATAAGTGCATAAAGTAGGCTTAAAACAACAATAATTCAACTGTATAAGCAAAATATAGGCAATGAAAAAGGCAGTAATAGAATGAAGAAAAATCGGTATTTTTCGTAACTAATTTTTATAACAGACTAATAATAAAACGACAGTAAAAACGTGCGGGTTTCTGTTTCAAAATCGTGCCTTTAATAGTATTTTTTTCATATAAAAAACGACAGTTATATTGTACAATGAGTAATCAAGACGAGATTACACTTTAGACACGAGAATTGCCACTGCAATGGAGAAGCAGATCATCTTATTACAGTGTGTGCTATAATAAACTTGCTGTCGTGTTTTATTTATTATTCTGGTGCTTATTGATATGGAAATTTGGGTTGCGGAGAGGGGAGGGCAAGCAACCCCTTCCCTGTTGCCACCTATGCGAGCACCCAACATATTCCCTTAACTTACCTGACTCGACGACATGGTCCAGCGTGGGGAATCTCCTCTTGACGGCTGAGCTGATGGAGCGGAGGACGAGGATGAGGGTGAGGTTGAGGTATCGCATGAGGGTCCGCCGAATCATCCGCCCATGGTCATCGTTCCCTGTCACGTACAGGGCAATGGAATGCATTATTCTGAAACAGAGGAGAGATCAGTAAGCTCCCTTCCTATCTATCATTGCAAAGTTTGTCGATAGCTTTTTTTGCAATAATTTACAATTACTCGAAACACTTGTGCAGTGGGATGCCCAAATATTGCTCGGCAATTTGTCCACGACTATTTTCGTTAATTTTTCCCTTGCACCCTGCGTGTTTTTAAGCAACGAACTATTACGTCCTCTGGTACAGAGATTGTCGGCTGCTTGTTTGGTGTTTTTTTCAATTCTTGATGCTCTCATTGGCCAAAACAAAGAGAAGAAATATGGCGATGGATAATTTGCTTGGTAATACTTATGCGGTCTACACGGCCGTATTTATAGGAAATAATGGAACATTTAGTGTCCAAGAATAGTAAAATGTAAATACCTGTAACATTGATAATAACTATTAATTATCTAGTGGTAAACAGATTAATAATTACATTATTGTTGAATTTAAACAGTGTCGAATTAATGTTCCTAAATATCTCACTGTACGTATCAATATGCACTAATTAAATTAACAATTCTAATGTTATTTTACATTATATACATTTAGATTTTTATTTTCAATTTTTTCAAATTATGTATCAAAATATATCTGTGCGTTTTTAATTTTTTTTTTTAAAAAAATATACCTCATTGCCATTTTACAGTTTATTTTTAACATAATGAATGCTAATATAGTTATCATATAGAAATAAATAAAATAAAATGAATGTACGTAAACAATATGAGACTGTTCATTATGTCTGTGGACCATCTCTAGACTACGTATAAGTTATATTTTCAGAATACTTTTAAAAACTACAGTGATTTCATCAAATGTTCATGCAAATTAATGCAAATTATACAGTTAAACCAATGGGAGAGGTTTGGACCCCATTAAACCCCCTTCCCTTATATACGGCTATGATTTAATATCAACTAAGGGTGTAACTTCTTACATGGTGAGCAGTGATGGAAAATGTAATTTCTCTTACTGAAAAACAACTGACTTAACAAACATTTTCGTAGATTTCTTCAGGAGATCTCATTCTCCAGAATGCTATAGGGGAGAAGGCCCTTTCTGCATAATAATGAAATAAATAATAATATATGATATAATATCGTTTGTGACAATCTTGTACCCAGCCAATTTTGAAGTCATCGCCACTATTGGCAAGAATTGTCAAACATTATTTGCCACCTAAAAACAAAATACATAACAAGGGTGAGATTAAATTATAACCGATACAGATACCAATAGCCCATGCTCAACCGAATTCGGTATAAAATGAAAATGTTCTATGAAGAACCTCGATATTCATTCACCTATTTAATTAATGTACGGTATGTACATTTTCAGAAAAAATGAAACCCTTTTCTCAGACATTTACTTTACAAAACCATGATACATAAA
The DNA here is from genome assembly GCF_977018435.1 of Lepisma saccharinum. NCBI lineage: Eukaryota > Metazoa > Arthropoda > Insecta > Zygentoma > Lepismatidae > Lepisma > Lepisma saccharinum. Next base: position 40,726,651 of record NC_139242.1, on the reverse strand, counting down.
TTATACTTTTTTATGCATGTAAAAACAATAACTAAATGCCTTTCAATTTACACTAAATTACAAATTACTTATAGAAATACCGAAAAGTTAATATTACCAGCGATTTTTACTGATATATCGATACGACTATAGTGTCCGATGCTCATAGAGTTTCTATTAACTTACCCCATCCCAAATAATAATAAGAAGCTTTTATTGAAATTCCTTCCTGCTTTAAGAACACAGTAAACCAAACACATTAGGTAAACAGATAGGCAACTATTAAAATTGAATATATCGAGCTGGTTAATTTCCGAGTTTAAAAGGAATATACAATGTAGGCTAATACTTGTTGTCGATTTTTTTTTCATTATTGAAACAACTACATACTTAAATCATACTCGTTCTTTGGGTTTTATCACCTAGTTTTCATTCGTTACATTTAACATCTCGATGTTGTTTTATAGATAACCTTGATGCAATTATTCGATTGGGCCGAATTTGAAAGATATCAGTGTAGATTGAATATAACGAAAACCACTTATCTTTCTTTCCTTTTTGAAATTCTTTGCTTCCTTCCAATGTGTGCCCGACTCATTTAATTCCCAGACCCACCGTTAGGGGCGAACGATCGCACAGGTCCTCTCGCTCAATTAAGAATGAATGTGAAATTAGGTGGAACGACATTTATTGAACGAATGCAAAATAGAATCAATATTCCTAGCTATTATTGATTCATTCATCCACTCAGTTCTTGGAAGATTTTTTTCCTCATTGACGCGCATTGGCACTCTTGAACATTGTGTCAAATCATGCCACATAATGCAGTTGTGTTTTTCTATTCCATGTTTACAAGCATAGATTAAAATACTTTGGAAATTCCAAAAACGAGGTTTAATTATAATGACAATTACTAAAATTATGAAAAATTTTCCTCCTTAAATCACGTGATAGATATCATGTGGCAAAGAAGTAGCTGAAGTTTTGAGAGTCTTTATGTTTTAACTCCACTTTATGCAGTTAGGCTAATCGGAACTGGATCTACAGTTTATAGTGGGATCCGAACCACTATGTGCCTCCACTCGGTATCGAAAATCGAACCCGGAAGCCCCTGATTACAAGGCGATAACGTCACCACTGGGGAGGTCTCGAATAAGTAGTTGAAGGTATTATATTAAGCAATAATATAAATGTAGGTTTTGCTGAGGCATTGTGTGGGAAATAGAGAAATTGTCAATATTATAGCAAGAGTGTTATGGATAGAATTCGCTCGTACTTCATGTTTCTTGTCACTGATCGGGAATGATCAGTGACAAAGTGATCTTCACCGTAAATGACATTGTTCAATGATACTTTTAATATTTCTTTCAATAAACATCTTTAACCTACTGATCACATATCTTTTAATAATCGTTTTGACGAACATATATGTTTTATTTCCTTGGAAGAAGTTGCCATTGAAAATTATCTATTAAAATCCACTTATCGCCGTAGAATTAGGCAACACACACAACGTCGTGCAGGGAAGCGAGTATTTCAGGATCTAGATGTCCCATTTTTATTGTCGGTGACTGTACATATTCGTAACTATGAGGCTAGATAATGATAACACAAATCAGAGAGCGAGACGATAAGTTGTTCTCGAGACGGAAAACATGAACCCTGGCACATTCGTGACAACTGTCCGTATCTCAGGAACTACATACTAGGCACTAACGTAGTACCTGCCTTGTCCCCTGTGTACTGTGCTCCATATCATGAAGGCATGCAGGAAGCTATCGAAGAGTTGCTCAGACCACACGTTGGGAATCGAACTCTGTTCTTCTGTGCGACAGTCAGACTGAATACTCGCGCTTCTGAAGCTAGTCCTTGGCATTTTCTGTTTTATTTCAATGGGAAAGAAATAAGGCAAGGTTTAGACAGAAGCATTTCCTTTAACATTTTTGCTAGCATAAATGCTATGTAAATGCTTCCAAAAACTTATAGCAGATAGCACTTTACACGAAAGCATTTAATGTAACTTTTCGGTTATATTACAATGTGTAACATCTACAGCGTGAATGGCATGTCGAGTTATGGTGAGTGCACGGTGTTTACAATTGAAACAACTAAAATATTCTTCGATACGTGTACAGTAAACGTTGTAAAGAATGTATTTAAGCAGCGCCATTGTTTTGTACGTAATACCGTTTTATACGAAACGTTATTCCTCTCGGTTTAATAGTTATCGGCTTTTAAAAATGTGAAGTGATACGTTGTTTACATCTCACGCGACCGCCATTACAACTGTAATCGTGACCATGAGGTCGCTTCTGATTGGTTACGCTACGAAAAATGCTACGGACCGAGCCTATCCTTGAGAAATGCCATGAAATATGCCATGGCATCTGAAATGCCATAAGTACTTTTAATTTACAAGGTAGTATTTGGGTCATGGCATAAATGTTAAGAAAAATGCTAAGGTAATGCTTTCGTCTTATGCGGGCATAAGTATATTCTTTTCACAGTCTCTCACTTCCCACTCCCTACCCTCTTCAGATATTTCCTACCTGAATAGGGCAACATGTTTAGCATTTGGCACTGATCGAGTGATTATAACTTCCGACTTTATCCTATCGTTGTGACAAGGATTTGTGAGAGCTCTTTCTCTCTTGGGCTGCAAGTCGCTTTACTCTTTTTCCTGACTCGAGAAGAACCCGAGGGTCAATCTCCAAATTTGAAGCAGGAAGAAACCAAACTCTCGGTTGGAATGTTTGATCCATCACCACCACTTTCACGAAAGAATTTTATCTTATTGCAAGCGAAATCCGAGCGAAAGGCCATTGTTCTACGTGGTTGCCAGCTTGAGCTGCAAGTCGCTTTGCTTTACCCTTCCGTCCATACTCGAGAATGGCCCGACTTTTTCGGTATCCGAAATGGAACATGCCAATGAAAATCAGTAGTTCCCAAATTAATTTCATGATATTGTCCAGACGAAACTAAAAGATTCCATTTTTCGCCACCTTTGCCCCCGCACTATGCTAAACCTTATCTACAAAGGGAAATATACTGCCTTTGTTCCCCCAGTTTTGGCACCTTGCACCCTGGTTTTGGAACCCAATCGCCGCCACTGCTTCCACGTAATACAGCCTAGACTGCATTTTGAAAACTAACAAGACTCTGCCGTCTTGACCTACGGCCAGTATAATCCTCGTAGGGCTGTGTGTGTGTTGCCCTGTGTTTTGTCCTCATGTTGCTGAGTGTCCCTTTAGACCCTCAGCTTTTAACCAAAGTAAGAATAATTTAGTCCCTCGACATTACAGTTGTATTTTTAGTTATGGTAAGTGGCTGGAGACCGTTTAATGTGACGGGTGTAAAATAGCCTAAGTGCTGACGCACCCAAAATTTAAGACATAAGGAAATAGAAGAATAGAGCTCGTACACAGAAAGATAAAATATGCGATTACTTACCAGGGTGGACACAAACTGAAATGTTTCACTATTTATGTTGTTAATACATTGTGTGGAAAATGTATCTCGAAATTCAAGAAATTTATCTTTGCTTTGGCGACAGAACACTGTACAGTGGATCGTCATGTTGCACTTTGAAGATCACTCCCTGTCTCTCTCTCTCTCTCTCTCTCTCTCTCTCTCTCTCTCTCTCTCTCTCTCTCTCTCTCTCTCTACTCTTCTTTCTTCACAAAGAAATAAATTTAAACGCGAGAGCGTTGAACTAAGCTTATATTACATTTCTTGGATCTGAAGTGACGCATGCATCAATTGTGGGAAAATAATTATTACTTTCTTTCACTTCAGATCCAAGAAATGTAATACTGTATAAGCTTAGTTCAGCGCTCTCGTGTAAAATAAATACTTCTCCTATATGAAGAAATTAGAATGTAGAAATGCTCATAAATGTCGTTGCAGAGCAAGCTGTCATTTTTCCCACAATTGGCGCATGCGCAGCATGCACCGCATGCGTTCACGAGACGCCTCTGACATAAGTTCAATTTTTTTCCCCCTTCAACCAATTTTTTGATGGCAGACATCCTTTCTCATCTTTTTGTGGTCGCCACGACCTCCTTAGTATTTTTTCCCTGTAAACATCTAAAAGAAAACAACAGAAACAAAATGATTCGGTCTGGGAACCTTTACACCAAAATGACGGTTTAACTAGTGTATTTTTATGTTTAAGATATTTCTTTTTAACAAACATTAAACACGAAACAAGATCAAAATGTAAAAAAAGTGTTTACAAGAAGTAATCGTTATGATAGGATCAGAGCTCTAGCTTTCTGTTTCGAGATGAGAACAGAATTTGGTGCCCACCAACTTGGAATATTTTTTTATTCTCTATGTCTGTCATAAAATGGATTTAAATAACTGTATTCCATCTGTATTCAACGGAAAATGTCTCAAAATTGATGAATAAAACGTGTTGTTATTTGTTTCAATAAACTGACTGACGCATGCGCCCACACAGCAATACTCATGACACATAAATATGACGTCACTAAAATACTTCAGGAAGTGCATTGATTTTGATCATCCCCTGAAAATTGTCTGGATGTCCACGACCATAAGCCTAATAAGCTAGCTTTGGAGTGTACTAATTTTGAAATTACAGTGTAATTGACGTAGCTGCAAAGCAACGTAAACAAGAGCAGTATGTCAGTAATTAACTGAGTTTTATTAATTGAAAGAATGAACTATAACATCCCTAGTGAGCTTAACTTATGAAAGGAAAGAGCTGTCTAATCGGCGTCAACTCTACGTGACTCTTTTGCCTAGAGCGCCGCTCCCTATAAACGTGATGAAATAGACGTTTGACAACGTTCACAAAGCCAGTTCATTCCGTTAAAAGCATACGATTTATTAATAGTTTTCGAGACCGTCTCCTTCAGAAAGTGAATGTTGTCGAACTTTCTAGCCTTCCAGTTGCCCAAGGTGGCATCTTGATCTAAATTTTAACCTTTTAATATTACTGTAGTATAATACCTATGTAATCATAAAATAACTTCTCTTTTAACACCCGATTAAGACAATGTTAACTGGTTGAAAAATCGGGAATTTTACATTAACAATACTACAGGAAGATTCGTGAGAAATTATAGAATGTAGACGATTGATTTAGGAGCGTAAATCAGGGTGTAACTTTGAGGGGGGTGGGCAGAACATGAATCTCAGGTTCTAGTGAGTTAAACAAATACCTTAACATGAAAATTTTAATGAACTTGGAAATTGGGGGCCGAGTGGCCCCCCTTGCCCTCTCTAATTTACTTCTGTGGATTGATCAATTTACTTCGCTTTTCTGCTACTTTTGGCTAATCGCGAAGATGAGGATGAGCGATAGTATGATGAGAAGGATGAAGTGGCACTCACAAGGAACACCCATCCCTAGATCTGGATTCAAATCTGGAACCCCTGGCGTCGTAGCGCGCTCTACTAACCACTCCGCCACTTAGGTGTAACAGAATGTAGTCGGAAATTACATATTGCAATACATTGCATGACTTATTGACGGCGACACACAAGCAAAACCCTTGCAGTTTCATCTCAGATAAGGATATGACTTCAAGTTCAAGCAGATTCGAACAGAGGAGGAGAATTTTGGACAAAGAATGTCCTGCTTGTCTATATCTGATAAAAATGAAATCTTGTACACATAGGGTGACCAGACGCCCTCTTTTATCCGGACATGTGCTCCTTTTTATATGTCTGTCCGGCGTCCGGGCGGATTTTGTAGAAATCTGTAAATGTCCTCCTTTTTGGAAAGAGTATAGTATCTATCATAGAAAATGTGCTGCATAAAGAATGCTTCCACACCTAATATTCGTCATGTGTTATTTTACGTCTGAAGTATATCACTTGGGGCGCGTTAAGTATTCGAGCAATGTACACAGAGCATTTGAAGGCTGAACCACGATCACTTTGCCCGAAGGAGTCATTAGTATTAATCTAACTGGTTGCATAATTCTCTGAGCGGGGAACGCATGAAGTTTGTGCAGTTCCTTTTCGAGTCACACATACGCGATGCAGAAAAGCGTAGTGAGAATTTTTATTAAGTAATTTTTACTTTGTGGAATAACGAAGCGAAAGTGTAAATTCAACTATGATCTCGTAAGAAAATATATAGCTTTTAAGGATGAAAGAAACGAATATGAGGAAGAGTGTAAGATTGTTGTCATTCTTCTCTGCTTTTGAATCATATTTCTTGTTGCAATCTAAACTACTTAAAATATTAATTCAGAATTCTGGAAGTAGTTTAGCAAAGCTGTGCATTCACCTATGGGGATATTTCATTCTAAATCCAAGAATTGGAAAAGAAGCAAAACTCAATTATAGACTGGAGGCACTTAGGGGTTCGGATCACACTTAAAACTTTAGGTCCAATCCCGATTAGCCGCTGTGTGCATAAAGTGAACAAAACACCAAAACTCAATCTCAAATTTTAGGTATTCTTAGCTATTATTGTCAGGCGTTAAAGAATAAATTAGGGTAAGAGGAAATTATTGGAAAAAATGATCGGGGAAGTATCTGCGAGCAAAGTGTCGCTAAGAATATTTTTTTTATTGAATTAAGAATAATTAAAAATGGGGTGCGATATATATATATATATATATATATATATATATATATATTTATTTATTTATATTGCGGTGTCCTCTTTTCCTTGTCTTTGTCCTCCTTTTCACCATGCTCAGTCCTCTTTTTTTAATGTATGTGTCTGGTCACCCTATGTACACATCCATGGACATCGTTCGAACATCGTTGTTCCAAAGTTCTAGATAATAGAAGTAACAATTGTTGAACAAAGCCACTAGATTTTGCAAGAAACACAGTTTTCCAAGTATTGAAACTATTGCTAATTAAACTTCATAAATGTACTTACTTGTCTGGCCATGGAAGGGCCATATACTGTTGCCACCAACGGCTGGCCACGTATGTCACGTAGAAGCCAAGGATAAAGGATAAAGGAATATAGGTGCTGAATGTATCACAGTAGAGGACCAGTCTCTCGAATAACCTGGAAATATACGAATGAAACGCCACGTTAATTTTTCTGTGAATCATGAAACATATTTTATTTAATAGTAATTTGTTAATTATGGTCAGAATAATTATTGCAATTATTACAGTTTCCTTATGTACACAAACACTGATACCACAGTAAAATACAACACAATGATTAACCATTTGTTGAGAAAATAGACGATAGAGAGTCATAAGTACACTAATGTCCAAAATTAATGCAACAAACGGAAATTCTTTCCCGTGTGTCCATTTGACCATATAATACGATCAGGTGATAGTAATATTTATGATGTCATAGACAACTGGTTTAAGATAGAAAATAAAGTAACCTTAATGTGCCAGGATTCAGGGGTACCCATCCCCCCCAAGGCCAATGACGCATCCCCTCCAAAATCATGTCATGCGTTTCCCCCAAATCATATCATTCGCGCCCTTAAACCATATCGTAATCCGCACAAAATATTTAATTACGACAGCGTGTCTACCGAAAGTAACTTTTTTCTTAGCTTTTCTGAACATTATAATTGATCTGCCCCTCCTCCCTAAACAGGGGTGCCATCACTCGAGACCACCCCTAAAATCGTTCATCATAATCGAGAATATCGCGTGGATACCACTTTAAACCGTAGGTACAATCCCGATTAGCCTCAGATTGCATAAAGTGGACTTAAAACATCAAATCAATCAATCGAGAATATTGCTTGTCTTGCAATGCAGCTTAGTATAGAAACTTCATATTCATCTCATTAAAACGCCAAACACACATCGCAGAAACAAAGAACTGCGAGCGAAGCGAGCAAGAAAATTTTTACATCCATTTCTTTGCAGGCTTTGAAGAATATTAATTAATTAATGGGGTGTCAATTCTTTCTTAAGATCCCGAGATATTTAGTCTTTTCCTTTTCCAGCTTTTCCTTTGGCACGTTCGGGGTCGAAAACGTGTGGATGTCTTATAGCTAAATACAGTCCCCAAAATATAATGTTCGAACTCTCTCTCCACTACAGAAATTCCTTGGCAATCTAACTTTTAAAACTTTATCAAGAGCTTTCTATCTCCCCCTTTAAATTTCATACTCAATCCTACCACCAAAATTTCTATGCCAATTTTAGACTTACTGTTAATATTGAAGAGTAGATATTTCCTCCTCCAAAAAATTAATTCTCAGTCTCCACATCAGAATTCTCGCAACAGTCTAAGACAATAGTAATACATAAGAATTGGATACCCCCCTCAATTTAATGCTCAATCCCCCTCTAACTAAAATACCCGCCATAATCTAAGACGACCTAGAGTTGGATACTGTCCCCCCCAAAGTTTAATTAAGAATCCCCCTCAGAACCCACATGTCAATTAAGGCCTAATATATAGGAGTTCGATACCCCCCCCCCCACCTTCGATAATACCCTAAACACTTTCATTTCTTCATCTAATGGATTAAATATGGTGCATTTAAGGTGTAAAATTTTTATATATATTTTGGGAAAGATATAAATGTTGAATTTTATATCATTTGAAGGGAAAAAATCCCCCCAAAAAATCTCGATGGCGCAACCTTCGCCATAAAACCCCCCTATGGGCACCCCTGCCAGGATTTATCAACAAAAAAATCACGATAGCAACAGGTTAAACTTGGCATATTTATAAAGAAAAAAAATCACAGGAAGAAAGGATTTCTGTTTGTTGCTTTAATTTTGGACACTAGTATAGATTGTAATGGTGTTAAAAGTAGAGAAATTAATATCAACTTAACTATTAAATGAAAGATGATAAGATGCATACTGATCATGCATTTATTTAAAAGTCACAGACTCATTTACCATATGTAATATAAGTGACCTTAGCTCTTAGTATATCTGGATTATCTCTCAATGTAGAATGGTGTGTAAGAGTATTATTTTAGGCTGATAACTGTATTTAGTCTTATACATTAACCCCTCCTTTATATTCGCAGGTGATACGTTCCATGACCTACCTCTAATACCCGGAACCGGGAATAGTGGCGAATACTATATGTAAGTAGTCTTTGGTTCATTCTTCCATTATCTGTTTCTTTAACATTTGTACAGCTAACGTCAACTATCATAGCAGGCAAATTGTCCATCACAAGGTTCATTCTTTCTTTTTTCCACAACATGAGCTTCAAGAATCAAAAAAAGAAGCACGAATAAGCAGAGAACATCTGTTCTAGCACAAGTTCCGTAAAAATACATAGAATGGAGAAGAATAAAGTTCCATAAAATACTTGGAATAAAGAAGAATGAAGTTCCCTAAAATGAAAAAAAAATCACTAAAACTCAATAATGAAGTTCCAAAAGATGCAAGAATAAAGTTCCCTAAAATATTATGGAGAATAATAAAGTTTCATACAAATACATAGAACAAAGAAGAATAAAGTTTTCTAAAATACACAGAATGAAGAAGGATGACGTTTGTTAAAATACATACGTAGAATGGAGAAAAATGTTCCATAAACATGCATAGAATGAAGAAGAATAAAGTTCTCTAAAATACGTAGAATGAAGACGAATAAAGTTCCCTAAAATACATAGAATGAAGAAGAATAAAGTTCCCTAAAATACATAGAATGAAGACGAATAAAGTTCCCTAAAATACATAGAATGAAGAAGAATAAAGTTCCCTAAAATACATAGAATGAAGAAGAATAAAATTTTCTAAAATACACAGAATGAAGAAGGATGACGTTTGTTAAAATACATACGTAGAATGGAGAAAAATGTTCCATAAACATGCATAGAATGAAGAAGAATAAAGTTCTCTAAAATACATAGAATGAAGACGAATAAAGTTCCCTAAAATACATAGAATGAAGAAGAATAAAGTTCTCTAAATACATAGAATGAAGACGAATAAAGTTCCCTAAAATACATAGAATGAAGAAAAGCATGAGCGGCTGATTGTGCTCTCCGTTTCAAACTTAATTAACACCATATTATTGAACTAAGGATCTGTAATCTTGATTCATGCATGGCTTCGAAGACATTTACTTCCAATAGAAGAGAAATCCCTCTATGAGAGCGCAATTTGAGACTCCGAACTAAAAACATGTTTTCACACACACTGTACAAGTAATTTGATCAGGTATGCACGTGACAGAATCTCATTAAACAACAGTCATATTCCAACTTATTGCTAACTTCCTACCCTAGGTGCCTTTCTCTTTTTTTAAAAAAATCCAAACCAAAGTTCTATTACCTAAAATCCCCTCCGTATTCCCAAGAACTGGCATGTGTGATATCTTAATGCGGTTCCAGAGACCTAACCACGGGGATTGGCCGCAGTCCAAGCGTCGAGTTAACCGAAGCTGAAAAAATAGCGGCGAGCAGCTTCCACTGTAAACAAGGTTGTCTGTTTGAAGCTCTTGTAGGAAGAGGCAGTGCTTTGGACTCCTTTATAATAGGACGAAAGTAAATGTCATATCGCCTCGCAAGGTTTACATTCGCTGCTACAAGCTGGTTTTGAAAACAGTATTTTTTTTTTCTTTCTAAAAGACGTTGGAGTTGCTCTTAGACATTGGAGTTCTTATCGTGACATGTGTCATATTCAGCATCAATAATATTCTTTGAAGGGAGAAACGAACATAAACATTTGCGGCCTTCGTAGACTTCTTGAAAGTTCCATCAACCACGTGCGTAGCTAGATTTTTTTTGTAGGGGTCCAAAATCTGTGTTGGAAATTTGTGAAGGGGTATAATAATAATAATAATGAAATAACACTATGTGTAGAAATTGTGACTACTAGTTTGTCAATATTATTGAAAATTTACTATTATTGGAACGTTCTTTACAGAATACCTTTGCCTAACGTTTGTTGAAATTTGTTAGAAACACTAAATGTCGCCTAAATTATTAAATTTGCATAATTTTAAGTGTCCTTTCCATTATATTTCAATGCAAAACATGAAAACATGAGCGAATCTAATAAAGGTAGTGTAGTTTTGGAATTCCGTTCCACAAAATCTTAAAGACTGGTTACTTTTTCGTTAACATCTGATTGTAGAACAGTGTAACTTCGCAACATTTCGTGAGGGGTAGGATCCCTTGAGCCCATGCATGGTTAAGGCCAGTAGCATCAACCACAACATCAACAATAGTTGCTTCATTATGCATCCTAGTCCTGTATTATATAACTGAATTCGTCACTGCAAAAAAGAACACATGCGACTTTTCTGGGAAACAACTTAAATCTGAATTATTTTGCTACCTAGGTAGCCTTAAAAAAAAAGTCAAAGAATGTTCAGCGCGAAATGAATGGAATTTGCACAAAATGAAGCCCCATTCAGAGTTGAAAGTGGGACGACGTTTTGGTAAACAAGCCGCATGGTCTCCTGTAGAAATATCAGAATAGACATATTCTGATTACAAGTGTGACATAATTAGTATCTCATTGAGGACTCTTGTTAAAAGAAAAAGCAAAATTCTCTCAATCTACTGAAACACTTTCAAAAGTAAAGCCATCATCAGCGTTCTTCTATTACAATGATTAAAAATAAATTACTATTTTTAATTACATCGACAGATACGGCATTACTGCACTCTACATAGATACATAGTTGTTTTTTTTATAAAATATTTATTGGTTGTGGACAAAATCCATGCACCAGTTAACAATTTATCAATTGGTATTATATACATGTATGCACATAATATTTACTCACAGTTATTCCTTTCATAATAAATAGTTTCCAAATTTCATTACACTTTTACAGAATTATATTAGACTTATTAAGATATTTTGTAAGAATATAGATTACCGAGGATGAAGGTGAAGTCAGTAAACAAGGCAGTGTCAGTGGCGCTTGATGTCCACTCCTGTACAATTCCTGTAAAAATGGTTCTCTGTAAGTTTCATAAAGTTTGCATTGAAATATAATGTGGTTTGGAGTTGCAGTATATTCATTGCACAAACAAACTGGTGAAGTCACTAAATTCTTCTTGTAAAGGTGAGCTGCGGCGATAGTGTGATTTAACCTGCAGCGCATTATAGTTGTGAGGGAACTCCGGGAGAATTGAATCTGTTTAAACCAACATTCCTTTGGAATTCTTTCTTGTATAGAATAGTAGGCCTTACCGCATTGAGTGCCAGTATTTGTCCACAAGCTTTGCCAGTCAGTAAATAGTATTTTTCTAGCGTGTGATTCCAAAACTACGGACGGAATCTTTATTGAAAGCGGCCGTTGGATTGTTTGATTCGCTGCATATTTTGCCAAAGCATCTGCTATATTGTTCCCTTCTATTAAAGAATGTCCAGGTGTCCAAATAAAGTTGATATCATATCCCAATCTCGTTAATTTCAGTGTGAGTATTCTTATGTTAACAATGTACCATTCCGTATGACATGACCATGATGCGAACTGTAAAGAATTTAGCACAGAGGCTGAAGCGGTTGCAATTAGAACTGAATTTAACTTCTTTTGTACATAAAGCAATGCCTGTCGTATTGCAAAAGCTTCTGCAGTGTAAATGGACAGATACGATGGCAAAGGAAAAAAATTGAATTCTGCAGAATTATCACAGTAAAATGCTGCTCCTGTTTTTCCAGACGTTGATTTTGAAGCATCTGTATATATGTGATATTCACATTGTAATTTTGAATGTATGTAGTCTTGATATATATTATTTGAAATTGTAGGGATTGTCTTCCTGAAAACTCTACTTGTGTAGGCAGGAAAATGAATCCTCATGGGAGATATCATATTAAAGTAGTCTGTCATGAAGCATGGTGCATTAGGTAAACGAATAATATTAGCTTGAAATTTATTAATGTCCTTATAAGCAAAATATAGTATAGGTAATCTGGATTTATATTTTGCTGTACGTCTGTTGAGCATCAAAGAGTCTAACAATTGAAGTTTTGGTATGATCGGAGATGTCGTGTTGGGAATTTTCTTAAGTAAAAATTTGCTCGCAAGATATTTAACTCTAAGTTTGTATGGTGGATCTCCCACTTCTAAGAAAGTTGCGTGTTTTGGAGTTCTTTTCCAAAGGCCATAAATCCTGGATAAACTGCTATATTGGATAGAAGATAGCGTGTTAAAAGCCCAACTTAAATTATCATTGTACATAAAGGAACCATACTCTAGTCTTGAGTTTAGCTTCTGTTTATGGATCTGATGTAATAATTTAGGATCAGCACCCCACTTTTTCTTAACTGGCAATATTTTTAATATGTTAAACACTTGAGATCCCTTACATTGTGGCAGTTCTACTTGTGACTTCCATTTAAGTTTTTCATCTAATATAAGTCCCAAAAATTTATGACTTCTTTGTTGACTAATAGTTTTTCCGTTTATATTTATTGATATGCATGAATGAGATCTCTTCTTATTAAAAACTACCACCGAAGACTTATCTGGATTTACTTCAATTCCATTGATATCACACCATGATGATAATTCATCCAAAGATTTTTGAATTTTTTGAGCCCCTTCTTGAATATATTTACTACTAGTGTATATAACAATATCATCTGCATATTGTAATAGACGAATGTGTTGAAGAATTTTTGAGCCTAAATCTGCCGTGTATATATTAAATAGCATGGGACTCAGCACTGCGCCTTGTGGTAGTCCTTTATGTGTATAACGTGCGGTGGATAACTGTCCTCCATATCGAATGTACAACTTACGTGCCAATAATAATCCAAGAATACTTTTTATAAAATTGCGTGGAACGTTCATTTTCTCCAATTTTTGTAACAGTATATTTGGAAGGACAGAATCATAGGCGCTACTTAGATCGAGAAAAACTACGATACAAAATTCCCGCCGTATGAAAGATAGCCATATATCTAAAATTAGTGTCGCTAATACATCTACTGTTCCAGTTCCTTTCCTAAATCCCATCTGATGTTTCGGTAATTTCTGATTATATTCGACCCACCATGTGAGTCTGTTCAGTATTAAATGTTCATATAATTTAGCAAGGCATGATGACATTCCAATAGGTCTGTAGTTCGTATGTATTCCTGATTGTTTACCTGGTTTTAATATGGGTATTATCACCACTTCTTTCCACTGTGATGGAATTTCTCCACTATTCCATATTGAATTGTATGTATTTAGTAAAATTTCATATCCATTCAAAGGCCAGTGTTGAATACATTCGTATGTAATACCATCTAAACCCGGAGACGTTTTCTTTCGTTTATGAACAACATATTCTAATTCATCCATAGTGAATAGCGATTCTAACGTGGATGTTTCTGGATATTTCATAGAGTTTAACAATTGACAAAGATTAGTTTCAACCGTATCTGGTGTCAACTTGCGGTGAAATTCTTTTATCCAGTCTGAATTGATATCTCCTCCAAAATAATGACAAGTATTATTATTGGACATACTTCTTATTATTTTCCAAGTCACTGAAATAGAAGAATCTTTAGTTAATGTAGAGCAAAATGACTTCCAAAAGTATGATTTTGATTTCTTTAGGAACCTCTGAATTTTTGCTGCAATTTCTTTGTATCTAATAAAATGATTGATGGTAGGATTCTTCTTATAATTTATGTATGCTTTTTGTCGTTCGTTTACCCATTTCTGGCAATCTGTTGTCCACCACGGAGTCACTTTTCTTCTAGATCCAAAATTAGATACTGTTGCATTTATTTGTTCTTGTCGAATGAGAGACACCAATGTGTCATACGATACTTCTTGTTTCAACAATTCATTCTCTATTGCATTGTTTACATTTCCGGAGAATTTCTGCCATTCAACCCTTCTTGATATATATTGACTATTGTTTTGTTCAGAGCGCATAGTAAACCACGTTATATTTTTATTATGTTGAAAGGTTATCATAATTGGCATGTGATTACTGTTGTAACACTTCTATAATACACTCCAATGGATTTTTGAAGCTATATCATTTGAGGTAATAGTTATGTCTGGAGCACTCGGCTGTTCATTAGGTCTTGAGATTATTGTAGGTGTTCCGTCGTTGAGTAATACAGCTGAGGAATCTTGCAAGTAATTATACAAATCTTTACCTGATCGATCAGTTAGAGAACAGCTTCATATAGGGTGGTGTGCATTAATGTCCCCTGCCAGCACAAATGAAGTGTTTGGTGGAAGCTGCCCAACGATATTCTGCCACACTGTAACAGGGAGGTGCACTGTGGGAGGGCAGTAAATTGATACATAAGACGTATCTGCAATCCGAACACCTGTAATCTGAATTTGACTGTTTATATTTTGAAACAAAATAATGTCATACTGTATATTTCTTTTAACACCTATAGCTGAACCACCGTATCCATCTAAACGATCATCTCTTATCCAATTGTAACCTTTAAACTTCAATGTTGAGTCAGTTTTCAACCACGTTTCTTGTATAAGAAGGACATCTGCAGAAAAATAAGATAAAATATGTTGTAAATTATGTCTATTAGGAATTAAACTTCGTATATTCCATTGTAATATTTTCAAGACTTTGTCTGGCATGCTGGTTGTTGAAATAAGTATTGCAAAATACTTGTAGCCATGCAAGTCCAGTCCTGGTTAACGTTCAATGTCGAAGTCCCTGCTAGGCTACATAATTGTTCTATAAATAATGAAAAATTATTTAGGAATTTTGTAGAATTTTGTTCTTGTGCCCGATTTGGCTGGATAGCTTTAGCCGCCTCTGCAAGAAAAAATAATTTAATTTGTTGGCATGTTGTCGACAAATCTTTTCGAGATCCTGACAAAGAATTATCAGGGTTTGTCATTCTCTTTTTATATTCATTTTGTCCAAATGGTTTCAATGTTTGAGAAGATTTCTGGCGTTTTCCGTGAGAAGACTCAGTCTCTTCCAAATATTTTCCAGCTTTCTTTGAACTGTACAATGGCCTTTTATTAGATACACTGTATTGATCTTGTATTATATTATTATGATATGAGGTGCTACTCGAATTGTTAGATATCGAAGCATATGTAAATGGCATTACTGTCTTTTCTATTTCCTGAACATGGCCAGTAGATATCTGTTCATATCCATACATATAGTTAATTTTTGGGACTTCCTTCATAGCTTCGTTAAACGAAACATTCTGAACTGTCATAACTTTGATTATTTCCTTTTGGCGTTGTTTTTCAGGACAGTTTTTGTCAATTGCAGTGTGCTCCTGATTACAATGGAAACACTTGATCTTATTTGTGCAAGAGGACGATTCGTGATTCTCACCACAGCGTTTGCATTTTAATTTACTTTTGCAATTAGCCCTGAAGTGCCCATAATAAAAACAATTAGTGCACTGTTTAATCAAGGAAATGTACCTATCAATATCAAACTTTTTGTAAAACAGTGTGACATATTGTGGTAAGGATTGCGAGTCGAATGTTACAATTACCGTTCGAGTTGGAACAGCAACGCGAGTACCCTCCTCGTACTTATACTTCACAATGCGTTTTACCTTTATTACTTTGGCTGTTGATGAATTTATATTTTGCAAAATTTCATCTTCACTTATTGACTGATGTACATCTTTCATAATTCCCATTCTTCGTACTCGGTGTGATGAAACAAAACCTTCCCAATTATTCTGTAACAGTAATGGATTCGAAAGAAAATCATTTGCATAATTAGATGTCGTAAATGTAAGTCTAGCTAGATTTTCCCCAAGGCTATCTATCTCTTTCAAACCTCTAATATTTTCTTTGCTGACTATTTGGCCTAATTTTAAAATGTGAAGTTGACCAATGTTTCCTTTGCCATTTCCACCTGAGGCATCCCGATGTTTAGATTTCACAAATATTTTATACGGACCTAAATGATTACTTCTGTACTTCAATACCTGTTGCTCATAAACTTTTTTGGAACTTGATTTACTAATTTATTGGGTGTAATCTATATTATTACACTGAGAATTCAACTTATTAACTTCTTCTACAGAAGTTATGATTTCCACGTTGCTGGAAAGTTCCATGGCACTAATGTCCGTGTCCATGTTGGATTCAGCTGGTTTTGTACCAGCAAATTTGGCTTTACGGCCTTTAGATTTTTTCATGAATTAATGTTCACATTGTCGCACATATATTTAGAACGACACTAATATTCAAACAGTAAACTATAAAGTCTCAAATTCTAACTTAGAACACAAAATTATCTTTGCAACAAATCACTTACACAATCACATCTGTAACCACAGACTCAATCCTAGATACATAGTTCAAGAAGGCACATATGGAAACTAAATTCTAACACGCTGAGATGAAAATATTAGAGAACATAGATCTCAGCTAGATAAAAGAAACAGTTGTTTACTTGGCTATACTTCGAATTACTTGTATTAAATAATTGCACCTCTGAGCAATCCTATCTGTATATTTGCCATATTAACGCCATTTCATTAAGGTATGTTAATTAATGTATTGATATTACATATTTATGATTTTAGGGGTATGAAAACATTTTTTATATTAATTTGTATAGAGAATATTCTGACATGGATAAAGAAAAATACATTTTAAAGCTTATTAGTTAAAATTGCAGTTGGAGGACACGAGAATGTTTTCTTAAAACAGAGCGCCCTGAAAATATGTAAAAAATAAATTAGTTCAATTTTATTCCAAATACTATATGACGTTACGAATGCAATGGTCATAGTCTACGGTGGCTCACAAACTTGAATGAACACAATCCTTTTTACAAGAAACAAAGGAACAATTAAGCAGTAACTGCATATTTAACGGTTGTGCAAATTGAATTTGGAAAGAAATCAGCCTAAAGCCAAGTTATAACTTTTGTACGAGAATTAATAACAAGATAAAGTAGTAATAAGTAACTTGGCTGCTTGACTGGTTTTGACGAGTAGGTCATGTACTAATTTTGCAACTGACTTTCTCTGAAAGATTTTGTGGTACAGGTAATCACAGCGAGAGTTCGGCTATGTGAAGATAATCTGTGAGTTTGGCAAAAGAAAGTTTTTTGTCTCTGGTTTCGAGTCTTGATTCTTTATGTTCGCTTCTCAATAAAATAATAAGTAACAGATGATGTGCATTCGTGTTCAGTTCATTAATATCCAAAGCGATGAGATTTGTACACGACAAATGTGATTAGCCGACAATGAAAATCCTTATTATTACAAGTGTATTAAATGTTTGACATGCATGCATACGCATACCCGAGTTCATTAAGAAAGCTTGTTAAGTAGGCATTGATTACCATATCGAGCCAATTTCAACTCCATACTTTTCTTTTAATTATTTTAATTTTTAATAACTGCAGTAGACGTTCTTCAAATTGATCGTCCATTTTTTTTATCTCGTCTACTCTGCACAATATCGTATGGGAACGAAAGTATACCGACAAGTAAGGTAACAAGTATGGTAACAAGTATCGTGTGAGGCGAAAACCAGCAGCTGAGCCAGTACCACACATCTAGTCCAAGTCCAACTCGAAAATCCAGGAGGAAACCTAGCCTCGTGTGATTCAGGCTTTAGAGCCTTGAAATATTCTAGTGCAAAATGGCAATGGATAATATGATAGCTGCGAGTTCAATTCTTTCGATTAGGATCCTGGGATGATCCCATCCTATAGTGGATCTCGTGAAGTCCCACCCATCAGCGTACCTCAAAGACCAGTATTTATCAGGCTTATTAATCTTCTGTGGATGTTGACGTGTCTCCAGATACAGCGTGTTAATTTATCAACTTAAAAATAGATTGACGTATGACCATGTTCCGCGGATATTTTCAGCGCCGAAACGCCAGTTTACGTAAGAGCCTATGGATCTCACGACCAGCTCTTTCGCTTGACTGGTGCATCGACCAACGGACAAGCGCAGCTGGATGTTTTTTTTTAATGGTAGTACTTGACCTCGATGAACCTTCAGAATACAAATGAAGCATTTACGTACAAGCCAACCTCCATGGCAGAGAGGTTAGTGCAGCGCGCTACGACGCCGTGGGTCCCAGGTTCTAATCCCGGGCTGGGCATGTGTGTTCTTTGCCAGCGTTCCTTCATCATTTTCATCTTCATCGTCGCGATTAGCCAAAAGTAGCAGAAAACCGACGCCTAATAGCATAAATCAAATCCAAACGTACAAAAATAAGAATGTATTTCTTTTTTATTATATTTTTTGTGACGGAAAGAAGAGTAATTACATTCATACACTCCACAACAACCTACATGTTAGTTATTTTGAGTTGATGTTTTAAGTCCACTTTGTGCACTAAATCTCTAGCCTTCTTAAACCAGAAGGTTCATGGCTGCAGCAACACAGGCCTTCCATCTGTCCCTATCCTGAGCAAGATCTATATACTCTTTTCCATCCCTACCGATTTCCTTTAGGTCCATCTCAGCGTTATCCCTCCATCTTCGTCACTTTGTGCTCAGAAAGGCTAATCGGGACTGGACCTACAGTTTAAAGTGGAATACGAACCACTATGTGCCTCCACCAGGTATCGAACCCTGTACCCCTTGATTACAAGGCTACGACTCTACCACTGCGCCATCTCGAGGCCCCACATGTTAGTTATGAACAATATTAGGTAGCGTCATAAATTTATAGTTTTGGTTACTTTATGTCGTTTTTCTACTTCTCTAGGATGAAGTGATTAAATAGATTAAACAAATACAATTACAAAGCCAAAGCCTTATTGATTACAAAATGCAATCTGTAACAGAATAAGGCAACAATAGAAATTGATGTGTGCAATGGCAAGAAACTACGTCACAGTACCTAGGTATGTCGTGCGTAGAACATGGAATTACGAAGGGCCAATGTGACCCGTATAAATGGTGCCAAATTTTTGTGATTACTGTGCATGTGTGTGTGAAGAGGGAGAATAGATGCGAAGGTGATGCAGTGGTTTAAATTTATTGCAATAGGCCTATATTTAATTTTCCTTAACAATAATACATTTGCTTACCAAAAGTAGCAGGTGAGGTGCAACATTGTGAGGAAGATCGTCGGACTTTGCCAGTTTGGGGAGGTTGTGATGGGATTGTTTGCAATAAGCTAGATATGCATTTGTATTTTTTAAATGGTCATAAGTAGTTACAATGTTTGCAATATTGAAATTTTAAATAGGTAAAGTCATTCACTTCGGGAAGAATTTTGTTTTCCTGTATTTCAAAACATTAATTACAAAAATATGCTAAAAAATTAACCTCGTTTTATAGGGGGTTTCTTGTATTGTTGGGATGAAAGTCTGAAATCTACACTATAAATTTGAACCCTGCCATATAGCGTTTTCTCTTACACCATTTACCTTGAAGGAACGCTGGATAATGAAATATATTAACTTCCGGAATGGCAGCCAATCAGAAGCCACATGTCGCTGGAGGTTGTGCAGCACTGTAGGATTTGTAAATACGCCAACCGGATTGAGTGCGAAGCAGTGATGTGCGTCTACGCGTAAACAACGATAGTCTACATTCTACACGTAGACTATTTTATACACGTAAATGACGTAATCTATGTAAACAACATGGCGAGAGGTGATAACTTAGCAAAGGGCGCCGTGAAAGTAAAACAAAATTATACTGCGTATCAGTTGCTGATGTGTAAGAACTTTTCATGCTCTTCCTTCCAAATTCGAACAATTTCTCACATAGGAACAAAACCTAACATAAGATATTCTAGTGTTTTATGGGGAAAATACTAACTTTGCCTCATGACTGCCATCTGTTGTTTTCTTTTTATACTATTTATCTTCTTCCATAGTTGATGATAGAAGAGAAGAGATGATAGAAGAGAAGAGACATTTTGTTGTAAACAGGATTCTTGTCAGTTCGTTAGGAACCAATATAGCTGAAAAAGTCACTTTCCTTTCATGAAAGCCTTGAAAATTAATTTTAATGCACTATAGATTGTCTACATAGTCTATGTAAACTACAGTCCAATGTAATCTACGCGTAGATTACGTGTAGACAACGCATGTAGACGTAAACTTAGTGTACGGCACATCACTGGTGCGAAGTAAAACCTGGGCGAGATTTGACCTATTCAACCTCTTCGGTTCAGGCCTATCTCCAGACTGCAGTTGACAAGTCGAGTTTGCTGTCAGGTAGCCTGCTTTCACGACCTAACTACCGGTAGGCCTGCGGAAGGGCATGTGCGCTTTTTCTACTGGATTAATGCAACTCTACCCCGGTAATATGGGATGAGGTGACTGAACCTTTTCCACGCTTGAAGTGAGGTAGGTTGCTTGAATACTTCTTCCGAAGAGATTATTAGGATATACATATACAGGGTGTTCCGGGAGGAAGCGGCAATACTTTAGGAACTGGTAGTATGGGTGATTCTAAGCAAGAAAGTTCATATGAACATGGGTCCGATTTTGAACGATAACTGAGATATAAACAGAAATAAAAATGATGTAGGAAAACGTAAACAAAAACAGTAACAAGCAAAACATGGCAATGTAATGGTAATTGTGTAAGTAAATACGAGAAGGGTCATGCTGATGCTAATCTTTCCTGCATGAATTTGTGGTGTAGCAGTAATTAGTACACGCTAATTAAGTAATGAAGCAAACAAGAAATGTAGAAAAATGAAATGTTAACACCTGCTGGTCAGTACTCACATGAACGAATGTAAGGAGGGAAAAGGCCACAGAAATGATAGCAGGTCACAGCAGATTCTTAAAAATACCACCACCAACATCAATGCACTTCTGAGCGCTTGATTGATTGAGTTGGTGTTTTAAGTCCACTTTATGCACAGTAAGGCTAATCGGGACTTTATCTACAGTTTAAAGTGGAATCCGAACCACTATGAGCCTCCACCGGGTATCGAATCCGGGACCCCTTGATTACAAGGCAACGACGCTACCACTGCGCCATCCGGGAGGCCAACACTTCTGAGCGCGTCGGAGGACATCTTGTGTGGCACTACAAAGTTCCCGATGATGTTCCCGGATTAACGCAGCAGCATTCATAATGCGAACGTGCAGTTCATCCCTTGTATTCACCCTTTCCCGGTAAACCTCCTGCTTCATCCACCCCCATAAACAGAAATCAAGAGGGGTTAGGTCGGGAGAACGAGGTGGACACGGAACCAGACGAATACCACGACGACGACAACGACCAATCCATCGATTAGGGTTTACTAAGGGATCGTGGTAGCTTTGTCGGTACGGCGTTCCACTACCAATCCAAGGTTCGCGGGTTCGACTCCCGACCGGGGAAACCCGGAATTATTCTCACGGTGGAAGAGGCTCCGGCGCCTATCCAGCGTCGAATAACATGAGTATTTACTTACACAATTACCATTACATTGCCATATTTTAATTGTTACTGTTTTTGTTTACGTTTTCCTACATCATTATTATTTCTGTTCATATCTCCGTTATCGTTCAAAATCGGACCCATGTTCATATGAATTTTTTTGCTTAGAATCACCCATACTACCAGTTCCCAAAGTATTGCCGCTTCCTCCCGGAACAATGTAGAGACGCGGTGGTCTAGATAGTAAGGCGTCTGGCTACCACGTAGGAGATCCGGGTTCTTTCTCGGGGCGATTGGTTCCATCTGGGAATTTTCCAGCAATGCACAATTCTCAACTTCTTATTTGTCCGCCCGGAAGTCGTGAATTCGTAAACTGTTCTGACCGAACAGGAAGTAGCCAACTTTGAGACAAGTCTTCTTAGTAAACGAAAAACGCTATCGTGAAAAATTTAACAGAAATCGTAAGTTGAATTAAATATTTTCTAGGATATTTACAATTCTTCATCAAATTGAAAAGGGAAACTTTTTGTGAGGTTTGAAACAATGAACGGTCTTACTCCAACTGGAGATATTCACCGTCAAAGTGTACCTTCGTGGAGTAACTTTAGGGTTCACCCAGCCTCTAATAAATGGGTACCTGGGGTGCAACCATGGGTGGTAAAAGCTGCCGGAGTGTAGTGCTGATCATATCACCATCCCACAAATGGCCGAGATTGTGAATGTGTGATGCCCTACCCTCATATGACTTCAAGGAATGTTGCAATGTGCAAGGACCTTTAACCTAGGGTTCCCAAAGTTTTAGTTATGGCACTGAGTATTATGCTGTAATACGTATCTCCTAAATAAATAACTCCGGAAATTACATGCTTTCTTTTGAATTAAATCCACACCTGAAGTATTTCGCGAGAAGAGTTCAAGGTGAATTGTTTGTCAACTGGTATCAAGAAATTGGAATCTCTCTGTGTACGGACGGTCCACAAACGTAACATTGGGTGCAGCCATTGCCGACGTGAGGGGGCATTTAAAATCTACCGCATGCTCATGGAACACGCCACTGGCGGTCCACAAACGCGTCACTGGGTGGCGTTCGTTAATGGGTCCAGGTGGTGCGTCCCTAAGGGTATATTCAGGTTCGTAAGGTCTAATAGGGAAGGATTCGTGTTTATAATAATTTGTTCAATTCATACAATGCCCCATTGACATAAATTCTCGCCATGAAGGAAGATTTGCAGCCTGAAAAGGTTCCGTTAGAAACCCAACTTTGACTTTGACTTGGATATCAAAGTACTCCCTTTAGCGCTTAATATACAGGGTGTTTCTGTGACCGTGTTTCAGACTTGTAGGGATGATTACAGTTGTTCAAAGTGACGTCCCCTGCCTCGATACAGGCATGACGGCGTCGCAATAAGCTATGTTGCATCCGCTTTAATATCCCAGGGTTCGGACCAGATCACAGGATGCAAGGATTCTTGCCAAGAGTTCCTCTACATTACTCACAGGTGTCTCGTAGACAACACTTTTGACATAACCCCACAAAAAAAATCAAGTGGGTGTCAGATCAGGTGAACGGGCAGGCCAAGCAACAGATCCGCCTCTCCCTATCCACCGCTGTGGGAAGGTCTACGTCAGAATATGACGAGCACCAGCTACGAAGTGAGCTGGGACCCCATCATGCTGAAACCACATGCGTCGAACGAGAAGTGGGACATGTTCCAATAACTCGGGAGGGATGTCTCTTAGAAACACAGTGTACACTGGTCCAGTTAATCGTGGCGGTAAAAGATACGGACCTATTAAATGCCCGCCCACATGTTTACAGCAAATCTGTCTTGATAGCCCCTCACAATTGTGGCACTGGGATTTTCATCGGCACATACATGGCTATTGCGAGTATTCACCATCCCGTCTCTCGTGAAACAGGCCTCATCAGTGCAAAGCACACAGCAGTGGAACTGGGAGTCGACCACACAGCGCTGCAGTAACCATTCACTAAACACGACGCGGGTTGCGAAATCAGTTTGATCCAAAGCATGGATACGATGTGGATGGTAAGGGTGCAGCCGCTGCTCTCTCAGAACTTTCCAAACAGTACTATGGGCCACACCAATTTCACGTGCCACAGCCCGTGTACTAATTGATGGTTGTCCTTCCACCCGATCCAGCACTGCTTCTTCGAGGTCGGGTGTCCTTGCAGTTCTTTGTCCTCCTTGCTCGTGGAATTGAGGTTGCACTTGCCCCTCTTCCCGTAATCGTTGGAAAAGTCTGGGAAACATGGTGTGCGCTGGATGTCGTCTGTGCCGTGGATACGTGATCCGATACAACCTTTCTGCTTCCCTACAGTTCCCATTTGCTCGTCCATACACAAACACAAGCCAGTTCCTCTAGCGTATACTCCATTGCACTGATTGCAGCCGCGACACTCGTGCTTCTACGCACGTCGAATTTGAAGTTACGTCTTCTCCAGGACATGCGCGGTGGATTCTTTCCCCTTTCTCTTATGGTTCCCCTCCGCGTTGTGCGTGGTTGCCTGCCCTTCTAAGGCTTTGGCTTGTAACTTTTAACTGGGGCATTTCCGGACCAGGGTTCCCTATCTCATTTTGTTGCGTTTGTTCCCTTCCATCATCCCTGCAAGTCTGTAACACGGTCACAGAAACACCCTGTGTTATAATTAATTAATATATTATTAATTATATGTAAATCTTCAATTGCATCCGAGAGGTACACAGCTTCTGGACTTTATAACTAACGAAATGAACACGAAAACTTTTTAAACACATGAAATCGTATAATACACACACACACACACACACACACACACACACACACACACACACACACACACACACACACACACATATATATATATATATATATATATATATATATATATACATATTTTTTTTTCGCTGCCTCCTTGATGGCGTAGTGGTAACGTCGTCGCCTTGTGATTCAAGGCTCCTGGATTCGATACGTGGAGACATAATGCACAGTGGTTGGAATACCACATCAAACTGTAGGTCCTGTCCTGATTAGCCCATCTATGCATGTAGTGGACTTAAATGATAATTGATTGATTGATTTAGTTTATTTTACTTCGCGTTTTGTGCCTTTTTTGCTAATTTGCGAAGATGGGGATGAGTGATGAAATGATGAAATTGATGAATCGACATTCACAAACAACCAAGCCAGAGCGGGATTCCAACCCGAGACCTTTGGCGTCGCAGCGCGATGTGCTAACCACTCAGCCACAGGGTCCGGCAACTTAAATGATAAATTCGATATATACTACAAAGGGAATGCACAAGTAAATGTGAAATATATATTACACACGAAAAATAAGCATTCGGGTAGTGATTTAAGGACGATTATATTTCTCTGTTTCTCACACATTGTTATTTCTCCTTCTTCTTTCCGCAGTTTTTTAAATTAAAATTTCCAGTTTCTGGGAAATTTAATCTCTGAGGCACCAAGTACTTAGTGCAATGGATTCGACAATTTTAACATGAATAATACTTGTTATAGTACTCGATGCTACTTTTTAGAAGAGTACATTGGACCATCGAAGGATGTAACCCCCCAAAAGCCTTAAGTGCGCCACCTTGGGTACTTCTCACTGTAAAGTATATGGAGGGTAAAAGAGAAAACGCCTGTGGGATTTGATTGGGCGCTCATGCGAAGAACCGCGTGCCGGCCCCCAACGCGCTGTGAAGCAGTCTCGTTTACTTTATGACGAATACCAGAAACTCGAACGGTTTTCATATTGCATCGAAATACGCGAGAGCGTGGGAAATTGCGGCCCCGCACGCGAGATATAGCGCACAGTTCATTAAGGCTCTCAGTCGAGCGTTCCCTTGGCAGCCACAAGCGATTGAAATGGGAGGAAGCATGGTCGCCGCGCGAAAAGCAATTAAAAAGCGTTTGGCATCGCGCCCAATCGTAAAAAAAATTCTTAGAAGGAAGTTATTGTTCAAACAATGGTCGCTGTCAAATTAGCTCGGAGCTCATATTCCCACTGTTAGTATCTGCCGCGAAATCTTGTTAAATCTATCTTTTTAATTTACTTGTTGACTTAGTGAAAGTTTGTTTTTAGTCTACTTATGCTCATGTAGGCTAATTGAGACTGGACCTACAGCTTGAAGAGGGGAACTGAACTATTGTGCAATGTGTCTCCACTGGCACTGTGTGAATTAAGCATTTTGCTTTGGGGGGGGAGCTGTTATTTCATTTCGGATGATAGTTTTTTTTGGGGAGGGGGTATGTAGATTTTTAAATGTCATAGGGCCGGTTGCACCATCTCCGCTTAACGTCTTATCCCCCACTTAACACCATTTTGCGGTTGTTCAATGTCCGCCTAACGTTACCTAGCACTCAAAGTCCCGTGTAACGTAAGTGGCGGTCGGGGCTCTGTCTAACGCGTTAAGTGCCAGGTAAACATGGAAAAGCAGTACACTGTGCAGCCAACAGATACGTGCAGCACCTAGTATAATCTGTGTTTACACTTTTATAGTTGATAAAATGGCAAAGTCTCGATCAGCTGTTGCAAATTGCGAAAGTTTGCTGCATGTTTTGCATTACCAAATAACAGCAAAAAAAGGCGGATTTGTTAATTATCCCAGGAACGGCAATAAATAAAGCAACGTTTGTAAATATACAGTATGTGTAGAAATGAATATTAGGTGGTCATTTTCGTGTGTGATCCGAAAATGTTGTATATTGATATTAGCATTAGCAGTTTCACTGTAATTTTGTATGTAGGATTTGAGTGCATGCGGGTACAGAAAATAAAACCAGGTTAAAGTGATGCGTTTGATGCTTGCAAAATTGTATTAAAATGCCGTTCCAAATAAATGAATGTGTGTTTGCTGTAACAATTTTTTTCAACCAAACGCAATACACAAAATGTACACCATGCATCAGTTGCTTTTTCGCAATCCTGGTAATTTGTAATCTTTAAGATTAAAGCACGTGTAATATTATTAGAGTCACTTCCGTCGCCGTTGGTGTGAATGTAACATTGCAAATAAACAAGTAATGTGTTGTTTCCGAATAACAACTGGTAAAGAATGCACGTATAATATTTAGCAGTAGCTACTCTTACCGTCCAGTTCATACATATGTACGTACAAGGAACAATTTCCGAATGGTGGTGTGTTTTTTACAAACACACACATTTACAATAATAACCTTGCAAGAAACTACATACCTAGTAGTACATAAGACGTAATACCAATCTTTTAAGAAACGTATACATTTTATATGTGTTATTTTGTATGTTCACTTCCAAAATTGGCAAAAAAAAGTTTACTGTTAACAAGCATCCTTACGATGTTGACATGCATGTACAAGGAACAATTTCCTACTGGTTTTGTACCTAACCTAACCAACCCTACCCTAATATTCATGGGAGAGCATAAGACGTAAATGCCAAAGTTTTTTTTTCGATATTTACTAATTAGAGGAAACGTTTTATGCGAAGTAACATATTTTTAATTACATTGTGCGAGATTTTGTACTTTAACTTTAAAACTGGCAAAGAATAATAATAATAGAGACAGGTACAGCAGTATCTTTACGGCGTTGATACGTATATACAAGGAACAATTTCCGAATGGTGTTACGTTTCGTAGATACAAAGAAAATGCACCATTGTAATAAACCTTGCACGAATCTACATGCCTGAAGATGCATAAAACGTGCACTCATTTTTTTTTTTAACATTCATATGCAATACACATGATCTTGTATTTGATTTTTCAAAATAACTGGCCTAAAAAGACGAGCGGCTAGGGGCAGCATTAGCACCTTGGGAAATACATGCTAACAACACCAAACCTAGCCTGCCTAACCTATCCACGTAGGCATATAATAGCATAAATAAGCATGTAAATAGGTTTGACAAAATATAATTTGTTTATTTAAGCTATTATATACATACGTGGATAGGTTAGGCAGACCATGTTTGGTGTTGTTAGCATGTATTACCCAAGGTGCTAATACTGTCCCTATCCGCTCGTCTAAAAAGGACCACAGCTTGTACGTATGTACAAGGTATATTTTCCTGGTGAATATTACTGTCTTTTGTAAAGAAATATATACGTTCTTGCATTGCACTAGCATATAACGTTGCACGAAACTACCTATCTGAAAGTATAAGCAGCGTGGAGTTTCTTCTTTTTTCTTAATAAGAATAAAACATGCGTACATACAGTACTACGGTACTTTACATTACTATTTGATTCTTCCTTTTGTGATAAGATGATAGTAATTCCCAAAATGTACCTTGTACATGGAACCGTTGATTAACGTTTTCTTTTTGTGATATTCGAATTTGTTTAGAATACAAAAATTTAATTTTCATCTGCATCGTTATTACTCAACCAACTTTCAATATTAATCTTGCACAAAATCTGCATTATAAATAAAGAAGAAACCTATAAGATGGTCAACGTTGATAATACTATACTCGCTATTCGCTAAAGAAGGGGTTACGGATTGATAAATTATTAACAGAAACGAATGATAAATTAGTAAGAGCAGAATAGAAGATTGCTATTCTCATTCCGTATATTTACACAAACTCAGATATGTCAGCCTTGCACTAAAAATTGAATAAATGTAACTTGCATTTGTTACGACTTCGTAAAATTTTGGTCACTGTTTAGTAGTGTTTAATATTTTTTAAAAAGTGACCGTATGTCTTACTGAAAGATAAGACGAGGAATATTCTTTTTTGCATTATGTTAATTGGAGTACGTGAAAAATAAATTGAAAATTTTGTAAGCTTCCCACTACTTCGAAAGATTACGGGTTATATTGTATCATATAACATACATTTGATATTATATGAGAGTACGACACATGCATTACCTACTTCTATCAGCTGTTTCATTTTATTGCAATACATATTTAGTTTTTTTAAACATATTTCAGTTGAAAAAGCAAGCATTTCGAATTGACAAGCAGACATTAGCACGTAATAAACAAACAAAACACAATCGAAAACACAACTTTCTCCAGTTTCTGTTGCCAGGTCGTACGGCAAGCAGGAGAAAGTTCCACCTTACAAGGCGGAGGATAAAAATGCTTGGTGCAACCCACCGCCGCCTAAATCTCCCGCCTGTCGTTATCCAGCACTTTGTAAAGTGGCAGATTGAGTGGCGATGGTGCAACCGGCCCATAGTCAGTTATTGCCTGGCGGTTCTATGTATCTTAGAACATTGGTTCTAATCCATGATATCATCCTCGCCAACAAATAAAGGGTGTCCCATAAAGTGCGCAACTTTTTAATCTGGCGCCATTTTTTAAATGTTTTGTTGGCAGCCCTGTTCTTATCATTTCTAGTATCTACTATCACTCCGATTTGATTAGCAGTTGTTGTTTTCTTTATTGTTGCAGGTGTTGCCATGGAGCGGTTCACAAATGAACAGCGCGTTCTGATTGTGAAAACTTATTACCAAAATCTTGAAAGTGGGGCCGAGACGGTAAGACGACTTCGCGCGGTTGTCGGAAGAAATGAAGCACCCAACAAGTCTACACTTCTGCGGCTGATAAAGAAGTTCGAAACAACTGGTTCTGTTGCTACTGTGAAATCACCTGAGCGAAATCGCATTCAACGCAATGCTCAACAAATCGCAGTAGTGCAACAAAGTGTAACAGTAAGTCCAAGGAAATCAATTCGCTGACGGCCACAGCAGTTGAACATTCCACGCAGTTCATTGCAAATAATTTTGAGTAAAGACCTTCACATGCATGCATACAAAATCCAATTGGTGCAGGAACTCAAGCCGGCGGATCATCAAAAAAGAAGACGATTTTGCGAATGGATTGAAGAGCGACTGGCAGCTGATGAAAATTTCGCAAAAAAACATCATTTTCAGGGACGAAGCCCACTTCCACCTCAGTGGATTTGTTAATAAACAAAACTGCAGGATTTGGGGGACTGAAAATCCACGAGTGACCCACGAACATCAAATGCACCCGCAAAGGACGACCGTATGGTGTGGTTTTTTGGCTGTTCATTTGTGAACCGCTCCATGGCAACACCTGCAACAATAAAGAAAACAACAACTGCTAATCAAATCGGAGTGATAGTAGATACTAGAAATGATAAGAACAGGGCTGCCAACAAAACATTTAAAAAGTGGCGCCAGATTCAAAAGTTGCGCACTTTATGGGAAAATCTAAATAAAGATTTACATGCTATTAACAAGTGGTTCATTGCCAATAGGCTCACAATTAATCCTCCAAAATCTGTTTATACCATACTGGGATCTCGCAACTCCCTGCAACAAATAAAAAAATACGCAATTAATGTTAAAATTAGAAATGTAAACATAATATATGCTCACACGATTAAAAATTTAGGTGTAAATTTCGATCAACATTTATTCTGGTCTGCTCATGTTTCAACACAGTGCACAAAAGCACTTACAATCCTCAGATCATTATAGTATAGAAAGAGAGATTACTTTACCAGAGAAACCAAATTATACCTTACTGGCGCATTAATATACCCTCTATTTGACTATTTTGATGTTGTGTACGATACAAATTTGCAAAGGAAACTATCAAATAGAATTCAAAAAATTCAAAATTCTTGCATTCGATATGTTTTTTCGATCAGAAGAAGTGAGCATATCTTGCCCTTGCTTAAAGCTCATGAAATCCTCAATATGTCTCGACGACGCCTACTGCACCAATACTGCCTAATGTTCACTATTCTTAAGTCAAAAACACCAGGTTATCTCTACAAAAAAATTGTATTTCGAGATTCAGTGCATTCACATTACACCAGAGGTCGACGGAAACTCGACGTCCCCCGCCACTCTGTCGCCAGCTTCGATGGCTCTTTCTCTCTCTGGTCCGCTACTGTTTGGAATGCCTTACCGGGTGATATTTCGTCTGCTACCTCAATCAAACACTTAAAAAAAAGATCTTACCATACTAAGTCACTCCTCATATGACTAAACCCCCAAAATATCCATACACCCACCTGACAGTGCGATTAATGCGTATTGTGTACACATTTCTTTAATTTTTTTAGACACGATTTTGAATTATGTATGTGTGTGTGTGTGAATTGGTATGTGTGCTTCTATTTTTTAGTTTTTTTCTCATGTATTTCATTTATTCTAAACCATTTTGTTAAATACTTCTCACATGTAATCCTACTTTGTGCCCGACCCTGTGGCCGAGTGGTTAGCACATCGCGCTGCGACGCCAAGGGTCCCGGGTTCAAATCCCGGTCGGGCTTGGTTGTTTGTGAATGTCCATTCATCAATTTCATCATTTCATCACTCATCCCCATCTTCGCAAATTAGCCAAGAGGCACAAAACGCGAAGTAAAATAAACTAAATCAACAACAACAACAACAACAACAACAATCCTACTTTGTAATACCTAGTCTTGAGTTAGGTGGTAGAGCAGCCCTAACCTGAACCTCGCTCAGTAGAAAGTAAAAATACTATTCTATTCTATTCTATTCTATTCTATCATATTAGAACATTTAAACGTAATTTAGAAACACTTAGTACATATATTTACATTCTGGAAAGAAAAACTCATAATCAAAAACAGCTATCTAACCAGTATATTGGTGTATTGTAGCACCAAAAACTTGGCAACAAATTTCTTGTGAACACTTTTAAAACGTAAAATATCAGCTTTTCAATTGTGTTTGTTATATAGTTAAGAAATGGTATAGCCTACTATATGGTTTCATACCAACTCCATTTTCTTTGAGGGGGGTAAAAACATCCCTGGCAGGGAAAAAATAAATTTCTTTTCTCGGAGATAATTGTTTTGTGGGGGGGATCCCCAGCAGCATCCCCCTAGTTAATTAGCACACTGTCTACTGCTTATCGAACTCACATCCCTTGATTACAAGGCGACAGCTTTACCATTACGCTATTGGGGAGACCCTTGTTGACTTAGCTCGGATTTGAGGCACCAATTCGCTTTGATTGATATAATTTATTTTATAAAGCTTTTCTGCCATCTTTTGACTAATTTCGAGGATTGGGATGAGTGTTAATATGATATAATTGATCAAGGGACACTCTCAAAGAACATGATGCCCTGGCGTCGTAGCGCATTGCCATAACCATTCAGCTACAGAGTTCGACGGCGCACCCATTCGAAGAATAACTGCGACATTTTTCAACTGGCCAGAACCCCTTGTATTTGGTTAATATATTTAGGGAGTGCACCTATAATGTGACTGAGTTACTCTTGAGCAAGGTAACTGTAACCCAGTTACTTTATAAGCAAAGAAAGTGTAACTAAGTTACTCTTTAGCAAATTAACTGTAACTGAGTTACTTTCTGAGCAAAGTAGCTCTCTAACTTTTCAGAAGTAACTTTCCAAAGACAGGTTGCAAAAAGGTTGATGCACCAACAATCACGTATTTATTGCAATATAAACTAACCTAATTGATCAGTTTTTGTTTCAAGAATTTCTGAACAAGGAAACATGGGTTAGGCAGTTTTTAATCGGTACCCACGCAGCACGAAGCCAGCTCCAACCTGTTTCAACTCGGCCCTGTGGCCGCTCCGCACGCAGGACTAAAATCAGTCCATCTCTTTACATTGCGGAGTATCGTTGTTTACCCGCCGGCTGTCCAGACACAACCACGGCACTTTCTGATCGTCTGGTGGGCGTAAACCTTGTCGTGACGAGCTTCGGTCCAGCCTCCCAGACGCTTTTGTCTTTCTGGAGGTCGTCCCGCATTTTTGTGCCTCCGAAAGCGGAGTTATGTCAACGCTACCGAGAACTAAATAAAGGACACTTCGCCTACCTGAACCAGAGCCACTGGGTCTCGCTTAGCGTTCGGGAACAGTAGCGCCACGACCCTCTCTCTTTCTCTTATCTCTCTGGTCTGCAGTGTTGCCAACTCTGGCATAACAATTACGTGAACGTAACTTGATTATTATATATCATCCATTTTGGGAAATAATGACAGTGTTTTTACCTTTTTACGAAAAGCGGGCCTCTCACACTGCTTCTGAGGAAGTTTTCAGTCTCTCTTAACATTTTAATGTGTTGTGTATGTAGTTTAGAGCCGCGCTGGTCTAGTCGGTAGGGCGTCTAACTGCCACGCGGGAGACCCGAGTTTGATTCCAGGCGTGGGTGATCTTAGGTCGGAATTTTTCAGGCCTTGTCCCCGCCTAAAGCGGCTCTGGGGCTCACCCAGCCTCAATCAATGGGTACCACTTGGAGCAACCCTGGTAGGACAAGACCGCTGGAGCGTGGTGCTGATCATATCACACCTCCAAAACCCCATATCCCCTAAATATGCCTTCATGGCATGGTGTTATGTGCACGGAGAACTTTACCTAGTTTTGTTTACCTTTTGTATGTAGTCCTGTGCAAGTCCCTTTATAACCATGTACTTTTTCACAGTGCACAGATATCAAACAGACACCACTTAATAGACTGTCCTTCATGGTACCTCTGGTACCATCTTTTACATGCCGAAGGGTATTGTAAAAAATGTAATAATTTAAAATGACGGGATCTGAATTATCAAGGTCAGATCCGACTTCGGAAAATGATTTCTCGACGTTTAGGAATCCCGAACAGACGAGAAATTCTTCCAAAGGATCTTATTTAAAAGAGGATAATTCTTGATATTATCTGCGCTATAAGTGTCTGAAATTTCTTGAAATTAGCAGTTATTCCTGTAGTGCAAAAACAATCACTTGAAGGGGATATTGTGTATACAATTCGAGATTTTTACCGCATCGGGAAATTTCGAAATATCCTGTTCCTGGTCGGGAAATGGAGATTTTTATCCCGTCCCGAACGTTAGATTAATTAATATTTCCTTTCCAATCCCGTCTCGACCAATTTTTTTTCCTTCCCGCACACCCCTACTAGTAGGGGCAATCAACATGATTCTAATATCTCTTGTGAAAACGTTCTCTTGTTACTTTGCTGGACATATGAGGTAATTGCTGTAAATAGCCAAAAAAAATATTGTTACAATTTCACCATTCGAATTACATAAACTTCTTCCCCCCATGCCGCACCTCCTGCTGGCGTCTTGACAGACATGCATCTTATTGTTTACATTCAATTCTCGGAAGTAGTCGAATTTGTTTTCCTCAAATTAACAACGTTTCGAAATTTCCGTTAAATTTCTTACACGAGGACCATTGAACAGCCATGAAAATTCTATGCTTGGAAATAATATATTTATAAATTAAATTATATGAATGAGCAATAATTATTAAAGTAAAGAACATGTCTAAATGGTGAGTTTACAAAAGAAAAAAACTGCATGACGACTGCAGTTCGAAAAAAAGTCAAGACAGGGATTAATAAGAATGTACAATCAGCTTTTTTCTGTGTAAAAGGGTTTTTGTTACATTTTGTGCGTGTAGGCACTCGAAAGTGGAATTCCTGAAGGAGTGTGTGGCAGCTTATTTTGCCATGGACAATTTTGTTCAGATAATTGAAATCTAAGGGCTGATAGGGAGTCTGTAAATTGAGAAAGGGCATGAGATAGAGTGTTAAAATGTACGTAGTGAGGAACTACCACTATAGGTCTTTTCCACTCTTTCGGCGGCTGGTTATAGTTCTGGCAAGGAAAGTGGGGCGCGGGGATTACGCCGCAAGCCAACCAGACAACAGCTGTGGAGCGGGCTTTACGTCGCAGACCAACCAGAAAACAGCTGTGGAGCGGGGATTACGCCGCTGACTAACCAGACAACAGCTGTGGAGCGGTGATTACGCCGCAGACCAACCAGACAACAGCTGTGGAGCGAGGATTACGCCGCAGACCAACCAGACAACAGCTGTGGAGCGGGAATTACGCCGCAGACTAACCAGACAACAGCTGTGGCGCTGATAAACACGACGCGGCGGTTTAAAGTACTTCGTGAGCCTCGTTCTATTGGCTGCTGCGTTTCTTATCGTGCTGAATTGTTCGCTTCCCCGCTCCCCACTGCCCTTGCCAGCACTAGTATCGGCCGCCGTAACAGTAGAAAATACCTTTAGGAAAAATGGAAAGCTGAATCGATTCTAGAGAACTTAGTTGGGAATTCCATGGACTAGACTGGTGAACAGTATTCTTTGTTGGGAATGACTTGAAATGTAAGGTGAAGGTTTAGATATCACTAAACGTTCAAGGGGTCCCAGGTTCGATACCCGCGGGAGGTAAATAGTGGTTCGGATGCCACTTTAAACTATAGGTCCAGTTCCGATATGCCTTTCTGTGCATAAAGCGGACTTAAGGACAAACGCATTCACTAAACCCAAGAGACGCATAACCTCTTTTGTGGTCCCTGTAATGTGTTCCTCAAATACGAGCCTTAGGTGGAAAACAATGCCTAAGACTTTGTGAGAGGAATTGAATTGAATTTTTGTTTTAGGTCACTCTATGCAAAGATAGGCTAATCGGGACTGGACCTACAGTTAAAAGTGGGATCCGAACCACTGTGTACATATAACTCCATTATCTTTCTCCTCAGTTCTTAAACCACTGTAATTTGCCTCCACCAGGTATCGTAGCAGGCACCCCTTGATTACAAGGCAGCGACGTTACCACTACGCCATCGGGGAGACCTTTTTTTGTGAGAGACTACTTTAATGTTACAACCAGAGATGAAATAAGATCAGTATTTTTTTATTTTTTTATTATTTTCTTTTATAGTGAGAGAAGCGCGCGCGCATATACAGTCACCAGAAATAAAAATTGCACACTTACATTCTGAAATACTGGTAGCAGAAGTTGTCATAGTAAATGTGCTCTAAAAACCAGTTAGTCACGGCACACAACGCCTTGCAGGGAAGTGAGTATTCCATCTAGATGTACCATACATCAGTGTGCAAATTAACGGGGGGATGCCAGGGAGAATTTTTTCATCCCTGCTAGGATTGTTTTTATCCCCTTCAAAGGAAATGGGATTGAAAGCATATAGTATATCATATCTTAACTATGTAACAACAATCATTCGTGTCAATTATTAGTCCTGTCATCGAAAATTTCCCTGCCGAAAAGTATGCCTTGTGGATTAAAGAACACCATTCAGAAACTGACTAACTTTACCAAGCCGAGACAACCCACTTAAGTTTTCACGCCGTAGTGCTGATATTTTACAAGCATCAAAGTGTTCACAAGAAACTTATAAGTAGATTAGATCGACATTAAGTTTGAACTTGGCAATAGAAATTTCGTCAAGTTTTCAGTGTTACTAGTTCGATAGCTCTTTTTTGTGTGTGAGGGTGTGAGTTTGGGTTTCCTTAGAATGTAAATGTACTAAATGTTTCTAAATTTCGTGTAAATGTTATCATAAGATCTAATGACCTAGGTTAGAACCAATTTTCTAAGTTGCCGCTAGGCAATAGTTAGTTTACTGACTGGTAACGTATATATACAAATTTGCATACCCTAGAACACCTACCTCCCAAAATGAAATCATAAATTCGGCACTGAGTAGGCATCTCTCCCTCCCCCCTCCCCCCACAAAGCAAGAAGCATAATTTCATTGATACATACATACAGGAGGCTTAAGTTAAAGTAATGATTATAAAGCACAAACCAACACATACACATAAGGAGTCGGAAATTTCTTGCTTCGACACTTCAATACTATTTTTACCTCAAGTTCTGTTGGTGGTAGAACTTCCTGCGTTTTAGTAGACTTTGTAGCAGTAGACTTTGTAGCAAATGCACGAGACACGTCGTTGCCCGAAATATTGATTAATAAAGGAAGGTAAAGACAAGTTATACCGTGCTCATTGCACCATAGGGCTTCTCACCCTTCACGATCTCGACTGCTCTTGGATGTGATGTGATCAGCATCGCGCTCCGCCCTATTCATCCTCCGGGGTTGCCACCGGTGATGTGCATCTACGCGTAAACAACGATTGTCTACATTCTACGTGTAGGCAATGTAGACTATGTAATCTATGCGTAAACAACGAATGTCTACATTCTACGTGTAGACTATGTAAACTAATGTAATCTACGTAATCAACGTAGGCAATATGGCGCTTGGCGTTCTTCGTGTAAGGCACGCGCGTCGTTCTAGAAGCAGCAACAAGCATCAGCAGGTGGAAATAGAAAGCGCGAAGTATTCCACTGTCCATAAATAAGTGTTTTAAGTATTTATTTACGTTCGACCAACCAATTCACTAGGTATTAACTGAACTGCAAAATAAACTTGCCGCTACATACCCAAAAAATGCGATGTCCTACGAATGACAAGATTTATTTTATGTCTATTTCCACCATTTCATACGTGGAAAAATCTGCTTTAAAGACACATGCACTTTCCTACGCAGTAATAAGACAAAAAAATAGCCTTCCCTTTTGTCAGTGTAAAAAATAATGTCAGTTTTCAGTATGGCTGTCACTTGTTTTTCTTCCGGTAGTCCCTTTTCCCCTCGTTAGTGAAAATTTGATAACTTTACGTCGGATGGTCTTAAGTTGGTATAGGACCATCGACATGTTAGAAGAAAAAAATACTTTCTCTTTCAAAGACCACTGGAAATTCTTTCTTCCCTGTTGTTTGCATTGTCTACGGTAGACTATAAGCCAATGTAATCTTTGTGTAGATTACGCGTAGACAACGCATGTAGTCGTAAACTTATTTATTAAACCCTGGGTGAATCCCACACCCGTACTGTCGGTCTCCTGGCAGTCAGATGCCCTACCGACTAGCCCACCGCGGCTCCATTGATAAAGAGGTATCTACCAGAGGAAGTTTCACATAAATGGAAATCGTGACCTTCGGGCATCGGTTATGCGAGTTGCGAAAATCCTTCCAGCCATCTAACCCTGAAGTGACTCCATTATCGAACTTTCTCCTCAGTTCTTCAACTTTCTAATGTGCTGTCTGTGCAGGGGGCGGAGCTTGACTTTGTCGAAGCTTGATCGTTGATGTGAACGTCTGCATCGCTCAACCCACGATTCAGTAGCAGTCTTCAACCCCGTTCCAGAGGATACGTAGCCCAGTTTTGTGCGTAGAAGATGAGCGGGCAGAAGTCAAAGACCTATTGAAACACAGAAAAAGATGCATACTATGGATAAAATTGATTGAGCGCAAAGAGCACAAACAAAGTGGTGCTATTTTTTTGTAACGGACTATATAAAATGTGTCCCTCTACGTGAATTTTGGGTAAGTAGAAAGTGCCTTGCCCTCCCAAAGTCGACGCCTATGAAACAGCACGACAAGTGCCTGAATGTCGCTGCGAACTATGTGGGAAAATAGCGGAATGATGCCTCTTTCTGCTCATGTAATGTGCCTTCTCCAGAATAAGACTCTCTGCAGATGGCAGACTAGGGAAATTTTTTCCCGACTAGCCCTCGTAATAAAACAATTTTCACTATGAAATAAAGGGACAAAATTGGTTCAGTCTCCACCACACCAACAAAAATTCATCGCTCCAGTGTAACGCCACCACTCACCCAAGTGCGTTATCGCCATTTTAGGCACTTCGCCTGAGTAAAGATGCGTATATATTTTGCGTAAATTGACACTCTTTGGACTCGGCTTGTAGAGATAGTAAAAACCAATGATTTTAACGCAACATACCGTTGAAGATTTTGAGAACCTAGAATAACCGAGAGTAGGCGTGTTTGTAGTAGTTGGGTAGGAATCTGAGAAACCGCGCAGTTTTTACACGGTGTTTTCTTTCCCCGGAGGCTCTGCTATTTCGGTGCTTAGCATTCGCTTCATTCCACCGATCGTGCCGTCAATTCCCCCGTTGAACCGGCAGACAAAGTGAATAGCTCGAAGGAACCTGGCTGTTTACCTGAAGAATATTTTACGAAGCTTTTTCTTTTCACCTGACGCTAGGGTTTCAACAATGGTGTACGCTCTCCGAATGAAATTCTCTAACAGTATGAGCAATCCCTGAACTTGTCTCTTTTCACTAAAACGTTAGATTGTTACAGTGTTTCAAGTAGTTCCTTATCGAATACACGTTATTATTTTACACAAAATAAGCTTTGGCCTGGACATAAGAAACAAAAACAAGGCGAGACCAGATCTACCTCATCCTGTTACCACCTGCCATTTTAGAGAGAGAAAAAAAATGCTACTGGCGTGGGCATGGATGCTTTTTGTGATTGTATCTTCCTCCACTGGGGTATGCAGAGGGAGCTGAAGGGGGTACAGCCCCCTCCGAAATTTTGAGAAAATCAACATTTACAAATAAAAGCAGTGATGAAGTCAAGAAAAACCAATGAATACAACCCCTGACCTTAAAATGACCACTGATTGCCATTTTTGAGAGGGGAAAGTAATACATTGACGAAATATCTTAATGTGTATACCACCTTTACAATTTCAGCCCTTCCCGAAAAAAAAATTCCAGTGCCTTCGTCAATAGCATATGGTTGCGATTATCCAAAAGTGGAAGAAAAGCGACGCTAAATAACCACAATACAAACGTACAGTCACGGGCAATACCTAGATCGTGAAACACTGCCTTGCCTGCAATGCGTTGTGTGTAGGGACGGATGTTTCTGTTTTAACGATAACACCGAAACGTCGAGGAAAGCAAAATAAATTGTTTAAAATGTATTTGGGAAGGTAAATGAGGAAAGTTTTCGTTGTTTCGGAATCGCGAAATAACGCGAATTATGCCTTTTCCAGAATACCACCGAGTTTTACACTTTAACGCAAAAAACGCCGCGAAATATGCAATATTAACTGGGGATAATACTTCTACTGTTCAAAAAGAACTACCTGAAGCCCTGAAGCGCTATTCTGTCATTTGTAGTTTAGCTGGTGTTAGTTCGATTCAAAAGAGATTGACACGCTTCATTCATTGCAGTTTGGTGCAGACAGACTGACAGTGTTTAACCTCGTCCTCAAATATAATTCGCTAGGAGGGAAGGGAAATTTGCAGAAAGGAAATTTCGTAGGAATGGGAAAAGTTTCAGGGAAAAGCACCTGTTGTGTTTCGGGGGGAGGGGAGGCGTTTATGTGTACACAAAACGGTAGTTTGAGGTCACAGATAATTTTTTTGGCATTGCTAGGTAAATGTGATGTGTATGATTGTGTTCATTGATTTGGGTGTTATCATTCAATAAACATTTTATATTTAGTGTCTGATGAGATGAAATAGTTTTCCAAATCGAAGAATTCGGTCATTTCTCACACAGGTAAGCCATCATTTTTTTGTCATTAAAGCTAAAATTTGTTTCAATTTTCCAGGACCAACACAATGTGAATCTCTTAACATAGAATGAACGGTAAAAATGCATGTAAAAATATCACCGATTTTAAACTAATAACACCAAATTTTTCCCTAGACTGCGAAAAATAACACCGAATTGCAGTAAAAAATAACATCGAAATTAAGGGAAAAATAAAACGAAAGCATCACGTCCCTAGTTATGTGTGTTGCCTAACTCTGAGGCGATAGAAGAACTTCCTGCTAAAAAGTTGCTATTAAAGTTGGTTCATTGCCTTAAAGGTAAGCAACACACCTAACGCAATGAGGGAAGGCAATAATTCAGGACCTAGGTGTTCCATTTTTATTGCTGCTAACTGTACATTCATGGATACTTCTAGATTGTAACGATACTGTTAAATGAAAGCAGAGTCATTACAATCTAGAAATGTCGGTGACTCTACATACTTCTCCTGTAAACTGTATAACTATTCGACTGAGGTTTCAAGTGGTAAGGGTTTCAGTATATGGGCCTCGCCGTATTATGTGACTCCTTAATCAACA
Organism: Lepisma saccharinum; assembly: GCF_977018435.1. Classification (NCBI taxonomy): domain Eukaryota; kingdom Metazoa; phylum Arthropoda; class Insecta; order Zygentoma; family Lepismatidae; genus Lepisma; species Lepisma saccharinum. The sequence continues at coordinate 40,685,793 of NC_139242.1, read as the reverse complement.
AGGAGTGCCGGGTTCGAACCACAGTGGAAACACACTGCTCTGGGGTTCACCTAGCCTTTAAGAAATGGGTACCTGGGAGCTAAGGCAGTCGGAGTGCTGTGAATTGTAACATCACCCTATATGGCTTCACAGGAGATGTTGCAGTATGGAGGGTAGCTTTATTTGTACCTATATGATATATAAGGGGGTAAATGTCTGTTACATCGGAGACACATTAAAATCGGATATTTTGTGTTTCGGATGGTTCGTACTTACCAATTGTGTATAGCGGAACATAGTTGAAGGTGCCATTATGCTTTTTACACGAAAGTAACTTTGATTTTTCCCATTACGAGTAATTCTTTTGGTTCCTTTCTTCCGTTGCGGAACATACAATATGGCGCGCACAGCTGTGGATCATCGCGCGTCGTTCTTGTGTTTTGTCGATTTGGAGTGGGTATGCAGTGTTTCAACCTTCTTAACCGAAAAATACCTACTTTCGTGTTCATTATGTCATCACAAACCATTGACAAATAGCCTCAAAAAGATAACACCTGATTAACATAGTTACTCGTATACATCCTTCACGATAGCCCCACAAACCATTGACGGATAGCTCCAAAAATCATTCACGATAGCCCCAAAAACCATTCACGATAGCCCCACGAACCATTGACGGATAGCCCCAAAAACCATTCACCATAGCCCCACGGACCATTTCCGGCAAGGTTAGGTTAGGTTGGGTTAAGTTAGGTAAGCATACTTAAAAAAAAAATTGTCTGAAAAATAAGGCACGTTTGGAAACACTGGCGAGACTGCGAGACTTTCGACGCTCGCGCCATCTGCAGGTTCATAATGGAAAGAACGGCATAATGTTGTCGCTTTGCACAAAATGCAAGTTTATTATATCACAAGTGCTTATTTCTTGTTGTGTAGCATTCTACGGTGAGAAAATACCTCCACGAACTTTCAAAATGCTACAGAAACTCATTTCCGTACGTAGTTTCTTCTGTAAAAATGAAGAAATGTGTCTCCGATATAACAGACATTTACCTATAAAGGGCTTGACGGCTGTTTGGTAATTGTGAAAATAATTGTGTATTGGGCTAAAATGTGTTTACATACTTAGTCTTCAGAATTCGTAAGTAAACCTATAGGGCGAAGTGGGGTAGACGAACTAACGAAACTCATCGAATGAATCTTTTAGAAACATTGAGTGCGCTAAACATGAAGATTTGTTTTATAATTTTATGCAGTTATATGTGTCAAAAGTAGTCTAAGGATTTGCCATAAAATGCCTTTTTCGTTCCTTGACCAGAAAATGTAGGCTTTTAGGCCATTTCTGAATGTTATAGTGGCTGTTTTCTCGTTATTCATAACTTTAAGTGCCTATTTTGTGTTTTTCGGTGCTTTTTGCGTGCCTATTTGGAGAGTTTTTTGTGCATATTGATCATCATCCTGCTTATGAGCCCTTATTCTTCCTTACTTTCCTAATAACAATGTGAGCACGGATGGGCGTATATATAGTTTACGTAAGGTGGGGGAGAATAGATGTTGAATGCGCTAGTGGATGTTTGTGCCCTCGGGCGATAACTAGTTTGCATGTATTTAGAATTTATTTAGATGTATTTAGAATTAATTTGCATATATTTAGAATAAATTTACATATCATTACAAAAAATTACATTTATGTATCTGCATGTTTATAACTTTTATGAATTTTTAATTTTTAATTTTATGAAAAATATGTAAATAGAAGGTAATTCCTTTCCTGAACGCTATGCATATGGTTTTATGTTAATTTCTGCAAAGTATGTAATGTATAAAACGATAATAATTAATGTTTATAATATTGAAAATAAGATTTTATGGTTTATTATACGCTATGAAAGGTGGTAATGAGTGTAGGTAAAAGTTCAATTATGACTTAGGACGGCCCCGGTACTCGAACCCACGATAAGTACGCGTAATAATTATAGTGTACTATGTAATAATATTTTATCGTATGAAAGAAGTTGATTCAACACGCTAGACAGGAGACGGTGAACTCCGCGCAGGTAGACAACAAAGGAATTTGGGGAATGTGCGGTCAAGTGCATATTTTAACTACCTCTCGTCCATTGTCCAATATTTTCTCACAAATCGCGCACAATTTAGATATTTTCATTCTTAAAAGGCAAAATATAATTCAACACAACAAGAAACAAGAAATTATAAGTAACAATACACAAAATATTAAAAGTTATTCAAGATTTTGTATATATTATTCAGCAATCATTTCTAAGTTAGACACCCTTCAAAAACCTTCTGAAGCAATTTTGCCCAGGTTTGAGGAAAAATTGCTTTAGTTTGCCTGGACTATAAGGGTTTTATCCGAACTAGAAAGAAGAAGGGAAAGCTATTAGGGACGGGGCCTAAAGTTTCACTAATTGCCTTTATCACGGGGTATCGAACCTCGGACCCTTTGATTATGGATTTTCATAGTAAATTTATGTTACTGCGTGTTTTTAATATAATATTGAGTTTATTTTTACTTTGTCAATTATTTTACATTTTTTTATGTATTTTTACTCAATTAACACAATTTAAATGATTCTAGCAAGAGTTTTTATTACATTTTGTACACACAAAGTGTGTTTTGTCCAGTTTTACCTTTTTATATTACAAGTTTAGGCTTCTTTTTACTAAAATAACACCATTTATTCGATTTAGGTAAGAGTTTTTATTATATTTTCGACACACAAACTGTGTTTTTCAACTTTTAATTGTTTAGTTTTCAAGTTTTGGACACACAAAGTGTGTCTTGTCAAGTTTTACCTGGCTATTTTCCAAGTTTATAATATTTTTCACTATGATTATTACCATTTTAACAATTAAGGCAAGATTTTTATTGCATTTTGACCACACAAAGTGTGTCTTGTCCAGTTTTGTCTGGTTTTTTTTCACGCTTTTTTTATTTTTACCAAAATAACTCGATTTGAACGTGTTTTTCATTACATTTTGGACGCACAAAGTGTGTCTTGTCAAGTTTTGTCTGTTTATGTTACAAGTTTATGCTTACTATTACTCAAATAACACAATTTAAGCTATTCAGGTAAAATCTTTTATTATATTTTGGACGCACAAAGTGTGTTTTGTCAAGTTTTTTTTTTTATTTATAGGATTAGTATCCTATATTCACTAATTTTAACAATTAAAAACGTCCTGTATTTATTTAAATCATTTGAAAAACACTGAAGAAAAAGTACTTTTGGCTAAAAGTTATTTTATAGTTTACGCTTTACAGATTTTCACTATGTTATTTTTGGTTTTATATTTCTATATGTATTTATTTAGGTCAGGTGATGCCTGTTATGTAGGAACGTTTGTTTATTTTAGAGCTTGCTGCGTGTTTTGTTGTGTTATACTAGGTAACGTTTTCTAAATATATGAGGTATATACTTTTGTTTTTGCTATTTTGGAGTGCGATCAGCACCACTCTCCAACTGCGGAGATCGCCGTGTCCTGTCTAGTGTCTCTATCCACCGTGTTTCATACCATTATTCCATAGTACACTATAATCATTTAGTATTATTCCTTAGTACACTATAATTATTACCATTACATATCGTGAGTTCGAATACCGGGACCGTCCCAAATCGTAATCGGACCTTTACCATTACCCATTACAACCATTCATAGCATTTCATATACAGGGTGGAAATAACCTTTTGCTAGGGGTCTGCAGGAAAAAGTAACAATAATTAAGAAATTATGGTAATACCAAATGTTTACTACGACAATTGTGGTTACAAAAACAAAATTAAAAGTTAGTTCACGACAAAGCACCTGGCTTCAAGGCAAATGCTAAAACCAAGACCTTCTTCGGCGAAGTGACATTGACTTCTTCAACAGTTCTGAATGGCCGGGTGCATCACCGGACCTGAATGCAGCGGAGCACTTTGGTGCTGTTCTGAAGGACGCAGCTGAGTCCTTGATGAAGTGGAACGCGGACCGGACCGCTATTCCCGGGCAACACTCCTTGCACATCTGGAACAAGTCCTTCCGTGACATGGAATGGAATACGGACTGTTTGCAAATCTTCTGAGCTACTACCTGATCGTCTTCGTGCTGTGAGAGAAGCAAACGGCGGACATACTAACTTTTAATTTTGTTTTTGTAACCACAATTGTCGTAGTAAACATTTGGTATTACCATAATTTCTTAATTGTTGTTACTTTTTACTGTAGACCCCTAGCAAAAGGTTATTTACACCCCGTACAGTAAGATCTTATTTTCATTACTATAAACATAAATATTATCGTTTTATACATTGCATACTTTACAGTAATAAACATAAAACCATATGCATAACGTTTAGTAACACTAATTGCCTTCTATATATATTTTTTTTTCATAAAATAGATAATTATGTATTCATAAAAGTTATAAATATGCAGATACATAAATGTAAATTTTTCTAATGATATGTAAATATATTCTAAATACATGCAAATCAATTATGAATATTAAACACCAACAGTCCTTGGCGGGGATGACAACTACTTGGGGGGGGGGGGCGGGTTCAATTTTTGGTACAAATAGGGTTCCTATATTTCATAACTGAAAATCCAGGACACTGCTTGTTTGGGAGCGGGGGATGGGGGGGGGCTGGACGTGATAAAGTTGTATGTATGAACAACATAATTATTATTTACATTCGTACCGTACCATTTTCATATTATTTGCACTTCTTAACAATAAAAACAGAAATTCACTTCGAAGTATATCAGTAACCTTGCATTCCTTTTCGGTATCATAATGAACTAAGCTGTTATCTCACAATGTGGGAACTTTATTTGAAAACTGCGGACTGAACTGATAGGCACCCAAGCACTGACTCTTAACAGTAATCAGGTTACAATACAATGGAAGAGAATCATAACTGAAATTGAGCCCTGCTAGCAGACTGCGGCGTCATCGTGGTCAAATATCTTTGTAGCATCTTCTTGTAACTTGATATATCTTGTATTATTTAGAGGGAGCGGTTCAATGTGCAGTTAGATTGTTTTGTAAAAAATATATAACTGATTTGACAGTCTCAATGCAGTTTCTTATCGCAGAAATTTCACATGAATAGGCAACAGCTAGAGTTAAAAAATGTGCTGCACAATGTATAAAATTTGCTTTTGGTCACTTCTCTGAAATTATCTATCTCACCCCATTAATTCTCCCACCCATCACATCAGCTCCATCATATCCTTCAGCAACCATTTTTTTCTAAATTCACACCCAACCCAGGGAGAGTGGAAGTACAATAGCTGAAGCGTAGCTGAAGCTAACTCAGATGCAGTTACATCTCCAATAGGGATCTAAACTTTGGGAAATGATTTATCGACTTTCGAGATTATCAAACGGTTGGAAAATTTCAAATTGTCAAAAATTATAACCTGAGGAATACTTAATTCTTGAATGGTAGCACACCACATCGGGAACTTATAATGAAATGGTAATATTCACGCTATCAGTTCACAAACAGCTGCTCCGGACAGAAATAACATGTAGCATTCTAGAATTTGCGACATGTCAGGAATTTTCTGAGCATTTTCCAGAAAAGTTCCGAAACTATAGTTTGGTCTGCAACCCCATCTGATTGTTGGAATTTATTTATTTCCCATCCGTATACCGTCCGATACGCCTCTAATTTAGGAGAACAAAATAAGTCTGAAGAAATTTTTACGAACAAGTCTCTTCTCATAGCAGACAGAACAGGTAATCTGGTAATTTTACTGAACGAAAGGAAGGGTTAGACCCGTTGAACCCCCCTTAAAAACGCCCATGTGATCTCGTATACGATTAATAATGTAGGACACTAAAAAGTATCAAGTTGAGAGGTGACAAATTATTATGAAATATTTTCATAACAGTCAGAAATTACGTTGTGAGAATTCTTTAAAAATATAATGATAAAACATTTTGTTTTCTTAAGCGTGGGAACTTTATTTCTAAAATAAAATATATCAGGCAAATTATTGGTTAGACTTGAGCCTCATAAACACATGTAAATTGGCGCCACTGTATATGAACCTAGTATTAGACCATACTGATTTTACATTTTGGCAATGGCTGTTGATTTGTGAGTGTTTCTTATTTGAAAGAAAACTTCCCAATGAAAGTTTGTTTCTTCAGTGACTTGATGATATTATGAAATGTTTCTTGTATTTCCCAAATCTTCCTGCTCACTCTTGCTGATAGATAATTTGGAACCACTTCAGCCAATTTATATATCACTGCAGGATATGGGTTTTATAACTGGAGCTAATCCATGCACTCGGTGGATATCGCATAGTCAATTCACGGTCACTTTCAAGTCAGACCAGCTGGCCCACGTACACCTAACTGAAATAAACAGCACGTCGATTTATTGCTTAATTTCTGCGACGATTCACAGATGGCGAATGCAAATCATGTACTAGACTTTCGACCTGAATATGTGTGACTTATAAAAATCAACATTTGTACCGTAATTGAAAGGTTACGTCTTTTTCAAGAAGCAGGAAAAAGTTAAGGAAATTCAATAATATTACACATTTTTAGTAAATGCATTATTCTGTTACCAACACTCACAATTTTTTGTATGTCTGTTGTCAACTTAATGGCACGGAAGGTAACTGGTTTATTATTTTGTGAAATTCAGTGTTTTAATTGTCGAGATAATTGCACGGAAGATAACGGATTTATCATTATGATGGTATTTTTGTTTTTAATTTTGTTAAAAACGTAGACCATAAGGGTGGATAAGGTTTATTGTGGTGGTATTTCTGTTGCCAATGTAAAGGTGCGAAAGATAACGGATTTAATATCATGGTGGCATTCCTGTTGCTAATTTATTTGCACCAAAGATAACGGATTTGTGAGAATGACCAACGATTCCTGGCTTTGGAAAAGAGATGTGAATTGTTCGATACTCTCCAATCCACATTGTAGTCGGGATGATTCAACTACCACTATTGCAGTGACCACGAAATTAGGGGGATGAGCTGTTGCCATGTATGGAAATGGCAGAGCGAGCGAAGGACAAGAAAGTTTGATTTCTGCACACTGCAAGAACGTTCACAATGCAGCAAGGTGTGTCCAGCAACACTGTACCCGGAGCATGTCATGTAACAGTGAAAGGATGTTGGCAATATTTTACTCACCAGGTGAAAAGCCTTGTTTTCCCCTTTCGGAAGAACTATCACTATAAAAATCACAGAGAACATTTCACAAGGAGCAAGAAACTCCTGTAAAAGGCCTGAAGAAGATACGATATGGGGCGCTCAATAGAAACTCTTCCTGTCGAAATTTGAACAATGTGTACAGGAATTGGTCGACCGGCTGTTCAAGAAAGTGTGTTTGATTTCGATTTGATTTTTATATTTTACTTCGCCTTTTGTGCCACTTTTGGCTAATTTGCGAAGATGGGGATGAGTGATGATTTGATTAAATTGATGAATGAACATGCATAAACATCCATGCCCATCCGAACCCGGGACCCCTGGCGTCGTAGCGCGATGTGCTAACCACTCCGCCACAGGGGCCGACTAAGAAAGTGTGCTATGATACTATTTGCACCGAAGGGAAATATATATATGAATCAACTTCTCTTTCTACCAAATTGAGCATGCTATGAAAAATAGATCCTGAGTTAGTTATTTTTTTACATGCTCCTCTATGGCATGCGCACAGTAACAGTAAAAAAATGAGTTGGGAGGAGGAGGGGCGGGAATATTTTCTGGAGGAAGCACCATGTGTCTCTACCAGGTATCGAACCCGAGACGCCTTGATTACAAGGCGACGACGTTACCACTGCGCCATAGGGGAGGCACTATCAGGCCCGTAGCCAGAATTTTATTTCGGGGTGGCTCATTCCTTATCAGCATCCGACATCTAAAGGTAAAAAGTGGGTGGTAGAAGCCCTGGAGATGAATTTGTCAGTATATTACAACCAGTGGCGGTGATTAGGGGAGTTGTGGGAACAGGTGTCCTCCACTTGTTACCACCTTTTGCCCCTGCACTATGACACAATGACCCCTTAATGCTAAGCCTTGTCTATCAAGAAAAAGTAAACAGTCTTTGACCCGCAGTTTTGGAACCCAATCGCAGCTACTGATTACAACGTATTATACAATATGTTTAATCCTGATAAGGAAGTATTAAATAATTACCACTTGCACTATTCAAATTGGATATTTGTAGGATTTCGAATGGTGGCTACATGTCTGGGCACTATGTTTTGAGCATAAATATTTAATATACAATGGACCTCCCCGTAAAGGTAATGTCGTCGCCTTGTAATCAAGAGCTTCCGGGTTCGATACCCAGTGGAGGCACATGGCACAGTGGTTCGGATCCTACTTTAAACTGTAGGCCCAGTCCCGATTAGCCTTCCTGTGCATAAAGTGGACTTAAAACAACAATCAATCAATCAATTAATATATAATGGGGGAAATAAAATGCGGGAACGTTAAATCGGTACTTGTTGCCGTAAGCTCATCTCCAACCGGTTTTGTATTTTCACTCGTTCTGACCCACGCGTACGCAAAAACTTTACACCCGTTGTTCCAGAACGGCGTAAAGCTGCTGCTTCTCTCATGCAGCTGCTCTGTTCGAACCGAATTTGATTTTTCTTCCTTCCGTTTCTTCTTTTTGTAATGTTGCAATTTTAAAGGAGGGTTTTGTGCCAGGCGCTTCACTGAGGAGTTTAGCCAAACCTTCTTTCTCTTTCCACCTTCCAAACTAAAAATAAACATGGAACCGCAACAACTTACAATCCCACTTCCCCGCCCCCGATGTAAGGCCGCATATACGAAGATGTGTCTCCGGTGTTTGCAAATGCTCGCACAAACGGTATACACAGGCGTGCGATTTATATACTAAACACGCCATTCTCTGTTTGATTAGGTTTTGTCGTGCCTACTCCAGGATTCTTACCGGACGGGATTATCTCGTGTTGAGAATGCCTGTTCCTAGGCACGTATATAAAACTAAGTGTCTCACATATATTAATAATTATTATTATAATTGATATGTTAATGAGATTAACATGTCTATTACTATTATTCAAATATGTCAATCAATAATAACTATTTATTGCGATTATTATATGAACAAGTAAAATTATGATACAATACTAGACATGTATATAACAATAGAGGTTCTATTCATTATCTAGCCTAGCTTGTGTCTACTTAAGATCACTAAATTTCGCATAATTACTATCTAATCCTCACCTTTATATACGTTCTGCGGAAATAAATCAACTTCATATAACACAAAAGTAATTTTGGACTTTGCAAGTCTTTCGGGGGATCCGTATCCCCTGGACCCTCTGTAAATACGTCCTTGCCTGTCCTGTCCCCGATATTGTAATTAGCAAGTAATCTTTGTATGAATCTGTGTAGGAGGGTGGCTACTCACCGGGAATTCCGGGAATTATGCGTGAATTATTGGCTCCGGGAATGCGTGAAGTCTGCTTGAATTGTTCTCCATAGACGTGAAAAATTGCAACTTTATATCATTCCAACTATCATAGAATTTATACGTATCTATTAATGCCCCGATGCAAGTTTTTCACAGTGTAGCTTTTATCGAGGAAGAAAAAGAAAGAAACTGAATTCTCTCAATCCGTTTGCTTTGTTAGTGTCCATCCTTTGAAGAGCAATCTATCTTACAGATGGAAGATTATTACAAGGTATCTTGAAGTTAATTAGGCAAATTTGACAATTAACAGTTTTTCGTAGATTTCCATATCCCGTAACATTTGTGATTTCTGTTTGTAGATGTATTTCTAATCTAAGTATGTGAAATGGCAAGTGTATAAACCCCGCACCTTAAATTAAATATATATATACCTTTGAATTGAATTAGAGTTTTTGGATAGGCCCTTTATATTGTGTATGTGTGTGGATGGTAAGAGGCGGTAATACGCAGGGTGGTATTTGTAGGGGGGGATTTTTCCCCTTCTGGTTACTTGTGTCCCCCCTCTGCTTGCTAAATTTTATCCATGGGGAGATATGTTATATGGCATGAAGTCATTATCTCATGCTGTCCCTGGACAGTCAGTAGAATTTCCCCCCAATGGAAATTTCTTAAATATCACACTGGTAATACGTAAGTTTTATCCTTGAATTTGTGGAAAATTCGCCTTGAAAACCTGGAAATATACTTAAATTTTATCATAGTCCTAGAGTGGCCACTCTGTGTAGGTCATTCGTAAGAATGGATAATGAACTGGTGTAGAAGATGATAAAAAAGATACAAATGCAATTGTCTGTGTCATATCTGGAATTGCTTCATTGCGTGTCGTAGTGCTAGACCACGAAATCTGTTTCCTTGTTTCGTTGTTCTCGCCACTGAAAAATCACTATTTATTCTCATGATGTGCGTTACGCAGATTGCTCATAATTATAAGTGCTTTGAACTTATTCCACTGTGTGTATGTAATTGGCAATTTTCTACTTGTTTGGTATAAGGTGCTACGACCTTCAAGAATCGTGTAACATTATTATGATTAAACTTTAAATATGTCCACTTTGTTAAGTTAATATTTTATAACTTGCAGAAGATTATTTTTAAACGTTTAAAAATATTGTTATAGTTAATACATGTATTGTGCAGTGACTGTCTAGAAATTAACATTCACAACTACTCGTATTATGATCTTATTTAGTGGTGAATTTTTTAAAGAATTTGAATTGAAAAAAAAATTGTTCCAAAAAGCATCTGTGAATGTCTGATGAAAATTATATCATACTGATTGTACAAGTGAGTTAATATAGTTACATACTTGAAGTTACTGTGTGTAAATATTTGTATTTGTGCAATCTGTGAATTTAACTAAAAGGTAATTTGGGACAGGTCATTACTGCTAAACGGAATTACACACCAAGATCCAATACAAGTAGGTGGTCAGGTTATGGTGCCTGGATTACCATTCCAGTAGACCAGCTTGATTTCCGATTCCGAGACAAAAATTTTCACTTACAGTTAGCACAAGCCTACGTACTGGCAATGTTTACTTATATGCACATGTAGCAAAAAATCGATTTTATCAGTTCAGAAAATTGTTCATGTGTGGGGGAGCAACCGGGGCCTCCGAGATACTTATATACGGGCCTCACACCAACTTCCGTGACGTCACAGGATTAGTCAAGTATAGTCCATTTACAACATTTAACGAAGTGCATTATAAGAGTATAATATTTATTCTTCTGGCTGAATCGTCCTTTCTTATTCGTTCAGAACGTTGCTTTTGCCTCAAGAACATTTAGAATGTTGTACATATTTGCATTAGAAAATACGTAAATAATATTGACAAAAGCAAAATCCAATCTTTACCGTTCTGCATAATGCACCTTTATTTTTCAAATTACCAATGGAAAGAAATAGAGATAAAATGTTATCCTACAAAAGGTAAAAAAAGGTAAAGTGCTCCCCTGTGCATAGCACCACGCCATGAAGGCGTATAGGGGGTGGGGGGGTAACGCCCCACACTTTCTTGATCCGGTCATGAGTGGGGGTGATGTGATCAGCATCACGCCCCTGACCGCCTTTACCCCCCAGGGTTTCCCCCAGGTACCCATGTTTATTTGACGCTGGGTGGGCGCCGGGGCCGCTTCCATCGTTAGAAAAGTTCCCGGATTTGAACCGGCCGGAGATCCAACCCGGGACCTTTAGCATGGTAGTCAGAAGCGTTACCGACTGAGCCACCGCGGCCACCATGTGGTTACAATCAAAATGTTATCCTACATTTGAAACTTACTCTAAGTTCGTAAAGAATTATCATCGTTAGTATATAATTGCTATTGAATTGCTGAGGAATAAACACGATTCAAGTTATGCATTTAAGATAATTTTGTAAAAGTTTACGTACAGATGGTTCAGGAAAACTTTGTAAGATGGGAATTTTGTATTAAATAAACGTTCTAACTTTGGAAGCTCAATTCTCGTGCGTAATTTGAATAAATTTTTCATTTTCTAGAAATCAGGTAAATATTTAGCTGCACAAGTTTGACTGGTTTCGTTGTAGGTTACAATTTTTTAAAATCATTTTTCGTATTAAAAATTTTACATCAAGCAAAGAGAGAAAATGTACACATACTAATGCAACAAACGTACTAGCCTAACCTATTCGAAATACCTGGATGCTAACAACACTAACCTTAAATGATCTAACAGTAATTCAAGCCTATGAAAGGATTTACGATCACACGGAAATGAGAATATTAATGCAAGCATCTTACTTTAATTAAGAAGTCCAAAGCAAAAAGCAGGAGAAGTGGAACACAATAAACTCCATTTTCTATGAGGAGAATATTGCTAGAAGAATTTCGTATTCTAAAATCCTTATAATTATATCCCTTTTCGGTAGACAAGCTATATATGGTAAAGTGAAGAGACAAGTTGTTTTTGAGGATACGGCGTAAGTTTTAAGGAATATCAGCGTGTGTTTCATTCATCCCTAACAACGACATTTTACTTGTAACTGTACCTAGACATGTATTGAAATCGTACAATGCAAAAGTCGCTGACATATAAGTTGATAGTAAGTCTTGAAGCTTTCCTGACGACGAATGATAAAAAGATTCTCTAGGGCTATCGACCCGATGAGTTGTGGAAAAGATTCCAAGCTTTCGAGAGCTAACGTCACTCTCATCTTCAGGGTAGAAATGAAGTGGAAGTCTACCTTGAAGATAAGAGTAACGTTAGTTCTCGAAAGCTTGGAATCTTTTCAACAAATCACCTGGTCGATAGTATGAGAGAATCTTTTCATATAAGTTGCTAGTTATATTTTCGCCTTGTGCTTGTGATATTTGGAACAGGTTGAGATAAAATCTCGCTCTCTAACTTTTATACAGACCATATCGCGGTAGCTCAGTCGTTAGGGCTCTGACTACCATGCGAGAGCCCCGGGTTCGATTCCCGGCGTGGAAGTACCAGGGGCGTGGTGCTGATCAATCAACCCCACCTTCGGCCGTGATCAAGAAAGTGTGGAGCCGTAACTCTACACCATTCTATACGCCTTCATGGCATGGTGCAAAGCAAAGGGGAGCACTTTGCTCTTTTTATATACACATAAATTTAAATTCACAATGACTGACTGTGCAAGTGTACGAAATGAATCGTTATTCTTTATATATTAGTAAATTTTCACTTTAGCAACTTTTCAACATTTCCAATTAAGTAAAATGTTTGTGACACAAGTACTCATTTTTATATAGTTCGCTAACTACATCGCAATAGTCATAAATATGTCTTCCTGGCCTTGACAGAAATAATAAAGAAAGGGAAAATACAACATCCATTACTGAGTACAAAGGTATAAAAGTATCCACAACGTATTTCTGAAATAGGTTATTAAAATTGAACAAAGTCGTAAAATTCCATTGATGTACATTATATTTCTTTCACGTGATGTTTATCATCAAGGTCATAATTCTTGTAAACGGGAACATAGCTTGAAGAAGTAAGTGAATATCCTCTACTGTAGCTAGAAAGTAAATAAGACATTTTAAGACGTGACTTTTGAACATTGAACTACACAATTTCAGACAACATATGAGCAATAATATGAGCATATGAATAACAAAACATTAAAATGCTGACCGAGGCAAACTTTTATAGTATAAAAATATACATAAAAACGTAAGGTTTCCACCCTCTAACAATTTTTTTGTGAATCTTCGTCTGAAGAAGACCCTGTTAGAGGGTGGAAACGTTGCGTTTTTATGTATATTTTTATACTATAAATGTTTGCCTTGGTTAGCATTTTATTGTTTTATTAACATGGAAAGAAGGCTTAACAGTGTTACCATATGAATAACTATTAACATTTTTTCGTGTTAAATAAAGAAATATAATTAGTACTTACAAGTTAGGCATCCGTGTAATTCATATTATCATACACAAATTCTTAAATGTCGTACTTCGCACTGGTTGAACACATTTGTTTTACTAACATGTAACATTCAAACTCATAAATTTACTTGTAACTGATCAGGACATAACTGTGTTTAATTTGCGATAATAATTATTATTCTTACTCCGAAATAAATACATTTACAGGAACTCTTTTTCGAACAACTCGCTCAATCAAATAGGTATTTCCCCAAAACACGCGACTAATCCTTTGACATCATCAGTCCTTTTAACATCACAGGTTGCGGCCCGTATACGAAGTATACATGAAGTATGCGCATCTCGGAGGCTCCGGACGAACCCAAACGTGTGCATCGTACTCGCGTGTGTAGAGTGGAGAAGGCTTCCCGTGGTTCCTAGGTGAATTGGTGGAGGGGCAGATGCGCTAAGGCATCTAGCAGAAGGTTCTTTCGTTTGTGGTTGCTCTATAGCGCGGAAACGGTGCACCAACACAAAAATGTTACTAAGAGAAGTTGTTTGTTTTCTTGTCCTCTGTACGTTTCTGTGGTCCCCGGGCGCCATTTTAATGACACCTTGCATAAAAAGGCAAGTAATCTAAGTGCTAACGCACCGAAAATGTTTATCTCAGTATAGATTCTTCCTCACCTCGATTACTAATTCTCCATCTTCGCTCGTAAAAGAAGTCTGATTAATTCTTAAGATCAAAGCTGAGCCTGACGCCCAGGACAAAATATATTACAAAACAACACGCCTTGTCTTGCTTGTGGGTTCAGTGCCAGAGCCTTGTTAGCCTTCAACAGTGAGGTTCCCAAGGTTTATTGAAACGCCGGAAATCTACCTGACATACCAGCGAAAACATAGTTACATCATGTACGAATGCATGTTGATATTTACGCATATTAGGCGTGTACAGACTAATTTGTTTGGGGGCGCTTAAAAGGGAGTTTCACTTCCCTATCTGGACAATATTAACCTAATAGTCGTAATTTCATGTTTTTTTTCACAGGAACTATTATATATATGAAGATGAAATTTTAACATTGTAATCTCTGAGCATTCGTTATCACTTTAGGTCTACTGAAAGATAAATCGTCAAAACGAACATCTCATAATGACTGTTTGCCTTATTAAAAACTACTATTATTATCATTTTAAAAATTGCACAGAGCTCCTCCGGAAATCGGTTTGCGTTTCTTCTACCTGCTGATGCGGTTTCGATTGCTAATGCAATGTTCTTGTTATATACAAATGTCAATATACAAACAAGAATTGTGCATTTGTAGAAGGATGCATCAGCAATCGAGGCTGTGCTCGGGAGAAAGATAAGTGGGAGCCGATTTTGTGGAGGAGCTCTGTGCCATTTACAAAGTGAAAAGCATATTCTTTATTACGTGATTACTGATTATTATAATAAACAGTATCACGGCCTTGGGGAGAGAGAGAAAAAGCGAGGAGATAGAGAGAGGGAGAGCGGAGCATCTCAAAATGAAACGAAATTCCTTACTTTTTTTAACACTGATATTATTTTCATTATTTTAATGGTTGTTTCTACATTTTTGACACATTAGGAGTTGCCCAGTCACCCCTGGTATCCCCCGTTCGAACGCCTATTATTATTTTGTGTTTTTTAGGTTGGCGCTGCAATTTTTGAGGTACCCCTATCTACCTCTTGTAAGACTCGTTGCCAGTGATGTGCATCTACGCGTAAACAACGATAGTCTACATTCTACACGTAGACTATTTTATACACGTAGATTACGTAATCTATGTAAACTTAGCAAAGGGTGCCATGGAATTAAAATAAAATTATACTGCGTATCAGTTGCTAATGTGTGACGAGAACTTTTCATACTCTTTCTTCCAAATTCGAACAATTTCTCACCTAGGAAGAAACCTAATATAGGAAATATTCTAGTGTTTTATGGGAAAAAGACCACTCTTGCCTCACGACTGCCATCTGTTGTTATTTTTTGCATACTATTTATCTTCCTTTATGGTTGATAATAGAAGAGAAGAGAAATTTTGTTGTAAATAGGATTCTTTTCATTTCGTTAGGAACCAATACAGTTGAAAATGTCACTTTCCTTTCATGAAACCCTTGAAAATTAATTTTAATGCACTTTAGATTGTCTACGTAGTCTATGTAAACTACAACCCAATGTAATCTACGCGTAGATTACGTGTAGACAACGCATGTAGACGTAAACTTATAGTCTACGGCACATCACTGCTCGTTGCTGGTCTAGATAGAGCCTCGAGTCTGTTGAACTCAAGAGAAGAAAGGTGAAAAGTAAAAGTAATAAACGCTCAAAGGATAGGTGATATAGATTTACTGAACCCAAGGCTCAAACAAACATGATCTCAGTTTGGCCTTCTTTGTATTATTCCACTTGGTACATAGCGTGTGGCCCTGTCAGAAGCAAGGCGTTTGTTTAGCCAAAAGAAAGCAAACTGTCCTTATTCCCGACAGCTTGGTGAAGTTCTAGTGACCTGTAAACGTTGCCACGTTCACGATGCTGGAAGTACAAACTCCAAAGCGTAAACAGTCTGTGCTTGGTCGCTCTATGAGGTGATGAATCACAAGATATTAATAATCCACTGTTTTATTTCACGTATCCCGCAAGTGTCACGTTTCTCATTTCCACTAATCTAAATTGCCACAATTTAATGCACTTTGAGTTTTACCGCGTTAGAATGTCCAGCAGGAAATTGTCATTTTTTAAATCGACTTTTAGTTCTGATAGGTTAGAATATCAGGCAGGAAATCACCTTTTAAAAATCTACTCTTACTTCAGACACGTTAGAATGGCCAACAGGAAATTGTATTTTAAAATGTACAATGTGTAGCATATTTTTTTTTTCGTTGGGGAAGTTTCTGTAATGATTTTGGCAAAACGTATTGATTGTCGTTTGCATCAGCAATGTACACCATTTACAGACATGGATCGCTGCTCAACGTGCTGTAGCTGTGAGGGCGTCTTATAAAAATGGTGACACGGTTCCCTCTGCGAGATGAGAATATTGACGTTATTTTAAACATAGCATTATACTATTCCATCGGCCAATGAAATCAGAATGGGGGTGAAGGACTTTGAAGCTACGGCAAGTGCCTTGAAGCAGAAATCGTCAGGTTTCAGATGTTGGTTTCCGTCATAGAATGTCCGAGTGTCAACGATGAAATGGTGGTCACCTGTAAGATATAATTTTCAAAACATGAACTTGATTTTTCATATTTCGCAAATGGCAATGTGTAAGGATGCAGTTTATGTGTCTGGATTTTTTTTAATGTAGCATTATTTTCGTTGCATTTAAAAAACCCATTCTTATGCCATACCTTTTACTTTCTGTGCTAAATTGTGATATTTACCCCACCAATTTTAGAGATTTCCCACCCTGGTGCTTGGTATTGCTATACAGCTTCAACTTCTTTTACACGTATGGATATTTTAGACCTCAGAATTCATTTCATGCTGATACGAAGTTCATCTCCGTAAAATTAGTTTAGTGCAATAATCTTTATTTTAATACACGAGACCTATCCTCTTGCTCTAGTTGGTTCTTGCTAAGAAACTAGTTCCCCTTATGACACGACGTTTACAAGTAACCCAAGTATTGACGCACCCGAAATTTTTGTTTCATGTCAAAGTTTGTAAGAGTTTCTTTCAAGCCCACTTGCACAACGCGTAGGCTTTAAGAAATTATTTACTATTACGGTTTTTCATTTTTTGGTCTTAGTTTGAGTAATTATGATTACGACTCATTTCAACACAAACTGAAACAGTAACTGCTGTCTTGTAGATTGATAAAATTGGCCAGCTTCGAAGCAAACCGAACAATTACGCTTCATCAATAAAGGAAATACCATTGCGCCGTGAGAGTATGCAACCAGGATAAGAGTACTGCACGCCGGGTGTACATATATATCAGGCTCTTGCTGTCGTAGACCATACTTACCAAGATAAACTTGAGTCATATCCGCTATACATTATTACATAAAAGCATCCTTGTCTATTTCTCTCTCCTTTTGTGTCGTTTGTGTGTGCGTGTGTAGTAAGAGGGACACAAAATCAGCCCAGAAATATCCAGGAGATGATAGTACTCGAGGTTTTAACAAAACTAATTATGTGAAATATGTGTTCGAATGTAACCTGTTACCTCTATTTTGTACATGTATGTGCATCTAAGTGGGATCCATACTACAATGACTGCATCTGTAATCTAGCCTGGAACCCCTTGATTACAAGACGGCATCGTAGGCTGCTATGTTATCGGTCAGGCACAGACTATTACTAAGATTGATTGATTGCATTTATTTTACTTCGCTTTTCTGCCGCTTTTGGCTAATTGCGAAGATGAGAATGAATGGTGATAAGATGACAGGGATAAGACACAACTCAAGCCCCACAGAGAGTTCATACGCCAGTACCTCGTTAGTCTGCAAAAATGTAGTCCAGGGTTTACTATTAGAAGTGAGGTTGAATACCTTCTGAAAAGGCCACTTCTTACGCCCAAACTTTTACTAAGAAATGAGACATTGAGAAATAATTAGCATGATACTGATTAGAATAAATCTACGTCTACAGAGCTTGTAAACCCTCGTGTAGTTTGCAAAACCTACATTGACTAAAGCGTCTACAATGTACAATTCTGTTTTAGGCAAGGCATCATGTTTTAAGGAAGGCCAGGCTTACTTCGGAGTAGAAATTACATAACGAGAATCTTTAGAGCTTCGACCAACTAAATAAAAATGTTCCTTTTTGTATTTCACTAATCTGCATCAATTTTCTTGACACTTTTGACTAATCGTGGCGATGAGAATAAATGGTAATTAGATAGAATTGATTAAGGAAGAGCCACAAACAGGGGCAGCGCCAAGCAGAGCCAGAGGGGAGCCACAGCCCATCGAAAATCAGTCATCTCAACTGCTGATGCACCTTGCCAAACATGATCGCAAATTTTGCTATAAAAATGTGGTTATCTTATCTCTGATAGTCATCTAGTGGCGCCTCCTCTACCCAGGGGCGACCTGAGACATTCAGCGGCGACATCGTGAAAGCTCTTGGTCACCGAGGTGGCTCTGTCTCTCTCTACTTTGCTCATCATTCGAGCGTCAAGCTTAAATTTATCGGCGTCAGTGGGATCACGTTACTTACTGCTAGCCTGGTCATATGCACCTTCGTAGCGTGACACACTTTACACACATGTTTCACAGCAGTGATGCCATAAACATTTTAGAAGGAGGAACACAGTGACGGGTATTGTCATAAGTACGAAATTCTCATAAGTACGAAAGTTAATAAAGAATATTGTGTACAGAGGGTAGTTGCTTTTCTCGGAAGGCTTTGGCCCCCGTTGGCTCCCCTCGGAAGTTGCAAAGTTCTAAGTATTACCCCGTGACGGATCCGTTTGCAGAGTAATGCTGGCCATTGTGATTAAAGATTTTTCTGGGCTTTCCTTTAAGTGAACGCTCGGTGTAGTACCTTTAGCGAAGGCTATGTACTCCAGTGGTTTATCAAGAATTTTCCATCTTAGGGTGTGGATTCTCATATTTAGGGTATGTTAGGGTAAATTTAGAGCCACAGTGATCGACCCTTTGGCCTTTGTGAAATATTTTAGGGGATGTTGAGGACATTTTGGGGGTGTTGGTGTATGTGGATAACTAATGCACTCTTGTGGTCATCTTCTTGTCCTTTTCTTGCTGTCTTTCATCGTTTTATCTGTCCTGTCACTTTTAACGACATGTAAACGACATGTTAACAACAGTAATCCAAATTTACTCTAATTCTTGAAAAAAAATATTAAATTGTATCGTATACTTACTCATGTATTTCCATTGCATATTGCGGACATTGGTATTAGAAATAAAAATTGTTCAAAACGTCATGTCAAAGTATACGCTAACCTTTTAGTGAATTAAATTTATCATACGTAGATGTAAAAGGGCCTCCGTGGTCCAGTGAGTAACACGCCTGCCACGTAGAGACCGCAGTTCGGTTCCCCAGGCCGGATGATCTTAGGTGAGAATTTTCAGTTACGTCTGTTCATAAGCGGATCTGGGGTTGGCCCAACCTCGTCAACCGTTAGTCTGTAGGGAAAGGGGGGGGGTAAGGTGGCAGAAGCTTGGTGCTGATCCAACCTCCACCGAGTTCGAGAATGTGTGGAGCCATACCACTACACATTTCTGTGCCTTCGTGGGATAGTGCGGTAAGGATCCCAAGTTTGATTTCCCGTGGGGACACATTTCTGTAATTCTCACCTTAAACTGTCAGAGCTGGCGTACGCATGGGGGAGCTGATGGGGCTACACATCCTGCCAAGATTGAGATAAATTGAAAATTTTCAAATTATTGCAGCAAAGAACTCGAGAAAACCAAAGTGAAAAATGCAAACCTCCTTAATATGACCTCCAATTGCAATTATTGTATTTGAATAACTTTTAAAATGAAGACTGAAAATGGTAATTATAAAATGCTTTATTTTGAATCCCGCCCCCGCCTAAAACACAACTATATCCATCTTTAGAATTCCACCCCCCTTCCGAAAAGAAATCCTGCGTACGCCCTCGTCCTGATTAGCCAAAGTGAGCTGAGAACACGCAGACGTACATCGCTGTTATCTGTTGCCTAGCTGTTAGGCGTTTGACACTTAAACACTTACGGACGTGAGCGTACAAGATCACACGGCGAACACTACAAGTTGTTAATCGTTCACTTAGTAGAAAAAATAATTACTTACTGTTTCTGTTGATCGTTGAAAGCATTTCGGTAACAAGCGCTGAGGAGACCAAAGACGAATAGAAACAGGATCGTTTCACGGTAGATGAGCTTGTAAATACTCCCCCTCCACTTGAAGAGAAGACGCGTAAATCCCCCATTGGTGGATGATGCCACCTCGTTCTGATAACTGACAGTCATTTTCCAGTCACTCACAGTCCACCCAGCAAGCCCACAGCATTGTTTTTTTCATCGTCACATCGTTTGCATGAACCCCATCTCACGGGTTCATTCGGAACAGGCGCGGCACCTACACAGCTAGGCTTTGCTTAGGCCTAGCCAGTCACTTACTACTGACCTGGTTAGGGCCAGAACCCAGGCCCGGTGGCCTCTCGCAAGAGGAGGCTAGACAGTCGCACTAAATTTAGGTCCAGCTTGGTCCGAGCTCGAACCATTTTAGTTTAGGGTCAAGTTTACAGTTCAAACGAGCGTTTCTCCCCATCCCTTCTCGATCGTTGTCTTTTTCCCGCCGTTCATACGATACTTGCTGCTCTTTTGCAGCAAGTTTGCCCTCTTTATCGCAACCCGCAGTCATTGTTCGCTTGAATATCGTACGAAGGGGCTCCATGTCTTGCTACAACCAAAAATAAAAAAGAAGAAAACAAGAAACAGATGACAGCAGAAGCTGTTAAGTTGCTGCTGACAAAATAAGCCAGAAGAGTTCCTAATGTTTTGCGAATTTACCGACAGGTGGAGCAAGAAGACGAGTGGAAGTTTCTTGTGGTTACACGACGTTGGGCACCCCGTTGTCTTCCTCTGTTTCTGGCTACTGCTGCGATATTTTAGATTCTAGTTCACAGATTACGGATTAGAATCGCCTGACTCAATATTCCTAAACTGTGGCCCTCGAGTCCGTAGCAAACCGCGAGCGCCTTATCGATATTGTGAATTTATAATAAACCCAAGTAGTTTACATGTTAAGATTAAGTGAAATGTAAGTTGTTCTTTGCACATCTGGATGGTATCGTTAGCAATCGTACGTTAAATGTACGGTCTTGGGGAATTTTTTTTAGACAATTGGAAAAAATAACAATGATAAGTTAATACTGAACTCCAGTGGCGGCGATTTGGTCCCAAAACTGGGATGGTAAGTAAAGTTTGCTTTCTCTTGCTAGACAAGGCTTAGCATTAAAGGGAAGAGAGAGAGTTTCGCATCAGTTGTGCATTTATTTCAATATCATCGGAATGGGTACTTCAACTAAAACAAAATCTGCTGGAGAAGAGAGTATGAATTTCTCTCCATGCTGCAAGTGGAAGCTGTTTTTTAAGTTGATTATGAAGCTAGACACGATGTTTGAAAAATATGATGATATAGTATTTACAGAATTCCATGTGACCTCCCCGATGGCGTAGTGGTAACGTCGTTGCCTTGAAATTAATGGAAATGCAGGTCCAGTCCCAATTAGCCTTACTAGACTTGAAACAACAAATCAACAATAGAATTTCATGTATTCGTAATGGAAAATCAGCTTCAAGTTACGGCTAATCAAATTGGAGTTTCGAATTTCTCGACGACCAAGAAATTATTCAACGTGTCCCTTTACCGTCCATGTACTTTTGTACGTCATTGTATGTTTGACATTCCCGAGAGAAGAAATAAAATAATGCTCCCATAAGCGTAAAATATTTCTCCTTGCCTCCTACGGCCATCCTGGCAGTGTTGCCAAACCTGGTGCGCATAAAAAAAGCTAAATTTCATCTTAAATGGTGCTAAAACTGGCTTTCAAGGAGCTCAATTTTCGAAGGCTCGATAAAGTACCTCCTAGGATAATTTTAGGTGTCAAAAGGGAGATCTAGGCTATTACCGTTAACTTTAAAGTGATGAAAATGTATTCTTTGTTTTCGCCGTCTAGATAAAGCGCCATCACCCATCTCAATGAAATCGAAAATAAAATATTTCCGGTTAACGTATGTATAGGGGTATGACAGCGGGAAAAATAATTCATTTTGTTTATAAATTAGCTTTATAGAATGTAATGACAAGTAATGAGCCCTTCTTTATCATAAACCAGATGTTCCCAAACTTTTTCGTTTCACGGCGCACTTAGTGTTTCAAGATTTTTCCGCGACGCCCTAGTCAGAATGTGGGCCTTTCTAACATTGTTCAGTTAGTGTTGTTAGGTTGCTTGACTTAAGTCAAAAACTAAACATATATTTCAAATGCAGAAACATTTTACATGTAAAAAGTACTAAATAAGCACATAATTTAAACAATCATATCATTGATTGATTGAGTTGGTGTTTTAAGTATAACTTTGTGCACAGTAAGGCTAATTAGGACTGGACCTACAGTTTTAAGTGGGATCCGAACCTCTATGTGCCTCTACTGGATATCGAACTCGGGATCCCATAATTACAAGGCGACGACGCTACTACTGTGCAATCGGGGAGGCTCATATAGCATTGATTAAATTTACAATTTTAATTAGTGGGACAGGTGAGCCTAAATACCATGTGTAGCAGGGGTGCCCATCCCCCCCAAGGCCAATGGCACATCCTCCCCAAAATCATGTCATGCGTTCTCCCCAAATCATATCATTCGCGCCCTCAAACCATATCGTAATCCGCACAAAGTATTTAATTACGACAGCGTGTCTACCGAAAGTAACTTTTTTCTTAGCTTTACTGAACACTATACTTGATCTGCCCCTCCTCCCTAAACAGGGAGCCTATCACTCGAGACCACCCCTAAAATCGTTGATCATAATCGAAAATATAGATTTGTCTTGTAATGCAGCTATAGTATAAAAAATTAACATTCACCTCATTAAAGCGCCAAACACGCATCCTAGGAATAGTAGAGTAAGGTGGGGTAAGACTACGCAGCGGGTAAGACTGCGCACCGGTTTTTCGAGGTGAAAATCACACAAAGTTGGCACCACTGTGGCACCGTTACTTCGTCCAAGATGGTAGCTAGCTGTGGACAGTGGTGAAGATACGTTTGAAATTCCTTGTGCTGAGAGAGGCAAGTGAAAAGATTTTGAGGGTGTTTGCTATTTATTTTGGTACTACGTGTTTTGAGTACTACGTCACTGTGAATGTATACAATATTACGATGTTGATGGATAGAAGAAGCTGTGTTAATGCCGAGTCCACCTGTGTATTATTTTCCATTGCTTTGTGCAATGGCTGGGCAGCATCACGTGATTTGTTCAGGAATGCAGCACGGGGCACGACTGCGCACGTTCATTCAGCTTTCCAGACATCTTCACTGAGGACGAGTTTCATCCCTCTACTGTGACAAATGTATCAGCTCCAACTCCAGGTGAGCAGTCTTCAACAAGTGGGGTTAACAATACTGGATCATACGGGCACATTTCCGTTAACCAAATTCACCACTTCCACGTGCAGAGCATATTCAGCACCACCGACGAAAGGGAAGGCAGTCTCAGGTGTTAACTGGATCTCCATTCAAAGTCAACTTGGAGCCTCGTTGGCTGAGAAGAGTAAGAAGAAAGTTCAGGGGAAACAGAAACGGAACATCGTTGTTGAAGAAGATGTAGCAAGCAGAAAACGCCAGAAGAAGGAGTACAATTGCCCAGGTTGTAATGAGAAGTACAGCGATCCTCCAATAGAGGGTTGGATCCAGTGTTCTACATGTGACGAGTGGTGGAATGAAAATTGCACCTCCTATGAAGCAGGAACCTTTATTTGTGATTTGTGTTAGCGATTCCTAACCCAAGTGCAGGACGGGATTCACTGTGCCTACTGTGAGAATGCCACGAGAAATGTATCCCATATGATAGAAGAACTTTTTAAGGTGATCTGTGTTTCTTTTTATACAAATGTGACTCTGTGTAGAAAGTGCGCATTCTTACCCGAACTTGATCGCAGTCTTACCCCGCGGTGCGGGTAAGACTACGCATTTGCATGGTCACGGTTTTGTAATTGTTTCATGCAGAAATATTGTTCATTCAGCTTTCGGAAATTTAGTGTTAGTTAGCAAAGGATAGTGCAATGTGTATTGCTTTTTTCATGTGTGTCTGTAGTTTCATAGCTTGAATATAAAATTACGAACTCAAACTGCGCAGTCTTGCCCCACCTTACTCTATATTGCGAGCGAAGCGAGCAATAAAATTTTTACATCCATTTCTATGTAAGCTTTACAGAATGTTAATTTAATAGGATGTCAATACAATGCAATAGAATCAGCAGCTAAAGAAATTATAGGATACCATAAACCGAGAAAAAGTAAGCCATGGTTTGATAATGAATGTCATAATCTAATAGAAATAAGAAATCAGGCTAGACTTAGGTGGTTAAATAACTCTGATGATATAAATCTAAACAATTATAATAGAATAAAGCGAGAAGTTAACTGCACGTTTAGAAAAAAAAAGAGATTACTTGAAAAGCAAAATTAACGAAATTGAAACAAACAGCAAAAATGAAAATATCAGAGATTTATATAAAGGTGTAAATGAGTTTAGAAAGGGGTGGCAACCTAAAGTAAACTTGATAAAAGATAAAGACGGTGATTTTCTAGCTGACCCAAGCGATATTCTAAATAGATGGAAGAACTACTTTAATGACCTTTTAAATGTCCATGTAAGAGATAAATCAGAAGTAAATGAAGTACACACAGCAGAACCTTTAGTTCCAGAACCTAACTTGACTGAAGTTAAAGATGCTATTAAAAGGCTAAAGAATAACAAAGCATCTGGCATTGATTTAATACCAGCTGAGTTAATTAAATAAGGTGGAAATTCATTAATATGTCAAATTCATAAATTAATTTGTTTAATATGGAATAAAGAAGAAATCCCTCAATAGTGGAAAGAATCCATAATTGTTCCTGTGTTTAAAAAAGGTGATAAAATGAACTGCAATAATTACCGTGGAATTTCTCTACTCTCAACAACATATAAAATATTATCTAACATTCTTTTAACAAGACTAACCCCATATGCTAATGAAATTATAGGTGATTATCAATGTGAATTTAAACGTAACAGATCAACTACAGATCAAATTTTTCACATCAGACAGATACTTGAAAAAAAAGTGGGAATATAATCAATATGTCCATCAGCTATTCATTGATTTAAAAAAAGCATATGATTCGGTGAAAAGAGATAAATTATATAATATATTAGTAGAGTTTGGAATACCTAAGAAGCTTGTTAGTATGATAAAAATATGCACCAGTGAAACAGAAAGTAAAATTCGTGTGGGTATTAATATGTCTGACAAATTTACAATTCATGATGGGTTAAAACAAGGAGATGCATTACCTCCATTGCTCTTTAATTTTGCCTTAGAATATGCTGTTAGGAAGGTAAAAAAAACTAAAGAAGGACTAACATTAAATGGTATGACTCAGTTGTTAGCATATGCAGATGATGTAGACTTACTGGGGGATGATGTAAATACAATTAAGAATAATGCTAAAATATTTTTCAAAACTGCTAAAGAGATAGGTTTGGAAGTTAACAAAGAGAAAACTAAATATATGCTTACAGGTCGAAACCAAGTGTTAGGTAATAATCAAAATCTAATTATTGATAACAACTCGTTTGAACCAGTTTCCAAATTTAAATACTTAGGAGTAATATTAACAAATGAAAATTATATTAAAGAGGAAATAAAAAGCAGGCTTAATTCAGGAAATGCATGTTACTTCTCTCTTCATAAACTTTTGTCTTCTCGTTTAATATCTAAGAAACTAAAAGTTAAAATATACAAAACCGTAATTTTGCCTGTAGTATTATACGGATGTGAAACTTGGTCCCTTACATTGAAAGAGGAACATAAATTGAGAGTATTTGAAAATAAGATCCTTAGGAAAATCTTTAGACCTAAAAGGGATGAGGAGACAGGTGAGTGGAGATGGTTACATAATTTAGAAGTCCATAATTTGTATTCATGTCCAGATATTATTAAAATAATTAAATCAAGAAGACTTAGGTGGGCAGGCCATGTGGCATGAATGGGAGAGGAAAGAGGAGTTCACAGGATTCTTGTTGGGAAACCTGATGGTAAGAGACCTATAGGAAGGCTAAGACAAAGATGGAGGGACAACGTTGAGATGGACCTAAGGGAAATCGGTAGGGATGGAAAAGAGTATATAGATCTTGCTCAAGATAGGGAAAGATGGAAGGCCTGTGTTGCTGCAGCCATGAACCTTCGGGTTTAAGAAGGCTAGAGAGTTAGTTAGTTAGTTAGGATGTCAATACTTTCTTAGTATTTTCCAGTTTCTCCTTTGGCACGTTCGGGGTCGAAAACGTGTGGATACCATATCGCTAAATACAGTTTCCAAAATGTAATGTTCTAACTATCTCTCCACTACAGAAATCCCTTCACAATCTAAGATTTATAACTTTACCAATAGCTTTCGATTTCCCCCTTTAAATTTAATACTCAATCAATTTTAGACTTACTGTTGATATTGATCAGTGGATATTGCCTCCTCCAAAAAAATAATTCTCAGTCTCCACAACAGTCTACGACAATAGCAATACACAAGAATTGGATATCCCCTCAATTTAATGTTCATCCCCCTCTCTAACTTAAATACCCGCCATAATCTAAGACCTAGAGTTTGATTCGGCCCCCCCAAATTTAATTCAGAATCCCCCCCAAGAACCCACATGGCAATGAAGGTCTAATATGTAAAAGTTGGATATCCTCCCCCCCCACCTTCGATAATACCTTTAAACACTTTCTTTTCTTCATCTAATGGATTAAATATGGTGCATTTAAGGTGTAAAACCTTTACATATATTTTGGAAATAGATATAAATGTTGAATTTTATATTATCTGAAGGGAAAAAATCCACCCCCCGAAATCTCGATGGCGCAACCTGCGCCATAATCTTCCCCTCTGGGCACCCCTGATGTGTAGACTAACAAGTACGTGCCATTTGAGTGAAAATATTGGAACATATCGCGGCACCCCAGGGCGCCGCGGGTCACACTTTGGGAGCCACTGTCATAAACTGTTCATAACGATAATTTCGTTTTTAAAGTAACCTCGTAGCAACAATTTTCTTTCAGGGATGGGTGTTTTTATTTAGTTTGTCTCCCACCGATCGTCGAAGCTCTGGAGTATCTAATTACAGGCTACATTAGTAAATTTTATAAGAATTCAAATGCTAATTAAATTAATATTCAGAAAGGTGACCTAAAGCTATATTTCAAGGTTTATCGCCACTTTTACACGTCAAAGACCGATCTTCTCAGCTCGTCTTCTGCCAATTAATCCGCCCGTTCGTATTTATAGTAGGAAAGGAAATAAGATTTGATTCATTGATTGATTGATTGATTTGGTGTTTTTAGTCAACTTTATGCACATTAGGCTAATCGGGACTGGACCTACAGTTTACAGTGGGATCTAAACCACTATGTGCCTCTACTCGGTATTGAACCCGGGACCCCTTGATTACAAGGCAACGACGTTACCACTGCGCCATCGGGGAGGCGAGAGGAAAATGGTAAGAGACCTGTAGGAAGACCAAGACTAAGATGAAGTGAAAACGTTGAAGGAAATCGGTAAGGATGGGAAAAAAATTGGATTGATCTTGCCCAGGTTACGGACAGATGGAAGGCTTGTGTTGCTGCAGTCACAAACCTTCGGGTTTAAGAAGGCTAGAGAGTTCGTTAGTTATTTCGTATTTATACTTCAGTATAAATTTTCAAAATTCTAGTATTTGATACCCTTTACAAATATCCATTCCATTTTACAATCAAGCAGGTATCTTTAGAAATACTGAAGCACTAATTCCTTAAAATTGAACCTTACAACAAATACATGATGTGGAGGGGGGATTCAGAACCTCTGCCAATTGTGGAAGCAATGTGATAGAGGCTGAGTGATCCCCAGAGCCGCTCGATGCAGACACATTGGTGGAAAAATTCCCAACTAAAAGCTTCTTCTTTTCTTCTTGGCTCACACCGCCTTCAAGCGATTTCTAGCCAATGGTGTCGAATACTGGTTTTATTATCTTTGTTCTTGTTCCAAATATAGTAATCTGCATGTTTATTGACTTTCCTCAGCAAATTATATTCTCTATTGTCACTTATTCAATTTTGTTGACCTTTCTGTTCTTAGGGTATAGTGAGGTTTTGTGATTTGTGTTCATCGAAGCCGGGTATATCTTACGTGGCAGACAGACGCCCTCCCGATTGGACTACAGAGGATCTTACGCATGTACACACACACACACACACACACACACACACACACAGAGACAGACACACACACATATTCTAGGAAATGGGATAGCTGTGGCATTGGGGACTTCCCCTATGGCGTAGTTTAGCGTTGTCGCCTTGAAATCCCGGTGGAGGCACATAGTGGTTCGGATCTCACTTTAAACTGTAGGTTCACTCCCGATTAACATTACTGTGCAGTGGTGGAACTCGACGCGTTCATCTGACAAGATTCTCGAGAAACTTGTCTCTCGAACGGAGACCGTGAGAATTGCAAAGATATGGAAGATCTTCATGGTTGTTTCATAAGTTTTCCGATTACTTTTATCCAAAATTGATACCGCAAAGCATGGAAATAATGAAATGATGTTAAGGATTAGAGTATATTTATGAGTTTTCAGATCATATAAATTCCAAATTAATCGTTTGGTTGACTTCATTTCGGGATATGAGGTGTAATTTAATTTCTTAAAAATCCATGAGCAGTACACAGTAAGGCTTTTCAGTAATTTTACAAGTTTGCATTGACTTGACCGAAGGCACTAGAAAGATCCAACCATCCCTTTTAAGCAGTGGCGGCGTTTAAGGTGCGCACCATGGCCTCTTAATGCTAAGCCTTGTCTACCAAGTACACTGTCCTTTCCCCCCAGTTTTGGCACCCAATCGCCGCCACTGCTTTTAAGATATTCTTTCAACCTTGACGTTAAATTTTGAGGAAGTTGCATTTATTAAGTTCCAAATGTCATATTCATTTAAGCAGGGCCAACCCTAGGAAGAGACAACTCGGGCACTCGCCCGAGGCCCTGCGCTTCAGGTGGGGGGGGGGGGGCACCAGATAATAGTAATTGTTTTTGTACGGTTTATTAGGAGTTTACACGACGCTGCTGTCTCCGATTTATCAACGAATCTGATTTTTCCTAACTTCGTGGATTGTTTTGAGACACTTGAAATGTTCAAAATTACTAGAATCACATTATAAACAAAATAGTCCCTGCATAAAAATCGTTTTCAAATATTTCAATCAAAAACAGTTAATATGCATTGTAGAATGAAATCATGATACAGAAGTGTTATTTTGTACTGAACGATGTATATTCACTACAGCGTCAAATTCAACGAAAAGTCGACAAAAAGAATTATGATAGAGAATGTAATTGAATATGACCAACAATTATCACTTTGATACGCAAAATAATAGTTTGAAATTAAAAAAATAATTGCAATTATATATGATGAACGTCTTTTGTTAACTAACGTTCATATATACGCCGTGGCAGCTTATGATTGAAAGAGCTTTAAGTACACTTTATGCACAGATAGGCTAATCGGGACTGGA
The DNA here is from genome assembly GCF_977018435.1 of Lepisma saccharinum. Taxonomy (NCBI): domain Eukaryota; kingdom Metazoa; phylum Arthropoda; class Insecta; order Zygentoma; family Lepismatidae; genus Lepisma; species Lepisma saccharinum. The sequence goes on along the minus strand of NC_139242.1, from coordinate 40,655,656 downwards.
CCTACAGTTTAAAGTGGAATCAGAAGAGTTAGCACTGTGCCTCCACTGTGGATCGAACCCGACATCCCTCGGTGAGGAAGGGCACAACGTCACCACTTCGCCATCGGCGATGGCTATATTTACGAATATAATGTTTGTCTATGGACTTGAAACCCCAGTTGTAATAGTTTTTCCTCTCCTTTCCTCTCTTCCTCTCCTTCTTTACTGTTACTATGAACTATGGCATAGCTACATTCGAAGATCCATTCATCGGAAAAATATCAATGAATCACTTCGAATTATCCAAAATTAGAATTAAGGAAACATGTCCATTAAATATGAGATTTAAGGAGAATAAACTTGTGTTCGAATTACCGAGTAATTCGAATTATCCGAGTTCGAATTAAAAAAGTGCACTTTAATTATATAAAATTGATTGATTGATTGATTTGCTTTATTTTACTTCGCTTTCTGTGCCACTTTTGGCTAATTTGCGAAGATGGGGATGAGTGATGAAATTGATGAATGGATACTCACAAACATCCATGCCCAGACCCGTAGCTAGAATTGATCTCTAGGGGGGGCTCATGGTTTATCAGGGGGGGCTCACGGTTTATCAGGGGACTTTTTAAAAAAACGTTTCACATTAAATAAAGGTAAGCTATTTTGTGTGTGTTAAGGGGGTCATTAAAGAAATAGAAATATAATACAAATAATACCCTCTTTTTCAATATCTTCTAAAACACGGTCATCTCTCGAAGTGTTAATTGAATGCTACTGACCTCATTCCTTACTAAACACTTCATACACTTTTGATTACACAAATATTTGTATCCCATATGAAAAATGCATGTTACTTCTCTCTTCATAAACTTTTGTCTTCTCGTTTAATATCTAAGAAACTAAAAGTTAAAATATACAAAACAGTAATTTTGCCTGTAGTATTATATGGATGTGAAACTTGGTCCCTTACATTGAAAGAGGAACATAAATTGAGAGTATTTGAAAATAAGATCCTTAGGAAAATCTTTGGACCTAAAAGGGATGAGGAGACAGGTGAGTGGAGAAGGTTACATAATTTAGAACTACATAATTTGTATTCATGTCTAGATATTATTAGAATAATTAAATCAAGAAGACTTAGGTGGGCAGGCCATGTGGCACGAATGGGAGAGGAAAGAGGAGTTTGCAGGATTCTTGTTGGGAAACCTGATGGTAAGAGACCTGTAGGAAGACCAAGACGAGGATGGAGGGACAACGTTGAGATGGACCTAAGGGAAATCAGTAGGGATGGAAAAGATTATATAGATCTTGCTCAAGATAGGGAAAGATGGAAGGCCTGTGTTGCTGCAGTCATGAACCTTCGGGTTTAAGAAGGCTAGAGAGTTAGTTAGTTAGTTAGTTAGCATATGAAAAATGCACAATATTCAATAATAGTGACTACAGTACATACCTCTGCCTTAAAAAAGTTGAAGTCGGCGATTCTTCATGTTGTTGAACCTGTGAAGCAGTCTCGACATATCTATGTTCGATGCTCGTTTCTTCTCAAATGCCAGAAAAACAAAATTTGCCAGGCGCTTGCTGCACATTGACAGTTTCTGAGGGCTATTGATGCGGGTTAACACAGAGAAAGTGGATTCACACAATGCTGTACTGCATGCAAAAGTTCTTATGCCAGCAAGTAGAGCATAAGTGTCTTCGTAGGCCATTCTAGTTTTGTACAGTTCTTTAAAAGTATCAGGGGAATCCAGTTTCTTGAGATATGCATTGGCAACAGTTAGTTCCTCTTTTGATGGAATGGTGATTCCAAAGGCTGATAAATATTCAATGTTGCTAAATTGAAGGGACTCAGCCGATGATATAGCCTCCAATAAGTCGTCTTTATTGGTAAAACGTCTATTTATTTCTGTTAGCACAAGATCTAAATATTCGTAGAAAATTTGTGTGAGAGATGTGAGCTTTTCCTCTCCTAGGACGTCAGTGATAACGAAGTCTTGCAACTGTGTATTTCGTTTTCTCTTTCTTGTGGGGTGCTCAACAATCTCGTCATGAATTCCATCCTCTTCTAGCAGTACATTACTTTCTTGCAGAATGCCTTCGTACACATCTTCCTGACGCATGCTCCTTAATGTTTCTGTGGCAGCTTCAATCATCTTTCTACCAGCATCCAAATGAACATTACGTGCTTGAAGCATTTTATCAACTGGGCTTAATATTTCAAGGATCTTTTTCATGAACACTAAGCAAAACCGAAACTGAGGTTTGCTAATGACTACAAGCAAACCAACACTTGCTGCTACGTCATCCCCGTTAAAATTTCCATTTTTCACCAACTGCAAAACATGAATTATATCTCTGTAGTTTTCAAATATTGTTCTCGTCATTTTTAAATGTCATGACCAACATTGTTCTAAAAGTCGCGAAAGACTTCTCCCCTCGTATAAAATGGCAACTTTTCCCTTTTTTAGAAAATTGTGCAACATGGAACTCTGTTCGAAAAAGTGTTTAATTGGAGAAATTTCATCCACACATTTAACAATTACCAGATGTAACCGATGGTTAAAGCAATGAACGTAAGGAATTAGACGCCCAAGCCGTTGCTGGATTAAAGCTTGCACACCCCCTTTCTTCCCACTCATAACTGAAGCCCCGTCAAAACACTGGCTGAGCAATTTCGCACTATCCAAACCATATTTCTGAAAAATATTTAGTGTTAGCTCTGCAAAAGACTCTGCATCAAAAGCTGACAGTGTTTCTATGCACAGAATTGATTCCATGACTGTCCCATTCTTTACATAGCGGATTCCTATATGGCTACGTTTTCTCTGTTGTTTTTATCTCGTGTACCGTCTTCAAGCAAAGTATACAAAGGAACATCTGCACTGTTAATGTCACTAACAATGTTTTCACGTACGATGTCAGCCATTATTTCAATAATGTCGTTTTGAATTTCAGGGGACAAGTAAGATGCGTTTTTAGGCACCTGCTTAAAACAGTCTGCCAGTTTCTCATCTTTTCGAAGCGTGAACTCGAAAAGATTTCGAAACAGGCTTTGTTCCTCATGTTCTTCTAAGTGGTACGTTCCCCTAAGAGGCAATTCGTTTATTGCAAGGAACTGAATAACTTCAGCAATGCTCTTGATATAATATTGATTCTTTTCAAGAACATTCTGATTGACTAGTGTAGAAATAGATTTTCCCACCAAAGAACGGTTTTGCTTTTCTGCCCACCTTGACATTGCTTCTATGTGTGTAAGTGTCGCATCATGTTTCACTAGCCCTGCTTTGGTTTTATCGAGAGCTGCCTTCCAGTTCTTAAAACCTTTAGATGTAAAGGCCACTTCTTTGCATCCGAAAGGCCGATATTGTCTACAAGCATAGCAGAATGCTGCATCTAAAAATTGTGAATACTCTAACCATTTGAACCTTTTAAACCAGTCACTTTGAAAACACCGTCCATCAGCATTTCGGGGGTAATGTTTGAGTTTTAACTGTTTAATTTCCTCACCTGGTTTGGAAATGTCCTTTACTTCGGTAGGCAAGAAATCCTCTTCTTGATTGGAGGCAGCCGTAGATGGGGAAAGAGTAGGTACGGTGGTCGCCGTGGTCAAAGATTCAGATGTTTTTTTACGAATTATAAATTTATCCATGGTGCTGGGGAATCGTTAAAATATCACAATACTACACACCAAGGACGAAACATGGTTATATTATTCGTCACTAAAACCACTCACTATCACACGAATCAGTTTTACGAAGATACGAAACACAATAACACCCGCGCAAACGCGAAACCTTCTTTACACGAATGAAGAACTCAACAAAGTGTCTTTGTCAATGTTTTCCCCCAACAGGGCATGGGCAAGCCCTTATATTCCACCCCCGACCGGGCAATAAAACTTCCCTTTGCAAAACTTGGGAGCCGATGACTTTTGATGCAGATGGAAAGGACCTGCTACAAGGGAAAGCCGAAAGAGGGGGAGCGAAGGTGCATAGATCCCCTGTGGAAGAAATTTGGAGAACCTTCTAAATACTTCCCGTTACTTAAACTTCGGTTTATAAACAAGATGAACAACAGGTGATAGCTGCTCTTCATGTACTGTGAATTTATCCTTCTATCAAGTTATGAGCAAATAATATCCACACTCTACATTTTCACTTGTCACGGCAAACAAATTATGCAATAGTTTTACCTAATACCAGGGGGCTGACGACAATGCCAGGGGGGGCTCAGCCCCCCCTGGCCCCTGCCTAGCTACGGGCCTGGCAGGCCGGTATTGGAACCTGGGACCTCTGGCGTCGTAGCGCGATGTGCTAACCACTCCGCCACGTAGGCCAGCTTTTTAAATATTTAATTAATTAATTAGTTCTCAAGCATACGTATGTGTGACGAAACAGTTTTCATATTAAGATGTGTCCCGTTTTCGTTCACGAAAATATGAAAAACGTCCCGTTTTGTTGTTTGAAAAATAAAACTGGTCACCTTAACGTACGCTCAGCGACACTTCTGAATTCTAATGATTTAATTTGCTTTCAAGAGTATCGTTACAACCCAGAATTGTCCATGGCTGTACGTTTTTATTTTTGTACTTAATATTTTACAAGTGTCTTTGTTCATAATGTGGGCGACCTGTTAATAATTCCAGACAAACTGATGCATTAATATGGCTGGTGTTTCACCTTGAATTCTTTTATCTCAAAGAGACGTCTTTGTCTCCAGCAGGAAGCATCACTTGATCCTGAATTTACGATCCCTGGGAGAGGATGTTTGAAAGCTCCTTTCACTGTCTTTATTACGCACACGCGAACCACTGTCGGGCCACATACTATCTCCTGATTTTATTTAGCGATTTTGGCCAAGTTCCACCTGTCGCTACCATAAAGACTTGGAAGAATAATTGGAACCTACAGAAACTTCAAAATATTTATTTCGTCATATAACCGCTCTTTCTATCTTTCCTGCAAAACCGTTTGTTATTTAATGTATGTCGTAATCAGAGAAGTTCCTCCACCCGTTAACAACGATAGTCTGCATCTATATGCAGACGATATATACATGCAGGGTGCGAAATGATGGAGGGAGAGGATGATTTCTCCCCTACCAACAATCTTCTTTTAAAAATCCCCGCACCAAAAATTTCCTGGAGGAAGTTTTTGTTATAACAGAAAAGGTAAGCAATTAGTTTTGACTTTATGCTAACGATAGCTAATGTCGTCGCATGTTCTCTCTCTCTCTCTCTCTCTCTGTTTCAAAGATATCATTAACAAATATACACCAATAGCAATATATGCACAATAAAAGTAAAACAAGAATGCAAGACATGAATAAGTATGAAATGTAATTGATTGACATCAATAGAAAGCAAAAACAATTGAATTTCCAGGTCGGTCGTGCCCCCCATTTCCCCCTTCCGAATAGCCATGAATTCCCCGTGGCGGAGTAGTTAGCACATCGCGCTAGGACACCAGGGGTTCGAATCCCGACTCGGGCATGGATATTTGTGAGTGTTCATTCATCAATTTCATCATATCATCACTCATCCCCATCTTCGCAAATTAGCCAAAAGTGGCACAGAAAGCGAAGTAAAATAAAGCAAATCAAACAATCAATCTTATATAATTACAGTGCACTTTTTTAAATTCGAATTACTCGGTAATTCGAACACAAGTTTATTGTCCTTAAATCTCATGTTTAATGGACATGTTTTCTTAATTCTAATTTTGGATAATTCGAACTCTTTTCATATCGAATTAAAAAAAATCCACTGTATATATTTGTCTGTCTATGAGTGCGTGCGTGTGTGCGTAAATATAGATTTACATTAATGCAGTTTAATCATAGACTTAACTTGAGGGGTAAGGGGGTACTCGGTTTCACAAAATGTATTGAAATTTACAAGTTAAGGATTTTTTTGTTGTTAAACTCCTGGAACCTGGGCAGCAAAGTAATACAGAGTAATTTGTATGATTTTGCAAATGCAACAGTTATTTAGCAACGAGTCCTGGATAGTATTTTCATGGGATGGGAAACTTTATGACTCTGTCCCTCCTTTCCCCACAAAGTTACGGCCATGAGATTAATACTTTACGCAATGTCAGAATTTTCTTTTTTGCATATTTTTATCTTGAATCAGAAAACAAAACTGTATTCTCATCATATGCTGTACTATTATAATACTAGTATATACGAGGGAGAGTCAAATGAAAACCGCAAAAGTGCCATTAAAAAATCTTTTTTTCTATCTAGGCGTTTGGAAATTTGCAGACACAGTCCTTGACGTCTTTCCGAGCTGGTAGTACGAAGCAGTGCCAGTAGGTGGGGTTGGATGTGAGTAACAGCTAATTCAAGGTGGCGGCACCACTACGCAGTTGCACCAAGCAGGAACAGCGTGGAGTTATTAGATTTTTATGGAGTGAAGCTGTGAAACCGGTTGATATTCATCGGAGAATGCAGACGAAGTATGGGGACGCTGTCTGTCACAGCGGCAAGTCTACGATTGGTGCAAGAAATTCGCAGAAAGTACGACTTTATTGATTGATGCTCCCCGTCCGGGTGAGGCTCAGAGAGTTGTGACAGAGGAGTCCATAGCCGCAGCAGATCGGCTTATTCAGGAAAACCGGCGTGTAACCATGGCTGAAATGACTTCCTTGCTGAATATGCATGACGAACTCCGCTACAGAAATGTGTCCGCCAGGTGGGTTCCCCGACAGCTGACGCAGGAACTGAAAGTCCGTCGGGTTGAAGCATGTCAAGAGCTGCTGAGGCGTTATGAAGAGGAGGGTGAGGATTTTCTAGCTCACATTGTCACCGGGGATGAAAGTTGGGTGCACCATTTTCAACCGGAGACGAAACGTGCAAGCAAAGAATGGCGACATTCGTCTTCGCCGAAACCAAAGAAGTTTCGCAGCCAGCCCTCTGCAGGGAAAGTCATGTTGACTTTATTCAGGGATAAGAAAGGTCCCATTCTGGAACACTACATGCCCCCACGTACGACAGTGACTAGTGCCACCTACACCGACCTTCTCAAGAACCATTTGAGGCCAGCGATACTCACAAAGCGAAGGGGATTGCTGAGTGCAGGTGTTTTGCTTCAACATGATAACGCCCGCCCTCATTCTGCTCGTGCAACCATGAAAACCATCGATGACCTACGCTTCAAGTGCCTACCACATCCGCCATACTCACCAGATTTGGCACCATCTGATTTCCACATCTTTGGTCCATTAAAGGCCCACCTTGGAGGGCAGAGGTTCAAGTCTGATGTAGACGTCCAATCGGCGGCGATACACGAGTGGCTACACAGTCAACCGAAAGAATTTTTCTCACGCGGAATCGAAGCACTACCTATCCGATGGCGTAAGTGCATTGAACTGGGAAGGGACTATATAGAAAAGTAATGTACAATCAAACATTATCCCTGCATTAAAACAGTGGGGAAAAATCAATTGCGGTTTTCATTTGATTCTCCCTCGTAAATATCGAGGAAAGCATTAATACCTTGTTTCTGTTTTCCCTAGGCAATGTTTGATCTTTCAAAATATTCACTATTATCACTGGCGGAGGAGCTGGAATTGTATAGGTGGATTCTATTGGGGAGGGGGTAACTATAAAATATTTCATAATTACCATTTTTATCCGTCATCTTAAAGGTTGGTCAAGGACAAAACGTTGGAAATCGGGGGTCATTTTAAGGCGAGGTTTCAGTTACCACTTCGTTTTCTTTAGAGTTCTTTACTGGTTTCATTTGAAAATTTTGATTTTCTGAATATTTCTTAAATTGTCACTTACCAACTTCGTGTTCTAACTTCAGACGCGGAATGGTTACGTTGATTCTGTTAGCAGTGGCGTAGCAACATATCGCGAGGCCCTGGGAGAGATTAGGCCCCCATTCTTCTTTAAATTTGTAATCTCAATGTGAATCGATACAAAATCTTCAGGAATACGTCAGCAATTATCATATTTAAATAATAATAATATTAAATTACTGACGGGAATTATATTTCATTCACCCTAAAAATGCATTTCTCTATTTTTCCGGGAGCTGAAACCTGAAGCTGTAGAAAGGAAGGAAGAAGTGCTAATATTATCCATGCTCTCAACGAGTTGAAAATAAAAGCATTTAAATGCTTCTCACCTTGCTCCGTGGAGCTTGGAGGTGCTTTTTAACATATTAAAATATGTAGTGCAAGGTCAAGAGAAAGAAGAAAATGCAAGACAAAAGTATTTTTTATTCAATAAAAGAATGAATTGGTAAAAATGTCCAACTCCAAGCAAGTTATCGTGATTTTTTGCGTAAATGTTTCACATAAGATACACGACTATAATTTTTTTTTTTTCTAGCCTCTTAGGCTTAGGCCCACCTGTATGTTACGCTCCTGATTTGACTTATTTCATTGACATTAAACGTTTAACTAGAATTTAAAACCAAATAAAAATAGAATGTTTTAATTTTATTCCCCACAAGAATTACCCTTTTTCATCTCTTTCTCACTTCTATTATTATATTTTTCGTATCAACCCCATGGGAGACGAGAGGCCCCGGATGGTCGCCCACTTCGCCCACCCCTTGCTACGCCACAATCTGTTAGGTTTGGTTCTGTTGGCATGAGTACACAACACTGTATTATTTATGCTAAGAGAACTAAACGTAACAACCTAGGCATAGCCTAACAACGAAAACATCCCGCGGTGACGTCAGAACTCCAGGTTGAAGGTTGGTAACGCATTGTGCGATAAGGGAGACCCGTAAACCCATCCACCTTCCCTCTCCCCCTCTTCGTACGCCAGTGACCATTATGAAATTGCAAGTTTCGTCGAAGAGCATATGATAATATACTTGATAATGATCATTTCATTCCATCTTTTACTGAGGGAAATTATGTACAGCTGTCTCATTTCTGGAAAACCGAAATTTCAATTAGGGGTTTTTACATTCACCGCAGATATTTTGTTGCCAAGTATTTTCGATATATGTGCTGCCATCTTTTAGCTATTCTTCTAACTGTTATACCGGAAATGTACGTCTGTTCCTTTGGAGTTGCTCCATAAACGTTTGCGCAGGTTGGCCGATAATGGTAGAAAGTCCATGGGAGGGGTGTACGGTACAAAGTTCATGGACGAATTGTTTTAAATATTACTGATATTGAAGTGAACTTTGATCGAAAATGTTGAAAATCGGAGCCCAGTCACTGATAGGAGGCATCCAAAGGTATGTACATTATCAGAAGTTTACAGTAGATAAACTATTGAACTTGGATAAAAAAACCATTGAACACTGATAACCAACCAATTTTCTTTTTTTCTTGGAGTTTCTTATCACACAAGCTCTTGTCTGCTGTAAATGATTACAAGGAAAGCATTGAAGCAATAAATATGCCATGGATATGAGCTTTGTAAAAATTGGTTAGACTTTTCTGATCGTATTACAGAATGAAACTAAATTGCGAAAATCTGTTCGAAAACAGAAAACATTACGTTGGACTACCTGGAATGCTCAAATTCCACTTTGAATAAATTGTCACTTTGAAGCAAACGTTTAGTTGACTTCTAAAAATTCTGTAATGATGGCACCTTTGTTGATAGTAAATTAAAATGCTCCTTTTCCCGTTATCATGTAATTCATTTTCAGGTGTAACTTTCAACAAGGCCTAATTCTAAACTGTATTGAAATAATTATTATAAAGGATGTATTCGTAATACTTTAACATGTATTAACATGGAAAAACATTTTAATTTTTAAAAAGGCACGAAATTACGTTTTATGGAAAAATCAATTTGGTACTATTATCGTATGGGTGAAACACCTACGAATCATATATTTCGGACTTCTTTACATTGCTAACGTGTTGCGGAACATTTCTTAAGGCGAAATAATGCATTTCTAACTAAGATAATGTTTATTTTCTCTATTTACGAGTACTTACTGTTACTTGTTGTTTCGAATCTGTAACACATTATGGCCGTGATAGCATACTGGTTTAGGGGGCGTTCTGAGAGTGTTTTGTCGATTTATGCAGTGGTGCAACCTCGTTCACCGGAAAATATCTACTTTCGTGCCCCTATTTGAAATTATGCTAATACGTCGCATTTACGTGTAGAACTTGTAAAATAACCTTGCGATTTACCACGTTCATTGTCCATACACAGCAATTCGGAACCATCTTTCTTTCGCAATTCGTTAATGCTCTTCCTTTACGCACAACACTCTTGCAACCTTGAATATTGACGTCAGACGAGGAATGCCTACGTGGTTAGGTTAGGCCTGTTAGGTTAGGTTCCATTAGCATAAATACAAAGAAAAAATAATATTTTTGCTAAGAGACGCGTTACCTTTGTATTGCCTAACATGAAAAAGGTCTCTCCTGTGACGTCAGAACACAATGTTGCTAGAATGTTGTGCGATAAGTGACACCCATTCGGGTCGGAACGTCGCATTTACGTGTAGAACTTGTAAAATAACCTTGCGATTTACCACGTTCATTGTCCATACACAGCAATTCGGAATCATCTTTCTTTCGCATTTCGTTAATGCTCTTCCTTTACGCACAACACTCTTGCAACCTTGAATATTGACGTCAGACGAGGAATGCCTACGTGGTTAGGTTAGGCCTGTTAGGTTAGGTTCCATTAGCATAAATACAAAGAAAAAATAATATTTTTGCTAAGAGACGCGTTACCTTTGTATTGCCTAACATGAAAAAGGTCTCTCCTGTGACGTCACAACACAATGTTGCTAGAGTGTTGTGCTATAAGTGACACCCATTCGGGTCGGAACGTCGCATTTACGTGTAGAACTTGTAAAATAACCTTGCGATTTACCACGTTCATTGTCCATACACAGCAATTCGGAACCATCTTTCTTTCGCAATTCGTTAATGCTCTTCCTTTACGCACAACACTCTTGCAACCTTGAATATTGACGTCAGACGAGGAATGCCTACGTGGTTAGGTTAGGCCTGTTAGGTTAGGTTCCATTAGCATAAATACAAAGAAAAATTATTATTTTCGCTAAGAGACGCGTTAGCTTGTATTGCCTAACATGAAAAAGATCTTTCCTGTGACGTCAGAACACAATGTTGCTACAGTGTTGTGCGATAAGTGACACCCATTCGGGTCGGAACCATCTTTCTTTCGTAATTCGTTAATTCTCTTCCTTTACGCACAACAATCTTGCAACCTTGAATATTGACGTCAGACGAGGAATGCCTACGTGGTTAGGTTAGGCCTGTTAGGTTAGGTTCCATTAGCATAAATACAAAGAAAAATTGTAAAAATAGCTCTCTCCTGTGACGTCGGAACACAATGTTGCTACAATGTTGTGCGATAAGTGACACCCATTCGGGAAAAATGGCTTGTTCCGAACTCGACAGGTGGTTCTAGTGAAAACACGGCGAGGCTGAAACACTGGCTACGGGGTTGCATCGTCTTAACACACGGAACATTGCACTCTCATGCAAAAAGCAAATGGCGGGAGCAGAAACAGCGTGTCGGACAGAGATTTTCGCAGAAAACAACACGCATTCACATTAAAATGGATCAAATCTACATTCAGGAACTTCCAAAACGCTCAAGAAAATGATTTCCGTAAGTACTTTCTCCTGTAAATTTGAAGGAATCCGTTTCACCCATACGATAATGTTACCATCAATTTTTCATTTTATTTTAAATTTTCTGTTAAAATTTCGGTAACCACCAAACGTCTCTAATTCCCTTATTTTCGTATTTTTCACATTGATACATATTCTGCATTCGTAAGGATTCTTCTATTTCGCGTTTCGTTTTTTGCAGGCAAATAATCTCAATTTTCGAAATATGGAGTATTTTTATTTTCTTCGCTTTTGCTTGCGTTACACGCGATATGGCAGAGAAATCTTGACTAGCGTAGTCCATGATCAGTGGTTATGCAGTGTTGCGACCTTCTTCATAGCAAAATATCTAGGTACTAGTATGGAGAATACGTAAGTACGAATGTCAAAAATTGACGAAACTCGGAAGTTATAGGTGTCGTGTGGTGGGTGTGTTGTGAAATTGGTGCCGGGTGTTGAGGATCCGGTGGAGTTTTTGGTTGCACACGGGGTGGTGAAGAGAGGAAAGGAATGTGCAAAGTGTGAAATTGGAAATAATTGCGAATCATTGGCGCTAGCCCCACGAACCATTGGCGCTAGCCCCACGAACCATTGGCGCTAGCCCCACGAACCATTGGCGCGTGGTTAGGTTAGTAGGGCCACGCAAAGGTTTCAGTAGTTAAAAAGATAGCCCCACGAACCATTGGCGCTAGCCCCACAAACCATTGGCGCGGGATAGGTTAGTAGGGCCACGCAAAGGTTTCAATAGTTAAAAATTGGTTTCGAAAAAAATATTCGTAGCCCCACACACCATTCTCGGATAGCCCCACGAACCATTGGCGCTAGCCCCACGAACGATTCATGGATAGCCCCACGAACCATTCACGGATAGCCCCACAAACCATTCACGGATAGCCCCATGAACCATTCATAAATAGCCCCACAAACCATTCACGGATAGCCCCACGAACCATTCATGGATAGCCCCACGAACCATTCACGGATAGCCCCACGAACCATTCACAGATAGCCCCACGAACCATTCACGGATAGCCCCACGAACCATACATAAATAGCCCACGAACCATTCATAAATAGCCTTAGAGATACTGAGCGAAAGGGGGGGTTATAGCCCCCATCAACCTCACATTGAGCACGCCACTGATCCTGTGCACGTCATGTTGTCGCAAGTTCGTAATCAGAAATGATGAACAGTAACTCACGTTTATTTACGTTCTAGAACTGTTACACAGTTACAAAACCGCGTATTTGGAAACACTGACCGGTTGTTACGTCATGAAACGCTCGCAAGTATTTGGTTCACATAGTAGACGGACACAAGGGAACAGCTTTCGTGCATTGGGGTGACATTAATGTCGAAAATTACATGATTTACTGGCAAAAAAATTTCAACGTGGTGAAAACAAACTTCCAAGACCTTCCTAAAGTATAAATAAACCCATTTCGGTAAGTACTTTCTCCAGTAAAATTGAAGAAATACATTTTGGGGATACGAAAATTTTACCAATTTTCTTTTCAAATTTCTTATTCAAGAGCAATTCAGATATATAAATATGAGTTCGTTTAATTTTTGCTCATAGGGTGTCCATCCAAAGCCCTCTATACAAACTATGCTACATTAAATAGTCCATATTTACCCTTACAAATTATTCATTAAGAATAAAATCTATGACATTGTTGATTAAACCAGTGGTTCTCAAATTGTGGTACGCGTACCTCCAGGGGTACATTAACGGGCCCAATTTCCTTTTGTTTTATTGCGATTTCATCATGCTACGAATGCCATTTTTACATGGTTCGATTTCATTGTACACATCTGTTAACACATACTGTGGAGTTTTAGCGATTACTTAAAGGTTTTTTCAATATATGCTTTCGTGTTAAGTTAGGCAGGTTAGGTTTGGTTCCCTTAGCATTAAAATAAAGTCCCTAAATGCAGTCTACTAAGGTTCTGATTTACTTCTACATTCATTCAAACGCTTCTACGATATTTACTGTCGCTTGTCGACTGAGAATATCTTGTCCATGAGAAGTGCGTAAAGTAATTTTCAAGTTGTTTTTTTTAGTCCAAACAGTGCTCATTACTTTAAGGAAGGTTCAAATTTCGTGTGACAATGATTTCCAAAATTCTACGATAATTAGTCATTGTGGTAGGAGAAATCGTAAAACAATCGGAACCGTTACCCATTAACAACTTGAAGGGGATACGCAATCAGCTCGGAAAATAAATGTCGAGAATACCCACAAGATAACATTTTTGCTGCGGGTGTGTAGAGCAGACTTCAAAGCTTTAACACTCAACAGGAAAATAAAGCTGATTCTGTCACTGACACTGTTATATTTGTTTCACATATTTTTGAAATAAAATGTTCGTTAGAAATCTATAATAGACTAAATTTTGAGCTGAATCTCCGTTTGAATGTTTAAAGTGCACAACCAGACATCAAGATACTGTGTCCGGCCCAAAATTGTGCTTCACAGTTTGTATACAAACTTATTTTTGTTCTTTAATTTTTTACTTCAATAACTCGGGAAAGTATACCTATATGAAATTTTTTTTTTTTTTTGTATATATACTTCTTAGCATACATGTGTTTCACATTTTTATTTTTCTAACTACCGTAATCATAGAGATTGTAAACGTAGGAACACCCAATAAAACAATAAATGTATGATTTTTTTTATTTTCACATACAGTCTGAATGCCCTTTTGCTCTGTTGCAGTACATGTCTCGCAATATTTAAAAAATGCCCCACCAATCAGGAAGCCAAAAAAGGCTCCCAAAAACCCACCATTCGGAGAAAACCTATGGTGGGGGTACATTAGACATTTAGTTACGATTAAAGGGGGTACAATGAGAAAAAGGTTTGAGAACCGCTGGGTTAAACCATTGACGATTGTGGCCAGTTCTGGAAATATAAAACCTTTGTAATGATAACATTGGTAAACACTTTTTGGCTAGACTCTAGTCTTGCCCACTCCTTCTTGCCCGTTTACAAAACCATGCTAGCAGACAGCCGGTGCTCCAGCATCTGTAGGGTAAGTTAGTTTTTCTTTTTACACTTTCTGTCACTAACCATTCACGGGAACGAGGTATGCCTATGAGGTTAGGTTAGGCCTGTTAGGTTAGGTTCCATTAGCACTCATTTCACCCCTAAATATGTGCTTCATCATCGAAAAATGTCCTCAGTACATTCAATCACGCATATCCGGACAACATCAGTTTTTCTCGATTTTCTCCTCCAGGAAATTTTTCCTCGCCTTGGGATTTACTTTGTTGAATTCCTTATAAAATAACCTTTCCAATGAATATGACACGTATTCCTTAGGAAAAGGACGTAAACTAGAGTCTTACCCACTTTTGATTGCCAACGAAATTAGAGTCATTTTGGGGAATCTTTGCCATTGTGATTTTGAATATGATAACAGTTTTTCTACATTGGCTCTAGTTTTTTAGTAATAGCCATCCTTTAAAAAACATAAAAAGCATGAAATCTCATTGCTAATCATTCTTTATGATGATAAAAACGTTTTTTCTTGTGTGTAGGGTGTCGGAACAATTATGTTGAAGATCCCAGCAATAATCTGCCACACTAGCGACCATTGGTACCAAAACGGGAAGGGGGAGGGGCCAGGTACAAGGACAGTTTAGTCTCCCTTGGTAGACATGGCTTGTCATTAAGAGACCATAGTGCGGAGGCAAAAAGTGGGTGGGAAATGTCCTCCACACCCCACCTAATCGCCACCACTGATCTGCTATCTCGTATCTGTCCCATCTGTTTTGAAATATTTCCTTAATCTCCTTTATATCTTGGTCGGGACCTCTCTCCCTGTTTTCCATTAAAATCACCAAGATTATTTGGAAGGTTGGAACACTGTCAAAGTTAATTTGGAAGAAATTTATCTTTATGCTTACATTAATTACAAAATATACGAAGTTTGTGAGCAAGTTTTGCTCTAGTTCTTCATAGTTTTGTGATTGCCAAAATAGTTCTTGACAACTGAGACATAACTGAATCATTAATGGGTTTACGAGTTTGAGGCCCATCAAAGTTTCCCATTTTTTGTTTCTCAAAACTCAGTCCACGAAAGGATCTATCGATGTAATGAACGCTTGCCACCATTATCCAAGACTTAACAAACTACTTCAATATGCAAGGTATGCTTCCTTTACAAAGTCGGTGATGTTTTTCTTTGTTTCTACACAGAATATTCGCCACAAATGCAGCACAATCCATTAGAATCATTTACGTGGCCTTGCTCGTGAAGGACACATGTTTCATTCCCCTCAACAATAGAAATAAAACTCAAAAATAAAACAAATAAAGTGAATCGAACTTTTAATAAATATATTCTGTGCAATGGATGGACTACAGGAATATTTTTATATTCTAAAATAAAAGCTATGTCCCATTTCATGTCAACACCTACAGCTCTTATTGAGATAATCTTAAAATGGAATGATATCAAGTATCTCAAGAACTAGAGTCAACTTGGCAAAACTGTTGTTCATTTTAGATTCAGCACAATCAAAATACCATAAATTTGTTCAAAAATCTTTCACAACTAAAAAAAAATATTTCTTTGTCAGATAATGAAATAATTATTGCAACCTTTTTTGTTATGATATGAAGATGCTGTACTGTAAGGAGATAATTGCTGTTGTTAGGGTCTTAACTGTAAACACTGAAATTCTTACAACATGCACCTTATCTCAGGGGTTTCCTAAAATTTTTCAAGCGACATCCTGTACCAAGCATTACAAAAATGCACAAATTTGATGTGATGGAGTGACTTTTTTGAAAGATACTCAAAAGTGAACACCTCTTCCATGCAGTACACCCTGGAAAGTTCATCCTTGCAGGCAAATAAGGCTCTGGCATCTGGCCCTATTGCATTTTGTGGTAAATTATCAGTTTTACTTTTTTCTCATAGCTGTGTTGGCCCAGTCGCGGTGTAAAGATTGACAATTCCTGCCCTATCTTGAAAAACAACCTTTGTTATGTATTACCTCTTGTTTATTACCAGTACATACGTTGTCTGCCAAATATGAATATGAGCCAGCTCAATCGACTTTTCATCTCGTTACCATAGTTCCCAGGTTCGAGTTCCAGTGTGGACATGGGTGTTCTCCGCGAGTGTCCCTTTGTGAATTTTGCCTAGTTATTGCTCACCTCATTCTTGCAATTATCCAAATGTGACGGAAAAGCAACATAAAATGAGAAAATTACAGAAAAGGAATTTTATGATGTGATTATATAAGATATCCCTGAGGGCATTATGGTAAGGTTGTCACTTTGTAACAAGTGGCCCTGGGTTGCTCAGATCCCACTTTAAACTGTAGGTACAGTCACAGTTATCCTACTTGAGCATAAAATGGACTTCAACAAACTATAATGGTTCTATGACAACCACAATTTTTCTCCTGGCTCTGTTTTTGTATTTGAGAAGTGCATGATTATTTCTGATGTATCGCAAAAGGCATTATTTTATATTTCATGTGTGTCTAATGAAAACAAACCAACCAGCCTCTCTTATACAACTTCTGGTTCTGGTAGACAACCATATCTCCTTCGATGTTCTTTTGTTTATCTGTAAAGTTTGTTTCCTAAGGTACCCAAAGTGTTAAAAGTGCAACAGCTACATGCATTTGAATATATTAAAAGACAAAATGATTTTCATATTCTTTTGAGTTCTTGATTAGATTCTGGCATAAGTTAACATGGAACTCAGCACTCATACCTAAATTATTTTACCATCACATATGAACTGACAGAGAAACATGAACTTGTTTCTTAACGTAACAATAATTATGCATGAAAAAATAATAATGTAAATACCAATAAATTCTGTGTTGGTGAGCAATCACATTGAAAAGAAAGGTGCCAGTAACAACTATGGGAAAATACTTTAGAAACACACATTCATAAGATGAGATTTTGTTTGCAGTTAAGATTCTTCGTAGAGGTCTGCATTTCCACCATATTCAAATACAATAAGGTATCAAGAACTTCAGTCTTAAGTGAATATTGAAGCATGTTGACACATTGAAAAAAGAATTAACACGTGTGTGCAAGTACTGCAAACTTTTTCATAACTTATTGTATTTATTTGCATTGTACTGTAGATGGCTAGGGATGCGGGTGCAGAACGTTTGCTTCCTGGTGTACTTCACATCTAGTTTTCTCTGTCTCGTGGAATGCTCCAACTTGCAGAGGAGACTTTCACAGGGAACAGAGGTTGCAAAGTACAGCGGAACTGGCTACTATATAAGCGAAGGGTGCCGTGTCACCAGCCCTTATTTAGTTACGAATCAGTTGTGGATAGTTGATAGTAGCAGCAAACTATTTAAGGTACAATCTATTTCTTTCCATCATACTACTTAATTGTGAAAGTTGTATAATGATGTCCATCTTTTGTGTGTGTTAAATATATTCATAATTCTTGTTTTCTTCTAGATTTGGATGCCGCACAGTAGCCACTGTTGTGCAGAGAGATGTACTCGATGATTTTCCAATTAAAAATGAACCTGTTCTGGGTGAGTGAGATCATGTTCTTCTATATATGTGTTACTTGTCATAAAACACTGCTTTAACATGCACACTGCACTGGTAGAAGTTGTTATAGTGTGGGCAACTTTTACAAAACATTGCAGTCAAATTGTCAATGTATTTTTTCTATCATTAATATTTTCTGCCAGACCTGAAACAACTTTTGCCTCCTGTTGTTCGTCGAGTGAAATCCATGAGCGAATGTGGCAATCAGGTGTTTTTTTTAAAGTTCTACAGTGCATAATAAATTTCTTACCATCACACATTGCTAGGTTAATTGCCTTTGAACCCCAGATTCATGTGCCTTCCAACCTAAGATGCATTCTCTAGCCATTCCTAAACCACCTACTAATTACCTACTAATGTACACTGGCCTCAACAAGTACTCGGGCAGTTTGTTTCTTTATACAGCATATTTGCAGAAGATACAATTCAATCTACACATGTATCAATATACGCTGTATAAAACACACCTTATTACTAACTTCGTTGACCTGTACTATATAGACAGCTTCAACCATGTCTCTTGATGCTTCACTAGTGCTTCAGTGTGCGCATGAACTACAAATTTACACTTCCTTTAAAGTCTCTTCCATGCTAGTACCTAATTGATAACAAGACATGCAGTATGAATATTGAGGAACCTATAAACCTTGTTCTTATTTGATGATATAAAATAGATTTTGTGTTTTTAACATTTATCCATTTAGAATAAATTTTAAGTCATTGAAGTTTGATTTGTTTTGCCATCTTTCAACCATTTTTTTTTTAATTGAAGAATTTGTGTCGCATGCAGTTATCAGCAATGTTTGGGACATGAAAACATATATTTCGTGAATTAGGTGCCTGATGAGGTGACAAATTTTGGACAACAGGTGTATAATTTTCTATTTTCATGCAATAATATAGTGGAACCGTGATTTTACGTTCCCCAGATTTACATTTTCCCACATTATACATCCAGTCTTGCTGATCTCAACATAGCAAAGCATGTTTTCCCCAATTTTACATTTTCCTGCATTTTAATTTTTTTTAAGCTTGGTCCCCTGGAAAACGTAAAATCGAGGTTCCACTGTATTGTGTTATAAATAACAGTAATATACATTTATTTATTCTGGAGAAAGATCAAACATGGTTGTTAAGCCTGGTAAACACCAAATAGCATGTGAAGCAATAGGTTTTAATTTGGAGACATACCAAACTTCTCTTTCTACCCCTGTCTGCCCCTTCCTAAATTACGTATGATAATGTTCAGAATTTCTTTTTTAGTTTAATAATGCAAAATTTCATGAAAATTAAGGTGACATATGCATCATGCAGACCCAGCAGCTGTAGGTAATGGTCATAATACGGTGTGGCCACAATTCAAGTTGCACTACTCACAGAGCCCTCTGGGACCCTTTCAAAGCATTGAATTGCACTTAAACTTGATAGAGAAGACTATTGAGACCATGGGGAAGTGAATGCTGATGGGAAAAAAAGTTCAAATTTTCACTACCAGGTTCAAATGTGGTGCTGAAATCTGGTGCACAGTGAACATCATCCCGGGAAAAGCTTTGTCTGACCATTGATCACACCTCCTTACATTTCCAAAGGGTCATTTGCGTTTACAGGTTGCATATTGAACACTGCTGTTCTAACTCAAATTACTGGTTATTACTTCAGCACCACATTTAAACCTAGTGGTGGAAATTTGAACTTTTTTTCATCAGCATTCGCTTCTCCATGGCCTCTATACCAAGTTTCAGCGAAATCCTTTGCTTCGAACGGGCTTCTGAGTAGGGCAACTTTAATAATTATGGCCACGCAGTACATCTGGAAATTGCAAGTCAGATCAAAGTGTTTTCGTTACTTCACATACAACACAAGAGGAAAACAGTACACACACATAAAAAAAAAAACTTCAAAAGTTCCTACGTTTCCCATTGTCAAGGATAAATGGAGTTGGTAATAGGTGTAGACAGTAGGAGGAGCTGGAGTATACCGATTGTCTTCAGAACGGAAGCCTCATGACTTCTAGACATCAGCTGTCAAGCTTGCTTCAGCTGACAACCCGTATAGTCCTGCAACATTTGCATGAAGTCAGTACTATTTCTTCAAGCCTCTGTGGACCCTCTTGAGAGCATGGCAGTCCCCCTCTGGGTGTCTGTGGGCCACAGGTTAAGAACCATTGGATTCATGCATTTGTAATTAGCATGATGTGATGTAGTGATATGTCATCAAACAACACGTGAGAGTGGGTACCATGGATACCCTGCCATCTTCTTCCATGTTATATATATTGAAGTTTGACATGTTAATTTTTCTGCAACTTAAGTTTTTTTTTTTCAGAGTATTTACCAGGGAGTAAGGAGAGAGATGATTTGCAGAAGGCACTGCAAAATATGATGTCCGAATGTAATGATGTTCCCATTATAATTGGCAATGAAGAAATTAGAACCAAGGATGTTAGGCGTCAAGTGATGGTAAATTTTATTGTACTCTTGTCAGATATTGATATTAACCTTCATCTTGAGATATGGTATAATAAACAATTTTCTCTGAATTATCATATTCATACTTAAGATGAATTGATTGGTGAATCTTGTGTTAATAACAAAATTTGCAAAGGATGCAGAGTCCATGTATATTTATAAACAAAATCCCGGTTTTTCTTTTAAAAATAAGTTTATCGCGAGGTTGTTGTTAAACTGGCCAGTTAAGTCAGTATTTGTGATCCTTTGACTAGCTTCCATCCCTGATATTTGGAGTACATTTGGGATGTCTGGATAAAGTATATAATAATAATATATATATATATATATATATATCTGTTTGCCATCATTTTCCCGACCTGAGGAAAAGCTAGTGACGGAGATGGAAAAAAAATTGGAAAGCTAATTTTTTGTTTTATTCCCCATGTACCTCCAGCGAAAAATCACCAAAAATCGAGGGTTGCGAACATACATCAATTCTGAAAAATGTCGGCAATTTTGAAAATTTAAAAAAAAAAATGTGTTTGGGTGATAACAGTGAGCCACAACATGATACTGTTTTACTTTAAAGACTTTCAGAAATGTAAATGTAAACTACGTAAAAGATAGCACAAGTGGTTGAAATTTTAAAAATTTATTTGCATAAATTTGATGTCTTTGCAATTCCTGTTCATGTGTGTTGTTTTGTGGAGCAGTTCAGTGCATGCATGACTCCCCTTAAGACCTTGGTTGCATAAAGTGGACTTAAAACAAAAATTCATTCATCCAGTAAGTGCTGTGTTGTGGGTTTCCAAGCATGGTGTGACATTAAGTGGATTTTCTTTTGCATCTAGTGACAGTGATGGTAAAAAATAGCGGGAAAACATGGAGTTTGATGATGTTTTAGATAATCTTCTAACGTCATGTGTTGATACTGTAGATTCTAGTTTTATCATAACTGAAGATGCAAATGTGATGCTTTGAGATAACAAGAAATATTCAACACCCTGATTCTACTTTCGTTATACGTGAACAGATGAAGCCTCCAATCGCATGTTCTTGCAACTGTCACGAAATATTGTATCTAAAGTTTATCGGGGTGAATTTTTTCTGCCAATTTGGTCATCGTGTTCTGTAACACTAGCTGTTATTTTTTACTGCAGCAGTCTAGTATATCACTGTCTACTATGTAGAGAGAGAGAGAGTTTGGTCGTGACAGTTAGTGAGAGTGACATTTTTCTGGCACTGTGTAAGCATCAAAACCTTGTTGTTGTTGAGTTGGTGTTTTAAGTCCACTTTATGCACAGTAAGGCTAATCGGGACAGGACCTACAGTTTAAAGTGGAATCCGAACCACTTGTGCCTCTACCAGGTATCAAACCCGGGACCTCTTGATT
This sequence comes from Lepisma saccharinum, assembly GCF_977018435.1. Classification (NCBI taxonomy): domain Eukaryota; kingdom Metazoa; phylum Arthropoda; class Insecta; order Zygentoma; family Lepismatidae; genus Lepisma; species Lepisma saccharinum. The sequence goes on along the minus strand of NC_139242.1, from coordinate 40,633,691 downwards.
ACAAGCTGATGGCGCTACCACTGTGCCATCGGGGAGGCCATCATCAAATCCTTGTAACAGAGGATGATGTTGCGTACTCACGTCTATTTATCATGTGGACAACAGCGTTTCTTGCATGAACTTCTTCCCATATTTTTGAAAGGCCACTACCTCCCATGATTTTTCCTGCTTCCTCCAACACTTACCATTACTGGAGTAAAGTACATCAGTCTTGTCCACCTATGAGACTATGTCCTCAGTTGTGATGTTAAAAGGTTGACCAAACACCTCTAATCTCGTCTGCAGCTGCTTCTTTCACTCTTCAGTAGCAAAGCGAGGGAATGTGTTTATAGTTGCGAAGTTGTTTGGCTCTAGATTTACAAAGGACATCGGTATTACTACTGACTTCTCACACATATTGTCCTGCTACGATTTCCACGAAGTCATTCCATGAAACCGGTGCAAGATTTTTCTGCCATACGGCTCGCTATCCATAACCAGTTGTATGGTAGAAGGAAGGTGGGCACTAGGGGGAAGCAGTTGTAGAGTGAGCATTTCTTCCATCTGTACAGTTTAGACTAATCTTCTTTCGACACCAACATCAGCTGCTTGTAATAAGACCTAACTCCACCTCCCCCCAGAGTCTGATATTCAGTCGTAGCACACAGATTTCAATCTGCATAACCGTGACAGGTATCACACATTTTGCTCCTCCCAGTGACCCTGGTCATCTACAGTAGTGTCACAGGTGTCTCTTCTTTCAAATCGCATTAAAAAATTAGAAACGTAAGTTATAGAATGGAAAGACTGTGTCTTGAACGAAATCGCATGTGAAGAAAAAATGTCTATTTCCACCTGAAGAGCCGACTTAATAGATTGTGAGAGAAGATGACATGATGGAGTGCGGAACGGGGAGGATGTTTTCGTCACTAGATTTTCCCCAGGTCGGGAAAATGATGGCAAACAGATCTTTTGTTTAATTTGCATCTCCTTTGGTATTTTATCATAAGTGATTTACAAAGAGCACTCATGAACTTGTGAATGTATCTCCTCTTGAAATGATGACGATCGGATGGTGTGCCCAAGTGCAGTGTGCAAGTCGGTCAGAATACGAGATGCCAGCCGATGAAAATAAAATATGCTCCCGAAACTGCTAAGGTGGGCGACACATCACCGCAATGCTCAATTAAGAGTTTCTTCATATATCTCTTCCTGTACTTGGACCAATCTGTGAGAAACTTGGTAAGACAATATCTGCCAGTACTGTGTGCCGAAGGTTCCACATGAAGGGATTGTATGCCCGAGTACCACGTGTTTGTGTTGTACTAACCATCCATGCCAGACGGGCAAGATTAAAGTGGTGTCGTCAACATGTCAATTGGACTGTCTCAGATTGGTGCAATGTCCTGTTCACGGACGAGACCAGATTTGCCCTGGAATCAGATGATAAGGGTGTAAGGGTCTGGATAGAATGAGGCACACGCAATCAGGCCAATAACATCATCAAACATCACTCATTCAGAGGTGGCAGCGCCATGGTGTGGCTTGGAATTTCAATGGGATATTGCACCGAGCTGTACATCTTTAAAGGCATTTCTGTGACAGCTGCGCAGTATCGGGATGAAGTGCTAGACCCCCATTGTGAGACTCTACTCTGCAGCAGTTGATCCTGATTTCCTCCTTATGGATGATAATGCCCGTCCTCATCAAACCAACATGTTGACGAGTACCTGGAAAGTGAGGGCATTTCTCGTATGGAGTGGCCAGCATATTCCCCGACCTTAATCCCATTGAAAACCTTTGGTATGCCCTCGGCCGTGCTGTATCTGCATGTTTACCTCCTCCAGCCAGTCTCAGAGAGTTGGAAACTGCCCTAATGGAGGAATGTCCATTGCTCGCATCTGCGATGGTTGATCACCTCATTGAAAGCATGGAAAATCGTTGTAAAGTTTGTGTGAAGGTCCAGGGTGGTCACATACCATATTAATGTAAGTTTTGTTTTGGTCACATACCATATTACTGTAAGTTTTGTATGGTTTGTTTTAGGGCTGAGCAGATACCACTTTGAACCGATACTGATGCTGATGCTGATACTTGAATAATTCCAAATTTAAAATAACAAAGGTTATTATTATGTGTGTGTATATAATTATTATTATTGCAGTTTATACGTATGCATTTCTGATGAGGGGTGATGAACCAAACGATGCTCTGTTGCAACGATGCATCTAAGCTTTACATTTTTTTTAAAGTGACAATCGATCAGATGTTTCAAATATTAGAGAAATATTAAGTGAAGCTAAGAGCAAGGCAATCGTGTAGTCGTTGTCGTCCTCTCCGCCAATGTTGAAAAATGAGATCATGCCTCTTCAACCTCCTGTAAAACTAAAGGATCACTCTTCCCAAACTAACATTAAATCATCTGTGAACACAAGAATAATTGGCGATTTACCAGCCCCGGTCACGATGTCTAAAACTAACAGTAAAGCTGTAATGTGAAACCCATCCGTCTCTTTTTTTGTCCTTTAACAAAGAGAATAATAATTAGTAAATGACATATAAGGGGAGAATAAAAACTTACCAGTCTCTTGCTTCTATATCAGGCAATTGACTTCAGTACAGTGATATTCCGAAGTGACTTTGCTTTCGATATATTTTCGGCAAATTATTTCTAAGAAAGATTAAATGCATAGTTCTATCGCTTGGCGTGGGAGGAAATTGAAACCCATCACTACACTTTCCAGAAACTAACTCCCGTCATCTGTAGTTCAAAGAAAATTATTCCTCTGCCGCGTTCCTTGTGCCGAAACACTCCTGCTGAAACCCAGTCGGGATAAACAAAGGGGAATTAGCCAAGGTATTTGAATTTCCAGGAAAATGTTAGGTACTATGTCCGAGACACGTCCACCACTTTCATAAGTGATGACCTTTTTGACTGTGGGAGGTCACTAAGGAGAGGGATGTCCGCAAACACCAAAGAAAATGGAAGGTTTACCAACAGGTGCATCGTTGGCTTTTGGGACCTCATTGGGGTTATTGTTACACGAGACTGCATCTGTATGAACAAAGCCTGGTAGACTTCGAAGAGAACTAAACAGAAGCATCGAACTCATATGGGGATAATTCCACTTTACGCTTCATTTGCAAGATACTTGGCCACAAGTCTTATCTGCGTACATATCTTTGTGAAAAACTAAATATGCTGACCAAGGCAGTAATTTATTTTATTAAAAACATAAACTAAACGTAACGTTTCAACCTTCTACCAAGGTCTTCTTCAGACTCTGTATCAAGTACAAAAGTAACAAGATACCAAAAATTGGACATTATATATACACACAAACATTACTCCCTCCAGACTATTAGAAAGTTGTTCTGGAACTTTCTAGCAGGTGGCTTTCCCTTGTCAACTGTACTTTCACCTAAAAGGCTAAACATATTTACTTCCATATAGAATGTGGTTGGGCTTTATATCTCACACTCTTTTTCCTTCATTTTTCTTCCTTCTCCTCTCCTCTTTCTCTCTTGTCCTTTCCAAGAAGGTGTTAGAAAGAGTGGAAAGGACAAGAGAGTCAGGGACTGAAGTTAAACAAAGAATGGAAGAAGGTGTTAGAAGGAGTGGAAAGGACAAGAGAGAAAGAGGAGAGGAGAAGGAAGAAAAATGAAGGAAAAAGAGTCTGAGATATAAAGCCCAACCACATTCTATATGGAAGTAAATATGTTTAGCCTTTTAGGTGAAAGTACAGTTGACAAGGGAAAGCTACCTGCTAGAAAGTTCCAGAACAACTTTCTAATAGTCTGGAGGGAGTAATGTTTGTGTATATATAATGCCCTATTTTTGTATCTTGTTAATTTTGTACTTGATACAGAGTCTAAAGAAGACCTTGCTAGAAAGTTGAAACGTTATGTTTAGTTTGTTTTTAATAAAATAAATTACTGCCTTGGTCAGCATATTTAGTTTTTCATAATCATGGAAACAAGGCTTAATGGTGTTATATCTTTATGTCACGCACTTGCTGTTCCCGGAAACTTGAGTACAGGTTCATTTAACAAATGCACAACTATTTTTCATTTTTCTTTCAAAACCAAAGGTAAGTTTGAAAGGTGAACGAAACTTTGAAATGGAAGAAGACAATTGGTTTTGGCTGTGCGTCTAGTGACTCAAAAACAATGGTATCGGCTAGTATCGGTTGAAAAGTATCAACCGATACATTTATTTGCCTTTAAACATCATTATGTTAATGACCCAAATGTGACGTTGTTATATAACTTATGGAAAGTAAATATTTTTTTTTCATCTTTGTACACAATTCTGTTTAATGCATAAACACATTTGCTACTTTTGGAAGCATGTTTATCAAGGTATTCAAATTTCAGATATTTTCTTTTCATAATTTTCGGACATTGATTTCGATAAAGTCAGTATTTTATGTGGGAGATAAATCATGCAGCTTTTGGCACAGAGCTTTTTATTCAGTTTTTTTCTGGTTGAATAACTTGAAAACAAGCTGGTAGTGATCAAACATGATGAGAATTATGGTGTGTAAATTATCAGTAATAACTGCAGAAAGTCTTTTGGAAATTGACCCTCATCAACTTTAGATTTGGTTTCTAAAAGGCTTGCTAATTGTTTTTTAATTGGATGATGCATGGTCAGTGCATTGAGTCCCATTGTTGCTGTTTTCTTGCTTTCTTGACTTAGAGCTGCTACTGGTTGCTTTCAGATAGCTCCCCCAATTGTCCTCATAGTTCTATGTAAATGTAGACAATTTTGGTGTTTCCACCAGTGATCAAACTTAGATAATTTGTACCAAGGGCAAGAATGGCAACGAATTTGCCCATATATTAACAAAAATTTTCATCTGCTTCAAGCAAAATCCGATGACTACATGTTGAAATGGACATCTGCATACCTAAAAATGTTAGTGCATTTTGGTATTACAATGTGTGTAACTGTTAACTAACTTGTCCAATAAACGACATGCTTTTCTTTCTTTTTAGCCTTTTGACCACAAGAAAACCCTTGCAACTTTCTATTATGCAGATACGGTAGGTTGTGTATTTTGTTAAAGTTATTTACTAGCTGGTAATTTTATTATAATGTTTTTGACTAGTTAATATAACAAAGTTTTATAATTGGCAAATAAGAAAGCTTATTAAATTATATTACTGGTGAGGTGTAATCATGTAACTTTATAATAGACTCTCAGAATCTATTGAATTACTCGTAGCAATTAAAGTTAAAATTTTGTAAACCAGGTAATTAATCTTTATCCTGACGTTGAACAAGTATCTTTTTTTGCAAAATCGGGTGAGAGTTCCATTTCTGAAGTGCATAATATGGCACATAGTAAATGATGTAAATAATATTACACGTACTTTGAGGCCTTTTTATTCTAAGCAAGTGTAATATAAATATCTGATGAAATACATAACACTTACCAAATTACACTATCGAAATATAGTGTCAGTGCAATAAAGAATTTAGATTTTTTATTTATTACTTAAACATTTACCATCATCAAACCCAATTGATTGTGGTAAATGACTGAATGTAAAGCATTCATATAATTGATTAGCGATGGAACAAATTTTGCAGTACTCATATCATTATAGTCCATTATTTTTATAAATAACCTGCAATTTGTTATTTATTAAATATGAAGGTATAAATCATTTACTCTGGTTTTGTAAAGAGAATGTTGAAATACAGTTTCTTGTGCATGTGTTTTAATATATAACTTAGGGCCTCCCCGATGGCGCAGTGGTAGCGTCGTCGCCTTGCAGTCAAGGGGTCCCGGGTTCGATACCCGGTGGAGGCACATGGCACAGTGGTTCGGATCCCACTTTAAACCGTAGGTCCAGTCCCGATTAGCCTTATTGTGCATAAAGTGGACTTAAAACACCAACTTAATATATAACTTCTTGAAGTCTCATTGATGCATACATTAATTAAGATGGTGAATGATCCAATTAGGTTTTTCATGAAACCTTTGCAACTTCAATGCAAATTTAGTTCTTTTCACACACATAAAAAAAGAAACCCACAATGTGAGCAGGGTTGCTACGCATCTGGAAAACAGAAATGTCAGGGAAATGCCAAGGAATTTTGCAGATTGTCTGGAATTTACGTGCATTTTGGAGTCTGCAAGAGAAAAAGTCCACTTCCACTTCTGGATTCTGTTCTTGTGATTCCACTCCCAAAAAAGATTTAGTTTAGAAACTTGATTCTTTCGTTCTTATGATTCTGTCCTGTGCAAAATTATGGTTCCTTCGAATTTCTGTAATATATTTTCACGTTTATAATACTGGATATTAGAAAGAATATTAAAGTAAAACTTGCAGTCCAGATATCTGATTGATAACTAAAGTATATTAACAATATGATCATTATTATTGGAAAGGTTGGTCAAGATGAGGTTATCGTCTATTATTTTATAGATATTAGTCTTGTTGGCATTTCCTATTGAATTCTTATATGCAACAACGATTTCTCCGGATGTTGTGTACTTATAAATGTAAGCAAGAAAAGCAACATTTTCTATGACACTCTAAATCCTCCAGAAAATGAAAAATTGTGTATGGTTTATGAACTTTTTCTGTTGTTTTTATATTTCTGTTATGGTGAAATAATGTACCTCTGTTACCATAGCCTGAAGGCTAGATGCACGTGATTGTAGCACTCAATATATTTGATGCCGATTGTAATTTTACATTTTACTCTTTGAATTTTCATGTGTTCTTGTGTGTGTAGAATGAAATTTGCTTTAAAAAAGTTGTGAAAGTGAATATTCATAATAATTAACGTATTATACAGGGTGTTACTAAAGTTCATTTCCAATGCTTAGGAGGTGATTCTACAAGTGAAAATAAACACAAAAGTTCATGTCGAAATGCCGAAAATGGCACCCATTTGGAGTTATTAAAGTGGGAAAAAGTGGGAAAATTATGTTTACAAGGAAATAGTGGCACAACGGCCAACCATATGAGTGCGGCGAAGGGCGTTCCACAAAGAAATGCAGCATGCTCTATTGAAATAAGCACATGACAGATGTGTGAAGTTGATGCGCAAGGGATTCCCCAAAAGAAGTGGATGAGTCTGTTGAAGTCATGCGGGTGGGGAAGGGTTTAGAGAGATGTGTTATCCACGGAAAGTGATATGTGGAGACTGACAACTAAGAAGAAAGCAAAAATCCGTAGTGGACATCACCATTACATAGAAAAACAAAGATGGTGGTGCTGTTGCGCTAGGTTGCATATGTGTTGACATGTTCACTGTGTGCAGAGTGGAGGTGCTGATGGAACCACATCACAGACGATGTTCAAACTGTCTCCCATTAACTTCCACGCAGAGATGACAACACCGAATCAACGATTGTCTAGTGCGAGCAAACAACCCCACGGTGTCTGCTATCGTCGCTGCTGCGACATTAATGCATGCAACGAGATCCTCGGCTGACACGACAGGTGTTTCGTATACGAGGCGTTTCATCTCTCCCCATAGAAGGAAGTCCAGGGGTGTTATGTCCTGCGATCTTGCTGGCCACGGCACAGGCCCACCCCTACCAATACACTGATTGTGGAAGAAGCCATTGAGGAAGTGACACATTTTTGTCGAAATGTGATGGTGCACCATCGTGTTGGAACCATAGTCCTCAGTGCCAAGGGCACGTCCTCCAACAGTTCAGGCACATCACGAAGAAATGCATGATATGTACCACCACACAGGCGAACAGGGGAAATGTATGGCCCTATCAAATGGTAATGCACTATCCCACACCACACATCAACCGCAAACCTGTGCTGATGGTGTGTCACGAGAATTGCATGTGGATTTGAAAAATCCCAAACGTAACTGTTTTTACTATTGAACACGCCCCTTTTGGTGAACATAGCTTCATCGGTCCACAACACCCTGTTCACAAAATTTGGGATAGTTTCCATGTGATGCAAAAACCATTGGCAAAACACCACACGTTGGTCAAAGTCCTGAGGTAAAAGATCTTGTACCTTTTGGAGTTTGAAAGGGTACATCCCCTCTTCGGATAGGATACCCCACACATTAACATGGGAGGTGTTGTGGGCACTGGCTATAGCGTGCATACTGGTGTTAGGACAATCCCTGACAGCATTTAACACCTCAACTTCACATATCTGCCATGTGCTTTTTTAATAGAGCATGCCACATTTATTTGTGGAACGCCCTTCGCCAGCAAGATCGCCGGACATCACTCCCCTGGACTTCTTTCTATGGGGAGAGATGAAACGCCTCGTATACGAAACACCTGTCGTGTCAGCCGAGGATCTTGTTGCACGCATTAATGTCGCAGCAGCGACTATAGCAGACACCGTGGGGTTGTTTGCTCGCACTAGACAATCGTTGATTCGGTGTTGTCATCTCTGCATGGAAGTTAATGGCAGACAGTTTGAACATCGTCTGTGATGTGGTTCCGTCAGCACCTCCACTCTGCACACAGTGAACATGTCAACACATATGCAACCTAGTGCATCAGCACCACCATCTTTGTTTTTCTATGTAATGGTGATGTCCACTACGGATTTTTGCTTTCTTCTTAGTTGTCAGTCTCCACATATCACTTTCCGTGGATAACACATCTCGCTAAACCCTTCCCTACCCCCATGATTTCAACAGACCCATTCGCTTCCTTTGGGGAATCCCTTGCGCATCAACTTCACACATCTGTCATGTGCTTTTTTGAATAGAGCATGCTGCATTTCTTTGTGGAATGCCCTTCGCCGCGGTCATATGGTTGGCCGTTGTGCCACTATTTCCTTGTAAACATAATTTTCCCACTTCAGTAACTCCAAATGGGTGCCGTTTTCGGCATTTCGTCACATGAACTTTTGTGTTTATTTTCACTTGTAGAATCACCTCCTAAGCATTGGAAACTAACTTTAGTAACACCCTGTATATTTAATTGAAAAACACAAAGTTCAAAGCAAAAATCATGATGATAAACATGTGTGGAAAATTTCATTTTTGGACTGGAAAACCTGGAAATATCAGGGAATTTCATAATAAAAAATCTAGCAACCCTGGTGAGGATACACACTGCAATGATCATATATGATGTTTTTCCAAAGTGTGCAGTATATTCCCCCACTATATTTTGTGATGGATATTATATGAAATGAAGTGCAAAACGTGAATATGCTCTTAAACATGATATTTAGATTGTTTACTTACTTCACTTTCCATGGTCAAAATTATTGTGTGAGTTATGCTAAATCTGAGAACATTTATTAATCCTGCTCTTAAATTTGGGATGGAAAATTTACTTCTGTACACAGGAATAAACTTAATAATATTCCAATAACCATGTGTTCTTAGAATGTAAATTTTTATTTTACAGTTTAAGAAAGCAGCACTATGTGTAGTTTTTAAATCAAATTTGGGATTTTATTCACCATTTTTGATCCCGAATGTGTCCAGTTTTTGTATCGAAATCTTGATCTCTTTTGCACATAACCCTATATCGTATGAGCAAAACTTTGTTTTCAATCCATCTGTATACTTTAATTCTGATTATCATTATGATTTATAAGCATGAGACACTCAGTTTATTTGCTTCTTTTGCAGCAAACCGTCAATCAAGCTATCTCTGTGGCAGTCAATACACAAAAGGAATGGGATAAAGTTCCTTTGAAGGAGAGATGCAACATATGGTTAAAGGCAGCTGATCTCATGGCAACCAAATATCGAATGGAGCTAAATGCAGCGTGCATGTTGGGACAGGCAAAGACAGTTGTTCAGGCTGAAATCGATTCTGCAGCTGAGCTGATTGATTTTTTCAGGTTAGAAGTAAAGTAGACTTTTCTGAAAAATATAAAGTAAGTGTGAAGGAAGTCCTGTGGATATTTTCAACACAGAGAACCACATATTGGGTTATGATTAAGGCTGATCTGATTCCAAGAATATTGTATCAGAAAGTATTGATATGAATTTAAATGTAATCACCAGACTGTCTGATATTTTTCCAAACTCCAGGTATTTTCCAGAGCCCTCAAGAAAGGCCTTTCAACACTTTCATAGATGGTAATGATCCTGGAAATAATGCTTAATTTTAATTAATATTGAACAAACATTGAGTGGAGAAAGTCGATGTAATAAGTGATCCTCTCATTTCATTTCTTTATTTGTCCATCACAGGACTGGAGTCTTATTTATGCTGAACATAATGTACACAAAGATAATAATATACACAAATGTTAACATGTTCGTGGCGACATGAATACATACAAGTGTTCTTGGAAGATCAAACATATTGAAGTCAGCATTTATCTTCCAACGTTTTGATGGCATACATTGTTCATTCTTTGGCATTGCTCAGGCCCATACCCAGGGCCATGCCCCCCCTCGAGCTGCCATGAAATATTTTGATGCAAACCTACAAAAATAACATGGATAATTTTTAAGATTTTGCAAGAATTTAGATTTTCTTCTTGTATAAATGAATAATGGGATTGTCTCTGGATAGAGGCAGCAGTTTACTATATTTAGTAATTTTAGTTTGATAACCATTTATGCAAAGCTACTAGATGTTTCAATTTGGTCGGGACAGTTCACCGTATTTACTCCCTGTCTTGACCTTTTTCAAACTGCAGCCTTGATGAGAGAATGTCCTCTTTTTGTGGTTAACTCACATTCAGACATGTTCTTCATTATAAGGATAATTCCATAGCGTTGGTGGTCACATTCAGGGTACGAATTCCCATGGTTGGAAGGGGATCTCCCACCTTCCCACCAATGATCTTGTTCTATTAAAATTTTCCCCCATTAAAATTTTCTGAGGGTAAGAGTTTGTGCTATAACAACAAAGATACTTTACTAAGAATAACAACATAAACACATACAAATAAGGAAAAGGTATTATGTGTGTGATGTTTTAAAAATGTAGAAAAATAATAATTTTTGTTGGTTAAATATGCAAATTATATGCATTCACAAACATTAAACCTTAATGCAATTAAAAACTATAATTTTCAGATTCATTTTGTTATTCACATGGAGTAGGGCTAATTTTCATGGAATGCTGAAATAATAATTACAGATGACATTTTATGTGTGTGCAAACATGAAGAAATCATAGCCAACTTGATACCCTAAAATTATATTTACTGAGGAAAAATCCAATGAAGGTGTGTTGAACTTTCTGGATCTTGGGATAAAAATAGATTTTAGTTTTCGCACAAACCATTAAGCATAGACACCTACCTGCACAAAGAATCTTGAGAATAAATAAACAATCTTCGACATGACTTTGTTCTGAGGTACCATGTTTATGTAACAACCAATCGAACTACGGAAGGTTTAAAAAAGTACTACACAAAATATGAGATGATGAACATTGTTAGTAAAGCAGAAAAGAATGTCAACTGTGAGAGTGGAAAAAGAGAACAATGGAAGGATGGGTAAAAGATAATTTTATCAGTGCTATATTATTTTTCTGCTAGTTTCACAGTCAGCAAATGTTTGATTCAAATGTTCAGTGCATTAGGATCAAATGAAAACCTTATAGGATAGACTGTAGACAGGACAAATTTATATGAGGTATCAACTGATATTTACAAAACAACCTCAAGGATATGAAATCAGCTTCAAAATTCTATTTTTGTCATTTTAAAGATTACACCTCCTCCACACCCTTTCAACAGTGAAAATCAGTGGTTTCTTGACCTCTGAAAGCCTAAAGCATACAGAAATTCTCCGGCAAATGAAAATTATATGTATATCTGTCCATGCTTATCATACAAATGGAGGAGGAAGTTCAACAATAGCCTAAGTCACAGGCAGATTGATGGAAAGTCCATCTCAGTGGCTCATATATGCATTCCAAAGATTCTTCTTCTTTACATACAACCTCTGTGCCAGAGTGGTTATCTCAGTCTGCTACGTTGCCAGGATCCCTGGGCATTGGGTGTTCTTTGTGAGTGTCCCTTCATTATATCATCACTCATCCTCTTCTTCAAGATTAGCCAAAATTAGACATAAACCGTATAAATCTGTCTTCTTGATATACAGGCAGTAACTCAAGATTTGAAAATGTATCTAGATCAGCAATGGGTATTTGCTAAAATGCAGCAAACTTGTGCGTACATGCAGAAATTGCTAAATATACCAAATCAAATTAAGATTTTTGTTTGACTCCCTTGTATTTCTAGGATTTAACAGATACTGTAAAATGATACAAATATTGCCATATTTGCCAGGGTATAAGATGCACTTTTTCCCTTTAAAAATGGGTCTGAAAACAGGGTGCATCTTACGCCGATACTCAGTTTTTGATTACCTTCAAGGAAGAGGCCTAGCATTTCACAAACTAAAACTGTGAAAACTAACGCAGTTGTTAAATCATTTTAGAAGTGTGATATTAGTAATGCACTGGATGGTACCAGAGGATAATTTGTTGCATGAGGACTGAGATTTTGATTTAGAAAAGATTTAGCTCTGGAGATGAATGTCTTGAGTTTTGACAAAGAAGATTAAAATGTGTTCTTTCCTAGTTACATTACTCAAGTTATTTGTTGAAAGTAGACATACACACACGTTAATTTATATTTGAAATACTGTAAACTAATTGAAGGGCTTGGGTGTAAAACATGGTGACATTTTGGTAATTTCTGAGTTCACTAAGAAAAAATGTTATTAGAAGCTATTTCACTAAGAAAAAATGTTATTAGAAGCTATACTGTAGATAAATTTTCGTGTTCTGTTTATCAATTTCGCAAGGCTTCGCTGAGTCCAATGCAAATTGTGTGACATGGCAATTTTACTCGAAAATTGAAGGATGGCACATTTTACTTTGTAACTCAAAAATTACCAAAATGTCACTTACCATGTTTTACACCCTTCAATTATAATATTCAGTGATAATGCTTTTTGCATCTTATATGCCCAAATATGGTAATGGTTTTTCTCCAATCTAACATACTTAATGCATTCCAGGTTCAATGCCTTTTTCGCCAAAGAATTGACCAAATATCAGCCAATTAGTACAGAACCTTCTAAAACGAAGAATTCTCAGAGGTACAGAGGTATTGAAGGATTCATTGCTGCTGTTTCTCCTTTTAACTTCACAGCTATTGGTGGAAATCTGTCCTATACACCAGCATTAATGGTAAGGTTTTGCACTTGCAGTCTGTGTTATATAATAATGCATATTTGCATTTTTTTTTTAGAAAGATTCTAACTAGATGTAGTAACTTCATTCTGTGCTGGTTTTGAATTACGGATTCAGTCTTTCTATGCAAGCAATGTGATATTGCAAAAATATTTAATTCATGTACATTCTGTCAAATAAATACCAGGAATTGTTCAATAAAACTCAAAATATTGGTTTAATCATCCAAATTTATTTTATCACCTTCAAAATAGGCTCCATTTGATGCGATACACTTATGCCAACGAATAATCCAGTTGTCGAAACACTTCTTATAGGCACTTCCCGGTATGGCCTTCAGCTCCTTCTACGAATTTTGTTTTACGACTTCAAAGGACTTAAAACGTCTTCTACGAAGTGGGAATTTGAGTTTAGGGAACAAAAAAAAATCACATAGGGCAGGGCCATATCTCGCAAATACGGTGCTTCATCGATGACATTCATTGAGTATTTGGTGAAAAATTCGTGTACAAGGATCGTTGTGTAGGATGGTGCATTATCGTGGTGCACAATCCAAGAATTGTTCTTCCACAAATATGGCCTTTTCCGGCAAACATTCCCTCTCAAAAGCCTCATAATGCCTAGATAATTATGGCCATTGACTGTTTGCCCCTCCGGAAGGAATTCTGAGTCAAACAAAACAGTCAGCATGACTTTGATTTTCTAGTGACTTTGATGTGGTTTTTCTTTTTTTTTTTCAGTTTCGGCTCATTATCAAAGTGCCATTCCGAAGTTTGTTGGCTGGTTTGCATGTCAAACTCATAAACCCACGTCTTGTTGCCCGTTATGATGCATTTCATGAATGTAGGGTCCCAATTGGCACATTCAAGCATGTCTTCAGCAACCTGTTTGCAGTGCTCTTCTTGAAGAAAATTAGCTCCTTCGGAACAAGCTGTGCCATGACACATCTCATGCCCAAAACATAAACTAAAATGATGCAAACAGATGTATGAGACATGTCCAGATCCTGATCCTGAGCCATCTCCCTTAAGCTTGAATGATGAATTTCCATCACCATTTCCTTCACTTTGTCAATGTTTTTGTCAGTCGAAGACGTTGAAATCAACCAGAACAAGGCAAGTTTTCAACCACTTCTCATCCTTCTTTGAATGCTTTGTACCACTCGTATGCTCGTGTTTTCAATAAAGTTGACTCGCCGTAGGCCTTTTCCAACATTTTCAATGCTTCAGCACAAGAAATTTCATTGACAACACAAAATTTGATGTGAACTCTTTTTTGTGATATTTTTATCCCTTACAAAATAGTAGAGCACACTTGAGGTCGACTAACTTAACCAACAACTGTAAACAAACTGGTTGACAGAGCACGCCAAAACTTTACATGACAATTAGGTACATTGGTACCATCTTACAGCAAAAAAAAAAAAAAAAAAAAAAAATCATTCCTTTTACAAGGGCTTTTTAAATGAACAGTTCCCAGTATTTATTTGAGAGAATGTATATGTATTCATTTTTCTGAGAAAGAGTCTTGGTTTATCGTTCATTACATAAAATGAAACATGTTTCCTATGAATATATTTAGTCATTCAAAAGTGATTGGCATTCTCCCCATAACTTTCGGAATGTAGCAGTTTGAAATGTGTTCTAAGTATGTGTGGATGTGTGTATGTGTGTGAAGGTAAGCTATAGTGTCATGTATTGCCACCAGATAATAATGTTTGATTGCACAGGAAGAACAGTACTGCGTTATTCGTTAAGGTGTGCACGTGTGTTTGTGGACAAACCGAGAAAACATGGAACCAGATATCATGGGCAACGATGGACAGTGGAGGAATGCAGTGACGGGTTCGGACATCCACAAGTGGTTATCAGCCAGATGTGGGAACACAATGAAAGAGAAGGTGCATGGTGAGAACTTCACCTCCAATGAAGTGCTTCAGTTGGCTGTCCACAAGTGGTGCTGGGATACCCCCAAACAGTAGTTTGCTGCAGCAATACAAAAACTGCCGGAACGATGACAGAGTACATAGGCATTGCCAGGAATACCTCCATAATGCATACTCAGTTTGTTTAAAGTGGATTTTTAGTGTGAAGAAAAAAACTGTAGTGTGAATCATTATTTATTAAGTAACCTCAAAATGTGATAGCAATAGTAATCATATAAATGCTAGCCTAGTAGATCAAAGCCCATGACCAGCAACAGGAGCCATAAGATCAATAATACTACAGGAATAATTAGATGATTTCAGTTACAAAACAGCCTACTACTAATTATAGGAATAATCTCCATAATTTTAACAAAATGATGACGAGACATTTCAGTCATCCAATTAATTAAACAAACTACTGTTCCTCACATGCAAAAGTTCTGTTTTTTTGTGCTCTTATTTTTCTTATGACCATTTAAGTACTGAGTATTCATTAACGAAAAAGAGATATCTATGCTGACATTTTGGTAGTTTTTTTTTGCTTCTAGACTGGTACCCTATTGAACAAACTTTGATTACAATTTCCAAAATAACATTTGTCTATCTTGGGTAAAGGTAACGTGATCATTGTTAACTGTCATTGATTTTTAACTTCCATGTGTTTTCTGAACAAAGAAATTGTAGATGTTTATGTACCAATTAATTTCTGTGTTTATAAACAGGGTAATGGTGTATTGTGGAAACCATCAGACACTGCCCTCTACTCAAATTACATTATCTACAAAGCAGCGACAGAAGCTGGAGTACCTCCTGGCGTAGTTAACTTCGTTCCCGCTGATGGACCAGTTTTCGGTGATGCCATTACTGCTTCTCCATATCTTGCAGCTATCAACTTCACAGGCTCTGTACCGTAAGCTTAATTACAAGAAATTAATTTTTCTGGTCTGAAAAACATCATACTAGAGAAGTGGCATACACAAGAGGGGGGGGGGTTATGGGGTTTAACCCCCCCTTGAGCTTGTGAAATATAATGAAAAATGCTGTGGAAAAAAATTTAAATGGCCAATTTACCACAGTCAAAGATCTGGGACAATACTATTACTATTACTACATCTACTACTACTACTACTACACTAATAATAATAATAATAATTTGAATTATTATTTCCATGTAGCATGGAGAAAAGCACAGCATTCCAAGCACACGCGTCTTTCAGAGTGATGCCTTGAAAATAAGCACAAGTTCTTGAAAGTGAAATATGAGGGTAACTATGATTTAAAAGAGAAATAAAATGTTTTGTATTTCAGTTGCAACAATGTTCAATTCTCTGGCATACGCAGTTTTTTTTTTGGGGGGGGGAGGGGCCGGAATAGTAAATGTGGATAACACATGGCTTCGTTTTGGAGGGCAGGATGCATAATAAAATATTTCGTATTTTTGGAGCTTTTCAGTCTATTAAAATTGTATTCAAAGACAAAAATGGTAATCGGGACTCACTTTAAAAGAGGTTTCGTATTTACACATTTTGATTTTTTAAAGTTCTTAACGGATTTTTATTTGAAAATTCTGATTTTCTCAAAATTTTGATAGGGGCTGTAGCATCATCGGTAGAGGTATGCATATTTCGTTTTTGACAAAAAGAGAACAAAATTGAAATAACACATTGCAATGTTAATTTTTAAGGTTTCTGAAAGGTGTGAGGTGCATTTTCCTACCCTGTTTTGTCACGAAATGATGCGAAATGAACTGCAAAATGCGAAAAGACTCTTAAACACGAAATTTACCGTTTATATACCGACGCGACACTTTCTGAAGTCTGAAGTATTCTGTGTGTTATGCAATTCAAGGAAAATTGATTAATTTTGCTGTAAATATTTGAAAAGCAAAAATGGACTCCTCTATACAGGAATAAACTTAATGTTCTGGTAATGATTTAATGTGCTATTAGAAGGGATATGTTTATTTTGTGTAATAGTGCGATTATATTCACATTTTTAAAACCAAAATGTAATTTTATATACCGCTTTTTCACCGCTTTAACAGCGAAATTTCATTTCATTTACAGCTTTTGAACCCGAAATTGACTCTGTTTTTATACTGAAATTTTGCTTTTTTATTTACCAAAAGTATGTGCCTCTAACCATCGGCCATGCCTCTACGTACGCCAGTGTTCAACGAACATGTATTTTTTTTGTGTGTACAATGAGAATTAACTAAAGAAAGTTCTTGGTTTGTTGTTAGAGGCTAATGTATAGACAAAGGCTAGGCGGACAAGAATACAGTCACCAGTCTGCCTTCCCATTGTATTATTTACTGCAGCACGTTTGAATGTCTCTTTAAAATGTCTCACCTTGTTGACTAGACAATTATTCAAACAACAATAAGCTTAACTATTGGAAACTGTTTTGTTGGTAAGAACAGTGAGACAATCCAGATGTGAATTATCGGGGACATTTATGAGGGGAAGAAGCCGGAAAAAATCCAACCAATTTTGGGAATCGAATCCGGATCTCCCGCGTGATTGTCAGATGCTCTACCGACCAGACCACCGCAGCTTCTTGGATGAGTTCCATACTTTAATTATTTCAATTTATTTTAATATATTTTCTTGTTTTATGGATTTTCTTCACCCTTAAAATGTCTCACCTTGTTGACCAGACAAAAATAAAAACAAAAAAATGCTCCCAGGATTTGATAAAAATTGAATGATTAAAAAGTAATTTCTTTCTATTGTTTTCATAAATGGTGTATTTATGTAGATCTCTACTACATAATAGTAGTAGTGGTATTAGTAGTATTATTAGTAGTAATTCAGCTAATTTATTAATTATAAGTATTATTAATTAATTGTGATTATTATTATTATTTAATTAAAGTATAATAAATCAAAGGTAATGTGAATTTGGAGAAAGTTTTAGAAATAACCCCCCCCCCCCCTTGACGAAATCCTGCGTACGCTCCTGTACTAGAGTGAGTCATAAATTTGTAGCATTTTGCAGTGCGTAGGTGAGTAGTCCCCAAATAGGGATTAAATTACAATACAGCAGAATGAGTAATGGTCGAAACAGAGTTGCATGTCCACGTTAGACATCCAGGTGTAACAGCCAACACCATTGGTCTTAACAGTTGAGATGAGAATGGCTGTAGCGAAGATTATCTGTGGTGTAGTAGATGAAGTGACAGTGCACTTGGCAACAGCAATGCTTCAGGTTTTGATATGGGGTGGATTTCTGGTAACCAACACACAAATGATCAGCATAGGAGTTCCATGCACCTTAACCTTTAAAAAGCCCGAGTCGGTTTTCGAAAGTAACCCCTCTCTTGCCGCAGCCTTTGCATGCGATTTTTAAATTTTTACACTTATTTCAGAAAAACGTTATATCTCTTGAGACTATTTGAGCAATCTTCTTCGGATAACGTTTGTTTGAAAGCAAAAACATCGGAGCATGCGACTACAATTCAGAAAGCCCAAGTGAGGAAAACGGGGTTGGGAGGGGCCAAGTCCTCAATTTTCAATGGAAAAAATAATTCTGGTGTTCACCTCCCTCTTCTCCCGTTATTTTGGAAAAAGGGCGCAAAATGTTGCATTATTTTCAAAGAATAGACCTTTTGCAACAAAGTGAAACTTGTTTCAAGTCTCTAGTTCTCATACAGGCTGAAATATGATGCAATATGTACAATCCTGCATTTTGGCAAAAATGGCTAATTTGCATATTAGAGAATAAATTAGTATATCTCGAAGACTATTTGAGCAATCTACTTCGGATAACTTTTGTTTGAAAGCAAGAACATCGTAGCAGACAACCGTGTACAATTCAGAAAGCCCAAGTGAGAAAAACTGGGTTGGGAGGGGCCAAGTCCCCAAATTTTAAAAAAAAGTCTGGCTTTCACCCCCTCTTCTCCCGTTATTTTGGAAAAAAGGCGCAAACTTTTGCATTGTTTTCAAAGACTAGACCTTTTGCAACAAAGTGAAACTTGTTTCAAGTCCCTATTTCTGTAACAGGCTGAAGTATGATGCAATATGTACAATCCTGCATTTTGGCTAAAAATAGCTAATTTGCATATTAGAGAAAGGGGGGAGGGGTGGGTTTTCTTCCACATGACATTTCAAAGTCTTATCTCAACATCTGTCAGCATTTACAACCTCACATACAAGTATGAAGGTCCTAAAAGCACTTGAATGTTGTAATCAGCAGCATGGGTCATATATGACCCATTGGCTGTTTTTGCCTATACTTTCTGGGTCATATATGACCCATTGGCTATTTAAATGTTAAACCATCCACTTCCACCAGCCAGGTTTTCACCCCAGGCAACCTCAAGTGGTTCCCAATCAGTTGACACACACTGTTGAAAATTGTCGCAAAATCTACATTATGACAGCCCCATGTCACCCATCAAAATTCAGAACTTGATTGCCCTTGAAATTCCTACCACACCCTTCCTGTAACCAGGACCTTATACTATCTGATTTGCACATGTTTCAATCCACATTCACTCCTTGAGTGGTAGGCAGTAGGGATGGCCAAACGGATCCAGATCAGTTTGGATCCAAAAGTTCCGAATCTGAAATACCGGATCTGAAAGTTTCGGATCTGGATCCGGATCTGATAGTTTCGGATCTGGATCCAATAGTTCCGGATCTGGATCCGGATCCGAAAGTTCTGGATCCAAAAATCTGGATCTGATAGTTTCGTATCTCAATCCCATTATAATATTACCACACCTTAAAAGGTATTATGATCTTCTATTACAAAGAAATTTTTCATTTGTTAGTCCTACAAGATTTTTTTTCAAGTATTGTTCCTAAAATAATTTGCTACTCATCGGCTAACACACTTGTGCACAAAAATAATCTTACTTGTTTAACATAAAATGTCAGAGGTGATTTTGTAAATGCCATTGAAACGAATATGTATTCATTCGAATGTATTGGAAATGGAAACACACATAAATGTGAGACATTCCATTCCAGGATGAAACCTTTAACACATTTAACAAGATAGAAATGTTATACAAAAACTATACAATTGTTCTATAGTTGCAGTTTTAAAAATTAAAATAAAACATTATAATATATGCAGTGTTATATAATTACAAATTGTAAGACTAACAAGGGAGGTTATCCAAGTGTCCCCCTCCAATTTCCATAAAACTTGGCAGGTGTATAGAGGGGCCCAAAGGAAGAAATACGTGTTTCTTTTTGTTTCAGCTAAAAAACTGCTTTAGGGGGCAAAACCCCCTCAATGTCGAGATGAGGACAAATTGAAGTGAGGATCTGACCCCTGCGTCCCCCTCCGATTTCCATGAAACTTGGCAGGTGTATAAAGGGGCCCAAAGGAAGAGATATGTGTTTTTTGTTTCAGCTAAAAAAACTGTTTTAGGGCAAACCCCCTTCAAATGTCAAAATGAGGACAAATTGAAGTGGGCATTTAAGCCCTGTGTCCCCCTCCGATTTTCATGAAACTTGGCAGGTGTATAGAGGGGCCCAAAGGAAGACATACGTGTTTTTTTGCTTTGGCTAAAAAACTGTTTTAGGGGGCAAAACCCATCTCAAATGTCAAGATGAGGACAAATTGACGTGCGGATCTGACCCCTTTGTCCCCCTCCGATTTCCATGAAATTGGCAGGTGTATAGAGGGACCCTATGCCCCCTGTTTCCTCCTATGCCATATTTACGTGGTTTCGGGGTCAGATCCCCACTTCAATTTCTCCTCATCTTGACATTTGAGCGGGGGCGGGGGTTGCCCCCTAAATCTGTTATTTAGCTGAAACACAAAAACATGTACTACTTCCTTTGGGCCCATCTATACAACTGCCAAATTTCAATTTCATGGAAATCGAAGGGGGACACTTAGATAACCTCCCTTGTAAGTGTATTAATTAAAAATCGCGCACTATAAATAATTATATAGCAGGTAACAATATGTTAAAAACACATTCTTACTTTCCAAAGAAGCGCTCATGTGGGATGGCCAAACGGATCCGGATTTCGGATCCACCAGGATCCGGATCTGGCCATCCCTAATAGGCAGGTGAGGGCATGGTGAATGGACTTTGATTGTCTATACTTTTTAGAATATCTGTATCTTGTCAAAGTGATAGAGGGATGAACATAGTACCTAAAAATGCCACGACTTTATGACATATCTTGATATATTGTAAAAAAAAGGAAGAAAGTGATTGTTCATATTTACATGATGTTGCCTGTGTTTTTTATACAATGTAAAAAGTTATTGTTCTTAGCATAATTGCCTATGCCATGAAGGAAATATTTAAAACTTGCTGTTAAAATTTGAATGACAAATATTGTTATTTTCTGCTTAGCCCTAGCCTAAGTGATTGATTCAAGCTGACAATCTCTTCTACACATTTATTTTTTTAATAACATGATTTTTTTGAGTGCACTTATATTGTTTTCTTTGTAAACCACAGGACCTTTCAGAGGCTGTGGAAGCAAGTAGGAGCGAACATCGGTATATACAAAAATTTCCCTCGACTGATCGGTGAATGTGGAGGCAAGAATTTCCACCTGATTCATCCATCTGCAGATATAGAGTCGGTCGCTGCAGGAACAATTAGGGCTGCTTTTGAATTCTGTGGGCAGAAATGTTCAGCATGCTCAAGGATGTTCGTACCAAAGTCAGTGTGGCCTAAGGTAAATTGGTATTATTATTAGAAGGATTAGGAACATTTAAGTTAGAATATAATACTTAAATTTTCTTTTGAGAGTAACTTTGATTCTGGTAAACCTTTGTTCCAGTTAGTGTGGAACTAGCACAGAAATGTGTATCTAGGAAAATTATTTAACAATTTGTTTCATTCAAATCGGAAAGGTCTGGAAAATTTTCTAATTGAAAGACAAAAAGTTGCTTCATAGTCACGGATTACGGATTTGCTCCCAGGTTTTTTTTTTACTGATAGATACTTGGTCTAATGTGACAAATATGTAATATTAGACTTGCCCAACACATATGTTGAATGTTACAAATATTTGAAAAATTGAAGATTTTCAGAAGTTGGGTGGACGAACGAATGCACCATATGACACAAAATATGCAACATTAGAAAGTAATTTTGTGATGAAAAATCACTCCACTTTGGGTAATTCTTTGATAGGGAATCCCAGGTTTTACCACAATGAAAATTATTACACAACATAATCAATATATGTTCAACACAATATTAAAAAATTAGAAAGGCAATGTTGTTCATAATAAGAACATCACATGTTTCAGTATTCAATGTATGAACTATTGTTTTAAGTGGCACAGAGTTTAATTTTTGAAAAAGACCCTAAACACGCACACAAATTACCACTAATATGAGTACACATAACATATAACTTTATAAAGTTGAGGCCAGTGATGAATTGCAGGGACAATATTTTGGAACCATTGGAGAAGAAGTTGAAAAAGGTAATTGAAGTGTTAGTGAGAGAACAAGAAAGCAGAGCCGTGAAAAACAGTGAGCAGGTGGTGGACCTTATAAAAGGTCTGAAGGAGTCTGGGGATAAAATCACAATGTTTAGCCTAGACGTGAGAAGCATGTTCCCGAGCATCAAAAGGGGACACGTAGTGGATATAGTGAGGAAGAAAGTGGGGAAAAGCATTATAGGAGAATGGGATAGTGAGAGAGTGGTACAAGCGCTGGAAACCATTTGGGACAATGGCTACAGCAGAGTGGGGAGTAAAATCATCAAGATTAGTGAAGGTCTGAATATAGGCTCTTGCTTGAGCCCTGTGCTGGCGGAATTAGTTATGAATGAATGGGAGAAGGAAGTGATAGTGAAAGGAGGAGATAAGTTAAGTCTGTTTTGTAGATATGTGGATGATTGTTTTGGGATATGGAAGGGAACAAAAAGGCAGCTGAGTAAGCTTGTTAAAGATGTAGAAGATGAGAAAGCAGGGATATTCCTTGAGCTTGAAACGGAACAGGAAGGAACATTAAATTTCTTGGATATTGAGATGAAAAAGAAGAGAGGAATGGGGATTGTGGCTACATGGTATCAAAAGAAGTGTTCGGCAGGAGTGTTCTGCCACAAAAGAAGTGATGTGGGTGATGGAACTAAACGTAATTTTATAAGGAATATGGAAGACTGAATAAAGAAGATATGCACAGAGAAAGGGGAAGAAGAAACCAAGATTAATAGCCTGTGGGAACAACTAGAAGAGAATGGCTATGAAAAGAAAGACAGACACACAACATCAACAGAAGAAGGAAAGAGATAAAAGAGAGAGGACTGGAAGAGAAGGAAGAAAAAGAAAAAGAGAGATGGTTTGGTATAAGAAATATGGGCGATGCCACAGAGAAGATATGCAAAGTGCTGAGGAAAGTAGGTATAAGAACTTACAGGAAGGGAGGACGCACTATTTTATGTATAGCCAGCAAGAAGTAGGAAGAAAAGAGAGAGGAAGAAGAGGAAGGGGTTATCTACGAGGTGAAGTGCAGAGGATGTGAAAGTGTATATATAGGGGAAACGAAGAAGAGACTTAAAGACAGGTTAAAGCAACACATGGATGATGTGAGATTGAAGAGAGACAGGAATGCCATATTCAAACACACTAGAGAAACAGGACATGAAGTTGAATGGGATTCGGCTAGGCAAATAGGAAAAGAGAAGAGAGAACTAGTGAGAAAATGGAAGGAGGCCAAAGAAATTGAGAAGAAAGGAGAAGACATCATGAATTGGAATGGAGGACTCAAGATAAACAAGGAATGGAAGAGTGTGTTAGAGAAAGTTGAAAGGATGAAGAAAAGGAATGAAGGAAGAAAAAAGAAGTATGAAGAAGGAAGAAAGAAGAGAAAAGAAGAAGACCAGAGGAGGAGGTATTCATCCATAACCAAAAAGGCAGGAGGGGTGGGGGAGTGGTAAGCAGGTGGTTCTAGACTCTTGCTAATCTTGACCTGCCAATCACCTGTCAGTGTAGTAGACCCATTAGTCAACAACTGTCAGGAGGTGATATGTTTAATTCCTTTGGAGAAATCTTCTTAGATAAGGACTGTCAACTTGATTTGTTGTTGTGTGGCTTGTGACCCTGCTATGTGTATGTAATCTTTCTGTGTGTAGTATATTTCATCATTTTAGTTTAGTTCTTCATCTGAGGAAGACCCTGATACAGGGTGGAAACCTTACGTGTTAAGTTTTTTTTTTATCTTAATAAACTGCCTTGGTCAGCAACTTATTGGATTTAATATGGAAACAAGGCTTAATTATATTTTAATTTTGAAGAAAAATCAAAGTTTAGGTTTTTCTTTAGTAGGAAAGTAATGTCATATCAGAGCTATATTTGGCAGAAAATATTTGAGCTCTGTTACTGTTTTCCTATTTTATTTATAGCTCTTTGGAAATGCTTGTTTTTCTTTTCTTTTTTTTCAAAATTTGAGCCCCTATATCTGTGTTTGGGGACCTAATTGAAATTTTATATTTATAGCATAAAGCGTACTCTATGAGAGGTATCTGTAAAAATATATATATGAATGGCTTAACCTGAGTCACTTTTGCACAATTCTGAGAAAAACAAGAAAAATCGTATAATATTGAGAGTGTAAGAAAGAAATGTGCTGTTGTTGGCTCAAATTTTTAGCATAATGAATAGTTAATTTTGCAACCCTCAATGCGCCCTCCTGCAGTATGCTGCTAGAGACAGAGGAGATGAAAAAGTTGTGACTCCGATACCTCAAAAATGTGACTCAGGTCCCTTTCTGCAATAAGCCATTCATATATATATATAATCATATAACACTGTCCAACAATGGTTTTGTTAAAAGTAAAATTTCAACGGTTCTTTATGTTTTGCCACCTGCTGATTCCGAAAATGAAGTCAGAAATTGTCAATCTCCCACCATTTTATTGTAACAATAAAAATATAATTCTCCATTATTATTGCAGCATGCAGTCTATAATAAGCTGATTGGAAGGCAATATTTTAAATATTTTTATGTCTTTGCTCCAACAATACACTAGTAACTTTAGGCCATTGATGTCTGCATGAATGTAGTGAATTGCATAATGATCCTGATTTTGTGGGGAGTGTTTCAACAACTGAACCTCACTTAATAACTGAAGAGGATCTTAGTGATTTAGGTTGAGATCTAGAGTTAAGTAAGGGTAAAGCAGAACTGCTTGCATCGCGATTAAAAGGATGGCATTTATTGGAGTGTGACACTAGAGTTACTTTTTCCGGCAACGCCAAAAATGCTTTGTAGATATGTATGCTGAAGATAAGGACCTTGTTTTCTGTTGTAACATCGATGGTCTATTAGAGTGACTAGATATTGTCCATAAAAGTGAAGAATGGAGTTTGTTTTTAGACTCTTGGAAAACAAGTTTGAAAGGAGTTGTACTGTACAATGGAAATAAATATCCAAGCATTCCCATAGCATATTCCTGGGGCATGAAGGAAAGTTATGAAAACATGACACTGTTAACAAATATCCAGTACTGTAAATTCTCTTGGCAGATATGTGGAGATTTAAAAGTTATTGCTATACTCTTAGGATTGCAACTAGGTTACACCAAATTTTGCTGTTTCCTGTGTAAATAGGACAGCAGAGATAGAAAAAATCATTATGTTAAAAAGAACTGCCCGAAGAGAGAGTCACTCATCGCAGGACAGGAGAATGTTGTTCATCCACCACTTGTAAGTACAGACAAAAATCTTACTGCCTCCTCTCCACATAAAGCTTGGTCTGATGAAGAATTTTGTAAAAGGAATGGACCGTGAGGGTAGTGGATTTATGTTCCTGAAAGAGAAGTTTCCGCAAATTACTGAGGCGAAACTAAAAGAGGCAATATTTGTTGGCCCTCAAATCAGGAAACTAATGAAAGATAATGGTTTTGAAAAGAGCCTAAATGAGCTGGAATTGGCTGCTTGGCAATCTTTGAAGGAAGTAAGCATAAATATCCTCCGAAACTACAAGTCAGAAAATTACAGAGAACTTGTCAGTAATTTGATTCAGAACTATCATGCTCTGGAGAGTAATATGTCTCTGAAGATACACTTTTCAAGACTCCCACCTCGATTTCTTCCTGCAAAACCTTGGGACAATGAGCGAGGAACATGGAGAACGTTTCCACCAGGAAATTGGTGAAATGGAAAGGCGCTACCAGGGAAAATGGACTCCAAATATGTTGGCAGATTATTGCTGGACACTAAAAGTGATGTTCCTCAGGCAAAGTGCAGCCGAAAATCAAGTTCGAAGACATTCTAGATATGCCATTGTAAAAAATATTGCATCGTATCACTATAAAGCTATATAAGATTTGTATGTACCTGATATTTTGCATGTACCCTGTTACTCAAATTTCATGGGTGATGGAAAAATTCTGTAATTAGATTTGAAACCAGCACATCAAATTCAATTAGAATCACCCACAACTTATCTTTTAACAGACAACAACTTCAATTTTGTTGGACAGTGTAATCGAAAGTGATATTCCATGGATAGCAGGAGGAATTTGGGCAAAGAAAGTAAATTTGTGTTATTGGTTACAAATAAATATTTACTTTTAATGAACTATCATAAAATTAAAATTATTGTATTCATTAATTACATCATGCAAATGGCATAGTAAGCCCGTTAGTCCGTAAGGGCTCAATTTTTTTAAAAAAGTGAGAAACTAACATTTTCAAAAAGCTATAACTAAAAGAGAAAGTCAGTAGCAGAGCTCAAATATTTTCTGCCAAAACTTTGGATGTACAGTAGGCGCCCTCTTGTTCGGCCACCTCTGGACCGAACTGTAGGCCAAACTAAAAAATGGCCAAACGAACCGAAGTTATGAAAAGAAGACCAATAAATCCTATAAACGGTATGGCCATACATTAAAATTAGTTATATGGTACTTTAAACCACTCTCAATGTATTTTCTATTTTTGCGCCAGTCATTAACTGGACTTTTACAGACTTTAAGATCGTTACAAATACTTTGGACTGATTCACCTTTATCTATGCACTCTAGAGCCTGTAATCTTTGTTCTATAGTCACAAATGTACGTTTCCGTTTAGCACTCATTTTCCAATAGTACACGTACACACAAAAAATGCAGTGCACAGAACGGTACAGTACAAACAAAAGAACAAACAAATGCGAGCAGTAAGTCCGCACAATAGCAAGAGATGTAGACGACTTATCTGTACAGCACAATACTTTCCAGTGCTAGACAAACAAGTGGTGACTTGTCGCCGGCAAGGCAGCAGGGTCGGGCTGAACCAACCGAAGCCGAACTAGAGGGTGCCTACTGTATATGTTTCCTCTAAAAAAAAATGAAAGCTCTGATGTGACATTACTTTCTTACTAAAGAAACTAAAGAAAATCCTAAATTTTGATTGTTTTGACCTTAAATTTCAGCCATTTGCATTTGAGATTGTGAAAAAAGGCACAGGACATAAAATAAAGCTTGAAATGTAGTGAAAACATTGTTTTTTACCACAGCTTTCTTTCATCTTTCTTAGCTGAGTTTTCATAATTATCGAAACTGTCTGCAAGAATAATGCCTGAAGTCATGAAACAAACAATAACCGCCATAATTAAAAGAAGTCAAGTTTCAGAAAAATAATGCCTACTCTAAACTACCCTTGCTAAGGGGTTAGAATAACAAGAATTATATATATATATGGTCAAACAAGCAGTGCTGGACAATTCAGTATGGACTGACCCATATGCATTCCAGGCAAAATCTCTTGTCTTAGCGCAATTTCTGTGAGCCAAAAGTGTATAAACATCACAGTAATGCTTCTCCCATGTTTTCAACATTTCTAACAATGTTATTTGTACTCTTATTAGTGGTAATTTGTGTGTGTTTTAGGGCCATTTTTCAAAAATTAAACTCTGTGCCACTGGAAACAATAGTTCATGCATTGAATACTGAAACCTGTGATGATTTTATGAACAATATTACCTTTCTGATTTTTTAATATTATGTTGAACATATATTGATTCTGCTGTGTAACAATTTTCAATGTGGTAAAACCTGGAATTCCCTATCAAAGAATTACCCGAAGTGGAGTGTATTTTTCATCACAATACCCTAAAATTAATTCTACTAGCTCCTCACCTTTCGAGAAAACAGAATATTCAATTAAAATTTAATCCTCCCTGATACAAAAGGTACGATTATTAACATCTCCTATAATAAAAATTAATTATTTCATATATTTAATAAATCCCAACACTGTACTAATAATCTATAACAAACTAATTTATATGTACTAAGCATATAACCAACCACAATAAAATTCCTTTTCATATATAAACAATTTATAAACAAAATTTAAATAGTAATAAAATTTCTATCAAAATATATCGAATTGCACGACTAACTACTCAATGTAAATGAATATTCTAACTAACAGAAATATTTTGATACTATTCAAACTAGGCACACCTTCTGAGCAGGTAAGAATGGTAACACAGTTATTTTCTGTTAGGACTGTTCTTCTCCTCTCCCAACAATACCTAAATCATCACAATATTTCACATAGTTATTCCATATTTTGTGTCATATAGTACATTCGTTCGTCCACCTATTTTCTGAAAATCTTTCAACATATTTGTTGGACAAGTCTAATATTACATATATTTGTCATATTGGATCAAGTATCTATCAGTAAAAAAAATTGGATGCAAATCCATGACTATGAAGCAACCTGCTCTGGGTTATTTCATGTGGAATGGGTCATAGCATATTTTCTAGTTTCATCATCCATGTTAGATGTTAGTGATGTATCAAATATATCATGTTCTCCTAACTTGTTTATGAGAGTAAACTTTTTTCTGTTCTTGTATTCTTTTGTTACTAACTTTAATTAGAAAATATGAAACTGAAGCCAGTCTTGTATATGCTTTGTCCTTCTTTTTGTTGTAATACATCATGATCTTATAAGTCAGAGAGGCTTTCTGTGTTTCTTAATGATTCATTTATTAAGCAAAACTGTTAACTAACCTCTACAACCAAGCTGGTCGATCGTAAGGTAGGTTTCAGTTATTTATGCAGCCATGTGTGTATGTGTGTGTGTGTGTGTGAGAGAGAGAGAGAGAGAGAGAGAGAGAGAGAGAGAGAGAGAGAGAGAGAGAGAATATACATGACGGTAGTGTAATTTGCAGTGCAATTATTTGAAAACTTCATTTTATATTTTAGTTGAAAGAGTGCCTCGTGGAGATTGCAAAAACATTGAAAATGGGTCCAGTTACAGAATATGATACTTTCTTGTCTGCAGTAATTGATGATAAGGCATTCAAGAGGATAAAGAGTTATCAGGACCATGCAAAGAAGACTAGCACGCTGAAAATAATTTCTGGAGGAGGCTGCGATGACAGGTAAACTCGCTGTCATACACTTTATTTTGTTTTACTTTATTGCTTTCTTTTCCTGATTACACTATTCATGTGGAAAATTAAGCAGTACTGATGTACATGTTTTGGAATTCGTGGCAACTTTGTTTCCTGCCAAACAG
This sequence comes from Lepisma saccharinum, assembly GCF_977018435.1. Taxonomy (NCBI): domain Eukaryota; kingdom Metazoa; phylum Arthropoda; class Insecta; order Zygentoma; family Lepismatidae; genus Lepisma; species Lepisma saccharinum. The sequence continues at coordinate 40,604,185 of NC_139242.1, read as the reverse complement.
GTAGCCCCGTTTGATGTGCTTCTGAATGCCACCAATAAATGGGTGGAATGGACCGTCACAGACATTGGACACTCTTACTATAAGATAATCATACTTTCAAATGTGAAACATCTTTTGAAACAATATACTGTACTGATAGTGTACTGTGATGAATACAGTGATGCTCATTAAATTAATAACCAGTACCCCTCAAAGTAGTCTCCCAGATTGTCCATGGTACATTGCTATTGGTTGCATGAGTCACTTTTTTTTTTTTTTTTTTTTTTTTTTTTGCAGAAACATGAAATATGAAGTAACAAGCTGTAAAGGTTTCCATGTATTTGAAGGCGAGACTTTAAGTACTGAACACAAACTTTCTAAAGTCTGAATTATCTGTGAAATATGGAGAATTACAGAAAATTGATTAATTCTGCTACAAATATTTCAGAAGCAAAGATAGACTCCTTCTCACAGGAATAAACGTAATACTATAATAACTACATAAATGTGTTGTTAGAAATGAAATCTTTATTTTGTATGATAAGCAGTGCTCTAAGTGAGGGGGGGATGTGGGAGGATGGGATGCTCCCCCAACTAGCTGGTCTCCGTGGTTAGCACACCGTGCTATGAAGCAAGAGGTCCTGGGATTGAATCCAGCCCTGGTCATTCATGTTCCTTGTGAGTGTCCTTTTCATCAATTTCATCATATCATCCCTCTTCCTCGTCTTTGCAATTAGCCAAAAAGGCAAAGGCAAAGTGTTCCCCTGTGCTTAGCACCACGTATAGGAGGTGTGAAGGTAACGCCCCACACTTTCTTGGTCCGGTCGTGAGTGGGGGTGATGTGATCAGCATCACGCCCCTGACCGCCTTTACCCCCCAGGGTTTCCCCCAGGTACCCATGTTATTCGATGCTGGGTAGGCACCGGGGCTGCTGCCATCATTAGAAAAGTTCCCGGATTTGAACCGGCCGGGGATCGAACACGGGACCTTTAGTATGGTAGTCAGACGCGTTACCAACTGAGCCACCGCGGCAATTAGCAATTAGCCAAAAGAGGCATAAAACCGAAGTAAAATAAACCAAATCAATCAGTCACTCGTTTGACTGCCACTTCAGTTCAGGTTCATATTCACGTGCTCTTTTTTGTCTATTGCAAGTGTAGTGTAACATGCTATTATCTTCATGATGGTGCATGTGACATGTTTCACAGAAAATCAATTTCTGTACCTCACTTAATCGAGTTGCACCCACTTAGCACCAAGCTTGTGCAATTTGAGGACATCATAAAATGTGACATTCCTGTATGCCTGACTAATTCCTGCACAATCCAGCACCTGTTTTCTTGTAAGTATTTTTTGATAACTGCCACTGACATACCTTTGCACATGTACACAACGTCCACTATGCTGCAGGTTTGCTGTTGATACTCACCCACATTGGAATGCCTGCACCCACATTGTCACTTTTCTGTATTGCATATCATGATCACCCACTGCTTCCTGTAGTTCTGCATGACTCTCACAACAGGGTGTCGACCAGTCAAGAATATGTAAAGAAATCAACAAGTAGGTCAAGATGTCAATAAAATATACTTGTGGTCAAGAACTTTGCTATCAATATGAGTGATTGATAGAGGCACATATTTTTGGTAAATAAGAGAGCAACATTTTGGTACATAAACAGTTAAATTCTGGTTCAAAAGCAGTAAATAAAATAAAATTTTGCTGTTATAGCAATGAAAAAGCAGTATATAAAATGATATTTTTGTTTTAAAAATGTGAATATAATCCCAAATTTGATTTAAAACCTGCAATTACTACACAAAATAAATGTATCCCTTCTAATAGCACATTTATGTTGTTACCAGAATATTAAGTTTATTACTGTATAAAGGGGTTCTTTTTGCTTCTCAAATATTTACAGCAGAATTAACCAATTTTCTCTTAGGATAATTCTGACTTCAGAAAGTGTCGCATCTGTAAATAAACTCTAAATTTCGTGTTTAAGAGTCTATTTCACATTTTGCAGCTCAGTTCTCATTATTTCGGGACAAAACAATGTGGGAAAAGGCACCTCGCACCTTTCAGAAATATGAAAGTGAACATTACAATGTGTTATTTCACATTTTGTGTTTTCGTCAAAAACGAAATATGCATGCTAGTGATTGATTAATTTAGTTAATTTTACTTCACTTTTCTGTCCCTTTGGCTAATCGCGAAGATGAGGTGAATGGTGGTAAGATAAGGTGGATGAAGGCACAATCACAAATATATAGGAACGACAACACGAGTCCAGATGCCAGAGCCTAGCTAGTCTGACAAATGCAGTCCAGGATACATTAATACATAAAGCAAGTGTAATTCTATTGTTAAATACAGCTTCAGTTTCAATCTTAACTGGCCTTTCTCATTAAATAAATATTTATTTTCTTAATTGCTAATTTCCACCATTAATTTAGTAAGAAAACTGAAAACTGAAAAAAAGGTCAAGAAAGAGTCAAGAATTCTGGATTTGTTTTTGTGGTAGACATCATGAACTTGTGCCACAGAGAAGCGTCAAGTAAGGACGCTGCTCCACTTTGCTGACTTCCATCTTTGAATAGTGCTGACAACACACTAGCTGTTTGATTGCTCACTAATGCAACCACTGCCTATATACCTCATCTAGTCATGGCATTCAGAAGCACATCCAATAGGCTTTAAAACATGTATTCTGATATTGCAGTGTTGCCACTTATGAGGCAGAAAAAAATATCCATGAATTCCATGACACATATAAGCTAAATTTCACAAAATTGTTTTCCTATTCCTCCACTTATTTTTAGTTGTGTGGATTCTAGTAATGTGGTGAAGTTATAAATTTTCCAATTATGGTACATACACAGATTGTCTTCAACTTTATAATAACCCAAACTGTTTCCTGTAGTAAATAAAAATTGCATTAAATTTTTTTCATTTCTACACTTCAGATAGCCTAAACATGATTCATTTTTAAAATTCCTTTTTTCTTTATTTCTTTTTTGCCAATTTATGGCACAAAAATTGTACCTTTATCAAATTTTATGAAACCTCAAATTAATGAATGGAAAAGAGATTACCCAAATGCTACTTTACTTCCTTTATTAAAGTTGTTCCTGTTAAGAGTTTAAAAAGTTTTTTTTTAACAAATTACATTGTGAGAAAGTTTTTAAATTTATATTTATTTGACACCTTTAAGTCATATAGAATGCAACTATTTAATTATACTAGGTATCCCACATAAAACTGGCCCGCCTGTTCTGCATGGAAACGTGCACTGGCCAGTTGTACGTGGAACACCCGGTATTTTGTATGTTAGAGTTCTGGTTTATTTCACATTAATTTAGGATATGCTGATTTGTTTAAATATTGTTATTCAAGAATTCATTTGTATTATCTTGTGGAGAAGTAAAGTTATATTAAGATTAGGTCAATATGTAAGTATTTGTAATCTTAAGAGGAATATAAAATGTTATATTTTTTTCATTGTTTCAGTGTTGGTTATTATATTGAACCGACAATTATTGAGAGTGCAGATCCATGTAATAAGACTATGACAGAGGAAATTTTTGGACCAATAGTGACAATATATCCATTTGATGACAAAATGGTTAATGATGAAATATTTGATGTTATCTCTGAAAGCGTTGGTTTTGCTCTTACTGGAGCAGTGTTTGCACAAGATGAGTGAGTATTTTTTAAGAATAATATTTGAACACTTCATGTAGCTAAGGGAAATTTTAAATATCTGAAATGGTTTGAACAATAGTTTCTTCCAGAGAACCAAATAGTTAAGGATATTCAGAAAGAATACAGGCTAGTGTGAAAGATTTCTGAGCAATGATTAAGGTCTAGAGCTTTAAGTATTAAAAATGTGAAAAATATTTTTGTGCCCTTAAAATTAGTTCCTAAAAATTGCAAAAAAATTTGGGTAACATATAATTGGTACTGTTCACATGCTTACATATTTATTAGGGGTGGACGGATACGATAATTTTACTGTTATCGATAAGTGGTTGTGTGTATTAAACAGTAAACTTTCATTTTTGTCACTGAAGTTTCCAGGTTTGTGTCCTAGCCTGAATAATTATGTTCTATATTAGTATTTCTTCATCAATTCATTTAATCATCACGTATCATCATTGTTGTGTTTAGCGAAAAGCTACAGAAAGATGGCCGGGGACTTTGTCCTATAAAACTGTAAAATATGTATGTAATTATGTCATATAAATTGGAAAATATGTCATGAAAAATTACAAATATATCAGAAAAATGCAGAAATATTCCCAGTAAAGTCAAAAATATGTACAACAGTACTCTCAAATTTCTCCCATACCCAATAGAGTAGAGTAGGGGCTGTAATGTACCAAATGTTATTTTTACTTTTGACTGATTTTTGTGAAAATCGAAAAAGGCAAAGAAATGAGAACGAAACTTCTTTACTTCCCGTGCAACAATGAGAGAGAATATTTTTCCTCAATAATGTTTGCACGGCTATCAATTGTCGGCGGGATAAAAAAAGTGGGGTATTATTGTTCTGTACTAAGAAAAGACGACATCTTTCTTCCTCCGTAATTTCCATATCCTGCCATCGACGAAAAAATTATGAAATAACCGATTATGTGCGAGAGAATTACGAAATTATACAGAAATATGTCTTATTACAACAAAATTGAAGAAATATGTTGAAAAATGCAAAATTGGTGAAATATGTCAAAATATGCTTTGTCAAATTTGTCTATTTCGGCTGATTTTCATCAGATATGTAAAGATCTCACCCCAATATTAGATCCGAAGCCAAATGAAAAATATGTTATAACAAAGTCCCATACCCTAGTGATGGTAAAGAACAAACAAAAAAAACTTTACAGTGTAACCTCGATTTTATGCTTTTCAAAGGACCAAGATGAAAATCCTTAAAATGCATGAACATATAATATCCGGCAAAATTATTAGCAATGCCCTATTGGGGACACGAAGATTGAATGGATAATGCTGGAAAATGTAAAATTGGGAAAATAACATTGGGGTTTCACTGTGTACATTTACTCTACAAAAGTAAGCATTTGAGTTTGCAAACATGAAAATAACAAAATGGATTTACTGGATCGGTAATTTTACTCATATGCCTATGTTAGACAATACTGATACAGTACCAATTAATCTGTTCATACCTAATATTTATATGCAATAGTCTGTGTAATTTTGTGAAAATTTACTCAGATTTTTTTTTCATAATTTAATGAACAGAGTGTACATTTGATGTTAATGGAATTTTCTAAGGACTAACTATAGAAATAAACACTCACTCAGTACTTCCACACTTCATTTATTTATGCTGCATGTGTACAAGAGATGCAATTCAACTACAGTAATATTATTTTACTGCATATAAGTCTTTATTTTGTAGCATTTTGTGAAGTGAAAGGGAAAAATTTTCTATCAACTGTGTAATGTCAAAATGAGTGTACAATGGAACACCAGTTTTACATTTTGCATTTAGCACATTAATGTTGTTAGTGGAGTATTATTACATGTAGTCCTGTGTACAGAAGTTCATTTTCCATCCCAAAATTAATCAGTATTTCTAGATTGTTTATAACCTGCAAGGTAAATCTAAACATGGTGAATGTTGTGTCAGTAAATGAACCAAATATCATGTTTATTTCACATTTTGCATTTAATTTTGTATTTCGTGATAAAATATTGTAGAAAATGTTTACAAAACATCAAATATGTGTAATCTGACATTTCATGTTTCCATAATAAAAAAATGAAATTTGAATGTCGCTACTTGTTAATATGACTGTGACTACATGGACATTTCTGACATATGTTACAAGAATGATATTGCATGTTAATTTTTTTAAATAATTGCAGAGCATACCTGAATAAAGCACTGGATCGATTGAAGTACGCTGCAGGGAATTTTTACATTAATGACAAATCAACTGGATCTGTTGTTGGACAGCAGCCTTTTGGAGGAGCAAGATTATCAGGTTAGTGCTCTATTTCATATTCTCTTTGATGTCACAGTGGTGGGTGCAAAGCGATTCGAAAGGATTTGCCTTGTTTGTCCAAGATTGAAGCATATGTGAAGTGTCTGCATGACAACTTACAATATCTTCAAGCCTATTCCCTCCACATTCCATTATTCTTAAAAAAGAGAAGACACTGCAAACATCTTGAAGAATCATCATGTTTGATATATATAAATGTTTATCAAGAGATGAAGAAACTCTTTTTGACCGTAAACCTTAAGCACGTAAACAAATCTGTGTTTATTTCAACCTACAATATGTGTTTAGCTTCTTTAGGCTCACCTGACAATATATTTTGCGTGCCGACCTCCATGTTGGAGTGGTTAACACAGCATGCTATGATGCCAGGGGTCCTGGATTTGAATTCTGACCTGGGTATGGATGTTTATTGTGAGTGTCCCATCGTCAATTGCATCATATCGTCACTCATCCTCATTGTTGCAATTAGCCAAAAGTGGCAAAAATTGAAATAAAAAATATAAGGCATCATTTCGCTAAGTAGCTGTAGTCCAGTTAGGCATGTATGTACTTGCTTGTTTAGTTATCCAAACTTTTGCCATATCACGTGGCTTCTTCAGAAGTTAAGACAAGAATAGTCCACGTTTCAAACATGAAGGTAAGTTGGGTTAAAGAAAGGTTAAAAAAATATAGAAGACAGTCCTTCCTACTCTATCTTAGGTTGGCGACTGACTGTCTTGTTGAATATGGCTGCCTGGCTGACAGTAAGTAAAACAAGTACGAGGGTCTTTCGGAAAGTAACTTCCGTTTGGGTATAAAAGAAACTCCAGGACATTGTGAGAGTTTTTATTATATACAACTGAAAGAGACAACTCTAAGCTGTTTCTACATAAGCACTGTTTCTGTTGAGACTCTTATCATATCGGCAAACAAGGTTTACAATACCCATGTCAAAGAAATCTGCCATCTGTGCATTCAGCCATGCAGTAACACTGTACTTGAGCAACTGTGTTTTGGGACAGAAAAGGGATACTGTTGGTGGAATTCCTGGAACGAGGAACACAATGAACACCCAAGTGTATTGTGAAATCTTGAAGAAATTGCGACGAGCAATTGAAAACAGGTGACGTAGCATGTTGAGTTCTGGCATTGTTCTTGTGCATGAACGCTTGCCCGCATACTGCTGCTCGAACCAAGGACCTTCTCCAACATTTTCAGTGGGAATTGTTTGACCACCCTGCTTACATCCCAGATTTGCCCCCTAGCGATTATCACCTTTTTCCACAAATGAAGAAGTGGCTAGGGGCACAGTGCTTCAACAATGACCAGGAGCTCAAGGACAGTGTTACTGCCTGGCTGAATGCACAGGCGGCAGATGTCTTTGACATGGGTATTGTAAACCTTGTTCGCTAATATGATAAGTATCTCAACAGAAACGGTGCTTATGTAGAAAAATAGCTTAGACTTGTCCCTTTCAGTTGTATATAATAAAAACTCTCACAGTAACAATGTCCTGGTGTTTCTTTTATACCCAAACCAAAGTTACTTTCCGAATGACCCTCGTACATTCCAGCTTTTTAACAAAAAATAAATTTTGTACATTTCTTATTTTGCATTTCTTCTCTGCCTCTTCAGGTCAGGTCTTCAAGTCCACTTTATGCACAGATAGGCTATTTGGGACTGGACCTACAGTTTAAAATAGGATCCAAACCACTGTGCAATGTTCCTCCATTGGATATCGAGCCTGGGTCTTCAGGCTAAGTGCAATGATTATAATGAATGATTACTAGATGGAATTAGTAAAGGAAAATTCAGAAAGGAGCATCCGAATCTAGGCTACGACTTCTCTGATGAGATTGTGCATCAACCATGTAGAGTGCTCAGCCACTGAAATTATTTCATCTTCTGACAAATACTTATGCTCTGTTGGAATTTAAAAAATGTGGTTTCTACTGTGTGAAATGTCAAACAATTACAATAGTTCATCATACGATCTCATCATTTTGATTCACCTAGAGAGCTAGAAAATAGACTGGATTCGCTAAAAAGTACCTTTTGGCACAAGGTAGTGACAGAGCTCTGCAGTCAGATCTGATATTGTAAAACATGTAATCCTTCAGCATTCATAATTTCATCGCATTTCAGTGAAAACATTACTTTGACATCCTTGCTTGTCTTTTTATCACCAGAGTTTTGTTTCAAAATGGAGGTGTTCCACAGCCAGCATTCCCCAGACCTTCTGCCACGTAACTCCGCAGGTGACAAAAAGAAAGCATATGAATTTATCACCCCCACAGAGGCAATCGTTAGTCTTCTGAAGCAATATTTACACCATTTATCTTTTCCATTGTTTTTCTGTCTCGTCAAGTTATTGTTAACTTTGCTAACAGAAATGGATCATAACTGAAGAAATTCTTGATAGATTAACCACAAAAACCTCAATATGTTGTATTTAAAGGGCACTTCTTTACAACTTGAAAAGCTCATCGCGGTGGATGATGATTAAATGAAATAGAACACGATATAACATACATATCCTGCAATAGATGTAAAATCACACAACTTAGAGTATTTCCAAGCCATTATAGCAGACTACAGTTACCCACAATTCCTAAAATCCATCATGTTCATCACCACCTGTATGAATGAAAGTAGTGGTACCCATCAATGAAGTAACAAATGATAGTGCACTTATGAAGTTATCGATGAAATGTGGTGGATAGTTCTTTTTTCTTTAACTTCATCAGGTCTGATAATGCAAATGAGGAGAGTTAAACATCACCACTTGTAACTAAAGAGAATTGACTGTTTACATTGAGTAGTATTTTTATTCATCTCAGAAAAGTAAGACACTATATCCATGAATATGATACCCAAAATGGCAGAATAGTGACATAAAATAACCTAATTCAATCAAAGAATATGATATAATGTTTAGTGTTGAAATAGGATTCTAAGTAATTATATTTGTGGATGAAGTGTTTTATTTTTATTGTATGTTCAAGTAATGTACAACATTAAAGCACTATAAAATGTGAGCTGCATTTGAATCTTCAGGGATTAGAAGGTTTCACATCGAAGAAACCATCTAAATTTGGAAATTAGGCATAGTATATAAGATATGGAAATAAAATGGAAACATTCAATACCTTTGCATGCTAAGAAAATGGTGCAAAGTTGTTGACTTCCCTATTTTGGGATCTCTGCTTCTAATGCACATCTCACACTTTCAACAAAATTATTTGAACATCTGTGTACACTCCTGTTCATACAAAGTGACACACCTTACAGTTGGCAAGTAAGAGTGGCACTTTATCACAGCAAGAGTGTACAATGTAAATTGTGTGAAACTACTCAGTGTAAGTTATTTCTGATTATTCTCTGCAAAAATGGTCTTACACCAAGTCAGTAGAAATCCATTTACAGCTGGACATCACCACCTTTTGTGTTACATCAATTTGTCGTGTGAGAACCAGAGGGACATAACTCAAAATTTATCAGATTTACACAAGAGGGGAATAACGTATTTTTAGAAATACAGGTATGTCTGACTGAAGAGAATTAGTGTATTGGAGATATGTGACTGCTTTATCACTTGACAGAGATGGAGATGTGTTGCTCTGACTCCTCTTCAGAGGAGATAATAAAAATAAAGGGCCGTGGCTCGAAGGCCCTTGGAGGGCCTAGGCCCATCTCCCGACTTCCAGTCTCAATCCCACAATCCTACCTAGAGGTGTGGAGATCTTCAACTGGTAATGGGGTGACGTGGGCTCAGAACGTCGAACCCCAACCGTTATAGGAGATTTCCGAGACGAGGTTATGCTACTCACTCGTAGCTCCCCAATTTCCTCACAATGGTGGGTTGCCACTGGTCCTATACACAGGCCGAGAACTCTGAGAATGAACCCAGGCTGACTCGAACCCATGCTGTCCTGCAGTCGGAATCCAAAGCACAGTGCCTTAGACTGCAGGGCTACGGAGAAGGACCTTCAGAGGAGATACATTAAACAAAACCGAAAACCTCATTTTTGTTAGTTTTGTTTCTCTGGTACTCGGACGACAAATTGCAGCATAATTAAAATGGATATTTATTTTAATTTTATTAATTCCATGTAACATTTCATCTTCCGACTGGAATGTTCTTCAAAGTTATACAGCTTAATGACAGAGAAAGCAGGAAAGGTTTTTGGGTATCCATTGATGTGAGTAATCTTGAATCTGATTTTGACACTTTGTTCAAAGAGCTTCTTGTGTAAGGCAAAATAACAGATTACAGTGTATGGCAAAAATCACAAAGTGCCGATCTCCGTGACAGAGTGCTATGATGCTAGGAGCCCTAGTTTGAATTGCAGCATAGTCATGGGTGTTCTTTGTGAGTGTCGCTTCATCAATTACATCCCATCATCACTCATCCTCATCATCGTGATCAGCAGAAAATTGATGTTAAATAACAAAAATAAAATAAAATAAAAATTGACAAAGTTTAAGTTCACTTTATGCATAGATAAGCTAATTGGACTGGACCTACAGTTTAAAGTGGGATCTGAACCACTATGTGCCTCCAGGGGTTCCCCCTTGATTACAATCCAAGGACGATACCACTATGCCATCGGAGAGGCAGGACAAGAATGAGTGTCGCTAATACTTGCATATCTGAAATTCTCATTGTTACAGAGATTAGAGTGTGGAAGAAACTGCCTGCACCATCGGCTAACATTATTTGCCATCATAGTTTTAAGAAAAAACTAAACAACTTACTATTGTCCTAGCAACAACATTAACCTACATCAATGTTTATAATTGCATCTGCACATACACATCATGTAACACATACATATTACCCCCACAATACACTACTGATGACTTATTACATACATTTATTTCACAGTACAAATCGTATTATCTTCATTGTACGTATTATCATGTTTTTCTTTCTCTTATTGGTTCTTTGTATCTGTGAATAGGTTAGGTTGTAAGAATGGCACATTACGTCCAAACACTGCTGCTTAAATGAAAACTCATTCTATTCTATTCTTATGTGGTATGTACTATGAAAGTACAGGGTGTCTGTCTAGTTTTCAATCCTATAAATTATCATTGTTTCATCTGTTGTCAGGCATGCAATGGGAGACCAGAAAAGGCACCCAAAAGTCAACCTCACTTCCAATTATTACACACTGGTAACAGCAGTATTGCAGGCTAGCGAGGCTCTGGCAGCTGGACCATGGCCAGTATAATCCTCTGTGGAGTTGTGTTGTCCTGTGTTTGTTTGTCCTTGTGTGTGCTGAGTGCCCCTTTACAGCCTCAGGTTTTAACTAGGATATGGATATTTTATCCTCATAGACCATATAGTTTTAGTTCTTTTGTGGGATTTGATACGTTACAGAGGTTATCCTAGGGTTTTCATAAAAATATATTCATTTGTTTTGTCATCTGATAAATAAAAATTATGAACAATTGAGCAAGTTAGGTTCACAATTATACATATCATTGAAAAAGATATATGATCCCTTGATAACTTGGGAAGGAAGATTTACCGTTCATATTATCACGGTCATCTTATTAACTAATGAAGAAAATTATGTTCGGGTATTCATTGTTTGCTGTACAAGGTTGTACTCAATTGAGCGAAATCTTGCATATTGATGGATACATGCCAGAAAGGATTGTAGAAGAATACCACCCATTGCAACCTATTTTAACCTTACCTTGTACCTGACCGTTCTTGCATTCCAAGGAGGAAGAAAAGTTTCTATTCTCTTAAGCGGGAAGTGGCAATACAAAAACCAGTTCCCAGGTACGTAGTTTTTTCTCTGCACTTATTCTACAATTAACTTACACTTTCAGGTTACAAGAGACAAATACTAAATCTCTTCTAATGATTTTCTAAACTAGTAAAAATAGATAAAATTCCAAATAATAACATTAAGCATTCATTTGTTCACTGGTATGAAAACTATATGAAGACGACATTCAGCATAAGTCTATTTAAAAATAAAACCAATAGGATTTGTGTTCAAATATTTTATCAGGTACCGATATTTTCATTAATATTGGTAATTTTCCTATATCTGTGTTGCACAGGCAATCTGCAAAAATACATCTGTTCCTCCAGCCAGGAAAAGGTAGTGGTGTCAGTGTTAACAAATTATATACTGTCAATGTGTTGATATTCCCTGGCGAACTCCAGCTTTTGAAACTAGACCTTGATATTCAGAGACCATTTGATAAACGATACATAACATTTAGGTGTTAAAGTTAACACTTCCATTGGCAAATGTAATTCAATGGCAAAAAGTCTGATGCAAGAACCAGTGCACATAAGAAACCTAATGTTTCTGTGCTTTTCATAACTTCACTACAAGGGGGGATACAGTACAGGAGAACCCCAATTTTATATTCCCATATTTTACAATGAATAATCTTGATTACAAGGTGACGACGCTACCACTGCGCCATCGGGGAGGCCTACGTTGGATTGGAAGAGATTGTCCAATTGCCTGGCTGCCTAGACCCCCTGACATTGCACCCCTAGAATTCTTTTTGTGGGGCTATGTCAAAGAGACAGTGTGCAGCACTCCTGTCATTGATCCAGTGGCACAACCACAGGAGGGGCATTGCCCCCCTCCCCAACCTTGGTCGGAAATGAGTTCTAGGGGGGCAAAGGGGTCAAACATTGACGGCCAAGTGTACCTGCAAGGGTAATTACCGCCCACAACTTCAAATTTTATGCAAATAAAAATACTTTTCACAAAAATTCTTATTCTTATCAAGTTGAGAACCGTAGCTAGGAGACAGCGGGAGGCAGCCCTGGGTGCCGAATGATCTAAATGAAAAAAAGTTGTAAAATTTATTAATTGATTTGTGTTTTTTAAGTCTACTTTATGCACAGAAAGGCTAATTGAGACTGGGCCTATAGCTTAAAGTGGGTTCCGAACCACTATATGCCTCCACCGGGTATCGAACCTGGAACCCCTTGATCACAAAGTAACAATGTTACCACTACACCATTGGGGAGGCACAAAAGTTGTAAATGATATAATGCCATGGTGTTCCGTGAAATTATTTGCACAAAGAAACTTTGAATATGCACACAATTTTGTGTCCATGTCACTCCACATTGCATATATGTGAAACATATACATTGGTCTATGCATATATCGTGCATGAAAGTCATGTTAATTTAAAAAAAGAATTATATTTGAAATGCATTTATCAAGCATTTTCTGTCTTTCAAATATAGTTTATGTGCTTGTTTTGAGTTATTAATGTGAAATTGGAACGTGTTAAAAATAATTCAAATTGTTTGTTCGAACATAAATGCTTTAGCACCAACTTCTACCCCCTTTTTGCGTAATTTACGAGGATAATAACATCTTTGATACTACTAATAGTGATAATAATGTTGGTCCTGGGTTCGAATCCCGGCCTGGGTATGGATGTTTGCGAGTATCCATTCATCATGCCATCACTCATCCCCATCTTCATTAGACAAAAGTGGCACAAGAAGTGAAATAAAATAAAGCAAATCAATAATAATAATAATAATAATAATGTTATAATGACATTACTAGTATTAACATTATTATTATTATTATTGGGCGTTTATCCCAGTTAGGAAACTGCAACACGCAAGTTAAATGCCGTGTCTTGTATTTTTCTTAAAAAATTGCCACTTTCAAGTTCACCATAAGATGGGGCAAGACATTTTGAACCTAACCGTCCAAGTCCCATAAATTCGTCTCAATATACAAAATGACCCGTCATTGTCATGGGCATTCTCCAACATTGCGAGTATGAGTCAGTTTGAGTTCTTATATGTTGCAGTTATATGATATTATAATCCTGTGTAGAAATATCCACTTTATTACCTCACTGTACTCATAGATACTGAGCATGCATTATAAAAAAAATAGTTTAATATTGGACACAGCGAATTCTCTCTTTCCCTTCTGCTAGCAGTTAGTTTGGCAACAGTGCAATAGCACTGGCTGCATATTTGCTGAACTCATGTGCCTTCTAAAAGCGTATACTGTATAAGACACAATAAAACTTCATGCATTTGTAAATCAAATGGGACATGGTATGTCAATTACAAGTTGTGCTGTATGACATCAAAGTTGTAAAGTAACTTTAGGAACACCCTGTGAAATATATCCTGGTTGGTCATTTTCCATCTATTTTATACCATCTTTCAATGTAGAGTGTCATGTTCTAACTCTATGTGGCACAGACATGCAGATGATATTGTCCTATCAGGTTCTTCTTTGTTTACGAAACAGTCAAATCTTTCAGGTCTAGCAGTATAATTGCTGTTTGGCATGAAGACATGGAATGGAATCATGTAGTTGGTGGTGGAATTTCATTATTATTTTGTATTTTATTTTATTAATTTTCCTTTAATTTCACTTATAATTTGTGGGTTTGTACGATTTCATTCTGTTATCAATGTCCAATATAGCTATTTGCTTGAGTAATAATTGATGGAATATAGTTTACATTTGAATTGTATCCATATAATACTTTTTCAAAATAAAAAGAACATTAAAAACATTGGAACCTGCAAATGTTTTCTTTAGTTTGTGACAAACCATTCAAAAACAATGACAAAGAATAATTTATGCAATGGTTGCCTCTAGTTATGATCAGGAGTGATGTTATTTCATCCTCATTTTCCTCACCTCCTTGTAATCAAGGGGTCCTGGGTTTGATACCCGGCGGAGGTACATAGTGGTTTGGATTGCACTTTAAACTTTAGGTCCAGTCCCGATTAGCCTTAAGTGGACTTAAAACACCAAACCAATCAATCAATCCATCCTCATTTCCCTCTAAATTCTGAAAGTGAGAGCCAAACTCTGTGGTCACAATGCCAGGGATTCCAGGTTTGAATCCCAGTCTGGTCATGGGTGTTCTTTTTGAGTGTCCCTTCATTAATTGCATCATATCATCACTCACCCTCATCACCGTGATTAGCCAAAAGTGGCAGAAAAGTGATGCTAAATAACAAAAATCAAACCAAAAGTGAGAATTTGGTAGAGTGGCATTGTTTGTGTACCCTTTCCTCATTTAGCAATATTAACCTATTTAAAAGGTAGTAGACCAAGTTTAGACAAAAGGAATAGGGATAATTGTTGCTGTCACTGTATTTTTTTTTTGTAGGAACCAATGACAAAGCTGGTGGACCTCATTATGTCCTGCGCTGGGCTTCCCCACAGGCCATAAAGGAAACGTTCGTCCCTATTAGGGAGTGGACCTACCCATACATGGTACCTGAATCAGAACCTCAGAAGATAGCTGGAAGAAAAGCATGTTAGATATTTGAACCAAGTTCACGATTGGACTTCCACCATTTGTTGTAAAATCAGCCTGTATAGTGTCTTCATTGTTAACATGATTGTGGTTTACGAGTATGGGCCTTTCTCTATCTTGAGCCTTTTTTTCAGTAGTGGAAACCAGAAATTTTGCTGATTTAGTACTGAAATATTTTTTAACATAACTGGAGTCAACTTTGTAAACCATTTTTGTTACGAGCAAATTGTAAACTGAAGTCATATACACCATGTGAGATCTTTCAGTTGATGCCTTGTCAAATAAATATATTTCTATTGTCTATATATGTATGTGTATATAGAGATATATTGTATAAGACTAAACAGAGATGTAATATTTATTTTCCTGTTACAAAAAATTGTTAATTTATATTATGTTGATGCAGTATTCGTACATTTCTGCATTAAAAATGCCATATTACTTCATGTCTTCACCTCATTGCTTTTGCCATTTGATAAAAGTATATCACGGTTTGAAAATTAAAAATGATTGTGTATGCTCTCTTCTGTAAATCGTCTCCCACTTCGTGGAGAGGAAGGAAAGAATTAATTGTTTTGGAATGTTAATTTGCCAGTTACCTTATATTTTGTGAACCTCTTGTGGTTTTCAAGTAACTTAATAAAAATTGTGTTTAGTTTAATGAATGGCAGAACCAGCCGATCTCAAAATTATTCTGAAGTTATGTGTATCATTCTGTAATCAATGTGTGTGAGATTGGAATGTTTATTTGTTCTCAAAAAAATAACTTATATCAAGTTTACTAATAAAACGTGAATAATTTTCTAAGTGAATTTTTGCCTGTCGATTCTCTTGTTACACCTCGACATTAAAACGTATTGTTCAACAAATTTTATATTTAATATAAAGATATGCTTGTGTTCCTGGTTTTTATCCCAATTTAATTGGTCGATGGCTTTATGGTAGATAACACAGAACTAAAGTTCCTGTTCTCTACTGAGATTTTTACATATTCGTGATACATATAATTTTTATTTTTAAAGAACCAGATGGAATATATATAGTCAAGTTATGTATTATAGACCGAAATAAGTTTGTAGGTTGTAAAGACTGAGTAACAAAAGTTTATTATTATGTGAATTGCACAAATGCCTTTCTTTACTATCTCATTATACATTTTGTGCATTTTGATGCTTCAGCATTTTAGGTAATTCTGTTGTATATTGAGGTTTGCAATGCTGAAATAATGCAGGAAATTGTTTGTAGTGTAAAACCAGGAAATATTAATGTTGACTGTATATACCATATCATTGTGAAAAGGTTTGAGTCTTCAGTGTATCACTGAAGTTGCTTAAATTTTAGATGTCATATTCAGTTATTATTTGGAATACTGGATGACATTGAAAAGAGTGTGCAGTGTAAAATAGTATAATATAAGAGTATATGTACTTTGCCAATAATCTTCAGTTGGCACGAGCTAGTGAGTTTGAAGATGACAATAAATTTTGAATGTTTGTTTGTTATTCCATGTTTTTATTTGTCTGGAATACTATCAAGGTTGTTATTTGACTGTGCTAGTCTATACCAATCGTGCAGACAATACAGAGCAGTAGGGTCTACGTATTATGTTAAAACAAGTAACTGTGAAACAAATAAAAGTCAGGTGTTGATATTTAGTAACAAAAATGTGTGTGCAACGAAGTGTACGTGTTAGTAGACACCAGTATTCAAATAAGCAATCGTGTTTGAACGTTGGTTGGTTTAGCACATGTCTGCAGAACATTGTAGTTCCAAGTGGACATAGCAAATTAATAATAAAAAACTGTATGACATTGCTATTGTTTAATTTTGTTTTATGTTTGTCATCTTCTGTCAAACCAATGTAAATACATAACAATTACTTGCACAATTGTAGTTTCTCATTGCTTGACTATCAGATTGCCATTAGTGGTAACAGTGGGGTTTAAAATTTTTGAAATTCAAAAAAATAAGTATTGAGTGTAGCTGTATGGAATGTTGTGAATGGAAGCCTGCAACTATTTTACGTCCAATGATCTACAAGGCATGAGATTTCTCATTACAGAACATCAGAAGTTATCTTATTCCTTTATTTTGATAATGTGATGTAGCACTTCAATGAATACGTACAGTCACGGATACTTCTGGGTTGTAACGACTCCATGTGCTTTCAATGGAATTATTACAACCCAAAAATGTCCGTGACTGTACATCTATGTAGAGTGACTCACAAGTGTATTGACAGCCTCAGTCTCCTAGTTACAAAATATGAGTTTCTATGGGCAATATAGATGAACCGCCATAGTCACAGAACAGGGACCTATCTTACATGCTGGAACCGAGACATGGTCTCCATCTTGGCTGAGGGTTTTTTTCTCCCAACCATTACCAAACTCATAAAGCACCAGTTCCCCAAGAGACAGTGGCAAAGTCAGCAGCTTAGTTCCGTGAAACAAACTGTTGCCCATGAGGTTGCATATTGTTGCAATACCCAATTGCAGAACTCCAGCCATCTGCCTGATGACAGGTTCTGTTGCGGTTCAATTTTATCACATTGTAAAACTAGTTTTTATTATTTTGCATTACCCGTCTGCCTTTTTAAGGCAGATCACAATGATTAACTTCAACTGTTGCTACACTTTGCAGAAAATCCTCTTGTTCCAGGTTTCAGACTTTTCACAAATCACTTCGACTGCCATGCGCTATTTAAAATTCTTTGTTTCAACCTGCTTTATATATATTTCCACTGCAAGTGAAAATCATCTTCCTTCAACCAAGATTTGTGAAATATACACGTATTTTTTTTTTCCATCAGAAGACCCTGCATTTACAACTTATCTTGAAACTTGTTCAACAGAACTTACACTAACAGCCATACACTGTGCTTACTTGAAAGAAAGTAGAAAGAGTAGGAAAGCAGTCACAAACAGATGGGGAAGTGGAACTAGAATTGATATCTGAAGTAATTCTTGAAGCTTCTTCAGAATTAATATGTTCCACAATGCACCGCCAATGTTGGGATCTGTGTGTTCAGAAACATGGGTGCAGCCAGGAAAAATGTAATTTGGAATGCTGGGCAAGTTGCATTTCAGGAAAGATTACCATGCAACGTGGAACATTGTACTTAAATAAGGGACTATCCCTTAAAATCTAGGATGGCTAGCAACCCTGTGAGTAACACTCCTTTGCTAATTCTATCTTTGGTTACCTACAAAATATAGCATATTTGTAAATTTGACAGCTGACAATTTGCAAACCATTATACCTAGGGCAAAACTGATTGCAGGTTTGTATTTCTGGTGATAATATGTGTGTTAGTACGTCACACACACTCTCTCTCTCTCTCTCATATTTAAAAAATAAACCTCAATCCAAGATGGTGATCGTGTTTCAGTTACAGTGTGTAAGGTTCCTGTTCCCTGACTATAGTATGCCCAAATTATCCATAACCATCGACATTTCAGAACTACAGAACTTGTCAGTTAACTTATGAATCCCCTTGGAAAAAAACACATGCTTGCATGCTTTGCTTTGCTTCACTTTGATCCACTTTGCTTGCTTGCTTTCATTCTTCCTTCCTTCCTCAACTGCAGAAATTGGAACTATGCATGGACAGCCAAGCTCGATTTGCTAGACCTGATAGTATCCATGACTTGAGTTGTATTGAACTACAGTTTAGACCATTAAGTTAAGGGAGAGTTCCTAAAGACAAATGGAAATAAATAATTGCAATTGAAAATTGTGAAATGGCTTGTCAATAAGCATTGCATCATTTTTCTGATTTATGTTCAAATTCAATTTTTTTTTACGTATAGAAGTTTCACTTTCTGGCAATATGCACACTTTTATCATATTGTATAACTCCAGAAATTTCTTTCTCCTCTGCTTTAACATAATAGATTTATGCCAAATGTAGTTTTAGAACTGCAATAACTAGAACATGAAACTTGATATGTAGATGGACATAATGAATGTTATTTCAAGGATAAACTTCATAATTTGTTAGTTGGATACCTCAAACTACACTAGTGTCCAAAATTAAAGCAACGAACAGAAATCCTTTCCTCCTGTGATTTTTTTTGTTCATAAATTTGCCAAGTTTAACCTGTTCCTATTGTGATTTTTTTTGTTGTTGATAAATCCTGGCAGGGTTGCCCACAGCGGGTTTTATGGTGCAGGTTCCGCCATCGAGATTTTTGGGGGAGATTTTTTCCTTCAAATAATATAAAATTCAACATTTATATCTTGTCCAAAATATATGTCAAAATTTTACACCTTAAATGCTCCATATTTAATCCATTAGATGAAGAAATGAAAGTGTTTAGGGCATTATCGAAGGGGGGGGGGGGGCATCAAACCTCTTGATAAAGTGTTAAATCTTAGATTGTGAATGGATTTCTGTAGTTGAGAGAGAGAGTTCGAACATTACATTTTGGAGACTGTATTTAGCGATAAGGCATCCACACGTTTTCGACCCTGAATGTGCCGATGGAAAAGGAAAAGACTAAATATTTCAGGATTTTAAGAAAGTATTGACATCCCATTAAATTAATGTTCTTCAAAGCCTGCAAAGAAATGGATGTAAAAATTTTCTTGCTCGCTTCGCTCGCAATGTTTTGTTGCTACGATGTGTGTTTGGCACTTTAATGAGATTAATGTGAAGTTTTTATACTAAAGCTGTATTACAGGACAAGCAATATTCTCGATTGATTGATTTGGTTTTTTAAGTCCACTTTATGTGCTCTAAGGCTAATCGGGACTGAACCTACAGTTTGAAGTGGTATCCACGGGATATTCTCAATTATGATGAACAATTTTAGGGGTGGTCTCGAGTGATGGCACCCCTGTTTAGGGAGGAGGGGAAGATCAATTATAATGTTCAGTAAAGCTAAGAAAAAAGTTACTTTAGGTAGACATGCTGTCGTAATTAAATATTTTGTGGGGATTACGATATGGTTTAAGGGTGTGAATGATATGATTTGGGGGAAACACATGACATGATTTTTTTTTTTTGGTGGGGGGCACTCCTGAATTAAGGTTAGTTTATTTTCTATCTTAAACCAGTTGTCTATGACATCATAAATATTACTATCACCTGATCGTATTATGTGGTCAAATGGACACACGGGAAAGAATTTCCGTTTGTTGCTTTAATTTTGGACACTAGTATATTTTTAAGTTCAGAAGTATGACAACATACCATTTGAACCTCAACTTGGAAAAAGTGCCTTTACTAGGTGGAAAACAATAGTGTTCTTTAGATGTGATACATTGTCACATTCTGTGAAGTTTCTGTTAGTGTCTTAAACCTGCATTACAGTAGATAATGAAATGAGAAACATGAATGAATATTATTGGGGAGTAGAGTAGTACCTTGATTTTAAGTTTTTCAGGGGACCATGTTGAAAAACTTAAAATGCAGGAAAATGTCAAACCAAGGAATATTTTATAACATTTTGCTATGTTGGGACCATCAAGATTGAATGTATAATGTGGGAAAATGTAAAAACTGGGAACATAAATTCGGAGTTCCACTGTATTTACTATTCAGCATGTTCAAACTGAAAGTAGAGAATTTTTTGTGAGATTTGAAACAGTTGGACTGGTTATTGTTCTATGTGAAGTAAATGGCCATCAATTTGAAGCCAGAGGCAAATCTGACAAGAGTTTAGGCAACATTTAATTTTCACTACCTTGCACAATACTGTGGAACCTGCAAAAACAATATTTTCCAGCATCTGTGGTGGGATGGTGTTCAAAACACTACAAAGTGATTTTTTTTGCATTATTATTAATGCCTGTGGAAGCCCCCCCCCCCCCCCCAGAAATGTGTGTGTGTGAATAGAGCAGTTGACAAGTTCCATGAATTTATTTTCTCGGTAATTATTTTTTTTAACAAAAAAACAGCTTGTTTGATTTTTGTCTGATGCAGCACTTATCAGATGTTTAACGGTGTCGAATGTGATATTTGATGCTTGGCTAGATCTTTGGCTGACACCAGAGAAACCGTTTTCGGAATATTCTCTCCTTTTGAAAAACCGCTAAGATATTTCAAATTCCAAAAATATACATGTGATTACAATATCTTTTAGAGCATTCACATTAATCTTTGTATGATTTTCTTTCCCTGTTTTCTAGATATATTTGCAATAGTTTTGTTGATATGTAATGATACTAGATAATAGCAAAAACAACCACATGAATGTTCTAGAAGATATTCTAATTTTTCAGAATTGGAATATCATTGTGATTTTTTGAAGAGAGGAAATTTCGAAAATAGATTCGCTGGTGTCAGCCAAAGATTTCACCAAAGCCTTTTGTGATTAATTCCCAGAAACGTACTTCCACTCTGATTGCACTAAATGTGCATTAAGGTCAAATGTTTTTTATCTTTCCTTATACCTGCTGGTTTCAATGGCATTTACCCATAGCTGTGAATGTGCATGTCCCATAAGGAGATGCAGTAGAATGCCCAGGAAATTTGATAACCAATTCTGTTTTTTTTTACTATAGTTCATTCTCCTTTTTGTGTGTGTGTGTGTGTGTGTGTGTGTGTGAATGTGCGTGCGTATGTAATGTTGGTCCATAGAAATTAGTATAAAAACAACTAACCTTCGCCTTTGGTGTGCTATTGTGTGGAGGAACTAGTTTTGAATGCCATCATGCATTGAACTTTTCTGATATAACAACAATAATTTATCGTAAAACTTGTAACAGTTAATGGTGTTATATATTTGTTCATATCTTTAAATTCCTAACATGAACAAAAAATAAATATTCATTCTAAAATTCTTTCAATGTTATACCATTCTTTGAATAGCATCAGAATTTGAAAACTAAATTTTAAGGTTTGGCTGGACCTTCAGCCGATGCCAGTGCAGCTGTTTTCAAATTCCACTCAGCTTTTTAAAAACTGCTACCGAGTGTTTCAGTGAAAACGCCGTGATTTTGAAGTACAACAACATTTTTTAATGATACACATTGTAAGATAAATTTACATGGTCTGATAAATCAAAGACTAAAGTTTAATGTAAGACATGTTTAAAGTGTCCACCTTGACGATTGTACACTTCCCTGACCCTGATGCACATGTTATCAAAAACCTTACCAAGGGTTACGTGACTAACTGCTGTAGTACACTACTCAATGTTTGCCCTCAATTCATTTAAAGATCGGGGTTTAAGCTTGAATACCTCCTGCTTGAGGTAACCCCATAAAAAAAATCACAAGGGTTAATGTCTGGGCTGCATGGAGACCACTGTAATCCTGTTCCATAAAACAATGGATAGAGATTGGAGATCACACGATTGGGGAATTTTGTGTGAAGGAAAGTAAGGACAGTTTCTGTTGTATGTGGTTTAGCTCCATCCTGCTGGAACCATTGCCGACGAAGACCAGGATAGAAGTAATGCTCAAGCATTTGCAAGTAATTTTGTGATGTGACATAGCCATTAAAAAAGAAAGGTCCAATTATGCCATGTTTTGAAATAGCACACCAAACCAAAACCTTTTCCGGATGCAGAGGTGAGTCTACCATTTCATGCAGATTTTCTGTTCCCCAAAACCTTACATTTTGTTTGTTTACTTCACCTGACAGGTAAAAGTACGCTTCGTCTGTACACCACAAGTTACCAATAATTTCAGGGTCATCAGCAATTAACGCACTGAACTGATTTGCAAAATGCAAACGCCTTCTTTTTCCAATGACTGTTAATTTTTGAAGCATCTGCATTTTGTAGGGGAACATTTGCAAGTCTTTTCGCAGAATACGCCAACATGATGTTAGGGATATTGCGTTTTCTGCTGACAAACGTCGCAAAGATTTTTTTGTCGGTGCTATTCACAACAGATTCTCGCACTACGGCAATATGCTGTTCTGTACGCACAGTTAGTCTGGATCCCCCTCCTTGCTTCCCTCATTACCAGTTTTATTGAACTAATCAACATAACACCATATGGACTTGGTGGATGGTGCCCATGCACACTGATTCTCCAGTCGGAATCGTCGTTGGACACCAACAAGGGAGCGTGATTCAATGAACCAAGTCACCAATGAGATCTTCTGCTGCAACAACAGTCTATGGCCCGCCATTATTATACTGGACTATACAACGTGAAACAAACGAAAGAAAACAGTGTAAAACATTGGAAAACAAAATTTATACGTTGTTTCTTGTGTATCCATTTATGTTTTTTACTATACTATTCTTAAAATAAATTTTGTAGCCGCTAGAAATCACGGTTTTTTGGGTGAAACACCCGGTATGATATTCCAAAATCTCAAAAATTGCATATGCTTAGAATTCCTTGTAGAGTATTAATGTGAATCTTCATGTAGTTTCTTTTTGCTTCTGCTTAGATATTCTCGATGGTTTCGTGGCTGTAAGCAAACCACTCCAAGATTTTTATGAATGCTCTATAAGGACTTCTAAGCATATGTAATTTTTCACATTTCGGAATATTACATCAGTTTTTAAAAAGGAGAGGGAAATTTGAAAGTTGCTGCACTGGCATTGACCATTGACCAAAGATCCAGCCAAGCCTTAAGTAATGCATGCATGAAATGCAATGACACAAATGTTCTCCAGTGTTAAAATATATAAAATTTAATTTTATTGTTATATAATTTGGGCACAAAATGTGAGGAGACACTTGAATGGAGAAAAAAGT
This sequence comes from Lepisma saccharinum, assembly GCF_977018435.1. Lineage (NCBI taxonomy): Eukaryota > Metazoa > Arthropoda > Insecta > Zygentoma > Lepismatidae > Lepisma > Lepisma saccharinum. The sequence continues at coordinate 40,580,216 of NC_139242.1, read as the reverse complement.
GCAGGAATTAGGGTGATAAATCAATTAATCAACCCCTTGTAATATTAGAAAAATATGAAGAATGCAAATTGTCAAAACATGTTACAGGCAGAGTCTTTGTAATAAGCCATTTGAGGCAAACACAAAGATGATAATGCCCAAAATTGATTTTACGATATTGGGAGATATAATGAAAATATGATTTGTACTTGCTACGTGACCTCTGAATTGTAAGATTTGTGAGAGATTGTTAGTATCTCTTCCCTCCCCTTCTCGCACACTCGATCATTTTTTTTTCTCAAGTGACAAGTTTGTTTTTGATTTTTTGATAAGGTTTGTTTGGGAGATCTTCATTAAGATGTATTTATAGCTTGATTGTTATTGAATTAATCAACCAACATGGAAACTCAATAATGCATATTGTCCACTTACAGTTACCAAAGAGAGAGAATTAAAAAAAAAAACACCTTTGGTTCTTATAATTTGCCACTGAAACTGTATTGTGCCACAATGTAATTATGTTACTCGAATTTTTTATGTAAAGATAATTGTATCTATATTTTGGATGATTGTATGTGTGTACAAAAGTATGATTATACTGAAGCAGGTGGGAGAAGGTTTCCTGCATGTTGGCAAATTATTTATGCTTACATAACTTAATTATTTAGTATACAAGCTTCTGTTTTGCATGCTCATTATATGTGGCTGCTTATGCTGTGTGCTTGTTTCCCATATTGTCCATGTGTGTAAAGAACTTTGAAACTTTTCATATCTTATTCATTTTTAAAGTTTAATAACTGTTAACGTATGTTCAAGTACGGTCATTTCTCACCTAATTATTCCTAGAGAATGCCTTTCCTTCTGTAGATTCAGATTATTACACCGCTCTTCTCATCATACTGACTTTATTTGCTTTATTAATTTCTTAGCTGCTATTCTGTTAATTGCATGACTTGTTGCTGATGTTAACCATACCTTTTATATTTCTCTTTAATAGGTTCTTGCATTTTGAAATCCTCATTTCCTTTTGCAATGAGATGAAGTCCCAACATTGAAATATGTATATTTTTATGTGTATCATGCCACAGGATGCAGAAAATGTATTCTTCTATTACAAGGTAAGAATTTTTTTATACCTCAATTTATACATTTTTCACAGGACTGAGAACTTTATATCCAGGAAAACGTGAAATGTGCGATTTTTTTTATAGGGATCAGGAACATTTAATAGAGTAATATGTAAAATCCAGGAACATGAAATTGGGTTTTCATGGTATTAATTGTACTGTGATGATAACACTGGTCAACAAGATTTTTTTGCTTATCATTGTTTTGTGATGAATTCTTATAGATTTCGACTCACTAAACACGAATCCGGCTACGATTTTGTCGAAATATCAACATTTTGAAAGATTTTAGCATGTTTTGTTCTCTTGCACTGCTGGCTTAGCCGCAGCAATGTGGTTGTATTTACTCTTAGAGTCACTAGATGGAAGCACAGCTGCTGTTGATTTTATCTCGCGCAATGGTTCGAAACTCTCCCTTCATATCTACCCCGTCTGTGTGGTTTATCTAATTTTTTTGTGTGTTTTTATAGGTTTGTAGTAAATTTTAAGAGTACAAGCACTCAGCTGAATTCCTACTTTGGCCTTGTGTTTCAAGGTTGTTTGTTAGCCACCATGTCTACTACTTCAGTCTGTGTACAGCGCCTTGAATAACGTAGTGTGGAAAACGACCCAAGAAACTGGTTCCCCGAGACGATAACAAGTAGATGGCAGTGCGATCGACCCAGGTGCTAATTTTGTTATGAAAGTAATGCGGCTTAGTTAGTTTTTGGAAAATATTGTGTAGATTTGTTTCTCTAGAAAGGCTGTAAGTGAATTGATGGAAACAGTTATATTTGTGGAGTGATTTGCAGTCACGAAATGGCATTAATTTGGAAAGAAAAGTAAAATAAAATTAATAAATAAATAGCATGCGTAGCACAAGAAGAAACATCGTAATGTGATTCCGGACGTCAGGTCTTGGACTGTGTATTAGAGTTTATTTTTCTATGTTATTAGAATATAAATAGTATCCTGAGAGATATTTCATACCGAGGCGACAAACCACAAATGTCGCTTGAAAGCGAGTACTCTGAAATCAATGCAGCCTTTCGAACCGTAGGGACAAAAGCTCTGACTGCACAGTTTCCTCAAGGAGATTTTACACCAAAGCGACACGCGACAAACGATACGAGGATTTCACACCAAAGCGACACAGGTCATTCGGTCCAAGGCAACTTTCATTCCGAAGTGACACATGTTGCTTGGAAACGAGCCAATCAAGAGCAACATTTCACATCGTAGCGGCATGACGGGAAGCACAGGCCAGCGTTCGGTTGGTGAAATCCTCAAGCGATAAGTGTCGCGTGCCGCTTGTCGCTTTGGTGCGCAATCTCACTAAAGCAAGACACTCATTGCATCGCGTATTTGCAAACAACAAACATGTTGCAAGCTATTGAGGAAATGGCCCAGTTTGAGCGACGCAGAAGCGACAAAGCGACACGTGTGGCTTATCGTGTCGCCTAGATCTGTTGTTGTATTGTGCGGTTTATCGTGTCGCCTATCTGTTGTTCGCAAGCAACGCTTGCTAATAGACTGAAGGCACATGTCGCTTGTCACTTAGTTGGGAACTCCCCCTGTAGCGCGTCGCTTCGGTCTGAGGACCCTTCCCTTAAGGAGCTTTCCGACCGAAGTAACAAGTAGCACGCGAATACGCCATATGAACGTGTTGTTTGCTGTTTGGACCCTCATGTGCAATGAATGCTATTTTACAGTCTGGAAGTGTGTGTCACTAGTGTGACAGTGTGAACATCCCGTGTCGCTTGTCCCATTGGTTTGAAAGTTGCCTTACACTCATGTCGATGGCACTAAGAAAGTTTTGTGGGGTTCCCCTTGTCGTTTCATGCAATCATCATTATCATCATCGCCGCGATTAGTTTAAAGCGGAAGAAAAGAGACAGTAAATATCCAAAATACAAATGCTTCAGTGTGTATATCTTTAAAAGAAATGATGATGATGATGATAATAATGAACCTAATTCATACACAAAAATTTAGTTGCCAAGAACATTCCACGCGTATTTTTTCTCCCGTATTATTAACGAAAGTATGACGATAACAGGACGTGGTCGACTGTCTAGAATGTTCGTTAATATCTTCGCGACCACTGTACCAAATATCATAGCAATTATCACATTCATAGAAATGCTTCATGTAAAAGAATCAGACGTTGCAGCGAAAACTCCATTTACTTCCATTATAAGCAGTCGAACACCAAGCACCGGGGTCAACACCAGCGCCTCTAGCGGATCATTTTCGAGTGGAACCAGCCTGAGAGCACAGAAGCATGCCGTTTTCCACACTACGTTATTCTAGGCGCTGTAGTCTGGGTGTGTGTTAATCTGTGTTAAGTTAATTTGCTTTGTTATGGAGCAGCATGTCAGCAGGTCAGAAGCGCAAATTACATGCAGGCTCGTTCTGTTATGTATGTGGATACTATATTGGGCCCAAGCAAGTTAAGCATGTTATTGTACCAGGGACAAAATTTTGTGAAGCCTGTAAAGCATACTTTGGAATGGCTGTTGGTGATCTGGACAGACCATGAGCTCCACATGTTACGTGTGGTAATTGCAGTTCGACGATGGAACATTGGTTGCGTGGTAGCAGGAAAGGCATGCCATTTGCGATTCTGTGAGTGTGGAGGGAACCTACAAATCATCATGATGATTGTTACCTTTGCATGATCGACCTGCCACATTTCAAGAGGGGGAAGAACAGGTGTCAGACATATCATCCTCCCGAGCACCTGTTCCTGACAGTGGAGATCTTCCTATACCATCGCCTCCAATCCAAACCACGTTTGCGGAAGAAGGTAGTGATTTGGACAGTTCCGGTGACCATGTTACTGATGATAAGGATAGCAAGAAACCTCATTTACTGAACCAGAAAGAGCTAGATGACCTTATTCGAGACCTAAATTTACCAAAAAATAAGTCTGAACTTGTAGCTTCACGGCTGAAGGAATGGAACTTGCTACTTCCTTCCTGTAGAATAACAAAATTCAGAAAGAGACACCAGGTGTTTTCGTGGTTTTTTTTTTTTTTTTTTTTTTGCTTAAGAACATTAAGTGAAGAACACGGCAAAAACTTTCAAAAGAAATTCAATTCATGGAAGGCAGATACCAGGGAAGATGGGACTGTGCCATGATGGGTGATTACATTTGAGGATTAGTTCGTGACGAAGGGGAAGGGAGTGTTTCCCAAAAAAGACAACGAACAACAAATATTCACTCTTGAGCATGTTGTCACATAACATGAACTAAATTAAGGGACTGATGTGTAATATTAATGTATTCTGTTCATTTCATTGTATTGCTTTAGCTATTTCTCATTGTTATACTGTTCATTATGTATGTAATTTACTGGGTACTGACTGTACTGTGTGCACTTTCAATAAGAAATAATAAACGACTCATATTATCCGAAAAACTGACATTACAGCAAAACCAATGTCATATTCGTGTTCAGCAGGTCCAAATTATCAAAATAAGACTGAAAAATATACATAAGCAGAAAGTTCGTGAAAATTTTTAGACCAATGTAATCAGTGTATTTGTAATGGGCCCGTTTGATAGATAAGTGAATTTCTTTTTGAGTCAAAATGGTTGGTATTGCTGGCTTTCTGTTTTTTTTTTGTTCGCTTTGATTGTTGCAGGTTTTCCAAGATGTGCTTGAAACAGTGAACTTGTAAAGTAAAGTGCTCCCCTGTGCCTTGCACCATGCCATGAAAGAGTATAGGGGGGTGTAGAGTTAGGGACCCACACTTTCTTGATCACGACCAAAAGTGGTGGTGATCTTACCAGCATGGTGAACTTTAATATGTTTAATACTATTTTCTCTGAACATCAGCAGCAGATAAATGCTCCTCTCTTTTGGGAAAAAATGGTTTTCTTTTTTATCTGTCACCTGCAAAGTTCAATGAATGTTTATTCTTTGTTTTAGGTGTCATCTGCGTGACTGATCTTTTAATTACAGATGTGAAGGGTGGGGAGTGGAATTGTTTATGGACAGTTTGTTCGTTTTTAGATGCTCCGGAAAGGAAAGGGGGTGAGCTTATTGATTAATTATAGATATCCAGATATCCATACTTGGTGATTGTCTTCTCGATGTTAAAGAAGTTCATATTGACATTGTTCGATGGACAAACTTTATTTTGCCTCTTCTTTGCTAAGAAGGTTGCTGTCTCCATGTGTCACTTTCCCCCATACTATACTCAGTTTTTGTTTTTCTTCCGTAACAGTATGCCACACCAGCACCTTTTTATAGGTATTCATTTCTGAACATCGTACCACAATATTTTGAGAAGTTCTTATGCGGAACAATAACAAACAAAATTTCACGAGTACCAGAACCTGATTATACTTAAATCATAAATTGAGAAGGATTGTAACTTGAGGAATATTTGGTTGTCTACTAGGTGTTTGTACAGCTCTCAAAATGATATTCGGTCACAGACAGAATCTTTTCAATGTATTTTTAATAACCCATTTGTGCTTTGATTTCCTCTATTTCTCAATTCTTGCTGAGAACTGATATACAACTACTGAGAAGCTATAGTGCACATTAGTTTAGATGATGTGTAAAAAAAGGTAAAGTGCTCCCCTGTGCTTAGCACAACGCCATGAAGGCGTATAGGGGGTGTGGGGGTAACGCCCCACACTTTCTTGATCCGGTCGTGAGTGGGGGTGATGTGATCAGCATCAAGCCCCTGACTGCCTTTACCCCCCAGGGTTTCCCCCAGGTACCCATGTTATTCGACGCTGGGTAGGCGCCGGGGCCGCTTCCATCGTTAGAAAAGTTCCCGGATTTGAACCGGCCGGGGATCGAACCCGGGATTTTGAGCATGGTAGTCAGACGCGTTACCGACTGAGCCACCGCGGCCACCAAAGATGATGGGTATCTAATAGTTTTTAAAACCAAGAAACTTCTGTTGCCAATCCTTCAATCTTTATTTCCTGATCATAATTTTCCTGTAGAAGAATGGATAACATTTACCACAGGCTGGCTTGTGCTGAATTTACTACATAACTGTGTTTGGTTTTGGTGTTCAATGTGCCAGCATGACAGTTGACAGTATGCCCAGTCACTTTTGGAAGACATGAACTTTGTTCAGGATAAATTGTACCATAACAGCACTGGGTTAAGTTGTATATTTCTGTTCTGGATTAGAAGAAGTCCTCCCAACCAAACAGTTCAGTTCCTTGAATTACTAGTCAATAAATACCTGCCAGTTATGAGTAGTTATGATACCATTAAGACATGCAAATCCCTATGCAAACTATACCTGCAAGGCCCTTATATTTTGAAAAGTGAACATGTAGACACCTTCCATACTCTGTAAAATGCTACACTAAAACCAACATAGTTGCTAGCAGTGCTGTAGGCCCAAATTTTTCTGAGGGTATATGCTAAGTTTTGTGAAAATATAGATTAACTTTGGCAGCAAAGGAAATGACATTGATAAAAGAATATCAATGACGATGGTGATTATATGCCCATAATTAGCATAAAAGAGGCATATTACAATAGAGAAGGCATTTTTAAAATATGGAACTTATATTTTAACGATTGCATTTGAACATAAGTGTTGTGTGCAACAATAAATCATTGTACACAGCAGTTTGCCTAAGTGCTTTACAAGGAAACTAGGGCTAAGTCAATACCGATACCAGTATCAGCCAATACCGATACCAGTATCAGCCAATAACAATGGTATCAGTATCAGAAAGTATCGGTAATATTTTATTTACTGATACCAGTCAATACTTTTCCAGCATTTTGATTGTTCGCAACAGTCGAATTGTTTTGGAAGTTATGCAAAATTCTAAGATTCCATTGATTTTGTACCAATACTCGGTGGAAAGAACTGTATTTTGCGATTACGTAACAGATATTCTTGTATTCTGATGTAATTTTTTAATATTTGAAAGCAAAACTTTGATAAATTGATGCTTGTAATTGGACTGGAACACTCCTCACCGACGAATACTAATCAATATGTTGACCCTCTTTTAATTGTTCCAATTTTCAAGCATCGATGTCTGTGAGAATCTGTAAGAGTATTGCTTCAAAGTGGTATTGGCTCAGCCCTAAAGGGAATCTAAAACATATGAAGGTGTTAGGCCTATTCCACCTTAACAACAAAAGTTACTCTTATTTAGAAGAACCACATTGATATTCTGAAATATTATATATGAAGGGCTCGGGTGTAAAACATGGTAAGTGACATTGTGGTAATTTTTGAGTTACAAAGTAAATTGTCCCATCCTTCAATTTTTGAGTGAAATTGCCATGTCACACAATTTGCATTGGACTCAGTGAAGCCTTGTGAAATTGGTAAACACAACATGAAAACAATTTATCTACAGTGTAGCTTCTCATAACCTTTTTTCTTAATGAAATCAGAAATGGCCAAAATGTCACTTACCATGTTTTACACCTGAGCCCTTCATATATAATATTTCAGAATATCAATGTGGTTCTTCTAAATAAGAGTAACTTTTGTTGTTAAGGTGGAATAGGCCTAACATTTGATCAAATGTTACAAGACTGAATCAGGTGTGTAGTGGAAACAAAACAAAGAGGACTCCAAGTTTCTTTTTAAATTACGTGGTGATTCATAATTCCCTCTGGGGTTTCGAACGTTTCTAGTACGAGAACTATTAACACATACAGCAAAAAGGTGCATAATGGTACAGAAAGATTCTCTTTAAGTTTGGTATGTACCTTAGAGGTGCTTGATATGCACATCCCTGGTGATGCAGCAGACATCAATCCTGAAATCAAGTTCCTGCTGCACACATCCTAGCCTGTTCATTTTACATTGCACGGGCAGTCAGTCTTCTTGAATTTGTTGTACCATGCACGAATTGTGCTGTTTGTAGGTGCTTCTCTTTGATATTTTGTATGAAATTCCCATTGTACTGACACAACAGACCAGTGGCGTGGCGTGACTCTTTCAAAAGTGTTACCAGCTATCAGTATGACAATTATTCCTGCTAGATGTTATCCCCCCTGGTTAAGAAAACATGTCTAGAGACAGTTACCACGAAAATCCAATGAATAATGGTAGACCCTTGTCAATTCTTCATCTCTCTCTGTTTCTTTGCAATGAGATGCGAAGTGGATGAAGAAGATCCACACTTTTCTCAGGTCAATTTGACGTTTGTGTGATGAGCACTGAGCAGACGACAGAACTCCGCTCCTTTTTGGCAGGGAAGCCCAGCTGTACGTACTACTGTTGCCAACTTAGTATTTTGGAGCAAGGTTTGTCCAAATCACAAATCACACCAAGGAACTATATTTTCATCTCTTACCTAACTGGTCTCAGTTGTAGTTCAATCCAGCCTTGGCTCTGCAGTCTACCTCTAGTTGCTTCACAGAAATGGAAATCCTATTTTAGGCGGGATTTAGCTCTTTTCTGCCAATCCGGTAAGTCTGAACGGCAACAAGGCTCCTTAACAGGCATATGAATAACCCCATAAAGTCCTTCCCCGCTCCTTCCTTGCATTGGCACCCTCTTCTCCCTTGTTGCCTCCTCAGGGTAGCGGAACGGCCTCCCTCTTTGCTTCTGTCAGCTGCAGAAAAAATGTCCTAGGCAATATCTACGGTGTTCATTAACGTATTTAACAATGTTGTCATTTTATTGAAACAACTTTTTAATTATTTACATTTTGCTGTTACCTGCGGCAACACCGGCTACATGCATGCCACGCCTCTGCAAGCTAATTCCAAGGTGCAGAATGCATTGTGTTCCCCTGTGCATGCTATGTTTGCGTTAATTATGTTATACTTCCACCTTGAGACTAAATCTACAATTATATGATGGGGCCCTATTACGGGCACAAACTTGGAGAGAAACTTTATGTACTGATTTGTTTATTTTTGCTGTGTATGTTATAACTTTTGTACTATAAGCAATTGAAACCCCAGAGAAAATTATGAATCACTCGTATGTTATGTAGCAAACTTTTGCTTAAATCAACTCAGATAGGCTAACCATGAGTTATTGAACAAACAGACAATATGCACTAAAAGTTAATTGTCTGAATTATTTTCCTTCTCACTTGTTCTATGTTGCTTCTTCTCCTTTCCTTTTTTATTGTGTTTTTATATGTTGTCATCTTCCATGGTATTACCCTTGTAGCTTTCAGAATTTACATTTGTTATTGGTTTTGTGTACTCCATCCTTAACCTACAAATATTTTTAACCATTATACCTTCATATTTCAAGATATCACAGTACCTGCCACCCTGCAACATCTTTGCACAGTTGACTTCCACATGCTTTTTTCTGCTATCAGGACATATTCTCCATAAGCTTCACATTGCAAAGGCTTTTCCTTCCAGCTTTAGTCACTGTCCATGTTTCACAGCTATAGAGTTCCTTGCTCAAGATATGTGTTTCTAGGGGCTTCCTTCATTAGTATAATAAAATCTATACTTGGTGTTAGTAATTTTCTCTGCAGATGAGAATTCTAGTACTGTTAATATCACAAGAAAAATTTTAAGTCTGTCTAGACTTTTTTAATAGACTTACATAGCCATGAAACTATTGATAATATCTAAACAACAGAGAAAGCAAACCAAGTGAGATCACATAAATGCTCTAGAAAGACTCCTAAGCAGATGTATTTTTCACATTTTGAAATATCACAGCGATGTTTTCAAATGGAGAGGAAAATTCGAAAATAGCTGCCCTAGTGTGGGCCAAAGGTCTAGCCAAGCATTCAGAAGTGGTAATTCTTGATATTTGTGAGAAAAATCTATGACTTACTTGACTTAATTCCTGTTGTTCCCTGTGGAACATAGGGCATCAAGAGAGCATCTCCACCTGGTCATACTGATGGCAATTCTCTTCACTGCATTCCAGCTCCTTCCTTCCTCCAATGCCTCAGGGTGAACAGATCTTCGCCACGTCTGTCTAAGCCTCCCTCTTTTCCTTCTTCCCTGCGGGTTCCAGTCTAGTGCCTCTCTCGACAGCCTCGTTTTCCTTCCTGCCTATCCAATTCCATTTTCGCCACTTTTTCTGTATGGACATCTCGGTTTCTCCAGTCTTGCTCCAAAGTTCTTGGTTTTGAATAACTTCTGGCCAAAAGATATTCATTTTCTTTTCTCAGGCAGCGATTGATGAAGGTCTGTAGTTTAGAGGTAATCGTTTTTGTTACCTTCCATGTCTCAGACCCATATAACAGCACAGACTTAACATTACTTCGAAAAATACGAAGTTTGGTCTTCATAGATATTTTCTTGTTTTTTCATACTGGATAGAGCCTCAGTATGCTTTTTGGATACGTTGAGAAACATCCTGTGCAGCCCCTCCATCTTTTGCCACCACACTACCCAGGTAAGTAAAGCTATCCACATTTTCAATACTCTCTTCACCGATACTAAACGGGTATGTTTTTGTGGAATTAATCCTCAGTGCCTTGGTCTTCCTGGAGTTATCACAAGTCCTACTTCTTTTTTTGCATTTTCTATTAAATCTGCTAGTTGTGTTTGCATATCACCATGTGCTTCAGACAAGAAGCACAAATCGTCTGCAAAATCAAGGTCTTCTAGTCTGTTATTCATTCCCCATTGAATACCACGTCATTTCCCTCTTATTATATTTCGCATCACTTCATCGATCACAATCAGGAACATTGTGGATGATAATATACAATGTTGCCTCACTCCAGACTGCACATCTATTGGCTCAGATACACGCCCTATATGTATAATCACGATAAGTTTCTCGGATAAGACCAAGAATTTTTGTCGGTACTCCATAACATTTAATTTCCTTCCACATTGCCTTTCTGTTGACTGAGTCAAATGCTTTGTCGAAGTCAATGAAAACTGTATAGAGACGAGATGGCCATTCTATACATTGCTCCAAAATTATCCGCAAGGCGTTAATTTGATCAATACAAGAGCGATTTGGTCGAAACCCTGCCTGTTCTCTTCAAGTTAAAATGTTCCTTAATTCTGTTTAGGATAACTCTAGTGAAGACCTTATTCAGAATGGAGAGAAGTGCTATACCTCTCCAGTTGTCACACTTTGATGTATCCCCCTTTTTCGGTAACTACTTATATACAAATGTATAAACAAATATTTAGTTTTGAAGCCAGTGGACAAATGCAATGTTTGAAAGTAACTAGTTAGTATTAACACAGTTGCAAGTAACAGATGATTTTGTTGAGAAATTCTTAGTTACTTTTAAAAATAAATACCTGTAACTGTATCTCTTTGCAATAGAAGTAATATTATGAATAGTTACTTTATGACACTTAAATTCGTAACTTGAAAATTTGTATCACAGGAGAAGAGCTAATTTTAGCAACTCTGTACCCAACCATGTGTCTTCTCTGCATGCTAAGGTGAAAGGATTTTCACGAAATTGCCTAAGGCAAGGGTGCCATGCTCTGTTGCATGCTAAATTTAGAACATTAAGGCTTCATTGCAATTTGGCATTTCTAATGCACGTGAAGACTTAAGTGATTAAGTGGATTGCTGCATGGGAATGCGGTAGTCGAGTTAAAGAGAAGTTGTTTAATAAGAGTAACTCTGTAAGGTATATGCATTATATAGAGAGAGAGTGAGAGTAAAATAAAATGAAGCAACTCAAGCATAGCTTGTTGCATCATTATTTGTTGTAATAATATATATATATATATATATATATATATATATATATATTAAGACTGTATATTGCGTACCTGTAAATAAGTCTTCATGTGTTTATTTTATTACAATTAATAATCATTGATTGTGTGCAATTTGTTTACAAGAAAGTAAAAGTAACTCTCAGTTACTTTCAAGTTTCAAGCACCAGTAATTATAACTGAGTAAGTGTAACTATATTTTTTGGACCAAGTAACTAAGTCAGTTACTTTTTAAAAGTAACTTTCAGAACACTGGACAAATGTTTTCCCGCCATGGAGAGCACATGCTCTTTTCCCTCGACACTTACAATGAAAATAATATATATGTATATAATTATATATGATAGTCCGATTGCACAGTCAAACGCGACAATACAGGGACCCTACGAGGCTCGCACGTATGTTAAATGCACCACGCAAGGGGCAATTAACAGGTATTAAATCGGTTATACAAATTCGACACGGGTGGTGGTATGAGGACAGGAATGCGATCGGACAGATGGACGGACGGGCCGAATGGAAACATTAATAAATTGTCCTGCAGACGTAATTTTGCTTGCTCGCTAACGCTCTCGACAGCAACAGGCTTTTTATCGCATTGGCGGGAGAGGAGAAGTGTGTTCATGTGGGGGGGGGAGGTGGGGACGAACCCGCGTGTCTGTGTTAGAGCAGACAGGCCAGCAAGGCGGGAAGCTAATGGGCGAGTCTCTGGCGAAATTGGCTCCACCTGTTCAGTAGAATTACGAACTACGCAAACTCAGTTTCATTTAATCGGCCGTCTGGATGAGGAGCCAATGCACAATTCGGAAACGACACAGGACCAATAGATACTTTTCGACCGCGTTCGATTTGTTTGTTTGTTTGTATCCCCCCCACCACCACCCTGTCCGGGCAGAAGCACCCGTGGTGGTGGCGGGGAGAGGTTGACATAGGTGCCCCATTCCACGGAAACACACGCACACATATATGCAAGTCCCCAATCACTCGTCCCAGTGAGTGATTAAATTGATGACCGCGGTATATATGATGCGACACGATATACGCCTCTGAAACCAAATAACCTAGGTGACACGGGGCGGGGGGTTGAGGGGGTGCGGAGGGAGGGTTGAAAATTCGCTCCCATTATCTGTGGTCAACTGAACCATTACGGGAACAACGCCAGCATGCGGCCGGTGACACTGAACTCTCAATTCTCTACAACCTTTCTTTTCAATAGCTGCACACGGCTATACTATGTACTATTCAACAATCGGTTCTATATAATTGAATTCTGGCTTTGTTGATATTACGCCTTTAAAGCATAGTCTGGTATTGGTGTCGTCCTAATTTAGCCGGGAACCTCTGTGTTGTTAGGCAGAATTTTCTGTATTTGAACAACGCACGCATTGCTCACCAACCCAATGATGGACCCTTACGTGGTAATGCTTCGATTAATGTGGGCGAATTTCAACTTTTCACCACATGGTTATTGATTTTAAGGCACTTTAAACATCCCCCCTTACTTGTTGAAACGATTCGTATTCTGGAGGTGTTGGGTTTAAATCCTGCATGTTTTTTTCTCATCCCATTTCCCTCAAGGGGTACCCGGTGGTTCTGATCCCACTTTAAACTGTAGGTCCAGTCCAAATTAAAAGTAATGCGTAAATGTGGACTTATTACAAACGAACTCATTCCATTTCCCTGCCTCATCTTCCCAACTGCGATCAAACTTACTGTACAAATAAGCAACGTTCAATACATCAGTCGGAGACTCTTTATCAAGCAGTGTTAGGAAGATGAAACTTGGTGGACAGAAGGATTTGTCTTTTGTTATTTACCATCACTTTTCTGCTCCTTTTGACTAATCGCGACGAGAGGATGAGTGATATGGACATTCACAGAGAACACTCATGCCCAGATTCGAACCCGGGACCTCTGGCGTCGTAGGTCGCCGTGGACAGAGTAGCATTTAGTATAAACCTAAATATCTAAAGAATCGAATATCTCGCATGGAAGTGAATTTATTTACTTGGTTTTCGTTGGGTTTTTTTTGGGGGGGGTTGAGGGTGAAAGGGGTTAACTGGTCTGTCTGCTTCCTCTGATGTTCTAGCTGCCTTAATCCAAGAAAAAATATTTCTCTGCCTGTGGGATTCAGCAATCGGCATTACTAAGCCTGTACATATCTCAGGAACTGGTTGAGCTATGCAGTCGGAACGAATTGACGAGATGGGTAAAAGGTAAAGTTACTCGTACATATAGTACCATGCCGTGAAGAAACAGAGAATGTGGCGGTAGGGCCCCTCATATTCTCGATCTAGGCCATTTTGGAGGTAATGTGATCAGCACCACGCTCCGGCCGCCATAATCCCCCATGATTGCCCCCAGGTAACAATTGATTTGAGGCTGGATGAGCCCCCAGAGCCGCTTTATGAAAAATCCACCCCAGGAGTCGAACCCGTGCTCCCACGTGGCAGTCAGGCGCCCTACCGACTAGATCAATCAATGCCTATATTCTATCCCGGGAATCTTTGGAGCAAAGTCGCTCATAACGGCAGAGAAGGGGGGAAAGCGAGTGGGCGGAGTGGAGCAGTACACGTTTCTGCAAACTTCAGTCGTTTTCTCCCCCTCCACGCAATCCCGTTGTCTCTCACGCATTCATATACCGAACCTACCCGAGTCACTACTTGCGTAGAGACTTGTTTTCGTTCGATTGCTCCAGAGATTCCCGGGACAGAGTATAGTGCAATAGGGCGTCTAGGATTTTCGTAAGAGAAATATGACCATAACGGGGCGTTACTTTTTTTAGTGGCCAGTCTTAAACTTTTGACATGTTTTCCTTTATTTGACTTTTTTTTAATTTTAAGTACTAGACTTCCCTTTAACACGCTACTGAACACGCAGATATGAATTAGACAAAAAAGCTGGAAGAAAAGTATATTTAAAGAAAGTCTCATTTTACATCCTAAATTGTCCTGGAGTGAGACAACTTTCGCCTATATGTGTTAGAGTGGGATGCATAAATATTACGAAATAAAATATCCATCATCATATTTATTCTCTTCGTTATACTCAGCTTCAGGAATTTAAAGTAAACGCCAGACAAGCTACTGACAGCCTCTGCACCACTTGGCCATCCCACTGCACCACCCATACTGCCTTCAAATACTTTTTCTCTGGTTCGTGGATAATTTTTTAGAACTCCTTAAGTTGATAACCTGAAAGAGCTGTTTCAAAGAAGGAAGTTCCAATAGTGTACTTTGTTGTAAAATGTTCATTTAATTACGATTGCCAGTGCTAAATTAAAACAATACTTCGAAGAAAAGCTTTTCAATTGAAGAAAGGCTTCAACCAGGGTGCGAAATCCTGGGAGGGACGGGATGGGATTTCCCCCCACCAACAATCTTGGCCTAAAAGAATGTGTTGTTAGGATCCGCCACTGGCATGTTTGTTGATACCCATGGTCATCGTGCGCTGTTCTCCTTCCAGACTTGTCCACTAGGCGCTGTAGTATTACAGCAGTTGCCCGCCTTCAATTTTTGCAACTTTTGCTCCTGCACTATGCTAAACCTTATCTACCAAGGGAAAGTAAACTAACACCAGTTTTGGAACCCAATCCCCGCCACTGCCACTAGTAAAAATAAAAAAATCTGACGTATTTGTTGGGAGAACTTAAATAAAAAATACACTCCTCGCTATTAAACATATGATTTCAAATGCACAGGATTGTATAAAGCAAGATGCTACTGAAGGTGTTTGAAATGTTGTCCTTGAATCTGCACACAGCATTAAGTTCCGATTGTTTTCAATCACATCTGGTGCACAGGTACACTACCTCTTTGACATGACCCCAGACACAGAAATCTAAAGGATTCAAGTCAGGTGATCCGGGAGGCCAACGTAAAGGGCCACCAGGATCGATGGTTAGTTAACCATATTTTCGAGCTAGAAGCAGTCACACAGTTACATAAAAATGTGCTATCATGCGTAAACCATATCAGTGGCGGATCCTAACAATACATATAGTAATACATTCCCAATTATCTCGCAAACAGTTAATTTGCGGATTCGTGTTTGAGAGACTTTTTTTTTGTTACTAGTGAGTATTTTTGATCATTACATTTTGAACTACCACTCTGTATATGTGTGTGTTGTGTGCATGTATGTTCTTGAAAATTATGATCCTGTCAAAACCCTCCATAATTATTTTATGAGCACACCCCTGCTTGAATAGGGGTCTAACCTAAGTACAGTTTGTCCCAAAATACCCTTTGACAAGATGTGAAGAGAAGTCGACAACATCTCAGAAAAACTGCACATACCCTGCTGAACAGTACACCCTTGGTTGCTGAAATTGAAGCAATGGGGGGGGGGGGGGGCAATTTATCTTAGGCTCCCAATGCCAATGGATGTCAAGCTCATTGTTCTTAAAATTGAGCAAAGAACTCAGAAGGCATAATTTAAATTATATGTTAATGATAATAATTTAGAGTAAAATTGATTGGATAGGTAATGTATTTTGTTACATGATGCAGTGTTTGAGTTTGGCAGTAAAAATTTAAGAAGTTAGTGCAATGCACATTATTTAATATCTTCAAGTTCCTGTTTTGATACACCACCACATAGGTCAGAAAACATTCCTTGCACTCTTTTTAAATGTGGTTTCCATTACCACCCCCCCCCCCAAAGACTGAATAATGAAGAATTCTTTTACATCTATCACATTTTCTACATCTTTACTGGTTTATTATAGCGTGAATTATACAAAAAAATAATTTATGGTGACTGCATGAATAAAAATATTAATATTTTTCCCAAACTTTCTCGTCTTAACATTTTTGAATTTTCCGCATATAGTGATATTTTTGTTCTCTGAACTACAAATTTAATACATATTTATTTAGGAATTTTTGTATTTGCTCTGATATTGCTGTATCCATGTTCTTGTCAAAATGAACTCAATCGAATCTTTTCTCCACATTTTTTTTAAGTGACTCATCTGTGAAAGATATGGATCTTGCTTCCTTCAAACAAGATATTCTGTTTATTTTCTACATAATTATTTCAGTTCTATTATGTCTTGCTCTTGCTTCAAAACAAGAAAGTTTGCAGGCTTCATAATCTCTGGACTAAAGGACAGCTTGGCCAAGGTCCATAAAATAACACCTAAATTTGGAGCCATTTTTCTTCTTATTCTGCTTGGTATTGTTTAGTTTAGTATACTTAATCGATTATTCTTTCTTTAATTGCAAGGAGTTTAGTAATTGCGTCCAATTCATCTAATTATTCAAATCTTGATACCTTCGTTATTTTTTATCCTTTTCCCAGGATATCCCATATCATCTCTCATGTATAGTGATAGGTTTTGACTGAGTATAGATTCGTTCTTAAAATACAGCAAGGGAAGCGAAAAGAGTGCTGCGGAAGTAAATTGACTTGAGGTTAAAATGTCTTGAATCGAGGTTGGTGTTCATACTTCTGTTAAGAATCTATGTTGTTGTTTTTTTTAATTTGTGTTTAAGGTAGGCTATGTATGTAGTTCATTGATGAAAGAAAAACACTTTATGTTCTCTGTCTAACGATGGAAGAACTAGATTAACTATTACGCATTGTTAGAGACTTTTTGTCAGACTTTTTCCAATACAGTGAATATGGGAATGGAAACAACAGAGTTAGCCTACGTTTGTTGTTCTTGCACATGACTCTTGAAAAACTGAGAAATGATAAATGTTCATTACGATCTTTAATATCATTGTTGAATTCTTGATTTCTTAGGAGATGATAATGATTAGAGACTTGATCACGAATTTTTAATATAATATGTTATGCTAAGCATTTTTGAACCCATGTGCCCAAAAGATTTGAAAACCGTTTACAAATCGTGGAAGGGATCATCTGAGTGCACATGGCAATAATATGTACATGGCATGTATTTAGTTCTGCCTTGCAACTTCTCAATATTTGGGTTGAAAAGCTTTTTATTAAATTGAGTGCCTGTGTTTTATTTCTGTTAATTGACATGATTTACATGTTCGTTTGTAAAAGGTTAACAGGTCTATTAAAAACAATGCGAGGAGCTTTGTTGGAGCTTGTTCTTTGTAAAATCAATTTAGAAAAGCACCTGGTAACACCATGTAGATTTTAAAGGAGGTAGTAGTATACCAACCCTACCAATTGACATTTTTCGTTATTCCAAGTTAACAATAGAGTCTCACATGTCGCGGGTTCGATTCCCGGTGGAGGTACATAGTGGTTCGGATCCCACTTTAAGCTGTATGTCCAGTCCCATTTAGCCTTACTGTGCATAAAGTGGACTTAAAACACCAACCCAATCAATCAATACAGTTCACTGTGTAGGACAATATAAATATAGTCTGCAAAGGAATAATCTGCTAAAAAAATATAGGACACTTTCAATTCACATAAATCCTATTTATAGGCAAGATGAGGAAACTGAATAGGAAAAGTTTAACTTATGTATTATGTTACTTTTCTTGATTTCAGAGAGCATCAAAACTATAGCTTTTGGAAGTAACAGTTACTTTTTAAATAAGTAGCCTAACTGAAACTCTGTTATTCTTTGAAGTAACTAATTAAACTAATTCTTTGGCATTCCTAAAATCGAAGGTTTATTGCCACATCAACCTATATTTTTCACCTGTCCCTATTCTAGGCAAGATCAATCCACTGGACCACCCTTAACAATTTCCTTCAGGTCGTTCTAAATAGTGCCATTACATATTCATCTGACCTTCTCAATAGTCTCTCTTATTTTATTTTCTTTCATTTTATAAAGATGTGACACTACAGGCATATAGGTATATTACATTAAATCTTACACAATACACGTATATGACCAGAATGAAAAAGAGAGAACATGATAATAAAAATACTTGAAATAATTCAAAATCACAAAAATAGAAGAAATCACAATTGACAAATAACATTATTTCTTACACAAGATCTGAAACCAATTAAAAATAAGGAGAATGGCAATAAAATAGAAATAATGCAAAAGTACAGAAATGGAAAATAGCGAAACTGACAAAGAGTATTTACATAAACTTTCATTGACGTATCTTTCACCTTTTTTACATATGTTTAAAGTCTGTTCGGATTTCAATTTTAAATTTGAGTGTGTTTTGGGAGATATCCACCACGTCTTTTGGTTTTGCAATTTCATTTAAATAACTTATACATTCTCGGAATGATTTGTTTAATCTTTCTGAATTTTAATAGCTCTTTGTGTGGAACATAAAAATCGGGCTTACGAAAGCAAATGCGAGGTGTGTATTGTGTGGTTTAGTAGTTTGTGTAGAAAAAGTAGCTGGTGAATATATCTTCGATTGTGTAAGGATTCAAAGTGAAAATAGCTTTTTAATGCCGGGTGTGGAACATACTTAGGTTTGGTCAATTTCGCTTTGTGTGTAGGCACCAGAGTATAAGCACGTATTCCAATTTGAATCTTATATTCGAATTACATAGCATTTAACTTTTTGTTTTCTTGAAGTCATTTCCCATTCTCATTATAAACCCATGGTTTCTATATCCTTCGGCTACAATACGGCCAATGTGCTTCTGAAAACTGACATTTCCATCAAATTAAACAGTTAAATCCTCGTAGTTTCTTACTCTTTCTCGTATATGTTCACTGTTTGTATACGCGCTTATGTAGGGAGTTTTCTTGCGAGTAAAAGTAATTATTCTACATTTGTTAAAAATTAATGGATCGCCATTCGACGAGGTTTCCAATATCCAATGTGGTTCCATAGCATCGTTATTATTTGTTATACTCTTCACATTTTTAAAATCATCTGCATAGAGGAGTAATTTTTACCAATGCAATAAACATTTTGGGAGATCGTTTAGTGTCACTAGAAACAACAGTGGATCAAGATTTGAGCCTTGTGGAACACCTGAATAGGTCTGGAATTCGAAGGATGTGCTATTACTGTATATAACATGCGTTTCCTGTCTTTAAGGTACGAGGACATAAGCTTTAAAATTGAGGACGAAAGATTATAACAATATAGCTCTTACAGAAGTGTGTCGTGATCAAAAAGATCAAATGCCTTTGGAATATCCGTATAAGTTACATCCAGTGCCTGATCTACAAGCCGCAAAACCCCGCAGTGCGAGAGGGCCCGGAGACAAGTAAGCCTTTAGGGGACCCTCAGCCATTGACATAGTAGAGGGTTCTTATATGCGTATGTAAGAAATAAACTTTGTTACTCAGGAGTACAGGAACGAATACAATATATACAGGTAAAAGAAAAGTTAAAATCCTTGTGCACAAAGCACCGTGCCATGAAGGCACATTTAGGGTACGTGGGGGTAGAGCCCCACATATTTTCGATGTCTACCATCTTGGAGGTGATGTGATCAGCACCACGCTGCGGTCACCTTTACCCCCCTCCCCATGCCATTTGATTTGAGGCTGGGTGGGCCCTAAAACCGCTTTATGCTGGAACAAAGCCGGAAAAATTCCGACCTTCGATCACCCACCCCAGATTTCCCGCGTGGCAGTCAGACTAGAATCAAATCAGGATAGAATTTCACGAGAAATGCAGGGGTGAAGATTTCTTCAACCTATCTTTAATCAGGAAAAAGCTATGACTGCATGATTGTAACAAATGTATCATTTTCTAGGTGTGAGAAAACATAATCCCTTCCCATTTAAAAAAAAAAATAGTTGGGTGGGTGTGTGTGTGGGTGTAGGTAGCATATTGGTAATATTTTGCGGGGGGAGGGCAAGACTTGTAGATTCGGCACTGGTTACATCATCATCTAATGTTGAGGACGTAAAATCATAATTTTCTACTGCGTTCGTTACAATTGATCGTTTCGGAATGAATCCATGCTGATAAGGGGAGAGAACTGAATGAAGATTTGTTCGAAGAGTTTGGCTGGGCTCAAATGAGAACTATGGGTCTATATTTGTTAGTTTCTATTTTGTCGGGAGTCTTTGGAATGGGACAAATCTCGGAGAGTTTCCACTTCTCTGGAAACACACAGGTTGAAAGTGAGAGGTTAAATAAAGTATCAAGTGGATATTTGAGGCTATCCAAAAATAACGCTTTACTACAAAACAGAACTCTATCCGGCACCATGGAGTTTTTCGGTTTCACCAATTTTATCGCTGCTTCTACGTCCATGAGGCGAATTTCTTTTATATGAGTCACATCCAACAGTATATTAGTGTCAGATACAGGGAAAGGTGTTTCGTAACTTGATTTGTCTTGGTTGTACACTGATCTGAAGTGATGAGCAAGTGCTTGTGCAATTGCTTCCCAGAGGCTTATTTTAGTAACATATAGAGAACATGATATTAAAAATACAAATAATTCAAAAGCACAAAAAAAATAGAAAATAGCAGAATTGACAAATAGCATTAAATCTTACATAAGATCTGAAAGCAATGAAAAATAGAGAGAATGACAATAAAATAGAAATAATGCAAACATACGAACTGTATGTGTTCATTGTAGGATGAAGTGGTGTTTTCTTTCCTTTGTTTTTGACAAAGGACCCAAGGTTTTTGGTATCGCGTTGTATACTTAATTCACAGTTTGCTTATTATATGCTTAGACTTGATGCATTTTGTTGCAAATTTTTGTGCACTGAAGCAATACACTGGAGGTCTATTTATTCAAAGGAAAAGCGGGTGAAAGTTGTGCAACTACATTCGAAGACCTTTAACTAGTCACGTACATGTGATTTCGCTTAAAGTTCCACTTTCCACATAAAACAAAGGATTGACGTCAACATAAAAAACTTTCACAATCATCCGAAAAGAAACCCAAGTCTTCAAACCGCTTATTCACATTGTTCACCAAAAAATCTTCTAACTCTTGAACTATCATCCTCATACACGGTGAATCAATCGCTCTCAATGTTTCAAGAATTTTTCTAGCCACTACAATTTTTTGCTTTGCTCAAAGAACCGAAGGATGGCAGTTTTTCATAGACAATGATAGATAGTACGCGTAGTTTCAGAACATCTAGAGCCTCGTAAAATGCAGACAATTCCATTATAAATAACCGCGTTGTCAAATTTTTGCCAAACTTTCAATCTTAGACCTCTCGCGAGTCGATCGGGAACCATACCAAAGAGACGTACCAAAATGCTGCAGCTCTCAACAAACTCAGCTCTCGAATAACATTAAAAGGCGAAGGACCCAACATACATGAAAAACACAACATACTTTTAGTATTCGATAGAAAAGTTCTTGTAACACACCCTCAGAAATCTAATATTTAGTTTTTGAGAAAATACCGAATACATGACATCTAAAAGAGACTAAATATGGCACATATCTCCCATGACATGCTTAACAATATATTTTCTTACATGAGGCTTTAGTGAACTGAACAGGAAATATTTAAGTTTGAAATATATAATAATATAGTCTACATATCCAGTGGGTGAGAAATAATTATCCCTGGTTTGGATGGTACAAGACAGAGTGGGGAAATCCCCCCATTCAAATCGCATCCCGCCGAACACAAAAAAGTTTAAAAAATAAAAAGAAACTTGCAAATTCAAACTCCTTTACGGATGATAGTATTGAAGTCTCAGACCCATTATATCTCGCTACATCTGGGGCCTTTACTCGTTCATGTTTCACCAGAAGCCAAATCTTAGAACATAAGACTCCTTGTTATTAAAAAAAATGCTTCAAATTGAGTTGTTTTACACACCAGGATCACAACACACAAAAAGGTCATTCACGAAATCACCGATGAGAAGCGGTGACTAAGGAGTTAAGCCGCCACTTTTGTGACTCCGATAACTTCGTAACGTTAGAGCTTTTGAGCTGAAATTGTCTACTATTTTCATCACTCGAGTTCTTTCCAAAAACGTTGTCATTGAATCCCAGTTCGAATCATGGGCAAGACAGTGATTGTGTCATTGTATTTGTTTCGTTATTTATATTTTCATTCATCCTCCTTATCGTTGTGATTAAGCTAGAGAAATATGTAACCGAATATATATGAAGAACGTATATTAAACATTGCGAGCAAAAAAGTTGACTTATCGCAAACATAATGGAACTGATGCCGATTCATCGCGATTAAGAATACGCTGCATAAAAAATAGTTACAAACTGTAATGAATTATGCTCATATTTCAATCGATGCCACAGTATGAAATTCAACAATAATTTTTAAATGTATGAATTAATTTAAACATTTCATTGGTGTTATGGAATATGTTGTTATCATGGAACTGTAGGCCTACTAAAAATGTTAGATATGTGAATATACCGTGCGTCCATTTCGATCTGCAGCCGAGAGATCGGGAGAAGCGTGGCGGGCGGCGCTGACGGAGATGCCGACATTTGAGGCCTGTAATGCCCGCTTATTTTTGTGGACATCTTGCAAAACGAGCACTAACCTGTGTTATAACACGCAAAAGTTCTTCTGTAATTCTTCCAAGTTCCACCCTTATATACACAAATAAATACGCTTTAGAAATGATGTTAAGAGCCACAGATAATACTCTGTAAAACATTTTAATCATAGTTTTGACCAGTAACGCCCTGCTTAAGTTTATATCCTTGAAAGAGTTTTGTGTCAATGGGGATCGTTTGGAGATTTCGAATGTGCAACACTATCAAGATTACGCTCCAGACGAACCGTTAAAAGCTAATGGTGTTCGTGAGCTTCCTTGCAATCCGAAATCTCCGAGCTCAAGTTTTTTGTTCCTTCGCGTCTACAGAGCTGTGAATATAGTGGCAGGCAGATGTAAACCAAGAGCGTGTTAATTTCGTACTGTGCGTAAGAGTGTTATTCTTGGTTACTTGCCGTTACTTGTTTGTGTTATTGCAGTGTGTATGTGTGTTGTGTCAGTCAGACGATTGGAATGCCAGCCGCAAGGTTCACGTTAGAGCAAAGAATTTTTATGTATGACACTTATGTGAAAACAGACTCGTGTCGAGACGTGTGTAGGCAATTTGTACAGAAATTCCCAGGCGTTTCACCTCCACAAAGAGATACGGTTAGACATCTTGTCCTTAAATTACGAGAAACTGGATCGTTAAATTTTAAAACACCTAAGCAAAAACGACGGATTCTAACCGAAGCAAATCTCGATGAAATTGGCGCAGCGTTAGAACGTTCTCCAAACAAACCTCTACGCCGTGTTTCACAGGAGATGGACGTGTCAAAATCATCAGCACATACAGCCACTAAGCTACTAAAATTAAAACCGTACAGAGTTTCTATAGTGCAAGAATCACGGCCCCCTGACAACGTAAGTAGAGTAAATTTCTGTAATTGGGTTTTGCAGAATATTGTAGATGGTATTGTTGATCCACAGTTAATATTTTTTTCGGATGAGGCATGGTTTCACTTGCGTGGTCATGTTTGTTCACAGAACAATAGATACTGGAGCACTGAAAATCCCCGAATAATACACGAAGTTCCGTTACACGATGCAAAAATTGGTGTGTGGTGTGCTGTGCTGTAAGTGCCATAAGAATAATAGGGCCTATATTTTTTGAAGACACAATAAATTCAGAGAGGTACCGCACACAAATACTCGCGCCGTTTTTTCAGTTGTTATCAGATAATGAGAGACAATATGGGTATTTTCAACAAGATTCGGCCACAGCCCATACCGCCGCTGATTCTTTGGACGCTATAAGGGAGGTGTTTGATGACAGAATAATTTCAAGAGGCTTATGGCCTTCACGTTCGCCAGATCTTACCGTATGTGACTATTATTTGTGGGGAACCTTGAAAAATAGAGTCTACCGAAATAACCCTCATAGCATCGACGAACTAAAAGACAATATAAGGGCAGAACTAGGAAGAATTACGGAAGAAGAATTTTTGCGTGTGAATCAAAATTTCATCAAACGATGCCAGGAATGTGTGAATGTAGGTGGACATCACTTTGAACAACTCTTATAACACAGGTTAGTGCTAGTTTTGCAATATTTATATAAATGTCTGCATATGTCCATAAAAATATGCGGGCATTACAGGCCGCAAATGTCGGCACCTCCGTCAGCGCCGCCCGCCACGCTTCTCCCGATCTCTCGGCTGCAGATCGAAATGGACGCACGGTATATTCAGCTATTTTAATCAAAATATGAAATTAAATATTGACTTACAATTGTGAAAACCAGCAGTTTTTATTAATCAAGCTACTCACCTAGCTAAATCAAACGCATTAGGCTTTAAGACATTAGATGTGATCCAAATTCAAATACAAAATGTGCTTTATTTTTCTGTTACCAGAACACTCAGTTACCGAACTTTATTTTTCATGAACCTTCTCCTATTGTCTCTAAGGTAATTTATATTGACTGAAACTTTGTTCACTATCACATAAAGTAATGGGATTATATTTAAAATATGCAGTGGCTTGATAAGAATGTTAGAATAA
The DNA here is from genome assembly GCF_977018435.1 of Lepisma saccharinum. NCBI lineage: Eukaryota > Metazoa > Arthropoda > Insecta > Zygentoma > Lepismatidae > Lepisma > Lepisma saccharinum. The sequence goes on along the minus strand of NC_139242.1, from coordinate 40,555,116 downwards.
CAGATGCATTCTCTATTGTCAAGGTTTAGACAAACAGAGAGTAGGGAATCGAACAGAAAACCTTTGCTATTTAACACAAGAAATGAAATCTAGTAATAGCATACATGTCGGGAAATGTTTGAAAATATGGAAATTATATGTAAAAGTAACTAAAACATGTAAAATGTGTTCTAAAAGATGATATGGGGGCTATGCAAAAATATGGACAATAAAATTAGAATTTTTCGAGCTTACATACCACTCACTATTCACAAAGATAATGGAAGATAACATTGACTTTAGCATCATATGAAGATAGGTCTATTTACATTTCTCGGAATCTTGAAAACGATGCTAATCCTCGTGGTAGTCAGTTTCTCTTCAGTTAGAACCAGGATTTTGTGGTGTCTTGTGACTTATTGGAAATTTTTTAGTTTTTAATGTAGTTTTATCACTTTCATGTTCTATAGCTGCAGATTTCCTCTTCCCAGATGTTTCGTGCATTCTAGTCCATACTTGTCTCTTCCAAAATTCTACAAGAGAAAAATCCATTATCTATTTCAGATCAAGTGGAAAGGGCGAGAGGTGGATAACTAATTCACACAACCCCTACATGAGCAATTAATTGTTTTTCCATACCTGCAATAGTCTAAGACACTTAACATCCCTTGTGTCGAATTGTTCAAGTATATTTACAACCATCTTGATTCTTTCGCCATTTATTAACATTTTGAAGTTTACATTTTAATATCTGACATAATTTTGTGGGTCATGTTTCATAATTTTACGATTATTTTTTAGTACATTTAGTTATCAACTTCCGATCCCGCTAATTACATTATTTTTTATAAGTTAATGTAGGGAACAGCGGTTGAAACAGTTTGGGAAAAAATTGCTTTGAAGTATCCTTTAGACAGTGCCCTCTCTTCCCTTTCTTCCTTTAGCAATAAAGACAATAGGTTAATCATATTTTAGTGGCTGATGAAATTTGAAAATATTCGAATACAAGCATTCGCAAAACATGACACTAAGACGTTCATTATGACCCACATTGCTACATTCTATCGGAACTACTTACATAATCGGAAGTTTTATATACGTAAAAAGTTATACATACGGAAAAATTTGAAAGTATCACATGCTTTAACCATGTTATCAAAAAACCAAGAATCTTGGAACCTACATTTATGTTGGGCCTACTTGTCTTGCTCCAAGAGATTTTTTTTTTAAATATGGCACCGAGTGTACGATTTTAATAGTAACAAGGTAACAAATGTTAACTTTCGAAATGGATGTCGTCATTTCCTGCTAATAGAACAAGAAAAATATATGTATGTATTTAGTCGTTACATTATGCAGTTACAGAGAACAAAATAAAATTGGTTTTTCAGCATCCAAATTCCTGATAATTTCAACCATACTTATTCGGTGACTGTCTCAGAATTGCCCATTCATTTCGTGAATCCCATACAAAAATGATGTATTATTTAATAATAATAATAATAATAATAATAAAATCGTCTTTATTAGAGCGGGCGTGTTTTGGCCTCGAGGGCCGATCCAAGAGATTTTTTTTTTAAATATGGCACCGATTGTACGATTTTAATAGTAACAAGGTAACAAATGTTAACTTTCAAAATGGATGCCGTCATTTCCTGCTAATAGAACAAGAAAAATATATGTATGTATTTAGTCGTTACATTATGCAGTTACAGAGAACAAAATAAAATTGGTTTTTCAGCATCCAAATTCCTGATAATTTCAACCATACTTATTCGGTGACTGTCTCAGAATTGCCCATTTATTTCGTGAATCCCATACAAAAATGATGTAAATGAAAATATTAGGTCCGTGTCCAAAAACCAACATCTGGAAGGATTTTGACAGGGTGGACAGGTGGAATTCTTCACATAATTTCTTCCTGGAGTAATTGTTTCCGAATTTCTGAAGTGGAAACTGCACATATCCAAGAAATTTCCAGTACATAGAGCGAAGAAAACTACGATAATTAAGCACTTTCAATATGTGATGATTGGAAATTTTCCGACTGTTTGGGATCCCGAAAATCGGTAAATGACTCCCCGAAATAGGAATCGGAACGGAATTTTTGTCATGATCCTAGTTACCAAAATTACAAGATCTGTACTTCCATCGTGACTTGCAAAAACTTGAAATGTGTGTTATCACTACTCCGTCACCTAAACGGCAAAATCTGATTACTTTTCGCTTATTCTACATGATACTTGGCGGACTTTTCAAGTCATGCGCGCCGACTACGTGGGTGCTCCGGGGCTCGAGCACCCACATAAATAATCTTGTGGGTGCGCCGCACCCACAAGATTTTTAGTTTGATAAAAACAAAATAAAATAAATATTTCTCACTTGCCATTATCAAAAAATAATAAGCAATTAAAACATTGAGATGGAAGTTAAAATTTCTAACCTCTAAAACATAAATGTTTCAATTGTGCAAAGGCAACAGACAAATATTTTTTTAAAATAATTGATGTGGCTGTGGATTCGCTAAATCGTAGATTTCAAACAAAGGTTTTGGAACTTATTTCACAACTTGAAGCTTTTGCTATAGGTCAAATTGGTGCTGATCGAATTCTGCAGTTCTACGGGACAGACTTTGATAAAGACAAGCTAACATTGCACAGGGACATGTTTCTAGATGTGTGCAGAACGAAGAAAGAAAAAGTGGCCAACTTGTCAGACATTACAAATATTTTAAGTAGAGAAAACAGTGGTCCCATGCGTGAAATGCTCACAGAATTTGTGAAGTTTGTACGGGTGATTTTAACTATACCTTTTACTTCTTGTACCTCTGAGCGGTCATTTTCTGAACTTAGACGATTGAAAACGATTTTGCGGTCAACAATGACCCAAAAAAGATTGAATGATTTGGCAATTTTGCATGTTCATAAAGAAATGACTAAAAATATTGACATTACCAAAATTGCAAACAAATTCATAAGTGCAAATGACGTAAGAAGGAATGTGTTTTATATTGAAAGTTAACATGTCATGATGATTATTATTATTATTATTTGGTACATAAAGTTAGTCATTTTGTAGTTTCTGTTCACAACAAAATCCTTGCATAGTTCTTTCTGCAATAAAATTAAAATTATTTGCATTTATGAAGATTTTTTCATTTTAATTTGTATGAATGTGGCATTTTCTTTTAGTAACGTGTTGATAATATCATTGCCTCTTGCAATCATTGTGCATGTAAGTTGTTTAAAGAATACAATACTTAATAATTACAGATCTAACCGCCATTGATATGCATGCACCCACAGAAATTTTGGAAAGTCGGCGCCCTTGTTTCAAGTTATTTTCTTATTACTTGAGTTGATTTAAAATTGAAAGTTTTCATAACACGGAGTGTCCAGCTGTTTTCACAATAATTCTGTTCTATGTGTAGGTAGAGTTGCCAGATTTCTAAAATAAGAAAACGGGACATACAGTATATATAGGCATGGATATAGTTAAATTTATTTTTTATAAGATTTTTAAACATTACAAAATCAATTGCTGTTTAAAGCATTGTTAATCCCTAATTTTTAACATTTTGACAAAATATATTAATATTTGAGTGAACTATTGGCGTCCTTTAAGAGGACATTTTTTTCTAATGCATTGCTATAAAATTCAGAACTTAACTTATTATTTCTTTAGCTAAATACGGGACAAATGGGCGTCCCGAGAATATTTTCCGGGATACCGGGACATTTCTTTAAAAAAGGGGACAATCCCGCATATACGGCAACCCTATGTGTAGGCATTAAATTGAGAACATTACGATTTAAATATTGGTACATAAAAGTGGAAACTGAAAACTTAATTTTTCATGAATTATGTTTTGCTTTTAGTGCTCCTATCTTGAATTTACATCGGAGATGAGTCTGTGGAGCCCAAAACCTCACTTTGAGCAAACCCTTAGGAAGGGTTAGTAATAAATTTGTTTATTTTTAATTAGTAGTGTCTGTAGTCGTACTAAACGCTTGATAGGAAACAAATCGTCCATTGAGAACGTAAATGTTCTATCTCCAAATTGTAAACAAATGGAGATATTTTGACTGTAGTCTATTTAGGATGTTATTGTTTCATCCATGCAATCGTCTGGTGCCTACATACAACCAATATTTATATATTGTGTGTGTTTTTGGTCTATGTGCAGAATTTGAAAACAGCCGCGAGAGTGGAAACTCCAACAGCCAATGAAACCTTACGACAATTTCCTAAACCAACTACAAATTCCATCCGAGTATTAGATAAACCACTTGCATTCTAACCTCAGTCACTTGTGGGACATGCTTAGTAATAGTAATGGTCTTCGGTTCTTATTTTTGTTGTTAACAGACAAGAATTTTGAATAATAGTGGATTCAAAGTAGTTGATTGATTTCCCAATACATGAATTATTTATTTTACTTTGCTACCAAATGACGAATTTATATTGAAATTGTTTCATCTCCATCTCGTTTTCAGAATGCAAGGCTAAATCTGGGAGATAGAACATTGGTACTCTCAAATCAAAACTAGTGTTGCGTGCAATTGTTCAATCTGAAATTTCGATAATGAATTACAGCATAAATACCTAACCAAACAACTACGTTTTTTTATTCTTTTTTTTTTAGTGAGGCTTGAATATATCAGCCTTTGCAATGATACAAACTTTCAACACAATCGTGACAAAGGTCCAATAAATATATCATGTTAAACTTAAGGGCTCTCCTGAAAAAAGAAAAAAAAATGGACATAGAACATTTACATTCTCAGTGGACGAAATGTGTTAAAATGTACTCTCAAACAAATGTTTCTTTTAGTATTTGCAACAAATATTTAGTTATTGGAAATAAATAATTTTTCTGAACAAAACAAGTAATTCTAGTAGGGGCTATCTCTACAACTGCAGGGCCTCCCCCATGGTAGCGTCATTGCCTTGTAATCAAGGGGTCCCTGGTTCGATCCCTGGTGGAGGCACAAGTGGTTCGGATGCCACTTTAAACTGTAGGTCCAGTCCCGATTAGCCTTACTGTGCACAAAGTGGACTTAAAACACCAACTCGAACCAACTCTACAACTGCACACGCTTTCGTAGTTGAAAAATTACAAATTGTATGTTTCAATGGATTACTTTTACTTCTCACAATGCCATAAGTTCAAGAAAAGAATGCGTTAAGTTTTGAGTAGAATCCACCTTGTGCATGCATTGAAACTACTTATAACAAACTCGAAAATAACATACCAGTACCTAAAAGTAATGTTTCATGTAGGTTTCATTATCATGTTGTCTCCTATCATCAACAGCAATAATAATTACCCGTTATTAAACTATTCAAAATCTTGATTGAATCAATTTGGGTGCGGTTATTGTATTTTGAAAGTACGGCGATAATTACAAATCTCTCGTTCATTATCTCCAGGATCACTTTGTATTTTAATAATGGCGCATTTAGGCGTAACATTTACCAAGTATTTTAGGGCCAATTCATGTGATATTTCTCATGGGATGTTAGAAAAACTAAGTATTGTTGAGTGCATATATTCACATACGTACTTGGAGTTCTAAATATATTGTGTATGGGGGTGAGAATTCAAATTTTGCTTTAATGTGAAATCACACTGCTGGGTCTAGGAAAGGCGTAAAGAGGAAATGCGGGGATCATGGAATACCGTTTTCGTTTTGAAATTCTGAAACGAACTTTATGCAATGCACGTACAGTATTTTTTTTTATATTCTCAAATAAAATGTGAAGTATTTGTTTAGAAAAATAATATATTATCAGCTGCACAGGATATATTTTGTGGGTTATACTAGCAGTTTCAAAAGCCAGCACTATTTTATAACTTCCAAGTTGGGAAGGTAATGTGGACTAGTATTACACATTAGCCTCTATCTATTACATATTACCACATGCATTAGAAAATATTTATTCTTGTTTATTGAAGTAGTAGATCTATGAACAAGGCTGCAGTAATCCCTATTTTTAATAATAATAATAATAATAATAATAAAATCGTCTTTATTAGAGCGGGCGTGTTTCGGCCTCGAGGGCCGCTCTTACAACAGGCCTTGTCTGGGCGATTATTACAAAGTAAAGTAAAGGTAAAGTAAAAATGGAATATATTAATATACCCTGATTGCATGTAAGTTTGATGAACACCGAATATAAAAATATATAAATTGATTAAAAATAAGAAGGAAAGAAAAGGATTACATGTATAAACTAATAGACATAGATATCTAATGTTTGTCACTTTCATCTTTAGTATGTACATGTACGTGGGCCGTTCAAGTCAATCGGGGACTTTTTTTTTCCAGGTTTAAATAGACGCCTAGGCTGGAGGTTTTGTATGCAGTAGGAACTGGCAACTGTGTGCTGTTACTGGTAGGCGGCGCTCATTTCCCGCGTTTCTGCATAGATCGTTATTCAAGATGGCGGACAACAGTGTGAATGTCTACATGGAACAGCGTGTTGTGATGAAGTTTTTAGTGAACGAGGACAGAAAACCTGCAGAAATTTACAGAAGACTTCAGGCTCAGTACGGTGATGAGACACTCTGTCGCAGTAAGACATTTGAATGGTGTAAGCGCTTCAAAGATGGCCGTATCTCTATTACTGACGATCCCGGTCGTGGTGAATCACAGCCCACGGCAATCATTCCTGGAAACATTCAGCGCGTGGAGCAGCTGATCCTGGACAATCGTCGCATAACCTGTCGTGAAATTGCAAGGGTGTGTAATATGTCGTTAGGAACAGTGAACACAATAATTCATGATCATTTGTTGTTCCGAAAAGTGAGTGCACGGTGGGTCCCAAAGCAGCTGTCCGCTTTTGACCGACACAGAAGAGTTGAAGTCTGCAGAGAACTCAAGGACCGCTATGACATGGAAGGCCAGGATTTTCTGAATCGCATCATGACATGTGATGAAACATGGGTTCACCATTTCACTCCAGAATCCAAAAGAGCATCGATGCAGTGGAAGCATACGGAATCACCACCTCTCAAGAAATTTCGAACAGTTGCGTCTGCTCGTAAAGTGACTTTTGGGATAAACAGGGGATTATTCACGTTGATTTTTTACCCCATGGTGTCACTATCAACAGTGAGTATTACTGCCGTGTTCTGCGTGATGTGCATAAGAGTTTACGGAAGAAACGTCCGGGTTTCATCACAAAGGGTGTTCTCTTTTTTCAAGACAATGCACGACCGCATACCGCTGAACACACATTCCAAACATTCCAGGAAATCGGCTGGGAGATATTACCACCCCCCCTATAGTCCTGACTTAGCGCCAAGTGATTTTCACCTGTTTGGACCCCTGAAGGAATTCCTTGGAGGAAAACATTTCAACACTGATGAAGAAGTGAAGAATGCTGTCCTACAATGGTTCCGCCGTAATGATAAATCCTTGTATGCGGAAGCATTCCAGGCGTTAGTTAAACGCTGGGATAAGTGTATAACTGTAGCAGGAGGTTATGTGGAAAAATAAATCCAGTTACCACACTTTGAAATTTGTTCTTCTATTTTTTTTAAAAAAAAGTCCCCGATTGACTTGAACGACCTAGTACACGTGTGAAATCAACTGGAACAATAAATGAAACAACAGTAGCAATAAAAAAATTAAAAAATTGAATAGATAGAAGAAAATAATGAAATTTAGACTGCTAATAGTTGTAAGAAGTTATATGAACAGAGTTGCCAATTATTACAATGGATATACAGGGTGTCATTTTAATTGCGCCCACCGACCACAGATTCGTATAGAGGACATCAAAACAAACAACTTTTCCCAGTAACATTTTTCTCGTTGGTGCTTCGTACAGCCGTTCAAAAAATACCGTTTTGCCGCCTGGATGCTGGCAACCCAACACAACATTTGATCGTACCTGTGACGTCATATCCTGCGGCGAAACAGCGCACGACAGGGTTGCAAGGAACACACAAATTTTGTGAAAAATGACGAACTACAAACCACATTATTAGCTGTAAAACGAAGCGAGAAACGCGTCCAGCAGACCGAATATCATAGCCTACAATCCAGAAGATCAGCAGTCATCCCAGGGGAAGGAGGAAGTGGACCAACGATATGAGAAATGGCAAAAAACGTATTCAAAATGAAATGTCAATGTCGGATTTTGTCTCAGCCTACATCTATAATATCAACAACAATAAATTTTATTGGATTTACAGCTTACAAGTGGCTGTTTACGCCCAACTACATGTCAAATATTTGCAAATCTCGTTTCAAGGTTGATATCTACAGGTTTGTGTCCAGATGCCATGCGGTACTTTTGAGCTGATAACGGAAGTATCCGAGGTTCACGTTGTTACATTACGGCTAAAACAAGTACAACCACAGTAACAATCTAATGATGAATCAGTACCGAATATACTACCCTGTTTACATTTGCAAACTATTACATGTGAATCCGGTGCATAGATAAACACAAAGTCGTCTTAGAGCTTGTACTACTTATATCCCTGTATTTTCAATAATTTTTGCCACTTGCCTCATAATGCTCTGAATATACATTATATTATCTGTTGCTTACCTTTGGAATTTTGAGTTCTTTCATTTCTATTTTGGCATCTGTTCAGTGTGTCACAGACAACTAGTATCAGAAGACGAAGTGGATAGACTAAATTGTAGATGCGAACTTGGAAACTAGATTTGCAAATATTTGACATGTAAGCTGAGACAAAATTCGATATGACCACTTCCACTTGAATTATATTTTCTTTCTACCATTTTTCGTATCGTTTGTTTACTTCCTGTTAGGTTACAGAACGTGTTTTCTCGGTTTTTTTACGGTACATAATGTGGCTGATTGTAGCTATGTAATTTTTCACAGAGTATGTGTGTTCCTGGCAACCCTGACACGCATCGCTTCACGACGGGATATGACGTGACAAATGCAATTAAATGTTGTGTGTGGTTGCCAGCATTCAGGCGGAAAAACGGGCTTTTATGAACGACTGTAGCTCCAAAATGATGCTAACTAACTAACTAAATTTCTTAACCTTCTTAAACCCGAAGTTTCATGGCTGCAGCAACACAGGCCTTCCATCTTTCCCTATCTTGAGCAAGTTCTATATACTCTTTTCCATCCCTACCGATTTCCCTTAGGTCCATCTCAACGTTGTCCCTCCATCTTCGTCTTGGCCTTCCTACAGGTCTCTTACCATCAAGTTTCCCAACAAGAATCCTGTAAACTCCTCTTTCTTCTCCCATTCGTGCCACATGGCCTGCCCACCTAAGTCTTCTTGATTTAATTATTCTAATAATATCTGGACATGAATACAAATTATGTAGTTCTAAATTATGTAACCTTCTCCACTCACCTGTCTCCTCATCCCTTTTAGGTCCAAATATTTTCCTAAGGATCTTATTTTCAAATACTCTCAATTTATGTTCCTCTTTCAATGTAAGGGACCAAGTTTCACATCCATATAATACTACAGGCAAAATTACGGTTTTGTATATTTTAACTTTTAGTTTCTTAGATATTAAACGAGAAGACAAAAGTTTATGAATAGAGAAGTAACATCCATTTCCTGAATTAAGCCTACTTTTTATTTCATCTTTAATATAATTTTCATTTGTTAATATTACTCGTAAGTATTTGAATTTGGAAACTGGTTCAAACGAGTTGTTATCAATAATTAGATTTTGATTATTACCTAACACTTGGTTTCGGCCTGTAAGCATATATTTAGTTTTCTCTTGGTTAACTTCCAAACCTATCTCTTTAGCAGTTTTGAAAAATATTTTAGCATTATTCTTAATTGTATTCACATCATCCCCCAGTAAGTCTACATCATCAGCATATGCTAACAACTGAGTCACACCATTTAATTTTAGTCCTTCGTTAGTTTCTTTTACCTTCCTAACAGCATATTCTAAGGTAAAATTAAAGAGCAATGGAGATAATGCATCTTCTTTTTTTAACCCATCATGAATTGTAAATTTGTCAGACATATTAATACCCACACGAATTTTACTTTCTGTTTCACTGGTGCATATTTTTATCATACTAACAAGCTTCCTAGATATTCCAAACTCTACTAATATATAATATAATTTATCTCTTTTGACAGAGTCATATGCTTTTTTGAAATCAATGAATAGCTGATGGACATTTTGATTATATTCCCACTTTTTTTCAAATGTCTGTCTGATGTGAAAAATTTGATCTGTAGTTGATCTGTTACGTTTAAATCCACATTGATAATCACCTATAATTTCATTAGCATATGGGGTTAATCTTGTTAAAAGAATGTTAGATAATATTTTATATGTTATTGCAGTTCATTTTATCACCTTTTTTAAACACAGGAACAATTCGGGATTCTTTCCACTGTTGAGTGATTTCTTCTTTATTCCATATTAAACAAATTAATTTATGAATTTGACATATTAATGAATTTCCACCATATTTAATTAACTCAGCTGGTATTAAATCAATACCAGGTGCTTTGTTATTCTTTAGCCTATTAATAGCATCTTTAACTTCAGTCAAGTTAGGTTCTGGAACTAAAGGTTCTGCTGTGTGGACTTCATTTACTTCTGATTTATCTCCTACATGGACATTTAAAAGGTCATTAAAGTAGTTCTTCCATCTATTTAGAATATTGCTTGGGTCAGCTATATAATCACCGTCTTTATCTTTTATCAAGTTTACTTTAGGTTGCCACCACTTTCTAAATTCATTTACACCTTTATATAGCTAAATCTCTGATATTTTTATTTTTGCTGTTTGTTTCAATTTCGTTAATTTTGCTTTTCAAGTAATCTCTTTTATTACTTCTAAACGTGGGGTTAACTTCTCGATTTATTCTATTATAATTGTTTAAATTTGTATCAACAGAGTTATTTAACCACCTAAGTCTAGCCTGATTTCTTATTTCTATTAGATTATGACATTCATTATCAAACCATGGCTTATTGTTTCTCGGTTTATGGTATCCTATACTTTCTTTAGCTGCTGATTCTATTGCATTACGTATGTGCTCCCAATTCTTATTTACGTCTGTTTCATTTATATTTTCATCATCATTTAAATCCTGAAAAACATCAAATCTATTTGACAGTTTAATTTGGTAATCTTTCTAAATTCTTTCATCAGTAAACTTTCCTGTATCAAATTTTAGAACCTTTAGATTTTGTTGCTTGTGATTTATCTTTGCAAGTCTTTCTCTTAATTAAGCAATTACTAAATAATGGTCACTGGCACAGTCAGCACCTCTATGTGTACGAACGTCAATTATACTTGTATGCCTTCTCTTATCAATGAGACTATGATCGATCTGATTATGAGTTTTACCATCTGGAGAAGACCAGGTATATTTATGGATATCTTTATGTTTAAAAGTGGTACTTTTCACAATTTAATTCTTTGAGGTTGCAAAAGTAATCAATCTTATACCATTATCATTACTTAATTCATGAAGACTTTCTTTACCAATCGTGGGTTTAAATGTCTCTTCTTTGCCAATCTGTGCATTACAGTCACCTAACAGAATTTTCATATCATACTGAGAAAATTTATCAAAGACCTGTTCTAACTCTGTATAAAAATCATCTATAGTATTATCATCTTTATCTTCCGTTGGTGCATGTATGTTTATTAAAATAATTTTACACCACCTACCCTGTAAAACTGCATATGATATCCTATCATTAATAAGTTCTACTGTTTTAAGAGCCGAGATAATTCTATTATTTATGAAAAAGCCTGTTCCAAAATTATGATTTTCAGTACCACCATAGAAAAGAGTATAATTTTTAGTTTTACAATTCCCTTCTCCTGGCCACCTAACTTCCTGGACAGCTACTACATCTAATTTATACTTAACTATCTCATTAACTGTACACTGAAATGCCCCAGGCCGGTAAAGGTTCAGAACATTCCAGGTGCCTAATTTAATATCCTTATTCCTAATGTAGATCTTATCCGAAATGCACCAAGAAGAAAAATGTTACTGAGGAAAGTTGTTTGTTTTGATGTCCTCTATACGTTTCCGTGGTCCGTGGGCGCCATTAAAATGACACCCTGTATATTTATAACAGAAAAGTTGCTCGTGATTATATGCTTAGCTGCCTTGCTAGTAGATGATTTTTTAGTTTCTTTTTAAACTGCTTATGACACTGGATGAATGTCAGAGAGGTTGGAAGGGAATTCCATTCTTTGGTGTCAGATACAGTGTACGATCTTCCGTACGTGGTTGTGTTATGTACTGGGAATGACACTAAGTTTTTCCGTCGCGTTACACGTTGATGCCTGCTCGAATTTGTGTTCAGTTTCTCAAAAATATATCCAGGCTGTTTGCTGTTTAGTATGTTGTGTGTTAAAGTTAGTAACTGATATTTAGTGAAGTTCTTTGTATTAAGCCAATTCAAACTGTGTAAGTATTTTGAAATGTGGTCCCTTTTTTTGAGCTTGTAAATGAATCTCATGCATACATTCTGTAGTTGTTGTAGCTTATTAGATATGGAGCTGCTCGCATTGAAAGCAACTATGGCTTCATAGATTAACCTTGATAACACTATAGGCTTTCTTAACATCAGTGCCTACAATATTATTTTAAGTGGTACAAGGCTCGAAGAGATTTCTTGGCTTTTCTTATCTGCGTTGAGATATGATCTCACCATTCTATGTGTGAATCCATGACAAAGCCTAAGTTATTAACGGTCTTTTCTAAAGTTAGTGTGTAGTTATTCAATTTAGGAAGAATCGTCTGATCTGCGCTTGCTCTTAGCTTTTTAACAAGAAAATTGGATCCTATTATGATGCATTTCGACTTACAGTTGGGTTTAATTCTTGCAGGTTAAAATTGTGCCCAGTTACTAATGGCGTCAAGGTATTTTTGTAGTTAGGATATCGTACTTGAGTATTCTTTTACCCCTGTGTGTATGTAACTCTGAGTATCATCAGCATATTGGTGATACTGAACATGTGAGAGACTTTTATGCAAGTCCATTATATAAATGGAGAAAAGGAGAGATCTATATGGTCTAATTCATCATTTTTCAAGAATGGAAGCTGGTAGCACCTGCGTCCGATTCATATTCGACCTGAAATGCAGAGATCACTTATCCCCTTTCTACAAAGAACTACATTTACTTGAACTGAATAATCGGCGAATTCAACACAATCTCACTACTCTATAAAGCAATGAGCTTAAAAGAACACACTTATCTCTCAAGCACATTCTCATTCCTTTCTGCCTCCCTTAGCTTTAACATCGAATCGGAAGAGAGATCTCAGCTGTCTATTTCCCTTCACAACTCCAATTTCTACACAAGCTCCTTCACGGTATCCACAGACCGCTTGTGTAACAAACTTACCTCGAAATCCAGTATGCCTCTTCAATATCTAATTTTAAGTCAAGTAACATATTTTCTATCGAATAGTAGCCCATCGATTTAAATCTAATATACATAGCAACTGCCGAAAAGGACACTGAAACCCGTCAGTCATTTGTTACAACTCACAACACACTAAACTGCAACACTATTTACCCGAATATTTCGGATATTTCTGAACTGGTTTGCACGAATCTGTACGGTGAACTTATAATTTAATATTTTAAATTTTCCTCATCTACGGACGTTATTAAGAAATATGCTCATTTCACAAGTTACATATGAGGTGTAATCTATGTAGGGTAAGGACGGGGCAAACGGGCACTGGGGCAAACGGACATTCCCTAAGAAAAGTACGAATATTTTCGGTTTGAAGTTAGCAACAGTGCAGTAGTTGGAGTTGTGTACGAACCTGAATGTTTGCGAGCAGTTGTGTTGAACATCGGAAGAAATCGTAAAGAAGAAACACGAATGCAGGATAAAAACCTTACCAGGTAAGCAGAAAATGTACGTTCAAAACCTTGAATACTAAAAAAATGAGTTGCGAACACAAGGATTGCATAGGTTAATATGAAGTTGTGATTTGAAGTGTGGTGAAGGCAGTGATTCCTTTATATACACACACGTGTTCACAACATTGTGCTGTCATCTGGTGGACTTTTTCGGAATGTAAAGTTAAAGGCTACAGGTGGGGCAGATGGACAGGTTGCCGTTGGGGCAAACGGACAAAGATGAATTGTATTGCATTTAACTATTGTTAGGTACTTTTTGATTGAGATACTAATGTATGTTTGACTCGGTAATGGAAATGGCAAGTGTGAATTGTATAGAATACATTTTGTACCCTTCAAATGTCTGTGTTTCTAATACAATGTGCCCTTGTTACAGGATGGTGAGACATCGAGAACGAACAATGCTGTAAATGGGTTCAATGCTTATGGAATATATCCCGTTAATCCAGAACGACTGCCTGGGTATGTCTTTGTTCCTTTAACTGTCCATGTTCAAGATGAGCGATCATCAGAGCTTACAGCAAGAGAAGAGGATGTGTTATCTCGTGGAAGGTTTGAGGAGCTAAACCCTTTGCCATCAACTTCTGCTACCTGCAGCAAGGAACGCAAAACTGGGCAATCACATGTATTGAGGGATCCTTCATTCATCGCTTGCCTCAAGTACAAGAAACTGAAAGCTGCAGCAAAAATTCAAAGAAATTTAAACGCACAACAATTGATGAGTGCCGTAAATGCAAAGATGTGTACAACCATGGTCAAAATTGGGTGCAGTGATTAGAGTGTTCTCTCTGGTTCCATGTAAATTGTGTTACAAAAGGAAATGACCCATATTATGTGTGTTGATATTGTGAGAGTGATGATAGTTCATAAATCATCACGTGTCTATTTGCCGCGATCAAATCTCCGTCTGCCCCGAACGTGCGGGGTAAACAGACACTGCCGCATCTGGGGATTGATTAGACTATTTTGAGACAGATGTTCATTTGCTTGCATACTATGTGCTACCATGTGTTAACTGAAGGTTCACACCTTTTATGCCAATAGTTATTTTCATTCTTCAATAAAATGTTTCACAGTTATTTTGTAAATTGTGCTTAGAGTGTCCGTTTGCCCCGTCCTTACCCTACCTTCTCAAATACTTGTAAAATCGGTTTTTCCGTTGCAGAAACGACGAGACCTTTTGTTGCGAGCTCACACCTCTATCATATCTTCCATTGACCTTAGTGGTGTAACAGTTTATAACATTTTCATCAGATGTCACCCCTTACCGGAGCAAAAATCGTAGTATTCCACATTACCCAACTTATTCCACGATTCCCAATTTTACTCTAGTTGCCCAAATCGCACCAGTTTTCAAATAAATGACCGTAGATGCAATACAAGTTAAAATCCGTACGTTTTTGATATACCATCTCGTAAAGGGAACTTTTGTTTCTCTTCATATGTCTTGGGAAAATTTTATTCCAATTGGAAGTACCAGAAAAATATGAAATTCCAAACCCTTGCAATGGTGCGATTTATACAACTGGTCTCCTAAATCTCACCGCTGTTTAAAATATTATGGAAGAACATGTTTCAAAGGCTCAAAGACTTCAATATACAGTGGCACGTTTTCTGTCCACAGCATGCTCATTTAGAGCCAAAATCATTCCAAATATATGTGTTTCTGTATAAGAAATAAAAAAGTGGAAAATGATAAAAAAAGTAAACATATTCTGGACATTAATTTTGAAGCTGGAAAAAGTAAACACAATATTGAACTGTAGTTTGTTTGCAAACATTACAAATGTAGAAATACAGTTCCTCGTTTGAGAGGACAGAACACGAATCGTGTATCCATTTCTTGTACTCGATGCATTGCACCACGTTTTCTTCCGCGGTTTCTCCGCATAGGAAGCAATACCATTGTGTGTCATTTTCAGCTTGGGTTGTCTCTTTGTCATGACATTTCAATTTCTTAGATCTAATTGTAGGCCTCGTGGGATTTTTCTCTTCTGTTAGTTTAATTTTGTTCTCTGCCTTGATAGCTTCACCGATGGCGCAGTGCTTGAAATCAAAGGTTTCCGGGTTCGGTACCCGGTGGAGGCACACAGGCAATGGGTCCACGTATAATATTTAAATTATGACAGAGCATTCACAAAGTAGAGTGCTAGACATACTGAATATTCAAGAAATCAGTATAAATGAAATCGAAAATGTTATCAAAAAGTTAAAACCAAAGAAGTCCGCTGGACCTGATAAAATCTCACCATACATTTTCAAAGGTTAGGCTGATGTTTTAAAGGCTCCTCTGTCTATTATCTTCAACTCTGTCCTATCATCTATGCAGTTTCCTGATAGATGGAAAGTGACCGCTATATGTCCAATTCAAAAGTCGGGTGAAAACAATACGATACAAAACTACCGTCCTATTTTCTATTTTATCCACTCCTGCGAAAATACTAGAACAAATACTATACATGCATATTTTTAACTATGTGAAAAATTCCATATCCGAATTTCAACATGGATTCCAACCTAACAGCTCGATTGAAACAAATCTTGCAGAGAAATTGCATTATACAAGTACAGTATTAGACGAAGGGGGGCAAGTAGATGTGATATATACTGATTTCTCAAAAGCTTTCGACACAGTAGACCATGACGTACTACTGAGTAAACTAGGTAGCTTTAATTTGTCACACTCCCTAAGAAAACTCATGGCGTCGTACCTATTGAACAGACGACAGTATGTCACCTACAAAGGCTCCTCATTAGATGAATTTTTGGTGAGCTCGGGCGTCCCTCAGGGATCAAATATAGGGCCTCTTCTATTTTTTGTTGTTAATTAATGATTTACCAGAAGATCTGATTGATTCTCGCAAACTCTTGTTTGCTGACGATTTAAAGTTCTACAAAAGAATAACAAGTGCAGACGATTGTGCCTCCTTACAACGCGACATAAATAGGTTGAGTGCGTGGTGTTCATATAACAAACTTTCCCTAAATGTTAAAAAATGCTTCTGTTACATACACCAAGCAAAAGACGCCTATAGATTATCAGTATAAAATAAATAATGTTAACCTTAAGAAAGCAGAAAAGGCAAGAGATCTAGGAATACTCTTTGATTCTAAATTAACGTTCGCCTATCATCTGGACAAAGTAATAAGCGAAGCGTACAAGCTTGTTGGATTTATTATTCGCACGGGCAGGGGCTTCAGAAGTATACAAACACTAAAAATATTGTATTATTCTCTAGTGCGTACAAAACTCGAATTTGCTCTGTCATATGGAACACAGAAGTTCAAAAACATACCGCAAATTTAGAATGTGTACAGTCAAAATTATTGCGATACATGAAATTCAAACTGGAAGGCGAATACCCCAGGTTCGAATCATATACTAACTTAATAGAGCAATTCCATATGGACAGACTTGACCACAGAAGAACAGCCCGAGACCTTACGCTACTTTGGAAATTTTTTAACGGCAAACTTCGATCTCCTCTGTGGCTTTCACAATTCAAAATACGCATTCCGAACATTAAAATGCGACCCAAGCATGGAACCTTCTATGTGAGCAAAGCGCGAACAAATATCATGAAAAGGTCACCTATTTGGAGAATGAGTGCGGTCTACAATGCTATGGAGAAAGATAATAAAAGCGTCGATTTATTCACAATGTCATATTCACATTTCAAGAAAACAGTTATGAATTCATTGGCTAGAAAAATAGATGGAAATATGTTATGAAACTCTACAGTATTGTTATTCTATGTATTGTACAAGAAATTGTACTATTACAATATGAACTCTGTAAATTGGTGTAAACCTGTTGAGGTCAATAATAATAAATAAATAAATAGTGTTTCGGATCCCACTTTAAACTGAAGGTCCAGCCTCTGTGCACAAAGTGGACTTATAACAACAGTTCAACTCTCCTTTGGTATCTAGAAATATTGAAATATAGATGGAGATGCATGATGTTGTTTGAGTCCTTTCATCTGTTTCTTTTTGTGGCTCTTTGCCTGCGATGAGGAATAAGGACCCTGTCTCAGTGCAAACGCGAATCTTCGTAGAGTTTTAGTGGTGAAATGCGGTACGATTTCGGCAGACGCGATGTGGTGCGATTTAGGAGCTCCCGTCATTTTTAAATAAAACATTCCATGCCTCACTTTGAGAGAATATCACAATGCGAATGTGGTTAAAATTAATCTAACAGAATTTACAAATGAGAACATTAAATGAAGTTAAAAAATATATAATTCACTTGTCTCCCATATCCTTGTGAAAAGGTGCAAAAAAATAGCATGAAGGACAGGTTTTTTTCTTCAAATGCGCATACATCGCTTATCACTTACTTCATCAACAGCTACAACTGACAGGCTGTGTTCTTGGGCATGCCTGAAGTTCCATTGTACAGCCGCTAGATTTTATCAATGTTCAGTGCATTGGTTTTTAGACCAGTTGTGCAATTTGGGAACCGGTGCGATTTAGGCAACTTTCCACTGAGATAAACACAGGTTATTATTATTGTTATTAATTGTAGTACTACTATTAGTAATAACTAGAAGAAAACCTTTAAAATGTTACGAAAACTGCACATTCATAATCTCATAGAAATATCTTTCCCAAGCATACATGCACTGTCACTATTGGCTCTGTTGTATTCTTACATTTCAAGATTTTTTTCCCTTT
Organism: Lepisma saccharinum; assembly: GCF_977018435.1. NCBI lineage: Eukaryota > Metazoa > Arthropoda > Insecta > Zygentoma > Lepismatidae > Lepisma > Lepisma saccharinum. The sequence goes on along the minus strand of NC_139242.1, from coordinate 40,536,566 downwards.
TGGCACCACTTATATTAGTCATTTCCTCATATACATAATATTTAACTGTTTTGATAGGAGAACCTAAGCAAGAATACTTAACCACTTGAATAAGATTTATATCGATTTTAAATTCTAATGTTAATAGTAATTATTTTTTATCGTAACCCATATACTGACGTCATGCTGATAAGAAATACCGAAATATTATCTGCAATATAATATATTATACTGATTATTTACTTTTATTACTAAGTAATATGTATACTTTTCGTCGATACACTAACACTATAATCAAACAATTTAATCTCTGGTACAATAAATTGTATGTTCAATATTTCTTGTAGACCGAGTTTCCGTTCTGAACGCCAGGACAAACTTGGTAGCTATTAATACAATATGTTGACTATTATTTTATTTATAAGACAATTATAAAGTTGTAAAAGGAGATTAATTAACAAAGAGCTTAATACTAAAAAACGGGGGAACTGTAATTCTGAGGAATTGGCGTTCTGCTTTATCGTGAAGGCATTAGGATATTAAGCGCATACCCTTGAATGTATTTTTTTTTAAAATCAGGATTAAAATAATATTTCTAGGATCTTCAGAAAACACGTCATCAGCCGTGTGTTAGTGTGCAAGGATTTAATGTGAGACTAACGAACCGAGAACCTTGCAATGGCTTAAATTTTCCTGCTCTATGAACTTTTTCATGAAATTTATTAACGCATTACTATATCTTGCATAAAAAGAATTACCGTGTTTGCCGGCGTATAAGATGAACTTTTTACCTTTAAAAACAGATCTGAAGAACAGTCTTATATGCCGATACTCAGTTTTTATTACCTACATTTCGGGAAACTTTCTCTGTTCTGAGCTAGACGATTTCTTTCTTGCTTCCATGAGGTGTGTGACGAAGAAGATTAGAATGTATTCTTTTCTGGTTAGATTAGGTAAGTTATTTGCTGAAAGTAGGCCTACATATTACTGTATATTTGAAATACTGTAAATTAATATAAATTCAGGGATAAAGCTTTTTCCTTAAAAAAAATGTGTACAAAAAAGTGTCTTATACGCCGGCAAATACGGTATTTCATATACTGTTGGGTGTTTCTTGTGAAGAGAGTCACATGCTTTGTCATTGATGGGTTTTGAAATCATCGGACAATGGTGTATCATGAACAAATTTACATTTAGAAATTAATAGAAATATGTGTGTTACACGACTAAACGTGATTATTGTTTTGTTACTGGGAAATATTTATTCCTGGCAGGGGTCAACCCATGCGGGGGATTCTCGGTAACGTCTCCGTTAATTCTGTATGTTCTACAGAGCGTGAATTGTTCACAATTTTCTCGATTCATTTAGAGTAACGTTACCGATAATAAGGAAGTGGGAAAAGCGACGTAAAAATAACCGAAATAGAAAGAAAGGAACAGCTGATTTACCACATAATGTGCAAAACTATAAAGAAGAATATTGGTTTGGAGATGTAATGCATGTATTATTTTTTTCAATACCTTTATGTTAGTTCAATATTGACAGCATTGATTTTCCTGTATAAACCTCCTTTGACAAGAATTTAAGTTTATTTGAAGTCCAATTTATAGCACAGATAATCTAATCGGGACTGCACCTAGAGTTTAAAGTGAGATCCGAACCACTATGTGCTTGCACCGGCTATAGAACTCTGGACTCCTTGATTACAATGCAACGATATTACTATACTACTCCATCGTGGAAGGCCCGGGGAGAAGAATCATTACCTTCCCCCCTCTCTTTACACACACACACACACACGCCTCCTCGATGTCGTAGTGGTAACGTTGTCAGCTTGAAATCAAGGGGTTCCTGGTTTGATGCACGGTGGAGGTACATAGTAGTTCGGATCCCATTTTAAACTGTAGATTCAGTTCTGATTAACCTATCTGTGCATACAACAACAACATACGCACATACTCTCGCACTAATAATATGATGGGTTGAAGCAACCAAATTTATTCACTCGTATAAAGAAAATAATAACGCGCATTCTCATTGAATTAATCAATACCGGCATAAAATTACTTCTTAAACAACTGAAATTCAATTTATAGCTATGTTTAAAGTCATTTGCTAGCTTGTACTGTAAAAAACATATTACAGGTATTTTTTCTTCCTCAACTTTCTTCAATATATTACCAAAATTAATGACACCTGTTTTCCTTTACCTTTTCTTATTGAATTAGGGACGATATCACTAGAAAAATTAATACCACATGTCCACTCAAGAATGAAACAATTAGTTTTAGAAGCCGTGTGGTGTCACATTCAGAAATTTACGTTCAGAGCGAACGAATTACACCTTCAAGGCACTAACAAATTTACATCATCATACATTATCATGTCAGGAAGATATTAGGCTGCCTTAATTAAACAGGAAAGAATATATGTTATCGTAAATTCGGTGTGATAGATCAAATTCAATGTACAAAGTATCGTTGTGTTAGATAATAATTCATGTCCTTGTGCGCGGCATCTTATAAGAAAATAAAACTAGCTTTCTCGTTGTAATTATGTTTTATAGCTTCAGGAACACCACTTGGCATCAAGATTTACCATTGGTACAACAAGTTTTTATCGTAATATCTTAATATAAATGCGGAATATTAATGTGGACGCTTGTAAACATATGTGGAATCTTGTTTCGTTTTGATTAAATTTGTCGTGCTTTGTACACAAAGAACAAACGGTTCTTTTCAAGAGGTTCATTGCTATGTATAGTTTAATGTAAATGAGTAGACTGAGGGAGTTAAATAGTCGACTTTTGATCTCGCCACCGAAGATCCTGGGGTCGAGTCCCAGTCTGTACATGGGTGTTATTTGTCAATGCCTCTTCATCAATTTCATCTAACTGTCACTCGTTCTCATCGTCGGAATTAGCTGAGGGACACAAAGGCATTGTAAAATGACACAAATGAAAAATTATGCTCTATTTTTGATTTAAATACTTAGAACATAGTTATACACATTGAGTGTCAGATTTGAGTTTGTTAAATTTAGATATTCATAATCATGGGCGTATTTAAGGGGGGGTTCAACGGATCAACCCCCCTTATGGTTCAGTAAAATTACCAGATTACCTGTTCTATCCACTATGTGCAGAGACTTGTTCGTAAAAAATTCTTCAGACTTATATTTGTTCTCATAAATTACAAGCGTATAGAACGCGATACGGATGTGAAAGAAATTAATTCCACACACCAGATGGGACTGCAAAGCAAATGTCTGCAATTTCCTGATAGTTTCGGAGTTTCTCTGAAAAATACTCAGACAACTCCTAACGTTTCACAAATTATATAATGTCACATGTAATTTCTGCCCGAAGCAGCTGCTTGTGAACTTATAGCGCGAACATTATAATTTCATTAGAAGTTCCCGATATGGTTTGATACCACTGAAGATTTAGGTATTCCTGAGGTTCTAATTTTTTGGTAATTTGAAATTTCCCAACTGTTTGATAATCCCGAAAGTCGATAAACCAGTAGTTGTATTGGTGATATTATAAACTCAAGAAAGTATGAACCCCCCTCAAGCAGATTTGGCTATACTTAAAACAAGCTCAACATGCCCATATGAGCTTTTTGCTCAAGTGTGGAACCCCGTCTAATCCAAGATTTTTGTAAAAATGCCCTCAAATATTTCCTGAGAAAGTATGAACCCCCCTCAAGCAGATTTGCTACACTTAAAACAATGCCAAGTTCCCATATGATTTTATTGTTTATAGTGTGTTTTTTTCTGTCAAAATCCCAGGAATCTTGAATTGATATACTGGGTTCTGAGGCCTAGTGGAGTGTGGTGCATGGTTTTTATTGTCTTGTAATCGGGAGGCTCGGGTTTGAATTCTGATAAAATGTGAAGCCTCCCCTGATGGCAAAATGTTAATATTGTTGCTTTGTAAGCAAAAGGCTCGGGTTTGAGTTCTGAGAGATTGAAATATATGTGGCAAAATAATATCTCCATATGTGAGATTTTGAGAATAATTATTGCTAATTGATAGCTCCCAGATCTTAAACCTAGTAAAAAGTGTTGTTCAACAGAGCAAAATTATTTTATATTGGGGATCACCCGCTCAGCCATACAATAGGAGAAGAGCGGGTAAGCATAATTAATTGTTTGCATGTTTTGCCGGCACGCAAGAGATATAATCTACACAGCTAGAAGGGAATATTAATGATTTTTCTGTGCGATTCACTGAAGAGGCCATTAATCTTTCTGTGTGACATGTAAAAATGTAACAAAGATTATTGAGATAAAGATACATATTTTCTGTGCAACATGTAAAAGTGTAACAAAGATTATTGAGATAAAGATACATATTTTCTGACACAGTAGCAATGAACTGCTTTTCATGCTGAAAGCAATTCTAGTTTTGTATTATTCTGATAATAAGAGCCTAGGCAAGGCTTGGAGAATAATTCATTGCAGTCAAAATCCAATTTTGTCTGTATTAGGGTCTCAGAACCCAGTAAAATATGGATATATTCCATATGGAGAAGTGTTAATATTGTTGCCTTGTAATCAGGGGCTCTAGGTTTGAGTCCTGATATAAGATTGAAATATATACAACAAAATAATATGCCCACACATGAAATATTCACTGCTAGCTGATAATACAGTTGAGGTTTGTGTGTTGTATAACAGCATAATAAGAGCAAATATCTTCTAGAATTGCTCTGTGACCCTCTCATTTCTTACATCATAAACATATGATTTTTCACCTATGAGAATAACACTACATATGGTGTCATCAGGTAATGCCTCATGGAATTCACAGATAATTTTAATGTTTGTCCTGTCATTCACCACAACTTGTTTCCTTTTTGAAGTGTTGATGACAAACATGGGTCTCTGTGCCTTGAATTCATCTGGTGTGTAATACATGTCAGTATTGCCAGTAGTGACCCTTTTGAAGGATGTAAATGCCTCATATAATTTGAGGAAATCATCCTTGGACATGTCTAAATTGTAATTTTCTCAAGGGAATACCTCATTTCTGCCATTTTTAAGATATATGTTCTTGATGTTGCAGTTATCAAATCTACTTGAATTTTTTTCCTGATTATTGTGTCTCCCAGTCTGAAACAATACCACCACAAAATCAGGCATGTCATATTGAATACTGGAGAATGAATTTGTAGCATCAAACTCATAATAAGTACCAGTTGCGGGCTTCTGTACACATTGATATGTATAAAATTGCAGAGGAATCTGTGGATTTTTTATTATATCAGCTTTGTATTTAAGAGCATAACTGGCCTCATATTCAACAACAGGGATTCTTAGCTCCATAGTCTGAATAATGCATTTGCCTGCATCAGGTAGGGTATTAGGCAGAGCTTCTCCTGTAGGGTTTAATACGCTGTACCTCATCAAAGCATTATTATCATTGGCAGCTCTTCTAAATGTGATTCTTAAACCACCCTTCCACATAATATCTTTGTAATCTGAGAAGAATCCTGGCAACAGGCGCATGGGGAACAGCACTGTGTGGTTCTTAGATAATATTTTCTCACCAGCCTCAAATCCACCTATTTTGTAGTAAGAAGCCTCGGTTTTGGATAATTTTAATGTGGCCAAAGCTGTGGAGGTAATGCCGGGATAATCCACTCTGTTTATAACAACACCATGCTTTCTGATCTCAATTTCAGAGAACAGATGCGGCACAAAATTATCCACCAATCTTATATTTGAATTTGCCGGATAATCTGTTCCATCGAGCTTTACAACATCAAATTTGATGTATAGATCTGCTCTGTGGGGGTGTATAAATCCATCCCCAACATCAAGATCAACTTCAATTTCTGTGTTGGGTTGATTTAAATTTGCAAATGTCCTCCTGTTTGGGGAGAATGATTGTAGCTCATAACTCTCAATATTTTCCATTGTATGTATTTTTATTTAAATGTTAATCTCTATGATTGCAGTTGTTGTGGCTCCAGCAAAATCAACTAATTCTTCTTTTTCATTAGTGACCATCAATTCAATATAATCTATTCTATTATGGCACACAGGAAAATATAATGTTGGGGATGGATTGTAGATGATTGGCTCCATGAATTCGGAATTAGGTTTGAATGTTGCAATGATGCCAGTTTGTTTGTGAGTGCCTATACCATTTGATTTGGTGATCATACCCTCAGCCACATTACAGTGAATATTCAGAGTCTCTATGGCTAAGAATTTGGGTATATTAATAGCAGTGTGTTTGATGCCTGCTTCAAGTTTTGTGTTGTTCTCAAAGCCTAGCAGTTCTCCTATAGTACCCAGATCCACTGTTTCTGTAGCAGATACAATCTCTACTCTGTGAGTGACAGAATTTTGAGTTAATACTACACCTCTGGGTAATTGAGCATTTAGAGTGGACAGATTATATTGCCCTGGAGTGATGACAATTTTTTGATCCCCTACTGCAATTTTGTTGTTGTGGTGTGTAATATTAGGGATCAAGTACATGCCATAAAATGCTCTGAGAGCTATTGTTTTGGGATACACTATGTCATCATGCAATTTGAGTTTCAATATTGAATTTTGGCTGGTGAGATGGAATACCCCCATGATGTTTCAGATACCACAAGGCCTTTTGAAAATTTTCAATTGATGGTTTATTTATTTGAGACATATATCTGAGAACAGATAAACACAGATGTCCGCAATTAACATCTTTGAAATTTTGAACACGGGCATTATTGTAATAAAGATTAGGTGATTTTAGATATTTTATTAAATTTTCAGGTGGAACACCTCCAATTGAATCAAACACAAATGCCTCATTGTTTAAATATTTAAGATAACAGATCCAGTGAGTGCCCTGATTTTTGTACTTATCCAAATTAACAATGCCACACTCTTTGTTGAGTGGTTGTTCTGGTAAAGAATCAGACATGTACACACCTCTAAAATTTTTGATGCCCAGTGGCTTGATTAAAGCTTCAATATCTTGGTTTGTAAGCGGCTCTTGTTTTTTTTAAACTTATTCATGGCTCTCTTAACACCTTTGCCTTTTTTCTCCATGGCGAGGTTATGGCGCCTCTGCTCATCTAATTCTGCCCTATTTTTCTTGGCATCTATTACTGTTTTTGCTATGGCAGCTGATCCCCCAGCCAAGCTCCCAACAGCCCCGAGAGCAGCTAAGATGGCAGGGATGGTAAATATGAATCCCCCCACATGTGATTTTTTTCTAGATTGCTGTAATTTTTTTAATTGGGGGGTACTAAGCAACAATTTCATACCATGTCCCTTGGCAATACAAGAGCTTTTTTTCTTGCGCTGCTTTTTGGTTAAAAGACTATCAATAGTTTTAAGAGATTTGAGACCTGCATAAGGTATTTGATACATAACACCCTTGGCCTTCATTGTAGGTTTATTATATATATATTCACAGCCCCCACCCCAGTTTTTGTTTGGTGTTCATAGCTATGGTGGTTCCCAATGCTGCTATTTTTTCACTCAAAGAAGCATCTTTGCTTACAAATCTACCAAATGCAGCCTCTTCTAATTTCTTGTCTGCAACATGTCTCTTGTCAAGATCAGAATGTGTGTTGTATGCTATGTCATGGTCTCTACAAGCAGCATCTAGGGGATTTACACCAGGATCACCTCTGTTTAATCTATGGTCCAATTTTGTACCGGGACCACAATACTGATAGCCTGGAATGTGTAGTTCAAATGGCAGCTTGTTTATAATGTCATTAACCAGGCCCCGACCCTCAGAAATATTCCAAAATTTAGGTGGTAGAGTATTAATAATTTTTATAAGATATCCAATCCCCTTAGTGTCATTCACTATAAAATTAGACAATTTTGTGCTTATCATGTCCATAATTCCAACCTTTTCATTGTAAAAATTGTGGTTGCCAGCATTTTCCTCCCCAGCTATCACCAATAACCTATCTACAAGTTTCCTGACATCATCAACCCAGACAAATTCTTTAGGCAGGGTGTTGTATTGTTTGATTCCACTGCCAGTCTTGATCTGTGACCATATGGGCTTGATTAAATTGTTGTATTTTGCTCCACTGCTAGACTTGACTCTTTTTTGTGTGGGATCATTGTTCTGGTATAGAGCACCTGATTTTATTAATATTTCTTTGTAGTGCTCATAATCTTGATCTGTATAGCTGCCAGGCCTTTTCCTAGTCATCAGTTCCCACAACCCAGGTGTGCCGGGGTACTTAACAAAAGCACCTTTTTCTCCGAGACGAGATTCTGAATAAACAATCAGATCATCCCCCATAAATGTTACTCTGAAATTGCCAATTGTATGTATGATACTGCCATCAAGCTCTGTGTCAGCATATAAGCCAAACACCTCATCTTTGTTGTCTTTAGGTGTGGTTAAATATTTTTGTGCAAGAAGACCCAATTCAATAGGATCCTGAGTAGCTTCAATTCTTCTAGGAGCAATAGGACTAGGTGTATGAATACTGGAAAGTGGGGTGAATGGATAATCTAATATGTTCCTTGCAGCTACAGGTACAAGCTCTGTGATCAAATTTTGATTTTGCTCTGTAACAGTTTTGATATTCTTACCTAATTCACTAATAGCATCAATGATAGGCTGTTCTGTTTGTTTGTGTTGTTCATAAATTCCTCGGTTCTCTGATTTCCATCCCTTAAATCTTTTTACAAGATAATCTCTTAACTTAAGATCATCAATTATTGGCCTTTTCATGTTTATTTATTTATATTTCAATGTCTAGAAAATTGTTGATTTTATTTCTGTATTTGCCACTATTGGGTGTTCTTGTCATATCAATTGTGACAAACCCATAACTGTCCTGGTTCCAGCACCTACTGCAAAACTTGGAAAAATCATTGTAGCTCAAGTCCCCACCTACATATTCATCATGTATGTGTTTGAGGTTGGTATGATCTTGATGAAACACACATATAAAATTGCTGTTGTCTCGGATCAGCTGCTTCGGTATTTTAGAAAAAGTCTGTGCCAGGTAGAAGCAATCAATGTTTTTGTGTCGGCCCTGTGTAAAGAAATTTCTAACCTTGTTTTGATTATCCAATATAATGTCATCAAACACAACAACAGAATTATCGAGACATTCGTGGAGTGGCTTAACATCTGGTTCAAAAGTAGCAATATCCAATCCATCATATAGCTTCATCAGCTGCTGATATTTTAATTGTTCCAAGCTCTTAGAGAAGATATACAAGTGCCTGTTTTTCCAGTCTAACCAGTTAGGTGCCAATAAAAAATTATCAACCATTAGTGTAGTTTTACCACAAGCAGATGGCCCAACAATAAGACACCTAATATTATCAGGCAGCAAGTTGCCATTTCTCTTATTCTGCTGTTCAGGTTCTGGCAGCCTTTTTATAACATCCCAGGTGTTCATGTTATTATTTTGTCTGCATCGATCCAGCTGTGTTCCGGAAGTCCTAGCCATTTGACAAATAACTTGTTGCCTTTTCTGCGGATTATTTTTTCTATGAGATATGTGTCAGGCTGTTTAGTTTTGTTGAGTTCTTCTTCATAGAATCGGCCTTTGAGAATTTCTCCTCGATGATCTTTTATTATATATGTGTTAAGGGTCCCGGGTTTAACTTGAACCACTGTAAATAATTCAGTGCTCCAGTTTCTTGTAAAGCCTCTTTTGAATAAGTGCTTATATTTGCTGATTCTTACTTGATCACCCACCCTGTATTTGGCCTTTCTTGTTGTTGGCTGGTATCTAGGATAATAAACAGTCCTGATCAATTTTTGCTCATCAGATGAAGTTACTTCAGAGGGTTTCATGTTGATTGTGGAATGGACCGAGTTGTTATATTTATGTAGAAGTTCTGGAAGAATATTAATCCATTTATAATTACCTTGAAGTGTAAATTGTTTATACATAAGATTTTTTAGGGTTTTGTTGAATCTCTCTACAATTGAGGCCTTGAGATCACTGTAACTCGAATAATGTTGTATTGACTGGCTTTTAATAAATTGTTGGAACACAGAATTATAAAATTCTTTGCCATTATCTGTTTGCAAATAGCGCGGGGATCTTCCACTCTGATTGATGATTGTCCTGATGGCTTCTGTAACACATTTTCCAGTCTTGGATTTGAGTGGCACAGCCCAGGCAAATTTTGAAAATGTGTCTATTACAGTGAGTAGATACTTGTAGCCCTTGTTGATTTTGTCTAAGTTTTTCAACTGCCCACTTGCCATTTCAATCAAGTCGCTCTGCCATAAATCATCTATGCCTTTTGTGACTACTGGGAGTCTCTTAAAATTATGTCTGGCTTGTCTGTGTAATTCATCAACAATAATTTGTCTAGACATAATATGTAAACAAGAATATTGCAACTATAGAGTGTTCAGCAGCTGATACTACAGGATTTTCTAAATATAATTTGTCTCCTATTTGTATATGAAATTCCAGAGAGCCATCATCTTCAGCATAAGATGTTTCTAATGTATTGGGATCTGTAAAATCCTCTAACTCTACACTGGTGATTTTTGGTTTGTTGTCAGCATTTGTTATTGATAAGGTGGGGTAGTGGTGTGCCTGTGGTTGTAGCCAATATTTGATCTTGATTGGTCTCAGTGTGCCCCCAACAAAAAACTGGTAATAAAATTGTGCAGGGGACAGCATATATATTTTGCCACCTGGTGTAAATGGTGAATCATATTCTTTGTTGGGGATGCTGTACAATTCAAGAATTACTGTATGTTTTGGATTCTCGATTATGCCGGTTATTTCTTTTTCTGCTGTAAGCAATCTGCTTGTTACAGATTCAAGGTGCTCATTGATGGTCCTAACAACATCATCATGGCCTGGCTTAATTTTTATGTCCACAACAAGTTTCTTGTATTGTTGCACAATCTCTTGAAGCTGGGTGGCAAAAACAGACAGAGCATTTGCTTGATTGGATTCCATGGTCCCTAGCTGTTGCTTGATATTAGCTACAATTTGTTGCAAATTTTCAACAACTGCCAATTTTGAATTTTGAGCAGTAAGATCATGGACCTGTCTTCTGATATCCTCAAACAGGGCATGCAGTTCATTAATATGTTGATTGGTTGGTAGAGTGGCCACTGTTTGAGTGAGATGTTTGATCTCTGCCTGGATATTCTTGATATCTTCTGATTTCAATATGCGATTCACTGCTCTCTTAATATTTTTAAGTTCCTGTGATGTGGGAAGATTTGATACTGTATTTTGCAAAAATTCAAGTGCCAATTTTACATTGTTTAATTCAGAAGCATCAGCCACATTTTGCATAGCATTTTGGAGCAGGGCTATATCTGCCTGAGAGGGTGTGGATTGTTGTAAAATTTCAAGTTTTGTTTGGATATCATCTATCAAGTGATGAAAATGAGATAGTTCAGATTCAGTGTTGAGGTTTTCAAGCTTTGTGATTTGGTGCTGGACACTGACAAGTGTATCTACAATCCCAGGCAATCGGGATTCTAGTACATTTGCCAAATCACTTTGCACTGCTGCTATTGTACCTTCAAGATGGGTTATGGAACTTTGAATTTTTCCAAAATCTTCATATGTTTCAAGTTGCAGCTTAATATTTGCTACACTCCGAGTTATTGCATTCAAAGCATCAGAAGATGGCAAGTTGTTCATAAAATTTTCAAGTGTCTCAATTTTTTCTTTAACCTCGGCTATGGCATTGTTCAGGGGGTCCAGATTAGGTATCTGGAATGACTGAATCTGTTCTTTTAGAGTAGAAATCACTAGATCAAAATCTTCTTGTGATTTTATGCTTTTGACAATTGTTTGGAGCTGTGCCTGGACATTATTTATCTGCTCTTCCAATTGTTGTTTCAATTGCTCGGAGTTGGTGGCCTGGGTCTTAAATTTGGCTTGAAGAGCTGCTACAGCTTCTTCTAAACTTTGAAAATTATCTAATGTTGCCAGATCAGTATATTTCTGAAGCAGCACTTTGAGTTCAGAATCAATTTTAAGAAGAGGGTCCATGCATTGTGATTGTAAATTTGTAATTTCTAATTGAAGACTGGCATTGAGTGTGGTCTGTAAAGCTTGTAAATCACTTCTTAATTTCTTGACTCTGACATCAAGCATCAGAATCTCATCACTGTGATCTTCATGTCTTGTATGGCCAAATATATCATTAGGCATTTTTGTTTTTGTGGTTATTTATTATAGAGTATCTGATTCTTAATTCTATAAAAAAGGGTATAAGCTTGTCATATGACCCAGGGACCTCAATATATAAGCAGTCACCAGCAGAAACAGTATAAACAGTGCCAGAAATCATGTTTGAGTGCTTAATTCTATAAATATTTCTCCCTATTGAAATTTTAACATCACCCTCAGGGGTTGTAATAAATTGCAATTGCCCACCTACAGGTAATTGGTAATGATTTAAATTATTGTTAAATATGTACAATATTTTGCCTGTTTCATCATCATTATCTGTAAATATGCTGTTCAGATGAATAATTAACAAGCCACTCAGTTTAGACAGCATATCAGAAGAGGGTTGTGATGTTGGCAGCTCCATAATAGCCTGTTTTTTGAACCCAAATAAGTTCATAGGCATGTTTATTTATTTCAAATCATGCTCTGTAATTGGGCATTGATTTCCATTTTTCAAATCACAATGCCCCCATGGTAGAGTATGTATGCCACATGATAAAATGCATCTCTTATCATCATGTGGATCCAGAGCCACTTTTCTTACAATATTTGAAGTCAATAAGTGATCCACACTCTGAATTCTGGATTCTGATGTTTTGATTAAATTCTGGGATTTGAGGCAATTTTTATAATCTTCAAATACAAACTCTTTTTCCACAGTCACTCTGCCAATGCCCTTGGCCTTTTTGGCAACAGCACCACTACATGTTTTAAAACTATACACCTTGGCACTTAACCCAGCAAATTCCACAATAACATCACCAAGTGTCTCATCTTTTAATTTGCCAGGCACCTTTTTGTTGTGGGGTTTAATTTTTGAATGTTCACTGGTATCAAAATATTTAAACAATTCAGGCTGTGCAATATCTTGATAAACATCTTCTGTTTTAATATCAAGAATAAAACTATCCGTGTCCATGTACATCAATTTTATATTATCACCATAAAAAGGTTTCAGCACATCATAATACAATGTTAACATATGTAATTTGGCCAATTCCAATATCACAGCCCCTACATAAATAGGTTTATCAAACTTAATCTTTGTTTTTTTCATGTTGAAAAGTGCCATATTTTCATCATAAATTCTTCTGTAATTGAAATTAGGCTTTGCAACCAATTTTTTGCTCAGGCTGGGGTCAGTAATTATTTTAACATCGGTATGTTTTCTGACATTTTCAATAGTTTTGCCATACACAGAATTAACCATCAATTTAAACAAGCCCTTATCAAATTGGCTCTTTGCAGATGTTCGAAGCTCTGTATTTGTATCAATGTATGGTTTCAACCATTCTGAGTGCCTGAACCTCAAAACTTTTCCAATTTTGGTCACTTGAACACCATGTTTCATCAGGAACTGGAGGTTTTTGTAATATATGACATAACCCTGTTTCGGCTCCAGAGTCATCATGAGCTTCTTCTGTTTAGAGCCAGGTGAGTACTGAACCTCGGGAATTGGGGGCAGATCAGAAAATTTATTGTGCAAATCATCAGGAATTGTCAGATCAACCTCTAAGAATAGGCCATAATTACTGTCATCAAAGTCCTGAAGATCTTCAATATTGAAATCTTCAACCCATTCAAGCCCTGCATATGGCAGTTTTTGCATCATGGCATGACCATAGAGGCTGTTTGCATCTACATACACTATATAATTTGATGGCCGTGCTGGATCATAATTGGGAATATGCTTGTTATTTGCTCTGGCATATCTCTGGGAACATTGCACCATCCCTCCTCTTATACATTTCTCCATAAACAGATACGTATCTTGATCTTGGATCTGATCCAATGGCTTTTTGGTGTTGAAAAACATTGCGGCCCATGCTAGGCCCGAAACACTGAAAAAATATATTGGATCCAGTTTATAATTTTGCATAGAAGATTTTCTGAATGCCTGCAATATATCAGCTAAGAGGGTGACATCAAGTTTCAAATAAGCCTTGTGATAATCACCAAATGTCTTGCATTTTAAATTGTTCCACATCAATTGGGCATGGTGATAATCTTCATCAGTGATTCCAGATACTCTGATTTTGCTGTAAAACTCTTCTTGTGGTGGCAGAGAACACTCATCAAATTTAGAAAAATCTGTAACATAGTCATATGGATATACACCCTTCCGCCTAATTAATTTCAGGTCCTGATTTGGAAACAAGGCACTTGTGATTTTGAATTGATCATCAGATAATTGATTTGCCAGTGTAGCCAGGCTAGCAGATAAAATTCTGTAAGAATCAAGAAATCTTATGTGAATAGGAACACTATTAACTTTAATTATCTTGCTAATAGATATATATTTCTCATCATTTTCAGCTAAAATGTTTAAATTCTGCTTGTCAAACCCCTCGTATCTGATCAGATGATGGAAATCATAATTGGATGCTCCATGGCAAAATATGGGGACAAATTTTGGTCTCTTGATCTTAATATTGCAGCTATTACACAGGGCCATTTTGAATTTACCATCTGTATGAGAATGGTGTTTCACCTTGATATTTGTATCTGAAAATTCACAATCACATACCGGGCATTTTTCTGCTTTGTTGAAATCTTCAATCTGTTTCTCTGTTAAAGGCAACATGGGTTTTGATTTTAATAAGATGTTAGATGCTATGTCACGGCACTCATTTTCTATTCTATGTGCAAATTCTTTGATGGCATCTGGTCCCATGTATAAGTGTGGCTCACTAGCTACACCATCCCGTATAACTATATAACAAAAACTGGAAGGTTCATGTAGCTGGTATGGTGTAATTGAAGATTCTTCAGGATCTGGATTGCAGAATGCAAGAGGTTTGAGGTTTGATTCAAAATCACAGACAATATATGCTGGGTGTTCCGACAAGGCTTCAAACTTTTTAAATTTGCAATTTTCACTTGGCATTGGCATCACCATATGAACAGGTTTATGGTTGCCACAGTATTTCAGATGCTCAATTAACTTGTTTTTAGCAATTTCAGCATTTTCTTCACGAACCCCATTCACCATTTTTCTACCATCAAAAACAGTTAAGCATCTTCTGCACAACTTAAATATTCTATTAAATTTGTCTAGTTGTGTTCTCACTAAAGCTTCAAGACTGTGTATCAGAGTGTAATGATATGTGCCATCCTTTTCAATTAAGAGCAGATCAATCGGAATTGCAGATTCATCATCAAGTGTACTGATTCTGAGAGGTGCTATCAAGCAATTGCCAGTGGAACAAATAAATACATTAATAGATAATTGTTTGCCATTGATATGCTTGGCCCTTTTTTCAAATTTATCAATATTCTGAACAGACATTGGATATTCTAAACCCTCCATTGCCTCATCAAAATCATTTTCATGTTGTTTATAATAAGTTATTCTCTCAGGATTCCTTGAAACTGGAAAGAAAGCAGCTAAAATACACCACAAAAAGCATTTCTGGTCGGTATTTTCAATATTGACCACGGCTCTTTTGTTTTTAATATTGGCAGGTAATGGCAAATATGTAGATCCTTGTAATGGGCTGAATTCAGAAATATTAACATATAACTTGTGTGGAGAACCGCATAGGCTCCATCCTGACTCTTTTGCTGCAAATTCAGAGTGTTTAATATTCAATTGATCTATTAAACTGCTTATTATTTTGTCTGAATTTGCATTTGAATATACCGGTACAGTTTCTGTTATGTGGGGCTGTGTAAATTTTGTGCCATTTGGCTTTTTATATTGTGTAAACAATTTGAGGGACAGCTTATAAGAGCCATTTTGTGCATTTAGAATTGCCTGCAGATCAGAATTTATATTGTTCAAAAAATTATTAATACCACATCTTGGCTCTGATACAAACCGATAATCTCTTAATTGGGCATTAAAACTGCTATGGATGGGTGCATAGCGTGGCTGCTTTGCTGCTCTAGCATTAACAGGTGCTTCATGCTTCCTTTTCAGACCAGAAGTAGATGGTTGTGAGGGCAATGTTGATAACTGTGCAGAGCAAGTACCTTTATGTTTATATGTGAAATATTCCATGCTATATTTTCTATGGCATTTGGGGCATATTTTTGTGGGAGTTCTGTATTTGTCCGGGTTACAAATCTTTTGGTGCTTGGCCCAATTGGGGCTGGATATATTTTTATTGCATTGATTACAATATTTTTGACTTGGCATTTTTGTTGTTGTTTATTATATACAATTTCCTGGGTTTTAAATCAAAACTCTATGCTGGATGAAAAATATCAGCTGGGTTCAGCACTGTGCTTTGTATATTTTGTGTGTGTGTGTGTGTGTGTGTGTGTGTATGTGTATGTGTGTTAATATTTTTTGGCTTTGGTATTTATATAAAATTTCTTGGGGTCCAAATAAAAAACTCTATGCTTATCTTATGACAGGTTGTAAAGCCAATAGCCTACAAGTGAAAAAAAAGAATAAATATTCATTCACACTGACCTAGCACAAATACCTGCACGGACATGCATGTCTAGAATGGCAATAACCTTGTTATGTATTGATTTTTGTATAACAGGCTGGGACAGATATAAGCCTGACCCCCTAAATATGAGTGGATTACAATAAACAAGCTGGATGTCAGGCAAAATATTGTTCAATATACCAGAAATATGATATTAAAACAAACAGGCCTGTAAGTATGAGAAGCACTGTAACAACACATCTGTTCTTCTCAACCACTCTCACAATAGTGGTTGATGCAATTGTTTGCACGCAAAGCTTCATTACTTGGGAAGCAAAAATCAATACATAACACAGTGCCAGGTCATTGCCATTCTAGAGGGGCTCTGCATATAGATAAAAAAATTGAACCTGGCATCCAATTAAACTTAAACCTGAAGTAAATATGTATATGTAGGTATGGGTTTTAGCTTAATTTCAGGTATAGCCAAAAAATATCAATTTTTGACAAGTTTATGGACAAAAATCCGGCTGATGCAATTTTTGTAAGTATAGCCAAATCTGCTTGAGGGGGGTTCATACTTTCTCAGGAAATATTTGAGGGCATTTTTACAAAAATCTTGGATTAGACGGGGTTCCACACTTGAGCAAAAAGCTCATATGGGCATGTTGAGCTTGTTTTAAGTATAGCCAAATCTGCTTGAGGGGGGTTCATACTTTCTTGAGTTTATAATATCACCAATACAACTACTTAAACCATTTTCCAAACACTAGATCGGAATGGGAAACTTGTCCCTATTGGAGATTGTAACTGTATCTGGGTTAGCTTCAGCTATTAGTACTTCTACTCTCTCTGGGTTGAGTGAGTGTGGATTTAGAAAATAAAATAGTTGGTGAAGAATATGATGGTGCTGATGTAATGGGTAGTAGAATTAAGGGGGTGAGATAGATAGATAATTTCAGAGAAGTGTCCAGAAGCAATTTTTGTACATTGTTCAGCACATATTTTAACCCTGGCTATTGCGATATTGAGACTGTCAAATCAGTTACATTTTTCCCCCTCGAGTCTTCTCAAAGGAGCACTCCCGTGGTTAGCACATCGTGGGTCCCAGGCTCGAAACACGGAATCAGCATGGTCGTTTGTGGGTGGCCATTCATCATGTCATCACTCATCCCGATCTTCGGAAAGTAGCCAAAAGTGGCACAAAAAGCGAAGTAAAATAATGCAAATAAATTAATCAATCTTTTCAAGGTAATTTGGTTGTAAAAAATGCAGTGCAAGATAGCTATGAAAGTTCTGTAACGTTCTCAAGTTGTTTGACACAAGATGGACAGAAAAGTATCAATACTCAGTAGGGTGACTTGTGAAATCGTATACACTAATAATAGAAACTTTACTGTTGTCCATTTTTGGACCATTTTGTAGTAGAAATGAAACCAAGTTTCTCTGGACACAGTCAACACATTGAAAAATTGCAACAACTTATTCCAATATGAAATGCCTATGCCTCATTCATTGGAACAGTGTGTCAAAATGTTGGCACAAATCTGAACGAAAAATGTGGCAAACAGTAATTGAAAAGACATGTTCAGGGTCTGCATTGTAGTCAGTAGAAAATATGTAACAAGCTCTTTTACTACTCAAATATGCTCAAATTGTTGGTGATCTTGGCTACACTGCCAGTTTCATCTTCAACACCCCAGAGGATGTGTTTAACATTAAGGAGGTTGAAATAATGTCCTCGCAATTCAACGGGAGATCCTCCACTAATGGACCCTGCACTGTTAAGTGTACATACATACGAATATTGAAATAACACCGATGATGTTATTTTCAATTTTGTAGGAAGGAAGAAAAGACTAATTCTAACATTGTAATTCTATTTTAAAGAGAAGCTGGGATTAGCTTTTTCAAAATCATTCTCTACTCATTTTATTTAGAAAAGTTATAAGTTCGTAGATAGATTTAATTTAATAAAGTGTGACGTTTCATGTGGTGGCATTTTGGATTTTGATGGCCAGATCATACCTAGGGACGCTATACGTCCCGGATTTTCAAGGACAATCCCAGAATGGTATCATTTGTCCCGGTGTTCCGAATAGTTTCTTCGGGATGCACAAATGTCCTGGAATCAGGTGGGAAAGAAGAGATGATTAAGACTATACTTTCCTGAACTTTCTTTTATATGTAAATGCGTGGACGTAATTTTAAAATGCTCATTATACAAAACAATCTAACTCTGCATTGAACCACTTCCTCTCCATAATACAAGAGTTAACGAGATACAGACGGTACTGCAAACATCTCTGACTTCACGATGGCGCCGCCGTCTGCTAGCAGTGCTGAATTTCAGTTACGATTCTCTTCCATTGTAGTAACCTGCTTACTATAAAGAGTCAGTTCAGTGTGCAGTTTTCAAATAAAGTTCCCACACAATGTGTGATGTAAATGACAATTATGTTGTATGTATGTATGTTCTTTCACATTCCATGAAGTTAGGAACCCTAAACCAGTAATATAATACGTAATTAAACAAAAATCGTAAATTGGAAATACGAATATTGATATTTTTTAAGAGTATTCGTTCTGAAATTGAAAATAGGGGAATTTATGTGCAGTTGGAAACACTGATCTGGTTCTCCAACACCTGGAGAGAATTGACATCACATTTCAATGCAATGAAGCAAATTTCTCTCGATTTTAGGCAAAATTACAGTAAAGAAAATTGCACAATACCGGACGATTCTACAAACTGCGTCTTTTCCCTGAACTGTGGCGGATTTTTTTTCGGAACTCCGACAAAATGTTCTTTCAACTGAGATCAACTCCGCCTAACCAACTGGAGCAGTTGGTTAGACTGTCGTCTTGTTATACTTTTTCGTCAAGAACGAAACATCGTAGGTTCAATTTTCACCCACTCCTGATTGATTTTTTTATTGTTATTTACCGAGTACGAAGTGCTGTAATAATGTAATATAAGATTTTATTAAATCACTGTGAATATTTATGCGATGCATACCTTGGGACTGTTACTACTCAACTTCTGGATTTTTCAGTGATTGGCAGTATTTTCTATTCATTCAGCTGCCAAAAGTTATGTTAACATACATTAAATAAACAGGATGTTGTAATCAACATGTCCCGGGTTTTATATCAGGTGGAGGCTCATTGCACAGTGGTTCGGATTCCCGTTTAAACTGTAGGTCCAGTCCCGATTAACCTATCTGTGCATAAAGTAGACTTAAAACAACAACAACAATGCAACACACACATACCATCATACACACATACCATCATACACATATACACACAAATACGATGTTCTTTGTTTGTGCTCTTCACTTCGGACCTTAAATATACGTCGAATTTTCAAATGATACAACCACAGATATTATGCTATATTCAACGTTTGAAACTACCACCTCAGACTCTACATCGCATGTTTCTGCATCCGGAAATGCTGTACGTAAATCGCATAAATATAAACGGAAATATCGAAGAAACGTAGATAAGCATTTTTGTCCAAAGCCGTTTACTTTTCGAAAAAGATTTTGCAAAGTAGTAAGATTGAACCCACGACCTTCCATTCTGCAAGCAAACAGGATCCTCTACACCACACGGTTCACGTTATTTTATGCACTCGGTAAGAGTGATGAAGACATACACATTTCTGTTGTGGTGTAGCGCAGTGTGAAATGGAAAGTTTTAGGTGTTTACTGGAGTCTTTAGGATAGCTGAGGAATGCTTGTAGGATTGAGCATGATGACTAAGGCTCGGAAGTTGGTGACCTAAAGAAAATCAAAAGATGACCTATAAAATGACCCCAAAATGGTAAACAAATATTATAAAATAATTTTCCCTATACAAATGAAAGCTTGATTTTTTCCATAAATTACAAGAGATTAAGTAGTCTAATAAGTCGATGAAGCCAGTTGTTTGGTGGTTGAAACCACTGAAGCAAAGGGGAAGAGAGAAACTAAGTGATAATGTAGTTTTCTTTGTTTACTTCAAAGTTACATAAAATATACCTCAAGGTTTTTCTTTACAAATCATTCATCTCCTTTCAGGTGGAGGCAGATAGTGGTTCGGATCCTACTGTAAACTGTAGGTCCAGTCCCGATTAGCCTTACTGTGCATAAAGTAAACTTAAAACACCAATTCATCCTTTCAGAGTGCGCCTTCTACGATATTAAAGTCGGCCAGCATTCGAAAATACAGTTCTGCTTCGCGTATACCAGAGTATAATTTCATTTAATATTGTGACTAATTTTACTTTAAAAACCACAGATTAAAGATAATAGTGTCCAGGAAAAGAACCTCACAGTAGGCTTCACATAAAGTATTTTAATCCTTCCAAACATTTCAGTTATGAATAATATTATGGTTTTCCATTGACCGTATTTTCGAGTCATGGTGAATTTGCTAAAATGACCATGTCAAGAAATTTATATATTATTAACTTTTACTAGTAAATGCATTTAAAGTACACGAAAAAACGGGGGAGGAGAAAAATTAACCTGAAAAATAAATAAAAATGTAACAAAAACTGTTAAAAATACTGACAAACTAAAAGCCAAAAAAGGCCGAAAAATGCAAAAACAAAATGTAAAATAGAAATTGTTTTCAGGCTCTAACTGAAGGGAAACTGACATGATATCAGGTTTAGCATTGTTTTTTAAGGGTCAGAAAGAAACAGTTCATTTTTCATCAACTTCCGGGCCCTAATTACTAATTTTGACCATTGAAAAAGTTGGAGGGAAGGAGGCGGCTTACTTAAATTTATCTTGCTGATGGATCGTATCGTCCCATATCTCCACTTTATAATATAGAAAAAAATCAGGTTCATATTTCAAAATTGACTTGCAGTTTTCCACCACGGAAATATGTTTTTCATAGTTTGAAGTTCGTTAGGATGCACTTGCAAGGTATCCCATTGTTTTAATTTCATATATATTTTATATTTCATACGTTGAATATCCCTTTCCTCTCTCTTTTCTTACAGTCTTTGGAATAAAGCTGAAGTTTCTTGGCAACCGGGGTCTGGTTCAAATGACTCCTTTTCGCTCTCCTGTTCCTACTTTAAACAAACAACAAAAGACTTCGTAACTAAATGATTGCTTGTTCAAAACATGGAATTTACACACAATTTAAAAAGTATGACAAAATATCAATATAAATATTCATCATTTTTCCCTTTCAGCGTTTCTCAATTTTTTCTGAATTTGTTTTCTCATAAAAATTGCCATGAGGAAATTATAAACATGACATTATGTGTGAATTAGCTTCTTCAAACTGGCAGCAAATTTTAACATGAACTACCTGGAGAAGAGATAGCGTGCTTGATTCTCACGAGAGAGGTCGGAGGTTCGATTCTCCACCTAGGCGGGATTTTTTTCCGGAGTATATCGTTGCGTGGAAAGTTTATTCACCGTGCTAAGAAGGTAACATTGGTCTCTGTATATCACGAGGTGAAAGGAAATAGTAAGAGGAAGTTATTTCGATGATATAGTGGAACCACAAGGAAAGAAACCTGCGCAGACCCCATCGCGCTGGCGGGTGGGGGAAAAAGACAGGAGGAAGGAGCCTTCAGAGCGGCCAACGTCAGTGTTGCCAGACCTACTGATTTCTCGGTAGGATTCCACATATTGCTATGGCACCTCCGACGGCCTGCTCAAAAACAAGTTTCCTGGTCACCTTACTTGAACATGGAGGGGAGAGTGGAACTCCACTCAGCCATGAAAAGTGCTGTTTGAACTGTAAAATTATGCCAAACGATGTGCTAGGACATTATTATTATTTTATTACTATTACTACATTACCATGGGCGTCCGGAAGGGGGGGGGCGTGGCCCCCCTGGAAAATTAAAGTCAACCAAAAATTATATATTTTTCACATATAATTTCATTTCAGCTGCAATAATGTGTGTTAATTATTGCATGAATATGATACATTGAAATTTAAGCAATGTTTTTTGAGGGAACAACACTATTATTGGAGAAAATGTGCCTTCCTTGCCCCTGCCTGGAAAAAATCCTGCGGACGTCCATGTACATTACTATTTTTAGATGGTTGTATTTTATCTCACCCGAAAATCTATTTCTATTTTAGTTATTTTACGTCGCTTTTGTGCCTCTACAGGTAAGTACGACAACAAGGATGAATGAAAAACTGATGAAATGAATGAAGTGACACAAACACAGTGAAACGTCCTTGCCTTACTAAGTAGAAATACTGACTTCGTAGCGTGGGCAAATTATTTTATATATGTGTGTGTGTGTGTGTGTGTGTGTGTATTATATATTAAATGCAGAAACATAGAGGCAGCATAACTGACGAATAAAGCATGTGTTAATAACAAGAAATTTGCTAGAGAACGAAGCGGCATAGTTCAATTACTAAGGAAATAATGCACCCCCTCCCCCGTAGTTGCTTGGAACTTTCATCGGCTTGAAAATACTTAATTTTCTATCCTTAATATACTATTCTATACTTAAATACTTAATTTTCTACAAAATTATAAAGCGGCATGGACGTCCAGAAGGAAGTGCAAGGATAGTCGCCACCCGCACATAAAAGTACTTATTATTTCAGACGTATGAGTTGATTTCAGTTACAGTAATTTACATCCATTATTATAATAGGGATGTAGGAACGTGATAATTTCAAACTCAAGTGGTGTTTTCTGAGAGGGCAACATTAGGCTATCCGGGTAATATGCCTCGTTTACCCGCCTGATAAAAATACATTGTTTCCCCCTCGCTGGAAAAAAATCTGCAGACATCCTCTTGCCCCCCAGTGCGCAAGCCTATGCCGCCCCCGAGAAGGTCGTTCATCCGCTACAATTAGATCATCGGATTTTGTAGCAGTTCTTCTGGTTTCCCAAGGAACAATCTCCCGATTTTTTCAAGTCTGACCTGGCAACACTGCCCCGAGGACCGATAACGGCAGGGAAAATGCGCGAACGCTTTTGAGGGAAGGTTTTTTTCCTTGTGGCCGAGCTATAGGAGAAAGTCACATGCCACGTGGAATGCACAGAATCAAGTTACGTAGAGCTAAGTCTGTGATGGTGGTTTCGAATATTGCAAAGTTAGTGGGGAAAATTTGTTAGATCTGATACTCGTACTTTCTGCTGAAATAAGACAAACATTTTAGATACAAAGCAGTGACGATCATTAAGAGGTTTTGAATTTTTTGTTTGTCACTCACTATATAAATTCTTGTTAGTAGTTTCTTATCGCATCGGCCTCCGTCGCAATAACCATTTACTTATGTTAATTGGCGATTTACTCTTAGTTTTAGACGCATGGTAAGATGGTGGTGAGGGGATTGACAACAGTCATTACGAAGGAACGGACATAACATTACCAATCTTAGCAATTTGAATTCATTAAATTCTCTCCTTCATTATAGTATTGCACTACATCACTACTTAACATAACTGTATATATATTTTTTTATTATACCGAAATAATCAATATTTTAGGTGTCAGTGAAGAATATAAACAATACATAACTTAAATAACATTACATTTTGGATCCTGAATACATATATGTGATTTGTGAATTAATCATGGTATGTTTGTTAACACAACATATGAACAAGAACTAAAAAAAAGTTTTAACCTTAAATCCTGGAAATCTGCAACTTCTAAGTGGAAAAATTCGCAGAAGGGACGTCCCTCAAGTGTGCATCGGATTCATTTTTTAAATATTCTAATATCAACTGTCTCTGTTCAGTAAACAAAAAAGAGGGAGAGCAGAGGGTGGGATTTGAACCCGCAACCTTTCAAGCATGACGAAAAACAAGGATAGTAGTCTCTAACCAACTGCGCTACGTTAACTTCAAAACGTTATACCCTTAAAAACATATTGACGTTTATGAAGACTCCCACCTTCCTGTGTTTCAAGCACATTTTCTCGACACGTCGTGAAAAATTATTTTTTGAGAACTGTTCGATATTATGCAAGGTATTGTAAATAAAATGTCGCATAAACTCCTCACAAATTTGCATCTTTCTGCACAAACTGGATGGCGATTCCCTCCAGGTGGAGAAAAATTGTATTCAGTGTTTCAAACCCATCTAATTTCAAGTCGAGCAAGCAGAATCGTTAAAATTCCTCAAGGTTCTTTTTCCAATTTATTATTTCTGTTTGATTGTGTATTATAATAGCGGTTTATAGTTTCTAAGTTCATGGAAAGTGTTAAATTGAAAACCTATCACCGCAGCGTTTTTCGTCTAGTGGAAAGACCAACTCAAAGTTGGCTACTCTCACCTGGAACTGATGTGCAATGTTGCTAAGTTTACGAATTCGGGACTTAGAATTCTTTCGGGGCGGTCAAATAAGATGTTGCGAAGAGTACATACACACAACTTTATCGGGTCCAGCCGCTCCCCCGCTATCTTATGAAATATAGGAACCCTAATTGAACCAAAAGTTGAACCCCCCCTTACGTGAGCTATATATACGCCCATGTTCATAATAATTTAAAGTAATTTCTCCAAAACAAATATATTATACAACATAATAAAGTATTTTAATAATTTAATTTCAAGGAGAAAATGAACATAGATGACTAATTTTAATTTGTTTTTGACTTCCTGTTAAAGTTAAAAAAAAAACGGAAAAAGCGGTAGGCCTATATGATATGATTTGCATGACATGGTGACGGATAATCGAGACTTGATCACTCCCTAACGATACGTCACTGCTAATGAAACATATTCAAAAAGCCACAGGAATCGCGTCTTCACGAGTTCTTTGATTTTTCAGATGACAGGTTCTATTTCTGAATTTTTCGAGTAATTTTGTGATATTTTTCTTGGTCATTTCCAGTGACACACTAGCGAAGCGATCAACTTTTCGTGTACTTCTGTTGATATCTGTCAGCAGGATAATACGTTAAAAGACGGTAACCTCAAAATACGAATAAATTAAGTCGATATTTTCCATATAGTATGTCTGTAACAGAGGACAAATTGAAAATCATGTAGAGAAATGTTATGAAGTAGTTTGTAACTCACTGTGGACCTTAGGGTGGGGTAAAACGATACTCTGCCTCTCCAAGTCGACACCAATGCCTCTAAATATATATACTTCATTGTCTCACATCAAAATTTAAGTACTAGTGAAATTATAGGCAAATACGGAGAAGTCATCCACTTAATGACGGACGGATAAAGGACATTGCAAGTTGTCCTTATATATCGGCATTTTATTAGGCCAATTCATTTTTTTTACCATGCTACCATATGTTCCACCTCATTTTCTTTATATAGCATACAAGCAAAGCTAATTACCCGCTGTAAGACTCCCAGGTTGAACATTTATTTTTTGTAGATGTGCAATTACTCTGAACCTCCTTGCTATGCCCTTTGGTTTTCTCTACTAATATTCATTTTTCTGTAAGAGTATTTTTCGTTCAAGTATTATAGTTCTTCTGTAAGCTTCTGATACCTACACTTTTGCCATAATAATTGGTTGTTGTATACTTCTGTGGTGTGTTTCCATGAACTCTCAATTCTATGATCAATATACCTAAAGATTACGGTGCTCTTTGAGTGATTCATAATGAGAAAAACATTTTGTAAATGTTTACATTTATGATAACACACTGGCGTACGCAGGGGGAGAGCTGATGGGGCTACAGCCTCTCCAGAAATTTTGAGAAAATCAAAATTTTCAAATGAAATCAGTAAGGAACTTAGGAAGAAATAAAGTGGTATTGGTGTCTTTTGCCATTTTTGTCTTTGAACAACGAAATTTAAAAGTTGTAATTACGAAATATTTTGAGTATTCGCGCCTCCTACAATGAACCTATGCAATATTCACGTATACAATACCATCCACTTCCGAAAGAAAATCCTGCGTACGCTAGTGGATCAACATGTTAGTGCATACCTTTCTCTTAGAGATCTATCAATCAGTACACACACACACAGAGAGGAAAAATCACAGTGTTACTTGTCTATTGTTTAGATCAGGGACCCCCAATCTACGGCCCGTGGGCCACATACGGTCCACCAAAGAGCTTATGTAACAATCCGTAGTACTTATAAAACCTTTTTATGTAATTCTGAGACATTATCTTCAGTGTAAGTAAAATGCAATATGTCCCTGCCATGACCAACCATTTAAACACTCTCACTGGCCCTGCATATGACAAAATCTGAGCGTCTTTGGTTTAGATTTTTGCAAAATAGGGTAAACCGCCTTAGTTGTTTTCAAACACACCTACAACACACATATACTTTCACCGTTCTTCACCAAACTACGCAGACTTAATGGTAATATCATTGAATTCACTTTTTGACCGATGATTGCGCATAGCTACAAGAGAAACGATTGAATGCGAAATGGTGCGATTTAGATGCTGGTGTGATCAAGGCTACACATAGGTTGTTTCTTTTCAGGAAGGAGCAAATAGAGCATATGTTTTCTGAAACTGTGCTGAAATATGAAATTGGGGTGCTCCTATGAACCTATGTCAATCTTACTTGCAATGCCCGATAATATTAAGAAAGGTAACGTTATTTGGGAAATCACATGTACACTTCGCAACTCGTTAGTTAACCGTCTTGAAGTATTGAATATAAAAAGTCGAATTTGAGTGTCGACTTATACCATAAGGTGAACACTGTGGTTAAAAATTCATATTCTTGCACGTTCTTTTAAAATCAGAAATTATAAATACCCATTATGATGGACATTTTCTGTATTTGCTTAATAACCCATTGGAGTATCACCCGGAATTTAAATTTTGACATGGGACATCGATGAGAAAGTGAAGTGTTTATTTCGCAAATCTGTTTCTATTTTGATAGCCGGGGGGTTCTCTTTTGTATTTCTCCAGTAAAGTAAGTGTTTATTTTGCAGTTCTGTTTCTATTTTGAAAGCAGGGGGTTTGGTATTTGTATTTCTCGAAGTTAATGTGTTAGAATCCCGGCCTGAGCGTCGGTTTTCTTCGTGTCCTCATCGTTGCGATTAGCCAAAAATGAAAGAAAAGCGACGCTAAGTAACACAAAAATACAAATACAGTTGAATTAAGGGAGACTCCATTACACAATGCTAGTACCGTGTTATAATTTTTAGTTATATTAGAGCGACTACGGCGTTCATCTAGCCTCTAATAGTTGTGTACCTGGAACAAACCTTTGGGGGGGGGGGTAGGGTGTAAAGGTGGTTGGAGCATGGCGCTGATCACATCACATCCTACATTCACATTACCCCCATATGCCTTCATTGCATATTGGAATGTGCAGGGGGGGAGCTTTACACACACATATATACGTATATATACGTGTGTGTGTGTGTGTATGTGTGTGTGTGTGTGTGTGTGTGTGTGTGTGTGTGTGTGTGTGTGTATGTATAAATCTTTGAAAGATTGTAGAGATTTCGCTTCATAATATAATTCTCGACTTAGTATGTTTCTTACGTGAAAGCACTATTCTATACGAATTCGATTGAGTCTATTATAAATTATTTAACAGTTTGTACGATGAAATATAAAGACTATCTTTTTACTGACTGAATAATAATAAGAATCTGTCACGTACACAAACTGCGTTGCTTTTCTTTTAAATAAAGGACCATAGATGGCAGCATGCAAGAGGAACAACGGTTATAAAAGATGCTGCATAAATAAGTTTGGAAAGTGGGTAAGAGATGGCACCACCCAGGAGAACTTATACGATTGTAAATAGAGACAACGGAAAGAGCAGATGTGATGAAATAACGATTGTATATATTAATACTAATTATAAGGAAATAAATAAATAAGTTTAAAATAATAACAGGATATAAATAAGGAGAAAAGGGGAATTATCATTCAGTAATGACATAAGCGATTAATATACAAAAGTAAAGAAGTCGAATTGCAATTTCGATTTTGTGTCCACTACAGTTCCCACGAACTGAGAGTTTCATGCGGCTTTTGGGTTGTTTTCCCAAGGTGTAGCGCCATTTCTCGGCAGCACCCAAGCACATTTGGAGGCGCATACATTGTAGCTCCAAGTTAAGGTTAGCGCCGGCCAGGCGGCGATCTTTAACTAACCCCTTTCTCTTTGTTTATTTGGAAGATCGATATTTACGTCAATTGGTATAAAGGGATGTCAAAGAAACGAGGAAAGAGAGGAGGTAGAAAAACAAGAGAATCTATTCTGGCAAGACGAGTAAGGGAAGGAGGAGAAATAATACAACCTCCAATTATCAATTATGATCCACTGGGTCTTTTGCATGACGTTTCTAAACAAGAACGTGGATATAAGTTGCAGCACATAGATATACATACCGTTCCAGGGAGTGTATACAAAGATATAAAGGGAAGCTCATTTAATGATCCACGGACAAAGAATAATCCAGATAGCAAGGATATAAAATGTTCCTTAGAAAAATCAAGAAACGAAACAAAAGATGTAAATAAAGAGTAATGAAAGGATGAGGAATAAAGATGTAAATATATAGAAGAAGGAATATTAACGATCATAAGAAGAAGAAGCCTTATTAATTGCAAGAAGAAGGCAATTTAATTATTAAATACAAGGAGAAGAAGATTCATTGATCATAAGAAGAAGAGGCTATAAGAAGAGATGACATATTGATTATAAGAAGAAGAGGCTATAAGAAGAAGACGCCATATTAATTATAAGAAGAAGATGCCATACTGATTATAAGAAGAAGAGGCCATAAGAAGAAGATGCCATATTGATTATAAGAAGAAGAAGCCCAAAGAAGATTGGTTAGAATTAATAAAAAATAAAAATAGAAGAAAATTACTGTATGAAAAGACTTCAAAAGTTATTTAATATTTGTACATAATTAATCAAGAATATAGTACGAATTGTACCCTCAGTAGTGGGTTAAATCTGTTGTTTCTTTCCATATATTTGTAGCGTTAGTAACCCTGATCTGTGCCCAGAGGTATCTCATTGTCTCTCCCCTGTGCTAAGCTGGTAGGTGTTTACGCGAGGGACGTGGCAAATCCCCCCCTCTTTTCTAGTTAAGAACCACATGTAATAATTTTCTTGTTAGCTAAGCTGTTATAAACATACAGTAACTAAACCTCACTATCCTATTAGTTCAACAATATTTCCAGTCTTATTTTATTTAGTTAACACATACATATATGTTTCATGGTGTATGTAATAATTATCTCATCTCGCTGAGAATGTTGGCTTTGGAATGTCCATAAGCCATCTTTAGTTTCTAAAGAGTAGAAATTCTGTAGCTACAGCATAGAGTAAATTGTCTATCCTGTGTGTATGCACCGTCCAATAGAACACATCTCTGTAACACGCATGTTCATTTCTCGTAGTGGCTGATGGGAAATTACCCGGTTGTTCATTTACCAAATGTTATTGCATCAAATATCAAAAAGAGATTTCAAATATCTATGTAGTAGAATTGGTAACATGCTCTAGTAATTTTTACATATAAATCTGTCTATATTAGCCTTTAAAAATATCATGTAAGAAATATTCCGAAAGCCTACCCAGAAATCACCTGTTTAATATCCAGAGAAAACCTCTTCATCATATAAGAAAGTTTGTATGTTTGATAATTTGTTGTAAGTCCACTTTGTGCACCGATAGGCTAATCAATATTAGCCCTACAGTTTGAAGTGAAATCTGAACCAATGCGAATCGACTGCGGGTAATAATCATATGATTAATATATGTATCTTCATCTTTATTACTAGTCATTCAAAATGTTTCAGGTGAAGAAATTGTAATGATTAGCCGACTGTTTTACATTCTCGCTTGCTACGAATGCAAGCATTCTTTGGTCCCTAGCAATTGTAAGGGTTTTGGTTTCTCTCAGTTTCTTCATTAAGGTGTCTTTCATTTTAATGTTATAAAGTTGTTATCGATACGAGGAGTTTTTATTTAAGAAGTATTTTTAGCATCCTAAGAACACTATCCGCCCCCTTCTGTTGAGAACGAAATGAAAGTAATTTCCTGATAAGAGCTACTCATTGTCGCGAAGAGATTTGCCTATTTTGTAGTCCGATTGTTAGTTAGAAACTAGTTTTGAAATCAGAGGATTGTTTTGATTGATTTAGTTTATTTTACTTCGCGTTTTGTGCGTCTTGGCTAATTTGCGAAGATGGGGATGAGTGATGAAATTGATGACTGGACATTCACAAACAACCAAGCCCGAGCGGGATTCGAACCCGGGACAATTGGCGTCGCTGCGCGATGCGCTAACCACTCGGCCACAGGGTTCGGCGTGAAATCAGAGGAATTCAGAATATTTTCCAAATCAGTAGAAGTTGAAACACAACCCTAAAATTCCTTATCTTTTATTTTACAATATAACAGTTATCTCTGCAACTTTTATCTACCGAAAAACTATCGACCTAAAACTGAAACATGGAATTAGGTTCCAAGAATCATCATCATGTACATGAATAACATTATTTAACCCATTAACTGCGGCGGAGCCATGTACGTGTAGACTCTCTAAAATTGGGCCTTTTTTGCGGAGCGTCTATAGGCTATAGACGGTATTTCGAAATTAACGGTTCTTGTATTGCGGCAAGTCATTTTTATAGACACCACTTTTTGTGCTATTATTAGTCTATGTGGGCTAATGACCATCAAAAAATCCATTGTTGATGCTTTGTCAGTTCCTAAAAAATATTTTTTGCAATATGGAATTAGATCCGCGGTGGTCTAGTTGGTATGGTGTCTGACTGCCATGCAGGAAACCAGGGTTCGATTCATGGGGTGGGTGTTCTGGGGTCGGAATTTTGCCTGCCTGGCCCCTGTAAAAAGCGGCCCTGGGGCTCACCCAGCCTCAAATCATTGTGTATTTTGGGGCAACCCTGGAAGGTGAAGGCGGCCAGAGCGTGGTGCTGATCACATCACATCCAAAATGGCCTAGGTCGAGAATATATAGTCGGGGTATGGGACCCTACTCCCCACATCCCCTAAATGTGCTTTCAAGGCATGGTGCTGCATTCAGAGGGAACTTTAACTTTGACCTTTCCTAATATGGAATGTTCATTTGCGGCAGAGTCTATATATAGATTGTTAAATCCTTAGCTTAATTTTGCTCCAAGACTTGCTATAGTTAGTTTTTGCATTATTTGCGATAACACGAATTTGCGGTTTGGTATAAATATAGATGATTTTTTTTTGGTCGTACTTCCCTTCAACGTCGCCGGAGGGAAGGGGTTAATCATTGTAAAAACATCACTGAAAATGGTAAAACTTAAATATACATAGTTTTAAGCATCGAGAAACAATCGTCACTTCCGATTAAGTTTCATGAAGCAAATATTTTTTTTATTTCATAGCTGCGAGTCAGCTATTTTTATTTAACATTGTTAAAATAGTATAGTATTCAAGTTGGATTAATGAATGTGAAAATAAAAGAAATCATGAAGTACTCTTGGAGAAGCTGACACATCAATATTCCTATGACTTTGCATTCAGTATACCGTAGCATTATAATTTGTCAGCTCGTCCGATACTAACTTGATGGAACGTTTTGCTAATTCGTTGGAAACGAATAACTTATTCTTGAAAATTCTTAGATTCAGGTAAGTTATCATGTTTTTTTTACGAAAATCAGGTGATATAATTCACAAGACCTAGTCAATATGTAACAACCAATCAGCCAATATATAATAAAATAGTTCGCGTACTGGGAAAATGTGCGTGTACATGTGTTTCGAATGTCCTAAAAGTAATTTCAAGAATGAGTAACTTTTCCAACTATCCATCTGTAAGCTCATTGAAATAAGGGAATATACAAACATGGATCAATCTGAAAGATAGCTTAGGCCTATATTTGCGGGCAGAAATACATTTTAAAAACTTCAATCCATTACATAAGTAGGAATATTTGATGGCTCAAACATCCAGTACAATACAACAAATTAGATTCAGAACAAAATATTAATGAGTAATATTTTTATCATTGTTGCAGTAACATGCATAGCATTAGAAGGCAGTAGAATTGATAGATATATGAAGCGCCAGCCTAACAATTGGGCAGTTTTGGCAAATGCCGGAAGTACCAATCTTCCACAAATTAAGTTGAAAAAAGAATCCGTTCACGAACTACATCACATTCTAAAATATTGATATTACCGTGGTTTAGTACAATATAGCCCGACGGGTAGGTAGGAGAAAACAGGCGAATAGCCAGTTCGTGAGTTTCAATTTCTCAGGAAAGGAAATAGTTTGGAATATTAGAATTGGTAAATAACAATAATAGTCGACATGCGTGCACGAAGACATGAAGACTGTTTCAAAATCTTATCAAATGTGATATCTATCATTCATTATCTCAGAAATGTTAACGTTCACTATTTGGCCAGAAAAGCTTAGTTTTATAGGTTATGCAGCGTAAAGCTAAAAAGGATGTCCCTTTTGATCATGCTGAGCGGTAATCGAATTTTTATTTTCTCATTTGAAAACAAATGAACATATAGGAAGATGCAAATCGAGATATGGGTTACATTAATTTGGTCACGAACAGATTAAGAGGAATGAAGGAAGCGGTCTAGCTTTTTAACGCTTAATGTTGACAATACATTTTCAAATAGTCATTAAATAAAGTGTTGACTGTTTCTAAATTGAGTATTTAATTTCATTTGAATTTCGTATTATTTAACTTGATTTGAGGGTTACCCATGATTGTAATTGATAATTCCCAAGTTCGCTGGAAGACAAAGAACTAAAATATTCGCCTTCAAGGAAAAGTCAGTGAATTTGTGAAAAATATGTTTAATTAAAAAAATAATAATATTAACATCATTATGCATAGGTTACGTGAGACAGGGAAAGAGCTACTGTTTGTCATTACAACTAACATGAAACAGTAAATTGAGAGCGAAAAATGAAAACACATTACATATGTTCTTTTATATTCTAATAGGAAGGGTAAAACAAAATTTTATTTCTAGTTCATTGCTGATTTATATATCGGAAAAGGCATGACACTCTCCTCATTTATTTTCAAAAGCGTTTTAATAAAGAAAATAATAGTTTTCCCATTATTTATTTATTTTATTTATTTATTTAAAAGTGTTTTTAAACTGCCGAGAACAGCTTTTCAGCCTTAATACAGCAGTATTACATGTTACATGGTTACAAGGTTGCAAAGTTACATATTTCAAGGTATCCAAAACCACAGTATTGGACTAGAGAGCATTTGAAAATATTTAGCAAAACATAACCTAAAACTACTTGAATTTTAAAAATGCATAAACAAATATACAATTGTTATATTTCATCAATACTTAATATACAATCACTGTTTCCACACTCACATCAGTATTACGCTTAATATATGATTTCAGTCCTGTCCATTCTATACAGGCTATATTTTTAAGTGTGCCTGAACAGTTCTCCTACTTGGATGTTCATGTACTTACATTCTGAGTCTAAACTGATTATTTGGGCTATTTGCTTTATTTCTTTTCGTTATCTGACTGGCCTGACATGTGCCCCATTGAAGAGCGACATCTGTGCTAATTATCAAAAACACTCTCGAATTAATAATGAGAAGGTAATACATGCTCCTATTATAGTCACATATTTTTAGATGGCTATGACCGTTTTAAAAGAAGATACGGCAGGAGTGCTAAGTATAAATAGTAGGTATTGGACTGATTATTCGGTAGGCAGTATTTATATAACGATAATGGAGTACAAATGCGTCACCCCATTGTTAAAATTGTTAATAATCTGATAAATCTCTACAAAAACTACAATTTTGTACTTTGTTTCTCCTCGTATGAATACAAAATCAAGATCGGTGGAAGAGTTTTAAAAACTTTTGTTCTAAGAACAAGACTTACCTATTAATAATTATCACGTATACTTACTTCATGTAGGAGATTGAAGTTGGTAATTTTATTTCTTTTTGGTACAGTACGGGTTATTTGTATTGGTAGATATTTTGTAGGAACTTTATTGATATCGCCCATATTTACTTTTCGCTTGACCATAAGAATAGATTGAATACATTCGATGACTATCTTCGACAAATAAATCTCGAGTCGGACATACGAGAATGTGTTATTTAAAATATAGACCAACCAGACTGCTATGCCAATCATGTTTAGGTATAGTATCGTATAGTTTTTCACACGACAAAGAAGAATATATACACAGCGGAAGTGATAAAGAATTGAACGACTGTTAAAACAATACCTTGGGTTATATTCGGTTCCAGTGAAAAAGAATAAATCAATATACCATGTTGAAAAGCTAATAAACTGTAATGGGAAAATTGCATTGAGGCAATGTTGCTTGCGGGAACAGCGGCGTTTCTTCAACCCTGAAAGAGGAGGCCGAATGTTAATGAATAAGCATTTTCTCAAGCAGACAAGAACCTCAGTGTGGCGTTTACGATTCACTCGGTTTTAATTTTTCTTCTCAGCTACGTCTTTCATTTTTACATTCGGTACTTAAAAAAAGATAATAATCTCTGTAATAACGAGGCCTACTTAAAAAAAATACTAATAACAAGAAGCAAAACTAGGGAATTATTCTTCTGAGGCACTTTATTCAAAGAGAGCTCTTTTCTAGCCTTTCCCCCCACCTGTCGTTATGTAATTCCCGGCTGTAAAAATCAAGCTTTCTTTGTTCTTCGCCTATTCTTCTTCCCTCCTTGCCTTCAGAAACCTCAAGTGGGTTGATAAGAAGAAGAAAATCTAATTAAATTCAGGCCAACCTGTTGTGGACCATCTTCTCTTTTTTATTGCACTTTGTAATGATGGGAGTTTTATTATCTTGACGTCTTCATTGAGTAGGGTCATTAAGCAATTTTTATTGTCATAACTATACTTGGTGGAAGTTTATGGTCTATACCTAATGACCATTTCTAGAAAAAAGATTGGGTCTTAAAGAAACGAATTGCATCTAAATATATACTGTTAACATTGTAGGCTGTCATCTTGGATAAACCAAAGGTGTTGCTTGTATAAAAAAGGTCGCAAGATTTAAACATCATTCCCATACACTGGTTCTCTTGTCCGGTTGAAGTGTTTTTGAGTGCTTCTGTCTCTTCATGGAAATGTGATGAAATATTTTCCCACCTGCCTTGTTCAACACCGGTTTCTGTATCTAATGAAAGTATTATTGTAGTGGATATACTGTTACTACCCCAGATGTGCTAATTTTGTCAGCATGATGAGTATTTGATTGTACGTATTTACTATCATTATTTGCTCAGATATTCAACTAAGGCTATTTTAGGTAGTTCTCCTATATTTTACGTTTTTTCTAACATTCCCCGTATGTATGAAATTGAATAATTTCTTTACTTGTTTCCTTCTTTATTTGTTTCCTACGAACTCCTTTCCACTTGCATTTTGTCCTGAAATCCTTGTTTTTGAGAACTCGCCCCTTCCCCCCACCCCTCCAGAAATATAGTAAGTGATCTACCCACGATTTTCGAGTTATAATGATTTTCTAACTTTTGGCGTATATACTCATAAGATGTAGCTCAAATTTTCGCCTTCTTCCCATTTCTTGTGTTATTAGTCATCTGGCTTTTCGAAAACATGCAATCATTACCAATAAGGTGCTGCTGGACCAAAGGCTTTTTGAAAATTCGTGTCTTCTTTCACGCCAAGGAATTCAAAATTTTGAGAAATTTAATCTGTTTAGAATTCCTTCCAGAGCATTCGAATGCATCTTGGTGAGATTTGCATTCGGTATGATCCTCTATTTCTCATAGTTTCATGGCACCAAAAACTTAAGATCTCTCCTTAGTTTAAAGAACTCGCAAAACTTTCACAAATATAGCATATCCAAAACAAGACTGACACAAGTATGCCAGGGCTTTACTGTTGGTGGCATCTATAAACTGACGAAGTAACATATCTCAAACCTCAACAGTCGCAAAAAAATAGTGTCCAGGAATGTTGACGCAACTCAAATTAAATGTAAGGCCTCAGACATACAGAAAAGACATGCTGTTGTGAAGAAAATCAAGAAATGAGATATCTTTATCTCGGCAGGGACATGAACTTAATTATAAAGTTTACTTTCAACTTATTCTCTTCTTGTCGCTTTTTAAAGATTACAAATAGATTTTAGCCAATTCAAACTTGATTTTTTTTTATTTGCTACCGTCCTTTGTAACTTACAGACATTTTTTGAAATGTAATACTGAGGTCGTGAAGTTTAATTTATCTTGATTATTTGTCTGTGTTTCCTAAAATATTTCTGATAATTTCCAGCTTAAGCTTGCATGCAACTTTAATAACATCTCCTTCTTTCCTCCTTCTTGCTTGGAGTGTTGTACGATACATATAGACTTCTTAACATATTCCAACGTAAGGTATATTTTGTAACTAATGTTTTGCTATTTTTGATGTTATTCTTAAATAAACTTCCGGATATACACGTACATATAATCAATTTAGTTCGTATTTGTATATGTGTTATTTTCTCTTCTCTGTCACTTTTGACTGATCGCGACGATGAGGATGAGTGACGACTAGAATAAATTGATTAAGGAACAGAGAGAACGCCACTGCCCAGACCGGAACTCGAACCTGGACACTTCTGTGACGAGATCGAAGGTCTACACTGCGTCGCTATTTGTCACTTATCATTTGACAGTTACTAAATATAATACATTTTATTTATTCGACACTTATTCCCATATAAAATGGAATGGTCGGGAACGAGTATTCAGAATAGACTTGGAGATCTCTTAAATGTGAAATTTACTTTGCTGACGTTTCCAAGCAGTTTTCAATTAGTACGTTTAAAAGCAAAGAATTGGTAATAATATCTTTGTTATAGTGTTTTCAATTAGTACGTTTTCAATCACTGTATGATAATAACATCTTTGTTATATTGTTTTCAATTAGTACATTAAGATCTTCATACTGGATTTTGTTTCGAGTACAGTTATATTTTAATGGAGTAGTGGTTAACGTTGTCGCTTTATAATCACTTGATTGGGTCACTGGATTGGATCCCTTTGGAACACTACATTAAAACTGTGGTTCGGAACCCACTTTAAATTGTAGGTCCAGTCCCAATTGCAGCATGAACTTGAAACGAACTTTGCCAAGAGTAAAATGAGTAAAGTGTTAATACCCTTATCTCTGGTATTACTGTTTTCCTGGCTTTACTGCTTGCTGTTATTTATCGAGCAACTATAATATGATTTTTCTCTAAATATCATTAGAATGGTAAACTAAATATCATATATTTCAAAATTAGGAATCTTTCTGTTTCGTAAAAATCTTCTAGAAATACCTCATCATATGATAAAAAATTGAACACACTAAACAGAGAAAATGTTTGCTAGGCTCATTATTTTACTGTGAAATTCGACTTTAGAATAAAAAAAAATGCTTGCTCTTGCCTGGCTTTTCTAATTTTAAGGCGGGAAGAGATCCATTCCTGAGATCCTTTCTTTCTGAGCGTTTCTTTTTTCAAATATACAATAGTTAACATTCGAATTATTTCCAACTAATTTTTTAATGTTTAATAATTTATTAACTCTGCAAATTTTAGTTCAGATAATATCCTGTTTCCACTACTTTTCCATGACGCCTTGAGGAAATACAGGCTCAACATGACGTATTTTTTTTTTATGTACTGAGCACTGTTGTGATCAGAGTTTTATACCAAAAATATTAGTTTCACTTGTTTGAATTATACTTAACTATATACTACATGTAAATAAACTTCATAGTTTAGAATTGTTTTACACTACAAACAGAAACTTCTAAATTATTATTGTATAAGGAGGCGATATGGTGCCAAGCCACATTGCACTTGCAAGATATTTCAAATGATATTACATGCAATTCATTCAAAGACATTGTGGGGACAGACTTTTATCGGTTAGTTGGACTACAAAGTACGAGTGGCAGTATAAATTGCGAGTGCGAAAGCAGATTTTGTGGATATGTTTGAACTTTAAAATATGTCTTTCTCACAGGTATGAAAATGTGTCTTGTGGCACTATCTTTGTCCGAACCCTTCCATATTTCTTCTATTTGTTTTGCACGATTCAGAAACACAGTATCTCCATAAAATCTCCCATTGCCGTTCTTTACTCAAATAACAACCAATTTATATATTTTTTTAGGAATGGTCTTAACTTAGTAGCCGCTCTTACAACAAACCCTTGTCCAATATACCCCAATCCCACCACTGACCTAAATGTTCTTCATGAAGGAGGCCTCGGAGGCAAAAAATGCCCGATTACGACTTCCCATGAAATTGTATATGCTGCTGCTGATAATATATATTTTTTTATATCAGTATAGATGTTTCACATGACACAATAGTGACTGGAATTCTTGCATAATATACTGAATTAAAGCCAAAACATCAAACCTGTATGTAGGGAGGAAATAAAAAAAAGTAACAAAACTCAATCAGTAATATCATACTCCTTTACTTACCTCAGTGTATTCGCTTTGATGACAGTGATTTAACAAATGTTTGTTTTAGCTTTTTCAGAAGACCGGGCCTCTTATAGCGTGAGAGGAATCTTTTAGTCTGCCCTTACCTTTTTAATGTGTTGTGAACGTCCTGTGCAGGTCTCTGTACAACCTTGCGCTTTTAATAATTCTCAAGGTGCTTCTTACATACCTTTTAAACTTTTAAGTTAAGGGTATTAGCTAGAAGATTTTTCCTCCCACATTTTGAAACAAGCAAAATGGCCATATGTGCCGACCAGGGGCGCCGACTTCAAAATTTGGGGGGGGGGGGGCTCTGATCACTGAAACAAATTAATGAATGACTCACTCACTCCCTTTTTTAAGTTTTGGCCTCAGTGTTCGGAATCTCGTAAAAGCCCTTGAATTCCTCAAAAATATTAAATTAAAATTTTCATTTACAGTTCGAATGCAAAATGTCAATTGTTCACGGATGGATATGTCACAAGTTTCGTCAACCATAATAGCAAAATATTCCCGACTTTCAATATCTGCTACCACGGAGCGCAAAACAGGTCTCCCTAATATATCAATGATCTCGTTCTGAATGTCATGTGAGAGCCATTTGTAGCCCGAACGTCCCATCGACGGTGTCGGGAAAAATGCGCCCGGGAAAATTGCGCTCTCGCAATAAAAGTGGGAAAAATGCGCCCTCTCAAGAGTAACCACAATGAAAAGTGGGAAAAATGCGCCCAGCACACACAACCTTCACCAATATGATAATATATTGATTAAAACAACCTTTACGCAGCTTCTCCTCACACTTAACACAGGTTTGGGACTGTCAGGAAAGATAATTTTGTTTTTAAAGTACAGTAAAAATATTCATTTTTCTGGCGTGTTTAGAAGCTGGAGATGATGTCCGTTGTCATAATTTTTTTTAATTTTACTTTTGTAATTTTGATTTAATATGTTGTAATTTTTATTTTATTTCATTAAAGTTTTTATTTACATTTGTATTTCCATTTCTTGTGACCTCCGTTGACGATCTTTTACTCCATTTTTTGGATGTACGCCAGACTTCTCAGGCACTTGGTAAGGTCCTTGGGTGTGCTTGTTTTGTAAGTATGTAAAATTTTGCTAATCTGTTCATCCAGTTTTATGTACGTTCATTTCCTCTTCGTTCCTTCCAAACCGATGCTAGCCCTGTCATATTTGTATCCGCTGTATTCCACAGTGCCACACATCAATTGGTAGATTTGGATTTTGCAGCCATTGTTGCACAAAGTAGTCAAGAAACGCTGTCAGTTTCTTCTGCTGACTGGTCATGTGTGCTGGGCGCATTTTTCCCACTTTCTAATGTGGTTACTCTTGGGAGGGCGCATTTTTCCCACTTTTATTGCGAGAGCGCATTTTTCCCGGGCGCATTTTTCCCTGATTCCCATCGACTCTCCTAGTTCATGCACATCGTCTTTTGAAACTCTCTTTAGTAAAAATTTTAACAATACTCATAATTACAGTAATAAGTCATGTGTTTTGCTGTCTCTGGTCATAGCCCCCCAAAGTTGATGGTTTAGCGGTCTCAGCCCCCCAAAGTTGATGATCTAGAACATTTCAAATGTGTATTAAAGTTAAGTTCATGTGGCACAATTCAGAGTAAACTTTACAAGAGAAGCAAAATAATACATTATATTCTCT
The DNA here is from genome assembly GCF_977018435.1 of Lepisma saccharinum. NCBI lineage: Eukaryota > Metazoa > Arthropoda > Insecta > Zygentoma > Lepismatidae > Lepisma > Lepisma saccharinum. Next base: position 40,495,973 of record NC_139242.1, on the reverse strand, counting down.
TAAGCAAAATTATTTGGGGGACTCTGCCCCCAAATCGATAACATTGGGGGGCTCGAGCCCCTCTAAGCCCCATGGCTTAGCCCCCTAAGACTCAACCAAAATTTTAATTAATTCATTATTTCGAAGTTCCATCAGCAACAACACATCAGTTATCCCGCCGACGGAGGCTAAATAATGTAGTCTACTATATGTGTGTGTATGAACACTATATATATATATTACAATGTTTGTAGCTATATTAGAATGCTCTATATCGATATACATAAAATATGTTCTGCTCTACAATTTCTAGCATTTTCATAACACGGGCAACTCTAAAACCACATTTCGACACAATCAGCGTAATTGCACCTCCAAATTGATTCGTAAATAAATTGCATCGTATGACCTTAACTCCTGTCGCTCGAATGTAGAGAACTTTCTCCCATTACTCTTCTAAACAAATTACGAGATCATTGCAACACTTTCATAGGATGACGAGCAGGCATAGTAGAAACATTCGCAAGAATTGTAATCGGAGCAAAATTAGATCAACTAGGCAGATTAAATGGTGACGATGAAATTTGTAATACAATTGCAACAGCACATGCGTCCATCATACCTTTTTCACAGAGTAATGCAATCATAAGTACCGGATTTGGAAACTGATTAGTTTCACTAATTTTAGCATCGCCTGATGTACCACATCATTAACCTTCTAGCCGGAAGAACTCTAGAAAATGGGACGTGGAGAATGTGAACTGTTCATGAGACTAATACCATCCTTAAACATCTATTGTCAACTCAGAAATTCCTATATTTCTAATATGGAAACCTAAATGTCTTGGAGTCCTGGGATTTTTATGTTTATTATCCGCACTCACGTATTTTATTTTCGCATGACAACGGGGCTTTTCTGATGGTGTAGTGGTAACGTCGTCACATTGTAATCAAGGGGTCCCGGATTCGGACACATAGTGGTTCGGAGTCATGATTAGTTTACCTTTGTATAAAATGGAAATAAAACTAACTTTAACAACATATTTGACCATAGGCTTGCGGACGAGATTAAGAGTTTATGTGAGGAGTGAAATGTGTTTTATCGAAAAAAAAAATCATCGCCGTACATACTAGAGAGCTCACTATTGCATGCAATTAGAGCTGAGCCGCCGATACCGATACCATGACCGATACCCACCGATACCGATGCCTATAACGATACTTGTATAATTCCAGTACAAAATAACAAGGGCTAGTTTCCAAGACATACTAACTCGTCACATCACTAGGCACGTATTTAGAATTATATAATTTGGGGAGCCAGTCCGAACCAAGTGTCTCGGAAACATGATAATAAAATTCTATTTAATACGTTAATATAATTATTTATAATAATATGAAAATTAATTTATTAGTACTCCATTTCTCCGATGCGTATGGAGTATTGTTGTATGTAAGTACAGACTAAGAAACGGAGGAAAGACAACGTTAATACTTACTTTGTTCTTTGTTTCTATCTTGACTAAAAAATATTGTTATTACATAAATAGTAAAAAGACGCTATAAAATCAGAAATAAAGCAGCAAATATTCATCATCTGGCTTACGTGTAGTTAAGAACGCTAAAATTTGTGTAAAAACAACAGTCATCACAAGGAAATTTTTGTCAAAGAAGTAAAAAATTGAATATTTATTGAATAACAAAAAGAATGATGGTACGTCCTCTCTAATGGTGTCACCGTCGCCTTGTAATCAATAGATAGCGGGTTTGATACTCAATGGAGTCATATAGTGGTTCGGGTCCAACTTTAAAATGTAGGTCCAGTCCCGATTAGCTTATCTTTCTTAGTATTGTCATTCAAAACCGTATGTTCCCAATCTAATCTCGACGGAAATTATTGATAGATTTGCTGTATTTTACCTCGCTGTTTGTGCCACTTTTGGCTAATTTGTGAAGATGCCCAGGCCGGGATTCGAACCCAGGCGTCGTAGCGCGATGTGCTAACCACTCCGGCACGGGGGCCGGCTTTCGGCGGAAATAAATAGCCATCTTTGGCTGATATCGGCAGTCGCACGAAAGACAGAAGTGAAGAGGATATGTATCAATTGCTGATTCCCCATGGCGCTTGATTTAGATAATGCAATCTAATTTCACAGTGACCTTCATCCCTCTTTTTCAAGAACTACGCAACTACCTGACTCGACATTAGTGCGGCGGGGGGTTAAAAACATCCACCTATCTTACGACCACGATCTTCAAGCAAGAATTGGCAATGAATGGTTTATTTCCCACAGCATTAACTAAGCAGTTCCATGCCCTCATGGTCACGTTTAGGTTCAGCATTCACTTACCCATGTCTTTGATCTTGCCATCTGCTTCACAGGAGGGTGGGGGTTTATGATCCAGTGTTTCTAGGAAAATCTATGGAACTTCCTGTGCTGGTCTCCTAATCTGTCACAAGGAAGGTGAACAAACTTTTAAAAAGGACAAATGTTGAGATGAGCTGTTGCCTTTGCCCGCTTTTTCTAGCCACTGAAAATCTTTGGTATCGGATGGTATCGGTAAAAGAAAATCAACCGATACTCACCAATGCATCGGTATCGGCTCAACCCTACATGCAATATAGCTGGTTTAACACTGTAAATTCGTCATTATGTTTTCCAGGCAAGTTAAACCTACACTAAGCTCAAATGTGTAGCAGCTTTCTTCCTACTTACTAAAATGAGTACAATACCAAACCTATGGTAATATAATCAATGTATTATGTCCAAAATATAGAATGGAAAACTGAAGAACAACGTATTAAGAAAACAGAATAAGATAAGAAATTCGGCAAATAATTTATATGGAGGCCAGTTGAAACAGAAAAAATATATATTGTGTGACTCCAGGGCCAGATTTAGGGCTAGGTCCGATAGACTGGATATAGGGGCAGTAGATAAAAAATGTGCATCTGAAAACAACTCTGATTTCTTGACCAAACGACCACAAAAAGTTGAAAAACTCATTTTCTCTCCCTGTTCCGCGCCTTATTTAGTGCGCTGACGATATTTCACGGGCGCAAAAAGGCAGTGATGAGTGAAAGATGAGCTCTCATCCTCTCATCCTTCTCATCCTCTCATTCTCTCATTCTCTTATTCTCTCATTCTCTCATCCTCTCATCCTCTCACCCTCTCATCCTCTCATCTTCTCATTCTCTCATCTTCTTATCCTCTCATTTTTTTATTCTCTCATTCTCTTATTTTCTCATCCTTTCATCCTCTTATTCTCTCTATCTTCAGAACATTGTTGTCAACATCAGAGATGAAGTTGGAGTGCTGAAATTAAATTAACGGGGGCCAAATGTTTATATATCGTGATCTTCGTAAACCTCTCTCTTGGGGGAAGGATGTGGCATATACACATGCGCGCGCTCTCATCCTCTCATCTTCTCATCTTCTCATCTTCTCATCTTCTTATTTTTTGAAAGATGAGTGCATCTTATCGTAATTTTCCAAGTCCGGGACCCAAATGTTTATATATATCGTGACCTTCGTAAACCTCTCTCTCGGGGGAAGGATGTGGCATATACACACGCACGCGCGTGCGCGTATGCCTCTTATTATTTCCGTATTGTAACACAAACAAACAAACAAACAAAATAATAGTTGTTGTTTTTTAGGATACCTTGTACTGCGAATGTTGTCAAAAATTTAATCAATGTTGTTTATTCTCGATGCTAGAATCTTACATAGATTATTCTCTAAAAACGAAAATCGATAATCCTATGCCAAGCCCCCAAGGCATTCAGGCAATTTCTAATGTTCGCGTGGATAGCGACGCTCGGTAGAATTTTTCCTGTCCCTGTGGAGAAATTGTGTTTCGTCGCTCAATGTAATATTTTATTACGGACCAAACTATCCACAGCAACCCCTCCCCAAACCTATTCATCTTGCATCCTTTTTCGCCCGAAGAGATTCTATTTTTTTTCAGCTTTCCCACGGTTCTGAATGAAGAATTTATCACATCCCCGATAACAATAGAATCAGAAGCGGATGCGGCGGAAGCAAACACAGCAGCATCTTCCGCTTTTTGAGTTTTATACTGGGAATCGTCTGTTTCACACACCACACCCTGACGGGGCGTGGAATAGAGGCCGAGGGGGAAATAATCGACAATACATGCATGGGTGGAACTATCAACGTCCCGTTTATTGTTATTTGTCCCCTACAGGATATTGTGCACATCACAAAAATCTTTTGTTGAAAAAAATATGGCATGAATGAATTAGTTAACAAGGGTTTTATTTGCTAGGATATTGACCATAGCCCTCATTGTGTTTTCACCAAAGAGAGTCGCGTGGAGTAGGAAGGAGAGAAGGAGAAAAAAAAGAGGAGTTCCTATATAACGTACTAGTTTCTTTTTTTGTACATCATTATCATAGTGAACGTCAATCGTGGCAGTTCAGTATTTTTTAATTTGTTTATCTGGCAGTATACATATATATCATCGTGGAAGTTTTAGTGAGCTACAAGTTTTTATTTTGAAGTTTTTCTATCTCTCTTGAAGGGTGAACGTCAATCGTGACAGTTCAGTATTCTTAATTGTTTGTCTGGCAGTATACATATATATCACCGTGGAAGTTTTAGTGAGCTACAAGTTTTTATTTTGAAGTCTCTCTCTATCTCTCTTGAAAGGTAAGTTTTTATTTTTTCATGATATATTAATATTTTTGTTTTGCATCTGACACACACATATTCAGAGGAGCCATAAAAAATTGACACACACTTACATGTCCCATATTTTTAACCTCCTACAACAGTGCACACACACATACATACATACATACTGTTCGCGTCTAATATATATGTGGAAGGAAAAAATGTCGAGCATTTTTTCAATTTTTTTTTCTTCTGTTTCAGTGCGCTTTCCACTACCACCACCACAACCCCCCCAAAAAAATTTCTCTGTATATATATATATAAATAACAGAGAGAAAAAATGGAACCGCAACCAGGTCCCTCCGGTCTTTGCGGGAAAGTGGCATGTCGCAACTGTGGAAAGTTGATTTCTAAACCTAATATTGCTAGGCATTTGAAAAAATGTCGTCTACCGGATCATGATGTCGTAGTCCCGCCGGCAAAAAAACCTCGCATTGATGAGCATGAAGGCGGTGCTTTGAATAAAAGTGCACGCATCATAACATATAAATCTGGAAGCGATGAAAAGTGTGACTCGAGCATCTTCCTCAACAATGTGAAATCTCTGGTAGTCGATAAATTACGTGATTGCCTCGTCAATGTTGCAATTAAAATTCATCTCGTCTTGACTCTGCTGTATGAGAAAGTTGTCTCGTCCGAGTCAAGCACTTTTAGCTTTTACGTAGGGTGTGAAGCCTTACACGATGACAATAACGAGGATCTTGACGAGATAGTGACACGGCTATTTGATCACCTGACACAAAAACAAGAAGAGTTTGAAGGTAGAGGAAGTGGATGGAGTCTTTGCGGTCGTAGCCACATGTTAGAACTTAGAGTCTGCAATTTCAAACCATTACGCAGCGCTCAAAAAAAACAAAAAACAAAAAAAAAAGCAAAATGCAGTGTTGAACATACAAAGTAATGATCAGAAGAGTTTCCTATGGTCTGTCATCGCCGCATTACACCCAGCTAATAATAACCCCCAACGTCTGTCCAATTACAGAGAATACGAGGGAAGATACGAGAATATAATGAGAGGAATTTCCTATCCTGTGCCCCTGAATAAGATCAATCAAATTTTAAAAAACTATAGAGAGGAAAAAGGAGAAGATATCGATATTTCTGTTTTTGGGGTTGACGATTCCGGCAATATTCGTGTGTTAAGACCTGCGAGAAGGCAGAATAATATAATTCGACTCTTGCTTGTAGATGGGTGTTACAGTTTGATACGGAATTTCTCAGGATTAGTAGGAAGACAGATCAGCAAGAATCACGATAAGATCGAAATTTGCGATCGGTGTTTGAGAATTTTTCGCGGGGGTAAGAAGATGAGAGAACAGCACAAGTGTTTTGGCTCCGTGAATGCAGAACCCGAAGATGTCATGCCGGAACCCGGAACCAAGATGAAATTTCAGAAACACCAGGCTCTTCTCCACCATCCCGTCGTCCTTTATGCCGACTTTGAAAGCTTCCAAGTTCCTATGACGTCTTGCAACCCTGATCCCTCTACCTCAAGCACGACCCAAATTTTTCACCACGAGCCTTGCAGTTTCTCCATCTACGGAGAAAAATTGAATGATGTCATCTTGTATTGCGGACCTGATGCGGCAAAACATTTTGTTAAGAAGATAGCGGAATGCGCGAGAGAACTTGCACCCAGCCTGAAAGGCTCTTACGTTTCTCCACCTGCTCTCACGACGGAACAACAACGGGGACATGACGCGGCGACAAGATGCGAGGAGTGTAACCAGGCTTTCACCGCCGAAAATTACAAGGTCGTCCACCATGACCACCAGGATGGATTATTTCTGAGCACCATCTGTAATTCGTGCAATCTCAAAATTAAGGAGTCGCATTTTGTTGCCGTGTTTCTGCATTACACGGAGAAGTACGATACGCATCTTTTTGTTAAAGAGCTCTACAACATAACTTCTCGAATCAGCATCATTCCGAGAACGAGTGAGAAGTATATTGCGGTAAGAATTTGGATCCCTCTCCAAGAAGGAGGAAGTGTGGAAGTGCGAATCCTGGACTCTTACAATTTCCTGTCCTCCAGCCTCGCAAGCCTTGCATCTCAACTTGGCGACGAAGATCTTGTGGCCACCAAGCAAAAATGTTTTTCGGGGAGAGATGAGAATTTGAATCTGTTGCGTCGCAAGGGCGTCTACCCCTACGAGTACGTCAACAATTTCGAGAAATTTGACGAGACGGAACTTCCACCCCGGGAGGCATTTTATTCTCATCTCACAGAGGACGTCTGTTCCGAAGAGGACTACGAACACGCTCGTAGTGTATGGACGGCATTCAATTGCCAAATTTTTCGCGATTATCACGATCTCTATCTCAAATTGGACGTGACTCTCCTCATGGATATTTTCGAATCGTTTCGTAAGAGATGCATCGCGATATACAAGTTGGATCCTGCGTATTTCTTCACCACGCCGGGATTGACTTGGGAATCGATGATGAAATACACCAACGTGGAACTGGACCTCATCGCAGAGAAGGAACAGTATGCTTTCATGGAGAGTGCGATACGCGGTGGCATCGTCCAATGTCCCCGACGCCATGCTCAGGCAAAAAATCCTCATACGCCTGGTTACGATGCATCGAAGCCCAACACCTACATTGTCTACTGGGATGTCAACAACCTGTACGGCCACTCCATGTCCCAGTGTCTTCCCATCAGCGACTACGCGTGGATGACCGAAGAGGAACTCTCCTGCGAGGATTTTCTCAACTGGAGGGAAGATAATGAATGGGGCTGTTTCTTGGAAGTGGATCTCGATTATCCCGAAACGCTTCACGAGAAACATCACGGATTGGCCCTGGCCCCCACCAAAAAGAAGCCACCTGGAGGATCGGAGCCAAAACTAATACTAAGCATGGAGAACAAGCGGAATTACGTTCTGCACTACCGACTCCTCCAATTTTACCTGAGTCACGGCTTGCAGTTGAAGAAAGTTCATAGAGGATTGAAGTTCCGACAGAGTAGGTGGCTGGAACCCTACATAGCCGAGAACACGCGACGCAGAGCGCAATCGACATCGCCTGCAGACAAGGATCTGTACAAACTGTTCAATAACGCCATCTACGGCAAGACGATGGAGAACGTGCGTAATTACATCGATGCAATGTTGGTCACGGACGAAAAGAAATTTGAAAAGATCGTCGCATCCCCCTACTTCAAAAACTTCACCAATTTCGACGAGAATCTAGTATTCGTCGAGAGGAACAAGAAGCAAGTGATGCTCAACAAGCCGATTGCCATAGGTGCCACCGTCCTTGAACTATCAAAATTGCACATGTACCAATCGTACTACGATCAGTTTCAACCCTTTTATGGAGATAACATCCAAATATGTTACATTGACACGGATAGCTTCATTTTTCTAATCCAAACACAAAGCCTCGAACATGATCTGACTAAGATGAAGCATCTGTTTGATTTTAGCAACTTACCATCAGGCCATCACTTGTATTCGACAGAAAATAAAATGGCCATAGGAAAGTTCAAAGATGAAGTTGGCGGGGAGTACAGCAGGGAATTTGCGGGGCTTCGTGCCAAAATGTACTGTGTAAAGATTGCAGAAGAAAAAGAGATCAAGAAGGCGAAGGGGGTGGGAAAAATAAGTACCAGCAAATTTAGCATGCAAGACTACAAAGAATGCCTTTTTCATGGTAAAAGGCAACTCAGCACCGATCATCGCATTGCAAGTAAATTGCATGATTTGTACACGACGCGCGTAACCAAGGTCGCATTGGATGGCAGAGACAACAAGTTACGTGTTCTCGATTGTCACATCCACACGAGAGAGTGGGGCCACTACAATAAAAGCGATAAATGTGACGTGTGTTAACCGTAAGCCCATAGCCATGAAGTCTGCTGTGTTTTTTGCCATTCTTCTTCAAGAACATACGGAGGAAAAGAGGGGCCCTCGGGCGATGAAAAATAAGAGTTGAATTTAATGAGCCTCAGTTTGGAGCGGGCTTAACAACATAATAACAGCTTGCAACTTTTCATCGCCCGAGGGCCCCCCTTTTCCTCCGTATGTTTTAAAGAAGAATGGGAAAAAAAGCACAACGTGTTAAATAACTAACAAGAACAATGAATCTTTTTGGTTTCAGCAAACAAAGCAACATGGACACTCCATTACTAAATTCCAATAACCTCTTACCTTCCATGTTATCTAAACTCAATGGTCTACTAATTGTACATCTTAATAGTATATGGACAAAAATAAATGACGATGTGGGCAAGATGTTTTACGACTTCAATAACAATTTACATTTCTATGAAATTCCGATCGACGGGAAACTTCAAATCACCGTGAATCCGGAGAACGCAGGCGAAATCAAAATTTCTACCGGCAACAACATTTTTCGAATAAAGCACGACAAGATGCTTTCTAACATTACGTACGATGTGTCTGCAGGAGATTATCTTTACGTGGAACTCCTAGGAGATTACGACAAACTCGTTCCTCTCTTCGTAGAATTACGAATCGTCTATTCTATTATAAATAACCATTAACCAAAAATGCCTAACGACATTTTCGGCAACACCAAGCGTGTAGACCATGCAGAAGAGATTCTCATGCTGGACGTTCGAGTTAAGAAGTTGAGGACCGATTTGATCGCTTTGCAGGAGACCTTAAACAAAAGTTTAGAGTCTGAGATCGCTACGCTCCAAACGCAATGTCTCGATCCTATTCTGAAAATCGATTCCGAACTGAAAACACTGATAAAAAATTATGTTGACGTACCTTCTTACGACAACATTCAAAATATACAGTTGAGCATGGATTCGCTTCAAAATGATTTGGCCAAATTACAGCAATTTCAATCGAAAAATGAAGATTTGGAAAAATTGAAACTCGAAATCGAAGAGCGAACTTCCGCAATAGAAAAGAATTTCTCTGAACTTCAAACCGTCGTGAATGATATTGATGTAGAACGCTTGCAGGTTGTTGTTTCCAAATTACAAGAAGAATTCACCGGCACGTTGGAAGAAATCAAATCCAAGTTGCAGACTTTGGAAGATACAATGACGAACCTACCATCCTCGGACGAACTGCAGGTCATCGGTAAAAGCGTCGCGAACATAAAAATTCAACTGGAGGCTTATCAAGATTTTGAACACATTCAAACCACCATCGCTACGCTTCAGGCGTCTCTGGAGTTGATCAACGAAGAAATTAAAAATATTCACGCTGAAGCAAGTGTGTTGACGAGTATTCAGGACACGTTAAGCACGGTTCAGCAGAAGATCCAATATTTGGAAAATTTGAACGTCGAATCCAATCTTACTCATTTTCATCACGTACTGGACAACATACAGGGTGACTTGGAATCGTTACGAACGAGCGTGCCTTCGAGCGAAGATTTGGAAAAATTGAAAACGGCGGTGACGGCACTATCAGATTCGAGTGACATCAAAAATTCGTTGAGCGATCTCGAGAGTAGGGTGGCCAATCTCCCCACCTCCAAAGAATTACATGCTTTGAAAAGGAACATATCACGTATGCTGAAACGACTGGAAACGGAAACGGCGAACGTGGAACAGATTCGAGACGAACTTGCTTCGCTGGTGTCGACGCTGCCCACTTCGCAGAGCGTCGTCGACCTTCACACGCAGTTTACAGAGATGCGAATCATCGTGAATGATCTTACCGAGAAGAGCTTGAAATTGAATCAAATCGAGAACCTTCAGAACATTGTGGTCAACATCAGAGATCAAGTTGGAGTGCTGGAATCAACGCAGGAATCGACGCTGGCCTCTTTTGGTGCCAAGTTGCAAGAACTCAACGAAAGCTACAAGCAGTTGAACGTGGAAGTGAAAATCAAACCGTCATTTTCTACCGTAACGGATACCATAGTCTAGCATTTGGTGCCCGTACAAAACACACTGGGTCAGCTTCACAGCAACCTCGTTAGCATCGATACTAAATTCGCTAAACTCCATTCTCTGCAAGCCATCGAAATCAACAGCGTTCCCAATCAACAGAGAATCTCCACCTTCGTCGAAGGTAACAAACTGTACATGCTACATCCTTATCATCCGTACTACAAGTTTCTCCTCGATGGCACGATTCAGATAAACGAATTTTCGTACTGGTCTCACGGCAGAAAAGCTAGCGTTCCCACCATGACTTTGATATCGAATCGTGGTGTCCAGAAAGCAGGAAACATTCCTCTGGCGCGTTGGAACGAAACGCGCAACATATATGAAATACACGAAGACGAAGATCTTACTGTTTTCGACGTGAGTGCCGGCGATAAGCTGATCATTCAAAACACGAGCGAAGTGCCACCCTCTTTGAATCCCATCACGCTGGTGCTTCTTTTGAAACGTAATCTCTAAAAATAATAAAAAATGTCTAGGCAAGCCATCGTCGAAGAATTGCATAAACCTGCACGCCGCAACTACGAACGTTTGGCTGTGGTAACCAAGGGAATCGACGACCTCTGGGAAAGCGACCTCGTCGAAATGAGTAGCGGCAAGTTAAAAAACGTGCATAAATTGAACAAGGGCAACAAGTACCTCCTCACCGTCATAGACACATTTTCGAAATTCGCATGGGCTCTACCTTTGAAGGCGAAAACAGGAACGTGCGTCACGGAAGCATTCAAGACAATTTTTCGCGAAAGCGGCGGCAGACGACCTCGGTTTCTGCACACGGACAAAGGGAAGGAATTTTACAATGCCGTATTCCAAAAGTTTATTCGGAAACACAACGTTCAACATTACTCGACCTTCAGTGACGTCAAGGCCAGCATCGTGGAAAGATTCAATCGCACTCTGAAATCGCGCATGTGGTCACGCTTCACGCTTCAGGGAAGCTACAAGTGGGTCACTATTCTTCCGGAACTTGTTAACGACTATAATCACACACGGCACGCAACGATAGGCTTGAAGCCAGCTGACGTTACCAAGTCTGACGAGCAACGTTTAATTTCTAGCGTTTACTGTCCAAAGTACACGCCCACGACAAAAAAAGCTAAATACAAAATTGGAGAACAGGTGAGGGTTAGTAAATTGAAGCGAACGTTTGACAGGGGTTTCACACGAAACTGGAGCACTGAACTTTTTACCGTGGTTCGAGTTCTACCCGGGAACCGTCACACATATATAATAAAAGACAGTGGCGGTGAAATTTTATTGGGGCGCTTCTACGAGGAGGAACTCTCTAAAACTAAATACCCCGACACGTACCTTATCGAAAAAGTTTTGCGCAAGAGAGGCAACAAACTTTTGGTGAAATGGCTGGGACTTCCGGAAACAAGTTGGATCGATTCAAAGGAAGTGATTCTATGAGTACGTGGAATGTTGTGAAACGTTTACCTAATTCGGAAAGTGGAACGAAGAAAAAGAACGGCAAGTTGCTCCCCGACAGCATCCGCTGTCTGATCGTAGGACCTTCGGGGTGTGGAAAAACGACACTGCTCGTGGACAATTTTCTCCTCGCACCGAATTGGTTAGATTGGAAGAACAGGCACCTGTACGTGTTCTCGAAAAGTTTAGAGCAATCCAAATACCAGCAACTGATGAAACTGTACGATGGTCTGGACATTGCAACGTTCGCCTCGGAAATAAAACCACTCGACGATTGTCGTGAAAATTCAGTCGTTGTGTTCGACGACGCCATCCTGGAAAATCAAAATGAAATTCGCAACTTTTTCACGCAAGGTCGTCACAAAGGAATGGATTGCTTCTACCTAGCTCAAACGTTTTCCAAAATTCCAAAACAGTTAGTACGCGACAACGCTAATTTCATATGTTTGTTTCGTCAAGATCACACCAACCTCAAGCATGCGTACGATGACTACGTAGGCGGAGACATGAACTACAATCAATTTTCGGAACGCTGCTGCTCTACTTGCTGGAACGGTGACGATTTCGGATTCGCTACGATCGACATGACGAGGAAACCCAACGACGGAAAATACAGAAACAAAATCAACGACTTTCTAAACGTTGCAACGTTGTGAGAAACGATGTATATAAATAAACATTATGACGAAACGAAAAATCGAAGACGAAAATCTCAAGCTTCGCGATTACCTCGCGAAACGCTTCAAAGGTTGGAAATCCGAAAATCGCGGATTCTACGAAGAGAAGAAACGTCAGGATCAACCTGTGATCGATGCCATCAGCGGTCTAGGTAAAGAAATTAAAAGTGTCACGGAACAAAATAAAAATTTGATCAACGAACTCGTACCGCTCGCAGCTAAAAGTTACGCTGTACCCACGCCTATTTCAAGCATTCCTTCGACGCCGTTCGAAATGAAGGATGCACCGGCACGACGTCGAGCCATAGGCAGCACGTCTTCGGATAAAATCGAGTTGGGACCTTTGGCACGAGACTACCTGAGCACGGGGAAATTCGACAAGGATGAAGTGTTCGGATTGTATCCCAGCATGGAAACCAGCGAAGGCGGCGGTGTGGTGTGGAAGATTGGGAAATCGAAGGTGACCTTCGAAGGCAACGACATTAAAGTCAATTTAGGCGACAAGGATAGTTGGAACAGGTATCCGGGTACGGTGGGACTGTGGGAACTCGTTGCCAAAAAGCAGCCGAAAGATTACACCGACGAAGATTACCAGAGTTACAAGGAAATTCTGATCATGACGGATGCCTTGTACCAAAACAACGACGCCTCGCAGAATAGGGTGAAATCGAGCAGCGGCGAGAAGTACAGGAATCTCATCAAACCGATTTGGAACCAGGTCAAAACAGGCAGCGGGGTCAAACGCTACAACACGTTACCCAAAGAATTCGTTTGGGTGGACGACGTGAGGAAGCTCGTGGACCGATTGTTGGTGATAGCCGGCGAAGAGAATGCAGGCAACCGTAATTTCTACAACGAGAAGGTTGGCATCGTGGACATGATCAGCACGAAACTTTCCAACTTCATCGTGAACGACGACAAGGGCATAGGTTACCTGATCAAAATCATCAACACGCTGCCTCCGAATTTCTGGAACGTGGCCGAAGGAAAGGGACTCGTAAACGACATCATCAACAAGTTACCTTTCGAGATGCATCTACCTGGCTACCAGTACTGCGGACCGGGTACCAAACTCGAGAAAAGATTGGAGAGAGGAGACAAGGGTGTGAATCCGTTGGACGCCGCATGCAAAGATCACGACATCGCTTACAACACCACGCAGACGGATCTGGATGCACGTCACGAAGCAGACAGAAAGTTAGAGCACGCAGCTTTCGAAAGGTTCGTGAGCAGAGACGCATCGCTGGGTGAACGGGTCGCCGCACTGGGTACCACCATCGCCATGAACACAAAACAAAAATTGGGGTGGGGTATATAAATAACATCCAGTAAAAAAAAAAAACTTGATATATAAATAACACACATCATAAAAAAATAATTTTTGGTATATATAAATAACACACATAGTGAAAAACAATTAAATTTCTCTCTAACACTCTGAAATATTTAAAAAGGTAGTTAACGGAGATGTTAATAAACTTGTGATCGTAGCTAAAACGACGCCGGCATTTCACATGGGATGCGAAATAGTTCTCAAGGACCGTCTTCGGGAGATCAGTGGAATGAGGTGCGGTGATCTCGACACTCTTCTGTCGGCCGCGGGGGAGAAATTGAACGAAAGGTTGGACGAACTGCACGAGGCGAGGCAGGGAAGAAGACGATATACTGATGATTGGCGTAAGTCCAAACAGGAAACTGAAGAAATCATCACGCAAATCATCGCGTTCTCCGAAGCACGAACTTTCTTCCTCTGTTAAAAAAATCTTCGATACAAATCATGAAAAAAAATATATAAATAACACACATCGTGAAAAAAAATAATCTTCGGTATATATAAGTAACACACATCGTGAAAAAAAAATTAAATTTCTCTAACACACACACTGAAAATTTCTCTTCTTCGATATGACAACTGAAAAAATGAGTGAGTTCCAAGCATTAAAACAAATGCTAAATTTGTCAGTCGAGTATGTAAAAATTCGGGAATTGGAAGTCGACAAATCTTACACGATAACTTCCGGTTCAATCGTTTCTACCCAGTATGGTCCCAAGGTACGCCTGTTGCTCAACGCACAATACAGTCTATTTTTACCAGATCGATACGCTAACATGTTATCGGACGAGAAGCTATCTATTTTAATCGAGAACAAAACTCGAATCGTGTACAAGGGGACAAAGGAACTTTTTGGCAAGAAAACAAAGCACGTAATAGAATTTGTGTAGCGACTGCGGGGCCGTGAAAAAAAAAATCTCAGAATATTTATATATAAATAACATACCGTAAAAAAACTACACAAGAAAAAATATCAAAATATATATAAATAACATACCGCAAAAATAACCCATAGAGCATCAACATGAAGCCCAAGGGTGTCGTGTACCAGATACCATACTCCAATCTGAAAAATCTAGGTGCCCTTGATGGGTTACTCACCAAGAAACAACGCGAGAAGAAACGTTCTTGCTTGTCGAAAGGACATGGAATGACTGCTCAGCACACCTCAATTGAGACGGTTGCAGCGTTCGCGGAAACAGCAAAAGATCGGAGGTTTCATATTCAGCATCCCGGCCATCCTAGCAGCATTGGGGGCCGTTGGAAGTTTGGCTGGCGGAAGTGCCGCCATCGCGAAAACCGTCATCGACTCGAAGAAGAACAAAGCGGAATTGGAAGAACAGAAACATCACAACCTGGCCATGGAGAAGAAAGGGGGGAAGGGGGTGATGAGAAAGTTTAAAATAAAGAAACAGAAGCACTCACCAACCGAGACATTGAATCTCTGATCGGACCGTTACAAATCAAACACTTCAGAGGAGTTTTTATGTCCGACTCGTTACCTTCAAGCGTGAAAAGAAGAGAATGCGGAGTAGTCAACTTGGACGGTCAAGAAAATCCAGGCACGCATTGGATATGTTACCACAAAAATGATGATAAAGCATTCGTTTTCGATTCTTTCGGAGGTGTTCCACCTTCAAATTTAATTCATTATCTGAAAACGAACAAAACCTCTATATACTACAACGACGAACGCATTCAAGATTTCGGAGACGTGAACTGCGGTCATCTCTGCCTCTCCATGCTCGCGTTTCTCTCTAAAATAAATAACCCTACGATCGAGGATTTCCAGAAAGCACTGTGGAACCTGAAACAGCATCACTAGGATGGGCGTGTTCCATCTCACGAGCGAATCTTCAATCTTGAAACTCACGCTGCACGACGACATCGTCTATCCTAAATCCGTGGCTCTGCGTGCATTCTACAGCATGTACCTCATACCTAATGTTACGCAGCACAACAACAAAATTAGCGTCGGAAGCGAACACATCGTCGTCACGCCAGGACAATACAATCTTTCCACTTTGCAAGCTCAGTTACCCAAAGGCACGTACTTTTCTCAAAATTCGGTCACGCACAGAGTGGAAATCCTATCCGCGACGGAGACCGTGGACCTGGGCACCATGGGAGAACTTTTAGGTTTCGAGAACGACACAAAACTCGAAGCTGGCATCAAGCACACGGCAACCAACATTCCTAAATTCTTGGCCATAGAGACTCTGAACGTACACTGCAACGTGGCGGAAGGTATGATCACAAAATCTTCGGACGGATTGTTAGGAAGTCACAAGCAGACGGGAATCATAGCCACTTTCAAACCAAGTTCCGAGTTCATGGAACCGATCATCTACACGCCCTCTTCGCCGATCTATTTTCCAGTATGTCGCAACCGCATAGACGACATAGAGTTGGTGGTGACGAACGAGAAAGGAGACGTGGTGGATTTCGCAGGTGCCACTACGACGGCCATCGTGGAGATCAACGTATAATAAATAACCATACATGTAAAATGGAGCAAATCGAAAGTTACGAATTGCAATCTTTCCCTCCCAACCGTCGCACGTTCGCCAATCTCAACGAAGCGAACAGGGAGATCGAATACGACCTGGACGTAGGCGACGGGTTCATTCATCCTCACAGAGCGGACCTCTACCTTCAATTCGACGTGGTGAAGAAAGAAAGCGGAGACGCGTTTTCCGCAGCAGCAAATTTGATACTCGTGGACAACTTCGTGCCTCACCTGTTCTCGCAGGTGGAGGTGAGGAAACATAACACCGTTATCGACAGAATAGATTACCCAGGCATCACGTCGACGGCAGTGGGAACGTTGAAATTATCCAAAACGGACGCAGCGTACTACCAGGCCGGGGGATTCGAAGCCGGGACCAAAATATCGACGAGAAGTCACACGGTGCTCTTTCCCATGCGTCTGTTGCCTGGTTTCTTCTCGGACTACAAGGAGATCATGTGGAAGGGAGGACTGAGGGTCACGTTTCGAAGAGCGGCCAACGACAACGACGCACTGATGCGATACGCTACTTTGGGTCCGGACGGCACCACGCCGATAGCCAACACTTTACCCGAAGCAGCCAAGTGCGTCATCCAGAGCATGGAATTGAGAATGCCGGTGGTGGAATACGAAACAAATTACGCCCTCAAGTACAAAGCGGAGATCTTGAAAAGTCCACAGGTACCGATTCACTTTCACAGTTACCAGTGCGTACAGAAGATGGCATCGGGAAGTCACATGGAATTCGACGTGACAACGCAGTTCAACAACATACAGTTCGACATGCCAGATTTCGTCGTAGTGCTCTTTCAGACCGGGAGGGACAAGAATCAGGAAAAAGATTCAAGCAAGTTCGACGACTGCAAAATCAAGAACGTTTATCTCAAGAACGGTAGGAACGAAGTGTTCCCGCGCGAGAATTACAACCTCGACGTGACCAAAAACGATTACCTCAAACTTTACGAAGCGTTCTCGGCTTACAAACGCGTGACCGAGGGAAGTGTGGACATGTACTACACGCCCAGCGAGTTCAAAGCACGGAGACCCATGACCGTCATCAACACATCTAAGAGAAAGAAGGTTGTGGTCAACGATCGAACCAACATCAAGGTCGTCTGCGAGTTCCACGATGCCTTGCCCGAGGATACCCTATGCAGTGTCATCCTGATTGCAGAGAAGTCCTTCGCCTACGACGTGAAGAATGAGAGGGTCACAGAGCAGTTTTAACAAGTTTTTAACATCTATTTTCTTGCACAATAAGAAATTTTTAGTACTAGCACAATCAGTTATAATAGCACAATACGAATTTCACTAGTTCAGATCAGTTACAAATGTCAATTTCATTAGTTATCAGTTACAATATCTTTTTGCACTATAGCACGAGACAATCAGAAAATTTGCACAAAAAAATTTGTTGTTGTTTTTACACGTGAAAATTAACAATAAAATTCTTTCTTTTTATCGTTTCAGATGCTGTCGAAACATCAAAAACACATACACACACACTAGAAAAAAAAGCATGCAACTTTATTTGTAACACACACATATTCTCCATCTTCATCAAGAAAATATTAATAATAAACATAATTATTTTTATCTATATCTCACAATAAAACTCTATATCCAAAAATATCACAACATCAAATAACACTAGAGTCGTTAGTACACGTTGCATGCATTACGGAGGTCCTCTGTAGGGTTTCATGGAAGTTTGGGGAAAAAAAAAAAAAAACACGTGAAACTCTATAGAGGTGCGGTAATCTATAACCGCAGCCGTTAGAAAACCTTTTACTTTTTTGGTTGGGCACCACGCACCCCTGGCGAGGTTATAGGGGCCAGGTATCCTAAAAAACAACAATTATTATTTTGTTTGTTTGTTTGTTTGTGTTACAATACGGAAATAATAAGAGGCATACGCGCACGCGCGTGCGTGTGTATATGCCACATCCTTCCCCCGAGAGAGAGGTTTACGAAGGTCACGATATATATAAACATTTGGGTCCCGGACTTGGAAAATTACGATAAGATGCACTCATCTTTCAAAAAATAAGAAGATGAGAAGATGAGAAGATGAGAAGATGAGAGGATGAGAGCGCGCGCATTTGTATATGCCACATCCTTCCCCCAAGAGAGAGGTTTACGAAGATCACGATATATAAACATTTGGCCCCCGTTAATTTAATTTCAGCACTCCAACTTCATCTCTGATGTTGACAACAATGTTCTGAAGATAGAGAGAATAAGAGGATGAAAGGATGAGAAAATAAGAGAATGAGAGAATAAAAAAATGAGAGGATAAGAAGATGAGAGAATGAGAAGATGAGAGGATGAGAGGGTGAGAGGATGAGAGGATGAGAGAATGAGAGAATAAGAGAATGAGAGAATGAGAGGATGAGAAGGATGAGAGGATGAGAGCTCATCTTTCACTCATCACTGCCTTTTTGCGCCCGTGAAATATCGTCAGCGCACTAAATAAGGCGCGGAACAGGGAGAGAAAATGAGTTTTTCAACTTTTTGTGGTCGTTTGGTCAAGAAATCAGAGTTGTTTTCAGATGCACATTTTTTATCTACTAGGGGCATACGAATTTTGGACGGCAAAATTACCCGATATTATATCATCCGGATACTTCTTCTTCATCTTGCAGGTCTGGGTACCCAAAGTCCGTTCTGCGACTACACAATTGATCATACCATCGGCGATACGGTCTTCCTAAATTTCTTGTTCCATTTGGCCTGTAATTCAATAATTTCGAGGAAAACTGCATTTGCATTTCTGTTATTTTATTGTCGCTTTGGAGTGTAAGGGGGTAACTTTTCCGTAGGCACTCAAATATCAAACTCTCTTACACGTAGTACACTCTGGGCTGTATTTTGCAAACTAACGAAGCTCTGGCGTGTGGACTCCCAGCCAGTAAAATCCTCTGGGCGACCCGTGTTGTGTCCTGTATGTGCGTTTGTGCTTGACCTTTCATCATCTTTATTTTATCACCATTCATCCTCATCTTTGTGATTAGCCAAAACTGGTAAGCCCCGCGACGGTTTACGTTCGCAGCAATTTTTCGCACATATAGACCCAAACGTGCGCGCAGAATATAGTTCCCCTGCAATACTGCCGATTTCCTCACTGTATCATATGAACAGCTTGAAAGTTGACGCAAGACTGGCTCGTATGATTCTGAGCGCCGTTCTCGCGTGAATTAATACGTAACCTGCTGAGAAGTGAAGGAAAATAAATAAATCAATCAATTATTGTCGCATCAATTTATTATCGTGAATGTTTGAAACGGAGATGAGTTTTATGTTATTCCATATTGAAGCTCAATAGCTGAGGATAATAATATCAGTTAACATAGTTCTGATCTTGTCCTGGAAAAAATATTAACATCCACGACTTTAGTTCTAAATACATGCACAGAAAATAAGCTTTCATAAAAACAAATTGTCGGCTATTATTTTGCAATACCTTTCTTCGTTCCGGTTCTTTTGATAACAATTTATATCTACAGAAACTGGTACAATTAGAATTAGAATCGAAGTTGTTTTTTCCCCTTGTTTGTACTTTGGCAAGTTTTGTTTTAAAGAAAATTATTTTATGATTGGTTCAGCGACTGAAAATACTCTGTCCCAAACCGTACAAAAATTCTATGTTGCATAAAATTTGACTTACATTCAAAAATGTGTTTTAGTTTCATTAAATCAATCGCTGGATGAATTGTTTAGCAAACAATGCTCCCACAGTCACAAAACTTTCTCAGAATATAGTATGTGAGGGACTGTGCTTTTGACACTGGCCTATGTATGTTGTGGAACGCTTCAAATCCGGCATTGTGTGACTGTACAATTGAAGAACAATAGTTGTGTTCACAGGGCTAATAAGAGTTGGGCATATCCATCCGTACTAAAAATCAAAACAATTTCAAACTTCCGTGCAGGATTTTTTTTTTGTATAATTACTGCTATTGAGAGGGAATTTGTAAGTGTGGACTGAGTGGCATGGTAGGCACAATACGATCGGAATAGTAAGAAAAACTTGCGGAATGATTGTAATTTGTGGAACACTATAGAACATGGCTGAATGACGAGGCCATGAGCGAACTAAATGGGCGAAACCCTTTCAATAAGTTCCCTACCTATATTTTGAAACACGAAAGTACGAACAATTTCATATTTATCACAAAAAGGTAAAGCCAAATAATAATAATAATAATTATTATTATTATTATCATCATCATCATCACTATTATCAGTTATTTATGATAATTTTCACGACATATTGATTTTGAAAACGACAAAAATTATTATGTTACCTATTATATGGTTTCCAATAAAAATAGCCTTCTCTGAAGTTCATTAGCTAATACAATACACATATTATAATAAGGAAAATTGCCACCCGTAACTTATGATAAAGATATACAGTCTTTTTGAATAGCTATGATTACGGGAATTTTCTTTTGCATAAAATACTTTAAGTATTTATTTATGTGTATGTTATTTTCCCACATTGTTACATAAATTGGTATGTATACAGAATACCGGAAGTATCACCGATTACTTTAAAATTCGGCATACTCACTAATTTTGGCCTCGTAATCACGAATATGCAGTTACAAATTGGCGGTCACGTCTACAAATTGCGAAATAAGCTTCTCAATTACCGCTATGCAATAACATGGAAACCATGTTTCTGATATGAGACTCATTGCATGGAGCATTCATTTGCATGTGAGAAAATGGCGTCTTGCGTAAAAGTTGAAAAATATGTTTACCCCACGAACCATTCACGTAAGGTTAGGTTAGGCAAGCATAGTAAAAATTAAGGGAGATCGCAAACATAATTTTGAAACGCTAATCATTGCAAAAAATAGTTGTTTTCTTCATAAATCAATGGTGTTTACTCCGTTCAAGGATCCACTTTTTTAGACTTATTTCGCAATTTCTAGACGTGACCGCAAAATTTTAACTGCAGATTCGTGATTACGAGGTCAAAATTAGTGACTGTCGAAATTGAAAACATATGTAGATACTTCCGGTATTCTGTTTTGCTCCCATGAATTACTTAAGATGTTAACACATTTTGTCATATATATACACCATAGCTGAGTTATGGTGTTACTTAATAGAGTACCACATATTTACATATTTTTTCTCTCCATGGAGGACCACTTTGTCTTGGCGACATTCATCCTCATCTCTATCTCAACTAAGGGTTCTAAAAACTTTTTCACTTCTTGTTTTGTTTAGTTTTTGTTCGTGTTAAGTGGTGATCTCATTCGAAGGCTCCCCAAAAGTCAACCTGGGACCCACGTTCTTGGGACTGTGGCGCCTTGCAAGCCAGTATAGTCTTCTGCGGGGTTGAGTGTTGTCTTGTCCCTGACCCATCTGTATGCCGAGTTCCATTTACCAGTCTCAGCTTTTATTTAAGTGGCGTAATGATTTCAGTACCAGATTTACTTAGTTCCTTGTGAGAAGTTCATCTTCAAAATATTTCTTCTTTTAACTCGCTGTCTTTTAAATTGCTGTTTTGCTAAGAGTATTACGTCCCCGTATTAGGAGAAGGATTCTGAGACACTCATTATAACTTTTTGAGAAAGAAACAACAACCTACATATTTCAACCGAATATCATGAAATTTTTAGTGTGTTCTGCGTCCGGTTATTCAAGCTGAGCAGGAGAGGATTTGTTCAATTATCATGGAATTAATTATTACAATGTTCTAAAACAATTTTATGTCACTTAATTACTTTCTTTCGTCCTGAGTAAATAATGATTTATCCACACACCCTCGCAACACAATTCTCCCAAATTTTTCCTATCACATCCTAAATTGTTTTTACGAAGGCCCATATTGTCCTTTTGGCGCTGTTAGAGGTCCTTAAATACCAACTCCCGCTTCAAGTGGAAAATTCCAGAGTAAAAACAAATAGTTTTTGGTTACCCAAATCAATAGCAACTGGAGAAGTTGAGCTTGGGGTCTACCAACACTCGTTCTTAGAAGTAAACTCTGACAGTCCAGCGTTTGACCAATTCCTATATGATTGAACAAGGAGTAACTAACTGCCCGTGTTCCAAACACATTTTATCACAGATGGTAGAATACGCATTCTTGCGGTTTGCATAATATTGTTCAATGTATTGTAAGTTCCGCCTCGACTCTTATGAAATTTTCACCCTTGCGTTCATATTTAACTGAGAATATCTCCAGGTTGATGAATTCTCTCTTCTCGATATGACCCCGCAGAGACGAAAATATTCTATAATAATATTGACATGTTCTGTTTGACTGTGCATTGTAATGCTGGCTTCTAATTTCGAACTTTATAGAATGTGCGAGAGTGGAAATCTTTCACAAAATTGTTAACCATCTGGCACCCCCAGTTGGCTGCTCCGATGAGATGTAACCTTATAAACAAATTCTGGACATTAGAATATTTCGGAGCGGTCAACAAACAAGCAAAGTTTGATAAAGGATGAAGGCTAAGCAACACCCATTGTGCATATAGTATAGAATTTGAAATGTCATTAACAAATAATCGTCATGTTATTTACTAAGGTTATTTGAAAAATGTTTAAAAGAGCTTTTATGGAGTAAACTATTGACAAGCGGAAAGTGCAATGTCATAGATGTGCTTACACATTAAATAATTGTTGTTTGCACGCACCTTTCACTATGGAAACATCGTTATATCAGTAAACAGATTTTGGAATCTCAATTGTCCTCAATCCTTGACTACACTGCACTTAAGATATTGGTATTGATTGGTTAGAAAGCCATGTAGGTTGCTTATGAATACTGCCCAACAGTGGTTATTTAACTAACATAACTAGCGCCGATCCGCGGACGTTTCTGACACTTCCTCAAAAAATAAATCCTGTGGATGATAAGAATTTGTAACATTTGATGGAGGTTTTAACAGCGATTTTTAATGTCTGCAAATCATTGTATTGCTTTTATACAAGAATAGTTATTTAAATCTCTCTTAGCTGCGTATCAACCACGTCAAGTTTATAGGCTGAAATTTTGTTAGGATTGGTTTAAAATCAGCATCTTGAAATGCATTGTTGTGTCAAAGACTTGAGGAGATTACTTTATTTCTCTCCACACAATTTTGCTACTTATGTAGATTTAGTTTTGCAGTATGTTACACGCATGATTAAGGGCGTTTCAGTGTTCGTGTGTTTTCATAGACAATTCATAGTCGCGAAAAATGTATTTTAATTTCTCATTTGTTTAGTTACAAATTGTTTGTGGTGCTAGGTTGTTTTGATCAAGTTGATTTAATTTAGTATTTACAGTAGCACGACCACAAACGGACAAAAGCCTGATATTCAAAAATATTTTAATATAAAAGGTTTGAAGGCTGCATAGAAATCTGAACTTTTATTCTTTATAGTTGGCAAGTATACTTGTACCTGTACATACATTGGACGGCTCGTTTGGTATTGATTTGGAGCATAATCGGTCAATGTCTGTTTTCGCCTCCTTCAGCTCTTGTGTAAACGCTTTAGGCCTACATTGTACTTAAACTTTCTATTTCTCCCTCCTCTCACTAACCTAAAAATGACTCATCTTTCATCATCATGTGTCTTCAAAATAGTATTGTGATGTTTAATTGTTTGGTTTGCAATAACACATTTCTTCGTTCGGCAAATACGTACATATCAAAATAAAATGAAAATATAAGTATACTAAATATAGACATTCCGGGAGATAACGAATTTTGTCCGGGAGACCGGAGGAATGAGTTTGATTCCAAACCTAACCACACAAACTTCAAAATCTCTTAAGTTCACTGCAATTTTCTTGATCACAATGTTGATGCCTTTCTTCCATTACGGACCTGCCACTCCTACACCACACACCATATTTCAAAGCTTCAGTTTCAGAATGATTACTCACGTTTTATTTGCTGAGTTGCGAAAATGTAGTAGTATAGCTCTAGACAGAGTTTCGAAGATAGACAAAACGTCTTGAGTAATCGGAGCGCAGAGAGAATCGCTTTTCGTTCGTAATCTTGAAACGCGTTGGCTGATTTGACTCAAATGTACATGGTCCATTCGATAAATAACTGGAAAAGTTGTATAAAAAATCGAAAATACGACCATGTTTGGTGGTTCTTTGTTATTTTGTGGTGGCGTCCTAGAACTATTAACAGATGGGCCTGGCACGCCTGCCTCGCGAACGGGGTGCTGGGAATCAGTGAAACAAGATGGCGGCACCCTTGCAGGTTTGCACCAACTTGGAGCAGCGAAGTGTCATTAGATTTCTGTTGCTGAAGGGTTGAAACCAATCGAAATTCACCGTCGGATGGCAGTGCAATATGGTGAAAGCTGTTTGAGTCGAACACAAGTGTACTAGTGGGCAGAGAAGTTCAAACAAGGTGTAACAAGTGTTCAAGATTCGCCACGTCCAGGACGCTCTGTCTCTGTAGTCACGCAGAACAACATTGCGAGAGTTGACGAGTTGATATGGGAAAACAGGCGTATTAAGGTGAGTGAGATTGCGTCAGAGATGAACGTTAGTGTCGGATCAGCCCACCATATTGTTCATGACGTACTGATGTTCAAGAAAGTGTGTGCGAGGTGGGTTCCAAAACATTTGACACCAGAAATGAAAGAAAGACGCATGGATGTGTGCTGGGAGCTTTTGCGACAGTACGAGGCTGAAGGGGAGGCATTTCTTCATCGTATTGTCACGGGAGATGAAAGTTGGGTACATTTTTACGAACCTGAACGAAAGCGGGCTACAATGGAGTGGCGACATTCTTCATCTCCAAGACTCAAGAAGGTGCGAGCTGAAAGAAGTGCTGGTAAGGTCATGTTGACTTTGTTTTGGGATTATAAGGGAACAGTTCTTGAACATTACATGCCGAGAGATCAAAATGTAAACAGTGTGATATACGCAAACCTTATGCGTGAAAATTTAAAACCAGCAATTTTGGAGAAGCGACGTGGTCTGGTGTCCAGTGGCGTCCTGTTACTCCATGACAACGCGAGACCACACACTGCTAGAGTCACATTAGCTACCATCAATGACCTAAAGTTCGTCTCCTTACCCCACCCCCGTATTCCCCGGATCTGGCACCTTCAGATTATCACATTTTTGGCCCACTTAAAGACGATCTTAGTGGCTCAAGGTTCGAGGATGATGAAGACGTTCAGGCAGCAGTGCATAACTGTTACGCACACGCCCAAAATAATTCTTTTCACGTGGAATTGGGAGGCATGTCGAGCGCTGGGGCAGGTACATTGAACTTGAGGGGGACTACGTTGAATAATAATCATGTGTTGTATTCCATTCTAATAATAGATTCTGTACAAAAAAATATTTCCGGTTATTTATTGAATGAACCTTGTATTTCTAGATCCTCCGAGATATTTGAATGATATAAAAATTCCAGTTCAAAAACCTCTACAGTTACAACAGTTACCATAGCCAATATGTTTGCTATGTGACATCATTCCTCATTTAAACTGCACACTTTTCAAACTTTTTATTAAAGATTTGTAGCCCAAGTAATGCCCCACTTTCTCTCTGCATTTAGTTCCTTACTTTCCAAAAATGTAATCTAGAACGAGTTAGAAAAAACGTATAAGAAGATATAGTGCTCGTAACATGTGAAAAAACTGTCCTTCGTCTGACATCACGAAATGTATTTACCAATTTCGCCCAAAGTCAACAGTATACTTTTGTATTCGACTGTCCAAAATCATCTACTATATTTCAAATGCTTTGTTGATAAACTTTGGTAAAGGGATGCTCTAAAACTTTTACGAGTTTACTTCCCCATGCTTTAGAGAGCTTTGGCAAAAGGTGGAAATGTACATGTGTGTCCAGCAGCAAGCAAGGGAGCGCTTGCCCCCATGTAAATTGTAATAATTAAAAGTTATTCAAAATATTGATTAATATTTGTGTTTAAAGTATTCCACTCTAATTATGCATCTACTGACAAAGATGTGTGCTTTGAAATATTCAAGAATTTCATCAGAAGAAACTTCGCATTTTTGCGGAACCTGTGAAATACCAAAATGCCGGAGAAGAATTGACTGATATTGGTAAAAAGAAAAATAGCAACAGATACTTTCAGATATCGGCATCGTTATTGATCTTTTGTGACTCTCACAAGTTATTACTAGGGTTTCTGGTGTCACTGTCAATCTGGTAATTCTGACAAATGCCAGAAGAGTCGGTCTTGCACAGATAGATTTGACACCGTCGTACATAATGGCTCATTCCACACAATTTCGAATAAATTTGTCGCTTCAGGGTTTTGAAAAGCTTTGCCTTTGCCGCCATTTTCCAAGATGGCGGATTTTCCCCGAACATATGGATGGCGGATATTTAATATATTATTCACTACACCATTCCGCACAATCTGGCACAAGATAAATTGTGTTGCAATTATTTCCATGTAAAATCGTTTATTTCCTCTGCTACAAAGTGACTAGCAGTATACAAACTGATAAGTCACAAAAGCAGTATCAACACAAGAACGAAATGCTATAACGTATTGTACTGTATCCCTCAATGCAATAATTAAAATACGCGTTTTATATTTTTCAAATGCCTTCTGTAGTGTAATATTCTTAATTTATATCAATTATTATGGAAACCATCAGAAGAATTCTACAGAGCATTCCCTGACATTCGCTACGAGACTCGGCTGCAAGCGGCCCGGCGTCAGCGCTTGTTTGTGGCTTAATATGGCACCACCAAAGTTTACATTACAACAAAGGATTTATCTTGTCGAGTGTTCCACATAGGACCATTATATTAAACCTCGTAAAAGAAAATAGAGTAACAGGGTCAGTTCTGAATAAACGTGGAAAGAAATATGGGGAAATCTAAAAAATAAAGTATACAAAGACAATCCGCACACCATCCGTGAGTTAAAAGAGAGTATTGTACGAGAAATCGGGAGAATTACAGTAGACGAACTTGCACTTGTAAATGGCAATTTCCTTCGGAGATGCCAGGAATGTGTTGCAGAAGATGGACATCATTTTCAACACCTTCTGTAGTCAAGGTTAGTACACAATATGAAAACTAATTTTAATAGCCGACTCTAGCGACTGTCGCGGACCCGTTCACCGGAAAGTCAAACGCTGATGCCGGACCGCTTGCCGCCGAGTCTCGTAGCGAATGTCAGGGAATGCTCTGTATTACTAATGACTTTTTTTTTGCAGAAGTAAAATGATTTCTTTCATATTTAATGGCAACATAATCCAAAGTTAACGGAAATACCTGAAAGTTTCATGAAACTTGGCATGTACCCTCTGAAAATTTTGGGACTACACCACAGCACTAGTTACCAGCCTACTCTGAGGCTACCTTGGACGTGGAATAAACCTTAAGATATTATATATCGTAAGCATCCACACTACCTATGAATGTTAGTTCCTTATAATTTACACTTAGAGAGAAAACACGGAATCGGGAAATAACAGCATTAATCTCAAAAACCATTATTATTATTATTATTATTTTATTTTTGGACCTAACAGCTTATAATCAGTTTTTGTCCATTATAATATGCACATAAAACATAGAGGAGACCGTGGTTGGTTGTGACGGGGGCTGGATGTGACAAGCACTCTTCCGTGGAAACTATTAGTGATATTCGTTTCTTGTTGACAGTCGCGCATTTCTTATCCATTGTTTGCCAGTTGTGTGCTTCTCCCCAGAGAAGAGTTAGGTGTGTGTTTTCTTTTTGCGGGTTTTTAACCTAATTTCTGTGGTAAATATTACTTCTTCTCCACAGTTTTCAATATAGCCTCAAACGGTAGAAATATATCCTGAGAATTGTATTATTTATAGTCAGTATGTGAGAGGTTTTGATTCAAGTAAATTTAAACTTGAAGTTGAGATTGAAGGGTTAGAAGTGAAAAAGTACATATGGGGCTAATTGTGACAAAAGTAAGGGGTTAGAAGTGAGAAATTGCATATGGGGCTGGTTGTGACAAATGTAAGGAGTTGGTTGTCACAGCTGTCAAATTACAGATATTTATGTGAAAAGAGGAAAAGTTCCGAAAATGAGCAAAGTTCAGATAATGATGATGATTGTTTTTTACTTGTGTGTACGACACCATTTTCCAATTCTAAATCCAGTGCCTTTAGTGTAAACAGTGGATACATGATGCTTGCACTGAGGGGAAAACCTGTTTATATCAGTCAAAATTGTGACTCGGATGATACATAAAGCATCTTGAATTTCACAATTCATTATTTCATTGTATTATTATGTTCTTAACGATTATTACATTTTTATATTAGACTAGACCTACAGCATAATTTTCCTGACATGGTGTTTGAGATATCACTTGGTTAATAATTATAAAATTAGATGGCGAGACAACCTTTTCATCCTAACGGTGTAATTAATGATCCATCTAACCATTGAAATTATTTTACTGCACAGTGATGATACACAATTTGTCTATACTATGTAATTCAGAAGTGCTAAATACTGTCACAACTTGCCCCCGACATGTCACAATTAGCCCCACACCGGGGCATGTTTTGACAAAACACTTCTCCTTCTTTTTTCTTGCAGATACTGTCCTTATACTGTAGCTTGAACAAATATAAATACTCATGGTAATAGCTAAATGTATACACCTGCATTTAAGACGAAAAAATTGTGAAAGAAACGTTAAGCAAAAGAAAAAAATATCCTCATTTTGTCACTACGAACCCCAGTCTACATAATTGCTTTACATAACAAATATCAGTATTAGATTCAAGAAGAAAAGCATTCCCCTTTACAATTGTATGTTACACTTTCTTAAAAATGTTAACAGACTATAACCCATCCGAACATCCGGATTGACTACGAAACTTGTCAAATTTATTGGAAGCTGAACCTTTAAATTGTAGGAGTATATACCGTGCGTTCATTTCGATCTTCAGCCGAGAGATCGGGAGAAGCGTGGCGGGCGGCGCTAACGGAGATGCCGACATTTGCGGCCTGTAATGCCCGCTTATTTTTATGGACATATGCAGACATTTATATAAATATTGCAAAACGAGCACTAAACTGTGTTATAAGAGTACGGTTTTAATTTTAGTAGCTTAGTGGATGTATGTGCTGATGATTTTGACACGCCCATCTCCTGGTAAACACGGCGTAGATGTTTGATTGGAGAACGTTCTAACGCTGCACCAATTTCATCAAGTTTTGCTTCGGTTAGAATCCGTCGTTTTTGCTTAGGTGTTTTAAATTTAACGATCCAGTTTCTCGTAATTTCAGGACAAGATGTCTAACCGTATCTCTATGTGGAGGTGAAACGCCAGGGAATTTCTGTGCAAATTGCCTACAGATGTCTCGACACGAGTCTGTTTTCACGTAAGTGTCATACATAAAAAATCTTTGTTCTAACATGAACCTTGCGGGTGGCATTCCAATCGTCTCACTGACACAACACACATACACACTGCAATAACACAAACAAGTAACGGCAAGTAACCAAGAATAACACTCTTGGGCACAGTACGAAATTAACACGCTCTTGGTTTACATCTGCTCGCCACTATATTCACAGCTCTTGTCTTCCAACTAGTCGCGAAGGAACAAAGAACTCGAGCTCGGAGATTTCGGATTGCAAGGAAGCTCACAAAAACCATTGATATTTAACGGTTTCGTCTGCAGCGTAATCTTGATACAGTGTTGCACATTCGAAACCTCCAAACGATTCCCATCGACACAAAACTCTTTCAAGGATATAAACTTAAGGAGGACGTTACTGGTCAACACTCTGATTAAAATGTTTTATTAACTGTGGCTCTTAACATTGTTTCTAAAGCGTATTTATTTGTGTATATAAGGGTAGAACTTGGATGAATTACAGAATAACTTTTGCGTGTTATAACACAGGTTAGTACTCGTCTTTTGCAATATTTATATAAATGTCTGCGTATGTCCATAAAAATAAGCGGGCATTACAGGTCGCAAATGTCGGCATCTCCGTCAGCGCCGCCCGCCACGCTTCTCCCGATCTCTCGGCTGAAGATCGAAATGAACGCACGGTAGTTTTGTATAATGTATTTCTTTCCCTATTATATTTTGTTTGGACATTCCATTCTTCAATTTACAGAAAACATGAATTTGAATGAACGTACATCATCTCCTAGCAACCGAAAATCTTACAGATTAGTCAATAACCATTCAATAAAATTACAGAATTGCGTCATAACCAAATTGACGTCATAATATGATAAACGTATTGTTTTTAGCATTTTAAACGTCACATTACTGAATTAGGTGAGGTCGTAACGATGTTTAAATGCCTCCTAGACCCTGGACGTTTCAACAATTTTTCTATCACATCATTCCAGTAGCATATTCCATAAACACACTACAATAAAAACCGAGGCCATGACCATTGGGGATTGTCATAATCCAATTTCATATTTGAATTCAATACTTCAGCATTTGTGCAAAACAGCAATCGAATAAATGCCACATTTTCATCTTTGTCAACCACATTACGTGATCATGCAAATATGCATTTTTCCAGCCCCTTTGTGAAATAAAAGAAAAACTTCAGAAATCATTTGACGAAATTTGTCATCAATGGGCAATGCTCAATGAAGGTAAACGATTTATACTTTTTTACCCTTAATATTATCGGAACGAGTCCGACATTTAATTATTCGGAATTTTGTATACCCGATTTGATTTCAGCTAATGTGTAGGATTTGAAATTCTAATTTTAAAAGAAACCACAAGACTTTTTCTTTGCTTTAAACGATAACATTTTAAACAATAATTTCGTTTTATCTCTGTTGTTTGCATCTGTATGAGAGTCAAGCATATGTTCTCTGCTATAAATTTTAACCTCATTTGAATAAACTGTTACATATTATTTCTCTCGTGAAAAATACTATTCTTCAATTACATATGCTGTATGTTCAGCCTATTAGGTGAAAGTTGCCTAAATCGCACCGTTTCCTAAATCGCACAACTGGTCTAAAAACCAATGCACTGGACATTGATAAAATCTAGCGGCTGTATATGGTACCTCAGGCATACCCAAGAACACCGCCTGTCAGTTGTAGCTGTTGGTGAAGTAAGTGATAGGCGTTGTATGTGCATTTGAAGAAAACACCTGTGCTCCATGCTATCTTTTGCACCTTTTCATAAGGATATAGGAGACGAGTGAGTTATATATTTTTTTTAACTTTAGTTATTTGTCACATTTGTCAATTCTGTTAGATTAATATTAACCACATTCGCTTTGTGATATGCTTACGCAGTGAAGCAGGGAATTTTTTTTGTTTCAAAATGGCTGGAGCTCCTAAATCACACCACGTCGTGTCTGCCCAAATCGCACAGCATTTCGCTGCTAAATCTCTACGAAGATTCGCGTTTGTACAAAGACAGCATCCTTCTCATCGCAGACAAAGAGCCACACAAACAAACAGATGAAAGGACTCATACAACAACCTGCATCTCCATGTATATTTTAAGATCTTAAGGCTAGAAAGTTAGAGAACAAAAATTAACTATGAGAAGAGAAGAATCCAAGGAGGCCTACAATTAGATCTAATGTTGAAATATTGTGACCAAGGTAAAATCAATGCTGAAAATAACACATAATGAATTTGCTTCATTGATGCAATGCATCGAGTGCAAGAATTGGGTACACAAGTTCTGTCCTCTAAAACGAGTAACTGTAATATTTGTGATGTTGGCAAACGAAGTACAGTCCAATGATGTGTTTACTTTTCCCAGCTTCAAAATTAATGTTGAGAATACGTTTACTTGTTTATCATTTTCCATTTTTTATTTTTTACAGTGATATTACATATGTTTGTGACTTGCCACTGTATGTTGTAGTCTTTGAAACATGTTCTTCCACATTCATACATAAATTCCACACTGCATGATCTTGGTATACTTAAAGCAAAGGTAAGATAAATGATTTCTTTTCCATGATGAAATTCCGTTGTTGCCAGTAAGGGCGCTACTGTTCTTAGTGTTATTAATAACATCTCTATGACTTCGTTGAGTGGCCGCGGTGGCTCAGTCGGTAACGCGTCTGACTACCATGCTCAAGGTCCCGGGTTCGATCCCCGGCCGGTTCAAATCCGGGAACTTTTCTAACGGTGAAAGCGGCCCCGGCGCCCACCCAGCGTCGAATAACATGGGTACCTGGGGGAAACCCTGGGGGGTAAAGGCGGTCAGGGGCGTGATGCTGATCACATCACCCCCACTCACGACCGGATCAAGAAAGTGTGGGGCGTTACTCCCACACCCCCTATACGCCTTCATGGCGTGGTGCTATGCACAGGGGAACACTTTACCTTTACCTTTTTTTTTTTTATGACTTCGTTGATAGTATGCATTTTTACTAATGATTCAGCCGGTCGTGCTAGATATTTTTTCTTTCTTGCTTCAAGTTGTCGGTTTAAAGGTCACACATCCAATTTATTAGACAGTTTTTTCATACTCAAATTTCAAGATCACGTATAAATACCAAGCTGAAATGCATGAGCTCACGTATGAGTGAAATTTACACAGGCGATGTTTATAAGGCCCTGTGAGGGGAACTAACGAAGCCTCATAGCTGACTCAAGGTCATGACATTCGAAAGAGTTTACTGGAAAGGTACTGAGAAGGGACGCCTCAGGCACACTCATTGGTAAAGATGAATGAAATATTTGAAAATCTTTTGGGTCATTTCGAACCATTCACGTGTCCTTGCGGGTTAATGGTGATGGTGTGTCATAGAAATCCACCAAACATTATTCCTGAAAAATCTGATAAAGATATAAATTATCAGATTAATCATTTGTTTCATTCGTGTTAGATTTTATGAATTTTAAAAATATCGCTTAAGATTGTGTTAAGACCTTTAGTGTCGATGTGTCGTGGTGCTGTAGCAAAGTCTTTTAAGGATATGATAATTGAAGATAATTTTCTTAAAAATAATTTCAGTTGACTTTTTAGAAAATGTGGTGTTTGTATTTGCTTTTTCTTCACTCTATGCAATTTCAAAAGCAGACTATCAGTTTTGAAGAAAGTAGCGACATAAATAATAGGTAATAAACTGAAGAGCTTCGCCGGGAAAATACGTCTAAGGAACTCGCATTCACCACAAAAGTACATTTAAAGGAAAAAGTAAACATATCGGAACTAGTAAAGAAATAGACCTATTATTTAATGTCTTAAAATATATTAGTTTATCTTTAAAGTGATTTGATAGGAAGTGTGTTTTCCTCGCTTTATTTATTTATTGCGCATAATTCATTTTAACGATACTTCTCGCATTTATTATTACTATTATTATTATTGTTATTATTTTATTGCTATCATTATAATCCTTATTTTCATTATTTTTATTATTATTTAATCTACTGTATTTCTGAAAATGTATTTCGGTTACCAAGTGTATTGTTTAGGTTTACTGTGGTTTCAAGTGTGTATTGAAATTGGTCAAAATTATACTTTTTACCATATTTAAAGATCAAAATAATCAATCTCATGTAAATTCTGTGGACCCAAAGTATAAATTTTTCCTTGAAATTGCTAATCTTACACATTTGTATTGATTTTGGGGTCAAATAGCGAGCTCCTGATTTTTGCCAATTTCTTTCGCATTTCGGATCTTTGTGCTGTGGTGCGATTGTAACGTGATGGTTGCGTGCTTAATAAATAGTCAAGATTTTGTTATTAAAAGGGATAGCGTGAGGTCCGTGGATTTTTTGTACTAGCACGATTTTAATAGAAAAAAAAAAAAGGGTGGAACAACCAATCAGTCACCAAAGTCAGGGATTGTGGAGGTTAATGACAGTTTTTTTTAACCGTCGCCTCAGTCTCAAAATGAGAACCAACTCGACTAGACACAGAAGGTAAAACGAACTCTTTTATCAATTTACAATCGATGCCATCGTCCGTCCGAACACAATTACCGTCTCGTTGAATCAAAATTGAATTAACACTCTAGTCTTATTCACGAGGGATAATTACATACACTGTATTCAATTCCTTGTGACATTAGTCCACATTTATTATGCCAAACCCAACAACGTCGAATGGTAGGCATCCTTCAAGAGCAACACATACATGAATAATTTATAACAATTGTTCCCTTCAAGTCACAACTACAATAAACTCAAGTTCATCAACAATTTGGTTTACAGACCAAGAACATGGCGAATAGATGAATTAAACATTCCAAATAACAGTACAATTACGCAATTCAAACCAATTGAGTAAAAATATGCAAGGTCAATTTTCAGTTACATT
This sequence comes from Lepisma saccharinum, assembly GCF_977018435.1. NCBI lineage: Eukaryota > Metazoa > Arthropoda > Insecta > Zygentoma > Lepismatidae > Lepisma > Lepisma saccharinum. The sequence continues at coordinate 40,461,209 of NC_139242.1, read as the reverse complement.
ATTTTTCGGTCAACCCTTCCATTTATATCCTTTCTTTGTCCAATAGAAAAAACCACCCAATTAAGAAATTGATTACGTTGGTGCTCTTGGTACTTTCTGACGCGTTATACGAAATTTGTCTCTCTCTTTTTTTTATTTCTTTATTTTGCAAAAAAGGAGGGGGGGAGGGGTTGCGTGATCAAAAATCGTTCATTCCCTTTTTTTGTGTAGTATTTTCTGATGTGTCAATCATAGCTTGGCCGCGTGAAAATCATCCATCACTAATCAACTAGTTCTATTACGGGCGATGCGTCGCTCGGACGTTACTCATTAAACTCTTGAAACCAATTTATCGTGCAACGACGCAAAAATGGGAGACGGAGAAAAAAGAAGAACGGGGAGAAGAAAAAAATAACATTCTAGTCCGAAAACACACGTTCACTGTTCACTTATCAAATGGATCGTAATGTACATACCTCAGTCCACCGAACCAATGACTCCGTCGGATTAACAGGGCAATTCCTCGGGATCTAGAACAATGGAAAGTACGTCATCCAAATCGGCCATCAATCTCTCCCGGAATGGTATCGTCCTCTATTTCCTCGTAACTTCCTTCATGGCAACAAATTCCTTCCTTCCTTCGTGGTTCTTGTCTCCTCCAAACACATCAAAGAAGGTTAAGTCCGGTCAAAATGGTCCGTCGTTGACTACCCTCCAATTTTTTATCGCCGTAATTACCGAAACTCGCCTTGCAAAATTCCCAGCTCCTTTGCCGACGAACTACCAGTATGCAAAAATCAGAGCGTCATTTCCACGTATTGTTCGAAGAACTTAATTGTGCCTCGCTACAAATCATGGCATGGAAGGAGAGAAGAACTGAGTTCTGCGAGTCACTATCTATCTCCTTTTTCCACGAGTCCAACTCCAAGGGTTTTCTCGCGACCCGCAAGCTGAAACGGAACTGGTTTTCCTGTAGAAAGTGTTAGAGAAGCGGAGGAACGTCGCTGGTGACCTCTAGCGGTCGAACAAATAAATAGCAGAGAAAACACAGACGCGAAGCGTACCGGAAGCATGAGGAGAATTGTGACGATATTCGACGCGTATTTTAGCATTGTACTTGAATTTTCAAGTTCGCGTAAGAAAATCGTCACAAACTCCCCTGCCTGGCAAAAAAAAGAATACGCCAAGGGGGCACACCACCCGTCACAATATTACGTAGCACAAATAGTAACCCAAGAGCACCATTTTGAAGTAACCCGTAACCATTTAAACATATATATAAATATGAAATAACCCATTAATGACCTTGAACAAAAAACCTTTAAAATTGACAATAAATAAGTCAAAACACACAATTGTGATTACCAACAAATGACTGCCTAATAGAATTATTATTAACTAATAAATTGGTACTTTCTGGAAAGGCAATTGACTACATATAAATTAATAATTTACAACAATTGAAATACACTAAATAAATACTTTCAATAAATATAATAAAGATGATGTAAATGGAGGTGAAAGATCGATTGCAATCTAAGATGAGAGCGAACAAATCGTATAAAAATTTTAACAATTTGAGAATATGATCATACATAATATCAACTTTTTACAACACATAATTACAATAAGTGCCAATAAGGTCTGTAATTGGGCACCAAAATTGTATGCAACAGCATAAGAGTAGAAACCTGATACGTAGCACTTAATTGGGGGGGGGGGGTTCTGAAAAAAGGTCGAGTATGACAACAATTGCGACGTAGATGAGGAAATATATATTATTGCACAGAGAGAGGTTGTCGTCCATAAGATGCCTCAATTCCACTTATTCCAAGGTGGTATATAATTATGAGATTCCTCGAAAATCATGAAAAGAAAAAAAAAGGAAATACATTAGAAGAAGGAAATAGAAGAATAAACAAAAGGATAGGAAAGAGGAGAGGAACCAAAGGGAGGAAGGGAATACAGCGAGGAATAAGAGCACCAATTACAGATTTTTATAACAATTTCCCCCAAAATGTACATGTACTGTGAAGCAGGTATAAAGATTAATATCTAATTTTAGAAAATGAATTGAATATTGGCACTTGAATAAGAACATAATATGCCTTGCTTTGATGAACTTTCCGTGAATAAATATTTATAGGATACCCCAGTAAGAATTCAAAACAATACATAAACACAGGTAAATAAGCAAGGATATAAATAGTACAAATTCCTAAAAAGAAAACCTTAACATTTCAAAATACATAAACACTTTACTACCCTACCATACATGTGAGGGTAATGCCTCAATTACCTTGGAACAGTCGGATTACGAGAATTGTAATCATGCTGAGAGGGACGACGGCGGCAGTGAAACGTGGAATGTCCACTTCGGTGGCAAAAATTGCAATATAAAGATTGAGATTGACGCAAGGGGCGATTGAAATTCCTTCCTGCCATAGGATGCAAGACAGAAGCTAGTTGTGTATCGGACAAGTCAATATCAGGAGGAGGATCATCCCGAACATAATAAGGTTTAAGATGTGATATATGAACTTTGCGAAGAAAAACCTCAGTTTCGGGATCGACTAAGAGAGCCGTTACTGGACCTAAGAGCTTAAACACTTTGGCAGGACCAGCCCATCGTTGTTGGAGTTTGGCGGTAATGTTCTGGAAGGCCTTACTCTGAGGATAGGTTTTATATAGAACCATATCTCCTACTTTAAATAAAGAAGGCTGCCTTTTAGGGTCATAACGATCCCGCCGTGTAGCCCACGCCTTTTGTAGGTGATGAAAGGCTTGAGCCCAGCATTTTGCACGATCGGCCGAAGGAGGGCCGACCAAGTCGGAATCAGATGTGAATTCCCAAAAAAAATTCATGGGGCCATCAATGTCTCGTCCGAACATTATTTGTGAAGGAGTAGGTCGAAGGGGAAGGTCGACGAGCCGTACAAATGACCCTGTAGAGGGGTTGACATTATGAAAACCTCTCGAGAAGTTTTTTTTTTAAATTCAAAAAAGCAAATAAACAAAACAAAAAGGTAACGGGTACTATCACATACGTGGTACCAATACGGGACTGCAACATAAAGAAATATAAAGAATGAAAAATATATAGATATATATAATCAACTGCAGACGTTTTGTGAAACTAACTAGCACTCTCAAATATGACAAGACCCGAAGTCCTGGAAAAGGGAAAAGGGAGAAAAAATTTCTAGATGGGGGGGGGGCGGGGGGGAAAAAATTTGTTAAAAAAAAGGGGGGTGAATCCAAACTATTCTTACTTTTAACACGTAAAACGGAGAAACGTATGTATGCAGAACCAGATCTGCTACCAAAAACTTTGTAACGTGATGGTTGCGTGCTTAATAAATAGTCAAGGTTTTGTTATTAAAAGGGATAGCGTGAGGTCCGTGGATTTTTTGTACTAGCACGATTTTAATAAAAAAAAAAAAAAAGGGGTGGAACAACCAATCAGTCACCAAAGTCAGGGATTGTGGAGGTTGATGACAGTTTTTTTTGAACCGTCGCCTCAGTCTCAAAATGAGAACCAACTCGACTAGACACAGAAGGTAAAACGAACTCTTTTATCAATTTACAATCGATGCCATCGTCCGTCCGAACACAATTACCGTCTCGTTGAATCAAAATTGAATTAACACTCTAGTCTTATTCACGAGGGATAATTACATACACTGTATTCAATTCCTTGTGACATTAGTCCACATTTATTATGCCAAACCAAACAACGTCGAATGGTAGGCATCCTTCAAGAGCAACACATACATGAATAATTTATAACAATTGTTCCCTTCAAGTCACAACTACAATAAACTAAAGTTCATCAACAATTTGGTTTACAGACCAAGAACATGGCAAATAGATGAATTAAAACATTCCAAATAACAGTACAATTACGCAATTCAAACCAATTGAGTAAAAATATGCAAGGTCAATTTTCAGTTACATTATTTTTCGGTCAACCCTTCCCTTTATATCCTTTCTTTGTCCAATAGAAAAAACCACCCAATTAAGAATTTGATTACGTTGGTGCTCTTGGTACTTTCTGACGCGTTATACAAAATTTGTCTCTCTTTTTTTTATTTCTTTATTTTGCAAAAAAGGAGGGGGGGGGGTTGCGTGATCAAAAATCGTTCATTCCCTTTTTTTGTGTAGTATTTTCTGATGTGTCAATCATAGCTTGGCCGCGTGAAAATCATCCATCACTAATCAACTAGTTCTATTACGGGCGATGCGTCGCTCGGACGTTACTCATTAAACTCTTGAAACCAATTTATCGTGCAACGACGCAAAAATGGGAGACGGAGAAAAAAGAAGAACGGGGAGAAGAAAAAAATAACATTCTAGTCCGAAAACACACGTTCACTGTTCACTTATCAAATGGATCGTAATGTACATACCTCAGTCCACCGAACCAATGACTCCGTCGGATTAACAGGGCAATTCCTCGGGATCTAGAACAATGGAAAGTACGTCATCCAAATCGGCCATCAATCTCTCCCGGAATGGTATCGTCCTCTATTTCCTCGTAACTTCCTTCATGGCAACAAATTCCTTCCTTCCTTCGTGGTTCTTGTCTCCTCCAAACACATCAAAGAAGGTTAAGTCCGGTCAAAATGGTCCGTCGTTGACTACCCTCCAATTTTTTATCGCCGTAATTACCGAAACTCGCCTTGCAAAATTCCCAGCTCCTTTGCCGACGAACTACCAGTATGCAAAAATCAGAGCGTCATTTCCACGTATTGTTCGAAGAACTTAATTGTGCCTCGCTACAAATCATGGCATGGAAGGAGAGAAGAACTGAGTTCTGCGAGTCACTATCTATCTCCTTTTTCCACGAGTCCAACTCCAAGGGTTTTCTCGCGACCCGCAAGCTGAAACGGAACTGGTTTTCCTGTAGAAAGTGTTAGAGAAGCGGAGGAACGTCGCTGGTGACCTCTAGCGGTCGAACAAATAAATAGCAGAGAAAACACAGACGCGAAGCGTACCGGAAGCATGAGGAGAATTGTGACGATATTCGACGCGTATTTTAGCATTGTACTTGAATTTTCAAGTTCGCGTAAGAAAATCGTCACACGATTTAGGAGACTAGTTGCTTAAATCGCACCATTTGCAAGAGTTTGGAATTTCATATTTTTCTGGTACTTCCAATTGGAATAAAATTTTCCAAAGACATATGAAGAGAAGTAAGAGTTCCCTTAACGAGCTGGTATATCAAAAACTTACATCATGTCACTTGTTTTGCAGCGACGCCCATTTATTTGAAAACTGGTGTGATTTGGGCAACTTTCCCCTATGTACATAAATTCCACACTGCATGATCTTGGTATACTTAAAGCAAAGTTAAGATAAATGATTTCTTTTCCATGATGCAATTCAATTGTTGCCAGTAAGGGCGAAAGAACGTGGTAGAACGGGGTAGAACGTGGTACCCTATAAAACGTCATTTATATTATGCACACAATTTACAAGTCGTCATCACTGTCTATACCAGCACACGAATTTTGAGACCACTTTCTTTTTACATAGAACATGCGACACCCAGCCTTCCGTCGAAACAGTGTACAAGTTTCCACATTAAAGACATGCTTATCTTCATGGTCATCGTCTTCACTTGACTCCAACTCTTCTAATAGAGCTTTCTTCTTTATCAGCGTCTTTCCAATTGTTCTATAATTTGGTTCTTGGAAAAGTTTTTTCTTTTCCCCTTCCTTCATATTCTTACTTCCCTACCCCGAGTGTTGTTACTTGGTTATGGTAACTAAAAGTCAGTAATAACTTACGTTTTATAATGATTATTTATCATAATATAGAACAAAAACTATTTGGATTTATCTCCTGCAATTGTTAGATATATAGCATTAACACAATTCGGCTTACCCTTCAAGGAGATATTCTTCAATACTATGAAAAATCATAAAAAGGATGCGAAAAGCACGATCCTCGTAACGAACATCTCTGCAATGTGATCCACGACTTCCTATGATGCAACAGAACAAGATAAGTCTCCATAGGATGCAGCATCTACCAGAGGTTTTAGGCAGGGTACGCCTTTCTGCCTCGGGTTCCCCTATATGGTTCTGAATGAGTTTATTTTTAGTCGAACTTTTCATTTACTGATTGTTATTTTCTCTTCGCACTCGTTTCAAAATTTCGTAACGTATAAATTTTGTTTACAATGTTACATGAGACATGGTTATTTAAGTTAAAAGTACGAAATTTATATACTGCACAATAATGAAGTAAATATATTATATTCCTTTCTCAGCACATAAAGTTCCTCAATATCTTATTTTAACAATTGTAGCATATATTATGTGTAAGTTTTAAGCTAGGTTGTTTGCATAAAAGCAACCCTTAAAATCTAACATGATTGCTGAGTGAGGACAATACTTTATTTGGTTCCTGTTGGTTTTATTTGACTTCGTTTTGCTGCAAATTTTGGTTAATCGCGAAGACGAGGATGAGTGATGATATGATGAAATTGATGAAGGGACACTCACAAAGAACAACCATGCTCAGATCGGGATTCGAACCCGGAATCCCTGCTGTTGTAACGTTCTGGGCAAACCACTTATTTGAATTCTGATTTGTTACTTTCAGACAAGGTGATAAACATCAAATATGCCACATAATTTGATACTAAAAATCAAAATTTTTGTTCAGAAAATCCCCTAATAACTCTCACAATTTTTTGGCAACACCCGCATGTACTGATGTATTTATATGTTATTACTGATTTGAGTATTTTTTTAGTTCATTTCGTGAAGGTTAGTGTATTTCAAAGTCCTTGCACTCGCAGTTGTGCGATACTGACTTTGCAAACATGCAGTAAATATATTACAATTTAAATATGATGCATTAGTATTTCAAAGTTTTACAGAAGAATATGAAGTCAGCGAAATACAACTATAATTATTAATTTTTCAAGGTGAGAATATTTCTGGGGCTCAAATCCAATAAGCGCTTCCTTAAATATAGCATTAGCTCCATTCAAATTTATTCAATAGACCCGCATATAATTTTACCTGTACACTGCTTAAAAATATGCTGAGATTTTGTCATGTTTGAAAAATGTCGATTCATCACTTAAATCGAAGTGGTTCCATGAACTCCAATTAATTTTAGTGGTGAATTAATACCCATCGGAAGAAACACATACTTGATAGAGCTCATGAATCAAAGACATTCCTGTTTTAATAAACTGTGGAAAACTTTATGATGGATTCTAAGCCCTTGACCACCAATCTGCATGTGTAGAAAGCATACGCATGACTTTTAAAATGTTCTCAGTAGTTATTCACATGTGTTTGTGTTTCTGTGTTACAATATGACTTGCTCTACAAGTTCGCAATAAAACTTTTGAAGTACAGTGCGTAATTTGGTAGTGGGAAGGCGATAAAAGAAGCAAATTTTGCGACCACGATGACAGCAATAAATGTAGAGCAATTTGCATAAAAATACTTCCTTCAGTTGCCTCACGGAACTGGAATGACATTGTACTTTCAACGAACTTGGTTGACGCGTTTACATATGGTTGACCAGAAACATATTTCCTCTATATCGTACTATGCATTTTTTTTAAAAACTCTATCTAAAATATATTTTGGGGGTGAGAGAAACTAAACTCAGATTAACTTTAGTGTATTTTTGCGCCACAATTAGCGATTAAGAATTTTAAAGGTGTAATGAGTCGTTTAAGACGGGAGTGGAAGCATGGGCATCGCCAGAATTCATTGTAGGTGTGGGGTGTCAGACCTTTGATAAAAAGTTGAATAGTAGAAACAACAATAATAATTATTATTATTATTATGGCTATGATTGTTAATATATAATAATACTAACTTATAAAAATAATAAAATTTTATTCAAAAATTATTATTATATCCCTGGAAAGACTTCCATTCGATCTACCAGAAGCGCGTATATCTAGCACAACAGTTTTTCATATATATTTTTAACATTTCCACGCAGTCACTGTACTGAAATGTATAGTTATTCTATTTTGTTACTGACATTTACACATAAAAGTAAGGGTAAATTTTAGTCACAAAGTTCATGTTTGTCCTCTCATATAAAACTCTAATTTTTGTAATTTTGAAAACTGTGAAACTCTATTAATTAAATGCTAGAATATGGACCCATAACATGATTCCTGTATCGAACACGAAATGTTTCAAACTAACGCAGCTTTCACTATTCGAATACTAACTAATTAAACCATATTTCTGTTGTTAACAAATATCTTATTTTTTGTAACTCGAACGATGCCAATTTCCAAGGGGTGTCGACACACCCCTCCCGACGCCTATGAGTGGGTGTGGGAGCTAAGTCTGCTTTTGAGTTGAAATTTTTATAGCGTCCTGCTACCTCGTATTTTATTAGAGCAAATTCGGTCAACGTATTTCAAGATGCGAGCGAAACCTAGTTGCCTACTTCAGATTCCGCTGATGTCTAGATTCGCAGATTAAGATACTAAACTGTCAGCAATTGTATGACATCACTAGGGAAGGGATTTTAAGGTGCAGCACCTTTCCAAAAATATAACGGTTTTCATATGAGATATGTATTTCAGGACATGAAACCTAGTAGAATGAACACACTTTGTTGCATCTTTTTGCACCTTTTCGTGAGATTAGGACGTTTATATTCTTTTAATCCCTCTTTGATGCTTCAGAACATATTTCCTTCCTTTCTTATTTTGTTACGAAATTGGACAGAAAAATAAATGATTTTCACTCTTCTTGAGCAGCTACATAAAATCCTAGTCTCGTTTTGTAGAGCCGAACGAAAGCTATAAATTGGTATAATATAATCATTGCAACCCACATAGTTCCAAAAAGAATATACCAAAACCCGCGAAGAGAAAATACGAACTTCAACAAAACCGAAACAAGTCAAGGCATTTATATATGAAGGACTTCTAAACTACCGTAACAGAACTTTGGGAAATATATTTGGAGCAGTTTATGCACGATGGCGATAACTATTTCTTATATTTTACTTCAGAGGAATTTTCGTTCAACTTTAGTAACTTGGATTTATAGAATACTTTCCCTGAACCAAATATTTTGCTGGAAACGACAATTTTATAAGATTTTTAACAATTTAATTACTAATAGTTTCAATTGTCGTTTAGTCAAACGTATTTAGGTGTATACTTCGAAAGTGTAAAATGATTTTAGACCCGGCCTGGACACGAGTGTTCTTTGCGAGTGTCCCATCATCAATTCCATGTAATCATCACTTGTCCTCATCGTTACGATTAGTAAAAGTGGCAGAAAAGGAACGTAAAATGGCAACAAAACAAATGTTTTCTGTTTTCTGCTACGTGCAATTTTGAATTTTATATTTCGTACAACATTACAATTTCCGAGTAATATTTCGATGCACGTGAATGAATGTCTGTCATTCTGCATAGAATGGAATCATCTTTGTTGAGCGTTTTATTTTCGGTCTCAGGGTTATCTTTTACACAAATATTTGTCGAACACATTGTACCGTGGCGTTTGGTAAGGTTCTAATTTCAACTCCACGCTAAAAGGTTTAGATTCATGCCACGAATCGGGGTAAGACTATTTTGATATAATTGTACACGTTCGATCTGCAGACAGAATTGCTTCAAAATCGAAAAAATTGGAAGACAGAACTTTGTTACCAAAAATCAAGAAGCACGTCCCGTTTTTTTAAAAAAAAAAGTACCACGATAATAATACATACATCACACATGTTCCAAAGAAAAATTGAAAACTACGTCTCACTGGCGATTGGGACGAAGTCAGGCATCCTCTACGTTGTAGGTGCATATCTATAACAGTTGATTCCTTATCTCCATCAGCATATCCAGTTTCCTTACGGTAGGTTGTAAGTCGTTGATGTTTAATCGTGTTACTAACCTCCATAGCAGTGCTGTGAAAATTCAGGATCAGAAGATCATCTAATTATATGACAGATAAAAAAGAATATATAATTATAATAATAGTGTGATCAAGACATTGGTGATTTGCCGCGTCACTTTGACTGTACGATCTTTTCCCCAAAACACATTATCAATATAATTGAAAGTTCCCATGACTAACGTAAACGCGGAAGTAATGTAAAGTTATATTACCATATTAGTTCAGTTGATGGCTCTATACAACTGCAGGCTGTCTTGAGTAACTTTGTTGAATGGTGTAACAATATATATATATGTGTGTGGGGGGGGGTGTCTGTCTGTCTGTCTGAAATTTGTAACAGAGTTAGAGTGCTTAATAATATTTGAACTTGAATGATAACTAGACCACACATTAATTCATCCAATATTAGAATATTGTAACTCAATTTGGAATCCTCAGCACAGGACTTGGGAGGATGTTAAGTGACAGAACAGCTGCATGCTGAACCTCGCCCTTTAATAAAGGAAAATGGAATTGAATTGAATTGAAAAGTTTCCTTTAAAGGTATGTAAGAAATAGTAAGTTATGTCCGAGTTTCGTTAAAAAATGCAACAAGTGATGAAGTTTTATAGCGCCTAAAAAACTATTTTAGGTTTATGCGTCTAAATCAAGCTTTTTTTAGGTTTTATATATTTTAAAGGTTTTACAGAATTTTTATGTCACACAGAGGCATTTGCTTTGTTTGGTCACGAAAAATTCAATGACGAACGTGTTTTAAACGTACTCTCTGTCGATTCCCCTTTCTCCAAGTTCATGGTGATTTTTCAAAGTTCTAAACAAACCAAAATGTCTGGTGCCACTGTTACCTGTACAATACAAAGTTGTCTGATCTGCGCGGTCTTCCTCACTTTCGCGTTACTTCGGTTCTTTGTGGCAAACTAACATTTCAGCATTGAAGTTTGCACCACTGATTATGTTCTTGTTGAAAGATTATTTTCAGCATATTAAGATGATCCTCACATACAAAATTGTGGAGTTTGACTGTGGATAACATGAAAAATGTTTGTAGCCTAACTATGCGGAGAAGAGTGGATTTTAATACCAAATTTCCAATGGTAAGTTCTGCCATCGCCGTAGGGTTAGGCAACACACTTAACGTTATGGAAGCATATTTCAGGATATAGGTGTTCCTATAGGTGTTTCATTGCCGGTGACTATACCTAATCAGCATTTTCCAGGAATTTTGAACTATTTTAAGTTTTTCTGAACCTACTTCAGGATTTTTCGAGCCTAACTTAACATTTTTAGGACCTACTTTAGGATTTTTAGAGCCTATTTTAGTATTTTAGAGCCTATTTTAGTATTTTAGAGCCTATATAAGGAACCTAAAAGCACACTTTTTAGAACCTAAAAATCCGAGATCTAATTATATATCTATTAAGTGTATGCATTAAAAACTTTAATGTTGCTACAGTTATCATTTTCAAAGAAATTGTTACTTTGCCCCATTTCGGTCCCCATGGCCCTCCAATATCACGTATTATATAATAAAGCTATTTACAAATAACATTTTGCTCGAGTGAATCTCTACAACTGCTGAGATTTTCGTTTGTTATTCTTCGAAAATGTAGACTAGACAAATGGGAGCAAAACTTGAGCTCTTTGTTTGATTGAGGAAGGCGTCCACCATCTTGGAACCTGTCAATCAATTTTTATCGCATGCTAAACTAGACCAAATGTTCGAAGGAATTAGGCTGAAGGTAGCTGCAAAAATTTTAACTTAATGGCTTTATAACAGTTATCATTATCACTATATTTGGTATTTGGCTCCACTTGCCTCCTAATGTACGCAAATATATTTTCAAAATCTTATTGCAAGATTTTATCACATTATACACACTGTGAGCTTACTTCCCTGCGTTTTGAAAATGTTTTTTCGGCAGAGTTTTGAAGAAAACTTTGCACCACTAGAGAGTGCACCTAACATAGGGAAGAATATCATTTTGAAACTTCTCGAATTTTTCTCAAATCAAATAGTGCTCCAGTTATTTAAGATATTTAGTTTCAGATTAAATTTCAAGGAGTCCAACATAGGACATCTTCTCTTTCTTCTATTAATCAACGACTTACCAGAACATTTGATTAATTCGAGGAAACTGTTATTTGCAGACGACCTGAAATTCTTTCAAAGAATAAAAAATATTGAAGACTGTGTTTGTCTACAACAAGACATACATAGGTTGAGTGCGTGGTGCTTGTGCAATGGTCTTTCTCTGAATGCAGCAAAATGCTATTCCGTTACTTATTCTAAACAAAGAACGGTCTTAAATTTTCAGTATATAAAATTAATAATACCAATGTAAAAAAATCTGAAACGGCAAAGGACATAGGAATAGTTTGACTCTAAGCTAACTTTCACTCACCATATTAACGAAGTAATAAGCAACGCTTACAAATTTATCGGGTTCATTATTAGAATGGGCAGAGACGTTCGAGATACCCAAACACTGAAGGTATTATATTACCCATTAGTACGTTCAAAACTTGAATTCGGGTCTGATGTATGGAACACTGACAGTATAGTACAGACTACAAAAATAGAGCGAGTACAATCAAAAATGTTACGTTACATTAAGTATAAACTTGAAGGTACTTATCCCAGATTTGATTCGTACAGTAAACTAATAGAGGAGCTCCGAATGCACAGGCTTGACGATCGAAGGACAGTCCGCGACCTGCTGCTGCTCTGGAAAATATATAATGCAAAACTTCGCTCTCCTCTTTGGATCTCACAATTTAAATTCCGCGTTCCTAACAATAAGACGCAACCCACTCATCAAACCTTTTTTGTGAATAGAGCGCGAACAAACATTGTCAAGAAATCCCCTATCTGGAGAATGAGTGTTGTCTATAATGCCTTAGAAAAGCGTAAAAAAATATTGATTTGTTCTCTATGCCATATATACAATTTAAAAACAGTGTAATGAAAACAATATCAAATAACGCTCACTGAAGCATGTATGAAAACCTGTATCTCTCAACTCTCTAACTGGGCGCCAGCCTGTTGACTTCATTAATGTAAATAAATAAATGGTCCAAAATTCATTACAGTTATCGGAGTCACAAAATTCATGACAAAATTCATTGCCTTTGCCCCACTTCTCCTCCTAAACATCGTGATATATTTCAGCCTTTTTATTATCAAGTTGTAAGGCAACTGATGACGTAACGATCCTATGAGTTGCGCACCAAAAGTTCAAAAATTGTAGCCTACACAGTGATTTCAAAATGTCCAAATTGTCAAAGGTGGAAATCTGTTGCACCGCATGCGTGCGTGTCTTGTATACGGATGGTTGTTTCCAACCTCTGGTAACAACTTTCATTTGGATTCCATCTTAGTAATTTCCATGTATCCACCATGGACCATGCTCAATTTGGTGTCCCTTCCTGTAGCTATGGCTCTGCAGCTTAATTTACATTGCATAAGGCTTTTCCAAACATGTTTATTTGATCCCACTCCTCCTTACGGGCTTTCCGTAAGCCATCTACGGTGCATGGACGCCTGATTCCCAATGCCCTTTCCAGCAGTCTAAAGGCACAAAAATCTATGGGAGGCTCATCAGGTGACTTCACTGAAATGTTATTGAAAGGAATAGCATGTATTTCTGTTTCCTGCTCCATTCTCGACAGGAACGTAAGAGTTGAATGATAGGTCTGACTGAAGGCTCTATCCTGATGAACACACACATGTGTTCACCATACAGAACCTGGATTTTGATGTGGTAAATTGGTGTCAGAACTTTGATTTCATAACATACGGAGTTGACTTTATCCTGATGGCAACACGGTGAATGGTTAACCTCACATTTAGATGTATCTAGGATAATCATGAATAATTTTGGCAAAGGTTCCTTGCATTCCGAGTACCATGTTTGATTTTTTTTCTCCCTTTCAACCAATGGTCTTCAACCCGCGCCCTTCTGGTTGTAATGTCGCGGTCCGCTAAAGCCCGTAATGAAATAAATGAACAATTTTAAAAAATGTAAACCAGTGAACTCAAAATACGTGAAAGAGTCAGAATTTCCAGTTCTGTACAATCATGTCCTGTTCATTGTTCTCTATTCAGCATTACTTATGTCTGCGAACAGCTCTCTTCCAAACTGAAGAATGTGCAATCAAAATTGAAGAATCGACTGAAAGATACACGTCTTCAAATCTGTCTGCGAGTAGCCTCATGAAACTTCAAGGCAAATATTGACATGCTAGTGAAGTAAAAATAATATCTTCTCATGGAGGAGGTAAATGACAATTCTTGTGTATGAATGGTTATTTTTATTTTAAAAATTGTTTCATTATGTTTATTGTTAAGTTGCAGTGACTAACATCAATTGAGACAGTGTTGTTTGCAATACTTACCCATGTTGATATATTACCAGTTATTTGTAAAGCTCATCTATGAACGTGCGATCTGTCAGTTCCTCATATAATATAAATATGGCCCGCTATAGGAAAAACATTGAAGGCCACTGCTTTGGACGGTAGTAAATCGCGCTGGGTTTGTAGCAGTCACTTACAGCAGATAGATATGTGCTTCTTCCAGTCACCACAAATTAGGAAGAAAAAAATTAGAATGGATGAATTAGTCAAGGTTTGAGTTTACTTTGTGTCGCTTTTCTGCCACTTGTAACGCATGCTATTTTCAATGGCAAGTTCTGCCTTCGTCTTAGGGAGAATTCACACCGAAGAAACACGCGACACGCGACACGCGACACGCGACACTCAACACGCGACATGCAACACGAAACACGTGTCGCTTGGAAGCCAACACTCAGTAATCAATGCAACCTTTCGAACCGAAGAGACACGGCAAGATGCACGTGTCGCGTGTCGCTTACGTGCCTCTCGGACTGTGCCGTTTTCTCATTACCGTGAATCGTGTTGTTTCAGTTTGTTGTTCGCGCATGCGCAGCGAATGCTTCATTCCAAGGAGCTGTGTTTAGACTTTAGAAGAGAGCACAACCGGCATTATGTTTGAGCCTCTAATTTGTTGATATAATAAAGTATCGATATGTACAATGTTTTAACAATGTTTTAAGATTTAAACACAACGTTCATTTCGCTTTATCAAGTTTTTTGATGCAGTTATCTATCGACTGTAATTTGCCTTGAACATCGTGTAAAGAGGCCGTGTTTTGGCCATTTACCTGACTGCTTTTATTTGAAAAAGCCAGCTTATGGAGGCACTTTAGTCCAAAATATATTAGTCAACATGGTAAAGTACTCTAGTGCATTGTTTTTCAACAACCGGGCCGCGACCCGATACCGTGCCCTCGTATCAACTATACTGAGCTGTGAAATGTTCTGCTGAAACTGGTTGACAACTATCATAATCCCAATATCATATTTGATTTGTGAGTTTTCGTTTTTCAAGTCCATTTTATGCACAAATAGACTATTCAGAATTGGATCTGCCCGGAGCCTCCCCGGTTATCGAACCCGGGATCACTTAATTACAAAGAGAGGACGTTACCACTTTGTCTTCCATATTTTTATATTTGTCAACAATTCTACACACGTAATCAAACTATTATTACTCTTTATGATTATGCTAGAATTTATTTATCAATATTTAATTTCATAGGTACATCTCAATTCATGCATAAAATCTTCAATATTGTAAAGATTTACTAGGAAAATTATCCGGCTAAGGGCATTGACTTAAAAAGAAATACCGTGACATGGTTTCATGAAGGTTGAAAACCATTTCTCTAGTATTTAGGTATTCGCTTTATACAGGCTGAAAAGTCTAGCATATACAGTTTGAGGTCAGTGAATATTATTTCTCAGTTTTCTCCCAAGTTTCAATAACTTGCACAAATTTTACAACGCAATTTACATGTAACAATGTCTCTTGTTACGTTATTTTCGGGTGACTAATAAACTGATTAATGCAAATATATCGATACCATCATGCAAACTGAGCAAAGAAACCAGTGTCGCTTGAAGCGTGCATCTTGTCTCTTCGGTGTGAAACACTTGTGTCGCGTGTTGCATGTCGCATGTTGCATGTTGCGTGTCGCGTGTTTCTTCGGTGTGAATTCTCCCTTAGAGTTAGGCAACACACGCAGCGCCTTGCAGGGAAGCAGATATTTCAGGGTGTAGGTGTCCCATTTTTATTACAGGTGACTGTACATAGGTAAATCTGCCTCTGTTACATCCATAACTGAAGGAGGTTTTTGAAAAGTATATAACGGAAAAATAATTACCGTTGACATCGAATGTATATGGATCTTCAAGCATAACAACTAAAGAAAAAAATCGTCTTGATACATGCAAGCGAGAAAATTTTCTGTGTTACTGGGCAAACGCCTTTTACCTGTATCCTCTTGCGACTACTCGCATTCTCGAGTGCAATCTGCGATTAATACCAAACTCCGGAAAATACTGATTCTCTGATTCATTTGGCAACCATGATTAAGCTTCCAAGCAAATTGAACACAGATCATCCGTTTGACAGTATATTCAGATAATTCCGTATTGGAATCACTATTGACGATATACCAAAAGGAAAGACTGCTATTCCATTGGCTTTTTAACCTAAGTGAGACCCTATAACGGTACAATTTTTAAAAGTCGATGCCCCGATCCCAATAATTTTACATCTAAATTATTTTCTATTTTTTCTCACTTCATACATTAATTAATATGTACCACTGAATTGAAATATGAAAAAAGAAATTATATCATAATCATAGAGTAAAAGTTTCAGTGTTGTATCATGATATGATACAAAGAATATGACCACACTAAATAGTTATAATAATTACATGAATGAAATACAACGAACACACATTAAGTTACTGTTAGTTGGTTACTCAGTTTAATGATACATTATGAATGAGATAAGCATTTCAATAAGATTCGAACATTATCTAATTTGAGTTTAAGTCTATTGGGAAAGAAAAACTGGTATCCAGCAGTAATTCGTATTTGAAGAAAAGGCATTGATACGAACACATGAAGGGCTGGCGCAACAACATGACAAGCCACATTTTTGGCGAACATCGTTTCTTTGGCCGAAGTGGTATGCTGCCTACTACCGTATCCAACTATATCAGTTGTTATTTCCGTAAATTTCTAAGAGATAGCAGCACTGTACAGACTACCATTTTGTTGCCCAAATGCATTTCCCTCTCTTTCTTGAGAAAAAACTTGACAAGCCATTGTGTAAGATTACGTAATGCAATGACGTGTTTCTTAATCCCAGGAGGAAATTGTTTAATTTTGACACTTCGTTCCATAACTCTAGTGATGATTCCAGTTTCCTTGTAGTTGAGGACATTGACTATACACCATTAGGTGGTAATTCATAGTCTTCAAGTCAAGTAAGTAAACAATAAAATAATTTGTGGCTTTGCATACTATTGTCCATCGGATATCTTCATAACAGTTGGGCTGAAAAGTTCGTAGGCTGACTCATAGATGGCGATACTAGAATTAAATCCATGTGATTTTTACTTAGTACTAACCTTCAAAAGATACGTGTATAAATTTCACAGCTGCCGGATAATTAGTTCGTGAGATATAGCATTGTGAGTGAAGCAGCTTTTGTTATTGTGAAAAAATGGATAAAAAAGAATTTCGTGTGTTAGTAAAGCATTGATTTTTGGCAAAAAAAAATACTGTTGAAGCCAAGGCTTGGCTTGATAAACATTATTCGGACTCTGCACCAGGAAAATCAACCGTTGAGAAGTGGTTTGCTAAATTTAAACGAGGCGAAATGAGCATCGAAGACGATGCACGCAGTGGACGCCCCAAAGAGGCTGTTACCGACGAAAACATCAAAAAAGTCCACAAAATAATTTTAAATGATCGTAAAGTGAAGTTGATCGAGATAGCTGAGACTTTAAAAATATCAAAGGAACGTGTTGGACATATTGTGCATGAATATTTGAACATGCGAAAGCTGTTTGCAAAATGGGTGCCGCGCGTGTTCACAATCGATCAAAAGCAACAACGTTTTGATGATTCGGAGCAATGTTTAGCGATATTCAACCGTAATAAACACGAATTTTTCCATCGATATATTACAATGGATGAAACATGGCTCCATAACTACACTCCAGAGTCCAATCGACAGTCAGCCGAGTGGACTGCACGTGATGAACCGAATCCAAAGCGTGGAAAGACGCAACAGTCGGCTGGCAAGGTTATGGCATCAGTATTCTGGGATGCGCATGGTATTATATTCATCGATTACCTCAAAAAGGGTCAGACCATCAACAGCGATTATTACATAGCGTTGTTGGAGCGTTTAAAGGATGAAATCACGAAAAAACGGCCCCATTTGAAGAAGAAAAAAGTGCTGTTTCATCAAGACAATGCACCGTGTCACAAATCAATGAAAACGATGGCAAAATTATATGAATTAGACTACGAATTGCTTCCCCATCCACCATATTCTCCAGATCTGGCCCCCAGTGACTTTTTCCTGTTTGCAGACCTTAAAAGAATGCTCGCTGGAAATAAATTTAGCACTGATGAAGAGGTAATCGCCGAAACTGAGGCCTATTTTGAGGCTAAAGAGAAATCGTACTATAAAAATGGCATCGAAAAATTGTATGACCCCTATAATCGTTGTATCGCCCTCGAAGGCAACTATATTGAATAATAAAATCGAATTTTGTCAAAAAAAAATATTTTTCACTATGTTAGCCTACGAACTTTTCAGCCCAACTGTTAAATTAACAACTGTAGCTTCTTAGACACAAATGAGCTTAATGTTGTAATAATTATTAAAGTTATTTAAAGAATGTGAATTATCATATTGTTGCCGAGAGGCTTTCAGTTGGTTTATTATATAAGGGCAAGAACATGCGTGTGTATTATTTTAGAAAAGAATTAAATTTGAGTAAGGTAACACTTAAAACATATTCCCGTTTGACTATAGAGATACTATGTCCATTTCAAAAATTAAAAATCGCTTCACTGAAAAGTTTACCAGATGTGGCTTTGTGATGTAGTTGTACCAAGTCCTTCATATACAGGGTGTTGCAAAATACCTGTTACAACGCTTGGGAGGTGATTCTACAAGTAAAAACAAGGAAAAAATGTCATGTGAAAAAATGTCGAAATCGGCACCGTTTTCGAGTGACAGGCGTGCGAAAATCGCCTCACACCATGTGTAAAGTACAATAACTCAAGAAGGAAGAAATATATCAATGTCGGAATAAAATAATACAAACAAAATCGTACCTGGTGAATACAATGGTGCATCAATTGAGGCCCAGTGTAAATTGCGCAAGGGGACTCTCAAAGAAAGTGGGGAATCCCCTGATGGAAAATACAAGAAATTTACTACTATCTTCTACATAATGTTGAGATCGGAATGTAGCCAGTAAAAAATGGCGACGTATGTCCACATGTCCCACTACTGCTGGGACACCGTCCCACACCCTTGAAATAGGAAAATAACTGCAAATCTCCTGTTGTACATGGTTCACATTGCGGTTCGAAGAAAAGAAACCAATTTGTCGCATGTCTCACTACTGCTGGGACACCATCCCAAATGGAAAAAAATACTGGAAAATCATAAAAAAAAGTTTTCAATCCCTTAATGTTGACACACTACTTTGCAGTACGAAAAACAAAAGTTAAACAATGGCCACATGTCGTTAGGCTGTACATATACTACAAGAGAGCTCCCCAAAGAAAGTGGGTAATCCTCGAAGGAATGAAGACGGAGAATGGCGAGAAAACGCACACAATGGCATGTAACATTTCCAGGCACAGCACATCTGGAAGGGATTCCACTGAGAAGCGCACAACCTCCGCACATGCAGATCGACGGTATGAAGTACAGCGATATCCAGCATCTTCACTCGTACCTTTCACTAAAGGACACTATGTGGTGCTGATAGGGGCTCACACAAACACCGGTATACTCAGAGACGTTGTTGAAAATGTCCGCCATTGACTTCAAGACAAAGATGGCATCGGCGAAGCACTGATTGTCTGGTACGTGCAAATACCTCTGGCATGTCACCAATTGTCCCAGCAGCGGCACTAACACGAGCAACGAGATCCTCAGCACTTTCCACAGGGGTTTCATACACGAGCCTTTTCATTTCTCCCCACACAAAGAAATCCAGTGGTGTGAGGTCGGGGGAACGAGGTGGCCACGGTAAAGGTCCACCCCTGCCAATCCAACGATCGCCGAAAATATCGTTGAGTAAGGCTCTGGCTCCCCGGTCGAAATGTGCGGGGGCGCCGTCGTGTTGAAACCAGATACGTTGTCTACCTGCCAGTGGCACGTTTTCCAAAAGTTCAGGTAATACGTCATGTAGAAACACCCGATAATTCCCACCACACAAAGTAGATGGCAAAATGTACGGGCCTATCAAGTGGTCACCTACTACGCCACACCACACATTCACTGCGAACCTATGTTGATGATGGCGCACAATGATTGCATGCGGATTGTCCATATCCCAGACGTGGCTGTTGTGGCTATTGAACATGCCGTCCCTGGTGAACATTGCCTCATCGGTCCACAAAACTATTGTTGGGAACTCTGGAATGGAAAGAGTTTGTTGCACGTACCATTGGCAGAAATCCATGCGTAGGGGAAAGTCCGTGGGCAGTATGTGGTGCACCTTATGCAATTTGTATGGGTGCAATCCCTCCTCTCGAAGAACGCGGAACACATTGCTATGGTGGGTTTGTTGAGTACGAGCAATGACACGTGTGCTGGTGTCGGGACGGTCTCGTATCGCGTCCAACACGTCCTCTTCAAATTGCACAGTGCGCACAGTGCGGGGTCTTCCACAATCCCACCTACGGGGTAGTAGAGATCCAGTTTCACGCAGTCGAGCATCAAGTCTTTGAAAGAGTGCATGTGCTGGTAATCGCCTATTGGGAAAACGTTCGTGATACAAACGACGTGCTTCACGGCTGTTTCGGTTTGCCTCTCCATAAACGAGATGCATATCAGCAAGCTCGTGGGTAGAGTACTCCACCATTGTCTTGTTCGAGAACTGCCCAGAAACAGGGGCACTTTCCCTCCGAGTGACGGATCACAACTACCGTGATTAGCACCCACGTAATGTCACACAGGTGTCCACGCAGTTGTTGCAAACCGAGAAAGAACACGGGAATACGTACTCTACGTACAGTATTCCTTAGCGCAATTCAACCATACACACACGCCAGACTAAACTCCACGCTGCGAGACGCAGAACAAGACAGGAAAAACAACGGTCGACTACAGTCTCTACGTAGTATCCACCAACACTAATACGTAACAGGTGACCTACACTCACAGCGCCTCTAGTGGAGCTTTCTGTACCAATTAGCTGAAATCAATCTGAGCGTAATTTGACGGCATAGCGTCATTTTCGAGTGAATTTCCTATTTCCCGAGTGTGGGACGGTGTCCCAGCAGTAGTGGGACATGTGGACATACGTCGTCATTTTTTACTGCCTACATTCCGATCTCAACATTATGTAGAAAATAGTAGTAAATTTCCTATATTTTCCATCGGGATTCCCCACTTTCTTTGAGAGTCACCTTGCGCAATTTACACTGGGCCTCAATTGCTGCACCATTGTATTCGTCAGGCACGATTTTGTTTGTATTCTTTTATTACGACATTGATATCTTTCTTCCTTCTTGAGTTATTGTACTTTACGCATGGTGTGAGGCGATTTTCGCACGCCTGTCACTCGCAAACGGTGCCGATTTCGACATTTTTTCACATGACATTTTTTCCTCGTTTTTACTTGTCGAACCACCTCCCAAGCGTTGTAACAGGTATTTTGCAACACCCTGTATAACTAAGAGTGCTTTGACAGGAGCTTTGATCTTAAAGTACGTACACTGTACTATATACTGCCGATATATATATATATATATATATATATATATATATATATATATATATATATATATATATCCCATTCAACATAATCATCTCTGGAACAAAGGTGACTTTCATGTCCCCTACAGGGAAGCGTTTGTCTCTCTCAGCAATATTACTTATGTGACCCATTTGAAAAGCAAATGTTTTCCTCATTTTCAAATGTAATTATTACGTCTTGCTCATGATACAAGTATCGTTTCGTGCTTTTAAATGTCATTGGTTCAAGTGTTGGCAACAACTTTGGTAATTGTGGAACTGAAACTAACAATAGGTACGTTACTCGTACCTAGTAATTATCAAGTTTTAGTTGGTTAGAAAGAAGTATTATGTTTATAAATGCAATGCAAGGCATTTATAAGACGGAATTGCACTATTATTGCAAGCCTTTTCATCATTCTCACGTATATTTTTACAAGATGATGTAGTTATCGCCAGTTTATATATTTACAGAAATATAGTGATTCAGTAAATGTTAATTTCGTTTAAATATTATTTTCTATAAAAAAAACTTCTAAATTTGGCGTAGAACAAAAGAGGTTAATATTTATGTTACAATGTGTATTACAAATTCGTATAAAGTGAAAATGTCAGCATACCAACAATGGAACAGCAAGCTATTAGGAAAGAAACTAGTGTGGATCATGTTTTAATTTTTTTTATTTATTTTATTTTATTATAATATTTTTAATTGGAAGTTAAGTGTACTTTAAATATACTAGCAAGACGTAATAATAACAATCAAGCATCGGGCGGATAAAGACAGTAAGGTATTTGGGATACTTTTTCGAACAAAGTCCCTACATAAAGGATCCATTACTTTGTATCCCCTTATGTTTGTACGACCAGAACCTTTTTTCCAAAATATTGTATTATATTTACACCCCCCCCACACACACATACATATATATATATATACTACTAAGGAATATGAAAAGTAATTTCGTACCTATCAACTTACCGACGGTAAAGAACTCAATATTGGTTATGGAGTAAAGTCTAATCTTCATCACTGGGTTATGCTGTTATCTATATGAAAAAAAATTGCTATTTTTTTTTACTATTTTGCACTATTTTAATTTTTTGTACCCATCATAAAATGGGTACTTTGTATGTAATTTCTGTATCGTCAGAACCTCTTTTGCAAAATATTGTAATATTTTTTGTACTGTTCAGTAATGCATAAAATATTTTTTGCACCAGTCAATTTACTTTACTGACCGAAAACTCATTTTGGGAGTTACAGAGTAACATCTGCACCACATCATTGGTTTCAGCCAGTTAACCATGTCAAAATATTGTACTATTTTGAACCATTAGTTAATATTCTTGTAACCATCGGAAACACAAAAAACGGAGGGAAAATTTCGGGTTACAAAGTAACGACTGATCATAAATTCAACTTTATATAGCTTTATAGCGAAGGATTTTGCCGGGGAAAGTGAAATTTCCAAAATCGACATACATGAAAGGATGTTGTTGAAATATGATTTTTACGTAATTAGTTCAAGAACTTATTTTTTTCACAAGGAAGCTATTTTCAATTACATAAATCTCGGGGTCTAAACAAAGAGACAGAAACGTTTTTTGAGCTCGTCGTAAAGCGGGAAAACAGTAGTATCTTGTGAGGATAATTTGTTGAAAATTACAAATGATCAGATTTCAAGTTGAAACAGATCAAAACACTCCCAATTGATTTTTCTCATTTTGGAATGTTTTTAACTACCGTCATTCTTCTTTAGACTGAGAAAGTATTATCGTTGTGTTTTTCCATTTAAGGAAGAAAAATGAGATTGAAATTGGTCTCGCCCTGCAATCACATGAACCCAGCGAACCTATGTTGAACCACGCAAGGAATAATTATGTACCTATTGTACAGATATATCATAATGTTCCACGTCATTATTGGTTTATTTATATTCTGTTATTATTAATATAATTATACCTTGATTTTCCATATTTTTATCCACGTTACTTTGTTACAAGATACGAAAATGTCAAAAGTAATGAGACGTACGACCGTTTGTGGGAAGAACTATTATATAATATGTCGTTTTAAATGTTCGGCACATCCTTCATTTACAATGTGCCGATTTCAATTTCCTCCGACAAATTTTTAACCTTTCCAGCGATTTATCATCCATGTTGGGAGACAATGAGAGTGTTTTAACAAATATTTCTAGCTTTGTGAGAAGAATGGGCCCTTTCCACACTCTCTGAATTTTTTTTTAGTGTGTTCTTACCTTTGTAATATGTTGTTTGTCTCGTGCAGGTCCCTTTACACCCTGTACTTTTAAACTTTCCCAAGGGAGTTTTTACACTCCATTTTAACTTAAGTTGATTACCCCTGTATACATTGAAGGGTGTAAAATGGCCATATGTGCGATTCACCTAAAGTTCTTGATTAATTAATTAATTCTATTTATTTTTGTTATATTTAAATTTATTACATATGAATACAAAATTGTAACTTTCATAGGATATGCAGACATGGAGAACGGGACTGAGTGTAATTCATGGACCTTTGTGAAATTAACGTTATTTGGAAATGTTACATCCATGTTAATATCCTTCCGTTTGTTGGTGGGGTTCACCTATGTGATCACCACTTTTCATCTCTTTGTGGTCAGGTTCCTAAGTTTTATTTTCCCCTATCTTCACACAAGGAAAGCGTCTTTATTTAATCCGTATTAACCAGAGCTGCTGCACGGTATGATCTCATTTCATGAATAGATGATGCAAATGAAATCTCTCTGAAAGGTTCTCGTTGTTGTTGTTCACTCACGACAGTTATGGTAATTTTGTAAATATTGTGTACCCCAGTTGAACAATTTTTGATGTGCTTGGATTAGTAATTTGTAAGGTATCTGTAAATTTTGGTGAGCTTTTAATTTCTTGAGAGTGCCTACTAATGCATTGCTCCAGCCTTTTTTATTCAGCTTGTGTCCCGATGTGCAATAAATTCGATACGTTGAACTTGCAAAAAAAGTTTTAAAAATATTTACGAAATTTTCCAGTGGGAATTAATTTAGTTACTAGTTACAAGATTCATCAGCATTATTTCTTCCAGAAATAATATTTCCTCTCTTCAGAATTTTACACAGAATATGTAGATTTTCCCCTTCGTGAACTGTCCGCATTCGAAATGTATTGATATGGACTATTTTAACATCCTGTCCTTCATTTAAGTTAAATTTTAACATACTGTGATTAATTTCATGATCACCTTAGAACCTCCTAAGAACATCAAAAAATAATTTTAGAAAGATCTTAGCTTAGTAAAATGTAAAAATATAATGCTCCAGGGGGAAACTTTCCACTCTGTGGACACTGTTAAAAATTTACTATAAAAGTCCACAGATTGTATCACTCTTCACTCCACATCAGGGAATGGACGCCATTGTGATTTCAAGAGACAGTTGGAGTTGCTTGTATTGCCTTTTGTATGAGATTTGTGCGATTACGTGCAAAGGTTCCAACTTTGTGGAGATCAGATTTCCACTCCATGGACAAGCTTCTAAAGGCGAGGAATTTTGCAAACCATTCATTAATACGATTTCAGTTAACATTATGTACGGTGCCCATCTGAAAATTTCTGGTTGTCTACCTTGAATTTCCATGAAGTAATACAACAAAAGAAGAAAAAGTTGTACCCTACTTGGAATTTCCCTTCCTTGGACATCTCGGTCCACGAAGGGGAAAATTTCATGTTTTTATCATTTGTTGAATCCAAATTAATAAAAATATTTGTAATTTTAGGCTCGCCTATCCTTTTAAAGTGAGTTCTTGTAGATTCGAATATTTCTTTTGTTTTCTTACATCTCTTGTTTACCAAATGAATAATTTAACTTATTGGAAATTAAACTTGTTATTGATATTTCCATTTTTTTAAATAAAAAGTGAAACTTTCCATCATAGTAAGCCCTTAATAAATATTCTGCAATTTTATGGATTACGTGTAAACAATTTCATAAAAATCATGTTTGATGTAATTTATTTCTGCTCCAACTCCACTCCGTGGACAATACAATTTTACAAATTTTAATTTTCTGATTAACTAATGGCAAATTATATTGGCCAAGGCTAACATTTGATTGGGTTCCTTAAGGACAGAATATTTCATTATTTTTACAAATTTTAAACAGTTTAATTTTTTGTAAAATCATAATCTCGTTTCTAACCCCCCTTTTTTTTAGAATGGTCGAAATATTTTTAAAACTTCACGTTAGAATAAACATAATTGCATACCACACCAATTTACAGAGAGACTAACTGATATATTTAATGGATATTTCTATATCAATCCTTCAGCATCTATATCGCTCTAAGAATTGCAAAAAATAATTCTGAATGAAGTTCAGTTTAAAACGAAGTATAAAACCTCACTCGAAGTGAAAGTCGAATTCCTTACAGAGAAGTGTAGAATTATGAGCGGAAGATTTGCGTTCAAACCTATGTACTAACAATGTATTTTAGTGTAAAGCAACGTTAGATTCTTGTACAGTTTCAGAGAAGAGAGTAAAATTGTATGGCTTTAAATTGTCAATTTTCAATGACCTGCGTAATTTCACACAAATTATCAAATAAATGACATCGTCCTTTGATATCATGTTTATGACATTTAACTATCACTGCACGTAGGAGGATTACGACTTTATATATTTCTGTGAATTTTCAGGAAAGTCGATGCATTTTCCAACTTGGGCAAAATCACGAAATTTCATGCAAACTGAAGGGGGAAAAAATAATTTCACAATATTCAGTGCCATCTCTGAAACATTTCAGTTCAACCATATTCAATCGTATTATCGAATATGATAATTTTGATTTATGTATCATATACTGCAACGCGAGAAATATATTTTAAATTTCTATCAACGACGAGTAGTATCAAACGAAATAAATACATTAAGCAATTATTGAGGTTCATTTGGTTTGATTTGATTTTTATTTAGCGTCGCTTTTCTGCTTCTTGGGGCTAATCGCGACAATGAGGATGAATGATGACATAATGAATTTGATGAGACATTCGCCGTACCTAGAGTAGAATTCCCGACTAGCGCGCTTGTGTTGCTGTGTTAGATGTGGTTTCTTCTTCGGAGTTTTCTTCTTCATCTCTGTACACCTTCTTCTCATTGGTCGTTCCGATACCTTTTTCCCGATTTCACCGCTCCAAATGTCAGCTAATCGGCGGGTAGGCAGTTAACGAGAAAGCTTGTCAGCTTTTGTTATACATTTCAATTCTCTATCATCCCTGATTGTTGTAACTCGTTTCCTTCCCCTGCCTTTTCTATGGTCTGTACTTCCAGTCTCTGTATTCCGCCGAACAACATTTATGACAGTTTTTGGATGAATATAAAGTCTTCGTGCAATTTATTTCTTGGACACATCATCCTCTAGCATTTGAAGTATCCTTCCTTGCTTTCTTGGACTAAGATCTGTAACACCCTGCTTTCTATTCATTTCGATTTATTGTACTTTGTGTGAGCATGAAGGAAGACTTCTGATCAAGAAACATCTCAGCAAGGTTATGAAACTAATCCCTGAACAAATGTAACAATTGAACTATACATCAGACCAAACAAAGGTAACTAAACAATAGCGGAAGGCAATAAAGGCCATACAACTTAACAATTTAATCAACTAACCGCTTTCTTTGATGATTTCTTCATTATTACCTTCATTGTTAAAGTAAGTAAAATATCAGAAAACGTTAAAATTACGTACAGTATGTACAATTGTCAAAATAATTACCAAAAAATAAAACATACTGCTTGAAAGAAAATATTAGATTTTATCACTAGGGGGCGATTCTTTTTTGCAGCGGAGTGTATTTACGAATTTTACCACTTAAGGCTAAGATATGGCATTTCTAGAGAAATGATGATGAAAAATATATTATACAATATATCGTCGCACCAATGCCAAAACCACCAATATATTAAATTTTACTTTAAGATAAAAGCATTTTAAAATTCAATTTCCTTGGATTAAACACCTTTTACATTTGGATAAATGTTTTCATCGGTCAAATATGTGCCTACAGTATTTCTTACTGACTATTGATTAGGTCACATAATTCGTGGTTTTGGCATTGGTGCGACGATATGAATGTGTACCTGTGATTTTTTTTGTTGAACTCTCCATTTCCAGTACGGTGACAGTTATCCTTGGAGTAGCTGCCCGTGCCTATTTGAAGCCGAAAAGTAGTATTTCTCTGTCTTTGCAAACTCATCTCATTTCTTGATAAAAATGTCCATTGCTTTCAATGTTTGCAAAAGTTTGTTTCAATCCATCACTCTCATGCATGGTACGTTATTCTTGTATAAAAAATCATAGTTTTGCGTCTGTACTGTGCTCCAAAGCTTTACTTACAGTTTTTTTTTAAAACATTCTTCGTTGATCTGTCTCTAGCCCGACCCTGTGGCCGAGTGATTAGCACATCGCGCTGCGACGCCAAGGGTCCCGGGTTCGAATCCCGGTCGGGCTTGGTTGTTTATGAATGTCCATTCATCAATTTCATCATTTAATCACTCATCCCCATCTTCGCAAATTAGCCAAGAGGCACAAAACGCGAAGTAAAATAAACTAAGTCAATCAATCAATCAATCAATGTTGATCTGTCTCTATGTTGACAATGGCATTTGTACAAAAAAAATCCCTGATATTTAACCGTACAGTTTGCAACACTACGATAGCTACAGCAGCAGACCTTACTGATGGTACTGCGGCTATATTTCAGCCCTTGCCGATTGGGGAGTAAAGGTATCGTGTATAGAAACTGGCCTGTTATTGGATGGTTCAAGGTCACCTAGTCCCGTTTACAAATCCTGTTTCCCCTGGGCGAAATACACAAACTTTCGTCAAATCGCCACAAGATGGTGCTAAGGGTTACGATCACAAAAACAAACTGAATGGGAAGACTACAATTTTATTTCTTTGAGATTGTAGAACATTATAGTTGAAAAAAATAAAGTAGAAATAAAGTATTTTGGAACTGAAATGTTATGGGCCAGCACCGCTGGCCTTGCAGTACAGGAATGAACGTGCATGAGTAGATTAAACAGTTTATCTATTTTCTACAGTTCGCGAAACTTCATAACGATTCTTAATATTTTTGAATTTATCATATTCCGCCGAATGTTACTTTTGAAAAGTAGTTTCAGTTACTTGGTTCAGAAGTAGCTGAATAACAGTTAAATGGTTGATTGAATTGGTTTATTTTACTTCACTTTTCTGCCACTTTTGGCTAATCGCGAAGATGAGGATGATTGATGACACAATGAAATAGTTGAAGGTATAGCCTTTACACAAAGAACATTCATGCCCAGGCTAAGGTTCGAATCCTAAGCGTCGTAGCGCGCTGTGCTAACCACTCCGCTACGGAGCTCGGCGAATTACAATTAAATTTACTCATTTTAAAAAGTAACTCAGTTACAGTTACTAGTACTTGAAAAGTAACCGTAAGATACTTTTACAGTTACTTTCTGTTTGAAATTTTGTTGCAGGCAAGACAACACACAGTGATCATTAATTGTAACAAAATAAATATATGAAGACTTACGGAATATGTCCCCATGTATTTATATAATTTCAATAAACAAATTATGGAAGAAGGGGTCATTGCTTGAATGATTTGTTTCCTTTCTTTCTTTCGAAAAATCGTTCGATGGCCGGCCACGCTATTTTGCATGTGGTGGCAGTTCCACGTACACCTGTTTCTTTCTGGGGGTGAGAAGGCACCTGAACGTAAACCTTACATCCACGCAGTACGCCCGGGTAATGCATTGTTGCAGGCCAACGAGGTTCTGGCGTCTGGATCTACGGCCAGTATAATCCTCTGTAGTGTTGTCTTGTGTTTTGTAGTGCTGAGTGCCTTTACAGCCTCAGCTTTGAACTCGGGAAAGGAGCTTTTAGTCCCCTGAGACAGGTAGTGATTTTAGTTACGGTAAGGGACTGGACTCGTATAATGTGACGGGTGCAAAACAACCCAAATGTTGATGCACCCACAACTTTTATTTCAATCAATCAAAACCTGTTTCTTTCTCGTCCATTCCAAGCTCAATATCAGTTCCCTCGACAATGACTTCTACCTAACTCGACTACTGCGATTTTCACACCTTTGTTTCTGTAACCCCTATTCAAGGGTAGTTCAAAACAGGCATTATTTTTCTGAAACTTGACTTCGTTTAAAAAATGGCGGCTATTTTTGTTTCATGACTTGCGACATTTCTGGCCTTTGCAGACATTTGTGAACTTAGCTAAGAAAAATAGTAGAAAGCTGGGATAAAGAACATTGTTTTTTGACTTTCTAGTTTTGCATCCTTCACAGCTAATTCTGATGTCCTGCAAGAAATTGCCTGTCATTCATCAGTTTGCTGCCATGAAAGTCTGAAGCAAACAGTTTTAGGCGAGTGTTCTCTTGGTAAATCTAAGTATATTGTTTTATAGAAGTTTAATAATTAATTTTAATCAGATGTGTGTATATTTTAAAGTGTACAAGCGTTATTAGTGCAGAGCATGCAATTAGTAGAAGTGAAGTAGCTACCATGATAACTGTTAATAATAATAATAATTAATGATAATGTTGGCAGTGCCAAAACCAAAGGATACGCTAGGGGCCCAAATTATATAATCCCTTCAGGCACACAGGTGTAGGTGTGTCGCTTACTGTCCAAGCTGCATAACATCAACATTTCGAATGATTACGTAAGTCTAATGGTGGGGCAAAGAATTTCATTTGGGGGTTCGAGTAATGACTGTAACAGAGAGCTGCGTACGCCTACGTGTATAGCAAGAATCATGCACATAGCATGCAGTATCATACAATAACAATATAGCTGAAGGAAGACGCCTTAAGCTACTGTCATTAGAGTATCTGAGCGTGTGTTTATGTGTGTAAATGTAATCTCCACATTATTAACATGTCTCCATTTCTACATTAAATAGCTTTCAACCCACCTCCCTTTTACACATATTTCTCATTACTTTTCATTACCTAATCTACAATAAAAATATTTTAAAATATACAGATTTGGTGAAGGCAACTAAAGGAAATCCAGGAATATAAATATCAATAGTCAATTTATCCAACATTTCTTGTGGTTTTACTCAACTTCGTCATAAACTTAAAGTTAAAAACATATTTCTCTCGTTGCCTTAAATGGTATAAAAATCAAAAGTAACATAATTAAAAATACGATTGCAGTATGGACTCAACTAAATGTTTCAGAGATGACCTTGAACATTGTGTAATTTAAACTTTCTTTCAGTTTGCATAAAATTTCGTGCTATTGAGTTGAAAATTTACACAAATATTTTTCGAGTCTCCTGAAACATTACAAAAAAAAATGTTATATCAGGACTGTAGTCTAAGTTCTAGGGTATACCCCATATACCCTCTGGTTGACCTTACTGATTAGCGTATACCTTTAGCTTTTTCCCAAGTGTTTCATTTTTAGTGTAATTAGCAGTATTATTAAAGTTGTTAAGAGTATATAAGAAGATATACACAATAGAAATATCAACAAGAAAGTAAAATTAAAAAACAACATGCTGTTCTGTAGCGTATGAAATACTACTATAGCCTCTACGATTAATTGCAATATTTCAAATACGCGCTTCATATTATTTTATTTTAAAAGTGCCTTCTACATTGTAATATGCTATACAATTATACATTCTATAACAATTATGGGTACATTTTCATCATCAGTATTTTGTCATCATTTTTTGTAGAAGTTTATTGATTTTATCTGTATATTGGAAACATAATCCAAAGTTAATACAAACATAGTCTTAACGTTTCACCAAAGTTAGCGCATACCATGTGAAAATTTTTTGTCTACAGCATTGGTTACAATCGTTAAGTGTGGTGTCAATTAATTTCAACTTAAATGTCATAAACAACTCTTAAAAGTTGGCGATTTAAAGATATGCACTATTCTTTGTATTCTTAAACTGTACAAGAATCTAAGATTGCTTCATTCTAAAATATCGTCGTAGCATTTTACATAAAGTACCTATTGCGTAGTACATAATCTTGAACGCAAATGTTTCACTCATGATTCTAAACTTCTATGTAAATAATTCGACCTTTATTTCCTGTTTGTTTTTGTACTTTGCTTGAAACCACTTCATTCTGAATAATTTTTCGGACTTTTAGAGGGATATAAAAGCTGATGGATACTGAAAGTGAAGGTACGAATATAGTTCACCTTAAAGAGATACTAGTTGATTTCTCTGTGAATTGATATTATATACCCGAATATTTAATTGTCCTGACATCTAATTAGCAGTTTCAATTTTTTTTCATTTTTTCAAATCCTCTTAAAAAATGGGAAAGTGGTCGTTACAATTACACTAGATTTCTAGTGTAATTTTAATATATGTATTTTTTTTATTTCAATCATGATCCAACCAGAGTGCACCATGACATTTCCGTTTGATATTCTGATTTTTTAAATATATTTTACAAGTTCAAGTTATAAGTTGAAAACCTTATATATAATCAGTACCAGATTTGCAGTTTACATCTACAAAACATTCAGCAATATTTGTGTTATGATGTTCAGTCGTTACTTTGCAACCCGAAATTTTTCCGTCTTTTTGGGCTGTTTTTGTTGTGTATAAAAATTTTGACTGTTAGTGTAATAGTAATACACTATTTGATATGGATAACATGGCCGAAAAAAATTATAAGGTTCTGATGTTGTCGCAATCTAACGCACAGAAAACTAAGTTTCCTTTCTGTCTTTAAATTGGACAATTTCTCTCTTTTGTATTTTTGAGTAGTACAAAAATTTAATCGTACAAAAATGTGGGGTTACCAAGTAACTGAATCCTACATAAGGTGCTTTGGGGCTCACCCAGCCTCTAATCAATAGATACCTGGGTCATAAAAGCGATCGAAGCGTGGTGCTGATCACATCACCTCCACTATGGCCGATATCGAGATTGTGTAGAGCAGGGTTTCCTTTCGTTTCACGGCGCCCTTAGTATTTAAAGATTTTTCCGCGGCATCCAGTTAAGATTGTAGGCATATCTAACACTTGCAATGCTCAGTTAGTGTGGTTAGGTCCCTTTCCTTAAGTTAAATAATAACCACATGTTTCAAATTCAGATACATTTTATGTAAAGAATTCTAAAACATGTGTAGACTGACAAGTAAGTGTCATTTCGCTGAAAGTATTAGAACATTTGGCGCCGCCCCTGTAAGCCAGCCACGGAGCCCCAGGTCGCCGCGGCGCACACTTTGGGTACCACTAGTGTAGAGTCCTACCTCCACATTCCCATATGCTGGCTGCTTCATAACTTGGTGCAGGTTTATTTATGATGATGATGATCATGATGTGTATTTATCTCTACGCTATTGACACCTGAATCGAAATATCTTAAATTCCCTAAAGATAAGTTGTTTTCTAATGCCAAGGAATGGTCGCTACTTTGTGTAGTTTTTTCCTTATCGAAGTTGTATCTAGCTACAGCACCATTATTTTTTATACTTGTTATTGATCTGTATCTTTGTGTCTGTTCTGTCATCTATTTCATTAAGTGCGTTATGCAATTTGGCGTTGCTTTTCTACCACTTGGGGCTAATTGCGGCGGTGAGGATGACTGAGATATGATGAAATTGATGAACGGACACTCCAAAAGGACAACCATTGCCAGGTCGGGATTCGAACTCGGAACCCCTGGTATCGTAGCTCCCTGTGATAACCATTAACTCAAGGTGACATAAATATTATTATTGTGGCATTGTTATTGTTTTTCTAATATTAAGTGCATTTCTCGGCAATTTTTTATCTTCGCGGCTCTATTCTATAGAACGCAATTTATGAGACACCCTGTACGTTATATTTTTTTAAAAAATCCTGGTTCTCGATCACATCAGCACCATGTGAATTTGTCAGTAGTCCATTCGGGAACCGGCCAATGGCAGTCCTTAATCCTTTCCCGCCTAAGGACGATTCTACAAAATAATTAATTTCCACAAATTGCGGTGTCGTGTGCTTTTCGCCCGCACCCCGCGTCCACCCCCCTCCCACACATACACGATAGGGTTTCGGTGCTTGTTTTTGCGCCCAGCCAGCATTTCGCTGCGATTTTTCCCCAAAATACCAAATAAAAAGTACCTCCAACAAATGAACTCCGCTTATTATTCGTCGCACAATATGCTCATCAGAAACGCTTGATGTTGGTGACGTCATTGGGGTTGCCATGGCAAGGATTATCCTGATGCTGTGTCATGAAAAGAGACTGGGATGTTTTTTTTTCTCTTTCCTTTTTGGCCAGCGCTTGTTCTACTCGTTACCCAACTGGTATTGGCTTCGAGTCGCGCATGCGCCAAGCATTCGTTGCAACGAGAGTATGCGTTTTTTTGTTATCTTTTAAAATATAATCCTCCCCATCCCGTCTCTTGACGTTTATTGACCAGCAAAATAGTTGGAAATAATCAATTAATAGTGTACGTTGCTATCATCAGAATTTCATGGAAAATAATTACGTGTATTCGTTATAGCCTGTATGAAAATAAAAGAGATGCACGTATAATTTCCTAATTTTTGCAGTTTTGCAAAATATGCTATAACCCCTTTGGGTTACAAAATTTTCTTGCGAAATTCCTTTCACACACACACACACACACACACACAAAGAGTGATTCTGTGAATAATACCTTGAATTTTTGTGTTTCAAAATTTTGTGTAATGATTTCGAGTTAATATGATTTTCTCATTAAACAAACACATGTAAAAAGGCAAATTTCCTTACTCTACAAGTTTCAAAATGAATACCTTTACATAAGAAAAGAAACAGACAGAAAGATTGAAAACTTCAGACGCATATTTTGAAGTGTTTTTGAGAAGGTACTATGTAATATAATAATATAATATGTAGAGGATCAAAAAGCACTGACGAAAGAACGAAACGTAATTGTAAAATAGAGAATATTAAAAAATACTACTATTTGTCGTGTTTGAAAATATATTTTAGGTATGAACAAAAATCATTCTGATTCTGAATTTATTTGTGATCTATCAAAAGCATTTGATTGTGTAAGTCATGTAATATTTGCTAGAAAAACACAAATATTATGGAATCTCTGGAATATCAAATAATATCATTAATTTTGTGTAAGGAGTGACCATTTCCGAAGACACCCAAATGCTGACCTCCCTTCCACTGGACTGCATTTTGTAGACTATCGAGGCTCTGGCGTCTTCGTGGGGCACGTGCTGTGTCGTCCCTGTTGTCCTTTCATCCATATCATCCTATCACCGTTCATCCTCATCTTCGCGATTACCCAAAAGTGGCAGAAAAGGGAAGTAAAATAAACCATATTAATCAATCAGTATTGGGCTATTGTTTTCATAATCTAACTGAATAATCTAATCGTCTACGTATATGTTATGTGCGCAGTCCACATGTTATGATTTAAAGAGCTCGGGAGTTAAACATGGCAACTTACTTTTTGGTCATTATTGAGTTACAAAGTAAATGGAGCCATCCTTCAATTTTCGCTTGTAATTGCCATGTCATTCAATATGCATTGGACTCCTTGAATTGTTAAACACAGCACGAAAACAGTTTATCTTCAGTATAGCTTCTAGTAACAGTTTTTTCTTAATAAAGTCAGTAGTGACCAAAATGTGACTTACCATGTTTTCTTCCCTTCACTTGTAATTTGTAATGTAGAAGGACCGAGGCCCCTCAGTGGCATATAAGTTGTCGCAAATTAGCTTAGCTAACGAGGCACAGGCGATCGAAATCTCTGTGTTCGTATTCAGAAAAGTATGGCTTTTTTTTCCCTTTCCCCTTTCCCCCTTTCCAAGTGCCTTCACCAGTTGATTTTCACCCATATTTTTCTTCAAATTTATTTTCGGTTCCAGTTTTAACAATGGAGAAAGTTTATGCTTCAAACTTATCCCGTGCTCTGTAAACTTTCTTTCAAATTACTTCTGCCCTAATTCATCTTGCGCTTCCAAATGTTGATGCACCATTTTTTTCGTTGTCCCGTGCACCTATGCTAATTGATTCCTACTGTTGCTGTTGTAGGTATGCATCGTGCTGTTGAAAACCGGTTCTTCGCTCTATTCAAAAGAAGTCTCGCACGCGCTCCTGTTCCCTAGTAGCGAAATCCGGTTTTCATGACTCTCAACAAACTCTTTTAACCCTATTGACCTTCAGCCTTCATCTCCTTTTCCACAAGCATCCAGTTATTGTTTTTTAAACGCGATGACTTTGCAAAGGAAATGATCAAATGAAGCACTTCCCGTCAGTTTTGCACCAAATAAATACAACATGATTGGAGTCTCAGTTCTGTCAACTTATTGAGAAAGTACAAGTGAGCTCACAGTCCGTACTGGTTTCTTCTGCCACTGCATATAACTTCCCTACGTTTTCACCCTTAGAGTGGCCTAAATTGACTTTATAAGCTTTTCTTCTGTCTCCTAAACATGCTGCATGCAATACTAATTAGGGTGCGTTAAGATTTAATGCATATATTACAATTGGGGCAGATGGATGAGTGATATAGGCACATCGTTAAAATTACTGACAACTTTACGAATCGGATACATCTATAAATAGTTGGGCCAATTCATGAGTTCCGGGTGTGATAATCACGCTTCAATATATTTTGTGAACAAAGACATTGAGCTCATCCATATCATAATTATAGTATTCAGAATGATGACATTGTTACTGTCCTCAAGAGTGAGCTCTGTGAATGACGTTGTTTTGGAGCGATTCAAGAATAACGGGAGTTTCGGGTGTGACTCGCACGGCGGTAAAAGCTTACAAAGCTACCACCATACAACTTGAAAACTCTGTGAATTTTTACAACTTTTTTATCAATCATATTTTTTTGAGGGAAATGTAGATTGTGACCTTCCATCTCATGTCTTTTTTTCCAGCGAAAACATTTTTATATTTACTGTTATTAATTTTTTAGAAAGTTCCGGGTGTGACCTATGTGAACACCTCATTAATAAACCCCATTTAATACCATATTACTCACCTAATGCTTTAATTGAACAATATCAAAGGGGAAAAGAACCTCCTCAACTCATAAATTTTAAGAATAACCAAATGTATTTGTGAAAATTACAAATTTATTGAGCATTGCTTATACACTCAAGTCTTAATGTAAAAAAGACAACCTTTATCACATTTTGCACTTCTCTTTGTTAATATGCATTCTTTAAGCCATTCAAGAACATGTAAATATCAAATTAGTAACTATTTAGTGTCCCACACTAAGCTAAAACTAAAGCATAAGTTTAATCCTGTTTAAATAGTATTTGGACTAATTTAATTTTTGAGTGGTATGGTCACTTTGTCATATATTGGCCCAGTTTTTAATTTAGTGCAAAATTCTGCCAATTTGTTAATATTTTTATGAATATAAACGTATAATTTTGTAAAGTGTCATCCAGTGTGTGAATTAACAGGGGTGGATGCCTGGGATTGCCCCCACAATTTTTTTATCCCTGAAAGAAGTATTTCTTTTTAATGCCTGCCAGGAGTGATTTTATCCCCCCCACAGAAAATGGAATTTAAGGCATAACTATGGAACAAACATCACTTAAAAATCATCCGGGAAAAGTTATTTAACCTTTAAAACAATTGTATCCTTGGTATATTGGTAAATTTTATGTTGATGCTTTATAAGTATCAGTTAAGTTCCATGCCGGAAAATCCTATAATATATGTTTATCGGTTGTTGACTATAATTGAAGAAAATTATTTAATTGGTGAACCTTGTGTGTTCCATCACTTCCTTCAGATTAAAATATTCTCCCATTTGCTTTATTTTAAGGCATTCTTAAATGTTATTCTTGTGCAATAAACAATTGTGGGTTAATTAAGGTGATATGAATAGAATTTTTGCGAAATAAATATATTGACGAATCCATGGTTTTTTTCTACAATTTGAAATCGTACCTCTGACTACCTGAAGCAAACCCCTATTCCACGATCCAGGAACAGCAGACCAAATTTTACATATATGCTGTACACAGAAGAATGTTAGAAATTGTACATATGCTTATCTTGAATGAGAAGAGAAAATTTAGATAAATATTTCAGAGAGAAGTAAATGCGTCAACTGAAACAAAAAATGCATGTAGCCCAGACCAAATGATTAAGTGCATCATCGAGAAATATGCAGGGAATTCATAAAAACACATCAATTGTTATATTAAAGTACATGTCGAATAGAAAGAAATACTATATTGCATCATATGTTACCTTTACAAATAATATACGAAAATGTATCAAACTGTAAACATATTTTTTGGCAAAGGCCGAAAAACACACTTTAGTGCACAAGTTGATGCTTTTCTTGTATGTTGAATATGATATAAACTGATGAAACTCATCTACCTTGATCTTATTAAGTGAGTGTTTTTTTTTTTTATCTTCTAGATATGTATAAGAAATGCCTGATCAAATGCTTATCATCGTAGACTGAAACATTACTGACAGAAATACACCATTTATTTTGATATTGGCGCGTAAAGTGGGACAAGAGGGCTAAATCGGCCCGGCCCATTTGTGGCAAAATAAAATAAAATGAAAGTGTGTGCATAATCAGGGGTAGAAAAATAATAAAACTAATTCAGACGGCAGCTTTTTTAGGGTGGGGCAAATATGTTCTAAGAAAGGCATGAATCCAACTAACATAAAGTTACACATTCTCAAATATGATCTTAAAACATTTAATTTATTAATTAATGCAAGATTGGATTAAAAGTAATTAAGTCTTGCGCCAGAGTTGCATTCCCAAAGAAGTCTCAGCCGATAACAGCATGAATAACTATGCTATATATTCTAACGTATGGCTGACTCTATCATGTCGCAGCAGATTTTAAAATTCGTTTAACAACAGTGAAAATATTTATATTGGCATGTTTATTATTCGGATTTAATGATACATTAAACATTAATATAATAACATTAAAAAATACATACTGTACTCGTTAATTTAAAACAATTCAATGGAAAATTCCATAAGCGAACTGAATTTGAAAATTCAGGCGCCAGGTGAAAATTTTCAGGCGCCCTGGCGACTGGACACCGTGTAATTTTTATACCCCTGTGCATAATAATGAATATAGTGAGAGCCTTCCTTGATTGGATTATATAACAACAATGTTAATGTAAGGAAAATATTTTTATTTGAGGATATGGCCCATCCAAATTTTTGACAGTCATCCAGTGGTCCACCCATTCCCGAAGTCTGGCTCCGTCACCGTCTACAAGTCAGTCACAATATCATAGTATATAGAATACATAACTGGCGGTATAAAAGTGGTAGAAATTAAACTAGTAAATAACGTTGGATATTCCTTCTCATTATCAACTCACTATTCTTCAGTCCTTTTCCAAACGCGTTGAAAATATGGAAACATACAAAATTGACTTTTCTCTCAAAATTTAATCTCCTCGGTGTGGTGTTAAAGTGATTATTTTGACTAGTTCTTAGAAATGTGAACTAAAATTGTAACATGAAATTAATTATGGGGAATCAACAATAACATTATTTTTTTAATACTTTAAGAGTTACTGTTAAAGAACACGTTTAAATTGCTACGTGATTTTGTAAAATACTTATTATGTTATGCAGCAGTAACTTCAATTAATTCTTGTCAACAATAAATCCAACAAACAAAAAACAAACAGAAAACAAAACAAAAACAAAAAGCCACGCACCCGGTGGAAGTGCATTGTGGTTCGGATCTGACTGCATGTCTAGTGCCAATTATCTTTTCTGTGCATAATGTAGACTTAAAGCAAAACTGGAAAAACAAATAGTCATACGTGCAATAATCACAAATAAGGTTTTGGTGCTAATCAAGCGGGACAAGCGGGGCGTTTGGGTCCCCCACGAGTACGGCGTCCCGGGCAACCACGGCCCCTTAAAGCGCCCCTGAGAACCAAGAACACTCTTTTTCCAAGAAATTTTTATCGCTACTGGATTGATATGGACGAAATACTTTGTAAGTCGATTACATTTGATAGGTTACTTAAGCCATGTCAAAATTATTTTGTTCATATTTCAACCATTTGTTCATTAGGTAACAGTTGTTATGAAGTTGAAAAAGTAACTCACCAAAGGATCCATGTTTTCCACCTATTTTCAATGCAGAAAGAAATTAGGTGCATAGCCAAGGAATCATTCCCAACAAGACGTTATTATGTATTTGCTTGCATTATGCATCAGCGTTTTAGTCTCTATACATGATTTTGTACCACTTTGACTACAGCTTACTCATCCTGTTGGCTGAAGTGTTGACTAAATAAAAAAAATGTCTTTCAAGTGTTCTCATAATCTCTTTTGCTTTCGAGGAAGAAAGTTAAGGAAGTGGAAAGACAAGCTAAGCATATTTTCATTTAACAGGTATTCAACATCAAGATATTTGCTTGCTACGATTTTCAAAATGTTACTCAGTAAACTAAAAAAAACATCAAATGACAGTAAAGCGTGTAAAGCGTGTACGGCGGCGGCTGGTAGCTCTGAATTAGTTGAAGGGCTGGTAGGAAAAAATGGGGAAATAGAAGAAAATAGATCAATAGTTGCGCATACTCATTAGAAAATGGGGGTTATTTTTCTTTTGCCTTCACCTAATTCAGAGCCACCAGCCTCCGCTTGTGTATATTTATAGCGTCGATAATAATGACAAGAAAATATACGTGGAGTGAAAACTCGAATATACATATTTATTGAAGCATTCGTATTTTTCTTAAATATAACTTATTTGGGTAGGTAGAGAAAATTTTAATGTCGGGGCATTCCATGTCAAAGTACCTCTGAATCTCTGAATCTCAATTTTTAAAATTAAATTCAGTGCTGCAACTTTATCATATCTTGTGAGTGAACAATCTAGACTTGTCGTTTGGATAAGAATTCAAGTATTACACATAATTAAGTTTGAAGATAGAAGAAGATATCTTAGATATTGTTCGTTTATTTTAACTTCTTGATTTACTTTTATGTTCTATTGTGTCCCACCCGTTACACTAAAAACAATTCATTTCACCTTTTATTCTTCATCATTTGGAACTTCCCAGAAATTAAAATTAATTTCTTATTAAGTAAAGAGGCTGTGTTTTATCATTCCCACCCGTGACACAAAATTGTTCACTTGTAGCTAGCTTTAAATTTGGAAAAGTATTTTAAGGGTTGTTATGTTTAATTAACAGTGTTTCGTCTCGTAATTCATTGCACAGAAATTGTAAGAAAAATGTTGCTTATCTATTAGAATAGTTACTTTAATATAAAAAAAGTGTAGTCTGTGTGCCCCACCCGTGACAATGGAATGCCCCATCGCAAAGTAATTAGAATCTACGTTCTTTCTTTACAGTTTTTACAACAATATACCACCATGAGCTTTCGTTATTGCAGTGGCACCAAAACCTGCACGAAGACATGGTAAGTACTAAAAATATTTACTTTAACTCATTTTGTAGCTTCGAATACTACACTTGCTAATCAACATTGTACGAATTAATGTGGGGGATGATGCTTGGAATTTCCCTACCCTTACAAGTTTTCCTGGTAACAAAGGTGACTTTTGAATTATACTTTTTATGCTCCTCATAACAATGTGATAGTCACACACATTTGTAACACAAATATTTCCATTAGGATTTCAAATGTAAACGTGATCACGAAGCAATTATCGTTTTGTGAATTCAAACGTCATTAGTGATGTAATTGCTGACAACATATTTGGCTATTGTGAAACTGGTAGTATGTTGCTGAGCAGACTATCAATATTAAGGAGTTTTTATTGTTGGCTAAAGAAGAGTAATATCTTAACAAACTTATACCAATACATTCAATGGACGAGAAAGTATAATTCAAAATTACGTGGGTGCTAATTTGACAATAGGTTCAATAAATTTTGTATATAATTAGAAAAATTAAAATTTTAATATGTGCCTGAAAAATGAAAATTCTGTGGAATCAATGGTGGAAGAATTCATACTTGGTAAACATATTTTCATGATAATATGAATTATTTCTTCTGAATTGTCATATTATTCTAATGCTACTATCTCTCCCCCAAAAGAAATAACTAGAATAGAAATATGTTTCTCTTAGTGTTCCTGTATACAACATTGAAAATATATTTTAAAACAATACAAGGTACAGTATACAATCAAACTATGTAATATAAAATTTAAACCATAAGTTAATATTTACAATACTTTCAATATCACACATAGATACAGAAATATAGCTTTGATGACCTAAATTCACTGAATAATTCACAATACAAATTTTTAATTAAACACTTTACGATTATGATATTGATTCAACTTACTGATTATGGACAAATAATGTCTACCAGAAATTATAGTGACACTGGATATATAGTGCATTGCATACACGCATTTTCTAATGTATCCAGTAATGGACGATAGCCCCCTGCCCTCCACCCGCAAATAAAAAGCTAAAAAATTATTTCATACACTGCTAAGAAAACATGATGAAGTTAGTTGCCTCATGATTCTGGCAAGGACATATCTTCCTTTTTTTAGTGCATTTACATCATGGAATCATGCAGAATTTCTTGTTTCCAAAAAAAACAATATAAACTGCGGGTAAATTTTCTGATTAATCTTGAAAAACTAATACAGTCGACTGCAACAGATAAACTAATTCAATACCGTATTTCACCGCATAATCGTCGCACCCTGTTTTTTTCAATCTCAAAATTGGTTTATAATCTTTCTTTCCGTAATCGTCACTTCGGCATGTCAGATAAACGAAACCAATGATAGCGGCGCAGAATATTCGGACGCAGAAGAATAAATTTTGTAAGTGCGTACTTCGCAAAACTACAGTAATTTTTGTCAAGTGTAATATTTCGACTATAATAAACAATTCAATAACAATTAATATGTTAACTTTGTTCTCAGACCTGAAAAATTTTCGCTAAACTGTCACGAAGAAATTATGTGCGTAGTTTGGACTATTTTAACGTGTATTCACGAGTATTCCGTGTATCCTAATTTTGCACCAAACACAGTTTTCCTAGTAATAAATTATTTTTAAGTACCGGGAACATCTACACATTTTTTTAAAAAAACTAAGCTTTACATAATAATCTTACCCGATGGCATAAAATCTGCTATGATTATGCTGTGAAATACGGTTCTTCGAATATGGAGAACATTTTAAGTCATAATTATCACATTAGTTTGGCGATCATTTACAATGGCATTAGAAGATATTTCAAACAAAGTTATAGTAAATACTCTTAAAGTTTTCAGTATGTTATATATACTGTTTTATTTTCTACTTAATATTGATGAATTTGGAAATAAATGACTAAAGATAGGCAATGATGTTTTCAACTTCTAGTATTAAAATATACAAGGGAAGCATGAAAAAATGTTGGATTTTTGTAGTTGAAATTTTCAAAATTGCAGCTTAAAAACTTGTAAGTGTAACAGTATCTAAAATTACATTTGTCCGAAATTTCCCCCTTTCAACTAAAGCATTTTAGACAGAAGTCCTCCCAAGAAATGATAACCGAACAACATAACATCTGGAATGTAACAAATTTCACAAATGCGTAAAATTTTAAATCCGTGTAGGCGTTATGATATGGTGATATCCCAACAGATTCGAAAAACATTTTTTTTTCCACGGATCAACGGTATGGTTGCATTGTATGAACATAATTTCAGAAACGAAGTACGCGATATTCACGGACGTTCTCAGGGAGTGTCAAGAAGTACCACGTGATCCACTTTGGATAAAGGAAAAGTTAAACCACAAACACGTCTATTTAAATATTACAGTTTTCTTATTTTCTAGTATTTTGCTTTTGTTCTTACCATTTTTGTTCCCCTTCATGCTTTTCATATTACAGTACCACATGCAATTTAATAATATTCATTAGGGCCTTCCCGATGGCGCAGTGGTAGCGTCGTCGCCTTGTAATCAAGGGGTCCCGGGTTCGATACCCGGTGGAGGCACAAGTGGTTCGGATCCCACTTTAAACTGTAGGTCCAGTCCCGATTAGCCTAACTGTGCATAAAGTGGACTTAAAACAACATATCAATCAATAATATTCATTACTTGAGTACGGAAAGTGCGCTTGAATTTTTTATCAGATTTTTGCAGCCTCAGTTCAGGAAGGCAGCAGAAGAGGTTCCTTAGAATCGCAACCTTGTTTATGGCAACTGCGTCAACACAATATATCGATTCACAAAATTAGATGTTAGAATGAACAAAAATGTTGACATGAACACATAATAGTTTAACATTGGCAGTGTTGAAAAATGTAGCGCATCACACATTTTTACCTCAAATTTGCTTACCACTCAAAAGGCAAACTAGTAGGGCTATATTTTTATGGTACATTACGGGTACAATGACAGAAGTTTACACCTTGTAATGAATCCTTCTCCATGCGGTTTTGAAAATTATTCCACTTTACTAACTAGCTGAATAAGTCAAATCGCTTTCGTCTCAATATTCAAAACACGAAACAAATTTAGTCTTTACTTCAGGCTTATCACTAGAAACCACATGTTAGGCATTAAAAAAGTTCAAAATAGACACGCAAAAAGGCCCACAAAACTAGAAAATAGGCACTTCTGAGTAGAAATGTGGATTTACACTTCATATAGTGAAACCAAATCGAAAGACATTCTGATTAGAACACTATCACTGTTACATAATAACTCTTGGAAGTCATTAAGATATAGTCATTGATGGCACATGTCAACAAGATTCTTCAAATTTTGAATAAAAATGATTAACAGTTTAAGAAAGGGATGTTGATGGCGTCGCTTGTTTAACCTTAAGTAGAAGGCTGACAGTGTACAATAGACGATATGAATTTGGAAAGAAAGACATACTTCCAGAAATAAATTTTGGATTGCTGGAAATGCAACGAAAATATTAAGCGGATTTTTTTATGATACGGAGTGAAAGTAATTAAAAAATAGGAGCTACTGTATATTTGAATTATTTTAATGCAATGAGAAGTTCATTTCGAAAATTTGGTAAATACACGAAAATAGGCAAAAATAGGTAAAATATACTTTTGTGTACGAAACCCT
The DNA here is from genome assembly GCF_977018435.1 of Lepisma saccharinum. NCBI lineage: Eukaryota > Metazoa > Arthropoda > Insecta > Zygentoma > Lepismatidae > Lepisma > Lepisma saccharinum. Next base: position 40,416,338 of record NC_139242.1, on the reverse strand, counting down.
GATACCCTGACCTGAACTTATATTAATTCTTTTTTATGACAAATGTAACAATAAAGAATAGGCATTTTGCCTAACATTCTGTCTCTGCTTATCACGTTTGCATTAACCTAACCTCTCTTTGGTCATAAAACAATCATAAATATTAGGAAATTACTGTTACAATAAATACATTTTCCCTAAATTACGTGTGTAAAAGAATACTAACAATAAACAGTAGAACATGTAATGCGCTCCTCGATTCTGATTGGTAGTTTCGTGCAATTCAGGATGGATTTCAAGTACGGTTTTTACTTACTTACTTTTTTTTACTTACTTTACTCAGGGCGGAATTAAGTACCGAGACTGAAAACTCTTGCTTTGTTGTTCCGAGTTTCATTTTCTCTTCTTCTCTTAATTCTTTTATAACTTTCCTCTTCCCTCTTTACTCTTTCATACCATTATTTCTTCTTTAATGTTCTATTGTTTCTCTCATTACTTCGTTTCTGTGTCGTATGACTTTTACAGGAATTAGTTATGAATCCAAATCTCGCGATTACCCTCGTAAACATGAAGTCGAGCGAATTTCACAATATTTACACTTTCAGGATGCATTCACGATTTTGATTCCAATTCCGAAAATTTCATGCCGGCTCCCTTTGGCTTCTTCTGCTAGATTGAACTGGTTTCATCCATTAAACCCATTAATTAATTTCGAAAATCCTTCATTGAATCCCAGAAGAATAAGTTGTCTTGTAACTTACCTAGAACATGGTCGTCTTGACATAGTCTCAAGGTCAAATAAAAGCGAAAATAAAACTATAAATTATGTTCAACATTCAAGGACACCCGCAGGAAGATTTCATATCTTACCCCTCAGACATAGAACTTGTATTTTACCTTTTTTTTATTATTATTATTTTTACATCATAAAATATAAATTTAATGACAATACCTTGGCGTTGTCAACAGATTCTAACCTGAGTATACTATTTAAATCGAAACTGGATTCGCCTTGCTTCCATTCCATAAACATTTCCCACTTTGGTGATGAACAATTCTTTATCATTTTTGTATTTTTTTTCACGTTGTATAGGGCCACTTAATCTGCTTTCCTTCATGGTACTTATGAACCAAGTTTTTACGAGTAAAAGAGTACTGTATAAAAAAAAGTAATTAAAAATTACGGCGCTTGAATTATCAAGGTTAGATGCCGCTGTGGGAAATGATTTCCGATTTTGCAGGATCTCGAGCAGTGGAGAAATTCCAAAGGATCATATTTGAAGGTGGTTAATTCTTTGTATTTTTTGTGCTAAAGGTGTCTAAAATTTGTTGAAATTAACAGTTTTTATTCCAGAAGTATAAAAGCAATCACTTGAGGTGGGGGAGGGAATAGTGTATAGAATTCGAGATTTTCACCGCGTCGGAAAATTTCGTAAGCTTTCCATCCAAAAATCTATCCTGAAATGGCAATTTTCTTCAATTCAGAACGACAGGATCATAAACGTTTGCCTTCCGAATCCCGCCCCAACCAAAAATTTTCGCCCCCATACTCCTAGTTACGGCAGTCAAGTAATGCCTGTGGTGAAAACGTTCAATCGTTATTTTGTTAGACATGGCAGTAATTTCTATAACTTATAGCCTGTAAATCACAGAAAAAAGTATTAATATAATAAAATATCACTGTTCGAATTACACTTTTCCCAGATATCTCATATGGGCAAACGCCCCCTGCCCCTCCCCTGAGGGTACCCATGCTAATAGTGATACCCATAAAAACGACATGAAAGCATAAACTGTATAGTTTCAGTATTGAACACGCTTATTACCTTAATATCCTTTTGAGTGCATCTAATTCATTAAATGTTCTGTATCTTGCAGAACTTTTTCCTCGTCGTAATTTTCGAAAAACGATTCTTGAACATTTTCCAACTTCATTTAATATTACGTATTTCCCCAAGTTTACCGAGCGTAGAGAATATTAAGGTAAACTATTGTTAAAGTATTTTTCCCTCGTCGAGCTCTCGATAAACGTATTTTCTATCCGGTGTGGATGATCCAGGGATACATTAATTACAAGGTGAAAGCATTATCAGTATGCCAGGCCACATTGAAGGCAGACTGTGTACTACTGCAGAAGGCGCATTTGGAATAGAGTGGCGAAATGTACCCTGAAAGTGTTTCTACTGAATAACTTATCCCTTTTAGTATATTGTCCTCAAGTGATCGAGTTTCAATCTCACCACTGAAGTTCCCGAGTTCGAGTTCCATCCTTGGCACGGTGTTCTTTGCGAGTATCCCTTCATCAATTTCATGTGATCATCACCCCTAATCATCACGATTAACTAAAAAGTGGTATAAAAGCGACGCGTAATATTCAAAATACAAAATACAAAGTCCGAACGAAGTATATGCATACTATACAATGCTCTTTTTACTAGCGATCGTAGCATCGAAATGAAGCCTCATTCGAAAAAAATACGTTATTTAGGGAAATATTCACCTTGCTGTCCTCTACAAACTATGAAGGTTTGCCAGTGTTGCACGACGATAGCCTAGACAGTTTTATTTTTTATTTTCTTGTGTAAAACAACCGAATAAGGCCGTTTGTTTGAGTTAGTTTGTTCACATTTAGGGCTCTTCTTTTTCTTTCTTTTCTTTTTTAAGTGATCATAACTTCCGAAACCAACACAAATCTAAAGTTGTATAATCCGACTATTGTTTTCTCCGACAATACATTCCACATTATTATGAGACTTGATTGATTTCTCTGAGAAAAGTTTCTGTGATACGTTCTGTGATACGTTTAGCACGAAAATACACTTCCTGGGAGTCTCATTTCCACGAAATTATTATTTTGACCCTTCTGAACGTATCCAATACGATTTAAATTGAATGATTCATCCATTGAAATGTTTAACCTTTAGTCGCTAATATTTAAACACGTTAAAATGAAAACATTTATGCTGCCATTTCTTGAAATTCTACGTAATTGAAATATTCTGGCCATTTATTCTATGCTTGTCTTTTGTTTCTCTTGTATAGCTGTTTTCCTAATAGTTAGGCAAACTCGTAATTTAGAACCAGGGTGTCGTAAATAAAACGTTTGGGACTCGAGTGCATGTCATAGTTTTGTCCATAGGCGGAGTTCTGGAGGGGCCAGGGGGGGGGCTTGGCCCCCCAAGAACACTAAAAAAAATAACACATGATTAAGTTCAGTTACTACATTTTTGTTATGAAGCCATACAGCAAATCTTGACTTTTGGCATGATGGCATGTGCGGTAATTGTGCCGGAATAGCGGGTCATAGACGATTTTATTGATGTGTACAGTTTGAAGAAAGAAAAATGACTTTGTGTTGAGTCAACAGTTACTGCTGAGGCATCAATAGAACTTTTCAATTTAATTTTTCTAAAATTTCCTGAAGCTTACTATTGTTCCGTAACTTTTTAAAAGTAATACGAGTATTGTATCAATAAAAAAATAATGAAATGCAAAATGCAATAATCGTACTGTTTTGCTTCTTATAAAACTGACAACCAATATTAATTAATATTTGTTTACTTATGCGAGGAAATTTAACATTTTCAAATCTAAAAGGCCTAAAACTCAGTGTTTTTAAGTTGTTGTTTTTTTAAATTTCCGGGGGAAGACCTCCGGACCCCTTATTAACTATTCATCATTTGGAACTTCCCAGAAATTAAAATTAATTTCTTATTAAGTAAAGAGGCTGTGTTTTATCATTCCCACCCGTGACACAAAATTGTTCACTTGTAGCTAGCTTTAAATTTGGAAAAGTATTTTAAGGGTTGTTATGTTTAATTAACAGTGTTTCGTCTCGTAATTCATTGCACAGAAAGTGTAAGAAAAATGTTGCTTATCTATTAGAATAGTTACTTTAATATAAAAAAAGTGTAGTTTGTGTGCCCCACCCGTGACAATGGAATGCCCCATCGCAAAGTAATTAGAATCTACATTCTTTCTTTACAGTTTTTACAACAATATACCACCATGAGCTTTCGTTATTGCAGTGGCACCAAAACCTGCACGAAGACATGGTAAGTACTAAAAATATTTACTTTAACTCATTTTGTAGCTTCGAATACTACACTTGCTAATCAACATTGTACGAATTAATGTGGGGGATGATGCTTGGAATTTCCCTACCCTTACAAGTTTCCCTGGTAACAAAGGAAACTTTTGAATTATACTTTTTATGCTACTCATAACAATGTGATAGTCACACACATTTGTAACACAAATATTTCCATTAGGATTTCAAATGTAAACGTGATCATGAAGCAATTATCGTTTTGTGAATTCAAACGTCATTAGTGATGTAATTGCTGACAACATATTTGGCTATTGTGAAACTGGTAGTATGTTGCTGAGCAGACTATCAATATTAAGGAGTTTTTTATTGTTGGCTAAAGAAGAGTAATATATTAACAAACTTATACCAATACATTCAATGGACGAGAAAGTATAATTCAAAATTACGTGGGTGCTAATTTGACAATAGGTTCAATAAATTTTGTATATAATTAGAAAAATTAAAATTTTAATATGTGCCTGAAAAACGAAAATTCTGTGGAATCAATGGTGGAAGAATTCATACTTGGTAAACATATTTTCATGATAATATGAATTATTTCTTCTGAATTGTCATATTATTCTAATGCTACTATCTCTCCCCCAAAAGAAATAACTAGAATAGAAATATGTTTCTCTTAGTGTTCCTGTATACAACACTGAAAATATATTTTAAAACAATACAAGGTACAGTATACAATCAAACTATGTAATATAAAATTTAAACCATAAGTTAATATTTACAATACTTTCAATATCACACATAGATACAGAAATATAGCTTTGATGACCTAAATTCACTGAATAATTCACAATACAAATTTTTAATTAAACACTTTACGATTATGATATTAATTCAACTTACTGATTATGGACAAATAATGTCTACCAGAAATTATAGTGACACTGGATATATAGTGCATTGCATACACGCATTTTCTAATGTATCCAGTAATGGACGATAGCCCCCTGCCCTCCACCCGCAAATAAAAAGCTAAAAAATTATTTCATACACTGCTAAGAAAACATGATGAAGTTAGTTGCCTCATGATTCTGGCAAGGACATATCTTCCTTTTTTTAGTGCATTTACATCATGGAATCATGCAGAATTTCTTGTTTCCAAAAAAAACAATATAAACTGCGGGTAAATTTTCTGATTAATCTTGAAAAACTAATACAGTCGACTGCAACATATAAACTAATTCAGTGCCGTATTTCGCCGCATAATCGTCGCACCCTGTTTTTTTCAATCTCAAAATTGGTTTATAATCTATCTTTCCGTAATCGTCACTTCGGCATGTCAGATAAACGAAACCAATGATAGCGGCGCAGAATATTCGGACGCAGAAGAATAAATTTTGTAAGTGCGTACTTCGCAAAACTACAGTAATTTTTGTCAAGTGTAATATTTCGACTATAATAAACAATTCAATAACAATTAATATGTTAACTTTGTTCTCAGACCTGAAAATTTTTCGCTAAACTGTCACGAAGAAATTATGTGCGTAGATTGGACTATTTTAACGTGTATTCACGAGTATTCCGTGTATCCTAATTTTACACCAAACACAGTTTTCCTAGTAATAAATTATTTTTAAGTACCGGGAACATCTACACATTTTTTTAAAAAACTAAGCTTTACATAATAATCTTACCCGATTTTTTTTCTAAAAAAAATTGGCATAAAATCTGCTATGATTATGCTGTGAAATACGGTTCTTTCGTTACGAATATGGAGAACATTTCAAGTCATATTTATCACATTAGTTTGGCGATCATTTACAATGGCATTAGAAGATATTTCAAACAAAGTTATAGTAATTACTCTTAATGTTTTCAGTATGTTATATATATTGTTTTATTTTCTACTTAATATTGATGAATTTGGAAATAAATGACTAAAGATAGGCAATGATGTTTTCAACTTATAGTATTAAAATATACAAGGGAAGCATGAAAAAATGTTGGATTTTTGTAGTTGAAATTTTCAAAATTGCAGCTTAAAAACTTGTAAGTGTAATAGTATCTAAAATTACATTTGTCCGAAATTTCCCCCTTTCAACTAAAGCATTTTAGACAGAAGTCCTCCCAAGAAATGATAACCGAACAACATAACATCTGGAATGTAACAAATTTCACAAATGCGTAAAATTTTAAATCCGTGTAGGCGTTATGATATGGTGATATCCCAACAGATTCGAAAAACATTTTTTTTCCCAATGATCAACGGTATGGTTGCATTGTATGAACATAATTTCAGAAACGAAGTACGCGATATTCACGGACGTTCTCAGGGAGTGTCAAGAAGTACTACGTGATCCACTTTGGATAAAGGAAAAGTTAAACCACAAACACGTCTATTTAAATATTACAGTTTTCTTATTTTCTAGTATTTTGCTTTTGTTCTTACCATTTTTGTTCCCCTTCATGCTTTTCATATTACAGTACCACATGCAATTTAATAATATTCATTACTTGAGTACGGAAAGTGCGCTTGAATTTTTTATCAGATTTTTGCAGCCTCAGTTCAGGAAGGCAGCAGAAGAGGTTCCTTAGAATCGCAACCTTGTTTATGGCAACTGCGTCAACACAATATATCGATTCACAAAATTAGATGTTAGAATGAACAAAAATGTTAACATGAACACATAATAGTTTAACATTGGCAGTGTTGAAAAATGTAGCGCATCACACATTTTTACCTCAAACTTGCTTACCACTCAAAAGGCAAACTAGTAGGGCTATATTTTTATGGTACATTACGGGTATAATGACAGAACTTTACACCTTGTAATGAATCCTTCTCCATGCGGTTTTGAAAATTATTCCACTTTACTAACTAGCTGAATAAGTCAAATCGCTTTCGTCTCAATATTCAAAACACGAAACAAATTTAGTCTTTACTTCAGGCTTATCACTAGAAACCACATGTTAGGCATTAAAAAAGTTCAAAATAGACACGCAAAAAGGCCCACAAAACTAGAAAATCGGCACTTCTGAGTAGAAATGTGGATTTACACTTCATATAGTGAAACCAAATCGAAAGACATTCTGATTAGAACACTATCACTGTTACATAATAACTCTTGGAAGTCATTAAGATATAGTCATTGATGGCACATGTCAACAAGATTCTTCAAATTTTGAATAAAAATGATTAGCAGTTTAAGAAAGGGATGTTGATGGCGTCGCTTGTTTAACCTTAAGTAGAAGGCTGACAGTGTACAATAGACGATATGAATTTGGAAAGAAAGACATACTTCCAGAAATAAATTTTGGATTGCTGGAAATGCAACGAAAATATTAAGCGGATTTTTTTATGATACGGAGTGAAAGTAATTAAAAAATAGGAGCTACTGTATATTTGAATTATTTTAATGCAATGAGAAGTTCATTTCGAAAATTTGGTAAATACACGAAAATAGGCAAAAATAGGTAAAATATACTTTTGTGTACGAAACCCTGATACCCTGACCTGAACTTATATTAATTCTTTTTTATGACAAATGTAACAATAAAGAATAGGCATTTTGCCTAACATTCTGTCTCTGCTTATCACGTTTGCATTAACCTAACCTCTCTTTGGTCATAAAACAATCATAAATATTAGGAAATTACTGTTACAATAAATACATTTTCCCTAAATTACGTGTGTAAAAGAATACTAACAATAAACAGTAGAACATGTAATGCGCTCCTCGATTCTGATTGGTAGTTTCGTGCAATTCAGGATGGATTTCAAGTACGGTTTTTACTTACTTACTTTTTTTTACTTACTTTACTCAGGGCGGAATTAAGTACCGAGACTGAAAACTCTTGCTTTGTTGTTCCGAGTTTCATTTTCTCTTCTTCTCTTAATTCTTTTATAACTTTCCTCTTCCCTCTTTACTCTTTCATACCATTATTTCTTCTTTAATGTTCTATTGTTTCTCTCATTACTTCGTTTCTGTGTCGTATGACTTTTACAGGAATTAGTTATGAATCCAAATCTCGCGATTACCCTCGTAAACATGAAGTCGAGCGAATTTCACAATATTTACACTTTCAGGATGCATTCACGATTTTGATTCCAATTCCGAAAATTTCATGCCGGCTCCCTTTGGCTTCTTCTGCTAGATTGAACTGGTTTCATCCATTAAACCCATTAATTAATTTCGAAAATCCTTCATTGAATCCCAGAAGAATAAGTTGTCTTGTAACTTACCTAGAACATGGTCGTCTTGACATAGTCTCAAGGTCAAATAAAAGCGAAAATAAAACTATAAATTATGTTCAACATTCAAGGACACCCGCAGGAATTTTTCTAAAGGGGGCCAGAGTAAGATTTTATATCTTACCCCTCAGACATAGAACTTGTATTTTACCTTTTTTTATTATTATTATTTTTACATCATAAAATATAAATTTAATGACAATACCTTGGCGTTGTCAACAGATTCTAACCTGAGTATACTATTTAAATCGAAACTGGATTCGCCTTGCTTCCATTCCATAAACATTTCCCACTTTGGTGATGAACAATTCTTTATCATTTTTGTATTTTTTTTCACGTTGTATAGGGCCACTTAATCTGCTTTCCTTCATGGTACTTATGAACCAAGTTTTTACGAGTAAAAGAGTACTGTATAAAAAAAAAGTAATTAAAAATTACGGCGCTTGAATTATCAAGGTTAGATGCCGCTGTGGGAAATGATTTCCGATTTTGCAGGATCTCGAGCAGTGGAGAAATTCCAAAGGATCATATTTCAAGGTGGTTAATTCTTTGTATTTTTTGTGCTAAAGGTGTCTAAAATTTGTTGAAATTAACAGTTTTTATTCCAGAAGTATAAAAGCAATCACTTGAGGTGGGGGAGGGAATAGTGTATAGAATTCGAGATTTTCACCGCGTCGGAAAATTTCGTAAGCTTTCCATCCAAAAATCTATCCTGAAATGGCAATTTTCTTCAATTCAGAACGACAGGATCATAAACGTTTGCCTTCCGAATCCCGCCCCAACCAAAAATTTTCGCCCCCATACTCCTAGTTACGGCAGTCAAGTAATGCCTGTGGTGAAAACGTTCTGTCGTTATTTTGTTAGACATGGCAGTAATTTCTATAACTTATAGCCTGTAAATCACAGAAAAAAGTATTAATATAATAAAATATCACTGTTCGAATTACACTTTTCCCAGATATCTCATATGGGCAAACGCCCCCTGCCCCTCCCCTGAGGGTGCCCATGCTAATAGTGATACCCATAAAAACGACATGAAAGCATAAACTGTATAGTTTCAGTATTGAACACGCTTATTACCTTAATATCCTTTTGAGTGCATCTAATTCATTAAATGTTCTGTATCTTGCAGAACTTTTTCCTCGTCGTAATTTTCGAAAAACGATTCTTGAACATTTTCCAACTTCATTTAATATTACGTATTTCCCCAAGTTTACCGAGCGTAGAGAATATAAAGGTAAACTATTTGTTAAAGTATTTTTCCCTCGTCGAGCTCTCGATAAACGAATTTTCTATCCGGTGTGGATGATCAGGGATACATTAATTACAAGGTGAAAGCATTATCAGTATGCCAGGCCACATTGAAGGCAGACTGTGTACTACTGCAGAAGGCGCATTTGGAATAGAGTGGCGAAATGTACCCTGAAAGTGTTTCTACTGAATAACTTATCCCTTTTAGTATATTGTCCTCAAGTGATCGAGTTTCAATCTCACCACTGAAGTTCCCGAGTTCGAGTTCCATCCTTGGCACGGTGTTCTTTGCGAGTATCCCTTCATCAATTTCATGTGATCATCACCCCTAATCATCACGATTAACTAAAAAGTGGTATAAAAGCGACGCGTAATATTCAAAATACAAAATACAAAGTCCGAACGAAGTATATGCATACTATACAATGCTCTTTTTACTAGCGATCGTAGCATCGAAATGAAGCCTCATTCGAAAAAAATACGTTATTTAGGGAAATATTCACCTTGTTGTCCTCTACAAACTATGAAGGTTTGCCAGTGTTGCACGACGATAGCCTAGACAGTTTTATTTTTTATTTTCTTGTGTAAAACAACCGAATAAGGCCGTTTGTTTGAGTTAGTTTGTTCACATTTAGGGCTCTTCTTTTTCTTTCTTTTCTTTTTTAAGTGATCATAACTTCGAAACCAACACAAATCTAAAGTTGAATAATCCGACTATTGTTTTCTCCGACAATACATTCCACATTATTATGAGACTTCATTGATTTCTCTCAGAAAAGTTTCTGTGATACGTTTAGCACGAAAATACACTTCTTGGGAGTCTCATTTCCACGAAATTATTATTTTGACCCTTCTGAACGTATCCAATACGATTTAAATTGAATGATTCATCCATTGAAATGTTTAACCTTTAGTCGCTAATATTTAAATACGTTAAAATGAAAACATTTATGCTGCCATCTCTTGAAATTCTACGTAATTGAAATATTCTGGCCATTTATTCTATGCTTGTCTTTTGTTTCTCTTGTATAGCTGTTTTCCTAATAGTTAGGCAAACTCGTAATTTAGAACCAGGGTGTCGTAAATAAAACGTTTGGGACTCGAGTGCATGTCATAGTTTTGCCCATAGGCGGAGTTCTGGAGGGGCCAGGGGGGGCCTGGCCCCCCAAGAACACTAAAAAAATAACACATGATTAAGTTCAGTTACTACATTTTTGTTATGAAGCCATACAGCAAATCTTGACTTTTGGCATGATGGCATGTACGGTAATTGTGCCGGAATAGCGGATCATAGACGATTTTATTGATGTGTACAGTTTGAAGAAAGAAAAATGACTTTGTGTTGAGTCAACAGTTACTGCTGAGGCATCAATAGAACTTTTCAATTTAATTTTTCTAAAATTTCTGAAGCTTACTATTGTTCCGTAACTTTTTAAAAGTAATACGAGTATTGTATCAATAAAAAAATAATGAAATGCAAAATGCAATAATCGTACTGTTTTGCTTCTTATAAAACTGACAGCCAATATACTAATTAATATTTGTTTACTTATGCGAGGAAATTTAACATTTTTAAATCTAAAAGGCCTAAAACTCAGTGTTTTTAAGTTGTTGTTTTTTTAAATTTCCGGGGGAAGACCTCCGGACCCCTTATAAACTAGGGGATATTCAATAACCCTCAGGTACATCATATGCTTCTCCCAGAGTCTGCCCCCCCCCCCCAAAGCAAAAGCTCAAACTCCGCCTATGGTTTTGCTCCCATCATCATGGTCATGCTAAACCACGAATGAAAATTGGGAAGTAGTGTGGGATTCTAGACATACGTATAAGTCAATGAAGTAACAATGAAAAGAGGGAAAAGTATATTGCACTCCACATTCAGCAGTAAAATGTATTTTTTCTTTGACATCCTCCTCATAAAGTTATTGATATTTCATTTTCGTTGAAATTCAGATTTCTTGAAAATGTATAAAAAACGTATATGGACTAAAAATTTTGTTCATTACTATACCTATATCAAATATAATTCAAACCTTACTTGGTCTCAGATGGGATTTATTGTTTTCTATTAAGTCGTGCATCAACAAAATAATACTAACATTAGAGTAATATAATTATTAAGGTAAAGTTCCCCGTGGATATACTGTGCCATGAAGACACATTTAAGGGATGTGGGGGTATGTTCCCACACATTTTCGATCTCGGTCATTTTAGAGGTGATGTGATCAGCATCACGCTCCGGCCAATTTTACCCCCCCCCCCCCAGGCACCCATTGATTTGAGGCGAGGTGAGCCCCAGAGCCTCTTTATGCAGCGACAATGCCGCAATAATTCAGAGCTTAGATCACCCACTCCTGAAATCGAACCCAGGTCAGACGCCTACCGACTATACCACCGCGGCTCTTAATATATATAATTGTTATTCGTTCTTCATGTTCCGAAACTATATTGACAGTTATGAGCTTAACTTATGTTTTTGCATACAAACCAAGATCGATTTCTTTATTTGTGGCTGCACAGATTTATTTTTATCCTGTTACTTTGAAAGTATAGCTAAGTTCTTGCGCGTGCTTTCCAGTACAGCAAAGCCAGCAGTGTTGGTCTACAGCATTAAAATTAAATTTTTTTCTGACCTGAAATTTTCCTGTAATTATTTTCTACATTTCAAAAGAATGACTAGTTCTACTAGTCGTAGTTTGTTTGTTTTCGAGATGGAAACTCTTAGCACCATCGTGTGGCGATTTGACTAAACATTTTTATTTGTGTATTTTGCCCAACTCCTGGGCCAATAGGAAGCAGGGCATGAAAATTAGTACCAGCAGAACGCTACAGCTACTCTTCCAAAATGTAGCTTCGCTTCAGCTACAGCTACTCTTCTTAAATGTAGCTTCGCTTCAGCTACAGCTACTCTTCCAAAATGTAGCTTCGCTACAGCTACTCTTCCAAAATGTAGCTTTGCTACAGCTACTCTTCCAAAATGTAGCTTCGCTACAGCTACAGCTACTCTTCCAAAATGTAACTTCGCTACAGCTACTCTTCCAAAATGTAGCTTCACTTCAGCTACAGCTACTCTTCTTAAATGTAGCTTCGCTTCAGTTACAGCTACTCTTCTTAAATGTAGCTTCGCTGCAGCTACTCTTCCAAAATGTAGCTTCGCTTCAGCTACAGCTACTCTTCTTAAATGTAGCTTCGCTTCAGCTACAGCTACTCTTCTTAAATGTAGCTTCGCTTCAGCTACAGCTACTCTTCTTAAATGTAGCTTCGCTACAGCTACTCTTCCAAAATGCAGCTTCGCTACAGCTACTCTTCCAAAATGTAGCTTCGCTTCAGCTACAGCTACTCTTCTTAAATGTAGCTTCGCTTCAGCTACAGCTACTCTTCTTAAAAGTAGCTTCGCTACAGCTACTCTTCCAAAATGTAGCTTTGCTACAGCTACAGCTACTCTTCCAAAATGTAGCTTTGCTACAGCTACTCTTCCAAAATGTAGCTTCGCTACAGCTACAGCTACTCTTCCAAAATGTAGCTTTGCTACAGCTACTCTTCCAAAATGTAGCTTTGCTACAGCTACTCTTCCAAAATGTAGCTTTGCTACAGCTACTCTTCCAAAATGTAGCTTCGCTACAGCTACAGCTACTCTTCCAAAATGTAGCTTCGCTTCAGCTACAGCTACTCTTCTTAAATGTAGCTTCGCTTCAGCTACAGCTACTCTTCTTAAAAGTAGCTTCGCTACAGCTACTCTTCCAAAATGTAGCTTCGCTACAGCTACAGCTACTCTTCCAAAATGTAGCTTCGCTACAGCTATAGCTACTCTTCCAAAATGTAGCTTTGCTATAGCTACTCTTCCAAAATGTAGCATCGCTTCAGCTACAGCTACTCTTCTTAAATGTAGCTTCGCTACAGCTACTCTTCCAAAATGTAGCTTCGCTACAGCTACAGCTACTCTTCCAAAATGTAGCTTTGCTACAGCTACTCTTCCAAAATGTAGCTTCGCTTCAGCTACAGCTACTCTTCCTAAATGTAGCTTCGCTACAGCTACTCTTCCAAAATGTAGCTTCGCTACAGCTACAGCTACTCTTCCAAAATGTAGCTTTGCTACAGCTACTCTTCCAAAATGTAGCTTCGCTACAGCTACATTTTCCAAAAAGTTCGCTACTTCGCTACTTTTGCATAAAAAAACTTAACTACCACATGGATATTCCAAAGAGGACCGTAGTATGATAGTTGTACTTACTGGAAAATAGATTCTGTTATTTATTATCATGATTCCCGTCATTCGGTAATTTTGATATCAGTGCTACTTCAGTCACTTATTTTCAATTTGAGAACAATGTAATGTAAGCTTCAGATCAATTCAAATTTGATATATGAGTAGTGCAATTAGGATAACACAAAATTAATGATTACAACTATACACAACTAAAATTTGGTAGAATTATTTACATTTATATATCAACATCTTTTCCTTGAGAACAAATATTGAGTTAAGTCACATAGTGGTTCGAAACCAGTCTCGATTAGCTTATCTGTGCATAAAGTGGACTCAAAATGAAAAGTAGGAAAGACGCTTGGAGGATGGGACCCTCCTGCTCCTCCATTCCCCACGCTGCTCATCGTCTTTCACCATTCTTCCTCATTCTCACAATTAGCCAAAAGTGGCAGAAAGCGACTCTACATAAGAGAATTACTAAATAAAACATTCATCTTCATTGCCATGATTAGCTAAAGTAACAGAAAAGCAAAAGAGAAATATATTGTGGGAGCTGATGTGTTAATCCGAGGGTTCTAAACACATTGTAATTTGAAAATTTGTGAACAAATATTATGACAAAAATAATTGTAATTCCAGAAAGTGTATGTCTACCATTCTTGTAACATTAATTTCTTGCTGGTGAGATCCTATATCCTGACAAATGTCAATGCTGTTAACATACTGAGCCATTCTAGTGGAAAATGGATCGCACGTTTTTGCACTGCAAGTTGTGTTTTACACAGTAATTAATGACATTTTGCTGCCTCTTACACTAGGGATATCCACACGATATGTTCCGGGGGTGGTGCAAACGAGGTATTTTTTATTTTCAGGGATGCCGCAAATGAGGCATTTCCCGAAAATCTCAAAAAAGTAGCTGTTAGCCGGAATATAGGGCTATTCATGTATGTCAGTTAGTTATCTGGATATTAGAATTATTAAGATACTAATGAAATAAATTATGCGGATACCTATATTGTGATATCAAGATATTTATAATTTACATTATCCGTATATCCATGTAATAGACTTTGTCTTTATGAACCTCCTGCAAAAGTAAGCGTTTTTTATGCTGTTGCCACATTCAAAATTTACCTCAAAATTCTGAGAAGAAGTGTAGCTATACCGATTTTTTTTTTGCTACAACTACAGGAATTATATAGCTTCCCTACCGCTACATCTACAAATTTTGTAGCTAGCTACTTTCGACCACTGGGTGACCTTGAACTGCCAAACAGGTCAGCTTCTATACACGATACATTTACTCCGCAATCATCAGGGGCACATAGGCGCCGACTCCATGGGGCTTGGGGGGGGGCTCGAGCCCCCCCAATGTTAACGATGTGGGGGCAGAGCCCCTCCAATAATTTTGCTTAAGAGGATCTAATGTATTATTTTGCTTCTCTCGTAAAGTTTACTCTGAATTGTGCAACATGAACTTAACTTTAAATACACACTTGAAATGTTCTAGACCATCAACTTTGGAGGGGCTGAGACCGCTAAACCATCAACTTTGCGGGGGCTATGACCAGAGACAGCAAAACACATGATTTATTACTATATACTAAGTATATAATTATGAGCATTGTTAACATTTTTACTAAAAAGAGTTTCAAAATAACGAGGTGATATGACAATTATACCAGTATGTTGTTTAGTGAATTCTGAACAATTTGAGGTCGTAAACACGACTTTCAGGCAATATTGATATGTACGATATTTAGTTATCCTCGAAATCTCTTCCTCTAGTCCAAAGAATAAGGGGATAATAATTCTAAAGTCTTTGAGTTTATTTAACACTGGCTTGCAGGAAAGTACGCAAGGAAAGCTTATAAAAAGTCTGTATTGCGAAAGCGGGAACGGCTATGATCAAAGGCATTATTGCTAAAGCACGGCGTGCTGTGTGTTTTTTTATTATCGCAAAATTAAATTTAAAAAGTAAAATACTGTAGCGAGAAGAAAAAAGTAAAACTATTTGCCTGCGATTTGTGTTAGCATTTATGTAAATAATTAAATAAAACTGTTAAATATTGTAAATATTCGCTATTTTTATTAGTACGTCAACACTAAGGTTATTTGCACCCGTCACATGTCCTTTCTTTACAAGTCTGTTGCGGACATTAAAACACACCCATACCCTCGCCGGAACTCGAACCCGAGACCTCCGGATCAAAGCGAGTTGAGTCGACCACCCAACACGCTCGGCTACCGAGGCCGGCATAAAACTGTTATGTTGGCCTCTTAATGTAAATACATAGCCTACTTTTAAATAAAAATGTTAATTGTTATCTAAAAAACAAATGAGCAGACACACGTTTTTCATGTTACATTTCATTTGCATGAGGAATATAATAGCTGCTTAAAAACTGCTATACGAAGACGTAATTTTTATTTTTAAATAAGGGAGGGAGTGAGTCATTCATTCATTTACTGTATTTCAGTGATCAGAGCCCCCCCAATAATTTTGACAAGTCGGCGCCGCTGGACTGAAATGCAGTCGAACAAGGTCTGCTACTGTATCTACCGCAGTGTTGTACGGTTAAACACATACGTGCATGGATTTCTTGTGCCGTGTAATGCTGTGACCAGCGTTCTAGCAAATCAGCGAAGCATTTTTAAAAAAAATTATATGTAAAAGCTTTGGACCGCAGAAAAAACACAAAACTTTGATTTTTGACAGAAGAATAACATATCATACATGAAGGTGATCGACTGAGAAATAACTTTTGCAATCATTGAAAGCAAAGGTCAATTTTATCACGAAATGACCAGGGCTTGAAAGGGACCGGAACGGCGTTCCGGTTCGTGAATATCTTGAACCTTCCCGTTTCATCTCGTCAGAAATGGCAACGGATTGTTCCTATTAGTTTATATTAGACATTTTACTTCATTTTCGCTGTCAGTGTGAGCAAAATTGTTAATACTTTTTAATTATTTGTACTTTCACATAAGTTTCCTCTCTACGTGGAGATGCGTTGTTGCCGCAAGGGTTTAGCAGAATATGATTTTCTCTTCATATTTTGTGCATTGAACTTCTCTTTATTACGTTTTAATTATTATTTTTTGTCGTACTGTGGATTCGATTTTTCTGACAGAGCTATCATCATGCGCAAGATCTTTACACAATTTCAGTTATTCTTTTTTTTTTTTTTTACGGTCATTCTTTTTTCTTCCATACTTTTGTATTTTATATTTTCCCTGATTAACCTAACAGTATGAAGTGGGTTGGGTATCTGAATCAATCAGTTATTCTTTTTTTTTTTTTTACGGTCATTCTTTTTTCTTCCATACTTTTGTATTTTATATTTTCCCTGATTAACCTAACAGTATGAAGTGGGTTGGGTATCTGAATCAAACCTCAAATCGTTCTTGCGACTTGAGTTTTATATTTCTGATATTAAGATGAGCATATAGCTAGATTGTTGACGTTATGAAGATAAGTGTTGTTAAGAATTAAAATGGGTCGTAAAGAACATTACTCAACTCATACTTTCACATTAAATTGATAAATGAGTGTCACATGTCATATTACAAATCTGTGTTTCTTAACTGCGGTTTGACTGTCGTTGGCCAAGATATCAATCTATATAATTTTAAAAAGGGAAGTGAATTCCAGAAAACACGTGTCCCATTTATTATATATTATTTTATTTTTATGTGAATAATTCAAAATTAATTATTGTTAATTGTAATACAGTGCGTTATTTCACTAGTCGTTAATCTCGTTACTGTAGTAGTCAGATACAAAATAAAAATCAAATACAACAACTTGTTAACAAAGGAAAAGCATTCCGTTTCGTGAAAATGTCCATGTCCTGTTAATGATTAATGCGTTTGCAAAGGCAGAGAAAGTCTACTTCCCACCTTCAAATAGCCACTAATTGAAGGTACCTTTCAAAGAAGAAAGACCTTAAGAATTTTTAACTTTCTTGATTGTTCTGGTGTTCCCTAAGGATAAAAGTCACCATACACCATTGTAATATGTTCATTGTACTTCTAGCATTTTTGCATATAATTTATCGTTTTATATGTTGCAGAAAGAAAGCAATTTCTAACCACTTATTTTATTACCTGATTTATTTTATTTTTGAGTGCTTATTTCTTATTTTCTAATATCTTTTAAGTCCATCCTTTTAGAGTATTTAAGTACCTCTTCCCATCCTTTAATTTTCTACGTGCTTGTTTTCCTATATTGGTGTATATTTAAGATATCCATTATTTCATTTTAGTGGCCAGCCTTAACATGATTTGATGTGGGCGTTTACAACCAACAACTGTACTATATCCACTAAATTTTCGTAATATAAATATAGTTCGCGATTTTTTATTACAATTCATTTATTAGTTTCCTGGTAAAATATTTTCACCAGCATCCATTTCTCATTTAATTCATATTATGTTTTCCTGATAATAGCAACTGAATAAAATTAATTCACTGTTGAGTAGTTGCAATTAATATTCATGGCATTTTCCGCTTTATAGTAATGTTTGTAATTAAAATTGTATTTTCCTGCACCTCTTAGGGAACAAAATTTATATCCAACAATATTTCACTTTTTAACTTCACAATCATTAAGTGCTAAACATACGTACATAACATCTATTTCTAAAAAGTTGAATAGGCATACAACCAGAGTGGAAAAAAATCATGATTTATATTTATAAAATAATTTTATATGATTTTTAAAATTTAAATCGGATTTTTTCATTTAAATAGATTTTTTATTTTCTAAAAAAACACGATTAAAACTGCTTGTATGTTCTTTGGCACCATAGATATAGATATATTTTTTGTAGAAAGCCTTTTTCTGATAAACAGCCATGTACTATATTTGAACACTTTGATTAAAGCAAATAAAAAATATATGTAAATTTTTCTATTTCTGATACGGTACATATGAAACTACTGTGGAAATGTTTGTTGAGCGTGTTTATGAAACTATAAAAATTTCAGTAATATTCAGCGAAAAAATAAAACATTCTGGATGTACTATATAATTGTAACTTAAAATATTTTTTATTGCCTTTGTAGCTGAATTTTGGATTTTTTTTAAAAAATGATAGTTTATAATATATCAGTTGCCATGTTTATTTACAGTTTAATGATAATGACAGTATTTACGGTTTAACATGATTAGTATTTTGCATTTTATTATACACAAAATATTTGCTATTTTTGCCTGTAAAAATTATTGAATTTAAAATTAAGAGAAATTTAATTGTGTTTACAGTTTACATGTTACATTTCTTTTCTTATGAGCTTCACCCCACCAGTACACATAATTTGTTTCCTTTTTTTCTTTTCTTAGAGCCTAATAAACACCATTAAATAATTTCGAGATTAATGTACTTTCACCAAAAGTTATTCTGATATCTTCAAAATCCTCATGTACATAATTCTATAAATTATCTCTTTAAATTGATTTAAATTATTGATTTCTTTTAAAAAATCATTGATTTCTTTTAAAAAATCATTGATTTCTTTTAAAAAATCATTGATTTCTTTTAAAAAATCATTGATTTCTTTTAAAAAATCATTGATTTCTTTTAAAAAAAGTTGATTTCTTTTAAAAAATCATTGATTTCTTTTAAAAAATCATTGATTTCTTTTAAAAAATCATTGATTTCTTTTAAAAAAAGTTGATTTCTTTTAAAAAATCATATGATTTAAATCAAGATTTAAATCAATCCACCTTGCATACCACTATTATCTGCTCTTACAATTCTTGATTTTCTTTATATTCTTACAATTTTGTTACACAATGTTCTGGCAGGAAACATGATGTAAGTGGAATACAGTGGATTGTCATTACATTCAAATGGCATGTTGTTGTTGTAGGAGAAAGTAACGAATGACAACAAATAAATAAATAAATAGTGACAAAGTAGAAAGTAGAAATTGTACATTTATAAATACAAATATTTTGACAACAACGTATATTCTGTCAGTAACAATGCTCTTGTTAATTTGAAATCCACCCATACCAGCTTTGTAATATTTGGCTTTATGAGACAATATGTTCTTTGTATCTACTGTCTTCAGAACGAAAACGAGTTGCAGTTTTAGATACCTATCTCGAAAACATATTTAGGGTAGTTATGCTACCCTAGTTAGAGAGAGGGAGATATTCCTTAAATTCAAACTGTGCCTGAAAAATAACCTTTCCTTACATTTTACACAAGGGTGATTTATTGAAATTTGATGTGATCAGTGTCCATATTTATTGTATAACAGTGTTTGTTCGAAATGTTTTATGTTTGTATTAATTATACATGGCCTAATTTGGTGCGTTCTTCGAATAGATTTTCTGTACTGAAGCAATATAGTTTTATGTTATGCTCAGTCCACAGTTTTAAAAGTTTAGAAGAGAAACGACAGTTAATGATAACCTACATTATTTGTTTGAAGTTTTACAATTGATATTTTTAGGTGGGTTACTGCAGAAAACAACTTGAAGTTTCTTCGTTTTTATTATGAAGCAAGTAAAAATGTAACAAGGTATGTATATTGTTTCTTCTTTAACACGACTTAGTTATTTTAATTTTTCGATTACTCGTGTCAGAAAATCCAGAACTTCTTGGCTACAAAGATAAAGTCGCGATGAGAAAATATTCATTAATTAGTCCTGTTTATTTAATCTTTATTTTTATTTCACACTACTATTACTCGATCCAAATGAAAGTAATTTGAGTAATCATATTTTTTAACTTCGGGATGTCGTCGAATCGTGATAACAAAAAATCGTACAATTAATGTAAATCCAACTCGGAAAACGTTATTTTATTGAATACATATTCACATATTTTGTGATGTTAGCATCCCCCCCCTGATATATTATTATGAGCTGCGGTTTGTTGTGTAAGACTTGAGCTTGTGCTTGTATTATTTGGAAAGAAATTCCAATAAAATGGGAATAAGTGCTACCTGATATTATATTTAAATATCTTTCAATATGACATTGCATTTACACATAAGATTCTTTTAAAATAGTTCAGTTTTATTATTATCCTTAAAAGCTACTTAAGCTAACTATGAAGATCCGAATAGCCCTTTTCTATTTTCTCAAATTAAAAATTCAAATAAATTCGCCATCTTTCACACCGGTAGGGCTAATAGGTTTCGCAATATTCCATACCATTCAAGATAAGTACTTTGAGTGTCAGTACAAGATCTGTGGTCTCACATAACTTAACCGCACCTTAACCACATTAAACCTTAAGATTCGCTTGACACAAAAATTGGATGATATTTGAAATGCATAGATAACAAATTGTGATTGACACTCATGACTATCCGAACGAGAAAATATACTAAAAGTAGATTTTGTACCTATGGAAATGTCCCCGATGGCGTAGTGGTAACGTCGTTGCCTTGAAATCTAGGTGTCCCGGATTCGATACCCACTGGAGGTATAACACACTGGCTCTTTGCCACTTTAAACTGTAGGTCCAGCCTGCCCATAAACTGCACGTGAAATAAAATTGGCCAACTAACTTTTTCACCAAAAGGGATGACAAGTATCGCCCCTACTATTAATGAAACAGGGTTGAGATCCGCATCTGACAGTGCTAAGATGGTTGTATATGTAGTGACAAGAATGGACGTTCTTGCATTGTTCTTGTCTTGAATGCTAACATCCTTCTTCATTCCACTCCACATTCTAATTTTTCGGACAGATGGAATTTTTGTGCTTTCTGCATTAGGGTAGTGCGTTCGAGCTTCTGTCCCTAACGTAGTGGACTCCTCGGTTGCTCGATCTCAATCTTCCCACGAAACACTATAGATTCATGTCCCGGCATGAATGTTTCTCCCATCAATTTCATCGTCGTGCACCATCATTAGCAGAAATGAACCTGAAGAAGCAGAAAATCAAGATAAATGCATGAAGAGAAAAAACGAATACCTCATCATGGTATGAGTTGTATGTAGGCTATATGGCGTGACACATGTACGCTTGGTTTAACCGCTGCAGTGCTAACGATTGATGTTGATGGAACACAAATGCGAACTTGGAATCGGATTTCGCTGCACACTCCGTTAAACTAATAGTTCTTAACCTGTAGACCCTCGGTAAGGTAAAAAAGGTAAAGTTCCCCGTGCATATAGCACCCTGCCATGAAGGCGAGTTTAGGGGATGTGGGAGTAGAGATCCACATATTCTTGATCTCGGCCATTTTGGAGGTGATATGATCAGCACTATGCTCCGGCCGCCTTTACCCGCCAGGTACCCATTGATTTGAGGCCGGATGAGCCCCAGAGGCGCTTTGTGTGAGGACAACGCCGGAAAAATTCCGACTTTAAATCACCCATCCCTCTGAGGTTTTTATTCTTGTTACAAAGGTTCGAGGAAAGTAGACTGCCAGTTATTACATAAATCGGTCCACAGATTGCTAGAGGTAGAAAGAACCATTTGTATTATTTTTCATAATATTTGGGGTTGTTTATAGCATAGAACTCTTTAATATATACTCGGCATTTTAAGATCGTAAAAGAAAACCGTTTCCAATTTCTGTACAGGATTCAAAATGCATCAGTTGACAAATATGTTGACACATAGAAATGCATCAAAGGGTACTTTTATCAGCTGCTATTCCGTGCGATTCATTAAAATGCATCATTATCATTTCAATGGAACCAAAATTACAAGTTTCACTGTGTCAAACAAAAATGCATCAACTTTACTTTGATGCATTTGGAGTTCTGACTCCTTCACCAGAAGACTTTCTGAATAGCTCAAAGATGTCTCTGAAGGCATTGATGCCTTTCGTAACGACATACTTGTGTGTAAATTAAAATGTTTTTTGATCTCTTTAATCTTAAAAATAAGTACAAAAACCGTTCGATAAATGTAGAGTGAGAACCTGGTTTAGAAATATTGTTCACTTACAAGTCTTGTTATGTGCGTCTTAATAGCCGAAACTTCTATATCAAATTATATAAGTATTATTGGGCTATTAATGATTGTTCAGTAGTGCTGTATAGTCAAATAAAAAAGCTTTGGTCAGCAACTTTAGACATATTTGATGTACTTTAGGACTTAAATTAAGTTCTAAGATTCCCAAAAACAAAAATGATTATTTCATTTAGTTTATTAACGTCGCATTTTTTTACCCTTTTGGCTAAACGCGACGATGGGGATGATGTGGATGAGCGGCAAATACAAACGCATATGGACGACACAACTAGACTTGCCAACTCTCCCGGAATGGCCAGGAGTCTCCCGGATTCGAACTCGCTCTACCTGTTTCCCGGACAATCTCTTTTATCTCCCGGAATGACATGATTTAGTATTATTACTTCTTTATTTTCTTTTGGTATGCATTTGCCGAACGAAGACATTTGTTGTTGCAACATCAAATATTAAACTTCACATTATTTTGAAGACTCGTGAGAAATGAGTAATTTTTTGTGTTGTTGTCATTTTGTTTTGTTCAGTTACAAATTGTGGTTGCTAGGTATTCAGGATATTAATCTTCCAGAACATTTTAATCTAAACTGTTTGAAGGCTGTAAAGATATCTCCCGGATTCTTTAAAGTTTTCAAGCCTAGGAACAACACAAGCTCCAAGGACTGACTGTGAGACTAGACGCCAGAGCCTCAATAGTCTTCAAAATGCAGTCCAGGGTGTACTATGTGGAAGAGAGGTTAATACTGATGTGTCCAAAAGCTTAATCCGCAGGAACAACTACTTTAAAACATAGGGCAGTTCGTCACAAGCATAGTGATAGCTTCTAGCAGCCAGACACGCAAATAGTCACGGTGCTGACGCAACCAAATTTGTTTTCATGAAGCACCAGTAGGAAATTGTGAGGGCAATCGAATAGATTTTCTCCCATTCGACATTTCCACAAATCAGAACAAATTGGTTCGCAACTTACTTTTTTACCCAATCCTGCTGTTGTAAATATTAATGTCAGCAAACTATATTTTGCAGCAAAATTACACAAACGAGAATCAAAATTGTACCAAACACTTACCACATCTTCTACACTACCGGTCACCAAAGCACGAAGACAGATCACGACTGTGGTTGTACGCTGGTTCGAATCCGGTTGCCAGCACTTTCTTTTACTTCTTTAAAAGGTGACAGAATTTTTTTCGGTGATTTCTTTGGTTCTTTTCGTGCTTAAACAAAGAACTTTACCGTCGCTGGAAAGAGGGCACAGCTGCGATGTCTGTAACTAAAAAGTACAAATTATTTTAAGCTGTGATTATCTGGAGTTTCTTGGTTTTAGCGACGAAGATTTGACGTTTCCTGCATGTCGAATCATTAACAGCTGAAGTACATTTTTTTTTCCTTCAAGCAAAGCATCTTACGGTTTGTATAGCCGTGGACGTGGAAGTTGAAAAATCTTGGACGCTTCCATTGAAGCACCCCAGAAAGAGTGCTGGAATAAAAAGTAACTTTTTAACGCTACAGCTCAGGTCCTCTGAAAAAAGTCTTTGCAGCAGCCTTTGCACGCTGAGCTTCTGCTCATTCAAACCGTGCACAGGGTCTAACGGTCCGATCAGGTTTCGAACCCAGTACTCTCGAGCCAGAGCTTCTTCCCATCCAGTTGCAGTCTAAATTATTACACAGGTAATAACCCGATCTTCAACACCAGCGTGTCGATTCAAATGCTCACGGAGGGCTTTTTAGAATCATTAAGAAAAAAAAGGGCTCTGCAACGGAAGGAAGACTTGCAATCCCTTCCCCTCCGGGATATCGTCTTCCCTGTTCCTGCTCGGCTCATCGGGAAACAGTATTATTCAGTCTTTCAGCCTCCACGTGCCGCAGTGTTCAGGTGCCATTTTCACTTCTGGCCTTTGGTACCATTCAGGACCGGTTCTCTATCAATGTTGATTCGCGGCTCACTTCATTTTTTTCTCTCTCTCCTGTCCCCTCTCCTCCCCTCTTCTCGCCTTGATGGGACCAGAATAAAACTTGCAGCCAAGTGGACGACCTGGAGAATACCCGACAATGTGTGAGGATCGAAGGGAAGGACAGGAAGTGTTCTAATTCTCGCACGTCTTGAAGTTCTTCATTATTTGTAAAACTATATTCTATGACTTGAAATTGATTTCTGTGAATAAGATATTTCTATCCTTCTTTTCTCCCCTCTCTCTCTCTCTCTCTTTCTCGGAGAGAGAGAGAGAGGTGGAGAGAGAAGAAGAGAGATAAAGAGAAGAAAGAAGAAGGAAGTAGAAATAGGAGAAAGAGAGAGAGAGAGAGAATAGGAAGCAAGAAGATATTTCTCTTATTCTCTGACTTCAGGTCCATTCAGTTGACCTCAGTGTCGGAGTAGTCAGCACAATACGCTACGACGCCAGGGATTCCAGGTTCGAATCCCGGCCTGGGCGTTCTTTGTGAGTGTCCCTTCATCAATTTCATCATATCATCACTCATCCTCATCCTTGCCAATAGCCAAAAGTATTTATTCGTTCACGTAATTCTTATTTGATTATTATTATTTATCAATTTTATGCCAACGACCCCCCCCCCCCCGCCCGACCCTACAAAATTTTCTGACAACGCCCAGGATTCACTCGTACCTGTTTCAAGTCAAAAGTAGATTTTATTGGGCGACAACATTTGCTTGTAATTCAATAGGATTTGAAAAGGAATACTAAATACGGTTAACGACGAAGTATGCGTGCTCAATTAGGAATAGCGAAATTCGGATGCTCCACATTCACCACACAACAAAGCAAGGAAACCGGTTTTGTGTCAACTACATGGAATTGTACCTGTATATTCAGCACATCCCATCCTTACCTCCCCCCAACTTATTTCGTAAATTTTTCAACAGGTGCTTCCACGTGCCTCGTCGCTATTATCTTAAGAGGTATTAAGGGCATGCGGAACAGTTTTCGCCCGGCTCTTCCCTCCGAGTCAGTGTTGCCAACTTAGCTCCATTGGATCCAGATTTGGCTCTTTCGTGCCCTCGTTTGGCTACGAACTGAGGCGCCCGCGCCCATGCTCCGGCTCACATAGACCAACTTTTGCCATGAGTATATGAAATTTTGCACGTGACGTGATATTTTTATATCGGATGCGTCGCCCCTCCCCCTCTTTCCTCCCCAGCTACTTTTTTATAGCGCCGTGGAGATGACATAATATTGTTCCCAATGACGCAGTGGTAGCGTCGTCGCCTTGTAGTCTCGAGTTCGATATCTGGTGGAGGGACATAGTGGTTCGGAAATCGCTTTAAACTGTAGGTCCAGTCCCGATTAGCCTTACTGTGCATAAAGTGAACTTAAAACAACAAATCAATCAGGCATAATATTGTTTTTCGGGAATGCTTTATTTTCGATTTTATACGACCATCAGCGGATTATTGAGATGGGTGATGCCGCCGGAAAACTGAGAATAAGTTGTCATTACTTTAAAGTTAACGTTAATACGAGCAGTGATCCCACCCCTTTGACACTTAAAATTACCCTTGGAGGTACTTTATCCAGCCTTCGTAAATCTAGCTCCTTGAAAGTTAGTTTTAACTCCATTTAAGCTGAAATTTAGCTTTTTTATGCGCAACAGGTTTGGCAACACTGCCAGGATGGCTGTAGGAGGCTAGGAGAAGTGCATTGTGCTTATGGGAGTATTATTTGATTTGTTTTCTTGGGAATATCAAACTTCCGATGGCATAGAAAAAGGTATCAACGGATGCACGACAGATTGATGATGATTTTGACCAGCGGAAAAGTCGAAACTTCCATTTAATTATCTGCAACTTGAAGTTGTTGAGTTTAATTTCTCCATAAGAAATACATGGGATTCTGAAAATACTCATCATTTTTTTAAAGTATCGTGTCTAGCTTAATAATCGACATAAAAAGAACTCTTCCACTTGCATGGCTAGAAATTCATACTCTTGAATAACCCCAGGTTTTTTAATAGCAGTGCCCATTCCGACGATATTGAAATTAATGCACACGTGGTGCGTAACTGTAACCCCATCCTATTGGCGGCGATTAGAAAGGGGACGTGCCTCCCCAGTTTTCGCAACTTATGCCCCCACACTATGCTAAACCTTATATACTAAAGGAAATACGCTGTCTTTGCCTCCCCCCCCCGTTTTGGCACCTTGCACCCAGGTTTTGGAACCCAATCGCCGCCACTGCTTCACCTTAAAGCAGCTTAAAATAACTGAGATTGAAAGAAAGGTTCCATATACCAACTTAACCTTCTAACATGGGCGTATATATAGTTCACGTAAGGGAGGGGGGGTTCAACTTTTGGTATGATTACGGTTGCTATATTTTATAAGCGAAAATCTGGGACACTGCTGACCGAAAGCTTGTTTTGAAGCAGGAGGAGGGGAGGGGGTTGTGCTGGACCCGACAAAGTTGTGTGTATGTACATATCCATTATCATATTCTTTACACTTCTTAAAAAAACAAAAAAAAAACACTTCCAATTCATTTTCGGTGCCATAATGAACTAAGCTGCTATCTCACAATGTCGAAACTTTATTTGGGAACTACGGACTGAACAGTGTTGCATTGACTAGCAGTAACAACCTGCAGTTTCAGCGCTTCAACAGATATCGCTGTGTGCAGTGTTGCCACGTTCCGCGTGCAGCTTTACTCCGTTGAATAAAAATCTGTATAAATTCTTTTTCGCAATGTGAATTGACAATGAGAATGGATTTTGAAAACACATGCAAAGAGCTTCAAAACAAGACAAATACTGAAATACGCCACCGAGTGGGCATCCCCCGAAATTAGCAAAAAGCTTAATTCACACATTCTCACAGTAACGTTCATCTAAGAATAAATTGATTTAGGATTCAGACAGCAAGGGAAGAGGGAGTTTTTTGGAAACGTTTTCTGACACGAAGTTTTAATAAAGGTTATCTTCTTTGTAATCTGTTAATTGTACTTTATTTTTTACATTCCCTGTATAACGGCTTTTCACTTTTTAATGTTTTACCTGTTGCATTATTGGCAAGCGTACTTTTAAACAGCAGTGACGTGCGGTGACGTCGACACTTGGGGTAGCAATGAGTGGCGTGCCCAACGGGTCATAACGCCCCCCCCTCCTTTTACGGCCCAGTATTCCTAAAAGAAGAACGTCAAATACAGGAAAAATTGCAAAGTTAGGAATGACTACAAAAAATTGTATACATAACTTCCACCCACTTTCGAAAATAAAATACGATTTGATTTGACTACTGAGCCAGAAATGCCGGGTTTGAATCTCGGCTTGGCAATGAGTGATCTTTGTGTGTCCCTTGCCCTTCATTAATTTTATCATATCGTCTTCGCGATTAGTAAAATATGGTGGAAAGCGAGGTAAAATCAACCAAATCAAACAATCAATCAATGAATGATTTTATTTGATCCGCTTTTTTATACATTTGGTTAATCGCGAAGATGATACGACAAAATTAATGAACGGACAAACACAAAGAACACCCATGTCCAGGTAGGGGTTCGAACCAGGAACTCCTGGTGTTGTAGCGCGCTGTGGTAACCACTCCCCCACGGTTGGTTGATTTGATGGTTGATTTGACGTTTTAAGTCCACTTTGTACACAGAAAGGCTAATCGGGACTAGACCTATAGTTTAATGTGGGATCCGAACCACTATACCTCCATCGGGTACAGATCCGGGACCACTTCCACTCCCCCACGGAGGTCGGCCGACAACAAACATGTGAGGAAGGCGCTAACCATTCAGATACGTGGGTATCGGTAAACCAAACTGCATTTCTCCTGAGTAGTAATTTTCAATTGAATTTTTGAAATACCATCTTTATATATGATTAACGTTTTTTCAAAAATTTTGCATTGCTTGATTTCCGTAATTTCCCCATCTCACGATCTCGTTACTGAAGGATCCGGGCTCGAGCCCTGGCCTTTGCATGAGTGTTTATTTGCAACCACTCTTCACCCGTTTAATTTAATCAACGTTCATCGTCATGGCAGAAATTAGGTAAAGCGATGGAAGAGAGAAGAAAATACAAATAATTTCCTCCCAGTGCATCTGCAGGGCACTGTGAAATCAGGAGCCTATAATTCTCTGTTTATGATTGTCCCTCACGACTTTCCAAGCTCTTAGCTACTTATTCCGATTAAATCTATACAGCTAGAAAAAGCGATGGGTAACAAAACACACCTTTAAACAAACCATTTTTCTACTTTCTTCAATGATATTCATTTGGCTTTTTGAGTTCTGGGATACCTTTTTCATTGCTAATTGTCTCATTATTTACTGCAGGCAGAGTATAACACATAAGAACAAGAATGCACGCTCGTCACGAATCCCGGCCTGAATTGTTCATTGTGAGGTGCCTTCATCAGTTTCATCATATCATCACTCATCCTCATTTTCGCGATAACCAAATGTGGCAGAAAAGCGAAGTAAAATAAACCAAACCAACAACAAGAATTAGAACGCGCGTTCTCTTGCCCAAATAAGTACATCCGTATTTATGATTGTTTAGCTTATCCATTTTTTTATTGGAGGCCAAGAGATTAGTATATTTAAATAAAACACTACTAAAACGAGAGCAAGAGAGAGCGTGAGCAAATATTTGTTATTTAATCATTATATATTCCATATTTTTTATAAAAAGCATAAAATTTTGTCTGCACATAAGACGTTCCAATTGCATAAATGATAAAAGTACATCCCATATTATACATACATATTGTACAACGTGTAAAGAGTAGTGTAAATACAGACGACAGAAGTACTGCAGAAAAATTTCCCCTTAGTTCTTTAGAGGATTTACAAAGGAAGCGAAGGGAATCCAATCCCCTATCTGTCCTATAGGAGATAGACTGGAGGACCTGAAAGCACGGGCTTTCAACCATTGGAGCGGGGGCGAGGGGGCAAGGGGGCAAGGGAGGTAGAGGCAGAAATCTTCCCTTTCCCTTGGAAAACTCGTTTCTACCTGGAACTGTGAGGCGGAGAAAGAGCGAGCTAGGCCGCTGAACGCACCGAGGGACGAGAAGCGCGTGAAAAAAAGTGTTGCATATGAACTGTGGCTTCAACAAAACAATAAATATTGTGATTTGAAAATAATTAGAGATTTGAGATTTATTGATCTATCTCTGCTAGACTAGCTACTCCTCAGTGCACGTCACTGTTAAACAGCTATTCTCACCCGCTCTAACAAAAGCAACTCGGTGTATTTACCACGCTGGATCTTGAATTACTCATTGATTTTATTGCAAAGTAATCGACAATAAACGTTTTCCTGCTCCCACAAAATTTACCACATAAATAATACTACAATATTTTGGAAAGAGCATCCAAGAGCACTATAAAACTTTATTTTCTGCCAGTGATTTGTAATTTTCAAACCTTCTGGATGATTTCTCTCTTATTTCTAACTTTGTGCACGTCAAAGTCAATAGTTATGGCTACCCCTAGGAGCATGAGTACAGGGAAAGCCTCACCATTTCATTCGATTGCATGCATTACCCTCTAGTGACAGTATTATAAACTCATTGTTACTTTAATATCAAATTTTATATACGTTTAGGTAAATTATTTTGCATTTTAGTATCAATCCGCATACATCACGTTAACAATAAATGTTTTCAAACAGTTTTACAATACAATTTAAATTATTTGTCATCATGTAAGATAATGTAGAAGCTGCATTCAATCCATCGCCGTAAAGTTAAGGAACATTTTTACAGTTTATGGGTGCACCATATAAAAGCCAAAACTTCCGTTTTCCTGTAGAAAATACGTCAAAACAACGACACTACTGGGAAGAAATTAATGGGGAAGATATTTTCTGACAGGCAGTGTGGATTTACGCACATAACCCAAAATGTGTCAGTTGGCCCAAATATGTTGACTGGTAACACATTAAAGTGCATAAAAAGCTAGATAATGGTCCATTTTCGGTGTATCAAAATGCACCAAAAATGCATAAAATGGTACTTTTATCAGCTGCTTTTCCATATAATGCACTAAAAGTGAATCAATTGAAAAATCAAACAAAGAAAACAAATTTACACTTTTCACTGTCATTTGATGCACAAAGAGTGAATCAACCTTGATTTTATGCATTTGGAGTTTTGTGTGTAAATACAATACAAGAAATGCATACTTGAGGTAAACGAGCATTTATTTGTGTAGATTGTTTTGTTAGTTTCAGAGGGGAATACAATATAATGCATTAACGGTACTTTAGTATTATACGGACTACCTCATTTCAGACCCTCCGTTTTCTGCTGTTCAATATATGCTTTCGTGGTTAGGTTAGGGAATTTATTTTAATGCTAAGAGAACCAATACTATAATACTAAAGTACAGAATTAACTATTGTATTGAGCCTTGTCCTTAAGAAAAGTGACAGGTTCGCTTATCTGTGCAAATTTTTATGTACATGTAAAAGCAAACAAAGTGTTTTCATATTTCTGAATTAGTCACAGTAGGAAGCTACATGTGTGTTGCGGCATGTGAAGAGTTAGCTCATTTTATTGTTACACTCAAACTTCGAATATGATTGATTGATTGAGTTGGTGTTTTAAGTCCACTTTATGCACAGTAAGGCTAATTCGGACTGAACCTATGGTTTAAAGTGGGATCCGAACCACTATGCGCCTCCTTGATTACAAGGCGACGATGTTACCACTCCGCCATCGAGGAGGCCTTACTTAGGATATGATGATACAAAGAGTAACATCTACATAAGAAGATTCAGTTCAATAATTGATATTGGTACCCAACAAGAAAATTTCTACATCGTGGCTGTTTTAATAAAATGTTTAAACGCACAGAACCCAAAACGTGTCAATTGACACATATTTTGATTTCAATAACACGTTAACGTGCATAAACTGCAAATGATGAACCTTTTAATGTATCAAAATACACACAGAAATGTATAAAAGGGTATTTTTAATAGATGAAGTTGCGTGTGATGTACTAAAATGCACCAATTTGGAAGATCAGACAAGATCATTTCGAAGATAACAAAATTGCACATCTATCTGTGTCAATTGATGCATTAAAAGTGAAATTTTGTTATCTTCGAAATTATCTTCCAAATTGATGCATTTTAGTGCATTACACGGAACTACATCTATTAAAAATACCCTTTTATACATTTCTATGTGTATTTTGACAGATTAAAAGGTTCATCATTTGCAGTTTATGCGCGTTAACGTGTCAATTGACACGTTTTGGATTCTGTGTGAAGGTACAACAATTATATTTCCAGTTTTCCATGTTTCATGTTCACCATGGGAACTGACGTTGCTAGGAAACTTAAAGAAAGGTTATTTTCATCATTAAAACTACGGTGAGTGAGTGATACTTGAATTTCCGTACTTCAAGATATGAGCGCCAGAATTTATTACTGAGGCAAGGTAGAAATATGCGGGGAATGACGGAAAACAATTCTTTATCAATTATGTTTTAAAATGTGAAAGTGACAAAATAAAATATTGCTTTCTCAATTTAGTGTCGCTATTAAATTCGTTTATATAAAACATCTATTTTGAAACGGATATTACTTACCCAGTTTATTATTAAAAATTAGACAATAATACTTTGAATATTTGTACAATATTAGCGCCCGTACGCACGTAACGTTATGTTCTAAACTTTTCAAATAAGGGAACGTACTCACTCGATTCCCTCCTCTAACAATACACGGTGACATTTTCAAAGACATTAAGAGCATTGAGGAACGCAAGACGTGGCCGAAATCCGGAAGCACAAGACGTGACCAAAAACCACGCCGAAAGTGCGCGAGTCCAACATATAAAGCCTCAATCTCACCACTCACTCACTGACACAAATGCTCTCCATGAAGGGAGCCCCGGAGGCAAAAATTCTCCATTACGACCCCTCAAGAAATTGTTTCAAACGAGAAAATTATATTAAAAAAAAAAAAAAATCACCCGCCATTTTTCTAAGGGTGAAAATGCCCTTCCTTAACGTCTCTAGCAAGGTCCGTTTCGAGGGGCTAAAAATCGAAATTTTTTCCTCATACCCTATTCTCGAAATCAACAACAACGCAGATGATTCAATTCTAAGTTAGAAAACGTGCTTGAAAATAGGAACGGCATCTACATAAGAAGATTCAGTCCAGAGATTACATAAACAGTCATGGCTATTTTAATTAAATGCTTAGAGATGTAACACTGTCGTATTTGCTATGTGTGTTGTTGATAATGAAAACCGACGTTGCTAGGGAACTTACAGAAAAGTTATTTTAACCCCGAAAACTACAGTGAGTGAGTGATGCTTGAATTCTCGTATTCCAACACATGGTCCTCAGAATTTATTACAGAGGCAAGATAGGAATTTATGGAGAATGATCGGAATTGTGGGCTAATATTCAAATTTTCAAAACAATTATTTCTCAATTGTTTGCAAATGTAAAATTGACAAAACAAGTACATATTGCTTATCTGATTAGATGTTAAATTCGTTCATCTAAAACAACGAAACTATTAGTATGTATTTACCAAGTTTATTATTAAGAAATATACAATAATATTTGAAGTATTTGTTCAGTATCAGAGCACTTATATATAACGTTGCGTTCTAAACATTTGAAACAAGCGAATGTGTATATTAACAACTTGTTTCCCTTTCTTCACTACTAAATGCCGTCATTTCCCAAGTCATAACTAGGATTTTAGGTTTTAACCTATTTTTTTCCTTTGCAAGTAAATACGAAATAAGTTATTTCAGTGTTTTATTAAAAAACGCAACAACTGACGAAATTGTATAGTGCCTAAAATAACATATTTTGCTTGTTGGAACTTCTTTTTAGGTCTATAAATTTTTGCGGGAACTTACAGGATTTTCATATCTCTCAGAGGTATTTACTCAGTTTGGTAACGAAACAATTCAATGACTGGCGTGTTAGGAACATGATTTCTGTAGATCCCCCGCCCCCCTCCAAGTCTATGATATTTTCAAAACGCTAAACAAAACAAAATGTCTGACTCCACTGTTACCTGCACACATTGGCGGTGATTAGAGGGGGCAGTTTTCCCCGCACCATAGACCCTTAATGCTAAGCCCTAGCACCTAATGGACTCTACTGCCTGCAAAGTCCAAAGTGCAAACTTCTAATCCATGTGGTCTTGCTCACTTTCGCGCTTTTGTGGTATTCACGCCTTGCGAAGTAAGATTTCAGCATTCAAATTTGCACCACTGACTATGTTTCACTTGAAAGTTAATTAAAAGATAAAGATAAAATAAAACATCTTCTTTTACCTTTCTTCATGTTTTACCAAATTCCCATAGCCAATAATGCATGCATATTTTCCAGAATTCAAAGAATTTCAAGTGAGTAGCCACTCTGATATTGTGCACCAAATTATACATAAGTACTTTCATTCCAACAACTAACTTTTACTAACAGCACAAGCATAATATTACAATCATTTGTGGATAATTTTGAAAATGATGCATGCAAATGAAAATTTTGTTACAAAATTAACGTTTGGTTGTCATATATACCTACTAAAATTTCTTACGGTTCTTGTGAATTTTTGTTAACGATTCCAATTAGTAATTTTCAGGAAATTTTGTACCATTTAAGTTTTTCGAACCTACTTCAGGATTTTTCGAGCCTAATTTAATATTTTTAGAACCTATTTTAGAATTTTTAGAACCTATTTTAGGATTTTTAGAACCTATTTTAGGATTTTAGAGCCTATTTTAGGATTTTATAGCCTATTTTAGGATTTTATAGCCTATTTTAGGATTTTAGAGCCTATTTTAGGATTTTTGAGCCTATTTTAGGATTTTAGAGCCTATTTTACGAACCTAAAATCACACTTTTTAGAACCTAAAATTCCGATGTCTATTCATAACGAGCATTGAAGCACCCCATCCCAACCTGTGAGCGTACAAGACGTAGTCATGTCGAAAGTGCGGGAATCAATTTCTAAAATGCCAGTTAACTGTTGCAGACGTTAATAGGGAAACATTTGTGAGGTGAATCGCAATGTGTTTCTTTCTGGGCATGTATATTTTAGAATCTTTGCCCTAGGCTACGAAGAAAAGATTGTGAGAAGATTATATCGATACGATCGCACAAAGATCGTGACTAAAACGCCGACTTCCGTTGTGGAGTGGTTAGCACAGTTCGCAACAACGCCAGGGGTGATTCGAATCCCGGTCTGGGCACTCACTTCTTCGTGAGTGTCCCTTCATGAATTTCATCATTAATTCTCATCGTCGCGATTAACTAAAAGTGTAAGAAAAGCTATGCTAAAAAAAATCAGTCAATCGTGACTAGAACGAGACAGACGCCTAACTGAAACATACCAAAGGTATAAAGACCGACCAAATAAAAATTGCTTTACTATGGGACTTCAGACACACTTAAGATAATGGCTGATTACTTATAGGGAGGCTATAATATCTGTAGCTTAATGAAAAAATGTACAGTTAACGGCAAAGATAATGTTAGGCGAATTGTCCACCGCTAACATCCTGCGTTGTTTTAAGGAATGAAACTATGTTGGTTCGAAGCAGGCATTGCCCACTGCTTATTGACGTTATTATTTCAATTCATTATCATCTCACTGTGTCTGCTTCTTTTGCCGTTGGGTGTAAAATGAAAGGGCCTTTTTTTTTTAAAAAAAATGTAGATATTATTTTTAGACTCGGGTCAAGACCGATATGAGATCGAAAATTTCCCTTGGAGACGGATAACGAAACTTTTGGTGACACTGGATACGATTTTGGCGGAACTTTGTACTTCCGTGTTCTGTCGAGTTCGATTGATGGAAGGTTTGGTGATGTGGTGGACATATTGCTTCAGGAAAACCGTCAGCATCCTGGTAGAGTTTGATGTTCAAAATGTATCGAAATGGCCGACTGAATTGTAAAATTAAATCGGATGTCCTTGAATAAATCATACTTAGTCATGAGATCGTATTAACTCAGTTGAGCCTTTTGACGTTTCATTTTGAAAGTAACTATTTGTTACAAGTATACAACATTTACACCATTGCTTCGAAAATCATACCTTCAATGTCACAGAATAAAAACCTCTTTGTTCAAATCTGACCACCTACAAGAGTTAGCCAACTTTAATTCTGACAAGAATCCTGGCGTACGCACGGGGGGAGCTGATGGGGCTAAAGCGAAAATTTTCAATTAAAACAGTAAAGAACACGGGGAAAATTAAAATCACAGTGGTAAATGCAATATTGTTCCGATTCAGCCCCTGTTTTCTGCTCTTCGCGCTGCTCATGATATGGGCTCTTAAAATGGCCCAATATTACCATTTTCGTCTTTGAACAACTGTTACAACGAAGGTTGAAAATGGTAATTACGAAATATTTTATACTGTGCCCCCTCCCCAGAACGCAACTATATAATATCCACCTTTACAATTCCAGCTCCCCATCCCCGAGAAAAATCCTGCGTACGCCAGTGGACAGGAATGTCACGGTTGGATAACATTATATTGCAAATAAACATTGGAGAGAGTGAACGGAGTGAGTTCATGTGCATATTTGTAATAAAAATGTAGTTAGTGTTTTGCAATATCCCTGTAATTTTAAGTCAAAATTTCCAAGCTACTGATTGTGATGACTCTTCATTGATCTGTCACTAATTGTTTACGTTTTTAAGAACCAAGTCAATAAAATTTTTATTGTCCACTGTTGTTACCAAGACAACGTAAAAAGTCAAGTATAAAGAGCGTTTGGAAACACACTTCGGAATTCAAATATGCTTGTTCTGTCGTATTTGTGTCGTGTGCGCTGGTGTAGATCCTCAGACCGGATCCCCAGACATCTTTGATTTTGATTGGATTTTTGTTATTTAGCGTCGCTTTTCTGACACTTTTGGTTAATCGCGACGATGAGGATGAGTGTGATATGATGAAATCGATGAAGGGACAACCACAAAGAACACACAAGTCCAGGCTGGGATTCGAACATTGGACCCTTGGCATCGTAACGCGCTGTGCTAACCACTCCGCCACAGGGGTCAGCCACACACATCTGTAACTCAAGATGAAGCTCCGGGTCCATCTTCGCAAGTTAGCCAAGAGGCACAAAACGCGAAGTAAAATGAAAAATAAATAAATCAATCAATCAAATCAAGATGAAGCCAATGCTGCTGCTACTTCACGTTCGTGGGCTGGAAAAGGGCATTTCATTGTAAAATAAAATAACGTCCCTAAATGTTTGGCACCTGATCACGTAATATCTGGTCTCCAGCGAAGTGTGGAGCTTCGAATCCAGGCATATTTCTTATGGTTACTAAGTATAAACTTCAGAGTATGTGGGGTTTTCCCCTCCCTTCCTAACCTCTTCCGAACTTGAAACGTTTACTGGGGATTTTTGCTACAAATTAAGACGCCCATTTTAATGCTAAACAAACTAACTATTTAGCCTTGTTAAACAGGAAGGTTTATGTCTGTCCCTATCCTGGGCAAGATCAATCCATTCTTTTTCCCCTTACCGATTTCCTTTAGGTCCATCTCAACGTTATCTCTCCATCACCGTCTTGGCGTTCCTACTGGTCTCTTACCATCAGGTTTCCCAACAAGAATCCTGCAAACTCTTCTTTCCTCTCCCATTCGTGCCACGTGGCCTGCCCACCTAAGTCTTCTTGATTTAATTATTTTAATAATATCCTGACAGGAATGCAAATTATGTAAGTTTCTCCGCTCACCTGTCTCCTCAACTCTATTAGATCCAAATATTTTTTTAAGGATTATATTTTCAAAAAATAAATATTAATTGAAAATAAATGCTAAAGAACCGACTTCAAATTCGAAAATTCAATCTATATCAAGTACGAGTGTGAAATTATTTTAAAATAGGAAGAACATGTTCAGTCTTTTGTTCATAGCATTTCTTTGCAAGATGTTAATTTTATATTATAAATTGCGTGTAAATTGGTTACAGAGTCACTGATGTACCAGTCAATAGAGCATCAAATTACCAGGTGGGAAACCCGGGTTCGATTCCCAGGATGGAATCATACGTAATTTTTTTTAGGCTCTGATGTTCACACAGCTTCTAATAACTGTGTATTCTATTATGCGTGTTGCAATGCGCAGGGGGGGGTATCTTTACATTGAGTTCCACCAGTGTTTAGATTCAATTGTCCCATTGTTATGTATTGATATTGTGACGTAACTCAAGTTACGACACTATGTATCCACAAATTGAAAAAGATATTCAGAAAT
The DNA here is from genome assembly GCF_977018435.1 of Lepisma saccharinum. Taxonomy (NCBI): domain Eukaryota; kingdom Metazoa; phylum Arthropoda; class Insecta; order Zygentoma; family Lepismatidae; genus Lepisma; species Lepisma saccharinum. The sequence continues at coordinate 40,378,425 of NC_139242.1, read as the reverse complement.
TAAAATAAGTAATTAGTTCGTTGATAATGAACTTTGCGCTACGACATTTTGTCAGGTGATATCGAGCACCGTCATGACCCCTCGGGTAGCAATAACTCAATTTCGTAAAAAAACTAAATATGTCATTAAGTCAGCCGACCGACGATATACTTCAAAGGAAGGTACATAACTAAGTCTTTCTGTCCTAAATCTCAGAACATAATTAATTTGTGAGCGATGTGATTCCATCTAGGTGGCAATAATGCAAATCCTCCCAGCCATTAAATTTACAATGAAACTTCAGTAGCACACAAAAAATATGCATCGGGCTTGCTTACAAAGTATTGTCTTGGGGGTTTTCGCAGTATTACAGCATTGTTTCACAGTAAATTTGTCAATTTTTACGTTTTAGTTATGGTGTGCAAAATGAGTGCATAATTTTATCATTTTTAGTGCGCATGCGTGACTTTTCGACACGCCTTTGGTGTTAAATGCGCGTTTTCAGTCACAGTTAAATGGTTTAATGAAGTTCACCACGACGCCAAAACGGCAAAAGACGAGAAGAAAGAAAAGTCGCATGTCCATGTGCAGCGTCCAATCGGATTGGAAGGCGCCAGTTACATTGTCACGTGCAATTATTAGCGCCCTGGCGCCGCATCGTTACTGCATTATAGGCCTCGTGCAGATTTGTCGTGCGGTGCGGGTTCGAATCCGCGATACTTCGGTCGGTGAATGTCTCCATGTATTGACCTGCAATATATGATGTACAATGCTTTCGGAATACAACACGGGGATGGTTATACGGTGAAGGCAGGTGGGAATGATTGTCAACCGGGATTTATCAACCGGGCTACCGGAGCATACTGAAAGCTATGTAAGTGGCCATTTGACAGACTTCGCAGCTCCCCCTGGACATGTAGATTCGCGCCCACATTCATCCCTGGAAGAGAAAAGACCATTGATTTGCGGCCGGTGTCCAATTACGTGTACATTCCTCTTCGATAGCCTGTCTTTCCTCTTGGACTCAATCTGGGATCGAAATGTTATGTGCACTGTACGAATTAAGCTTTTCCCTTTCGGGGGGCGTATTTGTGACTTCATTTCCGGAGGTAGTTTTTTTTGGAGGGGGGCGGACGAATTTGTATATGTTACCAGTCAGAAAACTAAACTACTACCTAAGTACTTTAGAACATACCCTAGAGTTCTAACCTAGTTATTAAATCTTATAACTAAGGCCCGGGACTTTATGTCCTATAAAACTGTAAAATATGTATATAAATATGTTATAAAAAATTAAAAAATATGTCATAAAAAATTAAAAATATGTCAGAAAAATGCAGAAATATTCCCAGCAAAGCCAAAAATATGCACAACTGTACTTTCTAATTTTTCATTATATGGGAAGTCAGTATCTTCCAGGGAAGATCGACCAAGATGTGGGTGGAGTATTAAATGAAGTCAGACTTCATTTAACAACAGAATGTAGTGGGAAAATACTGAAAAATATTGTGAGGTTCACTGCAATTATCCTGTGTTTCGTTTACTATTATGTCAGATTTACACCTCTGTGGAAACTAAAGCATAATTGGCAGCTCACAACAGCTCTGGTAAATCTGAGCAATCAATACACAAACACCATTTTTTAGGCAGATTTTAACTAGAATCTGAAAAACCGCCTACAATTTTTTTGTCAGAACATGTTACATTAAATGTCGTCGACCGCAATTTCCTTATCCTGCCATCAATAATATAAACAATCCGCTGCACTAAAGGTACGAAGAATAAATTATAATATAACCGATTATATGCACGTTAATTACGAAATTGTACAGAGATATGTCTTATTACGAAAAAATTGAAGAAATATGTTGTAAAAACCCGAAATTGGTAGAATATGTGAAAATATGGCTTATCAAGTTAGTCTATTTCAGCTGACTTTCATCAGATACGTAAGATCTCACCCCAGCAATCTATCCAATGGCAAGTAAAAAAATATGTTATAATAAAGTTCCCAGCCGTACCTAATATTTACACGGAATTTAGAAACAGTATATTTACATTCTACGTGAACCCTATCTCACACAAAAGAGCTATCGAACACCGAAAACATGAAATTTCTATTGCCAAGTTCAAGCTTAACGTCCATCTAACCTGCCTACAAGTTTCTTGTAAACACTTTAATACATGTAAAATGTCAGCACTATGCCATGAAAACTGCTGCTGATGTCTCGGCTCGGTGAGGTTGGTCAGATGCAGAATGGTGTCATCCTTTAATCAAGAAAACTGCATACTTTTCTGCAGGGCAATCTTTGATGACTCTGGACCACTAATGGACACGAATGATTTTTAAGTTGTAGATAAGAAATGGTATACTGTATGCTTTCAATTCCCTTTTCTTTGAGAGATATAAAAACATCACTGGCAAGGATAAAAGAATATTTTACACGTTAATTCGCACACTGGTTATGTGGTGTTCCTCCAACTACACTGTTAGAAGTTACCGTAAAATTCAACCGTTAAAAATTTAACAACACGCCTGTTAATTAATAAAAACGGTACACAACCGCTTTTTATTTCAATTTAAATATTTCATCATCCATAAAGAAAAAAATAATTATAAATTTGATTGGTTATACCATAAATATATTGTTTAAAACTGAATCATACAAATTACCTTAAATAGGGCAACTGTGTCATGGCGCTGTTAGAAGAAACAGTAAAATTTACAATATTCTACCGTTAAAAATTTAACGACGTGCCTGTTAATTTATAAAACACGGTATACTACTGTTTTTTATTTCGATATGAATATAAATTACAGTTGCTTACGCCATAAATATCTTGTTTAAAACTGAATCATTCAAATTACATTAATTAGGGCAACAATGTCGTGGTTAATACTACTTTAAAAACGGTCACGATCATTTTGCTAACGGTAGTTGGATGGCAGCGAAAATTGACGGTCTGAGACCGCCATTTCTTCAGTCAATTTATTACAGTGTTTCGTTTCTACGGGCTGAATCTGCCACGAGTAGGTTTTTCTTCTCATTGGGACATTCTTTGGAATGCATTTAGAACTCAAAGCTATCTGTTGTGTATTCCAACACACGCAGATCAAACTTAGGTGTTGAGTACATTTCAAAATATATGCACCGCATAATCTTTATTATTTATTGAACATCAAGTGTCACTTAACATTTTACAATCAACTTTAAAAACAAAACACACTCGGTTACTTTGAACATATTCCGTTCTCTAAAGTCTTATAAACCTTACAGTTCATTTATACTCTTAGAACGATTGCAGCGCCACACTGTAAAAAGATGACTGAAGAAATGACAATCTATGACCTTCAATTTTCGCTGCCATCCAACTACCGTTTAAAAAAATGATCGTGACCGGTTTTAAATTAATTAGTAACAACCACGACATTGCTGCCCTAAGTGATGTAATTTGAATGATTCCGTTTTAAACAAGATATTTATATCGTAAGCAACTGTAATTTATGTTCAAATCTAAATTAAAAAACGGTGGTTACCGTTTTTTATAAATTAACAGGCAAGCCGTTAAATTGTAAATTTTACTGTTCCTTCTAACAGTGCACACACGGCAGAATCGTCGTTCAAAGTAACGGATATTTTAGTAATATTTGAAAGTAAGCAAGTTTATCCAGGTTACTATTACAGTTAAGGATTATTCTTCACAATTGCTTCTTTGTAACACTTTTATGACGATTTTAGAGCGAAGTAACAAGCTTGTCGCTTGGAAATGAACCTTCTGAAATAAATGTAGTCTTTCGTACTGGCACGACAATCTTCACGCAGGCCTGTGCCCATTTTTTAAGGGGAGAGGCAGATTCATAAACGTGGGGGGTGGGGGGGGAATAGAAGATCAGAAATGATGATGAAATATTAGATGTGACCACCACATTGCTGCGACAGCTACATCTAGACGTACACTTGTAGTGTTGCAATATTATGGTACAAAGTAATGGAAAAAATTCAACTCACCGATAGATCTACCTCACCCTCCAATAAGCAACCCAACCGATTACAGACAAAGGCTGTCATGCAGCTTGGTGCTTATTGTTTATATTCACTTCTCAGAAGTATTCGAATAGTACCTACTATATTCCACAAATTAACGATGTTTTCAAATTTCCTTTAATTTTCTTATAGCGACACTATTGAAAAAATGATAATTCTATATTTAGAAAAAAATATATTTATAAATTGAATGATACGCATTGGCAATGTTTCTTATAATGGATGTGTCTGATTGCGAGTTAACAACCAAACAACAAAAAAAAGGGAATGAGAAAAACGGAACATTTTCACATCACGACTGCAGGCCCAAAATAAAGTCAGGACAGGCTTTAAAATTAAAGGACTGCTCCGACTAAATGGGGACGTTTGGTAGCCTTGAATCAGTGATTATGAAACTAAAATTGCTAAATATTGCAGACTGCAGATTTTCTGGAGCCTGCCTCCTCCACAAACCATCCCTTTCATTTATGCAAGAAGAAAGTCGAAATTCCAGCAAAATCTGAAAAATGACCAATGTTATGTTCAAGTCCCAGCCTGAGCATGGGTGTTATTGCTGATTGTCCCTTAATTATTTTCATAATTTCAACTACTCATCTCATCGTCGCGATCAGCCAAAAAGTGGCAGAAAGCGATGCTAAATAACACAAATACAAGTATGTAGTATGGCCTAAGGGGCGTTCCTCGAAAAGTTGTCCTACTCCATGTAATTTGCATATTTCTCCAACAAAAGTTATTAGCATCTGTAGCCTATGCTTCACAGACAAATTACGTCAATCTTTGCTACATTTTTTGAAGCGCCACACTAATGCTTTTCATGCATTCGGGCTATGCCATCATACTCAAGGTTCTTTTTCAGTTATGGGAAGACGCCACCAAGTAGGTACTTGATAATTCTATGAAATCAGTTCATTATGAATATTTTAATCCAATCACATGTCTACAACCCATTTTATATGTGAATGTCACACACGCTAAAGTTGGATTGACCCATAAAAAGTCTAGAAAGGAGGGCATGCTGAAATAACTTCTACTTTCATAGTGTAAAAAGCATCAATATGTACAATGTTTTAAAATATGAATACGACCTTCGTTTGCTTTTATGACTTCCGTTTGAGCACTTATCGGCCAGAATTCACTCTCGACCTCAGGTAAAGTATTTAAGAGTCCTACATTTAGCTGATTTCTTAGACGTATCTCAGGATTATTTCTCGGCAAGCAACGATTACTTTCCTACACAACGGCATTGGCTTATCTAAAAAAAAGATAAGATTACTGCATAATGAAGTATTCAAAAATCAAGAAAATGATTCTTTTTTATTGGAGAATACGTGAAATTTCTTCCCGAACAAGACGCATTTTAATATAAAAATAATTTAAAGTAGAAAGAAATTGTAATGCCAATGCAAAATAGGAATAGAAAAATTTATTGTATTAGTATTGTAACAACTGCTATACCCGAACCGTCAGCGCGTTATTTATAGACAACCAAAAACTTTCGCGAACTTATATACAATTGTAGGATATTCTTTCAAAAGATTTAATAGTGGTGACAAAGAGAAAAGCGAAATAAACAGTGTCTGATGTAATGTCTCGTGCTCCTTAAATGTAACAGTGTTCCTCTAAGTTTCCTCTATTTACTTGCTACATGTGAACGAAACTAATGAATTTGCTTCATTGTCTCTGTGTTCGTTATCGTAATACCTACATATCATAATAAGAGAGAAAATTAATTCCAAGTATAACATTCAGCATACACCTACACATCACCACATTAATTCAAACACACACACACACACACACACACACAATCGAAGTTAGTATAATTTTTAAAGAAATGACGTAAACACTTCTTTTTTTTTAAGAAAACAGTAGTAAAGTGTAGGATTCTTTCCATAATTAAATGCAGCCTATTGGCGCCATAATTTGTGTTCAATACACACATAAAGTTTATGTATTACTATGTATGAACCATACATTTATTTTTAAAACTGAGCCATTAAAATTAAATAATTTGATTAACGATGTAATGGTTAATAGTTTAAAAACGGTCATGGCAAAGTTTAAACATAGTTTGAGGGTAGAGGAACTTGACGGTCTTAGACCGTTATTTTTCCAGTCAGTTTCGGTGATCAGAAGGGGCGTTGGGGGTAGGACAGTTGCCCTCCTGCTTTTTGCCCCCGCTTTAATCATCTAGGGGTGCGGAATAACATTTAGGGGGTGCGGTGTTGAAAATAAAGGAAACATGAAGCATGCATGCAAGGACGCCCGTAGGATGTTATAATATACATTTATTATTATTATTATTACAAGTATTAATGTTGTTGTCTTTATACGGAGCATTCCCTGACATTCGTTACGAGACTCGGCGGCAAGCGGTCCGGCATCAGCGCTTGTCTTTCCCGGTGAACGGGTCCGCGACAGTCGCTTATATTAAACCTCGTAAAAAAGTTTACAGTAACAGGGTAAGTTCTGAATAAAAGTTTAAAGAAAATGGGGAAATGAAGTATACAAAGAAAATCCGTGAGTTAAAAGAGAGTATTGTACGAAAAATCGGGAGAATTACAGTAGACGAACTTACACGTGTAAGTAGGGGAAGTGGGGGCTAGTTGCAACAGGGGTAGGTTGCAACACTGTTAATATCTTCTCAACGTTAAGAGTTACGAGAACGAACTTGCCCTTCAAGCATGCGCATTTTGTGGAGGAAGAAACGTTCTAATTGTTGGTGCACGCCAGCTGATAACAGTTACAGGAAATAAGAATTGTTGTTTTCAGACTAGGTGAGTAAATTTTGAATAATTTATTTTGAAGTGACTGGCGACTAGGACAAGTAACTGTCGTTGACTATGTTGCTATTAATGATACACATGTACTTTCACCTGTAAAATAATAACAACCATGTTTACAATGAGATTCATGTTGAAGACATTTTCGTCCTTTTGTTAAGTAAAGTGGTGAGGGGTAAGTTGCAACAGGCATATGAAGATGATGGAAGGGAGTGGGTACAGTGTATAGAGTGTGAAGGCTGGATACATTTCAAGAAATATGCGAAAGACGATGCGTTTTATGTCTGTCATCATTGTTTCTCAGATTAAAGAAAGTGTTTCTTGTTGTATACTTCTTTATCTAGCGTACATTTATAAACCACAAATATGCTAAATTTAGGTTAAGGCCTACTTGAAGTTTAAAATATTGTTACAATGTCAGCATATGTTGAACAGTTTCTAACATAATATTCATGTCGTTTTTTGTATCATTTGTTAAATAAATTAAGATTTCCTTCTTACTTTCATTTATGTTTCCAAGTGTTGCAATATGCCCCATCCACTGTTGCAACTTGACCCGCATACGGGGCAAGTTGCAACAAAAGTTAGGTGTTTGGGAATTTTAAATTTCCAATAAAAGTACATGAGTGTCGAGGTTCTCAAATTTTCTGTGCAAGTGGAATGTATCCTGCCTTTCAACTACAAAGTATCGTGAACATATGTTGAAAAGCAAAATTTATACAATTTTTTGAAGTTGAAAATTTTAAAACTGTTGCAACTAGCCCCCGCTTCCCCTACAATTTCCTTCGGAGATGCCAGGAATGTGTTGCAGCAGAGGGACATCATTTTCAACACCTTATGTAGTCAAGGTTAGTACACAATATGAAAACTGTAATTTCAATAGCCGACTCTAGCGACTGTCGCTGACCCGTTCACCTGGAAAGACAAGCGCTGATGCCGGGCAGCTTGCCGCCGAGTCTCGTAGCGAATGTCAGGGAAAGCTCTGTACTAATCATAAAATTGAAATTGAATTGAAAATACTTTGGCGTTGGTACCAAGTTCAGGCAAATTCAGTCCACTATTTAAATAGAAACTGGATTCACCTTATATCCTTTCTATAAACATCTAACATGTTCTTGATAAACAGTTATTTGTCTATTTGTGCTTTCTCACGGTGCACAGATATCAGAGGCTACTACTGAGTGTTCAGTCTGTGTGTGTTGGGTAAAGAAAAATCACTATAGAACCTGAAGTTTTGCTATTTGCAAAAGAAGATAATGGCTACAAAAAATACCATGTAGGCACTTTCATGTAATTATCAGGTTGCTTACTGCTTCCCTTACATAGAAGGGTGCATTAAAAAAAAAAACTACCCGTCTCGATCCAACTTGCGTTAAATGTAATTTCGTGAGCACAACTGAAATTATTTTTGATGCTGTGTAATTTGGAGAAAAGAGGATTAACATGTAGGCGGAAAATAATACTGTTTCTGACTGCTCCATAAGTTTATATCATCTCATATGTATTATCATATTGACAAGGGTTAGGTGGCAGACCAGCCCTTGGCTGAACCTCGCCCGCTGAATAAAGAAAATTTATTATTATTATTATTATCAATAATGCTGAAAAATTTTAAAAACCTAAAAAAACTTATACAGAGCTGTAGGCAATTATCGAAATCCACAAACGGGCCAAAGCAATAAACAAAAGCAGAAACAATTGTTAACAACAATGGCGACGAAAGGAAGACAAACACCGCTGATAGCCTATTTGTAAAAATGCCGTAACTATAAGAAAGTAAATGCAATATCTCTTTCGGGACCAATGGATTGCCGGTTGTATACAGCCACGGCCATCTTTAATCCCAGGAAGGCCGGAGCCTTTAATTTGGCAACCCTGTATACCGTGACATCAGCCGGCCGATGTTACTCGGAAGAAACATTAGAGAATGAACGTCCAGACGTAAAAAAGTAAAATTTTCTGTAGCCTATTCATCCCGTAATCACTTCATTCGCTCAAATTGTATTCCCTAGTTTATTCAACGTTATTTTTCGTAAGTAAAGCAGTATGTTATTAAGTTGTTAAAAATATGCATTAAAGTTTTTGAGCCGCATACCAGCATTTCACGGAACATCCCGTACTATTCACATGTGGTGAATCATCAAATATAATAAATATCCAATCATTATGTCATTATGATTTTTAATCAGAGTGCAAAATAAATCAGCGACGTCGAAAAGCTATAACTATGACATAGAGGCAGACTAATTTAAAACATGTTTAAGCAAAAAGCAAATTCCACGCTGAGAAAAGTTGTGTGCATAAGGCACCACACGCTAAGCTTTAATGTTACTCGTATTAAGTACAAGGGCGAGACTAACACAAAAAAATAATAATAATAATAAATTGTATAGCCTCTAAGAGCATAAAACTTAACAGGCCTAACCTAACGAAAACAGTAGAACACAACACTCATTCCTTCACTGAAACATATCTCCGCAAGAGAAAAACAATGGAAATCTAAAACTAATTCCTAAACCATGCAAAATTATCCACTTTCTCTCAGGGAGTATATAGCCACTGTTTGGAAATATTTATTTTAAGTTAATTAATTTCGTGGAAGGCATCTTTTTAGCTTTGTACATAGCTCACAAAACAAATATATGCCCACAAGCACATCGTAATTACAATGTATTGTCTGTTGAATAAAATATTGGCAAATATGCCATAGACTGCTAAAATGAAGATGCTGTACAGAAATGTTATGTTCAAGATACATTTTACACTCTGTAATACTCGCCCATGCTGGTTTATCGCATCCAGAACTACTCTTATGTCTTAATTTTAAAACTGTAAAGCCAGTGTATCAGATCTCCCATCACTTAAATATTTAGTTTCTAAATAGTTTATAATGTTATTCCGACATTCTAGCAAATGAAATAGGGTCAAACTACTGTACACATTATTGGAAAGTTCCATGCTGCATATGATATGTAAAGTTTGCCTTGCGTTTTCTGTTTATTTCCAGTTATTTAACGATAAATTTCCATTTCTATTGTTAATGCATGTTTTCCACTTACAACGTAATGTCAATCTTCTGTCCAGATTTGGAAAGAGAAAAACATTTTACACGGATTCCCTTGTTTCTTTAAAGGTCAACATCAATTTTGGTATTCGCGCCCATGCTTTGTAGCTTGATTTTTAAGCCGACGAGACAGCGTTGCCAAATTTCGGAATTCCGGCCTTAATAGAGCTGGCCATGATACAGCTGTATTAATTCAATACCTAACACCGCTCACTTTCGCCATTATTCAAAAGTGGCAGAAATGCGAAGTAAAATAAATGAAATAAATAAATCAACAGGTTATGAAAAGGGGGTGCGGAGGAAAATTCAGGGGTGCTTGGGGCCACCCCTGTTCGCAAGTAGCCACAAGAGGCAGCAACGCAAGTAAAATAAATCAATTCAATCTATCACTATGGCCTCTTAACGAAAATCCTTGTCTACAAAGAGAGAGTAAACTCTCCCCTCCCCCCGGTTTTGGCACCCAATCCCCGCTACAGTCTCCAGTAACTTTTTTACAGTGCAGTTAGCATACTGACATTCAGTGCCGGATCTACAAATCTTTGCCCCCCCCCCCGCAAAATATTACCAAAGGTCCCCCCTCTACCTACCTACCTACACACACACACACACACACACACACACACATTATATGTATATTATATACGATATATAATACACTTATATAATGTTTGTCTGTGTGTGTAATTCTTGATCTCATGTTGATAAGATCACATACAAGGGCCTACAGGGTGATTCAAAAGTTCCTTAACACCCCCTATAAAAAGTAAAGGAGTTAGGCTGGGTACAATTAGTCATGATAGAAACAGATTAGGCTTGGGGGAACCACATTGGTGTGTTCCAAGCGAACGTCCGCCATATTGAATTCAACTCAATTTTTTTAAATGGGTAGGAGGCGATGTGCATAGACGCCGATTTCTTCAGAGATACTGATTTATTTCTGTTTGCTGGGGGGTGGTTCTTTTTTAAGTTGGGACCTAGTACACTTGAGTTAACTTCTGAAAAATTGTAATTGCAATAACTAGCTTTGACAGCAAAACACATATATCAGGGTATATCGAACTTGATTAGCTGGACAAAGTTAACTGTCCCGGACAATCGCTTGGGTCGCCCGGCTCTTAAGCCACCCCCCCCCCCCACACACACACGCACACACGTATTGCTTTGAACTTTGGTTAAGCATTGGTGTAAATATGTAGCATTGCAACTTTCAGCCACATCAATGCAGTATGAAGTAACACACACATGTTTATAGGTTCATGCAAAGAAAAGTACTAATCCTAATTATATCAAAAAGAGTGGCATATTGAAAACAGAATATTTTCAACTTCTGCTTGACATTTCCGAAGGGAGACAAAGGTGCCTATTTTGCAATATACTGGCTCATTTAAGAGCAGTATTCCCATGCTTGTTTCTCTATTCTCGCACATATTTCTTCATAATATACCATGCGTTTTACTTAATTCATTGTCGGTTTGAAACGTAATGTGGGGCTATTCTGAACGCATTGCAGTAAATGTCGTTGAATTGTAGTGGTACCTGACAGCAGTGTAAAGTTAAAAAAAATAGTTATGTAGCTCATGATGCCACCTTCGACGTACAATAAGTTGTTACACTTGTGTGTTGTTTGTTGGTCCAGAAAAAAATTCTCAAACCTCTGTTTAGAATTACACTCATTTGGGGGGCTATTCTGAACACAAGCACATTTTGTATTTATGCTCTGTTGTATTTCACCTAGGGACTATTCGGAACATTCCATCTTACTGATGGGGCTTTTCTGAACATGCTGATATGTCTGTCACTTGTGCATGTTTGCCTTCGCGTTTGGCAGTTGGAGAAGGCTAAAGAGGGAAACCATAGTGTTTCTTGAGGAACTTTTGAAAAAATGAGAACAGGGTATTTGTCAATGAAAACTTTTATTGTAAAGACATAAAATGTTAGAAGACAACAAGTCTGAACAACTTTGTTCCTGCGACTGCGTGTGTCTGTTTGCAGATACAGTGTCGAGTCACTCACACCCCGTAGTCGTGGGAATGTAACAAGTTCACTTATGCAGAATAACCCCCACTGTTAATAATGGCCCTATTTTATGTGGCAAAATGATATATTTTTTAAAACACCTCTGTTTTAGAGGAAACTTACGAAAAACTTTGTTTCTTGACAATTGGATTTGTTGCACACCATGTCTAAAATGTCTACAGTGAACCATGATGCATAACGTTACTCCATTCTTGCTCACCAGGTCAAAGTTTTCATGTTTCTGGAAAACGTGAAAGCAACTCTTCCTAGGTTTCTATTTTTTATTAGTTCCGTTAGTTCCACATGGGAATTATTGCAGTTAGAGTGAACCATTACGATCCCAAAATAACAGCATTTTTTTCCCAGTGGTTTTCAAGATTAATTCAGTAAGTACAAAACAGGACAACATTTTAGAACACACTGTTCAGAATAACCCCACTTGTTCAGAATAGCCCCACATTACGGTACTGAAATAGTAAACGCACAAGCACAAGAAAGACTCTCAAACTGTGAGATAGTCCCACATTATTGATTCTACCTATTTCAGAGCAGAATCCTGCGTAATTTTACACTTGTTGTGTGCGAAGTTTCTGTGTGGAAAACTTGTGTCATATGCTGAAAGTTATACATTGGGCCACCTATAGGGGTGGAGGGTGGAAACGAGAACCGGAAGGGTTCGGGCCCCCCGGTTTCGGCGCCCGTGCTGATGTGATATGTACGTATGTATGACACTGTTTTCTCACACCTGAAAAATGATACACTTGTTACAATCATGCAGTCATAACTTTTTTCCTGATTAAAGATAGTTTGAAGAAACTTTCATCACTGCATTTCTAGTGAAATTCTAGCCTGATTTGATTCTACTCTTACTGCCACGCGGGAGACCCGGGATGGGTGATCTAAGTTCGGAATTTTTCCGGCTTTGTCCCTGCATAAAGCGGCTCCAGGGCCCACCAGCCTCAAATCAAATTGTACCCGGTGGGGGACAAAGGCGGCCGGAGCATTATGCTGATCACATCACCTCCAAGATGTCCGACATCGAAAATATATGGGGCCCTACCTCCACATGCCCTAAATGTGCCTTCATGGCAAGGTGCTATATGCACAGGGAACTTTACCTTTACCTGTATATATTGTATTAGTTTCTGTAACCCTGAGTAACTACGTTTATTTTTTACGTACGCGAACCCTCTACTATGTCAATGTCTGCGGCTTGTAGATCCGGCACTGCTGGCATTTCATCAGCGAATAGTAGTTACGCCCCAGCTAACGATAATATATTCATCTTGATCTTGAACAATATTTTACCTTGTTTACTTCGTAAACTCATACCACAACTTTCGTTAAATCTATGTCAGCTTCTTATTGCATATATTCTCATCCATCTTGTTGTATAATGTTCTGTAACAAATTGTATAAAGTTCATATGCATAAATGTGCTCTTATATTTCTCAAAATACCACATAACTTCAAATGACATCATATTGAAAACCAATGCCCATTCACTATATATGACTGAGCTACCTGCATGTATGTCATCCTCGAACCTTTGCACATGAATGGCGTTAATGGTACATGAGAAAATTGGGGGAGGTAGTTCTTTTTCTATTCTTTAGGCTAGAACACTTTTCATTGTTTACATTTTCTTTGGCTGAACAAGAAAGGACTTTCTTTGCAAGAAAGAGGGCGGTCAAAGTTTTGCTGAGGTTGGAAATACCGCAAACACAAGGAAAGTGAAGGTTTCGATGAGTAACTTTTATTTTCTAAGGAATCAGTATGCATCTTCCTCAGCTAATCACATCAAGCTAAGGAATGTTTGCTGGTGATACTGAAAAGCAACATAACCTTCATAATTTAAATCACTAATCCTTGGTTTAAATATCGTATAATCTTGAAGAGTGTATTGTTATTAGTTTTGTGTGTGTTTGTAACCTAGTCCTCAGCTGTGAACAGAAAATGTTTTTTTCTTCTTATTATTATCTAAATATTAATTCAAATAATATGTCCGATACATACCTGGCTATAAACTCATTATTGATACAAGTGAAATACTGATTCAGTCTTTCATTTAATTTAGAATATGGTAGTGACATTCAACAAGATGTTAGTTAATACAACTATATTTAAGAACTTCCATTATAACATTCCATTCTGTAGAAATGTTACAATGGCACTGTGCTTTCAAAAACAACTTTCCTTCAACTAAAAATACATTGCTTGAAAATGATATGAAAATTGCCTCTTGTAAAATCTACAACGGCAAAAGGTAATAGTACAATACCTAGGTTGATGATTACAACTAACAATTGTTAGTTTTTACTTAACAGGCTGAGAGTAACCTGTGTTTCAGGCACGTAAGCATAATATGCTGTATATATTATATACAATATGTTGCTGATAATTGTGATAATATGACATACTAGCTTTTCCAGGGGGTGCTCGTTGCTATGTGAAGTACGTATGCATTACGTCATCTGGGAGGATCGGGTTTGGGGGTGCTCGTTGCTATGTGCAGTACGTATGCGCAGTCGTCCGTGGATGCATTACGTCATCTGGGAAGAATTGGGTTTGGTGCGGGGCACATTTAGCTACTAACACGTCGCAAAAATCGGAACAAGCAGGTTGTTGATTTTGTAGCGTTCGATTTATTTTTATTGTATCATGTCTAATTGTGCTGTAGCAAGCTATGAAAACTATAACCAGAAAACTAAAGGAACTGACATAAAACATCATAGATTTCCAGTCGATAATTGTGTAAGTAAACAATGGATTCATGCTTGTAGACGAAATGTAAAAAATACAAGTGTGCAGTGCCAATTATTGTGAAGAAGACTATGTGCGAGATCTCAAAGCAGAACTTCTGTATTTTCCACCAAAGAACGTGCTGAAGCCAACTGCAGTGCCATCGCTAAAATTACACCCAATTACTTTAGTACCAAATAATCTAGGAAATGGTGTACTTCTCCTAAACACTTATCTTCACAATATGATTCGCTTGTAAGACGTGGTGATAAGGTTTGCAGAGATGTACGCTACGAAAGACATGCAATAAGGAGACGTGCGCCCTAAACAGGCTAAAGACTATGCTGCCAAAAAAAGAGAAAAATATATAGACGAAGGTGTATATACACAAACTGCAAGCAATGTTTCGTTCTTGGAAAACATATTCGATCGTTTACAAATGAGAAACACAAGTCTGCGTAATGAAGCAAATAAATTAAAGATTACAAACAACATCTTTCAACCTGCTTTAACTAAATAAATAAGTTAAAAATCTATAACGTAACCTAACCGACAGTACTACAAGAAAAGTCATCAATATCTTGAAAATGTGTTCAACTAGTGTCAAGTACGTAGTGAGCCTAACTGATTTGTTATGTACATTTTATGTAAGTCGGATTTATAATTACTAACAAATTTATTTATTTAACACAAACCGATGTTGATTATGATTTGTATGTTCACATTATTGTGAAAAACGTTTTCGGAAATGTGCATTTCGAAGATCGCGTATTGACTTTCACGCTATTAAAAATGAAATTCACTTACATCTTCAATTCGAGTTACATAGCGTTGTATGTACGATTGCATCAGTGAATATTACACTCATCATTGAAATTTTTGCAACTTTGTTCAATTTTGGTATTTCACAAATACATTGTGGATAATTTTGTACCCTTGTACTCAATATAAACCAATGGGTGTTACATTATTTATTTGTAGTACATTTCTGTCAAAAAGAGCAATATCTATGATTAGTGTAATGCAAGTTACTTCGTTAATGTACAAATGTGTGTCGCATATCAGCCTTGGAGTATATTTTCCGGTTATACAACTCAGACACACATGGAAATGGAAATGGAAAATCTGCGGACGAAGTCCTTTAACGAATAATGATTCGTACACTTGCACGGTCAATCATTGTGAGTTCATGTAACTTTTCTCCTTTATTGTTTAATTAAACTAAAAACTAAGATATTTTCATGGATATTCTCAAAGCGTTTCATTTATCGTGTGATCATAAATCTATTTCTATAGGCTTGAATTAGTAGGTTAAGACATTTAAGTTTGATGTTCCTAGCACTCAAGTATTTCGAGTAGGTTAAGTTAGTTAAATTAGTACTTGTACACTTTGGCTCGTCTTCTGCACGCGTATGTATGTAAAGTTCTTAATACGAAAAACTAGAACTATGACAACGATAACTTGTAGCCAAATTTGAACCAGAGAAATTTAAAATATCTGCAAATTACAAACCTAAATTGCGTTTTCAAAGTCTGAAACGAGTCCGTGTCGTTTGCGCCGAGTCATTTGCGCGGAGGCTTCTTATAGGTTCAATTGCGCCGCGACATATGTCAAGACCTTCCTTGGTGGGTTTTCCCACAATCGGGAGTGTCATTACCGCCGCGCGCACGTGTGTCTATGACGTTGCCCAGCTGTAGCTGTGTTTATCTTCGATTGAAAAGGAAGGTGATTGGTAAATGAATGTAATATGAAAGTATATATGAGGGATCTACATTGGGAAATTAGTATTTATGTAAAACTGAGACTTGAGAGAGACAAGATGGCTGAGAATATGGACATGATAGAAACAAAGCGTGGAAAGCCGTCCCTTATTTACGAAGGCCAGCAGTAGGCTATATATAATATTTTTGACGATTTTACGTAGTGTATAATAATTAAGTGTAACAGACTGGCATATTTATGTTGCTTCCAAAGTGTGCATATACGTAGTACTTATATAATGTTTGCAAAAATAACACTATTTATAATATTTTTGACGATTTTATGTAGTGTATAAGTGATTAATAGTTAATAGGCTGATTTATATATTTTGTGTTGTGGAATAAAATTGATACAAGTAATCCTGTGTAACGTCTTTTGAAATAAGCAAAGAAAAGTCATATTTGACTCTCTGGATAGGTTTAACATTTCAGTGTAAACACAGCTGTGCAACGTCATAAACACACGTTTGTTTGTTTGATTTCTTGCACTATGCACCATGTACCCATAAACACACGTGCGCGCGGTGGTAATGACACTCCCGATTGTGGGAAAACCCACCAAGGAAGGTCTTGACATATGTCGTGGCGCAAATGAACCGATAAGAAGCCTCGGCGCAAACGACACGACACCGTCTGAAACTACTATCTTACAAACTATCTCATCATTCTTCCTCCATATAAAACTTTCCAAAAAATTTTTGCAAGTGGAACTTTGATCCGTAAATTATTGTACAGTAAATAAATATATGAAGAAGGTTGGGGAGGGGATTCTTTCGAATTTAAAAAAGTTTCAAATGCAGAGTAAAATTTTATCTAGATTGTATATTGCTTCTTTCACTTGATAATTTGATAAATAAAGTTACATTATGGAGAACGGTAAAGATTGGATTTTAAGTACATGTATATCAGTATTATTTTAATACTTTGTGATGTTATGTAAAATTTGAAATGTTCTTGGAAATGATTGCAACGTTCTGAATTAATAAGAAGGAACGATTCAGTCAGAAAACTAAATATTAGGCTTTTGTACTGCGTTGTGTTAAATGTTGTAAATAGATTATACCGGACTTCTATCGGATTAAAAATTACGGATATTCAAGTTTGGACTCCAATTAAAAGTTAACCACTAGAACCACATAAAAACGAGTTACATCAAAATTCAGCTTATTCAATTCTGTGTCAGTCTATAGTTACCATTTTTTTTTCCGGGTATGCCTTCTATTTGTATCGTCGTGAGAACAAAATAGGATTTTTTTTTAGTTTGGCAATCTATCGCTCTCTTTGAAATTCTATAAATAAAGAACGGGTGTTTTTTTTTATTTATAGATTATATATTATATATTTTAATTATTTATTATCCAAACTCTAATATCCATAATTTATAATCCGATAATACTCCTGTGACATTCTGTGAGGCCCGTAGTACCTCGGAGGCCTCTGCCGATCTCCGTGGGGTTGTTGTTAGAACAGCGCACTACGACGCCAGGGGTCACGGGTTCGAATCCAATCGGTTAAGACATTGATTTGTCCTTAATGAGAAAATTGAGAATTTAGTAAATGTGATAGTATATGTGGAAACAAAGATTGATTGATTGATTTGCTTTATTTTACTTCGCTTCTTGTGCTACTTTTGGCTAATTTGCGAAGATAGGGATGAATGATGAATGAACACTCACAAACATCCATGCGCAGGCCAGGATTCGAACCTGGACCCTGGTGTTGAAGCGCGATGTGCTAACCACGCCAAGGAGGCCGGCTTGTGGAAACAAAGAAAAAAAACCCGGGGGGGGGGGACTACCACTTATGGGGTTCCCTTTCATATTTAAAAAAAAGACACAAAAGCAAAAATAAGCCAAATCTGTCAATCAATGATTTCTTTGTAACTCTTTCAGTATACAATTCTTTAGCGTGCAACGTTTTTTATTAAAATCATAATGCGATTTATGAAATAATGAAATCTGAAATGCTAATGAGAACACGGACAACCTTCTTTGTAATATATCGATTAGGTTTCAGAAACATAAATTTTTACAATACGTTTGCATGTGCAATTTTCCCTCTTTTAAAACTAACATGTTTTAATTATGTTACTAATCATTAGAGGAATATCTCAATACCATCCCGAAGTATGATAATTAATATTTCCCCCTCAAAGTAATGAAACACTTTCCCTCTCTGAAACTCGCATAGAATTGATAGCGGCCGTTTGCTTCGGCCAAGCCCCGAACCAACATTACCGAAGGGGTACCGAGCATAACTGATGGGGCCCCGAGCCTCACCAAGACCATCTTAGAGAGGCTCAGGCCGCAGCGCTCAGTCCTGACGTCATCATCTGGAGGCGATCATCTTAACACTACAAGGAAGACAATATTTTATCGTAGAGAATTTAAGTTCATTTATTTTTCTTTTGGAAGGACTGGAAGCTCAGAGGAAGTTACATTTGAACATTTATCCTCACCGTAAATATAGTTAGAAGAGATAGAAGAAATATTAAATATTTACACCAACATTCTTCGTTCAAGAAGCAACTTTGGCCACCACAAAAAAATCCCTAATTTCACACAAATTCATGTTCAAAATCGTTCAAACTTCCTGGTGGAAATTTTTTAAATAATGCGTGTATTTGTGATATATTATCGGTAGTATTTTTAAGTTTTACATAGAACTCGTTACAGTTTTTATATATATATAAAAAGTAAAAACAAATAGAATAAGTTAAACCCCGCATGTTACGTTCAGAGAAAATTCGCCGAGTTGCCTAATCAATTAATAAACTCACAGAATCATCGCTAGCACTTTCATTATTATTATTATTATTATTTCATTGTCTTTCCGTTCATGAAAAGACGACGATAGATAGCACTTTATTACAAACATCAATTATTTTTTCAACAATTAATAAGGCAAACAGCAAAGAAGTTTAGAGTGTGGAGAGTTTCCTTCTTTTGTGTCGGCCTTCAACAAAGTTATTTACTTTTTTACAATAATTATTTAACAAAGCATTTGTTGAGGACCACAAAATTATTCTCAAAACCTTTTCGCATTCGTGTCCATTATTGCAGCTCACCCACCACTTATCTTCATCTTCTCTCAAATTCACAAGACTGAGATTGAATGCCACTTCCCGCTGGTTTACTGCTTTCAAGAATTCCACTTCATATTCACGGCTTATCAGTTTTTTCACAACAACATAATTTATCAGCACAATATCAACAACCACCTCGGAAGGACACAACAATCCACCTCTATCCAAACTTTTTATAAAATCCAATGAATCGTTTCAAAGATATTGCATAGTCTTGTCCAAAACTAGAATGTTGCTGCAGTCATCACACGTCAATTTTTTTTCTTGCAATGTAAGAGCAATAGCCTGCTAGGTACATCAAAATAGGAGGATCTCTCTTCGCTTCCATAATATCCGCAGCACAAATTTTCAAACTCTGAAACATAGCCAAGTCTGTAACTGCCAGGGTCAATTCAGATGTACCATGCTCGTCAATTTGATTTACAAAGATGTCACCATATTTTAGTGACTTCAGTTTCAACTTCATTCTGCTGGCAAGACGCAGTTTGTGTTCCGTCTCAAAAATATGATGGAGAAAGACGTTGTACTGCGCACCTGCCAACTGTCGGTATTGGCCAAATCTCGCTTCAAGTGTGTCTGATTGAAATTTTCCTGGCAAAAGGTATTGCATTCCTAACTCTTCTGTACAATATCTGGTTATTTCAATTAGCCCATGTGTGGTTATTTTCAGGGCACTGGAAGTTTCTCTAGTGAGTTTTCCTGACGAGATGTTCAAACTTTCCCACTTTTCCAACCAATCAAGGAATTTATGTAGGTACAAGAGTCTCTCATCTGAGGCTTCGTTTGTCATAGGATACTGTAAAATGTTTCTTAACCTCGCACCTTTCCATGGAGACTTGACATTAACTACTTCCCACCAGTTTAAAACAATCTTAATGAACTCTGCAGTGTCTTCATAGTTCGGCAAATTGTGTTTTGGCCCTTGTTGCTTTAAACCTTCAATTATCATATGGTTGAAAACTTGAGCAACTAGTTTCACGTTTTGTCTTTCTAGGGAAGTTGGCCACAGAGATTTTAATGATAAATTATGAGCATATTTTAGGATATTATCACTTTCCATACTAAAGAGTGTTCTTAAAGTTACGAATGATGCAACATGAATATCACACAGGTTTTCAAAATCTGGGTAAACAACACTCACATTTTCATTTTTCTGATTGATTGAGTTGTTTCTAATACACTTAAATAAGTGCACAGTGTCCACAAGATAAAACAAAGGCCTCTTCTTATCACATGGGTGAATATACAGAAAGTTCTGTTTATGTTCAACATTAAACATGGACATAGATTTCCTATTTATCATGTTGTTATCTGAAACAACATATATAATCTTAATACCTAAATTTTCAAGTCCCAATATGACATTCTTAATTACGCAATGCAATGAATCAGCAGTTAAAGTTTTCATGGGTAATATATGTACAACTTCCTTGTACTTAGAGAGCACACTGTTAATCATAAATAGGTGAGCACTTTTTGCAGCTTCAGAACTATCATATGCAGTGCCAACAATTGTACCTCCCTTAGAATCAATGTAGGATTTGATATGAATTTCATCCAATATCAATGAGCAGTACAACTCATGGTCTTTAAGGTGAGCCACTTTCTCTTGCATATGCATTAGAAAATTGCCTTCACTTTGCTCTGCGATTGGACTTGCGTGGATATCTGTTCAAAGTATTTGGATGGGGTAAAATAAAATATCCTGAATCACGGATGAACCTATATGCACATGGAGACATAAAATTCAACAACGATGAGAAAACAATAATCTCAGAATCATGTCTCAGCCGTTCTTTACGAACATTTAACAGTCGTATCTGCGATTTTATAAAATGAAGCACTGACACTCTACTATCATGTACAGTCTCTTTTACATTGTCCAGAAGGATTTCAAGGGCTTGCAAAACATCACTAATATTACATGCTGATTCTACACTGTCGAACATTTCCAGAAAATGTATTGCATCTTCAATAGCATGTGTAGTTGATACCTTACGTGAAAATCTCTTCTCATTAATTTCAACTCCACGATAAAACATTGACAAAGAAAGTGAGTCATTTACAACAACATACTTAACTGCATGGGGCTTTTCAGAGAGGTTGAGGGATAAGAAAATAATGCAACTTTCCTTTTGCAAAATATCCCACTGCAAAGAACGATAGATTTTGTTAATCTGATCCTTCAGTTCATTTAAAGTCGAAAATGTGTGAGTTGCGTCATACTCCTTTTTTGTCCCTATACTTCTTTTCTGGACATTCTCGTGCCTCTTCATATTGCGTTCCAGAAGACAGGTACGATGGACATCCAGGGAAAATTGGTGGGATTGCACCTGGACGGATCCGAGGTCTTGCCAAAGCAACCCTGAAGATTTTTCCTGTACGGTTATCCACATGCACAGTCTCCCATTCAATGTCCCCAGTCTTGAAATGTGCCTGGCACACCTAGAAATAGCATAATGAAAAATGGCATTATAACTGGGAACATAAAGGTAAAGTGGGAGCTTTAGAATGAAGTGAACTATTAGGTACTTGCTTTATACAAGCAGAACTTAAGATATAAGGGAATGCAAATCTTGCAGAAATTGTGACCGTTTTCGAAATATAGAAATACAAGTGTGTGGTTACCATGAAAATTTTCAGCAAATCATGACGTGAGGTTAAGAATGCCAGGAATTGGCAGTAAAAAGACCATAGGCGGGTATGACATTCATTTTCACCAGCATAGAATGAACAAACTGGTAAAGCTCTTACAATTTATTGACAATACACATGTACAGTATTTAGTTACTTAATCTGTCCTCAAGTAGACATGTAATACTTTTGTTGAAAGGAAAATAATATTCTCTCATTGGGGTCACCTGACATCAGAATCGACTCGGTGGCTGAGAGGTTAGTACAACTCCCTACAACGCCAGGGGATCCGGGGTTCGAATCCGACCGGGGCACTGATGTTCTTTGTGAGTGCTACATCAATTTCATCATATCGTCATTCGTTCTCATCGTCGCAATTAACCAAAAATTGTAGAAAAGCGACGCTAAATAACAACAATGAAACATGACATCAGCAAGTCTCAGTACTAGTAGTTATACAATTTTTTTAAAATTTTGAACCAATACTTTTACAAGACTGTTTAAGGATTCAGGTTACGGTTGGTACAGAGAAAAAAATATTTGCTTAGACTAACGAAAAAGGTTAGGTTGACAGTTTGGCGATTTATTTGTTTTCAATAACCAAACATCAGTAAAAATTTCTAAATCATTTTGTTTAGGAATACCAAAAATAACTGTCACATAAAAGTTTGTAGAGCCAAAATGATTTATACACATGCAAGTAAAGAATATGGGGTCGGGTACCCTATTCTACACCCTCGAATTTTGAAATTTTTTTTCTTTCATTATGAAGATTATGTGATCCTTTTTATGAAAAAAAAAATTGGAGCGCGGAAAGAAGTATTTACGACTGTACAGCCGTTTAAAGTTGAAATTTTGTCGTTTGAAATGGTTCGTAATTATTTCCAATTTCTAGATCGTGATACTAACACGACACCAAATTTTAACTATCGATCTCAACCTAACTGAACTAACCTATCCACGCGCCAATGGTTCGTGGGGCTAGCGCCAATGGTTTGTGGGGCTAGCGCCAATGGTTCGTGGGGCTAGTGCCAATGGTTCGTGGGGCTAGCGCCAATGGTTCGTGGGGCTAGCGCCAATGGTTCGTGGGGCTAGCGTCAATGGTTCGTGAGGCTAGCGCCAATGGTTCGTGGGCCTAGCGCCAATGGTTCGTGGGCCTAGCGCCAATGGTTCGTGGGGCTAGTGCCAATGGTTCGTGGGGCTAGCGCCAATGGTTCGTGGGGCTAGCGGCAATGGTTCGTGGGGCTAGCGTCAATGGTTCGTGAGGCTAGCGCCAATGGTTCGTGGGCCTAGCGCCAATGGTTCGTGGGGCAGCAGACCATCTCCCTGTAAGTCAAGTACAATGTCCCGTATGTTTCGTCGAACAAAGCCCTCTATGTCCTTCATCCGTTGAACTTGTGTCAATCTCATATTTAGTCCTTTTGTATTAATTCAATGTCACACAAATCAATTCCAATGTCTAAAGTCGCACAAAACAATTGCAATGTCTCAAATATCCAATCCGCCAATAAATTACATAAATAATATATTGAAATCGCAAATTATCCCATTGCACAAGTCATTCATAACAAGAAGAAATTGCAAATTATCCCATTGCACAAGTCAAAGATAAGAAGAAAAAGAAAATGTTCAGACGTGCGCCTGTGACATGAATCCAAGATGCGCCATGATGAAATCCCTGCAAAACCGTTTCGACGGTACATAAGGAATCTAAATATTGAAAAACGTAAGTTTCGTAGCACGTAGATCTAAAAAAATTACTTTCCGCGCTATTTAGAAACATCGTTTCTTATGAAGAACTAATTTTCGTAACGAGAATATTTGAAATGTGCGAAAAATCGAGGGTGTAGAAAAGGGTACCCGAGCCAGAATGTGATTAAATATATTCAAGAAAAAGAAAGTTAAACGAAATGACTATGTTTGCTTATTCACATAGCTCGGTAAAAAGTATGTTTTTTTGTGTGAAAACGTTTATTTGAAACATAAACAATATATTCTTGTATAATTATACAATAAAATATTCCAACAAATTGCTTGTTATTACAAATGTACTTTGTATTTCAATGCATAACCTAAATATCAACTTGCCTTCTATTATCTCCGATTAACCTAAAGAGGCAGATCAACGGGCTAAAAATAAGATTATAAATGTGCATATATTTCAATTTTGCTCAGTTCTATAGTTTTCTTTCCTTAAGCATACTTTGAAACTAAAAATTTGTATAGAATTCTCGATGACGAACATGTTATCGAAAAAGACTGTTTTGGTAGATGTAACAATATTTTATAACGTTGAACATTTCATTTTGCATCGATAAACAACTATGTAACGTTAACCAAATATAGTAATTGAAGTTTAATTTGGCATTTCTAAAGAAATTAGCTTGGTTAGATTTACCAATTCGATACTGGTGATCAAGAATGATTTGCAAGAAACAAGTAAAACTTGACCAAATCTGAAATTATGTTAGATGCCTATTTCGTGCACATTAAATCTTTACATTATGAACTAAACTATCTCTCGTTTATTTATAAGTATAAAGTCAGTGTTACTTACCCTGGAGTTCATCGTAGGGTCAAAATTACGTGGAATTGCCCTAATCCATTTCCGTCTTTCAGTAACATCTTGAGGAAATCTAAATACATTAGTCTTACTGTTCTCATCATAATTTCCTCTACAATTGAGAACACAACACTTATAGACCATATTCCTTGCACGCTCCCAATTAACTTATACTTCGTTGCAGTTCTTAAAATTGCATTGCAATTCCACATACGCTAAAAACGATCCAACATTGCTTCCAACAAATAAATCAAACATGGCGGCTGTCTCGCCTACAGATGATGACGTCGCTCACGTGACTAGAACAAGCCATTCGGCTTTCTCCAGTTTGAGAAGGTGATGGCCTCACGCGCTCGTGCATGATCGGCAATTTTCTTATGGCGCTACCTTATATATTAAGTTACCTTGTAGCTTTTCATCTTGTTTGTAGCAAGGTCGATAATGAACAGTTGGATTTGTAATGTTCGGTTGAAGTGAAAGCTCAAATCAGCTTAAATGGCAAAACACAAGTGGTAATTCTCAGAATAATATTTAGTACACATTCCATTTATTTACTATTGAGTTTACAGTTAATACTGCTACTTTCTCCCATAATAATTGATTTGTTATAACAAGTTTTAAATAAATAAATAAATACAATATGCACAATAACAAAGTCAAAAAATATAAAATTACTGTGAAATAACATATCAAATATGTTAGGGATATAATAATACTATAGAAATAACATTTTGAAAATTAATTTTGTGATTCACTGAATAAATAAATTGATTTATTTATGATCCTTAAAAAGACAGTACAATATATACTACTTGTATACTTGGTTCATGTAAGTTTAATTGTTTCTATAATTAGTCCTTTTCAAAGGTGTTTTTTTACTAGGATAGAGAGTATATAGACCGCCAAGAAAATTTGTTTTAAATCCTATTTTAGTTTGCCTACCTGAACAGGTTCGAAAATTATTTGATTCTTGTAAATGTTGTGCACTTGCAACATATCCAATTCGCCTCCTCGATGGGGTAGTGGTAATGTCGTCACCTTTTAATGAATCCAGAGTTCGATATCCGATGGGCATAGTGGTTCGGATCCCACTTTGAACTGTAGGTATAGTCCCAATTAGCCTACATGTGCGTCTCAACATGTCTAGTTCTAGCCACCGTGCGAATTAAACTTTTTGCTTTGGGGAGGGAATGGCTACCCAGTGGCGTACTTGTGATTTTATTTGAGAGGAAGTTTTTTTTTGGGGGGTATGTCAATTTGTATATATATTACCAGTCAGTGAACTAAACTATTGACTTGCGGTTCTAAGTACCGTAGAACTTTAGTTCTGACCTTGGTCATTAATAACATTTAGGCGTAATCTAGAAACTACATTTACATTCTAAGAAACCACAAACTCATATACAAAAAGGACTATTGAACTAATAACACGCAAAACTGGACCAAATTTCAATTTGCCAAGTTCAAAGTTAATGTCCATCTAACGCTAACGTACCTAGGTACAAGTTTCTTGTGAACACTTCATACAACAAAAATCAGATTATTACCATTACAAGCAGATGAAATCATTTTCGGTCTTGCTGACACCAGCACCACTAGACGCCTTCATCACGAACTGAAACGGTAGGAGCAAAACATCTCTCTAGTGTAGATCTCGGCTTCTCTTCTCCTGCACGAAAACGTTGCATTGAGTATGCCTATAAAACATATAAATGACTTTCACCTTCGACAGAAAAGGCAGATTTAGACTTGGTGCAGGTAGATCTTGGTGGAAAGCCCCACAACGCCGTCAACGTCTCTACCATCTGTGGGGGCCTCTTTTTTTAGTTGGAGAGGGGCACAAGGTCATTTACACCTTACGACCTTGCACCGGAGAACCAACTGCAATCGATTTAATATATCGATTGCAGATGCATTACATGACTGTCGATTGCACTGTGTACAACAAGATCCACACTTAAACAATGAATCCTGTACCTTCGTTTTAAGTCTGCAAAGATTTAACAGTCGAATCTAAGTATTCACACCCGAAGCGAAAGGCAACGCATGTCTCTTGGGAATGAGCCAATCCACGGCAATGTTTCACACCGTAGCGGCATGACAAACCGCATAAACCTGCGTTCGATTGGTGAAATCCTCAAGCGACACGTGTCGCTTGTCGCTTGTCGCTTGGGTGCCTGTTACATAAAAACACATAGAATATCACTTAATCTAACCTACAAGCACTGGCGTACGCAGACCGAGGCTGATGGGGCTATAGCCCCCTCTGAAATTTTGACAAAATCAACAATTTTCAAATAAAAGCATGTGGAGAACTCGAGAAAACCCGCTTAAAATGACCCCAGAGATCCCGTATAACCGTTTTTGAGAATCGAAAGTTCAAAATGTACGCTACATCTTATTGTGTATGCCGCCCTCCTAGAAGGCAGTTATTGTAGCATTCACATTTACAATTCTAGGTTCAGCCGAAAATAAATCCTGCGTACGCTATAGTGCCTGTAAGACGCATTATTGACCCAAAATGAAGAATTGAACACAAGCGATTAAGGAACAGACGAAAGGTGGGACATAGAGTAATTTAGGTTAGGTTAGGCTAAATTACTCTATGGTTGAACACTATCGTGTGACATAAAGTGTGCAACGAGTAAAAAGGGAGCAGGTTAACTCGACCGGTTAGTCACATTCAACTTGAGAGAAATTCTTTGATGTCTTTTTGTAAGACTGTCAGTATTTACGACATCATCTTTCTAATTACGCTATTAATCGTCTTGAAAGCATGCCTACAAGGGCATGGTATTTAATAGTTAATAGGGTTTTGAGAGCAGCAAAAGCAGTCCTGGGGATGAATTAAATGCAAGGGCAGAAAGAGTAGGATACTTCCGAATACGGACTTACCATAAAGTCCTACTGGTTAAGAAATCTATCGACTTGTGGAATTTGGTTCATAACGGGAGATTTAAAGCGGTGGCAAACAACACACACCACCTGCATGCACAGTCTCTGTAAACAATGAGTATTAAGGGATTGTATGTACATCTCTCGACATAAAAGGAATATGTTCTTGAATTACAAAGCACTATGGATTCAAAGTAGAAGAGAATAAACATGTGAATTTTCGACTTTCAGAATACGTATCAAGTGTCTATTAAGACCCAGAAGGCGCAAAATATTAGGAAATGTTTAGGGTTGATATTTCACTCCGAACACGAATTGTGGGTACATATGTAAATTGAAAAAATTATATTTCGACTCAGTTACTGTACACAATGCAGTCTTGTAATTAAATTTCCCTTTTTCCAATCCTGCTGCAGGAGCTTGGGGTTCCTTAACCTGTAGGTCCAGTCCCGATTAGCATAAATATGCACAAAAGCAAACAAAGAACTACAATAAACTACTCAACTAAGAAAAAATGACTGTAGCTACGCAGTGGCATTGCAGTACGTGTCCAGCGATAGTTAGCCATCGTGTAGCAACAGCAATACTTATCGAGCATTGGACCTCCGCGATAAAATATAAAATTATTTCTAACAGCCTGCTGAACCATAGCTTACTATCGCACCGGGAAAGGAGGGAGGGTGGAACTTCAACTAGGTCCTAGCTCAGGCTTTCTACTGGGAGTAAACTTCACGGCCTGAAAGTGTGGCCGCAGTTGTCCGCTCTTATGCACATATGCTTTTCGAGAAGGATTCTACAGTTTCACTTTATATCTGGGCAACAATTCCATCATATTTCTCGCTGGTTTCGAAAGCGGGAACTCCTGTTAACATGGAGTGCTTAGCTTCAACCACAAATCGGAAACCCTGTCATTAAAGATAATTCCGTTTGTCCGACTAAGCTTTAAATGAGTTCTTGCGGGTGACGGACGAACATTCTTGATGTTGAGGGTTCGAACTCCATACCTCTTTTTCATCCCCCCCTCGCTATTTCCCTCTTGGTGTAAGTGATCAAGTCATTTAAGGAAACCACTTATCCAACTGTAAGATCCATACTTGTTACCTGTCATATGTTTTTACAACTTCCTTTTAATTTCTATAAACTGAACACGGGAGATGATGAAATTCTTAAGACAACAATCGCTAAGCTGTTTCTCTCCTACCCTAAACAAACAGCCTACAATTTTCGAATATAATGGTATTTATTTCTCTTGAATTACCCTTGGAAAAACATTTGGACCTAAAAGGGATTGGGAGATAGGCGAGATGAGAAGGTTACATTAGAACTCCATAATACCTAGGTATGTATGTATTCATGTCCAGATATTATTAGAATGATTAAATCAAGAATACTAGATGGGCAGCCGGCCACGAATGGGAGAGGAAAGAAGAGTTTACAGGATTCTTGTTGGGAAACCTGATGGTGAAAGACCTGTAGGCCAAGACGAAGCTGGAGGGATAATGTTGAGATGGATCTGAAGGAAATCGGTAGGGATGGAAAAGATTGGATTGATCTTGCCCAGGATAGGGACAGATGAAAGGCTTGTGTTGCTGCAGCAATAAACCTTCGGGTTTAAGAATGATAGTGAGTGAGTGAGTGCATTACGTTTCACATTATCAACAGACAATTGTATTACTTGAGTTCAAACAACAAATAACATTTTAATGCAAAATATTCACTCATATTGAAGGTAAATTTTAAATTCTGACAACCTTAAGAATGACTTTCTTATCCGTACGAACACGCATTATACCTATTTCGTAGTAAGCATCAAATGGAATTACACACTACAACTTTATCAGTTAAAGGCCATGCATTATGTAATATATAGCAGGTGGAATGGATGCCATCTTCTTGGTCATACCGAAACTATAGTGGCGTGCTCTTGAGAGTTTGATGTGGCTCTTAACCTCCGATTTTCTAAACTAAAAAAATCACATACATAAAAAATGGCGAAATACATTGTAGATTAGTTAAAAAGAACAGCCCAGGCCCCTCCCCACTCCATTACGAAAGTCCTGGGCAACTGCCTCGGTGACAGACTGACCGTCACAACGGTTGAATGGCGGACACACGCCATCAAAGGTTCCGATTTAGAATCCCGGCCCGGTCATGGGTGATTCTTTATAAATGTCCATCAATTTCACCTCATCATAATTCATCCTCATGGGGCCTCCCCGATGGCGCAGTGGTAGCGTCGTCGCCTTGTAATCAAGGGGTCCCGAGTTCGATACCCGGTGGATGCACATAGTGGTTCGGATCCCACTTTAAACTGTCGGTCCAGTTCCGGTTAGCCTTACTGTGCATAAAGTTGACTTAAAACACCAACTCAATTAATCAATCAATCATCCTCACGGAAGCAGAAAATTGTAAAATAAACATACAAATATAAAAATCTTAGGCGATTCACTACGAAAGAATATTAGTTCCATTTATGCTGGTAGATCTGCTGTCACCTTCAGTATATCTATATAGGAATAGGTTCATCAAATATCAACTGTTACGAATATTGTAAAATAAAGTCATAACCCAAATCTAAAAGTTTTTCACCTTTCACCATATTCAATTGGAAGTCGCTTGTATGTACGCCAGTCATGAAGACTCTCTACTGGCCTGGAATGAAAACTAAGACAATATGGTTACCTTACATGAAAGTAGAACCGATCTTCTGCACCCTGGCGTGGCGTTGGTTCAATGGCAATTTCTGTGTAGTTGCATAGCTACAGTAGGTGATTGTTGAAAGTGCAACGCAAGCGTTGTTATGCTTAAACATTGCTTTCATAATTTGAGTGTTTTGTTGATGTTCTTATACTGTTAGACATCAAAACTCAGAAATTTTAATTGAATGCACTGATAAGCAATGAAATTTTTACAGAAACGAAAACAGGAATTCTTTTTAGATATTGATATGCTGAATTCGTAACATTTGTTTTCATGTAATATAGCTGCATATGTTGTATATTACCTAGGTAAATAGCACATATGCTTTTGATGTTTAGCGTTAACACCACAAACAGTTAATCTTTGCCCAAAATGACTTTTAAGTTGATAAAATATAAAGTCCAACATAATTTTAATTCATAAACTACTAAGTTGTGACAGTGTTTCTGTGAAGAAACCTGAAAAATGTACGTATCTTATAGTTTTACTTTATTACGAAAAACTCAGTGAATGAAAATGATGAAGGGCAGTTCGTCTACTATTACTTGTGCCGTTGGGTGTACTTGGCGAACTCATCACCATTTTCATTCAGTCTGTTTTACACAGTGTAATGATTGTTAATTCAAATAAAAATGTCAGTAAGCAGACAACAAAATTTGCTTCGCATCAACAGAATTCTATTCATTAAAACAACACAGAATGTAGAACAAGAAAGAACGAAAATAGCGATGGACAATTTGCGTACTATTATCTTTGCCGTTGCCGGCCTCCATGGCGGAGTGGTTATCACAACACAACGCACAACGACGTCAAGGGTCCGAGTTCGAATCCCGTCCTAGGCATGGGTGTGTTCATTCATCAATGTCATCATACCATTACTCATCCCCATCTTCGCGATTATCCAAAACTGGTAGAAAGGAAGTAAAATAAAACAAATCAATAATACTAACACTAATAATAATAATAATGATGATGATGATGTCGGCAGGGCCCACAACAAAGTATATGGGCCCAAATGTTATGAATCCCCACCAGGTTATCACAGCTCGCTACGACACAAACGGTTTCGAGTTCGAATCCCGACAGGGATGTTATTTGAATTTCATTACAGCACTAATCCTCATCTTCGCGATTAGTTCAATGTGATACAAAAGCGAAGTAAAATAAAGCAAATATAAAATAATAATAATAAATCAATCAATTTTCGATGTCTAAGGCTTGGGCAACGATTCCCCTAAATCCACTCATGACTCGGAATAGCATATTACCGCTAGGTTACACATGTTACGCTGGGTATCTGGTATTTGCCTCGCCAATTATCAACTTCCGCTTATAGTTGACCTGAATTTTTTTGTGTCAGTAGAACGAATACTTTCCATTTTCGCCATCAAGTGTTGCAGCCAAGGTCACGCGATGATTATTCTGAGCATTCGAGGAATCAGGCGCTTGCAGAAAACAAAAGGCATGACCTCACGCTACCTACTCCCTCGAGTCAAAAAGGAGCTTTATCTATTCCATTATTAGGGTAGCTTAAATTTTTTGATTTTATTTTATTTTATTTTACTTCGCGTTTTGTTCCTCTTGGCTAACTTGCGAAGATGGGGATGAGTGATGAAATGATGAAATTGATAAATGGATATTCACAACCAACCATGCCCGAGCGGGATTCGAACCTGCTACCTTCATTTGGTGCAAAGGTACATAAACCTTAATCTTAAAACTCAGCTAGCTTATCTGCAGGGTAGGGTTCTTTGTAGACAACGAAACCAGACAGGATGCCTTCCAATGGAGACGTTTAAACGAATATATTATTTAAACACAGGATACATGGAGTAAGAATATTACATGGTAATCTACATTCTTCTATAATTTTTATCGTTTACAGTCAATTTTCATCTCAATATTCTTTTTATTATTTATTTTCTCTATTTGTACTTCCTTCGTAATGGGCAGATCTGGATCGGGACTTCCTTCTCAATGGACGGTCTGGATCGGAACTTCCTTGTCAATGGACGGTTTGGATCTGGACTTCCTTCTCAATGGATGGTCTGGATCTGGACTTCCTTCTCAATGGATGGTCTGGATCTGGACTTCCTTCTCAATATGGAGGATCTGGACTTCCCTCTTAATGGACGTTCTGGATCTGGGCTTCCTTCTTGTCTTCTTTGTAAACTTCCCTCTGGATTTCCACTTATGTATGTTTTGACTAACGAATTCCTTTATCTTTTTCCAGCCCTTTCCTTTAAGCTTTGGGAATAATACTAGTATCCTCCCTTGGGGCTGCAATTGGAACGCGCCACCACTAACTAGGTACAACAGAGTGTATACTTGGTGCAAACGATTGACGCGCGAATCCAAGTAGGTGCTACGGTTAAACCGCGCAACCAAAAAGTGCTGTGGGGCGTCGATCAGAACGCGCTCGCCACTGATGTAAACAAAATTTCCCCTATGGGAATGGTAAATCCATCAGACAGATGCAATATCTGTTCAAAGATACAAACTCGTATCAGTGCTTTGACTTCCTTAATTTTCATATTAACTTACATGTGATTACTGATTTGATTTATGAAATATATATATTAATTTACTTCTTTCATATTTATTCTTTGTCTTCTTATAATATATTCTATTGTTTTTCATCTTTCCAATTTGCTTTGTTCTTATTTATAAAGTTATTCACATATATTATGTCAATTCTTAACCTTGCACGCCTGGTGCTGCCATCTCTATTCTTCTTTGGCAAACTATTTACATTACTTGGTCCTGTTGGGTACGTAACACAATATTCCCCCCGTTGGCCATAAAAAAAATTGTCGTAATATATATATATATATATGCAGATACAATTTTTTTTCAAATTATATATGTACAGGTCTATTATTTCTTCTTGACGCTTTCTTTCTTCTCTTCTGTACAATTATATCTTCTAATGTAGTCTAAATTCTCTCTCCTTTCTACATCTGTTTTTATGTGCTTTAGCAGAACTGTATTTCTAAAAGTACTTATCACTTCATATGGGCCTTCATATATGAAAAATAGCTTTTTGATAGCTTTCTCTGAAGCTTTGCTCACCGGATGTGTTTTACAAAACACCAAATCTCCTTTCTTGATATCTATTTTTTTAACCTTCTTCTCGTCCTTTGTTTTTCTTCTATTTCTCTTTTTATACAGCTCTGATATCACTTTCTTCATTTCGCTCTTTTGCTCCATCATATCTAGCCACTCCAATTCTTCAATTGTTCATCTCCTGCAAGTCTGCTCGTCTAACCTTCTCCAAGATAGTCTTTACCTGACGATGTCCTGCCTAAAAAGTAATTTTCATTTCACCCTTTTCTTCTTTCAGCAATCTCTCTACAGATTATCAGTTAGCTCAGATTTTTCCGTTTCAAAGAACTCTCTCTCTTCTCTAAGTTGACCATCTAAGTGTTTTTATCAGCTACAATAATTCTTCACATCAGCCTTAATTTCATATCAGCATTTATCTAGATATATTTATTTTCTGGTATTACAACCCATTTCTTTTACACTTTTCTAAATACACGATGACTTCTAATCATCTAAGCTTACAAAGAATTCATTTTACTGATACTATTCGATCTTCTTTCATATTGTCTTCTCCTTTTTCCTGAGAGTTTTCTTCATAATTAACTTCCTTCTGTGCCTAACTGTTTCATCTTCTTCGTTCTTCTGTTCATACAATTGAAAAGTTTATTTCCATTTTCCATATTACTTTCTTTAGCATCTTTCCTTTTACAAGTTCAGGTTTGATCTTCCACTATCGGTCTCATTGTTAGATTGAGTGGTGATATAAATTAGCACATATTATTCTTTCCTAAGATATCACTTGCAGAATAGATTTTCCTCCAACGATGGCTATCATATAAATATCTTTTTACAGGAACTAACATTAAAGAACTAAAATTTTCTTCTTTCAAATAGATCATTAATATTTGCCCAAACCAATAATTCCACGAATTTTTCTTCTGATGAACTGGAACTTCTTCATAGAACTTTAATGATTTTAGAAACGTACGCTTGCCAGTCTGTAAATCATAACATCTCCTTCCTTTGCACTATTCAGTCTTATTTGTTTCTTCCTGTTCTTTCAAATACTCGCTGGTTGTCACTATCTTGTTTTCTTCTCTTCTTCCTCCTTTTCTTTTCTTTCTTCTATTTTCTTTTCTATTCTTCTCAAGATCCTTCTTCCTCCTCTTCCAACTTTCTTCCAGTAAAGAAATTATTTTCATTTGTCTCTTCTTCCAATCTGGTTTCTGCCAAGATTTCTTCTTATGTTCTACATTTTCATCAGATGCCTGCTCTCCTTGTCTTTTACGTCTCGTCTTTTTCTTTCTTCTCTTTGGCGAAGTAGCATCAAAATCCATTTGATCTATGTCGACCCTTTTTATCATATTCTTAACTTTCCTCAGGTTCCTTTCTATTTTCAATTTCTTTCTCTTCTTCTTCTTCCATGTCTTTACGTGAATATATCTAAATATCATTTTACTTTTCTTCCTTCTTTGTTTACATCTTCTGCTAGGCTTATGCTTCTTTTCTTCCTTCGTCAGAGACTCAACACTGGAACTGTCTTCTTTCATCTTCATTTCGACATGGATCTCTTCATCATTACATTGACAATTAAATTTTTCATCCCTTTCTGTTCCTCTTTCTTCTTCTTCTATTTTCTTATCTGTCTCTTCTTTGTTTACTTCGCTTAAATTTATAGCATCTTCTTCTACCTTGCTGTCATGCTCGTCATTGGAACTTTCCTCCTTCATCTTCCAACTTCTATCTTCTATAAGGACCTCAGCTACTTCTATCTTGTCTTCGTTTTCTGCTATTCTGGAAACATCTACTTCTGTCTTGCTGTCATTTTCTTCTGTTCTTGAAACAACTACTTCTATCTTGTTTTCATTTGCATCTACTCTAGAAGATACTGCTTCTATTTGCGATTTATTTTCAACAATTTTTCTTTCCATACTGTTGGTTCTGTGTATATTCTCCTCTCTAAGTTTTGAAACTTCTTCTTCGATCGTCCTATTTATATCCTCGCTTTTGTTTTCAATTAGCAGTGTTGTTTCTTCTATCTTCTTTTCCAATGATCTTCTATTTTCTTCACATGTCTCGGTTATTTTCTCGTACATTTTCTTGCTTTCATTTCTTACTGCTTCTAATTTTCTACTATTTTCATCGAGCCTTTCTTTCACTTCCTTGTTATTTTCTTCTAACTTTTCTTTTACTTCTCTGTTGTTTTCATTTATCTGCATTGACAGCTTTTGGAACATTTCCATCAAGTTTATTTCTTCTGTTTTCTTCTGCTTTTCTTTTAGCTTTTCCTTCTTACATTCCTTACATGTATAATCTTCTTCCATTTTAATTAATGATATGTATTTCTCCTTTCTTATTCCTTTGCACGTCCAATGTTTCATTTCCTTTCATGTGACACAAAAAATAATTTCTTCATTGTTTCCTTCCTCTCCGCAACAAATGAAAGTTTCCCTTTTTTCTCCGTCTTCCTTCATTGTAGCTTCTCCATTCTCATTTCCATCTTTATCCTTTTCCTCCATTTTCAATTATTCTTTCTCTCTTCGCTGTCTGGTTCCTAATTCTCTAGCCCCAAAAGTTGGTCGCCATTTATTTATGCTACATAAACCTTAATCTTAAAACTCAGCTAGCTTATCTACAGGGTAGGGTTCTTTGTAGACAACGAAACCAGACAGGATGCCTTCCAATGGAGACGTTTAAACGAATATATTATTTAAACACAGGATACATGGAGTAAGAATATTACATGGTAATCTACATTCTTCTATAATTTTTATCGTTTACAGTCAATTTTCATCTCAATATTCTTTTTATTATTTATTTTCTCTATTTGTACTTCCTTCGTAATGGGCAGATCTGGATCGGGACTTCCTTCTCAATGGACGGTTTGGATCTGGACTTCCTTCTCAATGGATGGTTTGGATCTGGACTTCCTTCTCAATGGATGGTCTGGATCTGGACTTCCTTCTCAATATGAAGGATCTGGACTTCCCTCTTAATGGACGTTCTGGATCTGGGCTTCCTTCTTGTCTTCTTTGTAAACTTCCCTCTGGATTTCCACTTATGTATGTTTTGACTAACGAATTCCTTTATCTTTTTCCAGCCCTTTCCTTTAAGCTTTGGGAATAATACTAATATCCTCCCTTGGGGCTGCAATTGGAACGCGCCACCACTAACTAGGTACAACAGAGTGTATACTTGGTGCAAACGATTGACGCGCGCATCCAAGTAGGTGCTACGGTTAAACCGCGCAACCAAAAAGTGCTGTGGGGCGTCGATCAGAACGCGCTCGCCACTGATGTAAACAAAATTTCCCCTATGGGAATGGTAAATCCATCAGACAGATGCAATATCTGTTCAAAGATACAAACTCGTATCAGTGCTTTGACTTCCTTAATTTTCATATTAACTTACATGTGATTACTGATTTGATTTATGAAATATATATATTAATTTACTTCTTTCATATTTATTCTTTGTCTTCTTATAATATATTCTATTGTTTTTCATCTTTCCAATTTGCTTTGTTCTTATTTATAAAGTTATTCACATATATTATGTCAATTCTTAACCTTGCACGCCTGGTGCTGCCATCTCTATTCTTCTTTGGCAAACTATTTACATTACTTGGTCCTGTTGGGTACGTAACAAACCCGGGACCCTTGGCGTCGTAGCGCGATGTGCTAACCCCTCAGCCACAGGGTCCGGCAGGGTAGCTTAAATATATGACAAATTAAAAATTAACAATGAGGAAGTTGCGAGTTTGCAATAATAAGCAGCCTACCTGCTCGACAATTGTTTATCAGAGCAAAATAAAAAAAAAATGTTTTTCAGTGTTACAGAGTAATACTTGGAGTTGAAATCACGGCTCCGTTTATCTCTCATAGCCATCAACCCTAGGCTTATCCAATAATTTAAAGTCCCACTCTGATTATTAAAAAATAATAAGTTTCATATTAATATATACATAGGCATTTATATATTTTTTGTGCTTGGGGGTGTATTTATAACTGGACTGAGCCGGTACTACTTTTATCTACACCCATACTCTCACCTACACCGATACTTGAAAATTTTTAAAAGTTGTTTCAAATACATTGACTA
The DNA here is from genome assembly GCF_977018435.1 of Lepisma saccharinum. Classification (NCBI taxonomy): domain Eukaryota; kingdom Metazoa; phylum Arthropoda; class Insecta; order Zygentoma; family Lepismatidae; genus Lepisma; species Lepisma saccharinum. The sequence goes on along the minus strand of NC_139242.1, from coordinate 40,341,011 downwards.
ATATTCGTTTGTATTATACCCTCCATTACATGCATCAATTTACCAAGGGTTTTGCTTAAATATATTAAATAATAATCGTCGATTTTCTATCACTGTTGGTTAATCCCAATGATGAAGATGAGTGATGATCAGATGAAATTGATGAAAGGATATTCACAGGCGTTCTTTGTGTGTCCCCATTACTTTCATCCAGGGTGGATAAAATTCATGCTTTTATTAAAAAATATTTCTGTTGATTTTTTTATTTAAATCGATTTTTTTATTTGAAAAAAACATGCTTAAAAATTGCTTGCATGGGTTTTGGCACCATGCACATAGATATATGTTTTCTTTATAGAAAGTAAATGGCCCTGGGAGATGTTTGTTGAGTGTGTTAATGAAACTAATAATTTCAGTATATTTTCTTCCAGTGAAACTTATATTGTAACTTAAAATATTAACTTAAATATTTTTATGGTCTTTGTACCTGAACTTTGGAGATTTTTTTAATGATAGTTTGAAAAATATCAGCTGCCATGTTTATTTACAATTTAATGATGTTGACACTATTTATGGTTTAACATGATTAGTGTTTTGTATAGATTTCTACACAAAATGTTTGCTATTTTTGCCCACAAATTATTGAATTTTAAATCAAGAGAAATCCTGTGTTTACATTTCCATTCGTATGAGCACCACACCATCAGTACATGTATTTTGTTTCCTTTACTTTCCCTATCTTAGAACCTAATTATCACCATTAGATGATTACGAGAGTAATGTTGTTTCACCAAAAGTGTTTCTGATATCTACAAAATCCTTATGTACATTATTGTATAAATTATTTATTTAGAGTGATTTAAATCAGTGATTTAAAAATATATCCTGATTAAAAAAAATCACCTGATTAGAAAAAATCACCTGATTTAAATAAATCAATCCTGCTTTCATATAATCATCACTCATCGTCGCGATTAGCCAAAATAAAGGCGACGTTAAATAACAAAAATACAGAGACAGATTCGGTAAATCTTTGCTATTGTCTCTTTGCGCTAGAGTATTTAGAAGGAAGTTAAGGAAGGAGAATATTAACATTTGACCTAAGCAGGCAGGCGTCGAATTCAATTCTCTCCCCGGGCGTAGAAATCCCTAGTCCCGACTCTGTCTAGTGGAGTTATATATATGTAGGTTATAGCTAAGCAACACCAGGCGGTCATGTTTGTCCTAGGTTACTGATTGCGACATCACAAATAGTCTAGTATAATATCATGCTAGAGTTGATATACCAATTTCCCACCCATCTCGTCCTCCCGTCTGCTTCCTCATCCGTCTTTTCACCGAGAAGGGATACTGTTTATTGCTTAATTTGGTTTTAAACATTAAACCAACCCACTTTTTGTGTGAAGATATATTGTTACTAGGACCAGGATAGTTATGCACTTAAAATACCTAAAATATGCATGCAAATATGCACTGCAAGGGTGCGAAATATTTAGAAAAACAGTCTACCTTTTTTTAAAAATGATCATCGTTGCAAGTAGTGAGATGGTTGAAATAATAGGTAGTAAAGTGGAAAATGTTTTCATTTAGTTACCGCAAACACCCTACATGTAAACAGATATTTGTTCTTTTTTCAGCTCATACGATTTAACATGTAAATATTGTAAAAGTTACAGTTCTGAATTATTTCACAATCTCTTGTATACTTTACTGTTTTATAAATGAAGGAAAAATTACATTGTTTACAGGTTATGATTGTACTTGATTATAACATATCTCAAATTTTCAACCTTGAAACTCCTGTTTTCGGCAAGAATGTTTTTATACTCTGAAAAAACTCGCTTTACTTCACAATATGCAATTGACCAATATTTTAAGACACCAGGTCAAGTTCAAGATCATTTACGAGATCGTATAAACTGTCCATTACATGTTGTCATTTCTCTCTGTAGTTGTTGAGTGTTCCAGCTAGGACGACGACAGAAGTCTTACGTCCTTGTTTTGTAAAGGAAAGCGAAGATTGATTGATTGATTGATTTGGTGTTTTAAGTCCACTTTATGCACCTACAGTTTAAAGTGGGATCCGAACCACCGGGTATCGAACCCGGGACCCCTTGGCCACAACGCGACGACGCTACCACTGCGCCATCGGGGAGGCCTGGAAAGCGAAGAATAAACAGCGGTGACGGAAGGAAATAGGAAGTTATTTTATTAAGAAGAGAAAACGCCCAACGCACGGACGTAAAATACAATTTTAGAAGTGGCTTTTTACTCTGAAATATGCAAGAAGTTTATATATATATGATTTATGTGCATTGACATATGCAGTATACAAAATGCATAACTATCTGGAGCCTGATTATTACTAACAAATTAAACAAAATTAAATATTCACAATAATCATTTTCATTTCCTCACACCAACAGCAGTATTACATATCGCCATTTTCTGCAATGGATCCTTCGTCCTGTTGTTCTTGCAATGCTATGTAACAGTGTAACACATTCTTGTTAAATGCCACGATATTTAGGTCCACAGATATTATCTTAATCTTCCAAACTTGCTGCCATTTATGTCGGGAGATGATAGAGTATTCTAATTAACATTTTTAGCGTTCAGATAAGTGCGGGACTTTTACACAATGCCTACTATACATTTCAGTCCGCCCATACTACAACCGCAATTTAAGATTAGATCTTTCAGATATAAACCTCAGTCATGTGATAATTTTTTGTCTCTAGTTTCGAATTTATTGCTGCCTCTTACTGATAAACTAAAGTTTCAAAAAATATATTTTCGGCGTTTTATATAGCAGTAAAAAATCGGAATGGGACCTTCAATGCATTTGAATTTACTCATAAATTTAAAATGCAAAATATATTTCTTGCGTCACCCGAAATGGCACAAATATTAAAAGTAATCTGATCAAAAATACGATTGTAGTATGGTTCAACTGAAAAGTTTCAGGGATGTCACTGAAAATTATATAATTTATATTTCCTGCAGTTTCCGTGAAATTTCGTGCTTTTGCCTTAAGCGGAAAAATTACATAAATATTTTTCACTTATCCAGAAACGTTACAGAAATCGTAAAATGTAATCTTAAGTGCGACGTCAGTTAATTTCAAATTAATTGTAATAAACGTTGAAATTATTTATTTATTTTCGTCTTCTTTCACATGGCGAATTTAAGGCTGTGGAGCCTTTTCTTCCACTTACGTGACGTGATAATAAAATATGGTTTTGTTTATTTAACCTTTGTTAGAAATTTACATTTGTCATTCAAAAGTGCACGATTTAAAGATACACAGTATTCTTTGTTGTCTGAAATTGCACAAGAGTCTAAATTTGTTGTGTTCTAAAATGCCTTGGTAGTATTACGTACCTGATTCTAAATTTCTCTGTAATTAATTCGCCTTTCACTTCGTGTGACATTTTGTAATTCTCTTCAAGCTGAACTTCATACTGAATTATTTTTCCGGATTTTAGGGCGACATAAAAGTTGAAGGATACTGAACGTAGTTCACCTTGAGTAGAAATACCCATGAAATATATCAGCTGGTTTTCCTGTGAATTGATAGTATATGCCAGCATTTTTTTTCGCTCTGACTTGTAACACGTACTGCATTTCACGGCATATTCGTCGCAGATTTTCTGCCAATTTTTTTACAAAAAAGTGGAGTGAGACCATTATGTGAAGCTTTTTTTTAAAAAAAACATTGTGCTGGTATTACCGGTACTTAAGAATCATATATTACTAGGTAAACTGTCTTGGGTTCAAGATCAGGATGCACGGAATACTCGAGAATATAAAATTTAAATAGTTCAAATCGACACACATCATTTCTTTGCGACACTTTAGCGAACATTTTTCCTGTTAGAAAAAGAAGTTATATTAATTGTTATTGATTTGTGCCTTACAGTCGACATATTACACTTTAGAAAATTTACAACAGTGTTGCGAAGTACGGACTTTATAACATTTGATCTGCTGTGTCCGCTATCATTGTTTTTCTTATAACTCGCGCCAATGCGACAATTATGCGATGTAAGGTTATAAACCCATTTCTGGACTGAAAAAACAGGGTGCCATAATTATGTAGTGATATACGGTAGTTTTAAAAATATTTTTGTAATTTTTGAAGATTTGTTTTTAAAAAAACTGGGAAAGTAGTCAAATGCAAAGTAGTACCATTACGCTAGATTAATACTGTAATTTAATATATGTGCAATGTTTTTTATTTCATTCATAATCCAACAAGAGTTAATTATTCGGCTATATCTGCGTTAATGATGTTAGGTTGTTACATTGTAAACCCTAAATTTCCTCCCCTCTTTATGGTTCTTTGAGTGCGTACAAACATTTTAAATAGTGGTACAAAAAAAAGTACAATATGTTGATGTGGATAACATAGTCGAAACCATTGATTAGGTTCACACGCTATCTAACCCCAAAATTGAGTGTCTTCTTCGATGATAAACTGACTGGTACAAAAAATATTGTTTTGTATTTTTCAGCAGTACACAAATAGTAAAATAATTTGCAAAAGAGGTTCTGATGGTACAAAAATATGAGGTTACAAACTTACAGAGCTTATCTATTCCACCTTCATACAAAAAGGAGAGTTAGTTTGTTAATTTCATCCATATAATATTATATTAAACCTAAGAAACTTTGAAAGCAAAAACTATAAATCTAAAAGAAACTCTGAGTATAACTATTATTTTAATTTTTAACACAAAATTTAAATTCCTTACAAAATTATTTTCATTGAAGCTACGTGAAAATTTTCCAAAATATATTGACAAGTTATAAAATATATGTCCCTTACTTTCGTTTTCTTCTTAGTACACTGTTGACACACACATGCTTTCTCGGCGGTCCGTCAGTATTCTTGAATCCAACGGTAACAAACATAGATCAGAAAAGATTAATAAAAAATCCAATGTTCTGCTTCATCGCAGTTCCCAATGGGTTTTGGCCAAATTCTTCTGCACTTGATCGTCCTGTTTCTCCTTCTGCCATAGCCATCCGTTTCGGACAAACAGTTGTTTAACTGTATTTCATCATCTCTGAAAAGAAAGCATGGAATTATGAGTGTTTGTGGGCTACTTATAAGCCTTTATTTCATGTTTATCCCGCTAATGAATAGCCGAGATATTATAGTTTCCGCAAAGTTCTAAAATAGCAAAACTTGTCATACGAGGCGAAACAAAAATAGCTCCACTCGTGAGGAAAGGCGTACGATTATGTAAAAGAAAATTACATTGAAACTAACAACATGTGATGGTAACAGCACGCAAACAATTTGAAATGTTTAAATCATTGTTTAGCGGTCATTTTGTTTTATCATGGGCTATCTTTATGTTGTTATTTTATTATCATTATTGCTTCCATAATTTGATGATTGAGTTTTTGTTTTAAGTCCACTTTATGCACATATAGGCTAATCTGGACTGGACCTACAGTTTAAGGGTGGACTGAGCCAATATGTTCCTCCACCGAGTATCGAACCTGGGTCCCCTTGAATACAAGGCGACGACGTTACAGTACGCCATTGGGACCCTCCTAAAACAAAATTATGTTTGTGTGCTTAATGTTTGCCATTATTTCTAATAATGAATCGAAATTGTACTCTACATGCATAGGTGTTCTCGGTTCGAATCCTGGATATGTGCGCACCTCATCGTTTATTTTATCAGTTCATGTCAGATCCTCGCCGCCATTGGTCTACAAATGTTGAAAATTAACAGAAAATAACCGACATAGATACACAGATAGTATACAAATATCCGGCGAGTATACGCTGTTATATTTTGTTCTTAAAACAATAACCTTAATAAGCAAATAGATCTGCTTTGAGTGCTCTCTGATAACCAATAGAATTAAGACACGATATGTTCCGCATAGCGAGGAAGTAAAACTTGAAAACGGCTTCTAATATACGCAAATGCATCTGCAGCGTCTGTGACCGGTCTCTCGCTGATCACTCATCGCTAACTTAATGATAAATTGTACCGTACCAAACCCCGCATAATGACTCTGTCCAATTCAATTAACGTAAATGCAATATTATCCACATACCTCGTCTACTAGATTCAATAGGGTTCCTGTTCGGAGAGGATTCTGTTCCAATAATTGCTTTACTATAGATTTATTTTTGCTTTAGAATGGATCAGGCCTTGTTTGTTGCCGCCAAACATGTAGTCTTGGAATTGTGTGTCTGCATTACCTGCAAATATAATTAACATTGGCAAGGATTTTAAGAAATAATAATCTCCACAGTACTAGTAATCGTGTCAATCCGAACAGGGTACTCCAGTAAAAGCTATGGATTTTTTTTTTTTAAAAAAAGAAGCTTTATATTTTATCTAAATTGATCCAAAGTAACCACAGAAAAACGTCACCGAATTAAAGCCCCAAAATACTTGCAAAAGTCCATTTTTCTGAAAATGTTAAATATCCATACTTCTCACGAAAGATACAAACTGGCATACCATATATTTCTCCACAAAATAGCCAATGAGAACATCAGGAGTGATCCTTCTCCAGGTAATTCACTTTCGAGTGCCGTCTCGCACCACAACTTTTCGCTTGTCAAAAATCAAGCTTATGCCTATCTCTTCCACAAACAACAAATGCAAAACTTTAGCAAACCGAATGAAAAAAACAAAAACAAATCCACACACTGCGAGCACAACTCAACCATATAAAACCAGGGTTTCTGGACCATATTTAAATTCATTCTGAGAAAAAGTCCCTGGATCGAATTGAAATATTTTATACAAAAAAAAAAATGTTCTTTACGGCCTAGAACCCATTTACACGTGCTGATTTTCTCTTTCGGACGGGAATTGAATTTATTTACAATTCCTGGAAATTAACAAGCCTGGGATTAATAAGGATGCAGATATCTATACATTATAATGGGTTCTATTTGGTTCCGTAACAGATTTAAATTCGATCCAAGTTGCGTTTTTGTTTCATTGGAAAAGAGTTCCTGGATTGTATTTTAATTGATCTGGAGAAAAAGGTTCCTGAGGGTATTTAAATTGATCCGGAAAAATTATTCCTGGACAATATTTAAATTGAGCCGGAAAAAAAGTTCCTGGACCGTATTTAAATTGATCTGGTAAAAAGGTTCCTGGACCGAATTGAAATACTTTACAGATAAAAAGGGTCTTTACGCTCCAGAACCCATTTACGCTTGCTGATTTTCTCTCCTGGACCGGAACTTAATTTATTTAAAATTCCTGGACATTTAACAACACTGTTAACAACCGCGACGGTGTAATGAGTTGTGTTTCGTCCGAGCTTGGATCCAGAAATTTTAGTAATGGCAGATGGCAACACTTTCTTACTAGCTGACGACTGTGAAGGTGAGAGGTTATTAATATTTGCAAGTTCCGGAGGGAAAGAAATATTAAAACAACAAAAAATTATTTTCTTGGATGGAACATTTAAGTGTCTTAGCAAACAGTTTGCTCAGTTGTATAAAGTTCACGTAGGTAGATTTAGGAAACGCTAGAGAAGAAACGAATGTTACGCCTGCAGTTTTTGGGTTGCTTCCTGACAAGAAAAAGGTTACCTACATTCGCCTATTTGAAGCTATCCTTAAAGTACACCGTGATTCAAAAAGAATATACGTATTACAAACCAGTATGCTGTTGAAACTAACTACTCATCTTATTACAGTCCAGCGGTTCTGAACGGAAGGTAACATAGCGTTGTTTCGTTCAATTGTCGCTAGATCGCTGCCGAGTGCTGTAATCCCATGGAGCTGTTAACCTTTAAACATTTTAAACATTATAGAAAAAACTTAAAATATCCATGGATTACACTGGGGAACAGTGAAATTGCGGCACAGTGTTTGAGAGCTAATTTAGGGCGATTTCATGCTGCCGAATAATGATATAATAATATATTTCTTGAATTGGCTCTAATTTATGAAATAAATGCAACTAAACCAAAATGGCGGAAACATAAGACATACATATAAATGAACTTCCAACAACAATTTAATTTTTCTTTTTGTGATTGCAATCATTATTATGAAAATAAATTTATATAGGCCTATGATCATAATAATTAAGAAAATATGTACACAATGAAGTAACAAACTATGTGGAACGTTTTCTATACGATTTCCTGCTGTATTGCTTTTTAGGACAATCCCTCTGCAAATTATATGTGGGACCCATTTTTTTATTTTGTTGTACCAGATTTTTGGCAAAATAAGCCTGATACAAATCTCTCACTACATCCGTGATATTTCTTTTCTGTGATGGTAGACAATATATTCCAGATATATAGCAAAAAAAATTTGGGTTATTGAAACACTTACTACGTGAGGAACTCATATTTCCAATTTATTTACATTAAACGTATTTCGCTTAGTTATGCCACAGATTTATGCTACAAAATTCAACATTAAGAGATATATTGCCTAGCAATGCTTCATAAGTGCCTAGCAACAATTTACAAATAAATAAATAAAATAAGTTTCTTAATGGGAATTTCAGCACATTATCAAATTTTGATATTACCGAGAAAAGCGTGGAGTAATTTTACCTCCTACATTTTCCATGGTGTGTGTATTTATATAACTGGAGTCAATTCAACTGAACCAATCATACAATTGGCAATCACAGCTGTTTTGTGTGCTGAAACTGTTATTAAACTTTATGCCACAAAATAAAATCCTTTTTTTTGTTCTCCAGTGTTATCCGTGCGGGTCCATGTCCCCCTGTCGTGCATGCCGAGTGCGAGGATATACGGCAGGCCCACCTCTATTTTCATATAGATGGACCTTATCGCACTGTAAACCTAAGCAATGAACAATAGGTTTTAAAGCTATTAGGATGGTAGCCCTCGGACGAAACGCTACTCGGTCAGGTAACCGTAAGCTGCCTGTTCCTGAAATTCGGACGAAACACTCAGACGAAACGCTGCTCGGACGAAACGCTACGCCACGACTTATCACATATATTTAGTTTATGTTGTTAATCTTTATTGTTACTTTCTGTTGTTATTTTTATTGTTATTTTTCGTTGTTATTACAGTCTAATGTAAAATGGCTATAACGTATTTGGAATCCTCTGTTAAATAAATAAATATGAGTTTCAGTCATGGAGTAGATCAAAGCGAATATTGCAAAAGGATTTATGACAAATATATAGGCCTATAGTTTTCCTCGAACAGTTTCAACGTCGTGACGAAACTTTACTGTCGAACTTTTTTTTAAAAATAAGAAAGATAATAGGCTCTTAATAGGCACAGGTGTATAGGTTGGGTCCCGCCCCATGATATTAGTATTTTGGGCTCTCGGCTAGGACGTAAGGACGCGACCTGGCTAAAAAAATACCCAGAAGAAGAATGACTTCTTTAGTCCGAACTGTAATTCTTTTAAAGCATGTAAATTGTAATACCTTCATTGATAAATGTAATTTTATTAATCTTCAACATTTGCCTTGAATCACACAATTGATAAAGACAAGAAACATGTTGAAATACCAAACTGAAACGTATGAGCGCCCTTTGGGTGAAATTTGAAGGCAGTGTTTCTACGGCCCTGCGAGAGGAACTAACGAACAAACTTACAGCCAATTGAAGACCCCGACAGTCGGAAGGGTTCCCACTGAAAAGGTGCAGAAAAGGGTGGCTTCAGACAATCATCAGGAGTTATAAAAAGTATATTTCAAAATCGACTGGGTACATTTTATCCGTACGCGCGACCTTACGAGTTCACTTAAATCATGTGCAAGAAGAAGCGTTTCAAGACTTTGGCGCCAGCGTATAACTACACTAGTGAAATTGCAAAATTCGAAAGTGACTCAAGTTGTAGGCGGTTTAACAGCAGGAGTTGAATCAGCAGGATAAAGTGTTATTTCTACAATCATTAGTCCCTCATCGAACCTCTGTTCGGCTATAACAATTAAGTTAAACTTCATCACTCTAAATTATTCTACACATGCTTCAAGTCTTGATCTCTCGTTTCACATAATAGATTTCGCTGTGAAACTTCATCATATTGTCACAGTCATGAACAATTGCCTTAGTAACTCACTCCTATTCTTGTCACTCGTAATGTAGGTTCTGTGATGCACGGAAAAGTAACTCTGAGGAATAAACTAAGTAAAACCATATTGTTGTTTGGGTGTAAAGAAACGGCTTGATATGGATTGATAGCTCTTTAGTATCGTGTGAGTTGAACGGAAGAGAAATCTTCTACATTGATTAATGCCTGAGACAGAACAAAAATTAATGTAAATATACATTATTTGAAGTTCATTGTCTCTCATTGGTTCTCTTTCTATATTTATTATCGCTATTCCTCTCTCTCTGTTTTTTCTTTCTTTTCATCACATGTTCTCTCTCTCTCTCTCTCTCTCTCTCTCTCTCTCTCTCTCTCTTACCTACTCTCTCTCTCTATCTACTTCTTTTGTTCTGTTCTTTTCCTTTTCTTTCTCTCTCTATTTTCTCCACTTTCACTCTATATTTTCTACTCTTTCTCCTCTATTTTTCTCTTGCTCTTTTCATTACTATTTCTCATTTGTTCTTTCTCTCTTTCTACATCTATTACCTCTATCCCTCTCTCTCCTCTCTCTTTCTTTGTATTTCTTTCTTTTCTTCTGTCGTTGTATCTGCCCATTGATGGTACGATGTCTTTTCACCAAGATAAAACTTTGGTTCAGATTCAAATTATTGAGCCGTAATGGTTGTTGAGTGTCGATATTTTATCTATTTTTGTCAAATGCAAAGGTATTGCTACGAAAGATAACATTTCCATGTTGAATTTAGTAAGTTGAACTAATAGTCCTTTTTTAATGAAACTTGCGGCAATTGAAATATAGAAATTAGTTCTTTGCGTTACGTATAATGAATAGATATTCTTTAACTTCAATAACGACGAACTCAATAATAAAATAAACAACAGTGAACAAATGGAATGTAATAGCTAGAAAATTAAAGCAAGTTATACTTTAATACTTTTGATATCAACTGGCTCTACGAACTATTCTTGAAAATACATAGTTAATATGGAAGAATGCATTTGTTATTATTTGGTTTATTGTAGCCTAATGTTTAAGTTTCTTTTTTCTACTTTCGGGCGACGTTTCCTGAACATAATTTTAAGTTTTGAGTTAAGTTGACAACCAACTTTGATCTGAAACCTCAAGGATAGACACCAATGCATTAATTAGACACACACCACCCAACAAAGAATAACAACTGTTTCAACTACCAGTTATGTAATTAAATAATTGTTGCTGTACCAGCTTAACCTTTGCCAGCTTAACCGTAATCAAAGTGCCTGATTTTAGAAAGTCCTTACCTTTCTATCTGTTTAATAATCAAGCCATTTCTTCAGCAAACATTTGAAAAAAATGTGGAATAAGTCGCATTACTCTGAAGATTACCATGCTGTACATTTGAATAGTTCATCAACGAACGGTTCCAGCATAAAGGTAAAGATAAAGTTCCCCATGAAGGCACATTTAGGGGATGTTGGGTTAGGGCCCCATATATTCTCGATCTCGGCCATTTTGGAGGTGATGTGATCAGCAACACACTCCGGTCGCCTTTACCTCCTAGGGTTGCCCCCCGGTACCCATTTATTTGAGGCTGTGTGAGCCCCAGAGCCGCTTTATGCGGGGACAAGGCCAGAAATATTACCCACTCCGAGAGTCGAACCCGGGTTTCCCGCGTGGAAGTCAGACGACCTACCAACTAGACAACCGGATCTTAAAGATCCAGCCTAAAGATCCTACACAATTCTTTTGTCACAGAAAATAAGAAATACAGTTCATAACTTGTAAACGAGTAATTTTCACAATGAAATTTATAGAAAATCGTTTGCAATCTTCAAAGTTAGATCACTTAAAATGTCGGTTTATTAAGTATACTATCACAACTGAAATACGGAAAGTGTAGAATTTGTGAAGACATTGTATACTGTTTTCGGAAAGGTTGATCACAACGATTAATATTGGAATGCTGAAATATGTACAGTCATTTGAAATTCGTCATAAGTACTCAGTCTTCACAGATCGATTACAACTATAGCCTACAACGCACATTTACGAAATGTGAAATTATCAGGGAACGGATTCATATGTACTAAAAAGTATTCGATATGTATATTTTCAATTATTTTAATCAAAATATGTAATTAACAATGGATTTACAATTGTGAAAAATTGCGGTTTTCATTAACCAAGCGGGTAATCTAGCTAAATAAATGCATGAGGCCTACATGATATTAATTGTGATGAAAAATTCAAATATGAAATTAGCTTTATTTTTTGTTACCGTAACAATGAATTGTACGTGTACAGAACGTCAAACTTACGAGTTTTTCAAAATGTTCGTTCTTTGGCCCAATGGACCCTATATTTGATAATTTTCGAACTTTCGTGGCATCGCACAGTAAACATTTTGCTCCCTTTATTGTTAATTTCTCCCCAATTATAAGATATTATCAAACTATAGCCATCAGATTCAATGCCTGTTTTTTCAGTCCAAAACTTGGTTTATAACCGTTCATTGTTTAATCGTCGCCTTAGATAAGAAACCATTGATAGCGACGCAGAATCTTCGGACACAGATTAAATTTGGTAAGTCTGTACTTCTGAAGTGTAATATTTCCACCATGTATAAGAAATAATCTGTTAACTTTTTTTTCAGGCTGCAAAAATATTCGCTAAACTGTTACGAAGAAATTATGTGCGTCTATTTGAAACTATATTCAATTTTAACGTATATTCACGGGTATTTTTTGCATCCTAATCTTACACCAAATCCGTTAGTAATAATTGATTTTTATGTACCGAAAATAACGGTACGGTTATTTATTGACGTGCAATGAACAGAAAGTGCTGAAAGTGTCACGAAATTTCTTAAAACCTAACGCTATATACATGCTGAAAGATACGGAAATTTCGAAATTGTTGTGTGTCCTTTCATTTTATCACAGGTGTGCCGTTCTTTATAATTAATAACCAAATCTGATTTTAAGGCCAAACTTTGTTATCTTACCTTGATGCTCAGTCTTGGTGTTTAAATAGCAATCATAATGTTATCTGCCTACATGTGAGTATTTATAATTAGAATATAGAAGTTTGACAGAGTGTTAATGATTTTATGGATTGTTTTAAAAGCATAATATACAAAAATAGTTATGTATGCATGTGCGTGTGTAGGGTGCGCGTTGCAAAAATGATTTAAAATTTCAGATTTTTTGCTTTTAAGCAAATATGACAAAAATCACATAACGAATAAATCATAATTAGGTAGAATAAAATACTTTACAGCCTTAGTTGTTCAATGTGAGCCACAAATATATCATAATTCTTGCATGTTTATGTTCCAGTTCTTTTTACGAAAATCGCTCGACTCAGTTATTTGCATGTAAGCTACAGTCTTGGGTCATGATGCCATTCATAAATGATGAAACATATTTCATTAATGTTGAAATATTCGGAATGTGTTTGCAGTGTAGTACCTTCCTTGCACTCAGAGTTTGGTTTCTGTAATCCCCAATATTGTTAAAAACTCACCTTCCGCGTCTAAGGTGCAGAAATTGTTATTATAGTCAGTGTCCACAAAGAAACAGATCCCAAATATTCGTTCGCAATTCTACCGTTTGTCTGCTAGACTTAATACCCAAAAGCAGTTATTTTATATGATTTGTTCATGATGATGTAATGTACAAGGTTTCAAGTAAATACTAATGTTACATGTTTTGAAAATCAGAAACAGCAAAATTGAGAAATTGATGAAGTGATTATGCATTGCCATACACAAACAATATTCTCAGTAAGCTCTTGATTAGTATTGTCAAATACTAATATTTCTTCGTTTTGGTAGTCTCAATATTATTATATTAGAAATACTATTGTGCCGTATTCATGATTTTCAGTATCCAATAATGATTCTACTCAATATACTGCATAGTAACACATTGGAAATTTTCCAACAGAACTTACAAATAAATAATAACCAATTGATGATTTAGAACTTTTCCTCCGCAAGACAATTTTGTGAAAGATAAGTTAAATTTGCTATTGTTACGAGACACTATTGCACCTCCACCATGTTACGTTTAGGCCGTTCGCCGGCGTAAACTGCTTGGCTGCAAGAGGTTGTGTGTATGAAGAATGGAATAAATTACTCTCATTGCTCTTTACTAATATTTAATAGAATCGCACAAGTGAGAGGGGGGGGAGATCACGCACGAGCCAGCAAGATATCTAAACACTGACAATAATAAACCCAAAGTGTCACCACTGTACCTGATTTCCGTCGAGGTTCCTCGGTTGAGTCACGACGTGGCGCTCTATCGGTCCATTGAAGGTGTCCTCGGTGGGTTCGCCCAAACCTTTTAAATGGACCGACTTAACACTGTCACTCACAACACACTTCGCGCTTCGCTCCCTCGACCAAGACTCCTTCGGCGACCTCTCGTCACCCGGGGACTGCTGGCGTTTTTGATTACACAGCATTTTATTTCCGGCTCGTGACATTCGTGTAAATATTAAAATAGACAGTAATCTAGAAACATAAAAAACATATGCCCCAAGTGCCAAGGAGAAACGGGGAGGAGGGGTGGTTGTTGATGCAGTTGTACAAAATTATGTTCTCGCATCGAGCGTAGAAATATCCAGTCACTTTTTGATTGTGTGTGTGTGTGTGTTTGCAAATTCACCTTATTCCAGAAATTTTAGCAAACACATTTAAAAAATGTGTAATTTTGATACATTTTCTCAGATCTTTTTTTGGAAATGGTAATTAGTAGTTACAGACACTTTTCTTTTCCAGAACTTTGTATGTGTGTGTGAAATATAATATTCATTGTGAATGCACACTTATAAATGTAATTAATTATTGTTATGTAACAAATAAGGAATCATTACGTGTCCATAGGAGCGATAAAAGGAAAATGTTTGACTTAGACAATAACAGATGGCAGCACCAGTGACAAATTATAAAACTAATTCCAATAACGTAGAAAGGTGTAAAGGATGATTAAAGCAAATATGAAAATTTAGATAATTAAAATGAGTAATTGAATGAAGTCAAATATGCAACAATTAATTATAAGAAAAAAGGAAAATGTGAAAGATAGTTGACAAATACACTTACGATATGTATAAACGTACTTTTTTTTAAATGAAAGCTTAATATATGCTCTATATTTAATGCTATCGTTAGTTTTTCGATGGAAGCAGCCGTTAAGTAGTTAATCACAGATTAGTAAAGAAAATCGTATTTTTTACTATTAATTTTATATGTATCATTAATTTATTAATAATCTAGGCATCTGAGAAGAAAATGTTTCAAACAAACATTGTAGCGTAAACGCTTATCTTTATTTAGACATGTTACACTTGTTGGTTTTCACCTTAGAATTCATATAAATCAAATGAATTATGTAATGTGTGCATCGAATTCTTCTAGCAACATGTGTCCTTAGTCTTATTTAATTACACGTATTGTAACTGGTATTGACTATTGAATAGTATAATATTGTTATATACATGCAATAACATTTAATAATAATAATAATAATAATTTATATTATTATTGTCATTATAATAATAATCGATGTTTTGTTGTAGTATTAACTAGCCATTAATTTTGTTTAATTGTTACCGATGTTCATGGAAGAATGTTATTGATTGATTGAAATTAAAATTTTGTATGCGTAAGCATTTAGGCTATTTTCACCCATCATATTATATAAGGCCAAGCCCCTTACAATGTATAAAAAATCACCATGCGTGTCTCTAAAATCTCCTTACCCAGGGTAAAAACCGACGCGTTACTGGAGCACTCAGCACATATATTCCTATGAGCAATACACAGGAGACCATGCATTCAACCATACAAAGGTAGCCTCCCCGATGGCTTAGTGTAACATCGTCGCCTTGTGCATGATTCAAGTTCAAAGGTTCACAAAATCGAACGAGTGACTATTTCCCATTTCTAGTGGTATATTTAGGTATTGTATTTCAGTTGTACCTTTCGCAGCCAAGCATACAACTTGTCATGAGGACAAGTGGTCTCATCATTAACAAGGATGAATGGTGAATAGCTACATTTTCCATTTAATCTATTGGGAGTGGTTGGTTCGATCCCATCATTCTGCAGAATGATACGTGGATGCAGATGCGGATTTCATTTATTTCCTTCTGAAATCAATGAAAATTTTAGCTTTCCTAACAAGTTTTAAAGTCCCCACCCTCCCACAAAATTTTATTGCCTAGGTTTTGCTATTAGTATGTCATTGGGACAATTGCTTTGAGAATATATAGGATTTAAAGGTTTCATTCATGTTCACATTAATGGGGGAAGAATATTTTTATGCCATGATAGATGTCGATCTTTCACCTTGCTGACGAACTCGATGAAACTTTGGATCACTTGTTAGATATAGCTCAAGGGTCTGTAAGCATTAATCTTCATTATACCGGTCCAAGTGCTAGTTCAACCCCCAAGTTCAAGCGTAGCCCAATTCTCACTAGAGACCTTCAGCAACAATTATTAGAGAAACAACTTCGCGAAAAGCAATTAGAGGAAAACAATTAGAGCAACAATTTCAGGATTTTAGAGATTCAGGCCCAACACAGTTTGCAACTATGGCTCACTCTCAGTTTGTCCTCCGCACAATATTAGATGGTTCAAGGGATAACCGGGGAAGACGTTTCAAAATTTTTCGATAAGGTAGACAGCCTGGCCATCCTCAATGGCAGGCACAATACGGAAAGGCAACAAATGTTTCCAGTTCTTTTAGGAGGTCCAGCTTTGCGATGGTTCGAAGCGTGGACAGGGACACAAGAAAATGAAGACAATTCTTATGAAAACTTAAAGAAAAAATTCAAGAAGGAATTCACAGAGTCCTTAGATCAACTCCAGATCGAGGAACAAATCAGTTGTACAGAGCATTCCCTGACATTCGCTACGAGACTCGGAGGCAAGTGGTTCGGCGTCAGGGCTTGTCTTTCCCGGTGAACGGGGTGAACAGTCGCTAGAGTCGGCTATTAAAATTACAGTTTTCATATTGTGTACTACACTACAGAAGGTGTTGAAAATTATGTCCCTCTGCTGCAACATATTCCTGGCATCTCCGAAGGAAATTAGCATTTACAAGTGCAAGTTCGTCTACTGTAATTCTCCCGATTTCTCGTACAATACTCTCTTTTAACTCACGGAAGGTGTGCGGATTGTCTTTGTATACTTAGTTGTTAGATTTCCCCATTTTTCTTTCCACTTTTATTCAGAACTGACACTGTTACTCTAAACATTTTTACGAGGTTTAATATAGTGGTTCTATGTGGAACGGGAACACCAGGAAATTTCGTTGCAAAACGTCGTCGCACTTCTCCATAATTCCTCTTTCCGAAGTAACACTCGACAGAATAAATCCTTTGTTGTAATGTAAACTTTTGTGGTGCCACATTAAGCCACAATCTTTAACACACGGACACGACATAACACAACTTCCGAGGGAGGATTATACTGGCGTCAGTCTGCAACGTCAACAGAAAGGGAAAGAGAGTGAAGGCAGGGAGAGCGAAAAAAAAACTTTGGTGTGATACTGTCGCGGACACCGTTCACCTGGAAAGACAATCGCTGACGCCGGGCCGCTTGTCGCCGAGTCTCGTAGCAAATGTCAGGGAATGCTCTGTATCAAAATATGTAGATGCAGTCAAACTTCTGGTGTTGTTTCCTTCGAGAATATATTTTGGTTCATAAATTTTTGCGTAGTTAGATTGAAAGAATTGAATTTCAAATCTATCGATATTATCAAATAACTAACCTTTGAGGTCTGTATCATCTGCTACTCTCTTTATCGAAAAATTATAATTCTAAGAATAATTCACGCAGCACTGTGCTCCAGTCGTATATAATTTACAACCTAAACATAACTAGATAACTTTTACGCTACGGCTATTTTCTGTTGAATGTAACGTGCTACCCTCTGTGATTAAATGTTAACTCTTGCAATATCAGTTTTCAGTATTTTTTTAAATGTGACTGTCCTGTGAGCTATAACTTGTTTTATTTGTAATTCGATTACAGATACATTTACTTCAAAAGCAGCGTAAGTTTCGTTTACGGTTACTTTATGCCGGAAAAATTACTACCACGAATGGCATGAGTAATGTATCAAATGAAAGAAAAGAAAAAACTTTCAACATTGCCCAAATATTGTAAACTTAAATGTTAGTGAATGAACAAACATTTACGGTAAACTATTAACTCATATGCGAGTTTTCTTTTTATTATTATTATTATTATTATTAATATATTTTGGAGAAGACGTAACATGGCTTGCTAGATCCCTCCAATGTCGGATTCTCACCTTATTTCGGAACACCGAATAGTAGACACCAGTCATCTGACATTATGTACACTGACTATTTTAGATTAATAATATGAACTTATGGAATCAGTTACTTTTAGGCAGTAATTCAAGGTGCATTGTTTTTCAGTTCGTGAAATTCTTACAGCCCCTCCAGAAATTTTGAGAAAATCAAATTTTCAAATGAAAATCAGTAAAGAACTCGAAAATGCAAACCCCCATTTAAAATGATCCTCGATTACAATTTTTGTCTTCGAGTGCAATTTCAATAGAGTGAAAAGCTCAAATATACGAAATATTTTTGTGCATCCCGTCCCACCTAAAACGAAGCTATTGAGATACTTTCCACCTTTACAATTCCAGCCACTCCAGGAAAAAAAAACTTGCGTACGCCAGTGCACTGATTGAATAAGAAAGAAAGTAGAAGGACCAGAATATGTAAATATAAATATGTTTCTTAATCCCTTTTCTTAAGTCTGACTTCTCACCCGTTTCAAATATGTACTTCTGTTCTTCAACCTCTCACCGAATATTTTGACATAGACCATGAACTTGAAGTGAATACTTAGGAACAGAGAAAGATAAATAGATTTAAAAGTTTTGCATCAATAATTACACTGGAGAGACTGTCTTCAAATTAAGATGTATAATTTATCCTATCTTTTAAATACTTCTTAAAGACATAAAGTACTAAGTTGCTTAACTATTATCTGAAGGTTGTCAAATAAAATCAAACCATTACAAAACTTAAGCTTGCTTGAATTTTCGTACGTAATCGATTATGGTATTTGAGGGTCCGAATTCGAGAATGAAAGAAAAGGTACTTTATGTATTTTTTCACGACCATAATTTCTGACACTTTTTCCTAAATTCGAAAATTCTCTTTGCTTTCAGTATCTCTTTACATGAATTCCGGAAAAGGAAGTTTTCAGTCTATTTACGAAATAACTTGATTATATCGAGAAAAGAACATTTTCAACTTTAACACTGAAGAAGTTGCAGGGTAGACATGAATTGTGGGGAGGGGTGTCTCACTTCGATACACTTCCTCTATTATTATGCGAATCTGTGAAATTATTGTTGAATAAAGTCGCCAAATGCAATGAATATCAGAAACATTTATTTTATCCTTCAATTTTCTCTAAAAATGGAGAAACAATTTTCAGGTTACGAAAATTTTTTCTGTTTCTACTGGTTCGACTAGAATGTTTTGCAACGACCAATAAATATTACTGGAAATTTCTACATCTCCAACCTATGGCAACTCATAATGAAATCTTGCTTTGTGCTTTTACTTTTTACCCAACATTCTCAAGGAACTTTCTTCAGAATATACAGTTGGAAAAAGTAGCAAGTCGTTAAAAGTTGGAATATCGTTTTGTCTGTCTGTTTTTTAAAATAGAAAAACATTTTACATCTATAGTCCCAAAATACTTCTCTCGCTATGCTATTCTCCATTTTATTAAATATGTGGGAAAAGGCTAATGTGATGCCGTTCTGGAAACAAGGATGTTCTTGGTGCTTGCAGACCAATTTTCCTTTTGACTCCTTTCTATCCTTGTTAGAAGATAATAGAGCACTTCTCCACAGCACGACTTCTTAACATGGAACCTTACATTAAATCTTGGAAAACGTACTACCCTCACTATTTCTCTGAAGAAGAACCTATTAAAGTCATCTTACTCCATCTCTGGTAATACCATCAAGGCAGTATCCTCTCAGGAAGACTTAGGCATTGTTTTCGACCAAAAGCTCACATTTGAAGAACACATTACAGGCAGTGCTGTTGCCACAAAATTTCCACAGGCTATACGCTAATTTTCGTGAAGAGTTAAGCGGAGATGATGTCTCCATTAACTTTGGGTTATATTTCTATTAAATGTGTGTGTAATTGTTAAAATGATGACGCACGTCATCCGATCCCGTGAAACCAGAACTATTTGACCGTACTAAGCTCACTGCATTAATGGCAAAATTACATAAATAAATAGAAAGTAGAAAGTATAGGCATTGTAGGAGAAGGTACATGCTATCGGTGAGAGTATACCACCGCATACTCTTGACTACACTCCTGATTACAGGCGTAACAAAAGGACCATCCATCTCTTAGATTTACTCTATCGTTTTGCTGAAATAACTATCTCATCTCTCACCTTATTCTTCAAGTCATTCATTTCCCCAAAAATAGAATACTGCTCTCCGGTCTGGTCCATGGCATGTCCTACTCAGAACTCTAGAATCGATTCAGTCTTTCACTTCTTTCTAGCTATAGTTCATTACAGGGTTCCCTCATTACACAACTTCTTAACAATTTCAATTATCTATACAAAATTGTCAGTGGCAAAATCCGCTGCAACACTGCTTCCATT
Source organism: Lepisma saccharinum (assembly GCF_977018435.1). NCBI lineage: Eukaryota > Metazoa > Arthropoda > Insecta > Zygentoma > Lepismatidae > Lepisma > Lepisma saccharinum. Next base: position 40,320,296 of record NC_139242.1, on the reverse strand, counting down.
TTGCACACAACATACGTAACATAAACCTATTTTACACAGAAAAGTCTAGATTGGAAATTAAAAAAAAAAACTCCTTCTATAGACTTCCCATCCAATATAACGACCTCCCATCAAGTGTTGTTATCAGAGTATACCTTTCGACAAAGCGCCAACTACTTCATATAAATAGGGCGGACGCCTGTGTCTTTCGGTCTTTGCTTTCACCTGAAACTGAATCCCCATTGTGGTCCATGGCATCCCCTCAAATGTAGGGAGACTAATCCCTAGGACGGATTTTTACAACCTAAAATATTTTAGAATATGCATGCATTTACGTATTAAAATTACCAAAATATAACCTAATTGATTGAGTTGTTGTTTAAGTCCACTTTATGCACAGATAGGCTAATCGGGACTGGACCTACATTTTAAAGTGGGATACGAACCACTGTGCAATTTGCCTCCATCGGGTATTGATCGGCCCCATGATTACAAGGCGACGACGTTACCACTACGCCATCGGGGAGGCCCCCCAAAAATATAACAATGAATTTAAGGCGACCAGATTTTTAAAACAACAAAACGGGATATTTATCATGTTTTCCTGAAGGAAAAACTGGGCAAAACTGGATGACAAAATGTACGCATTTTAATATAAAAACTGTTTCGTCATAAATACGTATGTTTGAAATCTAAATAAATACATAGTGTGGAAATAACTTAATAATATGGATATATGAAGTGCACTCCAACCAAGCTTTTCTTTAGAATTAGAAGTTGTACATTGATATTTTGTCGATGAGTGGATCTTATTCAGTATATTCTTCGTTTCAAGTAACATTTTGTAAAAGGGCACAAAAATGTTTGAAGATAACAATCTTCTGAAAATCACTAAACATTAGCTGTGTTTTCAAAACACATCTGCCATTAGTTTCTTCTTACTGGCGCACAGAGCGACAAAATTCGGCACATCAATCGCTTCTTGTGCTCACAGATAGCTGCAGCGGTTCAAACCTCTAATGTAAACCCTGCTGTAGCCAGATGTGAATGACTGAATGTTACTATGCCATAGTTCATAGTAACAGTAGTGTTGCAGTAATTCTATACCAATAAGTCATTGTCACAAAAACGGACATTTGATGTCCCGTTTTACGTTACACAAAATCTGGACAGAGACTCAAAAAAGGGACTGCCGTTGCTAATACGGAACGTCTGGTCACCTTATAGCTATTAATAAGCATTTTACAAAATCATTAAGTCTCTTTTGTAGTAAAATGTTCTTGTCAACACATTGACACTACTATAAAGACACTCATGTTTTGGTAAAGCCGGTTGTCGCCTTTCACATAATGGTAACGCACTCCGAAGATGTTAATGTAAGAACAAAATTAATTTTCATTTGTAACACAAGCGTGCTTCCATGAGCAATGTGTGGAGAAATGTTAAAAACACAAAAAACATTAAAAAAAAGTATGGTTTCATACTATGAATTCGCCAAATTATGAACTACAGCTGAAAATGGTTTTAAATAAATTGCGTAGGCATGGAAGAACCGACCAAGATATCACTATGCCGTTGCATAAAGAATCGCATAACTTAGCAAATACATTGCTGATGTAAACATTCTCATTAACATACAGAGAGGAAAAGATTTGTTTGGAATGACCAAAAAATAATTTCTCGTAACCAAGTATTTGTTAAATAGGGAAGAAACAAACGTTGTTCACCAGAATCAAATTCTTTCAGTAAACGTGAACATTTGCTTACAGCTACTAAAACTTTTATTCAAAATTAGCAAATTTAGTAAAAGCTACATTTTTGTTTTGTTTTCGATTGTCTAAAAACTTAACCAAATGTGTTTTGTTAATTCCAACAAATTCGTTTCTTCTGTGTATTCCAGTCCTAAAAGAAATATTTACTTTATGTTCTATAGAAAATTGGATTCTCGCGATAGCAAATAGTAATTTAAGTTCAGAGCTTAGAGTTTATCTTGTCTATTATACGTATTTATTTCCACCCATTACTAGAAGTATGCCATAATCGTTGAGGTTGTACTCCGTATCTATTTAACCAAGCATGTGTATCAGAGTTTGGTCAAGGCATATTCAAAGTACTCCATGTACAAGTATCGATCTGTATTGCAAGTTATATAGCCTTTGTAAAGAGAAAACGTAGTTGGAAAAATCGTTTCTTCGACGGCCATCTTGTTAAGCGATTTCGCTCAAATATTTACCAGAACAGTCCTTTATGATATATAGCTGCTATTAAAAGTTTCAGCACAATAGCACTGAATACAGGACCGGCCTTGGGCAAAAAATGCGCGGGGCATAAAACGAAAAATTGTTCATATTTATTTTAAAAATCCGAGATATCAGTGATTTATACACCTCCTCCCCTTAAACTTTTTCACAGGGAATAATAACATTTTGTGCAAATTTTATTATTTTAGCCCCCTAAAATCCAAGTCAAAGTTGAAAATTCTGGATAAACTCTTGCTCATTTTAAAAGTCGGTTCCCTAAATAATAGACAGTTCTGTATTACATATTTTATGTAATGTGAAACTAGTATCATTTATGACTTCCATTTTCACTTTCAACTGCCTTTATTGGCATTATCTATTAGTTTCTCTACCAGAATTCAACTTTTCTTGTATTCGTTGATGCAATGTTTTCAATGAACTCCCCGTGATCTAGAGACGAGGAAATTATCTTCTCAATGCGACGTAGTTGATCAAGTAATTGTTTTATTTAATTTAAAATTTTGATAAGTTTAAGCTTCGGAAAACATCTCCCAGCATTAGCTACAGTAACAGGCATTGTTAGCAAGATTCTCCAATGCAATGTTCGTGTTTGGAAAGGAGAGTGAAAGATGCCGAATGTATTGTAAAGGCTGGTTTAATTCCCTGAGGTAAGAGATCGCGGAACACTTTTCAGTTCTGAACATAAATCACTGCCATCAATATAGCGACATTCGCCATGGCTCAATATTACATCCTAATCCTTACAATAATTGGATAATTCTTCTTGAGTCATACCCCGTAGTCCTGTACCTTTACGCATTGTAAATGTAAAACAAAATTATCATCTTACCCCTAAGGCCGGCTCTGCCTGAATATACGATAGTTATTATGGACACAGAACTAGAATTTGTCTGCATTTTCGTCCTGTCCCTCCTAAACTACGTTATTTTAACATTTTCTTACAGAATTGTTTTGTTGTATCATACAGGCAGGCATCGAAGATCTGGTACCAACGGAAGATTGAAAATACACTAAATCAAATTTTGACAGTGTTATTACTAATAATAACAGTGAATTCACACAACAATTGTAACATATTTTAAAAATATTTATACTCAATGAGTTTTATCCAAGGTTATCTAAGGCTACATATATTGCTAGAGTAAGTAGCAGAAAAAGAATTAAAATTTGATACATTGAGCCAAAAGAGAAATTTAATTGAAGATAAATAATGTGGTAGTGCCATCTATATGTGAATATATATCATAGATTGATGAAGGAATTATAGTTGCCGTAGGATATAGGGAAAAGGAGGTATTCATTTATTTCTTGTGTCTTTAGGTGACGAGCACAATGTTGTAATTGTAATTGTTGATGGTTTAAGAGGCCTATACGTTCTTTCGCCACGATTTTTGTCTTAACCTCATTATTTAGTGTATTTATGATGTTGGGATAGTTGTTAAGTTAATGAAACTTAATAATTAGTTGTTGAGTTTACTTCCGACAAATAACTTTTTATTTTTTTTCCATAGTGATTGAATAATTTTTATAATTTGGTTTCCAACATGGTGTTCAATAGTTTATTTTTTAAAAATCAGAATCTATCTTATAAGTTGAGATTCGTACTTACTTTCACTGCTAAGTTAGACCGAATTTCTCAGAGGGTTCTTTAATAGAAATTTCATTTCATTTCAAATGCAGCTACATTGCATGGGCAAGACTTTGCGCAGAAAGCAGAAACCACGTAACTTATAGTATTCGAAACTTATTACCCCATAAATACATATCTCATCATCCAAAAACTTCAAAACACAACCATCACTATATATTTCCCGTATCAACCGCGCCAAGTGTATTATTCCCGAGGGTTTTTTTCGCGGTAGGTTCTTCTCAAAGTATTTGTCCACTGTGAAAATTTAGAATAAAACTATCCAATATTAGTGCAGCTAGTGTGGTTAAAACATATAATTTCAGCAAAACGATACAGTAAACCTAAACAATGCACTATATTTGAAAGCTTCGAATACCAAATTAACACTTAAGTGATGCCATAAAATTGTTGCCAGACACGTTTCTTAATCTCCAAAAATGTAGACTAGACGGAGATTTGAAACTATGAATCTGAAATGTCCGAAACAAAGGAAAAAATAATTTTCACCCTCAATCTCCAAACGCATGTACTAATTTTGTTCAAACGCAATGGAACATCAGTAATTCCAGGTATTTAGTGCCTATATGCATTTTATCGTCAAACCTTCGACGTTACTGCAGTTAATGGCAGCCACAAATTTTGTAACTTTTCTCCATTTCAACAGCTAGATCTTCCACATTACATTACGAAGTTTTTATTAAAAAATTATAGCTCAAGTTACTCTCCACAAATGTAGATCTGCGCACGGGTAATCTAATTTTGGAGCTTGCATAAGTTAGAAAAAATTGGTTTTTCGTCCGCCATCTTGAAATGTGTTGGTCCATTTTTCTCACATACAAAACAAAACGTTCAGTTCAAAAACTTAAAAATTTACATCGTTTTCATAATATTTGGGAATTGGTCCAAATTTTTCTCCTAAACAACGCACCGTATTTTCGAAATTTTGTCTCAATACACGCCCTAATATTACCATGAGTTTAGTTACGTAAATTCCTAAAATATTTTTTCAATAGTGTTCTGAAACATAGGGAAAATCGGTTTCACGGCAGTTATCGGTGTTGAATGACTTATCTCCAACCCCTTTCACCAACTGTCCCTTCTAAACCACGCGTTATATTTCAAAGATTTTTGTCAGTTGTTTAGGGAAAGTGATGACGTAATAATGGTAAGAGTATCACAATATCAAGAATATAGATATACTTTGTATTTTTAATATTTTTTGTTATCGCGACGATGTAAATGAGTGATGATGGCAACTTTGGTTTTTTTCTTCCTCCACCTAACTTGGCAATTTACTTGGAGAAAAGGGTGATTTAGTAATACACAATATGGTACATAACCAAACATATAAAAGACCGAAGAGATTAGAACAAAATGTACATTAAGATATGCAATAACATAAGAAATCACATTTTCACAAGGTATACCAGTAACATCATATTAATGGTGACGACATCAAATATAGCTTATGAAAATGTTTGTTCATATTACTCAGATCTCAGCTAGACACTATGTGATTCTTGTTTGAATATGTTCTTTGCTGTTATTCATACGAACGTAGTACGTGCTCCTAAAACTTGAGAAATGTGTAGGTGCTCAGTTTAGTACTTCTCACGTCATCTCATACAAAACATATGACGATCAGTAACAAGACAAGAGAACATTGATGGTTGCAATGAAATATTCAAGATAATTTACTGCGTTCTTTGCAGATAACATGAGTTTTTTTTTTTTTATTTAGCGTCGCTTTTCTGCCACTTTTGCCTAATCGCGACTATGATGATGAGTGATGATTAGATTAAATTGACGAAGGGGTACTAATAAAGAGCACCCAGGAATCAAACCCTGAAACTTCCGTGTAACATGATAATTTAAACAAGAAGAGAACAATGCACAATAGGAAATGGATTTCGGTTAAAGGAGTGTCCATACGTAAATGACGATTTCCTGATAGTCCACTTCTAATGATTCTATACATGTCTAGGAGTACCGGTTGCTTTTTTAAAAATGTATGTTAAGCTACATTTTACATTGAAATTGAACTGTAGAGATCATAGAAAGTATGCAGATATTCTGTGATTGGTAGGTTGCATACTCCGTTGCCGCTCTCTAAATCAAAATTGAAGTTCTTCTATGCAAGAAAAGTTGTGTTACTCAATTTTAGAAAAGACCAATATAGCATTTTCAAGTCCAAGATGAGGTCATACTGTCTTATCTCCCCAATGTTATCACTAGACTTTGGATTTTTAGGTTCGAAAAAATGTGATTTGAGGTTCCTGAAATAGGCTCTAAAAATCCTAAAATAGGTTCTAATAATCCTAAAATAGTTTCTAAAAACCTTAAATTAGGCTCTTAAAATCCTGAAATAGGTTGCAAGAAGACTTAATTTGGTACAAAATTCCTGAAAAATAATGTTTAGATACAATCGTTAAAAACAAAATTTCGCAAGAACCGTAATAACCAAATATTAATTTTCTAAACAAATTTTCATTCCTTTATATCATTTTCAAAATTATCTACAAATTATATAATACTGCACTTGTGCTGTTAGAGAAAGTTACTTGTTGGTATGAAAAATGAATTCCGTGTGTATAATTTGCTGCACAATATCAGGGTGGCTACTCACTTGGAATTCCTTGAATTCCGAGAATTATGGGTGAATTATTTGCTCTGGAAATTATTTATGAATTTTGGCAAGACATGAAAAATGTACAACCGGATGTTTTCTCTAGTCCCATTTTTTTCTCCGGAGACGTGAAAAATTGCAACTTTTATTAATCAAAATCCCATTAAATTTATACATGTCTGTTTATACATGCCCTGAGGAAAGTTTCTCTCAGTTTGGCTTTTAATTTATTTTATTTTTTAGGAAGAAAAGAAAGCTACATGGAAAAAAAAAATCTCAATCCGTTTACTTTGTTAGTGTCTTTTGCAGAACAATCTACGTATCTGACAGATGGAAGATTATTACAAAATAATATATCTTGAAGTTGATTAGGTAAATTTTTTGGTACATTGGAATCATACAAACCCCTTTACATTGTTAATATTTTTGTGTATGGAAGGGAGGGTGAGAGTCGGTAATACGTAAGATTGGAATAGAGAAAACATCTGCTTGCATCCTTGAATTTTTGGAAAGTTCGCCTTGAAAACTAGGAATTATACTTGCATTTTTTCATGGTCCTAGTGACCACCATGAATCATTTTGCGTTATCCACACTCAAACTCCACCTTTTGTCTGTGAGGATCATTTCCTGTGCTGAAAATTATCTTTCAAGAGAAACATAGTCTGTAGTGCGATTGTAATCAAGGGGTTCCGGGTTCGATACCCGGTGGAGGCACATAGTGGTTCGGATCCCACTTTAAACTGTAGGTCCAGTCCCGATTTGCCTTACTGTACATAAATTGGAATTAAAACACCAAATTAATCAATCAATCAATTAAAGCAAATTTGAATGCTGAAACATTACTGCACAGATCAGAAGTTTGCACTTTGGACTGTGCAGGCAGTAGAGACGATTAGGTGCCAAAACTGAGAATGGGGAGGAGGGAGGACAAAAAGTTTACTTTATCTTAGTAGGCAAGGCTTAGCATTAGAAGTCTATAGTGCGGGGTTAAAAGTAGGGGGGAACTGTCCCCTTTCGTCGCCACCGCGTGCAGGTAACAGCGCGTCAGACATTTTGTTTTGTTTAGAGCTTTGATAAACATCATATACTTGGAAGGAGGGAAATCGTCAGGAAACATGTTTCAAACATGCCAGTCATGGAATTATTTCGCCACCAAACCTAGTAAATACCTCTGTGAGATAAAAAAATCCTGTAAAACCTAAAAAAATATATAAAAACCTAAAAAAAGGTTTAATTTAGGCACGTAGATCTAAAATAGGTTCTAACAAGCAAAACAGGTTATTTTAGGCACTATAAAACTTTGTCAGTTGTTTCGTTTTTTTAATGAAACTCTGATATAACTTGCTACTTCCTATTTACCTGCAAAGGAAAAAAAATAGGTTATAAACTTAAAATCCGAGGTCTAATTATCACAACCAATAGACACACTATTGATCAGTTGCTGGGAAGAAATATGCAGTAGTTGGAGTCAACAGTATATGACAATACTTACTGAAAATATATGGTACTTTTTCATGCATAGCTTTAAGCATTATATGATTTCTTACCATACTGATATACGAATATAGTTGTAACATAACTTCGGATCCACTTTTGCGTGTCCCTCGAATTTTGTGACAGACATGGACATCCGGAAGGGGGGAGGGCAAGGGGAGTCACCCCCCTAAAAAATTAATGTCAACCACAAATTATATATTGCAGACATATAATTAAATTTCAGCTACAATACTGTATGTTAATGATTGCATGAACATGATTACTTAAAATTGAATCAATGTTTTTTGAGAGGACAACACTATTATGGGGGAAAATGTGCCTTGTTTGCCCCTCCCTGTAAAAAATCCTACGGACGTCTATGGTCACAGTGTTCCCGAAATACGGTGAGACTCAAAGCGATCATCCATAGGAGATTATAATTATTATTTTCATTCGAATATGAAAACCAAATTTCGCCACAGTATCTAGGTAATACAAATAAAAAATATATACCCAAATCTACCCACCCCTACGGTGGAAAATATGAAGGTAACATTCTGAAAATGTAACACAACTTTCTGTAGCACAATTTTTAATCGGTTATTGGCCACGTAGTTAAATACATTTCTAAAATATAAAATAAGCGACATGTTTAATGTTTATGGCAGTGTTAAGGATTTTTTAAAGAAACTATCTTTTGATACTTTTTCGTTTTTACAGAGAAACTACAAGATAATCAACAGTTTGCAATGTTCATTGTTTGTTTATTTTACAAAAAATATGCATAAACGATTTTACAGGAATGCATGCTAATTACTTTAATTTATGTATCACATATTTATTTCGTTATGTGCCTTGTTATGCGTTGCGTGTTTTGTCTCTTGTATATGGATTATAATCCAGTTACTACTCGTCATTCACGTCCACCGTCACGGTTATCCTAAAGGTGTTACTCTTCACGTTAGTATAACAACTATGGCTCACAGTGATAAACTATGCTGCCTCATCGCCAAAAACAATGCAGTCAATGAAAATTATCTAGAGAAATGTCCATCTTCTCAACTAATGGTGGTTCCAACTTGTCTCTTTGTAATAAATATTTAGAATACACATGAATTTATTCGTACTTTATAAATGTTACTTTATCTGACACTTTTGGATAATCGCGACGATAAGGACATAACGACGAAATAACCTGGTTGGTAGCCCGAGAAACTTGTTCGAATCATGTCACCAGAAAAGCTACAATTCCATGTATTATGTTTACGGAGCAAAACCACGTATTTTGTTATTTTACGTCGCATTTCTGCCACTTCTGATTAATCGTGATGATGAAGATGAGTAATGATCAGAGGAAACTCACGAATGGACGCTCACGAAAGAACATGCATACTCAAGCCGGGAATCGAACCCAGGAAGTGCTACTGAGCGGGTGAGTAAAACTGACAATATTATTTTGAGAAATCGCATTGCTGTATTTGAAACGAACGCAATTATATAAAATAATACCAGTTATTTCTGCGTTTATTTCATTTTGTTAAATTAAAATCTAGAAATATATTTAATAATGCACGTAGCGATTTACCGATCTGCAATATAGCTTTTAACCTGCAAACAATTGCAACATTTCTTTTAAGTACACTGTGCTCAGAGGTGAAGGAATCAGGACAGGACGGACAGTTTCGGGAAGCCACTCCATCGAAATGTTTCATGCAAAGAGTCAACTTGTTCCATACGAGTATAGAAATTCAGCAACAATTAAGTTAAGAGTGTTGTGATATTTTCAGATTTCGTTAATTTTGTAGACGGGCCGCTTCCAGCAACCGACATCTGTATCCACTCAAATCTTCATTAGAGTTCCTACCTTCCATGTTTTCACTCTTTCAACTGTCCACCTGGCAATCGGGTGTAATTTGAATCACAGCCGACACTTGATGGCGCATAAGGATAGTAGTTATGTACCCCCGTTGAAGTCGATAAATCAATTGATTGGAAAAGATCGATCAAAGATCAATTGATGACCAAGCCGTGTGGGCAAGCAAGGGTGTTGGTTTTGAGTGATGACGTCATAAATGTGTGGGGTTTATTTTGTTAGGAGTGATTTGATTGGTGTGACGTCATTGAATGGGTTGTGATTAATTTGTGAGGAGTGTTTTGATTGGGGGGGGGGAGGAGGAAAAGTCGGTTGGGGAATTGATAAGATGGTTTCCTGTTGTTAATGATGAGGTGACGGTTTTCTGGGAATGTTGATATGGGTTGGGGTTTCCTGTTGTTAATGAGGAAGTGAACCATGATATGGGTTTCTGTTTCGGTTGGGGGCGTAAATGACTGTTGAAGTTGATAAGAGTGGACTGTTGAGAAGATAAAGGAGTTGGAAAGGAAATGTGTTGGGATGTTGAAGTGATATGGAGAGATTGTGGAACACGTGTTGGGACATGTCGGATGTTTCTTGGGCGTGTAGAAGTTTGTGGGAACGTTGATAAGGTATGACTGTGTGCAGGATACGTTAGTAGGCGGCGGAATGGAGAGCGGGAAAAAGGAAAAGAGCGGATGTGTGTAATTGGTTTTTAGGGGCGTTGGTTATGAGTTTAGTTGAGATAAATGCTATTTGTGTAGGAACATGTGCTGGTTATGCAAAGATAGAGAAAATGTGATACTGCTGGATGGAGAACGGAAGGAAAGAAAAGAAAACAGTACGTTTCTCCGAAGAGGTGGATGTGTATGTGATACCGGGGGAGGAGGATCGACGAGGTACGTGGGCACTCGACGCTCTGCGCGAGAGGATGCGCAAGGAACTTCAGGGAGAAGTTATCAGCGAGGAAGAGGAGGGGTAGGTAGGTATATAAAAAGTTCCGTTGTGTTTGAATTTCACTATTCACCAGACATCTTCAGCTGTGTACATCATTGGAGATAGTTGTTACCGGAGGAAGCGATAGAACCGCTATTCGAAGGTAAGTATGATGGGTTTGGTGTCCTGGGTGTTGACGTTTTTCGGTGGGGTGATTGGAAAATTATCCCCAGCTGAACCAGTTTCGGATTGTAGTAGTGACGTACCTGCTCCTGAAAGTTTACCGGAATCATCGATACGTCCAGGTGGGAGTACGGAAGAGAAATGGTATGAGGGTAGTTGTATTAGCGAAGCAGAATTTCGACGTAGTTGGGAGGAAAAAAATGCCGCCCATCATGTATACGAGAAACTAAAACGCTGTAGAGGAAAACGTATCGATGATGACGGTAAACATTCAAGGAGGAGGAGGAAACAGAATATTCTGAAGAATGTTGTGTCTAACCCCTTATATGGCTATACGGAGTACTCTCCATGTAAAACAACGTGTCTGGCATACCCTGCTACGATTTCTGGTCTAGGGAAAGTGAAGTCGTCGGTCAAACCAAAATTGTCTGGTGGGAAGAATTGTGAGTTGCTGATTATAGATGCACCTATAAGATTCCGAGAATCTCTTCTGGTCACATATTACAGCAGGAATGTATCGCGTGAAAGATGTTTGGAATTGGACAATAACGGATTTGCGATCAGTATGTTCTATTCCCGACATCGTACGCACGGATTATGCGAGACACATTTTGTTACAGAAAGAGCTCCCGTGTACAGCCACTTACCGTACTGTGTGTGGTCGGAGAAGGTAGCAGATGATATAGCTGCACACGGGTACCAGGCAGGGCCGTTCATTGTAGTTACGGGGGTTACCTCAACTAACTGTATATGCCAGGAAACAGAGACGGAGTTAAATTCCGAGCATATAAATGTAGATTATCTGCATGTTCCTCCTCAATGTGTTGCCACAAAATATCTGATGCGAGCCGGCGAGAACTTGAGACATTCTGTTTCAAGCATCGAGATGGTTCGCTATGAGAATTTGGAGGAGCTAGTTAGTGAGGAAATCCCACGTGTCTACCGAGTAGGGTGCCACAAGTCCTACATGATAGTTGATTACTGTGACGTTTCAACGTTAATGCAGATGTTTCGAAAAAGTTACCGAGACTCTGTATTAACGTTGAACGAGATTTTCAAATGGTTCCACACCGGTATAATGTTAAACCACTCGATGGGCACGGTAATGGGTGTGAACGGCCATGTTTTGGATCCTGCGGAATTACTGGAGTACGGTAACGATCCGACAATAAGTGGACTAAAAGGAATATTCATTTTTCTTTCCAGCATATACAAAGTGGAGGAACAGTTTTCCGGAAGTAGAACCCCACCGACACGGCGGTACCCAGATATCATAGAAGAGACGGACACCTCAGAAATTGACGAAGAGTGAACGGTGAGAAAGCATATTGTTTTTGTTCTGTATTCCGGAGTAGGGTATAATTTCCGAAACTGAGGGTAAAATGAAAAGATCGATATTTAAAAATAGTAATAAACGTGTACATATATATTTAAAATGAGCTATGAATACAAAGTTAGAAGCGATAGAATATAAAAAAACAGAAAACTCACCGGAGATTCGGTACTTATACCTGTTGAGCTTCTTCTTCTTCTTCTCCGGAAAGTATCTCCACTATCTCCGGTTGGGGGTTATTTCCACCCGAAGATAGTGAAGTAGTAGAGTTACCAGCATTCGGTATCAGGGGGGAGGACAGGCGTGCGAAAAATAGAGCAGAACTCGGAGGGGGAATTTGTGGAAGAGCTGCAGGTTCGAATAGCACTGGTTCTGTAGCAAGAGTGTGAGTAGTAGAGGTAGAAGGTTTGGAACGGTCGAAAGGTGACGGAGACGTAGGTATTAGAGGGGGTGGGGGGTTTACTGTTGTGGAAGATGAAGAAGTTTGTTTTCGTCTTAAACTCTTCCCTGATTCTAGATGCTGGTAACGTCTTACATGTCTTTTTCGGAGAGTATCGAACCTGTAAATAGATAGAAATATTTTGTGAGAAAATGCATATCAAAATATATAGAACGAATTAGTAATGATTAAAATGTTTAAATTTAGAAGAACGTTTGTAAGTATAGGACAGTATGTTTCTATGTGTGAATCGGGAATTATCAGATACTTTAATCGAAAAATTGTAAATATGCGTGTATAAGAAATTATAATTTGAGAATTCCAGAAAAAATGTATTCCAATATAATAGACGTGTCAAAATATTGTATTATAAAATATGGTATTTACCCTTTTTGGTGGGTACGGCACTCGTCTAGAATCTCGTTCTGCATATCATGAGTACCGAATCTCCGGTCCAGCTCCTCTTCCATCTGGTCCAACTGTCCCCTCATGGCGTCTATTTTTTGCTTGAAGAATTTTCTGTTTTGCTGATTTATCCTGTGATATTTCGCCAATATATTCCTTATTTTTCTGAGAAACGTCTCTTCCGTACCCGTCATCACACCGAATATCTGCATTAATATGAACTGTGTCTGCATCATGTTGCCCATGGTGAAAAACTTTTGCTGAAAACAAAAAAACATATGTCTTACTTTTTGTTTTTTATTTCCAGATGGCATCCCTACCGTTCGAATTTGACCTCCTACACGCGAATGTGAAAAATGAAGCTGAAAGTGGAGGTGAGAGAAGGAATCTATGGAGCAAGACCCATGCGAAGCAGGCTGAGAAGCAGATTGCGTGCTTTGTAGATTTTTGCGAGGAGAATGGTTTAGCTGGAGAGTTGTTGGAAAATCTGGAAGAGGTGTGCAAGGATATGGAGGTTAGGCTCGACAACCTCGTCAAGCTGTTCACGTACATATGCGACAAGAAACAAACAAGTCCGGTGTTCGAGGGGTTTATTGAAAATATAAGAAAAGCTTCCTATGTACCATCCCACTTCAGCATGAAAGTGTGTTTTGAACTGATGGAAGTTTTCAAAGGTGTGCGGAAGCAGAGAGGTATAGATAAAATGGGGGGTACAGAAGGTGAAATGGAGAAGAGGATGCTAGAGATTTTGAAAAAACGCAAATTGGATAACTAAAAACTAACAATGCTAACACACTAATCATCTTATTCAATTTTCGTTATTTCTATATATGTAATGTATATAACTTGACATGTGTGCAGAGTAACACTGTTTTTCTGATCCATATATGTATTTTGAATAAATGGAAATAATAAACATATATTGAATATATATAAAAAATGATTATGTTAATTATTTACTTGGAATACTTACAAAGTTCTCTCTCTCCATATTCTTGATGGCTTCTATAAGATGTCAGAACAAACACTGTCAGTGTATTCGACAAGTTTCATTTTCCATTCGCAATATCAAAAGGAAATGGGTGGATGTTGATATCTCTGTAAGGAAATGGGTGGATGTTGATATCTCTGTACGGAAGTGGGTGGATAGCGGTATCATATTCTGCTAACGAGAATGACAAACCATTCGCAGTATGTCACAGAACCCGCTAACACACATAACTCATGGTTAAAGTGTAAAACCGTATACCTTTGTAACCGTAAGTTAATGACCGCTAATAACAGTATATATATATATATATATATATATATATATATATATATATATATATATATATTTGTAACCGTAAGTTAATGACCGCTAATAACATATCACACACACACACACACATATGTCAGAGTATATATATATATATATATTACATATACATATACACCTTGACCTTGAACTTGAACTTGACCTTGACCTTGACCTTGACCTTGAACTTGGCCTTGACCTTGACCTTGACCTTGACCCTGACCTTGACCCTGACCTTGACCTTGACCTTGACCTTGAGATGACCTTGACCTTGACCTTGACCTTGAGATGACCTTGACCTTGACCTTGACCCTGACCTTGACCTTGACCTTGACCTTGACCTTGACCTTGAGATGACCTTGACCTTGACCTTGACCTTGACCTTAACCTTGGCCTTGACCTTGAGATGGCCTTGACCTTGACCTTGACCTTGACGTTGACCTTGAAACTTCAAACCCGGATATCTCGGTAACCGGAAGTGCTAGACCGGAAATGACACCATATTCGGATTCTACGCCTCGAGATCTATCGATTGGACAACTTGACCTTGAAATGACCTTCAAACTTAAAATCGCTATATCTCGACTCCTAATTGACCTAGGAGGATGATTGATAGCTTGTTGGACTCGGAGTGAAGGCCTCTTTCCGGTGAACCAGGTTTCATTGTTCTAGGACCGGCCGTTTCCTACTTTCTTTATTTTCAATCGTAGACCCCCCTTCCGACCACTCTAATGAAAGGTCTCGACGTGCAGATTACGAAATTGTCATCACTTCCGGTCTAGCTCAATTAGGAGCCGAGCTATTTCCTTATCTACGTCCTTCTTCCTTTGTCGATAGATAAACATTTCACACGTTCCTTCGTTAAGAATTTATCTACATCCTGTTTCCTCTGTTTACAGATAAACAAGAAAACCGTTACATAGTGATATCAACGAGGAAAACATGTGGTGAAGACTGTTAATCATTTCCGGGATAACCACATAGGGTCAGTAGAACCGTTAGGATCGGAGATAACTGTTGCGTCATGTTTGCGTATATAAAGAACGGCGTCCTCTCCACAAAACAGTCTTCGTGAAATAATCATTGTACGATCATGGACGTACAGTTATCCGCTGACGATCTGTTAGTGCTATATCGTGACGGATATTACACAACATCTGCACAATTACGGGAAGTGTTGGCGATTATTGCGCAGAAAATTATCGCGGGAGAAAGTATCTCTTTGGTCGAGGAGTATGACCACTTACTACGGACAGTGACAACATACGCACCCGATCTTTCAGGAGGAGGATGGACAGATATTCCCGAAGAGTCCCCAGGCCCCCCATCGACACCTGATCCTGTATCCCGAGTCACCAAGGAGACGCAGGCATCCGACACAGGAACTTCTACAAACGCTGCATCCAGATCACACCCGGAGCCTTTGCCAGGACCGTCATGGAGACCGGACCCACCAGCAGGAGGAGGATGGACAGGTATTCCCGAAGAGTCCCCAGGCCCCCCATCGAGACCTGATCCTGTATCCCGAGTCACCAAGGAGACGCAGGCATCCGACACAGGAACTAACACTGCATCCAGATCACACCCGGAGCCTTTGCCAGGACCGTCATGGAGACCGGACCCCCCAGCAGAACAGCCATCAAATGGGAAAGGTAAGAAAAGAAAACGTGCTTCAGTGTCTCGTGAACAGATAGGGAATATAATATTACACAACATTCAAGAACGCGAATATCCTAAATTCCGTTCCAAGGGACGACGTGTTGAATTCAGTTTCTCACACCCGCCAGAAAATGTCGATCCTCACACTTGGATTCGCGAAGGTGTTGAAAATCTTCTCACCTACGTTAAAAAAGACAGCAAGGATGAAGACAAAATAGGTTTAACTTTGTCTAACATATCTGACCCAACTGTGAAAGATATTTACATCGGGTGGCATAGATGTGATCAGTTGCATAGTGATATGGTGTGGAACATTATGTACAAAATACTACAAAGTGCAAAAACCTTCACTGCTACAGATCGCTTAATTTTACGAGCAGACCATGTCAATATACCTGTTGGAGGTGGGGGTAATCGAACATATTGTTTACCTAATTATATGTTAAGCACTCAAAAAAGAAGTATCGTCGGTGTGCCGAATAGAAAAAAACCACTCTGTTTAGCTGAAGCTCTGGTCATAGGGAAAGCCCATGCTGATAAAGACCCGTCCTATACTCAATATAGAAGAAACAGAAATCTGCTTAAACCTGTTTTCGAACTGATGCGAAAAGCAGATGTAGATCTGACAGACAATACGTGTACTGGAAGTGGAATTCCGGAACTGAGAAAATTTCAGCAAGTTCTCCCTGAATATAAGATTATTGTATACAACAATCTTCGTGATGTTAAAGATGTTTTGTTTGAAGGACTGGTTGAAAACGCTTCCAAATTTATATACCTTCTCTATGATAATACCAGACAGCATTATGATGTAATAGTGAACCGTGTTGGAGCATTTGCGGCAAAACAAGAATGTCGCGGGTGTAACGAACTCATATTTCAAAAAGCTCATAACCATCTGTGTAAACAATTGTGTTGTATGTGCCGTTCAACTCCACCGTGTGTACCTGAACAGGGGGTTCGCAGAATATGCCAGACATGTCACAGAATTTTCAAAAATGAAAACTGCTTCACGAATCACGTTTCTACACCATTCCGAAACGGTACAGTCTGTAGTGAAATACAGCAGTGTCCCCGATGTTTCAGAATTATTCTAACTCACAATACATATGAAAAAGTGCATAAATGTAACATGAAGTACTGTACTGTATGTAACTGTGTGAAGCCTATCAATCATTTCTGTCACATGGCTATACCGAAACCTAAATTGAATTCAAAATTTCTCTATATATTTTACGATTTTGAATGTTATACAGATATTCCTTACTCTGAGAAAGAAAAAACTTTTCTGCATGTTCCGAATCTTATTGTAGTGCAGACAGCCTGTCACGCATGTTACAAAAAAGAGGATTTAACGGTTCCATGTTCTGTCTGTGGAACAAGAGAGTTTGTATTCTGGGATGATCCTGTAGACACATTTCTGTCCTATCTCGAATTGCATCATAAGTTTACCAACATAACCATCTGTGCACACAATGCACGAGGTTATGATTGTACATTTCTATTAAGGAGAATGTTGGAAAGAGAAATGAAACCTCGTGTCATCTTAGATGGAACCAAAATCATTAGTATGACATACCAAAATCTTCATTTTGTGGACAGTCTCAACTACGTTCAGACAAATCTTGCAGGATTTTCCAAACTTTTTGGTTTGCCTGTGCAGAAAGGATATTATCCGCATTTGTGGAACACCTACAAGAATAGAAATTACATAGGGCCGATGCCTCCTCCTTCTGCATACGGATATGAATATATGAAAACAGTTGAAGATCAACACCGTTTTATGTCTTGGTATGACATTGAATGCAATAAGAATATACCTTTCAACAACAAAAACCAACTTCTCCAATACTGCATCAAGGATGTTGTCTTGTTGAGACAAGGATGTTTGAAGTTAAGACAGAATTTTCTAGATATATGCAAAATAGATATTTTCAAGGATTCCATCACAATAGCATCTGCCTGTTCCCTGATTTACAGAGGGAAATTTATGCCGGCTAATACTATAGGGA
The DNA here is from genome assembly GCF_977018435.1 of Lepisma saccharinum. Classification (NCBI taxonomy): domain Eukaryota; kingdom Metazoa; phylum Arthropoda; class Insecta; order Zygentoma; family Lepismatidae; genus Lepisma; species Lepisma saccharinum. The sequence continues at coordinate 40,302,207 of NC_139242.1, read as the reverse complement.
TAATTCCTAAAGGAGGTTACCATCATGCAGATCAGATGTCCAAGTTTGCATTGAAATGGTTAACCTACGTTGAAGAACAGAATCATGTAATACTTCTTCACGGTGGACGTACTCGTGAAAAATATGTCATAGGAGGACGTTACAGAGTGGACGGATATCACGAGGAGACGCAGACAGTGTATGAGGCGCTTGGATGCTACTGGCATGGTTGTCAACGCTGCATATCAATTAACAGGGATATGTATCCGAAAAATGACGATGAAGATGAAACCGATCAGGATAGTAGCAGTCAGAAACATAGTGACATGTTGAACACTGCAGCCTTCAGATACGAAACAACATGCCGTAAACTTGCTGCTTTACGTTCGGAAGGATACCATGTCGTCACAATGTGGGAATGCGATTTCAACAAAATATTGAAAGCAGATCCTGAACTCGATAGATATCTATCGACACATCCTATTGTTTGCTGCATTCCTTTAAATCCACGAGACGCCTTATATGGAGGAAGAGTTGAAAGTGTCAGGACTTACTACAAGATCAAAGAGAATGAGAAATTGCAGTACAATGATTTCACAAGTTTGTACCCTTATGTGAACAAATATTGTGCTTATCCTGTCGGACATCCTACCATATTTCTAGGAAATTCTATTCCGTCGGTAAATGAGGTTCTGAACATGGAGGGCCTCATCAAATGTACTATTCTGCCGCCAAAAACTCTTTTACATCCTGTGTTGCCTACAAAAATGCATGGAAAACTCATGTTCGTATTGTGTAAGGAGTGTGCTATCAAATTGAAATGTGAAGGTACATGCCAGCATTCCGATGAACAACGCGCACTTTCGGGAACTTGGGTCATTGCCGAGGTACGTAAAGCATGCAGTTTAGGTTACGAAGTGTTGTCGATGTCGGAAGTGTGGAAATATGAAACATCCATGTACAACCCTGTCACACAAACTGGAGGACTTTTTTCTGGTTATGTCAACACCTTCTTGAAAATAAAACAGGAAGCGAGCGGTTGGCCTTCATGGTGTCAGAACGACGAGGATAAGAAGAAGTACATACAGGAATATTTCGATAGGGAGGGTATTCTATTGGAAGAAAACAGTATAGAAGTTAATCCTGGAAAACGTACTCTGGCTAAACTCTGCCTCAATTCTTTATGGGGCAAATTCTGCCAACGGGACAATCTTTCCCGGACAACCATCATCAAGGAATCGAAGGATTTCCTCGATAAAATGACTGACCCAAATATCATAATCGGAGGAGTCGTATTCATCAATCAGGACACCGTTTTAGTGAACTGGAAGTATGTTGAAGAGGCTGTCAGTCAGAACAGGAAAGTAAACGTTCCTATCGCTGCCTTCACAACATGTCATGCTCGTCTGAAACTTTATGAACTTCTAGAAAAATTGGGTGACAGGGTATGTTATTGTGATACCGATTCAGTAATTTACATAGATAGTCCTGAAATGGAATACCATCCCCAGACAGGTGACGCACTAGGAGAACTCACCGATGAATTGGCAGATTTCGGCACCGATGCGGTTTGTGAACAGTTTGTTTCAACGGGACCGAAAAGTTACAGCATGAAAATAACAAAACCGTTCTCCGAAGCACAGTATATCTGTAAAGTGAAAGGGATTACATTGAATACCTCCACATCAGAATTGATTAATTTCGATACCATGTGCGACATGATAAACAATGAGAAACCTGAAGTTATGGTCGAAAATATTTTCAGAATCAGAAGAACAAAACAGTTCCAAGTCATCAGTACAAATGAAAAAAAGCTGTTTCAGCCAGTATTGTTGAAACGACAATTCGACCATGAACATTTATCGTTTCCTTTCGGATACTGTGCAGACTAAAATATGTCTGTAACGGTCCAGAGTTCGAACCCTTCGGGGCTGATATAAAACGTGTTCGCAGACTGCCAGACCTTCATTTTTCTTCAGAATCTGTAAGACGTTTCTTCAGCATGATTCCTAAACTTTCTCATCCTTTCACCATGATGGTTTGCGGAGCATCAGGAAGCGGAAAAACTACTTTTGTGACAAACATGGTCGATTCCATCGTTCATCTTGTAGAAGGATCCGTCAAGAAAATCATATGGTGTTACGATCAGGAGAACAGTATTCCACAAAGTCTTCGAGATGTGCAATATCATAAAGGTATCGTCGATTGGCAGTCGTGGAACGGAAAAACTCCTACACTCATAATCCTGGATGATCTTATGATGGTTGCACAAGGGGAAAAAGTCGCCGACCTTTTCACAAAAGGCAGCCATCACAAAAACATTTCGGTGGTGTTCATAACACAGAATCTTTTCCACCAAGGAAAAAATTGCAGGGACATTTCGTTGAACGTGAAGCACTTTGTTATTTTTAAAAATCCTCGAGATATGAACCAATTCACTGTTTTTGCAAGACAACTTCATCCTCATCGCATGAAGGAACTCGAAAAAGTATATATAGATGCTACCACGCAACCTTACAGTTATTTGTATATTGATCTCTCACAGTCAACACCGGATCCTTTACGTTATCAAACAGACGTTTTCAACCAGAATTACTCAACTGTATATCTTCCTCAGGAATGTTTAAAACATCGAGATGAGGAAAACGAGGAAGACACGTACCAACTCACGTTCTAACAGGAATAGACATTCCACTTCTTTCAAGAAACATTCACCTTTCTTGCACGTGTTGAAAAATTCGCCGCCCAAAATCCGTAAATCATTATTGAAAAGTGCTCCGAAAAAAACGATACGTTTCATCAGCGAATGCTGCCTGAACGTTTTAAAAGGAAACGTGAAAATTAAACCGTCCGCAAAACGTCGTCTGACACCTTACAAGTCGGTCATACGCAATCTAGTGAAACCGAAAGTGAACATCGAGAAACGCAGAAAGCTTCTTGTTCAGAAAGGAGGATTTCTACCTTTACTTCTAGGCTCCTTGTTGTCGGGTCTTCTCGGTACTCTCATTCCTCATTGAGAAATGACATCTTCTTACAAAAAAATGATCGTCCTTTCACCGGAACAGTTAGCACGTATTCGTGGTTCCGAATTGTCTGTGACTCAAAAATTATCCGTTCTAGATAAGAAGATGAATGATATTCTAAAAATGAAAAATATATCAGACGATCAAAAATGGCGTCTTTACAGAAAGGAACTGGACGAGTATTTATGGTTGAGTCGAAAATCCAAAGAACCATTACAGATTCCTATTGTGCAAGATAACGACGGTTCTTCTACTATTTCACCAGAATCGACGTATTTTCCTCAGAATCTGGCAGAGACATTACCCCGTAATACACGTCATCAGTTACAGAATATCATCGATGAGTACCAATCCACGGCACAACATTTGATAGACGAACGTCAGGAAAAAACACTTCCGGATCCGAAAACATTGAACTTCTCATCGTCGCCAACGGAAAGCCCTGGACCGTCTCATCGACAGAAGAAGAAGAAGAAGAAAGTGACCGTCCGTGTTTCCAGGAAAACTACACCTTTTCTGAGAACACCTGACGCTTACAAACTGGTTCCTCTGAGAAAAAGCCGTAGACAGAGAGATCGGTCATGGGAGTCTCTAAGTTGAAACACAATAAAATTCTCACCAAAATATATTACGATCCCCGACACCATGCTTCATTCTCATCTGTAGATCGTCTGTGGAGAGCGGTACGGGATAAAAATATATCCCGCGATACGGTGAAAAAATGGTTGATGCATCAGGAAACCTACACTCTCCACAAACCTGCGAGAAAAAAGTTTCCTCGAAATCATTACAACGTATGGAACATAGACATGCTTTGGGAAGCCGATCTCAACGACATGACATCGATACAAAAACATAACGACGGATACAAATATCTTCTGACAGTGATCGACGTATTTTCAAAATATGCCTTTGCATTACCGCTAAAAAATAAAACAAGCAATTCGGTAACCGAAGCTTTCAAAACTATTTTCGAAGAAAACAGACGGAAACCTGTTACACTACAGACCGACCAAGGAACGGAATTTACAAATTCTACATTCCAGAAATTTTTAAAAAATGAACATGTACAGTTCTCGACAGCAACAAATTATCCTGTGAAAGCGAGTGTAGTGGAACGTTTCAACAGAACATTAAAAGAACGGATGTGGAAATATTTCACCTCAAAACAGACAAGACGTTATGTAGATATTTTACCGCAACTTCTCGAAGGTTACAATACAGCAATCCACAGTTCCATAGGAATGGCCCCTCGAGATGTCAACGAAACAAACGTTTACATTGTGTGGAAACGTCTCAACAAACCTGACAAACATGTTTCACAACCGTCTTCAGATCTTAATGTAGGTGATATTGTACGAATTTCTGTCGTCAAAGGACATTTTGAGAAAGGATACGAACAAACGTGGTCACGAGAACTTTTCAAAATCCATTCCCTTGTTCAGCGAACACCTGTACCTGTATACATATTAGACGACTTAAATGAAGAACCAGTAAAAGGTACATTTTACAAACATGAACTGCAGAAAGTTTATTCGGATCCTGACGAAGAGTATAAAATTGATAAAATTTTGAACACCCGGGGAAAAGGAAAAAATTTGGAATACCTGGTTCGTTGGCTCGGATATCCGCCTAGTTTCGATTCATGGATCAAGGCATCTTCCGTAAAACAGTTATCGGGAAAATAATTTCCAAAACATATTTATATCAAAATATAACGGTACTGCGATCCAGTGAGTCTTCTGTGTTCGGCGAGAATGGATGATAATTTCTACGTTTACCTCCTATCATCTGCATCGGAGGAATATTTTCCAGACAACACACTCACCCATTTCACCGTAAAACTTGCTAAACGGATCGATCTGTCTCCAGAATTGTGGGAAGTCGGATTGGCAGAACTACATTATTCAACTCTATACGACAATGTTTTGGAAACTGATTCTGGAATGTTAACTCTTCCTGTTCGGACATATGCAAGTGCTGAGGACCTAGTCTCTACCATCATCGAATCTCTCCCCGACGACCTGGAAATAAGGAGATCCGTTCTCGAGAAATTCTGGCATTTTTTGACGGAACCGCAATGGGGAACATTTGGATCTACTACCTGTACGGATAACACACTCTATATTAACGAACAACCATTTTATTTTCCTGCAACAACATATACGATAGAGGATCTGATTTATTTCCTGAAAACAGACCCTGCTAATGTAGCTGTTCCTACTCATCTCAGGTTTTTCTTCAAGCAGGCCGTGTACAAACATCTATCCGTGATAGGGGTTCCGAAGCCTGAACCTGACGATGCTCCAACAAATACCGTTACACCCATAGACGAAACTGATGACTATGCTAAATTTCGATATGACATATTGAAATCTATTTATTCTACGCACGCAATGTCCAATAGTGTTGTGGATAAAAACCCATACATATTTATTTACTCTGATCTGGTGAAACAACAATTGGTCGGGGGAGAAATGGTACGTCTCTTGCGTCTTACCCGAAAACAGTGTTCGGACACAAATACGTCTTGCACAGTACCCGTAGCCCATCAAACATTCGACCCGATTCATTACGTTCCTCTGGATAAAGCCTCTTTCGAAACAATAGAAATTGCGTTGTACGATAGAAAAGGAAATTTCTTACCTTTGAGAACTGGGTCCGTACCCACAATCGCTGTTTTACATTTTCGTAGAAAAGCAAAGTCCTTTTAAAAAACAGTAGACAGCTATTTCTCTCAGTCTTTGTCGAAAAGCGAATGAATCACCATGAATTCGCAGACCGAATATTATAGTAACCAAATCCGTGGAGGAATTGGGCCCATCTACCGTTCAACTAGAAATCAAAAAGGGAGAGGATTGGGGTCACTTTTCGCAGGACTGTTTAGAATGGTGAAACCTCTACTCTGGAGCGGTGCAAAGACGATCGGAAGAGAAGCTTTAAAAACAGGAGCTAACATTATCACCGACATTGCAACAACCCAACAAACTCCGAAAACTATTGTTCGTCAACGGGTACGTGAAGCAGGTCAAAATCTTCAAAGTAAAGCACAACGGAAAATCGACTCTCTGGTAGGTTCTGGTATAAGAACCAAACCTGCAACAAGAATTGCTCAGTTGATGTTAAAACGTTCAGCCACCCGTATTAGAACATCTACGATCCGTAAAAAACAAGCATCCAAAAAACGAAGGAAAACATCTGCAAAATCTAGGAGAACACGTAAAAGAAAAATCAAACAGAAGGTCTCAGGGAAAGATATTTTTGGATAATGATGGCGGATAACATGTGCATGATCTCGCAGTTCGACCTCTTCCGGAAAAAACCTATTCAGCAAAATGTGGAAAAAACGTACACAGCCACCTACAAACCTATCGCTTCCATCGATAATCAGAATATAATTCAGTTTGTCATACCGGCGGCAGGAACTGATTTTCTCGATCTTTCATCTGCCTATCTTCGTCTGCAAACGCAAATGGTTAAACAGGATGGAAGTCCCATGAGTGCTTCCGAAACAGAAAATGCCCTCACAAAAAACTGCGGGGTCGTGAATTATCTTCTCCATTCACTCTTTTCCCAATGTACAGTGACTCTCAACGGCATTGCTGTAACAACCGCCGATAACAATTACGCATATAAAGCGATCTTCGAAGCAGCTATCAATTACGGAAGCGATGCCGCAAACACGCATCTCACGAATGCCCTATGGTACTTGGACACACCTGAACATCAAGATAAAATCACTGCCGACAACACAGGTTTCACCACAAGAAAAAATTTTTTCCAGTATGTTCCGACGATCGGAAATCCTACGGAAGTGACAGCCGTGGTCGACCTTATGGGAAAACTTCACATAGATTTCTTCCACCAATCTAAATACCTGCTCAACGGTGTTGAAGTACGCATCGATCTAGCTAGATCACGTGACGCTTTTTACATCTGGGGAGACCAGACATCACCTACAGTAAGAATAAAAATTTTAAAGGCTGTTCTCGAAATAAATCACATCATTCCTACTCCTACCACCAGTTTGGCCATAGACAGAGCACTCACTTACGCTCCTGCTCATTATCCGTTCACCAGAAGCGTCATCAAAGCTTATTCTTACATCGCCGGAACGCAACAGATTTCGATCGATAATGCTTTTCAAGGTCCTTTTCCGAATGTTGTTCTTTTTGCTATGGTATCCACCGCCAGCTTTCTCGGAGACAGTAAGAAAAATCCGTTCGACTTTAGAAGTTTTAACCTATCTTCTTTCCATCTTGTGAAAAATGGAGAACTCGTACCTTCCGAACCTTTACAAATCACCACAGGAGGAAACAGCGGATTGATAACACGTGCCTATCAAACTCTATTTTCCGGTACAGGCATTCACCACGCCAATTACGGACACCAGATCACACGGAAAATGTTCGAGAACGGATTCTTTTTCCTGATTTACGACATAACGCCAGACTCTTCAGGAAACGACACGCACACCAGTCTCCAGGAACAAGGCATCATCGGAGCCGAGATGCAGTTTTCTCCTCAGCTGTCGGAAAATATAACATGCCTTTTGTATGCTGAATTTGAATCTGCAGTAGATATACCTAAAGATAGAAGTGTCATCCTCCATCAGTGAGACCGAATTTTCCATAAATATGTGTGCCTGTGTTTCTGACTCACAGTGTTACCGAAATAGCTCTTATGTAAACATTATACTGCTTGTGATGGAAAAACCCACCAAAGTGATAACCCGTACTATTGACCATAGTAGTGTTTCTTCGAAAGTGACAACTTCAAAACCTGTGAACATACAATTGTTTCCCGAACTATTTGACAACAGCCCAGGAAGCATAGAAATGACCAAAAACAGACACATTATTATACATTATTGAAAACATAAGCAGCATGAACACGTCGCAGATCAGACAGATTCTATCTCGAAACTGTTCCACCAGAAACATTTTTTACGGTGTTTACCCGAGAGATCTTTTACCTCGGACGTTTCCTAAGCCGGCCTTGGTCATTGCAAACATTGACAAGTCCGACTCCCGGGGTACACACTGGGTGGCCTTTTATTTCGACAAAAACAATGTGGCCGAGTATTTCGATTCATACGGATTTCATCCTTTCTATCAAGAATTCGTAACTTTCCTGAACAGTCATTCCTCGGTCTGGACTTACAACAGCATTCCCTTACAGGGGATATTGGCCACAACATGCGGTCATTACTGTTGCGTGTATGCTTATTACAAAGCACGTCACGTTACAACCAAGGATTTCATCCAGACATTTCCACCAGGTATCAGTAAAGATGGATATATCCTGCACCGTTTTCGTCAGATCTTCAAATGTTTACCACATTCCAAGTGTCCCAGAGGGGAACAAACGTGTTGTTCTATCCACACGATCCAGGCTCGTGTCATGAAGAAATCTATTTAAAATGTGTGCTGCGTATCTTTCTCTCAGTGCCATCGAGACAGTTCTAGTGAACACATCATGGAACCTCCTGCTGTTTCTATAATGGAGAAACACGACAAACTTGTGACGCGCATGACTAATCAGGATGATGTTTCCAAACGTAAACCTCGAAAACGTGTGCAACCCATTAAATTAGAAACCATTACTATCAAGAACGAGGCGGCTGACGAAGGAATGGATGTGACTACGGACTGTGATTTCATAAAGAGACGTAGGGAAATTGGTTTTTCCACAGACAAAATCGAGTGTCCTAAACTACATGACGTAGATGCATGTTTAGATCTCTATCTTGCAAACACATATTTTCTGAACAAGGAAAAAAACAAGTACGTAGCCATAGGATTCGAAAAGGAATCCCCTTTCAATTTGGTGTGGGAGTTTTCGCAACAGGGGAGATCGCCCGTACGCATCCATTCTAAACAGATTAGAGAACTGTGTGCTTCAAAATCTGACTTACTGAATTACGTCGACACTGGTCGACGATTCAATTATTTGGTTACTGGAAATATCACCGTTAGTGGTGTAAATTTTTTCGGGAAACGTTGCATCTCGATGTATCAACATCATTCACCGGATGCTTTCATTTTCACAGCCTCTGAACTACATTTATTTATGTGTAATCTTTTCAGACCTCTGCAAAAATTAATGAACGAACGTTATCATAAATTACAACCCGAAATGGAGGCTTTTGTATATTGTATAAAAAAGAATATGGTTTCAGAAAAAAAAGAAGTACCCGATGTATTGAACTATTTTTATGTACTTTGGTACAACGAACTGATGATTGAAATATATCTTGAGAACAATCTTGGACACACATTGGTATTGTAAATAAAATCTGTTATATATTTGCTGTTGTAAACTATCCATTGTATTTCATATTGTAAATAAACCATTGTTACTTTTATGTATTGTGTAAAATTACCATTATCGATGTCCATATGTAAATATATTTCACATCGTGATCGAATCATATTGTTAACCTATATCTACAATTATAAATAAAACATTTGTAAATGTTAAAACAATCTTTTATTTCTCGTACTTATTACAATAGAAACTGTACATCTTCCAGACATTTTCAACTGCACAATTTTTTTTCACGTTCTCACATTTACTATGTTCTCTGCATTTTCCTGTAGTCTTTTTCACACTATCCAACTTTGGACATTCAAGTTCTTCGATGTTGCGCACAGATATTTTACCCATACGTTTTTCTCCAAGTAATTTTTCCAACCATTTAATTTTCTCCATACCTTTGACGTACACTTCCTGATTCACAAGCATAAAATATAAAACGTCTCCTAATTTCTCATACGGTAGCCACCCATCTCCCCAGTTCAGACCGTGTTTGTTGGTACGGAGCCAGTAATTCACCCGGCGATACTTTTCACTCAACAAGTGAAAACCATATGGAGATTTCACTAAACAGTCAAATGCGCTGTCGAAAGGAAATTTTAAAATCCCCACTTCTTTCCACACAAATTCTCCTCCTGCTCCGCGAAGACCTTGAATGTCCAAAAAACAGGCATCCATTTTGTTCAACAGGTGAAAACAGTTAAGGTATCTTCAATGCTGCCCCGGCATACGGCACACTTGTCCAATTGAGAGGCACAGAGACCACAGGCTACAAAATGTCGACACGGAAGAATTACCACACTGCAAGAGTTTTCAAAACATATTTTACAGAGTAGCACAGAATCCACACTCTGATTATCGGATGTTTTTTCAGTAGTTTCCACACTGTCGCAATATTTGCAACTTTTCGAATCACTGTGTAACGCTGCAACACTCTGTATGTAACTACAGGCTGGTATTGCCCGGTAATGTTCTAGAATCGGGCAATCTTCGGATGTCCAATCACACACTCCGTACCCACAATGGAAACATATTACCCTATCACTGAATCCTGAATAATAAAAACCTGCAGTGACTAATTCTTCAGCAGTCTGACGTAATCCTATTGGCCACTTTCTGTAAGTCTTGTATCTCGCATTCACCGACATATAATCGGTGGTAAAAGGACCGCCTGCTATCAGACGAGTATGGTAAGTATACACTCTCATATGTAACATACGGCTCGGTGCGAGTCCAGCACTCGTGGTGAGTAAACACTCTCATACGAGGTAAAAACGAATTAAATCGGGTTCTGTAGGTGACAGGTTCCTAGGCATCGGGTATGAAGGTTCAGCCAGAATAGTCTCAAAATCAGATACTGTAGGTGAAGGGGTCCTTGGTATCGGCGATAAAGGTTCAGCCAGATTATCCTCAGGATCGTCGGGGAACAGCCGTCTGCGAAAATCGAAACCTTCGGGAGGAACCACAGGGAAACAAGGATGACCTTCTAAGTTAAGTAACAATGGACGATCACAGCCAGAACACCACACGGAATTTCTGTCTGCCAACAAAGAAAGCCACTCTTTCACTCTCTTCTTCAAAGCTTCGCCCAACTCTTCCTTCCTGCGACGTAGTTCGCAGATACACCCGTGACTCGGAAATCCTGTTCTCTCGTCACCTCTTCTTTTCCTCTCTTCTATCTCCTTCAAAGTCTCGCAGCGACGGTGAATTGTTTTTCCTGATCCGTTGACCACGTGACATCCACACCAGGGAGATTCAGGTATCGCTACATACATAAACGGGAAATAACTCAGCAACCGATCCAGGGCCGTTCGATCGCTGTCCAGATCGCCGCAAGACCGAACAAGTTCCCAGAACTCTTCGTAGCTGATCTCGTAGAAATTCACACCATTATCAGACAAACGTGTACCGCTTACATCCATCCTCACATGACACTAAGATCCTCTTTCCTTTCTATTTATACCCTTTTCCCTCCTACGTCACCATTTCCGTTAAACAGACTTCAAACTACAAGGCTACGCCCAAAACATGTTCGGGCATGTTCACACAGAACCGTTACACCACCCAGAAATTGCGAATTCATCCAAACCTACGCCCGAAACATGTTCGGACATGTTCTATTCAGACAGAAAACCGTTACAGCCATTTCCAGGAATCTCAGACTCATCAACGGTCTCAAAACGGGAGAATTTCTGACTCATCAACGCCATCTGTTTTCAAACACCGGAAACACGTACTCCAATTTATATATGACGTCACACGCCAAAATAACATAACAAAAACAAAATGGCGTCACAGAAATTAAAACAATTCATAATAATAATATAATAATATTTAAATTAATAATAATTTAATAATATAATCTGGTCACGTGACTTCCATTTTGTGACGTCACAGTCACGTGACTCCCAGAAATTGCAAATTCATTCAAACCTACGCCCAAAACATGTTCGGACATGTTCTATTCAGACAGAAAACCGTTACACACATTTCCAGGAATCTCAGACTTATCAACGGTCTCAAACGGGAAACGCCCCCCAAAAATAGCCACCTATCTTATCAACACCGGAAACCCTTATCAAGTCCTCATTAACAACAGAAAACACTTCCCGCCAAACTTATCAAACCCTCCAAACCGAAAACGCCCCCCGGAAACACTTATCACTCTCCTCATTAACAACAGGAAATCCATATCATTAAGCCCCGCCCCTTTTCCCTCATCAACCAATCAAAACGCTCAAAACCCCCACCCTTGCTTGCCCACACGGCTTGGTCATCAATTGATCTTTGATCGATCTTTTCCAATCAATTGATTTATCGACTTCAACGGGGGTACATAACTACTAGGATTTCTACATGTCCACATAATTAGCTCGGAAAGGGAAGGGATCTGTTCGGGAAGGGGTAGGTTCCGTTAAACTGGTTATTCAGATAATAGCTACTGGCATCGATACTTCTTCCGATGAACCTTCTGTGATTGCAACTCTCGTCACACTTGGCTGCGAGTTCAATCATTTTTGATTTCCCAGTTCCTCTGCATCTCCAATTATCTTTTCTTTTATCAATCTTGGTCATTTAACTTCAACCACGCTCAGAAAAGCAAATATATCAGCTGAAACAAGAAATGCATAAAGTCTGTAGCTCAGACCAAATGTATAAGTGCATCATCGAGAAAGATGCAGGAAGGTGCATAAAAATGCATCAGTTGATGCATTAAAGTGCAGCACGACGCAAAAAAATGTATGAAACTGTAAACCTGATTCTTGGCATATGCCAAAAAACACATTGAGTTCATTAATCGATGAGTTTCTTGTGCATCAAATAGATTTCACGCATTTAGTTTTCTGCAACTGCTTACATAATCTCATTTTAAAATGTTAATGTCTGAGTTTTCAGCACTACCACAGAGGAAATTCCAGCCCATATTTCTACCTTTGGCAAGTTCTCTTATACATCTTGACATTTTATTTTTGTTCAATAACACGCACAAATACACACACTTTGGTTTGTAAATTAGATCCACGTTTTCACTATTTCTTCCCTACACGACAAAGTACCGGTACAAAGAATTTTAATTCTTTTTATATATTTTTTCCCTCTCAAATTCTACATTTCCAAAATCATTCTTATCATATCCCCCTTCTGAGAATATATCTTCTTCTCCCACCAATACTTTCTTCTTATTAATGAAGGGTTTACAGTACTAAAATTGTATTTAAATGAAAGGAATGAACTATCGGCATGCCCTATTTCTTGCTTCAAGCTTTGAATTGTAACTGTAAATATTTTACGCGCGTTAACTTGCATACTTTAGATATTATACGTTTTTTGCTATTGTTGATGCAATTTAATTGTACACCGTTTTTAAAAATAAGAATGTGGAAACAGAAAATGCAAAACGTCTCTAATATGATCATCGGTATGTCAGTTGTAAATTATTTTATCAGATTGGTTGAAATCGTTTACCTGATTAATAAAATAATAACAGTACTAAACTATTGTACAATATGATTAATGTATATAGACTTTGAAGATGATAGGAGCATGAAATCTCAAATTGTAGAGTTTTATGAAGGAAAATATTATTATTACTATAACAATAACCTTTCACAGTTTCATTAATACAATGGTTCGAGATTTTTCTTAGGTTGGGTAGTGTAATTAAATGTATGTTTAGGGTAAACTTGATTATCATTTTCTGTTTATTTACCAAGACGTCATTTTTCTCCTTCATTTTGCGTGTGAACATTTATGTTATTACATGTGAGTCTGCACTTTGCAGTTCTGGTAACCTTCATCTATCTATGGATCGCATTCGGTATAAACTGCATCAGGTGTAATCGCTGGTGTAGCAGACGTTTTTCTGTGTTTACTCGGCATAGAAACATTTGGGAAGTTACATTAACTAAGTGAGTAAAATCTGAGTTTAGTTTAGAAAGCCATGGAAAATCAAGGCCTGTTGTATGTGTTGACCATATGTCGCTACAGTGAGCGAGAAAGGTCGCCTCCTAGGCATTGGGCCTCAAGGGTGGTTAGGGAGCATTGGTTTCGTAATGCGCAACATGGAGTGGTGATTCTCATCCTTGTGAGCGCTGGCTCTCCCGAACTCATTTGATAAATCTTCTTGTAAATTTTTAACAAATGCTCAAACAATATTCGCAATATATTAGCTAATAACAGTGGGAGAAAAATACAGGGCGCCTGAAACTTTTCACCTGGCTCCTGAATTTTCAAATTCAATTCTAAAAATAATAATAATAATAATAATAATAATAATAATAATAATAATAATAATTGATATTTCGAGTTCGCTTATGTGGAAATTTCTATTACCATTTTTTTTTCTAAAATAACGTGTACAGTGTGTGTTTTTTAATGTTTCTTTTGTGTATCACATATATCATTAAATCAGAACAGTAAACATTTCATTATAAATTTTTGCACTTTTCCTACCCGAATTTGAAAATCTTCGGCGATAAGGTAGAGAAGGCTACGCCGGCGCAAGAATTCATTAAATTTTATCCAATCTTGTATGAATTAATAAATTAAATGTTTTAAAATGTATAGTTTTAACTTAGTTGCATTTATCGCTTCCCCAAAATTAAAAACAAAGCTCGCTCTTGAGGAAAAGGTGCTGGCGCCTGAATTGTTTTAAAGTTTTTCTAACTCTGTCTCCTTACATATGACCAGACAGAATTGTTGATGAAACACCGGAATGTTTTTGTAAAGTCTGCTCGATCATTTACTTCTGAATTTGATTCGATTTGATTTACTTTTGCTTCGCTTTTCTGCCACTTTTGGCTAATCGCGAAGATGAGGGTGAGTGATGATATGATGAAGGGACACTCACAAAGAACACGCCCAGACAGGAATTCGAACCCGGGGCTCCTGGTGCTAACCACGCGTCACGGATGTCGGCTTACTTCTTAATACAATCAATAATTTAATGTAGCATAATAAATTTCATGGCAAGAGCTGGGTAAAGTTTGATAAGTTAACTTTATGCTCGGGGGGGAGGGAGCTAATGGGAAGTGGCTACACAAATTAAAATAAATTTGGAACTACTGTGTAATATGACTCCACTGACGTAAGCCGGAAGAAGCTGATGAACCTACAAACCCCACCCCCAGAAAAAAATCAGCAAATAAAAATTTTCAAATGAAAGGAGTAGAAACTCGTGAAAAACCAAATTGGTAAATGCGAAGTCGCCTGAAAATGACCCCCGAATAGCATTTTTGTTATTGAAAAACTTTCAAAACGAAGGTTAATAATGATAATTACGAAATATTTTATTGCGTGTCCTCCCAATAGGACGCAGCTATGTCAGCACCTGAGTACGCTAGTGTACGACTCCAACGGGAATCGAACCCGGTATTCCTTGATTACAAGGAAACAGTGTTAACGACACGCTCTAATAAATGTCATGGAAACCGGTACGTCTTAAAATAATAAGTAACAATTTAAGAGAGCAAATATCCTAATACAAATTTCTACATATTCCTTGATTACATATATTTTTGTTGAAAATCACCAAAAAAGGGCTTTACTCTGCAGATTTTAGAGACCCATTCAGACAGCGTTCTAATGTAACAAAATTTAGTGTGGCGAGGCTTTTAAAATGTATTTTTCTATACTACTTAGATATATATTTTTGTATCAATTTCAATGGTGTGCTTACGGAAAATATGTCAAGATAGTACACTATTTAAGGTATAATTCATAAATCCTGCAGACTATTTTTATTATAACATACTGTTTTGCATAACGTACAGTTTGTAGACACAGCGATTTTACGTTCCAGTTGTAGAACTCTCTCGTCTTTTAATTAAATTCTAATACTGAAAATTATTCATGAAATATCAAAACATAATTATGAAATTATACACAATTTTACCTTTTTGGTAATGGGTTTGGAAATACAGAGTTTGGGAAAGAAAATTGAACAGGATGAATTCTCAGACTTCCTCTTTTGAATTAGATAGGAAAGGCTAGATAATATTTCAAGAAAATCGTATCCCAATGATAAATGGTTATCGACAAAGAACTTCTGTGGTGCAAATGAAGGGACATGGATAGTAATCGCTGCCGGAATCCTAGTGAGGCCAGATTATTGAAACACAGAAAGGAGGTTACAATAACCATGGATCAGGTGTCGCTCATAAGAGGTGAAAAGTATGAGGTGGTCCTCAATGAGGGCGCATGCAGAAACAGGAGCTTTGCACCTGATCCGAAAACAGTCGTGACATCAGAAAACGTTGGATTTTCTGCACCTGAACGGATCAACTGACCCAATGGTAGAAAATCCAACGTGGCACGTGGGCCACATATTATGTCAGCTTCACAAAGGAAAACTACTTCATGTGTATGTTCCATGCAAGCGTTTAGGATTGAACAAGCTTTGCCTGGTAACTTTTGCCTTCTTTCCTGTGAGCAAATATCGCTTGCATCATTCAGATCTTTCCAATGTGATTATCTCACACAATGGCCACGAGCTTATTGTAAAGTTGCGATAGAGAATTTAGTTTGTCGAATTAGATTAGGTTTGAATTCTATGTTCTAAAGAGTGGATTGGAAGCAAACAATATGTTGGACAGTTAAAAATGTGCTATTTGTTGCGTCCAAAGCTTATTGTAACGTTACAACATGATACAATGTCCGAGGATTAACTTTTCAAGAAAAGTAAACACATGAAGGGACATATTGTGTGTATATATAATATTCGTGTTCTAGCAACATGTATTATTTCGTAAAAGTGTATTTGGTATGTAATATTGGTATGTATTTTAGTATTAATAGAACGAAAAAACAAGATAAATTTGGAATTTTCGTATTATTTATTACTTTTCGGAAAACATACGTATATTTCACGAACGTGAATATTTTTTTAGTTCAATTGTTTACACTTATTTCCAACAATTCTGCATGTTGTCTTTGAGCAGGTCCGTCAGGGAATATTCTGCGTCGAAGTTAGCACAACAGTTCAAACCATTAACATGTTTAAAATATATAATTATTAATTTCAATTAAGAAAGATCACGGACATCACACCTGGGGATGGAGAAGTTCCGAAAATATATTGAATACTACTCCTCATTACTAAAGCTTTTAAAATTTATTTATTTTAGTATTTTGTTTTCTATGCTAAATAGTGAGACAACTCCAGTTAGTATTTCAATCAGAACCAAAAATTCTGATATTGATTAGTTCATATGGATGGATAGAATACCCATGTCAGGCCCTTACCCAGGGGCCAGGGGGGCCATTGTACCCCCTCGAACCATGAGATCTTTAAATATAAGCATATAAAAGGCTACGAAAATAACAAATTTGTACAAAATTCAACTTCGTACTTGCATAAATGAATGCGTTTGTTCTGTGGAGAGGTAGGCTAGGCTCAGAAGTCTGCAGTCTGCACTGCAATACTGGGTAGTTTTAGTTTTATAACCATTGATGCAAGGCTACCAGCAGTGGCGGCGATTAGGGGGCAGGGGGGGCGTTGCCCCCACTTTTTTAAAGTTTTGCACCTGCACAATGCTAAGCCTTGTCTATCAAGACCTGGTGGAGGTATATAGTGGTTCGGATCCCACTTTAAACTGTAGGTCCAGTCCCGGTTAGCCTGTCAGTGCATAACGTAGACCAAAAACAAAACCTCAAACTCGTCTACCTCCCGGCCCAGCTGTGGTACCAAATCGCTCGCTGCTACTAGCTAACAGACGAAAATGTCTCGTTTAACTCACATTCAGAGTTCTTTATTATAATAACAATTGCTAATAGGTATCATTTAATTTATAAATATATAATTTTGTAAACATAGAATTATAATAATTCTATGTTTATATATAGGCTATATATTATGATATTATGATATGATTATTCTACTTGCTACGACATTAGGGGTTCCGGATCCGAATCCCAGTCCGGGCATTGGTGTTCTTTGTGAGTGTGTTCCTTCATCAATCCTCATCGTCGCGATTAGATAAACTTGGCAGTAAAGTAACCTAATTCAATCATTCTCAGCATTTCTGATCTTCTCTTTGTTCCGCATTTTCGGATCTACCACCTCTCATTTAAGAAATCATGGATAATGACCTTGTAGCAACATATACAAAATAAAGATAATATACTAATGAAAGACACATATAAATATGAAATTTTAATTATCATTATTAGAGCCCGGATTTATAAGCGAAATGCATATTATTTTCCAGACTTCTAATGGTAAGAAGAAAGGTTATACTTCGTATTACATACCTTGATGAGCTATTTTACTAAAATTGAAAGTGCTTATAAATGCTAATTTCTCCAGGAAACGGTTATGCTTGCTTATTTTATGATTTTGGTTTAAAATAGCATATTTTACTCAAAAATCTGTCGTATTTAAATCCTATTTCAATCACACGATGGCATCGGGATGATGAGATCAATGTTTCTAAATAGCCGCACGAGGCATCCTAGAAAAGATACAGTGCATCCATAATATTTTTTTCCAAATTACCTGATATAACACAGTTGAAAGCTCAAAATAATACATTGCAACATTCGCTTTCTCTCATTGATGAAATTTCAGTAACGTTGTCTTCAGAAACTCACGGTGTTGGTAAAATTGTGTCCGACAAGCTCAGTTAGGAATTACTGAAAAATCCCGGTTACAAAACACTGTGCCAAATTTATAAAATGATTTCTGGTGAAGAAACAGACATGAAGAGGAATTCACCGAAGAAGAACTGTTGTGTTTTTCACATGCCTCTCTGATGTCATGCTACGTGGAAAGAACATTTTCACTGTACTTATCATTCTTCACTGACAGACGCAGGAGCTTCACACAAGAAAATCTCAGGATGGCCTTCCTTACATACTATAACAGCTTTGAATAAGTTAAGAGATCTAATAAACAAATATCTTTTCAGATTTTCCTGTATTTGTTTATGCTTATTTTGGTGCTTATTTGTTTCATTTTTTGTGCTAATTAACTTGCTTATTTTACTGTTTGATTGTGCTTATAAAGCCGAGCTCTAATCATTATTAATATAAAGTAGGAATTAATTACAATCTAAGACTTAATAAAAATATTACAACAATTTGTAATCTCATTAAATTATATATACGTATATTTGGTTGGATATATACACACATTTTTTTTTAATCTAGCCCCTTTCTAAAAAAAAGTACAGGCCTGGCCCATTTCGCCGGCTGAATACTGTTTTGGTGCATGTCCACCTGCACTAACTCTACAGGAGAGCTGGTTGAAGTTGGATTTGTATGGATTTTGAATTCACTACACGATTTGGGCAAACATTTTATTAATTTTGATAATTCACACCACTTGATATCCAGACACGTCGCTTCGGAACGTGACACATTAACATGTAAGGAACAGGATAACGTGATCAAAGAGAGATACATCTCTGTGTCGTGCTCGTTGGAAAGACGACGTGGCTTTGAAATCGTAGGAAGCCAAATTGTTTTACGTTTCTTACACCATTTAGCAGAAAACGGGGCCAAATTAATCATTATTGTAGAAGTACAACTGTAAATAAAAAGTTGATATTTTTACTCATGAGGTAGAAAATTGATGGAACTTACCTTTTGCCTCGATTATTTCAAAAAATAAAGAACGAGTCAACTTAGATTTCACGCACGATAACATTCTGGCTGTATCTGAAAAGAACGAATAACAAGTAGCGGATTATCCCAGAAACTTGCTGAATTACAGCACGTAAGGTGTTACACCTGAAATGACCCTATCAGGCATTTGATGACCCCTGTCTTCCGGGAAGGTAGCTGAGGTTCGTTTATACGGAAACATTTTCTTTAGGATTTTATGAACATCTCTTTAGAACAGACACTACAAAGGATTAGGATTTGTAATTGTAATGTGCAGAAACTATGACCGTCGGCTTCTTTTAGATCCTATGCTTTTTAAGGAATCAAATTATGTTGATTCTAGAATAAAGGTTGTCGTGTGTTTATTGGTGTTTTCATTTCAATTCTTGAACTAACAATATGATGACATAACGTGAAAGACATATTTCGATTGAAATACAGCTGGACGGCTTTTTATTTAAAAGAAAAAAAATTCCGGAAGTGCTTACTCAAGAATATGCTCTTATGTAAATAGCAGTTACATATTGGTGCAATCGTGAAATAAATTATCGATAATTGAGCAAGTTCCCAGGTTCGAATCCCGGCCTGTACATTGGTGTTCTTTGTGAGTGTCCTTTTATCAATTTCATTTATCATCACCCATCCTCGTCGTCGCGATTTCACAAAGTGACAAAAAGGAGACGTAAAATACGGAAAATACAAAATACACATACAATACTGTTAGGAGAATACACAGACAATTGACAGGATGTTAGAGGGCCGCAAAGAGTCGGTTCTCGAAAAAGGTCCCCACCTCACCCTACTTTTCTGCCCCTTCACCCTCCTTAAAAATCAGAAATTGGAGTCCAAATGTTCAATGTATGAGGTTTTTACAGGTAAAATTTTCTCGTCTACTGTACAAATTTTCTGGTAATTTCTCGTAGTAAAAAAATCTTAAAAACTTTAACCTAAAATCAAAAATAAAAACAAAATATATCAAGTAAAAATTGTCGAAATTGTCCAGGATTTCATTCCGTATTTTTTCAAAAGTAATTTTGGAATTTTACATTCAGTGCTCTCAACAAATGAATTCCACAGACTATTTTAAGTACTTCTCTAATCTCATGTCAACTTTCTTGAAACCAGATTTGTCAAAAATGTGAGCTAGAATATTGGCTAAGGGTCTCGCCACGAAATTCATGGACTCCATGAGAGTGCAATGCATAAATATTATCAGTCGAAATGTCTATCGTAGTTTTCACTGGCTTTGTTTTATGCAATGCAGTGTTCAAGAACTGAATCAAACGAAGCAGTTGACAACTTCTACACTACAATTTCAATTCAATCTCTTAAAAGTAAGATGTACAAGAAAAATGACGATGGACTATATTTTGAGCTATTATGTTAACTATAGTAGTATATTTTTTCTGGGTATCAGTACATGAAAATTATTATTTTCCTCACTATTATATGAGCTGTTAGCGTCTTCTTGTTTAAATACATTATTTAATTTTAATGTAAATATGTAACGGTCATGAATTTGGGCCGTCCTCAATGGTCGAGTGGTTATCACAACGCGCTACGACGCTAGGGGTCCTGGGTTCGAATCCCGACCTGGGTATGAGTCTTCTTTGTTGATGTCCTTTCATGAATATCACCTTATCACTCATCCTCATCACCGCAACACTAAATAACAAAAATAAAAAAATTAATGAATCATGAACTTGATATACTGTATTTTGTGATGCTAATTCTTTGAATATTTCTATACCCTGTCTCAGGAATCTCTGGAGTGGGCAAAGCAAAGCAGTACAAGCTGTTGGGAAGGCTGGTAACTGCAGTCGCTTTCCCCCCTCCACGCAATCCCGTTCCTCTCACGTGTTCATTGTGTAGCCATCTCGCGTCACTACTTGCGTAGAGACTTCTTTTCGTTCGTCTGCTCCAGAGATAGTTGGGACAGAGTATAGTTGAATTAATGGATTTTCTACATTATGTAATTACTTACGTTCGGTGTATGTTATTAAAGATATGCATGCATAATACAAAAAACCGAGTAACCTATTGGTAATGAGCATCACAAAATTAATCAACATCATTGAAAAATCCGATAAACAAAAAGGTTGCTTACGCTTTGTCGATCCACCACTTTACGTTCTTATTGGTACAGGAAATTTCGATTCTTATTGGCATATAAATACCAAACATAATTAACATTCCAAGATTAACGTTGTCACCGCAGCTCCAGAACGTGGGGAAGTTTGCCTACAACACTTGCTTTGTAGAGAGTAGCCGGTAGCAGTTTTGTGTTGTAAGTGTTCTGTAAACATCATTCTGCGTGCTGAGGTATGCAAATAAGCTTGACATTCTGGGGGGCAAATGTTCATTTGGCTCCTGCTCGTATGCTATGCTGTTGACGTTGTATTATATCACATGAGGAACCAGACAGGCATATCATTGTTCACATGAAGGAAAATAATGTTCCTAGAACGTCCTTCGATGTCGTGGTAATGCACGGCGCAGATCTGCCAGAAGGCTTAGTGTTCTTAGGCGGAATAATATGTCTAGATCTTGTTCTACACGTTTCGTGCTTGTTTACATTTTAGCCACCTGCTTCTAAATTCCTCCCACGAAATATGTGGGGCATTCCGTACCATTTCGACCAATTTTGAATTAATTTGCCGGCTTCATCATTTTCAAAACTATTAAAAATTTAATCACTTATTTCTATATCAACTCAAGTGTTCAAAATAGACATTGAATAATGTTTTCAAACTTGCGCTTAGACTTGGTGGCCATTTGTAATTAGTTGCGTGTGGTGATTTTAGCGATTTCAGACATGAAAATCTCTATAACGTCTGTTCTATAATTCCATAGGCAATAATTCAAAAACTTTTCTTCATAAATAAATACTTCAATTTGTTTATTACTATCCTTGCTCCCAGATTAGTAGTTTCCATGCTACACTACAATAAATCCGACAGATTTTTCTGTCATAATTTCTCATTTTTGATGCACAAAATAACCAAAAATGGGAAAGAAACACTTTCACTATATTTCTTATGTTTACTGTGCGGTGCCAGTTAATTTCGAAAATTGTTAAACATATGAGGTGCCTGGGGCTCCCTTTCTTCTACAATCTAATCCCCCCCCCCAAAAAAATTGAAAATTGAAAGACAGGGTAAAAATCAGAAATATGCACCACATAGCATAATATTGTGGCTGAACATAATATTAAAATTTGGTAAAGGTGTTTTTCCAAATAAGAAATATATTTAAGATTGAATTTAGCCAAAATTAGTCCCTTTATAATTCTAAATACGACAGATGTGGAATTGGCTAAATACTCGTACATTTGAAACGTAAACTTACTTAGGAACCTATTATGATGGCGACCAAGGGAAAACAGTTTGATTGGCTCCAAGGTCCTGAACATAATTTCTAATGCAAATCAATCCACTTTGTTAACATAATTGAAATTGACAAAATGCACACACAACTATGTATCAATTTCAATCATGATCATTAACAGTCATGGCCCTATATATTATACAGGTTTGGGTGGGGCTCAACTTTCAGTAGTCCAAGGAATGTACGATTTGTTAAAGGTATAATTGTCACTATTTATTTATTACTTATAAACGCTTTTAAATCATAATAACAAATCTTACTAAACGATTTGGTATGTACATTAATTATATTAACCTTAATAGTATATGCTTTACATTTGACATGGGAATTGGGCTTTAAGTTTTAAAACACATATTGAATGTATGTACGTTTATTGATTTATTTGGGATTACTAGATGTGTGTGATATTAATGTAACTTTCAAAACCTTTTCAAGCAATTTGGTGTTTTGATCATTTTGGAGATGTTATTTGATTTTGCAATTAATGAAAAATGATCACTACACCGATGGGAGGGGTTTGAACATTTTAAGCCATCCCCTTGTAAATAAGAACATGTTAACAGTCCCTAATAAGAACGCACTCCAAAGAGATCTGCTGGGACTAATGCCCTCGCGAAAAATAACATTTTGAGAATAATGGGGGAGGACGGCATGCATTATATCGGAATATCGTGGAAACTGCAAATGTCTACAGAGTAATGTTTCGTTGTGAACAAATCAGGTTCTACATCGTAGTGAAAAGGGATTTCTTAAAATTAAACCTTCCTAACAGCTCATCGGGAAATAACTCATGCTTAACTATCTTGTGTACTTTTGACTCACTTTCTCATTTGTTGTTCCGTATTAGATTATGTTACACTTTGTGTATTAGTCCAATACCCAACATATACAACTGTAAAAAATGCGAGATCCAGAAAATTTGGTGGCTTATCATTTAGAGATGTTGTATGGACATAAAAATGGATAGCCATTGTGACTACTTTGCATAACATTTTTTTTCGTTCTGCTCAAAATGGTGGTTAGTATCTTTAGTACAGTACTTCTTGGTAATAAATGAATAAATTATATTGTTTTGGTGTCAAAATATATGTTCTCGAGGTTGGTGAATTCAAACATTACATTATTTCTATTATAAAAATATTCATTTTCCCTCTATTTTAAATATTGCGTATTTTCTCACGTATATTACAAGTTTGATATTTGGCTTCAAAAGATACAGTTCGAGATCTTTTGGTTGTAATAATCACATAAGGTGTTTGGATAGTATACCTTCCGAAAAATGTGAATCATACAGCACAGGAAGCTTTTGTGGACATTTAAGCTTTCATTTTGTCAGACAATGTACACGATGAAGGGCTGCACCCAAAGGGGGTTACAGGGAGCCATGTCCTTGCCCCTAGAACGATGAAATATTTTAATGGGAATATACGAACATAACATAGACGATTTTTCAGATTTTGCAAGAATTTCGATTTTTACCTTTCCATAACTGAATGTGTTGTTTGTGGAGAGAGACACGCTACAGAGGTCAGCAGTGTGCAATATTTGGTAATTTTAGATTTGTAAACACTGATGCAATGTTAACAGACATCCAGTCGGAACAGTCCATTCTTTTTAATCCTTGTGTCCCAACTTCTTTCGAACTTCATTCGTGAAGAGAAAATGCCCTTTCTATTTTTTTGTAAAACTCACATTTAGAGATGTTCTTCGTTATATGAAACATTGTTAGTTTCTAATGTAATATTTCTAAATTTATGAAATATTTTCTAAACATTATTGTGGGTGTTCGATGAAACTGGTACGCGTATGAGAAAATTACAGGAAATTTTTTGAGAAATGAATGTAAAAAATAAGCACAAAGCTGTATGCCATGTGACAGGCTTTGTCTGTAAGCAACTGTGCTACTGTTTGTCGGGTCACGGAGATCTATCGGCGAGTTGTTTTCTTTCTGTTACTTTGGACAATAATATTGCAACTCTATAATTGTGCGTGTAACTGCAATACTACCATAACTTTAGAGGTTACATCTAATACTTCAACCACATGTGGAATCTTTTTTTCACATGTTCAGATCTGTCCCCTCCCTGAAAAAAAATCTGGGTATAGGGTCCTCACAGGAAGGTAAAATAAATTCGAATGCTTAATCTGACACCTATGATTTCTAAAATATAGGGCCGCACAAAAATATCACAACAGATTCAATTTGTCATTTTTAAAAAAATCTTTCAATTCCTAGTGCATGTAAAAGTTGCGAATTATTTCAGTATTTTTGTACTTAAGCTATTATCTGAGCTAATTAGATATACGTTTATATTGCTATCAACGTTGTGCTATCGAATTTCCACATTTCAACTTACTCACGCAGATTAGTAGGACCTCCTTAAATCTTTTCTTATCGTCAAAAGAATAATGTTGAATATTTTAGACGGTTACAAAATAGCCCGAAAATTACATGAGAGCCCCCACTCGTGACTGCAGCGAAGACTGGATTTTGGAGGGGCTTGGGAGAGCTATAACTCCGGGTCTCCATTTACAAAACGGCTACACTAAAGAAAAATTCTTGGAAAAAGGCACAAGATGAGAAAAATATATATTTGAAATGTGAAAAATATGAATACCACGACTCAAAATTTACAAATGAAATTGTAAATACGGCGAATCTCACGCTGTTGTTAACCCCCAGCCTCCACTTATATAAACCCGTACCTGACTATATATATGAACGCACGAGATTCCTGTGTTTATTCTTATGCCCTCTGTGTTTTTGTGAAAAATACTGAACCCTTTCTCCTCCACAAGTAATTTATTACTAGAATTAATTTTATCACAGTGTATTTTAAAAGTACGTAGCTATTAGTATGAACATATATATTTATACAGTACATTGTACAGTGCGTTAGTTTTGGCTCTGAGTCGAGATAGCTCGTGACTCGTTATGCAATACATGTGCGTAAATAAGCGAGACGTTACGGGACGAAAATGCCGGCATCTGCGCCATGTCATGCCATATCTCGGCCCAGAGCCAAAACGAATGCACTGTAGATTAGTCCCGTCAACGTAAGTAATAAATAGACCTCGGATTTTTAGGTTCTAAAAAATGTACTTTTACGTTCCTAAAATAGGTTCTAAAAATCCTAAAATAGGTTCTAAAAATATTAAATTAGACTAAAAAAATCCTGAAGTAGGTTCCAAGAAACTTAAAATGGTTCAAAGATCCTGAAAAATACTAATTAAGTACAATTGTTAAAAACAAAATTTCAAAGGAACCGTGAGAAATATTAATAGACATATAACCAACAAAAATATTAATTTTCTAACCAAATTTTCGTATCTATTCATCATTTTCAAAATGAACCACTAATTATTGTAATATTAATACTTGTACTGTTAGCAAAAGTTACTTATCGATATGATAAATCAATTATGGATGATTTCCTGCACAATACATAACAATATTTTTCACATTATCCTTAGACAAGACGCCGCCTTTTATCTGTGAGGATCATCTTATATGCTGAAAATGGTGCAAATTTGAATGCTAGAAAGCACCAAAAGTAAGCGGATCAGAAGTTTGCACTGTGCAGGCAACAGTGGCGCCAGAAATTTTGTTTTGTTTAGAGCTTCAAAAAACTTAGACTTATGGACTTAGACAGGGAAATCGGCAACAAATTAGTCATTGAATTTTTTCATTACCAAATAGAACAAATACCTCTGTGTGATGAAAAAATAATATAGAACCTTAAGAAATATATAAAAACCTTAAAAAAAGGTTTGATTTAGGCACAAAAACCTAAAATAGGTTCTAGCAAGCAAAATAGGTTATTTTAGGTATTATAAAACTTCATCTGTTGTTGCATTTTGCTAAAACACCAAGGAAACTTTTTAGTTCTAATTTACCTGCAAAGGAAAAAAAGGGTTAAGAACCTAAAATCCGAGTTCTAGTAATAAATTAAAGAAATTACAGATCACTCGTAGCGTTTTGCTTATTTTGGATCCGCGATCTCTGCTTTCGCTGCAGTACATGTTAACCACTACTTTAAGGAGAGTGCTTATCCTATCTTGCATATGCCTTTGTGACAGAATGGTTAGCAAATGTGCTATGACGCCAAGAGTCTCAGGCTAAAATCCTAATAAGATGCACGTTTCCAGCTTGTTCACTGTCATCTGAACCATGAAATCAGGAACATCAAATTACCAGAATGCAGAGCCCTTATGTCTTGTATAAGTAGGTCTATTGGAGTTTACAAGCAAGATCAACAAAGAAATGGAAAGGGGAAATTTTAATTCTTGAAGAACGACACAGAATTTGCAGTGCAATGTATTGTTGACACTCATAACATGTGTCAATTTGTGAGCTGGCATTGCAGTCTCGTTTTTGCTTTTCAGTCGCCACTTCAGATGCCACTTCTTGCTCCTTGGCACAAATTTCGAAGAAACATCAAACCGAAATGAAAGAGCATGGTAAGTAGAGAAATTTCCAAAATTTCCTCTCAACATTTTTTTTTTACTAATCATTGTTCATTTCAAATTGTGGTTCCTTTACTAGGAGGAGAAGAGATCTTAGCTTATTTGAGTTGAAAGTTTTCCTTGAATATTTTTGCAAAACATTATGAAGGACCGAGTTGATCTTAAACCACAAACGTCTCTGCCATTGTTGGTATTGCTTGATGTCCTAAAGACTTCAAGGAAATTTAATGTTAAAACTGACATCAGATCCATATTTGTGTATCGAATTTCGCTACCCCGAAAACTTAATTTCTTTTTATAATTCGTATCCATTACAACGTTAAGAATATGTACAGTTCAGTCCATTAAATACTAGATCTATAAAATTTGAAACACTACTTGAATTGGCCAACTGTCCAATTAAAAATCCAAAGCTTTGCAAGTGTTTAAATTGCAGTACACTGGATAATATTGACTAGAGAAAGAAATAACAGTCTCGGACTGTTAATGTAACTAATTTAAGTGATTAGTTTTTTAAAAATATATTTACGTATGATGCACATAACTGCACTGAAAGAACACTAGCATTAATGTGACACAGGAAGTGGTCCCAGCAAGTCTACACAACATTTTTTTATTTATTTATCTGAAAATTTCAGATCCAGCACAAATAATCATTTTGCGCTGAAATTGTCAACAATGAAAAAAGCAAGATTAAAACTAGCAAAATAACCAGCATTATTGTGTGTCTGTAGAAGAAGGACCTTTTTTGAATTTCCAGTCTACTTTTTTATGTGTAAACTAGATATGTGTTACGTGTTGTGCGCACAGGCACTCGGATAGTGGAAATATTGCAACGGAATTTGCCATTGACAATTTTGTAGAAATAATTTAAATCACTCCACAAACAACGCTCATAGGGAATTTGTAAGTTTAGAAAGGACAAGAGATACGGTGTTGAAAATTGCGTAACGTTAGTCATTGGTCAACGTTTAACCTCAGTGGTGGTTATCAACACCATGCTGATTACAACCATTTATCTTAGTTACTTTAATATCACTGATGTTTTAAAACATTGACAAAATGCGATGTGGACCTCCCGCCCGTGTCCACCGTGTCGCTTTAACGCTATTCATTACAGTGTTTAATTTATAATCGTTATCAATCTTTATGCAAGTTAAGATATTGAAATTGGAAAGGTTTCTTGCCTAAAATCCCTCAATGCTATACTCAGGAGTAGAAAAATACAGGGCGCAGGTCGTCACAATGCCTGAAAAATTTCATCTGGCGCCTGAATTTTCAAATTCAGTTCTAAAGTTGTTTTTTATGTTATGTGTACTTCGGGTACTGAAATTTCCATTACCGTTTTTTTAAATAACTAGTAGAGTATATGGCCAACTAGAGTTGGCCATATATTACAATGTACTGCATAGGTATTCATGCTGTTACAGGTTGAGTCTTCTTTAGGAAGGCTACTATGGCGCAGGAATTAATCACTTTTAATCCAATCTTACATTAATTAATGCATTAAATGTTTTAAGATAACATTACAAAATGTGAAGCTTTATCGTAGTTCAATTCCCGGCTTCCTTGGCCCGTATTTCCAAAAAAAATATATAGCTCAGGAAAAAAGGCTAGGGCCTCAATTATTTTTAGTTTTATACACCCCTGGCTATTCTATAGACTTACATAAATAAGATGTATGAATCTGTGTCTTGTGTTTAACATTACAAGCGGTTACCCATGCTATTTTTTATTTTGATCACCGTACAATTAAGTGATGACATGAAACCGTCTACATCACGTTTTTTAATTAACAGGCAGACAGTTAAATTTTAACTATAGAATATTGAAAATTTTACAGTATCTTCTAACACTGCACAAGTGTTTGCAATTGCGACATTTATTATTTATGTTTTAAATTGGAACTAACTGGCTCCGTTACTCTGTAGACCAATACCTTTGCAACACCAGAACCTCTCTTTCAAAATATTGCATTAATTTTGCACTGCTCAAAAACACATCAAATAATTTTCTTCCCGTCAATTAGCTTGTGGAAAAGAGAACTTAATTTTTGGAGCCTCATCACTGGTTCCAGCTATGGTATCAACACCAGAATATTGTACTATATTGTACCATAATTTAAATTTGTGTACCCACTCGAAACAGCCAAAGAAGGCGGGAAAATTTGTACTTTGCAACAGCATGGTTTGGTGCGATCAGAACCCCTTTCTCACGATATTGTACATTTTTTTGTATTATATTGTGCCACAATTTAATTTTTTTTGTAACCATCCGAAAAAAATGAACGGCGAGAAAATTTCGAGCTAAAAAGTAACGACTCAAGATCATACGCTTAGATATAGCAGAATGTTTTTCAGTTAGTTGGAAATACTAATTTTGAACTAACTGTAACTAAGCTTTTCGATTTGTGTACTTATAAAATAACTCCCAACATCCTACATTCGAACATTTGAAATGGGAACATCATAATTCACTCTGGTTGGGTTATTATCAGTGGCGGCGATTAGGGGGGGGGCGCGAGAAGGGCAGTTGCCCCTCCCACTTTTCGCCACTTTTGCTCCCGCACTATGCTAAACCTTATCTACAAAGGGAAATATACTGTCTTTGCCACCCAGTTTTGACACGTTGTCCCCCCTGTTTTGGAACCCAATCGTCGCCACTGGATATTATTGAAATAAAATATATAATTTACAGTAGTAATCTAGCGTGATCGTACTTTTCATTTGACAACCTCACGAAAGTGACAAAACATATTTTTAAGACTTCTCGTTACAAGTCCGAGCAAATAAACATAATGGCATTTGATATCAATTCACAGCAAATCTAATCGATATAATAATTTGTATTTCTACTAAAGGTAAGCTTATGGATAATTTGCAATATTATCAGAAAAATGAAGGGAAAAGAAATTACGCAAGATATGCATGTTATATGTGTGACATTCTAATTCTAACGGATAGCTACCTTGCGTTATATTAAGTAATGTTATCAGTGATGCGCCGATTTTGGAATTCTCTAAAAATCATTTGAATGTTCCTTTTATAACTGATAATAACGAAATTTAGGTCCTAAAAATCGTTAAATATTCAATGTCATACCTGCAAAAGTATACATAAAATGTACAGTTACCTTTTCGAAAATACAAAAACATTAATAACTAAGTGTTATTTGTGTAAAATTGATGTTGAAATCTACGTCGGCCGTTATTTTAGAAAAAGTGAATTGTCTTTTTGTGTACCGTTAATGAAAATGTGAAAAATTATTGGAATTCCACATTTTATCAGCAAAACATACGACAATTCATATATTGGCCAAAGAATTTATCAAATGACTGAGTTTAATTTCCGGAATATTTTACATAGAACGTACTGGATTGGTACTTCAGATTTGGTCCCTCTTCAATTTTTGTTTCCCTATCTGACACCCTAAAAGTAGGTTATTTCAAATTTCAGTTGATGGTTATTTGGCAAAATATATCACAAAATGAAGATATCTTCCACGTATTAACTACAATTATTAGATAATTCTTTTGTTTATATTTTTTTTTGAGTAGCTGTGTCTTAGAGATACACTCAAATTTCAAAATAATATATTCAGCGTTTTGCATAGCCGTATAAAACTCGGAAGGAGGACTAAATCTGAGGCTCTCATGAAGTAAACTTTGTACAAAATACTTCCAGATATAAACCTTTATAAGTTCTTTGTAGTTTTTTGTGAATTTCCGCTTCATAACCAGTGTTGGAATTCACTGACATTTCCAGGTTTTCCTGACTAAAATTGATTTTTCTCCAAGCACCTTCATTGTGATGATTCTTGCTTTTGAACCTTGTATTTTTCAATATCCAGGTGCGTTAATTATTACGAATATTCACTTTGACCAATTTATTAAAAACAAATTTTATTCTACACGCAAACAACACGTGAAAATTCGAAGAATCATGCAAAATTACAATCGGCATCAAACGTTTCGGGTTCTGTAAGAACTTGCGTCTAGCCTTCAGGCTAAGGTAGCAGGTGGATTATTTCACCATAACACATCGCGATCTGTAAACAACAGAAAAGGTTCATAAACAACATAATCTTCTTTGCACTCTCTAGCTGATTTGCTATACAATTCCTATATTCAACAAAATTTTCTCCAAATGCTGTGTGCTTATAAACATAAACAAAAGAAGAAGCATTTTCTACGACGCTATATTAGCTTTCTGCTCTATCTTCATGCATTTACTACAATTATTCAGAATCAACAGACAACAGTCAAGCTAACGCCCGTTACGTAAAATTCCACTGGTGTTATTTCTCGCGCTGCCCTAAATGGTACAAATTAAAAAGTAACATAGTTGGTTAACTAAAATGTTTTGTAGATGGCGCTGAATATTGTGAATATTGTGTAATTTATTTTTTCCTTCAGTTTACATGGAATTGTGTGCTTTACTGCTAAGTGGAATATTTACCTAAATATTTTTCGCCTTTCCTGACATGTTACAAAAAAGCGTAAAATGTCCTAATTCTAAGTGCTGTTTCAGTAATTTCAATGTATTGCACCAAGGTACGGTATTATTTACTTGCTATTTTCTGTGGAGTTATGCCTCACAAGTTTGAGAATTCAAAATTTGTCTTCTGAAGCTATAGAAGAAACTGAAGTTGCTTTTTCTAAAATACCTTCGTAGTATATAGGTTTGAACTTAAATATTTTACTGATGATTGTAAACTTCTCTGTAATTAATTCGACCTTCGTTTCGTGTGAGATTTTGTACTTCAAGTTGAACTTTATTCTGAATTACTTTCGAGAATTTTAGAGCGATATAAAAGTTGAAGGGTACTGAAATTGAAAGTACGGATGTAGTTCATCTTGAGTAGTAATTCCAATTAAATATATCAGTTAGTTTTCCTGTAAATTTTTGTCATGCGCCATTATGTTTATTCGCCATGACTTCTAGAGAGTAGTTTTAAAATATTTTTTGTAATTTTTCAACATTTCTTAATAAATTGGGAAAGTTGTCAATCATAAACCACCAAGAGTGAATTATGAAGTTTCTATTTCATGTGAAAAATATAAATTTTCCCGTGTTTTCGGCTGTTGTGGATGAGTGCAAAGAGTTTATAAATAGTGGTACAAACTATTACAATATTTTGATGTTTATAGCGCTGCCGGAACCATTGATGAGGTTCAGACGTTAACTTGAAATCACAAAATTGAGTTCCCTTTTCCGTCCGTAAATAGACAGGTAGAAAAATTATTACATGTTTTTTGAGTAGTATGAAAGTAATATAGCAAAATAGATTCTAACAAAAATAAGAGGTTACAAAGTAACAGTGCCGAATGAACTGAAAAATAAGCTAGAATATTTGTTTCATTGTTAGTTCCTCATTGTTAATTATGAAAGAAACCTTATTGCAAATAAACTTTGATAAAGTTTCGAAATACATAGAAAAGGAGTACTTACGCACAAGCAATTACATCAGCAGTCTAGTCAAGAATTCCAGTGAACCGATCAAAGAACATTGCTGTCAACGTATCTGCTACTTACTTTTTGTTGATACAGATTAAGGATCGGACACAAACTAAGATTTCAAAATCCGGCGGAGAAATCTGGTATGCGTGCCTTATTATACTTTTGATTTCTTGAACTACGATGCCTTTTTATATTCATCTATTAATTTGGTGCTATTGAAGGTTGCAGCAGTGAGGTTTAGTTTTATAATTTTGCAATTATTGATTTTGTTGTGATCCACGGATAAGTATTTCTGACAATACTGTTCGATAGTAATTCTTTAGTTTTCGGAATTCGAACCAAAATATTCCGCAATTTTGAATGACAAAAAAAGTTGTATGCATACCGAAATCTGTCATAGATGACGACGACGAATAATTACGATGTTTATGACCCTTACTAATCAATCAAATACCAGCAAGACGGGAGTGCAGAGGTGGCTGATGGAAAGGATATTCTATTTTCTCAAATGAAGCACTCACAACAAATAAATAATTGAATGCTACATCAGAAATTCCTATAGACTATGAATGTAAATGTTCATTAAAAGTAACAAGTTTAACTATGCACACATGTATAAGAGTGAACCCAAAAGGTAACTTGAATATACACACTGAAACACGAACATAAAATATCAGTACAAAATGTCTTAATAGGAACACACTGCAAAAAGAAATGAAACGGGCAAACACTTGAAAGATTATCCTGGACACAAAAGATAGATAAAGTAGAGCATGGAGTATTTTGGCCGGTAGAAAAATAATTACGTTTGTGAACCGCCAACTTTCACAGGGAAAGCTGACAAATACAGAAAAGCTACAGCCACATCAATCCTGTGACCCACCAGTTTTGATATTCATCTCTGGAGTAACGATCATTGTCTTGTAGATATTGTGATCTAAGTATTTAACGGTGAAAATAAAATTTATATTGTCGGTGATTTAATATTCTCTAATGCACCATATCTGTTTATATTCTATGCTACTTATGAGCTGTTGCTCAGTTACCTTACTTTAACAGTAGGAAATTCATATGAATGTAAAAAATAATCGTCTTGTATTTTCCAATTCATTGTAACAAACTTCACATGAAGATCAATAACAAAAAAAGAATCATCAGGTTTTGAAAGGAAGAAGAGCTTTATTTGTCAACCGAAAAATGTTTAGTAATGGGGAAAGGATTCATGTGCTTCAGTACTCTCAGAACTTGTAGTAATGCATGAGTACTAAACATACCCGTAGCCAGAATTTTATTTTGGGGGTGGGCTCAACCCCTTTCCGCATTTTCCCTAAAGGTGAAAATGTACAGGTAGAATCCCTTAAGATGAATTTCTCAGTATGTTACAAAATATTATGGAAGGTGTTTAATCCTGCTAAGGAAGTAAATTACAAGATACACTATTTCTAACGAAACATTTGTAGGATTTTGGGGTGAGCTCAGTCCCCAGAGCCCACCCCCTGGCTACGTGCCTGGTACTAATCCAATTTGTTAAAGTGACTCTTTTCATATTTCTTGTGACTCACTTGGGCGAACTGGAATCCATCTTATCCGCCCATGACAACGCATCTGGCAATGAGTAAAACGAAATTAGCTTTCCGTCTGTTTAAACTATTCAGGCAAATTGACGCCCATGCAAAATAGATATTAACAGTTAAACATTTTGAAAGATATTCGACAATACAATGTCTAAATCCATTTGTGCGTATCTTTTTAGAGTAAAGTAAAAAAAATATGCGTTAATGGAGCCTCCTCGATGGCATAGTGGTAAAGCTATCATCTGGTAATCAAGGAGTCTCGGGTTCGTTCCCGGTGGAGGTCCATTGCACAGTGATTTAGATCCCATTTTAAACTGTGGATCCGGTTCCGATTACCCTATCTGAGCATAAAGTGGACTTTAAAAGAAACTGTAAGAGTTAATTATGATAAATATCTTTTTATTAGGTCTGAGCTGAAACCACTTTGACCCGATACCGATGCCAATACTCTCACCGATACCGATACCGATACTTGAAAATTGCAATAATTAAAAATTTGTTCGAAATATTGATCAACATTGGTATATAAATATTCTTCTGCAATTGCATGCATGCATCAAATTATCAAGAAATTTGCTTTAGAATATTCAAGAATTACATCAGAATATGAAAGTACGCGTAGATGTTATGCAATTACAAAATATAGTTTTTCGTGCAAAATTGGTGCAAAATAAAAAGTTAGAATTTTTCATAATTTCCAGGATAATTACACTCCGCGAAAGTGTTGCGTGGCATTTTTGCGGACCCCGTAAAAGACCAATATGCTGGAAAAGTATCGGCAAGTATCGGTAGACGAATTCCAACAGATACTTTCCGATACCGATACATCGGCATCGGCTCAGCCCTACTTCTTATGATGCAATTTACCCTGCTTATCCTTTCGCAACCTTTTAGAATATGGTACATAAATATGTTATTACCGTAACATGTTTCAAAACCAGGCGTTCCGGGTTCAAATGTCGGATATTTCATTGAGGCCTTACTTCCATCGATTATAATCGTTCATTTAACCTATCTTGGTAGAAAAGCGACGTTAAATAATACATATAGGACTACAAATGGGAATGCGGAACCTGAGAGGTGCTTTTGTACAATGGAAACTTGCAAATTACATCAAATAAGGATAAGCAAATTTTCAAAATGTCTGCATTAAGAATCATCAACGTATATTTACAAGTATTTATTACAATAAGGTACCAGAATAGACCTGTAGATGTGTTTAAAATAATAATGTATTGAATACATAAATGAAAAAATAAGAGTGCACTGGATACATAAATATAAAATTATTACACAGTAGTTTACTTAAGATTGACAAGACATAAAAAAATTGTTTTACAAACAGCTATGGATAATAGCACAAAATGTGACTAAATTACTTTAATGAAATCGAGTGTTTAGTTGTACCAGATACAGATTCATAGCTAGAGATTTCTACGACATGGGCGAGAATAGAATTTGGCACTCCCTGAAACAAATTTTAAACATTTGATTGAAATGTTTTCGAAGTTGGGTAGTGAAAACTACTCTATATCCGGATCTGATTAAGACAGTTATTTTTCTAACAGAACAATATTGTAAAAATGACACATCTGCTGTATATACACAATAGAGTACCAAGCCAAAGTGTGAAATAACAGTTACACGGACGATTATGTAGGCTT
Organism: Lepisma saccharinum; assembly: GCF_977018435.1. Taxonomy (NCBI): domain Eukaryota; kingdom Metazoa; phylum Arthropoda; class Insecta; order Zygentoma; family Lepismatidae; genus Lepisma; species Lepisma saccharinum. The sequence continues at coordinate 40,266,232 of NC_139242.1, read as the reverse complement.
TCATGTGTACTGGAATTGGTGTAATGATGATAAGTGAACGTAAACTTAATGCCAGCAAGATCAGACATGCACTGGATGCGGCGATACTCGAAAGCTGTAGGATGTACACGTACAGACCTGTTCACTGACTTGTAGACTGACCTGTAAAGATTAAGAAAACACAAGCATTAGTGACGCATGCAAAAATGTTTTCAGTCTCACGTACCAATTCTTACACAGGGAATGGATTTAACACATATTCAGTGCTTGCATGTTATGCAATTACAAGAAAAATGTTACACAAGAATCCATTTCATCTTATTTTTGATCTCAGAAAATAGCATAAATAGTTTTTGTGTAAACAGTAAAGATTGTGATCGTGTTTTTCAACGGTATTTAGTAACAGTTATTGACAGACATGCTTGCATATCAGTATCAAAATAAACTCCCAATTCAGCGTAAAGTTATTTTTCGTATACTAGCTCCAATAGTATGTATATCCTGACGTTTCTCAATATTCCATTATTTTACATTAATTTTTCATTTTGTAAACTTAGATTTAACAGGAAATCACAAAAATCTAAATATCGACACGTTAACTGAAAACATTATGAAATGTTGTAGAATTACAACCAAGAGGAAAAGAATAAAAATAGAAAAGGTTGAAACGCATATTTTGGTTGACACACTCACAAAACACACATATTTTCTAATTGTGTGTAATTCACTTTGTGTCTTTTTCGTTTGATAGCAAGATTAAATAATAAACTTACAAGTAAATTTTCAAGGAGAAAACACTTGCAATTCGAAATCCATGTAAATAGCATAATACTTCACATCCAGTGCTGAAATATCCATTTCGGCTGACATATCAGTAACGCATTCTTTTAAAAAGCAACATTTACAGGCAAATAGGGTGCTCACAATATTATCTAGGTATCATGAACACATCTTCATACAATTTTTGAGCTGTTCTTACAATTTGTTTAAATGAAATGTGATGTTACTTAAGCACAGAATTGAACAGTTAATCTACGCGTTTTTACGTAAAGGGCACAGAAAACCTTCTTAACATATGCGTAATAATTCATTTAATTCATTTCAAAAATATTTTGCTCGAAACATTCGAATACTTTAATGACATTCTGATACTGTATAAGCATACATTCTGGTATATATTAAGCATATATCGAATTATGTCCTGCTTTAAGAACCAAATTTATATATATTTATTTTTCAGTTTGGAAAAAATAAGTGTCACCTTTGGTTTTTGTGTGTGTTCCTGTCTTGAAGTGAAACAGATCATGAATGAATGAATAAGAAAACAAAATATGTATGTAAGACTTCAACGTTAAATTCAACCATACGTATGCCACGTACGCCATGGGCTATGCTTATTTTACTTCAGTGTTCAGTCATATAACGAGCGGTATACGGGTGCTTTTGAATTTGATCCCCTATCCGAATGCACTGATCCCCCAAAATATTTTATGTACATCTCTGTACAATGTGAATTCATATACACTAAGATGGTAAAATAAAATGTAAGTAATTTTTAGGGTTCAAGAATATTCTTTATGTCTTGAAAAAGTTGATCTAGTGGTAAACAAATATACGTAACTTTGCAGAAAAAAAATACGGGTTATTGCTTGTTGATTGTAACGTTTTTAGAACACAGCAATTCCTATATCTTGGTGCGCTGATCTTACTGTTATTTATTATGAACATTTCTAAGGTATTGTGGATTGCACGAACGGCAAAAAATCACAAATCAACACAACCGAAAAATCGTTAATAAATAAAATCATACATGCACCACCACATTACAATTGTTGACTTGGATACAGAAAACTAGATTAACAAATGAACGCAACACGAAGAAACCAGACATTTTAAAACTGATATCTTTATTCCGTTTGAGAGTAAGGTTGCAATACAAATTAGGAGAATTTTAAACATATTCTAAGGTCTTTCTGCAAACTGCACTTTACTTCCCTTCTTTTTTAATGGTCACAAATAGACTAATAGCTTATGAAGAATGTGTAATATCTAGATCGTTGTGTTTTGAGACAGCAACTTAAAACTTCTGGGTTTCAGGGACATATTTACCTACTCAGGTAGCTTAGCCTAACTTGCAACAACCGTAGCCAATCTGATTAACCAATCAAGGTATTCTACTTTTTAAATCCATCCAAGGTTATTTCCCCTTTCCGTATGTCGATGTAATTTATCTAAGTTTCATTGGGTTAATGTTTTGCAAGTTCTTTTAAAACTGGTAATCTTCCAGACAAAGAAAGGGAAAGCTCGTGCTTTGTTCGAAAGCCTCTTAGGCCACTTTAGACGAAAGAAAGCATTTTTCTTAACATTTTTGCTAGCATAAATGCTATGCAAATGCTTCCAAAAATCTTATAGCAGATACACGAAAGCATTTCATGTAACTTTTCGGCTAGCTTTTGCGATTACAATGTATAATATATACAGCACGATTACACAATTTATGCTGAGTGCACGATGTTCAGAATTGAAATAACTAAAATATCCTTCCATACGTGAACTGTTAAAGTTATAAAGTATGTATTTAAGCAGCGCCATTGAGTTGTACCTAACAGTTATTCCTCTCGGTTGAATAGTTATTGGCTTTTAAAAATTTGAAGTGTTACATTGTTTACATCTCACGCGGCCGTCATTACATCTTCACTCGTGACCTAGAGGTCGCTTCTGAGTAGTTATGCTGCGGAAATAGGACGGGTTCTATCCTTAAGAAATGTCATAAGATTTTTCACTTTACGCGGTAACATTTTGCTCATGGCATAAATATTAAGAAAATTCTAAAGAAAATCCTTTCGTCTAAAGTGGGCCTTACTGCCAAAAGAAATGTGAAACTGCTTCAACACTGGGCATCGGACTAAAAATATAATGGAGGGATGGAACCACAAAATAAAATCAACAGTGAGCTAGGTATGCCATATCCAAGAGTGACAGGCCTCATAAAAAGCTTAAAGGTGTCTAATGACATGACTCTTGTGATGGTAATGAACGTGGAAGAAGAAATATATTTTATTGGACGAGAGCATAGCGAGGAGCACTAGCAAGTACCACAAACAGAGTGGTGATATTCTTAGATTTTTAAGAACAATGTCAAGTAGAGCTAATTGTAATATATTAATTGACGAAGCTCTTTTCGGTTAAGAATTGCGCAGTATTATTAAATAGTATATACTTCGACGACGACTTTAATCATGTATGATTTTCTATATGTTCTGACATGCTTAAATTTAAACTATGAAACTTTTAGACCATCAGTGACACATAAGTCACTGACGAGTCCAGGTCTGGACCTGAGCTCTTTGAAAATTTAGTTTAAGAGACTCAGGAAGTGTGAGAGATAGTTGAAAGGTAGATAAATTTGTTCGCAATTAGGACACAGCACTTCCAGGAAATATAGTATTATTCATTTTCAGGTAGCAAGTGTTCGTAATTAGAATTGTTCGCAAATAGGACAACGCCTGTGTGTATGTAGCTATTACAAACACTATGACCGTCTCGGTGGCCTAATACGTTATGTGTTCGACACGTGACTGAAGGCTCAGAGATACCTGGTTCGATTCCTGACCTAGGTATGAGTGTCCCTTCATCAATTTCAATACATCACTATTCATCCTCATGGTCGCGATTACACAAAAGTGACAGAAAATATATGAAAAATAAGAAGGTACATACATAAGTACAAATATAAAGACTCTGTCAAATACTGGAATCTAGTCATATATTTGGAAGTTAATTTATGATTTCTGTGGTCTCTCAATATAAATCTAGTTAGGCGTGGTAATCCAGTTAACACGTACTATTTTTCTTGGTTTTATACAGTCAGTTGTTAGATATAGCCTCCTACAATACTATCCAACATTTTACCAGTGTCTACTTATATTGAAACATATAGGCTAATTGATGGTGGATCTGTTGTATCTAAATCTACTATGATTATCAACAATAGCTTCGTTATCACATACGGATAATTTTGCCAAATTTTAATATTTTTCATAGAATTGGTAAGACACAATATCCACATGGAGGATCTGCAGAAGGTTAGCAATGTAGGCTATGAAATGTATTTTGTGTGACATTATCATAAAAATCTTATCGTATGTATTATTTTATACATTCTAAACATTGCAGGAATTTATAAAATTGTATTCAGACTTTGATATTTTAATATAATAATAATATATAACAGTCAATAATAAAACTGGTAACTCTGATATATTGATGATTGCCAATGATTTATATTATGATTGAAATTATACAGAAAAGCTACATTATATAACATATTGTAACTATTAGTAATTCATTCTGTCCACATTATTCGATTGAATACAGTTATCATTTGCAGTTAAGTCGACAATTTATTACATTCTAATCATATAATTTATATTCAGTTGATTAAAGTGCCTGATTGAAAGTAATGAACAATTATTTGTCAATTTACTCTATTCGAATGAATGTATACACACACATGGTATCTACGTTGTTTTATGTCTGAAGTATTTTAGTTAGGGATTCAACAATGGAATGGAAGTTCCTGTGAATACATGGATGGAAGTGTATATTGATGGAGTTGGAGTCTTGATAAATTGCTTTTAGTAGATAAAAAAATCATAATTAAATCAAGATGACTTAGATGGGGCAGGCCATGTGGCACGAATGGGACATGAAAGAAGAGTTTACACAATTCCTGTTGAGAAATCTGATGGTAAGAGACGAAGATGGAGGGATAACGTTGAAATTGACCAAAAGGAAATCGGCAAGGATGGAAAAAAAGTGGATTGATCTTGCCCAGAATAGAGACAAATGGAAGGCTTGATTTGCAGAATTCTAGGGAGTTAGTAAAAAAGCAACAACTTGGAAATAGGTGTAGGGAAGACTGTAAACAGTGTCGGACATCAACAATATAAAATGAATCGTCTATGGATAAACTTAGCTATTTGAAGCCACATCAGGATTTATACAACAGTGCATATTAATCATTCTTACCACAGCAGTTAATGTTGTTCTCTCTCTTTGTGATCCTGCTGTCCGTTTTGTACGAGCTTTTGATCTTGATTGGCTGCATTTTCCGCACTTCTGCTACTACGTTAGTGCATTTCTACCCAGGAGCTTACATGGACTTTATGTGTATTGTCGCTTTCTAGTGGTGATGACATTATTATGAGGCAATCTCTATCTTTCTCATTTCAATACTTCTCGCTCTATTCCTAAAGAACTACTGTTTCTCTCTCTTCTCAAGATGTCTCTTGCTCTTTCCAAAGAGCTCTTTGTCTCTTTCTCTCACACACTCACTGTTTCTCAAGAGCAATTACTGCCTCTGTTTCTTTCCCAATACTAACTAACTAACTCTCTAGCCTTCTTAAACCCGAAGGTTCATGGCTGCAGCAACATAGGCCTTCCATCTGTCCCTATCTTGAGCAAGATCTATATACTCTTTTCCATCTCTACCAATTTCCCTTAGGTCCATCTCAACGTTGTCCCTCCATCTTCGTCTTGGCCTTCCTACAGGTCTCTTACCATCAGGTTTCCCAACAAGAATCCTGTAAACTCCTCTTTCCTCTCCCATTCGTGCCACATGGTCTGCCCACCTAAGTCTTCTTGATTTAATTATTCTAATAATATCTGGACATGAATACAAATTATGTAGTTCTAAATTATGTAACCTTCTCCACTCACCTGTCTCCTCATCCCTTTTAGGTCCAAATATTTTCCTAAGGATCCTATTTTCAAATACTCTCAATTTATCTTCCTCTTTCAACGTAAGGGACCAAGTTTCATACCCATATACTACTACAGGCAAAATTACTGTTTTGTATATTTTAACTTTTAGTTTCTTAGATATTAAACGAGAAGACAAAAGTTTATGAAGAGAGAAGTAACACGCATTTCCTGAATTAAGCCTACTTTTTATTTCCTCTTTAATATAATTTTCATTTGTTAATATTACTCCTAAGTATTTGAATTTGGACACTGTTTCAAACGAGTTGTTATCAATAATTAGATTTTGATTATTACCTAACACTTGGTTTCGACCTGTAAGCATATATTTAGTTTTCTCTTTGTTAACTTCCAAACCTATCTCTTTAGCAGTTTTGAAAAATATTTTAGCATTATTCTTAATTGTATTCACATCATCCCCCAGTAAGTCTACATCATCTGCATATGCTAACAACTGAGTCACACCATTTAATTTTAGTCCTTCTTTAGTTTCTTTTACCTTCCTAACAGCATATTCTAAGGCAAAATTAAAGAGCAATGGAGATAATGCATCTCCTTGTTTTAACCCATCATGAATTATAAATTTGTCAGACATATTAATACCCACACGAATTTTACTTTCTGTTTCACTGGTGCATATTTTTATCATTTTAACAAGCTTCTTAGGTATTCCAAACTCTACTAATATATTATATAATTTATCTCTTTTGACCGAATCATATGCTTTTTTGAAATCAATGAATAGCTGATGGACATTTTGATTATATTCCCACTTTTTTTCAAGTCTCTGTCTGATGTGAAAATTTGATCTGTAGTTGATCTGTTACGTTTAAATCCACATTGATAATCACCTATAATTTCATTAGCATATGGGGTTAGTCTTGTTAAAAGAATGTTAGATAATATTTTATATGTTGTTGAGAGTAGAGAAATTCCACGGTAATTATTGCAGTTCATTTTATCGCCTTTTTTAAACACAGGAACAATTATGGATTCTTTCCACTGTTGAGGGATTTCTTGTTTATTCCATATTAAACAAATTAATTTATGAATTTGATATATTAATGAATTTCCACCATATTTAATTAACTCAGCTGGTATTAAATCAATGCCAGGTGCTTTGTTATTCTTTAGCCTTTTAATAGCATCTTTAACTTCAGTCAAGTTAGGTTCTGGAACTAAAGGTTCTGCTGTGTGTACTTCATTCACTTCTGATTTATCTCCTACATGGACATTTAAAAGGTCATTAAAGTAGTTCTTCCATCTATTTAGAATATCGCTTGGATCAGCTAGAAAATCACCGTCTTTATCTTTTATCAAGTTTACTTTAGGTTGCCACCCCTTTCTAAACTCATTTACACCTTTATATAAATCTCTGATATTTTTATTTTTGTTGTTTGTTTCAATTTCGTTAATTTTGCTTTTCAAGTAATCTCTTTTTTTACTTCTAAACATGCGGTAGATCTTATCCTTAGTCCAGGGACCTCCCAAAGTAGTCCCCACCCGGAGATCCGAACGGGGGACTATTTTACCTCCGGAATATTTTACCTTGGGAACATCCATGGCCTTATATTGCTGATTCTTGACATGGCTTTTTACAGTGCAGAGTTGTCAGCTCTACGCCTAACCCCCAATATGAATGGAGGAACTACTACAGAAGACGAACACTTCTTTCCCAATAGCTCTCTCTTATTCTGTCTCAAGTGTTCTCTCTCTCTTTCTCAATAACCCTCTGTCTCTCTCTCCCTCTCTCTCACACACACACATACTCTGTTTCTCAAGAGCTATGTCTGTTTCATTTCTAAATAACTCTCTCTCTCTCGAGATGAGAGCTCTGTTAATTTCTTACAAGATTTTTTCTCTCTCTTTCATCTCAAGAGCCATCTTTCTCAGGAGCTAGTTCTCTCTCTCTCTCTCTCTCTCTCTTCCTCTCCCCCTATCTCTCTCTAACTATCTGTCTGCTTGTGGGTGGGTGGGTTTGTTTCTCGAGCTGTCTCTTTACTTTACTCTGTTCTTTTCATCTCAGGAAGCCTCTCTTACCTCCTAACCTCTCACTGTGTCTCAAGAGCTCTTCTCTCCCTCTATCTCTCTCTCTCTTCCTCAAGAGCTCTACCTGTCCCGCTATCTTCCCACCCCACCCCCCAATATGATTGTGTAATATCTGTAAAATATGACTCTTATATGGAATGCAAATTTCTCTCAAATATTTTATTCCATGTGTCAAGTAGTTGACTCATGATATCGCCACCAAAAGTTCTGGTTTCGTATTTTTTGTATTTTATTTTTGTATTTTCTGCCACTTTTGGCTAATCACGACTGTGAGGATGAATGATGATGAGATGGAAATTGATGAAGAAATACAAAGGCTCGCCCAAGTGCAACCTGACACTCGAATTTGCTTAAGTCGATCACTCAATGTGCTAGGCCACCAAGACATTAGGTTCTGGGTTCGAATCCGGAAAAGACATGATTCTCATCGTAGCAAGTGAGAAAAACTTATACAAAATAGAATTGCATAATGGGTAATAAAGGTTGCGTCTATATTTTTAGTTGAGAATGGATTTCAAAATGAAATATTTAAGAAGAAATTAAGAAGGAAGAAATACCTCAAAAGTACATTTCTGATATTATATTTGTTATTATTATTGGTCTGCGTTATTTACTCTTCAAAGTATGTGTGGGAGTATGAACACACTCAAATGTCAACCCCTCTTCCACATACTACACACCCTGGACTGCAGACTAACGAGGCTCTGTCGTCTGGATTCCAATTTAATCCTCTGTGGTGCTCATGTTGTGTCCTGTCCATGTGTGTATGTGAATGCCCATTCACCAATTTCATATTAACACATTTCATCCTCATCGAATTTAGCCAAGAGGGGCAGGAAAGTAGAGTAATATAAAGCAAATCAATCAATCAAAAATCACCCAGGGCGTCTTGGGATAGGGTGGGTTCGATTGCTTGTGTGACTGATTTCAGGTGAGAATATTTAACAGCTCTGTGAGAGCAGGAGGTCAGGTCTCGAAAGCCAGGAAACAGCGACGATGGGATTCCACGCGTCACCCAATGAAAAAGTCGCTCTGGCAGGCCCTAGCCCTTTTAGAGGACTGTTGCGCACAGGAGGTCGGAGCGTGGAGCTGATCACATCACCAAACCTCTTTGAAACCATACACTTTTGCAAGTGGAAGATCTGAAGATTGAGTTTATTTAACTTCGCTTTTCTACCACTGTTGGCTAATCGCAAAGATGAGGATGAATGGTCATAAAACGAGGTGGATGAAGGGACAATCACATATATATAAGGACGACACGACACGGGCCCCACAGAGGCTGCAGGGTCAGACGCCAGAGCCTCGTTAGTCTGCAACAATACAGTCCAGTCTGTAGTACTTGGAAGTGAGTTTGATATTTGGGTATTTTTCGAAATGGTTACTCCTTACACCCCATCAGTATTTTGAATGTCCGTCTGTCTGTAAGAATACTCTTTAATGGGGGCAGAGGAGGGGTCTGACACCCATGTCCGAATATAACACCTAATATGTGAATTCAGGTTCCTGATGTCCGTAATCTTAACTGAGGTAAGTGAAGCACATGGTACATAACTAAAGTTTTAGATTACAAGATACTTTTGGAATGCACTTTAAAAAAAAAAGTTATATAGGATCTCTATATGCATTTATAACAGTATTTTTTCAGGTGTGAAAACATATTAAATCCGTGTTATTTATTTTCACTAGCGTTATTAATTGCGAATAATGCTTTTTTCGTCCACATGGATGCATGCAAGGAAAAAAAGGAATACGACCCGTATCCCATCAACAACTGCCCATTAAAAAAAAAAGCACTATCGCATCCACGGAAAAGATAGAAATCAACGTGATATCGTACATTTAATCAACGACAATACCAATTCGCAATTTGCAACGGGGAGCAAAAATCCCCCCCCCCCCCCCATTTCCCTCCTGCTTCAATAACGCGTGGAAAATTTTGCGCGGAAGTAAATTGCCGCACGGCCGCTGAAATTACATGCACAAATTGCACTCTCGCTTTTTTTACCTCTTCTTTCTCCTTTCCGTGATGGAGCGAGTGAGGGATAAAAAAAAATAAAACAGCGAAACTAGGCAGTTCGCATCAGCATGGCTTTGGGCAGGGCGTACCTGCGATATTCGTGATAACTGGGCGTTCCCCGTGTACATGTTCTGCCCCCCCCGTGGCCACGCCCCTTCCGTGCATGGAGACTCTCTGTCAACGTGCGTGTGTGTGTGGGAGAGAGAGAGAGAGAGTGGACAATGGGGCACCTTTGCAGAACAGGTTCTTTGCAGCTGCACTTCTCGCTTGCAGATTCTGCAGCTCTAGCTGCAGCGGGATAAAAATGACCTCGGGAGTAAAAAAAAATGAAAAAAACTTTTCCGAGCTGCCTGCAGGAGCGCCAGCAAATCTTCCCCCTGCCCCCTCGCCTCATCGTTTTTTTATTTACCACCTTGACATGTGCTGGCCTGTACCTTTCGACAACCGAAACGTATTTACAAATATCATTTCTGGACGTTTGACGAGTTATATTGAATTTAGTATTAATCAATATTGACATTGGGCTCTCTGTTCAAACTACAACACTGAACGCTCTTCGCGTGGTATAAAATTTCATTCATCAATTGTAATAACAATATCTCTCTTAATTAGCATATAATTGTGCATTTGCTCTATGAAATATTTGGCTTGTTAGTGAACATTCGGCTCGAATGTCTCCTAGTGTTTAAAAGTACCATTATTGTTCGATAATTATCTTCTTTTTCAAACACGGGATCATCCAAAACTTCTTTCCGTGATTTTTTTTTTAATTTTAGATAGGATGAAATTGTTACAACACACACACACGCACTTGCACATAGCGGTTAAGTGGTTGGCTTTTGGACTGTCCACCGAAGTAATGACTTTGCTTTGTGAGTGTCCCTTCATCAATTTCATTGCTCATTCATCCTCGCGAACAGTCGAAAGTAAAAGAAAAGCGATGCTAAATAACAAAAATACAAATACATACATACATATGTATCAGCGTTCGGAAAGTTATATTTTTGAAAGTAACTCAGTTACAGTTACTGCCACTTTGAGAAGTAACTCTTACTTCTACATTTACTTTTTGCCGGAAATAATCTTGCAAACAGACCATGAATTATCACTATGTACATGTATAAAGACATTCACGTGTTTTATTTATATTTGTGGTACATAAGTCTTCTCGTATATTTGTATTATTACTACAAATAAAAAAAATGTTGGAGAAATGAGTCAGTTTTGCATGACTGATATTAATTATAAAAATCGTTCGTATGCCTGCCACAGTATCATCTATTCCACTTGCACCTGTTTCTTTCACTTCCATTCCAAGCTCAACAAGACCCACTCGCTGTAAAATAACTTCTTTCTAGCTTCTCTAACATGTTCCAAAATGAATGAAAGAATCCACCAAAAACACTAAAGTCTTTGCAACAATACAACAATCTACCCAAAACACTGAAGTCTTCTCAACCAAGCAACAATCCACCCGAAACACTGAAGTTTTCTCAACCAAGCAACAATCCACCCGAAACACTGAAGTCTTTGAAACAATACAACAAACTACCCAAAATAATGAAGTCTTCTCAACCAAGCAACAATCCACCCGAAACACTGAAGTTTTCTCAACCAAACAACAATCCACCCAAAACACTGAAGTCTTTGCAACAATACAACAAACTACCCAAAATACTAAAGTCTTCTCAACCAAGCAACAATCCACCCAAAACACTGAAGTTTTCTCAACCAAGCAACAATCTACACAAGACACTGAAGTCTTCTCAACCAAGCAACAATCCACCCAAAAAACTGAAGTCTTCGCAACAATACAACAATCCAACCAAAACACTAAAGTCTTCGCAACAATACAACAATCTAACAAAAACACTAAAGTCTTCGCAGCAATGCAACAATCCACCAAAAACATTAAAGTATTTTCAACCATGCAACAATTCACCCAAAACACTAAAGTTTTCTCAACCAAGCAACAATCCACCCAAAACACTGAAGTTTTCTCAACCAAGCAACAATCCACCCAAAACACTGAAGTCTTCTCAACAATGCAACAATCTACCCAAAAAAAAATGAAGTCTTCTCAACCAAGCAACAATCCACCCAAAACACTGAAGTTTTCTCAACCAAGCAACAATCCACCCAAAACACTGAAGTCTTTGCAACAATACAACAAACTACCCAAAATACTAAAGTCTTCTCAACCAAGCAACAATCCACCCAAAACACTGAAGTCTTTGCAACAATACAACAAACTACCCAAAATACTAAAGTCTTTTCAACCAAGCAACAATCCACCCAAAACACTGAAGTTTTCTCAACCAAGCAATAATCTACACAAAACACTGAAGTCTTCTCAACCAAGCAACAATCCACCCAAAAAACTGAAGTCTTCGCAACAATACAACAATCCAACCAAAACACTAAAGTCTTCGCAACAATACAACAATCTAACAAAAACACTAAAGTCTTCGCAGCAATGCAACAATCCACCAAAAACATTAAAGTATTTTCAACCATGCAACAATTCACCCAAAACAGTAAAGTTTTCTCAACCAAGCAACAATCCACCCGAAACACTGAAGTCTTCTCAACCAAGCAACAATCCACCCAAAACACTGAAGTCTTCTCAACAATGCAACAATCTACCCAAAACACTGAAGTCTTCTCAACCAAGCAACAATCCACCCAAAACACTGAAGTTTTCTCAACCAAGCAACAATCCACCCAAAACACTGAAGTCTTTGCAACAATACAACAAACTACCCAAAATACTAAAGTTTTCTCAACCAAGCAACAATCCACCCAAAACACTGAAGTTTTCTCAACCAAGCAACAATCCACCCGAAACACTGAAGTCTTCTCAACAATGCAACAATCTACCCAAAACACTGAAGTTTTCTCAACCAAGCAACAATCCACCCAAAACACTGAAGTCTTTGCAACAATACAACAAACTACCCAAAATACTAAAGTCTTCTCAACCAAGCAACAATCCACCCAAAACACTGAAGTCTTTGCAACAATACAACAATCTACCCAAAACACTGAAGTCTTTTCAACCAAGCAACAATCCACCCAAAACACTGAAGTCTTCTCAACCATGCAACAATCCACCCAAAACACTGAAGTCTTCGCAACAATCCACCAAAAGCACTGAAGTCTTAGCAACAATGTAACAACCCACCCAAAACACTGAAGTCTTCGCAACAATACAACAATCCAACCAAAACACTAAAGTCTTCGCAGCAATGCAACAATCCACCAAAAACACTAAAGTTTTCTCAACCAAGCAACAATCCACCCAAAACACTGAAGTTTTTGCAACAATACAACAATCTACACAAAATACTGAAGTCTTCTCAACAATGCAACAATCCACCCAAAACACTGAAGTCTTCGCAACAAACAATCCACCAAAAGCACTGAAGTCTTCGCAACAATGTAACAACCCACCCAAAACACTGAAGTCTTCGCAACAATACAACAATCCAACCAAAACACTAAAGTCTTTGCAGCAATGCAACAATCCACCAAAAACACTAAAGTATTTTCAACCATGCAACAATCCACCCAAAACACTAAAGTTTTCACAACCAAGCAACAATCCACCCAAAACACTGAAGTTTTTGCAACAATACAACAATCTACCCAAAACACTGAAGTCTTCTCAACCAAGCAACAATCTACCCAAAACACTGAAGTCTTCACAACCATATAACAATCCACCGAAAACACTGAAGTCTTCGCAACAATCCACCAAAAGCACTGAAGTCTTCGCAACAATGTAACAACCCACCGGAAACACTGAAGTCTTCGCAACAATACAACAATCCAACCAAAACACTAAAGTCTTCGCAGCAATGCAACAATCCACCAAAAACACTAAATTATTTTCAACCATCCAACAATTCACCCAAAACACTAAAGTTTTCTCAATCAAGCAACAATCCACCCAAAACACTGAAGTCTTTGCAACAATAGAACAAACTACCCAAAATACTGAAGTCTTTTCAACCAAGCAACAATCCACCCAAAACACTGAATTCTTCGCAACAATGTAACAACCCTCCCAAGACACTGAAGTTTTCTCACGCAATTACAAATGACGAAATGCAATAAGGCGTAGATCCTAAATTAAGCATGCAACCAAGCCCAGTGTCCTTGCCTTAGGGAATACCACGAAAATCCTTTCACCTTAGCATGAAGAGAAGGCACATAGTTGGAAGCAGAGGTGTCAAATTGAGGTCTTCTCCCACATCATAAATTTTCAAGTTAACAATTTAAATGTCGTAAATATAACTGTTGATAACGTAACAATTAGAATTATAGCTACTTACTTTTAAAAGTAGCTAGTAGCTAGTACAGTTTATATTTTGAGAAAATGTTGCATTCAAGACGTATTATTACTTAACGTGTGTGACCAGTTAGCTACAACATATTATTATTATTATTGGAGCTCTGGAGCTAAATGCCATACAGAAAAAATAGAATCAGTTCGGGAACCATTGATCAGATTATTATGTACGAAAACCCAAAATAGTTACGTAGCATTTAACTATGAGGAATGGTTGAAATTACTTACTTAAATTACAAACATTATACTTAAGAAGGAGAAGCAAAATAAGTTTATTTGTGTATAATATGCTCTCATCACAGATGGACAGTCATTATTTCATGAAAGCTATTGCATGCAAGTTTCCCAAATATAGCACTAGACAAAATAACTTAATCTCAGTAAATAGGAACAATAGTAGTGAACTAATACAGACACTAATAAATAATATAAATGATGATATGTTATGACTGGACATTGTGGTGTATCTGGCCATTGATCTGCTCAGCATCATTCATTCATTAGAAGCATAGTGGAGGGTCTTATCGGAGACCATAACTTGAAATGTAAATATCTTACTCTTGCCATATTGTTCTGCCTCTTTCATATTTCATTCCTGTACTTTTGTGAGTTTTATGTGACTTCGTGCAGTATTAGGTTGTATATTGTGCTCAGCATTTAAAATAAACTATTGTTGTTATTATTATTATTAGTTATTTCTGTGGTAATGTCTCTGTCAAGCTATATTGAATTCATGAAGTTATAGTTCTTTGTCTCTTACTATTGTGTCAATAATAAAATATATAACTTCAAACATTTCTATCTATATTTATAAAGCCCTACTCTATTGTAAACATGACAGCCCACAGTAAAGTTCAAGGAGGGCACTTGAACCCCTCGAATAAGTGTTGATTCCTTCTTTATTTTAGTTGAGTTCCCTTTGCCACCCTTTTGTTTTACTTTCATTGATTTTCGCCTTCCTTCCACAATAATTTGTACTTCTTTCTTTTTCTCTCTCTCCGATTCTCGCTCCTTCATTTCTTTTTTTCACTCTGTCTCACTCTTCTTTATTTCATTTTCTCATTTATTTATTTCATTTTTCACTCTTGTCTCTCGCTTCTTTCTTTTTGCTGTCTCCGTCTCTCGCTCCTTGATTTGTTTTTCTCAATCTGTCTCGGCCTTCTTTATTGATTTTCCTTTCATTGTATCTCATTTTCTTTCGTTCTGTCTCTCAGCTTGCTTGTATTTTTGTTCGTTTCGCTCCATCTCTATGTTAAAACATTTCTATCTTACTAATTCGTAAGCTTCACATAACATGAGTGTTTGATTTCAAGACATAACCATAACTTAGAAAACTTTATATGACCACTATCCTTGTACCCACTACAAACTAAAGAATTAGCATTTCTTTCGACGATTAGTAAATAGCAAATATTTCAGCTCGCTTGTTCATTAAAATTGCTTCCGTTTATAATATAAGTTCTTTCATTATGTAGTAAAACCATAGGTAATAAATTAAATGATCATTGAATGTGTTACACACTCGGATTGTACTTATTTGATAGACATTATAACTGACAGACAAAACAAAATAATACAGGAAAAATAATTAGATTTATTGCATGACATTAGATTCGAACAAAGCACACATTAAACATAAGAAAAACAATACTATTTATTGTTACTATCCCTATATACATTCAAGATTATGAATATGAATATTTTTTGCAATTCGTCATTCTTTTAATTATAACAATTTTTACGACAATAAATTGTTGATAATAATGGAGAGACATCTAGTGATCAAAAAATCAGTTTCCATTTGAATTTTGTTGAAGGTTGCACCATCTCCCACTATTTAGTTCTTCAGTAGATACAGTTGAGGCTGCTTTATACGTAACTCAGTTCTGCGTAATTCTGTTTTATACGTAAATTGCTGCAGGTCAGAGGAAAATATAATTTTAAAACGTGTTAATTAAATCTTATTTATACGTAATGCATTTATACGTGAATCGGTGTTGTACGTACTAATTTTTATAATATGTAGTTGATTTGTACTGAACCAAGCTACAACAATGTCACAGAAGTGGCAAGTTTTTAGATGCTACTGGTCGGCCATGTCAAGGAGGACAGAAAAGAGAAAAATTTACACGCTTGACCATAAAAAAATTATACTGGAATTGAACGCCAATCAGAGAACTACAGAGAACTAAATCTGTAATAGTGGCAGATTTAGGCATCGCTTATAGCACACTTTGCACAGTTATTAGTAAAAGAAATGCTATTTTAGACGATTTTTTTTAAAATTGAGTAGTAAAACTATAAAACTATAGTGTCTACTGTAGTATTTCAGTATCTAAGTGTTCACTAATAAAGTGGCAAATGTTATGTATTTAGGAATCGAAACTTTTAGATTCGTTGGGGTGTAAGGGGTACCTTCCATGTAGGCGTCCAAAAGTCAACCTCACTTCCACGCACTACACCCTGGACTGTATTTTGCAGACGAACGAGGCTCTGGCGACTGGCACTATGGCCAGTATACTTTTGTGTGTGTTGTCCTGTTTTTTGTCCTAGTGTGTGCTGAGTGCCCGTTTACAGCCTCAGCTTTTAACCGAAGTTAGAATATTTTAAGATTTTAGTTATGCAACGTTAGAGTTGTTATTTGTAATGGTAAGGGGCTGGCCCCCGTATAATGTGACTGGTGCAAAATAGCCTAAGTGCTGACGCACCCAAAATTTTAAATTCAAATTCAACAAATTTTAGATTCGTTAATTTACCACTGTATGACAGAAATAACCTGTATTGCGTATATCTTGTTCCTCAAAATAGATACAATTGCAGTATTTTAATAATTACAAGATTTGGTATTCAAATCTGATTTGTAAATAAATCTCAGTTCTACGTATTATTTTCTCTTCAACGTGACATACGTATAACTCAGGTTCAACTGTATTCATATTTGCAAAAGTACCATCAAGATAGGCAGTGTCAACTTCGTAGACGTTTATGTCTTATTCTTTTGAGAGGCGCATGTAGTTTTGTACATGTGTGTAACCTTCCCAATAACTTACCTTCAATTGAGACGACTTTCACAACTTTTGAAACATTTTTACTTTCGTTAATATTTAGAAATTTTTAATCACCAATATATTGAACGGAAACAATTGGTTTATAGTTTGTTGTTTCCTTTTGAAAGTTTTTCATGTGTGAGAGCGTACTCTGCCACACTACACTTTGTTATAATTATATCTATTTGTGAAGTATTCTGAGTGTCAAAGTCAACCTACAGCTACTGGGTAAGACTCTTCAGTAGTTGTTGAAAACTTAAGGACATCGTCTGGCTTCACCTTGCCTTGTATGTTGAGGTTTGGGACTTACAAGTTGTTCCTTTTGATGAAACTTTGAACAAAATCTAGTCCAGTATTGTTATCCTTGAACCTGAGAACTGTAACAGCTTTTCAGCCAGTATAATATTTCACCAGAGAACAAACATAGCCTTATCTCAACAGGAAACACTCCATTTCACAACTGGCACAAGAGTTCTTCAAAGTGTTCTTCGTTGCGGCCACCGGAAGAACTTCCATGCTTTCCAATTACAGTAAAACTTCTCAATAACGGACAGACCTGAAGGGAAAATAAATGTCCGTTATTAAGAAGTGTCCGCTATTCAGAAAAAAGTGTAGGATGTTACACAATAAGATAAGCATATTACAATACGTACTTTACAGCAAACCGCACGGCCATGTCTCAAACACTAAGTTTCTCATTCTCGTAGACGTTGATGACTTCAACCTTTTCTTTTAAAGTCAGTCCTTTTCGTTTCTGCAACATTGTAGCAGAAGTGACACACACTTCTCAAGATAACCACAAAGAATACTGTATACTGTCTGCACTTTTAAAAATAAATACGTTCGGTGTAACATGAAACAATGCGCGCTAGTTCGAAATACTGGCCATTGTTGTGTCGAATTTCAGGAATTGCGACCGTTTTCTTTCGGGCTGTCCTTATTAAGAAGTTTTATTTGCGTTGGGGAGGTAGTTTTCAGTATCCGCGCCCGTTATTAAGAATGTCCGTTATTGAGAAGTAATATTGCCATTAAACCCCATGTATTTCTGCCGGGGAATTTAAAATTTTCGGAATTTAGACGTGTCTGCTATTCAGAGGTATCCGTTAGGAGGAATTTTACTGGATCTAGTTTAGAAGGGTATCATGTGTGAATTTGAGTTTTATACCCATGTTTCTTAGACATTTTCTAATATGCATCAACTTTCTAATTCTTTCCACTAGTTACACATTCATCTGAATCTAACAGCACTTTAACAAAGGGGCCTCTCCGATGGCGCAGTGGTAGCGTCGTTGCTTTGTAATCTAGGGGTCCCGGGAGGAGGCACAAAGTGGTTCGGATCCCACTGTAAACTGTAGGTCCGATTAGCCTTACTGTGCACAAACTGGACTTAAAACACAAAACGAAAACTTTAACAAAGTTCCTTACAAAGAACAATTTCAAACATCATGTAAAATAATAACCACCAGCAAAGGTTCACTTCTGTTCACAAAAAGTGGCACACTCGTTTGAGTTAAAGTCCAGCTTCGTGGCCGGAAGTACAGCCGAGGTAAGTGTTCGGAAAGCAGCAGTGTTGCTTACTATCAATCAATTTAACCATATGCAGGGAATTTTGTCTTCACTTTACAATTTGGACCAGTCTTTTTTCTTTCCCATCTAAAAATTACTCTTAAGGTGCGAGCATTCATCGAGTGGGTCACTTGTAAATATCTATCTATGTATAAAACGAGGACAGTGACACGTGAATGACGGAACATCTTAAAATACATCTGCTGATGTTCTTCACAACTTACTCATTTATTTTGAGTGGTTTTCTTCTTGAGAATATTAACGGTGTGTTATATCATACAACAATTTTCAATTTTAGCACTTGTTGTAAATATCGAGGCTTAGCAGCAACTAAAAAATCTCAATTTCAAGTAGTCTCGAGTAACAGTCACGTTCTCTGAACGAGTAATAGCTTCAATACATATTTTCTTATTGGCATGCAAACAATAACAAAGTTTCAGGCTACAATTGGTGTGACGAGAATAAAATACATTATGTAGCACCCATTTGGTAAAAATATTTTGGAGACACGGGGGTTCGTACCTAGGATTTCAGCTTACAAAGCTGACCTTTAACCGACATGGCCACAAGCCACGATGAAGTATATTATTTTTAACTATTTATTTCAAAATTAACAGTCTACGGAGGCATTCATCCATTCGGTAAGAATTTTACGAGAGTCACACTTTTATTTCTGTGCTCCATTATGGAACCAACGTGCACGTGTAAAGAAAGTAAAGCCCGACAATTTTTATTTTACAAAAATTCCATTTACTATTAATGTTAGATGAGAGGACAACCACTGACTTATTCTTAATAGCCTGGATGACTGATGTGGGGGTGGGGGTATCTCCTCTAATGTGCCCCCCTGGCTGTGACGTAAACGCTTCTTCCTTTAGGATTTCAATTATTTTTCCCATCGCATATCCAGTGCCAACTTTGCGATTCTGTTTGCCAAAGTGTATGGGGAAGTTGCAACAGCACTATTTCTGTCTCGCTTATTCTTATTGCGTTTATTCCTTTTCGTTATTTAGTGTTGCTTTCTTTCCACTTTCGGCTACTCACGACGATGAAGAGAGACTCAAAAATAACACCCATGCTCAGGCCAAATTCGAACCTGGGGCCCTCGCATTCTAACGAATTGTGATAACTATTTCGTCACGAACGTCAAAAACGCGTTTCTTTTTAAGATAAATTTCAGTAATATTTCACATTTACATTACTTTGATTGTAGACGTGGAAATTCTAGTTCATTAATATTTAGCCCTTTTCTTTGAGTCTGAGAGGCACAAAATTCCCTTCATATGGTTAAATTGATTGATAGTAAGCAACACTGCTGCTTTCCGAACACTTACTTCGGCTGTACTTCCGGCCACGAAGCTGGACTTCAACTCAAACGAGTGTGTCACTTTTTGTGAACAGAAGTGTACCAAAGTAACCCCGGTTGACTATGTAAGCATACGACCTTGTAATCAAAGTTTACCGGGTTTGATTACCATTGGAAAACATACTTCAACTCGAGTCCGATTGGAGATGTTCTAGAAAATGGGATTCAATACAAAACTTACTTCTATTTATTTATAGGGGTCCCGGGTTCGATACCCGGTGGAGGCACATAGTGGTTCGGATTCCACTTTAAACTGTAGGTCCAGTCCCGATTAGCCTTACTGTGCGCAAAGTGGACTTAAAACACAAATTCAATTCAATTCAATTACTTCTATTTATAAGTGTTAAACAGTTTACTTTCTGCATTCTCCCACAATGTATGAAGATTGTTAAAATTACTAAGGATAATCTAGAAGTAGACATATGTAATTGAAAACGGGTGTTTATTTATTTAACAATGATTTCAAATGCAGCATTATCCTACATTTGAATATACACGTATTAACAAGAGAAAATAAGAATTACATGCGGTAAAGAGACATAGATTTTCACAGCACAGCCTTCTAAAACGTGCTTGATTTTCAAAAATGTACATTTGCTTTGATACAGTATTGTATTGGTTGGGTAATCTGTGGGAAACGGGATACTGGATAAGGGATAATCTTTACTTTTGACAAGCGAAAAGTTGAGTGCTTCTGGTGGTGAATTTCTTGGAGTAAGTACTCACTACTGATGTTGACATTAACTATTTTACGTAGGAACAAAAGTTTGAGGAACTTCCTGTGTGCAGAATCGTTTAAATGATACAGACTACCATCAGGCCCACCTCAACCCTACTGTCCGTTAATAAATTCTTTGGTACTTAATTTTACAACAGAAGAGTTGAGGGACTGTGTGTTCGCATCTGGATATGAAGCCTTTCCGTCAATGTAGCACTTTTTCTAGAAATTCGCCAAATAAAGACAATGGAGCAAATATATTTTCCAACTTCCTTAAGATAATGATGCCAAGAAGCAGTCTTGTATGTTGAGGGTAGAGTTGAGTTGAGGTTTTGTTTTAAGTCACCTTTATGCACAGATAGGCTAATCGGGACTGGGCCTACAGTTTAAAGTGGGATCCTAACCACTAGGTGTCTTCACAGGGTATCGAATCCGGGCGAGGCCTCGAAGGGTAGGTGTTCGCCGCCTGTTTCGCTTCTGACAGAAAAGCTAGAATTGAAACTTGGTTGGTTTACAATCGGTACGAAATTAAAGTCATGTTACTTTTACTGAAATAGGTGCTTGCCCTTTTTTACCAGCGTAGAATACAACGTCATTGAAGAGAACCCTTATTTTCAAGAAATGTCAGTTCTAAATGTTTGAATTCTACTCGTATTACAGAAAAATCTTCCTACTTTGAAGGTTAATACCTTTGGTAAGAGCGCTGCATCAGCGTGTTAAGTAAATTTTGTGAACATTATTGAAAACGAAGTGTACGTGTACCTATATAGCCTATGTCATGTAAATCAGTGGCTCTCAATCTTCCTGAGGCCGCGGTCCGGTAAATTATTTTCTCTTTCAAGTCGATGCCCAGATCGCAACAATCCCTTTCTAATTTCTTAAACTTATTAATTAATTATTATTGAAATTCAAAATTATTAAGTAAACTATGCCGTAATCGTAAATAGTACCTAGGTAATAGTTCGATTATGTCTATGCTTGTTGCCAAATATAAAATTAGGTTTAAATTAATTGTCAACCACTGGATCTATCGATATCTTGTAGTTTTCTCAACTCAATATTAAATTGATCTGGTAAGTGCAGGGTTTCGTTGGCATGTTGCATTTTGAACCCTGAAAATTTTCATTTAATCTGAATATTTTCGCTACAATATATATGTAAATGAAAATTCCAGTGCAATCTAAATGACGTAGATAATTGAGAACCCGAAGCACTGACATAGATAATGTCAGACAAGAAAAAGAAAGTAGTAATTGAAATTAATGCCTTTGCCACAAGTCACCGATCGTAAAACTACTGTTTGTTTCACAGTTATTTTCTCTATACTCCTGTGGCCGGGAATATAGATTGATTGATTTGATTGATTTGATGTTTTAAGTCCATTTTATGCGCAATTATGTTAATCGGGACTCGACCTACAGTTTAAAGTTGGATCCAAACCACTATGTGCCTTTATGTACCACTATGTAAATATTATGAATGTAATGCAACCATTGGAGTAATTACTGCAAATATTACAAATGTCACTATACCAATTAAACACTACATCAAAGCGTCACTCACCAAGTTACGTCTCTGTTCTGGCTACCAGAACAGAACATTCATCTCATGTAATATATCACACACTGCATAGTGTCTCGACATACATTTCTTTTCGATTTATATGTAATCTTACATTAACAAATGGTTAAATAAAGGCGGGAGAACCGTTTAAATTCATACCAACTTACGTCCTGGTATATTCTTAAGCACCAGGACAACAAGCGCATACCCTCGAATGTATGCGGGTGGAGGCGAACTTACTCCCCCCATCCCTTCCCGCCCGTTATTAACATTTTAAAAAATTGTTTATTACTAGAAAGTCTTAGTGCATCTGCATGAAAACAGCACGAGATCTGGGATACCGGTATTTACTGTCTTGGTATGATGAAGTACTTAATTAGGAGTTTAGCTTATGAAGGCTCTGGTACTCGTACTTTAGTTCTCAGGAAACGTCTCGATGTCCATCAATACTGAGTTTGTCCTTTGCTCAAGGCAGATATTCTTGAAGTGTTGGGACCATCACCACTTTGTCTGGTCCATAGACAACCCGAGAATTCCCTAGTATTGTCACTGCTTCAGAAAACGCAGGTAGTGAGCCTCGTGATATTGAGATTCCCATTTTGTCTGGATCAAAGAGAAACGCAAGGCTAGATTTATCAAAAATTAAACTCTTAGTATGAAATCCAGGGGTATTTATACCCGTGTTCTGAAGTTTCGTACTCCTGTTTTTCATATTTTATGACGCAATCTTTTCTTTAGTTACAATAAAAATGGTAAGATTTGACAAATTATTTAAAGAGTCCTTAAATATACTTTTGAATAAACATAGCTTTATACGTTGAAAAATATAAATTTTAAACATACAAACAAACTGTGTGATGCATGTAGGTTAGTACCTTAACGCAATTTAGATTTCAATTTGCGTTCAAACTTTTGCAACGATTAGTACAGTGGGATCCATGACTATTACTATGCAAATTGTCCATGGTTCAATCATTTTTCTCTTACATTCTATGTGTTTTTAAGCGATATATTTTTATGTGTGTTGGTGCAAAAGTTGAAAATAGCTTGTTTTGATTTTTCTTTTAATTCGTGAAGTTGCTATTGGGTCAAATAAAGTGCATAAACATGGCGATGACAATTTAAATGGTAATACTCATGGATTCCACTGTGCGTTCGGAACAATCGAATCTACTTTTTTCATGTTTAATCTTATAATTATCAAACTTTCTCATTTGTATTTTATACATTTCTTTACACACTTAAATTCATTAAATTGTACAAGGGCGTAACACAATACTGGTATAAAATATTTACTAATCTAATTCCGTGCGATTATTGTTTGTGGATACAATTTAATTCAGGATTAGATAGATAATTCACCGCTATTTTTTAACGTAAAGTAGCGTAATTAGCTACTGAATTTACTTGACGTAGAATACCGTGGGTATCCACTACCTGTCACGACAAAAACCTGTTATGTAATTCTTCGTCCCTGAAGGACGGAGGGAACTGTGACATGTGGAGAAACTGCTCTGATTTTCAGGATATTCTCAGACACCTGATCGCAAATACTAGATTCCCAGTCTGTAGGGTATAGGCAGGACGCGATTTAACGAGGGGGGGGGGATCAGCGTTTTCTCCCCCCCCTCAGGAGGGCCAACTATTCCTAGCATTATTCGAAATTGCCAGCAGCGTAGCTAGATATTTTGGCGCCCTGTTCAGGATGGGGGTTTGATGCCCCCACCACACACATTACCAAGCATCGACGTTTTATGAACGTAGTTCGATATTTTATTCTTATGCCATGGTTTGTAGGGCTGAGCCGATAGCGATGCAACTCATCTACCGATACCTGCCGATACTTTTGCGGCATATTGCTCTTTTACGGGGTCCCCAAAGATGCGACACTTTCTCGGAGTCTAATCACCCTGTAAATTATGCAAAATTCTAACTTATTGCAACTAACTCCCTCCAAAATATTTTTATTTTGCACGGAAAATTATATTTTGTAATTGCATAACATCTATTTTCATATTCTGATGTAATTCTTGAATATTCTAAAGCACATTTCTTGGTAATTTGATGCATGCAATTGCAGAAGCATATTTACACACCAATATTGATCAATATTTTGAACAATTTTTTAATTGTTGCAATTTTCAAGTATTGTTATTGGTATTTGTGGGAATCGGTGAGGGTATCGGCATCGGTATCGGTATCGGTTCAAAGTGGTATCGGCTCAGCCCTAATGGTTTGTGATACTTACATCCTACACATTTTGAAATGAGGAAACAAAATAAAACATTAAGAAATACGAAATATAGGTTACAGTATATTTAAAGTTTGGTAGTTTTCATTTCTGATTTTAAAACAACGTTTAGTATATTTATATTTTCTTACACGATCTCACAATTGTTATCGCTCGTTGCAAATTTTAGAATTTGACTTTGGCTTAAAGTTATATTGACATTTGCGAGCAGAACACTTCCTTCCCAGGGGCATAACTAGGCCGGGGCAGCCGGGGTGGTGCCCCCGGGGCAAAGGGGCCCCGAAAGACCTGCTATGTTGCAGTGTCATCATATTGCAATAACGAAAAGCATGTACCAATATGTTCACAAACTGGAAGATCACAAACCTCTATCCAGTAGCACACTGGAATATCTTTTTCTACTAGCTGTTACACTTTACTACAAAATTTTGGTTAAAATTAAACATAAATTAATGGTTTGATTGATTGATTTAGTTTATTTTACTTCGCGTGCCTCTTGGCTAATTTGCGAAGATGGGGATGAGTGATGATATGATGAAATTGATGAATGGACATTCACAAACAACCAAGCCCGACAGGGATTCGAACCCGGGACCCTTGGTGTCGCAGCGCGATGTGCTAACCACTCGGCCACAGGGTCGGGAATAAGTTAATAGTGTTACTCGTACAAGTTAAACAGTGTTTACTCTCAGTCTTGCTGGTTATTTCCTCAAATAGGATCAGCAGAAACTCAAAATACATGTCCATGTGGCACTGACTTCTTGGACGTACTGAGGAGGTACTTGCGGTTGATAAATACGAGTACCCTGTTGACACGTATTTTTAAGTCCTTTGTATCTCTCTCACGATGCCTTGCTGTGCCATCAAGTTCTTCTGGATGGTCTTAAGTTTGTTCCTATCGTGTGCAGCAGTCTTTTGAATCTCTGATCTTGTAAGAAGTCACACTCTATTTTCAGAATTTTCACGGCACACTGGCACTTAGTATAGTCTTGGTTCATCCTCTGGAGCCTCAGTTCTCGTAGCTTAACTTCCCCAAAATTCTCTCAGTTTGTCATGCATTTTCTTCGGAAGCTGGCGGATTCTTCCATTCCTGACTGTGAAAATGGATACTCTCGACCACAATTTCTTGTTATCTTCTAGAACAAGCTCTCTCACGTCACAAAACGGCGGTTCCCGCCCTCCGACGACTACATCTTGTCTGTGTTGCAAAAAAATATATCCAAGAAATGTGTATTATTGATTTCTGATACAAACACAATCAGTTAGATGTTCTTTCAAATACAAGATAAAGAACATGAATTATGTGAAATAGCATTCTGATATCCTTGTGATACAACATAGTTCATTATCTTCGAGCTATTCTGACGTGATCACGGGTTGTTTCATGTTACTATCTCTGTCACAGTAACAAAAGCAGATAGATCTTTTCTAAATTGAAAATTAAAAAATAAATATTTACGCGGTATTATGAGTCAGGAACGCTTAGTGGTCTGGCTTTACTTTCAGTTGAAAATAACAAAACCCAAAGAATCAATTTTATCAAGGTACATTATTCGATGCTTTTGCAGGCAAATAATCAAGAAAGAAATCATTTAAGTCTACCATTGTAAAAGATAATCAGTTAATCAACAATGGAAGCGTCATAATTAATGATTAATCTTAATTTGTTAATTAGAAGAATGTATTCTCGTATTTCACAGTATATATTTTATTGGTTATTTTATGCATACACTTATTAATCAGTCTCTAGCATTTTTCAAAAACAAATAAACACATCTTTAATCATAATCAAGAAGGTTATAATCATGTATCATCCCATATGATGAAATTTAGATTCGCAATTTTTTCATTCACATATCCCGCTACTAAAAGCAGTAACTTGGGGGGAGGGCAATTGAGCATTCTGCCCAGGGGCCCCAAGAGTCTCGCTACGCCCCTGTTCCTGCCATGCTCATTTTTAATCTTTGTTACATGATTAATTTTCAAAAACTGCTGTTTATTTTCTGTCTTACGAGTATGGTATTATTGCATAAGGTTTTAGCGTGTGTTGCAGAGCAGGCACATATTTTTTATATACCTAGGTATATATAGTTTGGAACAGAACTGTCAAATGTAAGCTCTTCCTCTATTGCAAAAAGTAACTCTGTTACCGTTGTTAACGTTACAGTTCAGCCCAGGCCTTTTCTAAGGGGGGGCAGACCCATATGCAAATTTTAAATACATTTTTTTCATATTATACACTGTGTGTGTGTATATATATATATATATATATATATATATATATATGGTATATGTATAGGAGAGGGTGGGTAGAGAAATTTGCTCATTTTGTTACATGAAGAACAGCATTTTCTAACCTATATGTATGCAACCACGTAACAAATATTTGCAGTTGACACTGACATTTGTTTCTGCCAGAGGGCGAAAAAAATTATGATACAGGTAGACTACATGTGTGCATAAAGCAAACAATTCAAATAGCCTACGAAAAGCAACATATGTGTGTGCGGTTGATAGATGATAGATTGATAGATTCGTTCACATCCACTTTGCAAAGTCCCTGACTTTTCCAGGTATTTTGCATAACTGTGTAATGATTTAACATGCTAAAAATAAGAGTTACACTTTGTAAGTTAATCAAATGAATCACGTTTGTTGAACATTTTTGAAAATAAATTAATAATACAATGAAATAACATTTTTATAAGCAATATTACCCAAAAAGGAAGATTGTTGGGAAGATAAAACGAAACGTGTTTCCGGTTACAAATTCTGGCATGCATAAATCATTTAATTCCCCTGACTTTATCAGGTTTTAAAAGCTTTTTTTTTTTTTTTTAATGTTTCAATTGACCTCAGTCCTAGCCTTCTTTTCCTGACTCCTCCAGTTGTCCAGGACTTTGGAGTCAGTGCGAACCCTGTAAATAAATTATCTGAAGGCAACGGCTCAGTGACTTCACCCTGGCAGTGTGTCTGCTGGCGTAATATTGTTTCTATGGTGTATTTTCGCTTTTAGAATCTTATTCGACAGTAAAAATAAATGCCAGAGGCAACCAAGAAGCTATTAAATGGGTAAATGGGGTTGCATGCATGTGGGATAGCAAATGCCATTATCAACGGCTCGTAGCATCGGATTTTTTGGCCTTGATATATTCTGCACACTGTGAAAATTGTCTGTTGTACGGTCACACCACTATGTATTTATGTTCAAAACAATTACAAGTAGAAAAGAAGAGAAATTGCACTAGAACAAATTCCGATGGGAAGAATTTCGTAAATAATAATGTACTTAATTTCTTGAGTGTTTTGGACAAAAAACAATATATGTTAAAAGTACTTCAGGCAATTTTTTGCCCCAACGATTCTGCTGTGAAGTGGATTCTCCTATTAACATAATATTAATTAACCCTAAGCCATTGAGTGAGAGAATGGACATCAGTTGCAGAAAACCCCTGATGTTGGAGAAAGATTTTTTTATCCTTCTGCTCAGTGATGGCGAAAAGGGATCACAGACCTTGCGGTGCGGGTGGAGAGCTAAATGCCACTTATATGGTTGGTTTTGTATTGCAGTCATTGAGTCATTGTCCTTCATAATGTAAAGAGTGGAAAATTCCCCTCTATTCTAATTATGTGAATCATTTGTGACACTGTAATAGAAAAAAAACATTCATTAATGAAGGGGTTCCTATTTGTCGAATGTTGTCAAACAACTGTTCTTTACTTATAAAAAGTTCATACAATTTTAATAACGTACACAGTATTCTACAGAGAGTCCTACATAACTAGTGGAATGTCTGTAGTGGCGCAAGAGTCTTCTCATAGCTAGTATAGTATAGCAAGTAGTGTCCGAGCCGAGGCGAAAAGGTCGGTACATGGATTAAAAGGAATGGACTGTCCCGACTAAATCGGAACGTCTGATAGCTCTTTGCATCAATTGTTATAGAACTAAAATAGCCCAATATTGCAGACTGCAGACTTCTAGAGCCTGCCTCTGTCCAGAAACAACCCATTCATTTGTGCTAGGACAAAATCGAAATTCATGCAAAATTTGAAAAAAGCAACGTATTTTTTGTAGGTTTTTATACGTTCAAATTAAAAATTTTCATGGCTCCAGGGGGAGCCATGGCCTCCCTGCCCCCTCCCTTGGGTAAGGGCCTGTTACAGTTATTTACTTTTAAAAGTAGCTAGTTACAGATACAATTCCTAAATAAAAAGTAACTGCTCAATACATAAGCATTTTTACTAAGATTAACTTTTAATGTCATTTGATGGAAATTGTTTTTATCACCCTGTCTCTGAACTGACCATCCCAATTTTTCCGTCAGGCATTAGCACATACTCTGAGCTACCTACCTATATATACAATTGGGTGTAAATTAAAGGGGGGCATTGCATGCAATTCGCTCTTGAAGCTAGTCATCTATTTTTCTAAAAAAGTACATAAAACTATACATAAAAATACATGATTATTGATACACTAACCTGAAACCTTATTTAAATGAAAGCTTACACTAGCCTGGGTGAATTGACATGAAATTACCCGAAAACGGTTTTCCTGATATCGTTTCTTTTTTGGGGGGCTTGTGCTCTTCGTGATCTTGGTTAACTCGTGTCCCTAACAAACTAACTCACTCTAGCCTTCTTAAACCCGAAGGTTTATGGCTGCAACAACTCGACTCACTTGTGTCCCTTGTGAAATCATTTAAATGCATAGGTACGCTGCTTCTTAATAAGTCCACAAGTACGTAGCGCTGGAACTGCAACCAGCTCACTATCTGCAGTATTTAATTTTCTTCTTGAATTTCCATTTTCGTTGCTTTTCTGACGTTATTTCTTCTTACTCACGATTAACCCAACAAGTAAAATTTCAAGTTAATCAAACAATAAATCCAGTCCTTGATCATATTTTTAAAAGTACAACAATAAAACTTCTCCTAACGGACACCTCTGAATAGCGGACATTTTTAAATTCGCCGGCCGAAATACATGGTGTTTAATGGCAATATTACTTCTCAATAACGGACATTCTTAATAACGGACGCGGACACTGAAAACTTCCTCTCCAACGCAAATAAAACTTCTTAATAACTGACAGCCTGAAAAAAAAAAACGGTCGCAATTCCTGGAATTCGAAACAACAATGACCAGTATTTCGAACACTAGCGCGCGTTGTTTCATGTTACACCGAACGTATTTCTTTTTAAAAGTGCAGACAGTATTCTTTGTGGTTATCTTGAGAAGTGTGTCATTTTGAATGCGGTAATTTAACAAAGGATTACACTACGTGTACTGTATTTTATTTTTTGAAATTTTTAATGTATGTAGGGATACTTTAGTAAATTTAAATTCACCATATGTAGTACAGTATTTTGTTCCTTGAATATAGGAAAAAAAACACTATGTTCGTAAAGTACGTACTATAATATGCTTAGCCTATTGTGTCATGACCGTAGGCAGGAAAAATTTTCGGGGGGAGGGTTCACTCGTAATTGTTCCCATGGGCGTCGCAAGAAATTTGAATAATAGAAATAATAACAATAATAATTCTTAATATAGCCCTAATAATAATAATAATAATAATAATTTTTAAATTTCATAAACGAAATAATTCCAAACGTATTATTATTATTAATATTATTGTTATTATTATTATGATTATTATTCCTGTCCTTATATCCTTGAGGAGACTTTTCTACTCTATCCATCAGAAGTGTGAATATGCAGCACAAATGTTTTTTTTAAAATTTATTTTACGTTTCATGCAGATGTATATTGAAATGCACAGTTATTATATTTTGTTATTAAGTTTTAGGTACCTCAAGAAAAAGCTTTAAAAGTAAGAGATAAATTTTAGTCATGAAGTTTATGTTGTTGACCATTCACATAAAACTTAATTTTTGGAATTTTGAAAACTGTGGAACCAGTTATTCTTTGGATTAAATGGTAAAGCGTAACCTTGTGCCTGTATTGTAATCTAAATTTTTTTATCTAACGCAGTGTTTCTTTGTTTATTCTGTTGGAATACTAACTAACGGGACTTCATTTCCGTTAACAATACAACTAACAAACGTTCTGCTATTTTGTAACTTGCAATGAACGATGTCAATTCGGGAGGGGGAGGGGGTTCTATGGACCAGTTCGATCCCACTTTCCGACGCTCATATTGTTCCTATGCTTACCAAACAAACAGCATTATATACAACCACTATGCACTATACAAGAATGTGTTTTATAGGACCGCATATAGGTTAAATGTATGTACTATATCGAACCGCTGGGTGAAGGATAGTGAATGTAACGCGATACGAAGGTGGGTATCCTAGGTTTGCACTCTTATAAAGGGGGAATTTAAAGTTGGAACGGTAATTTTGGGACAATCACAAGGGAATTTTCAGTCTGATCCAGAGAGCATTGGAAAGAGGACAGCAGAAGTGAAAATGAAGGGGTCGCGGGTGGGCTGTGATTCTGAGGATTAAACCAGTTTCGCTCAAATTTCAGATTTCAAAATGTTTGAAAATTCTTGCTCGATTATTCCAGGATTGTCTCCCTGTTGTATTTTTGTGAAACTGCGAATACATTTTTCAAAATGTGATACAAATTTTGTTTTCTGAACTTCCCTTAATCCAACATGCCAGAAGTTTCGGCCGGGGTTGAACCTTAAAACTCCCCCCTCTAAATACGGCCATGTATTGTGTAACATCCTACACTTTTTCTGAATAGCGGATACTTCTTAATAATGGACATTTATTTTTTCCTCAGGCCTGTCCGTTATTGAGAAGTTTTATTGTATATAGAAATATCTTGTGAAGTTTAAGTAAATATTATAACATCAACTATTATTAATTTAATGCAGCATATCATTTCATTAGTCGCTAATCTCGTCGTCGTAGTACTCAAAGACGAAAGAAGACAACAGTATGTTAACGCAAGTAAAACGTTCCCTCTTCGTGAAAATTCCCATTGCAAGCCCTGTCTTCACTAGATTCATTTTTATAAATAGCTTTACCTTGTTATCACGAATTTAAAATATTAAATGTAGTTAAGCCATCCGAACACTATAATGCATACCATAGTAAAATTCGTGTTAATACTTGCACAAGAACTATATTTCCCTAGGCTTCTTACGAAATAACTCGATCACTTCATCATGAAAATGAGTTTCTGGTAATTGTTTAGCTTGTTTATGTCAGTAGTTTCTCTTCTAGTTCAAACGTTGCTCTCTGTAGAAAAGAGAAGATAATTTTGAAATTTCCAAGCAACCGCATAACTAGGAAATCGCGTCAAAATATTGTTTCATCAAGTAGCGCTTGCACTGCTTTGTCATGGCAAAAAGCGTGGGAATTTATTGAGCTGGTCGTGCCTTTCAAATAATCTTCAGTTTTCCTGTGAAAGTTCTTGCACT
The DNA here is from genome assembly GCF_977018435.1 of Lepisma saccharinum. Classification (NCBI taxonomy): domain Eukaryota; kingdom Metazoa; phylum Arthropoda; class Insecta; order Zygentoma; family Lepismatidae; genus Lepisma; species Lepisma saccharinum. Next base: position 40,234,154 of record NC_139242.1, on the reverse strand, counting down.
TAAGCTATTATACCAACAAGAACGCGTCAATCACACAATTACAGTAATATTCAGTTGATAATGACGTTTTCTCGAATGAAGACATGGCAGAAACTTTAAACACAGCACTATAAGCTGAGACTGTGACTGTTACTTACATGGCAGATTACAATCACATGCTACTCCGTGGCGCTAACTATCAGAGAGCAAGGTATCGTATCTGGCCGGAGTGGCAAGTGCGTTGCTTCCATGTGCCTTATCACACCATCCATTGACATTACTGAATACGAGGCCCACAAGCCAGCCATGCTTGATTAACATTTAAATAATTTAAACTTTACACTGTACATGATATATTTTTATTCATAAGCATTGCTTACAATTCTAAAACACCCCTGCTTCTGTCCTCAAGATTTCATCTCTACATTTGATAGCTATGATGACGGCGGTATTATCTGTGAACGAGTGGATCCTTTCCTTCTGAAGAGTTAATAGAAAGTGCAATGGTGCAAACGTTTCTTTGTAGATCTGTCCTTAATCTCTTAAATTAATACTGGAGCACCAACACAAACAACCTGGAATTTAGCCACCCAACCCTCCACAATTCTACAACAATATCATCCCTCAAACAACGGTTCTGTTTTATTGTACTGTTGTATATTTTCTGGTCGTTACTATTAAATCATATATTGTATTCACTTGTGATTTCTCCGTTTTGACTTACACTTTGAATATAAAAGTGGTTCAAGAATTTTTAGTAAGTACAATTATACAATTCGATAGTTTCAACTTAATCTTTGGTCAATATCCCTCTGCAGTCAACTCTATCGCATGTAATACTACTACTGCAACCAGAGATGCAGGGAAGAGGGGTACATTGTACCCCATCAATTTTTGAGAGATGTACAGAATCCACCTAAATTCTTTGATCCGAATTGTACCCCATGTACCTACTCAAATAATTTGACAAGCCCAATTGATTGATTGAATTTCAAAGGGTGGGTGCACCCGTCACATTATACTGGGTCCAGTCTCTTACCATAACTAAAATAAACACGTATCTGAGGAATAAAATATTCTCATCAGGTTTAAAGGCTGAGGCTGTAATGGAACAATCAGCACATACAAGGACAAAACACACGACAACACACACACATAGCCCTATAGAGGGTCATACTGGCCGTCCAGTCAACATTATCCCTCTGTCCAAAGAATCACCATGAAGCTATCATACAACATTGACGTTCTATTTACCTCACTTGATGTCTACTCTTGGAATATTTTATTAGAAAGTAAGAGCTATTAGTGCAAATCAATGGAATGAGACCTAGATCTTTATTTGTTCTGAAATTGTACATTTTCTTAACATCTGTTAATAACTGCCTTGAAAATAACCATAAAATTTTCTCAAATATTGAAAAATATTTTTGTGTTCATTGCTTTCTTTTTTCTTGGTTATGCGCGTTTGATTTCAATGATTGAGAGTTTTATGGCTTCTTCTTCTTCCTCTTGCAGATATGGGTAACCAAAGCCCGTTCAGCGACTACAAATATTGATAATTCCATAGGCGATATGGTCTTCCTAAATTTATTTTTCCTTTTGGCCTCTAACTTAATCACTTTCGAAGCAAACGGCTGTCTGGCATCAGAACATGTTCATTCTACTTTAAATGATATTTTTGTAATATCTTACACTCTTGATTCGGCCTTCCATTTGTTTCCAATTTCTTCACTTCTAATTTTGTCTCGTAAAGACCGCAAAACTTTCATTTGTGAACAATTTATTCTAGTTTTATCATCTTGACGAAGAGCAACATTCACTACTATCTAGTAGAGCAGGTTTTGAAATTATGTTATGGTATCTAATTTGAATTTCGTTTCTCATTTGTTTTTCAAAATTTATTTCAAAATTCCATTTAATCCATTAGGTATATTTTATTAAATTTTTCTCAACATCTTTTTCGTGTTCGAACTGTGAAATATGGCTTCCCAAATATACAGAATCTGTTGTTCTGTGTGTGGCCTGTTCTGAAATAGAATGGCCCATGAACTTTGTATCATGTCAAAATCAAAAAGGCCAGGGTCAGAATTAAATTCTCCCGCTACTAGTCCAGTGAAAAAATACCACCCAAACCACACTATATTCTGTGAAAGTGTTGCCAAGTCTAGATATGTAACTAACTAACTCTCTAGCTTTCTTAAACCCGAAGGTTCATGGCTGCAGCAACACAGGTCTTCCACTGTCCCTATCTTGAGAAAGATCTATATACTCTTTTCCATCCCTACCAATTTCCTTTAGGTCCATCTCAACGTCGTCCCTCCATCTTCGTCTTGGCCTTCTTACAGGTCTCTTACCATCGGGTTTCCCAACAAGAATAGTGTAAACTCCTCTTTCCTCTACCATTCGTGCCACATGGCCTGCTCACCTAAGTCTTCTTGATTTAATTATTCTAATAATATCTGGACATGAATACAAATTATGTAGTTCTAAATTATGTAACCTTTTCCATTCACCTGTGTCCTCATCCCTTTTAGGTCCAAATATTTTCCTAAGGATCTTATTTTCAAATACTCTCAATTTATGTTCCTCTTTCAATGTAAGGGACCAAGTTTCACATCCATATAATACTACAGGCAAAATTACTGTTTTGTATATTTTAACTTTTAGTTTCTTAGATATTAAACGAGAAGACAATAGTTTATGAAGAGAGAAGTAACATTCATTTTCTGAATTAAGCCTGCTTTTTATTTCCTCTTTAATATCATTTTCATTTGTTGGTATTACTCCTAAGTACTTGAATTTGGAAACTGGTTCAAACGAGTTGTTATCAATAATTAGATTTTGATTATTACCTAACACTTGGTTTCGGCCTGTAAGCATATATTTACTTTTCTCTTTGTTAACTTCCAAACCTATCTCTTTAGCAGTTTTGAAAAATATTTTAGCATTATTCTTAATTGTATTTATATCATCCCCTAATAAGTCTACATCATCTGCATATGCTAACAACTGAGTCACACCATTTAATTTTAGTCCTTCGTTAGTTTCTTTTACCTTCCTAACAGCATATTCTAAGGCAATATTAAAGAGCAATGGAGATAATGCATCTCCTTGTTTTAACCCATTATGAATCGTAAATTTGTAAGACACATTAATACCCACACGAATTTTACTTTCTGTTTCACTGGCGCATACTTTTATCATATTAACCAGCTTCTTAGGTATTCCATACTCAACTAATATATTATATAATTTATCTCTTTTGACCGAATCATATGCTTTTTTGAAATCAATGAATAGCTGATGGACATTTTGATTATATTCCCACTCTTTTTCAAGTGTCTGTCTGATGTGAAAAATTTGATCTGTAGTTGATGCGTTACGTTTAAATCCTCATTGATAATCACCTATAATTTCATTAGCATATGGGGTTAGTCTTGTTAAAAGAATGTTAGATAATATTTTATATGTTGTTGAGAGTAGAGAAATTCCACGGTAATTATTGCAGTTCATTTTATCACCTTCTTTTTAACACAGGAACAATTATGGATTTTTTCCACTGTTGAGGGATTTCTTCTTTATTCCATATTAAACAAATTGATTTATGAATTTGACATATTAACGAATTTCCACCATATTTAATTAACTCTGTTGGTATTAAATCAATGCCAGGTGCTTTGTTATTCTTTAGCCTTTTAATAGCATCTTTAACTTCAGTCAAGTTAGGTTCTGGAACTAAAGGTTCTGCTTTGTGTACTTCATTTACTTCTGATTTATCTCCTACATGAACATTTAAAAGGTCAATAAAGTAGTTCTTCCATCTATTTAGAATATCACTTGGATCAGCTAGAAAATCACCGTCTTTATCTTTTATCAAGTTTACTTTAGGTTGCCACCCCTTTCTAAACTCATTTACACCTTTATATAAATCTCTGATATTTTTGTTTTTGTGTTCGTTTCAATTTCGTTAGTTTTGCATTTAAAGTAATCTCTCTTTTTTTACTTCTAAATGTGCGGTTAACTTCTCGCTTTATTCTATTATAATTGCTTAGATTTGTATCATCAGAGTTATTTAACCACCTAAGTCTAGCCTGATTCATTATTTCTATTAGATTATGACATTCATTATTAAACCATGGCTTACTTTTCTTGGTTTATGGTATCCTATCCTATATTAGATATGTAACATTATTTGTAAGGAAACCACGCCTTCCAGTCGCAATTACTACCAGAACTGAAAGCACTTTACACTCATTGTTTCCCAAATCTCAAATATAGAACTACATACAGCATAAACTTTCGATTATATTCAATATGAGAATTGAACAAGTTTTCACAAATCACAATCACCTTGGACAACTGATTCCATAGTTTACATCGTATTTTCTGTTGCAAACATCATATTACATTTTCTACAGTTTATTTGAAAAAAAGTATCTCCATTTTGTCGCTTCTGATTTGTGTACCTTAGGCCTTAGATCTGGCTCTGAATGTAATATAACTTCTTCTTATGCCCTATATGGTAACATTCTGTTTCTCGTATATTTCTTTTTAAAGATTTCCTCCAATTTTCAAAACGTTCTGGCCTTTCCATTGACGTGTCAGTAACATCGTCAGGTGTGATACCCTGTGGGAGACACATAGTGGTTCAGATCCCACTTTAAACTGTAGGTCCAGTTCCCACCGTGCAGAAAATGGACTCATACTCAGTGTTTCTACTACTTATACTTATTTCAACACTAGTTCTGAGGTAGCGCCTCTTCTATCGTCTGCAAGTGAATAATTTGCTTTCTTTTGCCGACACAGGTCTGTTGTTGGTGATTACCTGTTAGTAGGGTGACATAAAATAATCAACAATTCAAAGGAATTATCATTTGGAATACGAAGGGATCCCTCTCAACAGATTTTGATTTTTCAGATACATGTGTAATAAAATAATATAATATCCTGACCTATGATATAGTGTAGCTTCGGTTATGTATATCTGTATTTCTCTTTTAAAGTTATTGTGAGAACTGTGCTTGATGTTAGGACATAAAAATCTTGACGCTGTTATTGTAGACTTGTGATTTTTTCAGTGCGTTTATCGTAATAAAACGGAGCATTTATCTCCTGCCTGTTTTTACGTTTATCTTAAGGGCCGATATTGGCTATGATGTTCTATGGACACTTGGTAAATACTGTGCATCCCCATTTCCACTGCCTGGCGTAGAAAGATCTTTCAGCACGATGAATAGGGTGATGACAAAATGAAGAAATAGGATAGGCCAGCTTCAAGCTTCTATGAAGGTGTTAATTGAGGGGGACGAGGAACCCACAGAAAGTTTTATTGATGGTGTCATCCACAAATACGCTGTTATAAAGTCTCGATGCATTATAACCTGTCCCAGCTAACTGTAGAGCAGGGTCGCGCATATCGGCAGAGGAGGGGGAGTAAAATCGAGTGGTGAAAGCGCAGCGTTACCAACCGTACGGTCCTGACCGTACATGTACGGATATACGGTCCAGATCTTAGTCCGTACGCAAGATGCACGGCTTGTCAAAATTTGCTCTTGCAGTTTTATCCCTAATATTTCCCTAAGAAATTCTTAAACCAATTGTACGCTTACAGAGAGAAGGAGGAAATCTGGTAACTCCCGTCGCCCATTACACAAGCCCGTTTCTCTCAATGTTCATTGGTGGAGCCGTCTCGCGTCACTACTTGTGACTTGTTCTCGTTCGCCTGGTCTACAGTTAGCTGGTACGGACTTTAGTTTGCTGTAAATGTAAGTTATTATATGTTTATAACATCATTTATTCGTTCTCATGATCTCATTTAAAATAATAGTTAATTGTAGCTAATTGTACTAAATTATATAGCCTACATATAAGAAGGAAGTGGCAATTTTAAAACAGTGTTGTTTCTTTAGAATTAGAATTTTATTTCTATGACATTCCCACCTTGAAGTTTCATATACCCCTTTCACGGAGGAAAAGAGTTGGATTCCGATGGACAGAAGCGGGAAAACAAAGACTTGGTGCGGTTGAAATCAAAGGAATGGCCAAAAGATTGAAACTGACTTAGTGGTCAAGTGATGTGGCCTTTATTATAGAAGGATTGAAGTGAATATCCAGACTTTTCTCTAAAGTCTCGGCACTATCTGAATCGCATGTCCAAAATATGAATTGTAGCTTTCATGGCGACGTGTTTCGAACAGGTTAAATCGGCGTTAGCTTCCAACGTTTCGAGCGCATACATTGCTCTCATGTCCAAAGTTTTCAGTTTTGAATGTCGCTTTATGCACAGGCGGACTAATCGGAACTGTACCTGCAGTTTAAAGTGGGATCTGAACCACTATGTGCCTCCACCGCCTATCGAACCCGGGACACCTTGACAACAAGGCCACGATGCCACCAGTAGGTTGAAAGCGCTTAAACAAACCTATGCAAGACTGCAGTTGTGATTCAATGTACGTATCTAGTCGATAACAGAAATTCAGATCAATATGTTTACATTTTCAGAACTTTGTAGGCGCGAAGTGTAAGGGAATTATGGAGCTCGCACTGGCGTAGTGGTAACGTCTTGTTGTAGTTTTGTAGTATCTACTGTGACTTGAGACGGTGACTATAGCGCCACCCTAGTTACCGAATTTCATTCGTCATTTGATTGCCCTAAACTTTTCATTGGAGCGCGATGGAGTGGCTAGTGCAACGTTATTTTCATCAAAATGAAGAGTTTGTAATCGGTAATAAAAATTTGCTTAGAAAAGTTTTAAGATAATGTAGCAAGTCATAAATTTAAGAAAATTACATTCTTGTGAATTTAAGTATTAATATGTTGTAGCTCAACGGGAGAGTACATCGAACGGACTAAATATAGTACCGGTATGTTTATGGATAAAGGGTACTAAACTTGGTGTCATTTGGGTTCTTCTCAGCTGCCGTGTGTTGTCAATACAAGCGTTTAGATTTTACACTACGCATTTTTTTTCAGTTTGCGAGTGTGTGTAATTCAGTGGCGAGTGTAAGAATCCAGAAATATGTAGAAAGTCTGTATTCGTATGATATTTATTATTACGCGCTATGACCTTTCCAATAATTTAATGTTAACATACTTTCTTTGTATTAAGCATATCCCCCCTTGTGCTTTCGTTCTCTTTCCCTCTGTCTGTCTCTCTCTTGTTACAACACTTTCAAAATTATATTTCCAGTAAATAAGAACCTCATAGTGGTTGATAGCCGTTGATAAGATGTTTTTGATAACTTTTCTTCTCGATAAATATATTACTTTTTAATAACGATGTCAGAGAGTGTGGTATCATGTTTAAAAAGTTAGTTATTAACAACAACTGTGAAAATAAAAGTTCATTCGTACGTAATATTATGTATTATTCTTTAACGGACAAACTCACAATGACAAAGCACTTAGATTGTAAAAATAGCAAGTGACGTAAATATTATGCAAATTTTGACGCTTTTGAGTTCCGATATGTTTTCTGTCATCGACGATCATAATCTTTAAAATCCTTGTTCTTCAACACACATTTCGTCAATAGTTTTCTGTCATAATTTCTTAGGTTAAAATCAAATTAAACTTGTAATAATAAGAAAGCGCATGTGAATTTGAGTGGCTAAAAATAGTTTCGGATGTAGATGTCAGTTTTTATGTGTAGCTTCCTTTTTGTAAGTAGAGAGTGAATCATCTGTACCTAGGAGCTTAATCTGTGCTCTTGATATAGCATAAAAGCGAGGATTTCGTGCAAGAATCATCATACTTTCGTTGAAGACGCCAGCATTCTGAAGGGTTTGAGGTGCATTTAAAAGCTGATACGAAGTGTTTATAACTTTTCTAGGATTATTTTTGATAATATTCGTGTTTCTATTTCTGACAGAAGACGAATGAGAGATAGTGAGCGCTGGCGTGCTGTCGGACGCATTGAAGCATGACAGTCAATCAATGATGTCGCTATTTTCTTTGGCGTTGATCATTCTGTAATTTATAGATTATGGAAACAATTCCAAACAAGTCAAACAATTGTCCGGAGACCTGTGCCAGGGTTATTGCCCCCTATGATGATCGATATATTGCTATAGTAGCCAAGCGAAATCGACGAGCGACATCCACAACTATTACATCCATGGTTGCAGCGACACTTGGTAAGACAATATCTGCCAGTACTGTGTTCTGAAGGCTCCACATGAAGGGATTGTACTCCCGAGTACCACATGTTTGTATTGCACTAACCGTCCAAGACAGAGGGGCAAGATTAAAGTGGTGTCGTCAACATGTCAATTGAACTGTCTCAGATTGGTGCAACGTCCTGTTCACGGACGAGTCCAGATTTGCCCTGGAGTCAGATGATAAGGGTGTAAGGGTCTGGATAGAACGAGGCACACGTGATCAGGCCAAGAACATAATCGAACATCACGCATCCAGTGGTGGCAGCGTCATGGTGTGGGCTGGAATTTCAATGGGATATCGCACCGAGCTTCACATCTTTAAAGGCGGTTCTGTGACGGCTGCGCGGTATCGGGATGAAGTCCTAGACCCCATTGTGAAACTCTACGCTGCAGTAGTTGGTTCTGATTTCCTCCTTATGGACGATAATGCCCGTCCCCATCGGGCCAACATCGTTGACGAGTACCTGGAAATTGAAGGCATTTCTCGTATGGAGTGGCCGGCGTATTCCCCTGACCTTAATCCCATTGAAAACCTTTGGGATTCCCTCGGACGTGCTGTCTCTGCACGTTTACCTCCTCCAGCCAGTCTCAGAGAGTTGGAAACTGCGCTAATGGAGGAATGGCCATTGCTCGCATCTGCGATGGTTGATCACCTCATTGAAAGCATGGAAAATCGTTGTAAAGTTTGTGTGAAGGACCGGGGTGGTCACATACCATATTAATGTAAGCTTTGTTTGGTTTGTTTGCCTTTAAACATCATTATGTTAATGACCCAAATGTGACGTTATCATATAACTTACGAAAAGTAAATATTTTTTCATCTTTGTACATAATTCTTGTTTTCTTTAATACATAAACATATTTGCTACCTTCATGTGCAATTGTGTGTTAATCAAAACTTTACTTTTCCATTTTTGTTGATGTTACCATTGCGTGCTTAACTTTTGGGAGCGTGTTTATAATAACGGCGCATCTAGCATCGAATTCCCTACGTATTTAAACGGGAGAACAGTTTTGCTTTCTTTATTGATTGTAGACACAATCCATGCATCAGATAACAATTGAAGTGTTCTGAGCACAAGTGCCGCAACTTCATTCAAGACAGTTTTGATAAAAAGGCACATTTAAATAACTTAGTGCTATGTTTAGCTGTTAGATCAATAACATAGTGGGACCTCCAAGAGCAAGAAATTGAAACTTAGGAGATATTATTTCTAGGACTGCAATGCCGATACTTCACAGTTCAAAGTTATTCATGTAACTCAATATCCACTAAAAGTGGAGTTACGGCACTTGTGTTCTGAACCCATCGATTTTTAACTGATGCATGGATTATGTCTACAAGTTGCAATATATACAAGCATACATGTAACATTTATACATTCACACGCATTACTTTCCGAATAGGTAACTAAAGAATTTCATTACACATTTATAATACTATTTTTAACCTTGTGAAAAATTTTGTAAGAAGACGGAGATTACAGTAAACAATGGCGCTTGATATCCATTCTTGAATAAGTCCTGTAAAAATTGTTCTTTTTATGTTTCATGAAATTTGCACTGCAATATAATATGGTTCGGTAATGCAATGTATTCACTACACGAGCAAACTGGTGAAGTCACTAAATAGAAGAACAGTTGCCTGTCTGAAGAGCAAGGAGACAACTATCGTGCTGCCACCTACAATTAGCTTTGACTGACCAGTCCCATTGATACCGGACTCATTGTTCAACCACTATGATAGTCATCGCAACGTGTCCTTAACAATACAAATTTTTAAAATATTTCCTTTGCTTCCATGGAAATAATTTAAAACCTCCGAAAGAAAAATACGGGTCTGGGAGACTTTACGCTTCGACAAGGTAATTGACAAATTAAAGTGACCATCTTCGGAAGGAAATTTTCTCTGTCACGGTCAGTAGAAAAAATCCACACGACGGCATGTTCGGAGGAGGGTTTGTCTTCAATGGAGCACCTAATCCTGCAGCACCCACTGGCAACGAGCCTGTTGGTGCAAAGAGGAAAAACGACAACGAATCCCCGGGTGCAAAGAAGTTGAGAGGAATTTTAAAACCTGTCGACGAATGGCTGAATTTCCTCCAACAGGAGTTTCCGAACGTCGAACGCGACATCCTGAAGCGTAGGCTTGGTGCCGTCAACACCATCCAGGACTTCGGGAGCCTTATCCTGAGTCTTTCCCGGCGCGGCGATCCAGAGGACTTGGCACTGTTCCCTGAAGCCCAGAGCGAGCTCGTTCCTCCCATTTGCAAACGGTTCCTGAGGCTATACGAGGTTTACCCCCGAATCCATCCAGACAACCTGAAGAGTCTTGCGGAGACTGACAAGACATGGTTTCAGATTGCTGAACTAATCCCAAAGCAAAGAACACGGTTGGATCAGTTGAAACAGATCTACTCCGATAAAATCGGCCTGCTGAACGAAAGTGAATTTGACCTGGAGGCGTTCCTCGAGATCTTTCCAGACCCGGCAGGTCACTTCAAGAACCCCGCGAGGCAGGTGGGCCTTGCTTACAAGCTTGACGCCGCTTTCGACTACGTCAGCCTGAGATATGTGAAGGGAAAGAGTAAGGAGATGAGGAAAGCCCTGAAAGAGAACAAAATCCGCCTGTACCAGACCGCGAAGCAGCTGGACAGGGTGTACAATGATATTCGGCAGCCTTTGAAGTTGTCGTACTGGAGACCTCGGACACAACTCAACGCCGCTCTGTTTTATGAGGTGGTCTTCTTGGAGTACGAGGACGAGATAACGCGTCACTTGGAAGAGCAGGAGGTGACCAGGAAGAACGCTTTCAACGATGCCAAATCCAAGAACGAACTACAGGAGTGCGACTACTGCTTCGAGCAGGAATTCCTCCAAGATGACATGATGTCCTGCAGTAGAGGCCATAAGGTTTGCAAGGTCTGTCTCCAGAAGAGAGTCGAGGTCCTGGTAGCCCACGATACCTCGTCTGTCTCTTGCTTCAATCCTTACTGTGACGCCAAATTCAGCCTCGAGACACTCAGAAAAGTCGTATCAATCCATAGGATTGTATGTTTATTTTATTAAGTCTCTCTGAACGCTTCATGTTGACCAGGGCATTCACTTGTTTTTCTCTCAGCTGTCTCAAGCCTCTTAGGCATGTTTACAATGCATTGTGTTGTGCCATGCAAACCTCCTGAGCATTCAGGAAACAGGTAACACTTCTGGGTTTGGTGTCAGCGGTTTGCATGGTAGCAATTATGATAATAAACACGATTCGGCGATTCGGCATCGAGGAAGAGCTCGATGGCCAGGGAATATAGAGGTGAGACAAGCTGGGAAGGGACTGGACTTTGGGAATTGAGTTGGTAGAGAGAGGAGGTCAGCAAGGCAGGAGGTCGATAGTGGAAGTACGCTTTGGTCAACAGTTAGAGAGAAGCTCACAGAGGACTTCGCTATTTTCATTCAGCTCAGAGACTTCAGTTAGACAGGTAATTATCCTACACCCAGCCATGATACAGGTTCAACGGTTCACAAAATCCAACGAGTTGCCATTGTCTTTTCAGTAGTTTAATTCCTTTGTGTAATTTGTACCTTTCGCATGCCAAGCAATAACTCGTCATGTCAATGACGAGTGGTCTCATCAAGAGGATGAATGATGAGTAGTTTACATCACCCCATCAGTTAACTGGTTCAGATCCCTTCATTCTATAGAATGACACGTGGTGGAGATTAGCGGGTCTTTTCATTTTTTTCAGAAATGAAAAGAAATTGTTAGCCAGTTTATAGTAACCCCACCCCTAAGCTTGACACGTGGTGGAGTGCTTGAGGCCTTTTCATTTTTTCGGAAATGAAAAGAATTGCATTTAATTGTTAACCAGTTTAGAATTATTCCCCACCCTAAATTTTGACACGTAGTGGAGTGCTAGTTCATTACCCACCCCAAAATTTTGCTCATTTATTTAGTTTCGTTAGTATGCACTTGCCATATTTTAATTTTGAAAATACATAGGGCTTAAAGCTTTTGCATTTATGGGGGGAGAAGAAGTTATTGGTGCCATGATAGATGTCGAGCTTTCACCTTGCTGACGAACTCGACGAAACATTAGATCAATTGTTAGATATAGCACGAGGGACTACAAGTTTTAATTTAGATGTCAGCAGTCCAGCTGCAAGTTCCACCCCCAAGTTTAAACGTAGCCCAATTTTAACTAGACGCCTTCAGCGAGAATTATTGGAAAAACAGAGATGTGAACCACAATTAGAGCAACAGGATCAGGATTTTAGAGATTTAGACCAAACACAATTCGCAACAATGGCTCAGTCGCAGTTTGTTCCCCCAACTATTTTAGAGGGTATCCCATTTCAGGGGATAGCCGGGGAGGACGTTTCAAAATTTTTAGATAAAGTGGATAGCCTTGCCATATTAAATGGATGGAATAATGCCCGTAAACAGGAATTATTTCCAGCCCTTCTGGCCGGGCCAGCATTACGATGGTACCAGACCTGGAAAGATGGTACAGAAAATCAGGAAGTTACTTATGAGGAGATACAGAAGAAATTTAAAGACGAATTTACAGGGTCCTTGGATCAACTCCAGATCGAGGAGCAAATTCGATATAGATTACACAAAGAAACTGAGCCAGTTACGAATTATGTTCGGGACAAACAATTACTTCTACTCAAGGCAAACCCTAAAATGAGTATTCAACAACAGATCAAACAGATCATATTGGGTTTACAGGTGGATTACATGAAAGATATCCACCATAAAGAGTATGAGTCCGTGCATGGGTTGCTTAAAGATTTAAAATCTTTTGAGAAACTCCAATTTTTGATGAGACAGCGCAAGCTGAAGGAATTGAGGTACGAAGATCAAAGAGAGAGTTTATTCTCTCCTTTGCATAATCCATCAGCACTTTCGCAACAGCAGCAGATTTTACTGCAGAGTAACAATCTGGCTACTGCTGAGTCAGCGCAAGCGCGACCCACTTCAGACATTGAGGCAAAATTTAAAGCATTACAAAAGGAGGTTGAGCAACTCAAATTATTTACCAATCCTCACAATACCAAAGCTCAAGTCCAGGCTCAGGAAACTGGTCTGGAAGCGAGATTAGCCAGTCTCACTTTGAGATTGGATAGCATGGAGGATCAAAAGCAGAACCCTGGCACCGACTCATCTACTCCAAAACAATTTAGAGAACATTATAATAAGGATAATTATCAATCAAGTAATAATTATAGAGGCTCCTATCGGGGTAATAATAATAATAGACGACAATTCAATAGGGGGTACAGGAATGGACGTAATAATAATGGCAACAACTCAGATCGCAATAGGCGATATGGTAATACCCAACAATGGCGAGGACGTGGAAACTTCCGCGGACAGAACTCGCGGGGTTCCTCGTCTTCAGCAGGGCGAGACCAGGAAAACAGGGAAGAGCAACGGGGGAGACCACGCTGCTCAATCTGTAATTACCCTAATCATACAGCAGCCACTTGTTTTCAGAACACGGAGGCTTTAAACGGACAATGACTGCCCATAGAAGAGACGTATGCGCAGATTTCGTTGGCAAACAGATATCAGTCTCTACTTTCCCCTATGAGGAATTAATTTATATTAATGCAGTATTAGGGGGACAACGTCAGAGGTTTCTCGTGGATTCCGGAAGCCAAGTATCCGTCACCAGTGATCGAGGCATTCCTTCAACCGCCAAACGATTTAAAATTCATACGGCCATAAGGGGAGTAGCAAAAGAACAAATTGAAATTAAAGAGATTGTCCTATTAACTTTTGCAATAAACGGCCGCAATTTTACCCATCCTTTTCGGATGATTCCAAATTTTGAACATGGGACAATCCTGGGAAACGATTTCTTAAGAGCTCATAAAGCAAATTTGGATTTTGATCAAAATCGACTCACATTGAGGAGATTTGGTACTCCTCCGCGAAACCAGTTAAGGACGGAACACCGAAAAACCTTTGACGTTTCCATAAAAGTTGCTAGTCTGATCAGGGATTTATATGTGCCAGAATTTGTAACTTCCAGACAAATTAGAATCAAACCTAGATCTCATTTGTGTATTCCTGTCAAATTGACAAATTCTAGTAATCAAAACTTAACTTATTTGGAACCAGATTTACAGTTTCAAATGGACACAGGCTTAATGGTGCCTCGAGCCATTGTAAATCCGGAGTCATTTTTAATTTGGATTACTAATCCAAATTCATACAAAATTAAAATTAGGAAAGGGGCACGCTTAGGTACCGCAGAGGCATGGCAAAATCCAGTACCAGCTTCGCGTCATATTGTAGACGACGAAGGACCTAACGTCATGGTGACCAAGGAGACTGGCACCGTGACAAAACCAGTGCACGACATTACTAAATTTGATATTAATCCAGCATTGGAACCCGATCAGAAGTTGCAACTTAGACAATTATTAGAGAAATATGTAGATGTATTTTCTTGGTCTGAGCAAGACATTGGTTGCGCCACTAATTATACGCATCGTATAAAGTTAAAGGACGATTCGGAATTTCACGTCCCAGCCTACCCTATACCAGTTCACCTGCGTAAGGAAATTAACCAGCAAATTGACAACTTGCTAGAAGCAGGAGTCATCAGTCCTACAACATCACCGTACAATTCACCAGTCTTTCTTGTCAAGAAGAAATCAGGAGCTTATCGCATGGTGCAGGATTTCCGATTACTTAATGCTAGGTCTGTTTTTGATGCAGTTTCAATTGGAAACATCTCAGAGATATTGCACAATATGGCCGGTAAGAGCTACTACTGTAGTGCTGACTTGAAACAAGGATTTTTTCAAATACCATTAGAAGAACAATCGAAAAAGTACACTGCCTTTACTATACCAGCCAGGGGACAATTTGCGATGAACTTTACACCTATGGGACATGTGACTTCTCCTGCGGCAATGACCCGATGTGTTCAGCTCGCTACAGCGGGGATGAACGACAATAATTTTGCCTTCTATATCGATGACATGTTTGTTTTTGCCAATACATTTAAGGATATGTTGGTCAATTTAGAGAAAATGTTTCAATGTTTACGATCTGCCGGATTGAAATTGGCTGTACCTAAATGTTCATTTGGATACTATGAGACAATTGCCTTGGGCCACAATGTGGGCAAATATGGCTATCGTATAAGTGATAGAATACTGTCATCCATTAAGAATTATAAGGTTCCTACCACCACAAAGAAGGTTAAAATGTTTTTAGGTCTTTGCAGCTACGTGAGGAAATATGTCAAGAATTTTTCTGATATTGCATCACCATTACAGGGTTTAATTCGTAAGGGCAAGAAATTTACATGGGGTCCTGAACAACAATCGGCATTTGAGAAATTAAAGGAAGCTTTAATTACTGCACCTGTTTTGTTACCATACGATCCAGCGAAGAACACCAAGGTTTTCACCGATGCTTCATCTCATGCGGTCAGTGGCGTATTAATGCAGCCCAATGCAGAAGGAGAGTACTTGCCATGTGCGTACTGCAGTAGAACGTTGACCGACACTGAAAAAAGATTGAGTGTTATTGAGCAAGAATTAACAGCAATTTTATATGCTTTCAAATCATTTAGATTTTATCTTGTTGGCCGCCATTTTGATTTATACACGGATAACAAAGCAATTACGTACATTAGGACATCCCGTAATTTGAGCTCAAAGCTTCTTCGATGGAGTAACCTTTTAGAGGATTTTTCATTTACACCGATCCATGTTAAAACTACGGAGAATATCGCCGATCCCCTCAGCAGAGAATGTGGAGAAAATGTAGAGGATGGCAACACTGAAGAGGACATTCCCGAACCCAGGACACTTACTTTATTTGATGCAAGCACAGATGTCGCAGAACATCAGAGACAGGATTCATTTTTTGGCCCAATTATTAAAGTTTTGGAGGACCCAGACAGGGACGATGGAACATTACCTTTACACATCCAAAGGCAGGTCTATCATCATGTGTTGGAAGATGGATTATTGTATAGACAGCAGAAATTAGGAGCTACTACCAAGAAATTATTATGCATTCCCATGACGTTACGTGATTCTGTCATTGAGACACTCCATGCTTCACCCATAGGAGGTTCTCATCTTGGGTTTACCAAGTGTTACAATGTGGCCTTACCAAGAATTTATTTTCCAAATATGAAGTTGTTTATACAGAGGAAAATTAGGGAATGTATAACATGCCAGCAGAATAAACGCCGTCCAGGTCTACCAGCAGGGGAACTGTGCACTTTTCCCGCACAGAAGCCATTTCAGCGGATTTGTCTGGACTTTTCAGGTCCATATCCTCCTTCATCCAATCTTCGTCATCGATACATAATCGCTGCAACAGATTTTGGGACGCGCTATTTAATAGCCAAACCAGTTGCAGATTGTACGGCCAGTACAGCAGCAGAATTTGTGTATGAAGAGATCGTGTTACGCTACGGAGCCCCGAAGGATATTTACACGGATCGCGGATCAGCATTTAAGTCTAAGCTTTTCCAGGAACTTGGCACTAAATTGGGAATCACCATCAAGTTTTCACCAGTCGGTCTTCATAACTCTATAGGTCTTTCGGAACGTAACCACGGGGTCTTACAGAGTATAATGAAGTGTTATGTTAATTCAAAACATACAGATTGGGTCCAATATTTACAGCCAAGTGTATTTAGTTACAATACTACAAGGAATCAGAATTTGCGGTATAGCCCATTCTTTTTAGTACATGGATTCCAACCTACTTTGCCCTGGGAGCTTGCATTACACACACCAAGCTGTGAAAATGTGGAGAATGACGTACGGTTCCGAGTATTGGAGAAAGCAAGAACCAATGCTACGGATAACTTAGCTAAACGACATGTGGAAGTGAAGAAATATTATGATCAGAAGAGGAAACAGATCAAGTTTCAACCAGGCGATCAAGTATTAATTTTTGACAGCACCCAGAAAATTGGAACCGCACGGTGCTTTTCAGGTATTTATAAAGGCCCAGCCACAGTTATTCGAGAAGAGAATCCGAATACATACCTGGTGGAATTCCACAACAAGCGCGGAAAGACAGTAGTGGACTCTATTGCCGTCCAGAGACTCAAAAAATATTATGCGCCAGATGACGGTGAAGGCGAAGAGAATTTGGCAGGTGAAGATGAAGATCATCAAGAGGACAACGCGGACTCACGCACGGATAATGGTCACTAAAATTGAAAATTTATATAAGTAACAGGTTTAACATTTTAATTTCACTTGCATGACATAATAATAATAATAATTTATAACAAAATAGCACTAATAATATTAACAATTAAAAGCAGACTTATTATTTAATAATGTGCTTTGGCACAAAAGTTTTTGCAGTATTAATAATACTAGCTCAGCGAATACATCACTAGAATTTTTTTAGTTACTCTTCAGAAGAAGGTATATGATTATATTAGCAAAGTTTATTTTAAGCGCCAGTTATGAGGATATTTATATTATATGAATATGTAGACGTCGACGTCAAGATTTTATTGCGCTACACTAACAAGTATTTTCCTTCGGATATTGGATCATGACCGATAATCCTGGAAATCCATTCTGCCATCGCAGAATGATTATGATTAAACCACAACGGTTTTAGCTTCTAACTTTGCCACAATAATATGCTAAGCATATTTTAGAATGAGTAGAGAGAATTAAAGATTCTTCAAGTTTTAGTGATGTTAGTATTTTAATGCATTTAAAGATCGCATAAATAATAATTATTATTTTATTTCAGGTAGTCAGGAGTAAATCAGACTCAATTCTTCCTTACCTTGTACCTTAGTACGGTTCAATTAATTTTAAGTATTTAAACATAACACCTGAAATTAAAATAAGATAAGTTTGCAGTAAAATTTAAAATAACATAAGTTAAACAGTGCTAATAAATTTAGAGAATAAACAAATTATATTAAATAAATAAATCACGCAGATAATTTGAGCCTAGAGTCAGAAATAATTAAAAGTTGAGTTAAAATATCTACTACTTAGACTAGGCAGGCTTAAAGTACGTATTAGCTTTGAAGAACTGTTTGTTTTGATTGCCTAAGCAACATGAAAATCATTGCGATTTTAGTTATTTTAAACGGATTTCTTCCATACGTAAAAGCTTATGATTTTATTTATCTGTTGAACAAGTCCTTTGACTATCCTTATAATATAATTACAATTTTATTATTAACAACATTTATTATTAGTATTTTTATAATTTTCATAATCTGTTATTTTCTATGTCACCGCAAGAAATCTATTACTTATGACCATGAGTGTACCAACGAGTTACAGTTAAGCACACTTAATGATTCACCGCCCATTGACCAGATTTACGACGATGTTGCACCGATTGTTGAAGTGGTACCATTAAAAACGAGCCACCCGCCAATTCCCCCACCCCTTCCTCAGTCCATTATTATTCAACCTAGGGCACAACAAGAAGTTCAAGATTTATCCAGAAATAGTTTAGTCACTAAAGACGACAGTATAGATGTGCCGAAGAATATTTTATCCGTTAAAGATAGAGTTCAGAAATTTGCCGTAAGCAAGGGTCCTAATTTTGTTCAAAACAGTTGCAAAATTGAAAGTGAATTGCCTATTTCATCCTGTGTTCAGCCAGTTGTAAAAGTTAAAGAGTTATTTGCGAATCAGTCACCAGTAAAAGTCGAGAAAGTTTCAAGTGTTACTTTAAAAGCAGAAAGTAAGCCAAATTTTCAGGTTCCCGAACCTGTTGTTTCGTTTACAGACCATATTTTCTACGACCTCATGTTCGACTAGAATTTTATATTAATTACGACTCAAATTTTAAGTATAATTCATTTTTTATGTTTGTTTGTACCTTATGCAAGGTCTATTAGTCATTTAGTTTGCTAACAGCTTCCCAACTGTTGTTATTTTACCAGCACGGAAGTGTTCAGGTAATACACTGTCGTAAGCGCAACGAAGTTTTTTTTTTTCTTTCCATCCAATTTATTACGTCATTTCAAAGACCTTGACTTTATTTCGAACTCCCGCAGCGCTTACTAGACTTTGTTCGTAGTAAGTTAAAGTTTTGTAAACAGTTACGCGTCATTCCATGTATCAACGAATCCTGGCGTTGCATTTTCCTTCTCCGTTCCTATGCCCGCTGCTCGAAGCAGCGACCTTTTTCCCTCCACCTCCCGAACGGAACCCGAACTTCCCCGAAGTCGCCGATCACGCCTGTCGCTGTAGAGAAATCAGTTCAGTCCTTCCAAGCGACTACGAAGAATGCAACCTTGCACAATTTAGAATGTCTCGTATCAGCAAATTCCTTTTCTGCACTCAAGCTCTCTCCCGAGTACTTTGAACACGCTAGAAGCTCAGAAACACTTACCACAGGCTTTGCATATTTTTTTTTTTTTTTTGAGTTAGTGGCGTTCGTTCAGTAAAATTTTAGGGGAACAGTTTAGTTACGCATATAGCCATCAGAAGTTGATTTTCACGATAGAAGTTCATGTAAACAAGGATAGGGATATTTTGTTCTATATAGATAACTTTTGCTATAAAACGTCGCATTTATGCACTTCAGGTTAATCACGACCAATAATTTTACAAAGGAACAACACGACGAATTTTTTTTGGCGTTTTCTCGCAAAATTTTCCCGTTTTTCGTAGATATATTTATAGTAAGTAAGTTTTGGGAAATCGACGTACATTTGGTTTAAATCAGGATAAAGTCAAACGAAATTTTGATTAAAAAAATCAGGGAAATTTTACAAAAGGGCAATTTTAGCACTTTATGCACTTAGAGTAATCGATATAGTCAGCAACATGCCCAGGCTAAGCCTCGGTGATTAGCACAGGCATGTGCAGCAAAAGTCGCCATGGCATCGTTAGCCTTTCCAAATTTAAACAGTGTGGTTTACCACAAATGTTGCATTTGAGAAATTATTATTATTATTAGTTAGTTTTAGGAAAATTTTGTTCACTTACCCTAATCCAAGTTGAAGTCGAATACTTTCCACTCCTTGCAACCGAGAAATAGGTCCCCTAGCCACAGGAAGTCTTCCTGCAGCATATCCAGCTCCCGCTGGAGGTAGAGCCTTCTGCGGAAGTTTCGGGAATAGGTTGTTAATAGTTGCTCCCGTTTTTTAATTTCCTCCCAATACTCCCGCACAAGGTCCTCCAGTTGGGATAGGGTCCCTATTTCTCGGAGCACCCTATCCTTAATAGCATAATTTACGATCAATTTGGTTCTCCAACCCCACGTCGGACCCAGGAGCACTAGGGGGAGGTAGTTGAGTATGTTGTCTGCGATTTCTGGCACCCTTTCCAACTCACTTATCCAGAAATCGTACGGCTCGATACCAATATGCCCCATGATTCTCACTAACTGAAGAGTTACGGTATCTCTCTAACATCTTTCGCATGATATTGCTGATGTGTTATTTCCCACCCCTTCCCTAACATCGATCTAGTTACTTATCTGATCCCATACTTAGTTATTACATCAGCATAATTTTAGCCTTACTAAGGTATATATCCCAACTTCAAGCTGTACTGATGCAGGAATTTTTTTTATTACAGAAGCATGGCTACTAGCAGAATTACTTTCCTATTTTGGATTTTAATCCTACTCCTATCCCTGATTCATTTTATTGGATCTTTACCCAACAATGAACAGTCGCAAGACATATTTTTTAAATCATTAGGCTTATATTATGAGAGACAAGGGTTAACCATTCATAGTAGTAAGAATATTTTTACAACTGTGAACATATTCATCGATGCACATATTCAGGCTGATAATGACTCCGCATGTGCGCAATGGAAAGTCATTCATAATGATACCAGTACCAAAATTAATGATTATCTTACCGAAATTTCTCAGTATTTCCCATGTAAATTTACAGTAGGAGACGTAAGGCCTAATTGCCAAAATTTATATCAGAATGTTACTAATATTCATAACAGGGAAAAGAGGCAGATTTTTCTTAATTTAATAAATTTGTTCAGTGCAGGACTTTCTGTTTTCAATACTATGTCAGTTCATCATTTATCCCAATCAGTTAAAACTTTAGCAGCCAATCAACATCATATTATTCAGGAAGTACAGAATATGAAACAGAGTCAAGTAAAAATGGTGAACATTGTTAATGGGATTTTGGTAGTTCTAAAGCAATCAGTTTTGCATTTAAAGGAAGAATTATTAGCAAAATTTTGTTATGATTATAATGAAGAGAGACATATAGTTGCCTTATTGCACGCCTCTGAGATGATTGAGCGTTTAGATTTTATAATTATGGAAATAGCCTCGGGAAAATTATCTTATCACATTTTAACTCCTAATTGGCTTCGTACATTCATTCAGCATCATCCCGATTTTAAAGATTCACTTTATAAAACAGACATAGGATTATTTTATTCATTGACCAAAGTATATTTGATTAATTATGAACCCAGTAGTAGATCATTTCATTTACTTCTAGAGACACCTTTAGTACAGATGAATGACATCGCTCCTATTTTTCGAGCAGTTAACTTAGGCATTTTGCATAACAATTCATGGTCTCGCATTCGAATCCCAGAGTTAACCTACAGTATGCAACATAAGGGAAGTCCACGATTAGTGCAAATTGTTGAGAGTGCATGTGAGCTTAAAAATTTTTTTTATCTATGCTCGCATAGTGAAGTTACCATCGATAGAGATGTACAGTGTTTGGAAGATTTACTTTTACACAATAGGTCAGTTTCTTGTAATTTTGAAGTGAAATCTATTACTGACAATAAATCATTTCAGTTCATTAGGACACGTAATGGTATTTTAATATCAGGCTCAGGTCAATTTATTGTTATTCAGAATTTGAATAATAATTTGAACACGCACAGATCAATTCAGCTTAACGAAGGGGAATCTTTATTTTTTAATTATCAGGATTTTTCACAGATTATTGTGGATCAACAAATTTTACACACAAGAATTTTAGCCTTCGAACAAGTCAAAATGCAGGAAATTGAGTTATTACTTAATATTCCAAAGAATTTATCTGATTTCACTATTCCCCAATGGACTTCGCTTGAACTTGCTTTAAAACAACTTAATCAATCAATTAGTAAGAGCATTTCATTTAAAGAATTAGTTCTAAACCCTTTGCCCATGTCTATATTAGTATTTATTATTTGGAATTTATTACTAACATCAGCATTAGGATATTATTTGTATAAGCATCATCAGCTATCTAAACAGGTTAATTTAGAGCAGCGCAGTAATTAATAGGTTAAGGCAACACATTAATCATGGACACTAATATTTTAATTACGGTTGGATATTTCATTTAAATTTTCCTTATTTATTTTCAAAGAGTTATGGCAATTATTTTATCAATTTATTTTAATCATATTTTATTTTGATGAGGCAAGTTAATTTAATTTTAAAGAAAAGGCAATGGAAATTGGTTGGTTTTGTGTACATGCATACTTGAATTATATATACCCATCCTATTGCAATTTCCTTTCTTTGTCATAATTTTTCCTTTTAACCTAACCTGTCTATACGGAGCACCATGGACAAGCAATGCCTACACCATCCATGGGCATTTTTTGTGACGGACATCCGCAGGCAGTCTATTACCAGGCAGAAAGACTGATTACCATTCTACGAGGGGGACATGCAGACATTTTAAGCACTATTTCAAGAAGAGAATCGTCACCACCAATTTGAGGGAGACATGCAGACATTTCTAATTATTACACAGAGACTACCTTTTACAGGAAGGATGTAATCAACCATACATTTCCCAGTATAACAGACTACACATTATCAACGACACCTAGTGATGGAGCTAGATAAAATTTCCCTCCACACTGCAGTTCGAACAACAATTTTTCCCTATCTCCCAAGTTCTACGGGTAATTTACTACATTTTTACATTGCCCAATGCAGTCAAGACGACAAGCAATCCAGAAAGAAGAGGAAGCAGAGAAAACATACATTCTACAAACAGCAGTTCTGGTCACAAACAATAATTACAGAATTGTGCTACAGTGTTTCTACACATACACATGCGAGCTCCTATCATGTGTATCTATTTGGTTATTTAACATGCATTATGGGAAACAATATTTTTCCATAGCCCTTATATACATTTTTTAGTTTTGTGTCATGAATAAGAACTAGTTTTATATGCATGCAAGTGTACATTATACTGCAAGGAAGCTACAAGCATCAGTGATGTCAATTGACCAGTGCATCAATTAGTGCCTAATTTTTTTTACGATGAAATTTTGCACTTTGAATAATAAACGGACATGCAAGCAATAAAAAACAGAATTACAGCACTTTCGAACATTTTAGAAAGCATGCTCTAGTGACAATATTTTATGCATATGCTTATTGCTTGCAGATATTAGTGTGATATATTTTTTTTTTTTCTCACCAACATGGAATATTGAAAGCGACACATTTGTTCGCAGAACATTTATTTGATATTTAAACTCAAGCACATAGTTTTGTCATTTGGAAGATTATTAATTTTGTGTGCAGTTATACAAAGGTATTTACCAAGCCATATATATGTATACAGTGTACAGATTAAGGTAGAAAAGAAAATTGAACGCTATAATTAAGTTTTACCAGCGACAGTTATCAGTGTAACCAATTATATACATTGAATAGTGTATAATACTACATTGGAATGTGCAACACGGCCATGCAAGTTCATATATTCAACGATGTTAGGAGTGCACTAGCTACGTAGTTCGTAAAACATACGCACTTTGATATGATCAGGTTTTCACACGGACAAAACAGTGAGATGTGACAATGTTTTACATGCTTACTTACGTGTACTTACTTGTGCACCTTTTTAAGGTATTTTTTACTTTTGAAGAGTCCATATCAAGTGGCAATATAAATAAACATTGTGAATTTCGTTCTATCTTGCAAAGACGCTCCAGTCAGCCGTTGACCTTGCGGAAGACACAGAGTCGTTATCGCGTGGCGAGGTATCACAGACTCTTGACTAGGAGCAGATTAATGAGCAATTCTACATGAAAACATTACGTACACGCACATGTGATACATTAAGAGTTTTTTTCGCTTAACGACACGAACGTTTGTGATTTCTAGTCCTATAATAGTATATATTATTGTTTTTTACATCGTATAAACATACGAATTTGTTAGTATTAAGGGTATTATTCATTTTAGAGTTTAGGGAATAAAATTTTTTTTTATTCAGGCTACGGCAAACAACAGACAAGTTATGTTTTGGTGGATTTATTTATTTTGTATATTTGGTTTTTTTAAGAAAATATATGGAATTGGCGAACCTGAGTCATGTCAAGCTTTGCGATTTGACTTTTAAATTTTCAAAGGAAAATTTTTCCTAGGCGGCGCGAACGTATCAATCCATAGGATTGTATGTTTATTTTATTAAGTCTCTCTGAACGCTTCATGTTGACCAGGGCATTCACTTGTTTTTCTCTCAGCTGTCTCAAGCCTCTTAGGCATGTTTACAATGCATTGTGTTGTGCCATGCAAACCTCCTGAGCATTCAGGAAACAGGTAACACTTCTGGGTTTGGTGTCAGCGGTTTGCATGGTAGCAATTATGATAATAAACACGATTCGGCGATTCGGCATCGAGGAAGAGCTCGATGGCCAGGGAATATAGAGGTGAGACAAGCTGGGAAGGGACTGGACTTTGGGAATTGAGTTGGTAGAGAGAGGAGGTCAGCAAGGCAGGAGGTCGATAGTGGAAGTACGCTTTGGTCAACAGTTAGAGAGAAGCTCACAGAGGACTTCGCTATTTTCATTCAGCTCAGAGACTTCAGTTAGACAGGTAATTATCCTACACCCAGCCATGATACAGGTTCAACGGTTCACAAAATCCAACGAGTTGCCATTGTCTTTTCAGTAGTTTAATTCCTTTGTGTAATTTGTACCTTTCGCATGCCAAGCAATAACTCGTCATGTCAATGACGAGTGGTCTCATCAAGAGGATGAATGATGAGTAGTTTACATCACCCCATCAGTTAACTGGTTCAGATCCCTTCATTCTATAGAATGACACGAAGTCTCCACACATCTGGTGTTCACCCGTCTTGTTCGCCTCAGGCAGGTGGAAGAATTGAAATTGCACGTCACTGTGAGTTTTGAGCTGTACGTCTGCCCATTCTGCAGTTACTCCATGATAATCTCGGACGATGAAGTCAGATTTCAGTGCCCTTATCCATTCTGCTTGATCCAATCCTGCAAAACTTGCAAGGAGCAGGTCGCTGGATATCATCGTCACGGCTGAGCGGTGGTTGCAACTACTCGCCGTGACTATAGTTGCTTGGTCTCACTAAACATTTTCGTACACTCACTCATAAGCAACGATTGAACTGGTAAATTTTTCAAAAAAGTGTGCGTTCATTGCTTGGAACTAAAGAAGCCTTTCGAAATTTTATGATTAAAGGCAATTGAACCGACAGTTCAGTATGTGAAGACAATCAGATGTCGATGTGGCATTTTCTATTTTAGTAAACTAAATATTCATCTCAACTGTAAACAAAAGTGCAAAAAAATTGTCTTGATTCTCTTACATGTTTATTTTAATTCGTCTGTTATTCAGTTGTTATAAAGCCTTTTTAGAAAATCTATGGCTTGGCGCTGACTACCAGAGAGCAATGAGCGTTATAGTATTTGGCCGGAGCGGCAAGTGCGTTCCTTTCATGTGTCTCACCACGGCATCTATTGATATTATTGAATGCTAGGCCCGCTCATTAACATTGAATACGTAAAATTTTGTTCTGTACGTGAAGTGCATAATATTATATTTGATTTGTAAGCATTGCTTACCATTGTATTGTAAAATGTATTTCACGGCCGCATAGTTTCCTTGACAAGGATGCTCATTTTATTTAAACTGTATAAGAGACCTAGAATGGTATATGGAGGTGAGTGATGGTCGACA
Organism: Lepisma saccharinum; assembly: GCF_977018435.1. Taxonomy (NCBI): domain Eukaryota; kingdom Metazoa; phylum Arthropoda; class Insecta; order Zygentoma; family Lepismatidae; genus Lepisma; species Lepisma saccharinum. The sequence goes on along the minus strand of NC_139242.1, from coordinate 40,208,080 downwards.
AAGAAAAAGGATGCCAAGATCGTGACATCACTGATAAGGATAACGTGATTGGTCTGTTTGGGAAACTTCTGCATTGTAAGATTATCATGAGTGAACTCAGGGGAAAGGATGAAAGGAAAACCCGAAGCGCGATAGGATGGTGATTCTTATTCACTTGCGCCAAAGCTATGGTCGACATAGAGAGAGAGACAGAAAAGAGAACGAGACAAAGATAAGGCGAGAGAGACAGAAGAATAGAAAACGAAAAAGGACAGAGAGAAAATAAAAGAGAGAAAAAGAAAAACAGTAAAAAACTAGAAAAGGCAAAAAAGAGAAAGGGAGGGGAAGTAAAAAAGCGAAGAAACGTAGAGAGAGAGGGGAAGGGCGGGCGAAAGAAGAAAGGGAGTGAAAAATATAAACGGCGGAGAAGAGAGAGAGGGAGAAAATATAAAAAGTTAAAAAATAGAATGAGCGTAGGGGGGTTGTTAAGGCATAACTTGTACTACGTTTTGAAATATAATGCGGGTTTTGAAGGAAGGTAGAAGAACAAAGGGTCAAGCCATAATTTTATCACCACAGTAACTGCCGTAAATTTAGAGCCAATTAGAAAAAAATATTTTTGAAGTTAAATACCCTCAAGGACCCAAAATATATTGCTTGAGCGTAATCAAACCACAGGTTTCATAATGAAGGACGAAAACCAGATTTTCAATTTCTTGCAAGAGCTTAACATTGTTCTCACATTTGTCTACATTTGCATATATTTAGAAATAAGGATATCAGCTGTTGTATAATTTCACTCTAGCTATAATTTTTTTAAATAAAACCTTTGTAATATAAAAAAAGTATTTAGGACGGGTGTTGAAATGATGGTGGATTACCAATATTGTGACCACGAAAACTAGAAAATGTAGATGTCTTGAAACTGAAATTCATACAGCCACTAGATATCTTGGATGAATCATCTGGTGTTGCATTTTAGCGAAATCAGTAAAAGATAGCTGAGCGATATCGGCATATTTCATATTTCCATCCGACAGCATTTTCGGTGTTCAAGAAACGAAACTTCAGTAACTGTAGAGCATCGTTTTCGCAGTAAAACTTTGATATAGCGTGTGGTTGGAGATTGTCTGTGAAAAGGTGCAGGCGACCAAAGTTTAGTAGACCACACCGCCCGCACAAAATTAGTTTTATTGAAGTGAAATTTTCATAACTGCAAGATATTTTAGGGCACTAGACCTAATGTTGTACATCAACGAATACAGTTAAGGCGTTTCAATATTTCGGCCTTTAAACCTGTTATGACCGCTGGCGTCGTAGCGTGCCGTGCTAACAACTCCACGACGGAGGTTGGCTCAAGAAAGGTTCACGGAGGTAGAAGTCTCAATAATTTATACCACTGAGCACAATTAAACTGCAGAATATATTTTAGAAGGTATTTATAATGGAAATTGTCGAGGAATTTCTGGTGAATCCGGTAAAAAAATCAAACAATTTAAATAGTTCCTATAATTTCATTAAAATTTAAAATAATTGGGAATATGGTAATAAAGTGATCCTTCAACTATAATTTCCAGTAACTAATAATTTGTTAAGTTCTCTTATTTTTTGCCCGTAGCATTTATACCTCAACGCTGCATGACCCTATTCACCCTTATGAGTTTGGATCACATCTTAGGGTGAAACGGGTCAGTTACCTAACATTGAATTATACATTATCAGTCTTTAATTTCAAATACAGACCTTATGATTAGACAATAGGACCTTATCTTTTGCTCGCACATCTTCCACAAATAAACTTTATTCTCCCTTGTGAAGTCACACATTTCCCGTGATAACCATCTTTAGATTTTCTTGCCGCTGTACCCAATCAACCAATTTCACAGAAACAGGGGTCGTGGTATTAGTACTTCACATTTCAAAACCCGCAAACAGTATTGTTTCCTTCATCACTAACGTTTTACGACCCTGAACATGATGATGATGATGAAAGCGTTTGAGCGAATTGACGAATTCGAACGCAACCTTTCTCACATCGCTGGGGTCGAAGCAAAATCCACACGAACATAATTTTAGTAACTGCCATACCAGTTTATCCTTCTGCTCCACGGTCAAAGTAGCTTACCCCCTTTTTTCCTCCGTGATTTGTCCTGGCTACTCTGTATTGTTCTTTGGAGATACGAATAAGTAGGGACATTGAATTTTCGCGATGCGCGAAATCGCGAAATGTGAAAAAGATGCAATTTTGAACATTCTGCACGTAACTACACCCCCAATGATGAAATATGCATGAGTTTTATTCGCGAAGTAATGCGAAATGTGTGCTTTTCCACGAAATGGATGCTTTTTGGCGAAATAAATATCATCAAATTAAGTAGAAAACACGCAAAAACCGGCAATCGAGGTTGTGCGCGCAAACTGTCGATTTGTAACGAAACGTTTGCCTAAAGTTTCCTACCACTTTCAGCTGAAGAACGTTTTATCTTCGATCACATCAGGAAGACGCTGCAAATTGGGATTTTCCATGCACATAATCTCAGTTCGAAAACTTCGCTCCCTGTCAAGCTGCATTCCTTTCTTCCCCCGAATGTCTACTCAACTTCCAGTTTCATTGAACTTGCTAGCTGTAGCAGCGATAAGATTGGTCTGTTCCCGCACATCAAGGGAAACAATGGTGTCGTTTGTGTTCAGTCATGAATGAATTTTCTTTATCATCATGTGATTTTCAACATGTGTTTGTGTATGTACAGTAGTGATTATTTTATTTGTTAGACAGCAAGGATATCCTTTAAATACATACAATGAATAAATCACTTGAGATATGCAATTTAGAAATGAAGTGATTTTGTGTTGATGTTTTCTTCTTGGTTTTACAGCTAAGTACTTGTGTATGTGTACAGTATATAAAAATGAAGTAGTTTATCAATTTATAGCTCTTTTGTATGTTGTTTCCTCTCATAATGAAAAAGTGTGTGTCAATTTTTTTTCCACCGCTGGTATATACCGCTGATCTAACATTTTATTTACCGCTCTCCTCAGTTTTTATTTACCATAAATTTGTGTCCCTACGAATAAGGAACACCCGACAGTTCTGCGGCATGTCGTTGGTTCCTACCTTCCCTAAATGCATTGATCGCTTTCTGCATGCCCTCCTCATTCCACGAAGTTGACGATTTCTTTGTATATTCCCCATCTGTAAGAGACAAATTAATTTAGAAGCCTCTTTCAGGGCAAATCGGCATAACATGTGTTGACCCCATTCACCCGATTTTCGTGAACCGATTCCCCCAAAATTGCAACATGACTCTGTTCATCAGTTGGATACAGTGTAGCAACGACAAAGATGGCGGTAAATGTTATAATCTCTTCTACGACAACTAAATATCATGTTACGCACAAATATGGCATGTAGTACAGTAGAACACTAATAAATACACATTGTCAATTTCAAAACACAATTGTTTTCGCCTACTTACATGTAACACGAGTATTATTTGTAGTTTTCGGCAGCTCCAAATGCACTACTTCTTGGTAGCTTCTACGTTCAACAGATAACAAGTTCCAAACTTCACTTCCATATCGAAACATTTCCTTCAGTTCGTTTAGTTTTGTGTAGGAAGAGAGAATTTCAAAAGTGACCCTATTCACCCTGTGACCCGATTCACACTAAGTCATTCCATGAGATATGCTGCAAAATTCGGAAGGTTTTTGAAACCTAAGTACATTGAATGGACCAGTGGTATCTTACTATTATACCAAGAATACAACTTTTATAAGTCCTGTAATAATCATTTAACTACTTTCTTCATATTGATTAAAGTTCAATCCTTATACATTTTGGGATAATACAGTTATCGTTAATTTCTATGTTAGGATGCTACAATGAAACAGTCTATTACTTTTCTCATGGCGCACAAGCAGAACATAGGCAGAACATTTACAGTTTTATAGCCTGACAAAATTCCCAGGTTTTGTGTAAACATCCACTTTGTTCCATAAATGTTTGTTTCATGTCGAAGGAATCCGTGATGCATGTTTGTGGCTTTTTATTTACATTGTGTGTAGCAGATTTATTTATTTTCAATTTAGTTCTTTCGTAATTATATTAGCAGGCGTACATACGTGCTTATAAATAACAAAAGTTTTGGTAAGTCTGTTTTATGCTTTCTGAGACCGGTTGCATGGTGTAAAGTGGGATTGAAACTATTCTCCATCCATTGTGAGATCGAAGTTAATGTAAACGACACCACGTGACCTCTGAGAAGCCGTTCCTATCATATGTGTTGGATCTGTTGTGTTGCACTTGAATATTTTCGTCTAAGATCCCGCAATTTCAATATTAGAAGCTACGTTCAGTGGCATGGGCCTTATCATATGCCATATATTCCTACTTGTAAGATGGTTGATTAATTTGATTTATTTTACTTCACTTTTCTGCTACTTTTGGCTATTCACGAAGATTAGGATGAGTGATGAAGGGACACTCACAATGAACATTCATACCGGGATTCAAACCTGGAACCTTGGGCGTCGTAACGCGACGTGATACCCTCTCCGCCACGAAGATCGGTTTGTAAGATGGGCGTTATGTGTGTTTCGTGTAATCATAACTCATGAACAGGGAACGGATTTATATGTAAATATTAAATATTATGTATGAAGCAGAAATCAATTATATTTTATATTATCAATGCGTAACATGGCATATAGACTCGAAAAATTCAGTTTTTATTTTCCACATTTGTATCTACATATATTAGGTTTTGGCTCATATTTAACATATTCTAGTTATTTTTACATATTATTTCCAAATTTCAGAACATTTCTCAACATATACTCCATATTTCGCGCAATAACTACATGACCCCGTGTGACCGAAAGAGTTAGGTGAATTTCTTGCGAATACCTGACAAATTTGAAATACACTCCCATTACTTCTTGCGATACTGAACACAGTTTTAGCCAATATGAATCCATCTTAAGAGACAACAGAAGGACATTCACGTTCGAACACTTACAACAAAATTTTGTTATTCATTGTTTTGGGAACAGAAAATGAAAACACATTTTGTGTTGTTTTACAATTAATGTCAATGTAAGCGCACTGTATTTTATGTAGCTCGTGTAGTGTCTGATATTATTAAAAAGATAAATTTTAAGTCTATATTTTGGTGTAAATAACTAAATATGTATTTCCATATTCAGCACATTTTTACCACATTTAAATCCGTTTCCTGCTCATGACCTTCGTCGCGATTAGCCGAAAGTTGCAGAAATGAAAAAAAAAACTAACAAACATACTTCTATAATACCAACCACGGTAATATAATAACTTATGTGGGTTCTATTTCATATAAAATAACAATTTAATCCATAACTCAAAATGCTTGACAACCAATCAAGAAAATAATTGAATATCTACATACAAAAATATTATACATCGTAGATGTATCACAATCTATCTACTGCAAATAGAAATATGAAATGATTTTAAAGAGCACATTAGGAACAAAAAATTATTGCATGTTCTCAGCTCCCACTAGCGACATTTTATATATTATCCTGTAAACTTTGCAGTCATCCATTTATTTTAGCATTAGTTTTCCTCCTAGGGAAGTTGGTTTGTAATTAGTGGTTTTAAGTAGAAAATGTAAGATGTATGAATAAATTATGTTATTATATTATATTTACGTTACATCTTATGTTGTTTCACCATATCTCTCTCTCTCTCTCTCTCTCTCTCTCTGTATGTGTGTGTGTGTGTCATCTTGTACATAATTGTAATAATTAGGGAACGGGTGCAGCACCTTTCCTTTTTAAAAATTGGAGAGAAAAATAAATGATTATCACTTTCCTTGAGCAGCTACATGAAATCCTATAGACTCATTTTGTAGAGAAGAATGAGAGCTATAAATTGGTATAATATAATCATTGCAGCCCCAATGGTTCCCAAGAGAATGTAGCAAAACCCGCGAGAGAAAACACAAACTTCACAACAGCCTATTCGACAGAACCACAGTTCTCTATGCGGTCCGCGCGCATTATACAGTACAGAAGGAGCAGAAAAGATAGCATTTTATTAGCGCCTTTTTTGCACCTTCTTGAAAACATTTTCAGAACTTTTTTCCCTGTCCATACCTAAAATCCTTTCTCTAATAATAATAATAATAATAGGTGATTAATATCAGTTTCATCCTCTTTGCCTATCTAATGCTACCCTTCCAGCAAAAACACGTGTAAGTCCACACACACACACACAAACGAACATAACAGAAATGAGAACGGCTTGAGAACATTTACATTTGGCAACATCGCCTCATTTTTTTGTGTGCAATCCTGTACATTGTGACAGCTTGTTAACGGCTTATCAGATACCACTGATAAAACCGGAAAAGTGTGCGCAATCCGGCTGTAGCTGAAATTTTTGAAGGAACACGAACATAGAACATCCCTGTCCAGGCTGGGATTGGAACCCGGGACTTCCTGGCGTTGTAACGCTCTGTGCTAACCACTCTGCCATGGAGGTAGGCGAAAGACTTGAACAAGGTGTAGATAGGTAATAGATAAATTATTATATACCGAACATCTTAGAATATGTTACTGAATTAAGCATTACTTGTTTAAGCTATTTTACATATGAATTTTAAATCGACAACATAATTAATTTGTAGATTCACTTACTTCTGGACTTCTCCGATAGCATTGCGGTAATGCCGTCGCGTTGTAATCAAAGGGATCCCGATTTGATGTTCGGTGGTAGCACATAGTGCTCTCATCTCACTTTAACTAAAGGTCCAGTCGCGATTAGCCCATCTGTGCTTAAGGTTAACTTAATACTCTGACTTAATTGTATATACACGTATCAAACTATTACCTATGTGAGTGTGTTATGAAGCGATTCATTTTCGTCGCATTTAGACATGAACAACATTGTAAATTTAAACTGTTATTATTGTATATGTTACACACACACACACACACACATATCAAAAGAAGGTCTATAAGTACTCATCCTGCAACACATTTCTTAATACATGACTTAATTTGTGGTTTTGCTGTTCAGTTTTACTCGCATAACCAAGCCATATCAATATCATTTTCCGACATCTTACGGCTAATCCGCTCTTGAAGTATAACCCACACTGGAAGACTGGGTGAAGGCGTGAAGAAGTGCTATTTGAAATTAAACTGATGTGTATATTGCCTTGAAAGCTGCATGTGTCAAGAAGTCGAATGTTAGCTAATTCGCTACATATATGAGCCGCAACATGCCACATGTAATTCCAGCATTTCTCTACATGCAGCATTGAAAATGACGTGGCCAAATGGCGAATGGCGCGGAAGCAATTTGTACATTTTGAAATGTAAATCGCTTCCGAAGAACAACAATGGCAACATCAATTGTAATCTAATGCGCTTACTAACTATCCACAGGATTCCAAATACCTTGTTGAAGTACCGCATTATCTTAATAGCAGCTGTCACAGATAACATTAGTAATTCCCGTAATGTTCCTATAATGGCGAAAGAATTTAGTAACGAATTCGAGATGAAACTTGACACTCTTGTGAAAATGCAGACATTTGACTTTTGTCATTGGCCAGATGCTGTCATTTCACTATGATTGCATCGCGTGAAAGCTGTAACAATCCCATGTAATAGCTAGACGACAAAAATGTTGCATGTTCGTCCAAAAACATTGTTGTCATTACATGCCACACTGTGCAATTGACTTTACCTACTACAGCAGAACGAGAATTGGCGTTTTCCGATTGCTTCGACTCTTCCTTGGTTTCATCTGGGTAGCTAATGGAGGAGGAAATTCTGCAATAGCTTCAGTTCGTAGACAGACGGGTTAAAAGACGCAGTGGCTCCTTCTTCTTCTTGAGGTCTATACAGACGCTAGCTCAGACTTGAAATATGCAGATCAGCAATGGGTTTATGTTAAAATGCAGCAAACTTGTATTAATTAATTAAAATTGTTGGGTGCGTCGGCACATGTGGTCATCTTTCATCCCTCAATATATACGGCGAACTGTCCCCTTATCTAAGATTCTAACTTAAAATGTTAAAACAAGGAGTGAGAAAAATTAGAAGTGCAAGGTTGTAAAAGGACCTGCACAAGACAAACGCTACATATTACAAAGTAAGAATGAACTAAAAGCTTCCTCACAGACAGTGGAAGAGACCAGCTCTTCTCAAAAAGCTAAAACATTTGATAAATCGCTGTTGTGATCACCCAACATGGATAACAAACAGCTGGGAAGATTAAAAAGTATGCCGGAGGGAAGCAAAATCGGCACATTCAACAAGAATATGGCGAATACTTAAAACGACATTACAAACAAGAAGGTACAGCCCTTGCAGCAAGTGAGCATGGGTGATACGGATGTGTCAAACGCAGTCGGGTAAGAACTTCCTTTCAACGAGAGGGACGGGACGAGGAACGCCATGCACCTATAGTGGGCTTAATAGCGTGAAGCTTGTTGTGCAACTTTACATGCAGAAATCTAATAGAGAACAGAAAACTCCTACTCGTACAGTCGGCTTCCAATCGTATTTACAACTCTTCCAACATGCACTCATTTCAATGTTGATCTTCCTTTTCTTCCAGTCTGGTACAGCTTTTCTTTTGATATTCTTTTGTCAATCCGATTGTATGCGAAATGCATAATGTCCTAACTATTGCATTCTTTGTACCGCACTTTTATGTACGAAATATTCCACCTTTGAATGATTTTTACAAGTTCCATATTAGGCTATGCCTTATCCTTTCATAATCTCTAGGAAATGTGAAAAGTATGTACTAAAATTGGAAAACGTTTGGCAGCGTTTGAAAATTATCTTACACATGCTTACATAAACAGTCAAGTTTCGTCTACGCATACTAGTTCTTTTCACCATACGGCAAAATAAATGGAAGGCTAATTGTCCATAACCATTTTCATTCGGTCTGTTTTCAGTAATGTGATGGTAATGAGTTGGTAATGAGTTGAAACAAGAATGTCAATAAGTAGAAGACAACACTGGCTTCGTAGCAGCAGAATTCCGTTCCTTAAAACAGCACAGAATGTAAAATAAGAAAGAATTAAAATAGCGATGGACAATTTGCTTACTATTATCTTTGCCGTTTGCTGTACTTGTAGGAGAGTCTCTTTGTAAACTTCGGATGATTATGAGATTTGCGAATTTCTACGCTGTGATTAGTTCAGTTTATGCTGTATGTTCAATTAGTGTCAGATGAACTGGAGCAATGTTGCCCGAGTCCTCATAGCTACAAAAATAAGTACCTGGATATTAATAAAACATTAAAATGCTGACCAAGACAAACATTTATAGTATAAAAATATACATAAAAACGTAACGTTTCCACTCTCTAACAGGGTCTTCATCAGACGAATATTCACAATAAGAAAGCAAAATAGAAAGCATCAATTTATTGTGAATATTCGTCTGAAGAAGACCCTGTTAGAGGGTGGAAACGTTACGTTTTTATGTATATTTTTATACTATAAATGTTTGCCTTGGTTAGCATTTTATTGTTTTATTAACATGGAAAGAAGGCTTAACAGTGTTACCACAGGATATTAAAATTGCAATAATTCTATTTCTCTCTGGGTAAATCTTGAGAAAAAGATTACAAAAATTATAAAATTTACTTGCAGTTGTCTATGCACTTACAAGCACATATTATGAAATAAAAATGGATATGTAGGCTCTTGTTACCACAATCGGAATTTGTAAATTGGTTGCGAGCTCATATTTAAATTTAGAAAAAAGGCATTTTTTGCTAAAGACTTTGGACCCTAATCACTTTCTCTAACTGACCTATACAAACCTTAACTTTTTATTTACTTTTAGAGCATTCTTGTCCGATTCTGTCAAATATAATTTTCATATATTTCATTGCACACTAAAAATCAGTTTTATAATATTAGGTTAGTCAAAAAGTAAATGCAATGTTTCTCTTTTCTTACGTATGTTGGCTGTACAGCTTTCTGCGCTCGCAAGCCGATAGATAGTATCGTTGTCTTCGCCTGTGGCAGGTTACAGCGTTATCACTTCAGTTCGCCCTGCAGTGTTGCCAAGTAAACATGGCTGCGCCACTGCCCGTGTGCACCACAGAAGAACAGCGTCTGTTTTGTGGTCTGAAGGTGTACCAGGAGCTGAAATCCATAGAAGACTTTCAGCACAATACGGTGACAATGTTTTACCGCTGCGAAGTGTTTACCAGTGGATTGAAATGTTCAAAAGCGGTCGAACAAGTTCGGAAAAAAAGTCAAGCATCAACATTCTGCAGGAAAGGTAATGCGCACACTTTTTTGGGACTCAGAAGGGGTAATTATGGAACATTTTGTGAAAAGGGAGACAACAATAAACAGTGAACGATACAGTGATATGCTTTCGAACAAGTTGAAGCCTGCAATTCGAAGCAAACGACGAGGTCGATTGTTGGAAGGCATTCTTTTGTTGCATGACAACGAGCGTCCTCATACCGCCGCCAACACCGCTCAAACTCTTCGGAATCTGGGCTTCGAGGTGTTAGAGCATCCTGCATACAGTCCCGATCTAGCTCCGTCGGATTACCATATGTTCGGTCCACTTAAAGATGCTTTAAGAGGCCGGCGATTCAACAGGTGAAGGAAGCGGTGCATACGTGGCTTGCTGCTCAACCGAAAACCTTTTTTTCTCAGGGTATCGGAAAGCTTGTGGAACGTTTGACCAAGTGTATTGAAGTTCAGGGGGACTATGTTGGAAAATGATATCATTGTAAGTTTTCTATTGTTGCTGTGAAAAATTTTAAAAAATGATTGCATTTACTTTTTGACTGACCTAATAATAATAATCGTCTTTACTGATGCAGGCAAGTATCGTGCTGTTGGGCGTTCTCACCATCAACCTCTATCAACGAAAGAGAAAGAGAGAGAGAGAGAGAGTGAATGATTTTGAATGATGATTGTGAATGATTTGGTTGATTTTACTTCGCTTTTCTGGTTCTTTTTGGGTATTCGTGAAAATGAGAATGAGTGATGAAATTGTGAAATTGATGAAGTGACACTCACAAATTACACCCATTACCCAGGCTAGGATTCGAACACGGGACCCTTGGCATCGTAGAGTGCTGTGCAAACTACTCCACCACGGAGGTCGGCGAGAGAGAGAGAAGGAGAAAAGTGAGTACATGGTTAATGAACATTAACAAATAAATAGTGGACAATAAGTTACATAAAATACTATTGATGTTGCATTTTTATAATAGCCTAAAGAAAGAACAATATGAGTCAATAATGTATGCGATAACTAATGGCGACAATTAGGGGACGTGGGGGCAGTTATCCCATTCCCCAGATTTGCCACTTTCGCTCCCGTACTATGGTCTCTTAATTCCAAGCCTTGTCTACCACGAGAAAGTAAACTGTCCTTGCCCCCACTTTTGGCATCCAATCGCCGCTTAACGCATTAAATATACAACACATAGAAATCTGGATTCCGTGACAATACTTGGATTCCCTTTCTTGACACCACATAAAAATCGGAATTGCGTGACAATACTTGGGTTCCCTTTCTTGACACCACATAGAAATCGGAATTGCGCGTCAATACTTGGGTTCCCTTTCTTGACACCACATAGAAATCGGAATTGCGCGTCAATAATTGGGTTCCCTTTCTTGACACCACATAGAAATCGGAATTGCGTGACAATACTTGGTTTCCCTTTCTTGACACCACATAGAAATCGGAATTGCGTGACAATATTTGTATTCCGTTTCTTGACACCACATAGAAATCTGGATTCCGCGACAATACTTGGATTCCCATTCTTGACACCACATAGAAATCGGAATTGCGTGACAATACTTGGATTCCCTTTCTTTCCACCACATAGACATCGGAATTGCGCGACAATACTTGAATTCCCTTTCTTGACACCAAATAGAAATCGGAATTGCGTGACAATACTTGTATTCCGTTTCTTGACACCACATAGAAATCGAAATTGCGCGACAATACTTGGATTTCCTTTCTTGATACCACATAGAAATCGGAATTACGTGACAATACTTGGATTCCGTTTCTTGACACCACATAGAAATCGAAATTGCGCGACAATACTTGGATTCCCTTTCTTGACACCAAATAGAAATCGGAATTTCGCGACAGACAATACTTGGATTCCCTTTCTTGACGCCACATAGAAATCGGAATTGCGTGACAATACTTATATTCCGTTTCTAGACACCACATAGAAATCGGAATTGCGCGACAACACTTGGATTCCCTTTCTTGACACCACATAGAAATCGGAATTGCGTGACAATACTTGTATTCCGTTTCTTGACACCACATAGAAATCGAAATTGTGCGACAATACTTTTATTCCCTTTCTTGACACCACATAGAAATCGGAATTGCGTGACAATACTTGGATTTCCTTTCTTGACACCACATAGAAATCGAAATTGCGCGACAATACTTATATTCCCTTTCTTTACACCACATAGAAATCGGAATTGCGTGACAATACTTGGATTCAATTTCTTTACACCACATAGAAATCGGAATTGCGCGACAATACTTTTATTCCCTTTCTTTACACCACATAGAAATCGGAATTGCGTGACAATACTTGGATTCCCTTTCTTGACACCACATAGAAATCGGAATTGCCCAACAATCCTTGGATTCCCTCTTGTTACGCTCCGACGTCAGGGCATGGGTGTTCTTTTTGAGTATCCCTTCATCCATGCCATTACTCTTTCTAATCTTCGCGATTAGCAAATGAGTCAGAAAAGCAAAGTAAAATGAAGCATATAAATCAGCTCTATCTTGTTAATCTGCTTATGATTCATTTATAATATATATCGTGGTTGTGAGTTAAATTTTATCTAGAATAATGTTTTTTTTTTTGTTTGTTTGTTTAATATCCGTCCCACCCCCTTCCTTGATAACTACTCCTCGATGGAAACAAATCTCCCCCAATAACTAAGATGATTTGGCAAATTACATTGAAGTTAACACACTAACGCTGTACGAGGACTGTTAGAAACTCCCCCCCTCCCCTCTCTAACAATGGCAACATCAACCATTCTCGTTGGTTCTGCAGTTAAATGAGCGATGTACTCGTTGGTTGACAGCACCGGGCTGTCCGCACATAATTACAACAAAATATCTCCAGGAAAACAATTCCTGCGTCCCGGAAAAATCGTCTCGCGAGCCACGGTTAGGGAAACACAACCCGGGGACATCCAAATTGAGCCTAAGCGTGCGCCAGAGTGCCGAAACGTGCAGAAATGCTTTCGATCTGCAGCTAATAGTTTTGCTAGTGATAGACACATATTGGCTTATGCTTGACACGCCGTGTACAACGATTCTCTAAATGCCCGTCTTCAATCGGACAATAGGGTGCGCGTCTCTTTCCTGTCAACACTAAACAGGAATACACTCATTGGGCGCTCACTCCGCGTTGTTGACAATGTGAAACTAATACTTTCAATCGGATCTCATTGTCCGCATTGTGATTCGTTAATTTATGTACACATATTACAATCAGTGCATGCCGACTGTTACGCGCAATTGCTTCTGCATTTAACTTCAAACTCACCAAAGAATATTCACACCTCATCCCGGTCGGTATGCTGAGGAGCTTATCTGTTCATGTTTTTCATCAGAGGTAAATGAGATACAGTTTCTCTTCGGTTTTATATATATATATATATATATATATATATATATATATATATGTATAATAATAATAATTTTATGCTTTACTTTTACAATTAATTTCTGTTCGAAATTTTTTAGCAAATAAACTACACGCATCAATCATTAATTGTAATGAAATAAATATATTATTTATGTTTCTGATGCACAATATAAGCCGGCTCCCGTAGCGCTACAGCGCGCTACGACGTCAGGGGTCCTGGGTTGGAATCCCGGCCTGGGCATGTATGTTTGTGTGTCTATTCATCAATTTCATCATGTCATCACTCTTCCCTTTGTTCGCAAATTAGCCAAAAGTGGTACAAAAAGCTAAGTAAAATAAAGCAAATAAATAAATAAATACACAATATAAGTCTTCGTCCTCCAATCCATGCAATAGATATGTATAACATAAATCCCACCAGTCACTGACATAAATGTTCTCCATGAAGGGAGCCCCGGAGGAAAAAAAACAAATAAAAACACACCATTACGACCCCCTACATAATTGTCTCAATTCAGCGAGAAATTATAAAAAAATCACTCACCCCTTTTTTAAGGGTGAAAATGCCCTCTTTTGACGTCCCTGGCAACATTAGTTTCCAGGCTAAAAATCTGACATGTTCTCCTCATACATCATTATTATTAATTTGAAGTAGGGTTACACTTAAGCTTACAGAATTCTTACACAGATTATCTTACTAATCAAACAGCTATTTGCACTACATGAATTAATTTGTTAAGCTATACAATTCTGCTAAATGTTTATAAATGTATAAAATATAGAAAATTCCTATTTGTTTGTTTGAATTGGTGTTTTAAGTCCACTTTATGCACAGTAAGGCTAATTGGGACTGGACCTATAGTTTAAAGTGGGATCCGAACCACTATGTGCCTCCACTAGGTATCGAACCCGGGACCCCTTGATTACAAGGCGAAGTGTACCTACATAATTGAAACGTTATGCTCGAGATCATCTACAAATCAGATGATTCAATTCCTAGTTAGAAAACGGGCATCAAACAAGAGTGACATCTACATAAGGTGATTCATTCCAAAGATTACATAAACAGTTAAACACAACCTAGTACTCAAAACACGAAAATAGCTACATAATGGCTGTTGAATGAAAAGTTTAGTGATGTAACAATACTTTCGCGTTTGCAAAGTTTGTTGTTGACCATGGGAACGTACGTTGGTAGGGAAGATGTAGAAAGGTTATTTTCGTCCCGAAAACCACGGTGAATGTAAAACAATTATGTATATTTTATATGCATATTGTAATGGACAAAGAACGGCACAAAAGTTGTTAGTTCCAAAATAAAGGAATGAATGAATGAGACTACGGTGATTGAGAGTGATACTTGTATTTTCGCATGGGGGCTTTTGAATTCGTTTAGGCTACATAAAACATGTAACTAACTATTGTGAAACCAACATTACTTACTTAGTTGATTATTAAGATATAGACGTTAATATTTTGAGTATTTGTACAATATATGAGTACGTACACACAGAACATTCAGTTCTAAAAATTTCAAGAAAGCGAACGTACTCACTGCCCCTTCCTTCACTCCTACATGCCGACATTTACAAAGTCATTATGAGCATTGAGGAACCGCATTTCTAACATGCGAGCGCACAAGACGTGGCCGTCATGTCGAATGTGTGCGAGTATACTTATATTATTACAACAAACCAAAAAGCCCGACCCTGTGGCCGAGTGGTTAGCACATCGCGCTGCGACGCCAAGGGTCCCGGGTTCGAATCCCGGTCGGGCTTGGTTGTTTGTGAATGTCCATTCATCAATTTCATCACTCATCCCCATCTTCGCAAATTAGCCAAGAGGCACAAAACGCGAAGTAAAATAAACTAAATCAATCAATCAATCAAATCAACAAATCAAAAAGCCACAGAACATGGAGTCAACTTTTCTTGAAAGATTTTAATTTTAAAAAATCATCCATTCGCCAACCACGGTTCTTTGCATGCGGTCTCATCAATTCCACTTGCATCTGTATCTTTCTCTTCCATCCTCTTCTCAACAATATCCATTCTTCAACAATGAATTCTTTCTAGCACGAGTACAAATGAATGCAGCCTTCCACCAAAAATACATACGTTTTCGCATGGAGATAGAAATTACGACTTGCAATAGACCGTAGATTTATTTCAGACAAACAAAAATATTCGACTGTCCATGCAGAATTTCTAACAGAGCTTATACTATCTGTAAGTGTATTTAGAGAATTGCATATATATTGTAATAAATGGCTATGTGAGGAAAAACCTGGACAGTGAAGGACACCGGAGCGTGATTCTGATCACATCACCTCTCCATAATCGGCCAAGATTGTGAATGTCGGGGAGGATGGGCAACCTCCACATTCCCCATATCACTTTGCTTTAAACAAAAATTAAAATATAAAATCTATTAATAACAATAAATTTGTTCTTTACGATTTTCATGAAGGATAGGGTAAAATGCCCGAAATCCGTCCCCTGCCCTAAATTCGTCCCCCTCTTTAACTTCCATGGAAAGTGTTGCCATTTTGCGAGAGCAACAGGAAAATCTTCAGAACCATTCGGTTGCGTACTGGCAGTGACGTAGTTGTTTTTTTCTGTTCTTTCACGCTTTAATTTTTCAAAAATAGTTTGTGTGAAAGCTTGCTACAGTGTGAAATAAACTTGAAACAGTTATATTGACGCCTCGCGGTAAGTTTTTCATCATTTAGTGATTGATAATTATAGATTAGTACTTGAATATTGCGTTCCAGTTGTCACAGCCATGTAGCTGTAGTCGTTTGGTCAGGAGTAGTCGCTATTGTTGCTATATTGATACCCACATTATGTATCTATCTTGTGATATATATATATATATTTTTTTTTTCTGACCACTTAGACTAATTTCGATTGATGTGTGATCACTTGTCGACGTTTTTATAATATGTTTAACACTTCTATGCCTTATTTTTGAAAAGAAAATTAATGCTAGTTAATAAAAAGTATATATTAAACTTAAAGTTCTATGAAGAAGGTGGCGCCAGCGGAGGGTCCGAGGGGGCACGTGCCTTCCTCCTCACTCAACAGACAAGCTACAACCTTTGGATGTAGTATTCATGTTTCCTCTGAAAACTCTATACGCAAAGGCCATAGAGCAATGGTTGGCCTCTAACCCAAACAGAATTGTGAGGAAACTACAAGTATCCAGTTTGTTCTGTAAAGCGTACCTTCGTGCTGCTACTCTTGAAACTGCCGTCAATGGATTTAGGAAAACTGGAATTCATCCGTTTGATCCCGATGTCTATCAAGAGCATGACTTCATAGCCAGACAACTTGAAGAGCCAGAGGTGCCTGACAATAGAGGGAATGATGACAACCAGAATGCTCCACCTCACGTGGTCAGTCCAAAGACATCCAGGAAGTTCCAGTAATCCAGCCTTCCACTTTCTAGAGCCGGGACCTTATTCTTGGTAACAGGAAGTCCACATAAGATGTCTCTAAAAGCCTCTATGGAAAATAAACAAATGGCGGAAGAGCGTCAGAAGAAACAATCCCAATCGAAGGCCAAGAAACGTCTCATCATTGAAGATAAAGATCAGCTTGGAACATCATCGACAAAACCTCCCAAAAAGCAAACAAAGAAATATGACTCAAGTTCAAGCGACTCTGAGGATGAAACACAAGTTCCACTGGTGTCAACCGATGACGAGGATAGTTCAGGTGATGAAGATATGTTATGTCCTATTTGTGGAAAGCGTTTTTCCCAAGACAAGCGAGGAGAGAAATGGGCAAAGTTTTCGAAATACTTCCAGTGGTGCCACGAGATGTGTTCATCTTCAACAAAAGTCAAAACCTTTGTTTGCGATTTTTGCCTGGATGGGTAAAAAGTTGTAACTTAAGTATAAAAATATATAAACATGTTTCCATCTCAATAAATTTATTACAAGAGATTTTAACATTGTTTTAATCAAATTTCCCATAAAATAAATGAGTAGATAAGAACTGGAAAGGGGGGGACGGAATTAGGACACCTTTTTTGAAAAATCAAAATTTGCGTTCCTTTGATTATTTACTCTTTTTGGTTAAGAAAAAATGATTTATTAGAATCACACCAGCAGCACTAGTAGGTATGGAGTTGAGTTGCTTCAATCAGTTGTTGAATTATTTTTAACTTTAAACAAATTTTCAGACTTGAAGATTTGGCTTAGGGGGACGGTATTTGGGCACTTTACCTTATTTCGTTTTTGATATATTATCCTTCCAATATTTTCGACAAGGGATCCACTTGCAAATTGGTCTGTAGTTTCACACTAAATCAGCCTCCTCACGATTAGGTATTGTGGAGCTAATAACAGTCTTATATTAGTTACCAGGTATTTTGTTTATGTCTATTGAACCAAAAATTTTCAGTAACAATTCATGACGCTTCTTGTGAAAAAAACGAGATTACCATAACTTCTGAAAAGTTTTTCAATTGGTGGAATTCAGTAGTAAACATACTAGGATTGCACAAGAAACGTCAATGAAAAGTCAAGATAAGATTAAGAACAAGTCAGCATAACGCGTTACAAATCCAGAGAGGTTCCAGGTTTGAGCCCTGGTCCTATCACCTGTCACCAGTTCATCATTCATCCTCACCGTCACAATTAACCTAGGCCCGTAGAGAGAGGTAGCCTAGGGCGCCATGCACAGAGGGCGCCATTCAAAGCTATTTTTAAAAGAATAGAAAATACAACAAAGTGAAAATGTATGACGGAGAAATTTACACTTGTCAGTGGTATATTCGAGTAACATACTGCTTGTATTTTCTGTTTCCTAAAATAGTAGTAATAGTTCATTTTTAAAGATGTTCTTCAGGCACTTGAAATGTTCTTAAATATGCTAACCTTTTTTTAATGTGAGAAATGCAAACTTCTAATCTTTAAATATAACCTATATTATTTTAATGAGTTTTTCTTGTTTCCTCATTTCAAAATTTGTAGGCTGTAAATATCACAAACCATGGCATAAGAAGAAAATAAGTAATATAGATGAACACATATAAAATGTCGGTGCTTGGTAGTGCGCGGAGGGCACCAAACTACAATCCTGTCTAAGGCGCCAAAATATCTAGTTACGAGGCTGATCCTAGATATACCTAGGTAGAAAAATGGACGTAGTATAGTGACCAAAATAGAAGGTAAATTTGTACTTTAGCTTCGCTTTTCTGCCACTTTTGGCTAATCGGGTCGCCGAGAGTGAGTGATGGACCCTTGGCCTTCCTACAGTTCTCTTTCTTACCATCAGGTCTCCCAACAAGAATCCTGTAAACTCTTCTTTCCTCTTCCATTCGTGCCACATGGCCTTCCCATCCAAGTTTTCTTGATTTAATTATTTTAATAATATCTGGACATGAATACGAGTATAAGTGTAACACCATTAAGCCTTGTTTCCATGATATGAAAAACTCAATATGCTGACCAAGGCATAAATTTATTTTATTATAAAACATAAACTAAACGTAACGTTTCAACCTTCTAGCAAGGTCTTCTTCAGACTCTGCACCAAGTACAAATGTAACAAGGTACAAAACAGGACGATATATATACACAAAAATACTCCACAATACTAGTGAGAAAATGGAAGGAGGCCAAGGAAATAGAGAAGAAAGGTGAAGAAGACACAATGAACTGGAATGGGGGACTGAAGATAAACAAAGAATGGAAGAAGGTGTTAGAAAGAGTGGAGAGGGCAACAGAGAAAGAGGAGAGATGAAGGAAGAAGAATGAAGGAAAAAGAGCGTGAGATAAAGAGTCCAACCACATTCTATATGGAAGAAAATATGTTTAGCCTTTTAGGTGAAAGTACAGTTGACAAGGGATGCTAGAATGTTCCAGAACAACTTTCTAATAGTCTGGAGGGGAGTAATGTTTGTGTATATATATCGTCCTGTTTTGTACCTTGTTGCATTTGTACTTGGTGCAGAGTCTGAAGAAGACCTTGCTAGAAGGTTGAAACGTTACGTTTAGTTTATGTTTTATAATAAAATAAATTTCTGCCTTGGTCAGCATATTAAGTATAAGTGATGATTAGATGAAATTGATGAAAGGACACTCACAGTATAAACACCCATGCCCAGAGCGGGACTCGAACCGGAAATCTACGACCTAACGCGCTCGGACACCGAACAGGTCATGAGAGGTGAAGTAAAAAAAACAAAAAAATACAACTTTACGAGTTCGCAAAAGGGAGAAAGAAACAGAAATGCTCTTTCAGTGAATAACTAATCATACTACCTTTATGTATATTTCATGAACTGATTGGGTGGAAAAAATCTTCCCAATTTCACAATCATGAGCAGTCCCTGGTTCGAATATCGATCCCCGTTTATCGTATTAACGATCACGATTGGTAATTACATACAAATTCGAGCATGTTTGCGATTCCCGCAGTACGTTTAATGAGGAACCATTACATTTTAAATGCACTTCGATGATTACAAAATTAAAGTGAATTTACACTCGCGTTACGTCAAATATTTAAAAAGGACGGTCTGATTATTGCAAAAGTAACCTTCTAGATTGGCCATACGCTGGACACGACACGGTTTCGGTCTATGTTAAAAATCAAATTTCGTAAGTTCCGTATATTTAGAAATCATCGGTAGTAGGGAATGAAAAATATCCGTGTAAGGTGAAGAGTTGAGTATATGATGTTGAAAGTATCATTCGGTCGGCCTCCGTAGCGGAGTGGTTACAGTTCTGAAGTATGAAGCCAGAGGCCCAGGTTCGAACCCTGATTAATTCATGGCCACGTCTTTATCATCGCCATCACGATTAATCCAAGGGGTAAAAAGCGACGTGCAATAGTCGAAACAATAAAAACATAACGTTCAGTTTTCGATAGCAAATATAGAAGTTCTACCAAATGGCATAATCGGAATAAAATTCCTACGGGATATCGAATAATTGTTAATTTCAGAAATCTAGATGTGGGATATTTGATGGGTTCAAAGCACAAGTGGCGTAACTCCAATATTCGTGGAAATGGAGTTACATGTATAACTTAAAAACTTTGACGTGTCAGCATCTCAGTGCTAGAAGTAAAGTTCTCGTAAGTTTCAAATTCTTGCTAATAGAGGCAACACTATGTTTGTGCCAACGGCTAAACATACCACGAAGCTACCTAAATGTGCCTTTTTCTCAAAACTGTCTTGAATGGAGTTACGCCACTTGTGTCCTGAACCCTTCATTTACCCATTCGCTACTTGGCAAACACTTGCTTGGAATACGTATATCATTATTTTTTCAGAGGATTTGTCGTCCACCAAAATAAAATTTACAAGTCTGTCCTCCAAAAAGAGGAGATGGTAAAAATACGTAATGCGCTTTGAAAGTTTTTAAGCTGAAAATTTTATAATATTTGATAAGCATTACCATTAAGATGAGAATAGCGTGAAACCTTTACATGTTCATCTAATATTTATTTCAATGTTCCTCTCGGAACCCATCTAACGCAACTTATTTTTAAAGCTTTAAGCGCATCTCCGTGGCGGAGTGGTTAGCACAGCGCACTACGACGCCGGGGGTTCTGGTTTGGAATCCCGGCCTGAGCACGAGTGTTAATTGTGAGCGTCCCTTCATCAACTTCATTATATCTTCACTCATCCTCATCGTCGCGATTAGCCAAAAAATGGAAGAAATCTGACGGAAAGCAACAAGAATTTTTTTAAAATTTTATCTTTAAATAATATGTTTTGGAAAATTAACCCTTCCAGATATTTTTGCACCTCAAATTTAAATTATTGTAAATATTTTAACTTCCGCTGTCAAGCGGACTTCTTCCTAAGGGTCAAGAGTATTGAATTCCTGGTCCTACGTTTGGGCAATTGCGAGAATTTCGATGAACACTGATTAGGGAGACCCACAAACGCGCACCAACGGCAACGACAGGTCTTAAACCTGGAATCTTTGGTGGAAATATTGGGTATGCTTTCCATATTAGACCAGTTTTTGCATAATATTTATAGAAAAAAGACCTTGGAATATTAATTTACCAGCTGGTGTTCCAGACAAAATGAACGCAAGAGCCTTCCATGTGTCCGCATGCTGGTTAAGATTTATTCAATCTTGACCATTCACTCCAGCTTCCTTCAGATCAATATTCTATTAACCTTCCTAAGAGTTTCTTACATGTAGATTTCCCTACAATCCTGTACTTTTTCCTTTACCCTCATTTTTACTTTTTACTTCTGGCCCACAGTGGCTCTGTAAATTAATGGAATCCAGTATGTTAAAATGTTCATAAAACCACTGTCTCGGTTTGGAGTTGAATTTCACATGCAAGATGGGTGTATAAGAGTTACTACTGTGTACAGTGACGTGAGGAAGGATATTAATACTTCACATATTTCATGAGCTTTCCGACAATTTTATTGTGTTTCATCATCGAACCTTTATTTAACACTCCCCTGAAATGTACAGAAATAATTATATTTTTCAATATTTCTGAAACACAAAGTTCGAAAATGAGCCTTCGAACAAAGTAAGTTTGATAATTCTTTCAAGAAACAAAATAATTCTTAACGTTTGTTCACTTTTCTCAACGTGCTATATTTTACGAACTAAATGTAAGCAAAACAAATGCATCAAAACACACTCAACTGCTTCATAAATACTAACAATTTATTATAAATAAAATATAAAACCGTTTCAAATTACATGAATGTAATTGCTTAAATTATCAATACGTGGTTAGCAATAATTGGAAGTTCCAAAAAAAAGTAAAAAGTAAAGTGTTCTCCTGTGCATAGCACCACGCCATGAAGGCGTATAGGAGGTGTGGGGGTAACGCCCCACACTTTCTTGATCCGGTCGTGAGTGGGGGTGATGTGATTGGAAGTTCCAAAGTTTTTAATTTGATCATTTGCTTTCTTGATTCATTAAATCCATTCTTTTTATTTTTACAGTGCATAGAATCGCAATTAATATAATTAAGGCAATAATATGCTAGTAAAAACATATCTACGGTCATGAATAATTATTGTTTCAATTAATTAGCAAATAAAATCCAATATTTGAGCGCATCGAATTTTTAACATAATATTATCATCTGGTTAAAATGAAGTATGTTTTTCGTGTTTGTTACTGGAAAATGAAAATGTTAGCAAGTCATACATGGCAAATCTGTTGCAGGAATATGCCTCATGTATTTTTCATTGTGAATTGATCAGATCTGTACAGTAATTTGATGTGGTAGTCGTAGGCACCCATAGACAATTTTATAATTCGGGTTGAAAATGTAAACCTTGTGTTCTGCAGTGTAATATATATTTGAAAAACAAGTGCTATTATGTTTAAGGAACATCGCAATGTACAAATGGTTTATGAGAGGCAGAGACGAAAAAAGAGGGTAATAAAATAAGGACGGAGTGATAAAAAGAAACAAATAAAAGAGATTGAATGAGAGAGATATAATAGAGAGAAAAGAAGAAATTTGTGATCAATAAAGAAAATAGAAAATAGAGAAATGAAGCTCGAAAATAAAGAGAAAGGAAGAAAGAAAAGAAACTGTGGAGAAAGAGAAGGAGAGAGACAAGAGAAGACAAAATGAGACAAAAAACGGAAAAGAAAAGCTAGTAAAGGGGGTACTGTAGAGAAAACAAAGTTATTCAAAATGATGCTGCGATCCCGAACAATCGAGATATTCCAAAGGATCGTATTTAAAAGTGGTTAATTATTGATATATTTTGCACCATAAGTGTCTTCAATTTCTTGAAATCGGCAATTTTTATTCCGCATGTGCAGAAACAATCACTTGATGGGGAAGTTGTGTGTAGAATTCGAGATTTTCACTGTGTCTGGAAATTTCGAATATTCGATTTCTTTTTTCAGTCCCGAACGACAGGATTATTTTTAAAAAAATCCTTTCCCAATCCCGACCCAACCAAAATCTTTGTCCCGTACACCCCTAGTTCCGGCTATCACCATGATTCTAATATCTCAGGTAAAAATATTATTTCGGTATTTTGTTGGACACGGCAGCTTAATTGCTACTAACTAACAGCCTGAAAATCACAGAAAACAATATTTTTTGTAATAAAATACCATCATCATTTCACCACTCGAATTACATGACCATTTCCCAGATATCTCAGTGGGGCAAGGGCCTCCTCTGTCCTCCCTTTGCGGTGGCTCAAATTACAAATATAACGATTGTGTGCTAAATGTAGTCCTTCTGGATTTTTCCTAGGCCCTGAATAATGATCAGAGTATCTAAAAAGATGTTATCGTATACGAGTATTTCAGGACGGGTCCAAACCAAGTGTCTAAGGAATAATATAAATATTTACAATTATGTCTATTCGTAATAATAATTATTAAAACATGTAAAATAATTAATATTGTTATTGTTTTCATGAAATGAATAGGTAAAAAGAGGTATAAGGATCCAGATATAACAGTACGTATTCGTTATCTGCCTTACGCGTAGTTAACATCGGCATAATTTGTAGAAGCTGTCCTGACAAGAAAATTAATGTAAAAAAGTTTGTAAAAATTGAATATTTTTGAATAACAAAAAAATATATTATGTCCAGTCAGTGGCGGTGATTAGGGGCAGTTGCCCCCCCTCCACTTATTGCAACTTTTGCTTCTGGGCTATGTTAAACCTTATCTACCTAGGGAAAGTAAACTGTCTTTACCCCCAAGTTTAGGCACCTTGCCCCCATCGCTCTCGTTTTTGAACCCAATCGCCGCCACTGTGTCCAGTTGACGAAAAGTAAAGTTCCTGATTAATGTTTTATGCATATTATTATAAGTAGTAATATGCATAAATCTTATGTACTGTCAATTCAATGCCTTATGAACCCAAACTAATCCTTGCCTTCGTGTACGTATCTCGATAGAAGCAATGCCAGAAAAGTATATATTGATCATTTAAATTTAGTACTTGGTACATATTTCGGGCGGTTTGTACCTCTGGACCCCCCTCTGAATTCGATCTTGGGTCCAGGGTTCCACTCCCGTTGTAACAGGGCAGGACTGGTCCACTGGGACACCGGACAAAATACCGGTGTATCCTCTCAATGCCTTTCCGAAAATACACATTTTTACCCCCAACTACTCACAGTCGGCGACATGTTGAGGAAAATTGCCACCAGCCCTGCGGTAGAAGCAGGTTGGCCTATTCAAGCATAAGTGAATATCGAACAAGCTTTGTCTCGTGAAAATGATCAGAGATCTATTCCAGAAGTTCAATATTCACTTTTTAAAAATACAGTAACATAGCTATCATTGTCACTTTTTGTAAGTGTATTGAGATAGGCATAGAAGATATTCTGAAAGCTGTACGCGAGTATATGCATAGTGTGAACGCATACGCTGATTAATAAACATAAAAGTATAACTTTGTGTGTGGATGTGAATATTCTTTCACATCGTAGAGCAACCGTATGCCTCACAAATCATCTGGATGTAAAGAATAGCATACCATTCACATAACGCTAGCTAAAAGAATAAAAGTACTCCCTCTGTCCCATAAGTATTGTCCGGTACACCTTTGTTTGTTGTCTCATAATAATTGCCCGATATTCAAACTGTGACATTGGTGTATACAGAAGAAGAACATGAAACAAGGGAATGAGTCATACAACTTTACTACTCAAGGATCAGTACAAATTGTGCTTTCCATCTGCCTCTTCATCTGTCATTTCTGTACTACCATTTTGGCATACCGGACTATAATTATGGGACAGAGGGAGTACATGCCTTTCAAATACGATTAATATTTCACCTCAGATTGGGAAAATCACGCCATCCTAACTAATACCGCCGACGAATCCCCTATTATTCTTCCACAATGAGGGCCTCCCCCATGGCGCAGTGGTAGCGTCATTGCCTTGTAATCAAGGGGTCCCGTGTTCGATACCCGGTGGAGGCACAAATGGTTCGGATTCCACTTTAAACTGTAGGTCCAGTCCCAATTAGCCTTACTGTGCATATAGTGGACTTAAAACACCAAGTCAAACCAAACTCTTCCACAATGAATACAAAAACAATGTTATACAAATATACATAGACGCACGCACACACAACGTATTAGTGGGCCAAAGAGAAACATTTTTTAATCCCGCTTCAATAAGTGCACCAAAAGTATAAACCACTGAATCTATTTTCATACACGCAGCGTTGCTTTGCTACACGCTTCCTGTTGCTTGCCTGGCATCTTGTTGTTTCGTCCAAATTTTCCATGCTGCCCTGCGCTGCTGACAACTTGAATTACAATCCGTTTGACACTGTCTGGACATGTTGAAAAGCAATGTGAAATATCTTTAAAAATATAACACGGTGCGCCTCGTTGTTTTGGTTGGCGATAAAGGTAGTGTTCTTTCATCTGTGTTATGGCTGCAAAGGTCAAGAAACAGACACCTGTTCACGCGAGTTCAGAGGGTGATCTATTGGCCTAGATGATTCATGTTGTGTTGTGCTTGCTTGCTGTTCGAACATCCTTGTGTAGGGCTAAAGTCTTCATTTGTTTTTTCTGTGTAGTGAGGTAGTATGTGCTGGACTCATGTTTTCCTTCAACGTTTTCTTCAGGAAGTGTGGAATTTTAAACTAATTATCAGGTAATGTACTTCCATTGTATTTTATATTTGCATTCTTATATTTTGTGTTTGTGTATTTGTCACTTTACGTCTTTTTTGCTGGTTAACTCGTTCTTAACCGTGTTCGTCCAGCACTGATGGGGCTTCGAGGTATGCTAGTGTAACGTATTGGTTGATTTGCTTTATTTTACTTCGCCTCTTGTGCCACTTTTGGATAATTTACGAACATGGGGATGAGTGATGATGTGATGAAATTGATGAATGGACACGCACAAACATCCATGCCCAGGCCGGGATTCGAAACCGGGACCTCTGGTGTCGTAGCGGGATGTGCAAACTACAGAAAACATTAGCCTCATCTAGTTGGCTGCACTTTTTGACTCGCTTTGACTCTCTTTGCAGCGAAGCGTCTAGTTGGTTGCACGGTGCAACACCGAGTCGTCTAGTTCGTTGACTTAGTGTATTTGGTGTCTGCACTCTCTGAACCTTTCAGACCGGTGTATGTTTGGTGTATGGTCACGTGGTGCGTGCTAACCAATCAAATGACCGTTTAAAGTAGCAGACAAGCATTTGTTGAATCTTCTGAACTCGAACACCACTTTCCGTCTAGTTGGTTGAACGTAATTTCCTTGCACCACTCTGACACTGGATACATCTGCACTGCACCGAGTGTTAAAAAGTGCAGCCAACTAGACGGGGCTAAAATACATATTTTTAGGATAATGTTTATCCGGTAAGATACTTCCGGGTATTAATAGTCAATATTTCATTTCGTGCAGTGGTGAATCTACGAGTAACTTCATACAATGAAAAATTTATCGATCCAGCTGTTTGTACATGGCAGTCGAAAATCAACAAGCTTTTATTATTTCTTGGGAACCAAGGAATAAAGTTTAATAAAACTTCTGATATTTCGTACCG
This sequence comes from Lepisma saccharinum, assembly GCF_977018435.1. Classification (NCBI taxonomy): domain Eukaryota; kingdom Metazoa; phylum Arthropoda; class Insecta; order Zygentoma; family Lepismatidae; genus Lepisma; species Lepisma saccharinum. Next base: position 40,180,893 of record NC_139242.1, on the reverse strand, counting down.
TTTTGTGTGTGATATAAGAAAACTACAATTGTCATGTCATGTTGAATTTACTCGAACTTTAATACGAAAAAAAAGCACGATTACCTAAAATCTATAACAGATACTAGGGTAATGATTCGGTACCTTAATCCTCTGTAATCGCCCCCCCCCCAAGAAAGTGAAACTTTTACATGGTATATTAATATTATGTTGTATAGAACATAAACATGTGATGATGAGGTGTGCCATTTTGTAGTAAAATACGTCTGTTCCGAAGCCATCGCGCAATCGAATATAACACCCGCCACGACAATCCACAACAGCAATAGGACGTTTCTTACTGTTTCATAAATGTATTATAAAGTAAAGTAAATCGAACACGAAGGAGTGAAAACTTACGAAATCAAAATGGCAGTGAAATTATCGAGATTCTTCCGTTACGAGTGTTAGTTTTATTGGTGTTTATAATTGTATGTAGTTAGGAGTTTTATGTTTGGAGTTGACAGCAATGTTCGACGTCTTTGTGAAGTTATAATTGCTAAGTTTGATGGTGTTATCTTTTGCAAAAAAAAGTAAAGTGTTCCCCTGTGCATAGCACCACGCCATGAAGGCGTATAGGGTGTGTGGGGGTAACGCCCCACACTTTCTTGATCCGGTCGTGAGTGGGGGTGATGTGATCAGCATCACGCCCCTGACCGCCTTTACCCCCCAGGGTTTCCCCCAGGTACCCATGTTATTCGACGCTGGGTGGGCGCCGGGGCCGCTTCCACCGTTAGAAAAGTTCCCGGATTTGAACCGGCCGGGGATCGAACCCGGGACCTTTAGCATGGTAGTCAGACGCGTTACCGACTGAGCCACCGCGGTTATCTTTTGCATTCTTTCGCTATTTGGGTGTGCATACAACCCGTTTTTACTAATAAAAAGCGGCGAAAGTACTCCGGTATGGCAGATTTTACTTACGCGGGCCATACTTCGGGATCAAATATTTTCATAATTTTAAACCAATTTTATATTACGTAAAACATCGAAATCTGTCGATTAAAAAATTCATCGTAATTCTCCAGAGAGTACAGTAGGTCAACGACTCCTATTCTGTTTGATATATATACTGTACGTGCATGCATGTCACAAGGATTTCCGCGTAAACTGCCAATGTCAGGAACTTCTGACTTAGAAATATGAGATTTCGTTGATTGGAAAACCTACTAAGTATACATACGATCGGTTTCGTCTTCAGTCAAAGAATTTGTCACGTGAATTATCGGCATTTCACATTTCTGCTTGCGCACTGCAAAGCCGTCTAATTGGATACATCTTCGCTTTAGACTCCAGGGGCGTTTAAAACGGGGGAGTTCTGAAGCAGCGTCAAGAAGGGTATGTCAGTGGTGGTGGTCAAACCCTGTGAGCTGCTCATTGTATTCAATTCAATTCAATTCAATTCAAATTTTCTTTATTAAAGGGCGAGGTTCAGCCTGTGGCTGTTCTCCCACCTAACCCCGTTTCACATTTACCTAGTGTACATAAACAAAATCATAAAAAAGAGAAGAAAATACAATAAAAAATGGTTACAAGGAAAGAACAAAGATGAGATTAAAAAAATCAAAAAAATCAAGACAACACGTAAAAAAGAAAGAGAGAAAAAAAACACATTCACGCACACACACACACATTAAAACACACATACTAAACATTTCTGAGCAGGACATTCACGCACGGATGTTGAGATTGATGTACATGATTATGGTAGTTTTGTGAGATACGATAGAACAACGCATACGTAAATATTACAATATAGTTGTAGATTTGTCAAGCATTGGATTGGATTGGCGAGGCTCGTATGTAATCTAAACTGTATTGTGTAGTGTTACTCGTGGGAGCTTGAACAGAGATATTGTTCATCTAACAGAAAATTCTTTAGGTTATTCTTAAATTTGTTAGGACTGGGGAGGGAGGTAATGGAGGGCGGAAGTTCATTCCATGTTTTTGCCGCTGAAAGTGTAAAAGACGATTTGAAAATTTCCAGTGAGTGTTTGAAGAGTTCAAGTTTTGCTGTTCCTCTTGTTTTGTAGTTGTGTATTTCCCTTCTGGTTTTTAGTTTCTCGAATAAATTTTCGGGAATTTTTTTATGCAAAAGATTCTGTATAAAGCAACAGAAATGAAGTCTGCGACGTCTGTTCATGTTTAGCATTTTGTTCTCGTTCAGGGTTGGAAGAATATGATCGAATTTTTTAATGCTATATACGAAGCGTAAACACGAATTTTGAACTTTTTGAATTTTGACCTTATTTCGAACAGACAAGTTTGCACCGTATACTATATCACAGTAGTCTAGAAGAGGGAGAATCAGTGTTTGCACAAGTTTCATTTTAGTATTTGTATTTAAGTATTCATTAAATTTATAGAGGGATCTTAGTGCTGCGTAGGCTTTCTTAGTTTGCTCTTGAACGTGAAGGTCCCAGTTCAAGTGTTCGTCTAACATAACTCCTAAATTCTTTATACTTTTTGAATGTGGAATTTCGGATGTCTCTATTTTGACGCGTGGATTATTCGGGTTCATCATTGCGAGGCTATTCTTGGAACCCATGACGGTGAAAACAGACTTTTGAGGATTTATTTTCAGACCATTTGCATTGCACCAGGTATTTATGGCTGCCAAATCTTTGTTAAGTAATGCTATTGCATAATCTGGTGATTTTGGTGGAAATGGAATTTGAATTTGGGTGTCATCTGCATAAAAGTGTACGGTACTATGCTCTATGTTGGTTTCTAAATCTGCTGTGAAGATTGTATATAGGAGAGGAGCTAGAATGTATGAAACTTCACAACAAGGAGGGGCACTTGATTTTCTTTTATTTATTCGATTCTTGTATATTTCTATTTTTCGACCTTATTCTCTGTTTTCTGTCACATTTTTCTTCAATCTCTCTCTCTCTCTCTCTCTCTCTCTCTCTCTGTGTGTGTGTGTGTGTCGCCCCCCTTTCCTTTCGCTTCTTTTTCTTTCTTGCTCTACTTCTATCTTTTCTTTTAATCTTTCCCGTCTTTTATTCACTACAACTCCTTTCACTCCTCATGATAAAGCGAAGAGTTAGAAATTACTAAGATTGCTTGTGGTACTTGTCTGATATTAAACACGGCGGATGAAATGCTGCGTGCACTCTACTGTGTTCGATATTTTGTAAAATTCAGTCTAGATTATATTTTATGGACTTAAGAAACTAAATTTGCACAAATTTTAGATAATCACTTGTTCTACAAAAAAGTTTGATATATAATAAGTGATTTATGCAAGAAGGCCGTCGTTAAGTAGCCAGTCGGCACAATTTTATCCATGCCAACTGTTGTACATAGCATATAGATACCTCGGAATACATCCAAGGTGCTTGTGTCGCGGGAGAGACATTTGATATTTTCAAAATTCTGTCCAAACCACAGTTTTCATGCTCTCGAGAATTGTAGTACAATTTGGCTACAATTTAGTAATAGAATCTTAAAATGTAGTGAGTGGTTTAGGAGGGGGTGGAAGATGTATGAAAGAAGATCGGTAATTAATTTTATGGGCATGCTAACTTCCGAAAATTTTATGTGAAATTTTTACAGCAACAATTGTACCTTAAACTTCTGGTCTGAGGCATTTGTATGAAATTTGTCTTTGTGTTTTCAAGATGGCGTATTTTCCCTACGTTGATCTCGTTCTAAACTTTGCAAATTGATATATATCGAGCGAAATCGGTTTGAGGCGTTCCAATAATTTAGATATATAAAGTTTCATGGATATGTGTACTGTGGTAACGCGCCCCGGAGATATGGTTCATTCGGTTTTCGGTGGAAATTGTGTGGCATAGACGGGGTTAATAATTTTTTGAACACTGGTCTAGAGTATCAGGGAAGATTCGCTATTGGCGTAGGGAGGCTTATCTATTCCCATCTGTTTGACACGTCTTCCCTAGAACCCCCTTGTGGTCGCGCCTACGATTGTGAGCAAATTTTCTTTCCCATTATGCGAACTTGTGAAATGTGTAAAAATGGAATAAGTTTGCCCTTATGTGGGGAATCTTCGTGTTTGTGCCGTGTTTTGGTGTCACTGTAAGTTTTATTTTGATCTACAGGGCCTATTATTTGCCTAATTTTGCCCTTGTACGTTCATGTACGTTTTGATTTTTCAAGTTGAATTTTATAATCGAACTAAAGAAATACGTTTCTGAATCTAAATTGAAATAAGTTCCGAGTTTTGTTTGACTGCAAATCTGAACAGTACATTCTCGCGCTCTGAGAGTTGTCATTTGAAGGGCTCTGGTGTAAAACATGGTAAGTGACATTTTGGTCATTTTTGAGTTACAAAGTAAAATGTGCCATCCTTAAATTTTCAAGTGAAATTGCCATGTCATACAATTTGCATTGGACTCAGTAAAGCCTTCTGAAATTGGTAAACACAACACGAAAACAATTTATGTATATACAGTATAGCTTCTAATATTTTTCTAAATGAACTCAGAAATGACCGAAATGTCACTTACCATGTTTCACACGCGAGCCCTCCATTTGTATGCCGATGTAGTCTTTCGTGCTATGTACTGATATTATGGCTACTATTGCACCTCTTCATATTTTATGTATCGTGTTTTTGCGTAAAAAAGTGGGACAATGTGGCGTTATGTGTCACTTTTTTCTAGAACTTATTTATATCATACGAATCGTATCACATTAAATGCATCTAAATAGCTTTGGAAAACTACAAGTTTGATTCATACACGACAGAATTCTGAATTTAATGTAGGACCCTGTTCACTGAGATATTTTTCCACCGCAAATATTGTCACGTACACAAACTGCGTTGCTTTTCTTTGAAATAAAGGACCATAGATGGCAGCATGCAAGAGGAACAACGGTTATAAAAGATGCTGCATAAATAAGTTTGGAAAGTGGGTAAGAGATGGCACCGCCCAGGAGAACTTATACGATTGTAAATAGAGACAACGGAAAGAGCAGATGTGATGAAATAACGATTGTATATATTAATACTAATTATAAGGAAATAAATAAATAAGTTTAAAATAATAACAGGATATAAATAAGGAGAAAAGGGGAATTATCATTCAGTAATGACATAAGCGATTAATATACAAAAGTAAAGAAGTCGAATTGCAATTTCGATTTTGTGTCTATTACAGTTCCCACGAACTGAGAGTTTCGTGCGGCTTTTGGGTTGTTTTCCCAAGGTGTAGCGCCATTTATCGGCAGCACCCAAGCACATTTGGAGGCGCATACATTGTAGCTCCAAGTTAAGGTTATCGCCGGCCAGGCGGCGATCTTTAACTAACCCCTTTCTCTTTGTTTGTTTGGGAGGTCGGTTTTATTAATATTTCCATCAATTTGAAGAGATCGATAAAGAAAAGAAAGAAGAAAAAGTACACAATATGTATTAATTACAAGAAGAAGCAGCCGTAGCAAATATATAGAAGAAGGAATATTAGTGATTATAAGAAGAAGAAGCCTTATTAATTGCAAGGAGAAGGCAATTTAATTATTAAATACAAGGAAAAGATTCATTAATCATAAGAAGAAGATGCCATATTAATTATAAGAAGAAGATGACATATTGATTATAAGAAGAAGAGGCTATAAGAAGAAGACGCCATATTAATTATAAGAAGAAGATGCCATACTGATTATAAGAAGAAGAGGCCATAAGAAGAAGATGCCATATTGATTATAAGAAGAAGCCCGAAGAAGATTGGTTAGAATTAATAAAAAATAAAAATAGAAGAAAATTACTGTATGAAAAGACTTCAAAAGTTATTTAATATTTGTACATAATTAATCAAGAATATAGTACGAATTGTACCCTCAGTAGTGGGTTAAATCTGTTGTTTCTTTCCATATATTTGTAGCGTTAGTAACCCTGATCTGTGCCCAGAGGTATCTCATTGTCTCTCCCCTGTGCTAAGCTGGTAGGTGTTTACGCGAGGGACGTGGCAATATTAATAATTTTGACGTTAGTAGAAAGGTTGTATTTCTTGTATGTCTGGCGTTCTTTGTTACATAAGTATTTGGCCGAAGGTTCTGGCAACTTCATAATTGTGGCTTGAATAGTTTGGAATATTTTGGAACATTAAAGAATTATTCGATTTTTCCCCAAGCATAGACGAGTAGGTCAGTGGAAATTGGTAATGTTTTACTAGTATTTGCTATCACTCCAATTTTATAATTTTTTATCATTACTTTTTCTATTTTCGTATATATCGGCAGCTGACTTCAGATATATTGTTGTCACGCACGGCCTAAAGGGAAGGGCAAATCGGGTTGATTCTATGGTGTTGAACGACGATTTGTTACGTCTGTGAGTGTACTGAAAGTTGTCTGTCGCGCTGGTACTTTCCGGTATACTAAGAACTGACACGTCGCACACGGATACATTTTCAGACTTGCTCATTAGCATCCTATCATGCATTTCCACGGATATTCGAGGTTATCTTACTGAATTTTAAGCATGATTTTAGTTCGTTCTGGTTGTACGTATGGAAATATTGCACCATAAAACTGATATTGTGTCTAAAATCTAGAGTCTCATATGCGGCATGCATGATCTGTCAATAATAATAGTTGTTAATGGGTTTGGCCGATTACATGGAAGTCAGTGATATAAATATCAATGTTAAAACTGTTTCCTCTCTTAGTTAAAGTATTTCGAAAATATTGCCGACAAAGAAAAAGCTTGTGAGAAACCTGTTACAATGCGACAGCAAGAAACTAAATCGGAATTAGTGGTCGCAAGCCAATAAATTATCTGTATTTTTTTTTATGTATGTAGTTCGAATTGAAAATCCTTTATAATAAAGAGCACACTTGAAAGTTTGGAAATGTGCTTGAACTAGGATTTTTGCGACTTAAAAATCCCCAAAATATGCAAAATAAAAAATGCACTCATGAGTTAAAACATATAAATATGCCATAAAATATAAAATTATAATTAATAAATTGTTTTCTCATATACCTTAGTTCGAATAGTGAACTATTTTATGTAAGAATAAGAACAGAAAAAAGAGTAAAAATACCGTGAGATATTTTACATGTGAATACTTCTTGCTAGTTCACTTTATGAGCCTTGAGTGGCAATGTGCACGCCTACTTTGTGCATATTTCAAAATGTAAATGACAGCCTTCGTCAGTCACAAAAGCCTCGAACCCAGAAAAGCTTCTTTCTTCTTCGACTTACAGAGGAGCCGAAAATATAATCCACTGTGTGTAAAAGGATATTTTTTTAAAAATTGAAAAAGCGAGAATAGGCTGAACATAAATTGTTAAAGTGTGCTCTCACGTAGAGATGGCCAAACATGCATACATGTGACCTAATGAAGCATCATAATTAAATTAGTTTCATCGTAAATAAATTTATGAATATTTCAGGAATTGAACGCAACAGGTATATTACCCAGTTATTGCGTTCATTATACAATAGTTGAGATAACATTTTTTGATTAATTGCACAGATCAATGAAATATAATATAATATATAGACAGAAAACACATTTAACAAACATGCAGGTCTTATCGTAATTTATGTAATTTTAATATTTTCCTTTTCAATATTGGGGTTGGGGAAAATAGGTCCACACTGTTTTCACTTTTAATGATATCGTTAAATGTTTTGCACATGTTCCAAATTGGGGATTGCCAGTGCGTTGGTTCTACTTCGTTGCTTTCTTGGTCGTAACTTGGTTGAGGGGACGTAGAAATCGAGCTGTGACAGGGTGAAGGGAGCTTCAATGTGATTATTTAGGATTTTGTGGAGGAAAATGAGCTGGTGTATGATGCGTCTGTTTCAAGAGTTGTTAGGTTAAAATATCTGAGAAGGCTCTCACGGGATTCCATTTGAGGGTAAATACCATCGAGTTTGTACTTTACGTTGTCTTAAGAATTTAATTTGAATTTGTTCTATTTTGTTTGCCTTGCTGGGTTTGAGGGTGCCATACTATGCTTGCGTATTCAATTTCCGCTCTAACATTATAGAGCATCATTAAGCTTCCGACACGTTTGAACTCCTTGCATGTACGCACTATAAATCCCAGAAGTCTGTAAGCCTCATTTGTTAAGAAGTTCACGTGCGCGTGAAATGTAAGTTTAGAATGAAAGAGAACTCCTAGATATTTGATTGTTTTTTATGCAATGTTCGTATTTTATTGGTATAGTGTTTCGAGTGTATGACATTTGATAACATTTTTGGCTATTTAAGATTAGTTTGTTGCTTTCGCACCATTCCACAAGACTATCACCCTTGCCAAGAAATAAAAAAAATAAAGCAATGTCATGAAAATGTTAACTCCTAGTTATGATTATTGTTATTGCAATTTGTTCTTCTAAATTATTAGTAACATATAGAATATACTTTGGATTAACCAATATTGACTTCCTGAAGCAATTTATCCCGTTATTTGTGACACTTGTTTATACTTTATGATCCCATAGTAGAACAATCTATCTATGAGGTTTATTTTGTAGTGTACTAACTATTTACCAACGTAACTGGTACGAGTGTCTGTTGCGAGGAAATGTTATTTTACCATCCACAGAGAGTAAGTTGTTACTTGCACCTTATCTACCACAGCACGTCGTATACTTTGAGTTTCCTTCCTCGTGCGCTGTTAGAAAATACCACAAAATTCAAAATATTCTACCGTTTAAATTTAACGATTTACCTGTTGATTTTTGGACACGCTTTATAATAAGTGCTACAACATACTTATGTGAGAATGTATAAATGTCATACCTTTAGTTATAGCTGTTATGGCAAATGGTTACAACTTCTAATATTTTTGTGACCGTTTTCAGAGCTGCTCATTCTAGTTGGAGGTCTGGAATGAAGCCCCCATCCATCCGTAAATCCAGTAAATAATATTTATTTTTCTTTGTTATTCAAAGATATGTTCTTCAGAGTTTTAAACTTAGACGCCCTGGTGCGATTCTTAAATATCAGTTCGGTTTATAAACGCTGTTCCAAATTATAAAATATATGAAATGGCTACAAACAATTGGAGGGAGGTCATAACTCAGAAAGTACAGTTTGGATGTAATCAACGAAAACTAGACTCCTATCTGTATCTATTGCTGCAATAGGGCAATACTCATGTACAGGGAACGGATTTATATGTAGTAAAAATGTGCTCCAAAATATGGAGTTAAATATGGACTTAAAATTGAAAAAAATTATATTTCCGATAATATAAGACACTACACGAGCTACATAAAATACAGTGCGCTTGCATTTACATTAATTGTAAAACAACACAAAATGTGTTTTCATTTTCTGTTCCCAAAACAATGAATAACAAAATTTTGTTGTAAGTGTTCGAGCATGAATTTCCTTCTGTTGTTTCTTAAGATGGATTTATATTGACTAAAACAGTGTTCAATATCGCAAGAAATAATGGGAGTGTATTTCAAATTTGTAAGTTATTCGCAAGAAATTCACTTAACTCTTTCGGTCACACGGGGACATGTAGTTATTGCGCCAAATATGGAGTATATGTTGAGAAATATTCTGAAATTTGGAAATAATATGTAAAGATAACAAAAATATGTAAAATATGAGCCAAAACCTAATAATGTACCAATATGGGAAATAAAAGCTGAATTTTTCGAGTCTACATGCCATGATGTGCAAAGATAATACAAAATGTAACTTACTTCAGCTTCATACATATGTACGTATTTAGATATAAATCCGTTCCCTGCTCATGTATATTTGCCTACAATATACACGAATATTATAATTCTCATCACTTTTAGTTGTCTCCAAACTATGTTGTCTAAGTTGAGCTCTTCTTCCAGCTAATCCTTCAATTATGGTTGGATGCCTTTGTATTTCGTAGGAAGGCAATTCGTAGGTTGGATTTTATTTATTTGCCGACACTTGCCGATACTTTTCATCGTTCGCCGAGTCGTCAAAAATCCCGCGCGACCTTTCAAGAAGTCTAATTGTCCTGGAAACAGTAGCGTACGCAGGATTTCATCAAGGGGGGGGGTTATATCTAAAACTTTTTCCAAATTCACATTACCATTGTTTTATTATACTTTAATTAATTAATAATATTCATAATTAATTAATAATACTGATAATTAATTAATTAGTTTAATTACTACTAATAATACTACTAATGCAGCTGCTGTTACTACTAATATCACTATTATTATTAAGTAGTAGAGATCTACATAAATATATTTATGAAAGCAATAGGACAAAATTATTTTCTAGTCATTCGATTGTTAACAAATTCTTGGAGTTTTTTTGTTTTCTTTGTTACGAAATAATTGTCTAGTCAATGGTTATTTATTTATGATAGTCCATAAAAACAATCAAATATATTAAATTAATTGAAATAATCAAAATATGAAACTCAGCCAAGGAGCCGCAGCATGGAGCCGCGCTAGTCTAGTCTGACAACCTCGCGGGAGATCCCAGGAATTGGTTGGAAAGCCTTGTCCCCGCACCCAGCATCATATCAATGGGTACCTGAGAGCAACCCTGGGGGGATAAATGCTGCCGGAGCATGGTGCTGATCACATCACCCGCAAGATGGCCGAGATTGAGAATGTGTGGAGCCCCACCACACCACTACACGTGCTTTCATGACACGGTGCTATATGCATGGGGGAATTTACATTACCTTTACCTATGGGAACTCACCCAGGATGATGATAAGGCAGGATAATACATGTTGCTAAATTCCACTCCACTGAGTGTATGTTTTTGTTCAAAAGTAAGTTTATAGACATTCCAACACATTTATCAGTTCTAGGTGATTCACAAAGCACTTCTTCAACATTATTGAACTTTGCGGCCGCTTATATTGTTTAGACATATCGACGGATCCCAAACTACACTGTAAAGATTTATGAGAAACACGCCAATACCGCTCTCAAAATCTACTATGCACGGGCACGATAATTCACACCTGGTTGTCCCGTTGTTCTTACCAACAATAGTTAAGCTTATTGTAGTTCGAATTCAGAAATTCAAATGTACCGCGCAAACAATGGGAAGGTGGACTGGTGATCGTGTGTTCTTGTAGGTTTTGCATTTGTCTACATTAGCAGCTTACAACGAACCAAGAACTTTATTTAGTTAAAGCTCATTGCTCACAGAAAAAAATGCATGTTCTTTGAACATTGTTGCAGCTGATGTACAAAACAACTTTTTTCTTTTAAATCATAGTTGCCCTCATATTTAATTTTCAAGAATTTGTGTTTATTTTCAAGGCATTCACTATTAAAGATGCGTTTGTTTGAAATGTTGTGCTTTTCTCCATGCTGCATGATAATAATTGAAATTATTATTATTAGTATTGTTATTATTATTATTATTATTATTACTATTTTTATTTTTATTACTGTTGCAGATCTTTGACTGTGATAAATTAGCCATTTTAATTTTTTTTCTACAGCATTTTCCATAATATTTCAAAAGCTCAAGGGGGGGTTAAACCCGGTAACCCCCCTTGCGTACGCCACTGCCTGGAAATTACACAAAATTCGAGACTTCATTAATTTTGCACCAATATTATGCGGAAAAATGTATTTTGTGATTACATAACAGGTATTTTAATATTCTGATGTAATTTTTGTATATTTGAAAACAAAACTATGATAAATGGATGATTATAATTGGAGTAGAATACTCACCCACTAAAATGTATCAATACTTTGACCAATTTAATTAATTGTTACAATTTTCAAGCATCGGTATCTGTGAAACCGGGAAGGCTTGATTCACATCTACGCTCAAGCAACACTCAGGTCACTGTCCCCTAACGCTCCGCTCACGGTCAGGGGGTATCCACACTAGCGGTCAAGCTTCTCTCCCGTCAAGGTAAATCTGGTGTTGGTTTCTTCACAGTACACCATTTTTTCTGTATAAAAAGCCTGCCGATTGTGCTAACTGCAATGTTTAAGCGATTTTCAACTACGGACTTGCCAATTCCAGCACTGGCATTAATTACAAGAAAATTAAGAAGAAAGAGAATTACGAAAACGGAGATTGATTGATATGGTTGATTTACTTCGCTTTTCTGCCAGTTTTGGCTAATTGCGAGGATGAGGATGCGTTGTGATATGACAAAATGGATGAAGGGACATCACAAGGAACATCCATGCCCAGGCCTGGGTTCGAACCCGGGACCACTCGGCCACGGAGGTCGGCTATTAAAATAAAATACTGTTTATTGATATACTTTTGGTTTGAAATCGGCAAACGTTTATTTGCAGCTACAATGTGCAAAACTGTAAATATTAACAGTGGTGAACACTACTTTGTCGGTCTAGGTTTGGCATGAACATTTTGGGGCTCATTGTTTCCTATCGACATTGTTGACCATTTCTTTTACCAAAATTTCCGACACAACACGCGACAGATAAACATCAGGTTCTAAGCCTAGTTTCAAGGACTGGATTGTTACGTACATCGTGGGAAAAGTCGTCTTCCTCGGCTAAAAAAATAAAAAAATAATTTTGTTTAATATTCCGTAAACGAAGAACAAGTTCGTCTATATATCAAGAATGATTTTTTGCCTTGGCAGAGGGTTGACCAACACCTCCTTTCCCTTTTCACACACACACAAATGACACTTTTGTTGTCCGGAAAAATATGGCCGTCAACAGGTTAACTTTTTGATTTATGGATTTTAATTCATGCAAAAAAGGTCATTACAACTAGAGCTTATGGATCATATTTGTGGTTATTGAATTTTTTTAATTGGTTATAATTGTAATTTGGTTGTTTCGGCCAGTTTTTTGTTAAATTTATTTTACTCGGGTTTTTGAAAACGCATATTTTGACTGATGTTTTACAAACAGAATTGTTTTATCTGTAATCGCCTTTCTCTGTGTTTCAATAGGTCTTTGACTTCAGCCCGCTCATCTTCAGCACACAAAACCGAGTTACGTATCCTCTGCAACGGGCTGAAGACTGCTACTGACCCTGGGTGAGCGATGCAGACATTCACATCAACGATCAAGCTCCGGCAAAGTCAAGCTCCACCCCCCTCACGCAGCAGTCAAATATTATTTTCACCTGATCGTGACCGAAATGCGAGCTAAGCGTGATCGAAGCGAACCTTGACCGGACCGCTAGATGTGAATGCTTCTATTTAAAAACCATTCAACAATATTTGACCACACCGTGAGGGGAGGGTGATCTGAGCGTTACTTGAGCGTAGATGTAAATCAAGCTTAAGGGTATCTATTCAACCATAGTATTTCAATTGCTCGACGTTGTTCACGTGTTTCGTTTAGCCGATTGTTTTCTGTAACTCTGCAAAATATACATATCCAACCAATATTCGTAGGAATGGATCCCACCTTAAACTGTAGGTCCAGTCACGATTAGCCTCACTGTGCATATAGTTAACTTCAAAACACCAACTCAATCAATCAATCAATATTCGTAGGAACGTTTCAAGTTCTGAATCCATTCCCTCCTGCTTAATTCTCACTGGTCGAATTCTTTCACGCAGATTCTCTCTAACGTCGTACAATTAGAGACTACGGGATTCTCTCTCTAATGCAGTTGAATTATAATATTGTAGCAAAATTGTTAAGCTTTTGGTTTTGGGTGGAAATACTGCGAGTTCTTCAAATATAATACTTCATTTTTTTTTCATCCAAAGTTTTGTTCATTTGCTAAGCAAATAAACGTTCTGCCTGTCTCAACAACATTATCCAAAAATTGTTCTCGTGCAAAATATTATAATCTAAAAAAATCTAGTTTTCTCTCGTTTTCCTTGTAGATTAACTTTGTGTGAAACGCATTCGCTGTTGCATAGATATTTCCAGGGTAGTAGTCGAGGATATTCGGCGATATACGTCGTATACCCTCTGGATAACCTTATTCATTAGCGTATACCTTCTGCCAGACCCGTACACAGGATTTTTTTGAGGAAGGAGCCAGATCCGAAATTGTGTTGGTATGTGTATATAATGATAATTCTGTGTTTAAAAAATATATAGGCCTATATACAGATTAGAGATAAATGTTAGCAGTGATTATTAAAATAAAGAACATGTCTAAATGTGAGTTTTAAAGAAACGAGACATATTCGTATCACAACTGCAGTTCGAAAAAAAAAAAGAAAAAAAAAAAAGGTCTGGACAGGACAGGGATCAACCCAACTCTCCCGACTAAATCGGGACGTTCTGTATCCTTATGTACATCAAAGGTAAAAAATCTAAAATCACCAAATATTGCACACTGCAGACTTCTGGATAAAAATGTAGAGTACAAATAGACATCTTAGTATCTATGTCCGACTTCTGAAGTCTTCCTCTTTTCAGTCATTTATTTTATTTATTTTATTGAAGCTATGTAAGAATTTATTCTATGCCTAACCAGCAGTAAATATGGGAAGATTTTTAAAATCTTCAAAATTGTCATTTCGAATCCTAATGTTAATTGGAGCAAAATGGTGCTACACCATACACACTAAAATCATACTACTGAATTGCCAGCAAATGCGGTGCAACTTAGTAGTCACCACAATTGGTGTAACGTAACACCTAATTGAGTGTTAAAGTCCTCTATATTTAGTGTTGTCAGCCACATTAACAACAAAATAAATGTTCCGTTGCACCAAGTCTGAATATGTGTATGCTTGGTGTTACTTTGCACCGGGTGTATCTTCCAGCTAAACCTTACATTTTGGATAAAAAAGAAAGAAGACCGTACCCAGGTTTTTTTTTTGGGGGGGGGGGGTGGATGCCATATCCGAAAATTTGGAGCAAAAGAAGATCGGAAATGGTTGAGAGTATTAGATGTAACCGCCGACGTTATGGTAGTATTGCAGCTAGACGTACAATTATAGAGTTGCAAGATTGTTGTCCAAAGTAACGTAGAAACTCAACTCGCCGATGGATCCCACGATCTGACATTCACTTACCTGATAAAGGCTGGCACAAGGAGTACAGTCACGGACACTTCTGGGTTGTATCGATTCTATTGAAAGTAAACGGAATCATTACAACACAGAACTGTCCATGACTGTACAACTTGGTGTTTATTGTTTACACTAAATTCTCAGAAGTATTCGAATAATGATAGGCCTCCCCGATGGCGCAGTGGTAGCGTCGTTGCCTTGCAATCAAGGGGTCCCGGGTTCGATACCCGGTGGAGAGACACAGTTGTTCGGATTCCACTCTAAACTATAGGTCCAGTTCCGATTAGCCTTACTGTGCATAAAGTGGACTTAAAACAGCAAATCAATTAAATCAATCGAATAATGCTCAATTTTACCAGTACCACTGAACAGCCTCGACAATTCTGTGTTCAGAAAATATATTTAAAAATTAAATAATACGTAATAGCAATGACTCTCATTATGAAGAACATATCTGAATGTGAGTTAACGCCCTTCCCTCCGAAAGGGAATTTTTCGTATCAGTTCGAAAATGGTGGAGACATGGATTAAAAAGAATGGGCTGTTCCGTCTAGATTGGGATGTCTGGTAGTCTTGCATCAGTGGTTATAAAATTAGAATTACTTGCAAACTGCAGACTTTTAGAGCATGCCTCTGTTCACACACAGATCATTAATTCATGCAAGGATAAAATCAAAATTTCTGTAAAGTATCGTCAATGTTACTTTCGCAGGTTTCTATAGGTTCACATTAAAGCAATAAATAGTTCAAGGGGGCGTCATCACCCTCTTTCCCCATACCCCTTGGGAAAGGGCCTGTTTGGAGGCCATGTGTAGAAAGAAAGTGAAAGCTGTGAAGATCATGAAAATAAGGTAATCTTGCAATAAAATTAGTTGCTGGCTTAAACTATAATTCAATTCTTAAGAAAGACATCCGGCCAATATTGGAAAATAAAGAACAGTTTCATGGAGATTATTTGTAATTCCAATGTGCAGATTGCTTCTCTGGTACTTCGAAGTTTAATACTACTATCATTTACTAGAAGTAAGCCATTGTAAGATCGTTCTTAGCAAAATTACGATCCTCATTATAACCTTGAGCATTGTAGTTCATTTCCATGCCATACATTGTCATGGCTGAATCCTACAACCGATTTGGGCACAGCATATTGTTCCGTTATTGTTGGAATATGTGCTACATTTAGCCACAGATCTGTATCAGGTGATTCTAACTGAATTTGTGTTTCGTCACAAGTCTTTTTATGACCTATTGTGATCCCGGTGTCCATCACAGAGGAGCCATATTGTGATTTCTGAACCAAGAACCGTGGCGATATTAAACACTTTGTTACGTGTTTGCGAATGATTTTACACGCCTCTCGTAAGATAATGGCGGGAACCGTTTTAAGTGTAGCAGCAAACAAAGGAGTAATGAAAAGAGCTGAGTGTATGTTCAGAAGTTATTGTTTCAAGCTTCGTTCGGTACGGTCATGCCCAATTGAGACGGCGCACGGCCATTTTGTGCGCTGCAAAAGACGACATGGCGGACGGAAAAGGGACAAGAAAACGGCTTCCTACTTTATTGTAATGAGGGACAAGCAAAGCTATACGCGCGTTTGATTAAAGACAAAGGATGATTATCCGTGTAACCCTTCCTATTTTTCCCTGTCCTTGATGCTGCTTAACAAGGCTAAGGTAAAAAAATCTGCACAGACTGAGCTATGGAAGTAACCTGAAGGATTCTCTTGCAGGTTGCATTAAATATTTTAAAGGTATTTAACCACGGCCGGATTTGGGAAACTCATGTGGACTAAACTGTGTTTTTGGGGTGTGTTTTGCATTAGTAGTTATCAGTGGCGGCGATTAGGGGGCAGTTGCCCCCACTTTTGTCCCTGCCTTATGCTAAATCTTATGTACAAAGGGAAATATACTATCTTTGCCCCCCGTTTTGACACCTTGTCCCCCCGGTTTTGGAACCCAATCGTCGGCACTGGTAGTTATGGTTACTACAATTCTTTATCCTCTGCCCCTTCCTCATTATCTTTGTTTTCTCTGCTTATTTCTTTCTCTGTTTGTCTCCCTTTCCTCTTTCTTCAAATGTTTTTCTCCCTTGTATTTTCCCCATCTATTTCTTACTGTTTCTCAAGGGAACGTCACCAAGGTAACATAGGCGTGCGCAGACCCTCTGATTTGGGGGGCAAAAGCCTTGATGATATTTCAGGCGGGAAAGAAAAATGTAATTTCATCTCACTTGTTTAAATTTTATTGCATTGATGGGTGTGTTTATATATACACCCTCCCCCCCATACACATATATATATATATATACATAGCAACAGTAAAAATCATATAAATTGTCTGTCAAATGTGCGCGTTCCTTTTTCCTTCAAACAATTGTTCATGGACTTAAGAGAAAACCTTTTAGCAGCAGTACTTCTCTCCTCGGTAATTTAAAACGCATTACAGAAAACAAATTGGGAGCGAAGGGAGCAATAAATTTTCAGATCCAAAATTTTGGCAAAATGAAAACAATATCGATTTAATATGGCGAAAAAAATTCCATGGAGCGCCATATTATTATCTTTTACAATTTTTTTCGTTTAAATCGTTCGGCGTCCAGGGTTAACTCCCGCCGACCCCTAGCTACGGATCTGAACTTGACAAGACTGAAAGAGAAGCAGACATTGCGAGCGAAGCGATCAAGAAAATTTTACAAAATGTATTTATATTTCTATAAAATTTGAAATCAAGGGGGCAATTGGAGCTCTGTCCCCCCGCAGGTGCTCTTGGCGGTCTGGAAGAAATAAGGCAAGAAGGACTTGTATCTTGAGTATCCTTTTGTCTTGCTACTCTTAGATTCTGTTAGTGTTGCTTTCCTTTAGTTCCATGTTTGCCCCCTAAAATTGATTTCCGTTCAAGGTTGGGGGGGCTGTGGTTGCGCCACTGCACCCCCTTCCCCCGTAGTTGCTTTGAACTTTCATCGGCTTGAAAATACTTCATTTTCTTTAAGAGTATAATGTCGTTTAATAACGGCGATAAGATTCATCTATCCTAAATCTCTAGGTGAAATATAATAATATAGGGGCATAGCTGTCTGGAAAGGGGCATGGATTGCCATACCTTCCCCTTAGAAAACGAATGTCAACCAAAAAGTACGTTTTTTCAAATGTATAATTTGATTTCAGTCATAATAATTTACATTAATTATTATAATGAGGATGCAGGAATGCGATAATTTCAAATTCAAGAGGTGTCTTTTAAGGGGGCAACACTATTATCGGGGTAATATGCCCCATGGAAAAATACCTTGCTTGTGTCTTAGAAGAAAAAATCTGCCCCCCACCCCCTTCCTGTGCGCACGGCTATGCAAGGTAATGTAGACAACTTTCGTGACAGAAGAAACGTGAACACAATTATATAATTGGGGGAAAATTTTCCATTCCGGGGACTAGTTTTGCACGACACTCAACCAACCCTAATATCATCACATTTTCAATAGAACATTTGAATTTGTAATTTTTAAAAAACTACAATACTTATAAGTCTTCTTCCTGCTTTTATAATACATCTTTGTTTGGATCATGTACGAGTAAGAGAAACATTAATAAAAATATATATTTTGTCTTTGAAGATTTGGTTTCGCCCAAATCTCAGAAAGTCATCCAGAATATTTCTACCTCTTTCTTGCTTTGATTCTTCCTCTTAATCTGCATTTTTTTTCTATATTTCTTTCTTCCTGTTTCTTTCGCTCTTTCTTCTTCATCTCTCTTTCTGTTTTTGCCTCTATCTTTTGGTTTCTCTCGACTTTCTCTGTTTCTCTGCCTCTTGTTATTATTATCTTCTATCAATTTTTGGGTTTCATTTTTTCTATCAACCTGCTCAGTGGCGAGCGAGTTAAGTGGTCGACTTTCGATCTAGCCACCGAAGTCCCCAGGGCATGGGTGTTCTTTGCGAGTTCATAAATTGCATCTAGTCATCACTCATCCCCATCGTCGCGATTAGTAAAAGTAGAAGAAAACATCGTAAAATAACAAAAATACAAATAGGCTAATTTTCTCTCTCTCTATCAATTTGTGGGTGTCTGTCATTCTTTCTACACTCCTCAAAGACTCTAAAGATTTCTCATGTGAGAAGAGTATTTCACTCTCAAGCACTTTAGCTTGGAGGCCACAGTCCACGGTCTCCATGGAAACAAAATGCTTTTAAAGGCACCACACAATAATATGCATATTTATTTTAATATGGCAAAAATGTAACAAACTATCTTACGTAACTTAGGCTAATAGTTATCCAACATATATATAGATAGACACTCACTGACATCCATGCTCTCCATGAAGGAAGCCCCGAAGGCAAAAAAAGAAAAAGCTCCATTGCAACCCCCTCCCACGAAATTGTCTCAACACAACGAGAAAATTAAATAATCATTCAATTATCCCCCATTTTAAAGGTGAAAATGTTATTTCTTGACGAACCTAGCAACGTCCGTTTTCAGGGGCTAAAAATCCGACATTTTTTCTCATACTTTATCATCGAGATCAACAATAACGCAGATGATTCAATTCCTAGTTAGAAAAGTGCTTCAAACAAGAGTGCGACATCTACATAAGAAGATTCAGTCGAGAGATTACCTAAACATTTATGTACAATTCAGCACTCATTACGAAAATAGCAATATCATGGCTGTTTTAATGATATGTTTAGAGATATAACAATACTTTCGTGTTTGCCGTGTTTGTTGTTGTCCATGGAAACGGACGTTACTAGGGAACTGAAAGAGAGGTTATCTTCACCCCGAAAATTACGGTAAGTAAACGATACTTGAATTTTAGTATTTCAAAATATGGACCGCATGGAATTCGTTTATAAGTTTGAAACAGACAGTAGGCCTACTTAAATAGTTAATTATTAAGAAATAGACCATAATATTTTGAGTATTTATACAATATTAGAGAACGTACACAACGTTGCGTTCTAAACTCTTCAAAGAAACGAACGTACTCACTCCTTTCAATTCTTTTATTATTATTACCTGCTGACATTTCCAAAGTCATTACGAGCGTTAGGGAGTCCCATCTCTAAGATGTGAGCGCACAACAGGTGGCCGAAGGTCATGTCTAAAATGCGCGAGTACACATGTATGAATCCAAGGCAAAGTACAGAACAATAAAATCAAGAATTGTGCTACACATTGTGTAAATGAAAGACTTAAATTTACTTGCTCGATCTGCTGAATCAGATTACAGTGGTAAGTGGCTACAAGCTAAAAGGATTGAATTAATTTAATATATGAAAAATGAATTTCAGATTTTGATTTCCAAAATTACTGTACGTGCTGTATTTCTATATTCGTCCATCATCACATTTTTTCATTTGGACATCTGAAATAATGCTGTGGAATCAAACTTCTTCAAGTGTTCCCAAAGACCATTGGTTATAAAATTGGTAAATTAATCTCGGGTATTACACAAAGGGATTGAGGTGCAAGCGGAGAGGTGACACCGCGGGTGCAAAAAGTTGAGGAGCAATTGCCCCCACGCCCCCCTAATCATCGCCCATGACTAACAGTAATGATCTTAATGAAGAACAACGAATGAACCTAATTGGCGCTGACGTGAAAAAGAGTGTCAGCTTACCTCATGAGAAATTGTCGTTAGTCCGCCACCGCAGTGACTTTTTTCAAAATATTTCTCCTGGGATTGTTTTTTACAAATTTATCTTTTATTTTGAAAAAAATATTTTTATGAATATGAATGTGTTGATTTTTTCAAAATTATGCAGGGACAATATCATATCCCCTTCAGAGGCATCTCCAAGGAAAATTAGCTCACATCTTTTCATGGTGCTTATACCAGAATCACATACGTCACCGTCTGCTTGGTTGGTAGAGCCTAGGTTTAACGGCTCTGAAGCGTTCTTGAAATTTTGTTGAACTCAAGAACTCAACGGGTAATGTCTGATGTATGCTAAATTTTATTTAAGAAACAGATGCGTGATACGTTTACTTGAATTCATTAATCAGTATTTGTTTGTGTTTGAAACTAACGAGTTTGTTTGAGTTTGTTTCTGAGTTCACTTTATACGAAGTTTTTGTTTGAGTTTGTTTCTGAGTTCACTTTATACGAAGTTTTTGTTTGAGTTTGTTTCTGAGTTCACTTTATACGAGGTTTTTGTTTGAGTTTGTTTCTGAGTTCACTTTATACGAAGTTTTTGTTTGAATTTGTTTCTGAGTTCACTTTATACGAAGTTTTTGTTTGAATTTAGGTATTCTTTAAAATGATTGACTGTCACTTTTTCAGGTAGTTAGTAACAAACTCTATCTAGTCTTCTTAAACCCGAAGGTTTATGGCTGCAGCAACACAAGCCTTCCATCTGTCCCTATCGTGGGCGAGATCAATCCAATCTTTTCCATCCTTACAGATTTTCTTTAGGTCCATCTCAATGTTACAATAACGTTATAACTCAAAGATAATAGTCACATTCGCATTTACTCGTTTTTGCTTCATCAGCAGTGAATTGTTTATTAAAAAATAGGAATCGAATGTTCATACATACATTTATTGCGAGAAAATGTTTTGCTTCTTGTAACTTTTGATATTTAATGATTTACTTTGAATGTATATTCCTCTATATTTTTATATTTAAAAAGATACGGTATGTTGTATAATTTAATGAAAATTAGTGTAAATTTTAGATGGTTCTCAGTGAGGAAAAAAGGAAAAACCTTGTTTCAGTTCATACATTTAACACGTAATTATAAACAATCCAGAATGAAGTAACTGCAATTATGCTACATTTCAAAAACAGTAACTGTAACAGAGTTACTTTCTTAATAACATAATTGTTACGCTTAACAAAAAAATTCCATGACAGACATTAGTATTTGTAATCAAAAGAATGAGTGAATTTCCGTGTAAGTGAAACTACTTACATAAAGAGTTTCACCCATCATGCTGAATAATTCCGAGAAACTACATACTTGTCTTACATGGCGAATGACATCGCCATATAAAAAGAGTGGAACTGTTTTCCGTTTTAAGTCCATTTTATGAACATGTAGGGTATTCGGAACTGGACCTACAGTTTGAAGTGGGATCCGAACCACTATATGTGCCTCCACATATCTAACCCGCAACCGCTTGATTACAAGACGACGAAGTCCTGCCATTGGGGAGACAAAAGTCGAATGGCAAGGGTTAGATTTATTTTCAGGGTGTCGTTCACATTACAATGAATATCTACGATTCCATTTCATTTAATTGCATATTTTTTCATGTTTATAAACGGGAGGATAGTTGACCAGGGTGCGGCCATCCTCTGCGGAATATTTACCGCTTACGTACGTTACCGCAGTCTTATTTATTTTTCCACTAATGGCTCTGCATATTTCCAGTATGTGCCAAATTAGCTCGTGCTATGCAACTAGCTCATAAAAATGATAAAGAATGTACTGCACATTTGCATGATGTCTTTGAATAGCCAAGATATATTTTACAATATTTAAAAATATCTGAACCCCCTCGTGGCTGTGAATTATATTGTACGCATTTGTTTGTATATATCAAGTAGAATTTGCAGGTAAAGTGTTGGATATACTGTATACGAGAGAAATGGTCCCACCACGTTTATATTAAGGTCTCATTTCAACTTATGTGTCTGGAATACTATACAAAATACCAGGTCCGATTTAACAAACCATTCATCGAAGTCCATTTTTTTTCCAAATGCACAAAATAATAGCCCTTCCTGATCTGTTTCGTTTACGTCCGTAACTTTTTTCCGATCCGTCCAGGTCCGTAATATTCCTACAATCCGTCGAAGTCCGATTTTTTTCCCCTGCAACCCGTCTAGGTCCATAATCCTTTTCCTCCGATCCATGTAGGTCCGAAATTTTCCGCTCCGGTCCGTTTAGGTCTGTAATTTTCTCCTCCAATCCGTCTAGGTTCTTAATGCTTTTCTTCCGATCCGTCTAAGTTCGTAATTTTCCTCCGATCCGTCTAAGCACAGATAACGATATATATATCTTTATCTGTGGTCTAAGTCCGTAATATTTTTCTTCCAATCCAATCTAGATTCATATTTTTCTACTCCGATTCGTCTAGGTTCGTAATCTTTTTCCTCTGATCAATCTAGATCCATAATTTTCTCATCCGATCCGTCTAGATCCGTAATGTTTTTCCTCCAATCAATATAGGTTCATAATTTTTCACCTTTGATCTGTCTAGGTACGTAATTTTCTCCCCTTCGATCAATCTAGGTCCGTAATTTTTTCCTTCGATCCATGTAGATCCGTATTTTTTTTTCTTCGATCAATCTAGGTCCGTATTTTTTTTTCCTTCGATCCATGTACGTAGCTCCGTAATTTTCCCTTTCCGATCCATGTAGCTCCGTAATTTTGTTTTCCTCTCCGATCAATCTACGTTCGTAATTTCTTTCCTCCGATCCGTCTAGGTCCGTAATTTTTTCCTTCGGTCCATGTAGGTACCGTAATTTTCCCCTCCGATCCGTTTAGGTCCGTAATTATCCACACCGATCCATCTATATCCTTAATATTTTTCCTCCGGTCCGTCTAAGACCGTAATCCTTCTACTCCGATCTTCTCAGGACGATATTTTCCCCTTCAATCTACACAGGTCCGTATTTTTCCCTTTCGATTCTTTCAAGTCTGTAACTTTTCCTCAGATTCTCTCAGGCTCGTAATTTTCCACCTCTAATTCAGTTGGATGAGTGTTGCAAATTCATTTCCATGGAAATGCAATGTTCTTTTACAGATGGAAAGAAACAAATGCTCAACTTAATTGAATTTACAACTAGTTCCATTACGAAACCTCCCATCTTCTAAATTAGGCCTAATTGTTGTTTTCATAGTCATTTGCATCGTATTTTGAGAAATTAATTGAAATCACATTATGTAAGAGTATAACAAACACAAATGTTTGTTTCCATTATTTCATTAAACATTTGGACCTCGACTAAAATATTTGAATAATAATCAACTTCCTCTTAAAAATGTCTAAATACACATTACAACAAATAACCCAAGAAGGCGCTTGTAATGACTTTCTGAACGTACTTCATAGCATGATCGTCACTGCCTTTTATTTCAGTCCAAAATTGGGTTTGTAACCTTTCTTCGCGTAATCGTCCCACCGACGTCTCAGATAACGAGATCAATGATAGCGGCGCAAAGTATTCGGACGCAGAAGAATAAATTTTGTTAGTGGGTACTTCCCAACACTGTAGTAAATTTTCCAAAGTGTAAAATTTCGACTAAATGCACAAAGCAGTATATTTTTTTTTTGACTGAAAAATATTCGCTAAATTATCAGGAAGAAATTCGTCGATTTGGACTATTAAATTTTAACGTATACTCACGAGTATCCTAATTTTGCACCAAAGAGAGTAATAAATTATTTTTAAGTAATATCGGCACAATTGTTTTTTTTTAAAAAAAAAGCTTCACATAATGGTCGCGTCCCACTTTTTAGCTAAAAAGAAAATGGCATAAAATCTGCTACGATTATGCGGTGAAATACTATAATTTCAAACAAGTAGACTGTTCTCTACATATGAACTATAAACAGTGTCGAATTTATAACTGCAGCTACCCTAGACAGTTGTCTAAAGGCACAAACATTCCCTGTGTTTCTGTCATTTGTTCATTCCTAGCTTTTCTTATTCTGAAGGGGCGAACTTTTTCATGTATCGAGTTGTTTTCGGGAGTAATTTTCTGGTTCCACGAACGGCATTCGTCGAAATTATGAGCAGCAATAAATATACTTATAAATGCAGAAAATTAATAAGTGTAGTATGGTCTAATGTACTTTGCCACTGGACGAACAGTGATGCCTCCAAGGTACTATGATATCTGCCCCTTTCAATTCGCCATCTGTTTTACTTTGTAATCTATGTTCTTCTGGGAGGATTCGAAATCCATTGTCAAGTTATTTTACAGTGTCTGATTATGATTTTGTGATGATGTTATACAAGAAAGTGATTTTTTAGCTGGTTCAAGTGACATTTTAAACAAATGTAAAAATTACAATGAACTGTTTAGTGTTGTAGGGGCAAGTCTGAAATCATCAGAATCTTTGTCTTGGAATCTAGCATTGCTGAAGCTCGATATCCTGTCAAGATAAGACTCCCGCCGAGATCAGTTAATACGAGCGGAATTAATTGTATATGGTGGATGTACACTAATATTTCAAATGCATATAATCATTTGTTTAATAGGGAATAAAAAAGAAATTCCTTGCAGGTGGAAATAATCTATTATTTTTAGTGTTTTTTTTTAACCGATAAAACTACAGTAACTATCCTTTCAGAAAGTACATACGAGATCAATGAGAAAAGTATCTGCACGCATTTCCTAAATGAAATTGTTTTCGAAATGCGTCGTCGGTGGAGGCAAATAATGGCAATGAAGAATAAGTCAAGCCTGCAGCTTGTGTCGCAAGTAGAAACGAACCATTGTACAAAGAAACTATCCATGAATTGCGCCAGCCTCCATGACGGAGTGGTTAGCACATCGCGCTACGACGGCAAGGAAACCGGGTTCGAATCCTGGCCTGAGCATGGGTGTTCTTTGAGAGAGTCCCTTCATTAATTTCATCACTCATCAACATCATATTCGAGATTAGCCAAAAAGTGGCAAAAAAGCGAAGTAAATTAAAACCAAATAAATAAATCAGTCAAACCATTCATTGCAACGGAGGGTCAGGGCATAACGTCACATCCCATAAACTTGTTGTATCATTCTTTTTGAGGTATAAGGGGTTACCCTTACGAAAGGCATATACATCACCTCTCTTCCACATGCAGAATACCCTGGACTGCATTCTTGCAGACTATCGACGCCCTGGCGATCGGACTAGTATTCAGTATAATCCTCTGTGAGACTGTTCGTTTCACGTGTAATTAACCTTTCATCAATTTCGTCTTACCACCATTCATCCTCATCTTCCCGATTAGTCAAAAGTAGCAGAAAAGCGAAGCAAAATAATTCAAATCATCCTTCTTTTAGCCATTTCGTAGCAGTGAGTTCTTTCTATGCGACATTGTTACTTTCTGCTTCTGACACGTGGCTGCAACCCTTACTACCTTTATCATCGCCATGACAAGCTTTTGCCCATAACAGTTTACCATGACAGTAGCCCCGAAAACTTCTTTTATTTCTTTTTCAAATGTGTAAAAGGAACTTTAGTTGTTCTTGTATCTGATATTCTCATTCTAAAAAAAACATCCACATAAATGTACTTTCATTTTAGGTATTAAGGAGGAAGGGGTTAATCACTTGCGTGTGTTGGTTTGCCTATACATTACGTAGATTCTCGGTTTCATCGCGTTTGAAGACAGTCTCTGTGATTAGTTTGTGGCTTCTTCAGAAATAGATTTTGAAACAGGAGCACTTGCATATTGATAACTGCAGTGTTAATAGTATTAAAAATAGATATCCATATGAATGTTAAAGCAGACCATTCTTTGTGGAGGAACATCATTCTTTAATTTTACATATAACCATTTTAACCTTTATTTCTTGCCCTGCCTATAGCCTTTTAAACTTTATTAGGTATCCTTTGGAAGGTTAATACAGGCCATGCCACTGTAGAAACGTCACATTCTAATATTCATCTTTTATATGTAGTACCAGGCCCGTACCCAAGCGGGGATCTAAGGGGGGCCATGAAAAATTTCAATTTGAACGTATAAAAACCTACAACAATTACGTTGATGGTTTTTCAAATTATGCATGAATTTCAATTTTTAGCCTTTCACAAATGAATAGGTTGTTTCTGGACAGAGGCAGGCTCTAGAAGTCTGCAGTCTGCAATATTGGGCTATTTTAGTTCTATAACCATTGATGCAAAGAGCTATCAGACGTTCCGATTTTGTTGGGACAGTCCATTCCTTTTAATCCATGTCCCGAACTATTCGCCTCGGCTCGGTCACAAATGTTTGCACATAATTAGAATAGAGGAGAATTTTCTAAGCTCTTTTCATTATGGAAGAAAGGTTCCTCAATGACTGCAATACAAAACCAACCATATAAGTGACATTAAGCTTTCCACCCGCACCGCAATGTCTGTGATCCCTTTTCGCCACCACTGAACAGAAGGGGAAAAAAAACTTTCTTTCTCCGACATCAGGGTTTTTCTGCAACTGATGTCCATTCTGCCACTCAATGGCTTAGGGTTATTTAATATTATGTAAATAGGAGAATCCACTTCACAGCAGAATCGTTGCTAAATTTTTGGGGCAAAAAATACCTGAAGTACTTTTAACATATATTGTTATTTGTCCAAAACACTCAAGAAATTAAGTACGTTATTATTTACGAAATTCTGTCAATCGGAATTTGTTTTACTGCAACTTTTCTTCTTTTCTGTACTTGTTATTGTGTTGAACATAAATACACCGTTCAACAGACAACTTTCACAGTCTGCAGAAGACATTAAGTACAAAAAATTCGATGCTATGAGCCGTTGATAAATGCATTTTCTATCCCACATGTATGCAACCCCATTTAATAGCTTCTTGGTTGCCACTGGCATTTATTTTTACTGTCGACTAAGATTCTAAAAACGAAAATACACCATAGAACAATATTACGCCAACAGACACACTGCCAGGTGAAGTCACTTATCCGTTCCCTTCAGATAATTTATTTACAGGGTTCGCACCGACTACAAAGTCCTGGACAACTATAGGAGTCAAGAAAACAAGGCTAGGACTGAAGTCATTGCAAACAAATGATTTTTTTTAAAAAAAACTTTGAAAACCTGGAAAAGTCAGGGAATTAGAATATTTTTGCTTGGCAGAATTTGTAACCAGAAACACGTTGCGTTTTATCTTCCCAACAATCTTCCTTTTTGGATAATATTTTTTATAAAAAGGTTCTTTCATTTATTTTCAAAAATGTTCAACAAACGTGATTCACTTGAATAGCTTACAAAGTTGAAGTGCAACTCTTATCTTTTAGCATGTTAAATTATTACACAGTTATGTAAAATACCTGGAAAATTCAGGGACTTTGCAAAGTGGGTGTGAACCCTCATCATCAACCCCACACACACATATGTTGCTTTTCGTAGGCTATTTGAATTGTTTGCATTATGCACACATGTAGTCTACCCCTATCATACAATTTTTTTCGCTCTCTGACAGAAACAAATGTCAGTGTCAACTGCAAATATTAGTCACGTGGTTGCTGTTCTTCAACATTTCGTAACAAAATAAGCAAATTTCTCTACCCACCCTCTCCTATACCCCTCCCCTCCACACACACATGTGTGTGTATGTTTTATACTGTATAATATGAGAGTAAATTTATTTAAAATTCGCCTGTGGGTCTGCCCCCCCCCCACCTCTCAAAAAATCCTGGGTACGGGCCTGTGTAGTACTACAATTATTTTAACCTTAAACAGGTGTCCGTGGGAAGGTTAAAACAGGCCACAAGTCTTCAGGAACAATACTTGTAACCTTCATTATTTTACATGTAGTACTGCAAGTATTTCAACATTCATCTTTTACACGTAGTACTACAATCACTTTTAATTTCCTGCGGACGTCTATTTTTAATAACTTTTAAAATGGAACTCCTGTTTTTATCGTGCGAACTCCTGTATGTTAGTGCTCCTGTTTCATATTCTATTCCTGACGAAGACCATCGAACTTGGTAAAATATAGGATTACAGCTTTACCACGTACCTAATCGACATTTTATTGTGCCTAAAGTTGCTTATTTCGACTATTAGTGTTTCAATTATTGGTGTCTGAAGGTGCATAAATTATTTTTAAGAAGAACAAAATTATCTTTTAAGTGTATTTTGACGTGTTGAGGTTTTTCCAGGTCACATTGACAGGATAAGGAATGGTAATCTGTGGACTCTTGAAGGCTAGATAACTTGCAATAAGCATTCAATTAACCTAAGAATAATGGGTGATTTACCTCCTTGATGTCATCTTCAATGAAACCCGCGCCTCGAGAGAAAGCTTGTCCGGTCCGTCTCTGTTACTGTTATTTCATTCGGTTAGGACTTTCAGGTTAAAATACAAAAATAGTTTGTTAACGGAATTGGTGTATTTATTATCTTTCGGAGAACACCCACTACTAGCCCATTGAAAGTCATGTATTTATTACAAGCCGGCAGCGTCCGTAACTGTACATTGAGTTCTAACGTGTGGGGTGGGAGGATATGTTTTTGTTCCCTGATTAGTCTCCCTGCATTTTAGACACAATGCAATAAACTTAGCACTTTCATAAATTGCTATATTGGAATATGCTTCAATAGGTTCTTGTGCATTTGAAAGCACTTTCCCAAGTAAAGCATAAGTAAACCTGCTGGACTCATTCTACGAAGATATATTGTTTGTTTCTTTGCGTTTTAAGCCCATTTTGAATCACATATAGGCTAATTGAGACTGGACCTACAGCTTAAAGTAGGATCCGAACCACTATGTACTTCCTGGGGAAATATTTGAATGAGCGAGTTGTTCGAAAAACAGTTCATGTAAATGTATTTACTATTTCAGAGTAAGGATAATAATTGTTATCGCAAATTAAACACAGTTATGTCCTGATCAGTTACAAGTAAATTTATGCGTTTTAATGTAATACAACATTTATTTACATGTTCCTAAAGAAGAGTGTATTCAACTAGTGAGGGGCCTCCCCGATGGCGCAGTGGTTGCGTCGTCGCCTTGTAATCAAGGGGTCTCGGGTTCGATACCCGATGGAGGCACATAGTGGTTCGGATCCCACTTTAAACTGTAGGTCCAGTCCAGATTAGCCTTACTGTACATAAAGTGGACTTAAAGCACCAAATCAACCAATCAACTAATGAGAAGCATGACATTTAAGAATTTGTGAATGGTAATATGAATTACAGGGATGCTGCACTTGTAATTACTAATTAGGTCCTTTATTTAACACGAAAAAGTGTTGAAAGTTATTTATATGTCCGTATTATTGCTCATACGCTGTCTAAAATTGTGTAGTTCAAAGTTCAGGTCTTAAACATCTTATTTACTTTCTAGCCCAGTAGAGGATATTCACTTACTTCTTCAAGCTATGTTCCGGTTTACAAGAATTATGACCTTAATGATAAACATCACGTGAAAGAAATATAATATACATCAATGGAATTTCACGACTTTGTTAAATTTTAAAAACCTATTTCACAAATACATTGTGAATATTTTTGTACCTTTGTACTCAGTAATGGATGTTCCCTTTTTCGATTATTTCTGTCACAAACAAAAAGATATTTATGATTATTGCGATGTAGTTAGCGAACTATGTAAAAAGGTGTACTTGTGTTACAAACATTTAAGGTAATTGGAAATGTAGATCGAAAATATGTAGACAAGTTGCTAAAGTGAAAATTTACTAGTATAGAAAATTTACTAGTGTGCTAAGTTAGTCATTGTGATTTCATGTAACCTATTTGCTTTATTTAAATTATTCTCTGTGTAAGAATAGGAAAGCGATATTTTATCTCAACCTGTTATGAATATCACAAGTACAAGGGGTAAATATAATTATCAACTTATATATCAGCGAATTTTGCATGGTACGATTTCAATACATGACCAGATACAGTTAACAAGTAAATTGTCGTTGTTAGGAATGGATGAAACACATGCTAATATTCCTAAAACTTATGCTGTATCCTGAAAATCAACTTGTCTCTTGATTTTTACCATATCTAGCTTGTCTACCGAAAAGGGATACAATAACGATTTTAGAATTCGAAATTATTCCAACAATATTCTTCTGATATAAGATGAGGTTTATTGTGTTTTCTTGCTTTTTGCTTTGGACTTCTTATTTAAAGTAAGTTGCTTGCATTAATATTCTTATTTCCCGTGTGATCGTAAATCCCTTTTCATAGGCTTGACTTATCGTTGAGTCGTTTAAGGTTAGAGTTCTTAGCATGTAGGTATTTCGAATCGAATAGGTTAGGGTAGTAAGTTTGTTGCATTAGTGTGTGTAAAATTTTTCTCTTTGCTTGATGTAAAATTTCTAATACGCAAAATAATTTTCAAAAATTGTAACCTACAACCAAACCAGTCAAACTTGTGCAGCCAAATATTTATCAGATTTCAAGAAAATTAAAAATTAATTCAAATTACACACGAAAATTGAGTTTCCAAAGATGAAAAGTTTATTCAATAAGAAATTCCATTCTTACAAGCTCTTTCCTCAATCTTCTGTATGTAAACTTTTACAAAATTATCTTGCATGCATAACTTGAATCGTAAATGTTTATTCCACAGCAATTCAATAGCAATTATATACTAACGATGATAATTCTGTACGAATTTAGAGTAAGTTTCAAATGTGGGATATCGTCTATTTTCCCTTGGTATTTTGAAAGATAATGGTACGTTAAGCAGAACGGTAAAGGTTGGATTTTGCTTATTTGCGTATTTTCTAATGCCGTATAACATTTGAAATATTGTTGAGGTGAAAGCAACGTTCTGAACGAATAAAAAAGGGCGATTCAGTCAGAGAAATAAATATTATACACTTTGTTAAACGTTGTAAATGGACTATACTTGACAAATCCTGTAACGTCACTGTAGCTGGTGTGGGCCCGTATATAAATGTATCTCGGAGGCCCCGATTTACATCCACATCCACATCAAATTCAATATTTTTTCTTCTGCTTTAACACTACATCCACGTCGACATAAATACACTCTGGCAAAGAAATATGATCTAAAAATCTTGCTGCATGCTTCGCTCCAAATGAAACCCTTGCTGTAGAAGTTATATTGATTGATTGATGACTTGCTTTATTTTACTTCGCTTTTTGTGCCACTTTTGGCTAATTTGCGAAGATAGGGATGAGTGATGATATGGTGAAATTGATGAATGGACACTCACAAACATACATGCTCAGGCCAGGATTCGAACCCGGGTATTGCTTAAATATTTATAGTATTGCTTAAATATAGTTATTTCATGCGATTTGTCCATGATGCGATATACAGGGTGACCTGTAATTAGATGTATTCCCTGAAAGGAGTTAAAGTAGAGGCAATTTGCAATAAATTTGACCATATGATACCCCCGTCCGAAAATTAGTAGTTTTCGAGATAATCGAATTTCTATTGTTTTTTTAAATGACAATTTCCCACATAAAAATGCGAATTGAGAAAAAACAGCTCATTGTATGGCACATATTTCAGCGTAACAAATAAGTGGTTGGTTGGAAAAAGGTTTCACCCAAATAACAATCGCATGTAAGTAACGGGTGCGTCTAAACTTACAAGTGATGATAAAAAAAATGCACTCTTAGTTTACTTGGCAACGTATTAATAACAAAAATGATATGACACGAAGCGTACAAATTACTTAAATTACTTCCTTGTGTCATCAGCTATCCAACAAGGTACAAATGTTGCTAATATTCACATTTGTGTACAAGAAATAATACGTCATTCATCTTCATGTGAATGGAATCAATGAACAATACAATTAAAGAACATTATACGTCTTGCTCAAAGTGGGCACCTCCGTTACGAATGCAGGCACGCAGGTTTTTACGGACATTTGTTCTCTTAACTCGTGATGTGATGGTGTCCTTGATGTGTTGACCAGCTGTTAAGATCCTCTCCCTGAGCTCTTCTTGCGAGTTTACCGGTGTCTTGTAAAATGGAGCAACATGAAAGACTTAGTTATTTGGGACAAACTTTTTTCAACGAACCACTTATTTGTTATCTATCAGAAAACGCTGAAATATGTGCCATACAATGAGCTGTTTTTTCTCAATTCGTATTTTTATGTGGAAAATTGTCATTAAAAAAACAATAGAAATTCGATTATCTCGAAAACTACTAATTTTCGTATGGGGTATCACATGGTTAAATTTATTGCAATTGCTCTACTTTAACCCCTTTCAGGTAATACATCTAATTACAGGTCACTCTGTATACAAAGTACTGTACCTAGAAACGACTAACGTGCAAGGGTCTTTTGAAAATCGGAGAGGGCAAAATAAATACTATATTACGTTTTGACGAAGTTATTGTGAAGCATATAGCTGTATTAGAAGGCATGAAGATATTATTAGTTTTGAATAATAAGAAAATAATATTTGATGTTATATATTAAAGCATATGCATCACTTTTATAATGTTCTATTAGAAATACCATTAACAATTCTCTGTATGCTATAATAAAACTAGATCTGTAAAGGGATAACTTATAAATTACCCATAAAATAATGCCAAATATTAATTTCGAACTTTTGGCGCAGGACAATTTTGTCTTAGTAGGTGAACTGTATGCTGATCTCACTTTGTATTGTCGCAATTTGTTTCTTCATACATTTTTGCTCAACGTTCAGTTCAATCGACATTATTCCATAATGTGTAAGTAAAATTTTGTATTACTTCGTGTAATTAGATTTTAATTATTCTTAGTGAATATTTTCTGATTAATTTTTACAAAAGATTAAGTGCGGTAAAATTGTGCTGTATAAATTACACAGTTCTACTAAATTCGTTGACTGTACTACAGATAGATGGACAATGAATTTTCTTGTAGAGGTTCTATTGCAGTTGATATAAAATTGATATTTTTGCTGCCGATTTCTTCCGAATTGGATCGATGTGGTTTGCGGACGGATGTTAAAAATGGGTGTATAAGAGGAGAATATTTGTCCAAACCAGGACAGTGGGAGCAGAATTTGGTGCGGTGGGTGCCCCGTGGATAAAAATCTCTAGCTAGTGCTTCTAACACAGAAGCTGATGTCACTTAGACATTAACTCTACTTAAATTTATTCATTCCATTCACAATTTTCGAATTTTTTTAATATTGGATTTAAAAGAAAACAATGTCTATTACTTTCCCAAAATAAGAATGTGAGATTTTCAATATTATTCTTTTCGATATACCTATATCAAACACTTTAGTTCGCGTTACGTGCTTCAAGGTTGCGTTAACAATTCACGTGAAGATGGTGTTTAAACCATTAACATGAAGTTTCAAAATTTTCTGTTAAACTATTAAGAGTCTAGATATTTTTAACAATTTAGAATTTCATATATTTATGTTTGCATTTACGTGAAATCATCTAGATTATTCCATCAACTTCGTGAAAGCGAAGAACATCCTATTCTTCATGATACATTGTCTTCAGCAATATTGCAATCAGTGGCGTAGCATGGACATTTCCGAAGGAAGGGTCGGCCCTTTCTTGCTTAATGATTTACTTATGGTATTAGTCGCCACAGGTATTGGTTATTTGACTGAAGTCAGCTGGGTTTTCAATAAAACATCATCCATGCATGTTTTAGCTAGAAAACTAGATGCCTCACTATGCCGCAAATGTTTTGAACTCTGGTGTTTTATACTTTTTTTTATATCTTTCTGCATGGCGCAAGTCATTAAAAACCTACCTGAATCATAAGCGCCTCTGCACAACAGTAGACGTCATTGTTGTGGATTATCCAACTACTGATTGATTTGGTTTATTTTATTTCGCTTTTCTACCACTTTTGGTTAATTGCGAATATGAATATGAGTGATGATATTGATGGAGGGACACTGACAAAGAACACCCGTGCTCACGCCGGGATTCGAACCAGGGACCTCTGTCGTCTTGGCGCACTGTGCAAAGCACTCTGACACGGAGGTGGGTGGATGATCTAAATATCGTACACTCTACTGACGTAACTGTGCCGATTAGTAATTCAGACCACTGTTTATTACATCTTGAGAATGCTGATAAACATTTTAAAATAATTTTGTCCAGAGACAATTCGATGTTAAGAGTTTTCAAATGAATGCTAAACATTTCCATTGACACAATATTAAGCAGTTAAAAAATCATAACACTAAAAAAGTAATAGTTTTGCGGGTTAAGTGGTAGAGCAGCCACAGGCTGAATTTCTACCACGAGGACTTCACCAACTTATTTCACAAAAACTGTGTTGATCTTTTAGTTTCAAATGCACATCGCTGTTCGTGCGATAAATTATACAATGCAGTGATCATTAAGAAGCGGTATATTTGAGATTGGTAAAGTTCCGTCAGTCAATATTGCGTATTGTAGCATCACATAACACGAGTTGCATGAGCGCGAAGAACCAGGTAAGAATTCTACCGCTGTCGTCTGCTTCAGAAGGCAGGAAGGGTCACATGAACCAATCACGGTAGACCTCTGCTGCAGCTCCGTACGCTGGCGTACGAAAGAGCATTTACGCGCGTGTTGTAGACATCGAAGCTTTCCCTTCAGAAAGGCAGCAAGGAATATAGAGTCTTTTACGCCGAACCTGCTCGGCGTCCGGCCGGGAAAGGCATTGAAAAAAGATGCTAGAACGAGTGTTGAGAGTGGAGCGTTGCAAGCGGATCGCGAAAAATAGCTATTATAATGCCGTAAAGGTCAAACATATATGGAATTTGTCAATTTTAACTTTATATTCACAGCATTTACGCATTTTTGAAATTTTAAATCTGGGAACGCCGGGCGTACGGGCGTACTATAACGCTACGCCACTGATTGCAATCACCACATATCATGTCAAGAATGATGTCTAACGTAACGACAATATAATTTAATATTCTACTTATAATAAGGTACTCATTGCAATTTTGAAATGGTTCTTGCTTGTGAAGAATGGGTTTATCTCGTTGGAAGTATATTAATTGTTAATTTTGTTAGAAACAAAATTGTAAAGCATAACTTATATTTATATTTTATGTTATTTTAATGTTCATCCTAATGAGATTTTCCATATGTTGAATCAGTTTCCCTAAAGAAAATTTAAATGGCCTTCTATTATCAATTTTATCTGTTAATTTCGTTTCATCCCCACGATTTAGCTAGGAAGATAGAAAAACGACTTAATATAAGCCAAATACATGCCAGGTTCGTTGTTCGGACGCAACAGCATCGGACTACTTTCTGCGATGTATCGAAAGCATGCATTGTTAAGCTCTTGCTGGACATTAACACTTATTTGACTTCCAGCTCCGGACATGTCCATTACTTCCAATAAGGTTCACACCAATTGTTGATGGCGTACAGTGAGCCATTGTCTTCCTTCTGTGAATATTTCCAACAATGGACAGATTTATATTTTGACAGGTGCCATTGTTGTACGAGGACAAAATTAGGATTGGATCTTGCACCGTGGTGTTCCTTGTTGTGGGTCCATGGAGTATTTGGTACAATCTTTCGTTATTCGTGACTCACTGAATGGCTATTCCGCGCTGGCTGTGAAGTTGGACAGATAAAAAAATAACTTCTTTGGTCATTGTTGTTAATAATGTTCTAATATAACTTTAAACATTCTCAAAATTTTGTTTGTTTATAATCGTGGAGCTTCCTCTTCCTCTCAGTGCATTGTGTAAACTAAGAAACATATTCATGCTAACGAAGCTCTGGAACGTGTTAAAGTGCTCACAAGAAACTTGTAGGTGGGTTAGAACATGGCAATAGAAATGTCAATTTTTCGATGTTACTATTTCGATAGCTCTTATACTATGAGTTTGGGTTTTCTTTAGGGTGTACGTGATCCCAAAAAAGCCGATACTGGTATCTGAAAAAAATTCTCGTCCCGATCTCGACTTCGAGAAATGATTTTCTGACTTTTCGGGATCCAGAACAGCCAGGAAATTCAAATTGGTCATATTTAAAAGTGGTAAATTGTCGATATTTTCTGCATTGTAAGTGTCTCACGCTTTTCGGAAATTGATACTTTATATTCCAGAGAAAAGAACAATCACTTAAGGGGAAATTACGTGTAGCATTCGAGATTCCCACAGTGTCGAGAATTTTTTAACAATTCCCGCCCCGAAAATTTCAGACTTATTCGGGAAATTGCTAATATTTCCCGTCCCGAACGTCGGGATTAAAAGAAATAATTCCCGTTACGATCCCGTCCCGACAAAAACATTTCTGTGTCGCACACCCTATAACTATAGTTTTCTTGGAATGTAAATATACAAAGTGTTTCTAAATTACGTGTAAATCCAAACCACCGAACATTTATTTCGATTTTTAAAACTCCTCAACACATACTATTACATTACTTGGTATATTTTGTATCATCTCACCATTAAAAATCATCATACAATAACAATTTTTTAAATCGTAAGTAGCTTATCAATAAACTTGATGTGACTTCATAAGTGTTGTGTTGTCAGTGAACCGAATAAAACGATGCAGCGTCGTTGCCTTGTAACCAAGGGGTCCCGGGTTCGATACCCGGTGGAGGCACATAGTGGTTCGGATCCCACTTTAAACTGTAGGTCCAGTCTCGATTAGCCTTTCTGTCCAATCCGAATAAGAAAAGATTTACTAAATATGTTTCTCTCCAAGACGACAATATTAATATAACAGGGGCCCGTGATGTTTATTTTTTTCCAACTTTCTCTCTTTTTTCTGGTTTGGTGCCCCCTTTGAATCAGCGCCAGGGGTGACATCCCTCCATAGCTACGGTTCTGCATGAAACTGAAAATAAGGGAGAGTGGTATTCATCATCGCTATACGATATAAATAAAAAAGGCTTCGAATGTGTATTTTCGAGAGGGCGCAGCGGGAATTTGCCCCTTGGGTAAGTCAGGCTCTCCCAAATTGCTGTGCATACTTATGAGAATACTAATACTTCATTTGAGAATACTAAATCCACATGCTGAAAAAGTATGTCCTGCATGCGCTTATTGCATTCTTCCGTCTGTTATAGCTTCGGTTTTTCAGAAACTACTTGAACACAAAGTGAACAAATCGATCTACAAAATAATAACACAGTGAAACGTAAAATATATTCACAGGTCTGTTGTGTTCTCGTGCCAATATACAATATCACGTGACCTCTTGCCCTTGCTAGCTTTACTAATGACAATTCATATTTAAAATTTGCGAAGTTTGAAACAAGTCATAAACGTTTTGATTGGTCAGCCCTTGTGCCTATAGGATTCAAGCAATAGAATACGTATGTTCGGGATTACTGACAGTGCTCCCAGAAACCTACAAACTACTAACTATAATGTAAGTATTTTCTATTAACTCGTTTATTTGTATGTTTCAGTAGAAAATTAATCCACTCGCGTTTCTCGGAAACTATTAAACATACGAGAACCATCAAATACTACTTAATATACAAGTCAGTATATGAGTTGGAAAGGCACTGAAGTCGACAGCCAAGTTCTGATTAGTATTCATGGAAAATGACGCTAATGCGCAGTAAAAACAGCTCCAACTTATTACAAATTACTCCTTAACCTTCACTTAAATTATTTAGTGGTTAGGCGATGCATTCTGTTATGTAAGGAACTGTTGCTTGCGTTGGGACAGATCGTAAGATATGATGCAATGGCTTGGGCATGGGTGTTCTGTGTGTCTCTTCATTAATTTCATCATATCATCCTCATCTTCGCGATTAGCCAAAAATGACAGAGGTAAAATAAACCAAATCAAGCAAGCACACAATCATCGCAATGCCTGCCTGTAGTTTTAAAGTAAATTTAACAAGGCTATTATTTAACTTCGATTTCTTTGTCCAAGAAGGTACACAAAAGTTTCTACCAAATGTTTCAACTATGCTTATGTCTCTTCTCTCTCTCTCTCTCTCTCTCTCTCTCTCTCTCTCTCTCTCTCTCTCTCTCTCTTGTGTGTGTGTGCATGTGTCATATCTACATACGCAGGGTAATACCATAAGACACAAACCACAAACAAACACAGTGCATATAGGACGATCATTTTACATAAACAATATTTTAACTCGTCGAAGCTTCGTTTCGACGCTGCAAGCCTTTAAAAATCGGTATTTTTCTTTCATGCATTTATGCGACCACGAGGTATAGAATCATGTGTATCATTTATATAAATTTTTATTTGTTGCAAAAGGAAACTTTTCTTCCTAGGATATTATGGGCAGATCGTTTCTAATCTAATCAAAGACCGTTCTCCTTACTAAATTTCCCGCGAGCGTACATTCTGCTTACACAGGGAAACAATCAGAATATAGTTCTCAGCGTATGATAGTAAATGCATTCTGCTTACACATGGAAACAATCAGAATATAGCTCTCAGCGTATGATAGTAGATGCATTCTGCTTACACATGGAAACAATCAGAATATAGCTCTCAGCGTATGATACTTGATGCATTCTGCTTACACATGGAAACAATCAGAATATAGCTCTCAGCGTATGATAGTAGATGCATTCTGCTTACACATGGAAACAATCAGAATATAGCTCTCAGCGTATGATAGTAGATGCATTCTGCTTACACATGGAAACAATCAGAATATAGCTCTCAGCGTATGATAGTTGATGCATTCTGCTTACACATGGAAACAATCAGAATATAGCTCTCAGCGTATGATAGTAGATGCATTCTGCTTACACATGGAAACAATCAGAATATAGCTCTCAGCGTATGATAGTAGATGCATTCTGCTTACACATGGAAATGATCAGAATATAGCTCTCAGCGTATGATAGTAGATGCATTCTGCTTACACATGGAAACAATCAGAATTTAGCTCTCAGCGTATGATAGTAGATGCATTCTGCTTACACATGGAAACAATCAGAATATATCTTTCAGCATATGATAGTAGATGCATTCTACTTACACATGGAAACAATCAGAATTTAGCTCTCAGCGTATGATAGTAGATGCATTCTGCTTACACATGGAAACAATCAGAATATAGCTCTCAGCGTATGATACTTGATGCATTCTGCTTACACGTGGAAACAATCAGAATATAGCTCTCAGCGTATGATAGTAGATGCATTCTGCTTACACATGGAAACAATCAGAATATAGCTCTCAGCGTATGATAGTAGATGCATTCTGCTTACACATGGAAACAATCAGAATATAGCTCTCAGCGTATGATAGTAGATGCATTCTGCTTACACATGGAAACAATCAGAATATATCTTTCAGCGTGTGATAGTAGATGCATTCTGCTTACACATGGAAACAATCAGAATATAGCTCTCAGTGTATGCCTGAAAGACGCACGTGTTAAAGGAACTATGTCGCCAGTTGTGGAAAATTTTGACAAGAATGTGTCTTCTAAACTTCGTGGCGCAACAGCCCTTGTATGGACTTACCAAGCGGCTGTTCAGTGGCGGGTCAGCATATTGAAGCCCATCGCCGCTGTTTCCTTGATTTCGAGACCAGAGTCTAATGCTCTTGTTTTCAAGTTGCTCCACATTTATCCTCACGAAACTTGGTCAACTCTTGCAAAATAAGGTCAACGGACTAATTGAGCAGTGCTGGAAAGCTATATGTATTTGCGACCGCATAATATGGGATGTTGTGTTAAAATGCGAGCTCTACTATGATCACGGTTGGGTTTTGAAGCTTAAAAAAAAGGTTTTTTACTTGACTTCTAAAATATGCGTAAAACAAGTGTAAAATACTTTAAAAAGCATACAAATTCACCAGGCATGTATCAGAAAATATATTTTGGGAAGGGTTCTCGAAAGCAAAAAAGCGAAATGATAATACTAAACGGTTTTAATTGAATTAGGTATATTATTACTACTTATAAATGTAATTAATAAGAATAAGGCTGTTAACAATTATTATTATGAATTCATGATTAGGTTAAATGAGGATGAGAGAATTGAAAATTAACAGTATCTTATTTGTAGTTAAGATTTTTCTACTACAGAAACTAATGTCAAAATAAGTTGAAAATGGAAATTTTATGGAATAACGAACATATTGTTAGTTTCAGCTGATGAATACTGAAGTTCTTGATTATAATTTTTTTGTTTGTATTCTTTACAAGGTAGGTGGTTCAAAATTATTTTAATAAACATTCATGCACCAACGGAAGATAAAGATGATAATACTAATGATGATTTTTATTCAGAGTTAGAACAGGTCTTTGATAAATTTTCCCAGTCTGATATGAAAATTCTATTAGGTTACTGTAATGCACAGATTGGCAAAGAAGAGGTATTTAAACTTACTATTGGTAAAGAAAGTCTTCATGAATTAAGAAATGATAATAATACTCTTGCAACCTCAAAGAAATGTGAAAAGTACCATTTTTAAACATAAAGATATATATATAAATATACATGATCATCTCCAGATAGTGAAACTCATAAACATATACATCATATTACATCATTGATAAAAGGAGGCATACTAATATAATTGACGTTCGTTCACATAGAGGTGCTGACTGTGCCAGTGACCATTATTTAGTAATTGCTAAATTAAGAGAAAGACTCTCGGTGATAAATGATAAGCGACAAAATCTAAAAACCTCAAAAATGTAATACAGGAAAATTTGCTGATGATAGAATTAAGAAAGATTACCATATTAAACTGTCAAATAGATTCGATATTTTGCAGTATTTGAATGATGAAAATATAACTGAAACAGACGTAAATAAGAATTGGGAGCACATACGTAATAGAATCAGCCGCTGAAGAAAGTATAGGATACCATAAACCAAGAAAAAGTAAACCGTGGTTTGATAAGGAATGTCATAACCTAATAGAAATAAGAACTCAGGCTAGACTTATGTGGTAAAATAACTCTGATGATAAAACTCTAAGCAATTATAATAGAATAAAGCGAGAAGTTAACTGCACGTTTAGAAGTAAAAAAGATTACTTGAAAAGTAAAATTAACGAAATTGAAACAAACAGCAAAACCAAAAATATCAATGATTTATATGAAGGTGTAAATGAATTTAGAAAAGGGTGGCAACCTAAAGTAAACTTCATAAAAGATAAAGACGGTGATTTTTTGGCTGACCCAAGCGATATTCTAAATAGATGGAAGAACTACTTTCATGACCTTTAAAATGTTCATGTAGGAGATAAATCAGAAGTGAATGAAGTACACACAGCAGAACCTTTAGTTCCAGAACCTAATTTGACTGAAGTTAAAGATGCTTTGAAAAGCTAAAAATAACAAAGCACCTGGCATTGATTTAATACCAGCTGAGTTAATTAAATATGGTGGGAATTCGTTAATATGTGAAATTCATAAATTAATTTGTTTAATAGGGAATAAAGAAGAAATCCCTCAACACTGGAAAAAATCCATAATTGTTCCTGTGTTTAAAAAAGGTGATAAAATGATCTGCAATAATTACCGTGGAATTTCTCTACTCTCAACAACCTATAAAATATTATCTAACATTCTTTTAACAAGACTAACCCCATATGCTAATGGAATTATATGTGATTATCAATGTGGATTTAAACGTAACAGATCAACTACAGATCAATTTTTTCACATTAGACAGACACTTGAAAAAAGTGGGAAAATAATCAAAATGTCCATCAGTTATTCATTGATTTCAAAAAAGCATATGATTCGGTCAAAAGAGATCAATTAAATAATATATTAGTCGAGTTTGCAATACCTAAGAAGCTTGTTAATATGATAAAAAATATGCACCAGTGATACAGAAAATAAAATTCGCGTGGATATTAATATGTCTGATAAATTTACAATTCATAATGGGTAAAAACAAGAAGATGCATTATCTCCATTGCTTTTTAATTTTGCCTTAGAATATGCTGTTAGGAAGGTAAAAGAAACTAACGAAGGACTAAAATTAAACGGCGTGACTCATCTGTTAGCATATGCAGATAATGTAGACTTACTGGGGTATGATATAAATACAATTAAGAATGCTAAAATATTTTTCAAAGCAGCTAAAGAGTTAAAAAAGAGAAAGCTAAATATATGCTTACAGGCCGAAACCAAGTGTTAGGTAATAATCAAAATCTAATTATTGATAACAACTCGTTTGAACCAGTTTCCAAATTCAAGTACTTAGGAGTAATACTAACAAATGAAAATTATATTAAAGAAAAAATAAAAAAAACAGGCTTAATTCTGGAAATGCATGTTACTTTTCTCTTCATAAACTTTTGTCTTCTCATTTAATATCTAAGAAACTAAAAGTTAAAATATACAAAACAGTAACATTGCCTGTACGACAGAGCATTCGCTACGAGACCCTGACATTCGCTGCGAGACTCGGCAGCAAGCTGCCCGGCATCAGGGCTTGCCTTTCCCGGTGATCGGGTCAGCGACAGTCGCTAGAGTCGGCTATTAAAATTACAGTTTTCATATTGTGTACTAACCTTGACTACAGAAGGTGTTGAAAATGATGTCCCTCCCTTCGGAGATGCCAGGAATGTGTTGCAGCAGTAAAGTAAAGTGTAAAGTGTTCCCCTATACGCCTTCATGGCGTGGTGCTATGCACAGGGGAACACTTTACACTTTACTTTACTGCTGCAACACATTCCTGGCATCTCCGAAGGAAATTGGC
Organism: Lepisma saccharinum; assembly: GCF_977018435.1. Classification (NCBI taxonomy): domain Eukaryota; kingdom Metazoa; phylum Arthropoda; class Insecta; order Zygentoma; family Lepismatidae; genus Lepisma; species Lepisma saccharinum. The sequence goes on along the minus strand of NC_139242.1, from coordinate 40,137,720 downwards.
ATTTACACGTGCAAGTTCGTCTACTGTAATTCTCCCAATTTTTTGTACAATACTCTATTTTAACTCACGGATGGTGTGCGGATTGTCTTTGTATACTTTATTTCCCCATTTTTCTTTCCACTTTTATTCACAACTGACCCTGTTACTCTAAACTTTTTTTTACGAGGTTTAACATTAAGCGACTGTCGCGGACCCGTTCACCGGGAAAGACAAGCTCTGATCGGGCCGCTTGCCGCCGGGTCTCGTAGCGAATGTCAGGGAATGCTCTGTATTATATGGATGCGAAACTTGGTCCCTTACATTGAAAGAGGAACATAAATTGAGAGTATTTGAAAATAAGATCCGTATTGAAATATTTGGACCTAAAAGGGATGAGGAGACAGGTGAGTGAGAATACATAATGTAGAACTGCATTATTTGTATTCATGTCCAGACATTATTAGAATGATTAAATCAAGAAGACTTAAGACTTAGGTGGGCAGGTCATGTGGCACGAATGGTAGAGGAAAGAAGTGTTTACAGGATTGATTCTTGTTGGGAAACCTGATGGTAAGAGACCAGTAGGAAGACGAAGATGGAGGGATAATGTTGAGATGGACCTAAAGGAAATCGGTAGGGATGGAAAAGAGCATATAGATCTTGCTCAGGATAGGGACAGATGGACGGCCTGTGTTACTGCAGCCATGAACCTTGGGGTTTAAGAAAGCTAGAGAGTTAGTTAGTTTTAGTATGTTTGAATGCTGCATTATTTTTTTCACACACTGTCAGTGTCAAAACAAAACTAATTCATCCTACCCGGATTTTTACTTTTAGTATTAAGTTAGGCGGAAAATATGTATGTATTTGCTTCTTTAATTTTAGCAATAGCAACTTTGTCAAACACCTTCGATCCCATGTAAACACGTCCTTGGAATTCACAAATTTTAGGTTGCTGCCTCCAAACACTGTAACATTCTTTACAATCTATTGTTCTATTTATGTACTCCTTAACTACCTGCCATTAAAGAAAGAAAGTTTGCAGATTATGTTCAAAATTCTCCTCTGCACGTTGTCGACACCTTTCGGTTTTTGTCACTTGTTTAGGTTAGAAGTTTTCCCTAAACTAATTAACATTGCAATCTATTTAAATTATCCTTGTTGTGTTCATTTGGTAAGTTTCCTGTATGCAAGGCAACAATTGTATTGTGGTGGCTTATGTATGATGATGTTATTTCGGGATAGGCTAACTATTTTTCGGCTGTGTTGAAGTGTGTTTGTTTGTCGTCCTTACCTTAGAAATGTTGATCTTAAATAACAAGAGCAGTGCATGCGGATGTAGGAATTGCCAAGTTCTAAAAATATTACATTCAACAAGTAATAACCCGTATTTTTGGGCGGAGTTTCGGTCTCCTGTACTTTACAGATTGGAATATTGGATTCGCAATAAGGTGTCTGATAATACCCTGAAAAATAAGAATTTGTTACACATTTCACAGTTTCCTCCTCTTTAAAGTACCTCCATCTCTCCAACAATCCTTGCTTACAACCCAGACCAGCTTTTTCTGGACAGATAATGAATATCCTTACCGAATTTGAAATCTCATTAGTTGAATTTCGTTTTTCTGTTTTAGTGTATATGGATTCACACTCCGCGCGCCCCTTATTCCATAGTCTAGCGCATCAGTTTAACAACATCTGAAACCAAATATATATATTTAGATCCTATTATCACGAACCTACAAAATATTGTACATAAATAAATATATTGTGAAAGTGAGCTTTGTTTAATCTTGGTACTGTTTTGTTTTTTGACACTATTATTTCTTTCCGATTTAAAATTACTCCTGCTGTGTTAGAAATTTAATTAAATAAACATAGACATGTCTAAATATAATATTTTGGGTGTCCAAAATATTCGTCACTTGATATAGGATTGAAATATTTAAGTATGCATTAGTCATGGTACTGAACCCGCGTTCACATTCAGCTGTAGATATTGGTACAATTTCAATTGAATTCACGCAATCTTTGAGGGAGGTGGAAATGTGCTTTGGGTTTTGTTTGTACCTAGGTAAATGTGAAAATCTTCAACTAGTGACGCACACACGCTTTCTCTTACATTAAAGTTCACCTGAAATGTCACCATAAAACTATACTGCTGGACAAAAAAAACCGGACACTTGCATTTTTTGTGATAACGCAATGGGTCGATAAAAGCTCTGGTACAAGGGCTAACTAAATGTTGCAGAAACTGAATTAAGTACGAATGCATAAACAAAGTCCGAGCCTATGAATGGTGCATATGGTACTACATGATCTGCCGAACATTCTGTAATATACCTGCGAGCTGTTATTGCAATTCAGATGTCAAATATTAAAGTGTCCGGTTTTCATTGTCCAGCAGTATATTAAATCACACGTCCTTAATCGTCTAAATGCCATGTGTGCGTACATTTAATAGGACTACATGCGAAAAGAAGAAAGCCTTCAAACTGGCTATTTATATTGCCAACCAAAGATTGAAAAGAATTGTTTTCGAACGTATGGATTTCCTCTAACTCCTGAACTACCGTCCTCTTCCATGGGGAATAATCAATCGTTTTCAATGTTTCAAGAGAAGCAATGTGAATTTTTGCTTTGCTCTAAGAACCTAAGAATTTCGGTTTTGCATCCACAATGACAGTACTTTCAATATTTGTAGAGAGTCTTAAAATACTTGTATAGCAAATTCCATCATAAATAACTACTTTGCCAAATGTTTTACCAATCCTTCAAACCTGAACCTCCCGCGAGTCCATCGGGGAACATCTCGACTTATTTTTTTAAGACGACAAAACACTGCAGATCTCAACAAGCGCTCGAACAGGATTAAACGACGAAGCGACCCAACGTACGTCACAGTTTTAGTATTCGATACAAAAGTACTTATGAAACACCTCGTATGAAGTCTGAAAAAATGCCGAAAATATGGCACCTAAATGAGAGACAGCCAGTGGCGCCAACTTTTCAAGAACATTGGGTGGGCTCAAACACTTGAATTTATTTATTTATTTATGCTTTGCACTTCTACAGAGGATTGAACTTATAAATACAGAAGGCGTAGACTGAGTTTAGTTATTACAGTACACATTACATGGAATATACAAACACATTGAGTAACTTAGGGTGAATCGGGTCACAGGGTAAATAGGGTCACTTTTGAAATTTTCTCTCCCTACACAAAACCAAACGAACTGAAGGAAATGTTTCGATCTGGCAGTGAAGTTGGGAACTTGTAGTATCTGTTGAACGTAGAAGCTATGAAGTAGAAGTGTATTTGGAGCCACCAAAAATTACAGATCATACTCATATTAAATGTAAGTAGACGAGGAAAACTGTATTTTAAAAAAGGCTATGTGTATTTATTAGTGTTGTTCTGTACAATATGTGATATATTTAAGATATTTTGTATGTAATATGGAATTTAGTTGACGTAGAAGACGTTACAAGATTTCCTGCCATTTTTGTCGTTGGTACAGTGTATCCAACTGATGAACAGAAAAAAGTTGCACTTTTGGGCGAATTGGGTCATGAAAATCGTGTGAATAGGGTCAACACATGATATGCTCATATGCTCATTTGCCCAGAAAGAGGCTTCTAAATTAATTTGTCCCCTACAGATGGGGAAATATACAAAGAAATCGTAAACTTCGTGGAATGAGGAGGACATGCTAAAAGCGATCAATGCATTTAGGGAAGGTAGGAACTAATACAACGGCCCTGTTTCTGTGAAATTGATTGATTGGGTACAGTGGCAAGAAAATCTAAAGATGGTTATTACAACAAAAGTGTGATTGCACAAGGGAGAATAAAGTTTATTTGTGGAAGATGTGCAAGCAAAAGATAAGATCCTATTGTCTAATCATAAGGTCTGTATTTGAAATTAATGACTGATAATGCATAATTCAATGTTAGGTAACTGACCCGTTTCACCCTAAGATGTAATCCAAACTCTTAGAGTGAATAGGGTCATGCAGCGTTGAGGTCTAAATGCTACGGGCAAAAAGTGAGAGAACTTAATAAATAATTAGTTACTGGAAATTATAGTTGAAGGATCACTTTATTACCACATGCCCGATAATTTAAATTTGAATAAAATTACAGGAAATATTTGCATTGTTTGATTTTTTGACCCAATTTACCCTAAGATACCCTATTCTTTCACGCACAACACATATTACAGCCTATACATAAACAACATACATACATATGTCTACATACATTTAGGCAAGAAGTAATTCATAAGTATTGCACACTATAAATGGTAACATTTATATTTAACAATCTATATTATTTCAGAATTTCATTTTCTATACTACTGAGTTTATTATTCTTTTATATCTGTCAAATGGAAGTGAAAATGCAACACCAAACATTTATTTCCGATTTTTAAAACTCCTCAACACGTACTATGCCATTACTTGGTATATGTTGTATCATATCACCATTAAAATCATCATACAATAACCATTTTCTAAATCATATGTAGCTTATCAGAAAACTTCATGTGACTTCATAAGTGTTGTGTTGTCAGTGAACCGAATAAAAAGGATATTGTAACTGTGACACATTCTATTTATTGGTAAGTTTTTATATTTCTGAGTTTTGAATTTTTAGAAGTCAGAATATTTCTATTGCGCAGATTATTTTTTATTACATTGAATTGTATTTGACCGAGAAAGTAACTGTTGTTTAAGATACCATTTTTTTTTATAGAACTACACTGTTCTGATATTTTTCTCCTATTACTCAGACTCTTAAACCGAAATATGACTTTGCAGATTATTATAATTCATGTTATTTTGTCGTGGAGACATATCATATATTTTTTGTAAAACAGATACCTTAGAAACCTGTTCTGAATTCTTTCTATGCTGTTTTCGTATGATCTATACATTGGAGACCAAATAATGGATGCGTATTCTTACTATTCTGTTATGTAGAATTATAATACATTGTATATTCTTAAAATCTCTAGAATTCCTTATAACAAAACGTAATGATCTGTAGGCCTTATTTATCATATATAATATGTGTTCTTTGAAGGTCAAAGTAGAATCAATGAAAACGCCGAGATCTTTGATTAGATTTACCTCTGGAAGTAATTTACCACAAATTGAATATGCACACCTCAAATTATTTCTTTTATTCGTTAATTGCATAAAGTAGCATTTATTTGTATTAAATGTGAGATCATTTAAGCAGCTCCATTCATATAGTTTATCTATATCTTCTTTGAGATCTATTGTATCGTCTACGCCATTAATTACTTTGTACAATTTGATATCATCAGCATACAAAAGGATTTGCGAGTTCTTAACTCAAGTTGGTAGATCATTTTTAAAAAAGTAAAATGCTTTGCACCACGTCATGAAGGCGTATAGGGGGTGTGGAGTTAGGGCCCCACACTTTCTCGATCTCGGCCGAAGCTGGGAATGATGTGATCACACCAGGCCCCTGGCCGCCTTTACCCCCCAGAGTTTCCTCCAGGTACCCACCCACCTTATACGACGCTGGGTGGGCGCTGGAGCCGCTTGAACAGGTGGAAAAAATCCCGGTTCTCCCACGCCGGGGATCATTTACAAAAACAAAACAAACAAAAAAGAGAAGTGCTAGATTAGATCCTTGTGGGAAACCGGAGTTTACAGTATATTGACATGATTTTGACTCTTTGTAAGATACATATTGTCTCCTACCTTGAAGATATGATTTCAGTAAATTCAACATATCATTTGTCAAACCAAAGCCTGATAGTTTATGCAGAAAAACATAATGGTTAATTTTATCAAAAGCTTTTGCACAGTCAATATAGATTATGTGTACAGCAGATCTACAATAGAATGCATTATATACATCTTGCACAAAATTATTATTAGTTCACAAAAAATGACATTAATTATTGGGTGAGCTCGGGCCCCACAGGTGCGTATAAACTGGCGCCACTGTACACAATCACCATACATTGCATAACGAAATTTTTGTATGTAGCTATGGTGTATTGAACCGGAACAAAATAAGTACGATATAGTTTACAAGTGGGTTGGAAATACAACCGGAACAAAATAAGTAAGATATAGTTTACAAGTGGGTTGGAAATAATTATCCCTGGTTGAGATGTGTCATTTAGAGATTTGCTGGTTCAAAACAGAGAATCCTTCCTATCGTCCCTTCAAATCGCGCCCTGCATTAAAATGAATAGATGCATGTTTGTTCGATAATTTCAAATGACAAACTTCTGATTTTCCGTTCCATCACATTTCAAATGAACCAAAAACGAGGTGTAAAGATTTATATCTTTCGGAGTTGTCTGTTTTTAAAATAACCCTAAATTCTAAAAAAATAAAGAAATGTATTTAATTTAAAGACAGGAAATCCGTGTTTCCTCTTCTAAAATGGAATTTTTCATGCCCTAACATTAATATTATCAAATAAATATGGACGAATTTTGTACCATCCAGATAAAAAATGTTCCTGCGCCACTAAAAGCAACATCAAAGTTCACTAGTTCACCCACTCCCTCCGAACCTCCGAAAAAAATCCTGCGTACGCCAGTGTTTATGAATATTCAACTAGCGATGATTTAATTTACATTTGTTCTCTAAAAACAGATTTCATTTTGTTGAACAAGAAAATTACTAATACACGTGTTATAAAATACAATAAAACGTGAAGGTGCCCCTGACCGTACACAAATGCCATGAAACCATATGGGGTGATATGGAGGTAATAGAGCTTAGGTGCGAAAAATAAAATTCATTAGAGACCAGGTCAAATAGTGGACGCAGGGGTTGAATGATTCGTTATGTACTTTGTACTGTTATAATATTTATTATAGGTATTGTTACTACTTCTACTAATTTATCTCGCGCCGAAAAAAAAAGAATAGAAAAAAAAAAAAAAAAAAAAGAATAGATTCACCATTTCATCACTCATCCCCATCTTCGCAAATTAGCCAAGAGGCACAAAACGCGAAGTAAAATAAACTAAATCAATAAACAACAATAAATAAAAAGAATAGATTGTGTTGTAAATATATGGATTCCCTATTTTAAATCTGAATCTAACTATAGATGGCATTTCCCCAAAAGCAAAAGGTTTAATTCCCACACTGCATACAAAAACTATTAACTGTATCTCCAGTTCTTGTATTTGTCAATATTTTGGCTAGGCCAGAATCGGGCCAGAGAAACGAAGAAGATTTTTTTTTAAATTTTGGAGTACACACACTGAAAATATCAAGCGCTTTGTTACAAACTCGAAGCAAATTTAGTGGAAAAAAAATTCGATACCATTTGTTAAGATTATTTCAATAATGTTGAAGATAATTTGGACAGGCCACTCCCCAATCAAGGCCCCATTTTTATTATCATCAAATGTGACAGGGAAGTTATACATCAATGGTGATGCATACATATGGGAGAGCAATGGCAATTTTCAAATGGAGGTGTTACGTATACTTCTTTTTAGTCGGCCATAATTTTGCCATGTTTACCTGCATTTGACTCGTTTTTTATTAACTCTGGGCCAAATGGGTTGGGTTATAACCCCCACCAACCCCCTTTGGGCACGACACTGTGGGGAAAGTTGCCTAAATCGCACCAGTTTAAGAGAATAAACATAAATGAAAATAAGTGACATAATGTGTTTTGTGTTCTAAATTGTATGAGAACATTTTATTCCAATTGGAATTCCAAACCCATGCAAGCGTGATTTCAGCAACGCACCACAGGTATCCCAAAATGCACCATTATTCAAATATTAGGAAATAATGTGTTACATCGACTAAGGAATGACAGTGTGCCAAGTTTTATAGAGAAATATATATTTATTTATAGCTATGTTCATCGATTGATTGATTGATTTAGTTTATTTTACTTCGCGTTTTGTGCCTCTTGGCTAATTTGCGAAGATGGGGATGAGTGATGAAATGATGAAATTGATGAATGGACATTCACAAACAACCAAGCCCGACCAGGATTCGAACCCGGGACCCTTGGCGTCGCAGCGGCCACAGGGTCGGGCTAGAGCTATGTTCATAGCACACATGATTAATATAAGAGAAACAAAGATACTTGTCTTTAATATGAAGAACAAAATATAATATCTTTTGCACTTTCAGTCTTGAGTCTTAACCTGTCACAAAATTAATTGTAGGCTTAATGGAGCATTAATTTATTTTGCTTAGTAGGCTTCAGATCTGGAAATAGACATAGATGCAGGATGCATTTTTTTTTCTAGTTCCGTAGTCTGGCCCTTCTTTTATTCATGAAGCAAATTCCATGTTTCAGAGCTCCATTGCACTTGAATCTTGAAGAAAATTGTTTTAAAAAGATAGAAAACTATCTAACACAGATCGCACAGGTACGTGGTTTTATTTAGGAGCATCCGATATTTTGAAAGAAATGTTTTACCCAACCTAACTGGGGGCCTGGTCCCTCAAATCAGTGGAGTAGGCTAGAAAAGGGGCCCATCATATTAAATGAAAATACTACATTTATTTTTCTGTTCCGAAGTTTTTAAGAACTACCACAATTTCATTTTGTCAAATTTATTTTATTCTTTGAATTTCATATCCTAAAAGATCACTGTCATTGATTTTTATTGATTTAGTTATTTTACGTTATTTTTTGCCACTTATGACTAATCGCAACGAAGAGGATGAGTGATGAAATTGATGAAGAGACACTAGCAAGTAACACCCATGCCCGAGATATACGTGTAGGCAGGTATATGTGCTACTATTTGTAGAATAATGATAGTATTAGGGTTTATGGTACACCCAACAGCAAAAGAAAAGCCCATCACCATCTTCAGTTGGTCAATAAATAAGAATGAAAATAGTGATGGACAATTTGCCTACTATTATCTTTGCCGTTGGCTGTACAGTGGGATCCATGAGTATTACCGTGCAAATTGTCCATCACCATGTTCGTGCACTTTATTTGACCCAATAAGATCAAGGTTTAAAAGAAACTCAAAATAAGCCGTTAACAACTTCTGCACTAGCATACATAAATATGCATCGCTTAAAAACACACAGGATGTAAGAGAAAAATTAATGAAAATATTCATGGACAATTTGCACGGTAATACTCATGGATCTCACTGTACTACTGCATATGTCTCCAGTTCATGATTTCTGCATGATCTTACAAACTCGCCCCATATTTCAGATAGATACACCGGCATCTATTTCTCTGAAATTTTCCCAGTTACAATGTAATTTATCTTTCATTTCTTTCTGTTCCTTCACCGCTTTCTCAATTTTTTCTCCAGGTAGGCCTCCCGATGAAGTAGTAGTAACACTTTTGCCTTGTATTCAAGGCGTCTCGGTCCCGGATGTGGTCCCACTGAGCCTAAAAGGCTCTTAAAATAAAATTTTCCAAGCAACTATCAATCTTCGTTCCTTTCAGTCCGTATCGTTTGCCACAGCCCGGTAGCTAGATATTTTGGCGGCCTAGGTAGGATTGTGATTTGAGCGTCGATATTTTCTTCTTATGGAATGGATTGTGATATTTTGAAATGAGGAAACAAAGTTTTATTAAACATTAGAATTGCGACGATAGAGGTCACTAGGATGGGCATATTTAAGGGGAGGGGGGTTCCCTTTGGTTCAGTAAAATTACCAGACTTGTTCGTAAACATTTCTTCAGACATATTTTGTTCTCATAAATTACAAGCGTATAGAACGGGATACGGATGGGAAAGAAATTAAATCCACTCACCAGATGGGACTGCAAAGCAAATGTCTGCACTAACGTCCTTCACTGTAGAAGTTTTCAGTTTTTCTATCACGCCACACTAAAAGCTTAGATTTTCAAGCAGGAACCCTAAATCGTTTTGTAAACATCCATATTTCAATAGATCTTGAAGCATCGCAATAGACGACGCGTTAGTTTTTCAAAGTGTTTCACAACACAGTCAAAAGCTTCAAATTTATTTGTTGTGGAGTCCCGAATAGGGTAGTAATTTACTAATTTACCGTGCGTTTCATCTATTTTATGCATTAACTTAAAAATATGCGTTTACACAAAGAATTCGGAAACTTAATTTTGTCTGGAATGTCTAAAATACGTAAATTTTATGTTCTTTCCCTAGAAATATGTGTTTTATGTGCTAAGGGTAAAAATATGCTTTTTTTTTAGACTTCGCAGATTACATTCCAACCATATGGTCGACACTCTACCGTTTGGCCGACTTCGGAAGCAACAGGAAAAAAATATGTTTTTACCTCTTCCTAGTAATGAGAGTAAGTAGCATTAATGCAATCGCTGACTTCATTGCTACATTTTAAGGATAAAATGGCACATATATATAAAATCTCTAACTTCGTATCAGACTCATAAATCGGAAAAAGATCTATGATAGAGATATTTTCGTGAAGTGCTCAAACAGGGAACGTCGTGGACCGAGTTAAATGGTGACATTTATTTTCATGTTGTGACCTCTTAAAGGAAGTATCTATGGCAGGGTTCTTAAAAGGTTCAGTAGCCCATACATTCTAATGGGTTCTATTGGTTTCCACAACAGGATCGAAAACTTTTTCGTCGCACAATTTAAATTCGATCCAAGTTGCGTATTGTTACATTTCAATAGGAACCGGATTTAAATTGATCCAGAGAAATGGGTTCCTGGTGGACCGCATTTAAATTCATCCGTAAAAAAAGTTCCTAGACCGTATTTACATCATCCGGAAATAACGTTTCTGAATCGAATTGAAATACTTTACAGATTAAAAAGTTATTTTCGGTCCAGAACCAATTTACGCTTAATAATTTTCTCTCCTGGACCGGAATTGAATTTATTTAAAATTACTAGACCTTTAACAACCCCGATCTAGGGGTCAGTTCATCACTTGAAAATGTTAAATGGGAACAAGGGTCGAGTAACACCTTGTATGCTTTAGTTCTTCCCTTACCTCTGACAAGTATAAATTTCTCAGTGGCATATTCTGACTTTGTTGCCATTTTTCTTTTAAGAAAAAGCTTTTTTGAATAGCGCTGCCTAGGCTTCATCCCCTCTAAGCTACCCTCGCCATGGACCCGGTTTGCTACATAGTATCCCCTCCACCAATTTTGTAGAGTTGGAGTTCTCAGACACATCTTTACCTATCCTTATCTTCCTATTGTTATTTCGATTCATAGCATTGCACATGGACAAGAATGTAAAGTGGACTCCTTTTAATTCGAACTTGAATAATTCACCTGCTAATTCGGGCAGAAGTTTATTCCCTTTGAAATCATCTTTAATGACACATGTTTTGGTCAATTCGAATTTTGTATAATTCGATTTTTTTTTGTTCGAATTAGAAAGAGTCCACTGTATAAGCCAAATCAACGTCATTTGACATTACTTCATTACACACTATTTGAAAGTAGCTTGTTCAGAATATTATTGAAGGAGTGTTATGATAAGGTGATCAGATTTTTAAAACAACAAAACGGGACATTTTTCATAATTTCCTGAAGGAGAAACTGGACAAAACAGGACGGCAAAATGTACAAATTTTAATATAAATATGGTTTTGTCGTAAATATTTCTCTTTGAAAACTAATTATATAAATGAATACTGCGTAAATAACTTACATAATGTGGTGATATGAAATGCACTCCAATAAGCAGTCCTTTAGAATTGAAAGTCATTCACTTAAAGTTCAGTTTCAAAGTTTGTACTGGAAGAGCGTTTATCACTTGTCCACAAACTTTTTCATGTACGAAAACACTCGTTCAGTGGGGGAATTAGTTCCAGATAAACAGAGAAGAAACTCCAATCTGCCATCTGTTTCTTCTTAACCAGCGCAACATGTTCCAAAATTCTGATGGAGATTTGCACCTTTGCAGAATAAAATGTTATTTTCCAACATTGAAAAAAGTCCCTACGTTTTCCCTCATTTGGGAAAATCTGTCCCTACGCGGGCAAAATATAGTGAATTGCAGCTTTTGAGGGGGGAGGGGGTAATTTTAGCCACCACTTTTAACATTGCAACCCTTCGGTGTTGTCAACGCAAATTTTTCTTACTCTGGTAGGGGTGTACTAGTATAAGTTTTCAATGCCCATAGACAATTATTTTGACTTTACTACGACGAAACTATTATTTATTATTGTGTTATTCTTGCATTGTTTACAAAGAAGGATAATATCGATAAAACAGTTTAACTGAAGCTGTATTGCCTAATTATTTGTCTCGTCTCCTCTGTCATCAGGTTCAAAACTGGTTCTGGTAACTGGAGAAAAAAATCATGTCTGCTGTGTATATTATTCTGGAATACGTAATCTGTCTTCTTTCTGCTTCTGGTTATTTTATTTCTCTTTTCTAACTCTTGGGTTAGTAACTACCAAGATTAGCCTGTATCCCAGCCTTTTTCATATTCTGCATTAATTCTGCTATCCGTCACCCACGAAAGGATGAGTACCTTTCTGACAGTTAATTATTGACTGTTACCGTGATGATTGTGTTCTTGGAAGTGAGTAACAATAACCTAAACTGCTGTAATATCGGGCTGGGGTAGACTATACCACATGTCCAAGGTTACGTCATTGTTTCTGTGTTTCGTTTTCTATGCACGGCCGGGCATTTCACTTGCTAATTCATAGGTATTTTATTTGACAACTCATCCACACCAGTAAAAAACATGACGTCACGAGTATTTGGTGAAATATGTAAAGTGTTTTAGATGTCATCGTGACAATGACAAGAAAACTAAACAGAGATGCGTTGTATGCATCCTGTATGTGATGATTGTAGAAATTACGTTTGCCACAACTGCTTAAATTCAATCTAAACATTTGGTACATTTCTAGTAACAATTATGTTAATACGTATATACATTATTGTTTACATTTCAGTGTTCCGATGTTAATTATTCATTATTTTCTGATTTGTTTTTCTTTTGTGTTTATTAACATAGTCAAAACAGTGTTCAGTAATTCCCTAAAGTAGAAATATGTTGGCAGTACAGCTTTCCTTTCCACAAAATTAAATAAATTATATTTTATGCTTACTATCACATGTGCTTCCAAAATTAATTTGATTCTTATGTTCCACATAGACTGGAAAACTGTATCTATATTTTAGAATAGGATAGAAAATACCCCACATCCAAGATAGCACGACAAAAAAGATAAAATATATGTCCTAAGTTACGGGTTAACTGGTGAAATGGATTATACAAACACAATGATATACATCTATACCTTACATGCAAGTCTGATTGTTTCTTTTAAAATAGGCATATGTACTATTGTACAATTTGTTTCGTTGTTTATTGCGAAATGTTGCTAAAATCCTTATGTAAATAAATATATATTTCAGAAGTGTTAGATTGAAAGAGAACTACGATTAGATAGAAGTAATATTGATGTTCAAACATAGCAACTATAGAATCAAGGTTTGAAAAGCACTAAAATCGATTAAAAACAAATGGTTTTAATTGTCCACTCTACGCTTCGTACGCGATAATTGAAGACCGGTGATCTATCATAAAGTGTGAACAAATGTTAGTTCACAATTCAATCTCTTCTGTATAATTTCTGTTTCCAAAAAATAACTTTGTAATTTTAGGAAAGCTGCTTCACATCATTGATTTTTCTTTCAGGTGTAACAATATAGTAGTATGTCTTAACCCTAACATCATCGTGCACATTTACAAATACGTAAATGTTTCCACGTGGATTATGCTTACCTTTTGGATGTTTCATTCTGCTGTGCGATCGTGATTCACGGTTGCCATTGAGAGTTATATTTTCTGTCGGAAAACTGTGGACAAAAACTTATGAATCCTGCTTGAATGCAAGGACATAAAAGAGCACATGCAACGTGTGTATAGATGCCGATACATACATGAGTGTCAGAACGAGAGGTTAAACCTATCAACTTTAGAATGGATGAGTCTCTGCTGGCATGATACTGTATTCGTAGGATATTGTCGCTTTTTAAGGAAAATAAATGGCAATGGAAACCTTGAAATTGCATCGCATGGCTGCATACATATAGGATAGATGATTTTTACTGATTCTCTTCGCGAGGAAACGGTGTTAACAAACGTTTGTCCGTGCTGTAGAGCAACACCCTGTATACATTTTAGTAAATTTTCAAAAGAAAACACACAATTGATGAGACCCTCATGGCAGAAACTGGGCCCAAGGGTCATATAGGTGTGGAACACAAATATGCATTCCATACTAAGTATTCTCATAGTGTCGCCACGTTTTTCACCCTTTTAATACATGGCCGCCATATTGTAAAATCGAAATTGAGATTTATTGCAGTTATTCTGGATAAGCTGAAGATTCGTTTAATTCGAATTACATTGCATACATAACATTCTGTTTTGTTACTTGGTAGAAAAGGTAGAACAACATTAATTTACACGCTTTAGGGTTCCCATTGCAATTACTGTTTCTAGGTGCTTTGTATTTCAAGTATCTCGGTATTAAATATGTATCAAATGTATTTGAAAAGTAAACATTAATGCAATGAACTTTGTTGCAGTTATTCTCTGTAATGCTATACCGGAAAGCACTCAAAGGTCAACCTCTCTTCCACGTGGTACACTCTGGACTGCATTTTGCAGGCTAGCGAGGTTCTGGTGTGTGTCTGGACTCACAGTCAGTATAATCCCTCTGTGGGGCTTGTGTTGTTTCATCCATGTGTGATTGTGATCGTCCCTTCATACATCTCATCACTATTCATCCGCAACGTTGCGGTTAGCCAAAAGTGGCAGAAAAGCGCCGTTGAATTAACTAATTCAGTCGATGCTCTCCCATTGTAGAATTTGACACTAAGCTAGTTGCCTTAGATTTGTATCTTCATAAGACATGCGTGTTTATTTGCATGTGTGTTTAACTCTCATTCATACTTTCGTCGTCAATGTTAGATGAAAGTAAAGAAATAGGACACGTAAGGTGACCAAAACAGAAAAGAAAGTGTTTTCTAACCAAATTCCTAAAAGCGAAATAATAATAATAAATCGATTTTTAAAATGGGAATTTTTCATTCTAATACTGCGAACACAGGGTATGAAATGCAAAACATACGCCATTAGCCAGAAGAGCCAGAATTTTCAGAGGAAGAGAGGGTGGGCAGGGAGGGTACATTAAAATTGTAAGAAATTATTCAGTAACATTTATTGATTTTTATTTACATGTCCGTGTATCCATTATTTAACTCTATTACAAAAGTGTAAAGGTGACTTGAGAAGACACTCAAAGTCAGCCTCCCTACCATGTAACTAAAATCTTGCAGGTTAACGAGGCTCTGTCGTCTGCACCCACAGGCAGTAAAATCTCCTGTTGGGCCGTGTGTTGACGTTACTTGTTCTGAATGTCCGTTTCCACCCTGTGTTTTAATTACAGTATGAAGATTTTTATCATCGGACACAAGGCCGGATTAAGACGAAATTGGGCCTGATGCTTGAAACACAACGACGTTATAGTTACGTCACAGCGCAAACAATAATAGTAACTGTATAATAAGTAACGCTGTGTCAAGGCGTCCGAAATTGGGGCTCCAAATTTCATTCTAAGATTTATTTTCAGGTTAATATAGCAAAAGAAAACTGTTCAGCTTTCGGAAAATTCTCGTCTGTTTTCATCTGGGCCTATTTCAGGAATGGGCCTAATGCTGCAGCATCAATAGCACCCACCTTAATCCGGTCCTGATCGAACACAGTATAGTTTTAGTTATTTAATAATAAAAAATCAATTACAGTATTAGCTTTAGAACTTGAGTCAGAGATTATTTAACTGACATATTTTATTTTCAGGATCCTACCCTCGATTTTGTTTTAGTTAAGAGGCTATAAATATTGGATTGCTAATATTATTTTTGTTGTTGCACACATGCACTGTACGCAACTGTACGCCGTAGCGGCACCTTTTTATAGGTAAGCGGAAAATTAATACTGTTTTATTTTGACGAAAGTAATGTGTGTGGATAACAACAAGCACTATCTTTATGAACATGCTACAACATTTTGAGTAGTTCTTATGATGAACATTATAACAAACCAACTTGAAAAGTATCGAATCCTTTCTTCCCAGGAAAAAAAACATTGCATACGTGTAATATGTATAACATGCCATAGCCTTCTATAATTGGGTAGCGTTTCTATGTTGAAGATAATAAATAAATATGCTCGTATTGTGAGACAGGCACAAATAGCCTATATGGTAACGTGCCCATAACTTAAAAATCAAACAATCCAGTGTCAAGTTTTGGAACTCAAATAACTAAACCTAACACCGTGATTCGTACGCTTTCGTCATGTGATTTTTTTCTGCATGTGCATTTTTTTTCAAGCAGCATATTAACCAACTACTTTTCTGCTGCCTTCATTTAATAATTTTAAAACTCAATGGCGTTTTGCACTACTTTCTTTTGCGCATGTATAATATGATTAATGTAACCAGTTCAACTTGAAAAACACAATGCAATAAACAAAGGATTATCAACTCCCATGCAACATGTAAACATGGCGTAGCGTCAGGAAAATCAATAACCTTTTATATTATCCTTCGGTGCGGTTTATATTGTGTTAAAACACAGGGCTACTGACGCTGCTAGTAATTGTGTAGGCGGATTCGGAAGTGCTCGAAATTACATGCTGCATCACCAATAGACATGTTTCATTATTTATCCACTGAGCTCTATTAGCATACTTTAGAACACATCCTTAACTTTGGGGAACTGATCTTATGTAAGATTGTTAAGTTCGCCACTTTTTGCACTGAACTGACACAACACAATTGAAACACGCTAACAGGAAAGTTATTATATCGTAGACGATTTTGCAATTCTTGCTAAGATAAATTTTACATGTATTTTCATGTATATTTGATTTTGTTTATTTTACTTCGCTTTTCTGCCAATTTTGGCTAATCGAAGAGAGTGATGATATGATAAAATTGATGAAGGGACACTCACAAATAATACCCATGTCCAGGCCGGGATTGGAACCGGGGACCCCTGGCGTCGTAGCGCTCTGTGATAACCACTTATTTTCTTATACAGATAGTGAAATCAGTATGATTCGTAATTGATTCAAATTGCCATTAATTTTTACAAATCTATATATCTTTCCAGCATTTGGTACATAAAATGAAAATGACAAATATTCCTTTGGCTTTCAAAGCAATATTCATTATTGATGGCGGTCGTGAAAAAGATTGGGTTCTTTACAAGCACTTACCAAGTTAATAAGTTATTTCAATCTTTTAAGATTGTTGTCTGTAAAAGTACTATGCATGCTGTAGTTGAATTGCATTGAAACGTTTTCCTAGGTGGTATATTTTTATTTTGTAAATGTGTGTGTGTGTGTGTGTATACATGATATAATAAAACACACATGGTCGATGATTTAGAACTTTGAGTGGAGGCTAATAAGGATGGAAAAGTTGAAATACAATAATCTAACGGATCAACATTCGTGGATTAATCATGCTTGTAACCATATAAAACACTGGAATAAAGGATGGTACATTCACAGTCGGACAACACCTTGCCGGCGCCTACGGTGCAGTGGTCAACATTTTTGGCTTAGAAGTAAAGTGTCTTGGATTCGAATTCTGACTAAGACATAGATTTTCTTTGGATGTGGTTCTCTCCTATATTACAATTTGTCATTGTTGTTATTATCCTACATAAGTAGATAAGCGACGTAAAATAACTAAAAATACAAAGGAAGTAATCCCTAGACACTGATGCAATATCTAAAAAGGAAGTTGCTTTTAAACAGAGTTTACCCTTTCAGCACGGTTTATAGAAGCTCACGCTCAGAAGCAATCTTGAATAATATGTGAAAATATATATTTAAATGTAATGGCCACTTAAAACAATTTTGTTACTGTTGACTTCTTTCTTCCTGTATCCTACAATCTTCTTGGACACTGCCTTTTCTTACATTTAAATGCATTTGTAGCGCTGTCCCCTGATAGTTATTAATATTATTTTATACTCGTATTTTCAGTGAAGCCGTAGTCATCTCACAGGAGGATTTGAGTTGTGGTTTAACTGCAGGATCTGGATGCAAGGTAAGTTACTCAAATTATTGTTTCTCTATGAATCTTTGTTTTGATTAGCGTACAGTTTGTTTCATGAATCTATTTTAATGGGCATATTTAAAACAATTCTGCAATATTTTTCTTTGTGTGTAGTTCTATTAATGAAAATGTACCTTTTCCAGAATTTAAATTTTATATTCGTGAAACAGAATTCCAATGTCATCCGTATTTAAACTATGTTCGGAGTTTATCGAAGCTGAACCTAATTCGGATTAATTTCAGTTATACAGCAAGGTAATTTTGAAATCTGGGATGCAATTGAAATAAGTTAAAATAAACGCGCAAAGACGTTAGAGAAAATTAAAGTACCTTCTTAAAACGACATCCTTTGCTTGTATATTTTTATATATATCTTAGTAGGCTATTTATTGTTATTATATTTAAATTAGTGCCTTTTAAACTTCAACTAACGTCAGAATCTGCCATGTTCAATATTATGACAATTACATTGGTAGAGATGTATGATAAATGTATTCTAATCTCATATTGCATTCAAAGTTCATGTACATTATTTTGTATCTGAGCATGGTGCATTGAACTCTGAATCGAAAAAGTTCGACAAAAATATTTTTTGCTCTTCGATCATAATTGCAGCACGAACATATTGTAGTGGAATGTTTTTGAATCTTGTTTATATAGTAAAAAATAAACACGGAACAAATTATGAACAAATATATAAAGAGCATGATTATCAACTTGATTAGCTTTTCTCCTGCAAAGTAATCTTAGATGCATTACGTTGTTATGAACTATTAGAATTTCAAAAGCCCCAGTACTAAAAATCTGGTTGAATAAAATAGTTATTTCGTTATCACTTATGTGCAGGGAACGAAGATATATGTTAATGCTGCTGTTCTTATTATGCTAAAACCAATATCATTTTGTATTATCTTTGCGAATTGTGGCATGCAAGCTCGAAAAATGTTATTTTCCATATTTTACGTATATCAGCTTTTAGTACATATTTTAATTATTTCTGTGTATATTTTCCAAAATTTCAAACATTCTCCGACATGTATTCCATATTTATGCTATTATTAATTTTCCCCTTCTTACGTTAAATGCCAAAGGTTTTGCTTTCATCTGTATATGTGCGGATAGTTTTGTTCCATTCCATTCCATTTCATTCCTTGTTTTGACCCTGTCAACAATGGACTGTCTATATCCTCTGTTTATTTTAAATCTAGACAGTAGACAATGCATCTGTTATTCTAACATTCTTGTCAACAGAGAATACAAGCTCAAGCTTTCGTGGTAAAATACATTGCACATTTTAAATATATTCCCATTACTTCATGCGATATTGAACGCAGTTTTCGTCAATATAAATCCGAGGGAGATTCATGTTTAGGAGATTCCCTTTTCAGAACTTAGAAGAATGTTTGAATCCATTGTTTTGGTAACAAAAAATAAAGCACAAATTTATGTTTGAATTTCGATTATAATTAATGTCATGTCATTAATGCATTTCATTCATCTAGGCGAGGCGCTTGCTTAATGAAAATTGCCATTTTTCACTATAGTAAGTCTGTATTTAATTCCATATTTTGATTTAAATAAAATATTTAAACAGTTTTCATTACATATAAATCCGTTCCTGCTTGAATAATATTTGTGTTCTTTCCATTGATCGTTTTCGAGCAATTAATACCCAAAATATATTGAATGACTTACGTTAGTTGTCAAGAACAGGAAAGTGTATGGAGATATTTGGTTTCAAAATGTTCTAGATAATTGTTACTAATACAAATTGTTTTTCTTGCCTTTCATGCCTGCGTGTCTGCACGTAAGTTCACACATTTTTTCTTTAGCTGAAACAATCGATTTTACGTTTGGTGTATGCGTATACGCGTAATAACATTTTATGTGCATATAATATGGATATCTGGACTTTATTGTCTTTACTGACATTTCAGCAATAATGTATGACGTTTTAGTACGCAATTTTACATCTCAGTAAACATGTTATTTTTGCCCACGGTAAAGATTCCATTTTGAAAACCTCAAATTTGTCGAACGATTATAGATTTAATGAAATAAAATTCTTCATAGAACTGATAAACAACTGTTGTCTTCTTTTTACCGGTTAGGTATTTATCATTTTTTACTTTTCTTCAGAACGATCTACTCATAATATTATAAAATATTAGAACATGTTAAAACAATATACCGGTAATTTGTTCAATTTAGCCATGAAGAAACTATTAGGTTTACTTAATTGTAGGAATTGGAGCATAATTATATTCTGAAATTATAAAATTGCTCTTGAAATCTTTTTCGAGCCAGTTGTTTTAAAAAAAATCCACGAGATAATTGCAGTGTGCAGAAATGTTTTCTTAAGTCTTTGAGATTTGAACGTTTCAATGTAAAAATTTAAGCAAAAAATGCAGGCTCGACCAGGGATCAAACCCGAGTACCTGGTATGCATGCCATTACCAGACCTAGGTTAGAGTCCTAGTCGTCCCTGCTTTTTTTGCTAAAATTATACATTGTACATGTCTTGTAGGTGTAAAAATAAAAGGTTATAATAATTAATATTATTAACTGCATATAACGTACATTCTTTTATATATTTGAAGAATAGCATGTGGAATTTTGTAAGCTTG
Source organism: Lepisma saccharinum (assembly GCF_977018435.1). Taxonomy (NCBI): domain Eukaryota; kingdom Metazoa; phylum Arthropoda; class Insecta; order Zygentoma; family Lepismatidae; genus Lepisma; species Lepisma saccharinum. Next base: position 40,117,035 of record NC_139242.1, on the reverse strand, counting down.
ATTATCCAAGGATAAAATTGTCGATTGTAGCATTCTAGGTGTGAATGATTCTGCTTTTTCATTTTGTCTGCCTTAATTCAACGTTTATCAGAATATTATTTTAATACTTTAAAAGTTTGTTTTACAAAAAACATACCGCCTTTCTCGGTATGATATTGCATCTTCATTTTTCATCAATATTATTTAACAGGATGAATGTTGTCCTGTTATAAGACAATAATTTTGAATATAAATATTAAATAGACTGTATTGTTTTAGCTTTTAACTGTTATACCATTACACATTTCTATACAAATTATGGTAAGTAAATAATAGGCACCTGAATGTAGAAGTATGTCGCATTCTACTGCCAGTTATTTTGTGAAACTGATATTAATATGGAAATATAAACGTGGATTGGAATTACTAACAACGCGAGTTCTAATCTGGTGATACTTAAATTATTGCATTAACATAAAATATGTGATATTGCATCTTGTTTTCCTGAAAATCAAACATGTATCAGACTCAATTCTGTTGTTTTCTTTTAAAATGTTTGTCCTAGCTCTAATTAAAGACTCCTGGTAAAATTAATTTAGACTTCAGTTTCAAAGCAGGGTGTTGTGATATTTTTTCAGTTCTTGCCAGATGAATAAATGACTAGTAGTAAAGTTCAATCGGCGTAAAAAAAAATAATACAGAATATATCGGATTCAATACGATGCAAGGTTATAATTTCCTATTGGTAGAACAACAATGAGAAAAGTAATTTTGATTTATATTTTCAATTATTAAATTCAAACAACTTTGTATATTGTATATTTATATAAATGTTCTGCTTTACAGAAAAAAACCTCATACTGCAGCAGAACAACGGGTATATCCCGAACACCATAATAAATAAAAGTATCGTATGGTTACATTCCTTCTGTTTATTGCTAAACATTTTTTTTAATGTTTTCAAGCTTAATATGTAACATATTCTGGTATTACTAAAGTTGCATCTTAAATACTAGATGTTAAAAGTAACAGAAAATGATGTTACTTGAGTAAGTGAATAAACAAAGGATTACGACAGTTTCGAATATTCACATAGATAAGAAAGACAAAAATAGAATAGCATCGTTATATTCTATTTTGTTTACTTTGCTTCGCCTTTGTACCGCCCTAAGGTATCTAGGACGATGAGGATGAATGGTGAAATGATGCAATAAATAACGGAGCGACCTTAATAATACGATGATGACTTACCCAAGGCCTATTTCTTCATAGCACCGTACGCTAATAACTCCGCCTTGGGTTAAGAAATATTGTAATTTTGTTTACACTACAAAAGATTAAAATTATTTCGTTTCGATGTAGTTTGCCTTAATATTCTTATATCTCGTAGGCTACATAAATATACGCAGGTTTTACTACGCCACAATAATATTCCACCCACAACCTTTCCCTTGAAAGTCCTTTTCTTATCTAAAAAAATCTTATATATCTCGTATTTTTCGTCATAATTTCTGCTTATACTCATTAATGATCTTCTCTAATGATCGTAGAAAAATAAATACATACATGATTATTAAAAGTAAAGCTTATCCGTAAAATAAATTTCTAGTAGAACGAATTTGAAATTTGGAAATTTGACATGTGAAGGCAGTGTATTATTTAATTTTGCATGTCATAGAAAATTGACTCTAGGAAACATGGACGATAATTAACAAAAATTAAATTTAATCTATCAAAGAACATTGTATGATCAGTAGAAAAACGACGTTGTTAGGAAATCATTAAAACACTGCCTAAAATATAATTTATACTCCTTTTTCCACACAAGCCAAATAATAGTAAAACTCAAGATGCAATACAAAATGTAAGGTTATTTCTCGAGATAAGATGTAAATTGTATGGATTTAGGTGTTCTAAAGAAGTCGCCAACAACTGTAATTTTCTCAAACAAACAGAAAGAAAGAAGTTGGATTCTATGGCACGCTGGTAAAAACTAAGTTTGAACTTAGTGAAGTCTGGATGTTTATTTCTTATAATATTTCCGTCATCGTTCATCCACAAAGTTGCAAGTTATCTAAAGAGACATAAGTATGATAAATAATCAAACATGCCCAACCAAATCGAAAAAAATATATGGTAGTTCCTACGAATATTTTGAAGCAAAGTTTTGTTTGTGGTAATTTATTTGATTTTACGTGCACTAATTGAACCATAGTCGTATTTTTTCAGGAAAAAAATAGCAAGTTGTCACTATTGTCAGAAATTATCTGTATTATTGCCCTCATATTGAATATTGATGACACATTTAAATTAGTAACGTTTATAGAAGTAGTAAAATAATTATTTCGTCCCTTGTCGTAAATCTGCCCCGGCCATTAGCGCTCTAATTTATAATAATCACTGTGCATTTTCATAGTCGCGTTTTATCTAAAAAGTTCGAAAAGAAATTGAAATACAAGTATTTAGGTAGTATCATTTGCACCAATAATTGTAAATAGAAACTGCCACCTCGGTGGGTGAAAGTGCCTAGTGCTCGACTTATCCATCTCACCTTTCAAGCATCTAGTAAAAACTACTAGGGTCGAGTACGGGCTTGTGTTCCTTGGTGCTTTCCCTTTATCATTTTCATATAATTGTAATTTATCCTCGTAACTTTATTAACTTAACAAGTTAAAACTATGTAAGAAACAAGGAACATAAAATCGAAATCACAACTTCCAAAGAAACTTATCCAATTTGTTTTATTCTTACGCAGTATTTAATGATTATGTAACTTTGTGCGTGTTTTACATTATTTTTTCAACACTTTGTATTGTGCGAGCTTCAACTATGCACTAATTCATGCGTTATAATGTTAGTATACGTCTTCTTAATGAAAAGTACACGTTTTGATATATATGTGTGTGTTTACGTATAAATAAGTAAATTAATTCAATTTTATAAAAAAAAGTTGTCAATGGTATATTCTTGCTTTTACCGGCATTCGCCCCTTTAATCCTTTTAAATAAATGCTCTTTTGCATGTAAGTTAATATAAATAAATGGATAAGTAATTTCTAACACACCCGCTTACAAACTCAATACCAATCAATGAAGTTCTTCACATGAAATAATTGTATGTTTGACAATCACTCCAATAATAAATGAAGTACATAATAAACAAGAAGTAACAAACACTACGATAATAGACCAAGTAATAAAGTGTTCGTCCAATACTGTATCCAGGATCTTAATTTCTCTAGTAATTAAATCAAGTGTCATAGCCGCTGACACATTCAATGTTTTGAATATAATACACGTTGAATTATTGCGTATGAGGAAGTGAGAAAACTAGCAACGGCAACTTTACACCTTCGGCAAAATTTTTAAACCACTTTAAAAACAGTAGCATCTAAATACAATATAATTTTAATTAGTATAAAATTGTTCGAGTCATAATTAGGAATGAACAAGTTACCTTTAGTGTAAGCAGATTTTTTTAAAGTTTATATATATATATATTTATCTTGATAAAAATATTAAATTTATCACTTTTTTGCGCATCAAATTTAAGAAAAATTCAGAAAGTAGTGTATCGCTTTACTAGAACATCAATCAACACTAAATTTAAAATTTATTATTCCCATAGTAGGTCTCCATTGGATGTACTATTTTTTGGCTGATGAAATAGCAAAATTTTCAATGTATATTTTTGCATAAATATAGTAACTCGCAATAAATCTTATTTTAATAATACTAATTATTGCATTAATGAAATAGGTTTAATTTTCTAATTGAATGTATAAAAAGGACCCCTCATAATATATTTTTTAAATATTCCTAGAAAATACAATATATAAAGAGGTGTGCTTAGCACCACGCCATGAAGGCGTATAGGGGTGTGGGGGTAACGCCCCACACTTTCTTGATCCGGTCATGAGTGGGGGTGATGTGATCAGCATCACGCCCCTGACCGCCTTTACCCCCCAGGTACCCATGTTATTCGACGCTGGGTGGGAGCCGGGGCCGCTTACAACATTAGAAAAGTTCCCGGATTTAAACCGGCCGGGGATCGAACCCGGGACCTTGAGCATGGTAGTCAGACGCGTTACCGACTGAGCCACCACGGCCAAAATATAATATATTCTTATGTTTTTAATGTATAAAATCAAACTATTATTCATTGTATATAAAATATAAATTATTAACTTTCATAATACACTAATTCCATTTACTTATTTCTATACAAGGGAACTTGTTTTGCTATTATCTCATATAGGCTGTTTCTGAAGATGGCGAGCCCCTACCAAACGTAAACGCGGTTGCAGAAGAATTTGCGAAACACTTTCAGTCTGTGTACACAGGCAACGGGTCCACGTATAATATTGAAATTATGACAGAGCATTCACAAAATAGAGTGCTAGACATACTGAATATTCAAGAAATCAGTATAAATGAAATCAAAAATGCTATCAAAAAGTTAAAACCAAAGAAGTCCTCTGGACCTGATAAAATCCCACCATACATTTTCAAAGGTTACGCTGATGTTTTAAAGGTTCCTCTGTCTATCATCTTCAACTCTGTCCTATCATCTATCCAGTTTCCTGATAGATGGAAAGTGACTGCTATATGTCCAATTCAAAAGTCGGGTGAAAACAATACGATACAAGACTACCGTCCTATTTCTATTTTATCCACTCCTGCAAAAATACTAGAACAAATACTATACATGCATATTTTTAACCATGTGAAAAATTCCATATCCGAATTTCAACATGGATTCCAACCTAACAGCTCAATTGAAACAAATCTTGCAGAGAAATTGCATTATACAAGTACAGTATTAGACGAAGGGGGCCAAGTAGATGTGATATATACTGATTTCTCAAAAGCTTTCGACACAGTAGACCATGACGTACTACTGAGTAAACTAGGTAGCTTTAATTTGTCACACTCCCTAAGAAAACTCATGGCGTCGTACCTAATGAACAGGCGACAGTATGTCACCTACAAAGGGTGATGAGTTTTTGGTGAGCTCGGGCGTCCCTCAGGGATCAAATATAGGGCCTCTTCTATTTTTGTTGTTAATTAATGATTTACCAGAAGATCTGATTGATTCTCGCAAACTCTTGTTTGCTGACGATTTAAAGTTCTACAAAGAATAACAAGTGCAGACGATTGTGCCTCCTTACAACGCGACATAAATAGGTTGAGTGCGTGGTGTTCATATAACAAACTTTCCCTAAATGTTAAAAAATGCTTCTGTTACATACACCAAGCAAAAGACGCCTATAGATTATCAGTATAAAATAAACAATGTTAACCTTAAGAAAGCGGAAAAGGCAAGAATACTTTTTGATTCTAAATTAACGTTCGCCTATCATCTGGACAAAGTAATAAGCGAAGCGTACAAGCTTGTTGGATTTATTATTCGCACGGGCAGGGGCTTCAGAAGTAAACAAACACTAAAAATATTTTATTATTCTCTAGTGCGTACAAAACTCGAATTTGGCTCTGTCATATGGAACACAGAAGTTCAAAAACATACCGCAAATTTAGAACGTGTACAGTCAAAATTATTGCGATACATGAAATTCAAATTGGAAGGCTAATACCCCAGGTTCGAATCATATACTAACTTAATAGAGCAATTTCATATGGACAGACTTGACCACAGAAGGACAACCCGAGACCTTATTCTACTTTGAAAATTTTCTAACGGCAAACTTCGATCTCCTCATGTGGCTTTCACAATTCAAAGTACGCATTCCGAACATAAAAACGCGACCCAAGCATGGAACCTTCTATTCGAGCAAAGAGCGAACAAATATCATGAAAAGGTCACCTATTTGGAGAATGAGTACGGTCTATAATGGTATGTAGAAAGAGAATAAAAGCGTCGATTTGTTCACAATGTCATATTCACAATTCAAGAAAACAGTTATGAATACATTGGCTAGAAAAATAGATGGAAAAATGTTATGAAACTCTACAGTATTGTTATTCTATGTATTGTATAAGAAATTGTATTATTACAATATGAACTCTGTAAATTGGTGTAAACCTGTTGAGTTCAATAATAATAAATAAATAAATAAATAATACGTTAGTGAAATATTTTAAACAAATTCACATCTCAAATTGAAATTATTTTAATTTAATTTATACGAATATCTATTTTAATACTGTTCAATCGGAATGTCATTTACTATGATTGCAAAAGTTCTCACTATATTTAAGACTCTTTAGCTTAAGTGAATTTAATAGTAGAAGCAAATCGCAATTGTTTAACATTCGTATATTTATGATTTCAAATCTGTTTTTTTACAAACAGCAGTTCTTAATTAATACACGTTGAATTATTCCGTTTTCTAAATTTATCAGAAAAATATGACAATTTTACCTTAAGACTTAATTTTATTGCAAACATGTAACGAGAGACATGTAATTTTTAAATTGAATGACTAGAATGGACGTTCATCCTAATGTTAGAAATCAAACTCATTTTAAAGTGAGGCATATATATATATATATATATATAAATATATATATATATAATATATATATACATATACTTGTAAATACATATATATAACTTTTATACTAATATAATGTTATTCTACCTAAGGTGTATTATCTACAGATAACTGTAAATAATAAACTCGAAAATTAGAAAACAGTGAGTAAGAGCTATGAATCGAGGCGTGCTATATTATTGCAATCCTAAAATAAGAAACAGAAACTTAATTATAATTCATTAAAATTCGTGGTTCTAAGAGTTGTGAACTTTTAATATTGATATCACAAAATATCACACATATGCCCACGCATCACCCACATCGAAAATTGAAACACACTGAAAATATTCCGTAAGTTGAAATTGTTATTCTAATTGTATTATGTATAAATTTGCACTCTTATTACAAACATTTTCACACAAAATAGATTTAACTTCGAAATTACGCGTATCACTTAAACTAAGTTATATAGAAATTAATTTGTTGATGTTTTTCCACACGATATTTCTCCACACATAGGCTATGCAAAACAATTTATTTTAGGAAATGGTTTTATTTAACATTGCTTAGTTTGAAGCAAAATTAATTGTTTGTTGAAAATGCCTTATCACAGAAATTAAAGATTATTTTTGTTATAGAGTATATAATTTTTTTTAAAAAAAACTGTACAAACTGTGTGGAACATTAAAATATAACAAATTTCAAAATCTTTATTTGTGGATAGGAATGAATGGTTTTACTACAATTTTCTATAGTAATTTGCATTTTATGTAATTTTCAAGAAATTATTTATTATATAATATTCTGGAAGTAAATTAATTAAAAAAAACACTTCTAGCTTGAGACAAAACAAATCTATAAGACTTCATATATGCTATAAATTATTTTATATTTATTAGCAATGTACGATAATATTAATATCATTCTAATTCCAACTGAAAACTAATTTGTACTTAGATTTTAACATACAACTATTAAACTCTGTTAAAGTAATTCAATGTCAGATATTGTTGCAAAATTAAAATTTGTTATGTTTTGATTAATCTAGTTTCCTAATCATATTAAATTTTTAAACGTTAATGGATAAGCAACAGCTGGTTAGTTTATAAGAACGTAGTTAAAAGCATGATTATGTCAAAATACACATATTTTATAGATAAAAGATCAGATATAATAAAATTGTATATTGTATTTGAATAACTTACCATGAGAGTTTTGTCTTGGTAGATTTCTTCCGTATGAAATATGAAGCTTGGTTGGTTTGTACGAGCAATTGTGGATGCCGCTCAAGGTGTATGTATTTGCTCCTCTGAATTCACACATCAAGAACCTGATTTCCGAAAGATAGGCGCTGTGCACACAGAACCAAACTAAACGGAACTTCTTTTCATCCCAACAGAACGATTGATAACTCCGTGAAAAAATCTTGAATTTTTCTTCATATGATGCACTCGAAACGGCATTGCAATTTCGAATCAATACCTGAATGTATTTTTTTCTTAGCTTCCCTCCCCTGTGCGGCGACTTGACGAACCAGTTGAAGCTCTTGCAGCCTTGGCTTGGAGTCTTGGCTTCGATTTCCGGTGGGGCCGGTTGCCATTAGCGTCGCTGGCTCCAGCGGCCAACAATACAATCGGCAAGAGCTCTGGAAGGAGGCGTTGAGGTACAGGAAGCGTTCTCTCCGTGGAGAAAAATGCTCGCAGCTTGAAGCCTGCTTGTTTGCTATTCTGGGACTGTAGCAGGACGAAGAAACAAACCTTGAAATCTTTCGCGAGGTTTTCTCATTGGTCTTGTACAGTCACTCGCAAAAATACGTGTTAAAAATACAAATAGAGATGGAGAAACATTCTTATATCTATATTGTAACGAATATTTCAAGTTCTAGCGTTCTATCAGTTGAATTGGTAACATTGAGCATGCTACTGTAACAGTTATATTTTCCAAAGTATGGTGATACGAGCACCGTCTTTAGAAAGTTACATTTTTAATCAACTGAGATACAGTTACGCTTTTTAAAAATGTAACTTTGTTACAGTTACAATTATTTTAAATGTAACTCGGTTGCAGCTACTTTTATTTTAAACGTAACTCTATTACAGTCAATCTTATTTTAAATGTAACATGGTTACGGTTACTCTTTTTTAAATATAACTCGTTTACAGTTGCTCTTATTTTAAATGTAACATGGTTACGGTTACACTTTTTAAAAGTAACTCGTTTACAGTTGCTCTTATTTTAAATGTAATATGTTTACAATTGCTCTTATTTTAAATGTAACATGGTTACGGTTACTTTTTTAAAATGTAACTCGTTCACAGTTGTTCTTATTTTAAATTTTACATGGTTATTGTAATTCTTTTTTCAGTGTAACTCGTTTACAGTTGCTCTTATTTTAAATGTAACATGGTTACGGTTACTCTATTTTAAATGTAACTCGTTTACAGTTGCTCTTATTTTAAATGTAACGTGGTTACGGTTACTCTTTTTTAAATGTAACTCGTTTACAGTTGCTCTTATTTTAAATGTAACATGGTTACGGTTACACTTTTTAAAAGTAACTCGTTTACAGTTGCTCTTATTTTAAATGTAACATGTTTACAATTGCTCTTATTTTAAATGTAACATGGTTACGGTTACTCTTTTTTAAATGTAACTCGTTTACAGTTGCTCTTATTTTAAATGTAACATGGTTACGGTTACTCTTTTTTAAATGTAACTCGTTTACAGTTGCTCTTATTTTAAATATAACTCAGTTACAGTTACTCTTGTTTTAAATGTAACGCGGTTACAGTTACTCTTGTTTTAAATGTAACTCGTTACAGTTGCTCTTATTTTTAAATGTAACCCGGTTAAAGTTGCTCTTTATTTCAAATGTAACCCGGTTACAGTTGCTCTTATTTTAAATGTAATGCGGTTAAAGTTACTCCTTTTTAAATGTAACTCGTTTACTTTTGCTCTTATTTTAAATGTAACATGGTTACAGTTACTCCTTTTTACATGTAACTCATTTACAGTTGCTCTCATTTTAAATGTAACATGGTTCCGTTACTTTTTTTAAAAATGTAACTAGTTTAAAGTTGTTCTTATTTTAAATGTAACATGGTTACGGTTACCCTTTTTAAAAGTAACTCGTTTACAGTTGCTCTTATTTTAAATGTAACATGGTTACGGTTACTCTTTTTTAAATGTAACTCGTTTACAGTTGCTCTCATTTTAAATGTAACATGGTTCCGTTACTTTTTTTTAAATGTAACTAGTTTAAAGTTGTTCTTATTTTAAATGTTACATGGTTACGGTTACTCTTTTTTAAGTGTAACTCGTTTACAGTTGCTCTCATTTTAAATGTAACATGGTTACGGTTACTCCTTTTTACATGTAACTCGTTTACAGTTGCTCTCATTTTAAATGTAACATGGTTCCGTTACTTTTTTTAAAATTTAACTAGTTTAAAGTTGCTCTTAATTTAAATGTTAGATGGTTACGGTTACTCTTTTTTAAGTGTAACTCGTTTACAGTTGCTCTTATTTTAAATGTAACATGGTTACGGTTACTCTTTTTTAAATGTAACTCGTTTACAGTTGCTCTTATTTTAAATATAACTCAGTTACAGTTACTCTTGTTTTAAATGTAACGCGGTTACAGTTACTCTTGTTTTAAATGTAACTCGGTTACAGTTGCTCTTATTTTTAAATGTAACCCGGTTAAAGTTGCTCTTTATTTTAAATGTAACCCGGTTAGAGTTGCTCTTATTTTAAATGTAATGCGGTTAAAGTTACTCCTTTTTAAATGTAACTCGTTTACTTTTGCTCTTATTTTAAATGTAACATGGTTACAGTTACTCCTTTTTACATGTAACTCATTTACAGTTGCTCTCATTTTAAATGTAACATGGTTCCGTTACTTTTTTTAAAAATGTAACTAGTTTAAAGTTGTTCTTATTTTAAATGTAACATGGTTACGGTTACCCTTTTTAAAAGTAACTCGTTTACAGTTGCTCTTATTTTAAATGTAACATGGTTACGGTTACTCTTTTTTAAATGTAACTCGTTTACAGTTGCTCTCATTTTAAATGTAACATGGTTCCGTTACTTTTTTTTAAATGTAACTAGTTTAAAGTTGTTCTTATTTTAAATGTTACATGGTTACGGTTACTCTTTTTTAAGTGTAACTCGTTTACAGTTGCTCTCATTTTAAATGTAACATGGTTACGGTTACTCCTTTTTACATGTAACTCGTTTACAGTTGCTCTCATTTTAAATGTAACATGGTTCCGTTACTTTTTTTAAAATTTAACTAGTTTAAAGTTGCTCTTAATTTAAATGTTACATGGTTACGGTTACTCTTTTTTAAGTGTAACTCGTTTACAGTTGCTCTTATTTTAAATGTAACATGGTTACGGTTACTCTTTTTTAAATGTAACTCGTTTACAGTTGCTCTTATTTTAAATATAACTCAGTTACAGTTACTCTTGTTTTAAATGTAACGCGGTTACAGTTACTCTTGTTTTAAATGTAACTCGGTTACAGTTGCTCTTATTTTTAAATGTAACCCGGTTAAAGTTGCTCTTTATTTTAAATGTAACCCGGTTAGAGTTGCTCTTATTTTAAATGTAATGCGGTTAAAGTTACTCCTTTTTAAATGTAACTCGTTTACTTTTGCTCTTATTTTAAATGTAACATGGTTACGGTTACTCCTTTTTACATGTAACTCGTTTACAGTTGCTCTCATGTAACATGGTTCCGTTACTTTTTTTAAAATGTAACTAGTTTAAAGTTGTTCTTATTTTAAATGTAACATGGTTACGGTTACCCTTTTTAAAAGTAACTCGTTTACAGTTGCTCTTATTTTAAATGTAACATGGTTACGGTTACTCTTTTTTAAATGAACTCGTTTACAGTTGCTTTTATTTTAAATGTAACGCGGTTACAGTTACAATTATTTTAAATGTAACATGGTTCCGTTACTTTTTTTAAATGTAACTAGTTTAAAGTTGTTCTTATTTTAAATGTTACATGGTTACGGTTACTCTTTTTTAAATGTAACTCGTTTACAGTTGTTCTTATTTTAAATGTAACAAGGTTCCGTTACTTTTTTTAAAATGTAACTAGTTTAGAGTTGTTCTTATTTTAAATGTTACATGGTTACGGTTACTCTTTTTCAAATGTAACTCGTTTACAGTTGCTCTTATTTTAAATGTAACATGGTTACGGTTACCCTTTTTAAAAGTAACTCGTTTACAGTTGCTCTTATTTTAAATGTAACATGGTTACGGTTACTCTTTTCTAAATGAACTCGTTTACAATTGCTTTTATTTTAAATGTAACGCGGTTACAGTTACAATTATTTTAAATGTAACGCGGTTAAAGTTACAATTATTTTAAATGTAACATGGTTCAGTTACTTTTTTTAAATGTAACTAGTTAAAAGTTGTTCTTATTTTAAATGTAACATGGTTACGGTTACCCTTTTTAAAAGTAACTCGTTTACAGTTGCTCTCATTTTAAATGTAACATGGTTACGGTTACCCTTTTTAAAAGTAACTCGTTTACAGTTGCTCTTATTTTAAATGTATCATGGTTACGGTTACTCTTTTTTTAAATAAACTGGTTTACAGTTGCTCTTATTTTAAATGTAACTCAGTTAGACTTACTCTTGTTTTAAATGTAACTCGTTTACAGTTGCTCTCATTTTAAATGTAACTCAGTTAGACTTACTCTTGTTTTAAATGTAACTCGTTTACAGTTGCTCTCATTTTAAATGTAACATGGTTTCGTTACTTTTTTTTAAAATGTAACTAGTTTAAAGTTGTTCTTATTTTAAATGTTACATGGTTATGGTTAGTCTTTTTAAATGTAACCCGTTTAAAGTTGCTCTAATTTTAAATGTAACATGGTTCCGTTACTTTTTTTAAAATGTAACTAGTTTAAAGTTGTTCTTATTTTAAATGTTACATGGTTACGGTTAGTCTTTTTTAAATGTAACTCGTTTACAGTTGCTCTTATTTTAAATGTAACTCAGTTATTAGAGTTACTCTTGTTTTAAATGTAACCCGCTTACAGTTGCTTTTATTTTAAATGTAACCCGGATTATTTTAAATGTAACATGGTTCCGTTACTTTTTTTAAAATGTAACTAGTTTAAATGTTACATGGTTACGGTTAGTCTTTTTTAAATGTAACTCGTTTACAGTTGCTCTTATTTTAAATGGAACATGGTTACGGTTACCCTTTTTAAAAGTAACTCGTTTAAAGTTGCTCTTATTTTAAATGTAACATGGTTACGGTTACTCTTTTTTAAATGTAACTCGTTTACAGTTGCTCTCATTTTAAATGTAACTCAGTTAGAGTTACTCTTGTTTTAAATGTAACCCGGTTACAGTTGCTTTTATTTTAAATGTAACCCGGATTATTTTAAATGTAACATGGTTCCGTTACTTTTTTTAAAATGTAACTAGTTTAAAGTTGTTCTTATTTTAAATGTAACATGGTTACGGTTACCCTTTTTAAAAGTAACTCTAAATGTAACATGGTTACGGTTACCCTTTTTAAAAGTAACTCGTTTAAAGTTGCTCTTATTTTAAATGTAACATGGTTACGGTTACTCTTTTTGAAATGTAACTCGTTTACAGTTGCTCTTATTTTAAAAGTAACTCAGTTATTAGAGTTACTCTTGTTTTAAATGTAACCCGGTTACAGTTGCTTTTATTTTAAATGTAACCCGGATTATTTTAAATGTAACATGGTTCCGTTACTTTTTTAAAATTTAACTAGTTTAAAGTTGTTCTTATTTTAAATGTAACATGGTTACGGTTACCCTTTTTAAAAGTAACTCGTTTAAAGTTGCTCTTATTTTAAATGTAACATGGTTACGGTTACTCTTTTTTAAATGTAACTCGTTTACAGTTGCTGTTATTTTAAATGTATCTCAGTTACAGTTACTCTTGTTTTAAATGTAACTCGTTTACTGTTACTCTTGTTTTAAATGTAACTCTGTTACAGTTACTCTTGTTTTAAATGTTACCCGGTTACAGTTGCTCTTATTTTAAATGTAACTCTGTTATTACTGCTAATCCTTTCCGGCTTCTGAAAGTTCTTAGTAATTTTTAGAACGAAAAGGACCACTGTGCTTAGTTTTTAATGTGCAGGCTAAATACGCAAACACTGTAAATACTTAAAATTTTATTTCTGTACAATGTATTGGTACAATGTTATATTTACGTAACTTCAGAAGTAACAATGATACAGATGTATAATTAGAACAGATTTGAATAAATATTATCAGTTTTCTAGCAACGTTAAATGACTTAGAACTGAAGTGACTTAAAGACTAAATATCTGATATATCTGTCCATAATGTCCATTACCGTAGCTCTCCGACCTCTGTGATGCAGTGATGTCCCTTCATCAATTTCATCATATCATCGCTAATCCTCATGTTCGCGATTAGCCAAAAGTGGCAGTAAAGCGAAGTAAAGTAAACCAAATCAATCAGTAGTGCCGTAGCTCCAAAACTTTCAATTTGTTTATGTACCAGTATTACTTAATCAACATTTTCCTTGTTCACTATGCTCTCAAGTAAATCCTGCACTTTCTCAGTTCTTAACATGAGAAACTTAATCGCTGTGGTCTGTTGTGATATTGAACAACACTAAAACAGATAGTGAGTCGGTTATTGTGTGCTTGTCTTGACCTGTTTCCACTCTTTTATCCTCAAACACTGAAAATGAATTTATTTTTAGATTCCCATAATTTTCGTTCTTTCAACTTAATTAATCAGGTTTCACAATCATGTACCAATACGGGATTTTTTGTTATTTACTTGCACTAGGACCGCTTTTCGTGGAATGTCCAAATGTAAAACACAAAAAATTAACTAAATATATTGTAATGCAAAATCTGCTTTAAAGAATTTCAACGCAGATATGAAATTCAAATTCATAACAACTGTTTTTGTTGTCCTTATCATCAAGCGAATCTCCTTTATAATGTACATTTTTCTCGTATAAGATTATATGTTTTGGCAGAATGAAATAAGTGGTTATTTTTAACTGTGTTTTGGATTAAATGGATAGATCTAAATATATTAGAACTGAATAATACTGTGACGATATGTTCCAAACAGTTTTTCAACTGTTATTTGACATGTAAGTAAGTGAAATTTATTCTTAATTGAAATGTGTTACTGAGCTCAATTTGATGTTTATTCGTGCCAAAATTTCATGACAAGATTGCACTCTAGTTAGAAAACTGAAGAATGGAAACGCATGGTTAATGCGATGTACATGTATGAACACTTAATATAAATGTTTACTGGTACGTAGCGAAACAACATGTATTGCAATATGGTGGGCAAAATGTCAAAAGTAGTGTGAATAGTGGTGGCAACAGACCATTTTTTAAAAAAGCATAAGTTATGAACCTGGTGTGATGAAACTAACAGAACTTGAAATTCAATTTGATGTTGTGCCTCTTAATTTTCTTCATGCATGCAGTGACGCAATGATAATTTCTGGTGAAGTGCTGATTACTTTATTCACATGTGCGTGGTAACCACTGTACTGAATGTGCTTACGAAGCAGACCACGGACCTCACCCCAATATACATCAAGTAATGTCAAGTTAAATCTCTCTTGCAAGTTTTCGCACTCCTAAACGAGTAATTTCGTTTTCTAGCACAAATTTAGTGAAAGTAATGATTAGGTCGGTTCCGGTGTATATTTCATTGTCGAAAGTTGTGTTAAAATGCTTCGCTCATGGCCGAAAGCCTACCGCATTGCGGGCAGATATGCTTAACTTCAGCCACGCGTTGCCACAGGTAATTTTGCGTGTGTTATTCAGATAGATACAACCACATTGTCTCCGACTCGATAGTGGGCTTCCGCGATTAACTAACTAACTAACTAACTCTCTAGCCTTCTTAAACCCGAAGGTTCATGGCTGCAGCAACACAGGCCTTCCATCTGTCCCTATCTTGAGCAAGATCTATATACTCTTTTCCATCCCTACCGATTTCCCTTAGGTCCATCTCGACGTTGTCCCTCCATCTTCGTCTTGGCCTTCCTACAGGTCTCTTACCATCAGGTTTCCCAACAAGAATCCTGTAAACTCCTCTTTCCTCTCCCATTCGTGCCACATGGCCTGCCCACCTAAGTCTTCTTGATTTAATTATTCTAATAATGTCTGGACATGAATACAAATTATGTAGTTCTAAATTATGTAACCTTCTCCACTCACCTGTCTCCTCATCCCTTTTAGGTCCAAATATTTTCCTAAGGATCCTATTTTCAAATACTCTCAATTTATGTTCCTCTTTCAATGTAAGGGACCAAGTTTCACACCCATATAATACTACAGGCAAAATTACGGTTTTGTATATTTTAACTTTTAGTTTCTTAGATATTAAACGAGAAGACAAAAGTTTATGAAGAGAGAAGTAACATGCATTTCTTGAATTAATCCTACTTTTTATTTCCTCATTAATATAATTTTCATTTGTTAATATTACTCCTAAGTATTTGAATTTGGAAACTGGTTCAAACGAGTTGTTATCAATAATTAAATTTTGATTATTACCTAACACTTGTTTTCGGCCTGTAAGCATATATTTAGTTTTCTCTTTGTTAACTTCCAAACCTATCTCTTTAGCAGTTTTGAAAAATATTTCAGCATTATTCTTAATTGTATTCACATCATCCCCCAGTAAGTCTACATCATCTGCATATGCTAACAACTGATTCACACCATTTAATTTTAGTCCTTCTTTAGTTTCGTTTACCTTCCTAACAGCATATTCTAAGGCAAAATTAAAGAGCAATGGAGATAATGCATCTCCTTGTTTTAACCCATCATGAATTGTAAATTTATCAGACACATTAATAGTTACCCACACGAATTTTACTTTCTGTTTCACTGGTGCATATTTTTATCATACTAACAAGCTTCTTAGGTATTCCAAACTCTACTAATATATTATATAATTTATCTCTTTTGACCGAATCATATGCTTTTTTGAAATCAATGAATAGCTGATGGACATTTTGATTATATTCCCACTTTTTTTCAAGTGTCTGTCTGATGTGAAAAATTTGATCTGTAGTTGATCTGTTGCGTTTAAATCCACATTGATAATCACCTATAATTTCATTAGCATATGGGGTTAGTCTTGTTAAAAGAATGTTAGATAATATTTTATATGTTGTTGAGAGTAGAGAAATTCCACGGTAATTATTGCAGTTCATTTTATCACCTTTTTTAAACACAGGAACAATTATGGATTCTTTCCACTGTTGAGGGATTTCTTCTTTATTCCATATTAAACAAATTAATTTATGAATTTGACATATTAATGAATTTCCACCATATTTAATTAACTCAGCTGGTATTAAATCAATGCCAGGTGCTTTGTTATTCTTTAGCCTTTTAATAGCATCTTTAACTTCAGTCAAGTTAGGTTCTGGAACTAAAGGTTCTGCTGTGTGCACTTCATTTACTTCTGATTTATCTCCTACATGAACATTTAAAAGGTAATTAAAGTAGTTCTTCCATCTATTTAGAATATCGCTTGGGTCAGCTAGAAAATCACCATCTTTATCTTTTATCAAGTTTACTTTAGGTTGCCACCCCTTTCTAAACTCATTTACACCTTTATATAAATCTCGGATATTTTTATTTTTGCTGTTTGTTTCAATTTCGTTAATTTTGCTTTTCAAGTAATCTCTTTTTTTACTTCTAAACGTGCGGTTAACTTCTCGCTTTATTCTATTATAATTGTTTAGATTTGTATAATCAGAGTTATTTAACCACCTAAGTCTAGCCTGATTTCTTATTTCTATTAGATTATGACATTCATTATCAAACCATGGCTTACTTTTTCTCGGTTTATGGTATCCTATACTTTCTTTAGCTGCTGATTCTATTGCATTACGTATGTGCTCCCAATTCTTATTTACGTCTGTTTCATTTATATTTTCATCATCATTTAAATCCTGCAAAATATCAAATCTATTTGACAGTTTAATTTGGTAATCTTTCTTAATTCTTTCATCAGTAAACTTTCCTGTATCAAATTTTAGAACTTTTAGATTTTGTTGCTTATGATTTATCACTGAGAGTCTTTCTCTTAATTTAGCAATTACTAAATAATGGTCACTGGCACAGTCAGCACCTCTATGTGTACGAATGTCAATTATACTAGTATGCCTTCTCTTATCAATGAGAATATGATCTATCTGATTATGAGTTTTACCATCTGGAGAAGACCAGGTATATTTATGGATATCTTTATGTTTAAAAGTGGTACTTTTCACAATTAAATTCTTTGAGGTTGCAAAAGTAATCAATCTTATACCATTATCATTACTTAATGCATGAAGACTTTCTTTACTAATGGTGGGTTTAAATGTCTCTTCTTTGCCAATCTGTGCATTACAATCACCTAACAGAATTTTCATATCATACTGAGAAAATTTATCAAAGACCTGTTCTAACTCTGTATAAAAATCATCTTTAGTATTATCATCTTTATCTTCCGTTGGTGCATGTATGTTTATTAAAATAATTTTACACCACCTACCCTGTAAAACTGCATATGATATCCTATCATTAATAAATTCTACTGTTTTAAGAGCCGAGATAATTCTATTATTTATGAAAAAGTCTGTTCCAAAATTATGATTTTCAGTACCACCATAGAAAAAAGTATAATTTTTAGTTTTACAATTCCCTTCTCCTGGCCACCTAACTTCCTGGACAACTACTACATCTAATTTATACTTGACTATCTCATTAACTGTACACTGAAATGCCCCAGGCCGGTAAAGGCTCAGAACATTCCAGGTGCCTAATTTAATATCCTTATTCCTAACGTAGATCTTATCCTTAGTCCAGGGACCTCCCAAAGTAGTCCCCACCCGGAGATCCGAACGGGGGACTATTTTACCTCCGGAATATTTTACCTTGGGAACATCCGTGGCCTTATATTGCTGTTTCTTGAGATTTTTTTTTACAGTGCAGAGTTGTCAGCTCTACGCCTAACCCCCAATATGAATGGAGGAACTACTACACAAGACAAACACAAACACATTAGACAGCACAACTACTACACAAGACACACACAAACACAACACAACTATAACACAATATAAACACAAACACACCACAACTACTACACAAGACAAACACAAACAAATTAGACAGCACAACTACTACCCAAAACAAACATACTAGACAGCACAACTACTACACAAACATACTAGACAGCACAACTACAACACAAGACACATACATACACACCACCGATACTACACAAGACAAATAGAAACACATTAGACAGCATAACTACTACACAAGATAAACACAACCACACTAGACAGCACAGCTATTACACAAGACAAACCCACATACAAGCACATCACAACTACTACATAAGATAAACACAAACACATTAGACACCACAACTACTACACAAGACAAACTCAAACACACTACACAGCACAACTACTGCACAATACACCCAAACATATAACAACCTCTACACAAGAAAAAACATAAACGCACATCTACTACTACATTTTAGTGCTAAGCAAATCGAATTGTCTGATCGATCATTTTTTGTTTACTCAGGAATAACCCCCACAGGTAAGTACGAATGTGAAAAATAACAAAATAAACGAATTTGAGATTTTTAAAGCATCACACATTTTCGTTAATGATGAATTCAGGTTATGTCACCACACTCAATTTTTTTAAAAAAATTGTTAGCAGACACCACAAAGTACTTCATTATCAAAGTGAGCCGAAACCAACAAAAATTGGTCGTTCGAGGAGTGCTGCCAATCAAATTATTGCTCGTTTCTTCGGTTATACCGGACATGTGGCAACAATATCTTTAGAAGATCGAAGGACTGTAAATGCTGAGTGGCATACAACAATTTGTTTGACACAGGTCATCAATGAATTGCGTAAAACAAACTCAAATCGGGCTTCCGCGATATTTATGCTTCCGCGATATTTATAAAAAATATTTATTTTTGCTGAGATATTACGCAAATGTGATAGAGCGATATATCCCTAATCTATTTCCTCCCAGTAATATTTACACATAATTTTTTTTAATCCTCTTATCTGGAACACCAATTGTACGTACATAATCTTCTAGAGTTTCCCCACGTTTGTGTATCACTAAATTTAATGATTTAGTTGTTCTGATCATTGAAGTTTATTCACTGTTAAGTTGTCCAGTTTTTATCACTGTGATAGTTCTTTTCGCGGATAATGAGACGTTACCAGCCTACTCCATGGGCATCTCAGACGTGGGATATCCCTTAAGACATTGGATGAAATATCGTAAGCATTCACACTACCTGTCAGTCATCACTAAATGCAACTTCAAAAGTGTTAGTTCCATGTAATTTTCACTTACAAAGAAAATGCGGAATCGGCAAGTAACACTCGATAACTATTCTTCAATTTTCAACTTTTCTTAACTTTTCCTTCAGAAACCATAAATTTGAGTTCATTCATTCATTCCTTTCTTTTGAACCTAACAGCTTTTATGCCCTTTTCTTGTCCTTTTACATTAAAATAATTATGTACATTTTATATAAATTTGAATCACCTTACATCGTCATCTCTACAAACAACTAACAGGAAAGAAACTTACAGGTTAGTCAATAATCAACCATTCGATAGAATTACATAATTACATCATAACAGAATTCACGTGATAATATGAAAAAAAAAGTATTGCTTTTAAATTGAACATTTTTAAACGTCGCATTACTGAATTAGAACGGGCGCAAAAACACCGTCTCCACATTGAGTTATTTTAACGTAATCAACCACACCAGCCAAAATTTGCTACTTTCATTACTTTTTTAAGCTTCATATCTCAGTTTTATGCAGTGGTATAAAATGAACATAAGAGTGCGTGTTGATACCCTGTAGTGGGATTTAAATCTATATAGTGTAAATATGTTTGGGAGAGAATATATAAATAACTTCTTGTCTAAATTATCGTAAATTACACTTTTGTTCAACATTTTTTAGGATAGAAGCAATATTTTTTTTTACTGGATCATATAAATAAGTCACTGCCATTTGTGAATCAGCGGCTTTAATTATCGAATCATCATCAGTTCATCACCTCTTAAACATCCTTTCTGTAGTAAAGAAATAAAATTATATATATATATATATATATATTTGAACCATCCCTGAAACGAGAGAAAAATATTTTTGGACGACTGAAGCAGGTACGGTACAAGGTCCTTTAACCGTAACTTGTCTGGAAGGTGTAAGTGGCAACTTTCTCTCGTTTTGAAGCTTTCAGCACGGTGTATACGGCCAGACAGCATGCGCCTGAAAAGATCTCAAGTCAGATAAGGAGGTGCCGCGCATATTCATTAAATATGTAATTAGAACTGAAGTTATTAATTAATTTGGATCACATTTATACGTCCTTTTTTCCGTTTTTTAGGTCCTTTTTTGATATTTTTAGGTCTTTTTATAGGTCTGTTTTTGGCAATTTATAGGTTTTCAACTTCCTAGCCCTAATTATGATCTTCGAAAATCTGTAAACAGTAGAAGTAGTAGGGCCTTGCCGATGGAGTAGTGGTAACGCCGTCAACTTTCAATGAAGAGGTCCCGGGTTCGATACTCTATGGAGTCACGTAGTGGTTCGGATCCCAGATTAAACTGTAGGTCCAGTCCCGATTAGCGTATCTGTTCATAAAGTAAACTTAAAATAAAAATCCAAACAAAATAGCATTTGCAAATACAGATTAATTTCAGTGTAGCGAATGCTCTTATGACAGGAAGCTCATAGTTTTATTTTGCAGTGATTACACTCAGTTGTTGCGTCAGTTAGGCAGTTTACTTTGAACATTTTACTTACTTGAAAATCGTAAGTTAAAAATTTTGAGTCAACAAAACTTTCAGATTTTTTTTTTCAATTAGGGGAGAACAGTTTATAAATTCTCTTCGTAATTTACTGGATTTGGTGCGTGGTTGTTACATGCACATATTTTCTCACTTGAACATGAATTATTATTTTGAAACCCTTTCATGTTGTTTTAAGTGTAAATTGATGCTTGTTCTGTCTTTATAAAGCAATAACAGGGTCTCCCCGATGACTTAGTGATAACTAGACCTTGGATTTTTGGTTTCTAACCTATTTTTTTTTCCTTTACAGGTATGCAAGAAATAATAAGTTATGTCAGCGTTTCGTTAAAATACGTAACAACTGATGAAGTTTTATAGTGCCTAAAAAAAACGATTTTTCCTTGTTAGAACCTATTTTAGGTTTATGCGCCTAAATCGAGCCTTTTTTAGGTTTTTATATATTTTTAAATGTTTTACAGCATTTTTATGTCACACAGAGGCATTTGATTTTTTTGGTCACGAAAAGATTCAATGACGAACGTGTTTGAAACATACTCTTTGTTGATTTCCCTTCCTCCAAGTCCATGGTGATTTTTCAAAGCTGTAAACAAAGGAAAATGTCTGGTGCCACTGTTACCTGTACAATCCAAAGTGGTCTCATCTGTGTGGTCTTGCTCACTTTTTGTGCATAGGCGGAGTTCAGGGGGGGGGGGCCTGGCTTCCCCAACTTAAAAAAGACTAAAAAATAACACATGATTAAGTTCAGTTACTACATTTTTGTTATGAAGCCATACCGCAAATCTTGACGTTTGGCATGATGACATGTGCGGTAATTGCGCCGCAATAGCGGGTAGTTCTATCATTAGGGAAAGTAATCCTTATGCAATGTACGTTCATTGCTTGGCTCATAAAGTCAATTTAGTGATTGTTGCAGCGTGCAAGAACAATAATTTAAGCTGCAACTTTTTTAATGTCATTCAGTGTTTTTACCAATACTTTAGCTATTCTGACACCCATGCTGAATTCAAAGAAGTACAAAAAGAGCTAAATATAATTAGCCCTGGACCTCATGAACTCCATAAGTTGAGCGACACTTTCTGGTCTCGTAGAGCTATTTAAGTTTTAAGTGTCAAGAGAAATTATCCTGCGCTTGCTGTTGTACTCACTGCGACAGCGTCTGATTTAAGACATTCTAAAAACCCTGAAGCCAAAGGCCTGCTTTCAGCTATAAAATCGTTGGATTTCGTTGGGTTTTTATCAGTATTTTCTGAATATCTCTCCCTCATAAATGTTTTAACCCAGTCCCTTCAGAAAGCTGATACCTCAATAGCTCAAAGTTCCAGAGTAGCCAACGGAGTGATTAAGGAGCTTGAGTCTCAGGGAAACGAAAACACTTGGGACAGAAAATGGATTGGAATAAAATAAAGGGTGTTGACATAGAATTAGGTCTAAACATTTTTGATGGTGGAGGTGAGATGAAAGAAGGTACAAATCCAAACGGCCTAGACTGATATAAAACAAATTAGATGCCTATCTGGTTTTTTCTTCAGTTGGCCCAAGAACCAGAGAAGGAAGAGACATCTGCCGAAACACTTTCTACATTTCAAAGTGAAGAAAACTAGAAGAAAAAATAAAAGTGTGATTTTCTTTATCCATTGCTGGATATTTTGATTGGCGAACTGAAAAAAAGATTTAGTGGTGAAACTTTGGAAGTTGCTGAAGCCAGTGAAAGATATTCGTCTGGATGAAGAAGGAGCTGCACGTTTCATTGAGATTTACTCCATTCCTGGTATTGACACAATAATGTTGAAGGCAGAAATGACCATTTTAAGAAATGTAATGGAAAGTTCAGGTTTTAGTTTGATAAGTGCGCCTTCGAAGAATGTTGTTCCAAAGATAGTGGTCACAGTGTTGAGCAAACATATAGAAACATACAAATTTTTTTAGCATTCTTCTGAAAATTGATCTTACCCTGCCATCAAATAGTGCCACTTGTGAGAGGACATTTTCTGCTATGAGGCGAATTCACAACTGGTTGCATTGCACAATGGGTTAACAGAGATTGAACAATTTAATGATCTTATACTCTGAAACAGATGTTGTTACAAAAATTAACTTAGGCGATTTGATTGATGTGTACAGTTTGATGAAAGAAAAACGTAAAATGACTTTGTGTTGAGTCAACAGTTACTGTTGAGGTATGAAAAGAACTTTTCAATTTAATTTTTCTATAATTTCTGAAGCTTACTATTGTACCGTAACTTTTTTAAAGTAATACGAGTATTGTATCAATAAAAAATAATGAAACGCAAAATGCAATAATCGTACTGTTTTGCTTCTTTTAAAACTGACAACCAATATACTAATTAATATTTAAAAACACTTAGTGTTTTTAATATGGATGCAAGGCTTAATTATATTATCATTAATATTTGTTTACTTAAGCGAGGAAATTTAACATTTTCAAATCTAAAATGCCTAAAACTCAGTGTTTTTAAGTTGCTGTTTTTTTAATTTCCAGGGGAAGGCCTCCGGACCCCTTATAAACTAGGGGATATTCAATAACCCTCAGATACATCATATGCTTCTCCCAAAGTCTGCCCCTAAAAGCACACTTTTTAGAATCTAAAGATCCGAGGTCTAGTAATAACGCTATCGCCTTGTAATGAAGGTATCCCGATTACGATTTCAAGGTGTTGTCGCATTGCACAATGTTTCGGATCACACTTTTAACTGTAGGTTCAGTCTCGATTAGCCTCTCTGAGCACAAAGTGAACTTAAACAAACTTTGTCTAATTTAAACTTTAACTTCAGCATCCAATAGCCTATCTGACCGTAAAAGTTGCCTTAAAGCAAAAAAGCACAAAATCTTTACTGTCCGTTTGTTATTCCACATATCCAGTATGGTCAAAATCTGCAAATATGGTTTGGTTCATTACACAGTCATAATTGACAGAGTGAATACTGCTTTAGAATAATAGCTATTGCAATGTGGATCATTGTTTTCTATTTTTTTTTCTAGATTAAATTATCGCACAGATCAGAATTTCAATGCTTGTTCTGAAAGTAGTACTAAGAACCCAGTTGGATAACCTTGCAAAAAATATTCAAAATGATTCAATCAAACAGGGGCTTTATGTTCAAAATAAGAACATGCATTCCATCAATTTATCATCCATGCTTGTAGATACTATTAATCTATCATCTGATCACAATTGTGAAGGAATTTAAACCCTTAAAGGAGCAACATATGTTCCAGTTCCAAAAAAAATATGACACTTTACAATCAGACTACTTAATACTCAAGTATGACAGAAAAGTATATAAAATTTGTAAATTCCTGTTGCAACGTTGCCAATTTTCTTGTATCCTGAGAGATATAAAGTTCCTTTGTGGAAAAGTTTGACAACATAGAACAATGTAGGCTATTTTTTAGGATACAAAAACAGAATGTATATATGTGTTTTTATTTATTCACAAAATGAAACTTAGGACATTGTTGTATTATTATATGCTATTGTAATGAATAATATTGCCACGGTAGCTCAATCTGTAGGGCGTCTGACTACCATGCAAGAGGTCCGGGTTCGATCCCAGCGGGGGGAAACCGGGATTTTTTCCACCTGTTCAATCGGCTCCGGCGCTCACCCAGCGTGCTTCTCCTTTGGGGCAGTTTATACATCTTTCCTTAGTGCCCCATTTTGTCCTTTGGGACACTATCTGAATCTATCCTTCGTGCCCATTTTTTCCCATGATCTAGATATCATCCTATCGGATATGACCCTGTGAGCCAGTGGCCTCACAACAAAGGTGGTCATGGTTCATATTCTAGTTTTGGGGGTGATGGAACATCTTCAGGAGATGGGTGGACACTTTTCTTCCTGTGATCAATTTAATCGAAACATCTTTAGCGGTTCATGGCAACCTACTTCCAAATATGAAACAAGGGGACAACTAATTATAGCACCACAGTAATTTGCAGTATCTTCACCTTCACTTGAAGAACTTCCCAAGTCAGAATGTCAGGTGGAATGATACTCATATTTTTTCCTGATTTCTAAGAGTCTCGTAAAACATGCAAAGTTGAATTTTCAAAAATAAAATATAATAAATAATCAGAATTTGAAAAGTATTTTTGTATGCCTGTATGGTAATATAAAATCTGCCATTTCTGTAAACATGTCCATTGAGGGGTCAACTCACTATCTTGCCATTAAAGGTTCTGGATTCGAATCCCAGTCAGACACACATGGTCCTTTGATCGTTCTTTTCATTAATTTCATCAAATCATGAATCACATTCAGCGCCATAATTAGCCAACATTGTTTTATATTCCTTACCTTTTCCAACAAGTAAAAAGAGATTGAAGTATGAAATAATATAATTTTCTAATGTTTTTAGTAATATAGAAAAGCTTATAAATGTTATAACATAATCGAAATTATGTATAGAAAATAGTCCCGGACCATAAAATAGAATTTTGAATTAACTATTATTGAAATATAGTGAAAATAAATATTATATGTGAACAGTATTACATATATGCATTACAATCTAGTCCCAAAATCTAATTATGCTAAAGTGGGCAATGTATCTTCTCGGATACGTTCAATATTCATTCCCTAAATTTAGCCAAATAGGTATAATTGATTCTGCCATATATCTTTCTTTAAGTTTTACAGCACATTTCTGTTAAATATTCAACAAAGAAAGTACATGAAAATAGCAAATGGAAATTACAAATGAAATAAACCTGCATGCATGCTGCAGCAAATAGTATTCCATACTTCCTTGTATGTTCTACAAAAACTCAAAAGATGGCACTAATCACCAGTATGAAACTTTACATATATTTTGTAAGACCCATTGCCTCTCCTGCGAAAAGTCTCAATATGCTAGTCGTATAGAGACTTCTATATTTTATGCATCTTGAGAGATACATTTTCCCTTATCTGGTCATCTGTAACTTTCTTTGAGAGCATGAAACTTACATATGATTTACAATACTTGGTTCTAATGAACGAACCCTTGTAGAAAATTATCAAAGAACTAGAATATTTTTGTTTACTTGATGGTCATTATTTTGCAGTTCATCGTTCAACAAAATCCACGTGTACTTACTGAAGAAAAACTCGATGAGATAGGACAAAGGTTAGAACAGTCTCCTCGGAAATCTATACGCCGCCTCTCACAAGAAACGGGTGTTTCAAAAACCACAGCATTTAGAGCCGCTAAAATTAGTAAATCTAAAAAATAAAGTATACAAAGACAATCCGCACACAATCCGTGAGTTAAAAGAGAGTATTGTACGAGAAATCGGGAGAATTATAGTAGACGAACTTGCACGTGTAAATTCCAATTTCCTTCGGAGGTGTCAGGAATGTGTTGCAGCAGAGGGACATCATTTTCAACACCTTCTGTAGTCAAGGTTAGTACTAACTAACTAACTAACTCTCTAGCCTTCTTAAACCCGAAGGTTCATGGCTGCAGCAACACAGGCCTTCCATCTGTCCCTATCTTGAGCAACATCTATATACTCTTTTCCATCCCTACCGATTTCCCTTAGGTCCATCTCGACGTTGTCCCTCCATCTTCGTCTTGGCCTTCCTACTGGTCTCTTACCATCAGGTTTCCCAACAAGAATCCTGTAAACTCCTCTTTCCTCTCCCATTCGTGCCACATGGCCTGCCCACCTAAGTCTTCTTGATTTAATTATTCTAATAATGTCTGGACATGAATACAAATTATGTAGTTCTAAATTATGTAACCTTCTCCACTCACCTGTCTCCTCATCCCTTTTAGGTCCAAAGATTTTCCTAAGGATCCTATTTTCAAATACTCTCAATTTATGTTCCTCATTCAATGTAAGGGACCAAGTTTCACACCCATATAATACTACAGGCAAAATTACGGTTTTGTATATTTTAACTTTTAGTTTCTTAGATATTAAACGAGAAGACAAAAGTTTATGAAGAGAGAAGTAACATGCATTTCCTGAATTAAGCCTACTTTTTATTTCCTCTTTAATATAATTTTCATTTGTTAATATTACTCCTAAGTATTTGAATTTGGAAACTGTTTCAAACGAGTTGTTATCAATAATTAGATTTTGATTATTACCTAACACTTGGTTTCGGCCTGTAAGCATATATTTAGTTTTCTCTTTGTTAACTTCCAAACCTATCTCTTTAGCAGTTTTGAAAAATATTTTAGCATTATTCTTAATTGTATTCACATCATCCCCCAGTAAGTCTACATCATCTGCATATGCTAACAACTGAGTCACACCATTTAATTTTAGTCCTCCTTTAGTTTCGTTTACCTTCCTAACAGCATATTCTAAGGCAAAATTAAAGAGCAATGGAGATAATGCATCTCCTTGTTTTAACCCATCATGAATTGTAAATTTGTCAGACACATTAATACCCACACGAATTTTACTTTCTGTTTCACTGGTGCATATTTTTATCATACTAACAAGCTTCTTAGGTATTCCAAACTCTACTAATATATTATATAATTTATCTCTTTTGACCGAATCATATGCTTTTTTGAAATCAATGAATAGCTGATGGACATTTTGATTATATTCCCACTTTTTTTCAAGTGTCTGTCTGATGTGAAAAATTTGATCTGTAGTTGATCTGTTGCGTTTAAATCCACATTGATAATCACCTATAATTTCATTAGCATATGGGGTTAGTCTTGTTAAAAGAATGTTAGATAATATTTTATATGTTGTTGAGAGTAGAGAAATTCCACGGTAATTATTGCAGTTCATTTTATCACCTTTTTTAAACACAGGAACAATTATGGATTCTTTCCACTGTTGAGGGATTTCTTCTTTATTCCATATTAAACAAATTATTTTATGAATTTGACATATTAATGAATTTCCACCATATTTAATTAACTCAGCTGGTATTAAATCAATGCCAGGTGCTTTGTTATTCTTTAGCCTTTTAATAGCATCTTTAACTTCAGTCAAGTTAGGTTCTGGAACTAAAGGTTCTGCTGTGTGTACTTCATTCACTTCTGATTTATCTCCTACATGGACATTTAAAAGGTCATTAAAGTAGTTCTTCCATCTATTTAGAATATCGCTTGGGTCAGCTAGAAAATCACCATCTTTATCTTTTATCAAGTTTACTTTAGGTTGCCACCCCTTTCTAAACTCATTTACACCTTTATATAAATCTCTGATATTTTTATTTTTGCTGTTTGTTTCAATTTCGTTAATTTTGCTTTTCAAGTAATCTCTTTTTTTACTTCTAAACGTGCGGTTAACTTCTCGCTTTATTCTATTATAATTGTTTAGATTTGTATAATCAGAGTTATTTAACCACCTAAGTCTAGCCTGATTTCTTATTTCTATTAGATTATGACATTCATTATCAAACCATGGCTTACTTTTTCTCGGTTTATGGTATCCTATACTTTCTTTAGCTGCTGATTCTATTGCATTACGTATGTGCTCCCATTTCTTATTTACGTCTGTTTCATTTATATTTTCATCATCATTTAAATCCTGCAAAACATCAAATCTATTTGACAGTTTAATTTGGTAATCTTTCTTAATTCTTTCATCAGTAAACTTTCCTGTATCAAATTTTAGAACTTTTAGATTTTGTTGCTTATGATTTATCACTGAGAGTCTTTCTCTTAATTTAGCAATTACTAAATAATGGTCACTGGCACAGTCAGCACCTCTATGTGTACGAATGTCAATTATACTAGTATGCCTTCTCTTATCAATGAGAATATGATCTATCTGATTATGAGTTTTACCATCTGGAGAAGACCAGGTATATTTATGGATATCTTTATGTTTAAAAGTGGTACTTTTCACAATTAAATTCTTTGAGGTTGCAAAAGTAATCAATCTTATACCATTATCATTACTTAATTCATGAAGACTTTCTTTACCAATTGTGGGTTTAAATGTCTCTTCTTTGCCAATCTGTGCATTACAGTCACCTAACAGAATTTTCATATCATACTGAGAAAATTTATCAAAGACCTGTTCTAACTCTGTATAAAAATCATCTTTAGTATTATCATCTTTATCTTCCGTTGGTGCATGTATGTTTATTAAAATAATTTTACACCACCTACCCTGTAAAACTGCATATGATATCCTATCATTAATAAATTCTACTGTTTTAAGAGCTGAGATAATTCTATTATTTATGAAAAAGCCTGTTCCAAAATTATGATTTTCAGTACCACCATAGAAAAAAGTATAATTTTTAGTTTTACAATTCCCTTCTCCTGGCCACCTAACTTCCTGGACAGCTACTACATCTAATTTATACTTGACTATCTCATTAACTGTACACTGAAATGCCCCAGGCCGGTAAAGGCTCAGAACATTCCAGGTGCCTAATTTAATATCCTTATTCCTAACGTAGATCTTATCCTTAGTCCAGGGACCTCCCAAAGTAGTCCCCACCCGGAGATCCGAACGGGGGACTATTTTACCTCCGGAATATTTTACCTTGGGAACATCCAATACACAATATGAAAACTGTAATTTTAATAGCCGACTCTACCGACTGTCGCGGACCCCGTTCACCGGGAAAGACAAGCTCTGATGCCGGGCAGCTTGCCGCCATCTCTCGTATAATAGTACCTGAACTAAGTAACTTTGGCTAGAAATCGCAAAAATACGCGGTGTGAGCCAACAAAATAAAGAAGAAGAAGAATTAAAACAATTCTTCCCACCTTCCTCAAATTTTGTTGTCAAACGTGGAAAGTTTTCCTCCTCCTAAGAATATACGAATATGTTCTATGATATTTATAATTCATCAAACATTAAAGCGAATTGTAATTTAGAAGACTTAGGTGGTAAGGTCGTGTGGCATAGGAAAGAAGAGTTTGCATGATTCTTGTTGGGAAACCTAATGGCAAGAGACCTGTAGGAAGCCAAGACGAAGATGGAGGGATAACGTTGAGATGGACTTTAAGATGGATGGAAAAGATTGGATTGATCTTGCCCAGGATATGGACAGATGGAAGGCTTAAGTTGCTGCAGCCATAAGCATTCTCCTTTAGAGAGTTAGTTGGTTAGTGCAGTTTTACATGTTAGATATTTGTAACGAAAGTAAAAAACCGAAAACAGTAACCTTAACAAGATAGTAATGCTTTTTTTTAAAAAGTTAAACAGGAGAAATTCCTTGTCAATATCCTTTACAGGAAGTCCTTTTGCCCACAAAGAAACGCACAACAACACGTTGCTCTTCTAACGTGCCCTCCTCCAGTCAGGTCGCCATTTTTTAAACTGAGCTGCCCATGATTTCGTCTGCTATCTTGCGACTACCAACTAAATATCATTAAGCTGGAATATGCTTCTCATTACTATTTTCAGCTATCCCAAATCAGTTTGCGATCTATTTACTGACTTCTTCCCGTGCTATGAAAAAATAATATAAAGTAGGGGGTCGGCGCCCCCTACCGTTCCCTCATTTCCAACACCTGTCGTAATCCGGGGCGCCAAAACACTTACGTACTTCTAAAAGTCAGTGAGCATTGTTTGAGATTTTTTTAAAATTCAATCAAATGCACTGGATGAATACAAACTATACTACCACCGAAGTAAAAACTATGAACACGAAAAGAGATATCGAAATCACGAAGTTATCAGTTCGATATTTTAAGCAACTTAACCTACATAATCAAAACTTGTTCCAAAATTTTTTATCATGCAAGAGTGTAAGCAGGGCCGGACTGAGAGAACTAATTTCATTGACAGAGGGTGCCTTGAGTAAAACACGTAACTCCTACAAAAAAACAACCGAATCAACAAGGCTTAGTATGGCAATGTAGATTCCATGGACATGGAAAGTGAAAATAAGTAGTTTTTTTACAATTTGTTATTAACCCTGACTCACTGTAGGAAATAAGCTTTTTGCTTTGGGGAAAATGGTCACTCTGTGACGTATTTGTGACTTCATTTTGGGAGGGGGGGTATGCAAAGTTTAAGTTTTCTTAAAGTCCATTAGGACTTTTTGGGGTATTCAAATTTGTATATGTGTTACCAGTCAGTAAATTAACTATTGCCTTGCGGTTCTAAGTATACAAACCTTAGAGCATTGTTTTTAACCTAGGTCGCTAAATCTTGTGATAACATTTACACGTAATTTGGAATTTACATTCTAAGAAAACCTAAACTCGTACCTAAACGGAGCTATCGAACTTATGACACCGAAAATTTTACCAAATTTATATTGCCAAGTTCAAACTTGAAGTGCATCTACAAGTTTCTTGTGAACATTTTAATGCACTTAAAAGATCAACACTTTGCCATGAAAACTTTCTAAAGGCAATTGGTAAGGATGTAAAAGAAAACCTTGATCTTGCCCAGGATAGGGACAGATGGAAGACTTGTGTTGCTGCAGTCATATACCTTCGGGTTCAAGAAGGCTAGAGAATGAATTAGTTATGCCATTAAAACTTAAGTCTCGGTGAGGTTGATCATTTGCAGAATGGTGTCCTCCTGTAATCCTCAAGGCCACAGTTTTAGGCAAGGAAAAGTCATCTTTGATGAACACGAATTATTTTTCAATTGTGTTTGTTATATAGGGTGGGGCAAAAAAAGGTAAACAAAACATGGAAATGAGATATAACTTCGGTTACCTCTTTTTTGCCCCACCCTGTACTATATTATTTCAGTTCAATTTTCTTTGAGGGAGATAAAAACATCCCTCGCAGGGATGAAAAGAATGTTATTTTGCCGGGGATAATATTTGTGGGGGGGATCCCCAGCATCCCCTCTTTAATTTACACACTGACTTAACTCCTCACATATTAGTACAGGGTCAACGAATTTAGTAATACGTTGTGTTTTGCGCAGTGTAGATACTTTTTAACTCTTTGCACAATCGGCTAGAATCTTTTTCATATTTGTGAATTAGAATAAATATTATGTTACAGGAGGGTGCAATCCAATTACGTAAGTTGATTTGTATCTTTTAAAAATACGCTACATAAAGAAACCAATGCCAGAGTACGAATAAGAATGTAAAATCGAAAAACAGCCTGATTACCAATTTTAAGCTTTTACAACTTTCCTTATGAATTTATGGGGATAATGTTCAGTCAGGAAAGTTGAATTTAAACTTGAAGTATCATTTTACCAAATTACAATCATGCAATGTATTTTCCAAATTATTGTAGGGTTTAATTTCAGTCAATAAAGCGATTTAAAATGGTATTGAACTTTCTAGTTGTACATGTTGTGTAAACTACAAAGATTAATGATTTTAAGCTGCCATCTATGAATAAAAATATAAACTTAATATTTTAGATTAATGGCTTCGAAAATTTTAGCTATATGTAAGTTGGAAATAAAGAAAATAAGTTTGGGTCCATGACAGTACACCATTTTCAGACTCCCGATGGCGTGGTTGTAACATCGTCGCCTTGCAATCAAGGAGTGCCCGGTTGGGGACATAGTGATTCTGATCCTACTTTGAACCGTAGGTTCAGTCCCGATTAGCCAATCTGTGCATAAAATGGACTTAAATTATACAGGAAACAACATGGCAACAATTTTACTCGTCTCGAATTCTCAAAGTACTGAATTTCTTAAAATTTCGTATGTAGGTTTTGCGATATTTGAAAGATATTTTCAGTTATTATAATCTACTACTACTATGTATAATGTTACTTTTTTTAGTAGAATGTTAATGAGCATTGTGCTGATTTTATTTATGTCAACATTTCAAGGTTACAAGGGGCGGCACTTTGATTGACGCAGAACGCGACCTTGTTGCAAAGTGCAACAATAGGAACCTAACGAGACGCTTTAACAACTGGATCACCGCCAGGATAATCGTCTCTCGTCTTTTATCCTTTCTAATTTCACCGTTCGCGAGATAACTGAGTGATACCACCGTACCAGAGTGCAGGCAAAATGTCCATTACTGGAAATGTAGGCCATTTTTGTGCTAAAATCCTTTTGCTCATTTTATATGATACTTGATTCAACTTTTGTCTTATTAAGTTTTCACACATACCCTACTTCAATGTTATGCACATTAGAAAATAAATCTATATATGCGCCCCTTTATTTTAGAATAGCGCTATTTGTCTGGGTATTCCTCGTCATAAGGTAAGCTGCTTAATTCTTAGGTTCCTTGCTAGTAGAAAATGCTAGAAGCTCCTTCTCTTTAATTTAAGTATTTTACGATGTCCTATTTACATAACCGGTATTTGGTTTTACTAACGGGCAACAATAAGAGCGTGGTTTTGCTAAACATTGAGCTAACTGAATGCTGACTAGTGTGACTCTATAAACTTCGTGCCTACAGTTTGTGCTTGATGTCTGATGGATTTACTACTAATAAAGAAATATGATTTCAATACATAAGATAATTCCCGACAATCTCGCTATCTGTACTCACATGATCATGAAACAAGTCGAAAATAAGAACTTGAGCTTCTAAAGGACACAGCAGTGATTTTCGAAACATATTTTATACCTATTTGGCTGCAAGAGCGTGGAATGAACCTCCTCGACCCATATCGTCCCTCACTAATCGCAACAACTTCAAAGGTAAATTCATACATGTATTGTTAAATGGCCAATATCTGCCTTTAAGCGTTCCCGAATAGTGGTTATCAATTTACCAAGATTTTTTTATTAAAATATTCAAAAATCAGCAAGCAAAATCGGGATCTGAACCGTAAAGAGCCTATTTATCTGTAAAGTATTTCAGTTCGGTCCCGGGAACATATTTCCTGGATCAATTTAAATACTGTCCAGTTTGGTATTGAAATGAAACATTATGCAACTTGGACCGAATTAAAATTGTTCTAGAGAAAAGGTCCTGTTACAGAATCCATTACAATTTATGGTTTCCTGAATCTTTAACAACCCTAAACCTTACTTTAGTACGAGACCAAGAATACCCAGAGCCATGGAAGTGTTCCAAAATACAATAAAAAGGGGAATATATATTTTTTTTTCAATACGTAGCTACAACAATGGAGCAGTGTATATGTGAAAGCTTAACAATAAAACAAATGTTTAGTAAATCGACTATTTTCGCTTCGGATTGACGTGTTTCTTTGCGTGTTACTTTAATTTGTAAACTGGAACTTCTGAAAGTGACATTTTTATTCAGCCGTTTGTGTCTGTCTCCTCACTGGCGGTTGTGAAGCTGAACTCACTCTCTATTCTCAGGTGACTACTGTAAACTTGTAGTTAATCGTAGAAATAGGCATTTATGATCAGTAGAGTACCAAGAAATTTTGTTAAAAGTGGGTGGTACATAATCGTCAAGAAGTAGTAATGGCAGTTTTCTTCATCTTCTCCACGTATAGGCTGTTTTTTCTCCTAATAGAAAAGCTTAACCCAAGGTGAGGGCTATAACCGTCACCAATACCCTATTGCTCATGGCATTTTGAAATACACATCTTTCTGGGCAGAAGGCTTTTTTGAACGAAGATCTCTGCAAGTTGCCACGGTAATCTTAGCAGCTTCATAATCATAAAATCGATTGTATTGAATTGTTGTTTTAAGTCCACTTTATGCACAGAAAGGCTAATCGGGACTGGATCTACAGTTTAAAGTGGGATCCCAACCACTGTGTCCTGTACCCCCACCGGGTATTGAACCTGGGATCCCTTGATTGCAACGTGACAACGTTACCATTACTCCATCGGGGAGGCCCGTAATCGTTGCAGACTACAGAAACCGCCAAATTTATTTCAAACCTTTTATATAATTATATCTTTACTGGTATTACGTTAAATCTGAGCCAGGTCGCCCATTATTAAAAGCTCTTCGGTGAATTGATTACAATTCTGCCACTGCCATATTGAAATTCGTCAGTAGCTTGTCTCCCCACTGATTTTTCGAATCTGTCTAGTCCCGAAGAACCCCTCACGATGATGTGATTGTCGATTGCATTCTTTGTTGTCTATATATTGTAATATAAATTTGACTTAAGCTATCATTGTTGCAGAATTTATATAATGGGTGAATGTAGTTCCCGTAATTTTTCAAAGACAATCCAACTCTAATCTAGGAAAATAGTGCATTTTCAATTAAATCTGATCCCTCTTTTGGGATAGATATGAGTCCACGTGTTATTAACAGTAATTAGAATTGTAACAAGTCTTTATATATATAACACATTGTGGTTAGAAAAAAAAGAGTCATTTGCTGCTAACAGTGCCGAGCGAGACTCCGCTAGATGGCCGAAGATAGGAAGTTAATCTAACTGATATAAGATTGTGTTAATTATTAGCTAAGTTGACATGTAAGATGAGCTAGTAATGTGTCCTTAAAAGAGAGATAAAACAAAAATGAAATATTAATATAAGGTTCGTAATGAATTTTGCATTTCCTCACAAGAAATAACTTTCCCGGGCATTCACTGTCACACTGCTGGCTGGACGGCTTATTATTTTAACGTTTGCAGCTGGATTTCTACTTCTACAACAAATTTAATGGAAAACTAATATTTAAAATATATTAATACTTGTTGGATATTCATATACAAGCTTCCAAAAAATCATTTAATGAGATTTAACGTTACAAGTCTTGCAACGTTGTGGACTATTTCGTGGTCCATTCTTATTCCATTAAACGTGCTAATGTTACCTTTAGGTATTTAGCACTGGGTACACATCGGTTTCACATTGGTCAGATGTATTGTCAACAATTGCACCAATGGCGTTTGAAAGCACGAAATGATACTTGCCTGAGAACAAGTTTATAGTTGACATTTAATGGAAATGTTTGTGTTGCAGATGCGACATATAAATTGGAATGGTAGGGATTAAAACCTCCAGGCAAGGATGAAATTTCCTCTTTGTTGTTAAGGATACTTGGACCTTGTTAGGATGAATCATAGAGATTCTTCTATTAATTTGAACCCTACCCTTAACAAAGAGTTTAACGTTCGAGCGAGGTGGCAGTCCAAAAACGTTCAGAAATTCTTTCACTTTGCCTTAGTCGCTCAAGAGTAGGAATTATTTACTGGAAAAAGATTATATGCAACTCTTATATTAGAATTGTTGACCTCCGAGGTGGAGGGGTTCGCATAGCTACAACGCCAGGGGGGCCGGGTTCAAATTCCTAATTGTCACTCATCCTCATCGTCACGATCAGTCAAAAGTAGCAGAAAGCGAGGTTAAATAACAAAAATCAAATATTTTATTAGATTTCCTCTTCTTGCACACCTCTGAACGTTTGACACTAGCAGCAAGAGTTCCTCTCTTTTCTAAACACCCCTATGACACCAAATTCTGAAAACTTAATCTGTTTAGAATTCCTTCTAAACGCAGAAAAGTAAATGCATAAGTTGAAACAAAAAATGCATCAGTTGAAACAAAAATGCATAAAGTCTGTAGCTCAGAACAAATGTTTTAAGTGTATTATCGAGAATGATGCAGGAAGGTGCACAAATGCATCAACTGATGCATTAAAGAGCATCTCGACATAGAAAACAATACTCACTTGTATCATACGATGCACCTTGGTGTTACCTTTACAAACGATATGCACAAATGCATCAAACTGTAAACCTGAGTCTTGGCAAAGGGCAAAAAAGCACTTTAATGGATCGAACTATGCGTTTCTATTGCATCAAATAGATTTGATGTATTTAGATTTCTGTGTACGAGTCTATTGAAGAAATACGTGTGTGTGTGTGTATGTGTCTTAGAGTAGTAACTGTTCTATTAGATTGCCTATTAAGACAGCTCTGGACCTTTGACAGTGTCAGCAAAAAGTTTTTCGTAAATTCCTCTCCTTTCGAAACACCGCTACGACACCAAATTCTGAAAAAAAATCTACGCTTAACACTTTAACTGCCAAGTCGAATTTTGCACGGCCTGTGTAACACATTTTCTTAAATTTCTTCTTCCCTTGGCTGCGTGTGTATCACAATTATGCACACCCTGTAATAACAAAGTAGTTTCATATACTCGCTTGTTTTGAAAGGGGCTGTGTATGAGAACTATACACACTGCCTGAACGTTGTGTATCAATATGATACGCATAGCAGCAGTAGCGGCGATTGGGTACTAAAACTGGGGGTCGGCAAGGACAGTTGACTTTATCTGGGTAGAAAAGGCTTAGCCAAGGCCATAGTGCGGGGGCAAAAAAGTGGCAAACTCAAACCCTCCGTAATTGCCGCCACTGCATAGCAGTCAAAGTGTTAAAATTCCTTTCAGACCATTCAAATGAATCTTTCTTTAACTATCACGATCAATGGCATACGCAAGGGGGAGCTGATGGGGCTACAGCCCTTCACGAATATTTAAGAAAAATCAAAATTTTCAAATAATCCCTCCAAAAACGAAAAGTGCAAATCCCCATTCACAGATTAACATTTCTGTATTTAATTACAATTTTAATAGAGTGGAAATTCCAAATATACGAAATATTTTGTGTATCGCACCACCTAGATCGAAGCTATGTATCCGCGTTTACAATTCCAGCCCCCCTACGTACGCCAGTGATCACGATAGAAAATAGGCTTGCGGATCCACAATACTATTATATGTTAAGAAAACAATGAAAGCAAACCATATGATGTATTTTAGACATATATAATTATTTTGGAGTTCGGAACATAACTTTTTTTTTCGGAAGAAAATGAATTTGCAATAACATCTTTAATGGCACAGGGCAAGCAAGCGTTAAGCAGGGACACCTTAAAGCTAATGTATGCAGTTCGCCTTGCAATTTGACCGACGATTACATTTAGAAAAGTTGCGTGCGAAGGTAGTGTTAAAAACGAACACATTGCGTGACGGAAGGAGTACGCCGTGCTACGCCTCCGCAATAGTACGTCAGGTTTGGTGATGTAGATGGTGAGTATCCAGTCCCTAAGATCGATCTTCGGCTAAAAACAGAACATTTGCAGAACCCAGAAAGGAACCTAACAGAACTGCTGGTCTTGAATATTCTCAGTATCTCAAAATATTATTTTTTTTCCATTTCAGTTCCCATCATCCATGTTCTTTGTCCCGTTTAACAATGCATTGTTTTTTATAGTTTTGATTTCCTTTATAAATTACTGTTTTTCAAAGTTAGAAAATAAATTAATAACAAGGATGGACCCTGATGTATCTACAGATTCTTATCGTTCCACTACCACACTCAATTGTTTCTCAACACGCCCTAAAATTTAGAGCTTTTTGAACCGATGCCCTTACCGATTCCCACCGATACCGAAGCTTGAAAATTGTAACAATTAAAAGTTGTTGAAAACATAGATCTATATTAGTGTATTCTACCCCAACTATATACAAGTACATCAATTTACCAAGATTTTAGCTTTAAAATATCAAAGAACTACATCAGAATATGAAAATTACAATTTATGTAATCCCAAAATCCAGTTCTTCACTCAAAATAAAAATGAAGTTCGAATTTTGGAAAGTGTGAAAATGCCGCGCAGTATTTTTGGGAACCCCATGAAAAAACAAAATGCCGCAAAAGTATCGGCTGGTATCGGTAAATAAATTACAACCGATACTTTCCGATACCACTTATATCGGCCGATACCGATACATCGGCTAAGTCGTATACTAAAATTTGTTAAAGGATGAATTTATTTGCGTCCCTGTAAAAACTCCCTTCCATACCATTTAGTTAGAAATTCTTGGAAAAATTACAGACAACGAAATACTATCACATTTCTCACAAATTTCACTGC
Organism: Lepisma saccharinum; assembly: GCF_977018435.1. Lineage (NCBI taxonomy): Eukaryota > Metazoa > Arthropoda > Insecta > Zygentoma > Lepismatidae > Lepisma > Lepisma saccharinum. The sequence continues at coordinate 40,078,004 of NC_139242.1, read as the reverse complement.
GTCAGGTTCACTTTCATAGATGTCTTACAACCAAGGTCGTATTTGGGGAGGGGCCTATGGAATACGTATCCCCCAATCCACGAAACTCATTCCAAGTACTAAAACTACATAATTAAAATATACTTGTTTAGTATTTGTTGTTTAATCGAGGTTTATTTATTTTCGCCGAGATTAGATTGGGATATTGCGGCTATGAATGACTATGCACACTACTACTTATATGCATAAAATTTCAATCAATAACTTTTCCTTTCGTCAACTGGATCTTACATTCTTTCTTGTTATTCAATAAACATTCAATTCTTTATCTTTTTGACATTCATTACCTTGCCAGGACAGTTGTTTTTATACAAATTTTGGCTATCGTAACGACACGTGAAGTAGATAACGAATGAATGGTATTATATTTCTAACCTTTTACCTATTCATGTAATACTAATAATACAATATTAATTAATTAACGTTATAACCTATACATTTAAAATTTTATATTATTATTTATTATGAGACACTTGGTTAGAACCCCCCAATATTTTTTCTAGGTACGTGCCTGCTTGCAGCAATTTAAAGCTTTAATAGTGTTCTTTTACAGTAAAAAAATAATTATATTTGTAAGCAAACACAACGCTAACTTTGGCTGGCCGATATAATATTTCGCAAAACTCATTTTTCCATTTCGGAATAGAATACGTTGGAGTGAAACTTGCATGGAGGTGAAAGTTAGAACAAGACTACAGGCATCTGAGGTAGCAGGAAAGCTGAGACTCAGGCCCGTAGCTAGAGGGGGGGCAGGGGGGGCACCTGCCCCCCCTGAGATATTGATATTGGTTACTTAGCGTTGCTTTTCTGCCACTTCTAGCTAATCGCAACAATGAGTGACGACGTGAAATTGATGAAGAGAGACTCATTAACAGTGCCGCAACCACATGCGGACATGGGGCATTTATCTCCCCCCGACATTGGACAGAATTCCATTCTAGGGGAAGCAAGCATTGAAGTAAAAAGGCAAGACTAGGAGAATCTAAGAATAGAAGGACAATTGGATACTCATGATGGAATTAGTTTTTACGTGTTCCTTGCATTTTTCATCCAGACGGCGAAGGGCACTTGTAAAGGGCACAGAGGGGCATGCCCCCCTCGATTTCAAATTTTATACAAATAAATATATATTTCGTAAAATTTTCTTGTTCGCTTCGCTCGCAATTTCTGCTGTTCTTATAGTCCAAGTTCAGAGGCATAGCTATGGGGTGGCGGGAGTCAGCCCTGGGAGCAAAACGATATAGATATGAAAATAAAATGTCAAAGAGAATGACATGGTGCCCCGTAAAATTATTTGCGCCCTATTAAAACAATTTCTTTCTATAAAATTTAATAATAATTGAGGACTAAAAGTGGTAAACGTTGTAAGTGCCAAAAGCGAAAGTGTTGGGAAATCGCATCGTTCCGCACATCAGCCCGTAAAAACGTGCACACTAGTGACCTCTTTATACGCCCTTTGAACTACTTAGAAGGCTACCAGCCACTTTCCACGTTTACCACATTATTAAGCATGGCACATTTCACAGTTTAACGTGGAAAACGGTGTTTGAATTATTTTGGCACTTACAGCGTTTACCAATTTTTAGTCTTCAAATATTAATGATGACACTGCAATCCAAGAAGTCATTGATCAATCAAGGGATTCCTATTTGTTTGTCAGGTGTCCAAACATGTATTTGAACTATAATATAATACAATTCACACAATATTTGCAAAATTGTTAACTTAACCAGTAGGCAAGCATTGCCTGTAGTGATGCAAGAGTCTCCCCTTTGAAGGAAATAGAGTCCGTGGTGAACTAAGAGACCCTTGTTTTAATGTTTTAGCAAGTACAAGAAAATGCATTGCAAATTTTTTCACAATTCATCAAAGTGTAGATAATATGTAACCATTATTATTTAATTAATTCGATTTTTCTTGCATAAGAAAACACAATGGTGTTGTTGGATTCTCGTTAATATTCCTTTGTGCGTAAAAATCTTGCATACTGGAAACTAGTGGGAAACATTATGAAGCACGATTTATAAAGGACTTCCTTAATCAGTTCTGCAGAGAAGCCCAAAGCTGTTGGTACATATTAATCGTCTTTTAACATTATCGACCTGTAAATATCAAGTACATAGTTACGGTCCCTACGTATTAGCCTAGTTATGTTAAATTTTATATTCTTTAGCAATCTGGCAAGGTCATTATCGAAATATTTCTATTTGATGTTGCTCAAAGTGTTTTTTGTTCGTTCCAGTTTCAAGATATCATCCCTTTTCTGTTACTTATCTCTTTTGGGGGAGGGGGCAAGTGCCTCTGTTTACCCTGCTATATCTGCCAATGCGACACAATATATAAAAAAAATTGCCCCCTCTAGGATTGACTTCGCCCCCCCTACAAAGAATTCCTGGCTACGGGCCTGCTGAGACTGTAGATCACTGGCCATCTTGGTCCGGGCCCAGCGTAGAAGACACTTTTCTCTGATCCCTAGACCCTATTTTTAACCTTAATAATTTTTAACTAATTTATTATATTTCTCTTATATATGCATATCAATGTATGGTATTCGTATAAAATGTTTACATGCATTGTCAGTTATGAACAAATATTTACTTCGCCTTAATTGAGTGATATTCCATCTTTCATGTTTGCATTCTAAATCTAATCACACTAATCTGTCACGTGAGTTTGTCACGATACTAAATTGAACTGCTACACTATGTGGTGAATGAATAACCACAGTTTTTTTAAAAAAATTGTTGTGTATCCAAAACACATGGTTAATTTATTCGAGATATACCGTGCGTCTATTTCGATCTTCAGCCGAGAGATCGGGAGAAGCGTGGCGGGCGGCGCTGACGGAGATGCCGACATTTGCGGCCTGTAATGCCCGCTTATTTTTATGGACATATGCATACATTCATATAAATATTGCAAAACGAGCACTAACCTGTGTTATAAGAGTACGGTTTTAATTTTAGTAGCTTAGTGGCTGTGTGTGCTGATGATTTTGACACGTCCATATCACGGCGTAGAGGTTTGTTTGGAGAACGTTCTAACGCTGCACCAATATCATCGAGTTTTGCTTCTGTTAGAATCCGTCGTTTTTGCTTAGGTGTTTTAAAATTTAACGATCCAGTTTCTCGTAATTTAAGGACAAGATGTCTAACCGTATCTCTATGTGGAGGTGAAACGCCTAGGAATTTCTGTACAAATTGCCTACACACGTCTCGACAAGAGTCTGTTTTCACGTAAGTTTCATACATAAGAATTATTTGTTCTAACGTGAACCTTACGGCTGGCATTCCAATCGTCTCACTGACACAACACACACATACACACTGCAATAACACAAACAAGTAACGGCAAGTAACCAAGAATATCACTCTTGCGCACAGTACGAAATTAACACGTTCTTGGTTTACATCTGCTCGCCACTATATTCACAGCTCTGTCTTCATCTAGTCACGAAGGAAGAAAAACTCGAGCTCGGAGATTTCAGATTGCAAGGAAGCTCACGAAAACCATTGACTTTTAACGGTTTCGTCTGCAGCGTAATCTTGATACAGTGTTGCACATTCGAAACCTCCAAACGATCGACACAAAACTCTTTCGAGGATATAAACTTAAGCAGGACGATTTGTGGCTCTTAACATCGTTTCTAAAGCGTATTTTTTGTGTATATAAGGGCAGAACTTGGATGAATTACAGATGATGAATTATAACAGAGGTTAGCGCTCGTTTTGCAATATTTATATGAATGTATGCATATGTCCATAAAAATAAGCGGGCATTACAGGACGCAAATGTCGGCATCTCCGTCAGCGCCGCCCGCCACGCTTCTCCCGATCTCTCGGCTGAAGATCGAAAGGGACGCACGGTACATAGAGATTACTTCAAAGTGAAGACAAAACACTATCAGTTTACTACAAACAGCTATCCATCTTCTAAGTTATTACATAGTGTACATCGTAGCGCCACACACGGCAAGTATTAATCACTATGGTTTCTTTTGATTCTAGAGAAAGTGCAAACATTTTGATATTTCACATTCCAAATGTTCGATTTAGTATTGTTTGTTCAGTGTCAAAACGTTCCTTCATTACTTGCGTGAGAACATCCTGTGTCGGAATTAATTTGTAAAAGGCAGAATCAAATTTTAAAAAGGTGTCGGATATTTTAAAAATTGCATCAAAATGTTCATTCATAAATTAGAACCCGACACAATTTATTATGCAGGACAAAATAAAACACACTTAGGTTTCTTCCAATTTGGATCAGTTAAATTTGGAGTTGGTGTTTCCGTCTTTGAAGAAAAGATGCAATACAATAGAATGTTTTCTCCAATACAATTATAACTACTGCAAATATTTAAGAAACTTTGTTCTCAACGTCTTTAAGAAGAAATGTGTCTAAATGGAAAGAATTTCCTCGCTCTAATTTCCGTTGCAAAAATCACAAATTTGTTCACCTTGATTTTCTCCTGAGTGTTCACGTAAAGAATAAACGAACAGGTTCACACCACATTTTGGTCAGGGTTAACTTCAGTGGTGTTAAAATAACACAGATAAATTGTTGTAATCAACACCATTTTACCACAATTGAGGTTAAACATTGACTAAAATGTGGTATGGAGCTTCTCGGACCACTGTGTGACAAGGGCGCCCGTAAGGGGGCAGAGGGGGCACTTGCCCTCCCTGAGATATCTGGAAAATGTCCGTGTATTTCGAATGGTGAAATTGTAACGATATTTCATTACAAATAATATTTTTATGTGATTTACAGGCTGCAAGTTACAGCAAATAACTGTCATGTCCAACAAAATAAAGAGAGAATATTTTTACCAGACATTAGAATCATGTTGAATGCCATAACTAGGGGATGTGAACGAAGTGATTGAGAAGGGAAATTTCATAATCCCGACGTTCTGGACTAAAGAAAATCGTCATTTGCCGACACTGTGAAAATCTCGAATTCTACACATTATCCCCCCTTCCCCCTCAAGTGATTGTTTTTGTACTTCTGGATTTAAAAAAACTTAATTTCAAGAAATTTTAGATATTTATACTGCAGAAAATAGCAAGAATTAACCACTTATAAGCACAATCCTTTGGAATGTCTCGACTGGTCGGGATCTACCAGGACAAATCACGCTCCGTCGTTTTTTTTTATATATATATAGTATTCCTTCGGTGCGTTACAACATGGATCAGATACCATCAAAGAGACGAGATTAAATGGTCCTGATTTAGAACAAATAACTATTCATTATCAATTTGTAGACGCTTATGGAAAGTAAGAAAGACGAATCTAGTTTCTATTGAAAGTGACAAGTCTGAACTTGCCAACAATGCCAAAGCAGTTTTAATTCAATTTCAATTGCATGATATGTAATATAAAAATAATAATAACATATAATATTAAGTGAAATATAAGTTTGTATGACTTAAGGGAAAGGTGTGAACCCCTACTCTGCCCCCCACCCCCGAGAAAAATCCTGCGGGCGCCCTTGCTGTGTGTGTTCCTTTAACACCTTTAACACCAGTGTATCTTCAGTACATAGCTATATAAAAGAGCCAAATACAAGGATGACACTAATGTTCTCTTTGAATCAACTACTACATTTGGCCATTTTTTTTAAAAAAAAAAATGGTTTGTTCTTTTGGCGCACACTGTGCTCAGAGAAGCTGATCAAGATTGCATCTTTAATTTAGAGTGGAATGCGAAGAGCAATGTCTGCGGCAATCGAACCTGGGACCATTTTTTTTATTAAGCAACAACAATTCTTCAGTATGTGTATGATCAGTGATTTCAAAAATAAATAAATATCCTCGAAAATTCAAATTTGACTGTCGAGCATACTTACACTTTTTCTCCACCAATTTAAATTTGGGTACAATCACTTTCACTATGTTATTGAGGGCCTAACCAATGCCGTATAGTACTAACGTTGTATATATATATATATATATATATATATGTTAACAAGAAGTCCCGGATTCTATTTCTTGTTTTAGCACATTTCAATGTCCAGTAGAACCGTTTTCGCCATTAAACTGTTGTGCTCTGTTATTTCTGATATTTTTGGTTCGTTGGGCCATAACGATATTGTAGAAGACTGAATATTGATCATCGAGAATGTTGTTATGTCTGTAAGTCGATGTTGATGGATGATATTCAGAAAACAACATTACCCACAATTATTTGTGCGAATGCACGCTCCGCTGCCATATTTCGGGCAAATAGATGAGATCCTGCGTTCAAGAAACGGTGGATAAGTATTGTGCATATGATTTTTGACGAAGTGATTCAAGGTATGGTTAACATGATCATATGAGGAATCTGTTCATACAAAATATCGCAACTTTCTCGTTTTAAGAAGACTTCTCATACGCTTTCCTCAATCTGATATCGGATATATTTGCACCGCAACATCATGTAAACAAACGACAAGGCTGGAAAGCTATGGTGGAACGTAAACTCTTTTATACAGCGTTCTTGGAGCGCAGAATCGATAAGCGAAAATGAGTGTGTGTGTGTAGAGTGTTCCAAACCTGTTCCTCGACATGACATAGCCTCCAAAATACAGTGCAACGATTGTTTTACTTGGCATCACGTAAAATGTGTTCAATTAAAGGAAGCGGACGTGGAATTTATGAAATCTTCAAATCAACTCTGGCGATGTACAAGTTGCCAGAAAACGAGACGACACAGTTTACACACTGAAAAAGTTTCAGACACCTTGGAATCTGAATCTGTAGTCCCGACCCTCATGGGTGTTTACAAACTGTTGCTTGGGTTGAAGAAAGAAGTTGCCGAGATAAGGAAGAGTAACGAGGAAATCGAACGTGAGTTAGGAAAATCCTTAGACTTAGCCCATCAGAAATTAGATGAAAATGTAGAATTAATCAAAAAACAATCGGAAAGTATTGCCGCTTGTGTCGGGAAGGCTGAACAATTGAAGGAAGAAAATCTGCTGTTAAAAAAGCAACTAGCAGATACGCAGTTACAATTAGATGACTTAGAACAATATGTAAGGCGTAACACGTTGGAAATATATGGTGTACCCGAAACCCCCAATGAAAATACTCATGATGTTGTAAAAAATGTGGGAGTGGCCTTGAATGTGAATGTAGATAACAATATGATTGATGTTTGTCACAGATTGAAAAAACTCCCTCATCAAAAATCAGGTGGAATAATTGTAAAATTTGTTAGGCGTACTGATAAGGAAAACTTTTTGGCAAAACTCAAGGTAAAAAGAAACTTGAATTGTACTCATTTAGGATACACGAATAATGAAATTATCTATATTAATCAAAGCCTTACACCTTATCGAAAGATTGTGTATGGGAAAGCCAGAAAAATTAATCATGAAAGAAATTATGCCTATTTGTGGGTAGATAGTTCAGGGAATATAAGATTAAGGGAAAAAGAGGACGATAGGGATGTACATGTACTAAAGACGATTGAAGATGTAAATAACCTATAATATTATAAATGACTACTTCAGATGAGATGACAATTTACTATCAAAATGTAAGAGGCTTGTGTACAAAAACCCAAGAATTCTATATAAATGTTATCTCAAAAGGTACGACATTATACTTATTACAGAAACATGGTTACATCAGGGTATACATGACGGGGAACTGTTTAATGGGAAATATAAAGTTTATCGGCATGATAAACCGGTTAATAATAGGGGAGGAGGAGTTGCCATTGCAGTTAGGGAAGATATTATTTCTAAGCACATAAAGTTAAATGACAACCTTGATTTATGTTGTGTAAAAGTAACCATATGTAACATAATATATATTATTATAGTTGTATACCCCCACACCCCCTATACGCCTTCATGGCGTGGTGCTATGCACAGGGGAACACTTTACCTTTTTTACCTTTTCTAATGTAGACAAATATGCAGCTTTTTATAGGTCATTTGAAGACCATGAAGAAATCCAAAACAATAATCTTATTATTATTGGTGACTTCAACCTTCGATTAATTATTGATTCAAATTATAGGTTACAAAATAGAGGAAGTTGTTATAGAGTTTTCTTAACTTACAATCGATTAATAATATTAAAAATAGTAATAATAGAACACTGGACTTGATCTTAACTAACACTAAAAATAACATTTCAGTTTGTAGAGAAGAATCACCACTTGTTAAAGAGGACAAGCATCACCCTGCTTTAATAATTAATATGAGCATAAGGAAACTAAGAAATGCTTTAAAAAATGATAAAATTTTAGTGTACAATTTTCGAAAAGCAAATTTTCTGAAAATCTGTGAGTTATTTCGGATCACTGACTGAACCTTCTTGAGTAGTCTCAGAAACGTAGAGGAAGCAGTAAACCAATTTTATGATGTAATAAATACGGTATTCGAAGCATCAATTCCAAAAAAGAAAGCTTATGTAAATAATAAATACCCTTGCTGGTTTACGAAAGAAATTGTTGAAATATTGAAGTTAAAAGAGTATCACAGAAAACGTATGAAACATGCAGAGGACAGTAAATTATTGTATGGGAGAACCAGGAAAAAGTCAAAATCGTTGATAAATAAAGCTTATTTTAATTACACTAAGGAAATGGAGGAGAATATCAAACATGATACACGCTCTTTTTGGAAATTTGTTCAAAACAAAAAGATAAAAATAGACACAGTAATAATGCTATGGTTTTCAATGGGAAAGTTTTCGATACTAGTCAGGATATTGCAGATACCTTTGCACACTACCGGGTGTCCGAGAAGTCTTTGTATGAAAACAAAAATTAACTGTATCCGCTATATGCAACATAGACATGAAAAAATAGTACCAAAATGTTCGGAAACTATTCAAGTTTTTTTTGTTTCAGATTTCTGTACCGTTGCAGTAGTGTAGCAGTGCCAGTGTCCAGCAAACCGGAAATGTACACAAATCAGAAAAAGGCTGAGTGTGTCCTGTGGTTTCACGAGAGCAGGTCACAAAAAACAGTGCAGAGACAGTTTCAAACATCGTGCGTATCTGGGGTAAAGAGCCCCCTCATGAGGTGAGGAAGTCGACCATGGGCAACCCGAAGGTGAACGTTTGGTGCGCGCTGCTGCATGACAGAATAATCGAACCATTATTTTTCTGTGAGGACACCGTAACATCTGGAGTGTATCTCGACATGTTGCAATTGTTTGCTGTTCCTCAATTGCTAGAATACCACCCAGATGTTATCTTTCAACAAGACGGTGCACCGCCACATTGGAGTCTGGAGGTTCGTTCCTACCTTGAACAGACATTTCCTGGAAAATGGATTGGTCGAGATGGACCGACGGCGTGGCCTGAACGATCTCCAGACATAACCCCTTTAGATTTTTTCTATGGAGTTATGTGAAAGACAGTGTCTACAGAACTCCTGCATCCGATCTTGCAACTCTGCAACAACGGATAACCCAAGTCATCACATCAATCCCTCCTTTGATGTTTGCTAATGCATGGCGAAAAGTTGAATTTCGACTAGATGTACTCCGTGCTACCAAGGGTGCTCACGTGGAGATTTATTGATTTCTTTCCTATTGCCAATAAAACTTGAATAGTTCCAGAACATTTTGGTACCATTTTTTCATGTCTATGTTGCATATAGCGGATACAGTTAATTTTTGTTTTCATACAAAGACTTCTCGGACACCGGTACTTTAAATCTGTTTATGCGGATTCCCCTAGTTCATATAGAGTATCAGGAAATGATGAGTTACGAGTTCCACATTCATTATGTGTTGAAAAAATTACTGAATGCGAGTTTAATAATGTTATCAAGAAATTGAAACCTAAAAAAGCAGCTGGTCCATATTGCATACCGCCTTACGTATTAAAGGGATGTGCCGAGGTCTTGAAAAAACCTTTACTGTTGATATTTAATATTGGAATTACATACCTTTCCAAATATGTGGAAATTAACACGAGTGTGCCAAATTCTGAAATCTGGAGATAGTAGTAACATGGAAAATTATAGACCAGTTGCAATCCTCAGTGCTCCAGTCAAAGTACTAGAACAAATCCAATATACTAGAATTTTTAATCATGTAAAAAGTTACATAAATAGTAACCAACATGGATTCTTTCCTCATAGATCCACTGTAACAAATTTAGTAAATTTCATTCAAGATGTTTATAATGCAATTCATAATCGGTCAAGTGTTCACACTATTTACATGGATTTCTCCAAAGCTTTTGATAAATTAAATCACGATGTAATACTATGTAAACTTGCAAACTTTGGTTTTACGAGTGACATGTTATCTCTCATTATTTCGTATCTTCACAATAGGAAACAATATGTGACTTACAAACAATCAGATTCACATCAATACGTTGTAAATTCTGGAGTCCCTCAAGGTTCGAACCTTGGTCCACTTCTGTTTATTATATTTATAAACGATTTGCCACATAAACTTCAGAACTCCAAACTTCTCATGTACGCAGACGATGTTAAACTGTATATCGAAATTAATTGTCCTCAAGATATGTTAGATCTTCAGAATGATATAAATTTACTCTATGATTGGAGTATGGATAACGATCTAAGGTTTAATATTAAAAAATGTAGCTTTATGGTATTTTCGATGAATAAACACCCATATGAGTATTCATACAGAACTAGTAATGAAAAGCTGGAAAAAGTGTACTCTTTCAAAGATCTTGGTGTTGTTGTTGATTGTAATTTATCCTTTGAAGAACATATCTCGAATATTGTTAAGGATGCATATAGACGACTAGGATTTCTCATAAGAAGCTCAAAGAGCCTAAATAATTTAAATGTTGTTATGCTATTGTATAACAGTATGATAAGAAGTAAACTCGAATATGCGTCGGTTGTTTGGTCTCCTGGGTTTATATCTTATAAAAATAGAATAGAGAAAATTCAAAAAGATTTCTACGGTACTTATACTACAAGAAGAATCAAGTTACGAGATGAAATTATCTTATAAGTATTTATTGAAAGAGTTTTGTTATGTAAGTCTCAGTAGTAGGAGAGAATTAGCACATTTACAAAACAGTAAATGGAATTCTGGATAATATTAACTTTCTTCTTCAGTTTGAAAATCTAATCTTCGGATGCGAAACCTTTTCCTCTGTGATATCCCGAGAACAGAAAAATACAAATCATCACCTATAATCAGACTTTGTTCTGCATATAATAATATGATACACTTTCCTTGTATCTAAAAACACTAAAACCAATTTTTGAAAAAGACTAGATATACAGCTGTGAATCCATTCTACTGTGCATTTTTCCATTGTTCTGAAATTATTTTACCTTCTATGCTATTTTTATTATTATTATTATTATTATTATTATTATTATTGCCGTTCAATACTATGTAAAGGCTATGTTCTAAACAATGAATATTTATGTATATGGTTGGGTGTATATGTTTCTTTCCTGTAGTACTTCACTTATTATCTTGTGTGTATAAATGCGTTTGTGTGTGTGTTTATATGTAATCTACACTCTTATATGTTTATTATTTGAATTATGTAAGCTTTCCTGTAATTGGAGATTCTATCTGCAGGAAGCAAACGAATAAATAAATAAATAAATAAATAAATCTGTTTACCCGACTTCATGCTGTTTCTTCCCAAGGTTTCTTCCCATAGCCTCCATTGGTTTGTTGAATCGTTGTCAAGTATGGAGTAATGTAAAGATTGATGATTCAGAGTCATGGATTAAATTATTGTTTTATATTAAATCGAACATGCGTACTTTATTATAATACCGTGGTTGGTAATATAACAGTTGGTATAACTGTTTATATCACTCTTGGGAGTGGTAAGTTAGTTGTGTCCCCAGCAAAGTCCGCTAAATTCACCACTCTCACCACATGTTCCCCCGAATCCTGACAGTATCACAATAGAGGATATTTTTCGTTATACCTTAATGTTGATATAACATAGTGTTGTAATGTGACAACCATGAATGTTCAAGTTGTAAGTAATATTATGCCGAATTCCAAAAGATGATAATCTATTTATTTTTTCGTCCAAATATACAGAGCATTCCCTGACATTCGCTACGAGACTCGGAGGCAAGCGGTTCGGCGTCAGCGCTTGTCTTTCCCGGTGAACGGAGTCCGCGACAGTCGCACGCTACAGGCTGTTTTTTTCGCTCTCCCTGCCTTCGCTCTCTTTCCTTTTCTGTTGACGTTGCAGACTAACGCCAGTATAATCCTCCCTCGGATGTTGTGTTGTGTCGTGTCCGTATTGTTCGCCACAAAATTTAAAATACAACAAAGGATTTATCTTGTCGAGTATTACTTCGGAAAGAGCAATTGTGGAGAAGTGTAACGAAGTTTTGCAACGAAATTTCCTGGTGTTTCCGTTCCACATAGAACTACTATATTAAACCTCGTAAAAACGTTTAGAGTAACAGGGTCAGTTCTGAATAAAAGTGGAAAGAAAAACCCACGTGTACTTACTGAGGAAAAACTCGATGAGATAGGACAAAGGTTGGAACAGTCTCCACGGAAATCTATACGCCGCCTCTCACAAGAAACGGGTGTTTAAAAAACCACAGCATTTAGAGCCGATAAAATTCATAAATTTAAGCCCTACAGAGTGACAATAGTGCATGAATTACAGCCTAGAGATAATGCACACGATCCGTGAGTTAAAAGAGAGTATTGTACGAGAAATCGGGAGAATTACAGTAGACGAACTTGCACGTGTAAATTCCAATTTCCTTCGGAGGTGCCAGGAATGTGTTGCAGCAGAGGGACATCATTTTCAACACCTTCTGTAGTCAAGGTTAGTACACAATATGAAAACTGTAATTTTAATAGCAGACTCTAGCGACTGTCGCAGACCCCGTTCACCGGGAAAGACAAGCTCTGATGCCGGGCCGCTTGCCGCCGAGTTTCGTAGCGAATGTCAGGGAATGCTCTGTATATTTAACAGATATATTTTGACACAATTCCTATTTTTAGTTACTTCCGATTTTTATTTGTTTGGTGGTAACGGCACCCTCTTACTACAGTAATTTAATAAATGTTATTAAGTTAACTGTTATACATTATTCAAGCATGCGGCCATGCGTTCAAGCAGCCATAATTTCAATCGTATATTTGTTGTTGTCAAGATTACTTTCCTCTGATGATTTTATGTATGCTAAGAATTTTAAATATAAAAATGCATGAAGTCATGCATTTGCTTTACATTATAAAAACTTGTGTATACAACACAATCGAAAGAAAGCTACCACATTAACCACCCACCGTTGCTTTGAGCTGTACATACAAAAATTCACATTGTGTTCGCCTTAGCATGATATTTTAAATCTATGTTCTAAAAATTTGTAGCAAACACAAGAGAAACAAGAGAGAGTAAAACTTGCCTAAGCTTTTAGTATGTATTGTTTAGAAATCAGTGTGTATTGTAGCCAGCTTCTCTGATAGAGTGGTTATCATGACGGGATTCGAAGCCAAGAGTTCCAGGTGCGAATCCTGTATTGCCAAGGTTGTATTGATTGTTTGATCAGCTCCTTTTAACATTTCACCATTCATCCTCATCGCTGCGATTACCCAGAAGTTGTACACTGACTTAACCAAAAAATACCATATTGTTAACTGGCACAATTACTTTGTCGACCTCGTAGATAATTTAATCCGTCTGTGTTAACCAGCGGCATTAATGTGTAATGAAAATTGCCTAAAGGAAGTTATTTTACTAAAATACTAATATCAAGGTATATGATATAAATTGAAACTTAAACCACGGTTTATAAATGTTTTTATTGGGGCATTTTGATACATCAGATAAAAATACATTAATAATAAAATCGAAGCCATTGTAAGCACGGATTTCTTAATTTCATAATTATAAGCACATTTTTCCCATATAATTATACTTGATGCTGTGTTTCAAATTGTAATTGAGGAAACTGGGGAAAAACCAAGTGTTAAAATGTGAGCTATTACGTTTAATGACGTAATTAAGTTTTTAAAGTTAATTAACTTTTATCTAGCAGTACTTCGATCTGAAAAATTGATGCCATTACGTTTATCTCATTATGCTCCAAAAATGTAGTTTCTCATCGTGTACAAAACAGCAAAGCAAAAATCAGATTTCAAATTAGGATTCCCATTTACTGACGGTATGAACAACGTATTACAGTTGAACAGGGCTTGTAGCTATATTTTTGTAATTACATATTTTAAAGAATATTCGTGAAGCAAACTTGTAAAATGTATGTCAAGTTTACAAACCAATCTTTTATATTTTAAAAAATAAGTTTTTAAATATTTCGGTGCAATTCCGGTGATATTTGCTCATGGTTAGATCTACGGTAAGAGAGGAGTTGGGTCTACGGGAAAGATCAAATTTGTTACATGCTAAGAGAGATCAAGTTTACACTTTTCGTTTCTTCCAATATTACTGTGTTAGTTAACCAAATACTTGCTTTAAATTAACAACACTTATTGATTATTTTGTATTATATATTTTGATTAGATGCAGAATTTTTGTTGATAAGAATATTGTTTATTTTGACATTAATAAAAATCACTCTTCTGTGTACGAACAAAGGGACCCTTTTAGCCAGTTTTTTTCCTCCCTTTTTTAAACTTTCGGTCATCGATAACTGAATTTTGTAAGTAGATACAACTTAATTGGCTTACTCTAATATTTGTGTCCATTTTGAAAAGAAAATCCTTTAAAAATTATATTCCACAATTTCGTGGACTTCCTGCTTGGCCCTATGTAGGAAGTCTGCGCAAATTACTGTGATGAATAATTTGTAATTCTAAAGAACTGCTCTGTTGGTGTACAGTGCATATTTAGATGTTAGTTATTTACACAGTATCACATATTTATTTAGTTATCAAAGATAAGTATTTGTGACGAAACAGTTTTACATTAAAATGTGTATATTTTGCTGTCCCGTTTTTCCTTCAGGGAAATATGAAAAGTGTCCCGTTTTGTTGCTTTAAACATAGTTCATCTTACGATTAATTCATTTGAAAATGTTTTGGGCGGAAATATTGGGAATTCGGAATAAGTCAATTGAGGAATTTATAAAATCCCTATTCAATCTGTACTTCTTTATTTTATAACAAATTTTAATTATTGGAAACATATAAAATCCATAAAAGTACTATAAAACAATAAATTCACTTAAGTTAGCTATATATCAAAATAACTAGTTGCAATACAATGATTAAATTAAATCTTTGAAAGCAATAATATTCACTTGATGTAATTTCAAAGTGAAAATTATGTGTACGAACAGAAGCTGCTTTCAAAACTGGTTGTTCCGAAAATGATCAGTAGTTAGTTTCCTGTATTGAGTTTCTATTATTTCAGGAGCTTATTCCAACAACGTTAGGAATCTATATTTTTAGGCTGGTTCTGGAAAATTATTTTGAAATGAATATCCTCCGTTCTCTGGAACAAAGTTGCATAAATTTCAATTACATTTTTTTTAAAAAAAAATTATTGAATAATATTGTTGTAAAAGCCATACGTTTGTTGCATTTTTTCTATGTGGAAGAACCATCTTGAAGTGATGTGAAATGGCAGACTGCTACTACTATGCCTTCATTAGTAAGGAACACAGAGACGCTGTACGTTCATCTAGACCTGAAAATAGAAGAGAAACTATGAAAATAGTAATTTCTACCTTATTTCATTATCAAATGGTACATTTCTGTTAAACTTAAAATCAATTGAAGTTCAGAAAGTGCTTTCCAAACACAAGAAAATAATTTTATTCGTAAATTTATTTAGCAGAGTTAAAAAATGAAAATAATGTAGACAGAAATGTCTTCTTTTAACCATATTTCCAATATATTATCGACCTAAAAATCGTCAAATCCAATTTTTAAAACTAAAATCGAAAAATATTAAACCGTAAAACTTTTGGACAGAAATGGCCTCCTTCCCAAAGGATATTTTCTACAAGGTTAATACATTAAAACTATGGCTGCTTTAAATATTATGAAGATGCTTGTTATTTCAGGTGGGCCTCCCCGACGTCGCAGGGGTAGCGTCGTCGCCTTGTAATCAAGGGGTCACGGGTTCGATACCCGGTGGAGGCACAAGTGGTTCGGATCCCACTTTAAACTGTAGGTCCAGTCCCGATTAGCCTTACTGTACATAAAGTGGACTTAAAGCAACATATCAAACAATGAAACTATCAAATGTTATTTCAGGCCTATACAAAAGTTATTTTAGGTCTAATCAAAAGCAGATGGACTCAAAAATTGAATTACTGTTCTTTGTATTAATATAAATTTGTGCTAAGTACATTTGTCAAGAAAGATGAATAAAATAATGGGTGGGTACAAGTGCGCCAACAGGATTTTTCTCGGGAGGGGGTGGCAGAGTAAGATTTCATATCTTGCCCTGCAGTCAAGTAAACTTTTTTTATTATTATTACTTTGCAAATCATGAAATTCAATTGAATTGAAAATACTTTGGCGCTGTATACAAGTTCAGATTTCAGTCTGCTATTTGGATAGAAACTTGATTCGCCTTGCTTCCTTTCCATAAACATCTATCATTTTGTTCATGAATAGTTTTTTGTCTTACTTACTTACTTAATCTACTCTCCTTCCAAGAGTACCAAAGGGTACTGTAAAAGAATGTAATAATTGATAATGACGGGGTGTGAATTATCAAGGTCAGATCCCGTCTTCGTGAAATTATTTCCCGACTTTTAGTAAACCCGAACAGCCCAGAAATTCCAAAGGAACTTATTTAAAACAGGTCAATCCTTTATATTTTCTGTAATATCAGTATCTGAAATTTCTTACAGTTTTTATTCCAGATTTGAAAAAATAATGATTTGAAGGGAGAATAGTGTGTACAGTATTTATATGCATATATACAGTGTATGATAGCGCGTAGGGGAACACGTATTAGAATGACGTCAGCTCGGTCTGCCAAACACCTTCAACCCGTGATTTTAAAAGAATACAATGTGTGTGAACATAGTTACTAGATACTTATATGCAGGGGTAGAAAAATACAGGTCGCCATGGCGTTTGAAAATTTTCTCCTGGTGACTGAATTTTTAAATTCATTCATATATATTTCGAGCTCGCTTGCGGAAATTTCCATTATTTTTTAATGTAGTTTCTCATCGTGTACAAAACAGCAAAGCAAAAATCAGATTTCAAATTAGGATTCCCATTTACTGACGGTATGAACGAGTACGGTATGTGTTTTTAATGCGTATGTGTTTTCTGTATCACGTGTATCATTAAATCGGAACAATAAACATGCCATTATAAATTTTGCACTGTTTCCTAATTGAATTTTAAAATTTGCAGAGATATGGTAGAAACGGCCATGTAAATATATTATTCTAATATTAGAATTAGTTATTCATGCTGTTACTAATTGAGCCTTCTATAGGAAGGTCACTTCAGCGCAAGAATTAATCGCTAAGATAATAAAGTCAGAATATGATACGGAGAAATTTACACTTCGCAGAGCTAAGGGGGAGGACAGCATAGAATATGTTACTCTACATTTCTTTCTTCTTTTACTTGTAGACTTTTATTCTGGTAACACTCTGCTGAAATTTTCTGTTTCCCAAAGTAGTACTAATAGTTTATAAAGATGTTCTTCAGACACTAAGGCATAACTGAAATATTCTTAAACATGCTAAACATTTTTTTTTTTAAATCATAAATGAAAACTACGGATCTTTAAAATTAACTATATTATGTTCAATTTTAACGGAAGAATATTGTATATTCTATGTTAATTTCCAATGGTGTAGATAGCTCATAAATCCAGTGGGGTCTTCAGGAACTTTCCCCGTATCTAGAAATGGAGTAAATTGCCTCCGTGCTGACGTATCCAGACCAACCAACCTCCAAGGTGTCGAGTAACAACCTGACGTCATTCTAGTTTGTACAATTGCCTGTTGAACAGCAAGGAGTATGATGTGGCGAAAGTGTTCATAAAATATAGTCTGCCACATATAACCCACATATAATAAGCAGGGAAGAATGGATCAAATGCTGGGGCATATGAAACCAGGACGACGGAGCCGAGCAACTGGATGATGTTTGAACTGCATTTGGCAGCTTCACACCACAAATGTTACGAGAAATGAAAAATTGCATTTGGCGAAGCATCCGGTGATGTGAGTCAGTCAGTAAACAATGATATTTTACTACTACGTGTAGATTGTGTAATACACACAGTGCAATGTGTGTAGACAACATGACTGCAAGAGTGGCCTGACAATATTGTCCGTTGAGGAAATGAAATAGAGTTATCCTTGGTTTCAGTTGTTAAAGTGAGAGGAGGTTTTATACACACACACACTTCATTAAAATTACAAATCATTTTCTGTTAAGTATCATGCAAAATCTTGGAAATAATCTCGTGATTGATATGTTTGCCCCACACACCTGAAAATCATGGAAATGTCAGAAAATATGAAAAAATAGAAATTTCGTGGAAATGTCAGGGACATTCATCTAATTGATCCCAATGAGTCCCAATGAAGTGCATCTGAAGGGTTAGAATATGATGTACCAGTATCTATTTGACGTGTTATTTTGTGCTCTGTAATACAATTTCAAAAAAATGTTCATTTAAAATAGAAAAACCTGTACTTGTAGTCATGCAGAGATATTATTTTCTTTTTGAATTAGTTTTGTTATTGATATCAGAATGTGAACTGATATGAAATTTTTGCCGATAGTGATAAACGACTGATGCAAAATTTATGATATCGATAACCAGTATTCTACTGATTCAACATAAAATTACAAATATTTCTTCAAGAACATGTTAGTTCATTCGCCTGCTTAATACATAGCCTAAGTGATTGCAATGAGATTTGCCTTTGAAAAAACCCAACTGTACAAAACCATGCCATATGAATTATATGTTTTTATTCCTAAAATTAATAACAAACTGGCGGAATATTGCACTAAATTACAGGCTATTTATAAATATATTTAATTGGTAAATTTACCAATAATATTACTGATACACTGATATGCTACATCGGTCAAAACCCCTAGAGTAGCATACTAATTAACCTGCCCCATCTGCAATAATAATATAGAAGGTGAGGAAGGTATGGCTATGAGGGGAAATGGAGGAAGCCATTGTAAAGTAATTTAAAATAATAATGCAGTGTGTATGGAGTACTCTGGAAAAAAAATTGAGAATTCTGGAAAACTCATGGAAATCGCAAGAAAATACATGTAGAGTTCATGTGGGAACCCAGGATTAGCACTTTAAAAAATATATAATAATTCTTTGAATGTTAGAGACAAAGGTTGTGGACTAGCTGGATAGAACACCGAATAACAAGAAATCCTTTACCAAAAGACAGGAGAAGAGATTATGTCTGGAAACGTAGTGTAAGAACAGGTGTGTGTAGTAGAGGCATTAGACAATGTATAATCTTCAATACTGCGCACGTGTATTTTTGTACATTCTGCCTTTTCAAAAGCCTGGTGCTTGAGACAGATCGAGATACTTTTTTTTGTTCAAAATAAGATTGCTTACAGCTCGATACAAACCAATATGAGTTTAAAATGAACGTCGCCAGAAATATTTGTGTCGGAGATAGGGTCAGGCCATTGACAATTTGAATAATAGGACAATGATTATATAACCACTATGATTGTTATTATACAGTAAGTACTATTGTTATCTAATTAAAATTATTAATAAATTTTATGCTCAATTTATTACTATTATTATATCTCCTCGATACACCATATCTAGCACAACTCTTATTCATGATTTTTTTACATTTCATTCAGTTAGTGTAGATACTCAAATGTATATAGTTATTCTATTTTGTTATTAACTCTTACACCTTGTTCCAGAGAAGCATTAAAAGTTATGAGAAACTTTTAGCAGCAACGCTTGTTGTGTGGCCTCCCGCATAAAACCCTATTCTTTGTAATTTTTAAAATTGTGTAATCATTTATTTTATCTTGGATTAAATTGTAGAATATGATAACATAAATTGGTTCAATTTTTTCCATCTAACACTATTTTACTTTTGTTATTCTGTTTGAACACTAACTGAACTTTATTACTAACAATATAAATCACAAGATTTCTGCTTTCTTTTTTGTAATTTGAGATGAAGGATGCCAATTTCCAGAGAAGGGAATGGGGATTGATGCCCCTCACACTCATCGATTAATTTCATTGAGCAATCCATTTTGAAAGTGTTATATTGAAAGAAACAATTTCTTTACCATTGTCATTACTAGTTGCATTCAATTTAACTATTTCCAGCTTATTACCTAGTGGTAAATGGACTTTTGGGACAGACTGTACAGTGGTATGCATTAGTATTGCTAACCAAATTGTTCATGCAATTTGTCTTACAAAATGAGAGCTTCAAGAATTTAAACAAAACACCAAACAAGCTGTTGACAACTTCTGCAACAGCATAATTGTAACTGTATGGATGCAAAACAAAAAATATGAGAAAATAGTCAGGGATAATTTGCCGAGCAATACCTGTGCATCCCACTGTACATGATATTAGATACGATCTATGACTTTCCCTTAGCTACAACCTTGTTCGTGGTTTTATTTTTCTCCATACATGTCAGCATTATTCAATCAGCAGTTATGCAACACCAAAAATGCAGTTGGAAACAAAATGCCAAAGGGTTCTGCGATTTTCTAATTTTTGACTTGGCAACAAAGGCATCTTTTTTCAGGGGAAAAAATGGACTTGAAAAAATCCCTTTGTGATTTTATCGTTTCCTGTGTTTGACTTTTCCTAATATAAATCCATCGTCGGCATCGTAAAAGACATTGCAACGCTTCATTTCATTGCCACGAGGAAATTATTTATTTAGTCTTGAACTATCACACGCGTCAAATAAATATTTCCGTGGCACTGAGCGCAAGCACATAAACTTTTCAACTTATTCCAATTCGCGAAACGAAACCAGAAACATAAAACCGGAGATTACTTTTACACTGTTGCACTTTATTGCAGCAGATACTTGCACTTTCTCCAGGAACAAAGCTCCATTGTCACCCAGTGGTCGTCAGCAGTGATTCTTTTAGAAAAGATTTCTAGTTTTGAATTAAGGAAACTTTTATTTATCTTTTCTGCTAGACACTAACCTACCTGTAATAAAATCTTATCAATGACGCAATGTTTCGCGTTTAAAACCAAGAATCGAAAGCAGATATACACACATTGTGGAGATCCTATTGATCATGCGAAATAGAGGGAATCGTGAATTTATCCATTGAAGTACACAATTTTCTGTTCATTTAAGTGATTTTTTTTTTTCAACTTTTTTCCATGAACATTTCAGAAACAGTTCTTCGACGGATTTGAAATTTTGATCCTACGAATGTCTAAGATTTATTTTATTCATATGTCTTTAGTGCAAATTTGGTCAACACAGTGGCGGTGATTAGGGGGGTGAGGGGGGCAGTTGCCCCCAAGTTTTCGCCACTTTTGCTCCTGCACTATGGTAAATCTTATCTACGAAGGGAAATGTACTGTCTTTGCCCCCCAGTTTTGGCATCTTGCCTCCATACCCGATTTTTAGACCCAATCGCCGCCACTGAATACAAAACCACTTAACTGCGTGTGGGTGGGTTAGTAATGAGACAAAACATAATTTTTGAAGACAATAATCATATTCAAACAAAATAAATCGTTTTGCAAATAAGTTATCTAACAATGTCCGCATTGTTCACTCCTTCCTTGCAAAATAAATCGTCTGCCTTCTGTGGTATTCTAATGTATTGAACATCTTATAAATCTGGAAGTATAATCTCATTGAAATTATCTGCTAAACAAATATGTGTTTTACAAGTAGATATAGAAAAATTGCTAACTTTTTAGCTACATGCTTACATATACATATAAAATAATTTTTCAAAACTAAGACGGATATAGGGACACAAAAGGGAACTCTACCCCACTCGGGGTATATTTTTGTGGGAGGGCCCTACCCCCACAGTCGGCGCCAATGTATATCACTATTTTTACCCTTAATTCTAATTTAAGTTAGTCTATATCCAGTACAGAGAATTAAGCAAGTCATAAGACTTAGAAATAGCCTTATTCTACTAACAGTTAAAAACCTTATTTTGTCCCATTTGGGGACGTAGGTCTATGAAAGAATTTAACCCTCTGTACAGCCAACGGTAAACATAACAGTAGGCAAATTGTCCATTACTATTTTCATTCATTTTTATTCTACATCCTGTTTTGTTTTAAGGAATGGAATTCTGTTGATGATGTCCTCTGTTTACGGACCTTTTTATGACAATTCATGACCATCACATTGTGGAAAACAGACTGAATGAAAATACTCGTGGACAATTCGCCTACTATTGTTAGCATTTTAGTACAATCAAGACCAAAAGTGAATTTGAAAATAATCCAAAAATTGAGTATTGCTGTTGTTTTATTTTTTATTTTATTATTTGTTTATCATTTAGAATATTTTAAACAATCTATATAAATGCTGCCGTTATATAAATTTTTAACAGGGAAATCAAGAGAACTTTGAAAAAAGAGCCTTCTTGTGATTCAGTTTTGACTGTTTCAAAATCGCACTTAAAAGCTGCACTTTTTGTACGTCTTGCATTTCAGTTCTAAAATTATCCCCTGTAACATTCTGTTTACTATTTGTTCTTGCAATGTCTCTATTTGTTCATCTTTGATATTCTCAGGTTTATATCAAGTCTACGATCCTTTATCATCATAACTGTTGCTTTCATATTTGAATTTTGACTACCTTCCCTTTCATCGTTGAGATTCGTAAACAAATATATGAGTATTTTGTATTCGATATATTTTAATGTTAAAGTTTATTAAAATGTTACCATTTCGGTTACTTTTCCTATGAAGTAATAAAAAATTGATTTGATTGAATGAATAATCATGAGCCTGCATTCGAAAATCTGTTAGAGAATTTTAAAGTTGCCAAGCATCATTCAATATACGCGTTTGTTTTGAATTTCTTAATAATTCGTCTTCATCGTCACATGATTGAATTCAAAAAATACAAATGTGAAAGTCTTGCAAGTGAACATCAAATGAATGAATTAGATATTTAAGGTTTACACTCTTCGATTTGAATTTTTATGTGATAG
The DNA here is from genome assembly GCF_977018435.1 of Lepisma saccharinum. Taxonomy (NCBI): domain Eukaryota; kingdom Metazoa; phylum Arthropoda; class Insecta; order Zygentoma; family Lepismatidae; genus Lepisma; species Lepisma saccharinum. Next base: position 40,054,875 of record NC_139242.1, on the reverse strand, counting down.
AAACTTACAGACTATTAAATAAAAGCATAATGATTGCTGCGTTGTGTTGTAATCAAATATTGATGACCCATTTAACCTTGGTACCGTGTAGATAACAAAAAAAATATTGTTCCCTAAACTCGTACTTAGTTTGATGTAGTTACTTAAACTTTCGTTAGTGCTCATTGATTGCACAAGTCTGAAATCGAGGTTATTCGTTATACCCTTACTTTAATTAGTATTTATTGCGCAGTCTTACTTATAGTAATTAATTGCACTTTCTTTTAGTTACGAAAATTTAGCAAACATATTTGTTGTAAATCACTGTATTGTCTGTCGAATTGCACATTTTTATTGCCTGGTGTGTCGCATTTATATTTATCCTACAGAGATTTAAACGCAACGAACAACTTTCAATTTTCGAAAAGCATGTGAAAGTTCTACTGAGGAAAGGAGACTAAAAATTCAAAAATTGAAAAAACTATGAAGGAGAAAGTACTGGTAAAAGTAATATCATGAAAATCAAGAACAGATTGAATTATTGCGTAGTTTAAAAGCATGAAATCTATTGATAATATTTTTTATGTGGCTTTCTAAATCAAGTTCCTTGACACCTCAAATTTTCAAGCACGTTTGAAAACTTCTGCAATACTTATCATATCCAAACATGTCATACATAATTGAAATCTGTAAAACAGCATGTAAACATGTCTATATGTTAGTAACAAGTGTTCTATCAATTTCTTTGCAAATATTGCAAAGAGTTTTAAAATAATAATACACAAAACCTACTCTGTCTCCTTTCAACTAAACCATGATCAGCTTGTCGAAGTATGTGTAATTTTTGTGAGAACAATGATTGTTCCTTATCCCCTGTCCCATTTTTCATTATTTTAAACAGCACATGTTTTACTCAAAATAATATACCACAGGGTAACCAATAGTCGTAATACATAGGAAAATAATAATGTATACATCGCATCACTAAAGCTATTGCACACATATCTCCAGATGTGCTAATTCATGTTCATCAAGCACAGTGGTAGCGTCGCCGCCTTGTAATCAAGAGGTCCCGGGTTCGATACCCGGTGGAGACACAAATGGTTCGGATCCCACTTTAAACTGTAGGTCCAGTCCCGATTAACCTTACTGTGCATAAAGTGGACTTAAAACACCAAATCAACCAACCAACCAATCATGTTCATCAAGAGTGGAATAAACGTATTGAAACGTGTGTTCAACCAATGGTAACCACATAGAGCATATTATATGAATACATTGTTTCTTATCACACCATATTTATTTTTTCTGTGAATAGCGACTTATGGTCCACCGTGTGCATAATTTAAAATTAATGTTCACTGTCATCTTTGGGAAACTATGTTATCGGATAATTAAAAATTTTCAACAACTTTTGAAATAATCCTGTTAGAAATCTCTCGATAGATAGTTCACTATATACATCACATATAATAATTATACTAAACCATATATAACGAATATTATATATGGACGAGTTAAAGTTACAGTGGTATAAGTAACTTTAAAATAAAAAGTCTGACACAGCACTTTGCTGATGAACACAATAGCTGTTTCCTTTATCACTAGAACTTCATCTGTCATCTGTTGGCAGTTGAATGAATCTCTGATTTACTTCACGTTTTCTGTTAACAGATTGACTTATCTCGATCTGGTTTCTGTGTCTAAGTCTTTTTTTAAAAAAAGTGACTTACACCACTGTAACGTTAACCCGTCCATATATGTATAGTCAGTCAATGTATATGTAGCTAGAATTTCCCTTCTTTATAGCAAGCATAATTCAACCTTTATTACAATGTTGAGTTAAAATAGTAGAGCAGACCGGGGTTCGTTGTGACAAAAATAGGATGTATTTTTTGTTTTGCTTAACAAATTTTTTATTTTTACAATTTTTTCGTCTTAAGTGCAAGTGTATACATTTAGCTATTACCATGATTTTTTATATTTGTTCAAGTTGCAGCATAAGGACAGTATTTACGAAAAAAAGAAGGAGAATTGTTTTGTCACAACATGCCCCGGTGTGAGGCTGGTTGTGACAAGCCGGGGGCAAGTTGTGATAGTACATAGCACTTCTGAATTACATAGTACAGACAAATTGTGTATCATCACTGTGCAGTAAAAATAATTTAAAATGGTTAGATGCATCATTAATTAATTAATGCCCCGCCATATGATTTTCTCATTAATTATTAAACAAGTGATATCTCTAAAACCACGTGAGGAAAAATATGGTGTCTAATATAAAAATGTAATAATCGTTAACAACGTGATAATACAGAGTGTCCGAAAAGTCACGCAACCCGGTGTTTACGACCGTATAACGGAATAGTGAAACGGAATGAGAAGAAACGCTTTCTGCCAAGAGAATGCCCTGTATATTGGGAAAATTTAGAGAGACAAACATATGTAAGAACATGCATGTTTTAATAACAAATAAGCAAAGTGTTGCCAAAGGCGGAAAAAAAATATTTGCATATCGTGTATATTGATGCACAGAAGTCACTGAGGTAAATTATTGCAACATTTCACAATACCAACGAACAATTTGGATGGCCATCTATTGAATTTGACAGAAAAAGAACTTTGACGAAGTTTCAAAAACATTGCAGAAGGGAATAAATGGGCTGTTCCAAAAATCGATGTTTTCACAATATTACGAGGGACACTGGCAACACTGTTGCTGTCACCTGTCACTAACAGATGTGTTTCACCTCAGGCTATCACACTAAGGCACTTTTAACGACAAAGGAGAAAGTTGGTTATTCTCGAACATATGCAATAAATTACATACACCTTGCAACCCTGAAATGTGGGTACAGAAGAACGTGTATCAATTGTTATGTTTTCTGTGCCTTAGGTGGTTGCAGTTTGCCGCGAACGGCATTCCAGATTGTGTCTACTTATGCTGACGTCGTGTGTGTGTTTTTAAAATGCCATATTCTACACAGGAAAGAGTGTTTATTGTTGAAGAATATATCCGAACATCGTCATATTCGTGCGTAAGAGAAGCATTTAGGGATACCCACATTTCAGGGTTGCAAGGTGTATGTAATTTATTGCATATGTTCGAGAATAACCAACTTTCTCCTTTGTCGTTAAAAGTGCCTTAGTGTGATAGCCTGAGGTGAAACACATCTGTTAGTGACAGGTGACAGCAACAGTGTTGCCAGTGTCCCTCGTAATATTGTGAAAACATCGATTTTTGGAACAGCCCATTTATTCCCTTCTGCAATGTTTTTGAAACTTCGTCAAAGTTCTTTTTCTGTCAAATTCAATAGATGGCCATCCAAATTGTTCGTTGGTATTGTGAAATGTTGCAATAATTTACCTCAGTGACTTCTGTGCATCAATATACACGATATGCAAATATTTTTTTTCCGCCTTTGGCAACACTTTGCTTATTTGTTATTAAAACATGCATGTTCTTACATATGTTTGTCTCTCTAAATTTTCCCAATATACAGGGCATTCTCTTGGCAGAAAGCGTTTCTTCTCATTCCGTTTCGCTATTCCGTTATACGGTCGTAAACACCGGGTTGCGTGACTTTTCGGACACTCTGTACAATGATATAATGAATTGTGAAATTCAACATGTTTTATGTATCATAATTCGAGTCAAAATTTTTACGGATATAAACAGGTGTTCCGTCACAACAAGCATCATGTATCCACTGTTTACACTAAAGGCACTGGACCCACTTCTCTCGAGACTTAGAATTGGAAAATGGTTTCGTACAAACAAGTCAAAAACAATCATCATCATTATCTGAAGTTTGCTCATTTTCAGTACTTTTGTCACAACTAGCCGCATATGCACTTTTTCACTTCTAACCCTTCAATCTCAACTTGAAGTATAAATTTACTTGAATCAAAACCTCTGACATACTGACAATAAATAATAGAATTCTCAGGATATATTACTGCTGTTTGAGGATATATTGAAAAGTATAGAAAATAAATAATATTTACCACTGAAATTAGGTTAAAAAAAACCACAAAAAGAAAATACACAACTAACTCTTCTCTTGGGAGTATCACACAACTAGCAAAGAATGGATAAGAAAGGCGCGTACCAATGAGCCACCACTGTCAACAACAAACGAATATCACTAATAGTTTCCACGGAAGAGTGCTTGTCACAATCAGCCCCCGTCACAACCAACCTCGGTCTCCTCTAGTTAAAAATGTTTTGGGTATTGTCTTTATATTGTTTAGTTGTGATGATAAAATTACAATTTTTGTGAATTAACTACATAGTACCATCTAATTGGTTTACGTAACTAAATTGCCACTATACCTGATTAATTGCGTGAAGAAAAACTACTGTCGGATTAAAAATTATAGATACTTGAGTTTGGACTCAAATTTTTAAATAACCAGTAGACCTACATAAAAACGTGTTGCATCAAAATTTAGCATATTCAATTATGTGTTAATCTATGCTCACCATTTTTTTTTCAAGTATCGCTTCTATTTTTTTATCGTCATGAGAACAAAAAAGTGCCTGTATTTTTGTGTTTTGCAAACGATTGCTCTCTTTGAAATTTAAAAATCAAAAACGAGTGGTCCGATTGTGATGACATTTTAGTATGGTGCAGGCAGAAAGGTTTTAAACACAGTTCTCAATTTTCATATTTTTAAAATTTGTCAATAAACCGATATCATTAATTTTGCAAAAAAACTTTTTTTTAGTATTGGGTAGTCCTATATAGGCTATACAATACCTGTATTGGTCATGTTTAGAAGCTCTTTTCATCTGTTTTATTCAATGGAGTAAAGACATATGTGGAACGTGACAGCCAGCAGTTTCCACGGTTCAACGGACATCGCTGCGTGCGGTGTTGCCTTGTTCCACGTATGTATTTGCTTCGTTGAATAAAAATCTGTATAAAATCGGTTTCGCAATGTGGATTGACAATGATAATGAATTTTGAAAACAGATGAAAAGAGCTTCAAAACAAGACCAATAATGTATTTGTAGGACTACCCAATACCAAGAAAAAGTTGTTTCGCAAAATTAATGATAATGGTTTTTTGACAAATTGTAAAAATATGGAAATTGAGAAATGTGATTAAAACCTTTCTGCCTGCACCATAATAAAATTTCATCACAATCGGACAATTTATAGAATTTTTAAGAGAGCGATCGCTTGCAGAACTCGAAAAAATCTGCACTTCTTTTGTTCTCACTACGATCAAAAATAGAAGGCATACTCGAAAAAAAATGGTTAGCATATTAACGCAGAATTCAATAAGCTAAATTTTGATGTAACCCGTTTTTATGTCTAAGTCTATTGGTTAATTTATAATTCGAGTCCAAACTCGAGTATCTATAAATTTTAATCCGAGAGTAGATCGGATATTTATTATTAAGAAATTAATATTGCAATATTCACTTCATATTGATTGATTTGGATAAATTATATCACTTTATAAAAGATAGAAACCCACCAAATATTAATATTAGCGCAACGCACCATAAATTAAGTTGATTTGTCGTTCTGATTTACAGTGAGAAACAATCAAAGGGTTTTGTTATCATAAATGGTATAAAACTTTTCAAAAATTGAGTTCTAACAAATGTTTGTTTAATGCGGCGCGAATTATTTTGTTGACCCGTCGTTTATTTGTAGGGTCTTGAGACGCCCGAAACTCAAAAATCTGTGTGTTATTAACATTGCATTCATTGCCTCCATAACCGTACGAGCTATAAACATAAAATTTGGTAACCTAAGAGACATGTGAAATGATACTATATTTATATTCTCGTGTGGCCTTACCATTCCTATAATCTGTCAGCAACCGAAACCAAATGATGCATACCGAATTTCTTATAAAATACCAAACTGTAGCATAAAATGTACAATCTTAGATATATCACCAGTGAATAAAGCTTCTAGTATTTTGCAAGATACTTGAACATGGATCTCTTGTCGAATAGGTTGTTCAAGCCAAGAATCGAACCATTCCATTATCTGTTGATTGCTGGAAAAGTACTATACATATACAAAAATAAAATTCCATGGGAAGAAATATAGGTTTCTAATACATATAATGCGTTATTTAATATTTCAATCTGTCCCTGCCATGAAGTTGAAGTATTGAAGTAACAGTCAACATTAATGACCTATCATTAACAAGTAAATATAAAGATATGAAATTTTATGGAGCGAAATGCCGATAAAAAAATATTTTGATTTGGCTATTCAGAAAATTACAAGCAGTATAAATAGGTATAAAAAGTTGTGTAATGAAATGTTAATTCAGTTCCTGTTAATAGTGCGATTTGCTTGTTAAAACCACTAACATTTTTATTTGAATACAAATAAAACAATATTATGTAGCAACGTTATTAAAACAACGTATTTTTTTTATTCTCACGAATATATGTAAATATTTGAGTTTTTCGTTTGGAAAAATAGCACATACAAGTTGTTTAAATAAAAGCACATCAACCTGATGAGGGCAAATCGGTCTCGTAGCAATCGCATTGCCACTTTCCTGCGTACATAAGCCTAGTTCTTTGTTTATTCGGAAATTTCTTGTGATGTAGGTTAGACGTTATAACAAATTCTAACGAAGTCTTCTCTTTTCAATGAAGATTCTGTGTACAAGGATAATTCAACGTTAGATTTACTCATATTTGAGTATTTTTAATGAAATAATTAAGTCTTAATTGTAGCATATGGATATCCTAGGTTGTTCTTAGATTCCACGGATTCACATTACTTACATTGTTCTCTTCGTGCCGGACTTCGTGGTGGAGTGTCTAGCACAGCGCGCTATCACGCCGAGTGTCCCGATTTCGAATCCCGGCCTGGACATGGGTTTCTTTGTGAGTATCCCTTCATCAGTTTCACCACATCATCACTCATTCTTATCTTCACAATTACCCAAAAAGTGTCAGAAATGTGAGGTAAAATAAACCAAATCAATAAATTTTATTTTCGTCTTTTTGTTTATATTTTCTTCGACATAAAGTTCCTTCTCGTAGGGTAGTAGTTAATTTTGAAATATAGCCTCAGTAGCTGCATGCTGTTAATTTGCTGTTAACATCTATTTACATTTAAACTATAAATACGAAATATAAATATATTATGCATAAAAAAGTGTTTATATACCTGCTTAATTTAAGATGTATTAAGTTAGCACAGGAGATTCTATAACAGTGAAAAATTGTACAATTCATTGGCGAAGTTCTTTAGAACGTTGTCTCTTAAGGTCCAACCCGACATTTGGCAGCCGTAACGGCGAATTTCTTCAAATTCTCAATAGTTTCCCAATATCTAGATAACAGTGAAAGCAAACTACACGAAAATCCACGTGAATGCTCTAGAAGAAATTCTAAGCGTATGTAATTTTTCATATTTTGGAATATCATAGAGATTTTTCGAATGGAAAGGAAATTTTGAAAAAAAATCGCCCTTACGGCTGCCAAATGTCCAGTTGAGCCTTAATCAATAAGTTTGGTCCCACTGAAAACTATTAGCTTGTCTGAGCATAAAATGGACATGAAATAAATTTTGGTAAATGAGATTTTGTTAGGGTCGGTTTTATTTTACAATAATACGATAGTCTAATATCCAAACCTCCCATTTTGGACTATTTTAAAGCTAATTTTAAAAATACATTTATGCCTTCAATTCATTTCTCTGTTCATATGTATAGTTCGTGATTTTCCAACCATTTCGATAATATCTACTCCGTGGTACATTCGTTGCTATGTATATTGTAGTTTGTAAATTTGGAGCCAATCTTAATCATGTGGGCTTTTAGATGCAGGATTATATTGTGCAGCTTTATTTTTCTATTTCTTGAAACTTAGACCTATTCCATAAGGGCATTTTCATGCATGGGGAAGGAAGTTTGTTAATCTACCGTTGCTAAATTTTGGGATACATTTTTAACATAGAATAATTAGAATAACAGAATAATTAGTTTCAATAAGTTCTACGTATAATACGTGAATCTACAAACTACTAAAATATCTTAACCGGGTTTCTTAGCTACTTTTAATATATCTACAGTAAACAGGAGAAACACATTTTTCCAGAATTTCGTTCAATGTAGCCTTCTGGGTATCAAATTCTCTTTTTGCTAAATTTAGTAGTTTATGAACTGGAAGTTTTCCAGTGGCAGCCTCTGGTGACTATAGTCTATTAATCCAAAATGTGTCCTGAAGTGGCTCAGTTATTCAGATTGTAGGTCATGGTGATTCCGAAACTGTAGGTGCAGTCCCAGTTAGCCTATCTGTGGATAAAGTAGACTTCAAAACCAACTTCAACCAATCAATCAGACTGTTGGTACATGAAAATATTAGGTGCATTCCCGACTAGCCATTATGAATTAGATTAACTTGCCGCTTAAAGAACTAGAAGCCGCACCTTGAAACACGAACAAGTATTTTTTTGGCAAATGCCCCTTCCTATGAATCTGGGAGGGGCATATCCAAGAACCACAACAAATGCAACACCAAGAAACATACGTGTACAGCATAGTTCGTGCAGTAGTTACCCTTATGGACTTGCATTTTTCTGTTCGTTGCAGTTTAACTAACATAATTACAAGGTAGTGAAAATTTTTAAGACAACTTCTTGAAACATTTCTTGCAGTCAGTAAAGGAAGCCGACCTGGTAGACGGAAGCGGGTTTATTGTACATCGTCTTACAAATATGGCAAGTCTTAATAACATTGTTGCAATAAATTGTCACGACTTGGCCCGTGATAACTTGGATGGTAAGCTATATACGATGTGCAACAATGTTTTAAAAAAACTCATCTTCATCTCCTGCAAGAGCAAAAAAGTTGAAACTTGCAATGTGCAGCGTAGCAACGCACTTTTCTTTCTAGTTCAATTGATGTTCGTTTCGCTTGTGGCGAAGGTTGTAAAACTGAGACCTGTTGAGATGGATGTATTCCTAGGCAATTATTAGGTTCAAGTTGACGTCACTGCTAATTTTGACCCCTGTGCAAATAAATGCTTTGATGTCATGATTCAGAAAATGAAATCATGCCAAGGATTCAAGTGTTGGAACATGTGAAGAACGCAAAGGAATGTAAACACACTATTTAACATGAAGGAATGCAGAGAGGTTGTGTCAAATGGTTGTAATCACAGTGCATTTAAAAGCTATTATTTAAGATTTTTTTAAAGTCTGATGTCATTTTTTCTTTAAATAAATTCCTCCGTTCACATTTACGAGCAAAATGTTTCTCTTTCACAGTGAGACTTAGAAAACAACTATATTATTACATATAAGTCTAGGGTATTCGGGAAAAGGCACATAAGGGATAGTTACCTAAATCGCACCGCTTTCCAAATGACACCACTGGTCTAAAAACCAATGCACTGAACATTGGTAAAATCTATCGGCTGTATATGGAACCTCAGACATGCCCAAGAATACCGCCTGTCAGTTGTAGCTGTTGGCAAAGTGATAGGGGTTGTATGCGCATTGGAAGAATACACCTGCCTTCATGCTATTTTTTGCATCTTTTCATAAGGATATGGGAGACGAATGAGTTATATTTTTCCATTAGTTGTTACATTTGTCAATTCTGTTAGATTAATTTTAACCACTTTCTCATTATGATATGTTTACGCAGTGAAGCAGGGAATTTTTTTGTTTCAAAATAGCTGGAGCTTCTAAATGACACCACGTCGCGCCTGCCCAAATCGCACAACATTTCGCTAATAAATCTACGAAGATTCGCGTTTGTAGATAGACAGGGTCCTTCATCCTCATCGCAGGCAAGGAGCCACACAATGAAACAGTTGAAAGGACTCGCAAACAACAACCAACATCTCCATCTATAGATATTACAAGATCCCAACACCTCCAAGGGAGAGAACAATAGTTAACTATCAGAAGAGAAAAATCCTATGAGGCCTACAATTAGATCTAAGAAACTGAAATGTTGTGACCAAGGTTAAACCCAAGCTGAAAACGACACATAATAGTATTGCTTCCTATGCTGAGAAACTGTGGAAGAAAACATGGTGCAAGGCATCGAGTGCAAGAAATGGGTACACGATTCGTGTTCTGGCCTCTAAAACGAGGAACTGCATTTCTACATTTGTGATGTTTGTAAATAAAGTACAGTCCAATATTGTGTTTACTTTTTCCAGCTTCAAAATTAATGTCGAGAATACGTTTACTTGTTTATCATTTTCCATTTTTTATTTCTTACACTGAAGAACTGATTTATCACATATGTTTGACATGATTTTAGCTCTAAATGAACATAATGTCAATAGAAAACTTGTCACTGTATTGTGCAGTCTTTGAGTCTTTGAAACATATTATCTCTCAATCTTTTAAATATCGGTGCGATTTGGGCTTCCTGGGGTGCGATTTAGGAGACCAGTTGCCAAAATCACAACCATTTGCAAGGGTGTGGAATTTCATATTTTTCTGGTACTTCCAATTGGAATAAAATGTTCCAAAGACATATGAAGAGAGATAGAAGTTTCCTTTATGAGCTGGTATATCAAAAACTTACGTCATGTCACTTGTTCTGCAGCTACGACCATTTATTTGAAATCTGGTGTGATTTGAGCAACTTTTCCCTAAGTCATAAACTGCAATTTTCTGTTGCATTCATTAAGTCACACTGTATCAATTAAAGAAAATATTACATATTTTTATATTAGGCATGTGTAAAGATTCTGGACAGTGATGAGAATACATGTACTCGTACATACAACTCGTATATCATGTTTGTAATGTTAGCTATCAGCGGCGGCGCCAGGATCAACCTTCTAACGGTGCTGAGGGGGTGCGGAATGAAATTTACGGGGTGCGATGTTGAACATAAGGAAAATAATTAAATGCCCTACCCTGTGGCCGAGTGGTTAGCACATCGCGCTGCGACGCCAAGGGTCCCGGGTTCGAATCCCGGTCGGGCTTGGTTGTTTGTGAATGTCCATTCATCAATTTCATAATTTCATCACTCATCCCCATCTTCGCAAATTAGCCAAGAGGCACAAAACGCGAAGTAAAATAAAATAAATCAATCAATCAATCAAAATAATTAAACGTGCATGTGTGCTTTACCCATTGCATCAAATACCAAAGAACTTTTGGTAGGCTTCTGAAAATATGCCAGTGAACCTGAAAATTTCTAGTGACTTGATTAGTTTTTCTTGCTTGTTTTGACTACAACAAGAACTTGCACAGAGAAGTAAATACGGCTTCCCTTTCAAGTTAATAACAATGGCGTACTGTAGTATATAATGACACTATGAAGGTTATAAGTGCTTTCGGGTGAATTAACAAAACTCGTTTGGTTAAGTGTTTTGGTAAGCAAATATACACGATTACTAAAGAACATTTAGTACTGATGAATAACCATGTATTTTGTATATTGCCTGTTTAAACAAATGTTTAGTTCCTAGAAACTATTTCTTTGTTATTCTACGCTTTTTGTCTGTGAAGAGTAATAACAGTATTTTCGGGCGAAAATAGGTTTTGGATACGGGGTGCTGAAGGGGGTACGGAAGAAAATTAAGGGGTACGCAGGCACCCCTTCGCACCCCCAGTTGTGAATAACAAAAAAGGAACAAATTCAGACAAATAGTATTAGGAGAAAAGATAGATTTCTTGCGTAATTTGACACATCTGAAATATTTTAATACATTAGTTACAAAACGAAGCTACGTAATTAATAACTTATATTAACTCATTAAGTAGCAGCGTCTTATAAATATAATTTTTTTCTATTTTTTATTAACGTTATTTTTTTAAAAACTTCCTGTTAACTCTGTTTTCATATTAAAGCAATAATAAGATGCATTGTGCACTTTTTGAACGCTGCTGCTTTGAGTTAATAATACGAATCTATTTTAATATTGTCAATGTTCCAAATATTTCCCCTAGAACCTAATCTCACTCGTTTGAGCTTACAGTTCAATGAACAAGTGCATAACTAATATTGCTGTCAGCACCAGAATTAAATCCTACGTAATAAAATAGTTTCTGTTAAAGGTAATTTGTATGATGTCTTCAAGTCTCAAAATCGTGCTTGTCTTACTTCATAATTTCTGCAGCAACAGACATGAGCATTCAAAGTACAAAAAAATATTAAACGGATGGTTTTCCCAGTAACTTTTTCTTTAGAAGAGTAGTACCGAACTTAATTACCTTGTTCTATAAACATAATGCAATGCAGGAAAGTATGTACTAAATCATAGCACGAGCAATCAGCTGTCAGTATGCTCCCTCTTGGATGAGCGTGTGTTGCTGCATAATTTTAACTTTATTACCCCTAACCTTTATTCTTCATTGCGGGAAATGAGTATAAGCATTTAGTGCTTCGTCCGTTGTATTGAATATTTCTTGCCTTAGTATTCAATGGACGGTAAGAACTCTTTCAAACATTAAAGGTGGGCATAGAAAAATATTTTACGCTGACGAGTAGGAAGCAATTATACATTGTAGTAATATGTACTTGTTTCATGAAATAAATTATTTTACTATGGTTACAACATGTACATTGTAATGCAAATGACACATTTTTAATTTATGTAAAGAATGTTGGCGTTTCGTATTTTGTTCAGGTCATATTGAAATTCCAGTGTGTGCGAGAAAAGACACATACGTCAGAAACTGCGATTATCTGTTGTTTTCATTAACGTCACACTGACTAAAGATAATAATTTATAAGTATAATTTTATATTGGGCATGTGTAAAGGTTCTAAACAGTGATCATCCAACATATACATAATGCCTGTAATGTTTGCTCTTAAAAGAATAAAGATAAATAATGTCTGCTTAATTGCTTTTTCCCGAACAACCTAGGATTGCCAAATTATTAAGTAATGAAACAAAATTACTTGGTTCATTAGAATTATTTGCTTCCTCAAGAAAAAATTAATATTGCATGACATTGTGTAATATATTTTGTCTCTTTCAACTTTTCTGTGGAAATCGTAATGTTTTTATTTGAATTTCTTAATCCTTTTCAAAATGTCTAAAATCTATGATAGAGTATTTTCCGCTTTTCAGAAGCATTGGCTTTTTCCAAAATATACACAAATGGTATTCAAACGGATCTTTACGGAAAACATGACAAACAGTTCTGGAAATTAAAGTTCGCAAGTCTCGGAACGCAGTCATAACAAGAGTCTGGACATTTTCTTAAGTTTCAATTTCAAAATATGCACAAGAATATGTAGCAAGTGAGGTGAAATATGTAAAAATGGCTCAATATGCAACTTCCAAAACTAACTAACTAACTCTCTAGCCTTCTTAAACCCGAAGGTTCATGGCTGCAGCAACACAGGCCTTCCATCTGTCCCTATCTTGTGCAAGATCTATATACTCTTTTCCATCCCTACCGATTTCCCTTAGGTCCATCTCGACGTTGTCCCTCCATCTTCGTCTTGGCCTTCCTACTGGTCTCTTACCATCAGGTTTCCCAACAAGAATCCTGTAAACTCCTCTTTCCTCTCCCATTCGTGTCACATGGCCTGTCCACCTAAGTCTTCTTGATTTAATTATTCTAATAATGTCTGGACATGAATACAAATTATGTAGTTCTAAATTATGTAACCTTCTCCACTCACCTGTCTCCTCATCCCTTTTAGGTCCAAATATTTTCCTAAGGATCCTATTTTCAAATACTCTCAATTTATGTTCCTCTTTCAATGTAAGGGACCAAGTTTCACACCCATATAATACTACAGGCAAAATTACTGTTTTGTATATTTTAACTTTTAGTTTCTTAGATATTAAACGAGAAGACAAAAGTTTATGAAGAGAGAAGTAACATGCATTTCCTGAATTAAGCCTACTTTTTATTTCCAAATAAGCAACTTCCAAAATGGATAATATTTGTTGCAAGTTCCTACTCACGATCTATTTGCATTTTTTAACAACAAATGGTACTTACCAAACAATAAATGAATACCGTCAAGTAGCGATTAAAATATTTAGTATCTAACAAATATTATCAACTTTTGACGACGAAATGACTTTAAATTTCTCCTTTTCATGAACATTAATAAAGTTCAATATTATTATTTTTTTATATAAGTTGTAATCACTGACAAGTGGAAAATTGTTTGTCTTTAATACATACTTTTCTTCTTTAACCGGGTTATGATTTGGCAACTATTGCATTTGGAGCCAAAAGGCGTCTAAATGTCAGAGTTCAATATCGAACCCTGATATCAAATATTTTATAATCTTGTAATAAAGAGAAGTAGTTCTCGAATAGTTATTTTATAAAATAAATAAGTGTTTTAACAATTTGCTTCAATCTAGATTTACAAATTAGCAGAATCTAATTAGACTAAAGCTTGTTGCGAACATGGAAAATGCCAAAGAAAGTGGAGTGCATTGTACGCCAGCAATGCGTCTATTGATGAAATTTGCATCTTCATTTTAAGTGTTCCTTAAAAAGAAAATACGATGCATGACACATTGATATAATACTAACGAATAGTATAATGAACTCGTAGGGGATGTTGCCGATGTTCAGAAATATTCACAGAACACACCGAAATTCATGAATTAAAAAATACGCATACCTATTTTGTTGAAGTGAGATGTAAATTGAAAATAATCCAAATGTTGCTGTTAAGGCAACACTGAGTGACCTCATCGCACCTTAAATTAAAATATGCTCTTATCAGGTAAAAGTATAGATGAACAGAAGTAATATTTTATTTATTGAATAATCAATTGTGTGCTATGTATGCATAAAACACCTCGGAAAAGTATAGATGAAAATGTAAGTAACATTAAAACAATAGGATGAAATAGGAAATATAATAAAGTTCCTATCAGAGTATGAAGTTATTAGAGTATATTAGAATTAGACACACGCGTTGTTAGAAAAAGCAAATAACGCGTTGTCAGAAAAAGCAAATACAAATATACCGTACCACATTGAGATAAAAGTTTCAAATCATCTAACAATAATGGCTAATGTCTAAATTATGTTAGATCACAAATGAACATGTCTGCTAGATGTTCTTCGTGAGTGTCCCTTATCAATTTCATATAACTATTACTCATTGGCATTGTCGCGATTAGATGAAAAGCGGCTGAAAAGTGACATAAGCAAATAAAATACAAACACAATAAAATAAACATTTTAATTATTTTTTAGAAATTCCAGCACATTTTTCACGAGTAAAGATTTTCCATCAGATCATTAAGTCCATTATATTTTCTCCACATATGAAGTCGAGACAATAACTTTATATTTTTTTAAGATTATTTCATAAATTTGCGATTACTTTTCATTTATGCTTTGTCCTTTCGTTTTTTTGATGGGATATTGTTAGTTTCTGGCTATGAACATATTTTATTTACCTCCTTTCGGCTTTTCTGAGGGATCCGATCATAAAATATGAATTAATTCATACGGGAGAGATTTGGATGCGATTTGCAAACTGAGGCATTTGTGGAAGGATGTTTAGTGCTACGTACTTCAATATTGGAGACTGCTCTAGATAAAGGGTTACATTTTGCATTACAAATGTAATAATTAATATAACTAACTAAGTAACTCTCTAGCCTTCTTAAACCCGAAGGTTCATGGCTGCAGCAACACAGGCCTTCCATCTGTCCTATCCTGAGCAAGATCTGTATACTCTTTTCCATCCCTACCGATTTCCTTTACGTTCATCTCAACGTTACTCCTCCATCCTCGTCTTGGCCTTCCTACAGATCTGTTACCATCAGGTTTCCCAACAAGAATCCTGTAAACTCTTCTTTCCTCTCCCATTCGTGCCACATGACCTGCCCACCTAAGTTGTCTCGATTTAATCATTCTGATAATATCTGGAAATGAATACAAATTATGTAGTTCTAAATTATGTAACCTTCTCCACTGACCTGTCTCCTCATCCCTTTTAGGCCCAAATATTTTCCTAAGGATCTTATTTTCAAATACTCTCAATTTATCTTCCTCTTTCAATGTAAGGTACCAAGTTTCGCATCTATATAATAATACAGGCAAAATTACTGTTTTGTATATTTTAACTTTTAGTTTCTTAGATATTAAACGATAAGACAAAAGTTTATAAAGAGAGAAGTAACATGCATTTCCTGAATTAAGCCTGTTTTTTATTTCATCTTTAATATAATTTTCATTTGTTACTATTACTCCTAAGTACTTGAATTTGGAAACTGGTTCAAACAAGTTGTTATCAATAATTAGATTTTGATTATTACCTAACACTTGGTTTCGGCCTGTAAGCATATATTTAGTTTTCTCTTTGATAACTTCCAAACCTATCTCTTTAGCAGTTTTGAAAAATATTTTAGCATTATTCTTAATTGTATTTATATCATCCCCTAATAAGTCTACATCATCTGCATATGCTAACAACTGAGTCACACCGTTTAATTTTAGTCCTTCGTTAGTTTCTTTTACCTTCCTAACAGCATATTGTAAGGCAAAATTAAAGAGCAATAGAGATGATGCATCTCCTTGTTTTAACTCATCATGAATTGTAAATTTGTCAGACACATTAATAGTTACCCACACGAATTTTACTTTCTGTTTCACTGGTGCATACTTTTATCATTTTAACAAGCTTCTTAGGTATTGCAAACTCGACTAATACATTATATAATTTATCTCTTTTTGACTGAATCATATGCTTTTTTGAAATCAATGAATAGCTGATGGACACTTTGATTATATTCCCACTTTTTCTCAAGTGTCTGTCTGATGAGAAAAAATTGATCTGTAGTTGATCTGTTATGTTTAAATCCACATTGATAATCACTTATAATTTTATTAGCATATGGGGTTAGTCTTGTTAAAAGAATGTTAGATAATATTTTATATGTTGTTGAGAGTAGTGAAATTCCACGGTAATTATTGCAGTTCATTTTATCACCTTTTTTAAACACAGGAACAATTATGGATCCTCTCCACTGTTGAGGGATTTATTCTTTATTCCATATTAAACAAATTAATTTATGAATTTGTCATATTAACGAATTTCCACCATATTTAATTAACTCAGCTGGTATTAAATCAATGCCAGGTGCTTTGTTATTCTTTAGCCTTTTAATAGCATCTTTAACTTCAGTCAAGTTAGGTTCTGGAACTAAAAGTTCTGCTGTGTGTACTTCATTTACTTCTGATTTATCTCCTACATGAACATTTAACAGGTCATTAAAGTAGTTCTTCCATCTATTTAAAATATCGCTTGGATCGCCCAAAAAAATCACCGTTTTGATCTTTTATCAAGTTCATTTTTTTATGGTTGCCACCCCGTTCTAAATTCATTTACACCTTTATATAAATCTCTGATATTTATGTTTTTGCTGTTTGTTTCAATTTCGTTAATTTTACTTTTCAAGTAATCTTTTTTTTTTTTACTTATAAACGTGCGGTCAACTTCTCGCTTTATTCTATTATAATTGCTTACATTTGTATCATCAGAGTTATTTAACCACCTAAATCTAGCCTGATTTCTTATTTGTATTAGATTATGACATTCGTTATCAAACCATGGCTTACTTTTTCTTGGTTTATGGTATCCTATACTTTCTTTAGCTGCTGATTCTATTGCATTACGTATGTGCTCCCAATTCTTATTTACGTCGGTTTCATTTATATTTTCATCATTTAATTCCTGCAAAACATCGAATTTATTTGACTGTTTTAATTTGGTAATCTTACTTAATTCTTTCATCAGGAAATTTTCCTGTATTAAATTTTAGAACTTTTAGATTTTGTTGCTTATGATTTATCACTGCGAGTCATTTTCTTAATTTAGCAATTACTAAATAATGGTCACTGGCACAGTCAGCACCTCTATGTAAACGAACGTCAATTATACTAGTATGCCTTCTCTTATCAATGAGAATATGATCTATCTGATTATGAGTTTTACCATCTGGAGAAGACATGGGAAAAGTAAAATTAACGAAATTGAAACAAACAGCAAAAACAAAAATATCAGAGATTTATATAAAGGTGTATATGAATTTTGAAAGGGGTGGCAACCTAAAGTAAACTTGATAAAAGACAAAAACGGTGATTTTTTGGGCGATCCAAGCTATATTTTAAATAGATGGAAGAACTACTTTAATAATTAATATTGTGCAGTAATTGAGTTAGTTAATCAGGTTTTCCACTCACCTGCAAATTCATGAAATAACAGCAAAAGCATTCTACGAGTTTAAAAATCAAGAGAATGTCGAACAATTTTGTTGGCACAAATGTTGGAAAGTTGAGAAATTAGTGAGAGTCCTGTTAATGATAAAGCATAAAATTGTAATTGTCAAGAAGCTACTGTGCCAAGTGTTAAATATTTAGTAAATTATGTCAGCATTTGCAGTGTAATTAATATTTTTGACTATTTGAAATATAAAAATTTCCTTAAGTTAAGAAGTCAGTTCAGCTTCATGAAAAAGAAATACCCACTCGAATGACTTACTATATTATCTTGTTAATTGTGTATGAGAAGAATTTGAAATTGACTACATTTTGTCTTAAATACCGTTTGTAAAAGAAATTAACAAGAATTTCTGTTAAAAATGTTGAGGAGTGGTTCATGTATGTAAAAACTCGTAGATTTATTCTCGGCAAACGAATGTATGTGTGTAGTTGTTGATCAGTAACGAATAATGAAAACATTGATGATGATACTAGTAATATCCGCAAAGTTGGAAAATTTTCAGAATAAATATGAATACAGCTAGGTAAACTCGATCCGCATGAACAAAAATAAATTTGACTTCTGCAAGGTAATGCATTACTGAAAGATCACCCTAATGTCTAAGAAAATGTTGATAATAGATAACGATGATTTGATATGAAAATTGTTCGGAAATTTATTAGACACATGCTTAGCGTTTCTCAATATTTTCATCTTTCAATGACATTTTCACATTTTGAGAAAAATCGTAAGGTCTCGTATCTCTTTTTGAAAACATAACTTTTCGATATGTAAGTGAAAAAGAATATTATATCCGTAAAAATGGATGCTTCTATATATTCAAAATCGAAATTGTACTAAAGCCGCGAATGTGATTCAAGGAATTGGTTTGTTTTACTCACAATTTTCTTTTTAAAGAAGGTTCTATGTTTGTGGAATACCTTCAGAAATGATAAAATATTATTTCTGATGTTTTAATTTTATATTTACATATGTATCAATATCAAATCACCGTTGTTCTTATTTTAGAAAGAAAGACATGTGTGTTTGTGAGACACGCACCTACTTATATGACAAAGTTTCTCATCATATTTTCATATCTAGAGATGATTCATTCACTGCAATGCCAAGGATACTCAGCAGTTTTTTTTAAGTACACACACACACACACATACTATATAGCCTATGTACGTGTATAACTCTATAGGGGAATTAAAGCAAGTGTAAAGACTTATTTTTTGACGGTGAATTTTGAGGTTAAAATGTAGAATAAAGAGACTACAGTGGTACGACATGAAGAATACAAGTTTATAGTTTCAAAGTGATGGCACACTTCTAAAATTACGAAGCACAAATTTTTGTCAGTAGGAATATTTCCATCCTATGAAAAAATCACCTTTTCCCCGACGGATAAGATAGTGTAAACGGTGCACGGGCCAGAAAAGAATGCACAAAAAAACATTAGACATTCATTGAAATACAGTACAATGTAAAGCAAATGGAGGAATTAGTCCAAACATTGTATTTGGGGGCTTACATTTCAAAGGAAATTTAATACGTGATAATTTACTGTAAAAGAAGTAATTTGAATGTAACTTGTAGTGACTAAATTAAAAAAGTCTTCATAATCTACTTGAAATTGTAAACGCAAATGCTTGTAAAAATTAAACGCAAATAAACAATCGAACGCAGAAATATTACTTGCACCGCATACATAGAGGCTGTGAAGGATCAAAGTCTGAACAGTGCTCGTGAGGCCACTGACGGGAAATTGCACAACAAACTCACATTTCACCTTCTGGAGGTACAGTAAATAATTCACCACAGAACCTGTAAGATGTATTAATGTTTTTAGAGATTGTTTCATTCACTTGCAAAGAAGACGTTTCAATCGTTTGCATGACTCTTCTGGCTTCAATGATGACTTTCTATTGGTTCGCCTGACACATGTGTTTCTTGCTCTTTGCACAAGCATATTTTTATGTAGTAATGCAGTACGAACAGTTCATTTCCTCCCGTCGAGTATGGAACTGCTGTAAGAGAGGAAGTGGAGGAATAACTAAGATACTTTGTGCTGGAGTCGATAGAACTGGACCATTGACTTCATATTTTACCACCTTGTCATTTGGTCTTCTGTGATACCTTCTTCTCGAGAACTTGCCTTAGTCTAACCATCTTCCGCGACAGAACTGCCTGGAACATTGTGATGGAGTTGCATTTCGCGCTGTCACAGGCTGGAGGTCACGTAGTCTTTCTCTTGTAGTTTCGCACCATTTTTGCAAATTCCTGAAAGAAAGTGCAATAAATGAAAATTCGAACAATGAATTGTTCTCTAATAAACACAAATCAGTTTTCGACGGGCTTTCAAAAGTGCTTATTAAATAAGTTTATCGAGATTACATCTTCGGAGTGCACGTTCCTTATCCCGTGCTCTCTTGGCCCGGTATTACATTCTTAGAAATCCGTGACTGCCAACCCCACCTAGAAACTTGTTTTTCAATACCAAGGCAACATAACTCTTATGAATGGTGTCGTCCTAATTGCAAACACCCAAATTCCGAACAGTCCTAATTGCGAACACTTGCTGCATAAACAGGAATAACCTGGCAGGGTTGTGTCCTAATTGCGAACACACTTTTCGGCCTTGGGACCTACAACTTCTAACACTTCCTGTGTCCTTTTAACAATTTTTAAAAGTGACTCAGTTCCACACTTGAGACTGGTCACTGACTTATGAGTTACAGTTGGAACGTAGGAAATTCGACATGATTAAGTAGTCATTGAAGTGTACTTAATTTAATAATAAAAGTATGCATTTTTGTACGACTATATACTACACAATTATTAACTGAAAATAGCTTTGTCAATTAATAATTAATTTATTTATTCTGTTAATAATATATTTAGTAACTTTTACCTAAACTTCAAATTCAAATTTCAAAACTTATAACACTGTTCTCATAAATTTAGGAATATCACCATTCTTCCTCATCCTTTCGTCCAATAAAACATAATTCTTCTTCCGCTCTACGCCTTCCAGGTTCATTTTCATCCTAATAATCATGTCATTAGACTTTTCTGCTCAGCATTTAAGCTTTTTATAAGGTCTTCTACCCTTGCATGTGGTCTACAGCTCATTGTTGTTTTGTTGTTCCATCCCTCCACTGCATTATTTGTCCGGAGCCTTGTGTTGAAGCAGTTTCACATCTCTCTTGGTTTTCAAGATTATGATTATGCTGACAGACTGAAAAAGGGGGGGGGGGGTGAAATGACCTTGGAGAGATTTACAGAGTAGAAGACCATGATAAGTCAGCTGTCTCTCTGGCTCACTACCCTTATTTGTTTTTGAAAACAGGTTTATCATCTCCATGTGTTCGCAATTAGAACGATTTAGGCGTTGTTCGCATTCAGGACTGTTCGCAATTGGGACACAACCCATATGAATAAATCCTTTCAGTCAAAAATTTACAACCTTCAGTTTATGATATAAATTACGATACAAACTGTAACACATACCTGCAAAAACATTTCTCAGCTGCCAGTTTTCAACAATACACGCTTCTTGTATTTACAGTTCACGCTGAACGTCCTGTTGCTTTTAAAATTCGGCATTTTTTGATGGACTTTAAGGTTTTCAATATTCACTTATTTAATGGTGTCAACTTTACGAAAATTACATTCTTACTCTTGCCCTGATTTTTCATAGGATCCAGCAGATAAACACGACTGTGTGAAATTTAATTAAATTTAATTAAATTTCAAATGATACAGTTTTTAAAATGACGTACCATACGACACAGTATCTCAAATTTTCTAACGGATTACATACAGAAATCATTGTTGAATATTGTGTCTGTGAGCAGAGGTGCCAGCTTATGATAAATTTTGGGAAGGTAAGGTAAATTTTTGGTGGGCAAGGTTGGCATAAACAATATTTTAAGTGTAAATTTATATAAAATGTGTCCCCCTACGTGAATTGTTGGGGGGCCAAAAGTGCCTTGCCCTCCCAAAGTCTGTATCTGTGAGGCAATATCCATTTTCGAGACATTCATATAATCGTCCCTTAAAATTTCACACGACTCGCTAATATTTCGTGGTTGTAGGGATGGGGGTGCAACCACTTCATTCCCGACATTCTGCTGCATCATCCTTCGTCGTTTCCCATACACCTTTCTCTTCTCATAGGCATTGAGGTCGGGTGATCATGCAGTCTATAAAATCATCCCCTTTCAGGAAATGACTCGGTCTGGGAACATCCGATTGAGGACTTGCATTGAATTGATACATTCTCTCACCCTATATCTTTTTCTGTAATATGAGACGTTTTTTACGGTCAGAATTCTTGGGGCATCGACATGTAAATTTACGTGACAATGGACGAGGACACTTGACAGAAATGCAGAGCAGGCTTTCGACGTTTTCAGCAGTTTTCACACTCACGATTTTCTGGAGGCTTGCTCTTCAAGCAGTCGCGTATTACGGAAAGGAACACTGTCGTCATGCTTAATGCTAAAGTGCCGTCGAAATAGACGCAACGGATTCACTGTCATTCAGAAAAATGTGTCCGTCACAAAAGCTTGATGCTATGCATTGTTACTGAATGGCTTTCCGTTTAATTGCAAGCGACCAAAGCGAACGATTTCAGCCACAGGAAGTGAAACAGGATATCAGGAATGAAGTGGCAGCAATTGCCAAACGTTGGCGAGAGTTATGCGAAATTGTGAGGAACGACTGCAAGAACGAGTCTGCAACAATGGACCCGTGTCAGCAACAATGGACCCAAACACAATATTCAAAATATGTCTTGTGTATGTCGTCCTTTAAAATACTTTGAGATACAGTGCAGTGTATAAACAGTCATTTCGCAAAATTATGCTATTTGCATTTTAAAAAAATGAAACCCCGCAGGTTTATACGCCGCACCCTGTATAATCGGAAAATATATGACTGTTTGCACATAAATTATATTTTCCATTGGTAGACCTTGAAAATCCACTCTCTGATTTGGAGCCATAATGTTTTATATTGCGAATATATTTGTTCCTTAATTTTTCTCGTACATGCAATAAGCGAGAGAGTACACCTATGCCAAAAGTTGTATCTGCTCCTTTAATGTTGTATTTATATGTTGATATTCTTGGCCTCTGTAATCGAATCATTTATTGTCGCTACGTGAAATTATGGTCAACGTTGCCTACATCGCACCGTACCATTGCTGTTTTACTTACTTGTCATTTACGTCCCAAATAACTAGCTTAATATTTAACGAATTTAACGTCTCTCATTAAGCGTCCGCAATTTTGGTGATGATTCCTGCAGGGGTTTGTGTAATAAATGCATTAAAAAAAGTAATTCATGTTGAGGAGGGACAGATTTCTAACACCAGGCTATGGTCATATATGTTCTTTAATTGTTAAAAGTCAGTCTCAAAAAAAGGTGTAGAAACCTTGTCCGACAATCATAAAAATGTTTTAAAAGTATTTACATGTTTTTTTTTCATTAGGAGTTGTTAGTTTCAAGACTCATCAACTTTATTTCTTCCAGAAATACTTTTTCTTTTTTTTTCAGAATTTTGCACAGAGCATGTAGATTTTCCACTCCGTGGACTGTCCGCATTAAAATTTATGGATGTAGATTATTTTAATATCTTATCCTTTAGACAAGTTAAGTTTTAATGCATTATGACTAATGAAGTAATCGCCTTAGAACCACTCATGGACATCAAAGAAACATTTTTTAAAAATCTTAGTTGAATAAGATATCAGAATATAATGTACCAGGTGGAATTGTCTAGTCCGTGGACACTCGTAAAAAGTTCCTATAAAAATGCAGAGTACGACACTGTCCACTCCACATCAGGAAATTGGAGGGAATGGAAGCCATTGTGATTTCAAGGGACAGTTGGAGGTGCTTGTCTGGCTTTTGCATGAGATTTTGGGATTAAGTTCTGATATCCGAACTTTGTTGATATCATATGTCCACTCCGTGGACAAGCTTCTCAAGGTGAGATATTTTGGAAATCGTTAATTATTATGACTTGAGTGATACACATTATGTACAGAACTCATCTGAAAATTTATGATTGCCCAACTTGTATTTCCATGGAGTAATACAATAAAAGAAAACATTTTGTCCCCTCCGTGGACACAGATAGGGCTTCCACGATGGCGCAGTGGTAGCGTCGTCGCCTTGTAATTAAGGGGTCCTGGGTTCAATACCCGGTGGAGGCACATAGTGGTTCGGATCCCACTTTAAACAGTAGGTGCAGTCCCGATTAGCCTTATTGTGCATAAAGTGGACTTAAAACACCAAATCAACCAATCAACCAACCGTGGACACAGATGCTCACGAAGAGGAAAATGTCATGTTCTTATCAGTTGTTCAATCCGAATCAATAAAACTATTTGTAATTTTAGACACAGTTATCTTTTTAAAGTGAGTTCTTGTAGATTCGAAAACATTTATTTATTTTCTTGTTCACCAAATGAATAAGCTAAGTTATTGATAGAGAATTCATTTTTTTAATAAAACCTGCCAAATTTATGGTAGTTTAAAATATTTCAATAATATTTTTGAAACTGGCTACTCTCTTAAATTTTCTTAATTCTTAGTAAGAAACTAAAATTAATTCAATGGTAAAGGAAAAAGACAGGTAAGTCAAATTTCTGTCGTAAGCTAAGTAGTGGTGTAATTTCCTGCCCCCCTCCTCCTTATTATACAATTCACACTTCCATTCGTCAAAACATATGTTTTTGTACTTTTTCATTTACATGTCCAGTAACGTTTTGCAATTAAAATTTAATTTTTCTGGAGTTTGACGAGGGTTGACTTACCTGTTTTGTTTTTTTCCTCTGCGCCTTCAATTAACAAGCAACGTAACATGAAAAGTCATTGGACGATTTGTTTCTCTAGTCTTAAATGAAGTTCAAGTGTACTTTCCACCAAGGAAGAAGTTATGTACAGAAAACGTTTAGTTGCTTAATAAGTAAATAACACAGAAATTCATTCCACGGACTTCAAAATCCACTCTATGGAGATGAAAGTCCCCTCCGTGGACAAGCCAAATTTACAATTTTTAATTTTCTAATTAACTAGGAGCAAATTATCTTGGCCAAGGTTAGCATTTGATTAGGTTCTTTAAGAACAGAATATTCCATTATTTTTACAAATTTTCAACAATTTAATTTTTTTGTGAAAACATCTCTTCGTCTCTACCCCTTTTTTGATAATAACCCTTAAAATCATGAAAGTTCGTTTCAAAGTTTATAAAAATTGAAAACATACAGTCCTGTTTACAAGAACGGTACAATGTAGTGGGATGCCTGTAGCCTAAAATGCTGATCGCAACGGTTTCAATTTATGTTTAAAAAACATTATTTCACCTGCATCAAATGAATGAAGAAAATTAGAAGTTGACGAAACGTCAATTTTTTTTACAATGTTTGTATTCGCTGATTCATGAATCCTAGGTTCTTTAGCCATTTTCTGAAAAGTATTGCAATATAGGCAACTTTCCTCTAATTTATACCAAATCTCAGGAACAGGAGTTAATAAGGGTTGTGATAAATAAAAAAAACTCAGATGCGGTAGAGAAACTATTTGATTTAGCGCACAACTTATTGAACATCTAGAACTTCGTTTTCGGAAAGTATATTTTCTTTTACAAATAAATAAACGCCTGAATTGACTGCATAGTAAGTAAATCATGTTTACAATTTTATGCTCTCATATTTAAATACAAATATACAGCGTTTTTTTTTTTATTTTAAAAGCAGCTATTAAGAATTTTCAAAATTCTAAACTTCCATGCATAATTGAAAATGAACAATGTTGTCAGCACATTTGAGCGCAAGAAGAACTTGCTTACAATAATGAATCTAGCGACTTTAAAAAGTGTATTTCCGTTGTACCTGCAAGGATTACTACTGTCGTATACTTGTTACCCTCCGATGTGCCGTGTTTGTAATGTTTTAAGTATTCGGCATATTCTTGTTGAATGTGCCGACGTTGCTTCCCTCCGGCAGACTTTTAATTTGTCCAGGTGTTTGTCATCCCTGTTGGGCGATGACACCAGTGTTTTATCAAATCTTTTTAGCTTTTTGAGAAGAGCTGATCTCTTCCACTGTCTGTGAAAAAGCTCTCAGTTCATTCTTACTTTTTAATGTGTTGTGTTTGTCTTGTGCAGGTCCTTTTACAACCTTGCACTTTTAATTTTTCCCAAGGGGCATTTGTTTTCAATTTTTAAGTAAGAATTTTAGATAAATGGATATTTCCCCGTATACATCGATGGGTGCAAGATGGCGTGCCGACGCACCCAACAAATTTAATTCAATCAGTCAATCAATCATTATACACAAGACCTCGGATATGTAATCGTCAGGCTAACGTAAAACTTATTTGCCATGTGTTTTGTGTTTAATTCGTATGATGTATAATTTATGTGTTATTTACAAATCATGTTTTCACGTTCTTTCTTTTCTTTCTTGTGTAATAAGATGTAACAAGCCAATACTTTCCGTGTATGCCATATGTATATTGCAACTTGAATTATATCACATATTCAATGCAAAGTTCGGGAATGAAAATTTGAACGCATCGCCAACTGTATTTTAACATACCAAAAATGTAAAATGCAAATGTCCTAGTCTGGCGTCGCATTCATTAATGAAATAAGGTATTACTATAGACAAACCGTTACATTTACACAAGTTTAAATTGTGATTTGGACACACAAATCAGTGGCTTCCTTGAATTTTCAATTGCGTTTACTGTTCAAGTGGTACATACATTACAACACATGCGAGTCTTGCCTGAAATGGTGTAGTTACAAGTTATATGTTATTTTCTGTTATGACAAATATCAAATGAATTGTTTTAAATGTAAATATTTATGCACTGGAAAAGAAAATATATCTATCAGCATACGCACATCTTTCTCTATGATCATATGTAATGGAGGTGATTTGAAACAACAAGCTGTCGCTAATTGAAACATTTTAAATTATGTATAACTTTATGTTGTAAAAGTCTTTTCTATCTATGAAATTAATTGTTTAATGACAAATAATATGTTTTACATCATTTTGAGGTTTTGGTAATTTGTATTGTAGAATTATTAAAATAATTTGAAATTAAAACAAACTACTGTATAGCTAAGAATAAAAATTTTGTACAATTAAATTGATTTATTGTAATTGACATGTAATCTGTTAGGATGTATCGTATTAACATAGTCGCCGTGATTTTTTGTGGGTACTTTTTTTCAACAGAATATTAGTTTCTTCTCCTGTGTTTACACTTTTCATCAAAGTTGTATTAGAATTTTTGCCTGATTGTCTGATATTTCCAGACACTACTAATCCGTGCCCCAGTCTCAAGCATTGATTTCATCCCCTACGCTTTATAATTGCGCATGTGAGTCGCAGAATCATAGTCAATTGCATAACTGGTGATTTAAAATAATATGTGGAATACATTGGCGGTAACCGAATACAATGACGGTATCAACAAACTGGTATAACGCTGTAATAACTGCTTGAATGGGTATGGCGAATATGTGGAAAAGTAGAGTAAGGTATGTAGTTTCTGTACCATAAATTTTTGCACACATCATTAGTCGTTTGTGTTTTACACCAAAACGTTCCTTTTTTTCTGGATGACCCTCGTACAGTAGCTATATTCCCTTGAAGAAGATTTCTTAGTTCCCAGTGCGGCAGTCCCACTTTAGCTTGATTTCCATCATTTTCGGTTCTCCAGAATTTCCTGTGTAAAAAATACTAATTGATATGTGATTTGCAGAATGGGCAGATGTCATAATGCATTTGAATAAGTATCTGTAAAATAACAACCTATTCAAAACTCCTTTTTAAGAAACAAAATATGAAGAATAGAGGCTTTGCCGTAGTTCCAAAGTTTTTGCAAATAGCTGACAGTATTCGTAAACAAGCGACGAACAGTGCTCATCTTTATTTGACTTTTAACAACAATATGTTTATCCAAGTTTATAGGGTGGGCCAAAAATCACAATCGGATATTGATACAATATTATTATTGCGAAATAAATTGCGGTAATTGTACTGTATTGAACTGAACAATATGCATTAAAGAGTGAAATAGGACAAGTATACCTGTTAGTTCAGCTCTCAATGGCCGAACTTCTCGGTATGTTGACCACCATTTTTCGGTGCACAGCTGAATTCGCTGCTATGTCCGTTGGCTTGCCCACCTCAGCATTTCGGCAGTGATCATTTTGAAGACTTGAGTAATTTCTCCTATCAAATCTTCAACTGATAAATACTGTATAAACACAGTATTGGGACTGACTGACCTTTATCGTAAAACAGAGGAATTGTTACCAAACAACGTATGTGAAGAGGATAAACATTCCTCTCAACCTACGACAACTTTTACGTTAATTTCGCCTGCAAATAATACGCTCTTCCATTATTTATTATATGTGATGATGACATATGTACCACGGTATATATTGTTAACATTGTCGACAAAGCTTACCTTCATGATATTATATCAAGATTGTTGAAATTAATTTCTTACCTAACTAACTAACTTCCTA
The DNA here is from genome assembly GCF_977018435.1 of Lepisma saccharinum. Classification (NCBI taxonomy): domain Eukaryota; kingdom Metazoa; phylum Arthropoda; class Insecta; order Zygentoma; family Lepismatidae; genus Lepisma; species Lepisma saccharinum. The sequence continues at coordinate 40,026,150 of NC_139242.1, read as the reverse complement.
GCATTCTTAAAAGCGAAGGTTTATGGACGCAACAACACAAGCCATCCATCTGTCCCTCCGAGCATAATCAATCCAGTCTTTTCCATCTTACCAATTTGCTTTAGGTCCATCTCAACGTCATCCCTTCATCTTCGTCTTGGCCTTCCTAGTTATCATCAGGTTTCCCAGCAGGAATCCTGTATACTGTTCTCTCCTCTCCCATTCGTGCCACATGGCCTGCCCACCTAAGTCTTCTCTTGATTTAATCATTCTAATAATATCTGGACATGAATACAAATTATGCAGTTCTAAATTATGTAACATTCTTCACCCACTGTCTCCTCGTCCCTTTTAGGTCCAAATATTTTTCTAAGCATTTTATTTTCAAATACTCTTAATTTATGTTCCTTTTTTAATATAAGGGACCAAGTTTCACATCGATATAATACTACAGGCAAAATTACTGTTTTGTATATTTTAAGTTTTAGTTTCTTAGATATTACACTAATTTCTTACCTAGTATATATTTATTAAGCACCTGTCAGCAATGTTCTTCACTCCGATGAATATTGCCTTCGAAACATCATTCCTCGACAGAATAGCAGTGATCAGCAATGCTACTAACTATTCAAAAATACCACTGTCCTATCTTGGAAGCTGCGCGAACTTAGCTGCCTTTACCATCTTTGTTGAAGCCCATTTTAGTAAAGCGTAAATGCATATTTCTGGAATTTGGTCAGGCAAATGCAAAAGCTGAGAGATTTTTTGGTTGCCCAACCTAGACCTACCTAGCACCGTCCCTGGCAAAGTGTAATTTCAGTACTGAAAAACTGTTACAGTATCGGAAACTCTTAAACTGATCTTCGTCTGGTATCGAGTCCAAGGAAATATCAAACTGTTAAACTTACAGTGTGATCACAGGTCAGTCTACTTTTCAAGAGACTATCCATTGCGTTGTTAGTGTTGTCATTGGAAGCCCGTGTAGCACAATTGTCTCTCATATGACATTAGGAATATAACATTAATGTGTGTTGGAAAATTGTAAACTATGTCACCAGTAAGTATCACAGTTTATTATATTCTTGAATGGTTTGATAATGTGTATCCTAAATTATTCTCCTCCTTCATTGATGCAAAGATACCAACACCTACGCTCAAAAAAGTAATTGGACCAAACAATGAGTTTCTGAAATTAAGGACAAAGATATTTTTATGTAAAAGAAAAAGAAACTATTACTTCTCTTAATAAAGTGAATGTGGTTATGCCGCCTTGTCTACTCACGGCTTCTCTGTTGAATGGTCTGGGTTTGAAACACAAAAAAGTTTTTGGCCTCCCTGACCGAAATTGAATAGTGGTGACGTTGTCGCCTTGGGTCCCGGGTTCGATACCTGCTGGAGGCACAAGGTGGTTCGGTCACGCTTTAATCTGAAATGTCAGTCCCGATTGTCCTATCTGTGCATAAAGTTGACTTAGAACAAACTGTGAAACATAGCTTTGTCTTTTCATCTATTTTATATAATCGCCTTCCATTCTAAAACATTGAGGCACGCACATAACGTTAAGTATCCAATATATAGCCGAATCTCCACTAACGTGGTCTCTATTGTGTTAAAATTTGATTGCGTCTACAGTACTACATTGTTAGAACTACTAAGTCATAACCTTGTGATAATATTTCGCCTACCTATATCTCCAAAGTATTTTTGTGAATATTCCTGGTTGTTGAAAAACTTCCATCAACAAGTGCATGACTTTATTGTCTGATAAATTATATTAACATAAATTAATACAATTATGTCCTAGTCTTTCAGTAATTTTGAACAAGACTGAAGTTGAAAGTTGAAATCTAAAAGTACTTACATGTTACTTTCTTCATTTCCCTACCATTAAGAGGATTCCACAAGGAATGCAGAAGTAGTTGGTTTGTATAGTAAAGATTCTATCGAAAGTCAACGCGAAAAAGTGCCAGTAACTATGTTCAGGTAACATTTGTCGTTATAGAATCCTGAACGTAACGAATCAACTACAATGTTTACACTTAACTGGAAGACAGCATTACATGGAATATTACCTAATTGATTTCCACCAAGATTTGGGTTGTCTGCTGGTAATAGCTTTAAGTCATACAACTTTTATATTCAATGATTTCATAACACACATAAATACTAACATCCTGGAAACTACATTCTTGCAGCAAAACGAGGTTCTGGCGCCTCGACTCACGGTCAGTGCAATCTTCTGGGCGATTGTGTTTTGTCCTGTGTTCTATGCAGGCCTTACTGCACATATGACAGTATATTTTGTTAACACTGTTAAGCCTTGTTTCCATGTTAATAAAATATTAAAATGCTGATCAAGGCAAAATTTATTGTATATAAATATATATACACAGCATTTTAATGTTTTATATTTTGTTGGTCATGATATATTCGATTTTGGTATTAGTGTTAAAGAGTGGGTGAAGTTCAAAAGAACATACTACTCTGTGATACTACTTTCTTGTTAGAACCCATAATTTTAAAAATCAATCAATCAATCATATAAAACGTAAATTTCTCTGTCTGTGTAAGATTATATTCGTAAGATTCTCCCACACAATGTTAAGCAAACAGAATCCCTTTGGTGTATATATACTGCTGGACAAAAAAAAACCGGACACTTGCATTTTTTGTGATAACGCATAAATTCTGATTCGAAGGCTAACTAAATGTTGCAGAAATTATTGGAAATAAAAAAACCTGAATATATTCAACAGAAAGCAAATTAAAATTTATTGTTAATAAGTTAAATTAGAACATAAACGAAAGTTACAGAAAACTACCAAAAAAAATTAGAAAATTTTTTTTAGCAATATTTTGTTTTAATATTGTTAAGTGCTACTGGTGGGGTATATAAGCTGTCTAGTAGCGGGTGTTACCTCCCCTGCCATCAATTACAGCTTGTAACCGTCGTGGCATACTTCGAATAAGGTTGACAATCACTTATTAGTCCAATTGCTCCCATTCTTCTTGAATAGCAAGTCTTAGCTCTTCAATTGTTCCTGGAACTATTGCACGGTTTCTGATATGTCGTTTCAGTTGATCCCAGACATGCTCTATCAGATTTAGGTCCAGACTTTGTGGTGGCCATTCTCATCGCGTAATCCCAACTTTGTCCAGGTACTCCGTGACAATATTTGCAATGTGAGGACGCGCATTGTCATGCATAAAAACAAAATCTGGGCCTATGAATGGTGCATATGGTACTACATGATCTGCAAAACATTCTGTAATATACCTGCGAGCTGTCATTGCCCCATTCTCTACAAGAACCAACTCTGTACGTCCTTGTAAAAAAATACCTCCCCAGACCATTACACCACCGCCTCGAAAGGGTGTTATTTCAACGAAACAACATTGTGCATAACGCTCACTAGGTCTTCTGTACACTTGTTCACACCCGTCTGATGAACGTAGGTTGAATTTTGACTCATCGGAGAATAAAACCTTTTCTCACTGCTCCACATTCCAATGTAAGTGTTGTGTAGCAAATTCCAGTCTTCGCTTCCGGTGACGTGCTAACAACCTGGGACGTGTAGCCGGCCTCCGAGATGATAAACCACTTTCATTCAGTCTTCTACGAACTGTTCGTGAAGAAACCACAGCTCTATGAACATTTCTCAAACGCCGTGCCACAATATTTGAAGTCGTACGATGGTTCCGTTAAGACTATGATACACATGAAACGATCTTCCCGTGCTGTTGTGCATCGTTTCCGACCAGAACCCGGTCTTCTACAATAGGAACAAGTTACATCATACCGTCTGAGAGCTTCATTGATAGTACTTTGTGCTATATTTAGCACCCTAGCAATATACGACCATCATCACGAAGAGCTACTGCTTTTATTACCTCTTCACGCCTCATTTTCAAGCTAGCAAACTTACAATACACTTGCAAGATAAACACCAGAAATGACAATATCAATAATATCTGTTACTATGGTTACTATGAACCAAAATTCATGCCTCTCTAGACATTAAACAAAATAACATCAACAGGAATTGAAAATCAATAAATTAAAACAAAATTGCATGAAATTAATTTTGAGCCTACTAGGTGTCCCAAATAAGTAAATACGAGTAAATAAATAAATAAATAGTAAATGGAAAACTATGCAAAATGTTCAATAATGAATGTTCAATTGTTCAAAACTTAACTGAGAGCGTAATTCATAAGTAATTGCAATTCAGATGTCAAATATTAAGGTGTCCGGTTTTTTTTGTCCAGCAGTATATTATAATTTAAATTAATAAAATTCACCTTATGTAATAAATTGTACCTCTCTTTTTAATTTAAATATTGAGAAATATATTTGAAATTGGATTTGATTGTAATTTTGTTTTAGAAAAAATATTTTGATTTTTGGCTCTGGGGCATGCACACATACAACAAATGTAACGGTGGAAAATTCTGTAGATTTTTTCCTTTATCGGTTGAGAATTCGAACCATAAAAATATATGGGTAGGTTATAGTTTTCACTTATTCCAGTCAAAAATAATGGGACGAGTAGTATTTGATATTATGTCTCCTTATGTGAAAAACAATTCCAATACTAAAAATAAGTATTGTAAAATAAAATGTTTCAGAAAACGTGTGGGCCATGGTAAAAGCTAAGAAACGAGGGTCTGGAGAAAAAAATTATGTGTGACATATTAGTCACATATAAACCGGACTTGATAAAGTGTGTACATAAGAAAGAAGTGAGTTCACAGAATCATTAGATAACAATGATAAATTTACCGACGGTAGTAATGATGCAGAGATTTGTAAAAATCGTGAACTAAGTGAAACGTGTTTAGAAACCAACATGTAAAAAAACTTCATTGAGTGGAAATAATGTCTAGTTGTTATACAATTTGGAGCTGAGGGCGTGAAGTTAGTAATTCCCGGGGTGGGTGATCTCAGGTGGCAAATTCTTCTATCTTGTCCATGCATAACGTTGCACCAATGTTCACTCGGGGAGAGGAGTGTGGTGCTGATAACATCACCTCCACAGTGGCGGAGATAGTGAATGTTTTGAGTTCCTTCCTTCACATACCTCCCCCCCCCCCCAGTGCCTTCCCGACATGGTATAGGCTAACCTACCTTTACTTTTTTTTTTGCTTTATTACATAATTATTACAAGAAAATATTAATGTGCATTTTGTATTAATTCACACTTGGTATTCTGTGTGGAATTCTTACTAGTGAAATTTTCAAATCAGAATAACATAGTTCCGGTATGCCTGTTATATTTAATTTAAAGCTATAAATATTGTGCTCCAATTCATTTGTTTACTGCGTGCATAATAATAAATATGTCGTGTCGATGCACTACACAGCAAGCTAGAATACTAAGTAAGGTATAGGCCTACACACATGTTCGTACATACTCATACACTGTGTCTTTGCACAATTTCTTTACATATTCAAAATGGATTCAGGATACCCGGTCAAATTCCCATTACTACAGAGATAACGAGTGTCTCACAAAAGGGTTTACACTATTTGAATGTTAATAACAGAGAAAGTATTACAGATAACCTGATGGAACTTGTTGTATCTGGATCTGTCATGATTAGTGCGTGTTGCCATTCATTTGTTTTTCTTTAATTTCTGTTCAGTTGCCAGCAGTGACAAGTAATTGACAAGATGGCTAGGAACCTTTCCGTTGAGCAATGGAAGTGGATTTTAAAGTTGTTTTTTTTTTTTTTTTGGAAATGTGAGAACACGAAAGAAGTGCAGAGACGATGGCGGGTATAATTTGATGCATGGACTTCTTGGGGGATGTTGTGAAAGTTTGTACCACTGCTTCCATCCCTCTTTCGTCCGATACTGATTTCTTCCTGCCACACCGCCCCAGATCACACACACTTCCTTCCCTCTCAAACTTGTCGCGTAATTTCGTAATTGTTACATGTGACGGTGGCGCAGTATCAAATTCAGCCCGCCATCTTGTCAATTACTTGTCACTACTGGCAACTGAACTGAAATTAAAGAAAAACAAATGAATGGCAACAAGCACTAATCATGACAGATCCAGATACAACAAGTTCCATCAGGTTATCTGTAATACTTTCTGTTATTAACATTCAAATAGTGTAAATCCCTTTGTGGGACACTGTATAAACAATTCATTTTTCTTTGTTCTGCGTAAAGAAAATTATCATCCCATAACTCATAAAAATTAGTAATTTCATTCTCTGCTATCCACACTCCTACTTGAAAACCTAAATATGTTTACTACCACTTTTCTCTCAAACTTATATTTTCGTATTAACAAAAATGTATATATTTTAAACTTTAGTTAAACTTGTTAATCTTTAATCATTATAACAGCATTTCTTATACGTAATTCCATATTTATTAGAGACGAGCAATTTTGATTGCTCTTTTTATACGCAAAGTTGTGGATTATTTTACCTAACTTCTTTTCCATATACAAAAAAATAATTCTTGTGTTTTTTATCCTTATAAAAGGGGAAAAAATGTTTTTTTTTAACTTTTGTTCACATTTCAGAACAGAGGGGGTATCAGATCTTATTGAAATGCATACTAGTTGTTAAAAATTAACCGAGGAAAATTTGACAAGAACCTTGTTAATAATTTCAACAATTTTTGAATTTATAGTTTATTTGCCAAAGATAGATACAACAATATTTTACTGCTTCTTATGTTCGTTAAGTGAATGAATAGCTATATCTTTCAGATCCTTTAAACATGTTTGTTTAATATGGAATTCGTTTATTGTCAGCAACTCGTAGATCACGTTGTCACTGACGTTATCGATAAGAATTGTTTTAGAATCGTTCTTTTCAAACAGTCTCTGATGGCCTTTCTCATCTTTCCTTGTGTCTTTCGTCATGCGTTCTTCAAACACAGTAATTACTATTAGTTCTCATGAATTTAGTAGTCTATTGTTGGTACAAATTTTAATTAAGGGCTTGTCCAAGGGCGTAAATAACAGCCCCGCAACCCCCACCGCACGAGGTTCGAGGACGCAGTAACAATGATAAATTAAGAAAGATCGGTAGTTAACAAAAGTTTTCCTTTCGGCGTTAAAATATATTTTCAACCAAACATATTTTATTTTTAACATTGCAAACAGAAAATGTTAATCACTAGAAAGGTAGAAAGTGAAATACCAGATTAGAAGAGAACCTTCATTAGATGAATAATTCAAGTCATTGATTACGTCACCGAAAGATACTCGACAGGCAAGAAAATTGCGCTTTTCTACCCTGCTTTATATATTCTAGTGAATCACGTAAACAATAAATTTCAGAGTATGAAACAAATCAAAGAAAGCTTCACCTTTTCAAGCCCTAACGGGAAAATAAAATGACAAACAGTGGAATCCGCTACTAATTTCTGGGATAAACGTGAAGAAAATGTGTCTTGCACTGTAGTTACAGAAAGATTTTGTTTTCGGGATGTAGTGTCAACTGAAATCAAAAGATGAAACATTTCGTACATCAGCAAAGTTGCAGAATTCCTCTTGATAGAAAACAATATTCTGGCTGTAGCATTCCTGACGTATGCACTGCTTATATGCTGTATTTGGTCCTACCTGTGATGTCTTCATCAGCTGAGAGGTAGTTTTCTAAGCTAAAATTGATCAAAAATTACCCGAGAAGCGCAAGGACAAGAGTGAGAGGGGGCGAAAGCGATCGGGCTCGAAAACTGGACTTGACCAAACTAGAACAAGAATTTGCTTCCATCAAGAAAAGCAGAGGACTGGTAATGGACATTTAAAAATATCATAATTTTTGTAGTAACAGTGTATTTTCATTTATATAGTTATGAAAAAGTTAAATGTGAAAACTGGGCTAGGTGGAAGAACAGCCACGGGCTGAACCTTGCCCTTCAATGAAGAAAATGTGAATTTGAATATATACTTTTTTTACAGTTTCTCTGTTGTCTAAACCTTTCGCACCGGTTTTTACATTGATTCAAATTACATGAATGTATTTTCATATTTGTATATACCTAATATAAATGTAGGCGTGAATTAATACTTTATAAACGAGTAGGGGCGTACAGCTGAAAGTTGCGAGGGGAGAGATTGTCCCAGTAAAATTACTTTTATATTGAAGTCAATGTTATTTATATTACTTTGTATTCCTGAAAGGGACTTGCACCTCCCCTCTCTTTTGTATAAATATAGAGTAACCTACCTGTTAATAGTTTCTTATGATTGAGGAGTGTACATAAATAGATCTACTTATTTATGTAGTAAAGGCAGTGTTAGAATAAAGTAGAAATGTTTGTCCATATTTAGATTTTTTTAAAGTATTATGCCTTATGTAATAGAATTCAGCTCAACTTGTACCATTATCATAACAATAGCATCCAATTGTACTGTGTAAGATATGTTTATTAAATAGTGCAAAATATTTTTGATAAAAATTATTTTTGTAACTTGCAGTTCTACAAAGATCTATTGAGTTCATTGACTTTCTGCCACTTTCGGTTAATTGTTAAGATAAGGATGATGTGTTTTTTTATAAAGGGACATTCACAAAGAGCACCAATGCGCAGGCTGGGAATCGAATCCGAATCCCTGGATCCGCCACTGTTCCCCAAGCATAAAATATGCCAGTCTTAAAATGTTTAGTCCTTAATGTAGTTATAATGCTCAAAATTATCGATGAATTAAAAAAAAAGTACTATGATAGTGCATATAACCAAAGGGGGGCATCCAGTTGAGGGGTCCATGCCCCCCTCTTAAATTCGAAAGGCTAAAGGCTTCTGTCCTGCATATATTCTTTATTTCGACTTCTTAGTATACATAAAAATGTTAAAATAATATTAATGGAAACATAGAATGTATAAGTTTTTAGGGGGGCATTGTGTAGGTACGAACGGTAGAAAATACAGAACTGGGAGTCGGGTGCGTGCGTCGGTTAACAACTCGTGGGAGTCATGCAGCGGCCGCAAAGTGACGATAAATAAATAGCTGAATCGGCATCCTTTCTGCCGTGTGTGTGTATGTGTGTGTGTGTGTGTGAGGCTCATAATTATTGGCAGTATTGATTAATCGACACAGACGACAGTGTTCGGTCCTGGAAGACCTGGATGGAATGTGCACAGCCGATTTTCCTATGGGCAGAATCAACCACCGTACTCGCTATAAAATGCAGAGGTGGCGACACTTTTTTTTTTTTCATCTGGGAAAAATATACTTCTGCTCATACTGTCGTTTACACTGCGGTTATCTTGCACGAAATCATTCTCCAAGTTTCATCCTTCTTCGTAGTACAGTTTTTGGAGATATTTTGCTCTGAAGTATAGAATAACTTGAAAAGGGGTTTCTGGATGAGGAGGTAGCTATCATCAGTGCGCTAGACAAATTTGTAATCCTTTTCTTACGGGCCTTCCTGATGGCGTAGTGGTAACGTCATCGCCTTGTAATCAAGGGATCTCGGGTTCGATACCTGGTGGAGGCACTTGTTTGGATCCCACTTTAAACTGTAGGTCCAGTCCTGATTAGCCTTCTGAGCATAAAATGGACTTAAAACAAAAACTCGAAAACTACTTTTCTTACGAATTATATTGCTTTTAATCACGACTAAAAGTTTTACAAAGTTTTTAAGTCTGCATTATGTTCAGAGAGGATAATCGGGACTAGACCTACAGTTTATTGCTTGAGTTTGTTTTAAGTCTACTTTATGCACAGGAAGGCTCATCGGGACTGGACCTACAGTTTAAAGGGGATCCGAACCACTACGTGCCTCCACCGGGCATCGAACCAGGGACGCCTTGATCACAAAGCGATGATGTTAGACCACTACGATATCGAGGAGGTCCACTTACATTATAACTTGTCATCCATACCACAAATTGTACGCGGGGCGCATTTATTGCAAGGCTACAGCGTTAATCACTAGACTATCGGAGGTCTTGCCGACTTGTAATAAAGGGTTCCAGGGTCCCGATTAGCCTGTATGTGCATAAAGTGGACTTAAAACACAAGCTCGCTCACTCACTAGGCTATCGTGGAGACATGTAAACATGAGATTCAGTAGTTGACACTAGTGGCGTATCACATTGACGCTGCAACAATAGTTTTTAATTTTACTTTCGCCGGAAAATACCCACTTTTATCCGCACAGGTTAACCGGGATTGGATAATCAACTGAAGATGGCTTCCTTAGTGAGGCAGTCTGCGTGACGCGCCTACGAAGCCATTGGTCTCGGGTTTGCACCAAAAGTAAGGCGTTAGTGTATCATTGCCTTTGTCCCATCAGTTCATACTGTTCGTCGCGATTAATCCAAGATATACAAAAGCGACGTAAAAGTAACACAATTAGAATGTGCAGCCGAAACTGTAATGTGACGTGATATGATCTTTCTTTGCGGGGATTCGCTAACGCGACCTCATGATTTACAGGTGCTGTATAAACTACAGTACTATCTAGAAAAACCCAATGTTATTTATTTATTTATTTATTGCGTCTTGTTTATCATGGCGAAGTTAAGGCTTTGTAGCATTTTCTACCACTTAACCATGTTTACAACAACATTTAAACCATTACATAGAAAGGTAAATTTTAAAAAAATAAAAAGAGAAATATAAAATTACAAAGAAAAAAATTACAGAAAAAAATTATAAGAAAAAAAATACATACGGGAATAAAATCCTAACCTATACACACGAACATACAACAAAACACACACATACACACACACACACAATCAGATATTCATGACAGTAGTCAGGGATTTGAAATATTAAGGTGAATAAGGAATTTCAGTGTTGTTCTGCGCTTAACTGTATGCAATTTATCACTAAAATATAATGTGCTAACAATTTGTGCCCAATAAAAAATGTTTTAATTGTGTCTTAAAGACATATGCTGAAGATGAGTTCCGGATTTCGAGGGGTAGTGAGTTCCAAAGACGAGAAGTAGAAACGGTGAAAGATTTTGAATAAAAATTTGAGTTATGATGGGGGGATGAGTAGTTGAGTTCTCCCTCGGGATCTGGTGTCAAGGCTGTGTGATTCGGAAAGCATTGAGAATCTGCTCGAGAGATAAGCCGGTTCCTTTGAACTGATTGCCCTATAGAGAAGGGTGAGGTTGTGTACCTTTCGCCGATCAATTAATTTGAGCCAATTTAGCTTTGTAAAGAAAACGGATAAATGGTCCCTATATTTCAGATCGAAGATAAAGCGGACGCAGGTGTTTTGTACTCGTTGAAGACGTTGAGCGAGATCATCTGGTAATTCGGAATAGACAGAATCGCAGTAATCGAAGTGTGGAAAAACAAGTGCTTGCACCAGTTTGATTTTAATGCTAACTGGTAGAAAATGTTTAAGCCGAACAAGAGCGTGTAATGCAGCGAAGGCTCTCTTACTAGTTAAATTTACGTGATCTGACCATGATAGATGCTTATTAAACATTCCGCCCAGATTTTTTGCTGTTTTACTTAATTTAATAGCTTTCCCTAAGACTATTATGGGCGGGAGGGAAGAAATTTCAAATGCGGAAAGCATTTTTTGTGAACCTATAATAATAGTTTGGGTTTTCGAAGGATTAATTAGTAGCCCATGATTAGCTGACCAAGTACTGATTTTGTTCAGATCATAATTTATATCGCGAATTGAATTTTCAATATTCTTTGGAGGAAAGGAAAAATACAGCTGAACATCATCTGCATGATGAAGAAATGGTAAGAAAAGTATCTTCTGCGTACAAGTGGAGAAACAAGGTTTCAAATAAATTGCCGACCTCTGTGACGGAGTGTTTAGCATGCGCATAGCTGGTACTTTGGCATGTGGACTCATTGCGAAACGAAATGAAACTTTCACGTGGTACTGGTGGTAAGTTTTCGGTCGATTTGCTTCGTTGTCACTGACATCTCATTCTTGTGGGAATTGGCCATGTAGAGTTGGTGTTTTAAGTCCACTTTGTGCACAGTAAGGCTAGTCGGGACGGGATCTACAGTTTAAAGTGTAATCCGAACCACTAGTACCTCCACCAGGTATCGAACCCGGAACCCCTTGAGTGCAAGGCGAAGACGCTAGCACTGCGCCTTCAGGCCATGTAGAAAATTATTTGCGTGCGACGATTTGATGAAGAGACACTTGCGAAAATGTCCAAACGAGAACTCGAACCCGGAACCATCAGTGGTGAATTCCCGAGTTCAGCACTCGGCACGCTCGGCCAATAGAGGTGACTGTTGTGCGAAATATAATGCCTCACTCACTAAAACACTAATAACCATTTAAAGAGTCGTCTTTTGCATATCATCGAGCCGACATCCGGGTTCGAATCCAGACCTGTGCATGGGTGTTCTTTGTGAGTGTCCCTTCATCAATTTCGCCATCACTCATCCTCATCTTCGCGATTAGCCAAAAGTGGCAGAAAAGCGAAGTAAAATGCAGCCTACTAAGTTGATCCCTGCTGAAAAACACTTCAACTCAGAACCATAATTAATTATTCATTTTTTTTGTATGCGATCTTATTTGTTTGAAAATGCAAAGAGAAGCATGAATAATTGTTCTGATGCTGGTAGTTTGAGTTCTCTCTCGTCGCCAAAAAATCAAATATTTGCCTTATTTGTGACAATTTAATCGAATAATATGCAACTAACATTATACTGCATACATTGCCATGTTGTTGTTTTTTTAATTATGAACGTATGAGCGTCAACGCACATGAAGACGTCATGAGAATTTTGGAACTGAGACACATTTAGAACTTAATAATTTGGCGGTTTTTAAAGGCTTCAGCACATGCGATTTTTTTCTATTGCAAGATACCTCCTTTTACATAATACCTTTTTCCCTGTAGGGAAAGTGTAGTAAAATGACAAAAAATACTTGTTGAAATCACTATTTCCAGTTGTAGTTTGGAAGTCGTGTTCGTGTGTCTGTGTGTGTGTGTGTGTATGATGTATTGTTAGTTTCGTGATCAGTGAAATTATTTTAACTTTCCTCCTTGTCTTAACAAGTTCACTCATAAATTGAGAAGAGTGAGTTTCTCACAACTGTTGTGTGTGTGGCATGTATGAGGTTTTCAAATTACTTTTCTCAGGTCGTAGTGGATGTTGATTTGATATATTTTTTAAAATCCTTTTTTCTAAGTTGGGTCCCCCCCCCCCCCCCGAAGCGATCCAAATTCACAACATATGGCCTTTTGGAGAATATTTTGACATAGACTGTTGTGTGTGTTTGTAAGTGAATATTCGGAGGTACAGAAACGTAGACCTATTTGCGATTTTTACAACTGAAATCGTTTTAGTTATTAATAGCGTTGAGAATGAAATTTCTTAAATATAGCTAATCCACTACTCAAAAATATAAATAAGTTAGTCTGTTGCAAATTTACTCTACAATAAAGTATATTTGGATATCCGAATTTGAAGATGAAAAGGGGGGGCCTAATTTGATTCACTTTTTAACATTTTAACATCATTTCTGAAATTTCTTGCTAAATTCGTTTGTATTACTTTTGAGGCTATTCGGGACAAGACCCAAAGTGTGCCTCCTTCGGAGTATCGAACCAGGCACCCTTGATAACAAGGCGACGACTTAACCACTTTGCCATCAGGGAGTCTTTTGTCTTTTGTAACTGGCACAAGAGGTATTGCACAAGTTGTGAAAAAACATTACGGCACTAAAAAATTGATACCAACTTCAAAATTAAGAAAGTTATGGAGCATAAACGAATTACAGTTCAGACTTTGGTACACTTCCCCGTTGCACGTTTCCAGTGTTTTAGGTGTACTTTGCACCACAATGCGCAGATGAAATTGAACTGTGGGATGCGTATACCATAATATGTATAGCACTCCACATCCTCTCGATTGCAGTCAGTTCCACTCGAAGTGGTGCCCAAGAGGTGGGCATGTAAATGTTGACAATATATTTACGAATATACATTTGAAACCGCACGATAAATTCCCTGATCTCTATAGTCGATTACTCTGTTGTAAGCGTTTAGTAAAATGTTCCAAAGTGGTACTAGACGTCAGCATGTTGATGGCGCAGAAGTCGACAATAAGGTTTTAAACACTTCTTTATTGCATGCGTGGTGTGTAAATTGTATATTAGGAGCTCAAGTGTTGGTCGATATGATTTAAGCATGTAGTATGCCTATTGTGTACTGATATACGTTTCATACTGATGGTAAGTAAATGCTCTTTATACATTCTTCTAACCTACATGATTACATCAAATGTATATTGTACGGTTCAGTTATGAAGGCCAGGAACAATTACCCAATACACAATTAATAGGCGTGATCAGGCGATATTTGATATGCTGAATAAAATTCGTAAATAAAAACAAACGAAGTGGAATCCTGGATTTCATTCTTTTATGTTACTAGTGTCGAATGTGTTATTATTTGTATCGTTCGAGTCAAATAACTACATGGCACCTTCTTTCGTTCGTACACAAAATCAAATTTATTCTACTATTGGCAATAAGTTTGCGCGACTTGTGTCGTTATGGGTGCAATAAACGTGAGTGAAAAGAATTAAAATTTTCCTCAATGAGAAACCGCCCCTTCACCTTACGTGAAACATTATGGACGAGTACTCTCCAGCTTTTTTTTTCAATTTTTCAAACAAAATTGGACCTTTAAAAATAAGAAATACAAAAAATTTGTAACAGTGCTACTAAATTCTATGTTCCCTAATTGTTAAAGTTACCGTAAAATTCTACAGTAAAAATGTACTGGACGCAACCGTTTTTTTATTTGTTAGAATATTTTATCACGCATAAAAATACATAATGATTATAAATTGCAGTTTAGTTAAATATATATATATATATATATATATATATATATAATTTAATCTTTAAAATTATATTAATTAGGCTGACTTTGTGATGCTTGTTAATACTTTTAAAACGGTTATTGTCAATATTTTTACGATAGTTGGACGGCAGAGTAAATGACGGTTTTAGACCGTTATTTCTCCAACCCAATTTTTACAGTTCATCAAGCAGATAGAGGACACTTCCTCCACTCCTTGGGCCAATATTTCTATAACGTTTACTTTCGAAACTAAGCAGCAAACTATAGTACAAGGTGTAAAATGGATCAAATATGTAACTTCCAAAAAAGTATAACATTTGTTAGAAATCCCACTGACTTTCTATTTAGTTTTATACAACAAATTGTACTTGCCAAACAATGAATGAAAACGATTAATAGCGATTGAATTATTTTTTTTTAACAAATATCTATTTTTTACAATGAATTGGCTTGCACTGTTCAATTTTAGAAACATCAAAAGAGGGGAATGTGAGACTGGTTGCTAACTAGTAGGGGTTCTGTACAAATGCTATTTGTTTTATTTCTCATAATTTTAATTCATTTCTCTTTCATTTCTCTTTCATATATTGCTATTTTTCTTTCGTAATTGAGGAATAGTTTGTCGACTGAGTTTTATTCCTTTGGTTCCAAATGGATCCTAAGTGTTAAGATTCAATTCCGAACACTGGTCAGGGTCTCTCCGATGGCGCAGTGGTAGCTTCGTTGCCTTGTAATCAAGGGGTCCCAGGTTCGATACCCGGTGGAGGCACATAGTGGTTCGGATCCCACTTTAAACTGTAGGTCCAGTTCCGATTAGCCTTACTGTGCACAAAGTGGACTTAAAACACAAAAACAAACCAGGTTAGGTTAGGTCGTGGGAACCAAAATTCTACTAGATGTGCTGAAAAGTTGGAATTTTCCACGAGAAGAAATTGTTAAGTGGTGCGTAAAACCATGCATATCTCGTTGCTAGATGACATCGTTTATTTTCCCCTGTGTTTGTTATATGGTAGAAAAATTATGCACATAACAAAATCATCAAAGTAATTAAAAAAAAAACTTGTTCAACACGAAGTACCGCATAGCTTTCACAAAACTATGAAAGCTAATATAAAATTCCATATCATTGGGTGCAGAGAAAACTATCCTGGGTACTATTTCAAACCAGGAGCATTCATAGGTACATTGTATCATACCTCACTTCAGAAGTCGTAAGAGAATATAGCTGAACTCCATCCTGAACTACTGTGTGAGAAAGGTATCTTACACACCGAAGTACTAACTTCTGTAAGAGCTATTTACTCCTTGGAAAAGCAATTCGTTGTAGATTTCATTTTTAAAATACGCGCATACAAATGAAAGCACTCCACTCACGCAACGTGACCTCAGCATAGCTTCTATTTCAATACGTGAGCTCCCAAATCCTGATTTTATTGTGTTTTACACTACGCCACCACATTGGCTACAATGAGAGTGCTTATTTTGATGCAGGGACATTCGCATAAGGAATGCCAAAGGAAAGACTTGAGCCTGGAGACTCAACGCGCTCGCCTGCCGAGGTGGCGACTGGTGCTCTTGTTCACAAGGTGTGATTCCGAAAATTTGCGTATTCTTCAATGTTTCGATTGTACAAGCTCATGTTAAGACCACTTTATGCTCATATAGGCTGATCGGGACTGGACATTTAAAATTGGTGTCCGAAGCTCTGTGAAATGTTCCTCCAGCGGCGATCGAACATGGAACCTCTTGATTACAAGCCTCAGAGTTACCGTTACCACTGCACCGTCAAGGGATCTCTGGCTCCAGGTGGCAGATAGGCTAATCGGAACTCGATATACAGTTTGAATCGGATCCTAACCCTAGACCACTTGGTTACAAAGCGACAGCGGGGAGGTGCATGAAGATATTATCAACGAACGCTTCAGAACAGTTGAAATTTGTATCTGTGGCTAAGTGAATATATAATTTCATGAATTTACACAAGTTTAAGTTCACTTTATGCAGCCACAGGCTAATCAGAACTGAAATTGAAGTTTAAAGTGAAAACCGAACAACTAGGCACCTCCACCGGGTATCAAACACGGCACCCCTTGATTACTACTCAATCTCTGAGGTTTTATTTACAGAACAAGCGTGACAAGTGACAAAATTACTTTCAAAAATGTGGTAAAGGAACATTACTAAAATTAGACCTACCTGTTGTAAGGAATCCATAAAAGTGCCACCCTAACGTCTACGTCAGGTCAAGAAACTATCAGCGGTACATGTGCGAACCTCACTGGCCTACATTTCCACCCAAGGCAGAATCACGCTTGCTAAACCTACCCTTGACTCCAAAGGGGAGAGGGAAGGTGTATTAGAAAAAAAAAAGTACACAATCTCCATGAGCACGTGCTTGCAAACCAGCCACGGTCCTTTGTGTACAATGGCTCTTTCTGCACCCAGTTTCTTTCCAGGAAGCATTCCACCTCTGCAGGTCTGCTGGTGCAAGTTCTGCAGGAAGGCTCCTGCTACGAGGATGCGGAACTGGTCTGCAAAGGGAAGCCTGTTCGATGTGTACATTCATTCCTCTCCCCCTTCTCTTCTTCATTCTTCTTCCCTTTCGATTTCTTTTACACCTCGTTCAGGTCGGTGGAACTGTGAAAGAGTTTGCTGCATGTGTATTTTTTTGAAAAAGCACATTGACCTCTTTTTTTCGACGGTTGTCGATGCTGAAATCTGTTTCTTTTTTTAACGATTAGGTATAGTGTGTATCGAACTTAGAAAATGATACCACATTTTCGGCTAGAAAATTATCGTTACTTCCCTCCGTACGATTTTCAACTTGCACATTTACCATTGTGCAAAATGTTCGACATATTCTCCTCCAGGGACCTCAAGATGAAATTTTCCACCCGGGCGTGGTGGATTTTTGGCCCCCTACTTTTTACCATGCCAACCCCCCAACTTCCTGCCCTGGTTTCATTACTTTAGACCTTTTTCCAATAAAAAGGTAACCACATCATATATTTATGTTTAAATAACGAAAAGAAATAGCCTTAGTTTTAAATATTTTAAGTGTTACTTTTTTTAAGAAATACATTTATTACATATACATATTTATCTAATACCTACAGCCAACCTCCTTGGCTGTAAGTATTAGACGAGGGTGAGTGATGAAAGTTTCCTTTCATGACTCACCCTCATCTTTACGATTAGCCAAAATTGACACAAAAGCGAATTCAAATAATCAATATCAATCAATCAATTAAATTTAATACCTATATAATGAGATGACACGTTCTTTCAGTCAATAGAACATGATTATATAAGTACAATTTTAAAATCTGAAAATTAAGATTTATGTTTAGAACCTTTCTGCCTGCAACATACTTAAATTTCATCACGATCGGACAAACCGTTTTTGATTTATAGAATTTTAAAAAGAGCGGTTGTTTGCAAAACTAAAAAAAAAAAAGGCCCTGTTTGTTCTCACGACGATAAAAAAATAAGGCTTAATCAGAAAAAATGGTTAGCTTAGATTAACGCAGAATTGAATAAGATAAATTTTGATGTAACTCGTATTTTTGTAGGTCTATTGGTTAATTTTTAATTGTAGTCCAAAATCGAGTATCCAATAGTAGGTATATTCGGCTTCTGAGAGCTGAACATAGGGCAATAACAACATACATGACAAACAAGGAAGTAATGTAATCAAGAGGCCGAAGCTTAGATTTCCAGTGAAGGTAAATGGCACAGTGGATTGGACCCCACTTTAACTGTAGGCTCAGTTTCTTTACCTGGACGCAAAATGAACTTTGCGAAACATTTTTCACAAACAAATTACGATATAGCGTAACTTGCTTACATTTAATATGTAGAAAATGCTACAAACTGTATTCCAAATTACATCCTATCCTACAATATGCGTATTCTGGGTTACGCATCTTCTATCCCTCCCAAAGAAACTATTCTTCACCCTCCTGTACAGATTACTGTCCATAAATTCATCGACAAAAAATAACTTTTTTTCTTTTTTCTGGAGGAAAAGTTCTGATTCCTATTGCAAATTTGGCACTGCTTTCAAATCTGTATTTAGATTTTCTCTGTCAGGAATAGTTTACTAGTAATCGTGATTCTAATATTTTCTAATATTCTTGCAATTTTAAGGTGAATACTTAGTGAACTCGTGGAATAATTTAATCATGCTTTCTCTAAACCTAGTATATTATATTTAAAAGTTATATATGTGATATGTGACACAATATTTGCACACGGAATTGTTATATAATACCTATTTTCCAAAAAAAAAAATCCAATTTATATTGCATATAACATTATATCCATGATCTTTTTTCTTTCTCTGTTAGACAAGCCTCAAGCTCTGGATTTGCTGAAGTTCTCTAATTTGAGGTTCAACAAAATACCTTCCTTTCCCTTTCCTGGTGAAAGACTAGGCAATTTGTTTGAAATAGACTTAAATCCTCTTCCAGTTGTGTCTCTACAAATTGTTTCGTAAGGCCTAGCTTGGTGTGAAGAGGAGGAAAAGGAACATCACACACTGTACTTTTTTCTCCCACTTGTCAATTTCATTGAGGCCAATTTCTTTTTGTGGGGTGGTTCTTCTGCCACGGGTATATCGCTTGCAGAGGAAGCAGGTATACTTTGTTTAGCCATGCTGCATTCCCAATATCATTGCAACTATCTTGGAAGTCGCCAAATATCTTCCACCTATGATCATTATATTCCATGGATGTCTTCTAATATTTGTGGGCCTTAAGGAAATCGGTAAGGATGGAAAATATTGGATTGATCTTGCCTAGGATAGGGACAGATGGAAGATTTGTGTTGCTTCAGCCATAAACCTTTGGGCTTAAGAAGCTAGAGAGTTAGTTAGTTAGCTTCTAATATCTCGCAGGTTTCTTTGTGACGTTAGAAGAACGTATGAACGTTCATTAAACCACTCGTTGCGGTTAGTTTGAAAATAGGCAATTAAAACATTAAACGTTTCCCTAAATTTAGTAACGTTTGTGCTGGGGTGGAGATTATATTCATGTAACCTAAATCCCAGCAGTTCTGTCTTTTGTTTAATTAAGACTACGTCATGGGATAAATCATGTAGATTATCTTGAGTTAAAAAGTATTAGATTTGTGTACTTGTTGTCTGATACAAAGGGTTATTTTATGTGGAGATGACAGCTCCTCTTTGCTACTTTCTTCACTTTCATTGAAATCTCATTTGTTCGTATCTTACATACTGAAAGACTTTCAGATTGTGGTACCATTGGTCTTATTGCAGAAGGTAGATTAAACTATGCGCCTCTCAGATTTCCTGTTTGTAAATCCTTGTGTATTTGTGAAACAAAAATAACAATCGGTAACAAGGTGTTTTCGTTCTCTCCATTACAGCAAACAACATTGCATTTTTACCTTTCCATCAATTAATCAAAACACTCTGCTTACTCCTTATCCTGGTCTCCAATGTCCATTCCAAGGTAATGTTTGTAGTACATCTTCATGATAGATCAAATCCTCTTCTTCTGCCTTGCAAGGGCCAACTCTCCACTCCACAGATGTAGCAGAAGCTGGCTGGTTGATTTCTACAGGCAAAGTATATCAACTTAATCAAAAGATGCAAACACAATGCTTAGTATTTTGACAATAACTTGCAGGTACGTAATGTAGCTTAGTAACAGAACTGTCAACATCTGAAACAGAAGCTCAGAAGCAAATGTTGCCAACACCTCGTCTGACAATTCTCTGCATTTATCACGAACGGTGAATCAGACTAAAATGAGACTTTATTGCCTTATAACTAAAAAACACTGTCCCTGGCAGCGAAATTCTAATTACAGATTTGAATTTGCCATACCAAATTCCTTCAGAAAAACTTAATTTCACATAAGAGAAAAAACCTTTGTAGAACAGTGAATTGAAGTATTCATTAATACAGTGCGTCCATTTCGATCTGCAGCCGAGAGATCGGGAGAAGCGTGGCGGGCGGCACTGACGGAGATGCCGACATTTGCGGCCTGAAATGCCCGCTTATTTTTATGGACATATGCAGACATTTATATAAATATTGCAAAACGAGCACTAACCTGTGTTATAATTTATCATCTGTAATTCATCCAAGTTCTGCCCTTATATACACAAAAAAATACGCTTTAGAAACGATGTTAAGAGCAACAGAAATAAACATTTTAATCATAGTTTTGACCAGTAACGTCCTGCTTAAGTTTATATCCTTGAAAGAGTTTTGTGTTGATGGGGATCGTTTGGAGGTTTCGAATGTGCAACACTGTATCAAGATTACGCTGTAGACGAAACCGTTAAAAGTCAATGGTGTTCGTGAGCTTCCTTGCAATCCGTGCTCGAGTTTTTTGTTCCTTCGCGACAGAGCTGTGAATAACCAAGAGCGTGTTAATTTCGTACTGTGCGCAAGAGTGTTATTATTGGTTACTTGCCGTTACTTGTTTGTGTTATTGCAGTGTGTATGTGTGTTGTGTCAGTGATAGGATTGGAATGCCAGCCGCAAGGTTAACGTTACGAGGGGGGCGGATAAGTTCTCGGCCCGACCCAGAAGGACTTTAGCTACAGGCACAAAAATGTCAGGCTATTCAACGTATTCTCCCCGAATGTCTACACACTTGGCACTTGGTGGATATCAGTTTGAACAACTCTTATAACACAGGTTAGTGCTCGTTTTGCAATATTTATATAAATGTCTGCATATGTCCATAAAAATAAGCGGGCATTACAGGCCGCAAATGTCGGCATCTCCGTCAGCGCCGGCCGCCACGCTTCTCCCGATCTCTCGGCTGCAGATCGAAATGGACGCACGGTATTTCCTAGCGTCCGCAGTGCGAAGAAATCCTGCACTTATTGCAACATTATACGAAACAGAATTCGTGAGCAACATTCAACTGGTAACTGTCGTGTCGACATCCAAAATATATCTGCTGTAAGTTTATTTTTCTGACTATATTACTATTAAAAATTCATTATAGTTGACAAATTTGTTTCTTGTTGGTCGTGAATAAAATTGGAACATTTGTTTGCAGTTTTGTAATTCTATCAGACTATAGTACGAGGAATTCACCGATTGATTGAAGGTTGAATCAGCATTTTTCCAGCTTTTTAGTGATCACAAATTTACAACATGTGATTCTAATTGGTTGAACTGTTCAGATTCTCTCCAATTAGTAGTAATCTACCTATTCAGAAACGTTTGTACGGAATATTTTGAACTATGTTATCTGATTATGTCCTAGAGAAATTCCCTCTTTTGCGACCTGTCATTCCGTTTCATGTGTCATTGGATGAATATATTGCCGATATATTGGTAATCTGTTGGAAATAAACAAGATTAGAACATTTTTGGTAAGTTGGTAATTCTGGAACTGCATGTGATATTTTTCTTAAGAAATTTTCGATTCCTGGTTGCTGTTTACCGGTTTCGTTGATGATAAATTCCTGGTACTTCGAACATGACGACTTATATTCCAAGCAGGGACGGCGACAGTGGTGGGCACGGGTGGGCAAGTGCCCACCCAAAAATTATTTTGCCCACCGAATCAAATTAGATAAATATATACAATTAGGGAAATGTAAATGGTTCTGTAAGTATAGGCTGGTCCTCACTCCATGTATATTTTACTTGTGAATATTGTAGATACTAGAAAGTTCACAAGTTTCATCCCATAACGAGCTTTGCTGACATTTTGCAAATTGTCTAATAAGTAAGTTTAGAAAAATTAGAGCAAATATCTTGTTGAATGAAATTAATTTAAGCTTTTCTTTCCACTTCCTTAATTTTGTCATTGGAAAGCTAAAGGCACTATCAGAACTCTTTTTTAAAATGTAATCTAATGAACACTGCTATGATTAGAAGCAATCAACAGGCTTAGTAAGTTTTATTAGATATTGACAATTATGAGGTATGTGTATATGATCAAGAGTTCATCAGGATGTAGGAGGATTTGAAGGGTTGCAGCTCCCAGCCTTCAATGGAGAAAAATTACTTTCAAATCAGCCATATATTGAAATAAAAAAATATTAGGAATGTGGAAGTATAAAAAGTATAACTAACCATCTTGCATGACTTGGGCTAAAGGTTATAGACAAACTGAAACTGTGCATAGATGGAGCGAGTTCTTGATGTTGTCAGCATTCGTCTTCAACATAAATCTCGGCCTGGGTATGATCAAAGTAATAAATAATAAGTAATAAAAACATCTTCTTTACCTTAATCGCAATGATGAGTATGCATGATGGTGATGAAAGCGATGAAGGGACACTCACAAAAACACCCATGCTCAGACCGGGATCCGAACCGGACCCCTGGGTCATAACGCACTGCGATAAATATCCTATATTGTCTAAATTCAATTCACTCTGCGGGTAATTTGATGTGTCACTTTCTATATTCTATCAGGTTTTTTTTACATAACTGTAATCTTCAAATAATGCAATGTTCCTAAAATTACAATTTCTAATTTGTTCTAATAATTAATAACGAGTAATCACAATCGCTACCATACCGAGGTGACCAAATTTTAATGTAACAGTTTTGTAGGTTTGGAAGAAATCTATAGAGTTACTGAACTGATATTATTAGTGGCTAGCACTACTTGCAAGTTCTCTTCCAATATATATATTTTCACCATCAGTTATGCAGTTCTTATGATTAACTTGCATGCATTTCAAAGAAGATGAAGGAAGGAGTGGAGAGAAACCTCTTCGAGGGTGTCAGAGACCTGTAATGAGGCAGCCAAATTAAATAACAAAATAAATAATCAGGATAATAATCCAGGAGTGATTTTTTTTAAAGCTCCACATGCTGAAATAGGCTAATTGTCTCTAGATCTTCATTTTAAGCTGTAGTCCTAACGAGTGTGCATTGGGCTTCCACTGGGGATTGAACCCAGGACCCCTTAATTATAAAACGAGAGCGTTATTCGATAGGAGAAACGATATACAGAAATAACTCCGTCAACCGTATCATTTTATCATAACATAAGATGGGTCCATTTAAGAGGTGGATTACACTATTATTATGATTGTCCCATCGACGTCCGCAGAATTTTTTCCAGGGAGGGTCAAGCATGATAATTTGTTGAAGGGGAAATTTCAAAATAAAACCCACCGATTCAGATTTCAATTAAACTTGGTGTATTTTTTTAATACTACCAAGGTTTGAACACACGCATTTTTTTCTTCTGTGGACCTCATAGTTACTGAGAAGCAGGAGGCTCAAGTTTCCAGAATTTTGCACGGATGGGTCATTGCCGAGGTCATGGTGGTGCCTGCTGTGCTTAACAGGAAAAAGTTATATCTCTGAGTCAAATCAACATATCAGTTTGAATTTGTTTTCTAAAGTTCATAGATATATGTATATTCCATTCAAAAAGTTGTTACCAAGATTCCCTTGCACTGAGAGTCATAAAAAATTATTGTACTGTAAATAATGTTCATTTTTTTGGGTCAACGTTACGTTACTAAAATTGCATTATCACCAAAAGTCTCTGCAGTTATCATGCTAATTTTTTTTTTTAAAATTAAAGCTTAAAGTATGTTCCAAAAAGCTATAAAATAAAAATAGTGGCTTTTTCAACTGCTTCTATTAATAAATCTTCAATTTCAATATTTTCATATAAATAATTATATTTTTATGAAAACTATGCTCTCTTTGCTTCAAAACAAGCCCAAGGTGAAAGTTATATCATAATTGGAAGCAAAGTTATGAATTGTTTTATTTGACCTTGTAAGCATACAACTAGGTAAATTTTACATTTGTTATAATGTTGGCAACTCTGCTGTATGAATACCGTGTATCACTGAAGGATAAAATTTTACATATGTAAGTTACTTTATGTCTTCTACCATCCTACCAATTTTCATGAAAATCTGAATTGGTCGGGTTGAAAAAAAAATATTTTTTTTGTGATTATTTGGCATGGAATGACCCATATGCATGTACGTAAAATTTCTTTTAATGAAGATGTATTAATAGACGCAGTGAAAAAGCCACTAATATAATTTTATAACCTTTTAGAATATACTTTAAGCTTCAATTTTTTATAAAATGGCATGATAACTTTTCACTAAACAGCTTATACCCTGTGAAATTTTTGGGACTACAGCACTGCCTATCTCGGTCTTTATCTGCGACCAGGTTCCAAGAAAACTTACATTTGAACCAAATCAAGAGATTTATTTCCCGTTGTAGAATTTTGGGAGAAGCAAATACGACTAAAATGCACTCATGTCAGTGAAGGAGTACAATGCATAGGAAAACCTAGAAAGTGATAAAACTGTCATAAAAACCTGCCTGGTATCATAGTATATCTCGTTATTCGTAGAATATCAAATGATCTTTGTATTTAAGAAATTGCAAGCCTTCCAGACGAATTGTTTATTCAACTAGTTACATGAGTGAAAAGTATCCAGCGGTTGGAACAAATTAAATGCCTGTTCTTGCGAAGGGCACGCCCCTATGGAAATTTATAGCTGCCATAGTGTCCATTTATATCCATTCTTTCTCACTGGATTAGCGGTTCTTAATCTGTCCTTCTTAAACATCACGATATCAACCACTTTAATTTACGCCTTCCTTTAGCTGCACACATGAAAGTAAAAGCATGAATTATATCTAAGTGCAAATGCACTGTTGCTTCGTGTAACTGCATAAAGTGTTCAGAAACGTTTGTACGGAATATTTTGAAGTATGTTGTCTGATTATGTCCTAGAGATAGTCCCTCTTTTGCGACCTGTCATTCCGTTTCATGTCATTGGATGAATATAGTTGTCGTATGCTGATTGAACTCGAACGCCAGACCTGATTATTAAATGTTGTTGGTGTTTAGTCTGTGCGTTCTTCCTGTCAAACATGTCCAATATGATATAGCCGTCCTGTGCGACGCAACTTTGTATCTTCATATCACAATGTAAGTTATTGTGCTGATTATGTTACTGTGTTCCTGAATTATACGTTTTCGTTCGTGTTGCTAATACTGTTTTATTCCTGACTCCATTTCTTGTGTAATTGAAGAACTGAAAGAACCCAAAACTCAACAATGGCGACGAGGATCTTGGAACATACTTACTTCTCGTAATTCTACACATTTCTCGTTATTGTTCTTCAAGTTGTCTGTTGGAGGTAAGAATCTCTATATACAATGCAGAGGTTGTCTCAATTTTCCGAATTCTGCAGGGAGCAGGAAAGTATTAAGCAATATTTTGATAGATTTGAGCATTTCTGCAAAGGTTCAGACATTCCAGATGAAAAGGCTAAGCATATTCTATTAGCAGCAATAGGGCACAGAACGTATGCTGATTTATATAATCTCATACAACCAAAATCTATATCAGAACTCAGTCTTGCCCAAATTCAACAAATGTTGATCCGCCATTATGAGCCCAAGAAAAATCTCGTGCTTGAAAGGCATAAGTTCTTTCTTATTAAACAGAAAGAAAATCAGAACATTCCGGATTTCATTGTGCAAATCAAAGAACAAGCTTCAAAATG
Organism: Lepisma saccharinum; assembly: GCF_977018435.1. Lineage (NCBI taxonomy): Eukaryota > Metazoa > Arthropoda > Insecta > Zygentoma > Lepismatidae > Lepisma > Lepisma saccharinum. Next base: position 39,999,869 of record NC_139242.1, on the reverse strand, counting down.
TGATTTTGGTGATCTCATCGACTCAATGTGTCGCGACGTATTTATTCTTGGTATGAGAAGTGTGCGCGTTAGAAACAGACTGTTATCAGATCCTGATTTGACCTTGAAAAAAGCAATAGATACGGCCATGTATCTCGATGAGCTAGAATTAAATGAGGGAATTATTAATCAAAGTCACTCAAAGAATGCTGTGGAATATTCTGAAACTCCAACTGAAGTCACTTCGCAAATACAAAACAGGTACAAGGACAAATTCCGAATGAACATCAGACAAAATAGAACTGATTCAAGGGATATTGGTAACAAATCAAACAATGATTCTGGTAAACCGTGTGGTAATTGTAATTCTTTTCATCCTAACGGGAAATGCCCAGCTTTTGGGGCTACTTGCAGATATTGTAAAAAAGAAAAATCATTTCTTGACTGCCTGCAAGAAGAGAGAATTTAACAATTCTAGTAAAAGCAAATTGGTTTCTGGCACTAACATTGTGCTTAACACGGGTATCAATGAAAGATCTATTGATATGCAAGATAATTCGAAACCTTCCATTGTACCTAACAATCACAGCAATTTCAAACATATGGTCCGAGAATCATCCATTGATTTTTCAGATTTTAATGTGCCGTGCATTCCCATACATCACAAATTTGCAGATGATCAAGAAGAAAAATCTAAGAGCGAATTTGTTGATTACAGCGCCGCTAGTGTCCAATGTAATGCTCCGTGTCCAAAAATTTTCACTACCTTCATCACTAAAGAGAGTGAATCTGTTTGGCAAACACAGGGATCGTTGTTTGTCGACTTACAAGTCAACAATTCTAAGATTCCATTCCTAGTGGATACAGGTTCTGTTTATACTTTAATTGATAGCAGACAATTTGAGTCTTCATTGCGAGGTTGCATTATATGCAATTTTCCTATCGTCTTGAAAGCAGCAAATGGCAACAATCTTGGTGTATTAGGAAAAGTTAATGTTGAAGTTATATTTCGAGGAATGAAACATAACTTAGATATGATTGTTGTTAAGACAAAATTGAATCGTTCGATTATGGGTTTGTCTTGGATTGATGTTTTCATGCCTGAATGGCGAAACATCTTTGTTTCACATACTCTTCAGACGGTTTCAAATACTCTTGAATCGTCATCAATAAAGGAACTGGTTGCGAATCTAAAGAAAGATTTCCCTATACCTTTTGATGGTGACATGTCCAAGTCGATCAAGCATTTTGAGATAGATTTGCCATTAAAGGACGATGCTACACCAGTATTCAAGAGATATTATGACGTCCCGTACTCGCTAAAGGAACCAGTCAAAGATGAATTACAGAAGTTGGTTAGCGATGGAGTCATTGAATCGATCAAATCATCATCGTGGGCTTCTCCTCTTGTTGTTGTTCGTAAGAAAAACGGTGAATTAAGATTATGTGTATCCTACAAGAACACTGTTAATCCGCAACTCAGGAAGATGGGACATCCGTTACCTAGAATAGAGGATCTTTTCAACAAGATGGTTGGTTGCTGTTGGTTCGTTTCATTTGACCTTCGAAAGGCTTACCTTCAGTTACGCCTATCTCTTCAGGCTCAGAAGGTTCTTGTCTTCAACACGGAATTCGGGTTATTCAGACAGTTGAAGCTTCCCTTCGGAGTAAACTCTGCCAGTGCAATTTTTCAAGCCACGATGGAGCAGATATTGATGGGTGTAGACAAGGTTTCCATTTTCCAAGACGACATTTTAGTGGGAGGAGTTACTCTTGAGGAGTGCTATGATAACGCACGAAAGGTGCTAAATCTTTTCTCCGATTATGGCGTCCGCATAAATGAACAAAAGTCTGTGTTCTTTGTACAAAATGTGAAGTATCTGGGACATTCTCTTTCACAGGAGGGAATTCGTCCTCTGAAAGAAAACATTGATAAAATAATTCAATGTAAGCCACCCACTAATGTCGGCGAATTGAAGTCATTTCTCGGTATGGTCACGTATTACGCTTCGTACCTGCCAAACCTAGCTGACTGTGTTGCCAGTTTATATGATTTGTTGAAGAATGGGGTGCGCTGGTCATGGACAGATGTTCATCAGAAGGAATTCCAGGATGTCAAGGATCTGCTATCTAAGGACTTAGTACGCACAGTATATGATCCTGATAAAGACTTATACCTCATGTCGGATGCATCTCCTACCGCTACGGGAGCAGCCATAATGCACAAGATAAACGGAGTCCTAAAGCCTATCATGTGTATGGCCGGTACTTTATCCGCTGCGGAAAGGAACTACACTCAATTGGAAAGGGAATCACTTGCATTAGTCCGTGGAGTCAAATACTTTCACAAGTATCTTATTGGACGACGTTTTGTCGCGTTCACCGACTCGAAACCTTTATCTCACCTGTTGGATCCTAGAAGTAACTTGCCTGCTTTAGCCATCAGCAGAATCAACAGATGGAAGTTAGTATTGGAAGAATATGACTTCAGAACTGTTTACAATCCGCATGTTGAGTTGGCTGATGCTCGATCTAGAATTTGTGTTGCAGATGATCCAGTTCATGATTATCATGATGATTTCGCATGTCAGTTGACAGCTGAGCCAGTTGTCCTTAATCTTATTGAATCTTCGGTGTTGACGCGCATTTCGCTGGAATCACAACGTGATCCTGAGCTTTCTAAAGTCTTCGAATATGTTCAAAGGAGATGGCCACAATCCATAGGGAGAACAAAAAGTCATCCTATCAGGAAAATATTCGACAGGCGATATGATGTCCACATACAGAAGGGATGTATTTTCGTGGGCGAAAGACTAGTTGTACCTGAATCTTGTATACAAAGTGTCCTGTCTCTGTTACACAAATTCCACCAGGGAACATGCAAAATGAAGGAAATAGCTCGTTCATCGTTCTTCTGGAACACGATGAATGAAGATATTGAAAGGGTTACATCTTCGTGTGACACATGTTTGCGATACAATAACAGGCCCAATGTACCAGGTACCGCATTCGAAACGTGGCCTATTGCATCGCAGCCTTTTGAGCGTGTTCATCTTGATTTCTTCCATTTCTCAGACATGGATTTTGTAATGATTGAAAATTTTTTGGCAAATCTTTTTTAATATTTAATAGCCCTCGTATAAATTCATTTGGAGTTTTAATCTTTTGAATGTACATTTTTATCTTTTATCTTTGTTAACATTGTAACGCAGTTTCGGCCCAACGAGAAAGAACGCAAAGCAAGTAGAAGCTTGCGTTGTTTTTCTTCCTTAACAACAATGAGTTCTTTTCGTTCGGCGCTGCGTGGGTTTGTAAATAAGTTTAGCTTGCATTGTGTTTCTGGATATGTCTTTTGGAAAGGGTAATTGTTAGATGCTAAAAAAGAAAAGGAAAATGGAAAATCAGGATTGGACGGAGAATGACCTGGAGGAAACTTATAAGAGTCTTTGCAGATACGAAATTTTGGGAAGAAGAAACGGAAGTACTTCAGACAATTAAGCAAGTACAACGAGATGTGGGAACTCTAGTAGAAAGATTGACTGTGTTTGCGCCTTCTAAGAGCGCAGAAAGGCCAGTTCCGAATTTTGCAAAACGTCACGGCTAAACTATTAAAAATAAGGCACGCCGAAGACGAACAAAGGAGGGAGTTAGTGTCGGTCGCAATACAAACTGATCCTGTGACGCCCCTCAAACAGGATGAATGTGTTCACGAACATAGTGCAGTGAGTCCCGGTGAAGAGTACAGTGAACGAGAAAACAGCGACAATGGATCGCCAATCAATGAAGACCTCAAACAGGATGAATGTGTCCACGAACATAGTGCAGTGAGTTCCGGTGAAGAGTACAGTGAACGAGAAAACAGCGACAATGGATCGCCAATCAATGAAGACCTCAAACAGGATGAATGTGTCCACGAACATAGTGCAGTGAGTTCCGGTGAAGAGTACAGTGAACGAGAAAACAGCGACAATGGATCGCCAATCAATGAAGACCTCAAACAGGATGAATGTGTCCACGAACATAGTGCAGTGAGTTCCGGTGAAGAGTACAGTGAACGAGAAAACAGCGACAATGGATCGCCAATCAATGAAGAAGCGGGAGATAATTTGGATGGTTGGAGTTTCTCGTCACGTGAAAGAGAGGATGAGGAAGTGATACAGGTGTACCGCGACCTACTTGAAGATGGAAAAATGTCAGTTGGAAAATTAATGAAAGAACTTGAGCGCCGAGGGATAACAAATACCACTTGTGCGAACTTTTTTTCGGTTAAAAAGAAAAGCCATCGTGGTAAAAAAGGGCATGGCTTTTCTTAAAGTCTGAGGTATTTGTTTGAGTGTATATATATATATATGTATGTAAATTAGTATTGTCATAGCGTGTAGGTTAGTAAGTAAGTTAAAGGCAATCGTTAGCTAATTGAATTTTCATTTGAGAATTTTTCTCCAAAAGGAAGGAATTTAATTTTTTTTTCTTTTGAGAAAAATTCTCCAAAAAAAAGAAAGGGGCATATTGTAACGATTGAAAAATTTTTGGCAAATCTTTTTTAATATTTAATAGCCCTCGTATAAATTCATTTGGAGTTTTAATCTTTTGAATGTACATTTTTATCTTTTATCTTTGTTAACATTGTAACGCAGTTTCGGCCCAACGAGAAAGAACGCAAAGCAAGTAAGCTGCTCGTCAAGTCAACCTTGCAGCAGGTTTTATGTATCAATCCGCGCGAGAACTGAGCTCAGAATCTTCCGTGCCAGTCTTTCCTCAACCGCCGAGCTGCTTACATCGCAGACACTGAGAAAATCCACAGTATTGCCAACCGCACAACACATCAAAACCCGCATGCATGTCAAGTGGAATGTATTTTTGCTTCTCTTTGTCTCCTGAAACATAAAATTTTAAAAGTACTTTCTGCGCATAGATTATTTAATAAATGTGTCATTACTTAATATAAATGCGAAATATCTTCGAAACATGAGAGCGTGTGTGTATATTTCGAGCACGCAAAAATAAAAATGAACAAAGATAAAAGTAAACAACGATAGGCCCTCTTGAATTTAACGACATTTTTTTTTTTTTTTTGGTTTAGAAAGAAATACATTTATGAAAAACGTGGTTGCTTCGTCCGCAATACATCCGTTCCTGTAAGACACACGCAATTCAAGTTATACCACCAAAAAAACATGATTTGTTATTGGTGATATATACAATCAGGTGCATTGTCTGTCGCTATTACTCTGGTTTCAATTTATGAATCACTTCACTAAACCAGGATTCAAATCTTGGTCTGTCCATTTCTTGGGGATAATCACCCTTCCCTTTCTTTGCGCGGAACAGTAAATATGCACCTTCAACAAAGCTTTCATTGCCGCCAGTGGGTGAAACAATAAGCCTCCCCCTTCCCCTCATCGTTGGTTTCTTCAGCCCTGGCGTGGTTTTGCATGCTGGTATCCTTCCATGTTTTATTCCCCCTTCCCCCACCCACCGAGTTGAAGGACGTCTCGTCCAAATAATAAACATGTTTCTTCTCACTGCGATATCTTTTAATACCGCGGAGATTCTTTTGTCGTCAAAAAACAAACAATCGTTTCCTCTTGCTAAACTCAAACAGCAAATCATTCAACACCCGTGATACAATTCGTGCGCACATTGACGGCAAATCACCTCACGCCCTGTTTTACTTTGATCTTGTTGCCGCAAGGAGGATTATGCATTCAAAACAACTTGCTTGTCTTTGAAGAAAATTTCCCTTCGGACGAAGTCCAAAATAACATTCGGGTAAAACCGCGCGCTGAACAGTAGATTCAGCCATTCTCGCCGCTCTACAATAAACATAGGGTTAAAAGAGTGGGATGTGCAACACTGGTATCGCCGATTCCACGCGTTCTGCAACGCATTCAGTCTCGCTCGACTCGCTCTAAAGTTTCAGTGTCTCTTCAACGCACTACACATTGCAGTTGGCGAATCTACGGTTCTAAGTTCGTCTGCACAGTGATTGCAACCAATTAAGTCCATGCCTGCTAATGGATGTACTATTTTGTCTGTATATTACAAATTAAATAACTGTTTTCTTGCAAGTATGCAGTTGTGTCGGAATAGAACCCGTCTCAGTGGAACTATGTTCTTGCGCGCACGTTTGGAACTACATATGCGAAAACCTGCTGCAAGGTTGACTTGACGAGCAGCTTAGAAGCTTGCGTTGTTTTTCTTCCTTAACAATGAGTTCTTTTCGTTCGGCGCTGCGTGGGTTTGTAAATAAGTTTAGCTTGCATTGTGTTTCTGGATATGTCTTTTGGAAAGGGTAATTGTTAGATGCTAAAAATAACTTTTCAGTTTGTCGAAATCTTTTGTTGAGAAATAGGATTGCGCAATCTCGCAAGTATAAATATCAGCGTTCTCGCTGGCAAATTAATTCAGTATAGCAGTAGATTCCGGAATCGTTAGGTGATTGAATCGCTTGTCGAGGTCCAGGGCTGGGAGAACACAGGCATTGTGAGGGGAGTGGCTGGTCAGCTCTCCCTTCTACAATGTCCTGAGTTTTCCGTAAGCCACCTTTCTGGATTTGTGCTGGTCAGCATGATCCTTAAAGGGGATTTTGGCAGGCTTGTAAATAATTTGATTTATACATAATTAATCTTAATAATTTAAAATTTTGTTTCATAAATTCTATCGAAGTTGGCACTGGTCAGTGTGACTCCGATATAAATTCAAGATATACTTCCTTCTCGTCGAGTTATTTGTTTTTAATTCTTAAATCATTTTGAATTCTCCTGGTCAGGAGGTTCATTTAAATAAATTTGTTTCTTTGATACTTAAATCCGAGAGCATACCTCTGGTCAGAGGATGTCTCTTAAATCTAATAACTTATATAGTTTTACGTCCGTTTCTAAAGTCTGAGTATCCGGAACGTTTAATGGGTTTTCTTATTTTGGTTTTATGTTAGATATAATTTTGAAACAGTTATAATAGGTGACCGGTCGAGTAAATGTTTTTATAGAAATTCGTTTTATGTAAAAGTCTATTGTTTTGCTTTTGCAATGTAAGTAGCCAAAGAGGGTAGACAGTGTCCCCTGTTATGTTATGGAATTCCTAGCGAACATTTGTAGTTTGTGGCCGAGAGATGGCTTTCGTAATTGGGTAGAGACAGGCTCCCCTTATCTTTAGTTATGAATGTTATTGGAGGTTGGCCCCGAAGAGGGTAGTATACCTCGAGAGTTCTAAAGAACATAATACTGAAGTGAAAATATGACAGAAGCACAAATAGATATTTACGGAAAGAAGTTTATGTAATTTTCTTTTGGTTTTGGTTAATGGAAATTGTCGATCATTAGTTAATTTGTCACCTGTTTATTGAAACCAAGTTAAGCTGGGATATGGACGATATATATATATATATATAAGAGGGAGCTCTCTGGATTGTATTTTATGAGAAAGCAAGTTTCAGTCTATGTTTTTCGGAAGTTATTTGAACAGAAATTAAATTTTCGCATTGTAAATTTTTCTCGATCTGAAGATTGTATACTTTCTTTTATCCTAGCATATATATGGATTAGTAAATAAATTTATAATCGTTATTTGGTATTTCTTTGAAGTAAGTTTGCCTAATAAGTATAAATTAACTGACTTCCTTTTGGTTGGAGAGGTGTCCCGCCGTTACTGGTCAGTGAGGCGGAGGCCTTATCAATCCAAAGGACGCCAGAATTGATTATGCTGATTTCAATCGCGAATCGTATGCGTATCCTCACTGGTCAGTGGGATGCGGGTGCGATTGCGGTGGAGTTCAAGCATGAGAAAGGGCTAATATAATTTGAAGTCTTGGTTATGTAAGTGTAAATTTAACTTTTGATTATATTATTATCTTGAAACAGACCCTTACCCGAACTTTGGGATGCGGGGTCCCATGCCCCGCAGGAACTGAGCGTAGTCGTGGCATATATATATTAATAACAGAAAGATATTTGGTAGGCAGTGACGCCCGGTCTTTGTCTGTCGAGGGGACCGAGCCGGTGTGTCGTGTGTCTTGGCAACGGGCTATCCGCCTACTTGTTGCAATTTCTTGTTGCTAGTTGACGCTTACTCTCATTGGATATCTGTGTGGAGAGTGAAGAATATGCGATTTGACACCATGATTGGTTACTTAGAGGAATTTTCCTCATGCTTTGGATATCCGAAAACATATGTTACAGACAATGGACAACCATTTGCATCTTCAGACTTTAATTCTTATTGCTCAAAGAAGAACATCAAGCTTCTTCACTCAGCTCCGTACACCCCTCAATCAAATGGTCTAGCTGAAAGGAATGTCGGGGTGGTGAAGAATTTACTACTAAAGAACTTTTCGAATCGTTCATACATCACGTTGAGAGAGATGGACAAGTTCGTTCTTGAGCTTTTAGGCAGATTAAGGAATACTCCAGTGCACGGATGTAGTCCAGCAGAACGTTTGCTCAAGTTTCGGCCAAGAACGGACATTTCCGCTTTGGACGCACCAAATGGTTTCAACAATCAGCCTGTTAGTCCCGTTCCGTTTATGCCGGGGGAAAAGGTGCTTGTTGAACGCAAGAAACAATTCAGCCATGGATCCAAATACAAAATCGGAGAAATTGTTAAATTGATGGGCCGGAAGATGGCGAAGGTGATTGTGGACAATGACACGATTGTTGTTCATCTCTCGAAGATCAAGAAGTATCCCGACAAGGTCGGAAAAGACATCCTTGTCCGAAAAAACCCAGTGCTTGTTGGAGAGGAAGATTATCTCCCAGTGCCTGCTTATCAGGATCCAGTGGTACCTCCGAATGCGGCCTGCGACAATCAACCGGTTAGGAGATCACAAAGACCAAGACGACCGCCTGACCGATATGGGCAAACTACATGAAACGGGAGTCTCTTCAACCTAAGGGGGGGGGGGGGGAGAGTGTCGTATGCTGATTGAACTCGAACGCCAGACCTGATTATTAAATGTTGTTGGTGTTTAGTCTGTGCGTTCTTCCTGTCAAACATGTCCAATATGATATAGCCGTCCTGTGCGACGCAACTTTGTATCTTCATATCACAATGTAAGTTATTGTGCTGATTATGTTACTGTGTTCCTGAATTATACATTTTCGTTCGTGTTGCTAATACTGTTTTATTCCTGACTCCATTTCTTGTGTAATTGAAGAACTGAAAGAACCCGAAACTCAACAATAGTGCCGATATATTCAAAATCTTTTGGAAATAAACAAGTACACTTAGTACTCTGGGAATCTGTTTCATTATACAGCATATTTGCAGTTGATACAATTAAACATACAAGTGTATCAATATACGCTGAAACATACCTTATTATTAACTTCGTTGTCCGTACCAATGTTATTCGTACTTAGTGAAACAAATGCATCGACCGCTTTAGGTTTTCTTCTAATTGAATTGCTTTTGCTGCTTACATGTATATTATCTATGCTAAAAGTATAAGATTCTCATGTGTTCGGTGTAGCATACAATGCTAAATAAGTGTAAATTGTTTATATCAGCTGATGTGGGGTGAAAGAGGTGACTATTTCCGAAGACACTCGAGTGCCAACCTTCTTCTGTGAAGGACACCATGGAAGCTGCATTCGTGCAGGCTGATAAGGATCTGGCGCCTTAACTTACAGCCATCACTGTTAATTGTCTTTAGTTGTTTTTTATTAGTGGCCCTCACCAGTCCCAAGTTTTGCTAAGATATGAACTTCGAAAGCACATACTTTATTTTAGTGTAAGTATCCTGTACACCATTTTGCTTTTGTTAACGGGCTGATGTTCTCGTATTCTACGACTTCCACGTAGTTTATACTGGACTGCATTTTACAGACTAAGGAAGATGGCGTCTGGACCCATGGCCAGTATAATCCTCTATATTGTCACTTCATCTATTTCATCTATCACCATTCATCCTCATCTTTGCAATTAGCAAAGTGGCCAAAACGTAAAGTGAAATAAATAAAATCATTCATTCGTTCGTTCGTATTGTATGATGTGTGCGCTTCCAAATTTAAACATCAATCAAGCATTGATTGGAGTATTTAAATGCATGAAATATACTTTTCTACAGACTATGTGTAGTATCACATCATTTCAAAATCTCCTACGTATTCTTTACTACAGCAAAACTACGAGTCTCACACTTCGAATTCCTGAGTAAATGATCGCTAGAGTCCTCTGAATTTTCGTAGAGGCGAAAGTTTTCCTAAAGACCTTCCAGTACAATTTGAAGAACATGCAGCACACTTATTTCCGAAACGTCAGATTCTCTGCTTCAGTCCCAAGTACTAGATATAAAATTACCGTATCATGTTGGTAACATTGATACACATATGGGTAGTTGTTTGTTAGCTAAATGTTGGAATTGTTGATACCATTCCTTTTAAAGTGCCTGGCAGTTGTTCCCTGTGAGTTGGGGCTTTCAGTTTATCATCCAGTACTCTTGGCACTTCTATAAAATAGGCTAATGTGAATTAGGTTAGTGCTTCAACAACTTGCAGGTGGTGAAAACCCTCTCCTTCTATGTATGATCCTGAGACATTAGCAGTATTAGTGTTCGGTGATTAGTTATATCGTCTTCTTGACTCCAGATATTTAGATTATAGTCCCGCCGCCTCTTGTCACATGTTCAGTCTCAGCGTTTAATGGACAGATAGACAGAACGGTTTTCAGGTTTTAATGAAATAACTAAATTTCTTCATGTAGACAACCATTTACAAGCTTGTAGTTTAGAAATTATGCAATTACGGTTATAATTTCTGTCGTTAAATATTTTTATTTTGCTTCTAGATTGAAAGTAACATGAAATTTTGTTGATAGTATATGAGCCATCAGTTAAGCTGGAAAATTTTGCAAATGATACTTTTTACCATATAAACTTACTATACACATATTTATTTGACACTATCAAATGGAAGTTTGTGATACGAGATGACACATATGTTAATGTTTGCCTAAGCAGGTTTCATGCTGGTACTCGATTTAGAGCATGCAGAGAAAAATGGGATGTTCACATTGGGTGCCGAATCCTATGCTACTTCAGCGTGAACCCTTCCATTTCATTCTGGGAATTGTTGTGCCTAATTGATTAATTGTTACGGCATCAAACTTCAATTTGAAATACCATTTTTTGATAATTTATATAATTTACCTTGCTACATCTATCTCCATTATCAGCATTTTGAAACTTAATTATTTTACCGGAGAAAAAAAAAATGCATCATTTGTCAGCTCATATACTTTGGGTTTTTTGTACTCTTGTATAAGCTTTCTCAACAACTGTAAAACATTAAATTTTAACACACTGATATTTTCTTACTGCCGCTGTTACCATAAGCAGATATAGTAGGTAAAAGTTGTCATTGTTAGGAAACGTTTAAAACGACTCTGATATTGCTTTAATTGGTTTTTGGCAGACCCTCGAGATAATGGTAAAAATCAAGATGCAATATACGATGCAAGGCTGTTGTTCATGATGTTGTAAGAATTAAACATGTTTGTCAATAAGTTACCATCCACAGCAACTTTCTCCTGACTGCCAGTATATGAATTCTTTAATATATTTACCCCACTGGATTACAAAACCTTGTCATCAAATACACGAATGGATAAAATGGGATAAAGAATTTACTTCAGGATATTTCTATTAAACTTTATTTATTCCATTAATAGTCCTACACACAGAACAGCTGGTTCACAAGATGAAATATGAAAGGTCCACATCTTACAACTTCAGTCCGTTCTTTCACACATTAATAAAACCACTGAATGCGCCACTTTTCTATATTTTTAAGTGGCATTTTTTGTATTACTATTCAGGAACAAGTTCACCGGCTTCAAAAACAACTAGTGCTCGAATTATGCAAAATTGTAAACATCATTTATTTTACATTTTCCTAGGAATAGAAGACACTGAAATCAGGCTGAAATTGTAAGATGATTTTCCTTTATTTTTTTCCTTTGAGGGGTTAATCAGAAGGGGGCTCCCAACAATGAACCCCCTTTTTCTACTAGGAGGCGAGATACATTTTTCATATACTTTTTTTTACCTTAAATAAAATGTAACACAACACGAATGCCGTCATATTTTTTTCTTCTGTCACTTGAACCCCTTTTTACATATCCAATTTGTTCCAAAACCTGTATCTTGTTAAATATACAATGCGTGTTTCATTTTTTTCTCTCCCTTAAATGATAACAGTTACTTTTAAACTACATCTATTGCATGCAAAGTATATGTGGTTTTTTACATGGATAGTGTTTATGTACTATATCTGGTACTTCGTTACGGAATTACTGCATATTACAAATAAACAAACAAAAAAAACTGAATCTTACAAAAATAACTGGGAATGTGCCAACAGCTGTACAAGGCAAAATAAAAGACATGACATGGTTCGTGAAAAAAAAAGATGAACTTGGTCATCTACGTGCGTTACGCATAATAAACCTGTGGAACAATGAGACAGTTTTTTCGCGGCGTGAGCGGGGACATATTGTATGCATATTCTTTTTCTGTCTGCCCCGATATTGAGTACTTTAAAAAAATAAGACGCGCAACGTCAAGTTCCCCCTTTTAAAACAGAAATTATAACGAACAAACTCAGTGGGTAAACATGGCAGTAATTGTACTTCATACACAATAAAGCTCTTTGTTTGTTTATATTTTTTGTGTAAAACCTCGCTGTTTATGTTGGCGACTGGTCTGGCGTTTCAGAGATACTAGCATTAAGGGACATATGGTGGCGCTAACTATGAAGAAATGCCAATCAAGATTCTGCCCCCTTGGGGGTATAGAAAAACAATTATTGCACGTTTTAGAGATGAAGTAGTTGAGCAAAGTTTCTTTTTTTAAAAAAAAATTCAACTGGCGGCAATCCACTCAATAACGCACCCTATATATAATATTGTACTCCTTCCATATTGCCAAGACGCACAAGCTCACTGAGTCGTATGGGACACCAAAACAAAAGAAGGTCGACACCAAGGCTCACGGACAGAACAGGAAAAACCGCGATTAACATTAAAAACTATACTGGTGGATGAAAATTACACAAACAAGAAGCCTACAACATTCAACAAGAAATCGGAAGGGTAGGTTAAACAGAGAAAGATTTTTGGGGGGAAAGGGTGGTGTGGCGGCCATTTTGTACATCAGTCGCTTCGAAAAAGTTTTCCCCGTCAAATTGCTTTTACTGTACAGGTTTCTCTCAGTGCCTGGGTCCTCGATGATGACACGCATAAAACACGCACGCACACATTTACAAACATTCGCATACATTCTGCCATATCTATTAACAGAAAAGAGCCGCTATGCCGATTTATTTTTTGCATAACCAACATACGTTAACGATGAACATGGACTATTGTGCTTGGGAAAACAACTGTGGATGCTCCTGTAATGTGAGCTGCTTTATGAACTTATTTTTCCTCAACTGCATTAATATTTCAATTATTCTGTGGAAATTTAGCCATTTTGTTCCTAACCGGAAGTTACTCCACCTGCAATCAGCTAAAATTGACACTGCATATAATTTGTAACCGGCCAAGTTTATACAATAACTTAGAAACGTAACAACAGAAATAATTTGAAAATCAAAAAAATTCAAAATTAGGATCATCTGAAATTAGAATAACATCTTACTACATAAAATAGACTTCTTGTTAGAATCATACGATTACGAATCTCTCTCTAAAAACAACATTATTAATACTTCGCAATAACATAATTTTTTAAAAATATATTTCCTTTACATTTATACTGAAATTAAGAGATCGAGGAATCTGCAAAACTAAGTACAAAATTCACTGACAGGAATTAAATCAGGAGACTATAAAAATTGAAATAATAATATAACAGTCTTTTACAATATAAGATAAAGAAGTATCATTTTTACATTTAAGAAACACACTATTTCAAACGAATCTAAACACAGAAGTAAATGTACATGAAAATGAAAAAAACTTAAAGCTATTTGTACGAAATCAGTCGCTACATCACGTAGGTGACAAAACTGCCCTTTTTTGTTTTAAAGGAAACTATATACTTCTTGCTTTTTAGTAGAAACATACTACAAAAATTTCCTTATCACAATTTCTTTCGCTACCCATGTCTCAAACAGCAGGTCAAATATATATATCAGGATCACAACATTGGAATTGTTCGATCTTGTTGCCTACAACGTTGTTTCGAACAAAATTACCCTTCTAGCCAACTTTGCTCTCAATGAAATATTGATGGCGTACATGAAGTACCAACAATTTTAATTAAGCACTAATGTTATCCTTACTCCATGCGCATAGTACTTGAAAAATAGTTATTTGTTTTACGTTGCTATGAGAATTTAAGATACGTACATGAAATAGGCAATCTCTCTCTCACTGGGAAAAAAATGGCATTGGGAAATTTTTGATCCCTTGACATAAAAACTCTACTAATTATTTTTTACACTTTACACATGTGTACATTATATAGATACATTTTTCTTTTCAACACATTCACATGTTCTTTGTAGACTGTGACCTTGCCGTTGTACTTATGCTTACAAAGATATTTGAGATAATATATATATATATTTGTATTTATATATATACGAAGCAATCACAAAATACACAAAAGTTCTTTTTTTCTACAGTCGAAAGTTACAAAACATCCAACTTTACACTCTACAGCTTATAATTAAGGCAATTATTTTTCTCTCTTCCTTGGTATTAGTACACTCCAGTACCTTCTTTATAATGACTCGACTAGAATATTTTTCAGAGAACAACAATGGATAAGTCAATCTTATCAAACACTTTCCACCGAAATGTACCTCACGTAGTCTGTCCCTTTTGCAAATAAAATTCCTGGGTCCTCTATAACGCGGTACAATCACTAAATGTTTCATGAAAAAGGGTAGTGTGTTTCTAACTTAAGTTACATCTGGTTTACGCCTTTATCTTTTTACGGGTGAAACAGAAATATGTGTGAATGAATATTTTGCATGTTTTGTATGTACTATTGGAAAGCCTTCTGTACGCCACTCTTTAAGTACCATGGAAATATCAAATGTCATGTGTTTCCAGTATATGCACGAATGAAAACAGTAGTAAGGGATTACAATTTATCATAAGCTAGAATATAAGCGCATTGCACATTCTCCCGAAACTAAAACAAATTGGAAGACTCGCATATGAACTTTCAAAAGCGTACAACAATGTAGCTTAATTAGAAATGTAATTAAAAACTCAACTAATCCATGTCAGGAATGGCTTAGGAAGAAGGAAAGAGATAATGAAATAATACAGGTACACCAATTGACTTCAAATTGGGGAACTTCGTAAACGTTTAAAGCATATGCATATATCTAAAACGATGAAATGTCCATATATTCTTCGCCATTGTATATTCACACGGAAAATCAGCTTGTAATAAACGTTGCTCCTTTCATTGAAGTTGTGCAAATAAATATAACATTCCCATAGATGATGTTTTTGTGTTGGGCATAACTATTGTATTTCTATGACATTCTGTTGTCCGTCCCCGTATTTTTATGTAAAGTTTTCACACACAATTTGGAAAAAAAAAGCTGATCACGGAAAATGCATTAACATGAGATCAGTTATGTTTTCCGTATCACAAGGCTACAAAAAGCGAGGTTTTAACAAAATAACATACATTCTCTCTCACACACACACATGCACACATATACATACAGCTGTAACCTTCAAGAGTTGTACTTGGTTCACAAAAGAAGTGTTTCTGTAGTAGAACATCAATCTCCCACTAGATCAGTGCAGAAACAGTCTTATTTTTTTTTTCCAAGCGTTGGTAGAAAATTTATTTTGAGTTGAAATATTCATGCACATTACTAGTCATGGGGAAACAACGCTAACATAGGATTTTGCAATGAAGTTGATTATAGTGTATCTATAATTGTAAAGAAGAAAGTTCAGTAAACCAAACATGGAAACTGCAATATTCTTGGCAATGTAATAAGGAAAAAAACTCAACACTACATCTTCGACAACGAACAAGCAATATGATGACAATATTAACGGCTTGTAATATACATAAACTGAGATGTGTTACACGGAGGACACTATTGCAATAGCAGCTTCCAGAGAATCATGGCGAAACAAATAATCTATTGATTGCATTTTAGCTCATTATCAGTATTTGACAAGTTTTCTATTGTGTACAGAGGTTATAGAATATACTCTACAGTATAGTTGTAATGTTCATACGCTACTTATGTCACTGAAAACTGATTAACAACTTGTAAGATACCTGCTATTGTACTACCCTGCATGTCAATTCATACTTAACCAGAACAATAATTCTTGCAATGCAAGTGGTGTAGGTATTTCTTAAACTATGCTTTAGATTTTTGTATTCAGAGTTTCCGGATGTGAACTCATGTCATGTTCTACCTTACAGTATCGTCTGCAGACATCGTAAAACACAAAAAATATGGTAACTATAAACGTACACACAAAACACAACGTATTGTAACAAAGAACAGTTGAAACATTAACTACAGAGTGATTCAGAATTGTTATTTATGCACAGTTACCAAGACCATGGAATAAAACTAAACAGGAAGTTGCTGTGGTGTTGGGTTCTCCTTACAACGTTGTGCTGAAATAAACCTCATGGCCATAGCGACATACTGTAAGGTGGGACATGACAGATTTGTTTTTTTTTCTTTTTAATCTATAACAAAAAAAAAAAAAATGTAGATCAATTTTCCGTTACCCTCAATGTTGTTATAACAGAACTCAAAGATGAGAAGTTACGTTTTGGCAGGTTATAAGGGAAGCTCTGAAATACTTTTAATCTATTGTATGTTTCAATGTACACTATTATATTAACAGTTTCAGTTGAGCAATGTCTCCCAGTAACAGCGTGGGAAAGGACCGTTAGCTCAGTCAAACAAATGTAAGAGAACCTACAGTCTTCTGGATTTCAACATACTATGTAACAATTCAAAATGGATAACTGGTTTGTATGTAATCCTGCAATGGCTATTGTTAATATACCTGTTAACGAAGTATGGGATCTGTTCGTAGAAAAACAAATCCACAGTTTGCTGTAAAACAGAAAAAGAAACGGTGCATACTACGTACACACACGTTTGTTACCTTTTTCGAACAGATATATTATTGTGAATGCAAACAGAAACATTATTTTTACATAAGTTTCATATATGAATGCACTAAGTATATGTGTGTAAAGGTACTGGCAAAACACTAATTCATCTATTCTAATCTGTTATCTACAATTATTATTAGAGTGTACTGTAACATGAAACAACGGAATGATTTCTGAACAATATTGGATTCATCTGTTAGTTACATATTATATATAGTAGTAGTAGTAGTAGTATGTCTATTGTATTGAATGTGGATTACAACAATTTACAAAACCATGAAACAAACATGGAAGTATGTGAGTGATTCGCGGTGCGCAGCGAAATCACAAAGACCTGTTCTATTACTGTTGCTGTTTTGTGTTACGTGCATTTGGAGAATGAAAAAATTCTGTTGTGAACTGTTGGGCTGCAGCATGATGATAACAAAACTAATGTATTTTCTTACGGATCCAACTTATTTGTACGTAGATGAGCATTGAAAATGACCAACCATGCCATCTGCAAGTTAGGAAGCCGTTTTTAGTTATAAACTACCATTAGAAAATTAATACTGCTCCATGCATTATTGTACATGCACAAACAGAATGTGGTTCTGAAAATTCCAAAATGAACACTGACAAGTATGATGTAGTATCAGGTTCAATGAGCTGCTTGAAATAAACCTGATAATACTTTAGCTGTAACAGTTAATATACTCTAGTAATTTTAGCATGAGCAGACAAGTGAGGTTGGTCATGGAAGTGACTGGAAATAAATTATCACGTTAAGCCGGATTTTTGTACTCACTCAAATTACTGACGGATATTAAATATGAAGTCCTGCCTATAACAACGTAAGAATTTGGTTTCACCAGTAGATGCGATGAGGAATCCTAACCTGTTCAACACTGTATCAGCTTCCTGTGCAAATTAAAAGGTACAAAATGAAAACAACTTAAAAAGATATATGTAGTACATGTGCTAACAAGGGGGCATTTACATGACGTTTGCATAAACACTGCAACAAGCTAGCCATTTTAAATCCTGATGTATGAACAGTTGAAACATTTCTTCTGGTCCCACGCGTCACCCACAAAACATGTGTTTCTGACTAAAACAATGAATAGCTCATGTAATATAACACGGTAAAAATAACAATGTATTTGATGAGTTATAAGATGGCTGAGTTTCATTTCACTGACCGAAGAACACATTTGTGAATTTGTATGTGTTTGTCTGCTGCAAGTATACAGCATGGAAAGTGCTCTTTGGCACCATCAAAACAGCCCGACATGAAACAAACAACCTGTTTCTATACATACTGTTTGTCTTAACTGTACCTGTTCACAAAAAGCATTGGCTCTGTTCTGCACTGTGAAATAAAGAATGTATATAGATATTTGAAATTGTCCGTGAAACCATTTTTTACCATTTTTCTTATAAGAAGCAACGCTCGAAAAAACACTGCCTGATTTTCAATGTAATTCATAAAATATAACACCAAGCGAATCTCGCTGCATATAAGGGACTAATTATGTATAAAAACGTACGAAAATTCAAATCATTTCCATTTGAGTACAATTTTTTTTTGTTCATAATGCGTTTCTCTTTTTCATCATCTCCTAAGAACTAAAAGCCTAATAGACAATAAATATCAAGCTATAAAGTAAACAAAAGGAACTAATTGTAGCAGATCAAATTATCAACATCCCAAATTATGGGAGTCTGTGTATCACAGCTAGTGCTTTCTCCAATCGACCTTACAAACCTGGGTTTCACTGCCTGGCGATAACTGTGTAAGGAAATGAGGAACATCTGTAATTACAAAAGTTATAACGGTCATAACCATACGGAACAACAACAATAATGATGATAACGAGTGTTTGTGATTACAATACATAAGGTAAAGCCACTGGACTACTAGTTTCAATTCTGATTTTCTTTACGAGTAGTCATTGTCCAAAACCATCCTAGGAAACTGTACAGGACAGCACACGTGATAGGATGAGATACGAAAACTCAGGCAATAAAACCCAAAATATTGTTCTCCCTTAACTATTCTAGCTCATTACCATACTTTCCGACCATCTCAGAGTTCTCATTCCGATTCTCCCATCTTTTTTTTTCAATCAAACACATTACAAAGTCTATCTTCATTAAGGGTTGTTTTGCTGGGACGTACTGGGAATTGAGAAACCCAGCGCCCTAGGATCACCGTGGAGCCGAAGTGCTTGCTCAAGTCGCTGCTCTTGAAGTCTCAATGCCTCACTGATGTCGGACTGTGTGGATCCACTTCCCATTCGTGATTCATTGGCCGCTTGGCTGACCGCTAACCGAATAGCTGCCTCAGCCTGCGTTCTTATTAGCTCTTGCATCCTCATGGCTTCCGAATGACTCATGGAGTCCTGACCTAGAGATCTCATAGCGGACTCCTGACTCAATGATCTCATATCTTGACTCAGGCTCCTCATGGATTCTTGGGTCAAAGACCTCATTGCAGCAGTCTCCTGACTCAGGGATCTCATTGCAGCAGTCTCCTGACTCAGGGATCTCATTGCAGATTCCTGACTGAGGGACCTCATTGCCGATTCTTGACTCAGGGATCTCATAGAGTTTTCTTGTCCTAAGGATCTCATAGCAGATTCTTGATTCAGAGATCGAATGGCCGATTCCTGGCTGTGGGACCTCATGGGGGACTCTTGGCTAAGTGACCTCATAGCAGATTCTTGGCCAAGGGATCTCATGGTGGATTCTTGACTAAGGGACCTCATGGATTCCTGACTAAGCGACCTCATGGATTCTTGACTAAGAGATCTCATGGATTCTTGGCTAAGAGATCTCATGGATTCTTGACTAAGGGATCGCATGGTATCTTGCGTCAGGGATCGCATGGATTCTTGCGTCAGGGATCTCATGGCGGATTCTTGACTAAGGGATCTCATGGCAGATTCTTGACTAAGTGAACGCATAGCAGATTCTTGACTAACTGATCTTATGGCAGACTCTTGACTTAAGGATCTCATAGCGGAGTCCTGGCCTAGAGATCTCATTGTGGCATCTTGTCCTAAAGACCTCATCACGCTTTCTTGACTGAGGGACCTCATAGTTGCTGCGACTGCTGACTCTGACTGATTGCTTCCGGTATTGCCTCCTCCTCCTCCACCTGACCCACCGATACCTCCCATCCTCATTGCAGCGACGGCGGCAGCAGGACTTAAGTCGGTCACCTGCGGTCCTCCCATTCTGCTCATGGCGACGGCTGCCGCGGCAGCAGCCGCGCTGGAAACTGGAATACAATTCTCTCCGTGACCCACGTTGGAACTGGAAGAAGTGGGTGGACTGTTCATCCGAATGTTGCTGTTCTCCATCTTTATTCCGTCCATCTTTAAGCTGTCCGATGGCGTGCTCATGCGTCCAGAGCTGTCCGAATGCGCGGACGGACTTGCAGACATTGAAGATCCGGTGCCTGCAGAAGGTCCTGCAGCTTGGGCTGCAGCTGCAGCGGCGGCTAAAAGGCTCTCTCTTTCGCGACGTTCCGCTGCTGCTCGGCTCAGCACGTACTGCGCTGCGAACTGATGTTTCGGGTCCATTCTCATGTGTTCCATGTGATTCAGAAGACCTGAAAAGATAAATATGAGGGACATGCATTTTGAGGAGTTCCATCAACTTACATATAAACACGGCAATCACTGTAATATACATAGGTATGGAGTACAATGTTGGACAGAATGTCTATGAGAAAATAGATCACCAGGACATTCTACAGAAATTAAATGTCACATTCAGTAAAATTCACCGAAATTTCAGCAGCATACACTTTAGCATTATGTGGGAGTTTTGTTGTCACGATTACATTGGTACCTAATTCATAACTGCTACCATGTGATTGTTTGAATAGTGAACAACGCATTCATATACAGGGGATGGACAAAAATATGGAAACACCACATTAAAAATGGTGAAATCGACGCAATTTTTCCACTTGAAATTGGATCCGGTGCGATATTCGTTTGTTTTGCACCGTGAGATAGGACCCTGTCGGACCGGCAGGAGTCGACAGTTGTAGACAGCATGCAGTGCAGTTGATACTGAATCATGTCCGAGCTGACAGTGTTTCAAAGAGGTCAAATTGTTGGTGCCCACCTTGCAGGCGCCTATGTTACCAAATTAGCCATGTTATTTGGCGTATCGAGAGGGACTGTATCCAAGGTCATGATGGCATATAAGTGTGTCCGAATAAAAAACATCATCAGGTAAACACCTGCGCGGTGAGTGACAGAGACAGAAGGACACTGAGGAGGATTGTGTCCAGGTTTTGCATGAAGAATGGTTTAAGTTCCCATTATCCACCATCCGGGACTTGTATTTGTCCATTTCTCGGAGACTGCAGGCCGTTTTAGATGCTAAAGTTGGTTCTACACCTTATTAGTTGTTTCCACATTTTTGTCCTTCCCCTGTATATGTCCCAGTGGAATAATTGCGAAGAATACAACGCTCTTTTGAGAGGACATTTTACAATTCTATCGAATCTCTTAAACCCACAGGAATAAATGTCATTGCAAGTACTTGTTGCGAATACAGCCTCCCCGATATAGTACTGGTAACTTTGTAATCAAGGAGTCAAGGCTTCGATCCCCGACGAAGGCACATTGGAGAGTGCTCGGGTTCAACTTTAAACTAAACGACACGTTCCGATTACCCTGTCGAAGCATAAAATTTACTTTTAAAACAAACGCTCACAGAGTTCTGAAATTGAACAATTTTACTTTGATTCTGTTGGTATCTCAAGATGTGTCACACCACGGCTAGGTTGTGCGAGATTTTTATTGTTTCTCAACTATTACTAAAATTAAAATTGTCAACGCTGTCAGGTATTAAGTGGAGTAGTTGAACGCCTCATGAAAATTTCACGTTTTTGAACACACTAGTATGAATTTGAGCATCACATTTTAAAACTAGCAAAATATATAAATCGTATCGTTAGTCTTACGTCATTATTATCTAGTTGTGGTTTAATCTAAATTTCGTTCCATTAGGGTAAAAACAGGTTGTATTTGTGCACCTAGTCATATAGACAAACATACATTAAGTGTAATGAGGTCGAAGTGAGTTAATTGTAACGTTTAGTACTTCGTCCAGTTTGGGATCCGTGATTTCCGAAAAATCACTGCATTAAAGCACAGAGAAGAAACATATCCTAGAGTGCAATCCGTACCATGAATGGAACACGCACAGCTTCAAGTTTAAATAATGTGATCACACTACACATGTTGGTTTCTCTTTTTAAAAGAGCACATTAAGGGTATGACGGGTGGACATTTATCCACTAGAAAATAATAACCCCGAATTATACAGCAAATCATGTAGTACGTGCATGGACCATTAACAGGACTTCAAAATTCCTCAGTGGTAGTGGCGTAATGTTTGCTTTTCGACGACGAGTTCGACGTAAATTCACACCATTTTAGTTCATTGTATTCTGTGACTAAATTCGACCTCAGTAAAGATATTTCGAGCCTTGCACTTGGTAGCTTTTATTTAAGTACATAATTAATAGAAAAAAAGTTCATTTCCTGAAGGAATTATTCATATTTCATACAATTATAACGTAATAACATTTATTACGGATATTATTCACATCATTATCTCGGGTAACCAATGAAAAATTTAATTTTAGCGAGGACTTCAGCTGGTCCAAAGATCAGAACCTCACCACATCTCTGTCCCTGTTGCTGGGTATCTAATCCCCATCTGGCAGATGAAGAATTCTGAATCTGACGAGGTATGTCATTGAATGCAGTGGAAGATATCGCACGGGACGGTTGCGTGCTTCGCGTGCTACGAGGCCAGAGGTCACATTGAGTTTGTCCCATCCTATCGTGGCGATTGACTCAAGTGACATAAAATTAACAAAATAAGCTGCAGGGTTGTCGCCTATTTGTCAGTCTTATATTCGCCGTACTTAAAAGGGCATTCGCATCATTTTATTTTTTGTTTGTTCACTCATGCACACCATCTGAAAGAAATGGTGTAGGAATGTGAGAGACTGCGAGAAAAATACACAGCCACGTGTATTAGGTACAACAGCGACAGAAACAAATATCCATGTTTATTTGGTTCAGTACAGGCTGCACAGAAACCTTAAACTAAAGGCAAATACTTGTTTTCAATTAGCGATAATACCCCCATACAGATGACTAAAATCACACAGTGCAACACATTTGCCTACCTTCATTGAACATGTTGAGAAGATATTTTCTAAACCTGCTAAACGCAGACCAAACAGACATATCTACTGTAGTATACTGTACATTGTATACCACTGACTTTCACGACTCTTTTTAAGATAATGGATGTACCTTGTGTTCCTGCTCGTTTGGCCAAATCATAAAATTAATTACATTCCCTACACTGCAAGCAGTTCAATTAAAATTTACAACATTGTACCATTAACATTTTACAGTCTGTCTGTTAAATTATGAAAACGAGACGCAACTGGGTTTTTTTTATTTTTAAATTCAAATGTTTTGCCTTGGAAAATGATAGAGAATGATTATAAATTAGTTTATTGCCCCATAAATATATTCAATATATATTCTAGAGAACCTGAATTCTTAAAATTACATTAATCGTAAGTATGCAATGGTAGTTTATACAGCAAAAACGGTCATGGTAGATTTTTACGTTAGTTGGATCGTCGTTTCTCCAGATCTTTTTTACAGTGAATAACCATGAATAAAAATTCAGGATAATAACAGAATAATCGCGTTGAGTGATCGACTTATTCGAAAGTAGTTCCGGGTTCGAGTCCTGTCCTGGCCTCACTGTGAATGTTTCTTTATCCATTCGCCAATTTCATCTCTAATCATCGTCGCGGATATCTACAAGGGCCAGAAAAGCGACTCTAAAACGTCTTCTTGTACTCTGTGGTACAATATAAAAAGTACGTAGTAGATGGTATCTTTATCGGTATATTCGAGCGAAATCATTTCTTTAATGTTGTGCTCCACCAGCACCCACACAACAATTGTGCAATATGTACCCTGGTTCCTGTAGGCATAAACCAGGCGTCAGGTCCGTACTATTTTGACGAAATGCTTTGCTTAAACTACCGAATCAACAGTACGAAGTATTTTCCTAGTTCTTGGCTTTGAATTACGCTAATGCACTCGGCTAATGTCTGCCTGTCCATCCCAAAACTAGGATCATATAATTCTGGACAATCTTAAATGTTGTTAATTCTTGTAAGGACACCTACGTGGACATGTGCACATCCACTACTATAATGGATCTCTGTCCATTGAGACGAATGCATGTGCATTCTTAGTGATAACCAACCAAGTAACCACAAGATTCAAACTACTGTCGGATTAAAAATTATAGATTACACCGTAAGCACCGATTCGCAGTGCCAGCCAGCAGTTTCCACGGTTCAACGGACATCGCTGTGTGGCGGGTTGCCACGTTCCACGCACATCGTTACTCCGTTGAAAGAAAAATTTGTATAAAATCGGTTTCGCAACGTGCATTGACAATAATAATGGATTTTAAAAACACATGCAAAGAGCTTCAAAACAAGACCAATATCGTATTTGTAAGAGTACCCAATACTAAGAAAATGTTGTTTCGCAAAATTGATGATAACAGTTTTTGGACAAATTTTGAAAATCTGAAAATTATGGTGTTTAAAACCTTTCTGCCTGCACTATACTAAAATGTCATCACGATCGGATAACCCGTTTTCAGTTTATAGAATTTCAAAGAGAGCGATCGTTTCAAAACCTCCAAAAAACCGGCTCCTTTTTTGTTCTCATAACGATGACATACTCGAAAGAAAATTTGGTGAACATAGATTAAGGCAGAATTGAATAAGCTAAATGTAACTCGTCTTTATGTAGGTCTACTGGTCAATTTTTAATTGCAATCTAAACTCTAGTATCTATAATTTTTAATTCGATAGTACCCACACGTTTCAACAGATACAAATACGTTGATTCCAGTAACACACTAAAGTGCATCAAAATCTACAAAGAAATGCATGAAAGGGCATTTTTCTCAGTTACTATTCCGTGTGATGCACTAAAATGCATTGAACTCTGCATCAAAAGTGCATCAACCATGATTTAATGCATTTCAAGTTCTGTGTGCAGAAATCTGAACATTCCGGTGGTGGCGACAGACATTGTGGTGTACGTAGGCCGCCGGATAGCTGTCAAATATTTAGGTGAGAAAATGTATATTCTTCATTATTTATACCCTGTAATGAAAATTTTATCGCGAAATTTGCCGAATATATTTGGTTTGGGGCCCACCCTTGGCACTTCCCCTGATTTCTGTTTCTGCTCCTACCGTTACTACTTCACCCTTGTGGCTTAATTTTTAACCAATTTTTCCACTGCTTAACCCGTAAAGCAAAAATAAAATGTGATTAAAAGCATTTTTGTTAATAAGTCTGCTTTTAGATGGAATTTTAAAGGTTTACTTGATTTTTTGTAAAATTATGTACTCGGTGCTAGTTAGTTTAATGCTCTGAGAACCCAGAAATTACGGGTTCAAATCCTATATATGTTCTTCCTTTCCTGATCCATCATTCCCACCGTCTCGGTTAAACTACACGTAACAAAATTGTCCTCAAACGCGAGAACTTAAACAACGATTTGCTGCTGTGTTCTCTTTACAATAAATGACGAAACATGAGCGTTCATAAATTTTTGCGATTTATTTATGATTTAATATTATGTCAATACCTTTATACATTGCAAAAATTAATTTAAACTGAGTGATGGAAAGATCATTCTAAATTTTATATTTTTAAATTGACATCTGTTCATTCTCTCTTTCAATAATGTGTTGTTAAAGCTTGGTTTGTCACGACAAATATCTCGAAGTGGAAGTTATAGGTTATTGGTGGTGTAGTCATCATCATAGGTTGTATTAAAATGTGGTTGTGCAAAGGGGAAGGTTATTTGTATTGCCTTTCGTTTGAGGTAATGTTCTTTTATAGAACAAGAAAATACTTTTTAAGCAGCAGTTACTTTCAAGTGAAATTTTAATTTATAAAATAGATATCCGGTAAAAGTTATTTAATATTATTTTAGCTTTCTTTACATGGAAGTTTCATGCATTATTCTGTCAATTTTTAGGCACAAGATTTGCACCAATTAAATGAATAGTTGAGTAAACAGTCTTTATCATTGATAGCCATTTTCCAATGGAACGTTAAAGTACTCTATGCAATGCATTTCTTGTGAATGTTGTATTTCTCTTGCTTTATGCTTACTCACGCCAGTTTTATGCCAATTAAGTGTAATTAACACGATGAACTACCATAAAAAAGTATATATACGTATATATATAATATAAAAGTATAATATGCACAAGCATAGAGGAGACTGCTAATATCTCTGGGAACGTCGCCGTTTTGTGGACAATGACAAACACGTTTTTAATGTGTTCATGTATTTTTTTATAACGTTTACCTTTTCATACGTGTCGAAATTAGATGTTGTGGAGCACTAAAAGCTTAGAGATCAGTCCTGAGTGGAAAGTCTTAGCCGATAATATCATGTTGCAACGTTTGAGACAGCTGATATTTTGACGCTTGCTTTTGTGTACTGTATATGTCATTCGCTGACCACGGTTTGTCCCGTAGCAGCCTTGCAGAAAAACTGCGAGGACTCTGACGCCAATGCTGTGTACGTCCTCGAGAATGTAAAAATACAGTGCTGGAATTTGCGTCACATTCGACATGGACTTCTCGTTTCCCTTTGCCTTGTTGGAACAGCAACATCAACCCTATTGTGAGCCTGGACAACCAGAATTAGGGTTGCCCCGCACAATAACCGGCTTTGGTACTAAACCTCAAGCAGCTACCGAGAGAAGAAAATAGCCTTTGAAGACTCGTAAGTCGACTGTTCCTCACTCTGGTCAAGTTATTGCCAGTCCTTCCTTGGCGCGTGGCTAGCTCCTCTCTCAATGTTATTGCCCCACACGATCCAAACTTCATAAAGACAATCTTGGAACGCGGTCATATCGAACTGCCTCGTAATAGCAGATCTGCCACACTGATGCCATGCAGGAAAAACGGCTCCATAACATTATTTATTTGCCTTCGTCCAGCACCATTCTCTCCTAAACTTCATGAACTGCTGATCTAAGTCACCAGAGAATATTATCCACTCACTTGTCGTGTTGTCCACGTGTGTAGTTATGTGTGCTACTCATCGCACATGGCCAGCGCTACCAGCCACATGTACAGTGGGATTCATGAGTATTACCGTGCAAATTGTCCATCTCCATGTTCGTGCACTTTATTTGACCCAACGAGAGCTTCAAGAATTAAAAGAAAACTCAAAACAAGCTGTTGACAACTTCTGCACAAGCATACATAAAAATCCAGCGCTTAAAAACACATAGGATGTAAGAGAAAATTTAATGAAAATAGTCATGGACAATTTGCACGGTAATACTCATGGATCCCACTGTACAGTCTACAACAAAAGTCACAACAGGCGAATTGTCCAGCGCTATTTTCCTTGTTTTTTTCATTCTATGCCATATGTTATTTTAAAGATTGGAATTGTTCTCATGCTGAAATAGATGTTGTCATTGTCATTTTGTATCAATACGGAAACCTCATGTTTCAGAAACAAAGAGAATCAAAACGATGATGGACAATTCGCCCACTATTGCATTTACCGTTGGCTGTACAGACAACAGCAAAGACAATTGTAGGGAAACTGCCCATCGCTATTTACATTCTTTTCTGTTCTACATCCTGTGTTGTTTTAAATAATGGAATTCTGTTGATGCGATCATTTGGGGGGGGGGGAGCAGAAATTACCAACTTAATTTCAGCCATCCCATATTTAGGAACTACTTAGGTACAATGAATCTGAGGGCAGATGTTGTCATTGGCTTATTGACGTTTTTATTTCAATTCATGTTCATCATATGATGAACAATTCGCATACCATTTTCTTTGCCGTTGAGTGTACCAATGCACAACCATGTTGATAGAAATCTTGAGAGAACTGATGACTATTCCTAAGTGCTAACTCGACAGTAACTCGTCCCTGTCACGGGTTCCACTAAGGTAAAAGCTATTTTAACTTAACGATACGAGGAGGAAAAGCAAATTATAGAATCTCGGAGAGTTTGCACCGAAATGGCAAGTAAAACGTCACACATCATATAGCTTAAGAATGAACTAATCAATCTAAGCGTTTCACACGTTCGATTGTTAAGTCTTAGAGCTACACATGTCCCTTGTTACTTCGGTGTAAAGTGATCCGAATTTAGCGAGATTTAATGTCACCCTCAACTTCAGGACAACAGGAGGTGAGATAAAAGCAAGCTGGCCGGCAACCATAAAGAGCTTTCATTATTAAACATATGAAAAGTTTGAATTGTGGAAATCAAGGAGTGTCAGGTGACAGAATCGGCGTATCCCAACACTAGATAGGAGATCACTGATTATTTCCAACTACTTCTCCTTGTATACTTACAATTCTTTCAGCACCGAAAATGTATATCACCAACGAGGTTGTATTCCAGACACGCTAACGCTAAATATAGGAATATTTACAACTAGTCTACAAGGAGAAATAACAACATTAATGACAGAATTTAGCATTGATTATAGTGGAACCACGAGCAAAACAACCTGCGCAGACCCGCAACTCCTGTGCACCGTACAGGAAGGGGGAGAGTTGACCATGCTTCCTTATGGCCCGAGGTGGAGGAAAGAAGGGAAAGCTGCGCGGGGACTTTTCGTCCCAAGGTTTTTTTTTTTCCTTGTGGTCGATCTATAACAATTGATTTACGGATAGCCTTCTCAAATATAATTTTCCTCAAAGTAAGACGAGCCGATGTTTACACGGAAAACAAATTTATCATAAATATGCCTATAGTATTTAGTTCATATTTAGAGTGATGTAAGGGTTAATTTAGAGCGAAATTTTTGGGGTGTTAGCGAGTGCTGGGGGCGTGCGGATAAATCCCTACCGAAGATTTTGTTGGATTAAAGCATCAACCTGTGCAATTGTATGTGGTGTTACGACATGACTTTGCCCAGGTCTCGGGCCATATGTGAAGATGACACGTCCTTCCTTGACACCATCGTTTCACAGTGGCCATCGAAATTCAATGCCATTATTTCATATTGTGAAACACATTCAGCAGTTAGAAATCAAACCACGCCATGGTGTTCCTCTAGTAGAACGTCCATTAGCAAGAACAAAACTAATTGGAGTCAGTTTACACTAGATATGAACTTCTTATCAAGAATGAAGGAAACCATGTAAGAACTAAAAACGCATCGCCTTTGGTAAAGGCCGATGCTACAAATGGGCATTCAGTACATATACACCTAGGTAGACAAGCCCCCACAGAGAATTATTCTGACTGTTCTGTTGGTTGAGGCACCAGAGTCTCTATAGCCGGCACATATGGAAAGAAGTTTGTAAATGAGTATCTTTCTACCTTTCGAAACATGTGTTCACTCTGTTGCAAGTCGGGAATTTTTTGTAGGGTAATATGGACGTAGAGATATGCCTTCTGTTTTAATACCAAGCGTTCCTTTTTACCATAAAGCTGGTGTTTTTTTTTTAAGGGCATCTGATCGAATGGGTGCAGATATAATCCATCACGTCAATTACACAACTTGTCATTTTTAATCGTTCTGCATTTTTAAAATAATGTAAACAATCTTTTTGGATATAATTTCATGAGAAAATATTAAACAATCTGCAAAACTCAAAGAGAATATATACAAGAATGTTGTTTGTTTTGGGAGTTTGAAGCCTACAGCGGACCTAAGCGTCAATCTACTGTGTTGAACCCTAACGTCCCAACTTTCAGGGAAAACAAACGTCACTGCTGCGTGCAAATCATTTTAATTGCTTCCGTCAGAGGTCTCCTGTGATTTACCTTCAAATGCAATTGCTGAAAAGCAAATCGCAAGAGCAAACAAGACGACTTTTTTTTATTTCACCTGCATGAACTCCTTGTGGGAATTGGCACACGTCTTTTTTCCTTGTCATTGGAAATTCTCTGCAACAGTGAAATCCAACAATGCCTTTCTTTTTCGGCGATAAGTATTATCGTCCTCCCTTCCCAAACAGATCGAAAAGTGGCGGTTGTGTCATGTCTGACCAATGAGGGTGCGCCATTCGATCCCGTATCGTGGGGACAGAAAGGTAGCAGCTGCATTATACGAGTTTCCCAAAGACACCAAGAGTGACGGGGAGGATGGGGGGCTGCATGGAGCAAAATGATTGACAGCTGCAGATCGGAGTGGGGGAGACTGGGCGTGGTCACTGTCCCCTTGGTTGTCTTCATCAATGCGACCGGGACCTCTCGTTGGCGGATCCCAAACGATGCCACGCCCATGTGGGACTCCTCATTAAAAGCCATGTGTATGTGCATCAGCTACACATGGAGTATCACGAGCAGACAACCATTACACTGGAAAATGATTATATATTCTGCCTGCTGACCAGCTTTTTCAGCTCAAATGGGGGGGGGGGGGGAGTATCATTTATGTTAATACGCCTGCATTGTTATTCCACAATACGACTGCAACGACAAAAAGAGTTCCCCGTATTATCAGGTATAATCGTGACCTGTAAATTGTCATTAATTGAAAAAACAAACAAAATATCAACGAAAATGGCAATTATGATATTAATGATGCAATCTACTCTGAAAAAAGTTAACTAAGTTAATATTATTTTACACAGATGAAAAATCTGCATCGTGACATTATAGTATAGCTATACAATACAAAAAAAAAGTGCATTGTAGAGAACATTTTATCATGTTCGTTTTACACAAAGATACGGATATGGATAAAAACATTAATAACAACAATGAAAGAGGTCGTGAGAAAAGAGGGGCAGCAAAGATATGTACGTATTGATGCAGATGCAAAATTTAAATGCATTCATATTCGCTTTTAATTGACTTTTAATTACTTAAGGGTGATTATCATATATTTTTTCTAAATTTGCAAGAATTCCGTGGCATTCTATTCTTGGTATTGTACTGCAACACACGGCAATTTAATGCTTTCCGTAAGAAGGGTATAATTACACTGATATCTCTACATGTGTTATTAATTTTTTATGTATATATATATATATATATATATATACATATATATTATAGGTATTTGCTATCATCATTCTTTGTGTTCTCTTTGTAGGAAGAATAATACGTTATATTGTGATTGATTTTCCTGCGTAACAAAAATTAATACAGAATTTCCAACCAGAATATTTTCTGTGCTAGGATACAAAATAATCAGCGGCAACGTTTGTTGAGTTAAACTTTTTCAACATGCAGAAAGGTGACTTAAGTAGCAAAATTGTTATTTTCGGTCATTTTACGTTGCTTTTCTTTCCTCGTGTTGTTATCGCGACGATGAAATGGATGATGGGACACAGATCAGATGATACAACAGCAATTTCCATAAGCGAGGTTCAGACCTTGAACCTCTGGCAGCGTAGCTCGTGACGCTGACCACTTTGCCATGGCAGCCGAATGGTGTTATCTTGTACAAATAACCAAGGCGAATGTGTAATAAGCAGTGACGTGCCTACAGAGGAGGAGGCTGGTGGATAACGTAACACTCACTTTTGGCCCAGCTTTGTTAAATAACGGAATGTCAAATACCAGGTTAAGATGGCAAAATACTGTAATGAGTAAAAAAAACAAAACTAGGCATAAACCCTGATTACAAATTCTTGGATCCGCCAATAATGACTAACTGGATTGGGAAAAAAATCGGCTATAAACATTTATGACTAATATGTATGAGTTCTGTCTGTCAAGTTTCTGAGGAATAAAGTTGATTTTTTTTTTTTTTTTTTTTTACTTCGCTTTCTTGCCGCTATTGGCTAATCGCAGAAATCAGGATGAATGTTGATAAGATGAAACTGATCAAAGGAAAATCACCAACAAACATACTGGCTGTGGGTCCACACGCCAGAGCCTCGTCAGTCTACAAAACGCAGTCCAGGGTGTCTAACGTAGACGACATTGGCATTTGGGTACCTCCAGAAAAAGGTTACCTCCCTTTCCATCCCATGAGGAATTCCTTTATAAAATATTTCATATCATAACTAGGCGTTGTTGGAAGTGAAATCCGTATTGTGGTTCTGCATAAAAGCACTTTTCAATGACTCTCTGCAGTCACGAAATTCTACACATGTTTTCATGAAAGAAAAAAAACTGCGTGATTCTAACAACCTTCCTCGAAATTCCACGTAATACCGCATGACAGCCAATGTCATTTTAATGATCCTCTATCAACACATTCTTGGCCACGGATTTAATTATAAATTTATAAATTCACTTGTTAAAATGGTTACTTTTCTCCATGACAAATAACTTCCTTTCGTACCTGTCGTCTTGTTGAACTTTTCAGTTGATATTTTTTGATTTTCAAAAATTTTCTTCCTCATGAATCTCTTTTTGAGAAATTTCAAAAATGCTTATATGAACAAGGCACGATACTTTGCTGACACCCTGTAGTTAATGGGTAAACAGTTATGCTGCTCCAGTTTGTTCGATTTTTTTAAAAAAAAACAAAACCGGAAAGGAGTTTAGTTTACTCTTCTAGCCAGTAGATCAACAAGGAAATCACATGAAAGCTGCAGTAGAAATTTACATATCCAAACAACATTTCTACATCCTATTCATCATTTAACCAATAGCCATGCCAAAAGTATAGAATGGGGGATGGCAGAATGGCAAATATAACATCCGCAAAAATTTTCAGAAGTTTGAAAAGTAATACAGCATATTCAACATGGGAAAATATGCCATATATGGGAGGAACGGGTAGCAGTGGCCCACTATAACCTTCTCCTCCTTCACCATGTTTCATGTTACAGTTTTTCCAAGCAGAAAATTCGAAGAGAGAGAGATTATGTTTTCGACAAAAAACAATATGTGGTTTCCTGGAATGACCTCAATGTCCATAACATTGCTGCTAAGAATGACATCAGAATGCATAGGTGCAATAAGAGGTGCTACCCACTTACGGTTCCCTTGTGGGGAAAAATCAAATTACGGTTAACATTAAAACTTCAGTATATTGTCCGATGGAGTTTAAATTGAAGAGCATTACTTCACATCAGACCGACTTTTCAACAGTTGCTATTTGTACAGTCATGGACACGTCTGGATTGTAATGATCCCGTTCAGAGTCCGTGGGTTTGTTACAACTCAGAAGTGTCCATGACTATTGAAAATGCTTTGGTGTAAGAGTTAGGCTATCAAAAAAACAATGACAGTCACCTTCATGTGAAGGACTGAACACCAGCTCAGGCTTCATCGTGAAGACATGTTGACATGATAGTCAAGACACTGGACACGTGAAACTCCAGTTTGCATCTGCAAGCCATTAAATCAAAGCTCGCAGGACAATCTCCAATCAAGTTAGTCGCTGGCCATTGAAGTCTTGAAGGCATTCACCCAGCAAATTATGAGCAGCCTCGCAATTCGGCAATCTGTCGCACGAACATCCCCTCAAAGCACTTACGAGAATCTACAATTCTACCACCTTGTTAGCTACTACAGCTAAAAGATACATAAAGTGGAATAACAAGCCATGGCACTATTGCGAGATGTTCGGGCTAAGTTGTTGTGGAAGACTTTCACAACAAAAGAATAGTACTAATGAAATTCATTAATGTGATTTTTTTCCTGTACGAAGGATTATAAGCACATAAACCGCCATGACCAACAAAGTCATATCAGTTTACCCTTCATGGGTATACCTGTGTGCTTTCTTGGAGTAAGAGTAAACACGTAGGCCGGGATTCGAACCCAGGACCCCTGGCGTCGTAGCGGGATGTGCTAACAACCCGACATCCGTGACCTGCGCTCTTTGTCTCTTCACCATATCATGAACTCATACGACTTCGCGATTAGCCAAAAGTGGCAGAAAAGCGAAGTAAAATAAAATCAGACGAATCCGTATGCTAACAATTAAAAACGTACCGTATTGATAATACTACATCATCGTCAATGTTCAGTTGCATTTTAGAACCGTTCTAGCGTATTGCATGATTTGCTCTGAAGCCTATACCATTCCAAATTTATTCGATAGTCAATTGGTTACTGATGTAAAGCTATATATGAAGAGACAGGAATATCTTCATCTATTGTAAAATATCATTGATCCAGCGTTTCCACTTTCTGGAGCAGCCAAATAACCGTAGCTCCCATGAACTACAAGCAATGAAAAATCATTCTTATAATTGTTAACTATGTCTCTCAGACAGCTTAAGTAAAACCTATACCTACTTCTCTCTGGTGCTATTTTCAAATTGTCTGCCCCAAGCGAGAGAAGGAGATGAGTGATGTAATCAGCTGCTTGCCATGTAATTCCGCCCCTGTGTTGAAAAAAAATGTGCGGCGTTCTTCGACACATCATCATCTTTATTCAGTGCCAGGTACTTGTGTGGTCAGGAAAACCAAAGCAGAGACATTAATATTTCTCGTTGCTTGGCAACGCAGCAAGGGAGGAAAGTTGGCTATAAATATGGCGATAGCAAGAAACTCGGGAGGAAGCGAAGTGCGATGATTGTGGGAGAAGTAAACAAATGACTGTTCACTTTAGTGGCCGCAGTCTTTCTTCTCATGATACGACACTTACATACGCAACTGCTAGTTTTAGACACACCATTTCAACTTTCAAATCCTCTCCACCCTACACTTGTAGAAACGAGATAACCAGAAATATGTTATCTCCTTTCTAGAGTTTGTATTCTGTAGTAAGGCCGGCCTGACCTCCAGCGCGGGCACATTTCAAAGATATGCTTGTCTGACTGGCTGTTTCATCCACCTGCTGTGACGTACAGGAAACGTGCACCGGCAAGGGCCAATCAAAATGCAATAGCGTAGCCGCTGGCGACCTAAACTGGATGGTAGAGCACGCGCTGGAAACTACGGTGGCAATAGTACACAATCTTTTGATAACCATTTCCAGATTTTCATCATTTTTTTATTATTTTCCTTCCTGGCAGGAAAATTCTGGGCTGTTATTAAAGAAATAGCAACTCAATGCACCGCTTCAGTCTTTGCAGTTAAAGAGTGTCGCTAGCTCTGGAAAGTTTGTCTCGCTGGTGGATTCAGGTTATTTTCCGAAGATCTTCAGATGGCCAGACGGGTTGAGCCAACGATTCTTCCAACAATTAGCGATAGGTGCTGAGTTCAGATGAAGTCAGCGGCTCCCTTGTTGGAGTTATGACTAGCTCCAAACTTGTACATGGAAAACAGCACAACAGCTACAACTTATAATTGAACTTGTACGGATAGTTGCTAAAAGAATGGCCGGGGAAAAGGCTCAACGCTAAATGATTTAACCGATGTGTGGACGGCCTTTCTCACTGTTGGATCATTGTAGAGACGCTTGAGTGCGATCAGGTGGGCTAGAATTTGGCGATTTTTGTACACAGAGCGGACTCTCGCGTAGCCAAGTGGTTAGTACTCTCGCCTTTAATGCAAGTAGGCCCGAGTTCGATTCCCAGTAGGAGCCCCCAAAATTTCGAGGTTCACCCAGCGTCGTGAGGACAGTTGGTAAGATACTTGAAAAGAAGAAGTAGCTGTTCCGGACACGAAAGCCAGAAAACGGTGGCGATGGGATCCGATGCGCCGCCCAGGCGTCACCCAATGAAAAACTGCTCTGGCAGGCACAGGCCCTTCGAGGGCTGTTACGCCACGGTAGTTAGTTTAGTTTGTACATAAAGACCATGAAATTTCCATCGCAGTAATTCTAGTCGCAACCAGGAAAGAAAGTGCACTCTAATCTTCCAATGAAGCAGGAGCGTATGTTTTAGGCTAGCTAAGCTACCTGCGAAGCTTGAAGTCTAGAGCATAAAATACAGGAGAACAATTTCTAAGAAATTGTAAATAAAATTATTCATATCAGTGAGATGATGGCGGTGATTCTGGAGTTGGCAACCTGATTTCTTGTGAGTTGGCAACCTGATTTGCTATGAGTTGGCAACCTGATTTGCTATGAGTTGGCAACCTGATTTCTTATGTGTTGGCAACCTGATTTCTTATGAGTTGGCAACCTGATTTCCTAGGAGTTGGCAACCTGATTTCTTAGGAGTTGGTAAATATATTTCTATTCATAGCCTAGGACCACGTGACATAGTGAGATAGCCCAGATATTGGACTCAGTATACGCAATCTACCATCTCTTCGTTCATAGATTTGTTTGTGACGATCCTAGAAATTGTTCATGGTTCGCGATAACCAAAATTTCAGTTGGTAATTTTTTACTAACAGAAAACACCAAAAATTAAACTAAAGATGGTAACAAACTATTCTTGCTGAATAGATTCAGAAAAGAAAACGAGTTATTCGAAAGATTCGTGTACTCTGCATGTGAGCCTTAAAGCCGGAAACGTAGAACTGGATGTGACCCTGGCGGGACTCTAATCCTAATTTCCTTATACTATGATACAACCAACTTCTGATCTTGGCACCGAAGATCCAGAGTTTGAGTCTCGGCCTGGGTTGGTTATGCTTTGCGAGTGCTCCTTCATGCATTTCTTCTAATCGTCACTGATCGTTGTGATTTCCAAAGAGACCAAATGCAAATAGATGGAGTTGATCCCTCCACACACAGAAAACTACATGCATCATATCGATTGATGCACCAGACTGCATCGATTGATGCACTAAAATGTGTTTTATGGCTTCTTC
This sequence comes from Lepisma saccharinum, assembly GCF_977018435.1. Lineage (NCBI taxonomy): Eukaryota > Metazoa > Arthropoda > Insecta > Zygentoma > Lepismatidae > Lepisma > Lepisma saccharinum. Next base: position 39,963,052 of record NC_139242.1, on the reverse strand, counting down.
AAACAATCAGATTCACATTTGATGCACTTTGGTGCATTTTTGTATGTCGTGAAAGAAACACCAAAGTGCATCATTTGATTCAAGTGAGGATTTATTTCAGTCGAGATGTACTTAAATGCATGAGTTTTGATGCATTTTGATGCACCTTCCTGCATCTTTTTCGATGATGCACTTAAACGTTTCGTCTGAGCTACATAAACTCTGTAGCTCAGACCAAACGTTTAAGTGCATTATCCAAAGAGATGCAGGAAGGTACATGAAGGAACATCAACTGATGCACTTTGGTGTTGCTTTCACGACATACAAAAATGCACCCAAATGCATCAAATGTGAATCTGATTCTTTGAAGAAGCCATAAAACACACTTTAGTGCATCAATCGATGCATTCTGGTACATCAATCGATATGATGCATTTAGTTCTCTGAGTGCAAAGTCAGTACTCGACACTAAAAGTAGAAGCTAACAGAATGCGAATCAACTATGGATCTTTAACTAGAACAGGGTGATGTGTAACAACGATATCAACAGTGTCATTTCCATCAGCTACAAACTCGTTCCATATATCCAAAATGATACGCAATAGTATGAATCAATATATTCTCGTGATGCATTAATTTGACCATGGAGAGTACACATCATCAAGTAAGTTTGGCTGTTACTGAGTAAAGCGCTATTTTAGAAACATTTAGCTGCAAAAACGCCTAATTGAATAACTGCACGACCTGTAAATGACGTCTTTCTCGAGAACAAAGAAGGCAACAGCTTTTGCCCTTTTGTCAACTGCGCTAAACATTCACGATAGGTGTGTAAATGAATACCGTGGTAATTAGATAAGGACTCGCTAAGGTAATAAACACAATCAAAGACGTTTGTCGGTTCTTTGTTAATATCTGCATGTCAAAGGCAACGGTCAGATATGCCACGGTGATAAACATGCGAGCAAGGTGCCGTATCTGTCCTCTGCATTGCACCGGTGCTTTGAGTTTCCTCAAGTTAGGAAGTGTTGAGAGGCATGGAACATGAAACTCTTAGTAATTAGCACCGCAGACCGCTGTACCCTTGTATACTGGAAGGTAGAATCTTCCAAAAATCGTGTGTTCGAAACCTGTACTCGTAATCGACATGTGTACACAAACTGCCAGTATCATCAACAAGTATGTCGTAGTAGGAACATTGGAGAAGGCTCATTGTACAATGGTTCTTGTACATAAAGTCCCGACTAACCTATCTAGGTCTAATGTGGACTTCAATTTTAACAAACGTGTTGACCATCATCAAGGTTATTCCGTACCAAAAAGATTTGTGACGAACATGGGCTCAACTCTTCAATTTCGAACCATATGAATGTTCGTATATGGTTCACAAATTAACCTTTCAGTAAAATAAATATTTACGGTGGTAACAGATGAACGGCTTTCTTTCGTGAGTGTCGGATGACTGTCTAGCTGTCACCCACTAGGTCCACTGAATGTTTACTGTTATTATGAGACTTAGCCACCTGGGACGATTGTTTATTTTTAGTTGTCAAATAGAGGCGATCGTGAATGCCTTTTTTTAGATGTCATTCTTGCTAGCCAATATTAAATGTTGATTTTCTTCTTTGATTTATTTCTCTCCGTGGCGGAGTGGTTAGCAAAGCGCTCTACAACGCCAGAGCTTCCGGATTCGAATCCCGACTTGGACATGGCTGTTCTTTGTGAGTGTCTCTTCATCAATTTCATCATATCACTCATTCTCACCTTCGCGATTAGTCAAAAGTGGCCAAATAATTCAATCAAGATTTATTTTTCTAAGTGGATGACTTCTTAGTTTTGGATTCCAATGGATCAACGAATATCATTGTTCAGCTTTTGGGGAAGGGGCTCGTTTAAATTCTCGCCCAAGTTCTTAATCCGTCCAAGATGCAAGGACTCCAGAAATATTCTCATTTACCATTTTAATTTTGTCAAACTGGGAATCGCAGGTGTTTTGAGACCAACGTGTACTTTCAATTGACATTGTGTTTTCGTGGCTGCTCAGTTTTCATGCCATAGGAAATGGAGATGAAACTCTCATAAAGGGATACAATCTTCATCAAACCTAATATCTATGGGAGCTTGGTAAGTCCATACAGACCTGTCGCGTTGCTTTCGAAAAACGCATCACTTTCAACGTCTCGCATCCATCACCTACACACTTAGCAGGTTCAATTCCGATGTCACACACTATTCGCATTCGAGTTTCACGCAGTCCTACGGTTGTAATTGGATTACCGTCAAGATGGCACAATTTAAAAAAATATATTATTCAGCATAATATCCCAAATGAAAAAAAAATATCGAAAGCTTCAATTTCCTAAGAGTTGCGTCCGAACTGAGTGAGTGCAATTTACAGAAATCAAATATTTGACTATTTCCGAAGAAGTTAGAACAGAACATGTAAATGATCAAAAACCCTTTTCTTTTCTTTTAGAACAAGAATTCATTTTCGCTTAGCAGTCCTTCCTTATACGAGTCCTAGTTACGAACAATACTCCAAATTATGAAAAACACATGAACTATTCAGTGATATACCCGAAAAAAGTCACAACATTTGGTTTGTATTTACTGTGCCGTTCACAACACCGTATAACGTGCACCATCCAGGTGTTGTAGAATGAAAAACAATTACTTGTGTCCATGTAGATTTTTTTTCTACTCACGTTCCATGTTCTTCTGTACATTCAGGACTGCAGGAACCACCAAGCTACTGAAATGTTGCTTTTAGCATCTGCAAAATAGTGACGTTGTTGTACAAGCACCAACCTGTCGATTTACATTTGTTAAACTCTAAATTAGCTGTTTCAGTTGTCCGAGTCGCAAAATGTTAAGTTTACTATGGAAGCAGAGATAACGTATTAGCCATTTTTCCACATGCGATCTTAACGTCAAATAACATGTTTGTAGAGAATCATCGTTATTTGCATAGCTAATTGCATTTTGTGATAAACTGTATAATGCGTTCATTATCTCAGCTGTCATTGTGTTATTCAATTATGATGTTCTTGATAAAATGGTCATCTCTCTCGATGGTTTGTTGTAAAAATATGCTTTTCTGGTATCACTGTATTTTTTAAATGAGACGCTAAGTAAAATTCCTAACAGTTTTGCTTCCTTTACTAATTTTGCTAATTTAGTTTTCCGGTGTCGACAATGATTTCTGTTTAGAGTCAGCATAATGCGATTGACAAAGTCAGAAAAGGCAGTGATGTGAGCTCCTAACAGTCAATGATAGATCCGTCTGGTAACCCTTGAACCTCAAAAAGGTTGTTTCACCACCAATTTCGTCCGTTCATATTAAACATGGGAGATATGATCATTGCAAAAATATAAGAATTGGAAAAATAAATTGCAAAAAGGATTAAGCCTGGTTTATCAAATCCACCCAAATCTTAACACCCGTACAACTGTAGTCAATTTGGAACTAATGATCACAGATTATATATATATATATATATATATATATATATATATATATATATATATATATATATATAGAGAGAGAGAGAGAGAGAGAGAGAGAGAGAGAGAGAGAGAGAGAGAGAGAGAGAGAGAGAGAGAGAGTATCAGCAGTATGTTCTTCCTCATATATAATCTTCACCACATTGTCCAAACTCGAGCATGAACAAACCTCTACTTTATCTTTTAGTTTTATGTAAATATATTCCTTTTTTTAAAAAAAAAATCACAGCTGGAAGAAAACAATTTGAGCAAGCCAGATCCACTGAAAACTTAAAAATTGAAAAATGGGATTTTTTTCTTTTTGAAACAAAATAGTCAATGGTTTAAAGTGAGTAGGAAGGGAGAGGATACTTCACCCTGAGATACTTATCTCACAGATTGTGAGACCACTCCCGGGCAACGGGTATCTTTAGTGGATCGGTGAGATTAAACCCACAGATTCCCGTTGGAAACAATTATGAATCATAATATACGATCGTCAAAGCTCAGAGCATATGTTCATAAATAGATATATATATGTTCCTTTACATTTGATTTAAAGAAACAAAAAAGAATGTACCATATTTAACATCCAACATCTCTGTTGATCTTCGAGCTTGGACTGCCGTATACTCAACTACCCATGGGCAGAGAGAGAGAGAAAGAGAGAGAGCAACGGATGGTTAGCAACAAACCCGCTTGTGACCATATAGTGATTTTCTACATGTACAAGAAATGTATTTACCGAATACATAGATATAAGGAAACAAATATACTGCACGGGTTTGTGAAATTTATTTATTCCGACACTTTTGTCGAAAATATTTTTCCTGTGTTTGCATATGATCTATGAGCTGGTACCCTCAGGTTGGATTACTGGAGAGGTTTTGTACATTTTCTGGATTGCATGTGACTCTGGCGTAACCAAGATGGTTACAAGATTGAAGATAAAAAAAATGATGCTCATGTCTTAAGCACATTTCAATAGCTTTGTATACTGGTTTGTTTTTCAAGCACTGAAAGTCAAATGCGAACAACAGTTAACAGTTAGTTGTTCAACGTCTTGCTAAGTTCGCGTCAATGTCTTCAACAATATATATAGAAGTAGTGAGGGTCTAGATTTCAAGGTTTGATACGTTGAACTTCTGTTGTGTGCTGGCGAAAACAATTTGACTCGCGAAACTATATTCTCAATTGTTCTCACGGCACATGTTCTACTAGAACAAAACTAGTTTATGTTGGTAAAACAAGCTCTCTCTGCGCATGGTAGTTGAGAAATGATCTAAACTACTTGAGTGGACTCACTAACCTGATTCATGGGTGAAGACCGCTTGGCACACACTGCAAGGCCACATCCTTAGCGAAGAGCTGAGCTGTGATGTTTCCGGGTGGCAAGCCAGATGCTTCCGTAGGCTCCCTTCGTTCACGTAGTGCTTGCCACACACCGGACAGGGGTGGTTGGCGGTCCGTCGCTTGGCTAAATACGGATCGGAAGGGGATAAGCAAAGCCAGGTCAATGCCATCTGCCGCTATTACTGAATAAGGTCCTGCACCCAGCACACACACAATAATAATAATAAAAAAAGATATCCACTACATCGATACATTCTACAAAGCGTGTTCATAAAGCTAATCAATCAGTGATTGGTAACTTCACACATTGAAACTAAAGATCAATTGAGATTACATTTTCTGACGATTCAAATCATTTACTTTTTTAAAAAAAAGCTGCTGCATTTCCTGGTACTTTATGAACACGCCTTGTAATGTGATTCTAATCTAAAATAATGTTAGATCAATGGGAAGGATTGTGCATTCTAGAATACTACTCGTAATTCACGTTGTTAAACCCAATCCGTTAAACAGTTGTTAATGTAAGCATTTTTATATTTTATTGAGATATCAGATTAGCCATAATATGGAAAATTAAAACTGAAATGTGTTTTGACGATATTTCTTTGGAAAAAATTAAAATCGTGTGTTCTGTCAATTGGGATTTCTCATTACTTCACTTTAGCAATGTCAACAACATACACACACGTCATAAACAGAGATTTGTCTTCAATCTGATTATTTTAGTACTTTGAACAAAGGCGATTTCAATAATAAGATAATGGGTCATTAATTTTTAATTGTCTTTATAAAGGTTCAACGAAAAAATCATAATTTAATTTTCTAATGTCATTTCTGAAAACATAATCTGTGTTTCTAGCTTGATATTTGTAGTTATATACAGTTAAAGCAATTATTCCACTATCCTTCGCATTGCCCAACTTGTCTATTTACTTATTATCTTAAACTGGGTGCAGGGACATGTGGTATGTACATCAACAACAAAAAAGAGAACTACTAACATTATACGAGAGTATAAGTATACAAGATATTTTCTATTATTTTCTCTGAAGTTACCCACACGAAGAAGACAAATCATGCAATATGAAGTACAAAGCCTAATTATACAGCATAAACAATGATCGGCACAGGAAGCATATATTACATTTCGCAGCTTAAGATAAAGTAGAGGTTTGAGCATATTGCATTTTCAATTATTACAAAGTTTCTCTTATAAAAAAAACTGTTCAGAAAATGGTATACATTTGATAATGTAAGAAATTTCCATCGACTTCCCATGTCAAAAAAGGGGAGAAATAATGCAAAACGAACGAGTCAGTATATCTTGTTATTTTCCAAATTTTCAACACCTGAAGGCATGTAAGAAGTGTAATGGTTCTGATTTTTTCCTTTAAATGCATAAAATGTTTTTATAACTTTGACGCCGATATCTCTCATAATCTGCAAGGTTTTTCCCTTAAGTCAATGTTTGTGAAACGTTTTGGGTTACAAAGCTCTATTTTTCCACTGTTTAATGTACACTTCATAAAAGTTTTTAAATATGTTACGAGCTGAACCTTTTGTTGTCTTTCGACTTGCATTAACGATTTTAAAAACTCTTGTTTATCATACATTTCAAGCAAAACTTGTCATTGCCGTGATGAAAAGTCCTTTAGATGTTGAAATGTTAAGGAATAGTACAAATCGCGCCAAATAGTTTCAACATTATACCGAAGATAGGAAACACTTGTGTGTACTCTACAAAATATACAATTTATAACCTCTATATTTTTATTTTGAAGTCATTGTCTTTGACTCGTTGAAAATTATGTAATTGTGGTCTACGGACAATGATACGCCATACGGAGCTTCACGTATGAAGGTGACAAACTGAACCACGAGAGTAAAGTCAGCAACTTATTTGCTGCAAAGTCTACAGTTGCAGTGAAAGACTAGATGAATTTCAGAACCAATAATAAACGATGTTGTGTGGATATTGTTTCAAGTTGTTAATCATTAACAAGGTCTTTCGTATTGCTTTTCTTCCATGTTTTCGGAAGATGATCCGTGTTTGCGATCGACAATACGCTTCTGAATATTTGTCGTCTGTGGCACTCCTAGAAACTTACCACAGCATAAAATGCGTTCGTAAAACAAATTATCCAATATACTCTCAAAGTAGCTAATAATATCCTAAATTCGGCCATTATCAGCCAGCTCATAAAACATCTTAATATCCGGATACGATAACGCTCCCCTGCAGCTTCTAACACCAAGGTTCAATACAATCTTATGACGATCACTTCTTCGGCCGAAAACGCTGTTCCTATAAGTATAAAAACAGGTTGACGTTTTCCCTTCATAAAATCTCACCCTAAAGGACATTTCCATTAAGAAGCATTTGCACGTACGCATGCTTTATTTAGGCACGCGCCAAGTGCTTTTCACCATCAGAACACGCAACCTCGTGTCACTAAACATGTAATGTCATGGGGTCAAGCTTTGATAAAAAGTGGAATCCTCGCCACCAAGTGGAAACTAGATAGAAGGCAACTCCTGTTTGATGTTTTACCACTTTTTGCGCGACCTCGGAATAAAGGGGCGATCTTCCAAAGCTGTACGCACTATGTGGAGCACGCGTCTTCACGCACAAGGTTCTTTTCCCCAAACTTGATTCTTTATGTGTGTCGTTTGGACATTCAGGTCCCGTCCACCCTGCCTTGCGTTAGGGTCCCATTCTTCGCAGCGTGCGTGTACACATTGTCCAAAAAAAGAGGGGGGGAATGAAGAGCAAGTGCATTCTTGCTTTTGTGCAGGGGCATGCGTGCGTCTTATTTTCAGCAAGGAACCGGATTCGACGCACAGGTGACGGCATGCGTATGTGAAAATACACACGCATACAAAGTGCATCGCTGGTGACCCTTTCACGGGAATACTGTCAAGCTGGGGATGTTACCAGAACGTGTGGTAGACTCGGACCTGTTCGCATATTGTTTCGCCATAGTGTTGGAACCTTCTATCTAAAGATATTAAATATAAGTTTAGAATGTGAATTACTCTGCCTGTTCTTGCTAACTATACTAACCCATGTAGGAAACAATATTCGAAAGAATCTAGGGGGAAAGGGATAATTATGCGTAGATGCGTGATCTCATCATGTTACAGCAAATTCTACTTTTCAAGAAAACAATTATTTTGTTTTGATATATTTTCTTAAAAGAGCTCGTTGGTGGTTCAATCTATAGATACCAGCAGCGTGACGAGCAATATACTTGTATCTTGTCAGAATTGCGTAGAGTAACACGGTGTTGCGGGACAACACGTGGTGTGATGTTCCCCCTTGCAATGTGCGTCCAGAAATTTCCAAGAAGATGATGATCCTAAATAATGTTATGACCTCTTTCTCTAGTAGACATTGCTATATTTTACCACCTCTTCATCAACCTTCTCCTTCTCGAGTACTCCAGATGGAACAGTGGTGCGATTCACATATTCCTATGTAATTTAAATTTCGGAAATGTCCTACTTTATATCCACCTGAATTTTGTAATATTTGCTTCTTAATAGCTGCATTTGAAATGATAATAGATCATCTTTCTCTATACAGTTGTCTGGAGTCGGGTATGTCGTACACATCTCCTCTCCAGACTTATTCGTTCAGCTCTTTAACACATCCTAAAATTCAATTGTAGTTTTCACGTTTTTTTCTCTCTTTGGTTTGCTCTAATATTTGTTCGCGAATTTGTCCCTTATTTTATGGAGGGATCAGGCATATGTCAAGAACAAACTTGTACTTTTGTAGTATGTATTTGGAATCGTGGTTCTGCACGAAACACAAAATGATCATACTTTTAAGTTTCGAACGAACAAGTTCTTGGGCATGGTGGGACACACAATAGTGTACGATCCACCAGCCTCGCGATTAATGTAGGGTTTATTTTTCAATCAAAATTAGATGTTGGGGTTTTGAATGGTACTTAAAAACTCGATATCATTTATTTGGCTTTTTCTTCAAGGATAATGAGACTTCTAAAGAATTTTTTTTTGGATAGCAATCCAGGAAACTTTGAGAACCAAGTAGATCAGGATTTCTGGTTTTTAAAAATAATAAAGCTATTTATGATTTACGTTATCTCATAACTATGGTTATGGATAAACTCAGACTTTAATGATTCCATTTCTTTATTTCCTCATCATTCCATGACGAAGTATTGGTCAAGTTAGACACACGGTAAAATCAGGTCATGTGAAGTCAAAGCATTAACTTGCTCTACTCTGATTTATTTTTTGGACTATTAACAGAAATTTGTTGTATGTAATGTACTTAGACTTGCACAAAGCTTTCGACAAAAGTGGTTATAATGTACAGAACTGTATATCAAGTACGAATTAAACGTTTGCACCAAAACAGCTACCTACGAAAGGAAATTGCTGGAACTAACTAAGAAAATATATTTTAAGAACCTGATTAAGAAGATATATTGAATCTAATTCAAACGTAAGGATCGCATGGAAGACTTTTAACAACGAGATGAACCAGCGACATAATCGTACATAGAACACTTGAATCAGACTTCCAATAGTTGAGTCTTTTCTCAAGTTTCAAAACCAACATTAACCTCGTCACTTCCTCGAACAACGTAGGAAATTTTACTCCTAAAAACATCTTCAACCGTAATCTACCTTCTTGTTACCAGACTTGTGGGATATTCAATGCGGATACTATGTAGTGAGTTACGATTGTAATTCTGTTTTTCCTCGTTAAAGATACACTGAGAGTGTGCTGCAATTGGTTGTACTCGACTGTTCAAACCTGTCTATTTTTGTGTTTTCCACTTTGATAATGACGGATTCGTTTAACACAAAGTGAACATTTGAAAGATTATATTTCCATTCTGTGTTGGTCCTTACCTAGTTCCAATGTTCACATATTCTTAGCCACATGCGGTAGGTATTACCTCACACAATTTGTTAACTTTCGACGTCTACAAAGATGGCACACGATATGTGTTTCGTGCCTCCTAGTACATTTCATGGACTTACTGTATGCATAATAGCAAGTTCAAATCCGTGTGGTATAAGTGTGTGCGCTTTCTGCCATATTCAATATTAAATTTAGTATGGGCCAATTAGAGGACATCCAATCATTCCGCCGAACGTGCCTGCCAATAATATAGAGGGAAGCGCACACACTTATGCCTGTCGTGTAAACAACATGACCTGAAACAAAGACTACATCAACATAACTCTGAACATACTTAACATAAACATGCAGACAAACACGAGAATGCTAATGTACAGGTAGACGCAGACAACAAAAGGGACAGAACACAGAGAAGGTAGGAGTTGAAACTTACTTGCAACCCCCGAGGCGTTGGGGTCTTTGTGGGTATGCTTCATGTGTTCCATGAGAGCCTCACCCCCGAGGAACATCTTGTGACAGACGGGGCAACTAGTTGCATTGGGACCCCCAATGAGGGCCGCATGTTGCTGGAAGACAGGAAGACGGAGTTGTATCTCCTGTTGCAGGCACCGGGAGGAAGGAAGGAAAGATGAGAATCGTCAGTCTATCTGTTCAGGAGAAAAAAGTCACCACCAAACAACAATTGTTTTTTCGGGCAACGGAGACTTGGGGATGCTCTTCCTCGACGGTATCTGAAGATCGAATTTTGAAGATATATCCGTTCGTTAGTTCTTTTGCTGGATATCATGGTTGTTAACGTCGACGAATTTCGCATCGTGTCCCTAACGGTAAATTGTCAACCAGCTGTATTCTTATATTTTGCTCTGTAACCGTTTTTTCTATTTTGAACTTGAAAGACGTTCTAATGTCGTCGGTCAAACACAAGAAACCATACGGAAGGAAGAGTTCTTGTGTCTTAACCGACTGACACTTGACACCAAATAGACCATACAACATTATTACAACATTGTCATCATTTCTACCAGTTTGTCTCTCAGCAACCATACACAATTGAATATACTTAAATTAAGTACATGAATTATACAATATATTACGTTGCACATAGTAAAATACTCCTGTAATTTGGAATCAAATTACCCTTGTCTGATAAAGCATACCCGCCTCTAGTATTTGTAGACCACGCCATTTAAATATCTTATGAGGATTTGCATACAAATCTAAAGCAGTAATAGGAATGTACATTTGACACAATGTTTCCTTGATGTAGACTATACGAAGTCATTGAGACCTACACACACACACCATGATCTCAAGTCTGAACACTTTTATTTCCATTAACATTTTTACAAAAAGTGATTTGCAAACTAGCAAATAATGTTGCATCTTTATATAGTGCATCCAACTCATAAAGGTGTGCACACTGACTGGTATGTCCGAAAGTTAATATAATCAAAAACGTACAATGTCGTTATACGCACCGTGAATGAACATTGTTTATGCTAAATTCAATTTCTTTCTTTTTTTGGGCATAGTACGAGTATATTGAAATTATGACGTAATTGTATAGTGATTCTATCTCATTTGACTGATTGCCTGCTTGACTTCAGAGTATTTCTGAGTCTTGAACAATCTAAACATAGAACTCCTCAGATTGCAACATGCGTGTCCTGTTCAGTGCATTAGTTTATTTCATGGCTGTGAAATTGTCCAGTTTCCGTCAGTATGTGTGTTTCATAAAGCTCTGTGGGCGACTTTCATAATGACAAAAATAATATCAGCTGTATGTTGGTTTCTCTTACGCAATCAGAAATTCTTACTCTTAACGAGTTTGCAATACACACACACAATCAACAAAGCTTCAATGGTGTTAATAGCCCCGTCTAGTTGGCTGCACTTTGTGACACTTGGTGCAGTGCAGGTGTATCCAGTGTCAGGAGTGGTGCAAGGAAATTACGTTCAACCAAGTAGAAGGAAAGCGGTGTTCAAGTTCAGAAGATTCAACAAATGCCTGTATGCTGCTTGAAACGGTCATTTGATTAGTTAGCACGCACCAGGTGACCATACACCGGTCCCAAAGGTAGTGCAGACACCAAATACACTACTTGACTCGAAATCAACGAACTAGTCGACTCGGTGTTGCACCGTGCAACCAACTAAACGCTCTGTGCAAAGAGAGTCAAATCTAGTCCAAAAGTGAAGCCAACTAGACGAGACTAATTTCGACTACCTAGTGCCGCATTCTTGATCAGAAACAGTTTGAGTTACAACAGACTCAATACGACATTTTACTGCATTGAGGAGTCCTCTGAACAGGATTATAGCAATCGGATAACAGAAGCTGGAATTGTCCTGCAACGTTTGATCGATGTTTAATAGAATGATGAATGTATTCGAAATTATGCGGAGAAATAAAATTATTCTAGATTGTATTAAATGATTTGTTTCTATTCTATTATTATAGTCACTTTTCCTTTCTTTCACAGTTAGTTTTGTATTCTTGGATACAACCGATAGGTATATAGTTAGAGCTGCGTAATTCACTTTATTTGTAATCTATAATTTGGATTATCCATGTAGCCTGTAACGGCTCAAAGATTCAGATTGCATGCCTGTATATATTTGTGCGCAGAGTGTAGAAGACTGCTACCCAACTGATGTAATAAATATCTCCCGGGAGAATACTGTAACTACATGGTGTAGCGTCCTTGTGTAAGGGCATTCGCAACGCTTCAACATGCACGCATATGAATCAGGATAAATGTTTTGTGAATCGATCAAGTTTTCCACGTCGACGGATACCACCCCTTAATGAATGAAAAATTCAATTCATGCAAATTATTGATTTTTTATTACTCTTTGCCATAGACAGATTTGTTTAAACGAGTTGAAAGCATGATTTGTTAGTTCAGCCTCGTGTTTCTAAATAAATCTCTTTAATAATTGCGTGATTAAATACGTAACATTTTACAATCTGCAATGTTCCCCACTTCATTTCTCTTGGAAACCTTAATAACAGTTTAGTTTTCTTAAAATTATTTCGTTCTGCTGATTAAGGCGCAGATTTTATCTGTTCGTTCTTCCTTGTAATTTCGTTTTCTAGCTGTGCTTTTATTACGATAAAATTATGATTGCTGTAATGGAGGGTGTAAAGGATCCTTTATCAAGACACCCAAATATCAATCCCTCTTCCACGTAGTATATCCTGGACTGCATTTGCAGACTAACGAGGCTCTGGCGTTTGGACTCTCAGGCAGTATAATTTCCTCTGTGGGGCTTATGATGTGTGCTGTCCATATTTGTTTGCCATTGTCCTCTCATCTATTTCATCATATCACCATTAATCCTATCTTCGTCATTAGTCAAAAGTGACAGAAAAACGAAGTAAAATCAAACAACCAATCAATGATGTAATAATAATACGAAATGGTTTCGAATATACAAATTGTCTTATCGAGATCCAATCAACTACTTAGTTCCATCCCAAATGATTTCTTCTAGATCATGGTATTACGACATTAGTAGCTTGTTTTGAAGCATATTTGCACCGAACTTTCAAATCAAATCAGATGAAGTATAACATTTCTTCAATTTCCAAACCGCACTCTTGGAAATATTGTTTTCTTGCAAGTTAGTGTTGAATCACAGAATCTCAGATGCGACAAAAACGGTTAGGTTGTGTTTAGACAATTCACAATGACACATGTATAATTTATCAACAAATATTTCATTTATGGATTTAGTTATACACGATGATTGTTATGGTTCAGGAACGTTTGTTTTGACATAAGTACTTTATATAGTCTACCTAGTTGATAAACGGAAGAGGGTAATGTGATTGTGTGTAAAAATTTGGAATATGCTGTACCATGAAAAACAGTTTTGCTCCCTTGGGTACAATAATGTTGAAGTATTTTTCTTTTTTCAAATATTGGCTCGTCATTTGTCTTCTCAATGTTGAATTTCTTGACGTGTGGGTGCTAAACAGCTGAAGTCAAGACTGAGTGACCGCATCAAAGTGCCGCAAAGGACGATACAAGGGAAACCCAGCAGCCCAGAATTATAATACGAAAATATGTGTAGCAATAGGCTGCAAGAACCGACAGTTTAGTTTAGATCTATCTGTTAGTTTGAAATAATCAGTCTTGAACGTAAAAAATACGTGAGAATACGAGGTAGACATAATTTTATTGAATATGTTAAGACGAAGGTAATTCTAGCACACTCAAGGGTCTCAATAAATAAGCTATCGATTATCACCAAATTACTTAAATGAACATCCATAAACATTGTAGTTCTTTCCTAGAAACAGCAATTTCATTCTCGGAAGCTTGGCTATGGGCTGCTGTGAATTTGCCAGATCCTGTGTCTGTTAATGAACATGCCGTATTGGTTTCGAGAAAATTTGGAACATCACGCAGAGAATCAACCTAATTTGAATGGTAGGGTATTCACTACATATGAAGCCCCGGTCGTGAGGGATTAATTAATATTCTACTATTCGCTATTACCTACGGTTTCTTTCTTGCCACCAGAACTATGTTAAGTTATTTGTAAGTTACTCATTTTTTCTGAAATTTTATGTGTAAGATGGTTGAAATTCTCCTTACAAAACCAATTATTGATTCCCTCGAGGCTTTGAGGTGCTACATACTGTGACAATAAAAGAAACATTTTTGTTGCCAAATTGGATCCGAATCCAGTATTGTTTGGGTAGCCTTGAAGGTGTACGAGGAGTGACGGAATTGTGGGAAATGACGTATTTGCCATCATTCCAGAGTACTTTGCTCTCTGCTATGTCCACACTATACGTCTTCTAGGTGAAAAACGAAGAGTGGTAGAGCATAAATGTTCTGACAAAGATAATAATAGGGTATATTAAGATATTCCTTGATTATAATATTGCGGAAATTTTGTTAAGATCATCGTTTCAGCCACAATTAAGTAGTGAAACACAATTTCATCTAGCTCCCCAATAGCATGGGAAACATTGATCATGATCACTCGTTGTTTTCAAGATGTTTCCGGGGTAAAGTATTGGTGTTAGTTGAGAATTATCGCAAGGGTGCAGGTTCTTCAAACGTACTGGATGTCGATTTGAATACAGAGAGAAAAAGTTAGTGCTGGCCATGTGCATTAGCATAACAGATTGAGGTACGGTCCGTGTTCAACCGTCGAGCAGATACATCCAGTTTTATAATTTCCAGGATCAGTCGCGATATTTATAGGCCTCGATGATAATGGAACATGCAGTGTTAAAGCAAGAGTTGCCACTGATTCGTAATCGGTATGCTGCACGGAGAATGAAGCAAGTCAGATGGAGTCAGCTCATTTCGTATGGATCACCCGTACTCTTCATATTTATACCTTTAAGATGAACCTACTGGATGTTAAGAAAAATTCCGATCTCGTCAAAACAATATTTTGGCTGCCATACACCTGGTGCGTTTGGAGAAGTAATGGATAACGGCTATCTTTATCGCAATTTCCCGATATATACGATAAAATAACTTTGTCGAAGCCAATTAGTTAGTGCTGTTGCATTGGTGCGATTGGTCAAGATTTCGATTCCTGGTGGTAGCTCCAGAATTTCAGTGTTGATCATGCATCGTAAGGCATCAACCCATTCATTGATCGTTCAAAAATATCCATAAAACATCGGCGATGGGACTCGATGGCTGACAGCAGTTTGAAAAGCCGCTTGGTTAGGCTTAACCCACAGAAAGTAGTTGCTAATGGAATAGGAGTAAGCTAGCGACCAGTGGTGGTGACCAAGGGAGCGAGGAAAGCAGTTGCCCTCCCCTACTTTTTGCCAATTTTTCCTCCTCCACTACAGCATCTTAATGCTAAGCCTTGTCCATGAAGAGAAAGTAAACTGTCCTTGTCCCTTCCCCTCCCCCAGTTTTGGCACCCAATCGCAGCCACTGGTTTCGACTAATAATTTAATTACTGAAATTAATTTCAAAAGTAATAAAATTTAACCAAGAAATAACGCTCGACATAACTATGCCTTTCGTAAGAACACAGTTAACATATAAGAGAATATGTGTGTTCACTTTGTTAATATTGGTTTAACTATGGACGATTGTGTGGAATGTAGAAACTCATACCTATGAAAGTATAAATTAAACTCGTAATAAGAAGGAAGCTTCAAAACTTGTTCCTTCCTTTTCAATCTACAGTTGAATCTCAGTCAACTTGTTAGACTAGCTTCCCAATGGCATACATGGTGTAAACAAAACTCTACAGATTATGCCGCATTATTTCGATAGGATTCAAAACACCACACAATGAATCCAACTATCGCTTCTAAGATTGCGCAGTTACATTTCATATATTCGTCTATTGATTTTCTTTGGATTATATTCAGGAAGAATTGATCGCGGTGACATAAAAATGTCAATATCTTGACGGGTATCGAACCCAGCTCATCAACTTCCAAACGTGATACATTAACGGCTACACCGCATAGTACGATACGGTCTACACGGGCAAATCTATTCAAGTCTCAGCACGTAATGAACAAAGTGTCGGCCAGTTTAGTGCAGTACTTTAGTAGTTCTTAAATTAAAAGTACTGTGGCGTCAGTAAGACTCAAGATGTACAATGTTTCTGACGCCGGTGCATGAAAATAAATTAAGTGTTGCGTATTGAACAGAAAGGTGTTAAAGTTACAAAATAGGATGTTAATATTTCGCAGTCTACACACTAGGCAGGTGCTTGAGGTTTACCAGCTCGCATTGGAAAGGACTATGCAAATAACATTATCAAAAAAATTCAACTGATGTAAGAATTAAGAGTAGTAGGGCCTTTGTAGAAAATGTTTAGAAAATGCAGTTGGAACCATTGAGTATTGGAACCATCTTGACTATTGTGCTGGATTCGTGACCATTGTATGTACCTAGGTAAAAAGCTGACAATGCTATAGTCATCATTGTCCTCACTGTTTATGAATTCCTTTGTATTCAAGCATTCCTACCAGGAAAATATGTCTACTATTTGGTGCTACATATCCAAGGATTTTCCTAGTTCTCTGTCTAGAATCCATCCTCATCATTTGACGGTAAGGTCCGACACCGTTTAATTAAGTTGCCAATGCATCTTTTCTGTACAGTTGTAGCTGCACATATTCACGTTGTAATCTTCTCCAAATTAAGGGTACTATGGAAGTAAGTTAGGTGTTACTATTAAGTACTTGATTCCTAATGAATTACAGAATTTTAACGTTTTACTGTCAACATATAGTATTAAATTTTAAAATTAAGACACGTATTGCTGTTTTATACTTATCCACGCAGAGCTGTTGCCTGCACACAGAGTCCAAAATGCGTCAATTGACACGAATGTTTTTGACTCCAGTAACAAGTTGCAGTGTTTAAACTGCTGATGATGCCGCATTTCAGTTGTTCTGTGTGATGCACTAAAATGCATCAATGCAACAAATCATTCATTTGTAAGAAACCGAAACTACACGTTGAACCTCACCAAAATGCATCAACCGTGAAAGCAGTAAATTCCATATTAACGTCAAAATGTGTACGAACGATATTTCCACCGTATGCGTTTATTATATTAAAATTAATTTTGTATTGAAATTCAGAATATTTTTGCGAATAGAGATGGAGTCTAGCAAAGTCGGAATTCCATTCTCAACATCTAATGGAATGTAGTACTCGTATTAATAAGTCCGATTTTATGTACATTTTAGAGTTTCATATGCATTTGAAGTAGCGGGCCAGAAAATGTAAGTCAACTCGTGCTTTTAGATTATGTGTCAATTCACGCAAAATTTCCGTTTATATTAATATTACTGGGAAATTCAGTGGCACACCCAGAATGTGTGAAGCTATGTCGTAATCGAGCTTGAGGGGGGGGGGGCTCAAAACACTTCAAGGATCATACGAGAAAGTCACTCTCTCATCCTTTAGTCTAATGCTTAAACTATAGTTAACTAATATATTTGTCTATTTTTTGTATTATTGTGTGAAAAAACGTCATAGTTTCACTTTGAACTTTCTCCACCCATTCCAGTGTAATTCTGTGATGGCAACTTTAGTGAATATTATTATGGTCCTGATCTACCAGCTTTTTTAAAAGTTGTACATTTCTCATACGTGATGAGATGTGCATGTTAGTAAAGAACCGACAAAATAGCAGTGTCTATATTTACATGATTTTATACCCATGTGAATATTTTCAACAGAACGGAATATGGAAGTTTCAGACCAGAACTGAAAGTTAATGAATACTTTCCGCGCGTGAATTCTGGAACCACAAGCAAAAAAAAAAAAAAACTGTGGAAGTGACTTTATACCGAAACTGATGATTTTGTAAGATAAAGTTTTGGCAAATACTTGCGAGTGTAAATACTATGTACTATCTCCACTGCAGCGCGTTGATTACCAATATTCGAATGTTAACTATGAATACAATGGTGCAATATTCTGTTTATCGGATATAATTCAGAGCAGAATGGTGTAAAAATAAATTACACCTCTAACAGCACATGGGCACTCAAGAAAGTGTTCAAGGACTCGTGCAACTTCGATGGAAATAAGTCTGGTTTCTTAACTATATACCCAGTCTCAGTTATGTTCTTAGTAACCATGGGCGTCGCCAGAAATTGTTGCGGGGGGAGGGGGGATCAGGCCACAGACAAAATAACAACTATTATTATTACCACAGTTATAATTGCTATTATAAATAATAAATCTTACAAAGTAATAATAATTAACAAATTTTATTACAAATTTGTTATTATTATTAGTAGTAGTATTTACTGAACTCTACTCGATCCACCAGGCAAGTGAATATCCAGAACAACTGTTTTCATTTATTTTATTTCACATTTCATACAGTTTGTGTACTGAAATTCAGAGTTTTCTATCTTGTTAATACCTTTTACACGTCTCGTTCGAAAAAATAATTTAAAAGTTAGGGCATATTTTACTAATGAAGTTTATGTTATGTGATCTCTCACTTCATACTATAAATTTTCTGGAATTTTGAAAATAGTGGAACCATTTATTCTGTGGATTAAATAGTAGAATACGAAAATATAACTCGGTTCCTCTATTTTTCACCTAATAATTCTTTTTTTGTTCGAATACTAACTAATTTTATTTCTGTTATTAGTAATAAAAATAACCTTTTTTGTAACTTGAAATTAACTATGCCAACTTCCACGAGGGTGGACGGACCAGTAAGCCTGGTCCCTAATATTTTCAGGCTTAGGAGGAGGCTGATGATGGCAAAACGGGTCTACAAGTAGTTGGCGGAAAGACAAGACAAATTGGAGAAGGAATGACGTATTTAATCTCAATTTCTGAAAAACATCGAAAAAATTTGTAATAGCAGAACTCGAATATTTTCCAATGTAAGCTGTTTTCTTGTTAAGTTTTTTAAATATTTTTTTTTGTGGTAGGGGCGATCTAAGCGTCCTGGGTTCGATTTTCTGTTGAGGCACATTACACCTAGTTCGGATTACACTTAAATCCACAAAGTGGACATGTGTGTCTTAATGCGCCCATTCATCTGGCAGTACCACGTTAAGTGCATGCAACAGCCTAGTTCCGAGTGTGGACTTCACAACCTGAAAATAAATTTACTTTGTGCTACTTAGATAGTTCATTGCGGTTACACGGTTAGATCGTCGTATATGATTGTCGAAACTAGATATTTGAGTTTCATAAATGACTGACGTCATGCTAGTAACAGTGTTTTATTGGGGAGTGATGTACAGAGGCTAGTATGTGATGAGGGCACTGAGGTGGCACACGCTGATAATATGTTGTGCCATTCGTTTGATTACAATGACGACCACATTGCATCTTTTTATTTTCACTTAAATCAGCTTATGAAATTTGCTTTTCCACTGCTCAGTGCATATTGCTAATGATCAATACTAATTTACATTAGCAGGTGGACACGTTGCGTTCAAGTTTGGAATCCTAGACACCAGGGTTTGGGCATGATTCTGAGTAGATCCATATTGATTTAAGTCCCTTATATAGGATAACTCCGGAGCACAACCCTCGTTTGAAAGCCATGGCTTGACCCATCGCCGCCGTTTTCTGGTTTCGCGAAAAGAGTTGCCCTGTTGCCCAATTGGCTGCACGATGATTAGTCGTCAGTGAAATTTTGGAACTCCCACCGGGAATGGAATCCAGGACCGCTCCTACAAAGGCTAGAGCGCTAAGCATTAGCTCCTACGAGAGCGCACTATGCATAAACACATTACTTTATTTGAAAAAATAAACAAGTTACTACTTGCGCTGTATGTTGCAATGGCGGTTTTTGAATGACAGGTTGGAGTAATCATGTATATTTCGAATTCGGTTTCAGTATTGAAGTCTCTCTTTACTTGACATTAACTTCCTCGCCGAAATATCATCAAATACAACAATTCGGCAAAACCCACTAAAGGTAACAGGTTAGGTAAGGTATTTTACCGACAGAAGTGAGTGGATAACTCGGATGAAACAGGGAAGTAGTTTCTCATCGGCCAAATTAAACCGTGTAAGCTACCGTTTTTGGAAATTTTGACAATTAACAATACATCCTGGCCTTCCCGATGGCGCAGTGGTAGCGTCGTCGCCTTGTAATCAAGGGATCCAGGGTTCGATACCCGGTGGAGGGACATAGTGGTTCGGATCCCACCTTAAACTGTAGATCCAGTTCCAATTAGCCTTACTGTGTACAAAATGGACTTAAAACACCAAATCAATCAATTAAGAATACATCCAACTCTGTACCCGTCCATCAACTCCAATACGTAGTTAATGTTGCCATAATTAGTTACAGCTTTGCCTTTTTTTAATCAGTGAATACGTTTTCGCCAAGTTAGCAGGCTACCACATATCCCTAACTCGTGCTATATCCAAGTACTTTTCAGCGACATTGGAAGATCTAAAAATTTGCATTTATTGGACACTGTGGTTTCCTCCTCGAAAGGTTTCGAGCAGCGAGGGTTTTTCTCGCTTGAGAGGTTTTACCTTGGTAAGTAACTTGTGAAAATGTGACGAAATGTTCTACATCTCGATGCCGAAAACAAAAGGTTTCTAAAATTGAATGACCTCTCTGGATGAAAGCATTTCGGTAACCGACAGTGATGTGCAATTAAGCAAAAAAGTCAGTTCTACAAACCACGTGCCAAAGTAAATTCGATGTGCAGTGGAAAGAACTGTTGTTAATAAAGAATATTTAATATATAATTTATTATACATTTAATAATTATCAGTACCATAAGTTAGACTACGGTTTCTTTATCTTGTTTGAAATTGTTTTTGTGTCTATATTATTTTCCTCTTGGGATCCATGAACTGGAATGGGGGCGAAAACTGATTTTGAATCCCCTCATTTAATTAATAGTAGTTTAGACTTCTTTTATTTCTGCCAAAATACATTTGTTTATCTAATTTCATTGCCATAGTGTATGATACACAAGCTACCATTTAAGTCGTTGACAACTCATGTCTGCATTTGATTTGAGAAACAAATTTGCTTTGATGTCCGAGGAATTTCTTAAATTGAAGCACTTTTTATACACAGGGACTTAACGGCACGTCATGTAGTTTTAAATGAGATCTGAATCAAGGAAAGGTGATGCTGAATACAGAATCACTAATTACGATGTTCGGTTGAAGAATACTACATATGGAACCCCAATCGCTTGTTTTCCATTGTCCATGAATAGAAATTGTTTCTTGATTGATTTGGTTTATGTTACTTCGCTTTTCTTGCCACTTTTGACTAATCGCGAGGATGAGTGATGATAGGATGAAATTCACGAAGGGACATTCACCCAGGCCGGGATTCAAAAGTAGGCCCCCTGGCGTCGTAGAGCGTTGTGATAACCACTCCGCCACGGATGTCGAAAGAAAATTATTCTATGCAAGGTTTGATTTTGAAATTGAATATTCTGCCCTTATAGAAACCAAAATTTAGAAGCGACTCCACCTTCAACTAGAAGTTTCCTTCGGCGAGTACGCGAGAGAGTAAAATAGTTTAAATCATTGGTGGCTGATGGAAATTGACGCGTTACTTCGAAATGGTAGTGTTACAACTATACTGCACGTAATTGCTCTTGATTCAATGCTGAAGTTCAAGGATCTGTAATGTTCTATGCGCTAATTTGTTCCGCAGGATGTGCAGTAGCTTACAGCGCATGCATCTGAAGGACGCAAAGCTGCTGTGGGAGGATGTTCTGTGTTTAAAGCGTTATACATATATTTGTCTTGTATGTTCTTCTCCGTTTACTTCAAATGGAACATAATCTCGTTTCAACACACATGTGGATGAGGTTTAAGGGATATTTCAGACTGAACCGATAGGCAACAAGCGACTCGGGGCTTCACACTGAAGTAACAAGCAACAAAAGATCATCCCGATGGCAACGTCGTCGCTTAGCAATCAAGGGCTCCCGGGTTCGATACCCAGTGGAGGCACGTAGTGGTTCAGTTTCGATTAGCCTATCTGTGCATAAAGTGGACTTAGAACTGAAATTCAAACAACCAAGGCAGGCAACAAGGCCCATCCACTCTGTAATGACATTATTGCGCAAGTGTAACCACCAGACAGAGAGGAAATAATGCACGATGTTGAGAAAAAGCACAAGTCTGAGCGGCACGCTTTAGCGACAAGTACAGCTTGTCGCTCCTTAAGCTTGCATATATCAGGAGGATAGCCTCCAAGCGACATGTGTAGCATCTCGCTTTGGTCTAAAATTTCCCCAAGTGTTTCAACTAGTTTTCTGTGTATTTTAAATATTATCTTGTTCCCTTTCTCCATGCTTTTATTTTATGCGACTAGAAACTGACACAGAGCTCTTTATTTAGAACAAGTGTTTTTGTAAACTTCATTTTGAAAATAAAATTTACTTTTTATCATTTTCTGGGTAGCATGGCAATGTGTTTTAGGTACCAGAACACATAAAACTTCTTAGTATCCTATCCTTCTTTATTCCATTGTCATTAAAAACCTGAAGAACCATCTTCTGGGAGTTTATTACGCATCAAAACACTCTGAAAATATTTAAACTAGAAGGCCCATTGCCAAAATAATACAATTTTTCTATTTCTTCATGAGCTAGGCAAGTAGTTTTACGTTTAGATTATTTATATACAATCTAGAATCATTTTAATTTTGTAAAGAACGCCGTAGAATCAGAATTGTCTGTGAGTCACTTATCAAGTTTTCTATATTCTCCTACACACTTCTTTTTCGGCTTTTATTGTCTAGTCTTTAATGAAGTGCTCTGGAAATTTTAGATTCCTGTCCTGCCTGAGACATGAAGGGTTTTTGTTTTGGTTGGTTTTCGTTAGTGACCATTTACTACGCCATGCATGTTAACCGCATGGGGTGTAGGGAGTGACCCTTTCTGAGGATACCCAAATGTCAACCTCTCTTCCACGCTGGACTGCATTTTGCAGGCTAGAGAGGCTCTGGCGTTTGGACCTACGCTCGTGTTGTGTCGTCCTACATTGTCCCTTCATCCATCCATCTCATCAACGTTCATTCTCATATTCGCGATTAGCGAAAAAGTAGCAGGAAAGTGAAGTAAAATAAATCAAATCAATCAATCAATAATAACTTCACAATCATTGGCAAACTTCTTGGGTGGAGAGGGTTAGTAAAGTTTCGGCTTAATATTTGAAAGGATGTAAAAGACGCTTTTGCACCCATATCTATTTCCGATTTGATCATTGCCAAGTCAGGGTCTAAAGTCATCCAGCAACGTCCATTTCACACCCGAAATACATTACTGAAGGTCGCATTTATCAAAAAGGAACTATGAACATTTCTGCATTATCATATTCCAGCCTTTGCCTTGTTTTCAGAGGGTACACCTATAGGAATATTTATTAACTGGCAGTTTATTGTGAGAGTTATTATGCGAGAATTGTTGGAAATTGTTCACAATCGTTAAAAAGAACACTGACGGTACTAGGAATTCATTCAACGGCGTGAACCCAACATTCTAAAATAAGTATATTATAGTTTCATCATTTGTTTACGAAGTCAGTGGAACACAGTGTATACAAAGATTGACTTATGCTGAGGAACATATGTTGTTCGTCAGCGAACAAAGCTAGTTTCTCCGTTTGCTGTTTTACGGCAGTCAATTGGTACTGACGTGTAACAGCTCGTGTAACTGCTTGAGCTTTAGCATCTGTTATATGAACAGCGTAACGTATAGGATGTAAGATTTTTACAATATACAGTTATAATTTCAGTCCTTTGGAGCCATCTGCGGTGGGAGTTGTCAGCGTATCGGCTACAACAGCTATTTTAGGTTCCTATACTCAGTAAGGACGGACGTGTTCAATCATCTAATTCATAAGCCATTATTCATCCCCTTCCTCGCTTTAACCTTCAGAGGTGGACAAATTGACGTGAATTAACAAAATAGAATATTTCATACTGCTGTGATGTTCCATGGATTATTTTCAGTACTTTTGTGACCGGTTGATTTAGTTTAATTTGGTTCGCTTTTCTTCCACTTTTGGCTAACTGTGAAATAAAGATCAGTGGTAATATGAAATTGATGAAGGTACACTCACAAAGAACGCCCATGTCCAGGCCGTGCTTAACCACTCCGCCACGAAGGTCATCTACTGTGACAATCATTCTCCAACCAAGATGATAATTTGTGTAGAGTATAAAATTTACTAGCTTGAAATGCGGAAAAATTTAACCTGGAATTACATATGAATTTTATCTTTGCTATGAAGCAGAGCGTACAAAATCTCAATTTAACCTTTCTAGGCCAGCTAGTCTATTCCTTAGGCAAAAGCCATAAGGTCTATTTATTGCAATTTTACTTGGCGGTTGGAACCATTTTGTGGATATGCAGTGTTACCAACGGTCCAGGTAGACCTCTCCATGGCCTGGAATGTAATTTGAATCCCATTTGCCACTGTTAAGATCCATCACATTAAGCCAGTTGTAATAGAAATGCCGTGGATTGGTAACCAATCAATCAATCAATCGCCAAACGGCTGGAACGAATTTAATGCGCTATGTTAGGCAGCATCACTGTTTTACCTTCCTGTTATGGAATTATGCGCGGGGGAGGTTGACATTCTACAAATGTTAGACTTATTGGCAGAAAATGAATAACAAGTCTGCTTTCCCAGTTGCTTTTTTGCAGCATGCAGACAGCAAAGGTGTGTGATTTTGTTCCATCCATCGTGATACTGGTGATATCGTGCACAAACTTGACGTGAATTTAGAATCCCGAAGGTACTTTTGTAGAGCGATTGCTCACGCAAAACATTAATAATTTGGGTTTGTTGTAAACATATAGATTGTTCATGCATTAGTGTTATTATTTATATCATCAGGTTAACCGTAACGAAGATAGTGATTCGGTAATTCATGACATTGACAGGATTCGAATAGATCACTTCTATTCCATTTTCCTTAGACATGTAGCTAGAATATATGACTCCCACGCTTATGGAACGAATTATGAATGAAACGGATGTTTTTGTATAAAATAACTGGCTTTTAATTTTGTCCGTTATATGCATGGACCTATAGTTTAAAGTGGAACCCGAACCACTGTGCTTTCACCGGGAATCGAACCCGGGACACTATTACGAGGCAATAGCGTTACTACTACGCCATCGGGAGACCCATATGAAAATTAAGCCTTATGATTTGTAACAGGAAGGTTGCAGGAGTTCTCTATGTCGACACAACATGGTGTGATTAACAAGCAACGGTCACATTGACCTACCTTCGTCTTCACAAAGCTTAATGGGTCCATGAGCCACTCCAACGAGTTCGTCTAGCTAAACCTGTGCGCCAACTTCCCGTTATGCATCACGTCTCATCCGTTTACAAATCTAAGCTATAGTACAACAACAAAGATCTTGAACGTAATAAAAACATTCAGTGGTACTATGACGCCAATACAAAATAATTTGCGAATAATTTTATTGGAAGAATTAATTATATAAAATAAATATAATTATTTTTTTTCTTCGCAGTTCCTCTGAAAATTATTGAAAACTTCGATACTCTCAAACAAAAACGCTAAAACATATTTCGTCATTTTCCGCGCATCAAGGTTTTGCTCATAATTTAGGAGCGTATATACGTAGCTCTATTGCATTTCGTAGTAAAGTACACTTTACCATGTCATATAATTTATTGTTATAGGCTGTTTTAATACGAACAATGCACATTTCTTATTGCCTGCAACTGTTAGTGTACTTCACTTACTTGCTCTCTCTGCATTTTCATATGAGTTGTCGTAGTACTTCCCGTGAAAACCCCTTCATTTTGAATACGAATGCTTACTTAACTGTTGTTTTGAAGTAAAAACCCAATAAGGATGCTTTACCTGCCCAATTGTCATTGATATTGCCCGATGTGCTTCCTTTATTTTCACTTGATTAGACTTGCGCTTACCTGCTTTGTACATTTAATGTGTCGGTTGTGTTGGTAATGCATATTATCAACACATTCAAGTTTAATGTGACCACTTGCATATTAAAGCTGAGTTCATAGTAAATATCCCCAATCGAATTTTACTTGCCTTCCTATTTATATTTTTAATTATAAATAATATTTGCTTGACAATACTAATTTTGAATATGATTGTATCACCAAATATAACACATACCAGAATTTACCCAATTCCTCTGCACTTAAAATGTATAATTTCTTTATTTAAAGTTAAAATTTTAATCCCAATTTTCTATTCCAGAATTTATGATGCATATCTTTGAATATGACCCCTCCTTTCCAAAACTTAGTTATATATATATAACACATATATATTTTGTGGGGGTTGGAATGTACTTACCATGTGAGAAAAGTAATTGAATCTTCTGTTGATTAGTATATACATTGCTGGTTTATCGTGTGATACTGCTATGTTTTTTTAAGCATTTTATACGGTGTTTATTATTAATAGGATTGTCATTCAATTCAATCTGACTGACCAGGAAGGCATTTTTTGTTTAGTTCTCATTATTTATTTTCTATCCATAATTCCTCTCCTTTCACTTAATTCCAAACAGTTCTTCTACTAGATGCGTCAAGTCGTTCGTTAAGAATGTTTCCATTAAATTAGCACAAGAAGAAATGTACAATATCTTGTAAAATTGTAGATGTCCCTGAGTCCAGAGATAAATATTTTACTGAAACTGTGCTTTTGGCATTTGCACATTTTCACCATTCCGTTGCAAATGGAATTCCATTCTGCTAACTTCTTTGATTCATTTTATCTTCACTTTTCTTCCAAAAATCCTTGAATAAATCCTATATCTCGACTGCAATGTTTGATTTGGATTACCGAGTAATTGATATTATATTTCACAGAAGTCTTCGCATACTTCGTTTCTTCATTGCTGATCCACGTTGTACCCAAAAAATGTAAATTTCAGTGTTCCTTATTTCATTTACCATAATCTCAACATAAATCAAATACAGGTAGGAAAATGGGACTTTTTATTATTGCTTTATTTACAAAATATACTTCGAAACACACAAATAAATGTAATATGTTGATATTAATGTATTAAGGGAGATATTTGCAAATAAACTTACCTTGTATTTTCCCTCTCGTTTATGTAATTATTACACTATTACACATTAATCAGATACTCGTATTCAGATTTTAAAATGCATAATAAAATGGAGGTAGACTTTGTACATTTCTACCTCCAAATAAATGATACTGCTTTCTTTCATTAAAATGATAAACAGAACGTCTCTCAAACTTGTATCATCAAAATTATTTTCTTTCGGTTGTGTAGATACAGAGATAACATATATACACACACAGCTGGTTGACAATGAACGAAGAATTGTGATAACGGTAATTTTCCGTTTGTTTTTTTTCGTTAATGAAGAAAGCCTACGATGATTTGGTTCGTTTTGTGACGTTTTTTCTTGATAGATAGATCGACATTCTCGATTTCCTCCCTTCAGTCATATAATATATGCAATAAAACCAATAAATATAGAATGTTCATATTATATATAATAAAACAGTGCATGCATGCGCATTTTAATATATATATATACATACATGCACCGAAGAACATGCTGGACATATGTGCTGAGGAAAACTTTTTTCCACATTTTTGATAGGTTCTAAATGCATTCTATAGTGTCTTTGAAATTTTACCTATACGTACAGAAAACTACGCCAGTAAGAAAACTAAAACTGGATATAATGTAAACATTTACTTGACCAATGGCATGCTAATAATTCAAATATTTAGTTAAATTTAAGTAATTTTGTTTGAATATGCAGTGAAAATATGAATGGCTTAGTTAAATTGTAGGTTGAAATCATGATCTTTATTTTGCGAACAAGTTTCATGTAAAATGATTTGTTTAAGAGTTAGGAGTTGCATAATTCAGTTAATAGACATTTTTAGTGAAGTTAGCATACATTTATTTCAACTTTCTAAGGATATGTTAAAATTGTAGGGATTTAAACTGAGAAGAACAAAGCATATATTTTGTACATATAGAATACATTTAGATAAAATATTTTTATGTTATAGAACAAAGTCCAGCCATTAATTCCAGAATAACTTAGGGGTAAAGATTGTAAAATTTCAGTGGTTTCCAATGTTATCAGAAACAATTTTTTGGGTTATCTATATATCATTGCCTATAAAAGAAAAACAAACAATAAAACAAGAAATAAATAATATACACAAAATTATAAACAACTTCAAAAGTATCAAAATAAAAATATAACAATATAATACCATGTAACAAAATTATATCTAAACGGTAAATAAGAAAATATGAAATATAGGGTGATAAAAGAAACAGAACTAAAACGAGCAAAAGTTCAGGAAGAAAAGAAATAAAAAATCTTGGAATAGAATTGCTTCAACGAAGACAAGCCGTTTCTATAAAGTATTTTTATCTGCATGAAAATTATGTTTTTATATAGATTTGTTTGATAAGTGAAGTACAATAAATACGTTAATAGCATTTATTGTAATCGACATAGCAATCTTTTGCAAATCTTGAATGCGATGTTTCGAATGAAATGTGTTATTTACAATGAAAATAACATTTTTTAAATTTTTTCCATGTCTGCAAATGGAATACTATCGCGCAAGGGTTTTACCAAACGAGGACAATTTCATGCAGTTAATGCGAAAACAATTTTGTAGGCTAATTTAATTGATTTTGAATCTTAACTGACTGAAGGGATCTGATAAAATAGTTATTTTATTTCGAACTTTCAGTATATCGAAAACTGATTCCATGCTATAGAGCCACTAAGACATAAAAATCGTAACGTTCAAAATCTCTTTCTTTCAATAATTGCATCCCTCTTCTATATCACTATGTGTATTAGTGGATGAAATACGCCCCAAGTCTCAGTTTCCGAGCAAAATACCATGAGATAATAATATTACAATTGCAGTGTTAGCAATATAAAATGTACAAATAGTATAACATATATGAGAAAAACCTTATATCTAGTTTGATTCGATTATTCTTCAGTTGATCGTAAACAGCCTATAGCAGCACTACTAGTACTTATCTACTTGATGCCTTCAGATATATAGATGCAGTAAATATAGATGTAGATCCAGTATAATTCTCTTCCATCCTAACATATAATAGTATGTGTAAAACCAACACTCATGCATACATTTTCTTCACGTGGTATTTTGTAGGTTTGTTCCTTGGTTATCCAAGAAGTGCTTTTGATAGCTGTATTACACCTTGTTGAATTAATGTAACTACTACACCTAATGTATTCCTATTCTAAATATATTTCTATATTCTCTTCCTCTATGCATACGTCAGTCAATTCCATTTCTTCTTCAATTTAACATACATTTGGCTTTATGCAGCTGGCTTAGACATACAGTTCCGTGGCAGTTTGGATGAAAATTCATTATGTCATGTTACCCTAATGTTATGTTTAGGAAATACCATTTGAATATCCATTTACAGTATCTTCTGCTGCTGAAATGAGTAATTTATTGAGAAAAATATAAGATAGTTAACTTCTAAACTAGCGTTAGCCATAAGCTGTTAACTTACTAACTAAACTCGAATCGTAAAGTATTTTGTTAATTGTATCTTCCTCTCATATCAGAATGGTTCTAGAATATGCTGTCTTTTCATACTTGGTGTATTTATTTATTTGCGTACGTCGGGCGTTATGAAAGTGCTTAACATATCATTATTATACACTAAGTATATTATTAACAACCTTCACATTATAACTAAACATACATATAGAACTTTGCATATCTTCTATATTCATCATAATCCTTTGCAGACTTAACGGAATGTATACTTATATTTCTTAGCACTTGTCTATCTATATCCTACAAGCAGCATAATTTAGCTATTAGTACATGTAGAAATCTTGCTGTGATTCCATGTATTGTATACTTTTACTCTGCCTAAGGAAAGCCATTTCGTTCTTATACCTAAAATTCTTAAAACTATTGTGCGCTACATATAGACGGGTACATGTTTATATTCTGTACTTCAGAGCAATGCACATATCATTCTTATTCACGTACATACTAAAGTATTATAACGTTAGTTACTGGTATTTTACTCTTCTTCAGTTGCATAAATCTATAGGCTACATAACTTAAAATTATATATGCATACGTCTTAAAATGTGTAGCGAGTTTTCAACCATTATATGGTACAACTGTCACATTACTTATTTACTTGGAGATTTATGATATACTTCCACATACTTCCCACCTTATTGCATAAAATCATGTACATCGTTCATAACTTATACCTAGTACTATAATATAGAATTAGATATTGAAGATTTCATAATTTGTTACTTTGATCGATCGTAGATGCATAATGTGTATCATTTTCCTTATATTCTTCTGCTTATCCTAAAGTAATTACAATTACTAATAGGGTTGAGCTTGGTGAAAAATTTTTTAAAAAACTTAGAATTATTGCAATGACTGCCTGAAAAATACTGGTACATGTATATACACCGTACATTTTATGTAAATATATATGAATAACATTATTTTATGCTATAATATACCATAATAATTTAATGTGGCATTTTTTATTGTAGAATGGGGTACTTAGCTTCTGCGATAATTTATTCGGATAACCTTATCTCCTAGTTATTCAGTTTCAAGCTTATAAACATTTTTGCGACTTACGACTAATATGCTGACGAATAATATCAATAGCGTAAGAATGTGCATAAAGCACATTACTATTCCTTTCCATAAATCTAGTATATCTTAGGGTAAGTTTACCACTTATTTTACACGTAAAGTGTGATATTTCTCGTTACATATCTGCACCTAAATTCAAATCTATCTTAATAGCTAACACTATTAACTATTTCCCATATTTATATGACTACATATTTATACTATGCATATCTCGTATTGCTAAAACCCTGACAAGCTTGCAGACATGATAGATCCTTTTTATTCAGTGAATCCATTGTGAAATCCTATTGGAAAGACACGAATAATTTTCTCAATTTCTAAGGCACTCTCATCAAATGTTTGAATATGTATATAGATTATACCAAAAAATCTGAATTGGATATGAAAGTGATTCGAACAATATTTTTTTTCCTTGTTGATCTTTTGTTCCAGAGGGCTTTGTTTAAATATGATATAGATTGCTTGTTTTCTTTATTTTCAATACACAAATTACCAACAATATTTGTATTCAAATGCAAGTTCGTGTTTTTATAACTTTTTTTTCTATTTCGAAACTAAACTAACTTTGTTAATAAGTTTTCTTTTCAAAATTTTGTAGTGAAATCAAATGTGTTGCCAATCACACAAATGATTTCCAACTTATAAGCTACAAATTTTATAGAAACAGCTTGTGCCTCACTTGAAATGCAAAATTAAATTCTTCTAATAATTTACAACAGATTCAAGTCGTTGTGAAATTATGAAATTGTTAAAAACAAAAAAAGTCATGACTAAATTTTTTAGAATTTTCAGAAAATGAGCCCAAATTGGTGATTTCTAAATGTTTAAATTTAGTAAGTACAATAGGAGTAATGTAATGCTGATTTGCAGAAATAATAGAGAAAACTATACATATATTTAACATTAACATAACTTGGAGGAATATGATTTTGAAGACTTCAATTGTATATTTTCAATAAGAGCATACTGTTTTTTTCCGGAATTTACTGACTATGAAATATTGATTCAGAAAATTAAAGAATGTAATTGTCAATATTGTGGTGATACATGCAGATGATGTTATGGAAGTGTGAATGATACTTTCACTAATTTCAGTTTGAATTTAAGAAATACAAGAAAGTAAATTTGTTTTGTGGAAATCATAATAGCTTATTATTTGCAGGTATAGTCTACCAAAAATAGAGTTATATTAAATAAATAACTACCATGTAGTAAAAAAAGTAGAACTTTTATGCTGCACATAAATGTAATAGTAAATATTGAATTTTAGAGTATGTATCATGTATTCGTTACGTCTAATTCTGGAAGAAATGGAAGGAAACACAACTGAAGAAATATTTAATCCAATTTTTTCATATTACAATACACGGTAAGATTTAGGTATCGGTATAATATCAAGAATACATGAAGAATTTAAGCGGCTGAATTACTAATGGGAAAAAAATCTTCATCACCTATTTCTCTATTTTTTTTCTTTATTTATACAGGTGATGTGATATTACAATTAATTTTGACATACAAAATAAAAAATGCAATTACAGAAGTGTAACTATCTCGTAAGCTTAAAAGGAAAGACGATTAAAATTAAAAGAACGAATAAAATAAACTGCAATATTACAGTTAATAAGAAAGTAATCATCAAAACATGCAAAGGAATCATGTGTTGTTAGTTTTACTAGTAATGAACTTAGTTCATATATATGCTTTTTAACATGCTGCTAGTTAGATAAGAAATTATTAGTAATAACACTAACTTTTATGTAAGAAAAACGGATGTTTTGCAGAAGGAAAAATAAAAAGATAATGCTATAAAATAATTATGAATATATCATGCAAGAAATCTTAAAAGATAGGAACCTATTGTACAACTATTAACATATAATTTAATTAATGAGATACGGAACACAAAGGTATTGCAAAAAATATATTTCTAAAGCTGCTAGGAAATTAATGTATAAAATACAACACTTTTTCTATAATATATATTGTAATGTAAAAATTGCTGGAATATAATATGTTGGAAGCAAATATATAACAATTTATTTACATGTTTAAAAGTAATAGCCAAACAAGAATGTAAAAAACCTACAATAATTTAATATGAAATGTGTGGAGATTATCTCCCTTTATTTTATTTCATAATATACCATCCAACTTATCAAATAAGTAGTACTTACCTTCAAGTTAACGCAATAATTGATTTTTCAATGAAAATGTGAGAACATATCTTCCTAATTCAATTCCATAGTTCATTTTTCCTGTACTAAAGAGTGTACAATTTTTCGAATTTCTTGTTTATGTCACGGATATTTATTATATTAGGAACTTTATATATTAAAAATTATTATATAGAAAGTTATACTCATTATTTGTTTCGAAATCTAACAAATGTTTCGAAGTATAATATAGAATGTAGAGAAAATCGTTTGAATATAATTTCATACAAATCTGATTTTTCAAAGATAAATTTGATCCATGACAGTATGTCTGACTACTCAATGCAAGTTAAATACTGGAGAATTGTAGATTTTATGAATTATTATCTCACTTTTTCACTAAAATACCATGCTTAAATTTTATGGGGTTGAAATATCTTAAATTACTTATAAAAAGAAAACCCATGTAATCGCATCAAATCTACTATTTTTCTTACATTCTAATATTTAATGCTTTATTTACATTATAAATACGTGCATATAAATATATATACATTTTATATATACAAATATGAGAATAATATTACGATGGAAATTACACACACAAGGGGAAGGCATTTAAAATGTAAGTATTTATGTATTAAGATGAATGAATGAGTACGTAATCAAATATTATGAGGTTATTAAATTTATTTCACTAAAGTAAGTGGGAAATTAGGAACTGGGACAAAAAAATTCCATAATGCAATATAAATTGTCGGAAAAGTACGCGCCATTATGTTTTAATGACTTGAAACTTTTTTAAAGACTTTTCAGCTGAAAAAAAAACTTTCGAATAGTAATTGAATATTCTAGATATATAAAGAAAGTAAGACGGCCTATGGAACTATATGGAGGCATACAAAATTAGCGTATGTGTGTGGAAAACATGCACAGAAAGGTGAGACCAGTATGCATGTGTAATTATTTTCAATGCGTGTGTTAATGCTAGGGGGAAAAACATCATGGTAGTTAACAATCTGTAGAAGGAACAGAGCTGTAGAACCGGTAAACCGCCTTTAAATAGTTGTGGGTCTTAAACATAAACAGAATGTAAACCACCTCTTTCCTCTATTCGCTTCATATGAATTCAATAAAGATATACGTTAACCTTAAATGTTCTTTTAACGACTGTCATAAACTTGTCAAGCTACATATATGAAAAAGTAATCATTTATGAACGCGGGAAATACATATATGGCCTTCATAAAATGTTAACAGCAGAGGCATACGAAATGCTGCCTTATTCCATCTCACGGGTTGTACTTGGATTGCAGTACCTGGCCCATGAGCTAGATAAAATTGTCTTCACCATCACAGGTGCACAAATGGAAGCAATCCTATTTGTGGATGAACTTTCCCGACTCGAGGGGATTTGTAAATGTAATTCATAGAATTATACACTGTAAAAAATGCAGTGTCAAACAACACCTTTGACACACAAATTCTCTCTTATTACATTTCCCTTAATTGTCAACTCCATAGGGATTTATAGTCCTATCCTTGTATGGTATGCAACCTGTATGTTTGTTGGGAAATGCAGGTTGACTACCTATAAGGATGAAGATTGGCAGTGCTTCTTCTCTTTCGCTGACTGTACAGTCACGGACATTTCTGGATTGTAGCAAACTTTACTTTTGTTATTTAGCGTCGCTTTTCTGTCCCTTGTAGCTAATCGCGACGATATGTTGACTAGGAAGACCCACAAAGAACACCCGGGATTGGAACCGGGGCACCTGATGTCGTAGCGCACTATGCTAACCACTGCGCCACGCAGGTCGGCAATCCAGAAGTATCTTTGACCGTACACCACCGCCTTAGGTGTTTTGTAAGGCGACCTAATTTGTCGCTGGTTTCTGAATTGGTAGAGTTTAAATGTTATATATTATTACATAACCGATACCACTTTGAACCAATACCAACGCTTGAAAATTGTAACAACTAAAATATGTTACAAGTTGTCAAAATAATGATTAATATTAGTTGGTGGGTATTTCATTCTAATTATAAGCATAAATTTATCATAGTTTTGCTTTAAAATATTCCAAAATTATATCAGAATGTAGAAACACCTGCGGATCCTGTTAAGGATTAAAACGTCGGAAAAATATCGCCCGGTATCTTTAAATAAAATAACCGGTATCGGCTCAGCTCTAATATATCTTACGAATTCTGGTACAGTAGGCACAGAAATTAAAAAATGAAACGAGGGGTTGCCTTAGGAAAATTGATGTCTGTAATCTCTCGCATAATTGTAATTTTGTAAAACTCGTGGAATCGTTTATTCTTTGGATTAAGTGATAGAATATGAAAACGTGAAATTGTGCATTTAATATTTCGATTCAAAATATATACCTTGATTTTTCTGCTGTAGTATTAATAATATTAATATTAATAACAAGTAACTTTGTTTTTAGGCCTGTTACTTTTTCTAGATTGAAACGTTGGCTGGTAAGTAAGAGTTGCATCTGGCATTCTTGACCGCATACTGCAATACCATCACTCTATAATTTACGTAGTTTTGATTGGTCACGTTCACGTGAAATTGTACAAAACATGAATTTGCGACTATTAAGTCGAATCTCACTACTCCTAACTCGGCATTCGTTATATAATCTGGCTAACAATACTGATTATGAAAGCTTTGATACTTGCTATTTGCTTCCGTGACCCGCATATCACACGCGTTGCCAGCGATAACAATCGACCAAGCACGGCCCACTCCTTCGCATCGTCCTACCTCGAGAGAACGTAGTACGGAGCTTCTCTGGCAGATGTCGCGCGCGTCGCCACGTCCCGTTCTGAACTGAAGAACTTCGTAAAAGAGGGAGGGGGAGCCAGCGTCTCGACAGTAACGTAAACGAAACAAGTTAGCGAGCGGTTTTTCGGCGTTCAAAAATAAGAAACTCTACGCCCCGACTACGTCCTTCATTACTCTTGCCCCCACGTAAGAAACATCGCCACTTAAAATTCATTGAATGCTATTATCCGCTATGAAACAATACTCCTGGGTCCCGTAACACGGAAAAATATTAAATTAAAAATCCGCCTTCGTAAAAATGGCGCATTCGTTTTCAGCAAAGCGAATGCACGTTCAGGGCATTAAGAGGTAGCTCTGGTACTGCAGAGAAATGTGCCTTAATTCATAACAACTTCATTCATTTAATAAGCATTTAGCATTAATAATATAATAAATATACGGGAATCAAGAATTGAGACAGTGTTTGATACGTGCTAACTGAAACGAGAGAAACTGCATTCTTCATAAACATATATTTCTTAGAATGGAAGCTCTCTGCCTGCCGCAAAGGGCTATTTACCGGGTGGACGAGGGATCAGCGCGTCGATTCCCACCAGAGCTTTTCCTCTCGTTTTTCAAACCGGATTCAGTCACTTATTCAAAATGAAAAGTTGTTCTCAGGTACCGGGTCAACATCGGAAAGCTGGATACTGAGCCCAACTCAAAAGGAATAGTAACTACTGAATGGTTTCAGGACCGTACACTAGCTTCGTCCATTGTTTATTGGTTACTTTATTAACACATACCTTAAGTCCACTTTCTATAGTGCTTTACATAGTAGTACAACATTCAGTTCTAATTCTCTCTGTCCCTCTAGTGTTATGATAAATACCCCATCACATTAGAAAACTCTCATTCGAAAAAAATTGCACCGGAAAATAGTGCTAACTTTTATAAATACACATTCAGCACGTATAAATTCAAGAACATATTTTTTGGACCTATCCCTTTTATGGATTCACTTTGTTAACTAAAATTCATCGCAGTTTGAAAATGGCCGTGTTTCAGTAACTTTAAGAAAAATTACATTTTGTAACATTTCACTTTCAAACATAATTGAGCTAATATTTCTGACATGTCAAAATGCAAGAATGCTTCTGGGGAGGTTTACGATGAAGAACAGTGAAGAATGCAAACAGTGCCATCTTCCGTCAATTCTAGAAACTTCCGCGTTCAAAATTTCCAAGTCGTTGTACAGAACGTCGTGGAATCAGAACAAACCAGTACAAATTGCACCATTCTAAAGAGTTAACAATTGAATATTTGCCCAGCAATTGGAAAGAAGGGGGAAGAAATAAACAAAGCTGTAACGGGTGTAGCAAAACGAGTTCTCCTCCCCCTTCATTTGAACAAAGTGGGGGAAAACATTTACCCTTCATGCAAACTCACGACGGTAAACAAATTTGACTTCGCTTGAACACCACAAATACGGAAGCCATTGGAGTTATTTTCATCTGGCGTATAATAGGCACGCATGCAGAGTCCTCTTTTGGTCAGAAAAATAAACTTGGATCTTTTAACAAACATTTGCCGAGGAAAATTTCTCAGTACCAAATGGAATCCTTGCAAAAACATGCAAGGACCTAAATATCGACCCCCGACAAAGCGACCAAAAGGGGTGAAAATAAAACGTGACAAAAAGAACGAAGGAAAAATTGAAAAAGAAAATGACGAATGAGGGGGGGAAGAGACGGGAGGAAAATAGGGCGCACTTTTCTTGTAAGGGGACCAGCAGGGAGTAAGGAAATGAATTGTAACTAACATGGCTGCACAGCCCCGAACAGCCAATCCGGTGAGGGCATTTTTCGTCAAGTACCGGACTTGTACGCAATGATTGAATGTGGTGGGGTGAACAAAAAAGGGCAAAAAAGACTTTCGTTTGTTTTTTTGTCGCAGGGTTGCACTACCCTCCCCCATCGTTCATAAACGTCAAAGGGCGAACTAGCAAGGGAAAAAAAGAGAAAATGCTAAGAAATTCCCTTAAATATGTTTACTCGCCATCATTCACTTTCCACAGACATCCGAACGGACTGAAAGTGTTTGAGGAAATAGAAAAATGTGATATACACACGTTTTCTTCCCCTTCATACACATTGGCAGTAATCTGCGTTTCAAAAATGAATTATTTTTTAAAAAATTGTAAGTTACTATCCTTCTATTGAAACAAAAGTGTGGCCAGGCCCGTACCCAGGATTTCTTTTAGTAGGGGAGGGGGGGGGCAGATCCGAAAATGTGGAACAAAGAAGATAAGATCCGAAATACTATTGGAGTATTAGATGTGACCACCAACGCCATGGCAGTACTGCAGCTAGGCGTACAATATATTACAATTATAGAGTTGCGATATTATGGTCCAAAGTAACAGGAAAAATAACACAGATAGACCTCCCCTCCCTGACCGACAATCAGCCCACACAGTCGCTTGCAGACAAAGGCTGTCACACGGTTGCATCTTGGTGCTTATTGTCATTCAATTCTCAGAAGTATTCTAATAGTATTGTATTCCGCGAATTAACACTGTTTTCAAATTTGCTTTAATTTTCACATAATAATGGCGATAAAACCATGATAATTCTATGTTGAGAAAATAATATTAATAATTTGATACGTATTAGCAATGATTCTTATAATTATGAATATGCCTGAATGCGAGTTAACAAAAAAAAAATAAAGCCGAGACATATTCGCGTCACGACTGCAGTTTATAAATAGAATGGAATGTCCCGACTAAATCTGAACGGCTGGTAGTCTTGCATCAATGGTTATAAAACTAAAATTACTAAATGTTGCAAACTGATGGAGCCCTCTTCAGAAATAACCCATTCATTTGTGCAAGGACTCATTAAAATATTTCATTATTCAAATGGGGCCATGGGTCTATCCTTGGGGTACGGACGTAAGTTTGGTGCACAGTAACACTGTGAACACCGCTCTTGGTGTTGATGCGAAATTGGCGTAGCTCAACATCATCTTTATTATAATGTCTTGCTACATTGGTTGGCTGTCAAACACCATGTTAAGTGGTCTTTAACAATAGTTGCCGTGACTACTAAGTTGGTAGCGACTTAGTTGCAATTATTTTTGTGTGCGCGATTATCTTTTCTCAATTCGGGAGGTAACAGGCCTTTGATTCGTCAGAAGCGGGCATGGCAAACTTGTTGCAGAAATGCACTACAAACTTTCCGATGAACAAAAGACTACTGTGTTGCATTCTCTATGCATATTCGGACATCATAAACCACTGCAGATTTTCTTACCAGCCTAGCTTAGAGGCATTGTTGCATTATCCTTAAAAAACCAAGCCATGTTTTGTTGTCCGTTGCTGTCCGCGAGGCTTCTCTGACCTCGGTGAACTTTTTTTCTTGCAATGCGCTTTCTAGGTAAGCAATAAATTCTGCATCGTGAACCTAATATGGGATGCAGAGGCTGAGGAACATTATTAAACAAAACTTGCTCCTTGCTTTACTGCCGTTTCACAATTTAATTACTGTTAACGAGGCAACGGCGGGCAGCAGAAAAAGAACATGAACTCAGTGGGGGGACAATGACCGTTTCCAAGATGAAGGATGGTTGGATAAAAATCTTTCGACGATCATAACTTTCTCGCTGGTTCTTCAGGTATTACTGTACCAATTCTTGTAGCAATGTGAGGCTAGCTTATGCACCTAAATCAAAATATGAAGGAGACCTTAAGCAATGGGTTTTAGCATATATTAGCAAAGAAATTACTCTTGGAAGTATGTGGTAAGAATCCCATTTGGCAAAGTTGTTGATGATCTGCACTTTGTTGCTAGGCTCTCACAGAAAAAAAATGATGTAAACGTAGAGAATATAAAATGGTTTTGGTTCGCATTCCAGCTAATTTAATTGATACCAGAGAAGTAAACAGCTAACAAGATAAAAACTTAATCTTGTAACGCTGAAGCAAAATGTGTAATTGTGTGTGATAACATTGGTAAACACACATTTTATTGCCAACGAAATTATAGTCATTTTAGGGAATCATTGCCATTGTGATTTTGAATGTGATATCAGTTTTTATAACTCCATTAAGCCTTGTTTCCATGATTATGAAAAACTAAATATGCTGACCAAGGCAGTAATTTATTTTATTATAAAACATAAACTAACGTAACGTTTCAACCTTCTAGCAAGGTCTTCTTCAGACTCTGTATCAAGTACAAAGTAACCAGATACAACAAGAAGGGTAATATATATACACAAACATTACTCCCTCCAGACTATTTAGAAAGTTGTTAGGAACTTTCTAGCAGATGACTTTCACTTTCCAACTTTACTTTCACCTAAAAGGCTAAACACAATTACTTCCATATAGAATGTGGTTGGACTTTTTAAGATGAAGAAAGAGGGATATTATTGGAACTTGAAATAGAAGAAGAAGACAAGTTAAGCTATCTAGATATATTGATGAAAAGGAAAAGAGGACAAGAAATTGAAACCGCTTGGCATCAGAAGAAGTGTGCAGCAGGGGTATTCTGCCACAAAAGAAGTGATGTAAGTGAGGTGACAAAAAAAAAAATTTTATAAAGAATATGGAGGACAGAATCAAGAAAATATGCATGAAAGAATGTGAAAAAGAAGGCAAAATAAATAGCCTATGGAAACAGCTGGAAAAGAATGGCTATGAGAAGCAGGATAGACTAGACATAAACAGAAGAAGTAAGAAAACGGGCAGGGGAGAATTGGAAGAGAAAGAAAAAGACGAGAGAAGGTTTGGAATAAGGAGTATGGGGAAGACCACAGAAAAGATATGCAAAGTGCTTAGGAAAGCAGGAATTAAAACTTACAGGAAGGGAGGGAGAAGCATCTTAGGAATAGCGAGGAATGCTAACAAGAAAAAGGAAAACAGAGAAGAGGAAGAAGAAGGGATTATCTACGAAGTAAAATGTAAAGAATGTCAGAGTGTGTACATAGGAGAAACGAAAAAAAGGCTGAAAGACAGGTTGAAACAACATAGGGATGATGTACGACTTAAGAGAGAGAGAAATGCAATATTTAAACACACGAGAGAAACAGGACATGACATAGAGTGGGATGAGGCTAAGCAGATAGGAAGGGAGAAGAGAATGCTAGTGAGAAAATGGAAGGAAGCCAAGGAAATAGAGAAGAAAGGCGAAGAAGACACAATGAACTGGAATGGGGGACTGAAGTTAAACAAAGAATGGAAGATGATGTTGGAAAGAGTGGAAAGGACAAGAGAAAAAGAGGAGAGGAGAAGGAAGAAAAATGAAGGGAAAAGAGCGTGAGATTAAAAAGTCCAACCACATTCTATATGGAAGTAATTGTGTTTAGCCTTTTAGGTGAAAGTAAAGTTGGAAAGTGAAAGTCATCTGCTAGAAAGTTCCTAACAACTTTCTAAATAGTCTGGAGGGAGTAATGTTTGTGTATATATATTACCCTTCTTGTTGTATCTGGTTACTTTGTACTTGATACAGAGTCTGAAGAAGACCTTGCTAGAAGGTTGAAACGTTACGTTAGTTTATGTTTTATAATAAAATAAATTACTGCCTTGGTCAGCATATTAAGTTTTTCATAATCAGTTTTTAACAAAAAAAAGCATGAAATCTCATTGTTAATCATTCTTAATGATGATAAAAACGTAGTTTCTGAGATTTTCTTATGTGTAGGGTGTCGGAAAAATCACGTTGAAGATCCCAACAATAATCTGCCACACTAGCGACGATTGGTACCAAAACGGGGAGGGGGAGGGGGCAGGTACAAGGACAGTTTAGTCTTCCTTAGTAGACATGGACATGGCTTATCATTAAGAGACCATAGTGTGGAGGCAAAAAGTGCGTTGCGTTGCTCCAGATAGCCTACTCGTTGGACGAAGTATAGCTCCATGAGATTGGGCCGTGATTTGATGAGTCATTGATTGATTAATTTGGTGTTTTAAGTCCACTTTATGGACAGAAAGGCTAATCGGGACTGGACCTACAGTTTAAAGTGGAATCCGAATCACTTGTGCCTCACCGGGTATCGAATCCGGGACCCCTTGATTACAAGGCGACGACGCTACCACTGCGCCGTTTAGACGAACGGATGGCAACAGATCTCACTAAAGGGCAACATTTTCTTTTAGCACTTTAGAAATTAGAACGCTTGAAGAGATGAGACTAATACGGCCTTGAGTAAAGTTAATCATCAAACTTACTTGGTTTTGACACACGTCGCAGGTACTGAATAAACAGTCCCCCTGTGGGTGGGCCATTAAGCAAAATAAAAATATATGCAAAGAATTCGGTCAACCAACACCCTGAAAGGGTGTGAACAGGCCTGGACATTTGTGTGGCGCATTCCTCAATTAGTCCAATCTGCTCTTGTGCAAACGAAAGGGATTTTTGTTTTCAAGCGCTGTTCTATTGTTGCGTTGATAAGTGCGTAAACACGCAACAAAGGAAGAATAGCATAACGTCTTTTTCTTTTCCCGACACTTCTTTGCGGCATTCCGACGCGTTAACGATTTTGATAACACGATTTGTTAACATTTTAACGAGCGACAAGTGCGGACCGATTAATGACAAAGAAAAACAAAATACACCCTTGTCAAGGAAGCTATTTACGTGCGTCCACCTTACACTCTGCTTAATCGAAGACAAGTGTTTTCATTGTGTGAGATTTTGTGTTGCTTGATGTGTGTTCTGTTAATTTGTTCTTATATTGTAGTCGCCCTTGCTTTTGTTGAGATTTCAGTCCGTTTGAATGCACCGTGTCGTTCTCATTCTTTTCTTTATCGATTGAGGAGTGTCTGTGATTTGTCCTTTCTCGTGACGGTAATGAAGAACTTAGGTGTGTTGTTTTCTTAAGGGGAAAGACTCGGAAGCAATCCCATAAAACGGACTGAAAAGTACACAAATCGAAGTCTTGTACGTTGTATTGAATCTTTTCAAAATTCACTGCCACTATTTATGACAAGGTTGTTCCTTCACCGCAAAGAGGCCTTGTATAGCTTGCTTAAGCTCGTAGAAGCACTCGCTTTCGTTGCCAAACCAGTCAGAGCGCCAGGAAGTTGCGCAGTGGCCTATTGCGCATACAACTAACCAATGAAAGGAATCTGGAAAAGTTTCCACGTGCTGCGTCAGTTCAGGGACTCGCTCCGAGCATGCGCATTAAGATATGAACGCGGAATGTTGCCGAACCAAGGGATCTGTGTACGCGATTATACAGGAGCATGCTAGATAACATTTCTAAAGCGCCTTGACTGCCAAACAAGAAAGATGTTTCGTCTTGAATGTTTAATATGTTTGCCATTTACAGTGGAGCCGCCGTACTAGCCGGTGTGCAATCACAGCGCAGAAAGGTTATTTTAACAAAATCCTGTTTCCCTAATGGCTGCTTTGTGGAAAGGGAATTTTAACGTTGTCAGTTCTTGCCCAGGCGATGGGCGTAATTGGCCGCGAGTTCCTTGGAAGGTAAACGCGGCAACAGACGATACTGCCATAAAGGCGGTTGCCGCGCCGGTTCCTGGCCAGGCGCTACTGTAGTTGACATATCATACGTTGAAACTTTTAAATTATTCAAGTTAATTCCCAACTGGAAATACCCACAAATATTCATTGATATACGGTCTTCACGCTTGCCCACTATATTTAGCGAAAGGCAAAAAGGAAGCTATAATCCAAGAATTAGAAATAGTGTGTACTAGTTAGTGCACTGGTCGGAAATCA
Source organism: Lepisma saccharinum (assembly GCF_977018435.1). Classification (NCBI taxonomy): domain Eukaryota; kingdom Metazoa; phylum Arthropoda; class Insecta; order Zygentoma; family Lepismatidae; genus Lepisma; species Lepisma saccharinum. The sequence continues at coordinate 39,919,481 of NC_139242.1, read as the reverse complement.
GGATCTAAGTTCATCCCTGATCGAAACTGAAGTTAATATTTTCCTAAATCTGCCAACTTTCTTTAGAATAACTTAGGTAATAAGACCAATAAGAGAGGGGAAAATAACCACGTCACTGTTTCTCGCTGACAATTGAAATCTTTCAAAGGATTTCGGTCAGCAATTTTAACCCAAAAATCATCATACTGTCAGTTATTTTTTGTATTCAATAATTTCAAAGTAGTCGTTTAGCAACACTGATATTTCACATCCCGGTCCTTAAATGTTTGGGACCAGGTGCGCGATTAACCGCAAGATATTTTCTTGATACCCCTTTCTTTTAGTCTGTGTGTGTCGACCGTCATTTGTTTGCATCGAGTTGCTGCTTGTCGTTAGAGGAAGAAAAATGAGGCCCACACAATGAGAACCAAATAAAGACCTGCTCTCCATGAAACAGAAAATTTGGGAGAAAGTCTTGTATAAAAAAGAATAGGTGTGGGGGAAAAAAACAGTGTGACCAACAGGCTTTTTTCTTCTCGCGGTTGATTTCAGCGTTCTCCACGCTTGTGAACTTCACTGGCCCTCGCCAGATGTCACCCTGTACGATGTTTTGTGCGTGATAGATTTCTTTTATTAATATAACGAAGGACCGCCACCAAAGCAGAGAAAAAAGTTGTATATAACGTTTTCGTATATCTCCTTTTCCTAGATCAGGCCTAAATTTCACGACTTCCTTAAAAAGTCTCTCTCATTCCTAGAAACCACGATTAGCCTACGTACTTATTTCAGTAAGTTTAGAATTGGCCTTTGTGCCAAGCGAGAGAGAGATATTTTGTTGTGGATAATATGTGTTGTTTGTTGTAGTATTTGTGTGTGTACCAGGACACTGTTGCATACATCTAGTACTATAGACAAGAGTGAATGGAATCCATGCGAATTTTCTCGTGAAAGGCTCGAGGGAGGGGTCCCGGGTTCGATTCCCGGTTAGAGCCCAAAATTTCAGTGTTGACCAAAGAACGCGAAGACAATTAGAATAACTACAGTGTCACCATCATTTTATTGAAACATCTGAATTTCGAATCGATTTTCTTAACTATTTTAGTCTCTGGGATTCAGGCTTCGTAGATAACCTGGCTATCATAGAATACTGTCCTGATGTCTAGCTGTTATTTCATTGCGTAGACTCCGGGTGAATTTTTTAGCGCGTGGCCCGCAAATCGGGGCAAAAGTTTATAAGAATGGTCCAGCCATGGGGAAATTACCAGAAACACCGTCTTATTAACATTTCTTACAGGAATCAGAGGTATTACACTGTAAAAAAAAATACACTTCTTGTACACTTTTGGTACACTTTCTTGCATATAATATGCACAAGATGTGTACTGAAGGTGTTGCAAAAGTGTACTTAAAGTGTTCTAGATGTGTGCGACCCGAAATGACGAAATTTTGTACACTTTTTGCACACTTTGGGGACACATTCAAAGTTGTGTGCACTTCTTCAACGCTTTCTGTACACTTTTGTTTAAAGTAAGTCTGTACACTTCTTATACACTTTTGTAGCACATGATTTCATTTTGTGTTGTTGGTCATATCGATTGTTATTTTATACTTTTTTGACAAATGAATATCTTATGAACATAAATCAATTTCATTATTAAAAGCAGTAACACACTTGAAAGCAAGCAACATTAAACAATAACAAAATATAACTATTTTTTTCCTGGAACACATGGAAGTCGCATTGCATCATGAAACTATCAATACTTTTTTGTTTAATGTACCAATTTCATAATTGGATAAATCTCATTAAAATTGAAGAAGGAGCAAGTTGAATGTTCCGAGGAAATTAATAGATTTTCTTAAATCGAACTATTCATCTTTAAAGCACACCAAAACAGATCGTTAACTTCGGGGGGCTGGTTGTTCCTACACCGGCCGCTAGATGGTTCTGTCAAAATGTGTACAAGAAACATACGTTTTTGTACAACAAATAATGATAATTTTGATTGTAATCATAGTGAAAAATTGTGCTTTAACACTCTTCGAAAAATATGTGAACATCTAAGATACAAATTAAAGAAGAAAATGTACTGCAGTGAATAAAAGTGAATCTCCCATGAGCAACCTTTTTGATTCTGGACTATATAAGTAGAAGGTACGTGTGTCAGAGAAACAAACACGCATCTCACAAAATTTAAGGTTGACAGTTGAAAGTTGTTGATTTTTCCTCCTTCAATTGTCAAGTTAAATGTGAGTCAACTGTATTTTTATTCTAGAAACTAAGTATGACTACTGAATTGCGATATATCTCATGTGTGCAACAAGTGTCGCTCAACTATTTTCACAAGTGTTCCAAATGTGTAAAGTGTACCAGAAGTGATCAAAAGTAGTTTCTGCAGCACACTTGTTACACACTTTTGGGATACCTTTATATTGGAAGTACTTCTTGCACACTTCCTGTACACTTCTTTTGCTGCACTTTTTGTACACTTCCTGTACACTTTTTAGCACTTCGTGTACACTATTGAAGCACTTCCTGTACACTTCTTGTGCACATTTAATGTGTACAAGAAGTGATCAAAAGTAGTTTCTAGGAAGTGTTCCAAAAGTGTGCAGAAAGTGTATTTTTTTTTACAGTGTACGAGAAGCGCATGACACTTCGCTTCTTTTGGATTTTTAACCATAATAGAATGTTGACTATTGTGCCGCGTATTAGGGTGATTTTTTCCAGTTAAAAATAATGCTGATTAAAAAGAAGGTTCGGTTTTTGTCTTTTGATAACACGCGAACACGTTTCAAGCAAGATGGGATAAAAGAATGGGAAATGTGAATCGAAATTATGCATGTCCGCCGCGCAAATATTGATCACAAAACCACCCGATGCTTGCGCAACAACGCGCTTCGACGAGGGTGACTCAACATTATAATAAGAAGGATTCGACTGAATAAAATGACAGTGTAGGGGTTTTTCGTTTTTAAGCAACGAAAACTTTCTGAATAATTCCAGATGCACGGGAGATTTTCATAAAAGGTCACGAAGCTCTTATCATCTCAGCGCGACCAATTAATTCTTGTAAGTTATTTTTCGTCGCCAGCCAGTGCAGGCACGTAATTGGTTCGCCTTTTGCTCTCATATTCAACGTTTTATTTATTACCTTTTAAATCGTTTCCTTGTTCTGTCTCCTTTCATCATTTTTCTTCATTATTTATGACCGCTGAAGAAGGAACGGAAAAAGCTTTTCCTTCATTTCTTTTGGACGCGTGTCCCTTTTTTTTTCCCCCTTTCGTGTCTTTCAACGTCGCGACGGTAGCAGCATTGGTGATTCCTCCGTCTAATTACAATACCTAATTGGAGCTCCTATTTTTACCTCTTTTTAGAAACAAAAGAAGATGCTACTTAATTGATACGTCACAGGAAGAGCTGACGGAATTTTGAGGCGAACTCTTTTCTGCTACGAAAGATTCCTCAGAAAAGAGGAATGGAGCTTCTATGTTACGAAATTGCAATTATAAATATTTTGATACGTTCCAAATCGCCACTTACGAGTAGAGTAACAAAAACAGTTTAATCAAAGTGAATAGCAGTCGTAACTTATACTCTGTCTCGGTAATCTTTGGAGCAAGAGAACGAAAACAAGTCCTCTGCGCAAGTGCAGTGAGGCCACTCTAAATCCCGGAGCGGGGAACGACTTTATGGCTGTTGCCGCGTTTACCTACGAAGGAACTCAACCTCCTTGTTGGGGCAACAAGCGGCAACCTTAGAATCCCTCCTCCCCGAAGCAGCCAGCAGGGGAACCGTTCTGCACTGTGAACGGAGGCCGGTTCTTATCCTGGCACTACTATAGTGACTCCAGAGAGCTCGACCAATGAACGTGTGGAAGGAAGAGCGATTGCATGGGAAGGGCACCGGACAATAGGGATCGACACATTGTCGATCTCGGAACTTGTCAGGTCTTCTTCAAAACTTGCGTGCTCATTAATTGATACGTCAAGAGGACCAACTGGCGCCCCTCACCTGCACAACAATGCTGCAATCATAAGATGATGTACTATAGGCTCCCTTGCTTACACCTGAAGTGGGATTATTATTTATTATTTTTTCGGGAAGCTGCCAACACTAGGTAAGAAGAGCCTGGATGTGCATTGGGCAAGAATGGGAAAAGAGAGTTCACTTAAATTTTCCACCGCCTTTTAAAATAAATAAATAATTCCCAATGCTTTTCAAGGGATTAGAAAAAATTTTGAATAAGTTTTCTGTGCAATTCGATATCATGCAGCTGACAAAGAGTCTTTGCAGAGACAAGTCTAAAGTCTTAAAGACGGGCGCGCGCGCGCGAGCACACACACGAACACACAGAGAGAGAGAGAGAGAGAGAGAAGAGACAGAGGTAGGGAGAGGAGAGAGGGAGAGAAAAAGAGACATGGAGAGAACGAGGCACAGAACACACACAGAGAGAAAGAGATAAATGACAGAGAGAAACATGATCTACACGCGTCCACACATACGTAAACAGAGAGGGGAGAGAGCCTTTCCCATGTCGCAGTCACCTTGTAATCAACAGTTCCTGGGTTTAATCCACGGTGGAGGCACATTGCACACTGTCTCGTATCCCACTTTAAACTGTGAGCCCAGTACTAATTAGCCTACTTTAGTATAAAATGGACATAATGCAAACTTTGATAAACCATGAGAAAGAGGTAGAGAGGATCTGTCTGCGTGTGTCCGTCCATGTGCACGTCTTTACTCTAACCCAAACACAGTAACCAAAAAACTCAATCTATGAACAAAAGACACCACGGGCAGCAGAGAAGAGACCGTCGCAGGTTGGCAACACTTTCCATACAAGGAGGGAGGGAGACACCCGTTGTCCCCCAGCTGGGCAGTTTTCAATTGTTACGAATTACAACCGCGTCCGATCAGCCTTCGCTTTTCTTTTCACCACCCCGACGCTCCAGACAGCAACGCCATCTCGCTGGCAAAAAATCGAACCTGTGAAAGAAGGGGAAGCCACGCGGAAAGAAAAAAAATCGCAGTGATAGGCTGGCGTGCGGCCGCCTGGACACCCTCTTAGCCATCCGCAAGGCTTTAGGGCGGGACGCCAGAGAGAAAAAAAATGTGTACTGCGCAGCGCCCTAGAATCGGTCGAGGGTTGAAAAAAAATCACCCTTCGCGAAAGTTCTAGAAATGGAGGACGCTAGATGGCACTGCAGATTCTGACAATTCTTGCGGTTTTCTTCAGATTTCTTTTGTGTTGTTTGTTACCGACAGATTAAGAGAAATACTGGTATAATGTTCTACTCATTTTGAGCTGAGAGTGATTGCTCTATTCTAATCTGTAATCTTGTAAAGTTCGATGTAGCTTTCACTTTCGGGATAATTTTACCAGCAAATTCCTTTTTTTAAAATTCTCCTCCTGTACGCTTTCGTAACACACTTTTTGTATGTTGCCAGTGAGTATGTTTGGATTCCGTTAGTTATTTTTCTAATGTTAGGAGTAGCAGGTAAAGGCTTAAGTATATAGTATTTTTCTTGTGTAGCGTCGCTTGCTGCGACTTTTGGCTAATAGCGACGATAAGGTCCAATGTTATTGGTGGTGATTACATAAAATCATACAAATACTCGCAAAGGAACGCCCATCATACGCTTGTACTCGAACAAGATGATTTCCCAAATGATGAGTCTGCTCGAATAAAGCATGAGTTTAAGTAACTCGTGCGTTCGCCTCCGCAAGCATCCTAATGATCTTGATTCGAATTACTGTCAAAGGATTCGAAGAATCTTGGTGAAGCTATCATGTGCTGTTCGTTGCATATTTCCAAGAGTTTTGTTGCATCATATATGTCTATTTGCATTTAGTTCAAGTTGCTTTTAGACCTCTCTAGATTAAAAGGGCTGGTGACCATGAATTTTATAAAAGTCTGACCTCCAGCACGCTGGGGGTCCTAAATTCGAATCCTGGATAATGTTTTTTTTTTTTCATATTCCCAACACATCGATTTTTTGTTGTTGCTGTTTGTATGAAGTTTGAGACAATGCCTGAACGCTCCATTATCACATGTTGGTAAATACCAATAACAAAATAAGATAGGTATAACGCAGGTACCGAATATTCACGAGGTCAAAATTTAAAACAGTAAAGGTCAGCATCATCCCTCAGTATGCCAAAAAAAATAATCGGTGATGTTGTTCAACCGGGTACCCGCCTAGCTCATGCGACAGGCATAGTACAGGCTATCTAGGAAGCCTGAAGCCAAGAGACTACACCTCGCTATCTCCCGGCCACATTCACAGTGCAGTCATTTTGACAAAATCCTGTTTCCCTGCACGCCGCTTCGGACAGGATGGATTTTAAGGTTCTCGCTTGTTGCCCAAACATGAGAGCAGCGGTAGGCCTAATTGGCTGTTTGGCCTCAAGTTTCTTCGTAGTAAACGCGGTAACGGTTGGTCACTGCCATAAAGACGGTCCTCGCGCCGATTCTTAGCTTCTCCACACTTCAGAATATACGCTCTTGTTTGTTGGGTATTGGAATCTGTAAGGAATTCAATCTATCTCTGTAAGTTCTACGAAGGCTACAGCCAGTAAGAGAAGCGATTAATTGCGTAATATGAATGTACGAGTGTGGTAAATTAATGGACGTTGGGATTAGCGAAGGGGTGCAATAATGGACGCTGTACTTTGGAACAAGGAATGAGCAAACCATTTTATTCTTAATAGTGATGTGAGGTTGGATAAGTGAGAGTTTTAATAGAGAGAAGATCTGGCAACACTTTTTTAATTCCTCCCGGTCCATAAGAGGCGCTGTACTGCGATTTCAACCCGTGGATTCAGCATATAAAGAGAAGATGGAATAAACACTATGAAAAAAAGGATAAAAAGGAAGAGAAAGAACGCGTAACGATTGCGGGAAGGGGAATATGCTCGAGTAGCAGACGGGCTACAGACGGTATGAAGATCGTGATGAAAAATGTAAAAAAGAGAAACAAAAATGAAAAAAACAAAAACGAACTGGAGTAGGGGCGGAGGGAACAGCCACGAAGAAAAATCTAATCAGATCACGCACCTGAAGTGGTGAGGGTACGCATTGTTCACAGCTGGAGAAAAAAAAAAGGAAAAAAGAAACAATGGATAGGGCAGAGCAACGATGATGAAGAGTAGTTCACAAAAGAAACAACAGATGTCATCTTGTACCGTGGGACGGCACGAAATTAGTTTTTTTTTTTCTCTCCGGCAAGCAACCGAGATAAATATCGGCCTAGTGGATTTGCTTGTGCATTGCAGTCCAGAATATTCTGAACGGTAAATGTCTGCATCCAAATGCATCGCTAAGTTCAGTTATTGCGAATAACGTATCCAGTTTGATTTTAAAATCAGAATTTACAAGTAGATTTTTCTTTTTCTTTTTGTGACGGTGTGTGTCTGTAAAAACATTTTCTCATGAGTGGGGATCACTTATCATACTATAATCCCGCAGTGTAAAACTATTTAGACACATAATGCGTGAGGCAACAGCCCTTGAGGGCCTCACTCCCACATGCCTCAGCAGAGATGGGCGATCGTCCAACCAGTTATGGGGTGACGTGTGGTCAGCACGACGAAACCCCCGTCGTTGATGTAGGCTTTCCATGACCGGGTTACGCTACTCATTCGTAGCTCTCCAATTTCCTCACGATGGTGGGTGGCCACACAGGCCAAAATCTCAGGAGAAAGGTTGTTAGCGTCCCCCACGAGACTCGAACAAGAGCGCATCCCATAGTTCAGAGCTCGTAGAGTTATATCATTGAAATACCGTTAACTTTCAGTCACTTGTTCAATCATGTAACGTGTAAACACGTGGGGATCGTCTCCATTGCAAACTCCTGGGCTTGTTTTTTTTAAATGAGAGGACTTTAGTTTAAAGGCATCTGCTATTTCTTATCAAGTACCAGGAGTATGTGGAGCAAGCGAACGAAAACAAGTCCTCAGCGCAATTAGTCTCTCGAGACGGCTCGGCCAATGAACGCGCGAGAGGGGAAGGGATTGCATGGAGGAGGCAACGCGAGTGCAGCTACTAGCCGTTTGCAGCAGCGCGCACGACTTTGCTCCGCCCATTCGATTTCTCACTTTCTCTACCGCTATGCGCGGCGTCTGCACAGATTCCCGGACAGAGAGAGAGTGTAGGAGAGCGATTTATGTTTGACCTTCCAAGCAGTTACCACCGCCATAATTGCTTTTCATTGTAGCCACAGCAGAAAATAGAAAGCAACATGTATGCGCATGCGCTGATGAGAAAAGCAGTTAGGTCCGTTTTTAAGAAAAATAAACAACCAGGCTGTAAATTTTACTTTTACTTAATTGTTTTTTTCGGTCAACAATATAGTTTTGTAATTCCCATTTTGGATCGAACCAGAGATCACTCGCAGAAGCCCTAACAAATGCTTTTTACTTTCGTGTTTGTCTTTTATTAAACAGTGTTGCAAGCTACTCTCCCAGTTGGTCTGGTATGAATTTTCCAATTTGACTTTAAAAGCAGTTAATTTCTCTGCGAAAAGTATAAAAATACGCTTCATTTTACCCCTTTCATTCATTGCTGCATGAACGGTTCGTTCAGGAAAAAAAATAAAGAGGAAATTAGGTCATTTTTGCCTTGGATGAAGGAAGACAAGGTCAGACACGCAGTCAAAACACCAGCAATATCTAAATTGGGTAAATTTAACCCCCTCTTTTATCGTTTTTTTAAAGCTTTTTTTTCCCTCTCTAGTGGGAGCTCGTTGGGTAAATGAATGAACTGACCAGACGCGATACCTCACACAGAGAAAGAGAGAGAGTATCCCTTGCTTTAACCACACTTCAGCCGCGAAACTGACCCCCCACCCTCTCTGGTTTTTCCCTCACTTTTAACACTTTTTTCCCTCTCCCATTCCGAAAAAAAAAAGGCACAGGCGGTTTGGAGTGAGCAAGAGAGCGAGAGAAAAAAAGAGAGAAGTATATGAGTATGTGTTTGTGTGTGTGTGTGTGTTGAAAAGTGTCCAGCATGGTTTGAAACACATGAGCAGCGTAATCCATTAAGCCAGAGGGCGATTAAATCGCATCTCTGGAAATATCGCGCACAAAAAAAGGGAAAAAAGGGGGAACTTAATAAGTTGGCCGTTTTTACGAAATTCCAGAGGGGATATCTTCCTAAATGCACGACGCGGGACAAATTGACGCAGTACGGTGGGGCAAATTGACGCAAAATGCCATTAACTTTCTGACTTTTAAGTGAGCAGTAACGGAGATTGGAGAGATCATCATAACGTGCTCATTTTAGAAGGATTTAGGTTCTAATTTAGCCTTCATTTTTGACACGATACTGTCTTGATTTTATATATACATATATATTTATTCTAGTTAATTTTGATTTATAATTTCAAACTCTTGAGAGCCAATGGTGAATGATTGTGATTGTCAATTTTCACTGCCACTGCCAACTTTAAGTCACAACTACCAGAAAACGATAATGACAGTTTCTAAAGTATTAACGGATACTTTGTAATTTACCGCAACTAATATAATTTCAATGATTACGTTTTTAAATAATATATTTGGAAGTCTTTCTCGTATATCTCAATTCCAGATTATAGGTCTGTATAACATGTATGAGTGCGCGTCTGTGTTTAAATTTCCAGTCGCCATCTATGCTTCTTATTCTAACCACAGAACGAAGAGGTGACGTCATGAACGCGCCTGCGCTTACGAAACAAACAGTTGTGTCACGTTTTTCTAAATTAACAGGCATATTGTTAAATTTTAACGATAGATTATTGTAAATTGTACCGTAACTTCTAACAGTATACCTTACGTTCTTAAAGTACTAACGGCTTTATACTTTAGTTAACCGTAACTAATGTTACGGCGATGAGTAAACTTGAGTGGTAAGTTTTCAATGCCAGGTTCTGCTATTGACGTGGAGTGATACAACACACAAACGCATTGCAGTTAAGCGTGCATTTCAGGATCTAAGTGTGACGTTTTATTGCCGGTGACTGTACAATCACGAGCAAAGATGGCCGTTCTTGCGGACGTATTTGTGAAAATGTGCTAAAATTCGTACAACTTTACACTTAGTCCAGAAATACAACATTACAACCTTTTGATATTTATCATTACCTAACTTATCTGCCCAAGAGGAATATAAATCGCAGAAATTAGCTATTGGGTGTGTTGAATGATTACATGACAATGGTTATTTTCTTTTGACTGTACAGTCTCGTCTCTAAACGGCCGTCTTGGTAGTAGTAGTGGTTGTTGCCTTGTAGTGGAGGGTCGTGGGTTCGATCCCGAGTGGAGGCACACTACAGAGCGATCTGAGCATAACGTAGGCTTTGAAACAAACTTGTAGCTTTTTCAGGCCCGAAACTGAGGTGGGATTTGAAGGGATACGGTACAAAATTATAAAAAGAATGGTGTTGGCCTCCCAGATAGTAGTAATGTTATCGTCTTCGACTTGTAACCAAGAGGTCCCTGGTTCGATACATGTGGAGACACATAGTGCTTCGCATGCTACTTTAAACTGTAGGTCCCGTCACGATTAGCCTTTCTGTGCATAAAATTATCTTAAAAACAGAATAGTGTGACATAAACGTGAAGTATATGATTTCAAAAACTCGTAAACGATTACTTTAAAACATCGTTCTAATGCCTTAACTCAAGAATTGACGGTATTAGCCTATGCATAAAGTGAACTTAAAAAAAATGAAACAAAACCGATACTGTAGTTACGTTTTTAAACAACTGTTGCACTGTTTCAAAAGCCTACATAAAACACAAAGTACACACGTGTACCTTGTCTATACAGAATGCCAGCCAGCTGTGTTACACAGTCTGGATAATTAAAGGGTTGCAAAGACGAAAATGCCTTCACGTAAGTTTTTCATCCTTTTTAATGAGGTTTCGTGAAGAAAGTTTCGACTTAGAAATATCTTCATGTAACGGCAAGGGCAGAGAGAGAGGAAAAAGAATAAGGAAAAATTTGGGAGATGGAAGGGAAATTAAGAAATACCAGGATAAGAAGAGAAGAAACTGGAAAAAAAATGTCATCATCTCTCTCTTGTCGCGTCGAAGAAGACCTGATTGTCTATTAGAGTTTTAATAAATGTTAATCAGAGCTGCTTGATGAACTATAAGTTTAAGTAGAATCTCAACTTTGAAAATCTCTCTCTCTCTCACTCACACTCTCTCCCTCTCTCTGTGAGAAGACGGTGGAGAGCTATCTTTGGAAAAGTAAAGTGTATTCTTCAAGAGGGTCATCAAGTGAACAGAATAAGAAAGCCTCATTAGAAATTTTCGGGAAATTTTCACCGTGAAGTTTTTATGTCAATATAGGTGGTAATAACCCTCGTCTGAGGAGACGAGCATACCAAAAGGACACTGCGTAAGAGGAAGGGGGGATGAGGGGGTAGGGTCCATCGTTGCTAAATACCCTGCCACTTTTTTTGGTCGTGTAATGAATGTAGCTTATAAGACAGGGGACGCAAACATTGGAAGGGGGTGGGTTGAAGCAAAGGAATTGATAAGTTGGGTGCTCTAAAGAGGGGGTGAGGGGGATAGCGAGTGCAAAGCTAATAACAGGCTTTGGTTTAAGAAGCTATGGTAACCAAAGAAAAGGACCCCCGATTGATACAGTAACGAACAAAAGTTACAGTTAAGTTAGTTAAGGTTCTAGAAAAATAGAACTCTTTTGTCACAAAGAGACACCACGGAGGCAACGGCATATATGCAACACGTTGGTTTGTACCGGCAGATACACACATGGGTTGTAACGTTCCCCATTAAAATTCAACAAGGCCGTTACAACTAAAGAATGCCCGTGACTGTACAGCCACCGGCAATAGAAATGAGACACGTAGATCCTAAAATATTCACTTCCCTGCAAGGCGGTATGTGTGTTGCCTAAGTCTAAGCCGGTGGTAGAAGTTGCTATCGAAAATTTGCTATTAAAATCAATTTATCGCCATAGAGTTAGGCAACACACATAACGCCTTGCAAGGAAGCGAGTATTTCAGGATATATGTGTCGCACTTTTATTGTCGGTGACTGTACATGCCATTACAGTTAGTACAAAACATTGTTAACTGTTAACTAATAACAGTATAGTCTTCATCGTAAACGTTTATGTGTATTTATACTTTCCAAAAAATTCAAATTCGAAACTCGAACTGGTATTTTCAACTTCTGAGAAAGTATACAACGAACAAGGAGCACAGAAACCATAAGAACGAGCACCAATTTCTTCCACCCTTCCCTTCCCCTCCCTGCAATCATCTTTCATATCCCCCTGGCACATGGAAGAATAGCCATCCTCCAGTTTTTCAAGCCCCCAAGCATTCTCAAAGCCTAACCTTGCATGGCCCAATCAAATTATCGGGATTAGCAGGAGAGATGAATTAATGCTAATTGTTCCGGGACTATACGGAGGGAAGAGGGGGGCAGGCGTTTTCCCATGCTTCGGGTCTGTTCGTTATGATTTATTGAACCATCTCGGAGCTTCGGCAGGTACCCAAGGAAGGCGCCGAGTCTGGGAAGAAACTCTCTGTGCGATGCATTAAACGCGGGGAGATATCTTCCAGCACCTGCTCCCTCGTGTAATTTCGGCGGTGGAAATGTTAAGTGGATATTTGCAAAGAATTAACGGGTTAGCGTTGTCTCATTGCCACTTTCAGAGAATGATGTTCTAGGGAGCGCCTTAGTAAGCTGGAGACTGTTACGATTACGAGACTGTGCCGAGAGCGAGAAGGCTGTGGCGGGACGGTGGCGACAGCGAGATGTCTGAGGCGAGACGCTGCCGAGAGCGAGAAGGCTGTGGCGGGACGGTGGCGACAGCGAGAAGTCTGAGGCGAGACGGTGCCGAGAGCGAGAAGGCTGTGGCGGGTCGGTGGCGAGAGCGAGAAGGCTGTGGCGGGACGGTACCGAGAGCGAGAAGGCTGTGGCGGGACGGTGCCGAGAGCGAGAAGTCTGAGGCGAGACGGTGCCGAGAGCGAGAAGGCTGTGGCGGGACGGTGCGACAGCGAGAAGTCTGAGGCGAGATGGTGGCGAGAGCGAGAAGGCTGTGGCGGGACGGTACCGAGAGCGAGAAGGCTGTGGCGAGAGCGAGTAGTCTGAGGCGAGACGGTGCCGAGAGCGAGAAGGCTGTGGCGGGACAGTGCCGAGAGCGAGAAGGCTTTGGCGAGAGGATGGCGAGAGCGAGAAGGCTTTGGCGAGAGGATGCCGAGAGCGGGAAGACTGTGACGAGACGGTACCGAGAGCGAGAAGGCTCTGGCGAGACAGTGATGAAACCGAGAAGTCGGAGGCGTGACGGTGCCGTGAGCGAGAATCCTAAAGCGAGACGTTGCAGTAACTGAGAACCCCAAACCGAGACGATGACGTGAGCGAGAAGCCCAAGACGAGACGGTGACGTGAGCAAGAAGCTCAAGGCGAGACGTATATGGATATGCCTTCATCCATTTCATCCAGTCAGTCATCGTTCCGATTAGCTAAAGTGCCAAAAAACGACGCTAAATAATAAAAATACGAGCAATTCCGTTGTCTAATTCCTATGAAATCAAACAGCGCAGCATCCACTACAGTGCCCAGCGCCGAAACGTGGAAAAGCGGGTTGATAATTTTCCATGCGTTAAGTCCGGAAGTTTTTTATTCCCCCCCGTTCGCGGCGCCTCCTAATACTCTTTCGTGCCATACGTTCGTGAATACTCTTTCGTACTCATTCATGTCTTTGTACGTTTGTGGTGTTCTTTGTAGATGTAAACAAGAGTCAAATGCTTCTAATTTTCCATAAAACAGTATTTTGGAACGATGTTCGGTATTCTCTCACTGGAATGTTGCACACGGCGGTTCGGAGTGCCTTGGAGGGCGACAAGCTATTGTTTCCTCACTACTTTAATACTATAAATGAACATTGAATTTCTTTAATTCCTAATTCGAGATTGGCAAGTTTAACTGAGCACAAGACAACCATCCTAAGCACGAGATTAAAATCGAGTTTGCCTTTAATCTAATTGTAACAACGTTCAGAACTGGGTTTCTGAAGATTCCGAGTTCAAATCCCGGCGTGGGTCACGATTAGACGAAACTGGCAGAACCAAAATAGCTATGAACAATACGAAATACCCAAAAACGATAGTCAATAGCCTTTAATATCCCAAGCAGATTATAGGGCCTCCCCGATGGCGTAATGGTAACGTCATTGCCTTGTAATCAAGAGGTTCCGGGTTCGGATCCCATTTTAAACTGTAGGTCCAGTTCCGGCTAGCCTTTCTGTGCATAAAGTATACTTAAAACAACAATTCAATCCAAGCAGATTAAGGTTTCTGATGGTAATATATACTCAATATAATATTCAGATTTTGCCTTAACTATAGCTTCCGACAGGATTGCAGTCAATTCAATACTAAGGTCAGTATGAAAGATCAGAGGTCTCAGAACCTGATGAGGGTCTTGGGAAAAAATCTCCCCTCCCCGTCCCCCCATGCGCCAGACAACTTTTTTTCCCTCGTTCGCCCTTGAGATGGAACTTCACCCACACACCCCCATTCCGCTCCCTCCCCTACAAATAATTACCCATAACCCTTTCGTGGCCTTCAAAGCATACGCATCTGGATTGCGGTAGTGCATAGATGGAAGCAGGGAGACCAAGACGAGGAAATTGGGAGGGGGAGGGGGGCATGATGAGAGAAGGAAAAAGAAGAAAGACCGGTGGAACCATTAAAAAAAAAGAGAGAGACTGCGATGGGTGGGTGACTTGGGAGTTGTTGGAAATGAGCTCTGGGCATGCATGCCTTTTGAAAATTTCATAGCGCTGCTCCTCCTGAGGGCGAGAAAAAGACGAACTAATGGATCAACAAGAAAGATGCTCTCCCCCGTCGGCTGGACCAAGAATCTCCACTAGGAAGGGGAGGATTTTCGCCCGTGACAGTGTTTCCATCCTCGTTCTTATAGGGGAGAACCATCTTCAAAGCTTTCCAGAGTGCCAGTAACTCTTTCGTTCGAGCATCTCCTGTTGCAATAGAGGTCGCACTTCTTTATGATAGAGGTGACGTACTTGTATTTTAGTTAAATTAGGTCGTTTTCTGCCACTTTTGACAATCGCGACGATGAGGATGAGCGATGATTACATGGATTTGATTAATGTGCACTTACATGCGCAGGCCGAGACTCGAACCCGAGAACTTCGGACCGTACGTCCACCGAAGCGAATAATAGAATTAATTATATGAATAGCATATGGTGTTGCGAAAGTCGTTCAAACTTAATTTTGACAGCTTACTTGAAAGGTAAGGGAAAGAACAAGGAATGTCACAAAACCAGTTTTTGGAAAAAACGACATTTTAATACTAATCTTTCCTATGTTCTTTCACAGTACCTCAAATATTCGATCGTCTCTTACACGCACATTTTCTCATTTCATTCCAGTGGTTTTTGTACAGTTGTTTAGTACAAGTTCCAACCAACAGAATGAGCTGTAAACCTGTTCATTAATTGCTAAAATTCGCGATATTTTTTTAAAGTGTATATTTCTGGATAAAGATATTTAAGAAATGTTGCAGGACCATAATTCCAAGTTTTCTGACTAGTGGCGTGTTAATCACTGGTTTGCTCCTCGGAAAATGTTGTATTTAATGTTGAAACACAGAACACCAACGGTCC
The DNA here is from genome assembly GCF_977018435.1 of Lepisma saccharinum. Classification (NCBI taxonomy): domain Eukaryota; kingdom Metazoa; phylum Arthropoda; class Insecta; order Zygentoma; family Lepismatidae; genus Lepisma; species Lepisma saccharinum. The sequence continues at coordinate 39,903,843 of NC_139242.1, read as the reverse complement.
GATCCAAAGTGGATTTTTTCTTAGGTGTGACACGTGGATAGTTGTCCAGACTTCGCCACGAAGTAGCTCCCCGACTGTCCTCACAATACTGGATAAAGAGAGAAAATTTGCTGTTGGCATGTCTGATTGGTTCTTTGACCTACTAACGCAGGCAACCCTTCGGTTACTACATGGGATGCGTATGCGTGAGTCGGTAACTTCCTAAAGGTAGTGCTTCCGCAATCGAAAACAAAACGAAAAACTTTCAAAGGCTACGTGAATTGCGTTGAGAAGAGCGTGCGATACTCCTCCACTTGGCAAGTGTTGCCAAATCAGCCTACCCACTATGGAAATTGGGAAGAAAAGGGAGTCACGAAAATTTCAAATGCAGAAAGAGTTCGAGCGATGTCTTATAATTTCAAAACCTACCTCTAGCTTTTCCCAACAGGCTAATATATATATTACAATTAGGTAATTCATTGTGTGGTAGGTATAAACACTGTTTCCTACAAAAGATGTTTACGATCACAAGACCTCAAAGGACGTGCCACAACAGCTCTTTCTCATTTAAAGTGTCAGGGCCTCCCCGATGGCGCAGTGGTAGCGTCGTCGCCTTGTAATCAAGGGGTCTCGGATTCGATACCCGATGGAAGCACATAGTGGTTCGGATCCCACTATAAAACTGTAGGTCCAGTCCCGATTAGCCCTACTGTGCATAAAGTGGACTTAAAACACCAACTCAAACTCATTTAAAGTGTCCAAGATAGGCTACCCTTGGGTACGAAATAAATTAGCGTACACAGAGACAAGTAAATGCATGAATTGAAAAAAAAAATCATGAAGTCTGTAGCTCAGGCATCATAGAGTAAGATGCATCAATAGATGCATTAAAAGTACAATTCGACATAGAAAGAAATACTCACATGCATCATATGATGCAATTTGGCGTTACCCTTACAAAAGACATACAAAATGCATTTAAACTCTAAACCTGATTCTTGGTAAATGCCAAAAAAATGCATTTCTGGGTCATCAAATAGATTTGATGCATTCAGTGTTCTGTGCGTACTCCCAAGATCCTGTGAGTTCTACGTCTCTTAAGACTGTGCAATGAAGTTTGACGATTTTTTACACCTGATTACATAAGGAAAACAAGGGAACAAAAAATTCTGGGCTGATTTGGCAACACTTGCGTGATTCGCCCTCTTACGAACAAGCGATAGAAAGCGAAAGTGATGGAGAGAGAGAATGGGGAAAGAGAGAGAGAGGTCACTCACTGACTCTCCAACGCAGATCCACGGCTGAGTATGCACGGGACTTGGCCCTCTGTTGAGAGGAGAGATCCACTTGAAATTGATTAAAATATCTTTCCGATGCTATCAGCAGCCTGGGGACAAGGGCATGGACGACATAATTGCGTTAGCAGGGGAAGGGAAGGGCGAGATCCTGGAATATACGTGTAGACCTCTGCGGACTTTTCCGAAATGAGATCTGGACTTCTCTCTGCGAAATAAACATGCACTCAAGTCTACCGCACACCGTTGCAAAAGAGCCCTGATATTCCTTTGTTTTCTACACGGCGGCTTCACTTTCGTCAGTAAGTAATTTGTAAGTAGTAACGCTTACTTTCCCATAGCAACCGAGTATCCTCAATCTATGCCTATGATGTTCGATTCCCGGTGGAGGCACATATTGGTTCGGATCCCACTTTAAACTGTAGGTCCAGTCCCGATTAGCCTTACTGTGCATAAAGTGGACTTAAAACAACAAATCAATCAATCAATCTATATCTCTGAATGATGGCGCAGTGGTAGATTTAAATTTAGATTTATTTTCTTTTTTGTGCGAGCCATAGGCTGTACGCACTACATAGTTTTGATTTTTCTACAATATTTTGTTACATTTAGTTTTCTTTTAAGCTGTCTCTTACTTTGACCCCTATATACACATTCTTCCCCTCCCTCGGCAGTTCTTCTTCCAGTCTTTCTTCCTTCTTTCTCGCCCCACTTCTCTTTTCCTGCACCAAAAAACGCATAGATTTTACTTTACACACACTTACACTATAAAGATGGCTCGTCTGGAGCATGATCACTCATTTCGCTGCCTTCTTAGCTTTCCCCCGCAGTTCTCTTACTTCTCCCAGGTATTTCCCCACTTGCTGCCCCGCTTCCTTTATCTTTATTCTGTCGTCTACCACTTCTATCACCTCCCTCCCTGTTAAGTTTTTCATCCATTTGTCGCTTAAGTCACGTGTAGAAGGGCAATTCAGTAGGATATGCTCTTTCGTCTCCTCCCCATCGCTCAAAGGACATATCGTTTCCCCTGCTTCGTTTCTCTTTCTTAGTTGTTTCCATCCCCTTAATCTGAACCATGCCAGCGCGCCTCTTTCATTTTTTCACACAACCTGGATATATTTCGCTTTCCCCCATTCTCTTACTCTTAGCTGTTCCCTGATTGAGGTCGGTAGCGTCGTCGCCTTGTAATCAAGAGATCCCGGGTTCGATACTCGGTGGAGGCACATTGTGGTTCGGATCCCACTTTAAACTGTAGGTCCAGTCCCAATTAGCCTTATTGTGAATAAAGTGGACTTAAAACACCAAATCAATCAATCAAATCAAGTCTCTGAAGTGACTGGAGGAATATCGAAATCAATTGAAAAACTAAAGGTTAGCATGTTAAGTAATATTATCAATTGCTTTTATTAGTTTTGAGTTTTGATGTCCGCTTTATGCACATAAAGGTTAATCGGGACTTGATGTATAGTTTACAGTGGAATACGAACCAATATGTGACCCTACCGGGTATCGAGACTAACAAGGCTCAGGCGTCTGGACGTACAGCCAGAACAATACTCTGTGGGGTTCGTGTTGTGTGCTTGTGATTGTCCCTTCATCAACTTCTTCTTATCACCACTTGTCATTTTCGCGATTAGCCAAAAGCGACAGAGAAGCGAAGTAAAATAAAACAAATCAGTTAATCTTTTAAGACTAGCTACATTTCGCGAGAGCACCTCTTCTCTCGTCTTCAAGTGAAGATTTTTCTTTTTGCAGGTGGCGGGGGTCAAACCTACGACACACCTGTGACTACAAATCCCGTGCTGACCACTATGTAGTGTTAGAAGAGGTATTTGTAGCATAGGAAATACTACACAATGGATAATGTCCAATTAACACTATATGCTAATCAAGAAACATTGTCACTAACATTCAGAGAAACAGCGGGGATATGCGCATAGGCGTAACTTGGCGAGGGCAAAGGGCCAAATGCCCCCCACCGTCATATTTTCAGGTTTATTGAAATGAACAAGTTAATGGTATTTTGTTAACCTCCTGGAACTGAGGAGAGAAGTAATGAATCATTTTTATGATTTTGTAAATGCTACAGTAATTTAGCAAAATAGTTCTGGACGCTATTTTATACTGGATAGGAAAAAATGATTCTGCTCCCCCTTCGCGCCCTCAAAGTTACGCCTCAAGTTCGATTCTGCCCCAAAAGTTATGCCTCAAGTTCGATTCTGTCTCCCAAAGTTATACCTCAAGTTCGAATCTGCCCTCCAAAGTTATGCCTCAAGTTCGATTCTGCCCCCCCCCCAAAGTTATGCCTCAAGTTCGATTCTGCCCTCCAAAGTTATGCCTCAAGTTCGATTCTGCCCCCCCCCCCAAAGTTATGCCTCAAGTTCGATTCTGATCCAAAAGTTATGCCTCAAGTTCGATTCTGCCCCAAAAGTTATGCCTCAAGTTCGATTCTGCCCCCAAAGTTATGCATGCCTCAAGTTCGATTCTGCCCCCAAAGTTATGCATGCCTCAAGTTCGATTCTGCCCCAAAAGTTATGTCTCAAGTTCGATTCTGCCCCCCAAAGTTACCCCTCAAGTTCGATTCTACCCCAAAAGTTATGCCCCAAGTTCGATTCTGCCCCCCAAAGTTATGCCTCAAGTTCGATTCTGCCCCAAAAGTTATGCCCCAAGTTCGATTCTGGCCCCACAAAGTTATGCCCCAAGTTCGATTCTGCTCCCCTCCCAAAAAAATTTACATCTTAAGTTACGCCTATGGGTATGCGTTCAAATGTAGCTTCTGAATCGTTCATCCTTATGATCTCGGTTAACTTTGCGGTATAAATACACGACGAAAGCTACCAGAAATAAATCCAATTGCGAAAATAAAGATCTCAGAATTCTTACAGGTTCTCTCTGATCTGACATCATTATAAACTGTAGAAGAGCATTTGTTCTTGAGATTGCTCTGTCGACGCTTTTACCGTTCCTATATTTTTCTGCGCGTTCTTTCGCTTTGAGAAGAGCGGGCGATAAAAAGCCAAGATGTAAACAAAACAAAATTAAAAACAGAAATACTGCTTATTGCGAGCTTCTCCGTGCTCTATGAAGATGTCTCCACCGGCGATTTACAGCGTGTCCACCGGTGATTGCAGTCCCCAGAAAAAGCACGTGACCGAGTTTATGAACAGTCGTTAACGAGTACAGAAATTGGCGCGGCTCTTTCTCTCTACTCCATTCCTATCCTCCCCTCCCAATTCTACCCTTGGCGGAGCCGAAAAAAGGAAGAGGGGGGTGATAAGCAAGAGAACACCCTTTTCAACCCTTCCGCGATTCGCAAAAACTAAACCGAAATATTTTGTTGGGGTTGTTCTTTTTCTCTGTCCCCCTGTTGCTATGGAGACACTTGTCTTCCTTTCACTCATAAATTCAGTGTTGCTATTTACATAAGGTTTTCTGCAACTTGTTTTTTTAGTTGTTCCAATCCTGTAGCACAAAGATCGATTCGCCGTCAGTTACAATGGCCTTAAGATCATGTAATTAAAGGGTTCCAGGTTCGATTCTCTTTCGGGATGTTTGCATAGGCAGTATAAATGATGCCGAACATCTTAAGAGAGGGTAGTGCACCATATAACGATCAAAGCTACCTATACCCATGGAAGAAAAGAATGCATTTACTGTGTTACGTCATACGTTAACCTTTCATTATAAAGTACACTATTCTCAAAAACGTCTTGCATAATTTCATGTAGATTTTTTTTTTTTTGTATTTTTGTTTTAGCGTCGCTTTTCTCTCACTTTTGCCCAATCGCGACCACGAGGATGAGTTATGATACAATGAAATTACGAAGGTACATCCATGTCGGGAGCCGAGCCCGAGAACTTCGGAGATGAAGCGGCATAATTTTGTTTAGATGTACTTTTCTTAAGGCCGAAGCCAGCGCCTTGAAATGGTAAAGTATTCATATACGAACTTAGAAACCAGATGACGTAATTGTAAATCTGTTGCCTTGTAATCAAGGGACCCTAGATTCGATTCCCGGTGAAGGCGCATAGCACAGTATTTCGGTTCATATTTTAAATATAGATCAAATTCCGATTCGTTTATCTGAGTGTAAACAGAACTTTAAAAACTTAATTAGAGAGATAGCAAACGCATACATAATTAAATTCAAATATTAAGAAAAAAGTCGGTAGAATAGTTAGTTTGAACCTAATTGTCTTTTATCCTCAAAACTAGCAACTAAGTTGCATTACGTAGTTATAAAATTTCAATGGATGATACAAACAAAGCATTTAGTTCAAAAATAGACGCTAATCTGTGAAATGTCTCACCGACAAAGGACGCCAATTACGACGCCAACGCAATCCGAGAATTGCTATGGAATTTGAATTTTTAAGTCCACTTTACGCACAGATAAGGTAATCTGTGCTGGATCTGCGGCTTAGTTTGATCCGAACCATATGTGTCTCCACCGGATATTGAACCCGGGATCCTTGATTACAAGGCAAGGACGTTACCACTACACTATCAGGAAGGCCCGACAATTACTATTGATTATACAAACATTGTAAGAAACCTTGTAAACTAACAGTATGTACAGATATAATTTTTGGAGAAGTCTTGAGGCTGCCGGATGGAAACACTGCAGCAAACCCTCAACCCCTTTGAATACAAGACAGTTCTTTTATCCCTTCTTTCCTCGAATGGATTGTGGGGGTAGTGGAAACGAAGAACCAGTGGTCTCAGTTAGAGGATTCGTCTGTCATTATGGCTTAGAAGGTTTCGAGTCTTTTGAGATGCCGAGATATCAAAAGCGACAGAATGGCCAACTGAGAAATCTTTAGTTGCCTTCTAGCAGTTGCTACGTCAACCAGTTTCCAAAGATTTCTCAAGTTACGTTTGTTTTTTTTAATAAAAAAAAAAGAAATATAGCACAGACGCACTGAGAAAGGACTTGTTTATAACCTCTCCTTTCAAGGGTGCGGGAAGATGCAAAAGCAGTAGGGTACATTTACGGGAAATTTTGTGCCGAAAGATGTGGTTTTTTACGGTTCATGTTTTAATATCCTGATAATGAATGTCGTTGAGGGTCATCCCAAGCAAGTGGGGAAAACGACGATAAGATTCTGTTCTTAAATTACCACTGTCACCTACTTTAGTGTCTAAAACGCTTATAACACCAGCTGGCACCACAAGCCAGCCTTCTTATGTGCCGGATGATACTACCCTCTGTAGCTAGTGATGTGCCGTATACTATAAGTTTACGTCTACATGCGTTGTCTACACGTAATCTACGCGTAGATTACATTGGGTTGTAGTTTACATAGACTACGTAGACAATCTAAAGTACATTAAAATTAATTTTCAAGGCTTTCATGAAAGGAAAGTGACATTTTCAACTACATTGGTTCATAATGAACTGACAAGAATTCTATATACAACAAAATTTTTCTTCTCTTCTATCATCAACTATGAAAGAAAATAAATTGTATGCAAAAAAAAAAGTAACAGATGGCAGTCGTGAGGCAAAAGTAGTATTTTTCTCATAAAACACTAGAATATTTCCTATGTTATGTTTTTTCCCTAGCTGAGATATTGTTCGAATTTGCAAGGAAGAGTATGAAAGGTTCTTCTCACACAATACCAACTGATACGCAGAGTAATTTTGTTTTACTTCCACAGCGCCCTTTGCTAAGTTATCACCTTTCGCCATGTTGTTTACATAGATTACGTCATCTACGTGTATAAAATAGTCTACGTGTAGAATGTAGATTATCGTTGTTTACGCGTAGATGCACATCACTGCCTGTAGCTCACCTCCGTGGTGTACTAATTAGCACAGCGTGCTACGACGCCAGAGCTCCTGCGTTCGAATTCCAGCCAGGGCAAGGGTGTTCTTTGCGAGCGTACCTTCATCAATTTCATCATAGCATCACTAATCCTCATCGTTGCGATAAGCCAACAGTAGCAAAATAGCGACGCCAAACAACAGATATCAAACAGTTAAGATATTACAGCCTGTCTCGCACAACCTTCACGAGTGCTGATGTTTTTTTAAAACAATTTTCATGTTTCTACCCGCTCCTATTCCTGAGAAAATTAAAGGGCCTCCCCGATGGCGCAGTGGTAGCGTCCTCGCCTTGTAATCAAGGTGTCCCGGGTTCGATACCCGGTGGAGGGATCAAATCATAGATTTATGCCAATTATTATTGAAACAATAACTCATAAATCCTTTATTGTGATCCTTTAAACTGTACGCCCAGTCCCAATTAGCGTTTCTGTGTATAAAGTGGACTTAAAACAACAAATCAATCAATACTGAGAAAATTAAAGACACCTTGGAACTTGAACGCACCTCCCTTTACACGTTTGGAGATTTTTCCAGTCCATTTTATGCCCAGATAGGTTAACCGGGACTGAACTTACCGTTTAAAGTGGGAACCGAACTACTATTATATCGAACCCGGGGCCTCTTCGTTACAAGACAATGCCGCTACCACTACTGCTTGATCGTTTTGTTAGTGCGAGAAATATTCATTGGCCACAAACACTTGTTCTGATTTCTGTTAGTGAACAATGTACATTTCTCACAAAATGCTGTCTTGGGAACTTCCCATTTTTATAATTTCACTCGGTATCAAACATGGTTCATAATTTATTTGGAAATTAATACATGGAAGCAATGGTTTATCCAACTCCCAACATCTAACAACAGCCCCCTTCAAATTTCGTCAACACCTTTATCATTTTTCACAAAGGTCCAATTATTCTCTTGGTGGAAAATTCTGGTGAAACTCCTGTATCAAACTGCTTTCAAGTTCTACAATAGTTCTGTCCATGCAGCAGCTGCTTATAAGAACAGCTGCCTTTCCGCTATGTTGTCTCCTTCCCCCAGGCTGAACCACGCCATTAGTTTCACGCATGCGCATGGTGACAGTTGCACTGCGCAAGTTCATTTCTTCTCTCACAGCGCCATCTATCGTTTCATTCAGCGAGTAGCGCACATAGGGACACGTCTTTCAGTCTGTGCTTCGGAGGATCTCGCTGTGCGCACAGGCAAAGGAGAAACAAAACCATTTTCAACGGAACGTGTCCCGTCTCCCCCTAGCTCGGAAGATACCGCGAAAAGTGCACCCAAGATATTTAACTTAGCTCCAACCAACGGTAATAAATCCCTCCTCAGAATTATCAGATAATGACCAATAAATTATGTGTTCCTCCTCTCCACAGCATGTATTAAGAGCAAATGAATACATATATTTAAGACCCTCCGTTCCTTTTTTTACTTCCCAGCCCCCTCCCCTATCCATTCCTTATCCCCCCCGCACCCGTCTTTTTAAATTCCTCTAGGTAAAGGGATTTGAGTATACGCCGTGAACTGCCAGGTTTTCATTTGAAACTTCTTAAAACTTAATTGTTCATTTTAACAAAATCCTGAAGACCTCTGTGCTAATTACTCCATCTCTCAAATATAACTTTTATAGAAGTTTCTCTCCTGACCTCACCCCCCCCCCCCCCATTTTCCTCCTCCCCGCACATCCAGGACGATCCTCTCGTTACGCGTGCAGAAGTGGGCTCCGACCCCCGACCCCCTCCCCCGAAACAGGATTTTTATGGCTGGTTTTGACATTGAAGAAGACAGGCAGAGGAACTGAGGGAAAGAAATGACATTTTTCCTTTCCAGCCGATGGCAACGCGAATCAAAAACCATCAAAAAGTTTCTCTGGGATAAAAATGGAAGATTATATTTCATCCTGAGTGTCTTGATGAAGAAGTTCTTTTTATTTTTTTAAAAAAAGAAAGAAAATCCTCCGATATTTAACCCCTTCCACAACGTCTCCCCCTCATTCCGGACCGAATTCTTTCCATTTTCTGAAAACGTCAGCAGTTCGGTTGCAGAACAGAAACGAGTTTTTCAACTTCTCCTCGGTTTTTATTATCGGGGCTTGTCAGGCCTTGTCCTTCCTTAACCCCTCTTTTGTATTTTCTGTTCGTTAAGGAAAAACCATTGATTCTCTTATGTTATCCATTTTCTTCTTTGTTTTTTTATTTTTTTATTTTGCTGTCCGAGAGAAGAATTTGCAATGTAGTGTTTGAATGCTATTATCATACTGTTATGATACATAAAAAAAACAAAGCAGCTATTCCCTTGCCTCCATTCAGAGCGCAGTACGGTTATTTTAACAAAATCTTGTTTTCCTGCTTCTGGGAGAAGGGATTTTAAGGTTGCCGCTTGCTTCCCAAACAGGGTGGCAGCGGTAGGCCTAATTGGCTCTTCGACCGCAAGTTTCTTCGTAGGTAAATTCGGCAACAGCGGGTCACTGCCACAAAGGCGGTCCCCGCGCCGGTTCTTAGTTTGGCCGGACTCTAACTCAACCAGAACTATAGACATGATAAAATTTCACACTAGTTGTAAGGGAGTCTGACTGCCAAGCGGGATACCCGGGTTCGATTCCCGGGTGGGAGATTTTAATTCAGGATTTATCGAGCCATGTTCCTTCATAGAGCTGCTCTGGGGTTCACTCAGCCTCCAATAAAACAGGTAACGTGAGGGTTAAAGGCGGCCGAAGCGTGGTACTGATCACATCAAATCCGCATATGGTCAAGATCATGAGTGTGCGTCGTCCTGCCCTCATACCCCACCCCCCTTTCCATATGTATCCATGACATGTTGCAATGCGCAGGATATATATTTACCTTGACACACACACACGTGTGGGTGGGTAGGGGGGGGGTGCGTGGTAGTATCAGTCCCGGGCCTTTTGGTGCATAGGCCCGACCTGAATTTGTATCGAACCCAAGAACAACTTTGATTGATTTGGCTTAGTTTTCTTCGCTTTTCTGCCACTTTGGACTAACCGCGAAGATAATAAGTGACGATACGAGGAAATTCATGACCGGATACTCACAAAGAACACCCATGCTCAGGCCGGGATTCGAACCCGGGACCATCGAGCGTCGCAGCACGGAGGTCGCCTCAGAACACGTATGAAACCAAATGTTTCAACATCCATTGCACGCACCCACAACCCCCTCAAGAAAGATATTAAATGTCCATCTCGTATTCATCAACCCTTTCTATAGAGCACAGAAAAGAGAGGGGTGGGGGTTACTGTTTTGTAGCAAAGAATTCGATGAGAGCTCATAAATTTCAGCTTTCCAAGGAACTTTTCTTATTAGTCTTGGCGGAGGAGGGGAAAAAATTCGTCGGCAGAACGTATAAAAAAAACTCAATTAATCTTAACTTCAACTTGTCTCTTAAAACATTTCTCTCCATTTTATTTGCAAAGCAGCGGTTTTAAAACTTGTACTTCCAGAGATTTTTCTTTTTTCAGGGGAAGGGAGACGAACCTGGGAAGAGGGGGGAGGGAGATCGAGCGGAGTGATCAGAATTCCTTTTTATTCCTCCGAATAATAAAGAGTTCCATTAATCAATGGTATGCCACGAACGAAGCATTATGAAACTTCACTTGGGAAACTAAAGGATTAGGCAAAAGTTTCCTTTTTTTTACCCCTCCGTTTTGTGTTTTCATCCATCCTTTTCTCCACAGATAAATCTTTGCTCCCCCCCCCCCTCTCTCTCTCGCTGTTTTTCATTCCTACCCACCTTTCTTTCTCTCCTTATCGAAATCTTCCCGGGACTTGTTTTTCGATTTGCGAACAATAACACAGAAATTATTTATTTAAGCGTGACGTCTGTCCGAGGATAAAGAATAGACGAAAATAGCGATAAGAAGTGGAAATAGAAACGTAACAACCATCCGACAAAAAGCTAATTCGCAACCGCAGTAGGTTACTTAAAACGAAGCTGGGCAACTCGTTTGCACGTGTGTAGGCAAGCAAGCGCTCCATATGGTACGATCTTTCTAAACCTATCAATGCGTTTACTTTGTTAGCGTTCTTTGCAGGACAATCTATCTGGAAGATTATTGCAAGATAAGATATCTTCAAGTTGATTAGCTAAATTTGAGTTTGAAGTTCTTATACAATTAATAATTTTTCGTAGATTAGTACATCCCGTAACATCTGCGACTTGTGTTTGTACGAGAAGATGTATTTCGAGTCTGAGTATGTGAAATGGCAAATGTAAACAATTAAATATTGTAAATACATATACCGTTGAATTGAATTAGAAGTTTGGATACATTGGAATCAAACAGACCCTTTACATTGTTCATGTGTGTGTTTGGTGAGAGGCGATAATACGTAAGGTGAAAACATCTCCTTGTACCATTGCATTTTTTGGAAAGATCGCCTTGAGGACCGGGAATTATACTTGAATTTTATCATGATCCTGAAGAAGTAAATCACACCCATGGTTTGCATAACCTTCAAATATCTGAACGTTTCGGCTTCAGCAGTTTTCCCCGAATTAAATACATGAGACACCCTGTAGTTGCTAACAAACAACAGCAATCCAGATCAAATTTCTGTTTCAGGTCAGTTTAGATATGTGTAACATTATAGAGTATTTGCACGTAGCACTTGGTGTGCTAGTTTGGTACAAAGTAAACAGCGTGCTACGAAAACTCAGCAGACTTCTTCAATAACAAGATCTACGTACAGAAGAATTAGTTTGTTCGGATCGTTATGTGCTAGGTGTGTCTGGTTCTTTTCCCGCGAAAATCTTCATGCAACCAATGAACTGGCGCTTCAGCAATGAAACCGATTGGTTCCTTGACTCACGCGATCATTACGTCATGCACACTTTTGGCGGGAATGTTAATATTCTGCCAACAAGTGCATTGGAACATTACTTGTGATGTGTTCCCTGATGTGTACTGTTAATCGACAACGGACAAAGGCACCAGCAGTATTATATGAACACTGTTGCGTCCAATATATATCATTTTTTTCTGTTCTTTCGGTCAAGACAGATTAACTGTCAGCAGATTCGACGGCATGCACGCTCTTCTTTTTCGCAAATGTACTTCCCAAGGGATGGCAGATGTTGAGTATGACCTCAATAACACCTCCAAAAGGACGGTCGACCAAGAAACACGCATGGCTCGGCAGAAGTTGCTTCGGAAACGTATGCGCACACATGCAGAGACTATCAGCAGCCAAAAGGCCAGGATGAATGATACACCGGGCAGCGAGCAGATGGTCATGTGTGCTCACACATGCTGTTCGGAGGCCGCAGGGCATTGCCTGAGATATGTACGATGGCCGTTGTTGGTGATCTCCGCTGAAGATTGTGGACAGCGGTTTCGGTGTTATGCAATGTTGCCACGCGCGAATTTGTTAATGAAAATAAACACAAAAGCATCGCACGTGGGACTGTTTACTTGCAAACCTTGTGCTACAAAAGGTCAACAATTGTATGCAGTGCCAGGTAATTTTCAAGACTGCATCGCCCAGATCTCTGCATCAGTGCAAATTAGATGAATTGGCAATACATCAAACGTAATAGCAACTGGAAACCCCATCTTTTGATGTTTTGCCTGCGTAATTTCACTGAACTTATCTTCTTGCATCTAAGTGCATTTTATGCATTTCTCCTGTGTGACTAGAGTCAACGATTGATTTGGTTCATTTTTCATCGCTTTTATGCCACTTTTGGCTGATCGCGAGGATGTGGATGAGTGATGACGTGAAGAAACTGATGAAGGGACACTCATAAAGAACATCCATTCTCAGGCCAGGATTCGAACCCAGGAGTGCTGTAATCGAATGTTGTTAGAATATCTCGATTATTTCGAATCGGGCACATGATTGGGCACAATATCCATACACGATATACATGAATGCCTCGACATTAATGCTGACCTTCATCTTGGGATATTGAAAGAGATGGAAGAATATTTACTAAGGAATGCCTTCACATTTTCAGAGTAATTGATTTATTTATTGATTTGCTTTATTCTACTTCGCTGCCACTTTTGGCTAAATTGCGAAGTTGGAGATGAGTGATGATATGATGAAATTGATGAATGGTTACTCATAAACACCCATGCCTAGGCCAGGATTCTAACCCGGGACCCCTGGCGTCGTAGCGCGATGTGCTAACCACTCCGCCACGGGGGCTGAGTCAGAGTACTTGAGTGAAACTGCTGGATAATCCGCTTGTGTTCAAAGATTGATCGGATTGGATTTTTGTTTTTCAAGTACACAACTGATAGGCAAATCGGGACTGATTCTACAGTTTAAAGTGTGATCCGAACCACAATGTTCGTTCACCGGGTATGAAACCTGGGACCCTTTGATTACAAGGCAATGACGTTATCACTACGTCACGTAGGAGGACCTTACGATCAAATAATTCCTATCATTATTATAATTTTAAGTGAAGGGGGAGCCATAACGTTTGCACTGCACCGTGCCATGTAAGCATCTGAGGATGTGGGTGTAGGGGTCTAAACATTCTATTCCTTATTTGAGGCGAGAAAGAGTACAAGCTTTGTCCATGCAAAATAAGAATGCTTTTGAAGAATAAACGAGCTACTAAATTTCCGTTGACAAACCATCAAACAATTTTCAACTGGAATTCTAGCCTTGGGGAGTGGATCGCAATAAAAACCAATTTAGGAAACTTAATAAAAACCGTCCGAGTTTGCTCTGAGGCGAAGTACCCGATGAAATTAAACGCGGAAGTGTCTTTTCAATTTTTTTTTTCTTTTTTAGAAATATATTTCCCTCCCATCTCTCTGTTCAATGAATTGATGCGCGGTCGATAAACAAATAAGAACTCGAGAGCTCGGACTTTTCCCCAGTTGCGCGTCGGTAAATTACATGTGCATTAAGTTACGTTTGCACTGGCCTGGAGTTTAGAACGGAGGAACAGATTCGTTCAATCATTTCTGCTGCATTCAGTCAGCGCGGATGCAGTGGTTTTTTTCCCTTCTGAAAACGCATCGTCGAGAGGGTGAAAAAAAGAGGGAAAGAGGGATAAAATGGCGACAAGCAATCTCTACGCTTTATGTTGTCCTGTAATTAGCAGGGTGATGAATACCCCACTCGCATTACCACCCTGTGCATTATCTCGGTAGAGAAAACGGTCCAGGGGACGTGTTTTCAATTTACGTGTTCCCTCCTCCCTCGTTTCCTCCGTCCCTTCACCCCCCTCTCCCAAAAACCTTTTACCGGCCTCGAAATCTCTTTCTTTTTCTCTTATTTTGCTTTCTTCTGGTTTCAGTTTTCTCAACTGACTCTTAGAACTCGCTTGCCCGTTGTAAAAGGCCCAAGCAAGAACCCTGTTTGGAAAACGGTAGTTTCTGATCAACATTTCTTTTGGACTTACGGCCGGTTTTTCAATGTCTGGTCAACTTTTTGGTCAGCCAACCACCAGTTGGAGTTCACCTCCACTCTTAACCAACAGGGGGTTTTTCAATGCGAAAACAACCAGAGGTTCGCTGACCTTAGGTTGGGCGCAGAACTGTATGTTGGTAGTGTTGATGCGAGGAATTCGATCCCACTGCCATCTAGATTTCTAAATTCATATCAAATTTCGCCTTGTGTGAAAGGGTAGAACTACAATACGGCACTTGCGGCATTTGCCGCCAACCTCTGCTTCCCGATCGGCATTTGCCGCCAAACCTCTGCTTCCGGATCGGCATTTGCCGCCAAACCTCTGCTTCCGGATCGGCATTTGCCGCCAACCTCTGCTTCCGGATCGGCATTTGCCGCCAAAACTCTGCTTCCGGATCGGCATTTGCCGCCAAACCTCTGCTTCCGGATCGGCATTTGCCGCCAACCTCTGCTTCCGGATCGGCATTTGCCGCCAAACCTCTGCTTCAGGATCGGCATTTGCCGCCAAACCTCTGCTTCCGGATCGGCATTTGCCGCCAAACCTCTGCTTCCGGATCGGCATTTGCCGCCAACCTCTGCTTCCGGATCGGCATTTGCCGCCAAAACTCTGCTTCCGGATCGGCATTTGCCGCCAACCTCAGCTTCCCGATCTGTATTTGCCGCCAACCTCTGCTTCCCGATCGGCATTTGCCGCCCGGCAGAACGGAATTTTGTCTCATCGCTCCTTCCGGACTAACAAGGCCGACTCGATGGCATAGTAATGACACTGTCGTCTTATATATAATCCTCGCTTGAAGTGGAAATTGCTAACTGGGGGTGGGGGGGGGGGTTGGCGGAGGCTTGCGTCTAGCTGGGGGGATGCTTATATGTTTTACATGGTAGCAATGTGACAGCCGCGGGGATGACTTGCGAAAATTTTGCTAGCTGGGGGAATACCATCCCCCACATCCCCCCTCACTTCGAGCACTGCTTATAATCGAGAAGCGCTGATTTCGATTACAAGTAAAAACACACTGTATCCTTTAAACTCTAGGGCTAGTCCTCATTAGCATAAAGTAAGCATACAATGAACATAAATGAAACTTTCAAAAACTTTTTTTTCAACTAACATTTATTTAAATTTTTTTCAACAATCTGGTTGCTATCTTATCTCAGGGCAGACAGTTATTTCCTTGACAATGGTTCATTTCAGCGATTTCGTATCCATGACAAATAATGTCGTACATGCAGATTAGCCTCCGTGCGAAAAGAATACATTAAAACTACCTTTTTTCTGTTCAGTTGCAGACAGTTTTGTGTCAAAAATGATTTTGCCTGCAGCAAATCTAAACTGCAATGCATCCGATTGGAAGAATTAAAATTTCGAATTAATGCCCGTATAACATTAACATTAACAAGGAGCCATGGCGTAGGCAGATGGATAGCGCTCTTGCCCTCAGTGCATGCGGTCCTGGGTTCGATTCCCGGTATGGGCCTCAAATATTCAGTATTGACCCAGCATCATGAGGACAACTTTCCAGTTCTTGAAAATTAGTACCTGGTTGGCTACGGTTTCGAAAGCCAGGACCACGCATCATCCAATGAAAAAATCGCTTAGCAAGAACTGTAGATTCTCTTGACGAGCCACATAATTCCGAAATTGAACGTCAATTTGCATACACGAGAGCATTTTCTTTAATTTTTTGCACCAAATTACTATGCGCTGGCAACACTGACCAAAAGAAATGAAATGGAAGATTATAAAAAGGGTCTCATCTCGCTGACTCCCTCCCTCACGCACACACACCCCACAGAGACGTATGATTCCTGACCGGACAGAGGCCTCCGGCAGATTGGGAACCTACTTCGCCAGTCGAGACACGTACGGAAAAAAGGCTCTCTCACCCTTCGGTCCAGACGTGCAACCGGCCACGAATACCAATGAACAAGGACCGCGAGGAACCCCAGAACAAAACGGCTCTCCGGAGAGAAGTGTACCGGACCCTGAGGACGCTCCATTGCGGGCCAGACCCACACACGTACACACCTGTTCCCCCTTCCCCTTTCTTCTTTCCGCTACTTGATTTCCGACACGCCGAGCCAACAAATCGCATCATGAGGTGGGTGCGTGGGTGTGCGAGCGGAAGAATCAACAAAGAGCGAAAAAAAAAAAAGAACCGGTTTGTCAACTTTTTTTGTGTGTGTACGTGCAGGAAAAAAGGTGCTATATTTTTATTTAGCCCTTGAAAACTAAATTTACAGGAATGCAAAACAGGGAAGAGTTTCTAAGATGTTACGAAGGAAACAACAGAGAGAAGCGAAAGTTACTAACACTTTTATTTAATACAATTAGAGGGATATGAAGGGTCTACAGCCCCCTCCAAAATTTTGAGAAATCATTTTTTTTTCGAGAAAAACAAAGTGATAAATACAAATTCTAAAGTTATCCGAAAAAAGAATCTGCACACGTCATTATCTTCTTTTTGTATCAATGCTACATATTTACTCAGGAAGCTTACATCGCACAAACTAATTATTGTACACAGCTTAACAATGTTCATATTGTTCCAATTTGTATTTTAACGAAGCTTTCTTTGGAATCACCGTTGTACTGATAAATTTAAATTTTAAAGAGTTGATTGTTTTAATTTTAAAGTTATCACTTTAACAATTATTCTAAAAAATACTTTGTTAAGGTAATTGTAACAGCATTGTTAACCTGTATAGGAAACACATTATAATATCATTTAGCTTGAAATAAAAGTGTTGGTTATAGAAATTCACGTCTCGAAAGGATTCTAGTAAAGACCTGATGTAAAAAAAATCATGTGGTATAAAAGGCTATAAAACAGGAACATGATGGTAATGAAAACTAAAATGAGAGGAGAATTGGGAAAGAAAAAACATAAATAGACTAATCATAACAGTTTACACTACAGAAAAGGAACATATTTCTGAAGAGAAAGTAAGCAAGTGCAAGAGGAAGAAAAACGGTGAAATTATATTCAATGAAAAGAATAATTAGCTAGAAGAAACCTTCAATGTATAGTAGGGCATGCATCAGACAGAGTTCTCAAAAGAAAAGAATCGAAGAGGAACTACTACAAGAAAATACTGCAAAAGTACGTTCTTAACAGTGCTGACATAAAGAACAAGTTAGCGGCAATGCGTACGAACATGAAAAAAGAAGTTGAAAGTAAAATGACACACATTAGAATAGTCAATATTATATCTAAAACTATTAAACGAAATGGAAGGAAATATGTAAAGGGAAAGTACATGCAAGAACAGTGTTAAATGCGCCATGTTGAAAGGAATATAAAAAAGCAACCAAAGAATAAAAAATATTATAATATGCTGCAGGAAATGCCTTAACGCGTACAAAAGAATGCAACGAAAATTAGTGATCTGTGTCAATAAGAAAGGCAGAACAAAGAGGGGACGACATGAAGCTTAAAAATCAAACGTTCAATGGGAAGGGAGGAACAAAGGGGGGAGAGTTCTTTGAAGAACTAGATTGAGTTGTGTTTCAAGTCCACTTTATGCACAGATAAGCTAATCGGGACGGACCTACAGTTTAGATTGATTGATTTTGTTTATTTTACTTCGTTTTTGTTCCACTTTTATCGAAGTGAGTGATGATATGATGAAGGGACACTCACAAAGAGCGCGCTGTGCTAACCACTCGGCCACCGAGGTCGGCTACAATTTACAGTGGCCTCCATAGGAGATCGAACTCGAGAACACTCAATTACAAGCTGACTAAGTTATCCTTTCACCATCGCGCAGGCGTCAAACAACGATTATTCCCAACCCTCTTCGCAATCGAAGTAAGTTCCGGTAGTTCTGAAGACATAAAAATATTCACAATAATTATTCAGCGATTTCTATCCGATACCTATAATTGCATCATTATCTTTAACAAATAAAATAAATGAACATACAAAGAAATGGTAACAGAAATGAACAATTTAGTTGCTAATGCATATATAAGGGTTGAAGCCATTCACAGTCATTTCAAAATGGCAATTTCCTCTTGAAAATTGACTTGTTTACGGTGGGAAACGAATTTAGATGCCCACCTATCATCGCCCGTCACCTAATCACACTGACCCACACCTTTGCCCAACCCGAAACCGCCATTACCATGAAATGGAATGAATATTGGTCAACTTAGAGGGTTCCTGACAAATTGACCACTCCCCATCTGCTTGCTAATTCATCCCAATCTTCAGAAGGACAATGAAGCGAACGTGACTGAACAGTTTTATGGCCTACTGTTACTTCTTCCACTCTGGGGAGTCCATTTTTAAAAACAGGTGCTTTAATTTGCCTCCATGCTGCTGTCCATTGGAGAAGGCTAATTTTCTTGCGAGTTGGTCTTCCTCCCGCGACTAGCGGAACAAGATAATGCAGTAGGCTTTGATATACAGCGTCGATGATTACAACGTCTTCCTTATTGCGCTGTGGAAGGGTAGACAGATGTTATTCGACTTCCACATCATTGCCTGCACTAAGTCAAGACGTCGCAGCCGTGGACTTAATTTGCATTTCCGAAACGGATATGGAGGAAGATGGATGAAATAGCCTCACATGTGAACATGAGGATGAGGTTGATGAAATATTGTGTTACGTACCCAATAGGGCCAAGTAATGTGAATAGTTTGCCAAAGACGAATAGAGATGGCAGCACCAGGCGTGCAAGGTTAAGAATTGGCATAATATATGTGAATAACTTTATAAATAAGAACAAAGCAAATTGGAAAGATGAAAAACAATAGAATATATTATAAGAAGACAAAAAATAAATATGAAAGAAGTAAATTAATATATATATCGTATAAATCAAATCAATGATCACATGTAAGTTAATATGAAAATGAAGGAAGTCAAAGCACTGATACAAGTTTGTGTCTTTGAACAGATATTGCATGTTTGGTTGATTTACCATTCCCGTAGCGGAAATTTTGTTTACATCAGTGGCGAGCGCGTTCTGATCGACGCCCCACAGCACTTTTTGGTTGCGCGGTTTAACCGTAGCACCTACTTGGATGCGCATGTCAATCGGCTGCACCAAGTATACACTCTGTTGTACATAGTTAGTGGTGGCGCGTTCCAATTGCAGCCCCAAGGGAGGATATTAGTATTATTCCCAAAGCTTAGAGGAAAAGGTTGGAAAAGGATAAAGGAATTCGTTAAATAGTCAAAACCGAAATAAATTGAAATCCAGAGGGAAGTCCAGATCCTCCATATCAAGAAGGAAGTCCAGATCCAGACCGTCCATTGAGAAGGAAGTTACGATCCAGACCGTCCACCAAGAAGAAAGTCCCGATCCAGATCTGCCCATTACGAAGGAAGAATATTGAGATGAAAATTGACTGTAAACGAGAAAATTATAGAAGAATGTAGCTTATCATGTAAAATTCTTACTCCATGTATCCTGTGTTTACATAATATATTCGTTTAAACGTCTCCATTGGAAGGCATCCTGTCTGGTTTCGTTGTCTGCAAAGAACCCTACCCTGTAGATAAGCTAGCTGAGTTTTAAGTTTAAGGTTTATGTACCTTTGCACCAAATGAAGGTAGCACCATCGTCTCTGCCTTACCGGAGATCTGTGTCGTTTTTTGTTCGGTCGGTCGCTATGAGGTTTTTTCTAAATGGTGGAGGGGAATCAAAAATCGAAAAGTCCTCAGTACAATAGTTATCAAGAAAAGCTTTGGTAGATGGTTCACGGCGAAACAATGTGTTACTGTGCTGGTTTCCGTGTAGAATTATACGAGAAATGCAAGTTTGTTTGTAGCCGTGTCCGAAAGGTGCGAGGCCGTTCTTGAAGCAAACATACTTCGGGAATGGTCGCGCAGTTCAGTCTCGAAGTATTGGACTGGAAGCTTCAAATTGCACTTCGACTGCAGCGCCTAATACGGGTCAGTAGAAAAAACTACCGTGTTATAAACACCATACAAATCGCATACCAGTTTAAAAAGTTATTATATTTACATTTCCACATAATAAAAGAACTACAACCAACAAGTAGCCGAGATTCGACTTCCACGATTTGAAACAAGTGAACAACGAGTGCAGAAATCTAGTAAAGAAAACTGCATTGCCGAGTCCTGCGTGCTGCCGACTTCAATGTTCGTTGAATTGGCGCTTTCGAACTGCACTAGGTGACGTCACTTCCGACAAGACCGTACTTCAAGCCTGTTTTATTGCCCTTTCGGACAAAGTCTATATTTTCGCTTTTCCTTGCGTTTCCTATGGTGGCGGTCATACCTGAACCACATTTAAACACACGTTTCATCGTGGATCATTTCGATATATATCATGGATAAAAGGTACGGTTTGTTTTTGTTCGAAACATGCGTGTCATGGGGGACAAAGCTACAGTTTGTTATTGTTCGAAACAGTAAGCATTGGTATTGTGTGAAATGAAAAAAAAGCTAGTTTGTTTTTGTTCGAAACAGTAAGCATTGGGATTATATGTCACGTGAAAAGAGCTACAGTTTGTTTTTGTTCGAAACAGTAAGCATTGGGATTATATGTCACATAAGAAGAGCTACAGTTTGTTTTTGTTCGAAACAGTGAGCATAGGGATTATATGTCACGTGAAAAGAGCTACAGTTTGTTTTTGTTCGAAACAGTAAGCATTCTGATTATATGTCACGTGAAAAGAGCTACGGTTTGTTTTTGTTCGAAACAGTAAGGATTGGGATTATATGTCACATAAAAAGAGCTACAGTTTGTTTTTGTTCGAAACAGTAAGCATTAGGATTATATGTCACGTAAAAAGAGCTACAGTTGGTTTTTGTTCGAAACAGTAAGCATTAGGATTATGTCACATAAAAAGAGCTACAGTTTTGTTTTTGTTCGAAACAGTAAGCAGTGGGATTTATGAGGCATTGGGTATGCAGTATCACGAATCTCAAATCAGCACAGTCCTAGATGAAAAAAGCCATTACGGGGTAGCGATATTAGATGAAGCCATGCACTCTAAAGAATGCAGTCTGGTTTCGCCGGTTTAGGCACCGTTCCGCCGAGACACGTCATCCAAGAAAAAAACCACAATGCGTTAAGCTCTATTCCTTTCCCAGAACTTTTGGAACCTCCCCTAGTCCCTGTGACGTCGTATTAGCATCTGTCAGCGCACAATAAAGACAGAAGCCGAGGAAGGAAGGGAGGGATGAATGGGAGATACATTCTTGACACAGATAAGGCAACGAATTTAACTCGTGCGATGTTGACTTAATTAATTAATTAAATTGACCAATCCACGGTCACCGCTACTTAGCTTAAGTGGCTACAATTACGGGTATTGCCCACCTTGTTCCTGGACTCACATATCTACATCAAGATATGTGCTTACCATTTCACGCTAATGGTACTGTCGGCGCTGCGAGGTTCGGGAAGGGGGAGGGGGGTAATTAAGGCAGGCTATAGAGAGCTGTCTCGGTTTTTTTGACGAAAAGAAAGAAAGGCAGGTGCCTTGCCGGAGGAACAATTATTCTTCCCTCTCAACAAGACCGCCTTCTTTTTACAGTTGCCAAGTTAGAGGCGATAAAACGCTGTAAATTAAAGAAAGGACATTAAGGAAACAGCGTGCTTGATAGAATGTATAAATTGTATCCCTCTTGCGGGCAACTTGTACATGTGTTTCTTTCTGGGATGTGAATTTCAAGTCCTCCCTAATGAACACCCTTGTTGGGTTCAGTAACGTTGATAAATGCCGTGACGTAAAGAGGCACTAAAAGATAGACGCGGTGGTGTGAGGGTTGATATTGAAACGGGGAAAGGCGAAATTTTGATCTGCCCTATTGAGATTATTGTTCTGGTTATCTGTATTGATTTATTCCAGGTTTCAGAGTGTAATGGCTTTTCTCTGAGAACAAATAACAACCTCTTTTCCGCGTAGTACACCATGGACTCACTTTGCAGACTAGCGAGGCTCTGGCGTATATGATTGATGCACCAGAATGCATAGATTGATGCACTGAAGTGTGTTTTGTGGCTTCTTCAACAAAGAATCAGATTCACAATTGATGCATTTGGGTTCATTTTTGTATGTCGTGAATGAAACACCAAAGTGCTTCATTTGATTTCAAGTGAGGATTTATTATAGTCGAGATGCATTTTAATGCATCAGTTGATGCGTTTTGATGCACCAGAATGCATTTTTTTCCATGATGCACTTAAACGTTTCGTCTGAGCTACATAAACTTTGTAGCTCAGACCAAACGTTTAAGTGCATCATCCAAAAAAGATGCAGGAAGATGCATCAAGGAACATCAACTGATGCACTGAAGTGCATCTTGACTGTAATAAATCCTCACTTGAATCAAATTATGCACTTCGGTGTTTCTTTCACGACATACAAAAATGCACCCAAATGCATCAATTGTGAATCTGATTCTTTGTTGAAGAAGCCACAAAACACACTTCAGTGCATCAATCTATGCATTCTTGTGCATCAATCGTAATGATGCATTTAGTTTTCTGTGTGTAAGCCTCTGCGGGCTTGTGTTGTGTTGGTGATAGTGTTGCCCACGGGACGAGACGGGACAGGCTTTTAAAAATTCGAGACGAGACGAGATTAACCATGTGTCATAAGACAAACGAATATTTTCGAGACGAGACAGCATTTCCACGAGGCTCCACGAGACGAGACAGGCCAAAAGTCTCGTCTCGTGGGCAACACTAGTTGGTGGTTGTCCTTAAACCCATTTCACCTTATCAAATAGTCAAAAGTGGCAGAAAAGCCAAGTGAATAAAACAAATCAAATTCTTCCAGGTTCATTAGATGCTTCCAATTTTGCTGGCCTGCACGTTCACGCTTCTCAAATAATTCTCTATTCACGTACGTTATCTATTCTAGAGATGCTGAATTAAGTGCGAGTTTGTTTTTAAGTCCACTTTATGCACAGAAAGGCTAACTGGGACTGTACGTACAGAACAATGCGGCATACGAACCACTGTGCAATATGCCTCAGCTGGGTATCGAACCAGGGACATCTTGATTATAAGACGACGACGTCACCACTACAGCATCGGGGAGGGTGCAGTCCACTAGCGCACAAAACTATGAAAGTGTGCGCTCGTGGTATATGAAAGGTGCCACGAGCGCACAACTTCCAATGCTGCGTTGCCACATCAATGATTGTGTAATGGCTAATTTAGGTTAGGTTAGTTCTCTGGGGTCTACTGGTGTCTCCCTCCTCCTGCAGCGATACATTGCCCGTCTTACGAGGCCAAATTCTTTATGAGATAGTGAGATTATTTAAATGGAATAGGGTGTTATGAATATAGCCATTCACATAATACAATGTCAACTTATAAGGACAAGGACCCAGCCGGGGTCTCTTGAAAGGCAAAAACAGTTGACACAACGTGGCAACATCGCCATGAATATTGTATGCTCGTGGCATACATTTTTAACCACAAGCGCGCGCAGCCTTTTGTTTGTGCGCTCCCGGCCGCGTATTTACAAACCCTATAGTACTGCAGAACCTCCAGCGATATTTGGCTACTGATTGGCTGCTATTCCGGAAGTTGATGCAGCGTTCCTTCAAGTTAACGCTAGATGGCAGGGTTCAAATTAACAGTTTAGATTCCAGATATCCATCCCAACTAGATAAGAAACCCATTTACACCAAGGTTCATTTTTTAGCAAAATTATTCAAATTAATGTTTTAGAAGACAGAAATCAGAACTCTTCTTGAAGTGAATGATTTTTCTATTTAAAGTCACATCAGTGCAAAAATTGTAACTACCAATGACTATTGAGAAAATTATGTATATCCTACGTATAACATTTTAAACATTATAATTTATTATATAAACGTATATTTCTTAACATAATTTCGACAATCTGATTACAAACTTTATTACTATGTAATCACAAGGCTTATTTTCCCATACTTTTGCTGTAAATGAAGAAGCAAGGAACAATGGACACGGAACATAAACACTTCCGGTGCACACAGCCAATAAGAAAGTGTTATATACCTCTGGTGCTGGAGCACTATAGGGTTTGTAAATTCGCCTCCCGGCCTACGGCCATCGGGGAGGCTGAATTAAGTTTCAGAGTTGCATCGAGAAGGAAAGAATCCGTTACAAGGGCTTTTACGCCGATGGCGTAGTGGTAACGTCGTCGCCTTGTAATCAACGGGTCCGGGCATCGATACCAGTTGGAGGCACATGGCATGGCACAGTGCTTCGGATCCCACTTTAAACTGTATGTCTAGTCCCGATTAGCCTTTCTGTGCACAAAGTGGACTTGAAAACAACAACAAAACAAATCTTAAGAGGAAAGCTTGATGTGGCCATGTCCAAAATGTTTGGCAGTGTTTTGTACATTTGACAAAGTAAAGGTGCCCACTCTGTATTGCACCATTTCACGCATTCGCTTGGAAGGTGTGGAATTAGGGTTCCGCGCATTCTCGATGGCGGGGTGTAATAGAGGAGTTGGTGCGAACAGCACCACGCTCTAGCTGTCTTTATCCATCAGACTAGGACAATGACGAAAACTTTCTTCCCGAGATCATCAGCGACTGAACCACACTACGCCACAGCCGAATATTGAGTTTCCTCGAGGTGCACTCCTGTTCAAATAAAGTGACAGTCTTCATATGGTTGAACTGTTGAAGTTTGTGCCACTTTATCTGAATAGAAGCGTAAAATAAAAATTCTTCACCGGTAATATTGAAAATCCATCAGTAACTTTAGAACAAACAATACCAAAATTGTGGCCTTTCTTAGAGAGAGTGCAAAATTTGAAGACACCAGCGATGTCCACATCTACTTTCATAATTAGTGTTGCAAACTATCAACGGAGTGGTTAGTAAAGCGCGCTACGACGCCCGAACCAGCCGAACCTGAGGATGGGGTGTTCTTCCAGTGTCCATCAATGTCATCATCGTCGCGATTAGCCAAAAGTAGCAGAAAAGCGACGCTAAAGAACAAAAATCAATTCAAACAGTTAACATAGGTCCCCGCTACCAAGCAGTTTCCAAGGTATACTTGTCAGGAAGCCTCACCTTACAAGAACATTCGTTGCACCTCCTGTAACCTTTGGTTCTTACGAATGCGTTGCAAATCCCTAGAAATTACGATTAATTGAGTTTGTTTGAGTTGGTGTTTTAACACTTTATGTACAGTAAGGCTAATCTGGACTGGACCTACAGTTTAAAGTGGGATCCCACCGGGGATCGAACCCGGGACATCCTGATTACAAGGCGACGACGCTACCACTTCGCTATCGGGGAGGCCTACTACGATTGATTGAAACTGTGTTATGCCATCACGGTAGTTACATCCATATTATGTCACCTTATCATTTACGTCTCAACAGAAAAAAACGGTTGACTAGTTTACTCCCAGTACACTGCCATTTGTCTCTGGAGTAAGATGTTATCACATCCTTGAAAACAAGCAGAGACATCTTTCTTTACGATGTACAAGCTTTCCGAGAACACTCCCAGCATGATACAAGGCGAGCTCTTGGACTTCCAGCAATCACTTTACCTTTTCCAAGAAGTATCACCTCCAAGCCTTGGAACCATCGTAAAATCTAACCTCAGACGAGAAGTCTCTCTCTCTCCATCGTCTGTCTCCTTGACTGAAGGAACCCCCCTCATTCCAAGCCCGAGGCCATTTCTGACCGCAGTGAATGGAGGTCTGTGGCGAATCCATAAACAAGGATGAGGAAAGGTCCTCCGCGGACAAGGGTACGACGGTCTTTTCAAAGAAACGTGAATGGGAGTTTGTCCATTCATCTTATCCCGAGAGTGGAGTCGATATAATGTCTGTCAGTCTTGAACAAATATAGAGGACACGCACCCTGCGCCTCTTTGATGACTGTGCCTGAAGATGTATCAACAAGGGATTTGCCTAATCATGCGTGGAATTGGGTTCAAGTCAAGGTGGAACTATCTGCGGTTGAATTCTGTGTAACCTTGCGGAAGAAGCAGTGCAGTGGACAGAAAAAGAATTATTTTCGAGAACAGTTAAAGTTATTTGGTACTATCACGATTAAGTTTGCAAAATAAGACACACGGTTTAACATATGTAGGTTTGGTTTTTGTTACATTACCTTGTATAACATTAAAACAACCAAGAGCGAATCAGCAACGTCGTTTCAGAATTTAATAGTAATAAACTCATAGTATTTTTCTTTATGTACAGCCTTGCATTTCGATATATTACTGGCTGGCCTAATAAGCGATGAGGCGCGGTAGCTCAGTCGTTATGGCGTCTGACTACCATGCGAGAGACCCGGGTTCGATCCCCGGCAGCGGAGAATTGGAATTTTTGCCACCAGTTTAAGCTACTCCGGCGCCCACCCAGCGTCATATGAAGCGGGCAACTGGAGGAAATTCTGGGGGTTAAAGACGGCCAGGGCGTGGTGCTTATCACATCACCCCCACCACCCACGGTGATCAAGAAAGTGTGGGGACCTAACTCCACACCCCCTATAGGCCTTCATAGCGTGGTGCAAAGTCCAGGGGAGCACTTTACTTATTCTTACTATTATTATTATAGTATAATAACTTCAGCAAACCAGCCTCGTTGAGCACTTTAAAATAGAACTAAAAGTGATTGGATTTGCCCACCACGATATAGGGATTAAAATTATACGCTATGAAACCAGGTATCCTCATTTCGATTTCAAAGTGAAACTGTCTATTCCTCAGTATTCAATCATTCTTTTCATTCATTCTCATCGCCGCGACTAATCTAAAGAGTGACAAAAGCAATGTGAAATACTTAACATAACAAGTGATGGGAAGCAAAAATTACCGAGATTTCGAAGTAAGTCATGATGTCACAGTAATTTAAAAATACAGACATACAAATGGTTCATTGATCCTGGCAGTAGTCATATGCTCGTCTCAAAGCCAAATCCATGCATGTCTCAGTACAGACTTGACCAAAGTTAAAACTTCAAATCGACTGGCAAGTCCCTTCTTCATACATCATTTGTAGGTCTAGGGTTTTCATGACTTTAGCATATTATTTTTGGTAAAGGTGATGTGTTCCCTAAACATATAGAAATTCATATTATGAAGAAACTAATTGAATTGGGGTGCACTTTAAGGGCATATTTGGCCATTTCTGCGTGATAGAGCATATTTTGATTGATTCTCGGTCATATTCAGCATATTTTCGTTTTTTCGAGAAATATAGTAATTTTAAAAGTGGATTCGTTCTTACTCCCATGCTCACTCGAGTTTTTTTTTATTTTTGGACCAGCAAAATATGTTTCAATTTTATTTGGAAATTTACACAAAGTATTCATTGTGCTTTGCAACTCAGCGCCCATAAAGTGAACAAAAAATAGTACGTATGATAGATATTGATGTTTGAAACAGTCCAGTTATAAGGGCATATTTTTCAAATTATAGTGCATATTTTGTACAATTTCAGGTCATAAGAGCATATTTTATTTTGCATATTTTGGTGATTTTTAGGTCATGAAAATCCTAGCCCTAGTCATCAGTCTCCCCCCCCCCCTCTCTCTCTCTCTCAATCGTTTACTTGTACATTCACCAGCAATAAAGAAGGAACACCTAGATCCTGAAATACTGGCTTTCCTGCAAGGCGTTATGTGTGTTGCCTAACTCTACGGCGTTGGTAGAAGTTGCCATTATTTTTTTAAATCTACTTATCGCCGTAGAGTTAGGCAACACACATAACGCCTTGCAGGGAAGTGTTTCAGGAACTAAGTGTCCCATTTATATTGCTGGTGTGCACATTATCCGGGAATACAAATCGTAAAGGTCCCCCCCCCCCCTTTGGCGTGTTTAGAGATGTGTTTTTTTGTTGTTGTTTTTTTGTTTTGTTTTTTTGTAAAAATATCCTTCAATTGATACTTTCCATTTTATTTCTAAAGTAGAGAAACGCGTCTTTCACCGTTTGCGTTCTTCCCTCTCTAGTTCTAATCAAAATCACAGCATAGTGTCGGGAGTCCCCCTTTAATTTCGGGATAGACCTTAAACTGGGGAATCCCCCGCAGAGGATCCACAATTTCGCTCTGGGTTGAACCACAAACTCTCGCTACGGGGACTCCCTACTCCGGCGCAACCTCTCCTCTAGCGCCCCCCCCTCAACTCCCCCCTCCCCTTCCCTTTCCACACGATAGGCGGCCCACGTTGCAACTGAGAATCACAGCAGAAGCGAGATCGGGCGACGAACGTTTAAATCCCCCCCCTCCCTCCCACTTTTAGGAGCTTACCAAGCTCCCGATCCACCCACCGCCGGCCCCCTCCCAGGCAACGCCGCGTCACCTACTTTAACGTCATTAAAACTGTGCCACCGCATTCCAAACACCGAGCTCCTATCGGCACACGACAAGCAACATCACGTTGCCATCAGATTTAAGGGAGAGATGTCACTGAGGATGTTTTTCCCATACAAGTTATGGCATTGTTGAGATTGAGGTGCTATGTTCACCCTATAGTTTTCCCCCCACTTTTCAAAGATATATTTTTAGTACGGTTCAGATGATAATTACACTGGCCCTTTGTGAGGTTACCCAAATGCCAACCTCTTTCACGTAGTACACTAGACTTCATTTTTGCAGACTAACGAGGCTCTGGCGTATGAACTCTCAGCCAGCATAATCCTCTGTTGTGCTGTTGTTGTCCTTTCATCTAATCACTATTCGTCGTGTGAGAACCAGAGGGACGTAACTTCAGTGTATCAAATTTACAGGAGAGAGGAATAAAGTATTCTTAGGAATATGTTTGATTCTTAGAAAGAGTCCATAAATTGGAGATTCGTGACTTCGCCTCACTGCCACCATTAGAAGTGGAGACTTGACTTTAATAGAGCTCTTCAGAGCCGCATTTGAAATTACGTTCCTCTGGTTCTCACACGCTGTATTGATCAGCATCTTCGCGATTAGCCAAAAGCGGCAGAAAAGCGATGTAAAGTAAAAAATAAATAAAATACATCACTGTAAAGTCACGAGTACTTCTGAGGATTGTAAGTAGACCGTCGACCTAACTGTTCAGTGAGAGAAATTATAAGTCAATTTTTTTGTATTTCTCTCCAGAAAATCGCAGCACTTCCCTCTGAATGAAGTGTGATCCGAACCACTGTGGGGTGTGCTTCCACGGAATCGAACCCTGGACCTCATGATTATACGTCTTTTTGTCAGTTTAGACGGATTTGGGTTTCATCTATAGGCCAAGTGAATAAATTTTACCAAGAACGAGCAAAATTGTCTTCTTAGAATGATGATTTTACTCCTAGACAGACACCGTCGTGGGGGCGAAGGCATATGGTAAAATATTCTTAATCCACCCATCCCCTGCCCACCTAAATACAGAGAATGCTGAGAAATTATCAGAACTAGTAGAGCAAGAAAAATGCATACATACATAGACAGATGGGGCGGGGGAGAAGAGGAATGAAATGAAAGAGAAATAGGATGATTTGGAAAGAATGGAATGGAAAGGAATAACGAGATACAAAGATGAGAACCAAAAATCATAGAAAGAGAAAAAGGAAGAGAGATAAAGAAAGAACGAGAGAGGAAAAGGGAACGATCACGAGGAAAAGAAAGAAAGAGAACCAGGAAGAAAAGCGATAAAGGGAAAAGGAAAGAAATGAACAGAAGAAAAGGGGGAATGGAGGGAAAAATAGAAAAAGTCGATTATGAGAAAAATAAAGGAAAGGAAAAGCGACAAGAGAATGGGAGAGGAACAAATAGGTATAGAAAGAAAGAGGGAAGAACAGAATAAGCTATAAAGAGAAAAGAACGAATACAGAAAGGGGAGAGGGAAGGTCAGAATAATCTATAAAGATAAGAGAAAAGAAAGAATGCAAAAAGCTGTAAGAGGGAAGCACAGAACAAGGTATGAAAAGGAAAGAAAGTATACAGAAAGTGGGAAGAACAGAATAAGCTACGATGAGAAAAGAGAGAACACAGGAGGGAAGGGCAGAATAAGTTATAAAGAGAAAAGGAAAGGGGCAAAAAAGAGAAAGGAAGATAAAATTAATTTTCACCCCATAACCACCAACCTTAAGACTCCACGGCACCCTTCTCAGAACGCATTTCACTTTATGCCAATTGAGACTGTGGTCGAGATACGACATCATACCGAGAAGAAAGTCGGTTTGTTGATTTGGTGTTTTAATTCCACTTTATGCACAATAAGGCTAATTGGGACTGCACCTACAGTTTAAAGTGGGAACCGAACCACTATGTGTCTCCAACGGGCCCCTTGATTACAAGGCGACGACGCTACCACTGCACCATCGGGGAGGCCGAGAAGAAAGTGTCAGGGAATTCGAAGCGAAACTGCAGACAAAAGTGTCCATAGGTCCGTCCTATTATAATGTATATAGTCGATATGTACAATCTTTCTACTATAGGAATGCGTTGTTGAGCTAATGTCGCAACAGATACCTGTTCCTCTCTTCAGTCTGGGAATTACCTTGTGGAGTCTATAACAAACGCTTATGCTTTCCTCCAAGTAGTCGCCAGTAGCGAAGCGTAGTCTTACGAAGGAGGCAAGCAATGTTTCAGTACAACAAAACATGTAGTACAATGGCACGCCAAGAGGGGGATTAAAGGTTTATAGCCTCATTGGCCCGGTCGCTGGATTTGTCAAAATATCATAATAAAGTGACGGTTCTAAAAATAAACCATATGATCCTCAAACGTCACATTTACTTTCGAAATTCCAGGTAACGTTATTCGTATGGTAGTAAACGTCTTACATATGCAAACTTTCCGCATACGACTAAAGGGGTACGTAATTTCTTATTTATTTATTAGTACTTTCATTTGTTCATTATTTTTTAATGTGGGCAAACGGTGACCAAACGGATTAAGGTAAAATAACTCATTTATTTAATTTACACTGCGTGATTGTAATTTTGGATTTGTGTGCACCCTAAAAATCGTATTCGGAGTCAAACATTAAAATAAAAAGTTAAAGACAAACTTTAAAAAATTCATTTCAAACCAAAGAAACACATGCATAGACGATGTACTCACCACAATAAATTCCAAACTCCTTTGCATATATGAGAAATTTCCCGCTATCGAACAATTCAACAAATCTTAGGGTCTCAAGGTTCTCAAAACGTGAAGACACTCCCATGATCTTTCCACAACTGGAAAGCATCCACGCAAGATCACTTTGGAAATCTCTGAAACGACCGAAAGTGATACCAACCTATTTCCTTAATTTTATCCCTCATGGGAAGGAAAGATATATGAGTTTGGAGATAGAAATTAAGCGGTGGAATCAGAATCATTACAGCAGAAAGAGTATATACATGATATTTAAGTAATAAAGTGTCATACAGAGGCGTGTCCGGGGCCGGGGGAGGGTTGGCCCCCCTTTGGCCCAGTATTCCTAAGAAAAGGAAAGTCAAAGGCAGGAAAATATGACAAAATGAGGAGACTACTACAAAAAATCCTGGGATCACCAATTGTGTCATAATAATAAAACTTAAAACATGTTCTTGTGTTCATAATGTGTACAATGTATACGATTTAATTGTGCTGTGTAAATATCAGTAGAGAGTTCTTTTTAGATAGCTTTATTTTCACCCCAAGTTTTATTCAAAAGCAGTCAATTTATTGAATGTGGTTGTAAAATTTGTGAAACAGCTCACTTGAATTACTGTGTAAATAATTTGGCAGTTGCAAACACTGGTGCGGTCAACACTTTTGACGTAATTTGAGCTGGACCGAGCTGGACACAGGGTGCAGACCAATGTCCGTCGAATCTTCCCTCCCTCCCTGGGGAAACTCTTCACGGGGGTGCAGACATTTCACTTCCTGGAAACACAAACCCCCGCCCTTTACCATCTGGCCCGAACTCCCAATATCCATTTTTTTTACGCGTTTTACAATTCGCGAAATCTAAAATAAATTGTAATATAAAATTATATATATATATGGAATTTAGAACAATGATAATAACTTATTTTAGTTATTTTATGACTAAGAATTATTTTTATATTCGCGATCTTGTTTACGTGTTCATGAAGACAAATATTCTTTACTTGTAGTTTTTGGTGGCAATATATCCTTCTGCTTTCGGTTGAGCTCGGCTATTTTCGGGAATAACGCAAGCTCAGCAAGCAGAGCTTTTGGCATAAGCGTTGTGGACGGGTTCCACTCGAAATCCACCCTTCGCCATGTGACTCCTTCGGTTGCGTTATTTTCCCGCAGAGCAGCCGCAAGCAATGAGGCTGGTGCTTGCTACAGAGCTGCTGAGGGAGTTTGCGGCCGTAATTTTTCGCGAAATCGAGTGCGATGGAAACGAAATAAGGCTAAAACATTAAGTACATTAAATGATATTCGAATAATGCAAGCAGTGCTTGCATTGCTTGTACTATATCTTCGCCTCTGGTAGTCGCGTAATTAATTTCACACGTATGACAAACTAGAAAATTTAGCAAGGTAACTCTAAATTGTCCTTTTGTAATAAAAATTGTTCAATAAACCTATTACCCAAAGAAGAAGCAGTGTATTAGCTTATTTAGTACATGGAAGTTAACAGCGTAAGAACTTAACGTGTAATGTTTACATATAAGGTACTATCTACACAGCTGTCCAGAAGAAATGTATGAAATGAAAATTAGTAAAACCACTCTAATATTTGCCGTAATTGAATTTTAAAAATAGCGAAATTCAGTCATAAAAATTAATTGATGTGCCTTTCTAATACTGAAGCTTTTTTAATGAATTCTGAATGCCCTTATTATGTTGATCATAAAGCACAATGCAAAATATTCACGGTACGATGATGATCTTGTCCTCAAATATTTTTGTTGTACCTGACACCGCACAGGCAATCTGAGGGGGGCAAGACGTAGAACCGAAAAACATCGGATATAAATTAACATCACCCAAACCTCTTGGAGCGTTTCTACTTTCTCGCGCAAGGTGGCTCTACAGTGGGATCTAATGACGTCATAGGGTTCCCACTCATCTTGTATTCCATTTTTGTTATTTACGTCGCTTTTCTGCCACTTTTTGGTCCATCACGAAGATGAGGATGAGTAGTTTAAATTGATGCAGGGGACACTCACAAAGAACACCCATGCACAGGTTGGGGAACTTCGACGGCGAGATAAAATGTTGATCACAACGCGCAGCCATTCATTTTGACAAAACAAATTTCTTTAAAGATATGGTGCTTTAATATGCTAATAACTAATTCAAATAGTTTGACAAAAAACATATAATCTACAAAAACATTTTTGTGTGTATATATATATATATATATACAGGGTGTTTCTAAAGGTCGTTTACAACGCTTGGGAGGTGTAAAAATACACGTTGTCGCAATCATCTGATATTGTGTTTTTCTTTCCCTCCTCCTGTCTCTCGTATGCCACATGACATGATTCGTTCATTCCTCGCGTGTAACTGGGGTATGCAACCGTGCTCAACTTTTCGGATTTTGTGTTCGGTGGTCATGTTTTGATGTTTGAGGTCGGGATGTGTTGTCTTGAACGCATTTCTCATTGTCACGGTCCTTCTTGCTGCGTTACATACCTTTTCCATGCATTGTTGTTGCTGGAAATCCCCAATTCCTTTGAGGACTCCATTGCGCATGCGTGCAGTGAACTTTTCATAGTGACTTCCGGACTGAGCACATACGATTCCTTTATGATTCCCTTGGAACCGCCTCTCTATCTGTGATAGTATTCGTCCCAGTTAGGTGTGACGTTCACTTTGTCACCTTTTGCGAGGCTCCTATCTCGGAAACGAAGCCTCAGTCGTAAAAATGGAACTTAGACTTTTTGCTTGTTTTCGTGTGAGGAATCACCTCCCAAGCGTTGTAAACGACCTTTAGAAACACCCTGTATATATATATTGCATTAAGAAGCTGGTTCAAGAACAAGTGTAGTTTATATTCTTGCCACAATTTCATAATTAATATAAAAGCCGCGGTTTCACTTAATTTCCCCATTTTTTGGACATACATTCAAAACTCCGGGACTTTTCCACTCGTCGGTTCATTTCCCTGGCTTTCCCAGAATTTCCAAGTGAGTGCGTCATAATGTGACAACTCTTCTTCAGCCAGTTAAGTAGTAATCCAATGTGAATAGAAACACGCTTTCTCAACAATGATTTAATTGTTGATCCATTACGTTCCGTGATATTTGCTCTTGTCAACTCGTTTCGTGTGATTTTCAACTTGTACTGCTAATGCATAAATGTTCTTGACATACCCTCAATAATTTTTTTTCCCTCCGATACTTTCAGATACTAACAAAGATATTTGAGAACAATAACTTGAGAATTTGTAGCAGTCTGGATTTAGAGGCGTGCTTAGAAGAGGGGCAACAGCCCTGCGCCCCCTCTGGGAAAAATTGCTGTTAAAGGACCATAAAAATTTTTGAAAATGAGATACTTGAATTGTAGTAAATATGTAAAATAACAACCCCTCTCACATGAAGTTATAATTGAAATTTTTAGGGGGACGGTGCTTACGATAACTCCGTACCTCCACATAGGCCTATATAATATATTAGTAATTGCAGCACGTAACTGGTATTATAAATACGTAATGAAATTTGATATCTGCTGTTGAAAACAAAAATGTGGACTTGTGTCAGTCTAGGAGGAGACTGCCAGAGAAAAAAATGTGTGCATGACTTAACAAAATGCCTTCGCCAACGAGACTGCGGAAGTAGGCAACTGATAATATGTCTTATCGCCAATGGTTGGTCCCTCCTCTTTTCATCGCCTTTATACTTCACCAATCAGTGATTGGCTTGTTTTCAACAGCGACAAATGCTATCTCCGTACCCGATAAACTCTGGTACAGACCAGCAAGTGTTGAAGGTTTGGGATGGACCTGCTGCGACCAAATCTCAAAGCAAGTGGAGTACGGTCGTTATCTAAGTGGACAATGCTTAGCGATATGGATACTTCAGCCCTCCCATCTCTTATAGATAGGGCAGATATTCAATGAACACTCAACATTTTTTTTTTTTAAATCATGGCAGGTGCGAAATTGAGGTACAAAGAGACATCGCAACAATGTCAACTTGGCTTTCACATGCAACATGCACTAACTATTTTAACAGAAATTTTTCCATGCAATTTGATTTTTTTACAAATATAGTTTGGTATCTGGTATCCATGCAACTAGGCGCGGACATTTAGATCAAGAAGGTGCCTCAAATAAAAAACCTTGGTACCACGAATAAACCAAAGTTGAGAAACAGTGCAAATAATGATATTATTTACTCCTGCAATAGACATTTCACTTGAATACCCCACTTGACACTATATAGGGCTGAACCGTTGAAGTGGGTCACTTTATTTGAATAGGAGTGTACATAAACTACCACCGAGCCGGGATATCTCGATGTGTATAGACTTTCGATGTCTCCACCGAGTTTCCCGGGTTCGAGTCCCAGCATGGGTGTTGTTTGAGAGTGTCCTTCATCAATTTCCTCTCAAGGGGTCACGGGTTCGATACCCGGTGGAGGCACATAGTGGTTCGGATCCCACTTTAAGCTGTAGGTCCAGTCCCGATAAGCCTTACTGTGCATAAAGTGGACTTAAAACATCAACTCAATCAATTTCATCTAATCATCAGTCATCCTCGGCGCTGCGATTATCCAAAAGTAGCAAGATAGCGACGTGAAATAATAAAGAAAAATATAAGCTGTCCACTTACAATATATTATCGGATGTAGTGAAAAGTTACAGGAGACAAAACATGAAAGGAAATGTAAAAATATCAGGAAAACAATAAATTCAAGGTAAGGTTGAATTTTAACGCGACAAGCATGCATAAAACTATGAGGTTTAGTAAAGATTGCAGAAAATTCACACTTTAGTACAATCGTGCAGGGTAAGATTTACAGGAATTCTGTAAGCAGTTGCCAATTTTGCAGCCTAGCTTTTATCAGACTCTGAATAGGAATTTCACTAACATTTCCAAAATATCAGAATTTGCAAAGCACACTATATAATAAATAACTCCCATTCGCACTAGTTTCATTCGAATATGTTACCAGAAAAAAATCGTTCTAAAGGCAATCTCTTCAGACAGCTGTGTTGACAGTACACTTTATAGTGTAATCCTAGATTAGTAAAGCTAGAAAAGAAAACCTAATCCTTAACCATACCCCTCGGCGTCTAGAAGCTAGTTATAATTAAGTTCCATTAACCTAACTTACTCTATAACCACTCACCTTGGACTTAACTTACAAAGGGGACAAAAGTGTCATGAAATCCCTACGGCTAAAATTTATCTCTATCACACCGAACCACTTAAGTATATAGAATTAAGTTCTTAGGACTACTTATACCACTGTTCAACTACTCGTCCTTGCGCCTGACAGAAGGCGGCGCTGGTTAATTGTAGTCGGAGATCATCTCCTTCCCTTACCCATACACTTACCTTTGAAGTGTGTGTTCGAAGACTGGATTCAGTGGCGAACCCCTTGCCGCAGATATTGCAGTGAAAGGGTCTGTTCTTTGCTCGTTCCACCTGGGCATCGTGGTTCCTCAGGTGCTGTTGGAGATTTGACAATTGGATGAAGGCTCTTCCGCAGTCCGGTAGGTGGCATTTGTACGGCCGCTCGCCTGAAAGAAAATAAATAAATTTTAAAATCACGCTTTTGCACATTTTTTTGGTAACAAAAAAAATTACATTCAAATATGTTACATTAAAAAATGTAGACAAATGGTAAGTGCGAGGTCTACAGGAATTGTTATACGCGCTGCAATGTTAGAACTCGCTCACGACACCTTCTTGCATTTATATATTAAGCGTACGGCCGGAACGAGTCTCATCATGACGTTGCAGAGAATGGTCCGCCTCCTTGCAGGTTTTCGTCCAACTGCGCACGTAACTGCGCAGCCTGCCATGCAAATATAGAGCACGGATCGCTAACTAGTTTCAAGACCAATCCTGTTACATAAACTTGATCGCATTCTTCAAATATGGTCATTCTCATAAGGGACATTTCTGCCCCCTCCAAAAAAAAACACGATACATTCACTTCTAAAGATGGCCAGGAAATCTCATTTCGGTTAAAATGAATAAATAATCGTCATCAGTAGGTAATAATTACATGGTCGATTAATTTGCCTTACGCTACAAGAACAGTGGTTAGTTTTCAGACTGGCCTGTGAGGGACATTATCTGGCATATGAGTGTCCTTATATTAAAATACCGACATGTTGAAAAACTTGTGATGGTTTTAGTTTTGTCTCACAGAACAGAATAGACAATATTACACAAGAAGTTGCAATTGGAAGATTAATGCGAAACCAAAAAGTAATTCACTCGTGAGAACAATTCGTGAAGTTGATAATACCCTTGTTGCTGTCATTGTTCTTTTACGTCGCTTGTGTGCCATTTTGGCTAATCGTGGCGATGTGGATGAGCAATTACTAGGTTAAACTGATGTAAGACACACTCGCAAAGAACACCCATGTGCAGAACGGGAATCGAACCAGGGAACTTGTGTGGCGAGATCGAAATTCGACCACTTATTGCGCTGGGTCATCGAGTTGGCTAGGATAGTTGTTACTACAGCGCAGTGTGTCAAAACTTGTCACTTTTACATTTTTTGTACACTACTTTATCAAGTATTATTATTTAATTCCCAACTTACTTTAAGCCGAACTGACAAATGACAGATGTCAGTCAGATACGGCCAAGTTGAAGCTTAAGAAACATCATAAATCGATATGTAATTCTACTAATTTATCATCACTGATGGTTAATCAAAATAGTGCTGTTTATAGTAGAAGTAATTTAACAACTCCTGAGCATATCGTAATCCTTGCATAAATATCACCCACTGCTAGCTCGTAAATAAACAAAGATTTATTCCTTATTTATTTGTATGGCTACCATCTTTGTTTTTGGAATTGATTGTTCGTGCAAGAATGGATCTTTTAGACTGTTCTTGTATCTTTCGCGCTGTAAAAGACATTGGTTTATCCTTGGATTGTCTTTTGTTTTTTAGGCGAAGACCAGAACATTCATTCCCGATACCCACTGCCCCTGTCCACCGAAATCGACCAAACACATATCGGCCAGCCTAATGACGTCATCGAGAGGGACGCGAAAGGGAAAAATCAACAGCTGCCCCTCTACTCTTTTTGCAGCGACTGTATAATTCTGAATTATATCCATCCTGCCCTTCCCATACCCCTCCTGCCAGTCTTTGTCCTCCCTCCCGCCCGGCGTGTTCTTGTTCTTCATTTGCGCCGCTCCCTGCGTATGCAGTGTGCGGGGGGACAGTGGCTTCTCGATTGTTCCGAAGGGTCAAGCTTTCTGGAGTGGGGCAGTTGAGCACGATTCTCATTACGCGCAACCCCTCGTCGCCAACCTTGCCGGTCGCTCTTTCCGTTCATGCTGGATCGAGGATAACAGCATTATCCCTTTATGTACACAGAGTACTTCTTCACGGAGAAGTTTTCGTCTTTCAATAATTGACTTTTTTTAAAACACAATATTCCCAGTTTAGATGATGGTGAAGATTCAGTCACCGCAATACACAGAAGTTCCCGATGCTGTGGTCACCCTGTGCCTTGCAATCAAGGGGTCCCAGGGTCATTCTTTCTTCCTATTTCTATTTTTGGTTACTTTACGTCGCTTTTGTACGTCTTAGGTTAATCGGGACGATGAGGGTGAACAGATGGAACAAACATGCCTTCAGCGTTGATAATGTTACAATGATTCCTCTCACACTCGCAGGAAAAGGACGATACAGACAATGCTAAACAGCTAAATGTTTCAGAATATATGCCTGAACAGAACCAGTTAGTCAGCTCCCAACGACTCCAAGGGTCCCGGGTTCGATCCTGGGAATGAGTGCTCTTGGTGAGTGTCACTTCATCAATTTCATATCATCACATCCTCATCTTCGCGAGTAGCCAAAAGTGACAGAAAAAGCGAAGTAAAAGAAACCAAATGAATCCAAATTTTCTGTGTAGGACTGGCACTTCTGGCATTTGTCAGAACTCCAAGATTATCGGTGCCACGCTGACCCCTAGAGTGTGTAGCAAGGGTACCGTGCGAGATCATGTCCCAATTCAGGAACGGCGACGAAAGTTTGCAATTGGGGAACTGATATTTTCACGTGGAATGTTTTCAACTCAGGAACCGCTGCCTCTAGAGGGAAAGGGGGAAGTACAGTGTTTACGGGGAGTTTCTTCTTTCCTCTAATATATTATTAGTGTATTGCAGATCTTTTGCTTTTAGGTTAGGTTAGCAGTTATACAGATGTACGTAATGTCAACTATTCAAATGCCATTTCATCCTTCCCCGAGGAAAATAGTAGGCCTTCCTGAGTTGGGAAGACATTTCAGTGAAATATCCAACTGGTATAGACCAGTTCCTGAGACGGCACTGTCTTCATTGGAATTTCAATAGTTCCTGAATTGGGAAATCCTGGATCGGGAATAAATCCCATGTGAACAGCACCCTGTTGAATCCCTTTGGTCTTGCCGCAACGAACAAGAAGAGTTGTCCATGAAATCGGGAAATGCCTAGGCAGCGCGGTTCCCATACAGTTCGCAGAGATACACAAACGCAGCCTAGTTCGGATTCACCCTCCCCAAATATCATGTTGCGGTGTAAATACGTAATTATCGACAATTATTGTTGCCGTGAATTGGGCATCGAACGGTAGAGAGAGGGGAAACTCGAAAGTGACGTCACGAGATTCTGGGTTCGCGACTACCTTTACGGTTAGTGCGGAGAATGTGTTTTATTGTGGTAATTTAGCAACACTTAATAACGGCTGTTACTCCCGATAATTGCAATTTCCAGGCATAGATCACGTGCTACAAATCATGGCAGATAATTTAGCTCGATTAATCACGTCGTTCTATGAAGTGTCCTTTTGAGCCTGTTCCAACCATTTCGTTTATTGGGGTCTCTGCGGAGATATATGGACCGTAGACACTCCGGTATTCAAATATAGGAAAGCCTATACGCTGCAGTTGGCTTCATTTGCTCTGCTTCCGGATCCAAAAGCGCGTTTTTATTAATTTTTTGTGCGTTGCGATAGAGTTCGCACGGTCCACTTTACGCACCGAGACTCGTCGGGACTGTAGCAGCGAGATGGTCGAGAACCACCGAAAAGGCCCTCATCGGAAGTAACTTCTCAGAATGAACCGTGGCGGTGGACATATTGGGCAAGCATTCAATTGGTTTATCTCGGAGGAAGTGTTGCACTTCGATGGCCGAGAGGATTGGGTTGTAGACTCTTGATATCGTCACCGATGGTTCCGGGTTCGAGTCCCTGTCTAACCATGCGTCAGTTACCTGTAAGCTAATCATCATCCATCGTCGCGATTGGCGTAAAGAGGCAGAAAGCAACGTAGATTAAGAAAAACACAAATACCTTACTCTTACCCGATTTTAACATCAGATTAGGTGTTAGGTTATACCCGTTCTGAGTCCTTGTTCTTGAACCTCTACTCTTCACTTCGTGACACCATGCTTTATACAGTGTATAAATACGTTAGTCAGTGCTTGAGGGTAAAATGGGTTTATATGCTAATCTAAAATGTCGGCTTGGTGGACTATCGCATGAAGTCGCCACCTAAGTTCCCGGGTTCGGGTCTCAGACGGGGCATGAGTAACCCTTCACCAATTTAATCAAATTGTCTCTCATTCTCTGGTTACCCCAATGGCGCCGTGTTAATGTCGCCGTCTTGTAATCAAGGTGTCCCGGGTTCGATACCCGGTGCAGGCACATATAATGGTTCGGGTCCCACTTTAAACTGTAGGTCCAGTCGCAATTAGCCTATCTGTGCATAAAGGTGGACTCAATCATTCCTATACCCTGTCCTAGCCAACTTTGGAGCAAGTACGCGCATAACGTCAGAGAAGCGAGGGAAATCTATTGGGCAGAGCGAAGCAGTACACGCTGCTGGTATAAGGCTGGTAACTACACTCTCTTCCCCCCACTCCATGCAATTCCGTTTTTCTCGCGTCTTCATTGGTGGAGCCATCTCGCGTCACTACTTGCGCAGAGACTTGTTCTCGTTTGCCTGGTCTACAGTTAGCTGGTACTGAGTATAACTTCTTGAC
Source organism: Lepisma saccharinum (assembly GCF_977018435.1). Classification (NCBI taxonomy): domain Eukaryota; kingdom Metazoa; phylum Arthropoda; class Insecta; order Zygentoma; family Lepismatidae; genus Lepisma; species Lepisma saccharinum. The sequence goes on along the minus strand of NC_139242.1, from coordinate 39,862,311 downwards.
TAGCCAAAAGTGGCAGAAAGGCGAGGTATAATACGCAAGATACTAGATACTAATTTGAAGTCCTCTGCACAATAGTCCGCCGAAGACTTTTTCATTGGGTGGCGCATGGTCAGCGCGTCGAGTCCCATCGCCGCTCTTTTCTGGCTTCCTAGACCGAAGTCGGCTGCTTCTTTTCAAGTAGCACAACCGACGTGGAGTTTTCACGGCAAAATCGAACCCTCGAGAGCGTTAACCACTCGGCTACGTGCGACCTCTTAAAACAGATCACACTCGTTCAATTTACTGACTTGTTCCGTCGATGGTGCGTATATTGTGTACACTTAGAGAACTAAATGCATCATGTCAATTGATGCACCAGAATGCATCGATTGATGCACTAAAGTGTGTTTTATGGCTTCTTCAAAGAATCAGATTCACATTTAATGCATTTGGGTGCATTTTTGTATGTCGTGAATGAAACACCAAAGTGCATAATTTGATTCAAGTGAGGATTTATTTCAGTCGATATGCACTTCAATGCATCAGTTAATGCGTTTTGATGCACCATCCTGAATCTTTTTCGATGATGCAGGAAGGTGCATCAAGGAACATCAACTGATGCATTGAATTGCATCTCGACTGTAATAGATCCTCACTTGAATCAAATGATGCACTTCGGTGTTTATGTAACGACATACAAAAATGCACCCAAATGCATCAAATGTGAATCTGATTCTTTGAAGAAGCCATAAAACACACTTTACTGCATCAATGGATATGATGCATTTAGTTCTCTGAGTGTAGGCTTTGCTGAGAGACCCGTTCTGGTTCTTGAGACGAAACCTCCTGGGACCCCCACATCCACAAATCAGCAGGTCGATAGCCTGAAAGAATTCCTACAAAGTACATCACCACAAAAAAAAGTCTCCACACTATGATTAAGAGAGACGGCATGTCCTTTCCCAGCCTCGACTATTCTTCGCCCTCTACCCTGGTCTTGTTTCAACGGCCACTATTCATTCAGGGCCGCGCACCAACGCATGCATAATATCCTCCCAGTTCCTGTTCGCCCCCCTGAACACCTTAAGTGGCTGCGTTCCTCTCGACAGCGGCGCGTAACGTCACACAGAACCCTGAAGACATTGTCACAGAACTTTCCGATCATTTCTCACCTTGAAATAATGAACGCTCATCTGAATTAAAAGAAAGGGATTCGAGTTTCATGCTCGAACCCTTTTTTTCTCGCAGGTGGTCCTGTTCTCTCAACCTTCCATTACTATGGACCACAACATCCATAAGGTATGCTCCGGAACGGTTAGTAAAATAGCAATGTCTAACACGAGAGGTAAGAACGGTCCTATACCATCGCAGAAACAAAAGTCTGCTTTTTTTTTTAAATTCCAACGATCATTTGCATCAAAATGAGTAGCTTCCACCTCTCATATTTCTACCTTGTCTTGCCTGGTGGTGGAGAATAGCAAAGAAGGATGTTGTGTTCTTCAGGTAGCCCAGCTAGCTTCTCTAACATTTCTGTATTATTATATAATTCTTATTATAATTCATAAGCCGATTCATTGACTGGATCTGAACGCATATGTGATATGAAGGAAAGTTCAGTACGATTGAGAATGTACCTCCAGGAGTGAGAACAACCAAAAGGTTATGTATTTAGTTCAAAATGGTGTTAAGAGCAAGTGCATTCAGATACGCAGTAATGAGTGTTGAAAACTGTAACAGTTTTCTCAATACCCGGCTGTTGTTTGCGCATGCGCGGTGAATGTTTCGCTTTAGACAGAAGGGGCCCGTGTCGTATGTCGCTTCAGTGTGAAATCACCGTGTCGCTTGTGGCCTGCCGCTTCGAGAACTAAAACCTCCCTTACATTTACCAACTGCGCGAATTAAGCTTTTTGATTGGGGAGGGGGGGGGAGTGACCAGTCAATGGCGTATTTCTGATTTGATTTCGGGTATGGAAATTTGTGTACGTTACCAATCAGCTATTGCCTTGCGGTTCTGAGTAACTTAGAACATTGGTTCTAACGTTGGTCATTAAATCTTATATTAACATTTACACATAATTTAGATACAGTGTGTTTACATTCTAAGAAAAGCCAAATTTCAAAATAATTTTATTGTGACGGGATAGATTTTTTTGTTGGGGGGGGAATTTCCTGTATCTCCCCCGCCTATATGCACACTGCATTTACTTTGAAAGCATACACAATAAGGGTTCTTTCCTTGAGAAAGATAGGCTGCGCAGCCAACAACCCGTAGACGGCCGCTTCAAAGACGAAAGCCCTCAAGAAGAAGCAACGAAAAGAATAAAATGCAAGCCGCGTACGAGCGTTCATCTATCAGGCTGTAAAAGTACACTTCATTAGTGAAAAACGCCACCTGACTCCCCCCACCTCCATCCTCTCAGGTACTTAAAACCCCACAAGGCCACCCCCTTCCTTAATTTACGAAACATTTCGTACAACTTTATGCGCTGTTTCACCCGACCCAGCTTATTCTTGTATTGCAACAGGCAATTCCCCCCTCCTCCCCCCTCCAACGTTGCAGGTTGAGATCGTCCAGCAAATAATAATGGTTATGAATAGCACTATATAAAATGCTATAACGTCTGTTGAAATATCTTGAAAAGCCGCTTCTTTTGCAGGTTTTTCGTTTGTCTTTCTTCCCCCTAAAATAGAAACGGCGTAAGGAGAGAAGCATCTGTTTATTTAATGCCCAATATGAGTCCGACGTGGGTATTACGAGCCTGTAATAATATTATACGGAGCATTACTTTGCCCGAGGCTCATAGATAACATTTACGATATGTTTCACGGTGCTTGTACCTATATGAGGAGAACGCATATATTCCTCCTTCATTTTGTAGTGTTTTGCGAAGGAACACGGCCACACTGTGAAAAAAGTGTGGTGAAATGTAACAACTTGGTATAAAATGACACTAGTTTTGGTGTTAATACGGAATTGGCGTTGTTCAGCACCATCTCTGGTGTCCTGTTACACCATTGTCCGTGAAACGACTCCAAGTACAGACCTCTTAAATACTCGTTGAGGTGCCATATTACGCCAACACCATCTTTGGTGTTTTGTTACACCTGCCCAAACGCAAAGTATAGAGAAATTTAACATTCATTAAGGTGTCGTGTTACACCAGTACCATCTATGATGCGTTGTTACACCATTGGCTGTCAAAGATCAAGTATTGAGGCCTTTAACACTTTAAACGCAAGTGGTCTGTTAATAACCCATAGCTCTACAGCCCGTGAGGGCCTTGGCTTACCTACCGACTGCTGGTCTCCCTCCCACACTGTTCCTCCGTCACCTGTTGTAGCGTGGAGATCTTAGACCAGTATTGGAGTGTCGGGGGATCAGCCCGACGAGCCCCCAGCCGTTGCAGGTCTTCTCGATCGGGTTACGCTCAGTCACTCGGAGCTTCCCAATTTCCTCACGATGGTGGGTTGCCACCGGCCCTATACGTAGGCCGAATAAATTCCGACCAGAGCCGGATTCGAACCTACGCCGTCCCGAAGCGAACGATCTCAAGACGAGTGGACGCCTTAACCCGCTCGACTACGGAGGAGGACAGTGGTCTGTTGCAGCCTATCAATTTTGTGGCTGTCACTAAGTGTTAAAATTGGATTCAAGTTAAAATAAAATTGCTGACAAGTGGGAGGTCTCCATAGAATACGAACTGTGTTACAGATACCAAGGTTGGTGTTACCTAACCTCGGTTCACCACCAAAAACGAATGGTTACACCATGTTTTGAAACTAAAGCATTGGCGAGCCTCGATTTTTGAAACGATTTACTGTGAAAGCATTTACTAACTTTAACAGATGTTTAGAAAAGTACACCAAGTATTCAACAGAATTCTTGTTCATGGGGTTAAATCATGCCTGGTCAACATTCCGTATTTGTGAAAGGGAGCTGCATGCTGCATGTGTGGACTGTAGAGCGAGCAGCGGTACTGTAGCATTTCAAGAGGAGCGGAAAGGATGCAAGATGCTTCGTCGGTCGCGTTCATGCAGTGGGAAATTTCTCATCATCTGGTTCGGGAGTAACGGTGCAGTGTAATCATGGCAGAACGAACACTCCTGCTCTGCTGCTTAATGGCCTTGAGATGCAGTGCGGAGGCGTGAAGTTAGCACTGCACGGAACGCTCTCTGGTTTCCACAAGCGCACATGGTTTAACTGAAAAAAATCGGCATTCTTGTGCCTGAAAGGAAGATTTATTCCCGTTTCAGGATTTCCCAACTCGGGAACTATGGAAATTCCAATTAAAATATTGTCATCTCAGGACCTGGTCTTCATCGGTTGGATAATTCCAACTCAGGAAGTCCTACTATCCTACTAATTGCCTCGGGATAAGATGAATTGACGTTTGAAATAGTTGACATTACGCACACCTGTTTAACTGCTAACCTAGCGTTGCAATGTAGATCTAGATCTGCAATGTACTCAAATTATATTATAGGAAAGAAGGAACTCTCCGTGAAGCTCATTACTTTTTTCTACAAATGGATATACATGTTCGTAGTATTTCAAGATAACTTGCAGTAGCGATAAGAACTTTTCAAAAACCAGTCCTTACCTCTCACCCTTTCATCCCGAAGCAGGGGTTCCTGAGTTGGAACATTCCACGTGAAAATGACAGCTCCTGAATTGGGAACTTTCCTCATAGTTCCTGAATTGGGAACTTTCGTTGTAGTTCCGGAATTGGCACTTCCTGAGTTGGGACATCACCGAAAAGGAAAAATTCTCTCAAGTAAATATGTCAATATGATGTAAAGCTTATCCTATATATCCTGAAATGCACTGAGGAAAAGAAGAAAAAAAAAACATTTTTGTTGTATTCGATGCGGAAAAAGGCCAAAATGAAAGCTGATGTTCGATATCAAGATATCCCACACACAACGGCAATCACAGCAGTGGTTTTAAGATTGGCTCAGAAATGGAAGCTGCTGATGTCATTTCTCATCCTTTTTTTCCTTCCCCTTCTCTCTTTCTCCCCCCCCCCAATTCTTTCGAGCAGTCCAACCCTCTACCCCCTCCCCTTTACGCATTTTCTTTCTTTCTGTTCTACCTCCCGCAAAACTTCCCCCTCCCCCTTTCCCCCCTCCGTGCATCAACTCAATCGATTTTCATTAAGAAAGAATGGACGGATATTATGAGAGAGCGAAAATGCAAATGAGAAAAGTACCCATCACTGGTGTGGGGGGACGTACTCTGAACCCACCCATTTGACCCCCCCCCTAAGTCCTCCTACTTCTCCCCCTTTTTTTCTCTCTCCGCTCTTTAACTGAGAAAGCAGCCACCGTGGATTTTTTTTCCTCGTCCATCTATATCTGCTCGCTATCTAGTCATCTCTCAAAATGGCGGAGATATTAGCAACACATTGCAGATTCTCACTCGCATTGGTGAGTTTTTTTCTTCACGTCTGAATGCTTGAATTTCTCCCCCTTTCTTGTCGGTGTATTCTTGTAGAAATAATGGGAAACCTGAAAAAATTCATCCTTACTCCTACACACAGAAAACTAAATGCATCATATCCATTGATGCACCAGAATGCATCGATTGATGCACTGAAGTATGTTTTATGGCTTCTTCAATGCATCAGATTCACATTTGATGCATTTGGGTGCATTTTTGTATGTCGTGAAAGAAACACCAAAGTGTATAATTTGATTCAAGTGAGGATTCCCTTCAGTCGAGATGCACTTTAATGCATCAGTTGATGTTCCTTGATGCACCTTCCTGTATCTTTTTGGATGATACACTTAAACGTTTGGTTTGAGCTACAGAGATTATGTAGCTCAGACGATACGTTTAAGTGCATCATCGAAAAAGATGCATTCTGGTGCATCAACTGATGCATTGAAGTGCATCTCGACTGTAATAAGTACTCACATGAATCAAATGATGCACTTTGGTGTTTAATTCACGACATACAAAAATGCACCCAAATGCATTAAATGTGAATCTGATTCTTTGAAGAAGCCATAAAACATACTTTAGTGCAACAATCGATGCATTCTGGTGCATCAATCGATATGATGCATTTAGTTCTCTGAGCGTAACCAGGCTCACACCCCCCACCTATTCACGTGCATGAACAAGGTCCATGATTATTTTCCTTATACAATCGTTGTTGACCATTCCGTGAAGCTGAATTATATATAACCCCACTTTATGCACAGATTGGCTAATCGGGACGGGACCTACAGTTTAACGTGCAATCCGAAACACTATGTGCCTCCACCGGGTATCAACCCCGGAACCCTTGATTACAAAGCGGCGACGTTACCGCTACGCCATCAGATATGCCGGAATTGTGTTTTAAGTCCACTTTATGCACAGATAGGCTAATCGGAACTAAACCTACAGTTCAAAGTGAGATTCGAAACAGTATGTGCCTCTACCGGGTATGGAACCCAGGATCCTTTGATTATCACTGCGTACCCATCGTGGATAGATCCCGCGAGCCATTGAGTACAAGGCGACAACGCTAGTAGAACCACAACATCTGTGAAGACCGAATAATTTTGAAAAACTTTGCTGAAGAGCATGGCTGCCGTTAGATCCTGAATACATGCAACCTCGCGCCTCAGGTTCACAATTGCCGCCAATGACTACAAACAAAATATATGATCTATCTATACCAGTGGCGTATGCTGAGTCTAAGACCTGGACTAGCTCACTATGACACCTGGTCCTAGGCTATGGACCAAGGGAGAAGACTAGGCTCATTGTTGACGTCTTCAAGGAAGTCACGTTGCCATCCCAACGGCAGTCAGGTTGCCAACTCTTAAGAATTCAGGTTGCCGACTCTTATGAATTCAGGTTGCCAACTTCATAATCGCCATTATCTTCTTTTTCAAATCAGCTTAATTCACTCAGTTTCTAAGAGATTTCTCTTCACTATTTCACTTTCTAGGCTTCGGGCTTCGCAGATAGCCTAGCTAGACTGGAATATACGCTCCTGCTATCTACTAATAATCAGTTAGATATCGGCTTGATATGTCTGAGGAAGTCCCATAGTATTTTGGATCAGGTACATATATAAGGATATCATATCAAAGTCTCGAAAGGGATCGATAGTCTGGCACTAAAGTCTCGGTATTAACCCGGTCTGGTGACCACCGGTAACACAGTCCAATTTTGACACGGTTGCAGCACCGTGAAGATGTATTTCCCGCGGTGATGTCCCAATTCAGGAACTACAGACGAAAGTTCCCAATTCAGGAACTACAGACGAAAGTTCCCCATTCAGGAACCGGTATTTTCACGTGGAATGCTCCCAAATCAGGAACCGCTGAGGGAGAGGTAGAGGCTGTTTTTTGAGAGGTTCTTATCGTTACTGCAAGTTACCTTTAAATACTACGTACATATATATCCATTTGCAGAAAAAGTACTGTCCTTTACGGGGAGTTTCTGCTTTCCTCTAATATATTTTGAGTATATTGCAGATCTTTTGTTCGTACTTGTAGGTTTGGTAAGGTTGTTAGTTACACAGGTGTGTGTAATGTCAACTATTTCAAACGTCAATTCATCCTCCGAGACAAGTAGTAGGACTTCCTGAGTTGGGAAGACATTTCACTGAAATAACCAACTGTTATAGACCAGTTCCTGAAACAGCATTGGTTTCATTGAAATGTCTGCAGTTCCTGAATTGGGAATAAATCATTTCCGGCAGTAGGTGCATTGCAAATCTTGATCATTACATGTAGACCATTCACGCCACCCATCTTTGCTTTCACACTTTATTCCTTGAGCGAAGAATCGTGGTTCTGGTCATATCATCTTCAAGAAGTCCTGTCTATTGAAATAGTTTTTTCGCTGCATTCCTCCCCTCTTTTCCCCTTCAATCTGCATAGCCACCCACCCCTTTCCTCTTCTCTCGCACCTAGCGTCGTGTTTGTCAATACCGCCGTAAGGAGAAGCGTCTGTCAGAGCGGCAACTGTCAGTTGCTGAAATGAAGAGACAAGGGGCGACAGCGATGCCGTTGCTGATACGGCAGAGACAAAGGGGGACGGAGAATGACAACCTCGACAGAGAAGCTGTCACGCCACGACGAGAGGAAGGAGGGATCTGAGAGGGGAGAGAGAATGAAAAATTAAACGTTTGCAGAGAACGAAACAGTTTTGTTACCTGCGAGGCTGGTCCGTGTTCAATACGAATTGTGCACGGCGACACTAGGAGCTACTCGTCCTCCTGATGGCATGTGCACCGTTTATGTAGAGTGGTACGGGATGTTTGGATATAAGTGCCGCTGGGGTGACCGTTCTGATCTAAGTGTTTCAGTGGGGCGAATTAACACGCAAAACTAGCTCTTGGGCCACAACTCTTACATGTCTTAAATTTAAATTATAGTATTAACTATTCTCGCTAGCAAAACATAGCTAGGAAGCATAGTGTTTATAATTTGTATTTGAGTTCATCGTTTCAAAGGCTGACACAAATATGAAAAATAAAATACATAATACTTAAAACCAACCAGACTGCGGCAAATTAAAGACACATTCCTGTCGGTTTCAGCGAGGTGAATTTTTTTAAAAAATGTTGAAAGCAACAAAAAATAACAAATAAAATTTTACAGGAAGCAATAGTGTTACTAGCATACATTTTTATACATTAGTCGCGATTAATCCTAAAAGTCATAAAAACGACAAATGACCAAAAATGTTAAAAATATATTGTGTATTATTATTATTATTATTATTTAATAATTATAATAATAATGAATGTTTGGTCATAAAAATAACAATTTTTGTTAACTCAAAGATATCCTTATCCAGTCATATATCCACACACACCATAGCCCCTTCCAAATTTTCTCAACACCCAGTAAATTTTTCGAAAAGGCAAAAATTATGTTGTTTTGGACTATACATTTACACTCACACCTCCCTAAATACGAACTCACGTCCTAGATGCAAAATTCTGGATAAACCTGTCAATATCCCTCCGCCAGAGAGGATAACTTATTCCCACTTGTGACCCCCCACCCTTCCATAATTTTACGCTAGAATTGACGTATGTCTTTCTATGTTATCACTTTCATCTAATTATCTATTCTCATCGTAGCAATTAGCGAAAAGTGTCAGAAAAGCGACACCTATGAAGATTACGTAGCATACCACAGGGGTACAGGAGTCATTTTGAAACCTGATAGTGTAAAAGGTAAAGAGGAAATTAGTTTTGTTTTTGTAGGAATTGTGGAGTTCCTAATGGTAAAGGGGAAAGTAGTATTCGTAAGTGTAAGTTACTTCATACTTTCCGATCAGCGTAATCGTTTTATCCAAATCAAATTACTCGTTCATTGGATCAGTCAATTTTCCACCTCCCTAGGTTAATCGCGGCGATGAAGGAGAGTGGCGAATTGACGAAACCGCAAACATAATGGACCATTTGGGCCCTAGAACATAGGACGCCTGACCACAGTAACTACTACGACACGGTAGTTGGCACTTTTTATCCAAAGAAAGGAAGAACCGCTGCGTACGATATTCGTGCAGGGGTTGCGACGAAATTAAAATAAAAGAAAATGAAAGCGAAAGGGGAACGAGACGAGAGGAAAAACCCTTTCTTTTCTTCGGGCAGTGCGATTACCTGAGCAACTCGAATGAAGGAAGGAAAGGGTTGATTGCAGGCGGGTCACGTGGACCTTGACCCTGGTTCCCGGTGACCAGCTGACGTTCCCTCAAAGTTTCCCACAATCCTTTGCAACAAGGTATCACTGATCATCTGGAATGAACACCATACGGAGCTAACATCTGGTCCATTTCCCTATGCCTCCCACACCTCGCATCTCGATGGCGCTTGCAGTCCTTGAGTGGATGGATCACCCTCAGCCAATGCCCAGCACTGGTTATTAAGCGAGGTTGAGTTGTGTTTACGGCACCCGATTTGACCCGCACAGTTCTATCTTTTCGATCCCTGTCCCGACTTTTTCTCCGCTGCAGTCGGGAGCCGAAAGTGGCCCGAATTTCTGTTTGCACACATGCAGACATGTTATTTTTGTTACTCAAAATAATTACTTTCATCAGTTCAAAGGTGTGAACTAAATTTGCAACGAGTTAAAATATTTTCACATTATTTATAATACTTCACAAATAGACGAAAATGTACCTCTTCCATTAAAAAATTAAAATGTTCTTATCATTTGAAAGTTTGTAGGGGGGAGGAGTAGTCTATCGTCCTAATTCAAAGTTTTATAGTTTCACAGTTCATCGATTCTTTAAAAATGCGGCTTCAACAATCAATGACAAAAATGGTTAATTTATTTTATTTCTCCGTCGAAGCTGCTGTTACGTAAATACAAAGAAATAAAACACAATAACCACTTTTGTCCTTGATTGTTGAGGCTGCTGTTACGTAAAAACAAAGAAATAAAACACAATAGCCATTTTTGTCCTTTGTTGTGGAAGCTGCTGTTGTCAAGAATCCACGAACTTTCTCTGCCTCTTTCGGATAATCGTGACGATGAGGATTAATGATGATTAAAAAAACTGATGATGGGGATAGAGAGAAATAACACCCATGCGAAGGCTGGAACTTGAACACAGAGAACCTTCGGTGGCAAGATCAAGAGTCCAGCACTCCACGCACTTGCTCACAGAGGAGGCTGAAGAAAGATTAAAATACGTACATTTCTACCGGAAAGTAGAGTATCGATCGGACCATATTGCTCCATTCCTTGTCCCTTATTCCAAACTCTTCATTCGTCGCGTTTACAAATTTCTTAATATTTGTTAGATTAGTTACGATTTCACACTCTGAAAGCCACCTCTAGAAAGATCGCAACCTTTGACTCAGCCAGACGGAAGGGTAGATTTGAAAATTTACCTGATCATAGAATATACCAGTGGTTCCTACTCTTCGAAAACATTAGCTAAATACTAAACAGACATATGGATGGAGGGGCGAAATCAAAGTTATTGTTCTACTGCAGAATGAAAGAATCAATAGAATCATTAATACAGCCATCCATTTCTTGGAAGAGCAAGGCTTTGTTACAATGGGCGACGCAGCCCCGTCGATTGCATATTCGGAAAAGGAAATCGAATTTATCGATTGACTCTCAAACAAAGCAAGTAAATGGCAACAATAACTTTGACTGAACGTATTGTTGAAATGAAAATTTCCGTATGTATATTTGAATATCTAGGTGGCAATAACGTTCAGTTAAAGAAATATATATAAAAAAAGTAGTTTAAAGAAGGAAATACATTTTCCTCGAGTCCAGCCGAGCTGACGAATAAACTTGCGGTCAAACAGCCAATTAGGCCTACCGCTGCCTACCCTATCGGGGCAACCTTAGAATTCCTCCTCGCCAGAAGTGACCAGCAGGGAAACACGATTTTATCAAAATTACCGTTCTGTGCATAATATGCACAGAAAGGGGGCTTCGTCGGTCGCGTTCGTGTAGTATGCAAGCGGGGCGCACCGAAGCGCACGCTGGGCCTCCACAAGTGCAAGGGTACTTTTAGTCCAGATTTTAAACCCACGTCCTCTGATGGATACATTGATTGTTCTCGCAGGAAATGAGCACGTTACGTTTTTTTAAAACTAGTATGTTCCCTAAGAGCGGCACAAAAAAATCCAGTAACGGGCAGCGTATATTTAAACGAAATTGCTTCTGAACTTTGTAATTTCTTCGATTTATTCCTGAAAGAGCTAACTACCATCTTGCGACAAAAGATATATATGTATGAGAACGTCATATTATCAACCATGTGTTAAAAAATGCTATTATCATCCATTCCCCCGGCATTAGTATTCTTGGAGCTCTCAATCCACACTCAACAATGTGTTCATTCTCTTGCAGTGCGTCTCCGACAACAGAGGTATAATAGCAGTGGTAAGAACATGATAATGTGGTGCGCGCCGTAGCTAATTACATCGTTGATAATTACACAGGAGAAGCTTAAATGAATGATATGAAGCCACAAGAGACATTAGCATGTTTATATTGAGCCATGTACGTACCATTTATCCCCATTGTAACAGTCGTAAAAGATTTTCTTCTTTCCCAAGATCCTTTTTCCCCACTCACTCAAAGACTTCCTTTCGGAATATACGTTTTTCCTTCGCCACGACAGAAAAGATTGAGCATGTGGGCAAGGAACACGCTATTTCGTAATCGACATGATTCCCATTGTTGCCTTTAACGACAGTGGGTGTGTACTGTTGGAGAAAGCAAGACAGCTCGCCAATAAAGGGTTATTTGAATCGGCAGTTCTTTTCTTGTGATCTCAGGGTGTGTCATTAGTTCTTGACGACTTCTGGCATTCTTGCGGGCAAAAATGTGTTTTTTTCCCCTTCATGTCCCTTTTTTACGTTCTAGTTTGACTTCCAAAACTTTTGTTGTGACCGCGAAACACCTGGATTTGTACTGTCATTCATATTTGTAATTTTTTGCTTTCGTGAAACATTCGTGTAATTCGAACTTGATGGCACAGGCCGTGCGCGAAGTTGGAAAAAAGACTGGGGACCAAAATTATATTACAAGTACTGGCGTACGCAAGGGGGGGCTGGTGGGGCCATTCCTTCCGAAATTTTGAAAAAGAGCTAAATTTTCCAATGAAAGTAATAACGAACTCGAGAAAACTCGTACTAAGTGCTAAAATGCTGCTTCAGAATGTCTACTTTATACACAGAAAGGGTAATCGGGACTGGGGCTACAATTAATTTAAAGCGGTATCTCAAGCACAGTGGTTTGCTCTCACTTTAAACTGCAGGTGCAGTCACGATTAGCCTATCTGAGCATAATGTGGAGAAAGTTTTGACCAACTTTTGATGAAGACGGTCCTTTACATAAAATGTTGCGTTCATACAAATGCAAGTGATTTTATTTATTTTACATCGCTTCTCCTTTGGCTAATCGCGACGATGAGGATGAATGATATGATGACATTGATGAAGGGACGCACGCAAAGAACACCCAGGATGGGTTTCGAACCCAGGACCCATACGTAAAAGTTGTAAACACATTCAAAAATGTTGCTTTGATGTAAGCAGTGGTAAGGATCGGTCTCAAGGCGCTTTTATGTGTACTTACCAGGTGCCTCCCAGATGGCGCAGTGGTAGCGTCCTCGCCTTTGTAATCAAGGGGTCCCGGATTCGATACCCGGTGGAGGCACAAGTGGTTCGGATCCCACTTTAAACTGCAGGTCCAGTCCCGATTAGCCTTACTGTGCATAAAGTGAACTTAAAACACCAAATCAATCAATCAATCAATGTGTACTTACCCAGGGGCGCCGACTTGTCAAAATTATTGGGGGGGGGCTCTGATCACTGAAATAAATTAATGAATAACTCACTCACTCCCTTTTTTAAGTTTTGGTCTCAGTGTTCGAAATCTCGTAAAGGCCCATGAATTCCTCAAAAATATTAAATTTTTTATTTACAGTTCGAATGCAAAATGTCAATTGTTCACGGATGGATATGTCACAAGTTTCGTCAACCATAATAGCAAAATATTCCCGACTTTTATTATCTGCTACCACGGAGCGCAAAGCAGATCTCTCAATATATCAATGATCTCGTTCTGAATGTCATGTGAGAGCCATTTGTAGCCCGAACGTCCCATCCACTCTCCTAGTTCATGCGCATCTTCTTTTGAAACTCTCTTTACTAAAAATGTTAACAATACTCATAATTATATACTTAGTATATAGTAATAAGTCGTGTGTTTTGCTGTCTCTGGTCATAGCCTCCCCAAAGTTGATGGTTTAGCGGTCTCAGCCCCCCAAAGTTGATGGTCTAGAACATTTCAAATGTGTATTTAAAGTTAAGTTCGTGTGGCACAATTCAGAATAAACTTTACAAGAGAAGCAAAATAATACATTAGATCCTCTTAAGCAAAATTATATTAGGGCTCTGCCCCCACATCGATAACATTGGGGGGGATCGAGCCCCCCGAAGCCCCATGGAGTCGGCGCCTATGCACTTACCTACATTTCTGTGTGTTTTCTTTTGTTTTACCAATGTTTTCCGACGCCCTGGGGTCGTAACCATTACGTTACGGAGGTCAGCGAATGTAATTATCTGTTATTGGAATTAACGCGTTAAACAAAGTAATAAGTCTACTAGCATGCTTCGGCTAGTCCACAGAGAGTTACCGAGACAAAAAGTTCAAGTTTTTTTTAAATTTGGCTTAGGACCTTGGCAACACCTTCCAACTCATTAACGTTCCATAACTGTATTTCAATTCGTGTTAAAATCAGCATGTACACGAAGACTGGGGCACCCCCTCCCCTTCCCCCCCCCCCCCCAACTCCCTCTTCACGTTCTCATTGCCTAAAACTGAAAAGGACGAGTGGTATTCTTGCACTGGAGAGATACTCGAGAAGCTGTTGGGCTGACATTGAGTCGGCACTTTCCCTCTCTGTCTCGAGGACTGTCGGCAACCAGGTACACAGCGCCGAGCACAATGAAAGAGAAGAGGTCCGGCCTCGGGCGCCTACAAACACATTCGTGCAGTGGGTATCATGACATTTGCTGCTGACATCTGGTTTCGTTTTTTTCCTCCCCCCGCTTCTTCGAGTCAGTGAATAAAAGAGAACTCAGGAAGTAGTACTTGAGTGTAGTTGGCTGTAGAGCGTACTCGAGACAACTGGAAAAGTCTAACCCACTAATAGACCACCTTCGTTCTCCTTCAAAGGTCATTGTCTCTATTCCAATGTGCATGAGTGTTTAAGAACTGTGAAATAATATGGTACGAGCATCGGCGTACCGTAGGCTGTTGGGCTCTGGAGGAAATTAATGTTCTAAGGTTCTTCATAGACACTAATGGATCCCACATTAAACTGTAGGCCCAGTCCCCATTCGCCTTTCTGTGTACAAAGTGGACCTAAAACCGAACTCAAAATACAAATTTCTATGCTAGTGTAAAACAACCCATTTCCCAGTTGACATATATTTTGAGTTTTATTCCTAATCTTTTTTTTTATTTGGGATTGCCACTTTATGCACAAATAGGTTAATCGGGACTGGACCTAGAGTTTAAAGTGGGATCCGAACCACTGGAAGCACCGAACTATTACACTTTGTCCAGGGAATCTGTGGAACAAGGCCACACATAACTGTAGAAAGGGGAAAGCGAGTAGGCGGAGCCAAGCAGTGTGCAGTGCTTTCCCCTCCATGCACTTACTCACTTCCAATATGACGTGTTCATTGACCGAGCACTCTCGAGTCCTACTTGCGCATAGGACTTGTTTAAGTTCGCTTCCTCCAGAGATTCCCTGGAATGTCTCAAACCCGGGACACATTTGATTGCAAAGCGACGACTTTACCACTACGCCATCTCGGGAAGTCCCTGGATGTAGATTACAAAGAGGATAGACAGAATATGTAGGCCTATGAATTAAAACGTTCAAATTCTTCTATGTACGCTTCTGGGATGCAAATTCATCAAATTGTCTTGCTGAAACCTAACCTTCAAGCTTTTATTATCGGCCTTCTGGGCTACGAAGATATGTTTTTTAGCACCTTCTGCTGTGAAAAGTGTCCCCCAGTCACTGAATCCGTCCAGTAAATGCCAAATGCCAGACACGCTTGTTGTTCCTGAGACAAGATGCAGCGGAAACTCTATCCCGGGATTCGAACCGCAAAACCTTGGCTTCCGAAGACCTCAACGCCACGCAGATCGGTACTAGTGTCACGAAGTAAGATACAGTACAGTACACCACGGAAATGAAGTTTTCCGTATGCAAACATGGAAGCTTCAGCGCGCAGTTACTCAAAACCGTTTAGGCACAACACAGACTCCAATCACCACAACATATTACCCCCACCTCTTCCACCCCATTCTCATGCTTTCCTTCCCCTAACCTTGATCAATATTACCTCCTGGTGGGGCTTCCCCTGGGTAGCTTTCCAATGCAACCCTCAATAGCCACGTCCGCCGTTAAAAAGGGAAAAATCTTACTCCCCTAAAGGGAAAGAAAACCACACACAGAAACTACCACCTTAATTATAAGAGGGCAGACAGCGCGGGAAACGATAACATATTTCGGGAATAAAAAAAAAATACCTTTCGGATTCTATCACGTTGCTAGAACATGCGAAAACCATTGCACCCCAACTCTTCGGTTAGTTAATATTTTTCACCATTTCTTTGCCTACGTTCAGGTTCGCGCTTTTCTTTTCTTCTTCTTTTCTCATATCCGAAAAGCAATTATGAAACGAGAAGGTCGTTATTTTTAATTTCAGCCTAAACGTGAAAGGCGCACTTGGGGAGTTCCTAGGCCGAAATAAAACATGTCACTTCCACACATTACATTTCTTTTCCTCCGCCCGGAAAGAGGAAATAAAAATGGAGTAGTCCTCATCTGCATTAACACGTTTCGCCAGCGCCGCCAGACGGCACTAAATGTAATTACAACTCATGAACATGGCGCTTTAAGTCTGTGCCTGCTCCCCTCCCCTTGCTTCTCTCTCGTCATGGACATATATCATATTCATCTAAACTGGGACAAACACAAGTGCCCGTTTAAATGTGTCACTATCAGAAGAAAAATGTGAAGAGGGTTGATTTTTTTTCAGTTTTAAAAAACTGAAAATTATGGAAGGAGCATAAATCAGAAGGGGGGGAGTTAAGTGAAGTCAATTTAGTGATTTTTCCAAATGGTTAAAGAAGCTTCAATGGCTGAAAGAATTAAGCGGAGGGTGTAAGGAACACAAAAGTCAATCTCAGTTCCCCATAGTACACCCCGGAAACTGGTTCATTCAGGCCAGCAAGGCTCTGGCGCCTGAATCCAAGGCCCGTAGAGTGAGTGAAGCTACCAGCAGTTTTGCAGCACCGCGCACTGCTATGCTCCGCCAATCTCCCCTTCTCTTCCGTTACGTGCGACCTTCATCCACAGATTCTACAGACTGAATATACACCATAATGCAACTCTCAATCTGTTATGGTTCCTAAGGTCAATCATTGGCTAGGGCGTAATCTGGCGGACAAATCAAGATATTTGTGTCACATTTCATAGTTCTAGCTCTACCAGTTCCCGAGATATCCATGATAGGGGCAGATGAATACCGGCACACGTTTCGTTGGGTCAACTGGCTGCCACTGATGGAGAAAACTGTGAGAATTAATACTCGTAACCGGTTCCATCGTCCAATGCTTTACAACTCTTAAAACGCATCGGTCGTTGGCTCCGCTGTAAAAGACGCTAACAGTCACAAGCACGTTAACTGAACTTCAGTAATTACTTAATTATATTAAAGACCTTCCTTTTTCCTTTACTGTTCCACTCGCGTATCATTCTCGTAGCACCAGTCAAAAGGTATTTTTTGTAAACACGCAAAGAGGTGTGTGTGTGTTGAGGAGGGAGGGATGAATGTCCTAGCAACAGCAGGAAAATTTGCAGCTTGAGGAAGATCCTTTTGGGTTTTTTTATTGATTGTGTTAAAATGAGAGTTCCCAATTTCTATTGCGGAAAAGTTCACTACAGTTACCTATTCAGAGCCACTCGCAACTCAGCCACTGGCAGCTCGTTGACATGTGCTTGTGCAAACTCTTATTTCCTGCGACAGTCTACTCAACGACTTCTTTGGTGAGGCGGATGAGGCCAGCAATCTGTTTTTCACTTCCCGCGCCGTTGATTCTGGCAGTTTTGGACGTCGTCCTCCATGCACACCCAACAATGTTGTCATTGTTTCTTCACCAAATATTGAATGGAATACTTTGTAGACGTTACAACAGCAGGTCCAAGGACTCAGACTGAAAGCACACGTCCGTACGATTGGCATTTAACGGCAGAATCGCCCACGCAAGGACGTCCGTAGCAAATTTCATTACATTATGACCAATAGTTTGATTTTTATAAGCGAAAATCAGGGGACGAGTGCGAGTGAAACACCCTGTAGCTTATGCCCTTATTGTGTGACGGGCAAAACATGTGGCCATAACATACACATCAATCAATCAATCAAACCCAACGCAATTAAAACAACGATCGTTGTAGCTACAAGAGGACCTCACCAGTAAAGACTTTTCTCAAACAACCGCCTCTGCAAAGGTGCACGCCAACTACAGCAGTAGCCGTTGCAAAAAAAAAATCTCAAGGCCAGAATTAGCCATTGTTTTTCGGAACCAAGCAACATGAGAAAGCAAAAGGGGGAATTCAAACCCTATGAATTAACCGTGAGACTTCCATACGTTACTCAACCCTCACGGACACGTCCGCACTTCTTCTGTTTTGTCTCTCTCTCCTTTGTTGGCTATTTTGCATATAGCACCCAGACGCTGCGGAAAAAGACGTGGGGGAACACATATATATATATAAAAAAAGGTGAAACAAGAGAGGCGAAGGTCCGTTCTGAATTGTACCTCTCTCCGTATTGCCTCTCCTTGCATACTAATAGATGCTCTAGAATTACTTGGCTAATTAAATGACCAGTTTTTTCAATTGAGGGGAGCAGCGGGCATTTCAAATGGGGAGGCAGCTGCCGAAGATGAAAAGAGTGCGCCCACTGTCCCTCTCTTCTGTTGTTTTTTTTTTCTCTCTGGATGGCCAACCGGTTTTTCGGGTGTGGTACGTGTGGAAAGTGTATATGAAGGTCCTAGGGGGGGGAGAATGGTCCTCAGTCGCTCTCAAAGTGTCATACCGTCAGTTCATGTCTTCACATGTCCCTCAGAGTCTGCAAAAAACAGCTCCTACCCTCTCTCCTTTTCATCTCTCACTCTCTCTCTCGCACTTCCACCCAATCTGACCCTCCTCTCCACACTACATGTACACACTGTATTCAGCTAAGCTTGAGACAGATGGATCTCAATAAGAGAGAGAGAGAGAAACACACACGCACACAACACCATCTTCTCTCTGCCCCAGAACTCCCTTCCTGAAACCGGTATGCAAATTCCTTTGATTTATTACACTCTTATGCAGATGTGGAGCCGGATGACCCCTCGTACCGGTAAACACAATGGGCCTGACAAGTTTACACAAATGGGTGGCTCTTTTTCTCATGGGTCGCTCTTTCTGCTTGGAATGGTCAGGAAGCGGAGAAAGAAAAGTGAGGATAAGAGAAGGGGGGATAATGTACTATACACATGTGCGTCTAGGTTTTGCATGCGTGTGCGTGTGTGACAGACAGAGAGAGGGCAAATGAAAGGGTCTGAAGTCGGCAGAGATGTTATTGAAGATGGCTCAAAAATAGTCCTCAGATCAGAAGTTTTGGTATGAAGCGATGCCTCTTAACTTCCGCTTTACCGATTCAAATCAACAGCCGTTGTAAAACTTGGAATTCTGAGTTCGTTTCCAGTGTAAATGCATTCTATTAGATCGCTGCTGTTGCTGCCCACAGTTCTAGGTTCGAATCCTGGCGTAGGCATGAGCGTTTGCTTGTGAGTGGCCACTAATGTAATATCATCATCATTAATGCTCATCGTCACGATTACCCTGAAAGAGGGAGAAAAGTTATTTTCTGTAAGAACAATGCAGTCTCAAATCCCAGTAGGCAACTTCATCACAATGCCCACCTGCAATTAAGCAGCGGAAATTATAGCCGTAACATTTGAGAAGGAGTGCATGATAGTGAGCTTCCCCGCACTTTCCAACGACTTGTGCCTAAATGCAACATGTAGTACACTGAAAAGAGAAACACTAGATTTGATTGATTTGTTATTTAGCGTCGCTTTTCTGACACTTTCGGCTAATCGCAGCGCTGGAGATTAGTGATGACATGATGCAATTGATGAAGGGACAAGGAATATCCATGTCCAGGCCGGGATTCGAACCCGGAAACCCTGGCGGCATAGCGCTTTGTGCTAACTTCTCCGCTACAGAAGTTGGCATTTAAAAAAACACAACATTTTGGTCGATGTTTAACCTCAGTAGCGTTACAACAATTTATCCGTGTTATTCTCGCACCACTGAGGATAACTGTTGACCGAATGGTTTATTTTACTTCGCTTTTCTTCCACTTTTGGCTAATTGCGAAGACGAGGATGGGTGATGAAATTGACGAAGGGAGACTCACAAAGTACACCCATGTCCAGGCCGGAATTCGAACCCGGAACCCTTAGCGTCGTAGCACGTTGTGCTAACCACTTCACCACGGAGGTCGGCTTGACCAAAATGTGGTGTGGGCCTCCTGGAACTACTGTCTTTGTCGCTTTAACACCATTTTATTTTGCAGTGCATTTTCTTGCAGAAATAACCGTCGACAACCGTTGGTCAAATCTCTTAGTCACGTGCTACTGTGACAATTACTCGTTAGTTTAACAAGTCCCTCTGACGAACCAAGAAAAATTTGATGTAAATACAAGGAAATAAATGAATGTTTAAGGAAATTGTATTTGTTGCCAGTGACATTGGCGAGAATCATCTACCGCATGACCAATTGGGGAAAAGATGTTTTCCAGCGGTCTTGTAAGTCCACCCAAATACCAGCAGTCTACCGGTTAAGACATCGTTCATCATTCTAAGTGTCTGGGCGAAGAAAGGAATAGAAATAATGGCGATACCAATCGCAGTTCTTGCAAGTTTCTCCCAGAAGCAGATCTTTCTTTGATGTAGTGTTTACCTCAACTTCATCTTGCAGTGATCTTCGTTCCAGCAACACTTAAAACTGCAGAAGATGCAGTTCTTCCCACTTTTATTTAAATGAAAGGGAAAATAAAACGTAATTACAACGCAAGTGGGTTGTTTCGTGTGCTATTGCTACGTTACGCGTGATAAGAAAGATTTCCTGCCTGCATCTTCACACTCAGGACGGTGGGAATGACAATGCAATGTGCTAATGATGGTCTCTAATGGGAAGGGGAAGGCTCAGATACAGAGACAATTGTTTTGAAGAAGGCATTGTGATGAAAACGACATGTATATGGGTTATGTTGACGCGATACCTTAAGATCTTTCTCTTATATGAGCCGTGGAGGTAACGCCGTCGCTTGGAAATCAAGGGGTCCCAGGTTCGATACCCGATGGAGCTACTTTAAACTGTAGATCCAGTGATTTTCTTCGCAACTAACTGAAAGAAATCTGTATGGGAAATTCTACACTCTCCCATCGCAAAGGAGTCTTTTTAGCAGTGGCGTATACTGATCTGGGCTATCTCACTATGTCACGTGGTCCTAGGCTATGAATAGAAATCAGGTTGCCAACTCATAAGAAATCAGGTCGCCAACTCATAGGAAATCAGGTTGCCAACTCAAGAAATCAGGTTGCCAACTCATAGGAAATCAGGTTGCTAACTCATAGGAAATCAGGTTGCCAGTTCCAGAATCAGCATCATCATCTCACTGATATGAATAATATTATTTACAATTTCTGATCGATTTCTCTCCAGTATTTTATTCTCTAGACTTCAGGCTTCGCAAATAGCCTAGCTAGCCCAGAATATACGCTCCTGCTTTTTTAGGTATGTGAACTGACCAACTGGGTGGTCAAAAAAACACTGGATGGTGGTACTTAACGTGAAGACGAGTTCTCCCAATGAACATTACCTCGAAAGCGGTTAGTGATGGTGTTATAAGCGCACGTTCGCTTCTGCTTTGCTAAAACTCTTACTCTATTGTTTTAAAGCTGTCTCTCTTAATGATTGATTTAATTCAGTTTATTATACTTCGCTTTCCTTCTACTTTTGGCTAATCGCGATCAGGATGAGTGATAAGAAGACCTTGGCCGAGATTCGAACCCGGAATCCTTTTTGTCGTATCGCGCTGTGATAACTCATCCGTCACAGAGCTCTTAAGAAAGGACGACAGTGGGAACCTTGATACGTGCCCCTGGAAGTTAGATCGGTGCAATCATTTGTTGTGTTGGGTTGTTTGCATACAGGATAGATTTGAAGCACTTTCAAGGTAATGTTTATTGGGGTATCAACCTGAAGCGTGGTGTACCCTTATCTGAGCCTTCATGACACGGTGCAACGTGCATGGGAGGGGCCTCCCCGGTGGCGTAGTGGTAACGTCGTCGGCTTGAAATCAAGGGGTCCCGGGTTCGATACCCTGTTCAGGGACAAGTGGTTCTGATTCCATTTTAAAACTGTAGGTCGAGTCTCGATTAGCCTCCCTGTGCATAAAGTGGACTTAAAAAAAACCAAATCAAACCAAAATCAGTGTCTTAAACATAGTGCCCAATAATTATCCCATAATTTCCTGCAACATCAAACTTAGAATTGAAAAAAAATTCCAGCGTGGTCGGATCAGAACAAATCAAATTTACAGTCAAGGCCAAAAGGGCGATTCCGAACTTGTTGAGAGGGCTCCCCCCATTCAGAGGACCACTTCCCCCCTTAAACCTGCTGCCTGCAACAAGATGACCACGTCGCGTGCCGCACATATTTGATTCCTCCTTACCGCCTTGTCCCTTGCAGGGGCGAGTGTCTACATCAAGCCTACCCTTCGTTCCCCTAGCTTCTTTTAAAACCCAAACTTTGGGTAGAGAACCAGTCTGCAGACAATACTTGACCCTGGCTCGTGCTTAAGTTTGATGGTCCCCCCTTTGATATCAAGTCCTTCCTGCTTTGCAAGATTAAGTTCAAGGCCGAATGTGAATGGTAAAAGCGACTAGCCAGTTAAATTGTGTAATAGTACCGTAAAGAAGAAAGTACTTTCTCCAGGGTACCCTGTGAGTTACCACATCTCAAATTACAGATAAATTGATGGATATATTTTTTCAGTGCATACAGAAGACGAACAACAAAGTTCAGTGTTCAACACTAATGCTAAAATCACGCATTGACTCAGAAGACTAACCGTACATATTGTCTGGCAAAGAGACACGTAGAAATTAATAATTGAAAGGATAAACACTTGGAATTTTGGCCAGGTTGTTTCTGGAAATCATATAACAAGAGTCATCTGCAGAGTGTTGTCCGCAAACCTTGTTTCTGGTAAAGGACTCTCACCAGACCAAACTTTTGTGGCTCGTACAAGATTGTCTAAACTTTTAAGAAGTTGTCAATTCCAAGGGTAGGGATTCTTTACCTATTCACTACCATATCCGATCAACCTGACGATGGCTGCTTATGTCGTGAACATATGGATAACAGCGACGACGTTTATTCATTTAACTTGATAAGAAAATATTCAGTTAGTACTTGAATTATTATATCATTACAGGATCCATACCCGGCTAAGAATTGATCCCAACACTAGTGCGGTCTTCTTCATTTGAGGCCTAAGCATTTTCACGAGGAATTATAGGTCCTGGTACAGTTCTCGCCACTGTGTTGTTTGTCGTCTGCTGACATACCTTATCACGTGAGTGCTCTCATCCACTGAGAGGAGCGGTGGAAACTGCACGTGGTTTGTTCTCGGCCAGCCAAAGCTCACAGTTTCCTACACGAGGGGAATTTGAAGGCTTGGTTGAAACATTTACAGCGTAAGGAAGGAAAAGGCAACGTACACGAAGGAAACAAGTATATTGCGTGCCGAGAGGTGAAGAATTTGCCCTGCAAGGGCTTGAATAACTCATTGTCTTTATTTGCTTGCCCTCTGGAAGGACTCTTGAGCCGGTTTTGTCCTAATAGCGAACAGCCCTAATTGCGAACAGTCCTAATTGCGAATAATGCCTAAATGTTCCTAACTGCGAACACATGTTACTGAAATACCGGTTTTCAAAAAAATTATATGTTTAGAGATTTGACTAAGGAAAGTTCAATTTTATATTATTAATGGACAATAACTGTATTAACTCTTTTCATTTACGAATTGTGCCATATGTACTCGTACAAAAAAACAACCAATCACACTTTTATTATTAAATTGTATGTACTTCGACGTCGATTTTAATGTCAGATTTTCTATATATTCTGACACGCTTCAATGTGAACTGCAACTTCTAAGCCAACAGTCACCCATATCGCACTGACAAATGTCATGTAAAGAAACTGAGTTATAAAGAGGAAGTGTGCGAGAAAGTTGTATTTCTCAAAGTAGAAAAATGTGCTCGCAATCAGGACACAACCCTTCCTGGTAAGAGAGCATTATTCGTGTTCAGGTAACAAGTGTTCGCAATTAGGACGATACCCTTGAGCACGATGCTTGAACCAAATATACTTTTGGCATCAAAGGCTCGCAGGCAACAGGCAACGTATTGGCGGGAACTGAACCAGAGGTAGGAATGAAAATAACGCAGTTACATAAAACTACATACCCACGTTTTATTTGCAGTTTATAGGAATGTGTCAACGGTCCACCAGCAACACGAACATACAATCCAAATCGCCAATGTGCATTGGGTTGATCACGTGCTAAGCGGGAAGTTATCGAGTGCAGCCATCAACTTCCGTTACTGGCACTAACCAGGTAAGTAGGCTGTAATATATGCGTTGAATACCGACGATTTGTTGCATAAGCTTAAACTACCCATTTCGCCGCTTGATTTTCAACCCGTAAAGTTGCAAAACGGACGAGCAGCGGTACAAGTAAGGCGAAAATGACAACAAACAAATGCCAATCGATTCTTGGTCCCAGGACAATCCAATCACCGGGTAGATTACGATCATATAAATAGCCTTTAGCACTTCATAAATCCCGCTGCGACTTGGCAGAAACTCGCGTCGGATTTGACGCCATCACCGAGGCCTGTCGCGAGGGTGGCGTGGCCACCTCCGGCCCGCAGCTGTGAAATGCGCCGATAAAAGTGGCCATTTTCCACCGCGGCGAGCGTCGTTAACTGGGCGAGAAGTGGCTTCGTCCATAACGTTCAATGTTCTGGTAATAGAATCGTGGAAGCCTGGTTCAATGATTTGTGAAGGGACTTTCCAAATTTGCCGGCTGTTTTTGATCTTCTTGGACTTTTTTTTTTTAACTTCCTTCCCAATTTTTCCCGCCAAAAACGTTACGCCTGTTTGTATTGAAAATGCGAAGGGTAAGGAGAGGGGAGGGAGCGCTGTGCTAACCACTCCGCAACGGATGTCGGCTTTGTTCTAGTCAAAGCATTTGCTCTCTTTCACGGACTCGATTTAGCTTTTTCCTAAGATGACCTCAGTGTTGGTGTACCCATTGCAAATTCTAATAAGAGATCTCTATGAATCTAATCGAATCCGGCTTTCCTTTCCATAAATTTGCTGTTTTTACATTTGTGCAGGTTTCTTCCAGGTAAGGTTTCTGTTCTTTTTTAACATCAGCACCATGAGAATGAAAGGTTCCCAAAGTACTCGTCCATACATGCGATGCTCTTTCTCAGTTATGCTGACGCGCGTTGTCATGCTGTGAAAACGTACCTTGAGCAGAAGAACGACAATGACGCGGGGAGTGGGAAGGATGTAATACAAGGAAATCTAGATAAACGAAACAGAAAAGGTGAAAATAACCTTGCAGAGAGAAAAGGTATCTATCTCCAGGTCGGAAGATCTTCGTCCTCTTTTCATTTGGGGATGAGGCGCGGGGAGGGGGCAGTAAAGAGGTGAAACAGCGAACGATTAAATCTAAAGACCAATTAAAGTCAAGGTGGGAAAAAAAACGTAGAGGGAGAGAACTGAGATGATTTTAAGAATCGAGACTTAAAATGAAAGAAGCGAAAATAAAAAAAAAGGGAGAGAGAGGAAGAAGTGAGCGAAATTGGAAATGAAAAGAGAGGTAAAAACTGAAATGGATTCCAGAAAGGGGGAAAAAATGAAGAAAAAAAAAGAGGAACGAAATGAAAGTCTTACCTAAGGAGCTGGGAGAAAATATTTCAGCCATTGTTGGTCTCAAGTCCTGAGAAGTATTTTCTCCTTCCCTGAAAGAGGAGGCGATATTAAAACTGGATGGGGCAGGGAGCGAGGCCAGTTAAGGCCTGAATCACAAGATCATGTCTACCTTGGAAAACTTTTCTTTCCTGCTCGTGTCCTTTCTTTTGTATAAATGCTTCTTCTCCTCTTATTCCTTGGCCTCTCTTTTTAAATTGACCCGTGAACATAACTCTGGCTGCGAATCAGATGAAGGTGATAATGGACACTATTTAGAGTGAAAAGAAGAGGTAGAGTGTTCCCAGTGTTTTTTGTTTTCCTTGTTTTTTTCGCACCGAATTTAGCATCTCGTTAACCCAGTTGAAGAACGAGATGTTTTAATGTCGCTGCGCTAGGCTTTGGGTAACTCGCTTGCACTTGTGAAGGCCACAGTGCGCTCCGTCCCGTTTCGCCTAATGGTTCATCACCACCTGCCAATCAGAATCGACAGCTGTCCACCATTTTAGGCGAAATGGGATACCCCTAAAATGGCGGCCAAGTCATAAATCACATTATGTTGTGCTGATAAATAGTCGAAACGAGACTGCACCCTCCGTGCAGTGCAAGCTTTACGCCTGAACACTGCGCCTCAAGGCCAGTTAGCAGCAGTGGAACGTGGAGAGGTTGTCAGTTTATATTTTGAACAGAAATAAACTGTTTGTTGAGCTTTGACTCCGTGTTGCACATTACTTGCTTTATGACACAGACAACTAAATGTATCAAATCTATTCATGGACGTCCGCAGGATCTTTTCCAGGGGGAGGCAAGGAAGGTATTTTTTTCCAGGGGGGGCCAATATGGCATATTTTTTCCATTAATAGTGTTCATTCATCAAAAAACATTGCTTAAATTTGAATTTATCATGTTCGTGCAATAATTAACACACATTATTGTGGCTGAAATTAAATTATATGTGTGAAATATGTAATTTTTGGTTGACTTTTGTTTTCCGGGGGGGGCTTCCGGACGCCCATGAATGCACTAAGGTGTGTTTTATGGTCTCTGAGAAGAATCAAGTTTATAGTTCGATGCATTTTTGTATATCGTAAAGGTAACACCAAAGTTCAACATATGATGCACTTAAATGCATCTTTTTGTTTCAGATGATGCATTTACTTTTCCGTCTGTCATTAAAATTGGGACACCTACATCCTGAAATACTGTCTTTTCTGGGTGGCGTTATGTGTGTTGCCTGACTCTACGGCTATAGCAGAACTTGCCGTTGAAAAGTTGCTACTGAAGTTTGCTCATCGTCGTGAGTTAGGCAACACACACAGGGAAGCCAATATTTCAGGATGACTGTACCTTTCTACGCGACTAACGTGATAACCGTTTCAAAACACCACCCACTTCGGCACGGCAATGCGTGTCCTCACACTCGTCCCTATTGACTTCCACCGATCTAGCTTCCTCGAGACGGGGAAGA
This sequence comes from Lepisma saccharinum, assembly GCF_977018435.1. NCBI lineage: Eukaryota > Metazoa > Arthropoda > Insecta > Zygentoma > Lepismatidae > Lepisma > Lepisma saccharinum. The sequence continues at coordinate 39,835,227 of NC_139242.1, read as the reverse complement.
GGTCGTTAAGAGAGGGAATCACTTACAAAGAGAGTGTCAAAAAGCATAATTTAGTAGCCTCTTTTTGTCGCTACGAATTCCTCCCGTTCCATCATTTGAATTTCTTTCATCGGGGAGAGAGTGGAGAAGAAAAAAAAGTTCGCTTTTCCTTTTGGATCTCCGGAGATTTTTCTTCTTCTGTGTGGAGGCATTTTCTTCCATTTCCCTTCCGCGATCAAACTTCCTTCGTTAAGTGCCCGGCGCTTTCGCAATTACCCCCTCATTGTTATTGACAAGCGAAATACATTACTTTCTGCTGTTAGACAACAAGGACAGCTCAGGAAGGGCGTTGTTTTCTTTCGAGGTGAGCGCTCTTCTCTTCTCTTCTCTCTCCCTCTCGCTGTGAAAGACAGGGGAGGGTCGCAAGATGCAGAAAAATAGAACAAGGCGGTGAAAATGCCTGCCCAAAACTCTCTCGATGAAATTGCCAATTCCTCTTAGTCACCGAGCAAAAGGTATAGCTTGAGCCATCTTTTTCTATAATTCCTTTCGGAGCATTTGGTAAAATGTCTGTGTACAATTGCTGTCTTGTGCCCCCACCGATGGCGTAGTGGTAACGTCGTCGCCTTGTAATCAAGGGGTCACTGGTTCGATACTCAGTGGAGGCATATAGCTGCACTTTGCACTGCAGATCCAGTCCCGAAGGCGGCCGGAGCGTGGTGCTGATCACCTTCATAAATCGCCCCCCCCCCATACGCCTTCACCTTTACGCACCTCTATGGGTTAATAGCAACAGTGAGGATAAGTGATGGATTGATGAATCAGATCTTGGGATCAACTCGATACCCAATATTCTTTGCGATTCATTCATCGACTAATATGAACTTGTGATATAGGTAAGGTTACCACAAAACAAAGCTCTACTCGGAACTCGAACCCCAGACCCAAGCACATTGCCCAAACCACTACACTACTCAAAAGAAGGACAATAAGAATTCGTCAGCTTGAAAATTGGGGAGATTGCTTTCTGAGCAATTTTGGAACTGCTCGAACAAGAACTATTAAGCTCTAGAGCAGTTTTTCTCAACCATCTGGAAAGATGATATTTCGTTCGAGTTTCCACTGTGATAACAGATAATGATTTCGCCACAGTTGCGGTAATGGATCAAACGATGTAACCGGGGCGCGAGTTGCTTCCCACCTCCAAATTTGGATGTTGACGGACGGGCACCATCCCCAATTTTGTTTGCGCAGCAATTTTATTAACAAATATATTGAAGTGGAAATATTCTGATTAACTTACATTTTTTGGTGTCCAAAATGGGACATGCCAAATAAATTGAATGATATTAGCCAGAGGGAACTAAAATATTACATTAAATTCAGCCGTTAGCGACTAACTTAAACTTAGACATAATGGACACAACGCCCCGAAAGACTTGTCAAGTGCATAAAACTAAATAATAAAAATTTATTTGTTTAGCATTTGTTGTGTTATGAAGAGTAATTTATTTCCGCGGAACTTAATGGAAGGCAATGATTTCATTGGGATCATACAGCTTTGAATGACAGTACCAAACATTTATTCACACTACTACTTATGATAATATGCATAAAATATTAATCAGGAACTCTACTTTTCGTCAACCTGTGGTTGTAGTTGACGTAAGATCTGCTAGAGGCGCTACTTGTTGTTGATAGCTAAAATGGCAACAACGAAGGCAGAGCAAGCATACCTGGCCTCCACGATCCCCAGATCTTACTCCATGCGACTTCTTTTTATGGGAGTTTGTGTACGTTCCTCCATTACCACAGGACCTGGACAATTTAAAGCAGCGCATCTCTCATGCAGTGGAGCTGATAACCGAGGATATGTTGGAACGCGTCTGGCAAGAAATGGATTATCGTTTTGACATCTGCCATGTTATCCAGGGTGCTCATATCCAACATTTGTAATTGCCCAGGTAAATTTACAACCTTCCTTTCTTCTTTCTCACCAGAATTGCTTTTGTATCTCTTTTCACTTAAAAAGAAATTAACCTTAATCTTTTTTCATACAGTCTTTTTACCTATTCATGTAATAATAACAATCCAATATTAATTATCTATTTTACTTAATATTATTTTAATTTAAACACTTATATTATAATTATTTGTTCCGCCCCCCCAAAAATATATTTCTAGATATATACCCCTCCAGCTAATTTCCAGTTTGAGCATTGTGCACCAACGTCCATCACCAGCATTTTATGCACTTCAATGTGTCACTGGAACCAACCTATTCATGCATTTTCCATCTGGTAGACCTATTTCTCTACGCCCCAGACTTTATTATACATAGCCAACAAGAGCGACACACCACGTCAAGACTGGACCAATATCCAGGCACTTAAAAACTGCTGGAATGCAGCGGTGGACGGTGCATGGTTGCATGCTGCATAATCACCACCTACGTTGAGAGACGTGAGTGTGGTTCGAGAATCGCCGGAGCTAAGAAGCGTGACAGACTCTGACGATTGCATGAGTCAAGTGGAAAACGTGGGAAAGAGCGAGATCAGAGGCAAAACGATGAGTCTTGTGTCTTCAGTTAACGGATGTTGGCGTACGAGACGGCGAAATAATGCCCCAAAGATGGTTGCCGTGCAGGTAGACCAAAAAAAGACAGCACGGATATTTTCTTTCTTGACAGTACAGGGTTCCAGTATTAGAGAACCAGAAAAAGTGGAGTGCGAGAAGAATTTGCGATATGTGACCCAGATCAAGATGGATTTGTGCAACTGTTGTGCAAAAAGTAACTTGTCTTAGTAATACGGCGAAAATACATTGCAAAATTCCAGGTGTATAATATGTTGGCTTGCAGAATGCAGGCTTAAGTTTATTTTCGCGCATGGGCAATTCGTAGGAATTTGCTACTTCCTCGTCGTTGATAAATTATATTCGTATAGCTGCCACCGATGGTGTCACCTGCAGTTAGTAGCTATTCTCCATCCACTAAAGGAATGAAGTTATTGCAAACAAAAGCACGTGATTTATAAGAAACAGTTCCTTTCCTATTTATTAGTTCTGGTGATAAACGCACGACCATAAAATTAGGCGGGTAGCAGAAGTTCGCGCTGTTGCCACGTCGGAGCACAACTCCGTGTGTTCGAAGGTTTACGAGAATGAAAGATCTCGTTGTAGAGTTGGTCTTTGTAATCCATGTGATAAAAAGTGACAAGTGTTTGCTCCAAAGGTCAGGGATGACGCTCGAACTACACAACGCAGCCCGGTTGACGTTGTCACACAGTGCGGGGGAAGCAGCGACTTTTGTCTCGCTCTCGCGTTGCTTTTCCCACATGTGGCAACAGCGCAATTCTGCACAGCCGCCTATTTTCATGGCCTTGCGTTTAGTTGGTTGTAGGTGCACTGCAAAAATTTTGACTGAAAAATGACGGACTTGACGCAAACAATCAATGCAGTTCCAAGGTTCGTTGATAGAAAATATGCTGACGGCGTCCAGAAACAATTACATACATTTATACAATAGAGAAATTAAACCACAAGAAGATCCATCGAATGCTGTAGAAGGATTTCTAAATTCATGTAACTTTTCAGAATCATACAGGTTTTCGAAAACGATTTTGCTGACGCGAACCAATGGATTAGTTCGGACTACACCGTTCACTTCTCATCTGCTCTTCTCAGTTGTTCTGTTGAGTTCTTGCATGTCTGTGTATTGGTGGGTGGCACTGAAAACACTCCTCTCGGAATGAGAGTTCGAGTATCACGGCCTGCAGAACCATTGTGGATGGCCTTCTGGACAATACCTACACGGGTCTACAGGCCGAATCACATGGAACTGGATTTCCAGTAGGAATGGCCTAGTTGGCGCTGGACTGGCTACCTAGCTGGAAATGATGGCTGCCAGGCTGGTTTTTGCAACTAGGCCTTGTTCTAATTTCAACTGGCTTCTCTGCTAGATGCTGTGGTAACAGCTAATCAGAGCGAAAGTTTGGTCATGTAAAGATAATCTGCGAGTTTGTCGAGGATAAGGGTTCTTGACTGTGCTTTCCTAGTGTTGTTTCTTTTTGTTCGCTGCTCGATGGAGAAAAAAAATAACAGAAATTAGGTGCATTCGTGTTCATTAATATTCAGGAATTTATCCATAGCTATGAGATTTCTACGACAGATTTCATTATCCGATTATAAAAATCTTTATTATTACCACTGTATTAAATGTCCAACTGGAAAATCCATCAGGATTCAGGCATAAGGTGCAAGGGTTCTGACACGGTTTCCACTTTATTGTCGGGATCTCTTAAGATAAACATCACGAGTACATCTTTATCCGAACTGAGTGAAAGATAATATATGGCACATCTCTGACCCTTATAGGCGAAGGTCCAGAACTAACTGTTTTAGGCTTGGCAACGTCGGAATTCCAGTGTGTCCTAACGACATGCAAAATGCAGTTGTGAAGGTCGGCTACTCCCACCAGATGCAGCTACAAGTGATGTAGCAGTCTCCAAACCCGTTCTTCCCCCTCTGGCGCTCCATTCCCTTCTCCTCTCAATCTCTCTCTTTCTGGCCGTGTCTCTATATTTCCTATCGTCACTAATATATTGAGTCGATACCGCAAGGCCAGTCTTATGTAATGCTCTGCATGGGACAAAGACATTCTCTCCCTCCCTCGCCCCCCTTCTCTCTCTCTCTCACACACATATCCTCAAATGAAACCAGTGCACGCATTGAAGATATCTGTCTTCACTAAGTGAAGTGTGAAAATTATAGGGATGGTACTGGCGACATCCAATGCAAAATTCAGGTGTTAGGACGAAATGTAGAAGAGTCTGACTTATCGCACACTCCTCAAACACCGTTCTTTGTCAAGCCCAAGGCGTAAGGGCACATTGCTTTCGTTTGTTAGGTTCAGGGCCCTTAACATAAATACGGTACCATTTTTGTGACGTCACGAGTTGAAGGACGGGGCCTGGCCAAAAAAGGTGTTTGAGGATTGTGCGATAAGTGAGGCTCTTCTACATTTCGTCCTAACACCTGAACACCAATGTAGACGTATAGGGCTTATTCCTGAGTAAACAGACTAACTAATGGATTGTTGACAGGGACCTGACTGATTTCCGGTTCATCCATGCCCTTTTGCTTTATTGATTTTTACATTATGAGCACGTCAGCACATACGCTATATCCCCACTGAGAACAAGGGCCAAACCATAACATAAAATATCATTTAAAAAAATGTTCCCAGACAATTCCAAAAACTTAGACTCCTTGCCAACAACTAAAATTATACTTCATCCGAGGATAACATCTCCCATACTTAAACGCTGAGGCTGTGTAGGGACACTCAGCACATAAGTAAAACCATGGACAATACGACCGAAAGGAAGATCATATGGTTGCGGGTCCAGGCACCAGAAGAGGGTTGACTTTTGGCTATCTTCTAGGACACCCTACACGCCCGGTTTTCGATGTGCAACAAAATCGTAGCGTTCCATCATGAACGCGGTGATCTTAATTAAGGGATGTAACTTGCCCCTCCCGAATTATTATGAGATGGTAGAGTCAACCCCGAACGGGGCCAGGTATGAACACAAAGTTACATTAAAGTAAAAGCATCTTTTGAGTTGACACTTTGACTAAGCAATTCGAATGGCAGATTAGGGTAAAGAATAGCTTACCCTGCTCGGTTTACAAATAGACCAGTAGACCCTGCTTCTCCGACGATTCCAAGCAAAAAAGATCTTCGTGTCGCTTTCATCACACCTTTTAATCTCTCGCTTGGCCTCCCGTCACCTCTAGCCAAAGGCCAGTGGTCTTGCCTGTAAAAGTCTTATGCTACATGTTTCTGAGCAGGATCTGGCAAGGTCTGCCAGGGTCAATATTTCTTAAACCGAACGGATATGCTACGAAATAAACAGATGTAGGATGATAAAAGCACTTGCCATTTCTTGACGTATTTAGTTAAAACCTAAACCGCATGGCGCAATAGTCCTCCGAGAACCAGCACCTGCCAATCGTTTTTTGTTGGATGACGCGCGGTCAGCCCATACAGTCCCATCGCCGCTGTTTTCTGGCTTTCGAGACCAGAACCCGCTACTTCGATGACGTCCAAATTCAGGAACTATGACGAAAGTTCCCAATTCAGGAACCGATATTTTCACGTGGAATGCTCCCAAATGACGAATGTTATCAATTCAGGAACAGATATTTTCACGTGGAATGTTCCCAACTAAGGAAATGTTCCCAATTCAGGAACAGATATTTTCACGTGGAATGTTTCCAACTAAGGAACTATGACAAAATGTTGCCAATTCAGGAACCGATATTTTCACGTGCAATGTTCCCAACTAAGGAACAAGGACAAAATGCTCCCAATTCAGGAACCGATATTTTCACGGCACTGTTTTCATTGGAATTTCCATAGTTCCTGAATCGCACCATCTTTTCAAGTAGCTCCCCAATTGCCCTCACGATTCTACGTCAAGACGGACGATAGCGATAGCTATTTGACTACGTACTTTAAAATTCTAAATTATTTTAGCTTGATTGTTAACAAGGAATATTCTTGAAAGAAAATAAATATGTTCTGATAGGTAAATTAGTTTTAATAACGATAAAGAATGTTCATTATACAGGGTGACCATCAAATCTTGAAAGAATGACTTAATCTTGTGCGTAAGAATACAGTGGATGCAATCGAGCCATACCACTCAACGTAACTGCTACATTGAAGTTGCAGAACCTTATGAGGTGTAGAGCTACGACCAATAGATTAACTAACGAGTCAATAAATAGGAAATTAACGATTGCTCAGAAGTTACGTGCTTTTGTATACATGAACTTCGTTCTTACAGTGGATGAAGAATGGTAGATTGTCCTTTTCATAATGCACAACCTTTACATTCTGTGAGCTGGGCTGTGAAGAAGAACAGCCAACGTACAAAGGAGCCCAACATCATTCGACGGCCTTTCTTGTGGCAATTCCCATCAGAATGGCTACAATTATTCAAAAACGGTAAAAACATAGACGCGGAGAAAAACACGCAGAGAAATGATGACAAACAGATCGTAAGGAAAAGAGACGGAAAAAGCGTTTCTGTCATGAATAAAATTGCGCATTCTTCAGTTTCATCCATAAATCATCCAGTGACACCCTCGCGTCAGAGATCCACATGATGGATGGTCACAAAGGACAAAGTAGATCATCCCATTGGCCAAATTTCGCCAGTTCTTTCTCGGCAAAGTTCCCCTGATTGGACAAAGGCCGTCTCCCTCCTTCTTTTTGGAAAATTAAGAAGAAGGCGGAAAAAAAGCAATTCTCTCATTCGCCGTTGGGGGGAGGGGAAAAACTGAGGAGAAAAGAACTGGAGGGTGGCGTAGAATCGGCAAAGAAACCGAGAGAGAGATGGAAAGGGAAAAAAGCTGACAACCGAAAATAGGCTTACACAAACGACCGCCTTCCGTCCATTGTCTTTGCTAAATGTTCCTTTGCCTCTCGAATTGAAGCCTCGACTCCTCTACTCATTTGCCAGCCCAACAGGCGCTCATTCGTTACAACAACAACCGCCATTGTCCCCAAAGCGTCATTCTTTTCGGTTTCTTCATGTGCGGCGCAACATCCTTCTTTGTAACACGCAATAAAGTTTTATTAAAGTCTCCGGCTTCGGATTTACGAGCGTCCGTCCTGGTTCACTCGGTTAAGTGATTGGACGCTCGGGTTTCGTGTCAGATGCAGATGCCCTGTATTGTCTCAGTATGCAGCTGTCGGTCGGATCAAAACTCGTAGATTGATGCACAACTTGACATTTTACAAGTTTGTGGAGATTCTGGGATTTGTAAAGAATTTCATAGGTACATTCAGACTTCCAGACCCAAAACAATTAATTACTCCTTCTTTCCTTTAGCATTTTTGTCCTCAACTCGGCAATAGTTCCGCAATATTGCCCGTAAGTCACTCAGAAATAAGCAGGATATGTCATAGATATTTTACTAAATTTATAATGGTAGATATGTTTTGTTTCCTTCAAAGGAATTAGAAGAAATTCAATACTATAGAAAGTGTGAAGGATCAAACCTTTATTTTAGTCGAAAACTCTTTCGTTTTCATGTATATACTTATTTTCTTACACTTCACTTCTTTTCAAGTAAATAAGTAATGTAAATAAGGTATATATAAAAAAGGTATTGACTTTCAAAATGGATAGCAACCGAGAATTCGACAGGAGACGTCGCTTCTACCGAGAATTCGACAGGGGAAGTAACTACGGCCGAGAATTCGACAGAGGACGTTACTCTGGACGAGAATTCGACAGGGGACGTCACTCTTGACGAGAATTCGACAGGAGACGTCACTCCGCACGAGAATTCTACAGGGGACGTCACTCCGCACGAGAATTCTACAGGGGACGTCACTCCGCACGAGAATTCTACAGGGGACGTCACTTCGCACGAGAATTCGACAGGAGACGTCACTCCGCACTAGAATTTGACAGGAGACGTAACTTCGGCTGAGAATTGAACAGGAGATGTCATTACGGCCGAGAATTCCACAGGGGACGAAACCACGGCCGAGAATTCCACAGGGGACGTAATCACGACCAAGAATTCCACGGAGGACGTCACTCGGACGAGAATTCGACAAGGACGTCACTCGGACGAGAATTCGACACGAGATCTCGCTCCGGCCGAGAATTCGACAGGGAATGTAACTGCGGCCGAGAATTCGACAGGGGACGTCATTGCGATCGAGAATTCGACAGGAGACGTCACTCTGACGGAAAGCGAGGCAGATCATGCCAACGCAATGCCAGTTGAGCCATTGGGTCTAATAACTTAATTCCGGACGGCACTTCTTGTCAGATGTTACACTCGTATAAACGTTGCTTGAAAAAAGGGATAACATTTTAAAGAAATGTACTCTTAGATTCAAAGAAAAATACTTTTGCAAATGATGTACACATTCTGTACATACCTCTCTGTCAATAAGTGCTTGGTAGGTTCGATTCCACGAAGTCTCGAAGAAAGGAGTGCCGTTCTCGTTTGGAAATCGAAACAAGACTTTACTTTTGATTAAAACGGCATTCGGGTTCCGAAAGAGTGACTCAAAATACCATAAAATTAATTCTGAAAGAAAGGCAAAGGAAGAATAGTAAAAAATAAAGCTATGAAAAGGAAGGGGTGGAAGAGATGCTTGGACACAGTTTCTGAAGCTTATCGTAAATTTCCTTCGCGAGACGACAGGTCTGCAGCTGACACAACGGAACAGTCAGCCTCTCTTTTTTTATTATTATTATTCTTATTACGTCACTTTGGATCTTTTCTCTATTTTTCTTCTCTTCCTCCCCCCCTTCCCTATTCTTCAAACCTCTTCTCTCTCTTTCAAAAACCAACACTCGAGCCGAGGGAAATCCTTTCTCCGCTTTCGAGCATAACGTGAAATGGTTTGGAAGACATCCATGAAACGAGCCTCTCAGTTCGCGGTTTCGAAATGGGATAATAATTTTTCCTCACGATTTTCTTTTTCCTCCGCTGCCGCACCTTTGCCCTCCTTCCCCATCCCAAACCATCCCCTTTTTTACAGCATTATTATTCCCAAGGTTTTTAATCGCATTTCGCATTTGACGCGAAAAATTCTGGGTATATCTTCTGTCGCCCTCCCCACCGCTACATAATAACACTGGGACCAGAAGACCACAAATATCCGATTCTGTAAGCTTTTTTGGGGCGAAATGAATCCAGGCTGTTATTTAGTATGCCCGTCGCAGGGACTGGGGTTTTTAATATTTCCTTGCGCCGACGTTAAATCATAGAAACTCTCTCTCTCTTTCTCTCCGACCTTCTCGTAGAAAGACACTACGCGACAGACACCCACAGGAAAGTCCTCCAAGACAATGGTTGAGAGGGGAGCTAAAAAAAGGAAAAAATATTTCGTTGTGGAACTCATAACACGTTCCTTTCCTTTGAAATATTCTCACTCCAGTACAATCTTCAAAGCGTGGATCTTCAGAATGTAAGTTATAGGCGATACCCTTCAACGTTTACATGAAAGTGAAAGAATGTATTTTGCAAAGTTTTTTCTTAGCTGGAAATAAAAAGGGAAGGAGCTAGTTTTTCAACGAATGCCTTCTACGAGACTAGTGGTACGTAGAGTGAAAATTTACCGCTATATTTTTTTTTCTGTGCGTACAGTCAGTTGCTACGAACATATTGACAAAACACACTGAAATTACTACAACTTAAACCCTACCGTGAAAAGAACCTTGCGCTCTGTATTACATTTTGATTTTAGCATTACCTGGCTTGCCTTCTAAAAAAAGCAATATATTTTATAGGAATTTTAACGTGTTTGTAATGACTCCCATAACAAAGGCTCTATGCACGTTAAAAATAAAACTCCGTGGCGCAAACGAGGATGCCAGTTATTCACGTTAATAATAAATAAAACTCCGAGGCGCAACAAAGATATCATTTAATTTAGTGTCTGCGACGTAACAAATATGCTAGTCAATAATAAAACTCCATGGCGCAACGAGGATATAATTTAGTCTCTGTGAGGTAACAAATATGTTAGTCAATAATAAAACTCCGTGGCGCAACGAGGATAGCATTTAGTCTCTGCGATGTAATAAATATGCTAGTCAATAATAAAACTCCGTGGCGCAACGAGGATATAATTTACTCTCTGTGACGTAACAAATATGCTAGTCAATAATAAAACTCCATGGCGCAACGAGGATATAATTTACTTTCTGTGACGTAACAAATATGATAGTCAATAATAAAACTCCGTGGCGCAACGAGGATAGCATTTAGTCTCTGAGGCGTAACAAATATGCTAGTCAATAATAAAACTCCGTGGCGCAACGAGGATAGCATTTAGACTCTGAGGCGTAACAAATATGCTAGTCAATAATAAAACTCCATGGCACAACGAGGATATAATTAGTCCCTGCGATGTAACAAATACGCTAGTCAATAATAAAACTCCGTGGCGCAACGAGGATAGCATTTAGTCCCTGCGATGTAATAAATATGCTAGTCAATAATAAAACTCCGTGGCGCAACGAGGATAGCATTTAGTCTCTGCGATGTAATAAATATGCTAGTCAATAATAAAACTCCCGTGTCGCAACAGGAATGGCATTTAATCTCCGCAGCGTAACAAATATGCTAAAACTTCGTGGCGAAAAACAACGGCAATTTTGAATGTAGAAGGACTAGTAAGGAGTGAACTGTATGGAAGGCAGAGAAGGCCATGGAAAAGAATTTGAAGGAAAAGTAAGGTGTTTATACACAGTAAAGGGAGGGACTGGAAGTATACCGAAAGTAACGTGGTTGAACGACTATTTGAAGACAACTGAGGAATCATGAGAACTGTAGCCTTCAGAGGAAGTAAGAGGACGATGACCTAAATTAATTTAGGTAAAAATGGTAGCTTTGTAAGGGATGATATGGGGGAGAGAAACATCCTGTGTCAGGTGTTAGAAAACAGTACACGTCAAACCACAGAGCCGTCAAAATATCACCATTCTACTGTCATTTGCTTGTCTTTACATTCCGGCCGTCGGTTACCAGTCCCTGCCAGATGGACAACTGTACGTGAAAGAAAAGTTTGCAAGCTGAGACAGGAAATTTTCTGCAGAAAAAAGGGGGAAGGAAAAGCTATTTAAAAAAAGCAAGAGGGAGCATACGCAGGTTAGTTGTGCGATGCTACACGCACATGTGCGTGACTCGCAATGCAGGTCTGTACGAACCAGTCGGTGCATGTTGCATGGTGGATACTGTTTCTTCTTCTTCCTTTTCGCTCGGCACACAAGTCACACGATGGAGCTCGGGCCACGATCTTAATATGAGAGACGATTCGGGATGATCACGACATGCGTACACGTGTAGAGCATTGAAGGGGATTAAATATATCCAATGGACCTTTTCGTCACCTTGTGAAAAATACCGCTGCATTACCGTGAGCGTAGTTATATCTAACCATCCTTCCCTCGCAGTCAATTTTTACATTGAAAAAGCCAATATTTCCAACACTAAGTCGAGCATATAAAAGTGACACTGTATGTGGCGCGAAACACATCACAACGCTGAAATATTATGGTTAAAACACAATGGTATTTAAAGTAATGTAATGTCAACGTGTTCAGTCTCCTTTACTTTCAACTGGAATAACCACTTCTATACGGTACTAGCCATTGTGTCCCTTGGTTCGTTGTTTACAAATTTCTAATTTAAGAGTTATTTACAAGACCCACGTCAATAATGAAACTCCGTGGCGCAACAAAGATTCTAGTTACTCACGTCAATAATAAAACTCCGTCCGGAACAAAGGTTCTAGTTACCCACGTCAATAATAAAACTTCGTGGCGAAACAAAGATTCTAGTTACCCACGTCAATAATGAAACTCCGTGGCGCAACAAAGATTCTAGTTACCCACGTCAATAATAAAACTCCGTGGCGCAACAAAGATTCTAGTTACTACGTCAATAATAAAACTCCGTTTGCAACAAAGATTCTAGTTACCCACGTCAATAATAAAACTCCGTGGCGCAACAAAAATTCTAGTTACTACGTCAATAATAAAACTCCGTCCGGAACAAAGGTTCTAGTTACCCACGTCAATAATAAAACTCCGTGGCGCAACAAAGATTCTAGTTACCCACGTCAATAATAAAACTCCGTGGCGAAACAAAGATTCCAGTTACCCACGTCAATAATAAAACTCCGTGGCGAAACAAAGATTGTAGTTACCACGTCAATAATAAAACTCCGTGGCGCAACGAAGATTCTAGTTACCCACGTCAATAATAAAACTCCGTGGCGAAACAAAGATTGTAGTTACCACGTCAATAATAAAACTCCGTGGCACAACAAAGATTCTAGTTACCCACGTCAATAATAAAACTCCGTGGCGAAACAAAGATTGTAGTTACCACGTCAATAATAAAACTCCGTGGCACAACAAAGATTCTAGTTACCCACGTCCATAATAAAACTCCGTGGCGCAACAAATATTCTAGTTACGCACGTCAACAATGAAACTCGGTAGCGCGACAACGATGCCAGTTTATTCGTGGAAAAAATTAAACTTCGTGGCCCAACATTTATCCACAATAACAAACCTCGCTGGTTCAACAAGTAAACCATGCGGTTTTATTTGGGTCCCGTTAGCGTAATTGCTTGTGATTGCTTTACAAGCAGATCTTTAGGTCTTCTCACATTAGCGGGCTCAACACCTGTGAAAGCCCGTCTCGTCGTCAGAACTTTTTGTAAGGAGAGCCGACAATTGATCAAAGTTGAATACTAAAGATAATAATTATTATTACCATGCTTGTGATTATTTTTATTATTATAAAATAATTATTATAAACTCAATAAAAAAGAATTATTATTTATTTATTTATTATTATTATATTCTTGGTGAGATTTTTACACTCTATCCTAAAAATTTTGCTACATTTTATGCAGTTAATGTACTGAAATGCATAGTTATTCTGTTTTGTTATTAGCTTCAACACACCTCGTTCAAGAAAAAGCTTTAAAACTTAGAATTAAAGTATAGCCATGTTTATATTGTGTGACCTCTCCTATAAACTTATAAATTTGTAATTTTAGAAACTGTGAAACAGTTTTTTCTTGGTTTTAATGGAATAATATGAAAACGTAAACTACCGTGCGTCCATTTCGATCTGCAGCCGAGAGATCGGGAGAAGCGTGGCGGGCGGCGCTGGCGGAGATGCCGACATTTGCGGCCTGAAATGCCCGCTTATTTTTAAGGACATATGCAGACATTTATATAAATATTGCACAACGAGCACTAACCTGTGTTATAAGAGTATGGTTTTAATTTTAGTAGCTTAGTGGCTGTATGTGCTGATGATTTTGACACTCCCATCTCCTGTGAAACACGGCGTAGAGGTTTGTTTGGATAACTTTCTAACGCTGCCCCAATTTCATCGAGTTCATCGAGGAAGCTCACGAAAGCCATTGACTTTTAATGGTTTCGTCGGCAGCGTAATCTTGATACAGTGTTGCACATTCGAAACCTCCAAACGATCCCCATCGACACAAAACTCTTTCAAGGATATAAACTTAAGCAGGACGTTGCTGGTCAAAACTATGATTAAAATGTTTTATTATCTGTGACTCTTATCGTCACTTCTAAAGCGTATTTTTTTGTGTATATAATTGCAGAACTTGGATGAATTACAGATGATGAATTATAACCCAGGTTAGTGCTCGTTTTGCAATATTTATATAAATGTCTGGATATGTCCGTAAAAATAAGCGAGCATTACAGGCCGCAAATGTCGGCATCTCCGCCAGCGCCGCCCGCCACGCTTCTCCCGATCTCTCGGCTGCAGATCGAAATGGACGCACGGTAGTTTGTGTATTTTACTTTTTTTTCTATGTAACGCATTTGTATTTAGTTATTCTATTTGAATTATAACTGAATTTCATTTCCGTTATTAACAAGCTTTATGATATTCTTTGCAACTTGAAATGAACGATGACAAATTTCGCTTTCGAAATTCACCCTGCTCGCCAATTTTATTATAGTTTATGTGTGTGTGTGTGTATATATACATATGTTCGAGGCAAGAGCAAAATCCGAGAATATGAAACATTAGTACGAGAACGAGACTGGTTATTGGAGTCCGCCAAATTCATTGATACCAGGTGAGAGACACAGAGAGAGAAGCTAATGACATTTCATTAACAGCAAATCCCCATAAAATGACGCAAAACTGACTCTAAACAAAAGCGTCTAGCTTCCACCGATCATAATTATGTACATGCTCTTCTTGACTGTGCAGTTGGCATTTTTCCTCCTAAGTGCGAACAACAAAACACGCAGGAAAAAAAAGTGCGAGAGAAAGCCCTGTTGATTAATTTCCTGGAAATATAGCCGCCATTAAAAGCATTCTATAGAAACAAATTAAACGCAATTGTTGCGATTGATAACTGATAGCATCCATGCTTGTCGAGGGAGGTCGGGGATCGTCCCGGTGGATGTGGGGGAGGAAGGGACGCCATGCGATGATCGGCACGTGGCCGGGGAAGAGTGGGCGTGGCTTGAGTCCGGCAATGATGGCGGGCGTCGAACCCAGGACTGTTGGATTTACGAGAGGCAGCTGCGGGGGAGTTGGCGGTGGGCCGTCCTTCCCAACCCACCTCGACCGCAGGGTTTTTTAATGAGATGGAAAGCGCGCGGTGCTGCCAATGGCGAACCCGTCACTACAGCCCCATTCAACTGTGTTTTCATTTACGTCAATTTGCCCTCATGTGACCCCTTTCTTTCCGTGCAGCGACAGTGTTTCAAACTTTCCCATACAGAGCACACGGGGCGCCCTCTTCGAGACAATGTATGAGTAACACATCTGCACGATTCTATCCAGCTGGGGCTATGGGATCAAGATCTGGACAGCACATGGGATGTTCTTTATTGTGTATATTTTTTTTCTTTTAATCATCGGTCATCCTTATCGGCGCGATTGGTCTTAAAGGTCTGAACTTTTAGGCGGCGAGGCAAAAGTGTGCACGACTTTCAGGCTGCGAGGCGAAAGAGTACAGGGATTTAAGACTGCAAGATGAAAGAGTACAGGGCTTTCAGGCTGAGATGTGAAAAAGTACACGACTTTCAGGCTGCGAGGCGAAAGAGTACAGGGATTTCAGACTGCAAGATGAAAGAGTACAGGGCTTTCAGGCTGAGATGTGAAAAATTACACGACTTTCAGGCTGCGAGGCGAAAGAGTACAGGGATTTCAGACTGCGAGATGAAAGAGTACAGGGCTTTCAGGCTGAGATGTGAAAAAGTACACGACTTTCAGGCTGCGAGGCGAAAGAGTACAGGGATTTCAGACTGCAAGATGAAAGAGTACAGGGCTTTCAGGCTGTGATGTGAAAAAGTACACGACTTTCAGGCTGCGAGGCGAAAGAGTACAGGGATTTCAGACTGCGAGATGAAAGAGTACAGGGCTTTCAGGCTAAGATGTGAAAAAGTACACAACTTTTAGGCTGCGAGGCGAAACAGTACAGGGATTTCAGACTGCGAGATGAAAGAGTACAGGGCTTTCAGGCTGAGATGTGAAAAAGTACACGACTTTCAGGCTGCGAGATGAAAGAGTACAGGGATTTCAGACTCCGAGGAGAAAGAGTGCAGGAATTTCAGGCTGAGATGTGAAAGAGTACATTACTTTCAGCCTCTGAGACGAAAAAATACAGGGATTTCAGGCTACGATGTGAAAGAGTACAGGGATTTCAGGCTGAGTGTCGAAAAAGTACAGAGATTTCAGCTTGCGAGGCGAAAGAGTTCAATTCAGAATACCAAGTCAATGTGGGTCCGGTAAAAAGATCGTGCCTAGACTTGTCTGGTTACCGCTCCTAACATGAGCACATGTGAACATCAGAAACAAATGCCTCTGTTTGCACAGAAAACCTGTTTCACTGCACATACTTCGAATCCTCTCTCTTCAAAAGAACGTATAAATTGTACAGCATATTTTGAAATCTTTCCTGTTACTGGAAACCCAATTAGACGTTCTTCATACCTGTAGCGGACAGGCAGCATTTTTGACCCTTTTCCGAAAGAAATGTACATATATGCCAGAATACGTCATTTATCCAACTACATGTACCGAAAGCAGTAAGTCGTGAACTCAGAATTGCATTATATATCTTAGAAATTTAAGCGAAAATTCATCCTGTGTATGCCAAATCATAGGAACTTACGGTGATTACAAACATGTAAACACTTATCTGCATAATCGTATGTATTCGTTTATTATTTTAACTGTAATCTTCATATACATTGGTTTACCAATAAAAGTTTGCCCTCCACAGCTTTTTATAGGTAATTATTCCGTGAAAAAAGGTTACATAAAGTGACGACCTTCCCAGATGGTGAAAAGTCAGATATCACTGATATCAGAGCATGTGCTTTAACGTTATTTACAACATTCAAAATTATTCGCGTGTTGCATAAAAAATACAACGACGCTGTAAAAGGTCAGACGTGAGAACAGTACAAGAAAAAACAGAAGTGTATGGGAAAAGAAGTCGCGTTTACCTTGGCATTTACTTACAAACTTAATTATTGTAAGATACTTCCTGTCCGCTCCGTATGCGTCAGAAAGCAAAAAAAACGGGCTGCAACCAAGATGCACTGGCATTAACGTGGCAGGGGGACTACAGTTCAACCATTCCGAAGTTGGAGCTCAATATACTGCACCAGGTGTACAATCAATGCATATTATGAAGATCTCTCGTGAAGATGAATTCAGCATGGTTTATTCATGTTGTTATTAATAACCTTTTAGTGTGACTGCAAAGGCCATGCCGATGGACTTCATACAGATTTGTACATCTATAACACATACTGCGAGAGTGCGTGAGTTTAAAATCTACACCAAAATTAATTCTCTAGGTCTTACAGTTCCTAAGATTCCTATTAAGTTCTAAATAATTGCATTTATAAACATATACATCACAAAATGTTTGGAATATTGTTATATTAGACAATAGGCACTGCCTTGGAATCCAACAACACATGGTATCTGTCTGACGGACGTTCTCGTCTTTTCAACGACATATGCCACCCTAACATAACAATATTCGAAACTTGTTGTGTCTAATAAAACAATAAAATACTTTTTGTGAGGAGTGTATAAGGGAAGGCTGTAATCAAGGGGACTTGAGTTCTATTCCAGGTCGGGGCACACTTCAGTGGTTCGTCAGGCCCAGCATAGATTTATCTCTCTATCTCTCTCTCTCTCTTTCAACAACGAATGTAGCATCTTTGCAATTATATGTGGAAAACTGAACCTATGTGTGTATATATTAGTGTAACTCGTTTCGAAACTAACATGCCAGGACTCAAACCGCCAGTTTTCTATTTTTATTTTTCTACACGAAGCGTCGCTGTTCTTCCAATTTAGGTTAATTCCGAGGATGAAATATAACGTATCTCACCGATGACGTAGTAGTAACGCAATGGCCTTGTAATCAAGGGGTCCTGGGTTTGATACCCGGTGGAGGCATACAGTGGTTCGAATCTAACTTTGAAACAGTAGGCACAGTCCCGATTAGCGAGTCTGAGCATGACCTGCACTTAAACAGCAAATAAACAAAGAAATGCTCATTCCTGAATTCGAATCCAGGACCTTCTATGGCGATGGCGAAATCCTAGGACGATCCATTTCATCAGACAGTTCATTGTGAATGTTCGTCCTCCATGAGGGTGAGAAGTTTCCGTAGAATAGCCCGGAAAAAAAATACCAATTTATGGATAAAATCGTCAATAGTTGGCAACACTACATCACACCCTGAAAAGTTTCCATGCATCGGTACACTGCATGATTGCAGTTTGGTGACGAGCTAAGCACTCGCATTGGACGCTACGGCTGGAAACAAAACACAAATAACAAAAAAAAGGGGGGGTCATTTTTATTGCGACAAACGCATAGTCGATATAACCCAAATCTACCTCTCCCCCCCTTTCCCCTCCTCCGCACCGGACAACTCCACTCTTCAGCGCTCTCCCCCGTTACGCAATGCACTGTTCACCCTCCAACGCACGCCACCGTTGCATCAGGTCGTTTAATAACGTCCAACTGAAACAGGACCTCGATGAAAAATTACTCGGTTAATTTCATACATGCAATGCCCCGCGCAGAGATGGTAGGGTGGGTTTATTTTCATCCGGTTGTGATTACAAGTTTTTTTTAAGGCCTTTTTTTTTTAACTCTCGCATGTTCCAACACGAGGCATCGTGCCGAGAACGAGACAATGAAAATCGAGACGAGACCCACGTTGGGATTCGAACTTACAGTACCCGGATATCTCGGAGATTAAACCAGGGTTATTAAAGGTCCAGCAATTGAAAATTAATTCAAATCCGGTTCAGGAGATAAAATCACCAAGCGTAGATGGGTTCTGGACTGTAAAGAACCTTTTTATCTGTAAAGAATTTCAATTCGGTCGAGGAACCTTTTTTCAGGGTAATTTTAAATACTGTCCAGGAACCTTTTGTCCAGATCAATTTAAATACGGTCCAAGTTCCGCATTGAAATAAAACTTGGACCTAATTTAAATTGTGCGAGGAACTCAATAGAACTTATGGGTTCCTGGAAATTTAATAACCCTGGATGAAACCTTTAACCCTCGTTTCGATTGAACCATTCTCGCAACCTGTAACCAAAACCCATTTCATAGTTTAGAAAATAAAAACATTCATATAATACGTAATTTTACCAAACTAGGTTATCATGTAAATAGTTAACCGGTCCTCTAATATTTAGCCATTTAAAATCTCATATTTGACCACCAAAACTCTAAAACAGGCGCTGAACTTGTTCTTATTTATGCATCAAAAATTGTGTAATTGTGGAAAATAGACCTACTTAGGTTGAGATTTGTTTAGCGATTAGTTTGTAATAATTTGATTTTGGAAAGCAAATAGATAAGAGCACGTGTTCATAAAATTAGTTCATTGAAACTTTTAAAAATGAGCTAAAATACTCAATCCAACCCATCCAATAGCTGTGATTTTACATTAAACCTCAAGGTATATTTATTATTTCACGTTTACTCAAACTGGCATTGTCTAGTGAATTTCATGCCGGTACGATGTCCCTGTATATATTACCATGATTTCATCACATTCTCTAAATGATGAGTGATCTTTTTCCACTACTTTGCCACATTATTTCCATTCTGTACACGTATAAAAGCAAAACTCTTGAAAGCTGTTCTAAACATATTTCTAAATATGCAAGGAACTAATGCTCAAACCCTGTCATCGTAAATAAAATATACATACAAAGAAAAACCTTACCCAAGATTCTATACAATATTTGTTCCGAAAGAGATATTAAGAGTCTGAACATTGTCAGATTTCAATCAGTGAAATCAGTGAATTATAATTTTAGTAATTTTGTTTATATATTTTAGTATTCGTACTGATACACTGACCATAAGGATCCTCCAAGTTCATTCATTTTAAGAATTAGTTTGTGTTTACAGCTTATGTAAGACATAGAAATTCTGTCTCCCTCCATTAAATAAATTAGTGACATTGTAAGAGAATTTGCCAAAAGCTTTCGATAGGTCATTCCCAAACGTTGTCATTGATACTTGAAAATTTTCTTCAATATCCCCATCAATATTATGAACATACGTTTAAAATCGAAGCTGACAAATTTCCGATGAAAATAATTACATGACTCCTTTATACATTATTTCTTTCTACATAATATTGATGGGGATATTGAAGAAAATTTTCAAGTATCAATGACAACGTTTGGAAATGACTTAACAAAAGCTTTTGGCAAATTCTCTTACCATAACACTAATTTATTTAATGGAGGGAGACAGAATTTCTATGTCTTACACAAGCTGTAAACAGAAACTAACTCTTAAAATTATTTTAACGACAGTGAATTGAGACTAAAGCTCACAATGCAGACATGTTCTTAACTACATAACTGTGCAATAAGAAGTCTTTATGCATTCTGAGATCTCTCTCTCTCAACCAATTACATTTCGTCTCTCAAGTTCTTTCATTCTTCTTTTTTTCAGTTCCATTTGCCACTCAGGTTTTTTTTCCATCAGCGGGAAAAAAAGACAGCCTTTTCCGTAAAATAAACTCCTATATCCGTGACCAACTTTTACATTCTCCCTTTCTCTACCTCTTCCCGTCTCTTGCAAGTTTTTCCCTTTTCTTTCTCGAACGGAAAGTTCCGAAAGAAGAGTAAAAGGGATGAATACTTAGAGAAAACTTCCCAATACCCTCTTATTCTTTTCTTATGTGTCTAGCCTACCTCAAATTAATAACTACAGTCGGCTCATTAAGACTTTATAGTACTTCTTTTGTAGTCTTGCTCCATTCTCCTCCGTCTTGTATTTTTCTTGGAGTTTAGAATACTTGTAACTGGATGTTCTTTCAATGAATATTCTTTCCCAACTCGTGCTACTTTTCCATTTGTTCAACCCTCTCTACTTTTTTTTCTCTCCTTTCAGCGAATATTTAGAATTGAAAAGTTTTTTCAAAGGCTGAGCCGAAAGAAGATTGGGCAGAAACAAAAGAAGATGCAGCCTGTCTGGTGTGTATATATAAGAGAGATTTTCGGTCTGCCTACGTTGAAATACGTTGCGAGAGAGTAATTCTTACGAAAGAGCCATTATGTTTGATCTTCGTCAACTTGAAAAACACATTTTGAAGTTTTCCTGTCGATGAAACAGGACACTCACTCATTTGGTGTTAATGGGGTATGATTAGCGTTGTTTAGCACCATCATTGGTGTCTTCCTACACCACACGCTGTCAAATCACACCAAGTATTGAAGCCTTAAACACTCGTATAGGTGTTCTGCTGCAGCAATTGTGGTGTTGTACCACTTTTGGTGCCAACTCGATCGCATATTTTTTTAGAGTGTATCGATCAGTTGAGTTTTGAGATACGGTTCAGAGCTTTCGAGAGCTAACGTCACTCTCATCTTGAAGTTACCTCTGGAAAGCTCGGAAGGTTATCCACAACTGAGTAACGGTGCCTGAAGGAAGTCCGTGTGCAAGGAGGAGGGATATTCTGGGAAGAAGTCGCATAGATTATACCACTAAATACTACCAAATAAATGCATATTTATTTTACATCGTCATTTTTACAAATGACAATAAAAATAGAACGTGCATGTGATATTTTTTACAGGCCGACTCGGCAACCGGATGGCTCAATTTGTTCCTGGCAACCGCAACATTTAGCTTCGGGCGAGGAGGAAGGTGTGTCGGGGGCCGATGCCGCCATGCCCTTCACCATCATTCCACCGCAATTACTGGTCACATCAAACACCTTTGTGTGGTTTCCCAATTATACGTTTGGAAGGTCAGGTCTCCGCCAGACGTTCAATCACTTATACTTTCTTGAGAAGGAAGTCGGCGAAAATCTTAAGATGCACAAATACGCGATTTTTTTTACCTCTGAGGGCTGCTGTGCCACAAGTTGATTCCTTGTGGCAAGGAACTCTACAACCGCCTTTGAAGGGTTATAACTCGTAATGAAACAAGTCTGAGTTGCGTTCATTTAGTGTAACAAACAAATACACAGTAGAAAAAAAAAGCAACAATTGTAACTTTTCGCGAAATTCGCTTGCCAAATTCAAAATGGTTAGAACTGCATAATTTGTATTCATCTCCAGATATTGTTAGAATAATTAAATTAAGAAGACTTAGCTAGGTAAGAAAGCCATGTGGCACGAATGGGAGGGGAAAGAATGGAATTTACAGGATTCTTGTTTGGAAACCTGATGGTAAGAGACGTGTAGGAAGGCCAAGACGAAGATGGAGGGATGACGTTGAGATGGACCAAAAGGAAATCGGTAAGGATGGACAAGATTGGATTGATCTTGTCCAGGATAGGGACAGATTGAAGGCTTGTGTTCCTACAGCCATAAACCTTCGGATTTAAGAAGGCTAGAGAGTTAATTAGAATTCAAAATGTCAATTGAATCATGTGAGCAGACAGATGAATTGACATAGCTTGTCGCCGGTGGCGTATGTTCAGTACCAGATAATGACTATCTCACATACGACACGTGGTTCTAGGGGGCTATGGATGAATAGATAAGCCTGGATGCGAGTAAACTCCGTGCATAAGTAGTTAGACACATCCATTTTGCTCGTTCTCTGCGTCTTCGAGGAAGCCACGTTACCATGCCAACGGCAGCCAGGTTGCAAACTCTTCTGAAACCTATTTGCAAACTCTGAAGCACCTTAATGAAACAAACAAGTTTATGTATACTTCATAACCTATTTTTCTTCTATAATATCTTCTTGGTTTGGGGCTTCGTACTGTAAAAAGTTGACTGAAGAAATAACGGTATAAGACCGTCAATTTTCGCTGCCATCCAACTTCAGTTAAAAAAAAATTCATGACCGTTTTTACAGTAGTAACTACCACAACATCATTGCCCTAATTAATGTAATTTGAATAATTCAGTTTTAAACAATATATTTGTGGTGTAAGCAACTGTAATTCATATAATAATTATTTATCTTCATGCGTGATATAATATTCTCATTGAAATAAAAAAGACGCGTGCATCCCGTTTTTTATAAATTAACGGACAGGTTAAATTTTTAACGTTAAAATATTGTAAAGTTTACTTCTAACAGTGTAGCAAGCTTAGGATATACGCTCCTTGTCGCGTTAGGTTGCAGTAACTGGAGTTCGCTGTGGTTACAGTAGACTCAAGCTAGGAACCGGTGTGCAATCACAGCGCAGAACGGCTATTTTGACAAAATCCTGTTTTCCTGTTGGCTGCTTCGGGGAGGAGGGATTTTAATGTTGCCGGTTCTTGCCCAAACGGTGGATCTAATTGGCTGTTTGACCGCCAGTGCCTTCGTAGGTAAACGGCAACAGAGGGTCACTGTCAGAAAGGCGGGTCCCGCGCCAGGAGATACCGCGATTTCTTTTAGTGATACTGACCTCCTCGTAAAATTACTGAGTATCGTTGAGTAGTCTACTGTGCGCCTCGGTGAAAACGCAAGAGGAATGGGAAAAAAAGTTAAAGGTAATCCGGATACGGCCTAAATGATTGCAAATCCACCTCGAAATAACAAGCCAGTTCGCCACGGATCCGCGGAAAAAAACAATGACAGTCTTCCGCATAAGCATCCCAAGCAGATTTGCATATTGTTAACAGAAATAATTAATACGTGGTGGTTTTCTTGCAAAACTTCTGTCTTCCTCTCCCTCCCTCCCTCTCTGACTCTCTCTCTCTCTCTGTCTGAGACGATTTCGTATGGCTGCCAAGACAGAACCATGAGTGCGTTTGACGGCTCCTTTTGACTTCAATTCTTCACTCTTCCGGCTCTTCTTTTCTACTTCTTCACCGTTCCCTCTTCGCCTCTTCAAAATCCAGCCCGGTGCATCCGCGGGGAAAAAAAAATCAAGACTTTTTTAATTAACGTTACGTGCATGCGAGCGGGACCCTTCCGTTCTTCCTTCCCAGAGATTCTCGCTTGGGTAGAAGTGACAATACGAAGATTGAACTTAAGGAGGGATCTAATTAATTTCTACAGTTTAAAATAAGATCAGCGTTCTCTTCCTCTCCCTTTTGCCAGGACCGAAAAGTTCATATAGGGTCCGCAATGTCAATAATCCTATTTGAAATCTTCCAGTGGCCTCGCTAAAGTGTGCAAAAGAAGGGGAAGAGAGTCCTAGAGAACTTTGAGGGGTGAAACAGAGGGATATATTCTAGAAAAGTTAAAGAATGGACAGCGAGATATTCTCTAACCCGGTAGATAGCAGCAGCGTGCCGGCATTCCCCGCGCGGCTAGCAAGAGAGCCTTCAATGGCCGTGAAAGATAGTCAGCTGCGTAGAAGGGTGCGCAGTAGCTTCCTGCGCATGAGCAGAACAACGAAAAGCAGCGGGCGGGCGGAGTCTCCTCTGCAACGTCAGAGTAGTAACTCGCTTCAGGCGTGGTGATAGATATGGTTAAGGTGTTGTGCAAATAAACAAGATTTGTCTTTCGTTGACTCGTACAGGACAACAAGCGACCAATAAGGTATACATTTAACGCAGTGAGCTAATATTAGTACACTGCCATACATAAAAGGAGATGGGTCACTGTTACTTCGAGTAACACCTACCAGGATAGCGTGATTCTTTCACACACGCCTGAGACTCTCTCCCGAAATAAATACAGTATATACCGTTCCTCGCTTGTTTGTCTACCCCAGGTCCTACAATTTGTGGTGTAAAGGACGCACTTTCCGGAAGGTTCTCAAATATCAACATATGAACTGTAATCACTGCATAGTTCGGTTCAGCACAGACGAGCATTGGCAAATTGAGTTAAGGGAAATCAAAGAAAGAGTAATCCGTGAGAATGCCTACTCGAGAATTAAAACCGGTCATCAGCGTTGGTCCTGAACCACCTATATACTCTGCCCCGGGGGTCTGTGGAGGAAGCGAATGAGAGTAAGTCCTCTGCGAAAGAAGTGACTTGAGGGCTCGACCAATGAACGCGTGATAGGGCTGCAACTGCCATCTTCTTGCACCAGCGCGCACTGCTTCGTTTTTTCTTCACACCTCTACCGTTATGAGCGGCGTTGCTATTTGGGGCAGATTTTGGACAACGCTGGTGCAGATTTTTTTGTTTACTGTACACTCTCTTGTGTTGATATGCGAGAAAATCACAAGAAATATTGAGACGGGATTTTGTATAAAAGTATCAATTTCTCTACGACGGCACCATACCATGTACCCATTGTCTGTCTTTCCGTCTGCGACGATTCTGGTCAGCTGACCTGCCGGACGTTCATCAGGCGAGTCATGTGACTTCCACCGCGCATCCTGCGGTCAGCCGCCTTCATTTGCACTCTTTGCTCTAATGCTCACGAGATGTCGCTAGTTGACACGTGTATGGGCAAGTCCACTGTATAAACTACACTTCTTCAATTTAGTGATTATTAATTTAAAGCATTACACAAAAATATCAATTGACAGTAGAGTGTTATAAATTCTGCAGTCAGACATGAATAAGAACTTCTACCCATTGACCGAGCCAGGCATCCAGCACCTAGCTTTTTGATGTCTACGCTATATTTACCACCATGCACATGTGGATAGATGCATGATGGCTTCTATAGCTCTTGCCATTTTTTTTCATAGCTCGCGAGCGGATGATGGCGGGATGGCGGGAGGTCGGGAGACAAAGTTTTGCACTTTGTTACTGCAATTGTACACCCTCCGCCCCATCCCCCACAGCACCCCGTCACTTTTCTATTGAATAACAAACACAGTGGGATCGGGACCTATTATGAGAGGACACAGGAGAAAACAAATGCGAGCCATCCAGGATGCGAAATGGGAACGCAGGTATAATCGGGCTAGCCCCCTCAACCCCCCCCCCCCAGCCAAATAGGCCGCGTGAGTTACGTTGACACATTTCTGCGTGTAGGAGTCCACGCGATTGGGAGTGATAGTTGGGATGACAACCAATCCATGAACCATCCAAGGTACCTCCCCCGCACCCTCCCAACCAGCCCCCAACCAAAAATCGTACGCGTTCAGAAGCGGTCGACTCAATCGTGCGAGGAACTGATTGACGATTCGCATTGGTTTGATGGATCTGCTGTATCGTCGATGGCGAACGGGTTACGGATCGGAAAAAAATATTTAAATAAAGACTACAAAAACACACGGGAAAAAAATGCGCAAAAAAATTTACATTGTGTCGGTGGTAGAACAGGATACTAAAGCGACAACAAATCGGTTCCCAAATCGAATACATCCCATATCTATGTCCGAAAGATAAAATAACTGGAGGGGGTGGGGTAGCCTTTGGGAAATAAATATATATACAACCTATTCTCTTGCAGATTGGAAAGTTCAACTGGACTTTTTTTTTTAGTTCGAGATTCCTGGATGTTATTTCTATTTGAGCAGTGGGTTAAAAAGTTGTTACAGAGTGGAATTGTAGTTTACAAATTATATATATAAAGGGTGCGCCACTGAATTGCTCTTCAACTGTTACACCTTTTCAAGTTAACAATTTAAGTGTTGTAACGTTACTGTATTTCCATTGTAAAATTGATTCATTTGGTTTATTTTACTTCGCACTTCTGCCACTTTGGCTAATCGCGAAGATGAGTGATGATACGATGAAATTGATGAAGGGACACACACGCATGCCCAGGCCAGTATTCGAATCAGGGACCCCTGGCGTCGTGGCGCGCTGTGGTAACCACTAGGCCACAGAGGCCAGATTTTCAATTGTAACTTATATTTAAAGCTACTTACTTTTATAGCACTCGTGACTCGAAACAGCTATTTCTAGTAAGAAATAAATGCCCAGTGTGTAGAAGAGCCCAGGCTATAAAACAAATGAGAAGAATTGGCTTCATTTGAAGTCAAGCCCACCCTTTCAGCTTTATATCGCAGGGTCTATTGGCAGACCCCTTTACACCGAACCATGATTCTGGCTCCTTCAGAACTAGATGCGGGAATGCATTTGTAAAATTGCACGCATGATAAAAAAAAAAGGAACAACATTTCTTCCTTAAAATTTCCATCCGTTTTTTCGCATCATGCACGCACGCAGAGAGCGAACACCACCCTTCTCTTCCTAATTGCAGGGCAAGGAACGAAATCTCAGGCCGTCCATTTTTTGTTTTTCTTTTTCTTTTTTCTCTACCCTCTCTCTCTCTCTCTCTCTCATTTTTAGCCTCCCTTGCATCTTTCTACGAGGGTTGAAGCAATGAGTCAATGAAAGACCACTTGTCAGATCGATAAATGGCGATGATACATACGCTAGTACGGTACTCCCCCACCCGCACCCCCTTTCATGCACACACACCCTTCCTCATTCACTGTGTAGAGAAGGCTCTTGCATCTTGCATAAGTGTTCTGGGAAAAACGAACTACTTTTGCAGTCGGTTCTTTTGATGGTTTCTGCCAGGTATTCGCAACCGAGCGAAAGCCATTAGCCAAAAATATTTTCCTTTTTGTGGAATCGAAAAACTTCCCGTCTTCATTTTAACCCTTCAACACTCATCTCTCGAGTATGTACATCGCTAAGAATTGCTGTAAAACGTGTGCCTATGTACCAGCTCAACCTCCCCATACACACATATTGGTATTTCGCTGTGGAGTAAAAATACTTCCTGCGTTGTGTACTGATCGTATATTTTATCAAGAGGCGGTTTAATGGGTACCAAAATATAACTTAACACACATAACCCGAAACGAATCAATTGACACACATGTTGACTCGAATAACATATTAATATGCATAAACTGGAAGATAACACACGATCGTCCCAAAGATAACAAAATTACATATTTAACTGTGTCAATTGATGCATTAAAAGTGCATCAAGCTTAATGTGATGCATTTCGAGTTCTGTGTGGAAAAAAAATATGTATCTGCAAAAAAAATACAGACAGTAATGGTAAAAAAATGCATATCTTGGGCCTGGTCTACATTACTGTGATTATACTTCCAGGGTTGTTAAAAGGTTGTGTGCTGTTGATTGATTTGGTTATATTACGTCTCTCTTCTGCCATTTTGGCTAATCGCGAAGGTGTTGAAACTGATACAGTGATATTCACAAAGAACATCCATGCCCTGGCCGGGACTCGAACCCGGGAAACTTCGGGTGACAAGATCGAAAGTCGACCACTTATTGCGCCCGGCCACGGAGCCGGTGTTTGCGTGCTGTTGTACTCAATTTAATATACGAGGGCTGGGGCATATGTCATGGCAACTCCCGTAGCAACGAAATAAAATCTCCCTGCTAGCGGAATTATTAGCTCTCTTGTTGTTGGTTCGACAGGTCCCGGGTTCGATTCGCAGTGAGATCTCTAAAATTTGTGTTGCCGCAACATAGTGAGGACAATTTGAAGCCATTTGAAAGCAATAGCAGCGGCGATGGGAGTCACTCGATGCACTCGTCGCCCAAAGCAAATCCCCATGGCAGGCCCTTACGCCACGGAGTTTTGTAATAAATGCAATATAATTATCACTATCCATCATCATCGTCGCAATCAGTCAAATTCGACAGAAAAGCGACGTAATATGAATCAGTCAAAGGATATGCAGGACGTGCTCAACATTTTTTTCATAAGTTGAACAACTCACTGCTAGTTCACATTCGATAAGGTAACTCCAATACGACAAGGAGGATTACCGTGTGACCTTACCGCCCCAGACACAACAGTGGTTACGTAAGACGAAGTGCAACAGCGCCATGGGCCGACAAGGTGTAACGGAAACTCAAGGTCGAGTATGGGAAACTGCATCCTTTCTCAGCCACGTGTCATCAAGAAGTTACTTCGAAAAAATTTGTTTGGCTTGGTTTGATTTATTTTACTTCGCTTTCTGTGCCACTTTTGGCTAATTTGCGAAGATGAGGATGAGTGATGACATGATGAAATTGATGAATTGACAATCACAAATATCCATGCCCACGCCAGGATTCGAACCTGGGACCCCTGGCGTCGTAGCGCGATGTGCTAACCACTCCGCCACGGTGGCCGGCACTTCGATAAAATGAAGCACTCTTCAGCAATAGATCTGTGGCCGAGTGGTTAGCACATCGCGCTGCGACGCCAAGGGTCCCGGGTTCGAATCCCGGTCGGGCTTGGTTGTTTGTGAATGTCCATTCATCAATTTCATCATTTCATCACTCATCCCCATCTTCGCAAATTAGCCAAGAGGCACAAAACGCGAAGTAAAATAAACTAAATCAAATCACAAAAAAATTCAGCAATAGATGCTAACGTGAGCATCCTAGGCCCCCGCGCAAGATAAAAATAACTGTTTGTGTACGGTTTATTACGAGTATATCCGATTTTGGTGCTTCCAGTTAAGAATATCCAAATTTCTCAAATCATATACTAAATAAGTGACTACATAAAAATCGTGTTCAAATATTTCAATCAAAATTGATTAATAATCACAATTCGTTTAATTGAACAATTAAATCAAGACGTGAAATAATATTTTATGTGAAACGGTGTAAAATCACTACAACGTCAAAATTGAATGAAAAGTAAACACAGTAAATGTAATGAAATATGATTAAAATTGTATCCTTTGATACGTATAATAATAGTTTGAACACACCCAGTTTTGTAAGAAAATATAATGAATATCGCCCCACTTTTGCATCGGAAATGGAAAGAAACGTCAATTTAGAAACTTCTATTAGCCTCCAGTAATTCTTGCCGGCCTCCGTGACAGAGTGGTTAGCACACGTCAGAGATCACAGGTTCGAATCCCGGCATGGCATGCGTGTTTTTTGTGTGTCCCTTCATCAATTTCATCATATAATCACTCATTCTCATCTTTTCGAAGGGTCTCCCCGATGTCGTAGTCGTAACGTCGTCGCCTTGTAATCAAGGGGTCCCGGGTTCGATACCCGGTGGAGGCACCTACTGGTTCGGAAGATCACTTTAAACTGTAGCTCCAGTCCCGATTAGCCTATCTGTGCATGAAGTGGACTTGATACAACAAATCATCATCTCGATTAGCCAAAAGTGCCAGAAATGCGAAGTAAGATAAACAAAATCAATCAATCCAATAGTTCTCGGTTTTAACTTTCAACGTGTTCTGCTTATTTCTAGGCACACCCCTGTGCATATGCACACATGCCATGAAGGCGTATGGGGCCGATGTGGAGGTAGAGGTCCACATATTCTTGATATCTCTGGCTATAGTTGCGATGATGTGATCAGCATCACGCCCGACCACCCTTACCCGCGAGGGTTGTTCCCAGGACCCCAGTGATACGAGGCTGGGTGGGCCTCAGAGCCACGCAGAAACAGGGAAATTACGGGAAAATGTCCTCGTCCAGATCACCTGCCCCGGGATTCGAACCCGAGTCTTCGGCTTGGTACACATGCACAGGGGTGCCTTTACCTTTTCTTTACTTGGCTAGAGCAACAAGAAGAACACGTTGAAAGTTAAAACCAAGAATTACTGGATTGATTAAATTGATTTATTTTACTTCAACCCCACTTAACGACAATAATAATAATAATAATAATAATAATTGCTGTAACTTACGGTCTGTAAGGCACAGAAAATAATGCTTTTTGTTATGAAATATCGCTACAATGTCATCATTGGATTTACATTAACTTTTTTCCAGAAAGCCCCCCCCCCTGCCCCTCCTTGCGGGCGCCCTTGGGTACGGCGGATATATATATATAAACTAAATTTCTGTTTTCTCATTTTCGACAAATACAAACGTCCATGTCCGTACCTGTGACCTCTGGCCAATCCGCCACAGAAGTCGAGTAACTCGACTAGCGCGGCTAAATAGAAAGTGCATGAACTAATTGTTTATCAATTGTAAAAATGTTTCTATTTTCATAATGTACGAAACCTGTACTTGAGACCAAGGTACAAAAATCTCTGAATTTTTTCAGACATCTGAAAGGTTTTCCTTATAGGGTCCACACCCACCATGGTGGACAACATGCTAAGGGAATCTTTAAATTTTTGTTTCTTCGGTCTGTTTTTTTTTCACCACGTCCCCCTCTCATTCTTTGCCATTCCTTCGGGCTTCTCCTTGATTGGCACGGCTTAAGAGAAAATTGCAATTCTTAGGGAGAAGCGTGTATAATTTGCATTAAATGACAATTAGGAATGCATAGGAACGCCTCGTCCTGCCGACTCATTATGTCTGCCACTGCATATGGTGATTCTCCTCCTGCACTCCTCGAAGGAAAGGGAAAGAAAAAAAAGTTTCCAAGCATGCCTCGCTATCGGATCTTGTCCTTTCTCTCTCTCTCTCTCTCTCTCTCTCTCTCTCTCGCCATTTCTCCTCCCACCATCCTTCAACTCCCCGTTTTTCCAAACGAACACGCCACTTGGTAATTCCTTTCGGAAAAGGGGGCCGAGGCCACACCTTTTTGGTTATGCAGGCGGCGAAGATGGTCCCTTGCTAAATCAGCCGGAACGGGTGGGAGGATGGTTCGGTAAGGGGGGGGGGATTGGGGGGCAGGGAGAGAAAAGGAAGCTGTGATCGTTCACAATGAAGTGCGAACTGCTGATGTAGATTATTCTTTCTTTCTTTCCTCTTTTTTTTTACCTCCCCTTTGCGTGTTCCTTCTGTGTTTATCGCGAAATCTCTCATTCCCATTCAAATAGGAGTAAGAGTGCGTTTGAAAAGTGCTGGTGGAAAAAAGTTGAAAGTTCCTCTGTGACCTCTTGGACTTAGTTGCTCTCCCAGATAGGCCTAACCATCATCCGTTATCTCTTCATTATTAACAAATTTCTATTTTCATTAACGATTTTTCATTTTTCACTATTTTTATCTTTTAATTTCTTATTGCGGAAATCACGCGCACGCACTTGCTCTTCGTGTTCTATTTCAGTTATTTTACGTCGCTTTTCTGCCTCTTGGGTCAATCACGACGATGCGGATTAGTGATGACAAACTCAATGACAATGATGCATCTATGCGTGACCAGAGTTCGAATCTAAATACCTCTGGTTTAGTAGCGTGTGACCATGTAGACCATTATGTGTATCCTATTTAAAGCAGAACGAGAGATTTACCATTTAGTGCATTGGAACGGGGTAAGAACGTGTAGGGAGCAAGAAAAGGGAAGAGAACACAGAGAAAGGGAAAGAGAGCGCAGAGGAATTGAGCAAGAAAAGGAAATATGGAGAGCAGACAAAGGCAGTAAGAAGAGGAGAGAGAAAGCAGAGGAATGAGACAAGGAAAGAGAACAAAGGAATGGAGAAAGAGAAGGAAAGAGAGAACAGGAATGGAGAAAGAGAAGGAAAGAGAGCAGAGGAATGGAGAAAGAAGGAAAGAGAGAGCAAAGGAATGGAGAAAGAGAAAGAAATAGAGAGCAGAGGATTGAAGAAAGAGAAGGAAAGAGAGAGCAGAGGAATGGAGCAACAAGAAGAAAGAGATGGCAGAGGAATGTAGCAAGGAAAGGAAATAGAGAGAGTGAAGACGAATATAGCAAAGAAAAGGAAAAGAGCTCAGAGGAAGGGAGCATATAGATAAAAATTGCAACCAACAGAAGAAAAATGAATGTATAGCAAAAAAGACTTCTGGAATGTATCAAGAATCATTCTTTGAAAAGTAATAAGCTGAATAATAGTAGTACTTCGAAAAACTAATGGAATTGAACTATTTTTCGAATGAAGAATCGAGCGAAACTTACAAGTCGACGTATGCAATTTTGGACTCTGTGCATCAGCCTCTTCTTAATATATTTCGAAATGCACGATTCTCTTAAGCTGTGATGAAGCACAGTTGTAGCAAGAAGTAATGCATTTAGGGTGCATATAGTAATTCATGCGACGTGCTGTCTTCTGCGACGGTGGCGTCTCCTTGCGTTCGCCAACGGAAGCGCTGCTGTAAGCTTGCGTGATGATAAGCTCGTACTCCAACACGAAAAACCTTGTGCAGACCTAGTTGAGCTCGAAGATAACACGTGTTCTCACTTTCCTTTATTTTTGCCAGCCTTGAAATAATTGGCTGTTAAAGGGGGGGAATTGCCGACTGGATTTCGTTCCATTTATCTGGTCATTCAAATAAAAAAGCAATAGGTCTTCCAAAATTCGGGAATTTCTCTGCGAGTGTGAGCATATTTATTCCCGATATTCTATTGGAATTATTTCATAGTGTTTCTACAACTTTCCTGCATATCATCTTATTAAAGCGAGAGGGTGAAATACCAGCAGAGAAAGAAATAATTGCGAAATGGTTTAAATGCAAACTAATCATCAAAGAAGAAAGAGGGAGGAATAAATCTGAAGTCAAGTGAGAATGCAAAGGAGAGTGAAGAAAAAAGAAAGAAGAGTTGAAGAGGAAAGTGCGAGAAATGAAAGAAGAGTGAATAGGAATGGTAGAAGGAGAAGGAAGTG
Source organism: Lepisma saccharinum (assembly GCF_977018435.1). Lineage (NCBI taxonomy): Eukaryota > Metazoa > Arthropoda > Insecta > Zygentoma > Lepismatidae > Lepisma > Lepisma saccharinum. The sequence goes on along the minus strand of NC_139242.1, from coordinate 39,801,848 downwards.
AGCGCAGAGAAATGGAGCAAGAAAAGGAAACATGACAGAGGAATGGGGCAAGCAGATGAAATAGATGGCAGGGGAATGGAGCAGGAAAAGGAAAGAGATGGGAAAGGAATGGAGCAAACAAAGGGAAGCAGCAAGGTAAGGAAAGAGATGGCACAAGAATGGAAAAAGCAAAGGAAAAAGATGAGTGATGAATGGAGCAATAAAAGGAAAGAGATGGCTGAGGAATAGAGCAAGAGAAGGAAAGAGAGGGTACAGGAATGTAGCAAGAAAGGGAAAGAGATGTCAGAGGAATGTAGCAAGAAAAGGAAAGAGATGGCAGAGGAACAGAGAAAGAGAAGGAAAGAGATGACTGAGGAATGGAGCAAGAAAGGGAAAGAGATGGGTGATGAATGGAGCAAGAAAAGGAAAGAGATGGCTGAGGAATAGAGCAAGAGAAGGAAAGAGATGGTACAGGAATGTAGCAAGAAAAGGAAAGAGATGTCAGAGGAATGTAGCAAGAAAAGGAAAGAGATGTCAGAGGAATGTAGCAAGAAAAGGAAAGAGATGGCTGAGGAATAGAGCAAGAAAGGGAAAGAGATGTCAGAGGAATGGAGCAAGAAAGGGAAAGAGATGTCAGAGGAATGTAGCAAGGAAAGGAAAGAGATGGCTGAGGCATAGAGCAAGAGAAGGAAAGAGATGTCAGAGGAATGGAGCAAGAAAGGGAAAGAGATGGGTGATGAATGGAGCAAGAGAAGGAAAGAGATGGAAGAGAAATGGAGCAAGAAAAGGAAAGAGATGGCAGAGGAATGTAGCAAGAAAAGGAAAGAGATGGCAGAGGAATGTAGCAAGAAAAGGAAAGAGATGGCTGAGGAATGGAGGAAGAAAGGGAAAGAGATGGGTGATGAATGGAGCAAGAAAAGGAAAGAGATGGCTGAGGAATGAAGCAAGAAAGGGAAAGAGATGTCAGAGGAATGTAGCAAGAGAAGGAAAGAGATGTCAGAGGAATGTAGCAACAAAGGGAAAGAGATGTCAGAGAAATGTAGCATGAAAAGGAAAGAGATGGCAGAGGAATGGAGCAAAAAAGGGAAAGAGTGTTAAGTAAAATTAAGAAGATTTACGCGTTTATAACAATTCAGAAAATAGCTCGCATCTCTTCTCGACTATTTACAAATTAGTGGAGATGTATCTTACCCTTCAAATTAAAACATGGTTGTTGTTTAATGAGCACCTGGACAGTTTTTCAATAATCTTATTGCCGCTTACAAAGCCAGTAAGGGCGCTAAATCTGAATACGAAAATCTTTCTAGAAGAGTGTATAGAGGACATGAATCAGTTAAATACATTATCAGAATAACGAAAGCATTCAGACTTGCTTCGACAACCTGATGATCAATTCCAGTATATATAAAAAAGACAATATATTAAAACTGAATAATTTGGGTGAATTTTATTTACTTGGGAAGTAAATTGTGTTAATTGACCGCATTGTTATGACAGGTTAACAGTGATGATAAAGGTGCGAGACAAGAAAATTCCGTGACCTTCGCTGGGGAAAAAAATCAACCTGCTCGTGGCACAGAGCTCTTAGCAGATTGTTTTTAAACACCGCCAGCTCCACACTCTACCGAACTGTTGACCGCATGTAGGATACAATGGAAAGGGAACGTGGGGGAAAAAAGCGGAGAAAAGAAGGATGTGGCTGACCGCAGAATTGCTAATTATCTCCTGGACGCTGCCGGAACGCCGCAATACGAATTCTCCCGCAAAACAGGAGTGATTTGGCCAGAATCGTTGCCGCTAGCACATACTCAGCCTCTCTTTTTCTCTCCCGTTAGCCGGAGGAGATCTCATTTAAGCATTGTGAACATGGATCCACACGTTGTTCACAAGGTGTATGAATGGGTCGTAACCCGTCTCCCGGTGCCTCGGCAATGGAGTGGTGGTACCGCTTTTGCCTTGTAATCTGAAGGGGCCGGATTCAATCTCCGGCGGAGGCACATTATTACACAGTGGTTCCAGTCCAACATTAAACTGTTGGTCCAGTCTCGCTTAGCCTATCTGAGGATTTAGTGGACTTAAACTGTACTTTCTTAATTGTGTTTCTTCTATCTTTATTTCTCTGTCTCTCTCTTCTGTCTTTCTATCTCTGTCTCTCTTTCTTCATCTCACCATATCTCTATCTCCGTTTGGCCTCCCGATGGCGTAGAAGTAACAACATATTCGCCTTGTAATCAGGAGGTCACGAGTGACGCACATAGCTGTTCGGTTCACACTTTAAACTGTAGCCTATCTGTGCATAAAGTGGACTTATAATAAAAATTCAAATCAATTGAATTTTGCTATAATTAAAATTTACCGAGCATGCAAATCTTCAAAGTAATGGCAATGCTTTACATTTGGACGCAAAGTAACGGTGAGAGGGGCGTTAAGCTTGGACGCAAAGTAACGGTAAGGGAAGGGGTCGTTACATTTGGACGCAAAGTAACGGTGAGGGGGGCGTTAAGTTTGCACGGAAAGTAACTGTAAGGAAAGGGGTCGTTACATTTGGACGTAAATTAACGGTGAGGGGCGTTACGTTTGGACGCAAAGTAACGGTAAGGGAAGGGGTCGTTACATTTGGACGCAAAGTAACGGTGAGGATGGCGTTAAGTTTGGACGCAAAGTAACTGTGAAGGAGTGTTACGTTTGGTCGCAAATTAACGGTCAGGGGGCGTTACGTTTGGACGCAAAGTAACGGTAAGAGAAGGGGTCGTTACATTTGGACGCAAAGTAACGGAAAGCAAAGGGGTCGTTACATTTCGACGGAAAGTAACAGTAAGGGAAGGTGCGTTAAGTTTTGACGCAAAGTAACGCTGAAAGGGGGTTACGCTTTGGAAGCAAAGTAACGGTAAGGGAAGGGGTCGGTACATTTGAACGCAAATTAACGGTGAGGGGACGTTAAGGTTGGACGCAAAGTAACGGTAAGGGAATGAGTCGTTACACTTGGACGCAAAGTAACGGTGAAGCGGCGTTACGCTTGGACGCAAATTAACGTCGAGGGGGCGTTATGTTTGGACGCAGAGTAACGGCAAGGAAAGGGGTCGTTACATTTCGACACAAAGTAACGACAGAGAGCGTTACGTTTGGATTCAAAGTAACGGTAACGTATTACTTTTTTTGGAAACTTGCTCAACTGCGACAAAGCCAGAGGATCTGGGTTCGAATCCGTTAACACATTGATGTATCTGTGCAGTGTGTCCATTTCATCAGTTCATCATCATCAAGGTAGGAATTACACACAGCAATACAGAGATACAATATAAACAAGCATTTCATCCTGTTAAAAGTTTTCTCTTTCCAAGGTAAAAATTTCAACTCTAGTGAAGGACAGAAATATGAGTGGTTTGTTATTAATTTGTAATCAATTTGTCCCGTGTTCGAGTCTAGGTAGAGGCACATTTCAGTGATCCGGATTCCATTTTCAACGGGCACGTCCATCCTGATTAGCCCATCTGCGCATAAAGTGGATTTAACACAAAAGTCTGTCAAACGTTTTTTTGCGTAACAGAAATCGGACAACTTGCGCTCGAACCTGCAATCTAGCTGACGCGAAACTCCAACGAAGTTATCAACAATATTCATTAATATTGCAGATGGGGTCCGCTCCCTCCATCCCCCGCTTTTTTTTGTGTCTTTCATTACTTTTTTTCTAGAAAAAATCGTGGCGCTCGAAGTGGTAAAATGGTTTAGCAGAGGGTGGATTTCCTGATCGATGTGTGCAATTGGGGTTAACACGGTACATCATCCCCATATATGGACCTTAACGAGGTGCTACACAACTCACGGGTGCCTGTCAATACTGACACCAGGCAACAAGAACCGACAGCCCAATAACGACCGCGCAATGGAAACAACAACAACAAAACAAACAACAGTCTCGTTCCATTCTCCGGAACTGTAAAACCCGAAATAATAGAAGCTAAATCCAGAGTCTGGTATAGAGAGGGAGAGAGTTCTGTCAACCATATTCGAATGCTAATTTTCAACGGTATCCATTGGTCACCGGCACTGCTATAAAAAGCCAGAAGGTTCTAGCTGCGTAGAGGGTGGAAGCAGCAAGCGTTTCGAGTGAGGTAATTTTTACTTGTCAAGGGATTTCGGTTCGAATCCCGGAACCTGCGTGAGAGCTTGTTGCCATCTCCTTGTCGCTGATACTCAACGCTAATCCAGTAAACAAGGGCCATGTTCGTTCATTTTCTTTGGACGATAGCAAACGATATCACTGATTGAAGTCTTCCTCGAAAAGAATTGGCCGTTGTAGTCTCCAGACCTCAATCCTTTTTTCGGGAAACTTGAAGAAGCTTGTAGCAGCTTTTATACTTCTGGAGACATGGTCGATTCTTGTGATCGTTTAGATTAGGTTATTTTACGTCGCTTTTTTGACACTTTTGGCTAATCGCTACTATGAGAATGAGTGATGACATGATGAAAGGGCATTCACAAAGAACAGCCATGTCCAGGATTGGAACCAAGGACCTTTTTTCGTCGTACACACAGGAAGAGTGGCGACTAGAAAGAAATAATAATGGAAAGTGCAACGAAAATATCACTAGACCTCCAGGCAAGGGACATCCGGGAATGGGGACAAGCAAATTATATCAAGCAAGAGAGGGAGTAGTATGGCTGAGTTTGGGGGATGGAGGCACAGTGTGGTGAAAAGAGAGGGAGAGACATATGAATGTATAATAAAGAGGAACGACGGGCCGGATCACCTGTTTGCATGCCCTGGAACGCGCGCCCTGCAGGACAAATGGTTGGAGGGTTTGGAAAAGGAAGGAGCGCTCAAATTAGTTGTGGAACAGAGCGCTGTAAGTGTGGAAAAGTTGGAGATAGTGGGAGTGTTTTTGGTGAAAGTGAAGGAAAAGAGAAGTGAGGACTGGAAGAAGAACGAGTGGAGTGAATGATCTGTTGGGGGAGGGAAAGAATGTGTATGTAGGGGACAAACTAAGAGACAGCATAAAAGATAAACTAAATGTAACAAAATATTGTAGAAAAATTCAAAATTATGTAGTGCGTACATGTAGTGGTAATGAACTATTTCTCTCCTTTCCATCACAATGAGTTTGCTTTTATAGGTTTTACTAGCTCATTAACCGACATTGCCCGTGTATTTATTTATCCCAATCTTCTATTGGACAAAAAAAAATAATGAATGGAGTTGATTGGCATTGGGAGTGTCACTACTCATCTTAGCGACCCCGAAAACTATCGATTCCACACTAATATCGGTCGTTTTCGATTATTTTTACATGTCACCCCTTCCCACCTCCACCCCTAGGGGTGCCAGGGGTGTCTTACCCCCACAGTATTTCTTTCGAGATTGCAAGTGATACGCGTACCAAGTTTGGTTGAAATCGCTCCAGGCGTTCGAGAGTTATGCCGGAACAAACATACATACATTTTTAAATATATAGAAGATAGATAGATTATTTAATTCTTTGAATCAATTAATTCAAGAAGACATGTAAAATGATTCGAGACGAAATAACACCTACAGAGTCTGGACACAACAGATACTAGATGGCAGAGTAGACACTTCTTGTTTCTACCTATTCTTCTGTTTTAAATACTGCCTGTTTCTTGAACAAGTGAATTCAACATGGTTCGTACGTAAATAGCTCCGAGTCACTGAAAAGCACAAACACTGGATATCCAACTAGGAACCTTTGATAACAAGTCTACAAGACTGCACAGAAAAGTTAATGTGATAGCCGTGAAAAGATCATCCGGGATTCGAATCCAGTCTGTTTAGTTTCGCTACGCTAAAGAGAAATGTTGAGTAGGTGTTCCCAAGTAGCAGCTAAGACCATCTCCGGCTTCATGATCTAGTATGACGTTCTATAGAGGCGACAATACAACTTTCAAAATTTCCGGAAGTAATTCGCTTGAACTGTGGCACGAAGTTATACAACAGGTACACACACGTGCTATTCAATTTCCGCCAACGGAGAAGCCAATCGTAGCTCGGTGGTGGCAGCTCATTCGTTGCTTCTCCTGTCCACGCTATTACGTCATTTTGGCGGGAAAGGACCCAGTTATGCGTCACATGGCTATAGCCGTTCCATTTATGGTACATTAACTGGTGGCTGATACATCATTGTCATTGCTTTTGTTGTTGAAGAGTAAGTATGCCGAGCATGTTGCAATTGGTGTAGATATTTCAGCGAAAAATGCAGGCCCGCTTAAACTATGTACCAGCTAACTGTAGACCGGGCGAACAAGAACAAGTCTCTGCACAAGTAGTGACGCGAGACGGCTCCACCAATGAACAGTGAGAGAAACGAGATTGTGTAACGGGCGACGGGAGTTACCCGATTTCCTCCTCAGCGTTGCAAACTTTTGAAAAGGATAATACCGAACGCACATGGCAAACGGACCTTATTTTTGTCTCCAGGTCCGTACACTTGGTTTAAGAATTTCTTAGGGAAATATTAGGGATAAAACTGCAAGAGCAAATTTTGGCAAACCGTGTATTTTGCGTACGGACTAAGGTCTGGACCGTAGGGTTGGCAACGCTGCGCTTTCACCACTCGATTTTCCTCCTCCTCCTCTGCCGATATGCGCGGCGATGCTCTACAGTTAGCTGGGACAGGGTATAGGACTCTAACCCGGATCTCTGGAATACAGTTTCATTGCTCTATCAACTGAGCTACCGAGCCAGCACTGGTTTCGCCCGATTTTTGTTTCTTTTTGGAACGGTCAAACAGAATTTTTTATGTATTTCTCTGTATTTGAAATCTGTGGAGCAAGGTGGCGCATAACGGCAGAGAAGGGGAGAAATCGAGTTAGCGGAGCAAAGCCTGGCGCGCTGCTGCAAACACTGATAGCTGCAGCCTTGTTTTACTCTCCATGCACTCACTTTCCCCCTCACACGTTTATTCGTCGAGCTCTCTTCAGTCCTACTTGCGCAGAGGACTTGTTTCCATTCGCTTCCTCCGGAGATTCCCGGGACAGTGTGTACGGTCACCGGCAATAAAAAATGGGTAACCGAGATCCTGAAATAGTTGCTTCCCCGCCATACGTTGTGTGTTGGATAGCAGAACTTCCTATTGCTTCTCGCCGTAGAGTTAGGCAACACACACAACGCATTGCAGGGAAATGAGTATTTCAGGATTTTTATTGCCGGTGAGTGTACATTTTAAAATAGGATCGGAAAAATTGAATGTAATGTGGTCAACGCTATGGACTCTTCCAAGTTCACTAAACTCTAAACTGCACTAAATGAAACGGAAGCTTAGTAAGCAACAGTCTGAAAATTACAGTGTTTTAGATTTTTCGCCGCGTGTGATGGCTTCACTACCTTCTCGTTCCCCTTCCAACAGTTTTCCTCTTTTTTTTTTTTTAATGTTCTGGAGTGACGAATGGTAAACTGGCGTTTTAAACTAGAATGTGTTATGACGTTTATTATTATATATGGGACTATCCGGATATTGCCGATCTCCTGGTACATCCAGTCATAAACCATCGCCTACCACGGCTCCGTTTTATTGGAAAGCCACGGGACGCTTGCACAACCCAGGAATCGGGTACAAATCAGCCAGGCAACACCAATATGCACTTCCCAACACCCACCCACCGACCCGGCAAAAGTTGCGTGCATTTGCAGCGAGCTACGCACCCCAACAACGAAGGATGACGCACACTGGAGGGCGGAGGGGAGGTTGTCTACGGGGAAGGAGGGTGGCGGCACGATTCCCAATTAACCAGATAACAATCACAGGAGGGAAGGGGGGAAAGGGTTAGCAGTCAGATACTCATCGCGCAACAATATGAGTTACTGGTGTCCGTCAAAAACTGGGCTTCTTTTCGGGATTGCATAATGCTGGAGTTTATTCGGGATCTTTGCCGTGAAGATTTCGGGTCTGAATGTTAATACAAGATCCAATACTCCAACTTTCTCCCCGTCTATCGCGCGGTCTTACTTTTCATTTTGGAGTTTTATGTTTGTAGGCGAAGTTCCATGCTAGAAACACTTCTTAGTGCCATAGTAATAAAAACCCGCAGCGTAACAGGCCGTGAGGGCCAGTGCCGACATATCGACCAGGAGTGGGAGATCATCCATCAGTTACAGAGTGACGTGTGGTCAGCACGACGACCCCCCCCCCCCCGTTTACTATGACCGGGTTACGCTATTTATTCGAAGCTCTCCAATTTCCTCACGATGTGGCCACCGGTCCCATACGCAGACCGAAATCTCGGGAGAAATGTTGTTACGCTTCCCCCAGGAGACTCGAACCTGCAGGAGTCCCGTAGCCGGAGCCCCCTCCAATAGCGTAAGGGCACGGACAAGTTTCAAGGTTGTCCTCGTCTGAGTGGCTGTTACATCCACGTGTCATGACGTGAGGGGGACACACGCTCGTAAGAGCCAATCGCGTCACCTAAATGAATGGTGCACAGCCTAGCCGGTAGCGGCCAAAGCTGAAAGGAGACTCCACGACGGAAACTACGGCAACACATGCATTGGAGCTGTTTGTGGAAGCCAGCGACACTCCAGGAGTTTCTTGTTTGGGAGGCAGGCGTTGGTACTTCCAACGCTTGGAAAACGCATTATGCGATGTTGAGGATTGTAAGGAGCTTGACTATGTTGCGGTAACTGGGTTTGATACCAGAGTTTGCCGGGATATCACTTACTCTGAGGTCCAGTGGCGTTCCCAGTATTTTCGAAAAAGAGGTGGGTTACGTATACTTTTTTCTTAGTAGTCGGTCCTCATTTTGGCACCTTTTCCTGCCTTTGCGTTCTTCTTTTTTTTAGGAATACTGGGCCAAAAGGGGGAGTGTGACCACCACCAACTCCCCCTTGGACACGCCACTGCTGAAGTCTGCTCAGCCTTGTATCAGATGGGAAAAAATGAGTACAGTATAACCATGGTAGATAGAGATCGGTCTTAAGTCCAGTGTGGATGTTAATGTGTGTCGACCTTTACACGTCCTACGCGTCATATCATGGTCTCACGTGCAGAGGTTAAGCCACCTGGGTGGCAGAGCGAGTTAAGTCACATTATCGCCACCGAGGATTCCGGGTTCGAGTCTCGAGTGTTTCTTTGTGTGTCTTGGAACAATGTCGGGCCTCCCCGAAACGTACTTAAGCCGTAGTATTGTAATTAAGGGGTCGCGCAATCGATCCCCGGTAGATGGTTCTGATTTCACTTTAAACTGTAGGCCCAGTCCCGATTATACTACACGAGCATAAACTTAGTTCAAATTAAACTTTGAACAATCTCATCCTCATGATGGCGGTACCAAAAGTAGTTCAAACTAAGCAAATTAAGCAGAAAACGAATACTGTTCAGACCAGTAGTTCGACCGGAAACGGGCAAGACACAAGGAAGATCTTGACTTAGTACTCAATACGTGTGCCGGGGCATCTTAACTTTCAAGCAGATATTCCGAGCACGCCCCATCGAGCCATTCCACAAGCACCTCCCCACCCCCTGCAATCTGGCTCCCCCGACGTTCAATCATAACTCAAGGAAACCCTGGCAAAGCACCCTTTCAACCCTGGCAGCGAACTATCACCCTCGATCTCCGATCATTACATTTTCCATTCAGTAATCTCCTTAGCGATGGTTTCCCGACAGAAGTTCCTAACGGCAGAAAAAAGACCTTCCTTTCCTCTATTGGAGACGCGAGATGAGGTTTATTGCTTGAAAATTTTCCCTGATACATCATCGCGACCATATTCTTAGCGTTTTTCCGATACCCTCACGACCCCGCATAGAACTTGGCGAAAGCGACTCCGGCATCCACCAGGAATTTACTCTAGTGGACGGAGCCATTCTCAAATCTCCCCACATCAAGATGCCACTGAACGGAGCAGGTAAAAATTCCTCCAAGTGAACCAGGTTAATATATCTGGATTGAAGATAAAGCGGTTAAGGTTCTGCCTATAATTTAGTACTGTGTCGTGGAAGCACTCGTGGAATTATACACGTTGACAACCTAACGTGCACAAACTAGATGTTATTGTGAACAAAACTGGTTGGATCTGCGTTTACGGCAAGTAACTAAATAGCGACTAAAAATCTCTGATCTGTGATATCGCGAGTCCATGCCGTGATGCAAAACGCACGTGCAGATGTTTTGGGTTATTCTTTCAGTGAGCTGTTTTCAGAGGCCATTCACACATGCTAAATTACACGTGGTCCACAGTAGCTTCCCAACCGATGGAAATTCAATGTCATGGTTGATGCTGTGATTTCCAATACAGATGCGCAACTCCTGTCTTACACAGTCATCCATTGTGGACACGAACGGGCTACCAAAGATATCGAGAGCAGACACAAATAGACAGAGCGATATCGTAACTGACACGGGCGGACTATCAGAAATATCGTCAGCTAACACGGAAGAACTAGTAGAGATACTGACACTGACAGACTATGCAAGATATCGTCAGCTGACACGCACGGAATATCAGAGATATCGTCAGCTGATACAGACGGACTATCAAAGATACCGAAAACTGACACTAGGAGAGATGTAGACGTCTGACATGGACAGACTATCAGAGATATCGTCAGCTGACACGGACAGAATATGATAGATATCGTCAGCTGACACGGACGGACTATCAGAGATACCGAAAACTAACTGACACTACGAGAGATGTAGACGTCTGATATGGACAGACTATCAGAGATATCGTCACCTGACACGGAAGGAATATCAAAGATATCGTCAGCTGACATGGACGGAATATCAGAGATATCGCCAGCTGACACAAACGGACTATCAGAGATATCGTCAGCTGACACAGACGGACTATCAAAGATACCGAAAACTGACACTAGGAGAGATGTAGACGTCTGACAAGGACAGACTATCAGAGATATCGTCACCTGACACGGAAGGAATATCAGGGATATCGTCAGCTGACACGGACGGACTATCGACGGAATATCAGAGATATCGCTAGCTGACACACACGGACTATCAGAGATATCGTCAGCTGACATGGACGGAATATCAGAGATATCGCCAGCTGACACAAACGGACTATCAGAGATATAGAGAAAGTTAACAGGGCACGTTTCTCAGCTTTTCTAATAGTGAGGTAGCCGCGGCTCGGGAAACCTTATTCGATTCTTCAGTATTTTACGTCGCTTTTCGACCTCTAGGTTTCTTACGACAAAGAGAATGAATGACGAGTTGATGAAAGTGACGAATGAATGGCCATGAACAGGATTTCATGCTTTTCCCGGGAATCCAGCCAGGATCCTTGCCTCCGTAGAGAATTACGCTCGGTCTCAGAACCTGGCAACATCTTATCTTATATCCAGCTTCTCCCAAGTCTTCGACTAATGACATGCGAAGAAAAAAAACATACATTCGGAAATGTACACCAAGAGGCGAAGAAAGCAATTAATTATTCGCTGTTGCTTTTACGCTACAAGTTCCTACGACTGTAAACCACAGTGGCTGGCTTTGGCTCACACATCACTCTTACTGTACACAATTCGTATGCTTCGTTACGCTTTCGGCTTCGCTAATTGTTGCTAGCACAAAAGCACAGGAGGGAAAAATGTTGGCGTGCGTATGTCCTTAAGCTAACCGACCATTTTAAACGCAGCGCTTAATTTAGACGGATTGTCATTTCAACGACAGCAAACCTTCCTATAAATCTTCCACAAGAAGGCAACAAAACAAAAGAATATACCGTCCACATCACTGCTGGTTGTCATACAAAGCATTTGGATTAGACAATCATGGTAATTTAGTAAAATATATAATTAGTTTTCAAAGTACCGCTGCGCTGATCTGCTAACAATAACAAATATTTTACAACCTTTTCTTCCCACGGATCAGCTTGTGGGAAACCGACTCTGTGATACCTTTAAGAATATCAAAGTTCATGCCAGCACAGAGTGCAACTATAGCGTGGAGAGGAAACTTGGGGACAAACCCCTCTTTTATACAGTATTGGAAGTGCATCCCTTCCGAGTTACAAGTCCATTGCTTGCCTAATCTGTTAATTGCGGTCACAGTTAACCTAACCAGGTAGAGAAGTGACGTAAAACAACCTAAATAAAAGTTCTTATAGAGTTAGTTGGCGTGGCCATGCGAACAAGGACGAAGAAAGTGATATTCGTCACAGAAAGACATGCAGTAGCTGACTGCATAGTCCTTAACTGTCAGAAAAAATATAAAGCTGGATTTATTACATTGGAATCTATTATGTTCATATGAGTAGGTGTTTTGTACTTCATACGTTACACACAAAATATACAAATACCTTAAAATTACAGCGCTAAAGATGTATGTAGAGTGAGATTACTTTCGTAACGTCTCTAGCTGTTTTGCATTGGCAGCTTTGGAGCGAGTCATAAGTCCCGGAGCAGCCAATCAACAAGCGAGCCGCTGGCGTCATCTCTACCCAGCACCTATCGCTATCCCTATTGCTCACGCTCTGGACTGCTGGTAGGCTCACTAACTGAACTCGCGCGGTTAGCTGGAGTTATGAAAATAATCTGGCTCTTCCATGTAATGTGTGTGAGGGGGAGATACAGAGAGAATGTTACGGTATATGTTCAGTGTATATGTATATGCATGTTATAAGTACATAATATGATTATTTTATCTTTTGTAATAAAGATATACGTATCTCGGTTGAAGTGAAGGTCAATATATAAGTAAATAAGCTGTCCACGCTCGTCACAGAATATTTACCTACGTTTCGATACGATGCATGTATAGCCTCCCTTCACATTAGTGATATGTATTGTATATTCATCCATCCAAGCGTTTCAAATTCCCAACTGACAATACACAAATTTGCAACAAAGCTCAAAAAAATTCTTAGAATTAGATAAATGGCACATTACTTGCGCTGTTAAATGGTCTGTCCAGGGCTGAATTGGTGATCTTGTATCATTGGAAAAAGAGGGCTTGGACAAAATAAAGTTACTGATGACATCCAAAGATAACATTTATTTTATAACGGAACTATTGATTGTATAGTGCGTGAGTGTCAATCTTAAAATTTAAGCAACTTCCCAGGGAGGGTCAAAAGTTGTGGAGCAATAGCGGAAAAACGTTCATAAAGGCGATATTTTCAATCTTGCTTACGAAAGAATAACCAACCGTCTTTTATAATTCACCGCTGCATTATTCTTTCATTCCAAGCATTTCCCGAATCACCGAAAGCTTGTGTTGCAACGTGACAGGCAATTCGAAAAGATTGCTTTTTTCGAAATTTTCACAACGCAAGCCTAACCTACCAAATTGGTTGCCTGGAGACTTAAAACAAAACAAGACAGTGAAAGATAGATTAAGTTTGGTGCATTCCATGTCGAGAAAAGAAAAAGGGAAAAATGACCTTCTCCTTACGACATACCTTCCTGGTAAAAAAAAAAAAATGGAGGGGGAACTGGAAATGGCCACTTTGTTGACGAAATCTTTCCAAGTGAGTTAATGTATTAAAAATTCAAAGAGTTGATTGTGTTGGAAAAGAATTTCGCAACGAAAGAAGGAAGTTGTTTTGAAGAAATCCTAGATTCTCATATTTAAAAAACAATCGATATGTTTTCCCGTGTTTCATCAGGTTGACGTGCAGTAGCAAGACACAACGGGCATCTGGCTAATGTAAAGTCAGACATGCAGTGTTCGAATCCCATAGAACAGAAAAATCCATGTTAATCGTTAACCTAAACAGTTAGCAACAAGTGTTGGAGCTGAGGTTTCTGCGTAACAGTATGCTCCACGGGCACTAAAACCTGATGTCGATTGGCTATTGACCCATGAACGAACTAACCAATTTGAGTCATTTAGATCGTAACAACGTAATATTTGCCACATGTTTTCACTTGGAAATTTAGTAGTGCTTGAGTAATAAAAAAATATGAAATCTTTGATTGTTGAGTTGCACAAGTGAATAGGCAGGCCTATGGTGGATATAATTAATCGATTCGATTTGGTTAAATAAGAGCGATTTTCCAATCTACTAAATTTCACAACCTTAGTAGTTTCTATCAAATGCCATAGACATGCGGGTAACGAGAGGATGAACAGTGGAAGTGAATGCCATGTGAATCGACTCTTGACAGTAAGATCAATTCAACATCTACTCTGTCGTGAGCCTGGTGCATGGTGTTTTCTACTCTGTTCATTTATTCCAAACGAATTAACTATTAACTGCTACTATTAACTCCAGGTCAATATAAATCAAACAGAACAAAGTGGTAATATAATACATAGTCGTATTTCTTTTTATCCACGAACGATTCGTCCAACACAAAGTTCAGAAGAACTACGCAGGAGCACAACAATCAATTATAAAGCAGTTTTAAAAGTTTTTTTAAAAAACATGTTTACTTACAAACCAGCATGCCTGCCAACGGAGATGATTTAAAATTCCACTTACCTATAAAAGAAAAATAGAATTAGAACAAAATAAAGTATACATGACGTTGACATTTATTTAGGAGGGCAAACTAAACTCTAAAATGGGGAACACGGCCATATTTTGTGAACAGCGCTTTCAGCGCACTGACTTATCTCTAAAATAATACTGTTTTAGGCGGAGAATTTACTCTAAAATGGCTACATAAGAAGGAGCAAAATTTGATGCACATGCATAATTATCTGTGGCTGAACAGTAATTTTCAATAGAATAACTCCATCTATTGCAAAAACGCGAACAGTGGCTTATCAATCGCTCTCAGTGTCTATGTCTATTCCAGTATTTCTTTATGACTTATGCAAATAGCCTTTACGCTGACCAATAAACAAAGAAAAGGGCATGTTTAAGAAAGCAGGGAGTATGCTTTGCATTATGCTTACTTTACGCCACCTTCTTGTCCCTTTACGCTAATCGCGACGACGAAGATAGTCATTATTAGATGAAGGGGCATCACGCAAAGGAGAGCCCACCAGGCCGAGACTCGAATCCGAACGTTTGTCGGCAAGACGACTCAAGGTTCCAACTCTAACCACTTATCCGGCATTTAACGAAGCATACACAGAGGAGTCTTAATATTATAACAACACAGAAAAAAACGACCTACGATTACACCGGCTCGTCAAAATTTTAGATGGTGGAGAATTAACAAGCTGGAAACTTTGGTGTCGAGATTTCAGACCCCTCGATCTCTGCAAGACCCTGTCCCAGGGAGAGTAATTGAAAGAAAATTAAGTACACACTCGGAGCTGAGCGAAAACGCCATTTCCAAGATTGAAGGAAAAATGTCTTACTCCCCTTCCCCGCCGTACAATTCCTCGCTGGAAAGAATATATATCGTCAGTGCGCCATCAACATTTCGCTAAGCAACTGCGAACACCATCTTCACCAAGCAACGCTAAATATGGCGCGTTTGGATAAACGAATCAAAAAAGGGGGGAGCAAACTGTAACGTTCAGATACTTTCTTGATGGAGAAAAAAACTTCTTTTTTTTAAAGTCTCATTAAAGAAATCTTGCCTCAAGATGCTTTCCTCCAGATACACACCAGGAAAAAAAGATCAGAAAAAAAAGTGGCGCCCCCTTCTGTCCAACTTCTTTCTCCTAACTTAGTATCCTTCGAGTTAATAACTTCCATACCAGATCTTGGGGAGTGCTGGGGAAAAAAAAGTAATAAAAAGTATTAAAATGCCTGAAACATGGAGATTTTTAACCCACAGGGGTCTGGTTTAGGAAAAACTTTTTCGCCGGAGTACATTAATTTTACGGTGGGGGCCGGTCGGAATGGCTGTAGCAAAGCGAGACGAAAAGAAGGGGCAGAGCATTACGTAGAGGCTGAGTTATAACGAAGGCATATAAAAAGAAAGTAAAAGAGAGCCTAGAGGTCAAACAGGGTATGGTCCACCATCCCTGGTAAAATAATTTAGTAATTTCGAGGACGCGCGCAGTAGGGTAAATATTCTTGAAGCTGACAACTTTTCCAATGTGTGACGCGTCACTCACGTGAGTGGCATTTCCCAACCGGTACGCTACGACACGTACAAACTCCAGTATCGTACGTTTTCTAAAGACACCAAAATGCCAACAGCTCTTCAACGTAGTACACCCTGGACTATAGTCGTGCAGACTAATGAGGCTCTGGCGTCTGGAGTATCGGCCAGTATAATCCTCCGTAGGATTTGTGTTGAGTCTTGTCTGTGATTGTCCCTTCATCCATTTCATCTTCGCGACTAGCCAAAAGTGGCAGGAAAGAGAAGTATGATAAAATCAAGTATTTGTCAAGGAATGAGAAAGTTTCCAGGAAATTGCAAGAAACATCAAGTAGAGAAATGTTTAACTGTAAAATTTATATACATTAAAGAGGGTGAAGAAAAGAGAAAGAGAACGAAGCTGAGAAAAGGCAGAAGAAAAAGATTTGGAAAGGAGAAGAAACAGGAAGGAAAGGGAAAGAGAATAACAAAAATAATATGAAGAGGAAAAGAAAAAGAAGAGGAAGAAATCAGATGAAAGAGGGAAAAGAGTAACGGAAGAAGAAAAAGATGAAGACGGAGAAAGGGAAGGGAAGAAGATGAAAAACAAAGAAAAGAAAAAGAGGAGGAAGAAAAGAAATACAGGGAAAAGGCAATAAAGAGAAAGCTAGGAAAAAGAAATGACAGAGAAAGAAGATATTTGCTTGCTGCTTTATGCGGTGGTACGTTCAACAAGGGCGCCCGCAGGAGGGGGCCCGGGGGCTCACTTGCCCCACTCAGATTTCTGTAAAGATTTAATGTAATTCTATTTGTGGAATTGTAGCAATATTTTATAACAAAAAAATGTTGTTTTCTGTGACTTACAGGCCGTAAGTTACAGCAACTATTATTATTAGTTGAAGTAGGGTTACATTTAAGCTTACAGTCTATTTTACACTGATTATCTGTCTATAAAAAACAGCTTTTTGTCAGTATACAGTTATGCAAATTGTATATAGATACACAGAATATGGAAATTACAAATGTATGTAATTTTTAAAAAAGTAGTAGTAGTAAAAATAGCAATAATAATAGTAATAGCAACAATAATACTAATAGCAACAATAATAATACTACTACTACGACTCTGCCCCCCTGAGGAAAACCCTGCGGGCGGCCTTGACTTTCAAGGAACATACAGTAGCCTGCTCAATTATATCAGGTATCAGATTACAACGTATGCCAATAGATGTCACTTCCATCATTACACACACTCATCTGTCCGTTTGTTGTTCTATGTGGCTCTATTTTAAGGAGTACAGAGTAACATCACATGAAAAAGATTAAGACAACCACTGAACTGACTCACCTTTGTGATAAATGCCGCACTTACATGCTATTGATGATTATTACTCGCGAGAACACAACAAAAAAAATTAAACAACTGCTTCATGTAGATGCATGGGCACTAACGCATTGAAGTCAGTATCTCGTGTGATTCATCCTTCTTCCCCACTCCTGCTGTTTACTGGGTGAAAGAGAAGTTGACAGAATGGAAAACGACACGAACCTAATCTGATTCAGATATTGGCACACCGCAAGTGTCACTTGGGAGGGGGGGAGGGTTTAAAAAAGTGAAGGGGGCGGTTCCTCCCACCCACAGCTCGCAGCATCATTTAGGAATGAAATGGCCTCTCGACCTCGCAATCTCCTCTCCACCGTCTCTTGAATTCGAAAAACTTGATAATGAAGAAATACGTTCCGGCAGGAAGGAGGTAAAAATCCCATCTTGATGAACCCAGCGGAGGGGAGGGAGGGACCATCGGAGCTTACAGTGCATAAGGCTGCTTTTTTTTTCTTTTTGGAATTAATCTTATGATAAATGATCTCGGAGGCAGGTGATGAATGGCATTTGGGCCATCCAGAAATCAGCCCCAGCCACCCCTTTCGCAACCCCCTCCCCCCTCATTCTTGCAACTCCCTATTCTTTATTCCGCCAAAGCATTCGCACGAGATATGATTGATGTGTCTTTGTCCATCAACTGTGACTTGCTATGCATGCGAATAACCTTCCCTGTTTCAACACATCAGATTCTTCTTCTTTTCTTTCAAATAGTCCTCATTGGAGTGTTTGTGTAGTAGGTAAAGAGGTAGTACAAGTTTCATCCGTCAAAATGGAATAGTTGAATTCCTGTTTCATCTGATTGCCTCGTCTAATGCCCTATCAGTCAAGAAAGTCAGTCAGCTTCCCTACCATTTTAGGTATAACAGGAATTCCTATTTTGTCAAATTTCATCTAATATGCTATCAGTAAAGACACTCACATCAGGCAGTCACATCTAATTCGCTCTTGCCTAACGTCTGGTCGCTTCAGAAATTCACATCAATATATTTTCCCACCACTACAGGAAAACAGAAGTTCCTACTTTGCATACCTTCTCGTCTTATCGTTCTGTTTTTCTGATCTAGAAAGTCAGATAGCAGCAGCGATGGGATTTTTCACAAAAACCTGCTTAACGTGTTTTGGCCTTCAAAGGGATCTTGTACGCAGGCGCCGAGATTAAAGAACTACTGTTTTATATTAAGGGTATTGGTATTTTCTATATCTTACCAGTTTGAACACTCGCGTCAATCCATTTTCCATCATGTTTTACATGTAAACATTTTCACTAACGTCTTATCACTGCGAGAGGGTCATATAACTTAATTTCCAGTATTTGCAGAAAGAAGGTTATTGTTGTCTTGTCAACCCCCAAACTTACCTTGCAATCATGTGAAGTTCCCTAAAGTTTTAGATGGAAACTATATCTTTGTTACCTAATTTCCTTACCATCGTAGCTCTAAGGAGAAAGAGACTTCATATTTTGCGAAAGACCTTACAAGTCGAAATAGTCAGCCATTAAAATTCAGGTTTTGAAAAGTTGGATATCACAATTCTTTTTTGTCTGCTTGTCCCATCCTCCTTTACCACTCGCGTTTCGTTGCATGCTCCGAAAGTTCATCCTGGTAGACTTGTGTGACAAGCACACATGCCTCCACAGTAATTATCTTCGCTGAACCCTTTACTTTGCAGCGAGTTAAAACGGTTTCCATGCGTCCTACGTAATTTTCTCAGACGTCAGTAATTTGTTCCGGATGCGTCTGTTGTGGAAACCAGAAATACACCCGTTAAGGAGAAGGCGGAATATCGGATCGCACGCGTTCGAAATCTATCACCTACCGCACATTGGGTTTCCTTCGCTGGTGTATGATAGGGTACTCTGCCTTTAATCTATGTGGGCGAGTGGGTGCATCCATAGTGCTAAACTACTTCAAAATGCAGTTCTTTTGAGGGAAAACTAAAGACATGCGAGGATCAATCCATACCGAAACGGTCTGTTTTTACCCAACTTCCACCCCGTTGTAACTTTACTATCCATGGAATATCAATCTTGATTTCTTTTTTACAGGTACTTCTCACAGAGTACTTTTTATTATGTATATATCACATTTTTATTACGTCTCCCACCAGAGATATTGGGGTCCAAATGAAAAAATGCATTTTCAAAGAGCTATTACTAAAGCAGGAAACAAGTAACAGAGTTCAAACATTTTCCGTTTCCTCTAAGAAAGTATATAGTTCTCATATTAAATTACTTCCCTACTAAAAAAAAATCCTAAACTTTGATTTTTCTTCAAAATTAAATATCAGTTTTGGCCCTAAATTTCAGCAATTTGCAATAGAGTTGGCGAAAAAAGGTACATAGTATAAAATGTAGCTTGAAATGTAGTGAAAAAAATGTTAAGGCACAAGCCTTTTCTTGCACTTAACCATCTCTACTTCACATTTTACAAATTTAGTTGAAATAATCTAACAGTTTGCGAAATATAAAACACCAAAATACCAAAGAAAAAACGAAAGAAACACAAAAGGATAAACACAAAAAGAAAGAAAAAAAAACAAAAATACAAAACACAAAAATACACATGCTGTAAGAAACGTAAAAAATGCACGTACAGCATGAAAACACACACAACAAAAATACTTAAAACTTAAAATACAGAAAAATCGGTCGGTGTTTGTCCTACAAATTTAGATTCAAGAAAGGTTTCGTTTTATTGTCTTTCCTTGTTTTCAGTACTGGTAAGTTGCCTCCAGAAGATGCTTTCTTAATTTTGAATTGAAATTGCCGAAAGAAGAAGAGTTTCTTATGTCATTAGGGAGGTCGTTCCACGCTCTGGTGGTAGTGACAGTGAAGGAATTTGCGTAAAACGCTGTCTTGTGGGAGGGGATGCAGGGAGTTGTTTCGTGAACGGGTAGCAAAGGTGTGTGCTGCGCTTAGGGGTTGAAATCGTGAAAATAGGTAGGGGGGTTCTCTTGAATGCACTATGCCGAAACCGGGTACAATATGACCGTAAGATAAGACCAACAAACAATACCTCAAACGCCGTCTTTCACATTAGTGAGAAAAGGATGTTGGATACATACAAGGGAAAAGAACAAGTGTGAAGAAAAACAGTGGACACACCTTACCAGACCAGATGAAAAATCTTTAGTTCTCTAGAAGATCTACAAGAATAATAGTTTCCCTTGCAGTAGCTTCATTAGATTCGGACATACTTCAACAACAAGCGGATCTTAAGAGTGGACTCCTTTGGGTATTATGTTACCCTCTTCTTGAGAAGGGGAATAACATGTAACGTTCCAACTTAACCCAAGAGTGCTTCACATTTTCTGCTCTGCATATCGAATTCCTCTGAGACAGAACGAAACGCCACAAAAATAATAATTGTGCGACCTTTCTCCCTATGAGTAATTAAAGAGGAGAAGACAAAAATTAATTCCAGAAATTCGTCTCGTATTACCTTGCTAGCATGTTTCTTTCTTCCAAGGGGGGGAGGTGAGGGAGTGGAGAAAAAAATAAAGAGGCAGGGTGAGATGCAGGTCCATGCATCCAAGCCTCTTTTTTTTACCCCCCCCCCCCATTTCTCCTCGTACACCTTCAGAACAGTAAACACGAATCCATTCCACACTGATTCTTTTTCCATTAAATTTAATCTCCTTACTTTGAGTCCTCAGACAGTGAATTTCTCCCAAGCTTTGGTTTTTCGCGGGAGGAAACAGCAACATTTTCTGAGGGGGAAAAAAAAAAGAGCATGCGAAAAATGAAACGTGGCGTGTCGGTGGGCACCGGGCTCTTAAAAAACAGAATCTGGACCATTCACAAGGCCCTTTGGAGGAGCGAGGAGGGTGAGGGGGAGGAAGACGGTCATGCCTCTCCTCCCGCATTAACGATCCTTTGCATTCCGTGTGGTGACCTATCTTGAAAATTCTGCTGAATCTCTCTTCAATGAGGGAAGTTTCAAGTCTGCACCTCCCCCCCCCCACTCTCTCTCTCTCTCTCTCTCTGCCATCATTCTCTGTACTTTTTTCTCTACTCTTTCTTTCTGTTTTTTTCCTCTCCCCAAAATCTTGATGTGCTTCAAGAACCACTAATGCATTTTTAATTCCCCCGGAATTACTATTTATGCCCTCCCTCGTACATCGTTAACGAGGCGGCATCCCAAGTTTTCGCACTGGACGGACAAATTGCAAATTGACTGTCAAAGTAGCCGGTTTCACTGTTGGGCGAGATTTCCGGTGGCGAAAATAAAGAGTCGTGTAAGAGAGAGGTGGAGCAAACGCAACGTGGCCAGACTTTTGCAAGTGACTAAACGGTTTTCTCTTTCAAAGATAACTTCTTTGTCTTCTAGAATCATTCTAAGATTATTTACGGTTCCGTTCTTTTAGTCAGTGGTGTGCCCAGGATTTTTGAAAGGGAGGTGTTACGTATAATATTTTAGTCAGTCAGTCTTCATTTTGGCATATTTTCCTGCCTTTGACTTTTTTTTTTTTTTAAAAAAAAAAGGATTACTGGGCTATAGGGGGATGCCCCAAACAATCCCCACCTTTGGCACGCTATTGTTCAGAGCAGGTGTGTAATTTATCAACACACCGAGCCGGTTTTCGAAAGTAACCCCTCTCTCGCCGAGGCCTTTGCGCGCGATTTCTAAAATTTTACACTTATTTCAGAAAAAACGTTATATCTCTGAGTAGTGTTGCCCACGGGACGAGACGGGACAGGCTTTTAAAAATTCGAGACGAGACGAGATTGATCATGTGTCCCGAGACAAACGAATATTTTCGAGACGAGACAGCATTTCCACGAGACGAGACAGGCCAAAGTCTCCACTCGTGGGCAACACTATCTCTGAGACTATTTGAGCAATCTACTTCGGATAACTTTTGTTTGAAAGCAAAAACGTCGGAGCATGTACAATTCAGAAAGCCCAAGTGAGAAAAACGGGGTTGGGAGGGGCCGAGTCCCCAAATTTCAATGAAAAAAATCTGGCGTTCGCCCCCTCTTCTCCCGTTATTTTGGAAAAAGGGCGCAAACTTTTGCATTTCTTTCAAATAGTAGACCTTTTACAACAAAGTGAAACTTGTTTCAAGCCCCTAGTTCTCGTACAGGCTGAAATATGACGCAATATGTACAATCCTGCGTTTTGGCTAAAAATAACTAATTTGCATATTAGAGGGGGTGGGTTTTCTTCCACATGATATTTCAAAGTCTTATCTCAACATCTGTCAGCGTTTACAACCTCAGATACAAGTATGAAGGTCTTGAAAGTACGTGAATGTTGGAATCGGCACCATGGGTCATATATGACCCATTGGCTGTTTAAAGGTTAAATGTTGTACAAAAGCCAAAATTTTGGTCATCTTGACTAAATTTACCCTCGCACCTCGTAAATTCCAACTCCCCCCTTCCAGATGGAAAATTCTGGATAACCCTCTTGGGTACGGTACAAAAATTCACCCATTACAGTTGCTTTGCTTCCAAACGTAACGCCTTAACGTTACTCTGTCATACACAATAACGACATTAAACTGTTTACACAAGTATGACTCTGTTCTCTACAGGGCACGTTTTCTAAGTGTAACTCTACCTTCGTAAGTGGAATGCAAAGTAAAGAAGTATCGTTAAAATTAACTTGGAAATTTCGGGAACAAGTTTACTAACGCAAGTACCGAAAAATGTAACGCGTTACTGACGTAACTGGCGAGATTGTAACGCGCTACCGATGTAACTGCCGAAATATGTAACACAGTTACTTGCGGAAGTGCTGAATTATGTGTAACGTACTACTCAAGCAAGTGCCACAAATATGTAACACATAGTCACGCAAATGCCGAAAATATGTAACGTGTTACTCAAGCAAGTGCCGCAAATATGTAACACATTAGTCACGCAAATACCGAAAATATGTAACACGTTACTCGTGCAAGTGCCGAAAGTGTATCGCGTTACTCGCGCAAGTGCCGAATATATAACACGTTACTCACACAAGTGCCGAAATTGTAACGCGTCAGTCAACACGTTTCACAAAACGTAAAGATCTACATGAGATTAATCAAGACAAGATTGTAATCACTTTGGCCATTCTCCAGTGTACAAAGATACTTTATTACTGCACTTTCAAGACGACCACTTAATATTCAATCTGATGGCGAATTAGACGGGCGCGAGGCGTGCGAAATTCTCTGCTTGGGTTTGAATGCTCTATCCCCAAAGGTTTTGCCGCTTGAGTTGGTAGAAGATTCCCCAGGTGAGCGTCTTTTCACCGTTGCCATCCCTTCTACCAAAACGACTGCGGAAATTCCCAGCTCCAATTTCCTGACTTTAATCATCCTCCCCCGCCCCTAATAAGGAGCTGATGAACCGGCAACGACTCGCATCATTTCTCCTTTAGCAGTTTGTAGTTCCTGAAAGGCTTCGGCAAATTATGGATAATACTTGGAACTCTTTATTTGAAATCAAGAACTATCGTTCTTATCAGCATTTGTTATTGCAACAATGGTCTTCTTATCGTTAAAAGTTTGGTTCAACAATGAATGAAACAAGATACCTCGTTAAGTGACTACGTGCTGCTCCGTGAACAGTCTTCTTATCGATAAAGGCTAAAGTCAGCAATGAATGATACAAAAAGGCCTGATTAAGTGACTAAACGTTGTTGCAACAACAGCTCTCTTTTCAATGAAGGTTTAAGCCAGAAACAATGCCGGCCTCGGTGGCAGAGTGGTTATCACAGCGACATCAGGGGTCCCGGGTTCGAATTCCGGCGTGGACAAGGGTCTTCTTTGTGGGTGTCCCTTCATCAATTTCATCATATCATCATGCTCATCTTCGCGATTAGCCAAAAGTGGCAAAAAAGCAAAGCAAAATAAACCAACTCAATTAATCAAGTCAGCAATGAATGATACAAAAATGCCTGATTAAGTGACTAAGTGCTCTTGCAACAATAGTCTTCTTATCCTTATGCACATGAATGGAGTTGTAACAATGAAACTATGCTGGCAACAGCATCGTATTTTTACTAAGGACACGAATGCATCTTGTCAACACATCTTCACGAGTAGCGTGACTCATTTGAACTGTTTAAGCCACTGAAAAACATTTCTTTGCATTCAGTCTACAATCACATCTAAGGCAAGACACATGTCTTCTTGAAGGGTTCACAGACAACAAGAAAATTGAAATTTTGCCTGCCACGTGAACAATTTGAAACCACAGAACCGAGAGACGATGCACGGTTTGTTTGCCACATTTTTTTAAAACCGAAACTCCACAGAGCGCCCATCATGCAAGAACGGAAAAGAAGAAAAACAATCCTTTTCCCTCTCTTTCAGAAACCCCCATCCTCCCCAAAGCGGCGGTTCCTTAGGAGCGACCTCTCGCTGAGACACTCTAACGACTTTTTAATGGACACGCCGTCTCGCAACACCACTAATTATCCAGCCCCGTGCGATTAAATATCCCCGAGTAACTTGGCGCCCCCCACTGCAGGATAGGAGAGAGAGAGAGAGAGAGTTTTTTAAGGGCTTGTTTTGTAGAAGGTCAACTCTATGCAGTTGTGAGGAAGAGGGTAGGGTTTACTTTTGGGTATTGAGGTAAATTTGAGAATAATATTCTGGGTAATTTAAAGAAAACTTATATTTTTATCGCATTGCAGTGCACTGACCTACCTCTGTGACCTCTGTGTCAGCAAGTGCTAACATTTTGTAAGTTATGTTGTTTTTGAATGATCAACCGAAAATGTTCAGTATAGCTGATTACAGGCATGAGTTAGGAGTAGGAATGGGCACTCAAGCCTGAATCCGAATGAACTTAAACCAATATTATTCCAATGCAAAATGCAGTAACTTCTGAGTTCTGTACAGAGAACTCGAAATGCATCAAATAAATGTTCATGCTTCTTAAATTTCTAATTTTGAGTGCATTAAACGGAATATCAGCTGATTAATGTACTCTTCGATGCATTTTCCCTGTATTTTGCTGCACTAAAAGTGCATCATCAATGATTTATGCACTTTGTGTCACTGGAGTCAAAACAAAATTAGGTATATTTGCGCAAATTGACACATATAGGTTTCTGCGTGTAAGTCATATACGAATTCTAAATCCCATATCTGAATCCTGGGTCTGATATCCAAATTCTTGATCCCCTATCCGAATTCCACATTCTGGATAAAATTTCCGGAATCTCGATATCAGAATGCCGCACCCTGAGCCCATTGAGATCCATTCATCTATAGTCAAAATTACTTGTCTTAGTGCGACTTCAGTGACGTAATTAGCAAATGCACATTACACTGAAATTCTAATACACGTGACACGAATGATGAACTAGATGACTTTTATAAAATTTAAATTTGGAACTTGAGCGTTCAACTGTTATTTTGTTCCATATATGATACATTTCCGTTACAAGAATTAAACATAGTTTGTACTTCTTTCTATATTATTTATCTTGAACAATCCGTTAAACAAATCTTCCTACTAAACATAAACGAAGTGAAATCAACTTTTTAAACATTGTTATTTACACAGCGTTCTTCAACTCTGCGAGTGTCCCTGTTAATTTACAAGCACGTGTACAACAGAAATAAATAAATGCTATTTACTTATGAAGACAGTGACACAGTCAAAATAAAAAATAATACACCAGTGCTTCAGTTTCCCCCATATTATATCAGTAGTTGAAACTACTAAACATCTGCTTGTGTCGAATTAGTCAGGTACATTCACCAGTACCGTGAACATTTTTTGTCGTTTATGAAACATTGAAGTGTACATTTTAACGTATACAGTAACTTTATGTGTCAAATTCTATAATTTCAAGGTCATTTTTGGGAAATTGTTTATGTTATCAACTTCCGATTTCTTTCTCTCCCTCGTTACCGTGAAAGCTAAGAAGGGGTAAATTCCTATACGAAATCTCGCTGCCAGTCATCGAAGAAATGAGCCGAAAACAGCTCCCGAGCTGACCGTGGTTTGGATCTGAGAGGGGGAATCAACTCCACTTAATTCTCACTACAGTCTCGCTTCATTAATCATTTTCTTTCTTAAAACACGGCTAATCCTTAACTCGCAGCAGGGCTGAAGAGATTTCTTTGTGATTCTTTTGTTTCTTCTACGGTGGAAGCAAAATAGGCTTTGACAATAACGGGCTCCAGGGATTCTGGCGCCAACGAGACAGAAGAAAAGAAATGGAAGGACAGTAGGTTGATAAAACTTGAAGTGGATTCACTAGCTGTGCAGAGAACGGTTTTAAATAAGTTTAGCTTGGCTTACGTTACGTATGAAGATATCTGCGGAACTGTACGTGGGAATGTTTGAATTTGTATTGCCTGTTTGGTCTACATAGCAGGAAATTTGTTGAAGGCATAAGAAGGTTAGATAATTATGAAATAATTCTAACCTTGGAGTTAGATCTAGAACGAGTTATGAAGGTAGAAGGGAAGATGAGCACTGTCTTTAAATTTTCAGACAATAATTAGTGTAGTTAAGTAGAACAGTTGTGAGAAATGATAATTGAGATGTTACTAGTAACGCGATCTTTGCCACTTTCAACAAGAACTAGAATTAATGAATGAACTTCGAATGAAGATTCCATTGTAACTTTGGCTGAAGAACTAGTATGTAGTCAAGCATGTAAGTCATTAGCGAAACCTATTAGTGCATTACGCAATGTCGCCAGCTTCACTTACTACATAAGAAACTAGCAAAACGATTTCGGAGCGACACGGTTCAGAGTCCCATACTGGGCGACACGTTTTAGTCAAGATATAAAAATCTAGTAAAGTAAGTTATACAAAGATAGACAAAGCTCTCCCATGGGCTTTGATGTGATCAGCACCGCGCTCCTACCGCCTGTATCCATTGTTGAGAGGCCCCATCCCAACTGGATGACCGTGGAAAGACTGTGTATAGCCCCATCGTGATGATGAGAATGGAAGATGTAGTAGAAAAGAATCTGGTTAATTGCGAAGATGGTGAAAAGACGATATAGATTAAGGGAAACTCACAACTACGTACGGACAATACGTAAGTCCCATAAAGGATTATACTGGATATGGGTCCAGACGCCGCAGCCTCATTAGTTGGCAACAATACAGTCCAGGGTATACTATGTGAAAGTGAGGTTGACATTTGAGTGTCTTCTGAAAGGGACACCCCCTTACACTCCCCCCCCCCCAAGTAGAAAAGAATAACGCATACGTTACATAGAAACCCTCGTTTCAAGCGTGTTAATGTATCACTACACCTCACATGGCGGCAATTGTAAATTGCCTGTATGACACGGAAGAACATGGATCATGTATTCCAGACGGAACAAGTAATGAGTAATCAACTAAACAAACATAAATGTAAGTTTGGATCACATCGGAAAGAATTGCATATCATGTAAAACTTGTCGTTCTTTAGGTAGGTCTATAACACTTAACACGTTGGCACAGCAACCAGACGTTATGACGGCAGGCTGTTGACGTGAATGCCTGAAGCCAAGCCGCGGTCTCTCATGAACGACAGTCAGAACTCGGTTGCATGTCCCTCGTATCTGTTGAGTGTCAGGAGAGTGTATTCCCTGAAGGATATTTGCTTTTCCCTTCGCGGCAACAGGTCATTGACTGCATTACAAATTGGAGACGAATGCATCCCACAGATGCATCCGTGCAATTCGTGATATACACTTCACACTCGTCTGACGTTCGTGCATTCTGCAGCTGTGTGGCCCGTCCCTGGGATCAAGTTACCCTAGATATGTCACTATGATTATCCCGGACGAACATACTACATGCAGTTTAAAACTTGATCCGAGGCAACGAAATGCTTTCCTTTAGGGAATCGAACCAAGAATTCTCGTTGGGTGTCTATGCGCTGTTTGTTGCCAGAAGCGACAGTAGAGAAAACAGCTTCCATAGATAATTTCTGCTGCTGACGATATCGTTGTCGGAGAACTTTCTCGGTTTACCGTGCGTTTGGCAACATGTATTGTATCCAACGCTTATTTGTGTCGTCCCGCGAACAGCGTTCGGTCCTTGATGACACGAAAATGCACGATGTCAGTCGAAGAAAATTCAACTGATTGCTGATTGGCTGTTTCCCATCTGCCAGCTGGAATTGCGACCAGTATAGCGAAAGTTGGTTCCATGCAGGAGTCCAAATCGATCACATAATCTATTCAACACCAAAACAGGAGAATTGCCTGGCTCAGATTAGGGGTTGGATACCCAATTCAGGAAAGGAGGAAGGCAATGCGAAACCTGCAAGACCAACATCCTCCAGAGCATAGAAACGAAGGTCGAGGAGCGTTAATATAATAATTGCGCAGAAGAAGTTGTGAGTAAGAGGTTAGATAAATGTGGGAAAGAAAGGAACGCCACGAGATAAAAACCCGAGATAAGGATTCTGAGAACTTCCTTACACTAAATCTGAACAATTAATTTTTAAAAAAAAAAATAAACAAAGTAAAACGTGAACAATGAAACGTCTGCAGAAACACTAAAAAAGCGCACGAAACGAAAGAGAAGACACCTAAAAAAATACAAAGAAGGAACACTATGTGAACTAGGTGAGAACTAAGGCGACCACGTAATAGTTACTTACATACAGTCACGGACACTGCCATATATTTATTCGCATAATTTTAGAAACAAGCGATTGAAGACTGAATCGCACGAGGTTATTTCTTCTGCTGGCTTTGCTGCTTACATTTGGAATAGTGGCGTGGTACTTTCTCGTCTGCAAATTTTCGCCTCGTGCCGTACTTGCTTGTAGACTTTTTGTTCCCTAGGGCCTCCCAAAAGGCGCAGTGGTAGCGTCATTGCCTTGTAATCAAGGGGTCCCGGGTTCGATACCCGGTGGAGGCACAAGCGGTTCGGATCCCACTTTAAACTGTAGGTCCAGTCCCGATTAGCCTTACTGTGCATAAAGTGTACTTAAATCAGCAACTCAAACCAAACTAAAACGTTTTGTTCCCACGAGACATTGCTATGGACGAACGACTTGAGGAAGAACGTCGTAACACGTCATAGATTACTGCTGCCATTTTCCTTATAATTGCCAAAATTAAAGTTTTAAAAAGAAAAAGTATCAGCTAGAAACTCTAGATAGAAGAAATGGTAATCAATGTTTTTTTTTTTATGAACTCGGATATGTATTCATACGCAGATTCGCAGTACTAATAAAGATAATTATCGGGTATTCACACCTGTTCTGTAAAAATCTCATTGCTGTGCATGAATTCCTAAATTGTCTGTCCCCTACACCTATTTGGCATTGCCACATCCACGAAACAAACAAATTGAACAACACAAGCTCCAAAACCACAGACGAAAACAGCTTTCCCTTGCCAAACTCACAGATTATCTTCCCTGTTCGGTCCGATTGGTTGTTACCACAGCATCGAGCAGAGAAGCAAGTTTGCGATTAGAACACATTCTAGTCGCCAAAACCTTCTGGCAGCCAGACCAGCCCACAACATAGAACTTTACATATGTGAAATCTTGTTGCACAGACTATACCACAGCAAATGCTCATTTTTGTCGTCTTCTTGGAGAAAGAATATATTCTAGTCTACCTCTTTACTATTCCAGTCAGGTAAATTTGACTGTAAATTGATACTTGTCTGTAACCCCCAAGAAGAAGCAGGGGTTAATGGTGTACGTTGTTACTACCACGCAAAATCTTTTGGTCCCTTCAGAATCAAAATCCCTTCCTCAGACTTGCCTAACCTCCCACATCTGCTCCTGATTTTTTTTCGCCGTTCCGAAGAAGTAATAGTGGCGTTACGGATGATTGGACTAATGACCAATAGCCTGCAGAAAATAATTTGCCTCCGACTTAGTCACCCATCTCCCCCCTTTTTGAAAAAAAAATCGTTCCGAGCTAGTGCTCCCATCTCGTTTCAAACCCAATTACATCATCTTCTGCTTTGACCATGCTGTAGTCGATTTTTTTTCTCCCCCTGTCTTCGTTTTGCATTTATTTTCTACCCTTCCTCCCGCGCTGACTCGCACTATGTGGAGGAATTTCCATTATGTCCTTCCAGACTGGAAGGGCAAAAAAACAAGAAAGAACCTTAGCCCTGTTTTATTACATAGCTGAGGTCCTCTTAGCAAGATTTATACTCTCCCTAGCTACTGGGAAAACTCCTTTCTTTAACCTCTTCCCTCCCACAAGCACGGCCGCAAACCTCTTCAGCTATTGACCCCTTCTGTATCCCCCCTCCACACACACACACACAGCAAGAAGCCTTCTTCACTTGTGTTTTATTAAGGACCTTAATACATTTTTATATAATTTTCGGTTTTCCTAGGAGGAGGAAGGAAACAGCACGGATTCCAGAGGGTTGTAAGGGGGATGGAATTTATAGGCCAGAGGAGCTGCAGCGTGTGTGTGTGGAGTGGTTGAGGGTGGAGAGAGGAGGGTTGGGGGGGAGGCTACTTCCTTCCTTCCTCGGGTGCCCCCAAACCGAACTGTTGGGGGGAAATTTAATTTTCCAGCATGGGGCTTGCGGTTCTGCGTTAAAACTCTTGGGTCGGATGTCCAAGTCAGTCCTCCCTTTTTCCACGTCTCTGCTGAGATTGTGTTTCTGTTTGAGACCACGAGGGGGGGAAAAAGAGGAGATGCTCCTGCTAAGTGCTTCTCAAGAAAGTTCGGTGGAATTTTAATGAAAGAAACCCGAAATACGTCCAATAGTTTCTCAATTTTGAACCTCCTTCGATGACAGTGGTGGGAGGGTTTCAAGTTAGGCAACTACCTGTCTTGTCCGAAGGTCCGTGGTTCGACTTCCTTTTCGCCTCCAAGGATACCAACACCCAGGAATCTCTGGAGCAAGCAAACGAAAACAAGTCCTCTGCGCAAGTAGTGACTCGAGAGGGCTCGATCACTTAACGCGTGCAGTGCAGAAAATATAAACATTTCAGTATGATTATCCCTTATTATATTCCTTAGTATAGCCTTTAGTTTCTTACTTCAATCCTGGTGACTCTTAACTGCTGTTTCATGTATGTTGTAAAGATCACAAGTGTAATTACTACGAGGGTCATCCAGAAAAAAAGGAACGTTCTGGTGTAAAACACAAATGACAAATGATGTGTGCAAAAAAATTATAGTACAGAAAGTACTTACCTTACTCTACCATTCCACATATTGGCCATACCCATTCAAGTAGTTATCACAGAGTGATACCAGTTTGTTGATATCGTCATTGTATTCGGTTGCCGCCAATGTATTCAACCACGCCATTTGTTTTGTATGGCGGAACGGAACCTTTGAAGCGTTTGACAGTAGGCCTCAGCATTTACTGTTGCTCCCAATGGCAGAAAATCAATGAATAAGACGCCTTCTCCTGTCCCAAAAGACACTTGCCAGAACCTTTTCGCATGCTGAGTGTCTGTTTGGCCTTTTTTGGCTTCGAAGGCGATCGGGTGTGGTGCCACTCCATTGTCGAGAAATTTTCGGAAAGTACTTTGCCATGGCTGATGAACTCAAAGACGGTGTCACTACGTGGTTGAATACATTGGCGGCAATGAATACAATAACGGTATCAGCAAACTGGTATCACGATATGAGTATGCCGAATGCCGGGTGGCCAGAATTAAAGTTACCCAACTCAGAGCCCTCTGTAGCCTGTTTGAGGCATCGTAGTACCCTGAAATTTGGTGAATCCACTATGCAGACCATGTGGAAGAGGATGGCAATAAAAAATAGTTCAATTTTCCGCCACCAGGTTAAAATGTGGCGCTGTAATAATGAAATACATTTGTTAGTGGCTGGAAGTTTCGATAAAATAATCTCACCTTTATTGCAAGATTGCAAGGTAAAGGCAAATCCATAACCAATTGGAGCAGTTTACGTCATTATTACAACCCATCATGGAAGTAGAGCGCCACATTTCAACCTGGTGACGGAAAATTGAACTATTCCTTTTTATCGCCATCCTCTACCCCATGGTCTGCATAGTGGATTCACCATGTTTCAGAGTTCAACGATGCCTCACACAGGCTACAGAGGGCTCCGAGTTAGATAACTTTAATTCTGGCCACCCGGTATGTGGGAAAGTAGAATAAGGTATGTAGTTTCTGCATCATAAATTTTTTTGCACATATCATTTGTGTTTTACACCAAAATGTTCATTTTATTCTGGACGACCCTCGTATATTACATACGTTATTCTTAACTTTTTAACAATCAAGGAGTCCCTAGTTGGATTCCTGGTAGTTCGGATCGCACTTTAAACTGTACGTCTAATACCGATTCGTCTATCTTTGCATAAAGCAGACTTGAAACATTTTAAACTTGTAGCAGAACAGATTTCATTCCAAGCTACACACCAACGTGAACAACCCTTGTAAACAGCGATACGAACTTGGAGACTGGGCAAGGACGTATTTAGGGGGTCCAGGGAGTCCGCCCCCCCCCCAAAATATTTGCGAAATTCTAAAATCAAATAGTGAAAATACACTTATTTAACATTTCTTGTTTAGTCGATGGTTATTTCCGCCGAACTTGGTAGGCAAGAATTATTTTGGGATCATAACTTTGAATGACAGTACCAAAGAATATTTATGCTCACTAGTACTTATAATAAAATGCATAAAAAATTAATCATGAACTTTACTTTTCGTCAACAGGATCTATCATTATTTTTTTGTTATTGAATAAATATTCAATTCTTTATGTATTTTATATAAATTTCCTTAATTTTGGCAACCTAAACTATGGAAGCTACATAATGAACACGTGCTATTATATCTATTCTTATATCATCTTTATGCCTACTCATGTAATAAAAATACAATATCAATTAATATACATATTTAATTAATTAATACAATTATTTTAATTTAAACTATTGTTGTTGTTAATAATAATAATTATTATTAGCCACTTGGTTTGGATCCCCCGCGAAATATATTTCTAGATACGTGCCTGAGACTGGGTTGTTGTTGATTTGTTGTTTTAAGTCCACTTTGTGCACAGTAAGGCTAATCGGGACTGGACCTACAGTTTAAAGTGGGAACCACTTGTGCCTCCACCGGGTATCGAACTGAGACTGGGTTGTAACTCTCCCATTGAAACTCAAGTAAAAGTGTCCGTTACTTTAGAATAAGGCAAAAGGATAATCTGTTATATCTTGGACTTGCTGAATATATTATTCTCCAGTCCGAACTTTGACTAGTATGTTTGACTTGACAATAATATTGGCAACGCGGTTGATTGATTGATTGTTTTGGTTAATTTTACCTTTTTTCACTTTTGTCTAATCGCGACGATGAAGATGACACCGATGAAGGAACACTCACAAAGAACAAAACGCTCAAGCCCGGAACGGGATTCAAACCTGGAACCCCTGGATGTTGGCTATCGGTAACAAGCAAATGGCATAATGTTTGAAGTTTTATTTGTGAGTGTCAACATTCAAGGACTTACAATAAATTCGCATATTTTTGTTACGAAAATATTGTATTGAACTTGAAATACGCGAACAGAAGACACACTGGATCGACGATTTGTTTTTTGTAGGTTCGTCTGAGCGTCCCACCGGACCGTTGCGAGAGTTGGAACAAGGATCTTTCCCCAACCCCTTCTCTTCCTTTCCTCTCGGTGGCAGAGCTTCTATTCGGGGAAGACCCCGTTGCTCCTCAAATCCACTTTAGTCTCGGGTTAAGACGCCCCCCTCCCCTCCCCCTTCTCCTTCGCACCAAGATGCGGCTGGAGATATTGCTCCGAGGAAATCTGTGGTGTTTGTGGAGGAGTAGCGGAACACCTTGGCGGAATTCGATAGCGAATGGGAAATCTCGAGGAACGGGGTGTAAAGAGGTTTGGGGGAGGGGGAGAATCTCGCGCATCTGGCGCGAACTGGAGTCCCTCGAGAGAATTAGTTCAAAGGCAACCGATTGTAATGTATCATTTTTCTATTAAGGTCATTTGCTAGGTGGTGTTACGCCAGAGCATTGTTGACTGTTGAAACACCTTGTCTGAATGTACACCCACAATACCCTTCAAAAATGTTTCACAAAAACCAAATTCCGAGTTACTTTAGCCTTGTTTTTGTGCATGGATAGGCTAATCGGGACTGGACCTATAGTCCCGATCTTTCGCCTCCAGACTTTTTCCTGTGGGGTGTTCTGAAGAATCAGCTGTGTTCCAAGAAGGCACGTACGATTGATGAACTGAAACATAACATCGTGGATTTGTGTGTCAAAGTGTGCTTATCAGTCCCCTTACTTCTGGAACACCCTGTATATCACTTCAATCACAATCAACATAGACAGAAATACAGTCACAATGAAGTTGAACAGGTAACACGAACGTTAAGATGTAAGCGCGCGGACAAACGTAGCCAATAGAGGTTGAGGACCAGCACCCTTAGTTGCCAAACTTCACCCTCAGTTTCAGGGTCCTACCCTTTGCTGAGAAATTATGACAAAAGAAATAATAGAAAAAAATTGAGAGAACGTAGATTTAGAAACCAGCCAGTATACTCACAGAAATTTCTATGGCGAGTAATTTTGTAGCGACATCAAGAATGTGCAATCTGATATTTTACCAACATTGGATGTTCCAAACTTGTGACTTGATTACCTATTAATAGCAATAACAATTTTCGTTTACATTTATAAGCTAAGTATGAGAGTACCAACCACTTTTGGTATACCAACAGCACATAGCATAATACAGTGGTGATCGTCGCCTCGGTGGGGGAGTGCTGGGCTCACGACGGTCCGAAGTTCGTGTCCTGGCCCCCTTGATCCATTTCATGCAATCATTTATTCATGCTCACCGTCGCGATTATCCTAGAGGCAGGAAGGCGACATAACGAAAGAAAAATACAGTGTAGTGGTAATCGTACGTCGCTAGAATCAGCATCAGAACTGTTGAAACATTTGAATCAAGGAAATACCTTGAAAACTACAGCAAAGGAGCAATAATGCCGTTCCTCTGTCAGAAATCAAAGTTCATTTCCTTGGTGTTAATAATAATTTAACAACAGCGTCAATTCCGATAGGCAATACTGGTGTTAGGCAACAAAGTTTTACACGTTCTGGGCTTTGAATTGGCAAAAAGGGGTGCAACTCCCATCCAGACGCTCAATTAAAAAAGTTGATGTCGTACCATGTATAACAGAATATACATTTTTTTACCAAATTTATTTCAGTTTCAGACGACCCCTTTACATCCTGTTGTTCGACCTTTATTGAACATAAAGTGTGTATATAATTGCTCGAAAAGACGTCACAAGCCGGATTTTCCTACCAAAACGTCTCAATTCCCTTGTGACATATCACGAAATACATGCTAGTAGAGGCCTTGGTTTAACAATGTATATCTCGAAGGGGTTGAAACGGGTATTTTTTTCTTCTTTATTTTCCGCAAAAAAAAAAGTGAAACGAGATGTGGTATTCGCACGTAAATGTCAATTATAATTATCCGTTTCCACCTTCGAGCGAGAATTCTTAGCTAAGACGTCAACAACCGCGACTTTTTACTTATTGCAATTAACTCCCGAGCAGACGTGGAGTTCATTCCCCGTCTTCATGCATTTGCAATTTCTCCCCTCTCGTCTTTTGCGCTCAGTGTCTGCGAATTCTTGTTTCTCACCACCGTCCCACATTGGTATGTTTCGTTTCGTTCGCTCAACTTCTACCAATACCAACTTTGAGGCTGTAAAGACACCGAAATCGCCTTTTGGAAATCAAGAAGAGAACCAGACCAGACCTTTTCGAGAATTGAAGCTGAGAACCAGACATACGTACATAAAAACTGTGACATTCCTTTACTCGACTGAGAAGTTGCACCTTCTGCAGTAAGCATGAGTACTCAATCAGGCTGCACTGTGCCTTCCCAAGCAGTCGAAATAACTTACAGATGCAACTAAACCTTAACTACAGGTTTAGCCATTATACAGTTTACACACAATATACAGGTTCATATCATTTTCCTCAGTTTAGCCAGTTAATGCCTGAAAAGGTCAATGCAGGGTGTCCCAGAAGTAAAGAGGCGCTCTGGAATAAGGACGTTGTCGTATCTGAATTTTAGTGTTGAGCAATATAAGCACAACCGCACTACAGCATCCTAGCACGCAATTGGCTGAATGAATATTTCCCTAATCCTAATCGTTGGATATGGAAACGAGGGGAGACTGAACCCCCCTCACTCTCCTGATCTTACGCCTCCAGAATGAGGTGTGTTCCAAGAAGCCACGTACGATTGATGAACTGAAACGTAACATCGTGGATTTGTGTGTCAAAGTATATATCAGTCCTTACTTCTGGGACATCACTTCAATCACAATCAACATAGACACAAATACAGTCACAATGAAGTTGAACAGGTAACACGAAATCGCTCCCGTTCCGTGTACCGCCAAATGTAAGTTTCTTGGTTTGGTTTGATTTGGTTTGAGTTGGTGTTTTAAGTCCACTTTATGCACAGTAAGGCTAATCGGGACTGGGCCTACAGTTTAAAGTGGAATCCGAACCACTATGTGCCTTCACCGGGTATCGAACCCGGGAACCCTTGAATACAAGGCGACGACGCTACCACTGCGCCATCGGGGAGGCCCAAATGTAAGTTTCTTAATCACATGTAATTTTATATTATGTTATTATTTTTGTCGTTATTTTCTGTTGTTAATACGTTCCAATGTAAAATGACTAACGCTGTACTTGGAATCTTCTGTTAAATAAATAAAGAAAAAAAAAAAACGCTTCAGATCAAATCCGGCCTGTATCGAAGATGACAAAGTTTGTTGTCCGCAATGACGCACTGGCGGCCAGGTTAATGTATCACTTGTATATGAAACGACAGTGTTGCAGTATGCAGATATTAAACACTTGAACAAGAGCAATTTCTAGGTAAGGACATTTGTTTATCATAGCCTGTGGAAAAGCAAATGTGGAAGTCACTAGCGCCATCAACCGGTTGGCGGGCAACTTTAAATTACAAAACCATGGACAACAATTAGTCCGCGGCCGACATGAAACTCATAAAGTTTAATCACATTATAGAGTGTATGATTTCTATTCCATTGTGTCTTTATGTGGTAAAATATTGAAACAAAAAATAATCTTATTGCTCATTTTAAACACTGGACAATAGTCTTTATTTCAAGTCATATGTAATATAATTATCCATCAGTATATTCAATTTTTCTGAAGCCAGAAACTGTATATGGGTTTATTGCTTATAAAGAAGAAAGCATCTTACATCAGGAAATGCGCATTTGTGTACTCGATTTCGCGTATTCAGTTTTTGACACTTTCTTCCTATCTGCATAGTGCAACACTAGCGCATAGATTTCGTAATCGTTTCATGTATAAATTCACCTCTCACCGTTGTTACGTCAACACGAAGAAACAATCCATCTGCCCCACCTCTTCCTTCAGATCGTCATGTTGTTGACAATTCCCTTATTTGATAGTGAACATCGTTAGGCAGGTATATACAGGCTGGTCCATCCAGTCGGCCTATCGACTTATAAGTGTGACGTTATCGGTAGGAGGTTATGACGCATTTTGAAGAATAAAGTACAACTTATGTAAGTAACGAATTTTCTTTCTAAATTAAGTTGCCTGTGACATAACTAATATTTTTCCGAGTAATAAAAGTTGAAATAACTTAACAATTTACGAACATAAAACGTTAAACTGCAGTGTAATGCTCAAGGGCATTACAAAATGAGACGAGACAACTTCAGTAATCTAGAATGAAAAAATATGATGCTGAGTTGCCACCAAAAGCAACACACCTAATCTAGTGTTAAAGGTCTGTGTACCTGGTTTTGTTTTACAGTCAATGGTGTAACGAGATGGTTCTGAAGTCAATTCTGAATCAGTGTTGCCACAATCTGTAAGCACAATTTCCCTTTCCAAGGGGTAAAATTTCCCTTTTTCGCCCATTTTTTCCCTTCATCTAAAGAATTATTATTATTATTATTATTAATAATAATAATAATAATAATTAAATACTATCATTGACCCATGTTCGTATGTATGTATAAAATGTTAATCAATTTAACTTTTAAATGCTACGACGCCAGGGGTACCGGGTTCGAATCCCGGCCTGGGCATGGCTGTTTGTGAGTGCCCATTCATAAATTTAATCATATCATTACTCATCCCCATCTTTGCAATTAGTCAAAAGTGGCAGAAAAGCGAAGTAAAATAAACCAAATCCATAAACAATAAAATCAATAACTTTTAAATGTTTTTTTGGAAGATTTAGATTTTATTTCTAAACCAAGCTAATTTTTTTGTTTTGAGATGAAAGCTAAAACTATGTTATAGTTGGCAACTGAAGATTTCCATCAGTAAAAAGCAAAACACACAAACAGAGATTGGATTTAGGGAGGCCAATGCCCCTTGTCTTCATCACACCATCAGAAGAAAATTAAAAATATTCTACACAAAATGCTGTTATAGTAAGGCGCACATATGAAAAGTTTCTGTGGAAAATCACATTTTTGCCTCCCCATAAAAATGTTAAGTTCGGCGCATGGATATACGCGTTTTATTAAAAAAAAAGATATATATAGTACATACCTGAGCAAATGTTCTATTCTGGTAAATTTCACATATTAGGTGGAAACTTCTAAAACACAGCAAGTTTTTTATTAAAATTTAATCCATTGTTGGTTATTTTTGCCACTCTGCACGGAATTTTTTAACTTGTTTCTGCGGTGTTTTTTCGTCTTCCGATAATTCTCCACGACGTTTTCTAATATATTCTGGAGTTGCAGATAGTCTCCTTTGCTTCCCTTGTTCTCCCGTCGTCCAAGACGGGCACAGCCTTCCACCAAACACTCGCACACGACGAATAACCCACCCAGTGTCCAATGAAGGTTTGCGACAAAGATAACTTTATGGTTTGCAGGTGTAGTGTTTGAGGCAAAATTCAGAGAACCGGGGAAAGCTTAAATAAACAATACCCTCGGACTCCCACTACCATAAGGGTGAATGGCCAAAGACCTCCGGCCCCAAACGGTAGACAGATGTGGGTCAACCCAAATTCCACCCTTCCTCTCAGAACAAAGTATACGACAAAATAATAAAAAAAAAATCTCATTTTCAAAACTGGAATCTGTTATAATGTTTAATATAATTAATGTTTAGTCTGTCTTAAAATTTCCCTGAAAATTCGCTATTTTTCATCGAATTTCCGTTTTCCCTTTTCACTTAAAATTAGCTCCAAATTTCCCTTCAAAAAGGGAAATTTCCCTTCATGTGGCAACACTGTTCTGAATAACACCAAGAAATTCAGAATAAGAAAAGTGTTCTGTTACGC
The DNA here is from genome assembly GCF_977018435.1 of Lepisma saccharinum. Classification (NCBI taxonomy): domain Eukaryota; kingdom Metazoa; phylum Arthropoda; class Insecta; order Zygentoma; family Lepismatidae; genus Lepisma; species Lepisma saccharinum. The sequence continues at coordinate 39,762,331 of NC_139242.1, read as the reverse complement.
AAGAAATGTGTACTTGCGAGACCACGCTTGGTGATACTTGAGACTACACTTTTTTACAGAGTATATACGCGAGAAAATTGTAATTTCTAGGGGGTTAAGTAGAAAAATAAAGCTGAAGGTCCTACATCTTACACTCCATCTTGATAAAAATAAAAATAAAAACGCGTTTCGTCTTTGCTTGTTGACTTTTAACTTGATATGGCCTGCCTACCAAAAGGAAGGTTATTAAATGAATTTTAGAGCCGTTTTAATTTACATTTTTTCCTGCGCGATTTATTCACACATACGAATTAGATGGCTGCCTAATATGAGAGTGAGAGAGAGAGAGAGAGAGAGAGAGAGAGACAAAAATGGCAGAAAAGAGACGCTAAGTTAGAAAGTAAAATCTACAAGAACGAAACAAATTTCTCCTTCTCCTATACTGATTTCCTTAATTTTTGCATCAACTAAAATTGAGGTAAATTAATTTTCCTTCATACTGGTTCAAATTAATGAATATGTTTAGTTTTTATTGTATGTATTTACACACAGAATCCAAAAGTGTCAATTGACACATATATTTTGATTTCAACGTGCATAAACTGCAAATGATGCACCTTTTAGTGTGTCAAAATACACATATGAATGTATTAAAGGGTATTTTTATGAGATGAAGTCCCGTGTGATGCACCAAAATGCATGAATTTGGAAGATCAGACAAGATCATTTGGAAGATAACAAAATTACACACTTAGCTGTGTCAATTGATGCGTTAAAAGTGAAAGTTTGTTATCTTCGAAATGATCCTGTCAGATCTTCCAAATTGTTGCATTTTAGTGCATCACACCGGACTTCATGTCATAAAAATACCCTTTAATACATTCCTATGTGTATTTTGACACACTAAAAGGTGCATCATTTGCGGTTTATGCACGTTAACGTGTTATTGAAATCAAAATATATGTGTCAATTGATACATTTGGGTTCTGTGTGTATATGGACTGTTCAATGTGCAGAGACTTCGCACTTGTTTTAGTAAGGGTTTATTTTAAAATTCTCGCGATTTTGAGCGAGAATAAGACTGGGCCCAAGTCTCGTGTCATCTCTCGTACTTGCATTTCCCATTATTTTTAGTGGATTTAGAAATACATGAAATCGATGAAGGGACGCTCTACTAAGAAATGCCCAGGCAAGAATTGTAAACTGGAACCCTCGGGAGCAAAACCGCGAGTCAGCAGCTCGAAGAGCTCACTCACCGAGATGGCGCGAATATGTCAGTACGAAACTTGCTGCGAAGAACTGAGAATAAATTTAAAACAACAAGCACTTTGTTTTAATTCCTGCTTGATTTTTTGTTTGATTTGTTGTGTAAAGTCTACTTTATGCACAGAAAGGCTAATCGGGACTGGACCTACAGTTTAAAGTGGGATCTGAACCACTGTGCCATGTGCCTCCACCGGGTATCGAACTCGGGACGCCTTGATTACAAGGCGACGACGATACCACTGCGCCATCGGAGAGGCCTTAATTCCTACTTCAATCTTTCCTTCTCTTTACTGCTTTGCGCAATTTTCTTATCAAGTAAAAATTGAAATAAGCTATAGTTCAATTTTTATGATGTCATCATGCTTTGTTCAATTTTCACATCAAATAAAAATTGAAATAAACTATTTCCTTGCACACCATCATCAAATTGTGATGAGTATACTCAAGTAGGTGACTATTGTCTTCAGTAAGCGTAAAGTGAGCGCGAACTTGCACAAAAGGAAACAAGCGAGCGTCGAAGTGAACTTCTTTCGGTGAAAGCAGGAAGGAATGGGAATTAAAATGGCAAAAAATAATAACTATTTGTAAAGCAGAAGCGGAAGAGCTTTGAGAATTCATATTAACGCTAAAACCTAGGAAAATAATATCCAGTAAGTAGTGTTTCCATAGGATCTCCCTGATGGTCGTTCACGAAATCAAGACTTTCCAAATCGGATTTTCGAAAGGATACATTTATGTTCCCTTAAGTGCGCTTAAATCCATGCACAAGCGGAATAACTTACAATGGAATTACTATGGTGTTTTGTAATATATATATTCGAAGAATAAACGCAAGACACGATGACAATAGTAGAAAGGGGGTTTTGTAAAAAGAGATATTGTGTTCTGACAAGGAATGGGCTTTATGGTGTGTTTTGCGGTTGCAGTCACGAAGAGACAGAGGGAGAAAAGAACATGGTGCAGAGGGGAAAAGAAGATAAAAGGAGGAGGGGGAAGGACGTTCATCATAGCACAAGTGGGCGGGGAGTAGACAACCAGCGTACCAAAAAAAAGCAAACGGGATATGCTTAAAAAACGCATAAAGGTTTTCGCTTAATGTCAACCGTGAAGGTTTGCCACACCCAAAAATCGCATCGTAAAAGATCGAGCGAAAAATGGAATGAAGGTGAAGAGGGAGTGTAAGAGTTAACTGTACCAGTCCCTTTTTTTCCACCACCCCTTCTCTCTTCCTCAATAATTCCTTGGTATTTTCGCCACCCCCTCCGCAGAAACCCATTGACAATTAACATTAACTGGTGGAAACAGGCTCGTTTACGACGCTTGTTAAGGGAGCAGCTCCCTAAACTTTGGATTCAGCACCGGTTCTTTATAATTCTGCCAGCGCGGAGACCCTGACCAATACTCCCAATGCTTCCCAGGTTTTATCGCCGACGTAAAATCTGACAGTTATCGACTTCTTGATTTGAAAGGGTTTCTTCCCCCTCCCCACCCTCAGCGCTTTCCTCAAAACTAATATTCTTTCTCCCTTGCGTCGAGGATCAAATTCCAATCCATGGGGCTCAACAAGGAGGTGCACCAAGAACCAATTGCATGGCTTTGGTAACAGTGGTAGGGCACTGGTTCAATTTCTGTATGAGCATGCTCACGCTTTGTTCAATTTGCACGTAATAATTTGTTCAATTATTTTCTTGCACACTGGTTCAATTTTTATGAACATTCTAGTGTTTTGTTCAATTTTCACATCAAGTAAAAATTGAAATAAACTATTTTCTTGCACACTGATTAATTTTTTTATAAATATTCCCCTGCTTTGTTCAATTTTCACATCAAGAATTGAAATGAACTACTTTATTGCACACTGGTTCAATTTTTTTATGAATATTCTTGTGCCTTGTTCAATTTTCACATCAAGAATTGGAATGAACTATTTTATTGCACACTGTTCAATTCTTTTTATAAATATTCCGTGCTTTGTTCAATTTTCACATCAAGAATTGAAATGAACTATTTTATTGCACACTGGTTCAATTTTTTTATGAATATTCTTGTGCCTTGTTCAATTTTCACATCAAGAATTGGAATGAACTATTTTATTGCACACTGGTTCAATTTTTTTATGAATATTCTTGTGCCTTGCTCAATTTTCACATCAAGAATTGAAATGAACTATTTTATTGCACACTGGTTCAATTTTTTTATGAATATTCTTGTGCCTTGTTCAATTTTCACATCAAGAATTGGAATGAACTATTTTATTGCACACTGGTTCAATTTTTTTATGAATATTCTTGTGCCTTGCTCAATTTTCACATCAAGAATTGAAATGAACTATTTTATTGCACACTGGTTCAATTTTTTTATGAATATTCTTGTGCCTTGTTCAATTTTCACATCAAGAATTGAAATGAACTATTTTATTGCACACTGGTTCAATTTTTTTATGAATATTCTTGTGCCTTGTTCAATTTTCACATCAAGAATTGGAATGAACTATTTTATTGCACACTGGTTCAATTTTTTTATGAATATTCTTGTGCCTTGTTCAATTTTCACATCAAGAATTGAAATGAACTATTTTATTGCACACTGGTTCAATTTTTTTATGAATATTCTTGTGCCTTGTTCAATTTTCACATCAAGAATTGGAATGAACTATTTTATTGCACACTGGTTCAATTTTTTTATGAATATTCTTGTGCCTTGTTCAATTTTCACATCAAGAATTGAAATGAACTTTTTTATTGCACACTGGTTCAATTTTTTTTATAAATATTCTCGTGCTTTGTTCAATTTTCACATCAAGAATTGGAATGAACTATTTTATTGCACACTGGTTCAATATTTTTATGAATATTCTTGTGCCTTGTTCAATTTTCACATCAAGAATTGAAATGAACTATTTTATTGCACACTGGTTCAATTTTTTTATGAATATTCTTGTGCCTTGCTCAATTTTCACATCAAGAATTGAAATGAACTATTTTATTGCACTGGTTCAATATTTTTATGAATATTCTTGTGCCTTGTTTAATTTTCATGTAAGTAAAAATTGAAATAAACTGTTATCTTGCACACTGGTTCATTTTTTATGAATCCTCGTGCCCTGTTCAATTTTCATGTTAAGAAAAAAATTGAAAAAATATTTTCTTGCATACTGGTTCAAATCTTCATGAGTGTCACACACTACAGTCCAGAAAATCTAAGCTTTGATGTGGTGTAATGTAATGATAGATTGTAAGATGAAAGTCGCCTAGCAGATGAAGACGAAGTTGTATAGATGTATCAGATGACTTCTGAGTAATCACGCAAGAGAAGTTCTACATCGTAGTTTGAATGATTTGGTCATTTCACTTAGCTTTTCTGCTAATATTGGCTAACCGTGACGATGAGAATAAGTTATGATTGATTTTGATGTGGTTTATTTTACTTCGCTTTTCTGCTACTTTTGGCTAATAGCGAAGATGAGGATGAATTATAATTAGGGCCCGAACTTTATATCCTATAAAACTGTAAAATATGTATGTAATTATGTCATAAAAATTGAAAAATATGTTAGAAAAAGGTAGAAATATTCCCAGTAAATCCAAAAATATGCACAACAGTACTTTCGAATTTCTCATAATACGGGATTCAGTATCTTCCAGGAAGATCGACTAGGGTGGGGTGGAGTAGTAAATGAAGCCAGAATCCTGCACAACAATGAGATAACATTTTTCCTCAATAATGTTTGCATGGCTATTAATTGTCGGCGGGATTAAAAATGGGGTATTATTGTTCTATTTTTAGTTGGTAAGAAAATACTGCATCTGCTTTTAAATCCTTCGCTCGTAATTTCCTTATCCTAGCATCGATAAATATATGAAAAAATATTATAAAATAACGGAGTATTAGTGTTGCCCACGAGACGAGAGTTTGGCCTGTCTCGTCTCGTGGAGTCTCGTGGAAATGCTCGAAAATATTCGTTTGTCTCATGACACATGGTCAATCTCGTCTCGTCTCGAATTTTTAAAAGCCTGTCCCGTCTCGTCCCGTGGACAACACTACAGAGTATATGCAAGACAATTACAAAATTATACAGAAATATGTATGTCTTATTACGAGAAAATTGAAGAAATATGTTGTAAAGACGCGAAATTGGTAAAATATGTCAAAATATGCTTTATCTATTTAGTTGGTCTATTTCGGCTGATTTTCATCATATTTGTAAAGATCTCGCCCCAGTACACGATCCGATGCCAAATAAAAAATATGTTATAACAAAGTCCCGGGCCCTAGTTATAATATGATGAAATTGATTAAGGGACACTTACAAAGAACACTCATGTCCAGGCCGGGATTCGAAACCGGGACCCCTGGCGTCGTAGCGCGCTAACCACTCCGCCACGGAGGTCGGCAAATGCTGTAGCCATAAAGAAATCATTTTTTTCTCTCACAAGAGGACAGTAATCTATTTAGAATTCTTTCTCTGGACGCCAAACCTCGGTGCCAAAAGAACTAGAAAGGAGCGCGAGAAAGTGGACATGCAGATATCCGAGCCTGAAACCTCACACAAGACAGTTGGCAAGCACGCTTCGGGGACCATGCAATGAGATGTACAGGCGGAGCGCTCGATTAACTTCAGCAGCCGAAAAGAAAAGCAGTCGGGGAATGAAGAAGGGAAGACAGAGCCAGAAAAAGAAGAGAGAGACTTCGAAATAAAAAAGAAAGAAAGTAAAGAGGACACAGAAGGCAAAGGAACACGATGAAGACTTTGCATGAACGAACCGCTATAAAACGAGCAGAAAATGAAGTAAAATATTCAAACGAGACAAAGTTTTTAGATATTTCCTCCTTTTTTTACCCCCCTCTTCCCTCCTCTCCCTCTTTTTCCTCGAGCGGGATCGAAGTGATTAGTTGGATGGCTTCTCCGAGGAGCAATTTGGGCAATTTCTTTGTTTGACGCAAGTTTTCTGCGCAACTTCTGGGACGTCCCACAGCGTCTCTTCTTCCAAAGGTTTTTCTCTAATGAGCTCCCTCTTCAAATAACTATATTATAATACATCGAGCAGGTCTCTTGCCCTAACAGGAGCAGCGGAGAGGTGGGGGCGGTCTAACGAAGGTCAAATTATCCAGTCAAATGTCACACACTAACGACACCAATTTATTACATGGTGGCAATTAACCGGAAGCGTGTCGCCAACCAAGACGAGGTGCGTATAAATATTTTCTGTGTCTTCTCTACTTAGAGAGTACATTATTAACTATAGACAGATTGTACAAATGCTAACCGCATAGGTCTATGATCGCTCCTGTTATGTGAGAAGGTTAGTTTAAAAATATCACAGATTGTTGATGCACACTGAAATTGGTACATTGTTGATGGAGAGAATTAAACAATCCTAAAAGTTGACTAAAGAAATTGAGAACATTAATTTCCACTGCCCGTAAAATAAATTACCACGACCGTTTAACACAGAAAAAACAGTTTATTGTAACCAAATACGTGTTTAAATAAGCAACAAACAAATGATTGGTCACCAATAACAAGTTATTTCAGTAATTGTGCACTTTGCATAGTTACAAACAGATTTAGTCAAAATTAGTAAAACCTATTTTTTTTTTTCTTAGAATTGCCGAAAAGCTTAACCAAACGTGTTTCGTTAACTCAAACAAATCGGTTTTGTTTTGCGCAGTTAACCGTAACTAATATAATTTCAATGATTCAATTTTAAAAAAATATATTTATATTAGAAAGTTTTTTAGTTATAGGCATATTTATAATAGGCATGAGTGCATGTCTGTTTTTAAATTCCAAGCGGTTACCTGCGCCATCTATACTTCTCATTCTAAGTTCAGTACAGAGAAGTTACGTCATGAAAGCGCATGCGCTCACGAAAAACAGTTACTAAATTAACGACAAATTCGACATTTTTTAAATAAATTTTACTGTAACTTCCAAGATTTATTCCCGATTCACGAACTATGGAAATTCCAATGAAAGCAGTGCCTTCTCAGGAACTGATCTTTACCAGTTGGATATTTCAATAAAATGTCTTCCCAACTCAGGAAGAGGATGTATTGGTGTTTGCAAGAGTTGACATTACGCACACCTGCGTAACTGCTAACCAAACCTAACCTACAAGCAAGAGATCTGCATATACTCAAAATGCAGTGCGTTCATATTGGCTCTGGGCCGAGATAGAGCGTGACATGGCGTCCCGTAACGTCTTGCCTATTTACGCACATATCTTAAGCATGTAGACAATTATATTTATGTTGCATAACGAGTACTAACCTACGTTATAAGAGTTATTCAAAGTTGTTCACGAGCAGGCACGTATCTAGAAATATGTTCCGGGGGGAGGGGTCCGAACCCAGTGTCTCAAAATATTAATAATAATGTTTGAGCAAAAGTAATTATTACATTTTTATTACATTAATAGGTAAAAGGGTGGTATAAGAATAGTGATTAAACGCCACGTATTCATTATATAGCTTACGTGTAGTGAAGGTCAGCAAAAGTTGTACAAAACAAACTACTCTGGCAAGGAGATTAATGTCAGATAAAGAATTTAACATTTATTAAATATATAAAAAAATGGGTTGTTAGATCCGTAGTTCCTGGTGTTATTTTATGAATGCTATATTATAAGTAGTAATAAATCTTGCATAAATCTACTTTGCCACTATCATTCAAAGTAGTATGATTACAATATAATCCTTGCCTTTCAATAAGTTTGGGGCAAATACATAAACATCGATTAAAAACAAGTATATTTTCATTATGTAATTTTTGTCATTAGTAAGTCTTTCGGGGGGGGCGGACCCCCCTAAATACGTACTTGTAAACGATAAGAACCTCTCAAAAACCGGTCCCTACCCTTCCCTCCCGAGGCATCGGTTCCTGAGTTGGGAACATTCCACTTCTAGCATTCCAAGTGAAAAATATTGGTTCCTGAATTGGGATCTTTCGTCACAGTTCATGAATTGGGATGTCCTGAGTTGGGACACTATCGTTCGGGATTCTGCTTAAATATCAAACTTGAAAAAAATAGCTTTTATTAACGTCTCTTATAGCGGCCATAATTGCATTTGAAATATGTTTCTTCTTGTCACAGTGTATGTTCTGGACAGTGTATATCCATGAAGAGAAAGAAGAATGATTCTTTGGCAGAGTGAGCAGAGATAATTGAGAGAGATTTGTAAGAACTCGGATCGTCTTGCCCTTTCATGCCAGAAATATGATACAGCAGAGGTAAATGGGGGGAGAAGGAGCGATGACATGCAATTTCCTAATTTGGACTCATTTCTTTCCTTAACACTAAAAAAGGACCGGGCATTGAATTCATTATTATGCATTACACGACACGGGGGCGAAAAAGGGGTCACGCGAGAGAAGACAAGGAAAATTGTTCGGGAGCAAACTCATTTTTCCTTCTAAATTTTTCCACCCATACATCCTCATTACAAAAAAGCTCCGAATGTGTCAGGAAAAGATACCTGCACCCCCCCCCGCCCCCCTTCCCCTCCAGCGGCTTGCGGTTATGGTGGGCGAAACCCTTACAGGAGCGGAATTGGTTGGTTGGTTTCTGAAGCTTTTCCAGGCATTAATTAGCCCCCGCGAAGAGGGTAAGTAGAGAAGTGGGGGGGGGGGGGTAATCACAATGATTTAGCACGATAGGACCATTACGGAACATCTCTCACCATGCATTTTTATTAAATACCTATTAACATCACCTTTGAGGAATGCTTTTTCTGCAAAATGCCGACAAACTTCATTTCGGTCTTAAGAAACAGATGTGTGTTGCGGTAGGGAAGATGAACCGAATTTAAATTATATGAGGGATATTAGTTGTGGTTTCGTTATGGCAAAAAGAAAAGAAAAGTTTTAATAATGATTGTTTACGGGGATCCTTTTATGAATTGCACCTACTCATTATTCCCCCCCTTGCCGCCTCGAAGACCGAGAACATTCTAAGGTTCCGGGTTCCAGTCAAAGTCCTGGAAATCTGTATCGTTCATTTCAATTACTAAACATATAGCTAGCTATACATTATTTATCCCTCGAAAACAGACATGAAATTCAGTTACTTAGCATTCATACGGGATAACCATAGAAGTTAGTTCGAAAAAATAATCCAAGAGAAGAAATCCATTAGTTTTCAAGATTTCACAAACATATTTAACCCTTCGTCTGTACACATATACAGCAGTTTTGTTACATGGTTTGTGTACCACGGTCTGGCAGACCCCTGTCATCATATTTCGTCTTTGGATGGTCATAAATGAATATAAAATGTAGAAAATTTACTAGAATACTGTAATGTTAATGCCGAACATAATGTACAAATTTCAACAATTAAACAATAGAAATGTAGATTTGAGCGTACAGAATATTGTACTTACTCTGTACGACGACATAAAGTTAACTGAATCACACTGGCTCTATTTCAAGCTGCAGAATGCTTCACTCCCACCTGTTAACATATGCGACTCCAAACTGAATTTACACATAGACAACAATGACCTGCATCGTATATTGCGCATGCAGAAAGATACTAATTGTGCATGGTCTGGGAGACTGCTGTACAGACGCAAGGTTAAAAGTATATACTACTTTGTGACTAAAATTTCCCCTAACTTTTAATATTTTTCTTGCGTGAGGTGAATAAAACTTAATAACAAGAAATAATTCTATATTAGCATGCCATGTTAATCGGACATTATCCATTGTCTACTGCAATTTAACTATGCTTCTTCTAATACTTAAGTTATAGTGTTAAAATAAGTATAGTTAAAATCACTAGACAATAGATAATATCCAATTACCATTCCATGCTAAGTAACAAGAAAGACTGAACAGTTATTCGAATACCCATATAATTCGAATATCCGGACACCTGAAATGTGGCTAGAAAATTATCCGATATCCTGAATTTGCCGTGGCGGAGTGGTTATCACAGCGCCCTACCATGCCAGGGTCCCGGGGTCGAATCACGGCCTGGACATTTTTTGTTAGTGTCCCATCATCAACATCATCACATATCCTCATCGTTGCGATTAACCAAAAGTAGAAGCAAAGCGACGATAAATATCCGAATATCCGGATTTGGCAGTCTTTGGCATTCGGTATATAACGGAATGATATGTGAAGATATCAAGAAAAGCAGTTGCACTGTTATGTTATTCACTCATCTGCTGTGTTCAGTAGAAGTCTCTTCCCCAAGCAATGGCATATGCAAGGTGGAGCTAATGGGGCTACAGCACCTCCAGAAATTCTGAGAAAATCAAAATTTTCAAATGAAAATCCGTTAGGAAGTGGAAAAAACGGAGGTGTAAATGCAAATCCTTCCTAACAATAACTATTTCTGTCTTGTAGTACGATTCTAATGGAATGAAAAGCTCCAAACATACTAAATATTTTAGTGTGCGCCCCGGCCCCCCTTAGAACTAACCACATTTACAATTCCAGCCCCTCCCAAAAATAATCCTGCGTATCCCACTGTCCCGAAGGAGAAATAATATGAATAGATCGTCGATTAATTGATTTGTTGTTTAAAGTCCACTTTATGCACAGTAAGGCTAATCGGGATCGGACCTACAGTTTAAAGTGGGATCCGAACCACTATGTGCCTCCACCGGGAATAGAACCCGAATAGATCGTCGATAAATAATAGTTTCTAAATAAGGACGTATTTAGGAGTAGGCGTCAAAGGGGTCCGTACCCCACCCCCAAAAAACTTACCAAGTACTAAAGTTACAGAATGAAAATATACTTGTTTTATCACTTGTATAATCAATTGTTTATTTATTTTCCTCCGAACTCATTGCAAGGTAAGGATTTTATTCCGAACATAAGGCTTTTTAAAGGAATATATGCACACTACTAGTTAATATGCATAAAAAAATTAATACTTTTTTGTCAACTGTATCTCGCATCCTTTTTTGTTATTCAATAAATATTCAATTCTTTATCTATTTAACATTATTTTCCTTGCCAGGGCAGTTGAGTTATTTTTATACAAATTTTGGCAATGGGTACCTGGGGGGTAAAGGCGGACGGGTGTAATGCTAAGAACATCAACCCAATACGGCCAAGATCAAGAATATGTGGAGCTCTACCTCCGCATGACCCCATATACCTTAACTACACGTAGATAATGAATACGTGCTGTTATATCTCTATTCTTATAGCATCTTTTTACTTATTCATTTAATAATAATACGATATTAATTCATTTACAATTTTAATTGATATTATTTTAATTTAATTGTATATAACAGGGTGTCTACCAAAATAAATTCAAAATTCTTGACTTTTTCTTCACCTTTCCTTGCTTTTTCTTCACAGTTTCTTCCTTATTTCTAAACATTTATATAATCGCCCCCTGCTTAGGTATAGTTGGAAATTTAGAAAATATATATTTTTATTCAAGACGAAAACTGAATCTGTACTTTACCAAGAGATTTAGACTTTCTTTAATTATTAATGCATGTAAAAATTAATGCTTCATACTTAATGCCGGATGGGGAATGGCCACATTACTTTCTTTAATTTTTTCACAATTTTTCACGCATACAAGAACGTAATACTTAAAAGACTAAGTGGTCCAATCTTCAATCACAACTCAATACAATTTTAGTTTTCCAAATATTCAATTTTATCAAATTCCAGTACAAGTATGTAACAATGTAAATTCACTATACTGTATATATTTTTTTTAAAAAAAAAAGCGAAAATTCTTACTTTCTTGACTAGTAGACACCCTGTATAATCATGATATAATTATTTTAAACATTTGTTATTATTATTCTGAGACAATTTGTCCCCCCACCCTCCGGCTTCCCGGAAATATATTTCTAGATACATGCCTGTTTCTAATAATAATTATTTTATCATTATATCAAACGTCTAATTTCTGGCGAATCCACTGCCGTAGGTGGCTGAAGATGAAAACACGGCACCTTCCCCCCCAATTCAAATTCGTCTGATGAAGAACGGGACTTATCGCGAAGCAATTCGGTTGTTCTTTTTAAAGAAACTCGGTGTGACTTACCAGTGTGAAGCCTCGTGTGCTGCTGAACGTGGCTGAGTTGCTTGAAGCGCCGGTCGCAGTAGGAGCATTTGTAGGGCTTCTCGCCCGTGTGGACGCGAATGTGCTGCACCAGCTGGTGGTTGGACGAGAAGGACTTCAGACACTGCTGGCACTGGTGTGGCTTCACCTCGTTCCGATGGACCTCCCGGGCGTGCATTTGCATCGCCGACTTGTGCATGAATATCTGCAAACAAAGGGAAACGGATCCAAGATTAGATTAAAAAAGGCAATGCGACATGGAGGAAGAAGAACTTCTTGGCAGTTGTAAACAAAAAGCGGCTCCTTTCCTCACCACCTAGTTAACGGAACAAATAATAATCCAATAGGTCCTTTTGCATTGTTGTCAATGATGTTCCTGCATGCATACAACGCTAATAATATTTTTCCTATGTTGACAGTTTTCTTGTGCACAAAGCGCTGTATTGTTGATAACAACAATTGTTGCCCAAGACTTGTATGGATAACTTGTTAGCAGCAAGTTCTATATTTGACCATCTTTTCCAGGATTTGGCCTCTACAATCCCTATATGACACCATGCCTGTGAGCTTTACCTAAAATATATGCGCAGTATTTCAAAAACTGATTTATCACTGCGCCGTCAACTACAAAGAACGTATGTCCCTATGTACTACACAACATTTGTTTTCAGTACCTGAAAGTTATGGCTTTTATTACTTGATTGTACAGTAACAGACACTTCTGGGTTGTAGCGATTCTATTGAAAGTTAATGGGATTGCTACAAGACAGAAGTGTGCGTGACTGTACACACTTCCTTACGGATAACGTTCATGTAAGCTACGCAAAACATATGACGTCTCCATGAACTATAAAGCTGTGGTCTATTTTATGGACAGATGGACTTAAAGCTACTGAATTGATAAGCTGAGTGAAATCCGAAACATGGAAATATGACCAACAAGAATCGAACCCAAATCTGTTGTTTTCAAGGCAAAAGGTTAACCATCACACTACTGGAGAAATATTTTGTGCGATAAGTAGGGTTACGCTTTACTGAAGTGCTTCACGTTAAACTTCCACTTTAAAATTGCTACCGACGCCTGTGGCGGAATGGTTAGCACAGCGCGCTTACAACGCCAGAGGTCCAGGGTTCAAATCCCAGCCTGGGCATGGGTGTTCTTTCTAAATGTCCCTTCAACAATTTCATCCTTCACCACTCATCCTCATCTTCGCGATTAGCCACAAGTAGCAGAAAAACTAAATAAATCAATCACTTTAAAGTTCCACCTAAAATTTGCTCATTCATATCAGGAAAAAAATGAACGAATATCTCAGATGGAAACAATTTCATGATTCCTTATCATTCACGTATGCAATGTTAATCAATCAAGATAAATTATTCTGAATTGATATTTTGTTCCATCGGACAAGAATATCAGCAACAAAGTTCCCATATTTTCCTTTTGCTCATACGGTTAAAAAAAAAAAAAACTCATTTGAAGATGCCGATTCAGTCTCGGCAACAAACCGTCCTGTTAATAGTATAACCTTTACATTGTTCTCCTTTGAAAGGGCTTCCATACCGTGTAGGCATCTCATACCGTTCACTTGTTTTCTTCCTGCTTTAACGAGGACCAATCGGATTTACATGCGTTACGTAAACAGAAATGGTACCGATAATAAGATGACAATCATTCGGCAGATAATGGCGTTTAAGTGTAACAAGAAGATAAAGAGAAGGTGGAGGAGGTGGGGGAGGCCCTTTCGCGTCTTCTCTGCATCTTAATTCGTTTCTTGTTCTTGCACTTTTCTTTTCTGCTTTGAGCACGACTGATAAGCTTTTAATTGCTGGTTGCAACCACTGCATTGTCTCTGCCGAGATGTGGTCAGAACAAACGGTCAAGGAAGCACTCATTCTGCTGCAAGATTTCAGCTGAAGAATGTTATTATTTATCTTTTTTCTTGACGAAGAGCTACTGTCATATTCAGTAAGAGCCGACATCGGTGATGGAGTACTTAGCATAGCGTCCCGAGTTCGAATCCAGGCCTGGTTGTTCTTTGCAAGTGTCCCCTCTTCCATTTCATCATATCTTCTCATCTTCATCGTAGCGATTTGCCAAAGGTGACAGAAAAGCTACGTAAAATAACCTAATTCAACCAATATTCTGTGGTTATCAGCCAAATGGTTTGTGGAAGAACTCTACGTTTACTTGGGCTAAGTGATTTATGGGGCATGGGGAAAAATCCATCGGAAGCTAATGACATATGTGAGTGGCGTTAACCCTTAACAGCATAATCCTATTTCAAGAAACCATGTTTATGCGAATCCGCTAGAACGATATCCTCATAAGTACAGCAGAATATGCAAATGGTAGGTATTCTAGATAGTACTCGTATCTATCAGAAAGAGCGACAACCAATCTGTGCAGTTGCAGCATTAGAAAACTTTCGGCCCTAACTTCAACTCACTTAGATTACGAATTGCCCTAGGTCTCACACAGCACCAATGATCATCTCGAAGCCTTCTGTAACTTTGGACCTATCAGAATCACATCACATAAAATATTAAAAGCAAATTATGCCGAGAACTCAGTTATGAGTGGGAATTATTTACATACACGTCAATCATCAACGAAAAAGTAACGGACTAACAAAACTTCCTAAGTGGCCATTATCACTACAGTAATCGACGATATGTAAGAATCGACAAAGAAAATCTTTAACAATGTGTCCAGTAATGCATTCCAAAATCAACCAAAAATATTAAATGACGGACAAACGTTCTTAACTGTGTCCAATAATGCAACAACAATCAGCGCAAAAAGGTTGAAGAATTCCCAACGACGCACAATAATATCAATGAACAATGCCCTAATGTTCAGTGCTCTAATGCTCGAAAATATAATATCGACAGATAAAATTTTTAATATAGTACTCAATAATAATATATTCAACGAAGCAGTGCCAAATAAGACAGTTCAATGTAACAAAAGGAAAATAACTAACGAAAAAAATATTCTTAACAATGCCAAACAAAAACTACTACATTGACATTACAGTTTTAGAAGTCACTGTAAACTACACAATATTCTAGAGTTAAAATTTAACAGTTTCCTGTTAATTTAAAAAAAACGGGATGCAACAGTTTTTTTAATGTAAATATTTTATCATGCATAAAGATAGATAATCATTATAAATTGCAGTTTCCTGCACCAGAAATTGATGCATTAAAATTACATTAAACAGGACAACTATGTAATGGCCGTTAATATTTAAAAACTGTCAAGGACTTCTTTTTTTACGGTTGTTGATGGCAACGGAAGTTGACGGTCTTAGACTGTCATTCTCCAGTCACCTTTTTACAGTATAGGCTAGAACTTTCCGAAAAATGTGTTGCGAATTCTTCATTCTCAAATTCAACATTAGTTTTCGATTGCTTGACCATCTAATTATGCTCAACTACAGAGAGACGTTCTAAACTCATTAATAAAGAAGTGCGAATTATTCATTTACACTACTATGCTAAACCTTATCTACAAAGGGAAATATACTGTCTTAACATTAACAATGGCCAATAATACCTTTCAATATCAACCAAAACCATTGAAAAATGTTTTTAGCATTAGGAAACAAATGACAGTAACTTATGATGATGATAGGCAAGAAGCGTTGGCCATTCGGTTAAGCGCTACAGTCCTAAAAGTCCACGCGTACAGAGAGACGTTAAGAAAGGACGCGTTGTGGAGAGGTTGGAGGAGAGGTTATTATAGAGCTGCAACGTTCAGACCCCGGCTTCGAGACCCGGTAAGGGCTGTTTCCTTTATGCAGCTGCAGGACGCGTCTCTGAAAATTTTCTCACGGGTCTGGACTTCGGTTCCCAGCGGGGTCAATAGAAGGAACGAGGAAAAAAAGTAAATAAAAAAAGAAACTGCCTGAATACACAAACGACCTGCGAACTGCAAAGAGGAACCTTGCGTCTTTTTTCTACATTAATTTGATGGTCTTTTGAAACGTCAAGGGAATCGAACTAACGACCCTTCACATCGAGGGGGTTGCAGGAAGGTTGCTGCACGGCTGCAGAGCTTAATGTGCTGCAGGTGCGATATGCAAATGAAATGCAACTCTTTCAACATTGAATGACGTCCAGTTCAACGGAAGTCTTCCAAGAGGTTCTTGTTAAGTTGAAAGCCTCGCTTGTCAAAGGGACTACTGGACTGTACAGACGAAGGATTTTTAGTTCCATCGTCACTAAAAGTGATTTTAGTTTTTGTTGGTGTAAGTTTCATGCCAAATTATGCTTCTACCTCAGTTGATTAGTTGCCGACCTACGTGGCAGAGTGGTTAGCACAGCTAGCGCGTTACAACGCCAGGAGTCCCGGGTTTGAATCACGGCCTGGGTGTCCTTTCCGAGCGTCCCTTCATCAATTTCATCACTCATATTCATCTTCGCGAGTAGCCAAAAGTGGCAGAAAAGCGAAGTGCAATTAGCCAAATCAATCAATCGTTTACCAGACCTGCAGAAACTTTGAAAAGTTCTTCCTTGTGTTTAACGACCAATGAAAGTTAATGGAAACCAATTTACGATCAATTTATGTGATATTTCCCTCCTTAAAGCGCCTCCCCGATGACACAGTAGTAGCGTCGTCGCCTTGTAATCAAGGGGTCCCGGGCTCGATACCCGGTGGAGGCACAGAGTTGTTCGGTTCCCACTGTAGGTGCAGTCCCGATTAGCCTTACTGTGCATAAAGTCGACTTAAAATACTAAATCAATCAATCAATTTCCCTCCTTAACAATATGCTACTGAAATGTGTAGAAAATTTTCAATTTATTAAGCCATAATTAGAAAGGCCGGTCCCCGTGGCGGAGTGGTTAGCACATTGCGCTACGACGCCAGGGGTCCCGGGTTCGAATCCTGGCCTGGGCATGGATGTTTGTGAGTGTCCATTCATCATATCATCGCTCATCCCCATCTTCGCAAATTAGCCAAACGTGGCACAAAAAGCGAAGTAAAATAAAGCAAATCAACCAATCATCATTAGAAGGGGTTTTCCGGGCAAAAATTGATTTATTTATTTAATTTTACTTAGCTTTTCTGCCAGTTTCGGCTAATCGCGACGATGAAGATGAGTGATGAAGAGACACTCACAGCGAACAATCATTTTCAGGCCAAGAATCGAACCCGGGACCCCTGGAATCGTAAGGAGCTGTGCTAACAACTCCGTCACGGAGGTCAGCATCTTCCATATAGCAGAAAACGATAAGAAATTAGGAAATTAGATCTTGCAGAAGTTACCATTTCACCTGTAAATTATAAAGGACCAAAGGAAGTTCTTACAATGGTCGTGGTTACATCCCAAGGAATGGGGGTTCAGCAGTAACAGGTTGATTAGGACGGGCAAAAAAGACCTAAGAATCAAAGTACGGTATATTCACGTTTATCTTACTTCTCAGGAACACAATGGAAGAAATTCAACCAGTCACTATTCGTGTTCTCCTTGACTTCACTGAAGCATTCGACCACATACCTGACAACCATCCATGCATTAATTTCTTACACAACTCTCAGTCACTTATCAAGACGACGGCAGCCTAACTTTCAGTCAGTTTTTCTTGCTGCAATGCTTAGTGCATAGCGGATGATCCCCAAGGAGCACTTTTTCCCTTCCAATCACCGCATCCAAGATTCTCCACCTTCTCCACTGAAGAAGAAAGAATGCAAATAATATCCTCAACTTAAGTGCGGAGGGAGACGATGACACAGTTAAGAAAATTCCGTATCCATCTTCCCCAGGGACAAAAAAAAAAGATAGAGAAAAAAAGACGACTAGAATTTTCACTTAAATTCTTTCACTTCTCCGATCATAACTGCAATTAAAATTCAGCTATAGGGACCATCCCGCAATCCATATCCCCATTTCTTCTACCCTAGTGTCTTCTTTTCCCAGCCCCTTTCTATCACCCAATCCTCAGGCTCATCAGCCATTTTGTAGGAACCAACCAGTTTTCTTTTCGTTTGGAAATTTTCTGGCATCAGAAAGAAAAATGATGAACAATAAAAGAACGTTTAAGAAGAAGAGAGCGGTAGAAGAAAGAAATAAAAAAAAGAGGGAAGGAACCAATTATTTTTCTCAAAGCGTAGTCATTTGCAAATTCCCTGGTTTCCTTGGCATCTCGAGGTTATTGATTCTTCTCAAGTGCCGTGGCCTGATCAGATGAGACAGAAACGGAGCCACGTAAAATATTTCAGATTCAAAATTCGAGGATATAGGTTGTTTAGACATTGTAGTAAGAAATTGACATATGCATAATATCTGAAGCTATCTGCGCAACACAAGACAAAGGGCTAGCAATCATGAGCAGTGTGCTAACTGCTGACATTATTTTCCCCTATTTTTACATATTTTCCTTTGAGCCTATTCGGAGATATTGTGCATCTTTTGCCACATATTTTCCTTTTACCAACTTTCATAAGTCGATTTAGTAATGCTTCATGTGGAAATTGTATCCACATAATGCAAAAATAAGTGTCATGTTAATTAAATTTGCAAAATACCAAAATTGTTTCATTGATGGTTTGTTTTCTCGTTAAGCGAATATTTGCAGAAGCTTTCCGTATTGTAGTTCCATCTTTAGTAAGGTAGAACATCAAAAGAAGCCAAAAATGGGCCATAGCGAAATTGTAATAGCAAGCTTGGTTCCTAGGTTCGAATTCCAGTCCGGGCATATCTGAATGATTCCAATTATAGATCCACCAGAATTAGCAAATCTGTGCATTAAGCATAATTTTCCTCATTTTGCGTCGCTGCTCTGCCGCTTTTGGTTAACCGCGGCGATGAGGATGAAGTGGTGATTACATGAAAAAGATAAAGTGACACTCGAGAAGGAACACCCATGTCCATGGCCAACCTGTGATGTTGACCTCCTGGTGTAATTTTGGTGCCATTTTCACACCAAATGTTTTTGAAGTGTGTCTGAGCAGGGGTCTTAAGCCTACGTTTACGAACGTTACCACTTGGAAATCATAGTTGTATAGGGAGAAAAGAGCAACATATTACGTCTCACTCTATACAATCTTTCGACCGTCATTGATCCACACAACCCCAAGAGTCAAGAAAGCGCGGGAGACCTTTGAAAGGAACTCACTAAGTGTGAAACATAGCGTGAAGCTATCTTGACAATGTCTGGGCAAGCTATAGCTTCGCTACATCTTAAGAAACAAGTATTCTAAAATGTCCTTGCTCGACTACCACTCTCGAACTAGTCTGAATCTTCCCTCACACAATCGAATGCCTTCATAAAATCGCAGTCCGTCCCTCCCACACACCTCGCTTGATGTACTTTAGCAAGGAGATTCATCGACAAACGAGAATCTTTCTGCAGTTTTTTTCTTCTTTCCATCCTTCCTAATGATAAAAGAATACAGACACCGATGCGTGAAAGATCAAAAAGGGAGGAGGGGAGAGAAGACAAAGACCTAACAGAAGGGAGAAAAGACGGAAGACTCTGAACACACCCTGATCAATTGACCTCCCCCTTTTTCAAGACCAGAGGAAATCCTTTACTTTTATCAACGAACCAAAGAAAGAAATTCTCCCTCTCTGTACCAGTCAACATCAAAAGTATCGTCTCACCAATTACGGCGGCATTTGAAGGACCTCTCACAGTCATCTCTACAGTCAGCTGATGTCGGCAAATTCCTTTTGCCTTGTATTACCCGTTCCACTCTTTCTTAATTTTTCTTCCATCTTAGCCCCCCATTCCACCCTCATACATTAGACAAAAAAATGCTTCTCCCCTTTACAAAATGCAACCTAGCTTTTACTATACAATTCAGCTACCTCCTTGCCGACTCGTACCTTCTAAGGATTCCTTATTCAGAATCCATTAACGAGGAAGACGGTGGCATATTTCAGAATCCACCAAGAAAACAGGGAGAACTGGTTCAGGAAGAAACCTGGAGGAGGAGAGGGGAAAAAAAACTGGGAAAGGCAGATGTAAGGTGGATGCTGATTCGAGATCAGAGTACTCACTCCTTCATGTAGTATCCAATTACTAGCACAAAACAAGACCTCTGTTGCGCTCAAATGACTGCAATGAACTTGTTATGTCTTCGTTGTGATGTGGCAAAAATCTGGTTTGAGATATTGCATTCGGGCTGCTATGCGACAGGTGAAGTTGACCTTTGAAAGAAAGTTCATGGAGTACAGTTTTGTTCAGTGTGCACAAAGACTAAACCAGAAATTTGGAACAATTCCGTAACGTTCTTCGTGACTAGTGTAATGATTTCTGTCCTCTGGTCACTGACGTTTTTGTATATTCGAGGTGGTTACAGTTCGCACACTGAATGATGTGTTACATAGTGTAAAATTAAATTGCATATCCTTGAATAACTCAAACAACGTCATAAGATAATACATATATTATCTCAATTGATGCTTTTGAAATTTATTTTTAAAATAACAATTTCTTTCAAGCATACAACACGTATACCATTGCTTCACAAACCTCAACAACAACATAGTCACAGAATATAAGCCTCTTTGTTCAAATCTGGCCTCTCTCCCCAGACCATTTAGCCATATTTAATCCTGAAGCATATGATCACCAGAGGCGGCGCAAGAGGGGTGGAGGGCAGAGTGGGGATTGGCCCAAGTAAAATCAGACTGGCCCATTCTGTCAAAATGGAATGGGATAATATAGTTACAAAAATAAAATAAAAGTGTACAGATAATGATGAATATTAAGAAAACTTTGGAAGAATCGAACCCAGGATCTCTAATTTTGAACTACGCTGTACCAACTCCTGGTCTTAACCTAAAGTTTAACACGTTTTACCGCAAATTTTTAATCCAGTGTTTAAAGTTGCTATTATATGATGATAAATCCTCGTTTCGATCACTAATAACAGTACGAATATCAAAGTTCATTTTTCTTTGAAGTTGTAGTCCTCCCATAGGTATCTTTAAAAGCCATTCAGTGGCCTACCCACGTCTATGAACGACAATTCCTGCTGTGCCTTCCAGATGGCGCAGTGGTAGCGTAATCAACGGGTCCCGGGTTCGATACCCGATGGAGGCACATAGTGGTTTGAATTCCACTTTAAACTGTAGGTCCAGTCCCGATTAGCCATACTGTGCATAAATTGAACTTAAAACACCAAATAAATCAATCAATCCAATAGGCTACCTCACGAGATTGATTAACAGGCATTCACAGAACACTAGTCTACATCCTTCGGTAAGAGATCTCGACTCAACGTCTTTGTCCACCCGAGGTAGCTCTCCATGAACTGATCCTCCAATAGGCTATAAGAGCCTCCCCGATGGTGCAGTGGTAGCGTCGTCGCCTTGTAATCAAGGGTTCCGGTGTTCGATACCCGGTGTAGGCACATAGTGGTTCGGATCCCACTTTAAACTGTAGGACCAGTCCCAATTAGCCTTACTGTGCATAAAGTGGACTTAAAACACCAAATCAATCGATCAATCCAATAGACTTCCTAATGAGATTGGCACGTTGATATCAACAGACACATTGTTCCGTTTCCCGATGAAGAACAGAGGTTAAAAGATACGCCTATTTTGAGACCCCACAATATCATTCACTTTCGTGTTCTGATGGAGTTTAATAGGAATAAAATTGCTGACGATTTTACAAAATTAAAATTGCTTTCATGCAGTTGTAAAAAATCTCTTTTCTACCTTAGGAACCGACATAAAACACACTGCAATTTGGCTATTCCAATGTTACAGTGTCTTCCATATGCATCATCGCGCGTTTCTCTAGATACAATAATTCCTTACGTGCCTATAAATAACTTGTCAAATTATTGACTCTGGTACGTACAGAACCCAAAACGTGTGAAATGGATACAAATATGCATACTTTTTCATTCCAGTAACACACAAAATGCATAGAACGTTAATGATGCATTTTGGTGCATGAAAATGCATTTTGGTGCATGAAAATGCACAGAGAAATAACTTTTATCAGCGAATGTTCGGCGTGACGCACAAAAAAATCAGCAGAATATGTCAAAGTGCATCAATCTTGATTTCACGAATTCCGTGTCTTGTGTGCTCTAAGATAGTGTATGACGACTACGTCCAGTAAGTTTCGCTTTTCTAGATATGAATACAGCAGTCGTATAAAAAGGTTCATTCTAATTTTATTTGGATTTATCCTTTTACAAAAACGGATGTGTTTGCACATCAATTTCTGACCGATATTCCAACTTACTAGCATCCCTTGCTTTTGAAATGATCACTCCGAGTTCCATCATGCAGAGAACCGTTTCTGCCATCCATAGCAACACGGTGATGCTACTATTCAGGCTGTGATATGTGGTTATTAATAGATCACTAGTATGTTTGCAACGTCGGTTTCAAGACAATTATGGTTCCCGATCTGAAAGCACAAAAAATACCGGCAGATGGGTTCGGAGCAGTTTTGTGCAAACACCCTTGCGATACCATGAGCTGAGAGCGCGCTAATACACTCTCTGATGCAAATTAAATTACTTTCTCCTTTCAAAGATTGCAGGGTCTATGTTTCTAATATGCAGCGTGACACGGTAGCTTTTCCCTGAAAAGAGTTTGATTAACAAATCCCTTTTTCTTCGGGGAAATCGAGACACATATCTTTGAAGGAGATTAATGATTCTGTCTGCAAAGTCATACATAGACAACTCCAACCTGCATGGGCATACTTTTTGTGGCCCGTGTGTGTGTGTGAAAGGGAAGGTCGGTCCCGTCATATGTGATGTGGAATATGCTGAGTGTTTGCCAGGAGTTCGGAATTTGTTTGCGGATCCCGTACGATCAAGAGAATAGCCACTAACCCTTCTAACAACCCACACCTCTTCCTGCCACGTTATTTTTCACTACGTTTTGCACCGTCACTCAATACCGGGCTTCCGATTAAGGAAAAAAAAAAAACAGGTACATAGTGGGGCAAGGATTCGTGCACCTTTCCAGCCCTTACGCAGCGGTTGCTGCTCCCCCACGATGGAACTCTTGAAACGGCTGTACTTCCCAGAAAGGAGCCACGGCAGTAGGGGTGAAAGGGTTACTGCTGAGTTGTGATGAGATAGACTCACTGTCGGCACAGTGCGCTTTTTTGTACCCCTTTGATGATTCTTAACACACCTGACATTAGTATTTTTTTCCTCCATCTCTCAACAGACGCTTCGTAGTTCCTATAATACCAGGAGTCCCTGTAAGAAGTCGGGGGCTTCTGAAAAGAAACCAGGATACCCCCCTTCTCTTTTTAATAGGGGAGAGCTTAATTTATGCACGAAGAACCAAAGGCAAAAGCATAAGACTATTAGAAAAGAGAACTCTCAATGTCTGCCCCACAGGGAAGGGATAATGGTTATTGGGAAAGACTGGTAGCTACTCAGGCGCTCGGGCCGGAAGAGCCTGCCAAACAATCTAAGGTTATTAATGCCTATAAGAATGTGCCTACCTGCCTGGTGTATCAATGATGGCCTTGCCCAGATGTCCAAATAACACATTAGCTGTTGGAAGTCACAGAACCCCAAAGGAACGGTGGATGTTATTGGAGTTGCAGGCACGGATATCTGTCGGGAGGAATTTGATGGACCTAATCTTGACACCACTCGCATCCTCGTGCAAAGAACGTTTACAAATCGGGACTATGTCGAGGGTTATATCCATCGAGACCTCACGATGTTTCATACGCGACTAGAATACAATTGGTCCACTCGATTATTTATTGACGCCTGGCTTCTTAAAAATTAAGATATTTCACTATACGTGATATAGTTTTTGCTGACAACCTAACCCGTTGTTTCTTTTTAATGTTTTCATATTTTGTGTCGCTTTTTTTCCTTCTTCACGCTAATCACGACTATGAATGACAGAAATTGATTAAGGGACGCTAACAAACATCCATGCCCCGCGCGGAATCTATCCTAGAACCTTCGAAAGACGAGGATTTGGGGTGGAAGTGCTTGGAAGGCTTCAGTCAAGGACTTCCAACCACAATGAAGCCTCCGCTGCGAAGGGTAAAATCTTTAAAGAGTGATGCAAAATTAAGGGGAGGGGTGAAATAATGAAATATCGTTTGGGATAACTTCTCCCAATAGATAAAAATTAAAGACATGACAAATTTGCACATCTTTGTTGTAGAAAGTGTACACGCAGTGGCAATTCTTGTATTTTACTTTTTTCCAAGCTTAATGAGGATGAATGATGATTTGATTGAAAGGATCATCGTACCCATGTCAGGACTCAAACCCGGAACTTTTGGTGGAGAGGCAGCAAGACGACCGCTCAATGTCTTCAGCCACCCGAAAATGTTCCAATAGTGGCTATGCTTGCCTAGTGAAATATGTCCCCCAACAAGTAATGAATGTGTTATTGAATTTCATGACGGCGTAAAGCATTCTTTCTTCCTCGTTTATATAACGCATGGTCTTGATTTAATCATTGAAGTACGAATAGATTGAGTTTTCATCAGTCACTAGTTTTTCGTTTTCTTTATTTTTATTAGGTCCAACTATTCTCTAAAGAAGTATTTCTCAACCGCTGGGTCCGTGCATTGTTTATACCAGGCCGCGAGAGCTTCACTACACAGAGGTTGACATCTAATTTTATATTTGTCCTCAACCCTAGACATAATCGTACTATCAATCTTTATGATTACACCATGATTTATTAAATAATGTTTAATTTTCAAGAGTACATATTACCCTAATTAAATCAATGTATGAAGTTTTAAAAAAATAATAAAGCATTTATAATAAATAATAATAATAATAATCCCTCCCACCAGAGGTGTGGAGTTCTTCAACCGGTAATGGGGTGACGTGGGGTTAGCACGTCGAACCCTCAGCCGTTATAGGAGATTCCCGAGACCTAGCTTACTCGCAGCTCCCCAATTTCCTCACGATGGTGGGTTGCCACCGGTCTATCTACACAGGCTGAAAACCCAGACTGAACAAAGGCGGACTCGAACCCATGCCGTCCCGCAGTCGGAGCCCAACGCACAGAGCCTTAGACCGCACGGCCACGTAGAAGGACTAATAATAAGGCATTTGCGAGTAAAATTGTTGATATCGGACATGGACTTCAAAAAAAGACTTTAGCGGGTCGTAGTCTCACAAAGGTTGAGAGCAACCGTTGTAAGCTACTACTCTTTTTTCAAGTCAAATGTTCTGTTGTTTTAACAGAAGGAACGACGCCGACACATATGAAATGACACCCTTCATATCTTGATATTCAACCGGAAAATATAACTTTTCGAGAAGTTTACTAATGTTAATAACCTTATTTATCATTTAACGTTATTTGCTATCTTAGATATTTGATTTCGTTAAGTTTTCAAATAGATACGTACGTCTCTTATGTCAACGGCAAATATCTGCGAAACTATTGGATTAGATTACTGAAACATGAAATTATCTATTCAATCCTCGCGTCTCCTTGACCATGGGAGCAAATCACCTACACGAAACTGGGCATCGACGATATATCGCGATATTGAAAAAAATATCGACCAGATGATATCAACTAGACGATATATCGTCCCGATATTTTCACGATGTATCTATATCGTCACGATATTTTGGCGATATATATACCGTGACGGCGATATATATCGTGTCGGCGATATATCGTCACGATATTTTGGGATATATCGCCACGGTATTTTGGCGATATATATCGTGGAGACGATATATCGCCGTTATCACGAATGATACGTAAAACATATCGTATCGTCTGTGACGATATTTCGCGATATCAAATTTCCGACATCGTCCATCCGTAATTCGTACCCATGCATCGCCGCAAACGCAGCCCCAACATCGAAATATGTGCAATTCCCTTCAGACTCAACTCTGACCCATCACGAACTTTTGAAAGAAACTTCGGCGGGAAGGAGCGAGGGGTAATTAATAAGATCACGAATGAAAACGGAGAAAGGTGGGGGAGGGGAAGTAACACATGAGAGAAAAATAAAGAGAGAACACGCACGGAGAATCGCTGATGCGAATCGCACGCACGTTGAGACACTGTGCGTGCAACGCAGCATTTGAAGGAAGGTATAGCAGGACAGATGCGCTTTAAGTGACTGCAAAGCGGAATGTTATATTATAATATATATTTTTTTTAGAAAGATACAGTAATATTACTCCCTGTTGTCTCTATTTTTTAAATGTTTTTTCTTCTTCTTTTAGCCACGTTTATGTTTTGAATGAAGAAAACAATCATTATTTCAGCACGTTTAGTAAGTGGGCTTTAATTTCGAGTTCTGTCTAGGGTTAACGAGTTAGTCATTTCGTTTTTTGGTGCCAAAAGGTCCCGATTTTGTTCCTCGGATTCTTTGGTCTTGAGACAATTAAGGAGGTTAACTAAGGAGAGAAATAACTAGCTCGGTCTAGAACTTCACAGGATGGTGGAAGTTAAAGGGCCACAGCAGCAGCGAATTCAGTTACTAGTTTAGTATACAATTCTGATGCACCTTTTAGTGCGTCAAAATACACATAGAAATGTATTAAAGGGTATTTTTATGAGATGAAGTTCCGTGTGATGCACTAAAATGCATCAATTTGGAAGATCAGACAAGATCATTTCGAAGATAACAAATTTTCACTTTTAATGCATCAATTGACACAGCTAAATGTGTAATTTTGTTATCTTTGAAACGATCTTCCAAACTGATGCATTTTAGTGCATCGCACGGAACTTCATCTCATAAAAATGCCCTTTAATACATTCCTATGTGTATTTTGACACACTAAAAGGTGCATCATTTGCAGTTTATTCACGTTAACGTGTTATTGAAATCATAATATATGAGTCAATTTACACGTTTTGGGTTCTGTGTGTGTAAGTTAATAGCGACCATAAGGGTGAATCATACACCGTTGAAATAGAAACCAGTGGCGAGATCGAAACCTAAGTTTCCGGGTTCAGTGCATGTCTGGCTCTTTATGAATTTCATCTAATCATCATCACGCACGTATCTAGAAATACATCTGGGGGGAAGGAGGGGTTCCGACCAAGTGTCTCAATAATAATAATAATATAATTAGCATAATATGATTATAATTTTAATAAAATTACTATAATATTAATAAAAAGGGAAATTAATTAAATAGTTATTACATGAAAAGGTATAAGTACAGTATAAGAATAGATATTCAAAATCAACCTCACCCGTAGTTACCATCGCCAAATTTTGTATAAAAACTACTGTCCTGGAAAGGAAATTACTGTCAAATGTATAAAGAATTGAATATTTAATGAATAACAAAAAAAAAGTAGTTACATCCAATTGACGAAACGTAAAGTTCCTGATTAATATTTTATGCATATTAACAATAGTAGTAGGGTGCATAAATCTTTGGTAGTGTTCTTCAAAGCCGTATGATCCCAATTCCTTGCCTTGTAATAAGTTCGCGAAAATAAATAACCATCGATTATGTAACAAATTCTAAACAAGTATATTTTGATTATTTAATTTTAGTACTTAGTATAGTCTTTCGGGAGGGGAGATTACGGATCTCCCCCTGGATCTCCCTAAATGCGTCCCTGTCATTACCCACTTCGTCGTCGGGATTAGCCAAAAGTGACAGAAAAGCGACGCTAAATTATACAAAAAACAAAAAAAAAATACGAAATAGAAACACACAAACAAGGCTAATGTGTTGCGCTAAGATTCCACACTTTCCAGCCATAACAGGAGGACGGGTGGGAGAAAGGTTCCCGAAGTGCGGGAAACAAGTTTCGGCCACAGTTTTTCCTGTGCTCAAAGCTTAAGAAAAGTAGCAGACGACAGAATCCTGCAACTATAAGATTGAAGACAGCGTACTTGTTCCCCGATCTCAGCTTTCTCCCCCATTTCTGACGTCATGCGAGGATTGCTCCACAGATTCCCGAGACAGAGTAAGTAAGCAGTTTCTTTCCGAAAATCCATGGCAGCAGTGGTGGCGATTAGGGGCAGTTGTCCCCCCACTTCTCGCCATTCTTGCCTCCGCACTATGCTAAACCTTATCTCCAATCGGAAATATACTGTCTCTGTCCCCCCCCCCCAGATTTGGCACCTTGCCCCCCCCCCGGATTTGGAACCCGATCGCCGCCACTGCATGGCAGTCGTTTGAGTTTGTAAGTCCACTTTATGCACTGAAAGGCTAATCGAAACTGGACCTACAGTTTAAAATAGGATGCGAACCACTACAAGGCGACAACAGTTGTTTGGTTACGCAAACGCAAGTGATTAAAAGCGAAAATTATCAATTCATGTTCTCCATGGACTATTTTCAGTGTTATATCTAACTAACTTAACTCTCTAGCCTTCTAAAACCCGAAGGTTCATGGCTGCAGGCCTTCCATCTGTCCCTCTCCTGAGCAAGATCTATACACTCTTTTCCATCCCTACCCATTTTCTTTAGGACCATCTCAACGTTATCCCTCCATCTTCGTCTTACCATCAGGTTTCCCAACAATAATCCTGTAAACTCTTCTTTCCTTTCCCATTCGTGCCATATGCCCTGCCCATCTAAGTCTTTTTGATTTAATCATTCTAATAATATCTGGACATTAACACAAATTATGCAGTTCTAAATTATGTAACCTTCTACGCTCACTTGTCTCCTCATCCCTTAGGAATCAGTATCATTAAATATAACATTGCTCCATGTGTAATATCTTTGGTACTTTTGTCCGGTTAGGTATCTTGTGACATCTTCGTTTACGTCCATTCATTCTCTTATTCCCAAAAGAACACTCAATGGCACACTCGGTTAAAAGAACTCGATAAGGAAAGAGCATTGTCTTCTTTGGTGCACCATTGACAGCAACTGTTTGTTCTTTGGAAAAAGGGACTCAATTCCAGGAATCACAAACCGAGCCTTCCCTCTCTCTCTGACGTACTTCAAATAATTACGCACCGAAAGAGATTTAGAAGAGGATAAAGACGGGAGGGGGTGAGGAGGGGGTTAAAAATGCACATCGAAGAGGATAATTTATTAGTTCCCGCAATGGAAATCCTAAGGGAAGAGAGATTAGGGAAAAAGAAACGAGGAGAGGAATTTTTCGGGTAAAAAAAATAGAGAAAAAGAAGATTTGCGGATTGGGGGAGGAGAGGGCTGGGGGCACGAAGAGAAAATGTCAAGATGGGAATATCCGATTTTGGGAACCGAAGAATCGACAGTCGCTCACGCAATTGAAGATGGCTTTCTTCATTTTTTTTTCTTGAGAACAAATCAATCGTATGAAGCAAAAAAGAGAAGCTTCTATTCAATTTAATTAAACTAACCCTTTCGTGAAAATCCAAACTTTTTTTTTGTCCCTGTGCAAAGATGGGAGAAAAGTGCCTTCATTTCGACAGACGAAAAGAAGGGAAAAAAAGATGAAAGATCCACAAGCGACGGAGAAGGGGAAAAAAAGAGACTGAAAAATAAAAGAAACATCCTCCCAAAGAAGAAAGATATTATTTTTTTCTAATTCAAGGCGTCCATTAAGACGATTGCTCGGTGATTGTTGCAGTACTTTGAAAGATTGTTGTAATTTTGCACCTTTTTCGTTATCATTGTTTACTCTTTTGGACATTCTTGTCTTCTTTTCGAGGACGTTCTAATATGAATTCACCTGAAAACTCAACTCTGGGCGCATGGCAATAGCTACCTAAAGATTGAACGTTCATGGATTGACAGGTGAAATAAGGGGGGTATGGCAAAGGCGGTAGGGGGGGATTTTTTTCAAAGAAAAACAAAAAAGAAATTCCTCACTTCTCTTCCCCCTCTCCGGCTAGTGCCATCTCGTTACACTTGATCGAACTCGGAAAACCTTTCAGATGAAAATGGTTTCTCGATGGGAGAGAAGAAAATGAGGGAATGGACTTCTTCCAATCGAAGGAAGAGGTAACGACGAAAGAGAGGGGAGGGGTGGAGGATTGGAAATAATTCTCAAGTCAGACGAAACTCTTCTCTGATCAAAATTGGACTTCACTTTTTTTTCGTCAGGAAAATAACCTTTATACTTTGTTATTCTTGGAGTAAGTTTTCAAGATATTTCAACTCTAATTCTAAAATTGTGCAAGTTTCAAAAAAGTTTGAAATTTTTAAAAAATAAATATTTTCAGTAGTGCTTTCAAATATGTCTCGTCGGCGTATATTTATCTAAACAGAGAAATATACGCCGACTTTCTTTTTTAAGGTAATGCAATAAGGTAATAGTGTGCAATGATGGATGTGTTACCGGTAGCGCATACATTCCCTTCAACAATGGACTAAAAATAATAGACTGCGTAAGTAATCGAAATTAGACTGCCTCTGGAATGTGACAAAAGTTACGAATGATATATTGTTATGCACGAGCAGCAGATAAGTTAAGCAACACATGTATTGATGATCAAGATGTGACTTTCTCGTAAGCGCAAAAATGTCAACGTCTCTTCCACATACAAATGCATGTTAAATACACTAATCATCCATACTACCGGGTGGTCAGAATTAAAGTTACGCAACTCAGAGCCCTCTGTAGCCTGTGTGAGGGAGGCATCGTAGAACTGAAATTTGGTGAATCCACTATGCAGACCATGGGGAAGAGGATGGCGATAAAAAAAATTGTTCAATTTTCCGCCACCAGGTTGAAATGTGGCGCTGTACTTCCATGATGGGTCGTAATAATGATGTAAACTGCTCCAATTGGTTATGGATTTGCCTTTACCTTGCAATCTTGCAATAAACGAGAGATTATTTTCTCGCAACTTCCAGCCACTAACAAATGTCTTTGTAATTAATAACTCAGCTAAATCACTTAACGTGATTATTTGTATTAACCATCATGGAAGTACAGCGCCACATTTTAACCTGGTGGCGGAAAATTGATTTTTTTTATCGCCATCCTCTCCCCCATGTCTGCATAGTGGATTCCCCAAATTTCAGAGTTCTACGATGCCTCAAACAGGCAACAGAGGGCTCTGAGTTGGGTAACTTTAATTCTGCCCACCCGGTAGTATGGATGATTAAAAACTAAACTAAACTATGTGGATTAACAGTCCTTTGAGGGCCAAGGCGTGCTAAGTGGATTTTCAATGTGTGGTCAGCGATCAAGTCCCATCGCCGCTGTTTTCTGACTTTCGAGAATGGGGCCCGTTACTTCTTTTCAAGTACCTCCCCAATTGTCCTCACGATGCTGGGTCAGCACCGAATTTTTGTGGAGACTCATCGAGAATCGAACCCTGGACCGCTCGCACCAAATGGAGTGTGCTAACCATTCGGATACACGAGATATCGTAAGATTTGAAGGGGACAAGAAGGGTAAAGTTAGCGAGTTCTCCTTGACGTACTCTTTCCTGGCATAATACTGTAGTACAGAAATAAATGTTAGTGGCGTACACAAACCATGAATATGTACTGTTTCATTACATCCAGAACAAGCTACAAATTTCTCGAGGGATCGTAGGGTCGAAAAGAAGCATCAAAAAGAAATATATTATCAAGAAATATTTTTCACTTTGATGTCCTCCACGTTGACATTTAACTTTTGCATTCACCACGTCATATAAGCAACAACATCCCTGTCAGTAACAACCCTTTCACTTTCAGCACCAAAATACCCCTGCTAGCGTTTAACTTACGGGGAGGGGACCGGAACCAATAATGGTCACTGAAAAGGATATAAAGATGAATGAGGAACGAAGCTCTTTTTAGAAAAGGAACGGAAGAGGACCTCATACGGCTAAAGTCGGTTTTAATCCGATTCCGCATGGGGCGCATGTGGGGGCAGCGAAGGAGAGAGGGTAGGGAAGAAAAAACAGAGTATCTTCCTTTTGTTGAAGTGGTGGATCCGAGTAAGCAACGAGCCTATTCAAATGCAAAGCGGTTTCTAAGGCCTCCCGATACTAGCAACGGCATCTCTTCACGAGAAAGAGCCCTGGATAGTTTCCAACTGCGCGTAAGAAATTAAAATATTTTTCTATTTCGCGCACACAGGGGGAGGACCACTTGTAAAATATGCTGAAACGAAATATTCACCTTCCAGATTTTCAACTGAAAATGCCGAAGACTATAAAGCAGTAAACGCGTTGATGGATGAGCCGGATCAACAGACGAAAACAGGTAAAGCTGTTTCACGATTTCCGGATTAACCGGATCAAACAGACGAATAGAGGTTTAGTTGTTTCACACTTTTCGGATGAACCAGATCAAACAGACAAAAAGGTGTTTAACTCTTTCACGTTTTCCGGATGAATCGAATCAAACAGACGAAAAGAGGTTTTGCTGTTTCACGTTTGTCGGATGATCCGGATCAAATAGACGAAAAGAGGGTTTACTGTTTCGCGATTTTCGAATGAACCGGATGAAACAGACGAATAGAGGTTTACTTGTTTCACAATTTCCAGGATGAATCGAATCAAACAGACAAAAAGGTGTTTAACTCTTTCACGTTTTCCGGATGAATCGAATCAAACAGACGAAAAGAGGTTTTGCTGTTTCACGTTTGTCGGATGATCCGGATCAAATAGACGAAAAGAGGTTTTACTGTTTCGCGATTTTCGAATGAACCGGATGAAACAGACGAATAGAGGTTTACTTGTTTCACAATTTCCAGGATGAATCGAATCAAAAAGACGAAAAGAGGTTTTACTGTTTCGTGATTTTCGAATGAACCGGATGAAACAGACTTGTTTCACACTTTCCCGGATGAATCCAATTAAACAGACGAAAAGAGGTTTAGCTGTTTTACGATTTCCGGATGAACCGGATCAAACAGACGAATATAGGTTTAGTTGTTTCACACTTTCCGGATGAACCGGATCAAACTGACAATATAAAATATGTTTAACTCTTTCACGTTTTCCGGATGATCAGGATCAAACAGACGAATAGAGGTTTAGTTTTCACACTTCCCCGGATGAATCGAATCAAACAGACGAAAAGAGGTTTAGCTGTTTTACGATTTCCGGATGAACCGGATCAAACAGACGAATATAGGTTTAGTTGTTTCACACTTTCCGGATGAATCGGATCAAACTGACAATATAAAATATGTTTAACTCTTTCACGTTTTCCGGATGATCAGGAACAAACAGACGAATAGAGGTTTAGTTGTTTCACACTTTCCCGGATGAATCGTATCAAACAGGCGAAAAGAGGTTTAGCTGTTTTACGATTTCCGGATGAACTGGATCAAACAGACGAAAAGAGTAATTTTTTACTGAGGCTGCCCAGAATAATGTGGTTTAATAGTTTAGTGTCTACAGTTGATCTTAAGTTGGATTTCGTACCACTACACTAAGTAGAGTGTCACGGAACGCAGGAATTATTATTAAAAGACTACTCTTAAACCCTCTTTCCTTTCCGATAAGAGAGCTCTTGTTTTTCGGGTGCCATGGACCGAAACTAATACTTCAATTTGTCAAAACAAATTAACGGTGTTTTCAGACCCATTGTGAAAACAGTTTCCTTCATCAGCTTTTTGCACATTTGTTGAGTGTGCCACACTTAATTGCACCAGTCGAAAAATAGAGTTCCTAGAAGAAAAATAGAGTCTGGCTATGTAAAAGGTCAAAGCAATACTAAAATTTAGAGTATAAAAATTGTAGATGCAAGGTTAAATTCCATAGGAAGACACAAATAGCCATAACGAGGGCTTGCATTTCACACAATCCTTATGCAATCCTTATGTATTCTGGGACAGTAGCTTCAATGAAGTACTAGCTTCAAATTTCTCGGATTCGGGCAAGGACCAAAACCTAATCTCATGAAAGTCCGACAAGTTTATTTTTGCATAATTCATCATTGAAGCAAGCATATCGTCATTTGCGTAGGCATACAACGCAATGCAAGAATGCAGGAAATATTTACCGCATTGTAAATTATAATAAGCACTGACATGTTACGTCACAACTTGCATCTTATTACCGCGGATTATCGGGTACCCCTAGACGGTTGCTGCAGACACTTCCGGTGCATACACTGCACCAATGGTTACATAAAAGGAAAGTAAAGAAACAAATTTTGAAAGCAAACATGAGGATAAGATAATGTGTTTCAATATGCTTATCTTTTTACTCGGGAGGTACACGACAAGGAGTACTTTGTGTTCGTAACTCATTCATCCTTATCAAATATAGTTGCATTTATTGCTCGTGAGCCAGTGTCTTGTCGATACCAATTTTCCTTGCCATCCAGTACTTTCTCTGGATAATTTATTGACCTCTGGTCAAGTAAACAATCAGAAGAAGCCCTTAAAAAGTCCGATAAGAAAACTCTTGTTTCTGATACATAGTTCTACCATTATCATTAAGCTACGTTAGTGTCCTAAGTGCATAGATAAAACGCATAAGATGCTAGGACAATGATTATTTTAAGTTTATGACGCCATAATGGATAGAATAGTAAATGCGGAACTACTTGACGGGCCTCCCCGATGGCATAGTGGAAACATTGTCATCTTGTAATCAAGGGGTCCCTGGTAAGATCTCCGGTGGAGACACATAGTGCTTCGGATCTCACTTTAAGCTGTAGGTCCGATCTCGTTTAACCCACTTGAGTATAAAGTGGACTGAAAGCAAACTACGGCAGCCATTGTGGCAGACGCATGTTCTCGATATCAAAGGACCAGAGTTCGAGTCCCGGTATGGTCATGAATATTCCCCTGACTGTTTCGTCATCAGTTTCGTCTAATCGTGATTCATAATCAAGGAGCTTGAAAGTGACGTAAAGTAAGAAAAATCACAAAATCTATTAAAATTTCGCGATTTAGTTAAAAGTATAGGACGAATATATCACCAAAAATTAGAGAAATCAACAAATTATGCAAAAGGGGACATATTTAAACGAAAAAAAGGATCTTACAGTTTACAGGAAACTTGCTCGGAAAAAAGCAAAACACGCTATGAAAAATCTAGAAAAATAAAAACACTGCAACAAGTAAATTTCTAGTTTAAAAAAAGCGTGTTGTAAAAGATAATTTGGATGCAGATGTAGTCCAACACTTCGTCCTGCTGTTAGTGGCGACTTAATTTGTATTTTTGTTATTTTACGTCGCGTTTTTTCCGTGTTTTGATAATCGCGACTATGAGTGATTAAATGAAATTGCCCAGGCGGGAACAGAAACCCGGCAACTTTGGTCGCGAGATTGAAAACTTAACACGCTGAAGAACAGAATCGTTGCGAGGTGACCGCCCCAACCAACGTTCTAACTGGTCCCGGGTTTGATACCCAGTGGAGGCACGTAGTGGTTCGGATCCCACACTGTAGGTCCAGTCCCGATTAGCCTTACTGTGCATAAAGTGGACTTAAAACACTTAATCAACAACAACCTTCAACGTTCTAACTGGATTCAATGGTACCAAGTAGCCACCATTTTTCTTATCCTTGGTGATTTTTCGGTTCCTCTCTCGCTGTAATGAAATTGTCTTCATTTTTACACAGCATTGACTGCTACTTTTTACGGCGTTGAAAGTGGCAGTAACCATACCATATAATTACAGTCGAAATTTTGCAGTGCGTACTTTGCACTTTTATAATAGCGTGCTGCAAGGTGCAGATTGGTCACAACATCCTTCAGAGAACCAATAAAAAAATGAGAGACGGTATAGTTCTTGGAAAATGTTGCAAGGAAAATGACAATTCGGAAAAACAATGTATTCATGTGACCGCTCGTAAGGATCATTTTTCTAGTTTTCTCTCCCTCATTGCAACTTGTAACTTTTCAAAGGACAAGCAATCGAAAAGATGGCTGTTTTGTTTCGGTGGGTTGTGTAATTTTATTTCAAGCATTATATTTTTATTGGAGTATTAAATTCGACATGCCAATCAAGCTTATCTTCCAATAGCAACAGTGTATACGTTTCTGTCATACATGTCCCTTTGTTTCCAACACGGGTTCAATCGGGGAGAAGGCCATAACATAGCTACTGCGTGATTTTTACTGCAGGTTTTATGGCAGGCGAAGGATTTCTCCGTATGTAAAAGTATTCTTCTGTTCTTCCTGGTTGATAAAAGTCTTGGCGTGGCTTGTTTTTCCAAGCGGTTATATGGAAAATTTTGATGCACTTTGCGCTTGTTTTCATTCATGTAGAATTGTTGTGCACTGATATCATGGGGAGGATTTTGAAACCAATCTCGTCAGGTGAAAGTTTTGAGAGATTGTTTGCTAAAGTCTATGAAAAGCTTACGGGGTAGTTTTTGGTCATGTTTCCATGGTTTCAAATTTTCAATTATGCTTTCTCGGAAATGATTAATTTAATCTTAAAAACGTCCACATTGTGTTCATTTTTCTAGAGCAGAGCCGAGTTGATGAGCTGGAATGAGATGGCAGACAAAGGTTTCCAGGTGCTTTCACGAATATAAAATATATGCTTAAAAAAGTGACCTTACTATTTTGGAATGAATATGGTGGGAAATGATTATTATATAAAGTAAATTGTATGAATAGTATTTTTCAAAATTTCATAATAATACATTGTGGTGGTCAGATAAATATGAAAAATCAGCAAAGCAAGTGGAGAAAGTTGTGGCAGCACATGCAGGAGGAGACAAGGAATGTGGAGAAAATTAATAAGACTGTTGAAACAGAGAGAAAGAGAGAAAGATTATAGCAAAACTCCGTCCCAAGTAAAGAAGGCACAAAAGATGAAAATAATAATTTGCAAAATCCATTATCAAGATGGAACACAGAAGACTAAACAGGAATAAGCTGATCAGGACAACTAATTCATATTTAGAAAATTCCATAAAATTGAGATAGAAGAAGAAAATAAATCCAAGTCTAAGTAGAGCGGAAGGATTAAAGATAAAAAAGGAGGTGTATGCTGATGTTTAGAAAATATCGATAGAAAACTCGTAAACGATGATTGCAAAATCTCACAGTATGGTCCAGGATAGAAGTAACATCCGAAATTCCGAAGTGAAAGCCGAAAAGGACAGTGAGGTACAGGCAAACATTTTTTTTAGTCAAAATTGCCGCCATTTTACTAATGGTATCGCGAGAGTTCCGCTCACACTTCCAAGAACCATTAATGACCCTCCCCCACCCTAAAAAATCAAATATTCATATTATATTTAATATTTTATTCCCATCACACTTTTTCCAGGCTGTGGACTGGCTAAATAATTGAAATATCTTTCAACTATTTAGGCGTTTTTAAAATCTGTTTATAAAAACTTTGTCATTATTTTCTTACTAGATAGCTTCAACTATTTACGCGTGTTTAAAATCTGTTTATAAAATCTTCGTCATTATTTTATTTCTAGAAAGCTTTGTCATATCATCGGTTAATTGAGTTTACTGCAGCTTTTGTAAGAATGACATCGCTCTGAGACACGATCTATGTTGCCTGTTTCTTCGTACCTTTTTACTGTGTTCTCGATTCTTGCATCCAGCTTTTGATATGCAGTTTTCATTCTCTTTCCCTCAAAATTTAACTGTGATCTCATGTACACGAAGCTTCCTTCTTCAAGTAAAGAACCACATCCCGTGACACTTCTTCGATTGCTCCCGGAGACATCGCCAAGTGGTAAGGCCGTTTGCTGTACTCCTGTAGCCTTCATAGTTCGCGCGAGGCTTGCCCTTACTAGTTGTAAGGATCTCCATAGTGCACCACATAAAAGTCACAAGTGAAATGAAATTAAATAAATAGTTAGTGGCGAAGGGGTGCATTGCTCTCAGCGGTGAGTCATACGCAGGTGCGCATCTTTCCTCCAATAAGCTGAGAACAAATTTCGCAACATTCCATTTGAGCGAAATTTTCACTGAGCACATTTTTCATACAATCCTTACTAATATGTGGAACAGCACATTTTTCTAATTGGAATCTCAAAATCTGTCATGATGAAGATGAAATAATGTTTTGTTCCAACTTGAGATGCATATAGCCATGGTTGATGTAAGATTTCTATGGGTATTACAATTTTCTATACCGAATTGTACACTGTGATTCGACCCTAATTTTTGATTTTGTGAAATTTAATATGAATGTATCCCAGCTGCTGTCATGTACATTCATGCCCAGCGCACTTTTATATATGTATATATAAAACGACTCTGAGCGAGCGAGGCAAAATATCACGAACGATAAGATAAATTGTAAGCCGTACTTTATAATGGATATTTCTTCAAAATTCCGCATGAACTTCGTCCAAAATTAGGTCGTCTGCCTCAATTCTCCTTATAGCATTTCCCCATCTGGTCTGTAATTTGAGAACCTAATTTCCAAAGCTACCATTTCTCCTCCTCCCACAAATACATTCTCTTTTCCCCCTTGGAAGTTATTTTGAGGGAGTTCCCGAGGGATCCCAAGAACCAGATCCATGTCACAGAGCAATACGTCACATGAATTTTGACAACATAATCAAGAATGCTCACCCGGGTAAAAGAAGAAAAAGAAACGCACAGGAACCAGGGACAAGTTTCGG
This sequence comes from Lepisma saccharinum, assembly GCF_977018435.1. Lineage (NCBI taxonomy): Eukaryota > Metazoa > Arthropoda > Insecta > Zygentoma > Lepismatidae > Lepisma > Lepisma saccharinum. The sequence continues at coordinate 39,723,655 of NC_139242.1, read as the reverse complement.
AACTACTGCCAAACTTCGGAACGGACGAAGAAATTGTGGAACTTTTTTTTTTACCCCCTCTTCTGGGACCGTTCAATTTTTCTTCTGGCCCTGAAGTCCACCGTGTCTTGGTATAACCCCATTCCGCGGTGCATTATGTTCGAGGGAAGGAAAAACTTCAGAAGTAGAAAGTTTTATATTGACTTTTCTAATAGCGCCAGCACACGTGATCTTGCCAGGTTTGTCCCAAGATATTTTTTTTCCCATGATCCTTTTTTTCTTCCTTGTCTCTTTCTTTTCTTTTTTTGAAAAACCAAAAAGGAAAGAGGCATCAACTTTTGATCTTTTCTTCCTAGATTGTTCTAGACTTAATTTTATCGGAGAAACTACCAAACTTTTAACAGAAGGGATAAAAAAGGGAAAAAATGTTACAGGAAAGGTAAGGAAGCAAATAGGAAAAACCACGAGGAAAAACTAAGGCAAATACAAGAGTGGAGAAATCCCTAACAAGGAAAGATAACTGAGTGGATGTGGCCGAAAATTTAGATGTAGTTTAATGAAAATAGTTTCATAGTTTAGTTTGTATAGTAAACAGATTACTTTATTAATATGATTAAGCCGAAAAAGCATTCTGTGACTATCTTGAAAATAACTGTTAGTAGGTAACAAAATTAAGCCGATGGAAGGTCCAACTACAGCAGATATATTGTTTTCTATCACAAAATTGCGTAAAGATGAAAATTTGTGGAAGTTAATTTAGACCTGAAACTCCGACAAAATCCTATGTCTGCGTCACCCAAAACGACCCCCAGCAAACTACAGTTGCCACTCTACGCATCAAGATAAAATTTTTACTATAAAATAGGGTAAGGACGGTGCAAACGGACACCCTAAGGATATATTGCAAAATAACTACAAAACCCTTTATTGAAAAAATACAATTATGTTCGATATAGAAAGTGTGAACATTGAGTTAACAAATAGTACAATATAGAAACTTGTGCCCGGTTGCAATAAATCGTACATTCTTGAGAGAATTTTGCAATTTATGTGAATAATTTATCATTCAAAGTTCGGAAATTATGTAATATACATTTAACATAAAATCATAATTCAGCCAATTACATACCAAATGAGAATAGTTGTCGAAATGTTGAAAATAGGCTAATGACAAGGATGTCTGTAGTCATCGAATGTACTTCCAGCCTGGCACCCTCAAAAGAAACCAAGAAACTACATAAATAAAAATGTCCTCGTTTTTTGCGAGTAACAGTAATTAAATTGGAAACAAACATAAAGAAAATAGAATTGAAATAAATTCCTAATTAAGGACCATATTCTTGCCAACAAACAAATATGAAAAGAAATTTCTAACCAAGGATAATGATCTTGCCAACAATCAAATATCAAAAGAAATTCGTAGTTAAGGACCATGTTCCTACCAAAAATTTAATATGAAAATAAATTCCTGGCCAATGATAATGATGTTGCCAACAATGAAATGTAGAAAGAAATTCTTAATCAAGCACCATGTTCCTGCCAACAATCAAATACCGAAAGAAATTCTTAACCAAGGATCATGGTCTTTGATTTGGATTGATTTGGTGTTTTAAGTCCACTTTATGCACAGTAAGGCTAATCGGGACTGGATCTACAGTTTAAAGTGGGATCCGAACCACTATGTGCCTCCACCGGGTATTGAACCCAGGACCCCTTGATTACAAGGCAACGACGGGGTCATGGTTTTGCCAACAATAATAATCAAATATTGAATTAAATTCTTGACGAACAATCAAGTTCCTGCCAACAATCAAATGACGAATGAAATTCTTAGCAAAAATTAAGATATTTCTTAATAGGTAATAAAGGAAAGGGAAAGGAACAGAGACTCCAATACCGTAAGTTCTCAGCTCACAGAAAACTGAAATATATGGTCATGGAGTATCCCCAGGGACATTCGATTCAACCCAACGCAAAGCAATTTGCACGCGAATAACCGGATTTTTTTTTACCTCCAGGTAGAGGAACAGCCCCGAGTCCATGCTTGTTCACACACACACACATGCGGAGGAAGGAGCAAGAGACGCACATATACGCAAGCAGCTGTACGCGAAAGACAATTATGGGCGATGATTTGCATACGCAGAATGGTTCCATGGGTTCGGGAAGAAGGTGGGGGAAAGGTTTTTCCAAGACAAAGAATGGTTTTGTTCTTATCTGCCCATACCCTGTAGTAATCAACGTATATATATTACTTGGAAGGAGGCTTAACCCAGAGCACATCCGTTCAGGAAAAACTAAGGGATCCACAGGAAAGCGTAGAGCGCCAATGTACGTTGCGCCCCTTGAAAGAAAAACGGTAGTCATAATAGGGCGAAGACTAAGGAAGAATACATTTGCATATTAAAAACGACGAGGTATAAAGGGCATGTACTTTAGACCCTTAAGGGAGGTAAAAAAAGGGGTAGGTGACTTGGCTTATTTCATACAGTTTGATCTGGCCATACGAGGTTTTCTAAATTGCTATATGTGGAGACAGGACAGGTAAAAAATCATAACGGGATTAAAAGAAAGGAGGGTTCAAAAGGGAACGAATTAATATATTCTTTTATTTTAGGTCCCCAAGTCTAATTCACCGAGGCAAGGGGGTCTTTTGCTTATGGAAACTTATACTCACCCTCAGAAGACGTTACGGAAAAGATCTCTCACCTTTCTTATTGTTTAATATTCAAACTTCGTTAGCAGAGTACACACACCCAGGTGGAAGGCGAGGAAAACGAAAGTAATTTTTCTTTGGGGTCCCGTTTTCGTTTTGACCCGTGGGAAAAGGAACTGCCGGGATGACTCAAGGAACCTGGTTATTAGGACATTGCCAACCGGCTCTAACCAATGTTTCTATGCTGCGGCCATGTCCAGCAGACAAAACAATGTTTCGTGAAATAAAATTCTAAAGTAGATGAACTTTCAGTAGCCAAGGCAGAGAAACAGAGGATGTATTTCATTCAATTCTCAATCCTCTGAGCCCTTGTGCTTAAAGAAGAGAGAAGAAAACATGATTTTCTAACATGTCCTATTCATGACAGGTAGACAACATAGGGTTAGTCGGTACGGCGCCTGACTTTCACACGGGAGACCCAGGTTTGATTCTTCGGGTGGGTGATCTCCCTCATACAATCTTCTCCAATGACCCATGGTTTCCGGGTCCAATTCTACGTGGGTGAATCACCATGCAACGTTTTTACATTTCTCTTTAAACTATAAGCCTAGTGCCGATTAGGATGCCAAGTGAACATAAAACAAGCTTTTGTTTCTTGTTGCTTTAGTCCGATCATTTTCTTAAATTCATACATTTTTCAAATATACTTAGAAATGTCAGCACTTCATTAAACTATGTTTTCGCAGTTTCCGATATTCCAAATATCCCTGCACAAGGCTCGACCAGGACTCAAACCCGGGTATCTGATTGCTCTACCAACTGAGCTACCGAGCCAGGCCTAGTTTCGTCTGATTTTTTTTCTTCCACTGCTTTACCTGTATGGAATTATGTCTGTCAGTGATACCGATACTGTTACTGATGACGTCAACGGTGTTTACTATTATAGTAGTCTCTCCGCGTGGGTAATGTTACCTTATGGCACACACAGAAGTAGTTCTATATGCAAATTTCAGCGAAAAATATTTTTCGGTCGAGGGCACACAATGAGCTTGATGTTCAACTCCCTCCTCCAACCCATTGTCTCAGATACCCTAAAAGAAGTAACGCTGGACACAGGAAAAGATGACAAAATATTAATTTTGAATGCTTAAAAAGTATGAAAATATAACTACCGCCTCACGGTCATATCCCAAGTTTGAATATACAGGAAACACCAGCGTTTGATTTTTACCGCAAGAAGCAGAAATTCAAAACGTAACAACTGAAAAACACAATTAACGGTAGATATTTTCATGTTAAAGGTTAAGATACATTTTTCCAAAATTAGTTCGCTTTGGATTCGCTATTTAATGCAGAGTGGGTATTGTTAAAATGTGTTTCATGGTAGCAAAACGTCATTTCAGCCACTATCCTTAAGATATGGAGAATGAGAAATCAGAAGATAAAACACGAAGACGTGAAGGGGGGAGCGAGAGATGTGATGGCGAAAGAAGAAAGGTTCCGCTAGTCGCGTGCGTCCCAGGGAGACGATTTATAAGCATGCGTACTGCGACACGCACCATCATTCGGAAAAAGAATTGGCTTGGCGAAGGGGAGGGAAGACCAAGAGGAAGGGGAAAAATTCTTCAAGAACGAAAAACGCAGGCGCCTTGTGTATTCTGAAGCCGGAGAGAAATTGTTCTCTCTCCAGTGGGATGCAAAAAATCTAAGTTGCGGAAACAAGTTTTATTTTGATTCCGCTATGTCGGACTATGACAAAAAATTACACTCCAATATTATTTTCAAAATTAATTTTTGTCCAAAGTCTCTCTCCAGGAATGGATAATTACAATAAGATAGAGTCGTTTCATAGCAAAGGCAACTGGAATTAATTACAGTGTGCTCTATAGTGGGGAATATCCTTAGCGCATATGCATCCCGCTGTACTTCAATGTAATTTGGGTTGTCTAACTTCTTACAGAAAAACGTCACAATCCACGAAGTCAGATCGCAAAGTTCGATTCCTTTCAAGGCAAGAATGTTTTATTGTCATTTCTCCCTTTATCTTCAACTCAGTCTCATCGTCGCGATTAAGTCTAGGGAAGTAGAAAAGCTACTGAACATAACTAAAATCAAAAATACTACAATCGCATTTTTTATTATTATTATTATTATTATTGTTATTATTATTATTATTATTAAAGAAAATAGAACCGGTGAAGCTATGAGAGAAATCCTACCGATGCCAAGTGCGTTCAGTGGTCGACTCACGATCTCGGCACTGAAAGTTCTAGGCCCCAGACTCCGACCTGGTATCGGCCCATTCACGATTTGCCAAAAGTGGTATTAGCGCATAGAACGTATTGTTATTTTATTTAATTGATTGATTTCGTTTGTTTTACTTCTCATTTCTGCCACTTTTGACTAATAGCGATTATGAGGATGAGTGATGACATGATGAAATTGATGAAGGGACACTCACAAAGAACACCCACGAATCACGGCCTGGGTATGGATCAGACAAGTAGGATCAGAACCACTACGTCCTTTCATAGGGTATCGAACTCAGGACCCCTTAATTACAAGGCGATGACGTTAGCCCTACGCTGTCGCAGAGGCCCTAAAACGTTATTTAATTGGTATAGATTCAGCATCGGATTAATATAAATGTATCCAGATTATCTGCGCTAGGGAACTGTGTGTATTCTTTTTGATTCCCTATCTAAGGCTCTAGAGAGTGGCATTTCTTCAGCACTCCACACTTTCATTCTTGTGACCGTACCGGAAGTGGCGTGCAAGTCGACAAGAACTTCCGTTCAGCCGTCTCCATACGATGCTCGCCCGACGCGAACTACTACTGGGCTGTCTCCGTCGCAGCGAACATTAGAGGTTCCCCGTTCGGCCTCCAGATGTCTCTTCCGCAGCGTCGCGACGCGTACGACGACGTCAGCAAGCGCGCGCTAGAGAGAGAGAGAGACGGAGCGTCCTAGCAACGATCCGCCCACCTCGACTTCTGCTTGCCAAATGAAAGGCTCCACCCGCATCTTCTCACGACTTTCCCGTGTCCTCCGCTAGGTGACTCCACCGTGCGCAGTGGGCCCACGAAAATCGGCACGTCAGACGACCGAAGCGTGTTTAAGGAAACAAACATTGAGCGGACCATGCGCTTGGAGGGGGAGGAGGTGACAGCGAGCGAATAAACAATAAGTAACAGAAAGAGGAAGGGGAAAAGATACATTCTGTAGACGAAAAAAGACAGGCATCACCTGCTAAGTGAATTAGAAATAGATCAGGGCTAATTTTGGCAAATGCAAATACTAAGGGCCTGTGTAAGGAATGTTACAACACTTCACTGTGCACAAATATCTATAACTATTCCATATGTCCCCATTCTGAGCATAAACCTTGCCACTTATTCATATTAACTTAAAAGAATCGGGGTGACCCTTTCCGAAGACAGACAAATATGAACCTCCTTACACGTAGTACACCCTGCATTTTGCAGACTAGCGAGGCTCTGGCGTCTGGATTCACAACCAGTATAATCCTCTGCGAGGCTTGTTATGTCGTCCCTATATGTTTGTGATTGTCCCTTCATTCATTTCATCTTATCGCCATTGAACCTTCGCGATTAGCCAAAAGTGGAAAAAAAAAACAAGGAAAATCAACCGACAAGAAGCGTATCAATTGATATTTTTCTCAAGTATATTGTAATGCAAGTATAAAACGCATCATAATTTCATAAAAGGCGAGTGAATTAAACTGGACACAACACAACATTTTTTTTAAAGTCCACGTCATGCACAGACAGACTAATCGAGACTGAGTCTGCAGTTTAAAGTGGGATCAAACCACGATATGCCACCGGGTATCGAACCCGGGACCCCTTGATTACAAGGCGACAGCGTTACCGCTACAGCATAGGGGAAGCCCAAATGATATAAAAAAGGCGTTGAAGTACGTATTACATCATATCAAAAATACCTATGTACGTATAAGAAAGCATATAAGTCACAAGATCCAAATACAGTGATGATGAGATGACATTCAGTCTTCCGCGATGCTTAAAAAAATACCCTAGCGAGTCTATGCTTTCTTATACGTTTTAGACTTTGCATCTAGCTATCTTATATCTTAGTCTCTTACCATCAGGTTACCCAACAGAGATACCGCAAACTCTCGTGTTTGTGTGCCCTGTCGTAGAATTCTTAAATTCATTATTCTAATAGAATTTGGGGTTGAATATTGTTATGCACTCCAGTATGATATAAGCTTCTAAACTCGCCTGTTCCTTAATTAATTTTAGGCCTAAATATGTCTATAGACTTAATTTCTTGTTCCTCTACTGGTTTCATGAGAATAATTCAATAATATTATTCGTGAGAAAGAAAATGATACAACTACAATGAGAATATCAGAATTGATCATTGTATGTGGATAATACTATTAAGGGGGAGGAACTTAGCAAAGTTTGGTCAAAATTAATTAATTAATTTTATTTTACTTGTTTTTTTCTGCCACTTTGGCTAATCGCGGAGATGAGTGATGAAACTGATGCAGGGGCACTCGCAAAGAACACTCATGTCCAGGGATTTGAACCCGGTACTCCTGGCGTCGTAGTGCACTGTGCTGCCCACTCCGCTACTGTGGTCAAAATTTGACTCGCTCAAGATGAAGACAGATGGAAGGCTTGTGTTGCTAAATAGTGTCTGTTATACCTTAATGGCAGTTCTGCGTCAAAACGTTTGTCTGAGAAGCAGTTTGTGTCTGAACCGTGCTTCATAGTTTGGTGGTGTCCGAGTTCGATACCCGAAAATTTGAAGAGATCAGTTTGCGCGAGAGTCAAATATGGCCAGCGTTGGACACTGCTGTTATCCCAGGATAGGAAACAGGCTTAAAAAAATCCAGCCAGTTTGGGATAAATGAGTCGCCATTTGACCACAAGAAAAGCAGGTCGGAAAAAAACTGATTTTTCATAAAAATTTTGCACACCAAGGTGACAAAACACGAACGCAAACCATAGCAACCATTCACCCTACTCGACCTGCTTCGACTCATCACGGAAGTGGGTGGAGGGGAGGGCGAATTTTTACAAGGGTCAGATGTGGACGAAAGGGAGGGGATAATAAAAATGACGCACAGCGGCCGGGGAAGTGGAGGAGAGGGGGTGGTGGAAGGGGGAAGTGGTGCTGCGAAAGGGGGTCTGGGGGGAAAAGGGTGGGGGGAGGGCGAACTTTGCGGAGGCAACAAAGCGAATGACAGGTTCGGATCGTTACAGATGTGTCCGGTAATTACGTAACAATAAAACTCGTAGCCTATTCGTCGTTACACAACGGAACCGAACCTTCCCATTGGTCAAAAAATACGCATCTCACGGCAGGAAGGATACGGATGCTTACTTATAACGTCATCGAATATTCTTTTGTCCTCCTCGGTGCTTGGAGACTTGTAAGGGGGCTATGGGGGGGGGGGTGTAAGAATGGAGTGTCGAACACACAACTGGAAAACTTTTTTTTTAAAATTAGGCCTACGTTCTATTCTAGTACGTATATTTCTAGGATGAGACGATTACACATTACAGACACCAATCGCCCCATTTATCTGTCGGTGGGTTACACATACCGAGACGAGACGAACTTCGTCTTCGTCTAATAAAGATGGAGATGAAGCTTTAGCCAAGTTTAGTCTATTTCAAGTTCAAACCGGCTTCTTGGAACTGAAACTATCGGGTATCCAATCCAGACGCACTTCATTACAAGTCGACAGCGTTTTTCTATACGTTACCGGTGACCTGCCGACTTTTGTGGCCGAATGGTTAGCACAGCATGCTACGACGCCAGGGGTCTCAGGTTCGAATCCCCAGCCTCGGTATGGGTGTTCTTTGAGAGCGTCCCTTCATCGTCACTCATTCTCATTTACCCGATTAGCCGAAAGTGGTAGAAAAGCGAAGTCAAATAAGCCAACATAAATCACACAATCCACTTGCTTCATCACTGTCAGAAAGGAGCAACAAATACGATTACCAGGGCAAGTCACAAAACAGTTTATTCATGTCTGAGGGTGAAATAGTTCGCCTAGTTTGAGTGTATTTGCCAAAAATTAAAAGGATCCACCCACACGAACCCAATTGAAATGGAACACGTCAAGTTTAGGAGTCAATCCGTTACGTAAGTATTCAAATATGCAGTGGTAACTTGGACGCTCAATTTGTTATTAAAGCACATTCCAATTGCCAATTTAATATCTATGGTAATAATTACTAGATTTAGTAATCATGTTCGTTGCGAGCACTCAACTTTCGCTGCAGTAAATTCCGATCAACCGGTCAACATTCCATGCAGCGAATTCCGATCAATCGGTCAACATTCGATACATCCTAATTCCGATCAACATTCGATGCAGCGAATTCCGATCAACCGGTCAACATTCAATGCAGCCGAATTCCGATCAACCGGTCAACATTCGATGCAGCCGAATTCCGATCAACCGGTCAACATTCGATACATCCTAATTCCGATCAACATTCGATGCAGCGAATTCCGATCAACCGGTCAACATTCGATGCAGCCGAATTCCGATCAACCGGTCAACATTCGATACATCCTAATTCCGATCAACATTCGATGCAGCGAATTCCGATCAGCCGGTCAACATTCGATGCATCCTAATTCCGATCAACCGGTCAACATTCGATGCAGCGAATTCCGATCAACCGGTCAACATTCGATGCATCCTAATTCCGATCAACCGGTCAACATTCGATGCAGCTAATTCCGATCAACCGGTCAACATTCGATGCAGCGAATTCCGATCAACCGGTCAACATTCGATGCATCCTAATTCCGATCAACCGGTCAACATTCGATACATCCTAATTCCGATCAACATTCGATGCAGCGAATTCCGATCAGCCGGTCAACATTCGATGCATCCTAATTCCGATCAACCGGTCAACATTCGATGCAGCGAATTCCGATCAACCGGTCAACATTCGATTCAGCCGAATTCCGATCAACCGGTCAACATTCGATGCAGCGAATTCCGATCAACCGGTCAACATTCGATGCAGCGAATTCCGATCAACCGGTCAACATTCGATGCATCCTAATTCCGATCAACCGGTCAACATTCGATGCAGCGAATTCCGATCAACCGGTCAACATTTGATGTAGCGAATTCCGATCAACATTCGATGCAGCGAATTCCGATCAACCGGTCAACATTCGATGCAGCCGAATTCCGATCAACCGGTCAACATTCGATGCAGCGAATTCCGATCAACCGGTCAACATTCGATGCATCCGAATTCCGATCAACCGGTCAACATTCGATGCATCCGAATTCCGATCAGGCGGTCCACATTCTGTGTAACCGAATTCCAATCGATAGTTAATTGACAATATTTAGTATCAATGACTTAGATCACAATGACAGTGATTCAGAAAGCAGACTGGTGCCTATATCTTCATGACGGAACCATATCCACAACCAAATAAAAATGAATGAGGTCAAACAGAAAGTAAAAACATGTTATCGTTATGCAGATAAGGGAAGCTATATGTTTAAATATTTCTTGTTATAAAGTAATAACGGACAGAGGGAATCATTTAGCTAAAACGGAAAACATCTGCTGGCTTTTATGCTGAACAACGCACGAGTACTCACGCAACGAAATAATGCGTAGGTTACGTAGAAGCAAAGGAATGTCTTCTTTTCGTTTTATTAATTTCCGCTCCGATGTTGGTCGTGTGCTTTGCAAATTTTAATTGATCAAAGGAAGCCGCCGCCAATTTCTTCATGCCGACATTAAGTGAATACATATATACAAATAGCGAATGCACTTCCTAATTTAATACATACCTCTGAAGGAATTCAAGGATCGTTGGGACACAAAGAAGAACAACCCTACACAAAACAATGCGTAGCCTAAGTATGGTAAAACGTTGGGACATGCACGTTTAATTGACTACAGCACTAGCACACGCCGTGGAAAGTGTCAATCTGCAGGCTAGCGAGGCTCTGGTAACTGGAAAGAGCCGTTATGAGCACGTCCGTATTGGCCTTCTTTCTGTTTATCATTTGTATTTCTTGATTGATTGGTTTTGCTTTGCATTTCTTCCACTTTTGACTAATCGCGAAGACGAGGATGAGTGATGATGTGATGAAATTGATGAAGGAACAGTCACAGAGAACACGCAAGTCCAAGCCTGGATTCGAACCCAGGGGCCCTGGCGTCGTAGTACAGTGTACTACCAAAAAAGTGGAGTCGCCGAACTTACTGGTGTGCAATCACAGCGCAGAAAGGTTATTTTGACAAAATCCTGTTTCCCTAATGGCTGCTTTCGGTAGGGGGGATTTTAACGTTGTCATTTCTTGCCCAAGCGGTGGCGCTAATTGGCTGTTTGACAGCGAGTTCCTTCGCAGGTAAACGCAGCAACAGAGGGTCACTGCCATGAAGACTGTCTCCGCGCGGTTCCTGGCCTGGCGGTACCTTAGCCACTCTGCCACTGAGGTAGGCAAATAGCACAACACATCAAAATACATGCAAAAATGCATCAAAGGATTTTGAATCAGTTTCTGTTCCGTGTGATGCAGTAAAAATGCATCAATTGTAAAGATCATAGCAGAGAGACCTAAATTACATGTTCAACCGTGTCACTTGACGCACCAAAAATACATCAGCCTTGATTTGATGCATTTTGAATTCTGTGTGTACAATCATAAGCATAAGTGAGTGAACAGTGCGACAAAGAAAAGGTACAGACGAAAAGTTAATATTGTCTCTCAAAATTTGAAATATCAAACAAGGCAACGAGACTGTGGCTGTGGACCCGGTACGATGAAGTTCAAGGCGGTTATGGAAGCTAAGTAATTTACGTAATGACTGTGCACCCACACACACTGCTTGATGTCTAGATAAATTCCGTGTGAAAAATGCAAGTTTCGTGCGCACGGAAGGGAAAAATGCAAGCTAAACCGCTTCATCCAAGTTGCATTCTCTCATCACATCCCCAAGCCACATTCTGTTCTCGTAAATTTTTTCGTGTCGGGAATCATTCTTCGTTTCGATTTCAGTTTCCTCTTAAAATTTAGTGAAAGATCGAAAATGCTGGTTCCTTGGAATTTCTGTCCAGCTTCAAATACACTATTAAGATTCGTTCATATAGAGACAAATATAAGGGATATACGTGTTAAAAGTCTTTATGTTGTATCTTGCCACGTCATATATATGATATTCTCGGTATAATACGCAGATTTACATTGGAAAAAGCAAGTCTTGGACTGTCTTTGCTTACATAACACCGAGCAGAGATATTTTGATAATATCATGGACACTTGTGTGATCGTCAAATTACAAAGTGAAAAAATTCACACCATATCCCCCCCCCCCCCACAAATGTTCGAAATAGGTTATGTAGTTTGAAGTAGAATTCCCCAAATATTTTAAGCTCAGAAAATGCAAGTCTACGTTCACCTATGCGTCTGCTTTCCTTACATTAGAAATATCTTCCTAACAAACCAACACTACTAGTGCAAAAAATTCTTCATCTTAATAGCTGAGTACAACTATTGAAGCCCATTACCTAATAGCTATTCAAATATCAAGAGCGTACAAGGAAAAAAAAAAGCTTGAGTCTAAATGCTAAGAGGAACAGACTATTACGAACTTCTACATAAAACTCTGCTGTGAATCACTGGACTCAACACTCGTAGCAACCAAAAAAATACTAATCCTTCTGCAGTACGTCAAGCATTGACAACGAAAAATCATACGTGGGCCATCGTAAAGATGAATCCTGGTGATGACGTCGAAACTTCCATGAGCTGGGGAAGAAACGTACACAAACACATACACAGGCACATCACATGTCTATGTCTAACACAACAACAACAAAGACACCAAAAAAAACACAAAACAACACAACATCTAATTGCCTACCGAGTAAAAGCATACAAAATAATTAAACAAATGGCCACTTTTCAAAGCAGAGTCATTACATCCAATTCACCACAACGGAATGCCAATAAGATTATGTAGTTTTTCCACACGCCTTGAGTAGTGGCAAAAAATAATTAAAGCAGACATAGAAAACAAGAGACACAAACAAGGAAAATGTTGAACTATGTAGCACAGCACAAGACACACGGACTAACACTAATGGAAACTATATATTCATTAATATGCGAAACGATTTGTCTTCTGTGATCTAGATTTTATAACTAACGTCCTTATAACGTTCAGAGTTGGTAGCAAAGTAGGAAAGTAACGAATTCATTGCTTCATAAACATCATATGTTTTTTAGTTATGATAGAAGTAAAAACGTTCAAAAGCATGCTCAAATGCGTGCTACTTGATATAAGTTTGACTTAATTTTGAACTTGCTGAGCTTAGAACGCAAATAAAACAATTACTTACACCAATAACACTTTTGGACAGTAGCGTGCTCTGAAACTTTGACCTGGTTTACCGCAACAATTCTTATTTATTGTATCTAGATTAATTATACGTAATAGAAAAATACCAATGCAGACATGTAAGTAAAATAAAAACAAAACAAAAACTTCAAATTCTCCGGTAATTTCTATATTTTCGTTCCCCGACGCACCCTTCTGTCGTCAGTGGTGTACGTAGAACATTCTTTAAGATATTTAACTAATTTACTTCTGGTTTAGAAGCTTGTTTTAATAGACTGCCTAATATGTAATGAGCAATTACCCATAGATTAAAGCTAAATGTTAAAAATAGATGAAAAAAGTAGGTTTACCATCGGCAAATGCGGTAACATGGAGAATACGCAACTGTAACCAATGCTACGTTCGGCAAAAGTGAAATTCAATAACAGAGGGAGAAAGAGAAAATATGAAAACTATGTGCAAAATCAGAAATAACTCGCTGAATTCCCATTGTACTAATATGAAATGTTCATAACGTTAAGTTTTCTACCTCAGCATATGAAGTGAAGAACACTTATGCATATTTGTTCAATTTTTAATCTGCAAAGCTTCACTTATCAAACGCAATTCTTTACTATAGATAATGTTCAATTCACACATGAATTCTGTCTAGGAATGCTCAAATTTTAGAAAAAAAAATCGTACCTGGATATTGGCGACTCTCCACTACAACTGTACACGATACATCACTTGCTGCACTGCAACTTACGTTAGCTTTAGAGCATACATGTGGAGTCGAATAATTTACAATGATTTTCATCACTATTTATGTTAATTAAATTATTGCATATACATTTAAGACTAGATCGCAACAAATAGTTTCGCTTTAGCTAAATGTAACATTATTATAACATGTACATTAATTATATTAACATCACTTAATGCAGTTATACGTATCCCAACTGTGAGAACATAAAAATTAATCCTTCTGATCCGAAAGTAAGGTAAATAAATAAAGACACACAAACATAAAGAAAGGCATCCTAAAAATCAAGCTGATTGGCTACTAAAAAAAAAAATGACGGCTCACAGACACAGTATGATGTAAATATATGGAAGATACTATACACAACGGAAGAGATGCCAACTCACACGTTGCAGGGTTGACCAGCATTCTTCAAGTGTTCGCTCGCTCAGCTGGGTATTGGTTCTAGACAGCTGGAAGAGAAGACCAGAAGGAAAGGACTCAACACAAGAGTGAAGAGAGATAAAAGCCTTTGAAAAGTTCACACTTATCACACTACAAAGCAAAGTGCCCAAGAAACCCTGGTTTTCTTATTCAGAGCGGCTAACTTTGAGATAGATTTTCACCGTCACACCGGCCACTAACTGAAAGAAATAGAATTGAAAAGGAAAAAAAGGCGAAGGAAATCGTAACAGCTTTGAAGTAGCGTCATCGGAACATGTGGATTAACCAGCTGATACTGAGAAGTACATGACAGCAGCCAATCGAAGAATGTTTAACTCTACTTATTTTCCAAATTACGTTAACACTTAATTTCAAATGCGGTCTGCTTCATGTTGACTACATACTAAAACATAATGATTCAAGATTACTTCTTACCTATTGTACGATAAAACGAAACCATTAATTTGACAAAAAATAGATATATACTACCATGGAAATTATTAAACAATAAATTTGCAGTAATCAACGCACGAATGTCGAATTATATATAAAATGTATATTTGGTTGTAGCTTTGCTGCTATGCACCAGTTACATTTGTTTTACATTTTATAATTTTACAATTTCCTAATTTTATATTATAATATTTTCTCTCACAATATAGTTGTTAAGTACATATATTATTTTCTTCGTTGGGTTCCTCAAAAGTGTTGACAAGGCGTATGGGACATTATATCCTGATTCTTTTAGGTCTCTAAAGAAATAATCACGCGTAGTTGCATTAAGATGACATTCAAATATAATATGATCAGGTGAAGTTGCATCACACTGACAGATTGGGGATTGCACAATCTTCCTAGTGTACAGATCTTTAGGGGCTAGGGTGTAATTTAGCCGACATCTAAGAAGACTTGTTAAAGAGTTTCTTGAAAGGTTAATATCTTGATACCAAGGTTCTTTAGGTATAAGTGGTTGAATTGACTAATATTTTTTCCCATTAGTCTTCCCTGTAATTGTCCATTGTTTCTGCCAACTTTTCAACAATTCTGTTTTAGCATGCGACTCTAGCGCATTTACAGAAAATTTAATCCGAAGCGATCGGTGACATAAAAAGCTATTTATAGTACTTTGAGGCAGTATGTTTACAAGGATTCAACATTATTGAAGAGTCGTGGCTACTCTAATATACTACTAAATATAATTATGAAGCAAATTTTGTGACGGTATTGTTAGTAAATACATTTAATCAATATCAATTTACTATTGTGATTCCACGAAAGTTGACAATGTGAGTTCGTTGGTAACCAACTCCCACTGTCAGCATTTTCAAAATTAAAAATCCAAATATTTATCTTCACGGCTTAGGTAAGGTTGAATATTATTTTAAATTCCAAGAAGTACTATAGCGTAGTAATTTTTCCGAAGTATGAAGTACTTCACACTTATGGATATAAGTGTAAAAATGGTAGAAGTGTTGACTGTTATTGATACAGATTTAAAATAAAGCGCTAAAAGTTGTGTAGTATTATAATTTTCCATATACACACACAAGTTTCAACATTACAAAATTAATTAATAATACGACCAATGTGTCTCTTAAATGCATACTTCCTTTACTGAAAATCAGTATGAAATCTGACACTGTCAGAATTGTCAGAAAAAGTATTCATGTTTGCCACTTCCTTTTCTTCTCATTTTACTTGAAATTTTAATTTTCGTATAGAACAAATTTGTTCCCGACTAAAAAATATTTTATGAATTGGAATAAAGAAATATGAAGTCACATACGGGGGTGTGCCTATTTTAAATTGAAACACATACCTAGTGCTTATTTGGTTACATTATGCATAAAATTGTTAGATATATTGGATTAAGGCCTTGACTTGATCCACTAATTTGCTTAAATAGAATCGATATAATTCTATTCATACCCGAGATGCAACAATTTCCATAAAAGATTTCTACATCCTGAATCCAAAAGGAAATTGTCTTCTGACGAGACACATAGTCGTGTCGGCGGTTTATATGTTACTATTAATTTATTACTATAATATTTACAATGTATGTTCTATTCCAATTTATACACACATGCCTGACTTGATGTTCAGTATCATAATATTAAAAAAATGTATTAACTGCCATCACTACACAAATATAATGTTAATCTCTATATATAAATTAACTTCTGTTCAACAAGTTCTTGGATCTCTCGATGAATGCACTGTTTAGGTCTACATTGGAATTTCTTGCTGAAATAATACAGAGCTACATATATATCACAATAAACTTATAGATGCCGCATTATAGATGGAAACTGAAACATAATTAATCGTTACCATCTATTGTATAGTAATACAAATAACTATGATCTGATAATTTATTCTAAATTGACCTTTATGTTAATGGAATATCAAACAATTATAATGATAATGCAACAAACACTCTAAAACTAGAAACTGCCCTGGAAAGGAAGGTGAAATATAACTATACAACATACAATGTACATGTAGTACACAGAAGGAGTACAAAGCAACAAAAAATACAAGTGCAACTAATGTAAAAAAATTGCTTTAATAAGATATTGCTCACACATACACACATTTCACGCAAATACACACAACATGTACAATACGCAACAAAAAGAAAGGTGCAGTGCCAGCGTAAAAAGAAAGTGGGGCAATTTCTGAATTTTACTCGTTTCTGTAAATGGTTAGTGCCGTATAATAGGATGGGATAAAATTGAAGCGCCCTCAACTAAGAATTTCGGTCACACAGACTAGAAAGGTACGTCTCAAAGTTTCATCTAAAGAAAAAAAAGTTAAATAATAAAATACACAAAAGGTTTATTAAAAATCTAATTTAAATTTTTGTATTCTGGGGAGGGGATTGTTTCCTGTTAAAGTGAGTCATTCGAAACATTACATTTTAAAATCTTTATTGCAAACCGTAATTTGTAGAAATAAGTTTATCCAATTGGTAAAAAAGAAATATAAAGAAGTACTTATTTCTCTCAAATCATAGATCCTAAACACTTCTTCGAAAACTATTTACGATACAAATGAAAGTGTTGAAACAAATAGGGGAGAGTTGCCGAAATTGGACAGTTGCCTAAGTTGGACCACCTTCGTTTTTGCCTATAGACGAGTATTTGAAACAGGTGAGTTGGCACTACTGGTTGGCGTCAGTGCCATGTACAAATGACTGAATGGTCAGTCAAGTAGAGACGTTCGACGAAGTAGGAGTGCTGTTATTGTGTTTCCATTGTTCGTGTTGCAATTATTGTGCTTCGGATCTTAAGCTCTTGTGTAGACTAGGGGTAAGTAATCAAATGTCCTGTAGTATATTATAAAAGTGCCATTCAATAACCACTAACTACATGTGGTAAAACTATGGTTTAGTTGCGTATGTTTGTGTACAGTCATATTTTTATTATTAACGGGGTATAATTGCCTAAGTTGAACCACCACGTGTTTCCAAAATTGGACCGGGGAAAGTATGGGCTGTGGACAGAGATAGAATTGCAAATGGCTATAGCAGCGTACAATAATGGGGACTATGTCTTGAACGAGTGTAGTAGAAGGAATTTAGGTAAAAATGGCAAAGGAAAAAATGGCAACGGAAAAAATGGCAAAGTAAAAATGGCAAGCGGAAAAAATGGCAAAGGGAAAAAATGGCAAAAAGAAAAAATGGCAACGGTAAAAATGGCAACGGTAGAAATGGCAAGAATAAAAATATACCTATTACGATTTTACGTGAAAATTGAGAAATTATGTGTCTTGCATTTCACAGTTTGAAATAAAATATAATATAATTTAATGTCTTTTAACATTAATTTGTTTTTGAATGGAAAGATTTTATTTGATGTTTTCAAAAATAATGCCGTTTATTTCTTTTGGCAGGAGTTACTGCAGCTATAGAATCACATACTAATAAAAGTTAACTTTTGTAAATAATTTGAAACATGTGTGATTGATGTAACTTAAGGGGAGTGCAGCATTGAATGGGTTTTCATCTTGACTGAAAACAAGTTTATGCTTTGCGCGCACCTGCTGACCAGTCACACATGTTTGTTACTAGTAGGACTTCAAGTCAGCCCTTATCTAACCCCCTCGCACTAAGAGGGACGAACTTGTTTACTTTTTTCAAATGAAAATTGTTAAATCTTGGAAAGCTGGAGATAAGCTCTTCTTTCTACAACAGTCTGATCTGAAGAATGTTATAAGGTGGAGGAACAATTTCAAGTGTCGAGGAATTCTAAAAACAAAATTATTGAAACAAAATCCTGTGTGTTCCTATGACCATAATCATTCGCCTGAATATGATGCTGTGAAGGTTTAAGAAATTCGAAATATTAACCCTCCCTTCATATGAAATGTCATTATATGCGAGAAAAAATATTGCGCTACGAAGTTCAATAGAATATACATATAACACCCGAAATAATGAGCTTCTAAGGCCATACTTCACAACACGTTGACTGCCATGAGACCAAAAATGGGTCTCAAGTATCGTCATTCATGAAGCCGTGAAACCCACTTGTGTGTCTCACCTCAGCAATTGCTTCAGGCCGCGATACGCCTATATAGGTTTCACTAGTCATTTGCTAACATGATCAAAGATATTGTTTTGGCTCCAGAATGTTACACTATACTCGTAGCCTGGCCCTAGATAGCAACAGGCGATTACAACAATGGAGTACAAATGGCCGTAACATTGTAGTAATAAACCTAGTGCTCTGTGATTATTTACGATGACTTTATTTTGTTGATTTTCAATACAACAGGCCATATTAAAAAATGCATCGTTATTTGACATTTGTTGTATTTCAGGCAAGAATTAAACAAGGAAGGAGAAAAATAAAGGAAGAAGAAGAAATTAAGACTATATTCAGTGTGATTGAACGTGTAGATTGCATTTCGTGCAATGTTTTATGGAAGAAGCACTTCTGTTGTATGTTCTGTTGACGATGTATGACCAAGAAACAGAAAATATGCGTGCAACTTGACGAGCTTGATAGTTCAAGTGATTGAAGTTCGTTATTTGAAGAAACGAAGTCATTTACAAAAAAAAGTGAGACACAGAAATGGGTCTGATGGCCTTCTGATCAAAATTCTCTTCTCCAGGCCACGATACCCAAAACTGGGTCTCAAATTTAAATTGAATTTTCAACGGTTTTTTGGATTGTTTTGAAATTTCTTGTGCTTCACAGATCTAATTACACCCACTTGATCCATTTTCACATTTTTTTTACTTGGCCCCACGATGTCATTCAGACAATCTGGCCTTGGCAGTCAACGTTTAACATTAGTTCAAGAGGAACCCGAACATATGGCAATTAAAATATTCAATAACCTACCAAATGATATTAAAGCAGGAAATATGACAAGTTTCAAAAACAAATTTTTTAAAAAAAACTATTAGTTAATAACGAATATTATAGAGTAAAATGTAAATTATAGAAATTTTGTAAGTATATTTTTTATCTGAACTGTACTGAACCCTCCAAATACCAATGTATATGGTTTATATGGATTAATGCAATTCAAATTCAAACATCCTACAGAGTAAAGACTGTAGGCTTTATTGTGGTAGCTAAGCAGGTGCATCCAGCAAGAAAATGAAGCAATGGTAGCGATCATTCTGCACGCTGAGAGAGGACAACTGCCAAAGAAGAAAACTTGCCATTTTCACTTTGGCCATTTCTTCCGTTTGCCATTTTTACTTTTGCCATTTTTTCCGTTTGCCATTTTTACCTTTGCCATTTTTTCCGTTTGCCATTTTTACTTGGCCATTTTTTCCGTTGCCATTTTTTCCTTTGCCATTTTTACCGGACACCAGTAGAAGGTATGGTTTGTTTGGTTTTACAGCTGACCGAATATTCAACGTGGATGAGCCAGGTTTCACCACAGTCCAGAAACGTCCACAAAAAATTGTAGCAAAGAAAGGAAAATCACAGGTAGGTGCTGTTACAAGCGGCGAACGTGGAGTAAATACCACAAAGGTGTGTGCAGTGAGTGCCTCAGGTGTCTAGATATGTTAGACATACATACGTGCATGCCTTTTGTGAGCGGTCCAACCTAAGCAACCTGTGGTCAAAGTTAAGAAACCAGTTGCCTATAATGGACCGATGTCACTACTTTCGTTTATGAACCCTATTATATTGGTTCCTGCATTTTTTTTGTTGAAGTACCTATATGAAATGTAAGCTAATAGTTTGTGCTTCTCATACCTACAATTTCGTTCTTTTTCTGTGTCTTGTTTTTGATGCAGAAGCAAAATAGTACCAACTGGTCCAATTTCGGCAACTCTCCCCTATACGTGGAGATCAGAAAAAACAACTATGTGAATATTATTCACAAGCGAAATAACCACAAGAGACTTAAATCAACAACGAAATTAATATCCGAATTATTTCCATCGTCGTTGGATATTTCTCCTGCATAACAAAACATCAGTGGTAATTATTTTCAATGGTGCCATTACTACGTACTTGCTTTCATTATTTTTAAAACATGTTTTGATTTTTAATATGGGATACTTGTATTTGGAAGTGTGAGTTTTCGTATAAAAACTTGTCACTTTTACATTTACTGTAGTAGGATAATTATCTGGTAGCAATTCACAATACCACTTCAAAGCTACCTGAAATACCTCGACTACAAATGGTTCGGCATAGATAGATATGTCACAACTTTAGTAGTGTAAAAATCTGTTCAATGTTGCCTTGTTGTTCAATGTATTTATCTTGTACAGGGTGAGTCATAACTCTCCATACAAATGGTGAAAACTGTGACTAATGTTTATTTTTCCTTTTCAGGCAGGTGAACCAATGGAAAAGAGATGCCACTAACGAAGGAAGAACGGATTGACATCATTCTGTTGGCTGGGAGTGGTACCACTCGTCATGTAACACGTACATTCAATGCAACCCACAGAACGCAGATAACCCATGACACCGTGGCCAAACTTATCAAAAAAATCTTCCAGGCCTGCTTTCGTCGGCGACGGAACCTTTCCTTCTGAATTTCTTCATAAGTTTGTCACCATTTGTATGGAGACTTATGACTCGCCCTGTAGGGTGTAAGAGGAAGAAATTATCCATGTCCTCCGGTTCACAGACTCCTCACATTTTTTCTTTTGCAAGTATTTTGTAGAATTTTATGTCGTAGATAGGAAGGTGTGTTATGAACTAGCAACTGGATGATAATGATGATTAAGATTTTCCAGTTTTGTTCAGTTCATAGCAGCACGTGCTAGTGGCGTCCCCAGAATTTTCGAAAGGGGATGTTGGTACACTTTTTTAGTAGCCAGCCCTCATTTTGCCACCTTTTCCTGCCTTTGATGTTATATTTCTTATAGAAATACTGGGCCCAAAGGGGTCAACCTCCTTTGGACAAGCCACAGCGTGGTGCAATCTTTTCTTTGTGACCGATATTTGAACCACTTCAGTAGCTTCGAGAAGTTGAAGCTCGCTATCACCTTCAAGTGTTAGGATCAGTTTAAGCATATCTAGAAGCATGAACCAAGGATTGAGGAAGACAATCCTAGCCTACTTGTGGAAGCATCACGGCGTTCTCCTCAATGGACCCTTCCCCTCTTCCTTTCCCAGTCCTTTGACCTTGCGTTCAGCCGCTCGCAAGACTTCGAGGGAGTTTGTAGTTTGTCCAAAGGCGGGAGATTAGTCTGTCTGGGAGTTCTCGAGAAGGGGGTAAAGTTCTTGGGTGAGAGAGAGGGCGGGAAGTTCCGAAGCGAGTCAAAGTCACATGGTCACGGAACGTAAATCTGAACTTGGGCATCAACAACCAAATACACACCCTCGGGAGAATAGAAGGTGTCAAAGCGAGAGGGAGAAGACTTGATAATAAATCCTACTCCTCCTCCTCTCCTCTTCAAGACCTTCACCTGATTCCACTTCCCCCCTTCCACTAAGCCACCACTAAACGCGCCGGCTTCCTCCACATTCACAAGAGAATACCAAGGAGTCCCTCTCCTCTCCAAGGCGGCTCCGGTTATGTAACCACAGGTTCGTGGGGAACTCCTTAAAGAGAAGGCGAGGCATTATCGTCTGCAGACTAAGGAAGGTCTGCTTCTCTCTCTCGCACACACACACACTACCCAGGCAGATAGCTGATGACGTAGGATGTAAACACAACAACTCACGTGGCACACGCTAGCTAGGAAGTGAGCGACTGTGCGGACAAAATGTGGAAACATTGTCTTTTATCACAACGCTACATGTTCAGCTCCTGCAAAGTACAACTATATAAATGGTGTGATCCCACCACAGTCATGACGCAATTCGGAAAGTGTTAATAGCTGTACTAAGGAGAGTCAATGAGTCAGAACCTAAAGACTACAGTTCAAGGATTTACCGACTGTTATACAGGGTGGCTCAATAAAAGGTAACCGAAACATAAGGTAACGAAAATTATTTGGTTACCTTTTTCTGGGCAACCCTGTATCAGTAATGTACAGTCACCGGCAATAAAAAAAGGGACACCTAGATCCTGAAATACTCTCTTTCCTGCAAGACGTTGTGTGTGTTGCATACCTCTACGGCGTTGGTAGAAGTTGACATTGAAATTTTGCTAAAATCCTCTTATCGCCGTACAGTTAGGCAACACACACAACGCCTCGCAGGGAAGCGAGCTACATAGATCAGACCAAACGTTTAAGTGTATCATCGAATAAATGCATCAACATGCATCAACTGATGCACCAAATGCATCAGATGTGAATCTGATTCTTCGCAGAACCTATATAAAACAAACTTTATTGCATCAATCGACGGGTTCTGGTGCATCAATGGGCATGATGCATTTCGGTATCTGTGCGTGGTAACTGGTCTTCAATGGGATACATTTGGACTGTTTTCATGGCTATATTTTTAGCGTGCCTGCGTGGATTGGAACAGATCCGGTGGATGTATGTCCCAGAGATTATCCACTGTTTGGATTAAACTTATTAAACTGCTGCTGATGTGCTAGGATGTTACATTTGTTAATTGGATTAAATTTGGTCTATTTTTACTTCGCTTTTCTTCCACTTTTGGCTAGTGATGAGGATGAGTGATGATATGATGACACAAAGAACATCCAGGCCGGGATTCGAACCCAGACCCCTGGCGTCGTAGCGCGCTATGCTAACCACTCCGCTAAGGAGGGTGGCCATTAGGATGCTACATAAAAGAAACCGTAGCAAACTCCAGTCTCAAAAGCCAGTTAACAGCGGCGAGGTGCTGTCCACACCATACCTAATGAAAATCTGCTTGGTGGGACTGTTGATGCCACACTGACGGACAAGGTAAGCACATAAATCAACGTGAGAACTTCATAGTACAACAACTCTGAAGGCTGTTGCAAACTGTCAACGTCCGAAGAAGGGTATTGCCGCTGTGCTATACCCTGAGGGCAGTTCGTTCCAGAATAGGTAGCCGCAACTCTTATAAGTTGGGACTAGTCCATGTGCGTGCGATGTTTAGTCCTCTGCACGCACCTGCAGCCTCTGCGGGCAATCCCGCCCAGCTGCCTTCAAGGGAAATATAAATAAAGCAATACCCAACAAACAATGACCATTTCCAGCGCGCTCAACACCGGTCACAGGCCACACATTAAAACTACTATTTTATATATAGTCCTTTTTTCCCTCTTCAGCGCTGTAAAGCGTCTCGATTAGTCACAGAGGTGTTATAAAATGTGTTAAGCAATAATAAATAATGTACGAATATAATATCTTTTTTATGATGCACTGCGGAAAAATATGTAATAATAATAACAGTAACAAAAAAGCATTTGGGGGCGCTTTATACCCTCAACGCTTTACCCAGCGAATACAATTGAAATTATGTTCGGGACAGTCATTTGCTGTACAATGTCTATATTGTTCTTTCCTAAAGCGGCGTACAAAAATTATTACCCTCTCCCCTCCTTCCCCTGTCATACTATTATATAATTTCACACTGGATCTCTGCAAATCTTATGCTGGCTCCATTTCTTTTAACTCATTAATAATCGCTGACGCATATTTGAGATAAAGAACATTTCTTTAAGATTCGCTTTAGAGATACGCCGTGCTGGAAGCAATCGCAGTGCAGGCATGCCAACTCATCACGTGACCGACCGATAAGACCAGGGGAAATCTTTTTAAGAGTCAATAAAATCCAGCAGATACACGTGAAACAAAGTATTTGTTTAATATGGCGAATTAAAAGTCTCGGTGTGCATACCCCATTGTTCCAAAAGTATTCGCATATTGCTTTATTACTTATATCCGCTTCAGATCATTATTATTAACGCTGTTATATTGTTTTTGATCGCCTATTTATGAAGAAGTTGAGGCAAGTAAATCATGCAACCTGAGTTTTAATGTTGAAACAGAATAGCGTCATTAAATTCACATGCCCACCCTTCCTTTTGATTTTAATTCTTTTGCACTACGCTTACCCAGCCGGCTGTAGAGAACACTATAAATATAATCTGTATTAATAGCGGTTTTACTTATGGTATTTTACTTAACATGTTTTTCACGGTATGAGCACCATGCGCACGAGGTTCGTGCAATGCGAGAATTTGTTACAGTGCTTTTTCCCCTTTGCTAAATAAGAACTAGAAAGTGCATATGAGTTGCCAGGAATAGTAGAAGGTGGGGCAAGTAGTTCTTAGCTATACGTATAAAAATTGATTAAGTGGCAATAATAATAATAATTATTATTATTATTAACTAAAAGGGCGCAATGACTAACGATGTCACCCTGTAATCAATGGGTTCTGGGTTGGATCCAGTGTGAATCCACATTGTACAGTGTTTCCGGTCCCGCTTCCAAACTGTAGGTCCAGTCCCGATTAACTTATCTGAGCACAAAGCAGATTTAAAACAAATTTTGCTGAAAAACGTTTTGACAAATTTTCGTTCCTTATACATTTTCGCTTCTCAGTAAATAATAGTATCCAAGTTCTAAACTTTGATTTCTCTGGGATTCTCTATAAGTAACAATTATCGTCTTCAAGTAAGATTATTGAAAACGACAATGAACAGTCATTTAAAATGTTATTGGTTTGTGTGCGTGCGTGATTTTATTTACTTGAATGTTTCTTATGTCTGGGGTCAATTCTCCTCAGGAGGTAATACAAGAAGAATTAAAAAAAATTCAGAAACGTCTTGTTCTTTAGAAGCTAAAACTAAGAGCCAAAACACGTACCATAGGCCATATTACTCATATAAATAACAGTGTAAAAAATATTGCACAAGGCACATATAAAAATTTATGAACTTCTAAATATATTTAAAGATACTATACAAGCAAAGTTACAGATAATAACAATAGTAACAAACATTACGCAAGAAACTATCAGCATTTAGTAGCCTGCCGTGTAGTAATGAATAAGATAATAAATAGACTTCTCAACATTTTAAAATGAATGGTGCAAGTGTAGCACCAAGTGTGGTGTAACAGAACATACCTTTTGGTGTTAATGTGGAATTGACTTTTCCAGCACCATCTGTGGTGTCTTAGTACCGTAACTTAAATCCATCGTGATGCTCCGTTATTAGTTTCTTACTTTCGTTTTATTTTTTAGTTTGCACAAATTATTCTGCTTTAACTACTTTTGAAAATATGGTTAAAAAAAACTTTAAACTTTATCCGAATCAACTTCACATGGTGTACCAGTACCACAAAAGAACATGCCAAGAAATAAATTATCTGCCAGAACATTTGCAATAAAGATACAGGAAGAAAAAGTACATAAATCCACAAGGAACATGAATCAGTCTGAATTCGAACTCATGATCAAAACCCTAAATTAAATAAAACGTCACGAAATCGAAAACTGGTTGAAACAATAACTCGCAAGGAAAAACCAAGAAAGAGGAAGTAAGAAATTCCCGTACACAACGGCAGAGGAAAGTTGAAAGGGCAATTTTTATCCTGTAAGTTTTTAATTTCTCCTCCTCTCAGTTACCAGAGTCCAATTTCAGGCAGACTGAAAAGTTATTAAAATCGATTCTAATTGAAAACACATAGTAAAAGTAATTTCCAAAGCAGACTCCAAGAACCAGTTGACAAAGAAGAGGAAAACAAGCAAAAGGACCAGACAAAATTAATGAGGGAAATCCATCGAAATGAAATCCTCTCGTGGAAGGAAAAATAAAAATCAGCTAGGAGGACAAAGAAAGCTCACGATATGAAAATCGAACAATGAAAGAAAGCATCATTTATTGGCATAAATGTTTTCCTACACTGTGCTCGCATTAGCAATGGGTAGAGAGAGTTTCATGTATGATAACTGTCCGATTTTTAGCTTGTTCACAGATATGTATTTACCAGATTGGAAAGCAAGATTGCAAAATTTTAGGGCCTTCCAGATGGCGCTGTCGCTTTGTAATAAAGGGATCCCGTGTGCCATTCTCGGTGGAGGCACAAAGTGGTTCGGATCCTACTTTAAACTGTAACTCCAGTCCCGATTAGTTATCTATGCATAAAGTGGACTTAAAATGTTAATTTTGAAGGTTCCAAGTTCAGAGCATACGACTACGCCGCGCTGGACCTTTGCGCTGTAGAGTGGTATGCGTAAGTATTACCAAGCAAATTGTCCATTAGCATGTTTATTCTCTTTGTTTTACGTCAAACACGCTGCTGACAACCTTTGCACCAGCATATGTAAAAATCTGGTTGCGAGAAAATTTAATGAAAATGGCAATGGACAATTTGCCGAGCAATACTTGTGCATCCCACTGCACCAGCAGAGATTTTTTTTCGATAATTCCTCTTTTCGAAAACCCGCTGTGGTTTTTCAAATTCTAAAATTACATTTGCTCGGAATTCCTTCTAAGAACATTCAAATGCATCTTCCTGTTTTGCTTTTGTCTAGATATTGTAATAGTTTCGTGGTACGATAAGCCTAATTTCTCTCAGATATCTAGACAAGAAAAAAATCAAACCACACGAAGATCATTTGAATGTTTCGAAAGTAATTCTAAGATGATATATTTTTTCAGAACTTAGAATATCATAGTTGTTTCTCTAAAGGAGAGGAAATTTCGAAAATGACTTTACTTTTGCGCGGCACCACAATCCAAACCATCTCAATCTGTAATACATAGCAACTGAAATGTCCCTCCTTAAAATTATGCTCTCTAGACTTCTGCACGGTTCAGATAATCTACGTAGTACAATCTCCAATCTAGCATTTTTATCATTATTTGTTTCTATTTTTTTCCAAATTCATTATTTACTGTCAGCTTTCTAACTCTATTCGTTACCGACGCTATATTCCATTTATATTTGTTTCACTTCAGCAAATCATCTTTTTTTTTCTAGATTTGTAACATAACAATGCTGATATTCTTTAATATCACCTATTTTAGCGTATTTTTAAAGGAACCTACACTATTGCGGAGGCTCTTGTTGTAGAATACAAATTCTTGCACATGAATATAATTTATATGCTGTTCAAAGTGTGCTCAGCAAAGATATAGCTCATAATTTAAAATCTGATAGTTTGCATTTTTGGAGTGCGAAAAACCAATGTTAGATGCGCTATAGTATGTGATGGGACCTCTGAAATATATTTCATGGTTCCGTAAGGTCAGGTAGAGTAACAGGAGAGTAGTTTAGCAACATTCTCGCTATGCAAAACTGTCAAAAAAATGAAGAATTTTCGAACTGAAATTTAAATATCAGTTTGACATGTCCGAGGATTAGTGCTGCAATGTATTGAAGCAAAATCGGTTAACCTGTTCACGATTGTGAAATTTAAACATACCGTAGCAAAACTTGGACTTGGACGAGTGGATGCGGGGAAGAAATATTCAGAAACAAAACACACCAGCATGACTTTAAACTATTTTAGTCTTAATGATGAAGAATGCATATTTCTGCTTTCTGTGTAGGCAAGGTAGCAATTGGGAACACGTACAGGATGGTCGTGTTGAATAGAGAGTACCATGGAAATGTGAGCCTCGAGTTACTCTTAGCATTTCAACAACTTTTGCGGTTTCTTCCAGCCAGAACTTAATCTGGGCAAAAATTATATGCATGGAGGGAACGAGCGCTGAAATAACCACAAGCGTAGAGATGATTATTTGATGAGTCTATGATTAACGTCATTTTAAATTGTGCCAACAGATCGAGGTTGACGTCTACAAAAGCTGATTCCAAGTAGCAGAAACCTGCTTAAGTTGCTATTACTTTTTTGCAATTTCTCCCTGGAAGCGACCTGCAAGCGTCACATCCTAGATTTCTCTCAGCTAAAGAAAGATGTCGAAAAAATACAAATTATATCAACTGGAGTAAAAATTAACGAGCCATTTTAGTGCAGAAGTTATCTTTTCCTGACACGCTAAGAAATTCGCAAATTTGTCGCTCGGAGCAGAAAGACTCCGGACCAGCAATTAAGCGGGTTTTCAATGATAGTACTTTGTATTTTAGAGATAAAAACTACAGTTTATTCACACGGAAGTTACAGCATGCTCCGTTCACGACGAAAACCGGACCAATTCGTTTAACTTGCTTATGACCAGCACCTTCCATGGACGAACAGATACAGTGTACAACACTGTTGATAGGCACCTGCAAAACAGAGAAACCGGTCCTGCACTTCAACTTTTTTCCCACCCCTCCGCTAACCAGAAAAGTGTTCAATTTTACGATGAAGCTGCCAGGCTGGTGTAGGAAGCACCGAAGTGCAGATCACTGCAGTAAAATTGCAACTATTAGCCTAGAGTAAATCTGTACCTGCATTTATGTGGACTAGATAAAAAGTAAGGAATGGGTTCCAAGACATATATACGATCCATAACGCTGGAAAACCAGGTAGTGACTCGAAGGTTGTTTTTCTTAGCAGCATTTCACTCTTGTACGTGAAAGCTGATCTTCTCCCAGTAACGTAATTAATAGGCCTTAAAAGTTTCTAGAATGGTCAGCAAAAGAAGGTGTTCCAAAAAGTAGAATAAAACAAAGCGGTCAAAAATTATTCTGCCTCTTCTCTCTCAGATTTATTATTTAATTGGCAGCCATGGCTTCCCTTCAAATTTGCAATTAGAAGACATGTATATTTCTATAAGTATGAGTCGCTGAAGTTATCCAGGTGCCTGGTATAATGTTGACGAATCTTTGAAAAAGTTGTTTCGACTTAGACTTCAATTTAAAACGCAAAAAGGTAGCTTGAGCCTGTCTCGGAAACGAATTTTATGAAAAGTCCTCTGGTTTGGGGGCGAAACCCATTCCAAGATTATAATTAATTAATTAATTGATTGATTGATTGAGTTGGTGTTTTAAGCACAGTAAGGCTAATCGGGATTGAACCTACAGTTTAAAGTGGAATCCGAACCACTATGTGCCTCCACCGGGTATAGAACCCGGGACCTCTTGATTACAAAGCGACGACGCTACCACTGCGCCATCGGGGAGGCCCGCCAAGATTATAAATTGTAATGTACAAAAAGAAATCAAACCAAATAGATATCTTCAGCTCGAATTAGTCCTTTATCAACAACCTGCAAAAAAAAATGTACATAAGTAAAGCTATTGTGAACCTGAACTTTCTTTATCTTGGAACTGTTTTGTTTTTTTAACGCTAGTCTACTGTTTTACTATTGTTTATTTCAAGTTTAATATGACTTGTGCTGTACTGGAAATTTCAATAAAATTAATAAATAAATACATAAAACATGTTACTGAGACGCTCAAGAGACCAGTTGAGACATCTTCAAAGAAGAAAGTTCTGATCTCAAGATAAAAATAGAGAAACTTCTAGTAAATGTAGCCGAAATTCAAGGAGACCTTGAGAAAATTATTATCCATATAGACAATGGACTGAGAAATATAAATATGAAACGAACAAACGTGATGGGTTGCTTATTCCTATGCGGATTGTGCTATATGTGTGCATATCACACTAGAATATTCCTTATACGATGAATCATACACATTCCTATCAAAAGGCAAGAACACTGACCAGTAATCTAATTATGTGTCCTTATTATAAGAATGAACAAGCTGAAATATTTATTCAACAGCAGGTTTGGGATGAGGCAACAAAAATACTGACTGAATTAAAATGGAATAGTTCGAAAGATGAAAATATATAATTGCATCGCCAAACACAAAGTCCAGGATTTTCTTTCAACACTACACTGTACTGGCGTAAGGAAGGTTATTTGTGAATTTTAATATTTCACTTGATAAAAGCAAACCATGTACTTAGAAACTACTTTGAACCCTCAAATAGATTCAACATCAATTTACTGTAATGTTGCGAAATTCAGTATCAACGTTATTCCTCCGATTAGACTACATTTATAAAAGTATAGTGACGATCGTTTCTGAAATATCACAAACGAAAAATAGAAAATATTAATTGAAATTACACATGTATAATGTTTGAATATGTTGTTTAGCGCTCCGACAATCGTAGGATCCCTTCCAGTAAAATTCATCTTTTCTGCTATTTCATACGGTGTTGTTCTACCATCAGGCTAACCGTGACAATACTTATGATGAAATGTAAGAACAAAAATGCTAGGAAGCATGATGTAACCAGGATGAAATAAACTGCATTATTCTTAACCGAGTCGCATTATAAACAAAATAATGTTTTAAGTTTGTGCATCGTAAATTGTACTAAGCTTGCATTTCACCGATTCTGAAAAATGTGCTTCTTATTTATCAATTCATTTATACGCTACCAAGGACAGGGAAAAGCGAAAATGCACAATATGTTACCTAAAATTATTATCTGGACATTCTGAGCCAACTGCTTCTCAGCTGCAACTTTTCCTTCATATTTTGCGCCAGAAATATAATAGCGCTCATACGAGATAGAGAGATAAGCGCACATCAAGTAATAGACCAATACCGTCGAAATTATTCAAAAGCACAGGAAAGTTAATATAATCTGTGCTTTTGTGTGTAAACAAGATAGTAACCGCCTACCGTCTTTCTATAACCTGTCTTATCTAATATCTAAAACTGAACAAACAAGTATATGTGAAATGCGTGTGTGAATCACGTTACATGTCAACCAAAAAACCCACACTGCATAACTGAATGCTACATGGAACATATTTGTCTTCTTTTGAAGGTTCTTTCGAGAAGAGTGTTTTTGTTTTTATAGTTTTGGGATATTTTGAATGTATCAATGGCATTGCTTTTGATCAAACTCTCGTTACATAAACAAATTGTTAAGATTACACAAACTTTGTAATTTTTACACTAAAACGTTTTTCCCCGTGTCTTTTTACTTCACTATTTACATGAAAGTCGACTCTGTATCCGATTCGATACCAGTAAGGTTGACTCCTGCCAAATATCTGGCCAATGACATGATCCTATCCTCCAATGAGCTCAGTGCGTCACGAACTAATGCGCCTCTGATTCGTTATTTGTCATGTGACTGACTGTGTAGAAGACAAACATATTGTGGTTCCAACTGTAGTACTTGAGATTTACTGCACCATGCAATAATAATGCACATTTTTTAACGCAACTTTTATATTCGAAACTAACATACAGGAAGTATAATTTTCAACTCGGCCTTCTCATATTAACAGCTTGAATATATATTTTTTTTAAATCTAGTGCCACGAAAAATAAAAATGTGTGTGTATATAAATGTAATATATAGTATATATGTACATAATTGTATAAAAAGTACACGGAATCCTAAAGAAGGAAAAAGGTGCCTGCAGGAAATTACACGGTAAAATACAACATAGTTGTAATTCTTTCTTTTTAATTAAGCAAGTGTAGAAAATTCCCACACAAAATTACGTAACACGCTTGGAATATTTTTAAAAAATCTTGACGCCCGCTAAGGTGGCAAGTAAAATACATTTCAACGGTCCTCTTCCTGCAACTCGTAAAAATATACGAGTGTTAAGACTGACGTCAGAAGATGTGTCATCAAATAATACAATCTGAATTATACCTCTATATAAACCGTCTTTCAGCCTCTCCAGAGTTAGTTGAGAATGTTCAGTTCCTACACCATAAGTAGGAGTTTCATTCAACCAATTTTTTTGTATTATATCAACTAGTAAAACTTTGGAATATAAGAAAGGCAGTCAATGTTTTCTATGCACACAAATTTCTCAACTATATCTACGGGTATGCATGACAATTTAGTTCTGTTCATTACTAGTATATACAGTGCTGTGTCTACATATTTTCACTGACAACTTACATATATATAGTTAGAGTTGGGAAGTAACTTTTTTTACATAGGTTTCTGGATATACTATGTTTTCCTATAAAACAAAGCAAAGTTTCTCATATACAAATATTATCTGGGTGATTTTTTAATTCATATATTCTCTCCTTAGTTGAAAATTGTTCTGCAACAATCATACCCTTCTTAGATTCTGGCTAATGGCTGCATCTTATATCCGACATTTTCCGTCAAACGAATGGCATATGTGTCAAAATATAAATGACAGAATTATATATTTATTTATATATTTCAATCTTAGCTGAAAAAAGTATCCATCCATGTGTAGGAGTGAGAGGGAAAAGTGAGAATCAACTCATGCATGATAGCCTGCGTACAGCTATTACAGACCGTGAACTACCATAAGATAATAAAATTGCAAGCAGTATTAGGGCATTAGATAACATTAACAAACTTTAACATCCGACTCGATATAACGGAATGAAGAAACTAGTGGTCATAATTGAAATGCATGCATACACATCTTTTTTCAGTGTCCACTATCTGGGAAAACACCACCCTTACTTAAAATATGAGCGCCTCTTCCAGGTTATTCCAAGCAAGACTTATATTTAGTTATAGGGTACTGAAACTTAAGTGTTGTCTCAATCTCTAAGCTCGAAACGTATCTATATTTATAAAAAATCTTCGTACAAAATTTCCAATCAAGCAGCAGAACGTACCAAGCGAATCAATAGCAAATATGGATGATATTGTAAAGTATTTGTATTTCCAACCCCGTATACTTGAAGTTTAATATGCGTCAAAGTAAAAATATTTTTATCCACATGACGTGAGCAATTTGCCATCAGAATTTACAAAATATGCAATGGCGCATTCCTTTGCAAGAAACCTCGTCGCATACATTTTCTTATTTTTAGCTTCATCTCCGTAGACTGAACTTGCGTTTATGATAATAATCATTCAAAACAAGAAATATTTAGCATTATTCAACGATATAATCACTGAAGAAATTCCTGCGATCCACGAAACAATGTACCGGGCCTTACAAAATATTATAAAGGAGATCACAGAGATTTGGGGGCACAATTTTCCGGTAAACTATATACATGTTTTGAAATACAGGAATAAGAATGTATGAACTGATAAGATTCATGATTTGAGGAAGTAAAGTGGTAACTTTGTGAATTCGATACCATGCTTATTACCCCTGCACCGAAAATATATATCTTACATCAGTTTCACAGAAATTCGGTGTTAAAACTGTGCTGATTAAAACCATTTAGCCTGTGTTATTGCAACACCACTCAAGTTAAAACACTCACCGCACGTATTGTGCGCATATCCTGTTATCACCGTATGTGTCGTTTGAACACATATTTTTCAATGTGTATGGAGGCGTCCTATATATCTAATGTGTCTGAAATTATTACTGTGCACAATTATTGTTACAATCTATTTTCCCAGCTACAATTCCAAAAGTGTGCAGCAAGTGTATTTTTTTTTTACAGTGTAAGGTTCGCCCCCGGAGTTTAATACACATTTTGTTATTTTTGGCAATTTGAAAAAGAAAAAAAACTCAAGCAAAAATGGCAAGGCTTATAGGGATCTATTGTAAATTGAGCTTGGAAATATATGGGGACGAAAAGGCGAAAACCGTTTCTGTACCATGCATCCGAGCATAATTAGACTATGTATTGTTGAACTTACAATCGCCTTACTTATTACAATTAAAAATGTTATTTCCTTGGAATTTTAGGCTACAAAATCAAGAGTAACGAATAACATTTTCATCACCATTCCATATTTAATACGTCCGACATGTAGCAGTCAACCCATTGCTGCGATAGGAAATTGAACTGAACGCGTGGACTGCATTCACTACAGAAGTACAGGTTCGGATCCACTTGCCGGTTAAAAAATACATTATCTTCATTTTTCTTTAGTTCTTGTTAGCTCTACTAAAACGTCAAATACTTAAGTTCATTATACGTATTTGCAAATAATTCCGTGCAAAAAGCTTTTACTTTGTACAAGAAATAAGGTGGTGAAAATGTTATCATTACCACGGTCCATGACAACTGGCATTGTGAAGAAATAAAATAAATACCACCAATAATCTTCATGCTACCTTATTTTCCCTTGTATCCTGACATTCAACTTATAATTCTCAAGCATTAGAGGTTTCTCACTCAGCAAAACAGGTGTAATTATTTACTTGGTAATGAAAAAAATACACACCAGCTTGAAAAAAGTAATATCTACGTCGCTAAATTTCAAATGGTAACCTCTTGTAACTGATTCGATCAATCGCAATGGAGATTCCCAATTTGCGATGACCTATCCGTTGCGGAAATTAGGCAACTCTTTACTAATAAGAGCGGATTTTGGAGCAGTGATACGGTGATAACAGGATATGCACACGGACTATGCTTCAATCAATGACTAGATGAGAGTTTATTTATTTTGTCTTATTTTTAATGGTGAAGTTAAGGCTGTGGGAGATATGGCCCGGTGTTTCCATTTAAGTATTTATGCAGTTATATCGTTGCAAATTAATGCGTCACGAAAATAAGCCTTTTTTAGCTCCAGTAACACATTACAGTGCATAATTGTGATAGTGCATTTCTGGTGCATTAAAATATGCAGAAAATGCATCAAAGGGTATTTTTATCAGCTGCTGTTCCGTGTGATGCACTAAAAATGCATCGACACAATCATTTGAATGAAACTAAAATTCACGTTTAACTGTGCCAATTGATGCACCGAAAATGCATCGACCTTGACTTGATGCATTTCGAGTTCTGCGTATGCATATAAAGTAAGTTTCTATTAATAATGCAATAACATTTTTGCATATTGCTCTGTATTTTACACGGAAAGAAAGGACAAACAGCATATGACTTTATTTTCAAGTTACAGAGTGCCTGATGTAACAAATTTCAACGAAATTTTCTATAATTACAAGTGTACTGAAAGCAACACTAGATCGCGTCATACAACAGCTATTTAAGGTGTGGTGGTATACAAATCGGTGTTACAAGGTAATGTTCTCTAGTCACAATTCCATTTTAACACAACAAAAAGTGTATGTTAGCTTACACAACACTTTTGAGCATTTGATACCCTACAATTGATTTTTTTTACACCATTCTGTTTTACTGTTTGTAGTTTTTGCCTTGATCTCCAAACGTATTGTTCGAAAATGCAAACATGTAAATAAATATGTTACGCGTCTATTCTCAACAAATGATTTCACACCTTGCTGCCTTGAATATATGAGTAGGTAGTTGCCCACCATTGCGTGTATGCGTTGCTGTTCTCCCGAGGTTTCCGTGTTCCTTCAAGCATCATTATTACATGTTCGAAAAAAATATCGGTGTTAACTTTGCTACGAACACCACGCGAAAAAGGAAGACTTAACAATTGGTCCTCGGGGCAAATTGTTCTCATAAATATCCAGACGTGTGAAGAGGTAGAATTAAGGAAAAATTAAAAAGATCAGGTACGTATATATTTATGGCGATGCAGAAAAATCCAATGCGTCACATGCATTTTATGTTTTTGCAATCCATGCATCAAATCGAAAGTTTGCTTAAACTGTTGGGAGAGATAAGAAATAAAATGGACCAAATTACTTCGATTCCAATTAAGTTTCACTTCATAAATAGTTCAAAATAACGGTTACCTCACTTTGTCATGTTATGTACGCTTTCTCTCCTCAATTTATCACAATTTATTTTTTAAAATTCTCCTAAATTGTAAATTAATTAATTAATTTCATGGCTGACGTGATAAAAAAAATATGCATTTTGATGCACATTCGAAACTTGAATCATTATTATGTTTGTTTAGACTATAGCTTTTGTGGTTAATGAGAATGATTTTCGTTTCTCCATTTTTTTAAAAAAATCGAAACAATTGACTGCCCGAAACTGGTTTGTTTGTTTTTCAATTATGAACCGTGTAATGTGGTGCTCTATTTCCTTAAATACAATTTTAATAATACCATTTTAATACAAGTGTTTGTGATGAACGAATAAACGTACTAGAACAAACATATCTCTAGTATTTATCGCGGTACAAATTACATTTGTTTTGTTGTATTTCTTGTATTATTATCGAGGGATTTTTTGTAAAAAAACAATTTAAGAATATACGCAATTCAATACAGATATTACAACTGCTGGGTGTTCCTTAAATTAAAAAATAATTCGCATTGACAAAATTTCATTTTCTTTTCAATAAAAATTCAAAAATATATATTGTTTTATTTTCAGTTTACTGCATGAATACTTGTTTCGACTTATTTTCAAGAATCTGGAGTTATACTCCCTTGCGGTTGGAACCAAAAGAGATTATGAACACAGGTCAACTATTCTTTTCATGTACGATATATTATTATTAGCGTTATTATTAATAATGAAGTATGGAAAGCAGTTTTGGAAATATAAATGATTGATTGATTTGGTTTATTTTACTTAGTTTCTCTGCCACTCCTGGTTAATGGCGAAGATGAGAATGAGGATGTGATGATATGAAATTAATGAAGAGAAAAATCACCCATGCCGTGATTTGAACCAAGGACCAATAGCGTCGTAGAGAGATATAAATGGATATGCTATGACCCATACTGTGTCAAAAACTAATATTCAAACCAAAATTAATTCTTGGCGTAACGAGCCTATGTTTTGATACACACTGGTCAATTTTTTATTCTTGGAGAATATTTTTCTAAAAATAAAGTTATGACACACATTACTTGCTAAGTAATTTACTTTTGTACGAAATACACTGTAAATCGTTGCACGTAGTTTTACATTTTTGAAAACATACAAGAAATTAAAAGCGTAGACATACAAAGACTACAACGAGTGCAGAAAAAAAACAAGATATGAACATTAATGATAATATACATTGAAAACTCTAAAGGAATAAGTACTAGCAATAGAGCAGATACGATAATTAAATAGTTTCGCAGGATTACTTGAAAAAATAGGATATAAAGCAGAAAAGGAATATTAAACAAGAAATTGGGAGTATGATACCGACATTAACAGATATGGTATAATTACAAATAGTAAGACTTACACAAGTATAATCACTACCAAGTTGTCTCCAATATAAAGATAACCATTTCGCTAATATACATAAGAGAGATATATTGAAAAAAATATTTTTGATATTATGTTCCATAAGAATCACTAATTTGTTTTTCAGTTAATATATTGAGAAATTTGTGAAATTAGTTTCTTGCATATAGCCTATTCATTTACGCGTGAATGTTGTGAAAGTTTTCAATTATATTATGTAAATTGTTCAAGCTTGCATTTTATAACTTAATTAACACTTACTCCCTGTTCTAATTAATAACGGCGCGTGTTGATAAATGAGAAGCGTAACACCGCGGTCATTATATGTAAACTGCATCTAAAATGGCGAATGGTCAATTTCCGAACATTTTTACCTGGCGACAAACTTAATGTAGTTGGACAAATTTTCGATTATACCGAAAGATTTTCTGCCATCATTAAAAAATAACTGGATGTTATTGAAGGAATAAGAAATAAATATTAATTATATAGCCAGCCTCTAGTGAACAATCATTGCTTATGGCGATTACGTTGACGTGCTTTTAGTTTCGCAACGAAATGGTCCTGAAGTTAATGGCAATATGTTATTAATTTTGTTCTCCCAACTTTTGTTCCGTTAATAAAGAATGGACACTGCAAGATGAAGAGTGAAGAAGGCATGATCAATAGAGTGGAGATGATATGAATTTCGCAATCTGTCATAATAATTTTAGCGATATTAATTCATAATTCTTTTTATATATTCGATCGCAAAAAGAACTAATTTTCGGTACATGAATAACTTTTGGTTAGTAATAAAATAGAATAAGTACGTTTTTTATACTGAATCAATTTGGTGTAATGAAACACGCACCAGACTTTACATAGAATCAAGCAAGAAGTGTTAAAAATATTTAATTCGGTAAGGATCAGTAATGTTAAAAGTATTCTGAAGGCCTGCGTTCTTTATTTTGAACTCCACATACATTTTTTAAATAATTAAGTAACGAATCTTTCGATAAATCGCGAGTAAAAAATTAGGACTGCATAAAATTGTTTGTGTGCAGATGCTGTTCAATTAGAATATGACTTTTATGACAACAAGTGGAGTTTCATTCTTGTAATATCACATCGGTTCCTGGATGGCACTCCATTTTTGCACAACGCGTACAAAAATGCGATTATAGTTATGTGAAGGAATGCAGTAAGTACACAGTGGTTCGCCCTATTGCAGTAAATCATTGACGAGAAATAAAACAATATATTCATGGAAACTATTTATGCCATGATAGCTGACAAGTTGTTGTAGCAACATTTTGAAATAAAAATATTTCTAAATTATTTCTTTGTTAACATGCGGATTTATGTAGTAAAAGTTAGAAAAACCTAATTTAGGTTCATTATCTAATCTTTATTAGATTTACAGTTATACTAAGCCCGAAATTAGTGTTCTCAACATGTAATGAGCACAGAACTTTTGATTACAGCACAATAACCTGCTTGCTTATGTTATCGACGAGGTTTACGTTTTAAATTACTACCATATTCTCGTAAATCAGAAAATCTGTTCAGGTATCCAACAAAAATGGAAATTTCATCTTACTTCAAGTAACATCATTACCACTAAACCTGAGTTAAAAACTCTTTCAAAACTATCTGCATTAACCTCATGGAAAATAATATTTAGAGGATTGGTTTTAGCAAGTGCATAAGAATCTGACCAAAATGTGTTCGAAGGTAAGACCGAACCTATGGAAACTGAACATTCTGCAATGATTAATTACATAACTCACCTGTGAATGATTTCAATTGATTGTTGCAGCAATTAACAAACGGAACTGTTTTAAATCACTGCTAAATAACAAGCTCTCTCTTTTTTACAAAAAATCCTTCAAATAACGATGCTGCGCCAGATATAATTGCATGTGATCATTAAATTTCGTTACAAAATATTAACAGCATGAAATTCAATTTTGCATTAATGAAAGAAATACATTTTTTCATGCTTTTTGTTTTCCGATTCCTGTAGAGAGGCAATTTTTTTTAGAATATACAATATTTTTACTACCTATTCCCAATTTAAAAAATAAATTTTTAATTTCTTAATTTCTCATAGTGTATTTGGCATGCATTGGTTTTCTAAAGTATGTTGCGACAGGAAGTTTTAGTTTTTAGTATATTCTACCTGTAAAGTACTAATTGAACTATATATCAAAATAATGGACAAGTTTGGAGGAAAATATAAACAAATAAAAATAAAAATACACAAATTCAAATCCAACCTTGTAAAATGTTTCTGATTTGTAATACAGTTTCAAATTTTGAGAACAAATCTATTGGTTTGCAATGATTCATACTGCAGATCTTTTTTAAAAAGAAAAAAAATGTGTGTGTGAGAGAGAGAAAAAGCGTATAATGCAAAATAACAATTCTAGAAAGTAACAAACACGGTGTAGTTATTTGTGTACAAATATAATTATGAATTAGCAAAAACAGCAATGCAACAATTCAGAAATTGAAGACCATATTTCAGAATAGCAAATTAATCATCGAGCTGATGTATTTCCTGCATGTCTGACAAAGTGGTATATAAGTGAAATACATGCATGAATTCTAACATTTCCAAATTTCGCAGTTTGGCAATGTAAAAAGAGGTGGAAATAAATTATGATTGTATTAGAGAATTACGCATGATCTAACTTGACAAGTTCATTGTTTTTCGCTACACATATACGTACTGTATGTTAGGTCTATCTACGAATATTAGGAAAACCATTTCCTTTGTTCTGGCTTGGGTTTATTATATCAATATACTTATATTTAATTGCATAATAATTAGGATGTAAGGCAAATTTGTCAATTAATAAACTCTTCTCCCAAATTTAATTGATAATTAGAAAAGTGACAGAAAATATCATTTGAGATATATGTAATTAACAATTACACTATGTTCTGTCATAGAGAGACTTGATTTCAAATAATTTTCATTCACTGTTCTTATGTTAATGTAGCACATATTATGCTGTGAAAAATGTAATAATTGCTCTCTGAGTATTTGGAGAAGAACTTTGGTATGTCGCGATGTTATTAGGCAAACCCGTAAGATTTTGTAAAATGAAAATAGCTTATATACACGTAATATATAGTAGTGTAATACAAATCGCCATAAGTATACGAACACTGTGCTGATTGGAAATTAAATATTTTGGAAAATTATTTCATATCCTTGTACGGATACCCTGATAAAATTTTCAAAAATACCCACCACACACTGACATTCCCAATCCGAAACAAAAATTTATATCTGCCTACCCTAATATAAAGAAATTATCGGTTAGTTACTTTGTTGTTAGTGAACATCTATCCATACTAAATGCAAATTTACTGTTTATGAGGCTTACTCTCGGTGTCATGTATTTTAAATAGTATATAAATTCACGAGAAAACTGACAGAGCCGAATAAAAAAGTACAAACAATAACATAGCTTCAGATATTGCTGTAAAAACTGTATGCAGATATCTTTAAACAAAATTATACAGACATAATGATACAGAAGTTTTTACAGTCTCATTACTTCCACTAAATTTTTATACTCATATCCAAACCAAAAAATAACTTTATTTCATTGTTAACAACAGTGTAACTCGCTTTAGTCATTTACCACGAATTTAACTCGCGATTTAGCCAAGCAAACTTACATAGTGCTTGTCCTCGCCATAACGCTCTGATTCATGACCAATAAATACTAAAACATATACTTGCATACAAGAAATAATGAATGTACAATAACGTCTATATGTCCATAGACGAACTAGGAATTACAGTCATTAATCATTTTTAATTTGACTTTTCC
This sequence comes from Lepisma saccharinum, assembly GCF_977018435.1. NCBI lineage: Eukaryota > Metazoa > Arthropoda > Insecta > Zygentoma > Lepismatidae > Lepisma > Lepisma saccharinum. The sequence continues at coordinate 39,682,365 of NC_139242.1, read as the reverse complement.
ATTGTCACAGTTTCTGGGATCGTTTACTTTCGGGAACGTTATTGTCGTACAAAATTTTAGATCATTTTCTTCGGTATAGAATATATGAACATTTTTATTTGATTGACTCGAAAGACACAAGAGAGAAAATTCCCTCAAAATTATAATTTCATCTGTCAGTACTTTTCTCCACGTGAAATATGATCATATTCAATCCGCCCGCGTTTTCCTTGCTATTCTTTTCCCAGTATTTAGACAATATTGCACTTAAACTGTGCAACCTATTGCATGGACAATATGGCCTAAACTGTACAGTGGGTAAATATATGGTCAATACCTGATGTCCACTTACAAATAAAGTCTGCGCAAATATATTAACCATGAAAACACATAAAATTGGATTAGAACACTACGTTTGGTTAGGACAGAGTACGAATATCAATTGGTCTGAAGCGATACTAAAAATGATACTGGTCACGGGTAACACCGGAATTGGAAGATGATCTTTTTCTTGGCATTGAAATGAAAAATTGCTGAAGATTTCGGTTTGCAACAATACATACCGTGTACACACAATTAATCACCCACACTTGAATAAACATTCACTTATTTTCTTGAAAGTAGCACGTTGGTAACGATATATGCAAATGAGCAATGTTCGCCGGACACAGTTGATTTGGTTGAAATCTGTAGTGCAAATATATAGTGGACAGGAAATTTTGCTTCAATTTAATGTCTGTTAAGAAAAGCGAAATAGAAAACTCTAAATTATTATCGGATAAATATTATACTAGTATTTACTTTCGCGGTTTACTTCGAAGTGGTAAATAAGACGTTCCACCAGCACCACGGTTTGTCAAAATATTTACTTCCTAATAAAATCCAGGTTGTTACAGTGTTAAGAAACTTTCACAGAAAACATAAAATTATTAATTTTTACGAGACGCTGAATTTAAATTATTTGCTGAAAATGAAGTACGAAATTTTTACTATAAAAATGAAAAGTGTTCCATATTTGTATACTGCTAAACAATATCAAGTTTTTTCGTCGGTCCTTCGTTGTATATTGCTACCTTTAACTTAACCGCGATGATGATACATGGCGAACAATGAAGCACATGGGATAACGAGCACAATAGGTTCAAAGCACTAACTAGCAACTGCAGGCTTATTTACTCTCTTTTAGCTACAATATTACATATGTATCTTCATTAACTTCATGCCGTGTGCAAACTGGTTAATGTACATATGGAGTATATAAATATTATATTTTCATATTTTATATAAATCCACTCCACATTATATTTTTTAGTGGGGTACTCTTAAAAAGAAATACTCCTTTACTTTACAAGAGGAGTGCGTAAAGTGAGAAATAAGTTAACTCGTACACAAATGGCAATGTTAAAATAGTCTTAGATTTACGTCCGCTGTAATCGCATATTTACTAATTTGTAGCCAAAGAAATTTTTTAACTTTTGTGAGCAAAACGGCACTTTGTATATGCAAAAAATTGTGTATGCACTCGCTAAGTTGCTAAAATTCATCTAAGTTATCGGGACCAGAAGAATTAAGCACATCATATTAAGATGTCTTCTACAGTATTTCCTAGAGCCTAAATGTTACTGAGGTACATGAAAAAACCTTTGATGGAATTCTACATTCATGGCCTGTGTTTATATACCGAGTTTTTCGGTTTTCGTCGTCACATATTCTACTGCTAGTTTAACAGTGGCGAGAGAGATGCTGACAGATTTTTCTGTAGACATTGCAGTAAAATTTGCTTACCGACTTTCGTCTCAAATGGCTCAATATATCTCGCTCAAAAGTTGCGTTATCTCAGCAAAACAACTTCGAATTAAGATTTAGGATCACAAGTGAGTGATTTATTTTTAAGTATACGGTATCCTGCGGTGTTGTCAGCACTTTTTACTATGCCGGTACAGAAGTTCAGTACTATTCGGAGGTTATTTCTTGATTTCTGCACAAGTTAATACCTGCTACATATTCCGTGCACTAGTTCAAAAGCGAACACTGTATAGAGTGGATGGAAATGTGAAATCTTTATGTTGCGCCCAGCACTGTTCACAAACGCATGGACAGATAGTTCTACATGAGTAACTAGGAAATACGTACGGAATATCTTGAACAGTGAGTTTTAGAAATTTTTGCACGTAACACCGAGGAACGTACTGTCCAAATATTTTCCCATACAATAACCCGTGGCGACAGTTGAAAGTGCTTATTTGGAAGCATGCAAATATAGACAAATGCTTCAGTTCGTCTATATAGATATATCAGTTATATTGTATGGAAATTTACTTAATTGGTGTGGTTGTATTAGATATAACGGATGGAAAAGCAGACTTGATTTGTGGATTGTAATGAGCCTAATGTTTGGGACTAATGTGGCTCTGTTATTGAAATGACCGAGCAAGGGGCGGGACCCAACGCTGTTTGGCGGAAGACGCGCGGTCCATCGCCGGGAACTGTCAAGCATCACAGACGGCAAAGGGTCGACACAACACGCACGGCGAAAATTAAACTCAACTTACAGCAATGAATACAAGCAAAAAGTTATCGAACGACTTTTAAAAAACACGCCGTGCTATCCCCTTACCGGACACCGCGTCAAAACGACAGGTTTCCGAGAGGGGTAAGAGTGTGCGCACACGCGACTTTTTAAAAAAGCACGCCCAGTGCAGACTTTTTTTTTCCTCGATCGCGTCGCACTTTCACACGCACTTTTTCGCATGCAAATTTTGACTTTTACCCTTAATGGTTACTGACGCACGATAAACAAGCATGCATTAGTAAGGTGGTGGTAGTTATATATACGGGAGTAACGTGTTGGTTCTTCGGGAGGTAAAAGAATTTCAGAGTCCGTTCGCCGGTCACTGGGTTGGGGAAAAAAAGGCGCAGAGAGTCGACGCAGAAAAATTACGTTTTTTCGTCCGCTGCGTCTTTTTTTTCTTGTCTCGTCACACGCAAATTCACCTCTATCAAGTTTTTTCCCAACGAGAGAAGTGTGTGCATCAGCGTGTATGCAGTGATTCTTACGCCAAGGTTTTCAGAGATTTCCACACCCGATTCTTAATCCACTGCACTGGGTTAACGCGACGGGAAAGACCGGTTTCTGAAGCCTGCGGTGTTCTCTTGCACTAATACGAGATAGAGCGTTAACAAGCTTCGCCCATTTCAATTACCGCTGGAAGAAAATGCGAAAAAAGCATAATCGTCGCGACGCTTAAAAATAAGGAATCTGTCCATTTCTGGCACAAGGTCTCCTGTACTGTTCTGATAGGATTGTACCAAAGGTGAAGCGTCTATGGTGGTAACACAATAACCGGACAGGCAGCTTGTCCACTTTTTTCTTTCTTTACACGGTTGGAACCAGCAGATGGGAGTACATGCACACACAATTACACACATCTGCATCGATACACTTACCCCACACACACACACGTGCTCGCACACACACACATGTCCACAGGGTACCTCAGGGGTGGAGCCTAAGAACAACACACTGACCAACAAAAGAGGGGGCACTGCACACACAAAAACTTTTTTTTTGGAGGTGGTGAAAAAAAAAAGTTGTCCATCACTTACCTGTAATTCGTTGACTAGTTTCTCGGCCATCTTGGGATCGGCAGTTGGCCTCGGCTGCCAAAAGTCCGGGTTCATCTTGAATATCCTGGACGTTACCTCAGTCATGTGACCAAGTTGGTTTTGCTGGGGGGGCGGCAAGGAAACAGAAGCCACGTGGCTAGGCGGTGGTTGCTGATGTTGAAGAGAGTTGTTGGCAGGCGGTCGGACACCACCACCACCTCCTACCGGGCTGGGGATTCGGTGGTCCTCTTCTACCTGTAGCCTTCCTGGTAGGCACACGACATCGGTGCAACAGTCGTTGCTTTGACTTAGGGTCGTCAGCTTTTCCTCCACTTCCTCCCCTATTTTGGAAGTTTAAAATATTTGTACTCTTTGGTGTCGAACAGGTACTAAGGTTGTTGATGCGGTACTGTTGTTGTCGAGTGCTATCAGCCCCTGTGTGTGGTTTCGTTTGGCTGGAGAAGACTTGTAACGTTATGTTTATCTGTCAAAGTCGGGTTTGCCGCACCTACTGAGACAAGAAGAAAAAAAAAAGGATGTTCAGCATGAGAAAAAGCCTACAAAGAAGAAGGTTGGATGCATGAAAAAAAAACTATATTTCAAGAACAAAAACAATTTTTTTTTTACAAGTTACCGGGTATCTATGCGAGTGAAGAGAGAGAGAGATGTTTAGAAGCGCATGACAGTAACACACTTACACAACGTGTTTGCATTCGAAGTAACAACAACGGTACCGGTATGTATCACTAGCGTCGTTTTTGGCACTCGGTAGTTTTGGTCAAAGTTGCGACGAGAGGGTTGTATTGTTGCAGAAGGCGTGACAATGTCGGGGTGTAAAGAAAGCACGAAAATCTTAACACCCCCCTTTCCTCGAAGGAAAGACGCTCGTCGCACGTACAGAGTCGAGGGAATCCCCCCCGCGGTTCCAAACAGGAAAATCCTCCACACGCTGTAAAGGGGGCCCAAAACCAAACAGGAGCCGCTAAACAGGTACAGACTCCACCGCGTTCACGTCAGTCCGGAGAAAGACTGCTCAAAAGTTGTTCTACTCCTCCAGTGAGGGTTCTCCTCGATCTTTTCCGTGTCTGCCCTCTTCTGCGCGGCTCGCTTGCACACACCCTCGCGCCGTCGTCGCTCACTCCTTTCCTCCCCTCCCACGCCGCTCCTTTCCCTTACCGTCTACTCCTACCACTTCACTCGTTCCTCCGACTTTTTCAAGCAAGGAGCGCGCCGAGAAAACGGCTCCCGACGTCTCGGGCGATCACTTGAAATCCGCGCGTCGACTCGAGCGGGAAGGCTCGGCGTAGAAGCTGTCGACCGACCGCCAGAGTGAAGCAACTCCCCCTACGAGGACCATGTGCGTGTCTAGCGGCAAGAAAGCGTTCCGATTGGGGAAACAAAAGAATGCTGCGACGCGAAAACAGAAAAAAGGAGGAGGGGGAGGATACGTCACGTTACGATAGAATGCGAAACAAAACACGATCAAACTCGTACACCACGTGCCCTCCTCCCTTAAAAAAAAACTGGTCAATTATGGCCAAGACAAGTCCACTCACCAGACTATTGACGTATAAATACTTCCAAACATCCCTAGGATCTTCTCACGACTGTATAGCCCGAAAGATAGAACAAAAAAGGAACGAGCCGAAAAGAAAGAAAAAAAGTAGGGGAGGAGGGTTACTGAATAAATGGGCTGATGTGGGGAATGAGTAGGGAGTAGGGGATGGGAGGGAGGGTGTACAGAAACATTAGGGGTTGAGCAGGAAGGGTATTGTGTGCGTTTGTATGAGTGTTGTGTGTGTGCGAGAGAGAGAGAGAGAGAGCGAACGCGTTTTGTGCGTCTTGCAGCACCCAAGACGAAGACCCGTTGTGCGGTGTGCAAAAACAGAAGTAGGCCTTTGCGGCCGGGATCCTTGCAGGCAAAGAAACGTAAAATATGCGCAACCCCTACCGAAACTCGGTGTCTCAGGCGCCGGACGAAACGTGTTTCGGGCGTCCCGACGCTTCGTAGTACGCTCCTTCGGCGAACACTTGGCGAGAACCGCCTTAGACTTCACTGCCCTCTTGCGGGGAAACGTGGAAGGCTGTGCCCGAACACTCGTCTGATACAACCAGAAGGAATTGTTGTAGGGGGAGGATAACGACGTCCACGGGTCTCCTACCCACACGAACAACAGTGGCGATAGCTACGGGATCACTCGTAACATATACTCGTGTACAAAAACTCACTGCTTGAAAACACACCTGAAATAAGGGGGGGGGGAGGAGAACGTAGCGTTGCTTCTTCGTTAAAATGTTCCTGCCCCAACTCGCGGAAGTACGAAAACACTGGAAGAATAAATGCACTCCTATTTCACCTGCACGCACACACAGACACAAAAGCACAGTCTAAATCCTCGACAAAGCAGCGTTGCACTCAGTTGCACCTCAAACGTCATAGAGGGGCGGCAAGGCAGGAGAGGAGGGGGGACTGTAGAAGGCAAACGATAAAAAAAGACAGTCGCTGCGAGCAATCACATGATCCGAACCTCGAGACGGCAGAGAGGAAAAAAAAGAGGTACTTAAAACCTGAAGATCAAGGATGAAAGAAAAGCTGCTGAGGGTTTGGAAAAGAAAGGAGGGGGGGGGGAGAGAATGCAACGTCTAGCAGAAAGAACTCCATTCAGAACCATTTTAAGCGAGAGCAAACTGCAGGGGCATTCTGGGTAAATTGTTTTATGCCCGGTCACTTCATACAACCGTAAATTGCATTATCAAATCTGTACCATGGAACAGACGTACAGTCACGCTACCAATACTGGTTATGCAAGGTTCGGAATGCATAATGAATGGAAGGAAGATACACTTCCAACGAAAGAACACGTGCACTAGTCGTCAAGATACGAAAACGCAATGTAGTGGAGGGGAAAGGAGGGGGGAGCAGGACTGAATGTGTTGCAGTGTCCCGCGTGTTGAAGGCACCACTATAAAAAGAACATGGGGCTCGGGTTGACCTTGTGACTTCGTGACCTGAAGGGTGAATTTTAACTCATTAACCAGCAAGGTTGGAAAATGCATCTTTCATGCTCCTCACGATTTGGATATCTCTGGAACCACTAGGAAGAGTAAGTTGAAACTTGACGGACAGCAGGACTTGACATTTACCAGCTCATTGCAATATGATGTATAACGTGATCTAAGGGATGAAACGAATTCGAGACAAACTTTTCTCCCTCTCTCCCCAAAGATAGATCGCAACGTCGATGATAAGTTATTAATATTGGAAATAGACGCAGTCTTACTCAGGACTCTAACCCAGTAGATCTCAACTTCTCGTGAGACTGTGGTTCAGTTAATTTTTCTAAAAGTTGATTACACATAACTCATTCTATTTTAAAACTTCATTAATTAATATATATTCTTGAAATTAAATATTAATAAATAAATTATGACATAATCACAAAGAGTAATAGTCATCGCGATTAGCCAAAATAGAAAAAAATCGACTTTAAATAAAGTAAATCAACCAATAAATAGTAATAATTCGATTATGTCTACGTTTGTTGGGGCCTCCCCGATGATGTAGTGATAACGTCGTCTCCTTGTAATCAAGGGGTCCCGGGTTCGATATCCGGTGGAGGCACACAGTGGTCTCGATCCCACTTTAAACTGTAGATCCAGTCCCGATTAGCCTAACTGTGCATAAACTGGACTTAAAACAACCAATCAATCAATCAAGCATAGGCTTGTTGACAAATATTGACATGTTTAGTATAGTTGTCAACCACTGCATCTAATGAACCTCTCGCGACCCGGTATATTTGATGCCAGGGGCCCTGTGGTTGAGAAACACTAACCAAGGATTTCGTAGCACGTCGCAAGGGGTTCCGGGTTGGAATCTCGGCCTGGTCATGAGTGTTCTTTGTGAGCGTCCCTTCATCAATTTAATCATATCATCACTAATCCTCATCGTCGCGATTAGTCAAAAGTGACAGAAAAGCGGTGCTAAATAATTAAATCAAATCGCATGCCGTTGCAATAGCGTGTATCGTGTCGCCTCGATCTGTTGATCGCGCATGCGCAGTGCATGCTTTTCAAAAGACTGGAGGTACTCGTGTCGCTTCGGTCTGACAGTTGCTTTGGGTCTCCCTTATCGCACAAGCCTCAACGAACATTATCCCCGCCCTTCGCCTTATGACGTAAGCTCGGAATGACGTCGTTGTTATAGGTTAGGCATGTTGGGGTTCATGGCTCAGCATAAATACACTGCAATTTTTCGGGGCTTCTCCAAAAAGATAGATTTATGCTAAGAGCAGGCACGTAGCCAGGATGAGGGCTCGGGGGCCTGATGCCCCACCCGAAATCCTACAAATGTCATTAAATAGTGTGTATTGGTAATTAATTTTACTGCCTTACCAGGATTAAACATCTTGTATAATAAATTGTAATATACTGAGAAATTCATTTTCAGGCGACTTCTACCCCTCGCTTTTAGATTGCGGCTGAGTGATGAGCTCACCGAAATAAAATTCTGCCTACGGGCCTGGCGAAGAGAACTAAACCCAACAAACGAAGGCATTCGGCTGACGTCGAAAAGCGAGGGTCTGGGAGGTTGGTTGAGGCTTGTGCGATAAGTTAAACCCCTAAAAATTTGACAGAACAAGTCAGGTATCTCCGCGTCTCGTCACGGCAAATTACTCGTTTGTTGAAGTCTCGTTCTTGTCCTAGTTTCTCGAATTCAGACACACACGCTATACATGGCTGTGGAATCATGTGTGCGTGTTCGTGATGGAGAATCTGCACTAACTCTCTCTCCCTCTGTTAGGGGATGAACAAGCTTTAATTCACACAGCACCCCAGCCTGCTTCAATACAAGGTTTCGACATTTGCATACCTTTCAAACGAGGGAACGCATACGCGAATTCAGGGCCGGTTCGGGGTTCGAACCCATGCCATCCAATTTAACATCCCCAAGTCCTGCATCTGCGCTGTCCGCTTCGATAAATGGCTTCTTTATTTGCATAACGTTCGGAAGGGGAGTTAAATGAGGTAGGCATACGTCACCCCCCTCTGTCGAAGAGGGGGAGCCGGCCGGAGTTAATGCCTTTGGGGGATTCGAACCCTGGTCTCATACGCTTTTAAAAACGCACCATTGTGTTTTATGTAGCGTCTGTTCGGAGTTCAAAGTAAATGGGGTTTCATGGAATATTTATCGCACATGCATATTTAAATATATATGCACGTGTACTAAGGGTTGCTTGTGTCGAATAACGGACATTCATAGCAGACTTGACTTGAAGAGAGATAAAAACTTAAACTACATTTAAATCTTCATATCCTTCACATAACAATGCTTGTATGCTTCCAAATCTATCTATAGATAACAGCGTCAAAGCTGAGATTTGAAATTGTCTTCAGTTTGTTGCAATGATTAGTTGATATTAAAGAAATCGGCAAATTTCACTTAACGTAAGATTATATTCATAATATTAACAAAACCACCACACCAATAAGTAACAAAACAAAAGAACATCTATAATGTAATAAAATGTACAAGATAATTTTGTCCATTCTTTACGGGTAACACTTATACAAACGAGGCAATGAAGTACATAATTGGAAATGCAAATTGTTGGAACTAGATGCATATGTTTCTTTAATGGAAAATGACCCGAATGAATTGTTAAACACGATTTATGACTGGGAAAAACTAAATCAAAGTAACTTTCTTCTTAAAAAATCGATATTGTAATCAGATTATTTAAGAGGCAAACTAGTAAATATTTAGACTGGATATCGAAACTGTAAATCGCGAGCTACCGATAGCTCGCCTTCTATTCTATTTTATTTTCAGTGAATGTTTCTTTACACTACTCTGCAGCCGGTGGCAGCCATAATGAGGGCGGGGCCGGGGGGGGGGGGGTTCAGCAACGTCACTGTACCCCTGTCAATATTTCAAGAAGTAATAATACCAATTATCCAACACTGGAATTATTCTTAGTCTCAAGAGCAACTATACCTTCACACTTGCGTATCATGTCCGCCCTTTCGAGTCAACTACTGGTTACCAGAGCTATTACAAATAGACTTAGTTGATCTGATAAACCTACCACGTGGAGATCTAAAAACATTCTAAAGTTAACAATACGGGAAAAAAATCAACTTTAACGTGATATAAATTATGTTGTTTGATTAATTTTTTTATGAATCAAGAAATCATCGCAAAAAATTTTTGCTTCTACCCTAGTAGCTTATCACGTACTTGAAAATCTGCTAATTTAGCTCAACATCGAGAGTTTTGCTTTGCGACCAATTAGAATATGGATACGTTGTCCTGATGTTATGTAAGTGACGAACAGCAAATATTTGATGAGTTTATATATTGTAGGCATTTTCTTTTCCAACAGCATAACGGTCGGTATTATTATAATTAATCTCTATTTTCAATATATAAAGTGTCAGGATAGAAGATGGCTAAATGTTTTAAGAAGCGAAGCCAGATTTGAACAAATAGGCTGATATTCTGTGACTGAAATAATGGGGTACGTGTTGTATGTGTAAGTTTGCACGTTTGTTTTAAAAAGACTTGTCAGATAGGATGTTGAAGTAAATCACACACACACACACACACACACACACACACACACACACACACACACACACCCACACACACGTACGTTTTATAACTTTGTGATCACACTTCACTCAAATGCATGTAGCCTATTTAATTTCCCATAAAGGAAAGAGGATACTGAGTTTGTAAGAACTGTATGTTATGTTATCAAGATTTTGATTAGCTTCAGAAAAGTAAAATTCTTGCATTCTGTCAAAATTACATTCTTCTGGTCTGTATAAAATTAGCAAAGCAATTTCACTTCTTTTTATACAAGCTTTTGAGTGTTACTATCTGGTATTCATTCAGCGTGTGTTAAATGAACGCAATGTTTATCAAACATTTAGGATGGAAATTTGCAATAATTATTATTAGTCTTTTTAGAAGTAATATTTAGAACATTATACATATTTTGCAAAACCAGATTTTTCAGATATTTTTAAATAACTTTTCAGACCCCTCTGTAATAATTTATAATAAAATACACGGTATGTCTTCAAATTTGTACATAAATCAAACAAATCAAGTTTATTCAACATCGTTGAAAATAACTAACTAAGGTAAAATATAATAAGAATTTTATACGAAATATTTCTCAAAACAGAAATCCGTTTGCAGGAAAAGTAAATTATGTTTTGAGTTACCAAACCTCGCAATAAATAATGTCCCTGATTTTTTCTTTCTATTTCCAGGTCAAAGGGAATCACATTGCATTATATTTTGCTATGTATTTGTCCTGTTCAGACAGAGTGGTACATATTTCAACTGTCCAGTATTACAAAATGTTCTACTTTATGTTAACAGGAGCAGGGGCACCAACTTTGGGGAAAAAAATTGGTGAGTTACAACACTTGAATTAGTCTATAAGTTCACAAAAATCTCCCTTCCTATTAATGCACACCAAGAATGCATTCTTACTATTTTTTTAAAAAATTGTTATTTACTGATTTCAGTAAGCAATCCACCACTAATCACAATAACAAGCATATAATAATAATAATAACAACACGACAAATTATTGGGTTGGCTCTATGGCTCTACGGGCCTATATAAGTTGGAGCCACTGAATAACAGTGTATATATTTCACAAGTTAATATTTTAATGATAGTTGGATCGTGTCCCTTTACGGCATATCCGTGATTTGAACCTATGTCCCCCGAGTTCGTAGAACGACACGCTAACTACTATACCAGCGAGGACGGCAATGGTAGTAACATCAACCCGATTCAAAATGGAGAATAGGAGCGTTTGACGAGCACTTCAATATACATCTGCCATCATAGCAGCTGCCTACCTACCCACGAACGAAAAAAAAAAGGTTCGTCTGATTCGTTCCCTTGAAATTTCGGCAACAGACTCCCCCCGTGCCAGATCACGTGGTCCGTGGAGAGAGCACCCCTATTGGGGTAGGTCGCGATTCTTCATTGTTGGGAGGGGACGGAAAGGGCGAAAAAAACCGCGTCAGGGTGGGGTTGCTGCAAAAACCCCACCCTTGAAGCCACCCACCAAAACCAACCCTGCCCCCTGGGACAGAGTGCATATACACAGATTCTTCAAACTTGCCCTTTTGAATCAGGTTATGAAATCATTGAAGAAGGTGGAGGGGAGGGAGATCTTCATTTACACACAAGATGTACATATCTATTATTTAGTTACATATAAAAGTAAATTACTAAATATTTAAATGTGTGTATATCCCTCTCTTGGGATTGTTCATATTGCATGACACTCGAAACACGATGGAGACTTTTTGTAATGAGCGTTTTTGAATATCAGTCGCAACTTTTTGGAAACCTTTGCCTTGGTAAGTTTGTAAGTACTGTAAATACTTCTTACAACATAAAGTATCATTATTCATTCGTATTTTGCTCAGATAAGACTGACAAGTGACGCTAGTGGCAACCCTGCCGCGAGCCCCTGGAAGTTATGTCAGAGCGGTCGTTTGCTGTGTTGGTTTGCATACATACAGGCTAGATTTTAAGCGGTTATAGCGTCGAAACTAAGCGCTTTCGAGGTAAAATTTACTAGGAAAAGTGACTTGGTTTTTATATCTACCAGAACCCAAGCGTAGTTGAAGTTGATTTGCGACACCCTGTATAAAAAAAAAATCATTTGTTACTTTCATATGTATAAGATATTTAAAAAAGTACCAAACTGAATCTTTTACCAACTGGTAAGGTAACGTTTCTTGTGCATATAGTACCAGGCCATGAAGTCACATTTAGGGGATGTGGGGGTAAGAGCCCACACATTCTCCATAATTGACCCTAGGATTGCATATGCAAATATAAAATATCATTCTTGCTTGTTGAATAGGAAGGTGATTTTGAAGGTGATGTGATCAGCACCACGCTCCGACCGCCATGGTTGTTCTCAGGTACCCATTGATTTGAGGCTGAGGAGGTCCCAGAGCTTAGCCAACGAACTGATTAAAATATCAAAACTTTACAAAATTTGTTTATTTTTTTAATTTTATTAATATAAATAAATTAGATTTCATACTTATATTTGCCTTACATAGTTGTCTTACTTCTATTGTGCATATTTTATTATTGCTGCAACACTTACAAACACAGAGACAGACACCATCCGACGTTCTTTTTATGTGTTTATTATTATTTCTTATTGAGTTACAACTATAATTGCTTGACTTCGTTTTTATAACATAAACTCTCCTCCCGGAATTTTTTGGTGGAGGAGAGTTTTTAGGACAAGTTTGTTTGTGGGGGGAATCTCCCCCCAGCTCCCCCAGGATTTCGCACCCTGTTTTGGATTCTTGTCCATAGCGAGCTCATCCTCCAAAATGGACGGGGTCTGTGTTCGTCGTTCCCCACTAAATGCTGCTAATTTGCCACCACGCAGGCCCGGAAAGGTATGATGAATGAGGTGGGAATGAAAATTCCGGAAAGTGTGAAGGAATTAAGCTAGAGAAACAAATTAATTTCATTGCTTTCCTGGCCTGACTTATCGCTTACTACAAGACTATCCAGGTAAATACATACATGCATATTTGGCAACCATGGATGTTGCCTGAAACTTTGTGGGGGTTATTTTGTTTCAACAATAACCAAACAATGATTTATTATTACAAAACAAATGATCGAGTTTAGATCTCTCCACCGAAGTTCCGGGGTTCGAATCCCGGTCTCGTCATACAGATTAAACTGGAGTCCGAGCCACTATGCGCCTCCACAGGGTATCAAACACGGGACCCCTTGGTTTCAAGATGACGACGTTACCAACAGCGCCACCCCGAACAGCCAAAAGATACTACAGGGTGTTTAGAAAAAAAGGAATGTAAGATGCAAGAAACATAGATTGAGAGAAAAAAGGAAAGAAAAGTGAGAGAGAAAAGAAAACGGAAACAAGGAGAGAGAGAAAAGGACAGAGAAAAAAATTACAGCGAAAAAGATAGGGAAAAAGGGAAGACGAAAAGGAAAGAGGAAAATGAAAGAGAGAAAAGGAAATGGAAGAAAGGAAAGAGAAAAGGAAAGAGAAAGGGAAAGGGAAAGACAAAAATGAAAGAGAGAAAAGGGATGAAAGTAAAGAGGAAAAGGAAAGAGAAAAGAAAGAAAAATGAAAGAGAGAAAAGGGATGAAAGGAAAGAGGAAAAGGAAAGAGAAAGGAAAGACAAAAATGAAAGAGAGAAAAGGGATGAAAGTAAAGAGGAAAAGGAAAGAGAAAAATGAAAGAGAAAAAAGGGAAGAAAGGAAAGAGAAATGAAAATAAGTTAACTACACACAGAGACAGAGAGAGAGAGAGAATGAAGCAAATTTGGAAGAAAGAAAAAGAGGGGAGAAATGATAAAGAAGTGAGCGACACACACACAGAGAGAGATAGGGAGAGGGGATGAGAGAGAGAAAGAGAGAGAGAGTGAGAGAGTGAGAAAGAAAGAAAGAAGCAAGATAGAGGGGAAAGAAAAGAGGAATAATGAGGCAAGACAGAGAAAGAGACAGAGAACACAACACAGACGGAAAGGAAGGAAAAGGAAAAGAACATAGAACAGGGATACTAATATAAAAGAGAAGGTGATTTTTCCTATTCCGACAGGTGGGAGAAGGGGCCATCTATGGGTACTTACATTCTTGTTACATTTTTGTTTAAAGAAGTCTTAACAGAACGCGATGAGAGTTATTATTGTGGTGTTTCTATTATCTTCAAATTAATTGATTCACTTTCATTGATCATTTTTTTTTTTTGTAATGGTTATTGATGAATGGGATGTGTACAGAGAAAAAATGGATTGATTTGTAGAGTTTTGCTATAAAACCCACCCACTAAAATTAACGCTAGTGGCTTTAACCCCCCCCCCCCGAAAATAAGTGTAAAGTTGTTGTGCAACCATTGATATTTCTGATAAAGTTATGAGAATTTACGGCAAGTCTCTCTAATCACTAGGGAAAAAGGTGCAAGAAAGGTTCTGATAAAATGCATTTATACGATGCATAGAGAACTGTGGTTCTTCCGAATAGGTTTTGTTTTCCCTCGCGGGTTTTGCTACATTATCTTGAGAACTATTGAGGCTGCAATGATTATATTGTACCATTGTATAGGTCCCGTTCTGCTCTACAAAATGAGACTATTGGATTTTATGTAGCTGCTCAAGAAGAGTGAAAAATAATTTATTTCTATGTTTAATGCTGAAGCATCAAAAAGGGGGTAAAAGGGAATAAATGTGCTAATCTCACGATAAAGTACAACAAAGTGCGTTCATTTTACTTGATTTCATGTCCTAAAATACATATCTCAAACGATCGGTAAGAAAACAGCTATATTTTAGGAAAGGTGCTTTACCTTAAAATCCATTCCCTACTAATCACACTAAAAAGGTATTTTAAGGAATTTTACAGCAGTATACTAATAACAGATAAGTGTATCTAAGTCATTTTTGAAATCATAAAATTATTAATCCTATAAAGTAGGAGTAAGTCTGTTTACTGAAAACAAGACAATATTTAGTCAGTCATGCTTTATTTGACAATATTAATTTACACTAAGTTGAGTATAAATGTGGATTAGTTATTTATGCGCTCACTGCCTGATTCTTTTAGCACATGCAACTGAACACCCAGAGAAATACGAGTCAGTTGTGGCAGTTGAAGTTAACAGGACCCTCAGAAACAATTCTCGCAAAATCTGTTTAACTTTGTATCACTTGAAAGTTTCTACCTGTGTCTTTCAATCTGCCCTTTTCTTTCCACCCCTCTTTCTCTCTGTATACATGTGTGTTTTCTCTGTTTATACCCTCTCTCTACTTCTCTTCATTTTTCTCCCTTATCACTGTCTCTTTTCCTTCTGTTGCTGCTTCCGCCCTTCACACTCTCTCTCTCTCTCTTTCTCTCTGCGTGCGTTTGTGGTACTGAACTTGCTCGTATTTTTCTGTTCATACCTCTCTCTCTCTCTCTCTCCTCCTCCCTCTGTCCTCTTTCTTTTTGCCTTAAAAATACCGTTGGGAAAATATGGTAATAGTGACACAAAACGAATATAGGGTCCAAACACATGTGCATCAACTCTCTCATGTATTAAGAACTATTTACGCTTTCATATTCGTGATCTAGTTATAATCATTCATGAATGAATGTACATGTAGCATGTAAAAAGTAAGACACAACGTCATTGGTAAGTTTTAACAGAAGGTATGACACTAATTGATATCAGAGGTACAAAATGCTTCTATTCCAAAATTGATGCATTTAAATGCATTTAATGAACACGTATTAACGTAATTAGTAACTACCATAGACCTTATTAATAATAATATTCACAACTCATTGATCATTACAACCCAGAATGGTGAAAATCATTGTTATTGGTAATATCTTAATTGAAAAGATAAGAACGAATCACTACTTGTAAAATTGTTACATTGTTTCAAACTTACATACACGGGTGCAGCAATCCCGTCTGGTTGCCAAAAATCCTTCCGATGGAAATGACCTTAGAATGGCTGGAAGGCCTCGAGGTGATGGCAACAAAGCATGGATTTTAACAAGAGTTCATTCTGCAACAAAAGGGATGAAGAAATGGGTAAGCACCAATGTGTTACATCATCACGTATTTACATGAACAGCTACATAGAAATAATTTTAAAGTATTGTTACAGAGTAATTGACACAAGAAACGAACTTTGCTTGTAATTAGAATACTCCATAAGGTACAGTCACGGACAATTATGGGCTGTAACGATACATTACCTTTCAATGGGATTGTTACAACCCAGCAGTGTCCGTGACTGTACAAGGATGATTTTGGCCAACCTATACCTTGGAAACAGGATGAGTCCAGATGATGATGATGATATCAGAGTAGGAACGTGATTGGTGATTTAGCACTAACCAGGAGGGATAGTGGGGGTTATAACCCTCTTTATGATCAGAGTTACTTAAAAAATACTCTAAATACTCGGGCACTGATTATACATAACATGAAATAAAAACTCCTTGCATATGTTCAAAATGTTTTGTCATATTTTACAATATAAACACAAAATGTAATGCAAATAATATACTCTACAATGTAAATTGATGTAACTTAGTAAACCACTTTATAGAGTTTCATATTGTACATTGGCTATAATAAACATCCATACTTAGAGATGGTCCTTGTTAAGGTGCTTAATATCTGCATATTGCAACACTGTCATTTTAATGTTCCACATTCTAATGATGCATTAACTTCGCCCTTAGTCATAGAGCACAACAAACTAGTGTCACCTTGGGAGTAAGGAGATGAATGAATGTTGTGAAAACATGATACTTGTGTTGCGAAATGTGAGGTTTAGCAAGACGTTATGTACTCGTATTATACACATAAATATTGAGCGCGTTGAGAGAAATGCAGATATTAAAATTTCTTCAAGCTTGGAGTTTTTATTTAGGAATGGACGAAGACGGATTTCACATACCCTGCGTAGCATGTTGTGCATGCAATATAATCTCATGTTAGCTTTTTCTTGTTGTTGCAACAATAGTGTTGGGCCTTTCCGATGGCGTAGCAGTTACATCATCGCCTTTTAATCAAGAGTCCCGAGTTCGATATCCAGTGGAGGAACATAGTGTTTAGAATCCCACTTTAAACTGCAGGTCAAGTTCCTATTAGCCTTTCTGTGCATAAAGTGAACTTTAAAACAAAATCAATGAACAGTTAACGTATCGAAATGTGTAGTATCTAAGCATAATATTGTGATTTTGTTCTAATATTTTGGTCTAATTGTGATGACGTCAGAGAATATTGATGAGCCTGAATCTCTGCATCTTGGGACTCGGGTTCCTATTGTAATTTTGCTGGAGTTTTGTTTGGTCTAAGTTAAAATGTATACTCTCAGAGAAATGAATGTAACACTGTCTCTGGTACATAAATGATAAGAGGCAAATTGTCCATTACCAGGTTCATTCAGTTTATTTTACACAATACAAAGTTCAAGAACTGAACACTATCAGCCCCTGCACCAAAATCAGCTCAATTTCATTCCCTGAAGTCATGTGCAATGCAAGAGAAAAGTCGATTAAATTAGTGGTGGTCAATTTGCTTGGCAATACTACAGCGCCTTGAATAACGTAGTGTGGAAAACGACCCAAGAAACTGGTTCCCCGAGTTGATGACAAGTAGATAGCAGTGTGATCGACGCAGGTGCTAATTTTGTTATGAAAGTAATGCGGCTTAGTTAGTTTTTGGAATATATTGTGTAGATTTGTTTCTCTAGAAAGGCGGTAAGTGAATTGATGGAAACAGTTATATTTGTGGAGTGATTTGCAGTCACGAAATGGCATTAATTTGGAAAGAAAAGTAAAATAAAATTAATAAATAAATAGCATGCGTAACACAAGAAGAAACATCGTAATGTGATTCCGGACGTCAGGTCTTGGACTGTGTATTACAGTTTATTTTTCTATGTTATTAGAATATAAATAGTATCCTGAGAGATATTTCATACCGAGGCGACAAACCACAAATGTCGCTTGAAAGCGAGCAGTCGGAAATCAATGCAGCCTTTCGAACCGTAGGCACAAAAGCTCTGACTGCACCGTTTCCTCAAGGAGATTTTACACCAAAGCGACACGCGACAAACGATACGAGGATTTCACACCAAAGCGACACGGGTCATTCGGTCCAAGGCAACTTTCATACCGAAGTGACACATGTTGCTTGGAAAGGAGACAATCAAGAGCAACATTTCACATCGTAGCGGCATGACGGGAAGCACAGGCCAGCGTTCGGTTGGTGAAATCCTCAAGCGATAAGTGTCGCGTGCCGCTTGTCGCTTTGGTGCGCAATCTCACTAAAGCAAGACACTCATTGCATCGCGTATGCGCGAACAACAAACCACGGCAACATGTTGCAAGCTATTGAGGAAATGGCCCAGTTTGAGCGACGCAGAAGCGACAAAGCGACACGTGTGGCTTATCGTGTCGCCTATCTGTTGTTCGCAAGCAACGCTTGCTAATAGACTGAAGGCACCATGTCGCTTGTCACTTAGTTGGGAACCCCCCCTGTAGCGCGTCGCTTCGGTCTGAGCATCCTTCCTTTAAGGAGCTTTCCGACCGAAGTAACAAGTAGTACGCGAATACGCCATATGAACGTGTCGTTTGCTGTTTGGACCCGCATGTGCAATGCTAGTTTACAGTCTGGAAGTGTGTGTCACTAGCGTGACAGTGTGAACATCCCGTGTCGCTTGTCCCATTGGTTTGAAAGTTGCCTTACACTCATGTCGATGGCACTAAGAAAGTTTTGTGGGGTTCACCTTGTCGTTTCATGCAATCATCATTATCATCATCGCCGCGATTAGTTTAAAGCGGAAGAAAAGAGACAGTAAATATCCAAAATACAAATGCTTCAGTGTGTATATCTTTAAAAGAAATGATGATGATGATAATAATAATGAACCTAATTCATACACAAAAATTTAGTTGCCAAGAACATTCCACGCGTATTTTTTCTCCCGTATTATTGACGAAAGTATGACGATAACAGGACGTGGTCGACTGTCTAGAATGTTCCTTAATATCTTCGCGACCACTGTACCAAATATCATAGCAATTATCACATTCATAGAAATGCTTCATGTAAAAGAATCAGACGTTGCAGCGAAAACTCCATTTACTTCCATTATAAGCAGTCGAACACCAAGCACCGGGGTCAACACCAGCGCCTCTAGCGGATCATTTTCGAGTGGAACCAGCCTGAGAGCGCAGAAGCATGCCGTTTTCCACACTATGTTATTCTAGGCGCTGTAGCAATACTTATGCATCCCACTCTATCATCTCAATATTTGCCTGAAGTCAATGAGGGAAAAACAAGACATAATACTTTAACCATCAACAAACAAGCTTTGAGAACCTTCAAAGACATGGATCTACCATTTCCCACTCAACAACTAACCGGGAATCGAATGTAAAAAGAGGTTTACGCGTTTAACACCGTTTACAATGACATGATCAATAATCGTAATCGTGTATTGAAGCTCGCTTCTAAATCGAAACCTATCGTGCAATAAACTGTCATTCGAAGTTTACATCCAACGTTTATGATGCATGATTTATTACAATGACGAATGATTTCATGAGCGACAATAGCTCTGTGCTTTCCCCAGCAGAGTGGAACCAAACGCTACAGTTCTTGAGGGAGCAAAAACTGATCAATTGAAGAACCAGTCATCTGATTAATGATAAGATAATTGTGTTCCGGACAAACAAGGCAGGACTATACGTCTGCTCTAATGTCGATTTTTATTGGATGGTTGTGTGGAGTGGGAGGTTTAGGTATCTGACTTTTGATTTGTACTTTAGAATTATTGATTTGGTTTATTTAACTTCGCTTTTCTATGCTCTATCCCGGGAATACATGGAACAAGCGTACGAGAACAAGTCACTGCCCAAATAGTGAATCCAGAGAACTCGACCAATGAACCCGTGAGAGGGGAAGACGAAAATGCGGCTGCAGCTACTAGCCGTATCAACAGCCCCACTCGCTTTCTCCCCCTTCTCTACTGTTATGTTCTTGCTCCACAGGTTCCCGGGACAGAGACTTTTGACTAATCGCAAAGATAAGGGTAAGTGATGATATGATGAAACTGATAAAGGGACACTTTCAAAAGCCGGGATTCGAACCCGGCTCCTCTGCCGTCGTACCGCGGCGTGATAACCACTCCTTCACAGAGGTTGGCGTACTGTACTATGAAAAATGCTGTTTTAGGGGGAAATGTGTGGTATCCCAGATAAGTAAGAGCCTTAATAACAATAATGGACTGCGCTAGAAATATTACTACGACGTCACTCGTTACAAAAAACCACTACAAACTTACAATTATGAAAAAATAAATGTGTCTATACTTTCTTTTCGAGCATTCAAGTGAATTTTTGATAGAATAGGTTATAACGATGCCACGCCAATCTATATTCTTTTCTAGTAGCCTGTAGAGCAAGGCCGCGTATAACGTTAAAAAAAGGGGAGGAAGTGAGTGGGAGTGTCTAAAAGACTGGTAGCTACAGTCACGTTGTCCCCTCCATACACGCACTTCTCCTCTCACGTGTTCATTAGTCGAGCCTTCTCGATTTACTACTTGCGCAGAGGACTTAGCTTCGTTCGTTTGCTCCACAGGGTCCTGCGACAGAGTATAACCAAACCACACGAAGCATCATTTGACTTCTCTAAAAGGAATTCCAAACATATGCAACTTTTTAGAATTTGGACGTCCGTGACGGAGTGGTTAGAACAGCGCACTACGACGTATGGGTGTTCTTTGTTAGAGTCCCTTCATCAATTTCATCATATCATCACTCGACCTCATCGTCGCGATTAGCCAAAGTGTAAAAGAAGTGATGATAAATAACAAAAATCAAATTTTCCATGTTACTGAGAAGTCTGACTGATCTTGCCCGGCATGTTCTCTCCATGACATCCCCACAGGGGAAGGGAGGAAGGGGCTCCAATCCTCAGTGAGATGTTAGCCAGCCCTAAGAGAAGATGATTTAGTCCTTAGTTCATTCATTGTGGTAGATTTATCTGGAAGCTCCCGTGTCCCTGTAAAGACAGAAAGGCAGGCAGAAAGAGAAAGAGAAAGAGAGAGAGAGAAAGAGAGAGTGAGAGAGAGAGTGAGAGAGAGTTAAAAAATTATAACCAAGACATACTGTAGCTCTTCTGTAAATATCTGCCCACCTTTCAGTCTATCCAAACCAAATTCTATCCAGTGACGTCACTACTTTAGACACCGATATCTCGGGAACTGTTACAGCTATATACTTGGATGGTACATACATAAAGTCTCTGGGAGAATAAGTTGACATAACGTCATTCGCCTGTCACTTCAACGTCTTTCCGGCACTCCGTGAGTAAGGACCTACATTTGTAGCAACTTTCTTCACATTCGCATGCATAATCCGCCATTCTACCAACATTTACAGCACACCCTGTACACACCATGACCGAAAAACAGAATCCTTGCTTTACGCGCTCTCACACACACACAAATCCACGCACAATTTCTCTCCCTTGCGTAACCCCCAATCTGTGGGGCACTGGAACAGTGGTCAGTCAGTCACACGTACACACACACGCACACATGTACGCAAGCATTCAGAGGAGAGCCCTAATTGTGTTTTGGCTTTCTCTGCTGGGACGATGCGATGCCTCATGTCCATTGTTCAGTTCTGAAGCCGACTCCCCTCTCCATAACCCCCACCCTCACCCAGATCCCGCCATAAACCGATTCCCTTCATCCAAGGCTACAGATGAGAGTCCAGGCGGCAGGGGACGAGAAGTGACCGGCTACTCAATGTGGGAAGGGGAGGGGGAAGGAGGGGGGGGGGGCAGAAGCAGGCCAGACGATACGTGAGAAGGTCGGCGGCAGTCCACGTTGGGGCCAGTCATGGTTGGAAAACTGGCAACACTGACACGTTATGGCAACACTGGAGAAGGATGCGTGTGGCGTTTCTTTTGCAGACCGTAGAACGAGAGGATCATCCGACTTTTGTTGGAGCGAACGGTTTAATTTTTCGGGAAGTTTTATCTGGCGACATGGAAATGTTAGTGTCACAAAAAGCCTCTATATCACTTTTGTGCATCTCTTCAAGTTTTGGTTTTGAAGTCCGCTTTACCCATAGATAGGCTAATCGGGACTGGAACTACAGTTTAAAGTTGGATCAAAACCACTATATGCCTCCACCGGGTATCGAATCCGGGACTCCTTGATTACAAGGCGTGGACCAGTGGCGTATACTGGGTTCAAGATCTGGGGTATCTCACTATGTCACGTGATCCTAGGCTATGAATAGAAATACATTTACCAACTCCTAAGAAATCAGGTTGCCAACCCATAAGAAATCAGGTTGCCAACTCATAGGAAATCAGGTTGCCAACCCATAGGAAACCAGGTTGCCAACCTATAAGAAATCAGGTTGCCAACCCATAGGAAATCAGGTTGCCCACTCCAGAATCAGCATCATCATCTCACTGATATGAATAATAATATTTACAATTTCTGATCGATTTCTCTCCTGAATTTTATTCTCTAGACTTCAGGCTTCGCAGATAGCCTAGAATATACGCTCCTGGCGTGGACGTTATAGCTACGCAAACGTGGAGGCCCTGTAGCCCTTCCAGTCTCCTACTATGTCTATCGAGACACTGGCTTCGTATCTGAGACAGGGGCGTCGTCACAGAGCGGGAGAGGGTGGGCATTAGCCCCCTTAAAATAGTATTGGCCTACACACCAAATTTTCAAACAGCAAGGAAAGAAAAACAGGGAAAGGACATGACAGTAAGAGAAGAAGAAAATTTGTTTGGATAGAATTTGAAAGGCAAGTAGGGCTAAGTGAGTGTGTGTTTGAGTGAGAGCAAAATAACAATAGGAAAGGAGTAAGAGGGAGAGGAAAAGAGGCGAAGGAAGAGAGATAGAAAGCAAGAAACAAGAAATTCCAATAAAGAAAGAATGAGTGAAAAGAGGATAATGTAGAGAAAAAGGGAGAATTTTCACAAAAGTACAATCTCTGACATATCAAATTATTGTTGTTTTGAAGGCCTCCCCGATAGCGCAGTGGCAGTAGCGTCGTCGCCTTGTAATCAAGGGGTCCGGGTTCGATACCCGGTGGAGGCACATAGTGGTTCGGATCCCACTTTAAACTGTAGGTCCAGTCCCGATTAGCCTTACTGTGCGTAAAGTGGACTGAAAACACCGAATCAATCAATCAAATTATTGTTAAACTGGATTATCAAAAATTACTTGCCGATATTTTGTGTCGTTATTGGTTAAAATGCAGCAAAAGATATCAGTTTAATGGAATGCAGTGGAATTCTTTCAGAAGGTCAGATCGAGATAGCTCACTTCCATGTTTAACGATATTACGAAACTTACGAGTGTATCGAAATGCATTAATGATATAGGGATTTCTTTCTTGTTATTTAGCGTCGCTTTTCTGCCACTTTGTGCCAAATGGGAAGAAACAATGGGGCTGAGTGATGATATGATTAAATTGATGAAGGGACACTCACAAAGATCACCCAAAACAAATTCAGTAGAAGAAACAGCAGAGGCCAATCTTATGCCTGCCCACCATGTAGAACACGTGAAATTTTTAGAATTACAGTGTAGTGGAAATCACACACAAAGGAATAAGAGAGAGAAAGAGAATAAGAAACAGAATTTGATAGGACAGGAACGAGAGGATGATGGAAAGGAAGAGATAGAGGATAGAGGAAGGATAGAACAATATAAACAAGCAGAGAAAGAAAGATGAAAGGAGAGAGAGAAAGGAGGAAGTAAACAGGAGAATAAAGAGAGAATGTAAGCGAACGAGAATAAGAGAGATAGAAAGAGGGGGTGAGGGTGAGAAAAAGAATCAGCGCAACCTCCAGCGGCGCAGGAACTTTTTTGATTTTGTGGGTACAAAGTTCAGCCTTCATAGACAGCCCCACACACCCCATACACACATATGGAGATTGAATTCATATGAATTTATATGAAGTAGAGTTTCCATAACCATGAAATGCCAAACAAAAAGCTATATCTCCAAAATAATTGATTTTGTTTTCCTTTCTAAATGTTATGGCTACTTTCAAGATAGATTTTAACAGGTTTTATCATAATTCCGTAACAGACCAAGCTAATAAAAACGATATGATTTGAACGGCAGCAGTGGGAGGGGAGGAGGCACAAGGAATATAATTTGCATCAAAACATTTAGGGTGGTTATGGCAACCATTCATGCAGAGTCTACATAAGAAATCAACCTACATGGAATTGTTTGCGAAGTAATGAAAAAGTGCTTTTGCCTGCTCCAAAAAAAGGGAGCATTTCTCAGCATACCCCCTTCCCAAGCAAAAGGTTCAAATTCGCACAATACTGAAGACCCTCTGATTCGAAAGGGTTGCCATATGGTGCGTACACTTAATGCATCAGGAGACACACACATCTTCTCCCGGTGACCACAATGTCACAGATAGGATAACGTAATCAGCAGCACTGTCAGTGTGGGCATTAAGCCACTAAAATATTGCACACACACACGTGTCACCTGATACCCCAGAGACCCACGCACCCTTCCTTTGTTATGCGGTTGTTTATGAGCTTCCACACCCCCCTTTGCCCCCTCCCCTTTTCTTTAAAAACATCAAATGGATTGCACGGAAATTAAAACTGCCGGCTTATCAACGACAGGAATCAATGAGTCATTAAATATTTAATTGGTCACTACCGTATTAACCTAATTACGAAGAAAAAGATACACGCCACAGAATACAAATACTTGTTTCAGTCGCGAGACAAACAAGGGCGGGGTTCCCAACAGCTGATAATGCACCCCCCGTCCCCCAATTGTTGCGAATGATACGTTTCAACAGTTGTGCAAGAATGGGATTCAGTGTGTTCTCGCATCAGGATGATAATTGTTGAGTAAGTTTCATTCAATAGCATAGGGACTTTCGGTAAAGATTGAGACCTTTTTCGATGCTCTGCACACAGACTCACGCATGGCGTAACAGAATCTGCACAGAGTTGCCAACTGCAAAGATTGAAGAAGACCTAAACTGGACTCAAAAATATATTTTTTAAAAATCTTACTAGATTCATAAGAAACAGTCTAGTCAAGAATACAAGGCAAAAAGAAAAAAAAAAAAGCGATACCTAAACGGGACACTGCATGGACTCGTGGACGTCCGCAGGATTTTTTAAAGGGAGGGGCAAGGAAGGTATATTTTTCCAGGGGGGCAAACAAGGCACATTTTTCCCAAAAATGGTGTTGTTCCCTAAAAAAAAAATGCTTAATTTTGAATTTATGGTGTTCATGGAATAATTAACACATATTATTGTGGCTAGAATGCAATTATATGTGTGAGATACAAAATTTTTGGTTGACTTTCATTTTCCAGGGGGGGGGGCACGGCCCACCCTTGCCCCCTCTTCTGGACGCCCATGCATGATCTGATTCTTGGAAGAAGCCATAAAACACACTTTAGTGCATCAATCGATGCATTTAGTTTTCTGTGTGTACGAGTATATATAAAAATGGATGTATGTGTGTATACAGGGTGATTCAAAAGTCGCGCGACATAGGACAACTCCGTTATTTGTGCAGATACCGAAAAAACGATAGAGGGCAAAATTGTTGGACATATGTTTGAAATCATGACCGTGATGTTGCATTTGTATTATTTTCATTGTGTGCAGGAGACAAGAACAAAATTGTTGGAAAATACATCTTAAATCACGACCGTAATGTTGATTTTTTTCCCAGTAATCAACAACAATGTCCCAGTACACAATTCAGGAAAGGGTGGAAATGGTTCTTATCCATGTTGCAGGGATGAGTCTACGGGAAGCTGCGGAGGAATATCACAGACGGCATCCAGATCAACCACCGCCACATCATGCAACCATTGGTCGTTGACTGGAGCGGTTCAACGCAACAGGCAGTATCCATGACAAACGACGGTCTGGGCGGCCACGTACAGCAACAGATCATGCAACCTCAGCTAGCGTACTAGCTAAGCTGACAGTCAGTCCAACACGGTCAACACGAAAAGTGGCTCAAGAATGTGGCATCAGTCAAGCATCCGTGTCCAGGATAATATCCAGAAATCATTTCCATCCATATCGTGTGCATTTTGTCCAGGAACTGCATGGAGATGACACAGATAGACAGGTGCAGTTCTGTGAGTGGTTTGCTGAAAGACGAACGCAGCAGCCACACCTTGAAGCTGATATTCTTTTCAGCGATGAGGCCTGTTTCCATCTGAACGGAACAGTGAATAGACATAACGCTGTGTACTGAGCAACCGAGAACACATACATTGCTGTAGATGCTCATCATCAGACTGACCCAAGGTTAAATGTGTGGTGTGGCATACACGGGGATGTTCTCATCGGTCCCGTATTTCTTAACAACAAGCTCACTGCTGAACTGAGCATCTCGAGATGACACTCGTGCCCTATTTGGGTAATCTACTCCTAGCAAAACGACGGGGGTTTTCTTTCAGCAAGATGGAGCACCGCGGCATTTCTGACTAATAACTCGCGAATTGCTGAATGAAGTTTTACCTGGGCGTTGCATAGGTCGCAGGGGTCCCGTGGAATGGCCGCCTAGGTCGCCAGATTTGACACCACTTGACTTTTTCCTCTGGGGCCATCTCAAATCTGTCGTGTACAGAAACAGGCCCCGAACACTGCAGGAACTTCAGGAAAACATCAGAGGAGCCTGTGCAGCAATAACACCTATGGTGTTACGTAATATGCGCAAGAGTTCTGTGAACCGTATTCGGATGTGCCGTCAACAGGATGGCAATCAATTTGAACAATTCCTCCGATAGTGTCCCAGCGATGCAGCTGCTGGACATGTCAGTTCAGGTCTTTCCTTTGTATCAGTTTGCCACTCCGTGCGGTTGGTATTGCTATTGCGATTGTCAATTTTGTTGTTCGGTCGTAAGTGGAGTACGGCTATGGCATTGATTTGTTTGTGTTTCTTTCCGTTTGCCATTTTGGCAGTCATTTTGTTTTGTTTTGTTTGTGATTTCAGACTAGTAAATGGTCCATCTGCTGTCGCAACAATTACGCTCATGATTTCGAACAATGTATTTCCTACACTTATGCCCTCTATCGTTTTTTCGGTATCTGCACAAATAACGGAGTTGTCCTATGTCGCGCGACTTTTGAATCACCCTGTATATACTGTATATGTATGTACCGTTTGTTCCGGCATAACTCTCGAACGCCTGGAGCAATTTCAACCAAACTTGGTACACACATGACTTACAATCTGGAAATAAATACTGTGGGGGTAAACATGGACTGTTCTCATCTATAAAAGTTAAGAGTGAGTGAAGGGAGAGTATTACTCATTGGAAATGTTGATACTCCTGAAAAGCAACTCACAGCAAAGGAAATAGCTTGGCAGCAAAAAGAGATTAAAGAAGTGATAAATGAAATAAGAGTAACACCAATTCAAATGACTTCTATGCTAGACGCTAAATTGTCCTTGTGTAACCTCACCATTATTTAGCTTATCAATAGATTCCAGTATATCATTAAAGAGAGGAGTGATTTCTTGATCACGTGATTTAGTAGCGATATCTGAAATAGCAGATGGATAATCAAGCTTTACGCCAATGCATAGGATATCATTTCACCCCTGGCACCCCTAAAAATAATAGAAAACGACCGATATTAGTGTCGAATCCATAGTTTTCGGAGTCGCTAAGCTAATTGGTGACATTCACGATTGCGATTTTCATATGTGTACCAATTTTGGTTGAAATTGCGTTCGAGGCGTTTGATTACTTTATAATTTGTATACTGTACTTATACTTTTCAATACCTGTACATAAAATTAGTACATTTTACACTAAAGTTAGAATTCATTATTTTCCTGTCTAATAGAAGATTGGGATAAATAAACACCCGGGCAACGCCGGCTAATCAGCTAGTATTTCAATAAAAAAAGAATCATAAACACGTAACTATTTTTTTTTTTTTTTTCGTTTTTTTAGTTTGGTTTCAAGTCTGAGGAAGACTCTAATAGAGGGTTGAAACGTCACGTTGTTAAGTTTTTTCTTTACTGAAATATACACTGCATTGGTCAGCATATATGGTGTTTCTTCTGTCATGGAAATAAGAGTTAATCGTGTTGCAATCGGTAAGAATATCGGTTCGAAGTGGTATCGGCTCAGGCCTAAATATAAACTCTTGTGTCTTGTCAGGGATCTCTAATTTCGCTACGCCGTTTAGTTCCTTAACCTGTATACAATCAGGCAAGCTGGATAATTTGCTGACGTCATTGAGATTGCAAGGACGTTTCCGTGGTACAGAGGTTTGCATGACACTACAGGAGATGAAGGATACTGGGTTCATTTCCAAGATAAGACACACTCGTCCTTCCTCTAAACATGCCAGCAATTCAAGGCCTAGTATATGATTTGATTTTTTTGTTAGCGTCGCTTTTCTGCCAATTTAGGAAAAAGTGCGACGATGAGGATGATTATTTTGTCTAATTATTGCAGTCTATTTTGTCAGGTTTTGTAGTAATACCGAGGCTTTTAGCATAGTCTCTCCCCCACCTTGGTTGAATGACATACACCGCGAAACCATTGCTTAGTAAAGTATAGGCACATAATTGTTCGTATCCACCAGTTCGCTCAAGACCAACTTTGGTTACATTATGCAAACGTAAAAAGTCCAGTATTTCATCAATGGATTGTACATTGTTTTCAAATATTTTATAATACTCAAGTGGGTGAATGTGGATATCTAATTTACTTTTGCTAACATCAATGCCAGCAATAATGTTTAGATGAATCCATAATTCCTCCATAATAATGATGACATATACTGTATTTTCCAGCCTTATATACGAGCCTAAAAGCTTCGTCAGTTGTTCGGAACTTTCCATTTGCTGCCACGTTTGGCTACTCGCAAAAGGTGAGGATGAATGATATGATGAAATTGATGAAAGGACACCCACAAAAACACCCATGCCCTGGCCGGGATTCGAAATCCGGACCCCTGTGCATGTTGACCACTAAGCCACGGAGGTCGGTGCAAGGTCTCGAGCATGCCTCTAGTATTATCCAATATCGTTCTCTTATGTACAAGATCAATACGAATCGAACGAAATTTTACTAGCAAAAACTAGTTGTGGCCTAGTTGAAAACCCTAATTCAAAGGAATTACATATACCCGTCCGCGCGTGCGTGCTTGTCCAGAATGACGAGAAAAATGCAATATTCAGTATTGTTCAAGTTGTGCATCGATGGAGGGTACTAGGGGCGGGGGCGGGGGTTGATGCCTATAAAATCTATGAACACAGCGGAGCGAAAAACCCGCTTACGTGTCCACAGTTAAAATGAATGATGACGATATTTTAAGCTGCGCAGTTGACTTCCGCCACATATGCTTTATTGTGCGTTTACGAGGATAAAAATCACCAAAAACAGCGGATGATCGGACGCGACCTTTTATATTTTTGCAGCTATTTTTTCCCCCAGGCCAGAGGGGAAAATATCCATCGTACAGTAATATGAGAAGGAAACGAGCGAATATAATATGTCTTCATTACGGTAATTTCACGGTGAGGGTGCGGAAGGGGATTACGGATTAATATTGTATTAGAGACAAAGAGTTGGAAAATATTTCTGGGGCAAAAAATGTGGGATAAAATGTTAATATATTTCGGTCACTAGTTCTTTTCATGCATAATCGAAACGCGAATAGCAATTGTTTGGTATCAGTTGCGGAAAATCTTATGAGTTGTAATTGGAGAGGTGCTATGTTCAGGTGATACCATTAAAAGCCAGTGCCCCTTCTTTCAAACCACTTTTACCAAAATGTTTGCATTATTGTTGTTGAATGATCTGTGGTTACACCTAAATAACGTAGGATACATAATTTTAATTTCTATATATGAGTACATGCCCAAAATATTAAACTAATGAAAACAAGCAGCAGAAACGTGTTAATTCCACATATCAACGTTTTGTTATCCATTAAGCATGTTAGTGTTTTTTATCTTACATACTCTGCTTCGAATTTTGAAATGTTATTAAAAGCGACAAGTGTAACCCGCCGTAACAAGTATATCAGATGCCCAGTGGAATTTTGATAATAGTCCAATCAATGTATTTGATGTGGTAAGGGACTTTACCTGTATGTATGAACCTGGTCACGGTTAGTGTTCGAGAGGTTCATAAAAAATATGGATGAATCAAGTTTCATTTCTAATTTGATGTTATTATAAAGGTGTAATGTATGTGGGAAATTACCAACGTAATAGTGGATGCTAGATCTGGAGAGTAAGGAGGAGCACAATCGTGAAGCAGAAACCCTGTCTCGTGGCCTAACCGTCTCTTCTCCAACATTACTCTGCAAAATTTGTTGTTATTAGTGATACTCGCTACCATCATGGAATAAGAGGCACTGCATTCCTTAATGATTTCTGAGAAGAAAGTTTATGGAAGCTAAAGTATTAGTGTTGTATCTGACCATTTCAACAGTCTGCTTTGCATCTTCCTTGGAGTCGGGAGGAGGAGAGGGTAAAGATGAAAAAGATGTAACTTTGCACTAACAAGAAACTAATGACTTTTAAGAGTGGTCGCCAGATGGAAGCAATGTTAATTCAGGAAATGTTCAAACCACGCTTGAAAACATTTCTTCATAAAGGAAGAGTAATGTCGGAACGCGAAAGACATGTCTGACTCGAGTGAACCAATCAAAACGCAGAAAGAAAACGTGCGGGAAACTACGCTGAGTGTACGATATGAGTATTTCGTTTATACACGTTAAGTTGTTTGACGTTGCTACGTTTGAAACAAGGATTTCAAGAAATGCACTGACTTCCCATTCGCGTCCCACTTGCAGATCTTAACCCTATTGTTATAGTGAACTCGTCCAGTTGAGGCATACGAGACGCTCTCTATAATATTAAACAATACACACACTCCGTTAGCATAACCCATAAGTAGCCAGAAACGCACAACTATTTTTTTTACAATACGCACCAGTAAGTTAGCGTATTTTGAAGACAAATATTATTTATACTGATATTTATAAAGCATGTAACATAGGAATTTGCTAGGCATAATAACTTTTCTGGAATGCAACACAGTAAAAAAAAAGTATATCAAACAATAGACGGTAGGCCATAAAAACCTCGCGTTAAACTACAATCATTCTTCTATTTGCTGCAAATATGCCAGTTAACATAGTACACGGAAGGATCAAGTCATATGCTATATTTAGTTTTCACTGTCGCTGCACTTAGGCTAATAAAATCGACTGTATATGAAATAAAAGTGTTCATTGCCGCATGCAACTTATGTGAATACAATTTTATCTAGGCACAACAATCGTTACTGATGAATTTAACAAGGGTAGCACAAGTGTGAAAATAAATGTAGCGATGGAAAATGGAATAGCGGATTTTTTTTGTTTAATGAGACGAAAATTAAGGCTTCGTATGGATCTTATCGTATATTTATGCTGAAATGGTAAGATTATTGTCATATTATACCCATTTCGGAACGAGTTTATAATACCGGACCACTCTCCAATTTCTATGAAATTTCGCCTACTCAGTAATTGTAAACTCCTAATCACGAATCTGCATGTAATAATTGGCGGTCGAGTATGGAAATCGAGAAAAAAAAACGAAATAAATTATGTTTTCTTAACGTAACGTAACCCTACCATAAGAACAGTAGCTCCACGGAACATGCTATTTTCCCCGAATGGGTGTTACTTATCGCACAACACTTTAGCAACAGTGTGTTCTGACGTCACGGGAGAGAGATTTTTCATGTTAGGGAAGACAAGGTATAGTTCTCTTAGCGAAAATATTAATTTTTCTTTGTATTTATGCTAATGGAACCTAACCTAACAGGCCTAACCTAACCTCGTAGGCATTCCTCGTCTGACGTCAATATTCAAGGTAGCCAGATTGTTGTGCG
This sequence comes from Lepisma saccharinum, assembly GCF_977018435.1. Lineage (NCBI taxonomy): Eukaryota > Metazoa > Arthropoda > Insecta > Zygentoma > Lepismatidae > Lepisma > Lepisma saccharinum. The sequence continues at coordinate 39,650,263 of NC_139242.1, read as the reverse complement.
TAAAGGATGACCATTAATGAATTGCAAAAGAAAGATGGTTCTGAATTGCTGTGTATGGACAATCACCGTGGTAAATCGCAAGGTTATTTTACAAGTTCTACACATAAATGTACAATGTTAACAAGTGACCGCCAAATATGAACTACAGATACGTCATCAGGACACCAAAATTAGTTAATAGGCAAATTTTATAGAAATTTTGAGTGGTCCGGTATTGTAAACTCATGCCCCCATTTCGTGTATGCTGGATTGATAAGGCAAAAATATTTTATTAGAATTCCAGTGTGGCGGAATTCGTTTGCAGATCTCGGCGTGTGCTTACGTTCTAAATATCACTGTTACTTATTATCGCAGAATTCAATCGCTGAGCTCCTGATGGAACGTGGAACTATGACAATGCGTCCCAGAAACCAAAACCATGTGACTTGTTAGAAGTAATTGCTTTGTATTTGTTCATTAACTCAAGGCAGTTTACACATAATCTGAACCCGTAAGATGGTGCGAACTGAGGAAGTATGACGAACTTTCTCATTTCATGAACTAACCTTTTCCGATGGAATACTTTAATGTATTCCCAACTCAGAAAATGGACACCTGGACTTTCTTGAAATAGAAGGGAATCATTTAGCATATACTACTTTGGCAAAATATGCTGCAAATCAAACAATCCAACGGTCGTTTTCAATAAAGTTTCCCATCAGTAATTTTGGAATTACAAATTTAAAAACATATTACTTACATGGGAGAGAAAGGGGAGTGAGTGGTATCGCTCGATTTGTGAGAGGGTTTCATGTTTAATGCATATGACTATACATGCACTAGCCACAGCTTTCGATATGTATGATATATATTTATATGTATGTGTGATATTTGTATCTATACATATTTCCGGGTCTTGGATATTTTGATGCGGGCATTGCGGTGCCAGGAATGTTTGGCAATAGGTCATTTTGGTGCAAGACATTTTGGTGCTTAATATTCGATGCCTTTCTTCTCTCTCTTTTGCACAACTCTTCACCTATGACATCTAGCCCACGATCTAAATTGTAAAGTTGTGAAATTTGTGGACGAACATACTCGTGCATTAGACATTTGTGGATTAACCTCTGGATTACTGAACAGGGAAAGCAAAACGAAGTAAAGCAGTCGACAAGTTTTTTCTTGGAGTCTGCTGAAGCTTAGGTGACATCTTATGTGTATCTAGAGTACTGCATTTGACCACTTTTGCTCGCTCAAACTCGTCCGAATCTCCCACGCTCGAGCGTGATTCGCTCGAATATATAGAATATCAAATATCATTTCAATGAGACAATAATCGTACAAATATATATGTAAAATTCGTTCTGGTAGTTTCAGCCCATAATCATCTATTCATTTTCATATATTGCTATGTATTGGTAAGATTGCTATATATTGGTATTGTAGTCTTCCGGGAGATTCGTTGCACACATGTTATTATTTACTGTTTGTAATACTAATAAACGTAGAGGTCTCCTAATATATTAACACATTGTGCTACGTATGAGGGCTTAGCATATATACATGGATCGAAATGAAAACTTTCACATAATGGAACCTTCGCTAACATGATGTTGTCTTTTTCCTTTTTCTTTTCTTTCTGACTACTACAACGACAAGATTAATGACTAGTGAAACGACGCACTATATTACAAATAATAATAGGTAAAGGTAAAGGTAAAGTGTTCCCCTGTGCATAGCACCACACCATGAAGGCGTATAGGGGGTGCGGGGGTAACGCCCCACACTTTCTTGATCCGGTCGTGAGTGGGGGTGATGTGATCAGCATCACGCCCCTGACCGCCTTTACCCCCCAAGGTTTCCCCCAGGTACCCATGTTATTCGACGCTGGGTAGGCGCCGGGGCCGCTTCCACCGTTAGAAAAGTTCCCGGATTAATATTTAATAGTTAATATTAAAATAGGTACACACACATAAAATTATATAAAATACATTGAACACGAGTCTTCTGGAATTTGCTTCCATTTTTAAAATTTAAGCAGACGGAAATGATGGTCAGCTCGATCAACCGGGATTAAATAAAAATTAAATGTACGTATCAATACTTCGTCTTAATGCTTATTAAAAGAACCAACCTGTACAAATGAAAGATATTTCCACTGTTATTTTGCGTGTGTTCAAATATTGAATCTTTTGAACGTCAATAATATATCGGCTCAGCTTACTATTAGAAATATAAAATGTATGCTATACATGATATATAAATGCATTAATAATGAAATATAAATGCGATAATAAGTACTATTACAGAGTATTAACAATTTAGATCACACTGAAAAGCAAACTGTAGTGAAATATGTGAAAAAAATTAATATCTCACAACGTTCAGATCCGCCCCTGTCCATTTCGATTTGTTGATTTGTTGTTGATTTAGTGTTTTAAGTCCACTTTATGCACAGTAAGGCTAATCAGGACTGGACCTACAGTTTAAAGTGGAATCCGAACCACTTGTGCCTCCACCGGGGGTCCATTTCGAGGCCTGACTTAAGTATTGCAATAGTTTCCAAAGATATGAGAGTGCAATGCAGCTAAATGGACCAAGGTTAAGTGCATGTCTGGTGCACAAGTTCCTTGAAGGTTTCATAACTTCATTTACAGTGTGGACGAGGCCTTGCGTTGCTTCATGGAGCACAACCAGACACTTTTATCATGTTTAGTTTTTTTAAGTACAGAAGTCCATAATAAATTAGTTTCTTCCCACCGTGAGATGTATTCACTAACAAAGTCATTTTCTATGTTATGAGGTCAGAAAGACGTTCAGCATATACAGTCACTGAAAGTGAATCAGGGGTCAGAGATGAAAGGCTGTGCAAAATGCTGGGAAAATGTCTCTAGCAATAAATTCTCAGGCACCGAGCTGTCCTGGCACCAAAATATCCGGCACCAAGATGTCCGACTTCCCACATTTACATTTGCAGAAAAAGTAGATACCGTACTGTGTTTTACGGGAAGATTCGTTGAAGACAACTTCTCACTACATGAGTCGTAAATGGACAGAAAAACCTATACTGAGAACTTACATGAGCAATACATGATATCTGGTGGCCACAGAACACAAATGTACGTAACTTAAGACATAGTCAATAGTTCGGAAATTTAAAATACATGCTCCGAGATATCCCTAAACAGGAACATATTGCTATAATACTGAAAATACCACAGGTGTGTGTAATGACAACTATTTCAAACGCCAGCTCGTCCTCCCGTGTGGCAATTAGAAGCACTTCTTGAGTTGGGAAGGCATTTTACTGATATATACAACTGGATAAAGATCAGATCCTGAGATGACACTGCTTTCATTGGAATTTCCGTAATTCCTGAATATTTTAAAGCAAAATCGTGGCAAATTGATGCATATAATTAGAGTGCAATATGTACACACCAATACATAAACAACTTTTAATTATTACAATTTTCAAACATCGGTATCGGTGGGAATCGTTATAGCCGCTGTATCGGTAACGGTATATTTTCAAAGTGGTATCGACTTAGCCGTATAATACACGCATACATAAGCATGTATAGTTCTTGGAAAAGAAATTGAAAGTAAGCAAAGTTTCCCTAGAGTAAATATTTTGTAGTGAGCTATATTTACTATGAGCTACATTTAACCTAGTACCTAACTTAATCGGCTGAGTGTGTCTGTAACAATAGAGTACATGTGCTTGCTTATACGAGTAGCCAGCCCTACGCTGTCATAGTAAATGAACATTGTTAACCAGAGGAGTCCGAACTGTGTCATTCACTTTGAACAACATGTGGCATACTTATTACGATTTTCAAGTCACAGGTAACTGAATCCAAGATAAGTGATTAAGTGCACACAAATAGAAGGAAAAACACTTTCAACTGCACCAAATTACGTACAAGGTAAAATTTCATCTTCTTCCTTTCTTATTGCAATTGACTTTTGAAGACTCTGTCAACCTTTATTGTTGGTTCTAAGGAGTGTTATGTACAAAAGTTTATGGTATGCTCAAAGATGACGTAGTTTTACACAAGTGGCTTGTTCATAAGGTTGACACGAACGCTAGCGTTAAGAATGGAAGAAACCAATATTTTCAAAAGTAACGGGTGCCTTTTGGGATGAAAGTATTTCTTGTTACTATGATAACCTACATAGCATTAACACAAAATACGAGAAGTTTGTGAGTACCAATATGAATCTTTGAGTGAAACATGGACAAACGAAGATAGTGAATATTTTGACAATTTTAGAAAACATTATATAAAAAGATTAGAAGAGAGAGTAATGATAGGAAACTTCAAAGGAGAAGTTTTTTGGTTATGCCTAAAAATGACACCAATTATTAACAACTGTTAACTTGAAAGTTGAATTTTTTTTAGAATAATTGCAGCTTTTACTTGCAACCTGGTTTATTAATACTTCGTTTCAAGAGTACATTAATTTGTTAATGGTTTACCTAATGGACAAAAAATAATTCTTAGTTGATGTTCTTAATACAGGGGGAGGAAATTTTATGTAGTAAATTAGTGTAGAAAAATAAAGGATATTTTCCACTCTAAATTTACATCTTAACAGTTCCTTTGATCCACATTTGCCTTTTAATGTGTTGGGTCATTTACTTATTAATGTTCTTGACTGTAAGTTAGACATGAACAAAATTATATATTTTACACCCCTCGTTCGAATTTAAATGCAATCTTGTAAAATATAATAATAACGCAAATAATAATACAATTGTTAACCGTAAGGAATTTATTTTTAGCAAAGGTAATTTTGAAGGTATGATTTTAGAGCTATCTAATATGCACTGCAGATGTACAAGCTGGTGTAAAGAACCTACAGTGTGAAATATATAAATACAAATAAATGTGCATGCTTATTGTCAAACAAAGAATCGTATTCCATGGGTAACAAAATTGGAAAACACGTTGAATAAGAAGAAAACGATTTTTTGACAAATATAACCAAATGAGGGAAGTAAAATACTATGATAAATATTCTGAAGGTGAAAAATGCAAGAACAGAATATGCAGAAGTAACGTAACATTCTCTGAAAGATGCGATATAATGTAAAATATAACATTAGTGCTTTTGGTATTAGCTTACCAAGTAAAAATAACAATAATGACTATTAACATTAGTACTAAATGATAGCATTTTATCTGATCAAGAGAGTAGTTTAATGATTTTTAAATAACTATCAAAATGCCATAAATGCAAGAAAGTATATTACTGTAAATAGATTCATTGATTTGATTTCTTAGAATGATTTGATAAGTTCTGTAAACAAACTGAAGGAATGGACAGCTGCTGGTTTCCAAGCTATGCAATAATGGATAATCAATAAATATTAGCACAAAAATCAATTTTGTCACTACAAATAATATCCAGATAGCCTATTTGTAAGAAATGCTTCATCGTGTCTTTAGTTAAAAATAAGCTCATGGATCCTCAAATAGAAAACTTCAGAACAATCACCATTGCAACTCCATACCAAATCAAAGTTATTTGAGCATATTATTATGGATCAAATATTAACACATTATACTCATCTTAGTCAAGATGGTTTTTATCTAAAGTATCAATCAATAACTTCTAACCTCGAATGAGATGATTACATGGAAGATAAATTATGATATGAAATTGTCAAGTTCAAGGATTTTTATTTATTTAAATAAGGCATCTGATTCTGTGAATCCCGAAATGTTACATTACCAACTTACCATGAAATAAGTTTTAAGTTACCGTTTTAATTGAGAGAGCAAGGACAAGTTTTAAAAAAATGTTCCTTCCGATCAAGTAAAATTTGCAAGCAGTTCATCACAAGGATCAACATTAGGAACTGTTTTCTGTTTTGTGAATGATAGTACAAGGGTAGTAGTCTTGAATACTCTCATATGGAGATGATATGAAGGTATTTCGAAAAAGTACGTCCGCTTAGGATGTCCAACTGCTTGAAGATAATTGTAGAATTTGTGCTTATTGTCATAACAATGGTATAGAGATTAACATATATGAAATTCAAACACACACAAAGAAAACAGATATGTTCTTTCTCGATTCTATATACCCGGTGGAGGCACAAGTGGTTCGGATCCCACTTTAAACTGTAGGTCCAGTCCCGATTAGTCTTACTGTGCATAAAGTGGACCTAAAACACCAACTCAACTCAACTCAACTCGATTCTATATAAACAATTTAACAGTGCAATAGAGGTCTGAAACGAAAATACAGCATCTAGGGGTAATTTTGAGCGAACAACTCCGTTCAAACTCATGCATGTAACACAGCGCTCAAGGTTAATTAATTAGTTTTCATCTGTTATACAAATTATTTATTTATATTGCTTACAAATAATTATCCCAAAACTTACCTACCTAGCAGTTATTTTGGCGGGTTCAGTTTTAACTTCCCGGAACAGGCTGGAAGTTATTGTTAATTTACTTTTAAGACTTTATGCAAGGAATTTGGACTAGCTAGAATATTTCTTAAGATCAAATGGCAGATTAATTTTTAATAAATTTCAACTGTCCAACAAAACACTGATCAATGAACGATATTATAGTTTGAATTAAATGCCTTTGAAATATAGTAGATAGTTTACATTAAAATTATGAAGATACCCTATTCTGAAGTATATGAATATTAACGGGTGGTAAATTGTAATGTCTGGTGTAGTGCTATTATTACTGTACATCATTTATTATTATTTTTACACTGGTTCTGTAATGTATTTGGAACAAAGCCTTATATATATGTACAGAATATTATATAAAGACAAATGAGCCAGATAAAATAGTTTACCTAGCAGACCTTCGCTTCCAAGGCCTCGCAACTAGTTCAGTACAAATTTAATTTTTTACTAACGCATAGTAAAAATGAAAAAAACTGACTACACTCTTCAGATATGTACAACAATTTCTACGAATTTGTGTAGTTCTACTCCATAATATTTTAGCGACTTCCAAAATTTCTGACGTGAGTTATATATTCCTAAACACAATTTCTACATGTGTTTGCAATCTCATATCCCAAAAAAGGTACTGTTAGCAATTTGCTTACTTAGGAATCAAATTATTTTTCAAAATAAAATAATTTTATTAATTCTGAACAAATTGAGCATTTAAATTCTAAAGTAATAGAGTCAAAATCTCTCTGTGCAGAGTGTAAATATTGTACAAAAGATCAGCACTTAAGAATCTGTCGAAAATGTCAATATTAAAATAGATTACAGTCAGTAAAGATCACAACATAATAACACGAATTTGTGAGCTTGAAAATTGGATTGAATTAAAATGAATCCAATAAAAAGAAGCAGATTAACATTATAAACATTACATTATTATTAAGTAGTTAACATAGAAGACGGAATAGAACAGAAAGTAAAAAAGTGAATTGTTTCAGCTACAATTCGATATAATTTAATAATTTCATGCTAACTCTAATCCAAATTTCTTTCACAGTTTTGCAAGTAATTAGTTGAAGAGACACCCATGTACGTATCAACAATTAGCCAAGTTTTACATTATACACGAATACGTGTTAATTTACTTTACATTTGTGGGTAAAACGTGTAAGTGCACGAGTTCAAAACGTATAACAAAATTGTGATAAAATACATATTTCTTTACGTACATTGAGTACTCCAATATCATTTCCGCGCTTTCTTTATGAAAATTTGAGAAACTCGATATACAAAGTTAAAATTGTAGAATATAATTTTCTGGTAAGATGAAAATTAAAGCTTATTTGATATCAAAGTATTTTCTATATGCATGAATGTATAGTTAGCGGCAATAAAAATGGGACACCTAAATTCTGAAATACTACTTTCCCTGAAAGGTGTTATGTGTGTGTTGCTTAACTGTACGGCGATAAGTGGATTTTAATAGCAAATTTTCAATTCCCGTAGAGTTAGACAACACACATAACGCCCTACAGGAAAGCGAGGATTTCAGGATCTAGGTGTCTTATTTCTATTGCCGGTGACTGTACAGTAAATATGTTACAGGAAGTAGCAGTGGATGTAAATATATTACATAAAGTAGATGTAGAAATAAAATTATACTTTGATTCCAGACTTGAAAACTGATTTTATCTAGTAGTTTTTTTTTCCAGTTTGACAGAATTCTAAAGTAATAACACATATTGTTTACAAACATCAGCTATTTATCAACAAAAATTAGAAATTTTTAGAACCGACAAAAGTGAATGTATAGCTATAAACAATATTCTACAGATCTCATAAAAACGATCACGGTGGGCAACCTAACAGCTTCAATTTTAGAATAGGAATTAGTATATTTGAAAAAGGGTTTATTGTAAATGAGGAACTTCCCCCAAATTAATTGTTGTCATATTGTTCGCGAAAGCAAACGAATGCTTTGAAGTTATGATTTTTTTAATCAGGATAATTTGTACATTATACTTAAGAGTAAAAAATTCGTTTCAAAAGTGAAAGATACTAACATATCATTATAATAGAAATATTATAAAGTGAAGCAGTGAGGTAATAATGAGTCTTATTATTATCATTATAATGTAATTACAATAACAGTGATGAATGTTTAACGGTAAGAAAATTTGTATTAGAAATGCAAAGTTAAATTGGAATGAACAATCAGGCAAGTTTAGAGATTTTTATACATTATTTTAATTACCCCTTAAGAATCCTTACTTATCATGTGAATATATTATTTAGTAGTATTATTATACGTACAATTTTATATTTATAAATCCATGACAAGGGTGTGGCTGTAAAACAGGCCTTCAGTCATACAAACATTACAACTAATCATAATTCCTTAAATTACTTCCATACACACCAACTAGCCAATTACAAGATATTAGAGAAATATCAAATGGAATAAGCCCGTATTATTTGCAGTTTATATAATCTTCGGTTTAAAAGTAAAGTGGAAAAATACTGCTTGAATATAAATAATTATAGTTGAAAAATTTCATGAATTTAATAATTTTACCAAATAAATGTCGATTGTATGTATTATATAATACTGTGTTTTTACCATACTTGTGCACTATAGGAAAATAAACTTAAGATAAAATAGGTTTTGTATGCTTTCACATTAAACATAGTGCCTATTTTATGTTTATGTGCGATGACAACATATTGTAATCTGCATGTAAGATGCACCAATGCTCCTCATATCAGGGGTATTTTCGATGTCAAAAGTTCTCCATAAAATCTCAATATATCATGTTCTCTTTTGTTGTAACAATTATAATAAGAATAACAGCAATGGTAGTTGTTACAAACTTATAACACTAGGTCCTTAGAAGAAAACGTGGTTGTTTAATTTTAGGGATTTTTATCGTTCAAGGTTCTGATACGTTTGCCAGCATAACTGTCGGAACATAAGAACAGTTATATTCACGTATACTGGAAAACTATAATCAAATTCCGAAATTATTTCACTTACCGCTTCACATTTGCACTTATAAACCTACACTACTCTTAAAATAGTAATAATTATAATAACAAAAGAAGAATGAAAATTGGAAAGGGCAACTTTGAATGCACACCCCAACGACAACAACAATTAACAGGCAAAGACCACACCACCAAGGAAACGAAATAGCCACCTACTTTTTGCACAGCGCGACCCTGCAGGCAACTCGCACAACTACACACTACAGCACACCCAGAGCGTACTGTCACGTGTTTCGGTGCAATAAACAAAAATAAAATCCATGATTTATTGACATGACACTCGACAAAGATCGGAACAACCATTTCGACGAATCGACTGACTCTCATTTTTTTTTCACCCCCACTTTTTTTCAACCCTCTCTCTCTCTTTATGATGCCCGTAGGGTGCGGACTAATCGAAACGCATGGGGGGAAATTATTTTGCCCGGGAATCGAACCGAGAGACCCCACCCATCGCAACACTGGGAGTGGCCTGTTTCACTATGGCATTCTGATTTCGTCGGACGTGATTGGTGGGCCCGGCATCGCAGCCATCCCTTCGCACTGCTATTCATTTTCACAATGCAATGTGCATTATACCTGTTCGTGTGCACTGCACAAGATACAAGGAGGGAGGTGTGAGCGGGGGGGGGGGGGTTAAATTGAAATCTGTTGGGGGAGAGGGAGGAGGAGTGGGTGGGTGGGTGGGTGGTAGGGAGTATGCTTCAGTGACTACACCATGCGCTCCCTCACGCTCTTTATAACCAAATGTTAATTACAAAATTGATTTGAATTTGGAATCCATGCTTAGTTATTAAGTTAGGTTCCAAAGTTTAGTTGGATCTCATTATATGCAACTGTAGGCCCAATATATTTTTCGAGGTTCAATCAATTTTATTTTTTTTGAATTTCGATCTTAAATCATTTAAAATAAAACCAATTTATAACTATCTTAATATTTTCTTCATAAATGTATATTCTGGAAATTTCAAGTATATTATTATTATTTGGCTCCTGCATTTATATTATATAATATAATATTTAAAAATAAGCATCATTTGTTCTTTAATGTATCATCCTTCATAAACTGAAATGTGATCAGTGTAATGAGGTAACAAGAGAAGGTACTTTCAACATTAGGTCAAACATAGCAGAAAAGTGAAGTAAAATACAGCAATCAATTAATTTAAACTGTAGGTTTAATTTACGTTATTTCAGGGGGAAAAAAGTACACTACTTTTTGTACTGTGGATAACCACACATACAACTTCTTCCTCCCCGAATTTAATGAGCCAAATAAATTTGGTAAAAAAGGAAATAGTAAAGTACCTTTGACATGACCAAAAATATAACTTTGAGCCTGTAGCTTAATTTTTAAATTAAAAAAAAGACAATCGCAGGTTTTAAAAATAGATCTTCCCACGAATATTGGTATTTTTGGTAATAGTTGTTGAGAATGTTGTACTGACCATAATTTAGGAATTGAGTTTTTTCTCGTATTTTACTCCTGTATTTAAAAATAAATATTTTATATATCAGAGATGAAGAAACATATATAAAGAAACATTGCGATGGGTTGGAGAACAATACGTGTAACCTGAGTAGCTCTGTAGTTAAGTATGAATGAATTTATTTATTTATCCTATAACAGAGCTACATGTCCAATTACAATGGGTGTATATGAAGTAATGTAAATACATAGATAGCAATTGCAACATTGCACTCACAGAAGATGAACGAAAGAACATAATTAGCCAATAGATCAGATTTTAATCAAGATATAAATAACATAATATTGGATTAAGAATGATTTAATTTTACGAACTCACAAATGCACCAATAGAGAATTATATACTAAATAAAAATAAGACGCTAGTGTCAAAAAAATACATGTGCATGTATTAAAATTTACAATAACAATGAAACATTGATTGAATTGATTTATTTTATTCCGCGTTTCTCCCAGTTTTGGCTAATTGCGAAGATGAGGATGAAATATGATATGATGAGATGAAGTAAATGAAGGGACAATGATAAACACATACCGGCGGCACACAACAAAAGTCCCACAGAGTATTCTACTGGCCATGGTCCGGACGCCAGAATCTGGTTAATTTGCAACAATGCATTCCAGGGTGTACAACGTAGAAGTGAGGTTGACATTTGGGTGTATGTGGAAGAGTCACCCCTTACACCGAAATAGATTAAAACTAATACTTATGATCACCTCAAGTATTATGTAATTTATTAACTTAAAACCACAGTGCAAAAAGTTGCATGATTTCTAATATTGTATAAAGGTTCTGTCAGTAATACTCTAATATCCAATAGACCATAATATGTTAAGATATTCATAACACGACGGTCTCATTCTGAAGTTGAATTACAAATATAAGAGACGTATGAGCATATTTTGAATTTGACCTATCTTTCCGTGCCAATGATCTGAAAGCAACATTCCATATTGTTCGAAAACCGATATATTTATTATAATGTTGATATCATTATCACCGTCGCGATTAAGCTACTGGAGTAAAAAGCAACGTAAAACAAGAAAATTACAAATACGATTTTCTCAAGACTCACCTAATACAATTCCTTGTTCATATGATTATTTATACGAGCTTCGAGACTTTTTAAGGATATATGTTCCATTGTAACATGGGTTAGAACAGACATAGGACTACATACACACAGTACCACAGTACTTTATATACTACGCGTTTATTTTAAACTGATACTTTTCCCGCGTTAGTGATAGTTCGACAGCTTCTCTGCCAATCGGAAACGAGGTAAATATCTACTGGACAACGAGGAGCGAATGGAAAGAAGATACATATTTGTCACATTGTAATTTAATACTCACTTTTCTTTTCACTATAGAAGTTTCGTTTCTACATTATTTCACTGGGAGTGGTTAGTGTACTGTACATGTATTTGTGCCTTCTTGTGTAGCTTAACCGTTAACGTAGGTGTCCCCAAACTTGAGGCTGACGTAGATAGCGACAACGCTGTGTGGTTTCGACAAGCGAAGGAAAAGCATCAGCTTAGGCCTAACGTGGTTTAGTTGTTTCGTTCTAGACATTTATTATTGCCTGTCTGTTCAAAATGACTTTGCTGTTTACATTTTGGAAAGGGCAACAAAATCAACTTGATTTCTACGTATCAAATCAAATACTCTGGTAGCATGGGTCTCCGTTTTACACGTTTTTAACAATAGGTATATCATTGTCACGCAAATAATGTGCACTGTAAGTTACTATTCCTCTCCAGTGTATCTGAGTGGTTAGCGTCCTTGGTGCAAAGGGCCCGAAGATCGATCCCAGAGGGAGCTACAACATTTTGTTGTTTACCCATCATTATCAGGGCCGGATTAAGACGAAACTGGGCCTGATGCTTGAAATCTTCGGTGAACAATAAACACAACGACGTTATAGTTACGACACAGTGCAAAGAATAATAGTAATTGTATAATAAGTAACGCTGTGTCTAGGCGTCCGAAATTGGGGCTCGAAATTTCATCCTAAGATTTATTTTCAGGTTAATATAGCAAAAGAAAACTGTTCAGCTTTGGGACAATTCTCGTCTGTTTTCACGTGCGCCTATTTCAGGAATGAGCCTAATGCTGCAGCATCAATAGCACCCACCTTAATCCGGCCCTGATCATTGTGACAATTGGGAGATCTTACAGAATAATTCTCCTTCCTCAAGTACAAATTTTCCTCTTTTCAATAAATTTTACCTTCATATTAGAAAAATGGAGACCTGATGCCATAAAACTTCATAATTATTGTTAAATTTAATCGCATGTCCTTGAATAAATCATACAACACCAAAAGATCGTATTATCGTATCTCAATTGATCCTTTTGACACTTCATTTTTTAAAAATAACCATTTGGTACTATATACAACATATACACCGTTGCTTCACAAATCATATCAACAAAGTCACAGAATATAAACTGTTCAAATCTGGCCTCGCTTCCTAGAACATTTAGCCATCCTACAATTATTATTAGGTCTTGTTAACCATAGAAAGCATCAACCTACAGAAATACTAAAATTGACTGAATGAACGAAAAAAACAACACAAAAATGAAGATTATATTAATTTGTACGCTTTGCAAAAATATATAAACTATTGATTCTTTACGAGAAAGGCTATCTTGTTAGCCCTGTACTTGTGTTATTACACAATAATTTTGAAAATTAAATAATGCGAATGTATTGTTATTTTGGTGGGAATAATTTACACGAAGAGACTTAATGTAATATCTGAGCACGATACCTTCAAATTTTTATATTTTTTGATAAAGTTTCTCTTTTTACCTAAAATTTTACCCAAATTTCCCTGAAATGAGAGAAAATATCCTTCATGTAGAAACACTGTTGGGAGTTCCTTGAAAACAATTCAGGTAACAGCAGGGATGAGGCGTCACTCAAACGGGGGGAAGGGGCCTTAGCCTCAAAGGGCAATGGGGCCACGACTGTAAGTTTGTTTAGTTTGTTTACTACAAAGTTACTGCATAACAACAAACGCTCGACTGTGTGTATAATTAGAGACTTTACCAAAAATATCACCTTGAAAAATGCCATTATTCGCCTTTGAAACTCAGTTCACGTCGTGAGGTATTAAAAGCCAAAACGCATAGACATGAGGAAAATATGTGGATTTTCAGAATATATGAGGCATAAACATTAAACGCGTTCAGCAGCGAAAAAAACGACCTAACCGCAATCAGGCCGTGCAGAAATTCGGTTTTCAAATTTCGGTCAGCTTAATTTGGACAAAAATATTGAATCAATTCATTCTTGTCCAGAGGAAATGAAATTCAAATGGTTTGGGGAGCTGCCCGTATAAAAAATTATTACAGAAAACGTGTTTTGTAAATAAAATTACTGCCCCTGCGTACCTTACAGAATGGGAAGTTCATATGGAGGGAGGGGGAATTGCGGGACGGGGGTTAAAATGGAACGACGGCGTGCATTCATTTTCGTTCTTTTCAAATTAAAGTCCGATCGAGTACCGGGCAAAAAAAAACAAACATGTATCCATCCTCCGCAACGGGGAAAATAACGAAACGATGCCGCATTTATTTAATTGAACTTAGCTTTTTCCGATATTACGTAGCCATTAGAAGAGGATGGCACACTGCAGGTATTAGTAATTGTCTTCTGCTGCGTTATATATGTATATATTTTTAATTCGTCGGAATATAAATGTCCCGTGGCTTTTATAACGAATCGAAACAAAAACATGGATCACGGAGAGAAACGTCAACAGTTGATTTGGTTCTGGAGGGGAAAAAATGGTGTTGGAGCATTATAGCATGAAAACGTATGAAAAATGATTACGTCTATTCCGTAATGCTTTTCTATATAGATCTGAACGGGTCGAGGGGTGAGTGTGCATTTGTGTGTGCCCGCATATGGGAGTTGTTAGCTTTTTCGAGATGTTGCCTAAGTGATACGGTGGTTTGAGTAGCCCGTCTGCGCACAGTATGATAATTTTTGCGGGTGCTTCATCACGTAGGCTATTAGCACCAATCGCCTTATTAGTGAGAGCGACAATTTTCACCCGAAGCGGTCCGTTCCATCATCGTCAATTCTGACAAAATATGTATTGTTTGTTGCTTCACGTTTTAATTTAGCCAAACGGAACGATGAGGATGATTAGATGAAATTGTTGAAGGGATACAAAGAAGCACACATCCATAAGGGCAGACAAACTTAATTACCAACATGAAAAAATTGATGTAGGAAAAAAGGAACACAACAACGGCGCTACTCTGCCTCGGGGAATCTGTGAAGAAGGCCGCACATAACGGTAGAGAAAGGGTGAGCTGAAGAAAGAGGTGCGCGCTGCTGCAAACGGCTGGTAGCTGTAGCCGCGTTTCCCTTCTCGCTCGTGCATTGGACGACCCGTCTCGAGTCACTACTTGCGCAGGGGATTTGTTTTCGTTCACTTGCTCCAGAGATTCCCGTGTCACGCGGAACATGTGCTTCTACATATTACAGGCTCACTTGCTGTTCGCCACAGTTTCGTCAGCCTGCAACAGTCGCCAAGCTAACAAGCCGGTTAGGAACGAGCGGAGTACACCCTCTATTCGGCTCACGGTCCATTTCAAGACTAAAATACTATTTCCAACACCTACACTCAGAGAACTAAATGCATCATATCGATTGATGCACAAAACTGTGTCTTATGGCTTCTTCAAAGAATCAGATTCACATTTGATGCATTTGGGTGTATTTTTGTATGTCGTGAAAGAAACACAAAAGTGATTCATTTGACTCAAGTGAGGATTTCTTTCAGTCGAGATGCACTTCAATGCATCAGTTGATGTTCCTTCATGCACAAGAATGCATCTTTTTTGATGATGCACTTAAACGTTTTGACTGAGCTGCATAAACTCTCTAGCTCAGACCAAACGTTTAAGTGCATCATCCAAAAAGATGCAGCAAGGTGCAGCAAGAAACATCAACTGATGCATTAAAGTACATCTCGACTGAAAGAAATCCTCACTTGAGTCAAATGATGATGCACTTTGGTGTTTCTTTCACGACATACAAAAATACACCCAAATGCATCAAATGTGAATCTGATTCTTTGAAGAAGCCATAAAACACACTTTAGTGCATCAATCGATGCATTCTGGTGCATCAATCGATATGATGCATTTAGTTTCTGTGTGTAGAGAAGGCCACAATATTCTTTTAATTTCACATTTTACAGATAGGTTAAGTGGAACTGGACCTAACGTTTACAGCAAAATCCGAATCACATATTTCCTCACCAAGAATCGACTCCTGGGTCCATCGCTTCAAGGAATATATTATTCTACTGTCATTTATATTAGATCTTGTAACGAACCTGAGAGTTTAAGATTTTATATTTGTAAGACGTTAAGATTTTTAAAATGTTTGTTACTTCAAATAATGTGCAAGTTGTCACAGACAATTATAGTTAGATTGATACAGTTGTGTTTGGAACTTGTATAGATGGTTATAAATACGTCATAATCTGTTCGTGTTGACGTCACTTTCTCATCTCAGCAGAGGAAGTGAACACACCTGAATGTTTCTCACCTGACGACAGACTGAGTTTGAAACACAGGTGAAGGTGAAGAATCAACAAGAACATGATAACAGTTAATGGAATGCCGGAATAATGTAATTGGTAACTATTTTCGTTTCATTCTGGCTATACTCGAAATAATAATTAAGTACAGAAACTTTGGTAAATTTCTCGTATCGGACAAACGGATTTCGTCAAATTTACAGGAGAAATTACTTACCGAATGCAGTTTCTTTATAGTTGTGGAAGTTCGGGGAAGTGTTTTCTCGCATCGTTCACTCAATTTTGCCGGTTAATTTTCGGTGAAATTAGCGAAATGTCACCTTCAGCAATGTTTGTCAATGCAGAATACGTAAGTACGAATATTGAAATGAAAAGAAGTAGGAAATTTCAGCTGTTTGTCCGATACGAGAAATGTACCGAAACTTTCGTGTATCTGTTTGTCTTGTCTAACGTTAATTCTATATGCAAGTGTCTTTAGTGATTGTGATGTGATTTAATATGATATAGAATTGTTCCTCTTCAGGCAGATACGTCAGAAAATCTGTGCCTTGCTTGTAAGTACACATACGATAGGAAATATAAGTGCTTATAAAACTACGTTTAACTTTGAATACTGTGTTGTGTTTCTTTTCTGTCCAGCAAGCCCTGATGAGTGATAAAAGCGTCTCATGTTCCCGACAAAAGTAGCAGCGGACTAACTTTGTGGCGACTGGTGTACAACCGGGGGGACGTTGCAATCTTTAGTATTACTAAATGCTAAGAAAAGAACAATTATCTTTCTCCGTCTCAAGAAGTGACTAAGTTGTGGAATGATGATCCAAGGATCTGCAAATGCTTCAAAATTATCATGTAGTTCTCATGCGTGCAAATTTCCCGGGTTGGAATCCCGGAGTGGGCATGGGTGTCCTTGGTGAGTGTCCCTTCATTAATTTTATCACTCATTCTCATCTTCGCGATTATCCAAAAGCAGCAGAAATTCTTACAGAAAGAACACGATCCTCGAACTAACTCTGGTCTTTTTATTTAATGAATTGCAACTGCTTAGTGCCTTGTGCTGCTTCTGAAAAATTAAGGGGGTTGTCATTCCTTGATTTTCAAATCAAAACTTATCCTTGGATGGCGACACATTACTGCCGTTGCCAGGAACTTATTGACTAACGTTCTGAAATCTCTACAACTTACAACTTGCATTAGCCTACTTGTAATCGTAGTTCATACAAATGGTACACCTTGTGGTAGACTCCGCGCCCCCCAAATTTCTTCTCATGAATAATAACAAAGTTTTTATATATTTTGAAAAAAACAAACTATTATTTGCATTTTGGTGTGAATGATCAAGTTCAAACTCTGGACCTTCTACCTTGCGGTGAAGAGGATATCCAGAAGACCTCACAGCTATCCCTGCCCAGTGCTAGGCAATTGACTCCTTATCAAGCTCCCTCTCTTATACGGGTATCCACAGTTCTCTTCACATCTTCTTTTCATGCTCTTCAAGGTCTTTTTCCCTCCATTTTCACACCATATACTAGTTCGGCTGATCTTGTTCCGGTTTATCTATCCGAACCATATTAGTTGGTTCTTTTGCAACAATACATTCTCAAACTTGTTCGTATACTTGTAGTTTGATTTCTGACTCGCTTAATAGAAAAGTAAGGTTGGAATAGGATTCATATCTGTTCATTATTTCTATGAAGGACGTTGTTGGAACCTGCTCCGTCTAGAAAGAATAAATATACTATTGCTAGTGGTCTTAAAGTAAATGGTAGTAAGAAGTGTAAGGCAAATAGGTGAGTTACGGTGGCATTATCAACTGCAAACCTTCCCTAAGTTCATTGTAATAGAACGTTTCCTAAATGAGTAATTATTGTTGCTCCTCAAAAGAATATTTGTCCTCAAGGTAGGCATATCCTACAAAGACTGTTGCTATAATAATTATAATAATAGTATAATACTAGTATCTCATAATAATATATTAGTAGTTCGTTATAATAATTACTGCAATAGATCAAGAAAAGAAAAATAGCTATATTCCATCTGAAGAACCGCTTAAAGATTTGTGTGATAAACAATATTTTGTATGTGAAAAATAACACTGATAAGTACACCCCGGATTTTTATGTAATATCAAAGTACAAAATATGTACATAAATATGTAACAATAATTGATAAAAAATGTACCTAATTAAATATGTATTATCAAAAGGATATGTAGCTAAATATGTAGTGTCAAAGAATATGTAAATATTAATAATAATCAAGTATCCAAGCAATTTAAAGAATTCTGCTAGATATTTATTTATTTGAACATATTCAACATAATTTTAAGGACATCAGTTGTTCAAATTAAAATTTGTACAAAATTTATAAACTCAAAAAAGCACAGCAACGTGTACGTATTTAAGAAACCAATTTTGTCAACTATTAATTAGTTTTCACATCGCAAATTATTGTAGAATATGTAAATGTATGGTCAGATTCAAAAAGAAATAATGCGTTGTTACAAAGTGAACCAACCACCTTTGTACTTTTTGTATAAGGAAACGTACTGTGTAAGTCCCTGCGTACAGGAAAGTAGCTTTCTTGTCCACCGTTGCCAAGTTTCTAGTTTCAAAGTGCTTTGCTAAAATCTAAAAGCGAAACGAAAATATGTAACCAGAAAGGGGGGGGGATAACTCCAGCATCTTTCGATAAATAACAGTTCCCGTGACTTTTTTTTTCTAAATCTTTAGTCTGTCTTTCGACTTGACAGTCAATTTTAGGTGCACTATGCATCACATTGATTAGAAAATATGACATCCTTAAGCTTCAACATGTTTCAGAGATCAAAAATAAAGAAAATGAAGCAAGATAGGAAAAAATAAATTAGCAAATATGTAAAATATGTAATATTCTGGCAAATATGTAAAATATGTAATATTCTGGCAAATATGTAACAATATGTAAAATAAATCTTATGTAAAATCATGTCAGTTATGTAATTCGTTGACACTTTCCTGTTCAAGGTATGTATCTAGAAAGGAATAATAGAATATGTAATTACATACAAATCCGGCCTCTACTAATGACATGATAAACTGAAGAAATTGAGAGAGATGGGATTATAGTTAACCACATCGAAAATTTAGAGGAAGAAGTTACAGATAAGTTAAAAGTGTAAGTAGGGAAACATTTAGCAAAGAGACAACAACTTTGATGTACAATTAAACATTGGTAAAGTGTTTCTCAAGTGAAAAATAGAGAACAGAAAAGCAACGTTAATCTAGTAACATTTAGGAAGAAAGAGTCAGAAGAAAATTAGAAACAGAATCATGGACAAATTAATAGGCATCAGATGTAAAGCAAATTTGGTGTCTCACCTATATAGTGAAAACATGACCACTTCCAAATACGTTCAACACTTCCTTACACGACTGGGATCAAATTCAAAATACAGTATTACACGGACTTATTAATGTGACTATACTAAAAATTTAAAATATTAACCTAAATAACCCAGGATAAACGTTCAAGATACGAAAAGAAGGGTAAAATTATGAAGCATCTCACCGAATAGAATGAAACTTGAGATAGAGGAAGAAATCTATCTAATCCAACTTAAAATTTGGGAGAAACGCGAAAAGCATAATAGCTTTCTTTTTCTCTATGTGAATTAATAGATGCAATGACTTCTAGGGCCGTTGGTTCGGGCTGTGAGTTACAGTCAGCGAGAAAGTCAAACTCTTCTACATGTTAAGATTAAGTGATCTAAAGATACAAGGAAACTTGCACGATACAGCAATGCACTCGAGGGTATACGGTAGTATATACCGTATAGGCCTGTCATTAACCGTTTGTATAACTTCGGCTACAATTCATATACTTTCTAGTTTTGCTTCTTTCGCGTTTATTTACATAATTTGAACATAACTGCAGTGAGCTTATTGAGAACTGCCTTTTGTAATCAAAAACCAATGTAGAAGTTTGGATTTACATGATATTTCCAAATATCGAATTATTCCCAGAAGAAAATCACAACAATGTCCTATTTATCTTTTCCACAACAATTGGTGGCAGACTATAAAGGCTCAAATCAACGCTACAATTTATGGGTCCTTTGCATTACAGTTTTAAACATTAAGAAAAGAGTTGTTGCTTTTCTTGTTAATTTTTGTTTTTATTTAATTTTTTTCGAAAGTTTTCATATTTAGTGTAATTAGCAGTATTATTACAGTTATTAAAAGTATAGAAACTGATAATTCATAAAACCAATATTAACAAAGAAATAAAAATGAAGAACATGCTACGCGATTTGTTTCTTTTTTTATTTTAAAAATGCCTCCTTTATGAGCATAGCTTTATGGCATCATCATGATCCTCACTAGTATTTTACCATGAATGACATTTTTTGTAGAAGTTAAATACTATCATCTGTGTGTTTAACGAAAACATAACAAAAAGTTAATGTAAACAAGGCCCCCATTTAACTTTTCAGGCAAGTCTCGATCATTCATCACTACAAGAGTCAAGACCAAAAAAACGTGGGAATGTAAGGAAAAGAAATGTAAATAAATTCAACTTGGGTATTAACCAATAAAGAAGACCGTCCAGTAAATAAAAACGCACCACAAGAGGCTATTGAGGCGACACCCGAATAGAACCGTCAAATCGGGAAGAAGGACCAATTTGTCGACCTTCCCCAACCGTAAATTTCACGGTTCATTTTTTCTCCTCTCCTCCGTGAGGCAAAAAGGATTTGATTTTTACGATCCGAGAGTCTTGCGTCTTGTGGCATTTTCCTTTCTCCTGCGGTTATCCAAATGGACATTTCTTTAACAATGGGGCACACGCCGACCCGTCGCCCCTTCCCTGCAGCCGAACTCTGACCTCCGCGATTCTTGCTGGTCAAAGAGGAACGAGGGGGAGCAGGTAAGAAGGTCCTTGGACCACCGACTGCGACGGAAGGTCTGGTTTCGTCAATACAGGTTCCTTCCTCCCCAAAGGGTTGCATCACCAGTTTTTGGAACATTGGGGAATTCTTTCCCGTTAACCTTTCTTTCAGGGTGAGGTCCCCCTTCTGGCAGGAAGGTGAAATCCTTATCTTCTGCTGCACGGTCAGGTTGAATGAGCCAGCCTTGGGGACGGATCCCCATTCAGGAACTTCGATAAACCCTTTACTGGTGGGTTTGATGTACCTCGTGCTCTTTGTGTCCGACAATGGTCCCTGTGAACCTGAAGAATTTTCTTTCAGGTTGGAATTACGGGTCGGAACCTTGAAGGTACGGTAATTTGATACTTCCAATGTTGATCCCAATGAAGACGAACCCCATTTTCCTTCATTGTTGATTGATTTGGCCATGCACTTGTTATGCCACCCTAGCTTCAAGATCGAATGTGAGTAATTGCATAAATCTCGGCGAATATCCTAAATTTCGGATGATTTTTAGGTAAAAACACTTTTTTGTTGCTTCGGAAAATGCCCATAGGTAGGAGTGACGGCAATATGGCTGCGATGTAATCTGCCAAGTCTTATTTCACATAAAAATGCATAACTTTACCTTTAGAACATAAAACACATAGTTCTGGGGAAAGAACATAAAATATACATATTTTAGACACTCCATACAAAAACAATTTCAAAATTCTTTGTGTAAATTCATAGTTTGAAGTTAATGCATAAAATAGACAAGTTATGAGGTACATAGTCAATTACTATTCTATTCGGGACTCCACAACACACCAGCCACTGTTGTTTTGTCAACAATGTGGCAAGGCAATTCATATAGAACAGTGTTCTCAAGTCACCCAGCCATTGTCAGGAAACAAACATTGTGATGCTGTTTACATGCGTGATCATAACAATTGCTAAAGAGCAGCAATATCTTCAAGTGGACGATTTTCTAAATGTTCGCAATATTATTTAGATTTAAGTAGAACATTTATTGCAGCGGACATCCAACTGAAGAATATTATCCGGTTCTGAAAGTACATACAATTTGTGCCACGCGAAGAATCCACGTAAACACTACCTCCCACATAGTTACGAAGAAATCGTGCAAAAAATTACTATAACTCCATTAAGCCTTGTTTCCATGATTATGAAAAACTAAATATGCTGACCAAGGCAGTAATTTATTTTATTAAAAATATAAACTAACGTTTAACGTAAAAAATTACTGTGTGGGAACAGTCAGTCATTTTCAATGAAAATATTTTCAAATTTTAGCTACATTTCCGCTACTTTTAGAACATAAAAAAAATATTTTTCAGTATTTTAACACCTAAAAATCCGCTCCGTAATAATCACTTGTGTGATTTATCCACGCAAGCACGACACTCGTCAAATTTTCCGACCCCACCCCCAAATTTTTCACAAAACCCATTCTCCGGTTATTTCGGCTATACATTTAGTCTTTTTAACGCCATAAAAAAAACTTACAACCCCCAGATGAAAAGAAATTATGATATATTGCATGTATTCATGTTACAATAGCGAGTAACTGGTTACTTTTGAATGAATGACTGCAGCTCCGTTACTTTTGCCCAGTAACTGGTAATGAAATTGAATCACTTCGCTGATTGGTTGATGTGGCTTATTTTACTTCGCTTTTCTGCCACTTTTGGCTAATCGCGAAGAAGAGGACGAGTAACCATATGACGAAATGGATATAGGGTACGTTTCAATGAGCATAGAAATAAATTGTTAATCTTCACATACATTTTGTTCATTACGATCAACTGCTTTCATTGAAGTAAATTTTATTAAGTACAGAGGGAATTACTTTTGTGATTTCTCAATCTTCATGTTTACACCATGAGATTTATTACAATTTAATAATAAAAACATTGTAAATTGTAGTTGGACATTGGTAAAAGAAAGAAAGCATCCCGCGTAGAGTTCATGCATGCAGCATGTTCTATGGGTTATCTATAATTAAGTAACTGTAGAAGTAACTTACAGTAACTTTCTTAAGGTAATGATAACTTCAACGGAGTTACATTTAAGAAAGACTAACTGTAAATGCTCAGATACTTTCTCAGCAAATTAACTGTAACTGAGTAACTTTCTAAGAAATTTAACTCTAACTAAAATACTTTTTGAGCAAATTAACTGTGACTTTCTGAGCAAATTAACTGTTGGGTTACTTTCTGAGCAAATTAACTGTAATTGAATTTCTTCCTGAGCAAATTAACTGTAACTAAAATACTTTTTGAGCAAATTAATTGCAACTGAATTATTTAACTCTAAGTTAACTGTAACCAAGTCACTCTCTGAGCAAATTAACTGTAACTGAGTAATTTTTTAAGCAAATTAACTGTAACTGGGTAACTTTTTGATCATACCAACTGTAACAGAGTTACTTTTAAAAAGTAATATTTCCAAAGACTGGATTTTATCATGGTTAAGTTACATGTTTTTAACTCTTTTGTAACCATAATTATTTGCATATAGTTCATCATAGTTTAAAACAAAATTGGAAAGCTGTTTAACATAATGTCATTCCATTGTTTCCTGATATTCTCCACAATGCCAATTATACTGTGAACAAGTCTCGTAACATGAGGTTGAGAACTTGTTTACAAGCAGAAAACCTCAAGAAATCAATGCCTTTGTAAAAAAAGCTTCAAGATCTATATTGACAACACTTCCTACTGTTTACGAATGACTGCACGGGACAGTAAACACTTGTAAAGACGGAACAAAGGAATGTTATTATTTGTGATAGTGAACGGCACAAACATGGGTTTCTACTCTGTTTATTGTTCGTCTGTGTCCCAATGATAGGGATTAGATTAGATGCTTATGTGAAATCCCACACACGGTAAATGCTTTATTTTACGCTTTAAAAAGTGCATAAAACCTTCAAGCAAATATCTCAATGCATTAGGTATTGAATATGCACTAACATGCGTCAGGTTTATTATTATTGTGGAAGTGGTGAAATAATAAAAACACTACTATTTTGCTAGAGGTATAGTAGAGGATTATATCGGACACTATAACTTGAAATGTAAATATCTTACTCTCGCAATATTGTGCTGCGTCTTGCATTTCTTATCCCTGTACTTTTGTGAGTTTTATGTGACAGTGCTGTATTAGGTTGTATGCTGTGCTCAGCAATGAAAATAAACTATTATTATTTTATATACATGATTCGACTAGCTCAAATGCATAAAATAAATTATGAATTCTTCCAAACAAACTTAGGTCATTTTAAATTCATTAAATATAATTAGTTCATATGATGCTTAGAATAATGTTTGCCTTTTTGGAATGCTGATAATAGCGTTAGCATAAATGTTTTTTGTATTATCAACTTACTTTTTCCAGATCTTTGGCAACAAATGAACAGGAATAACACAGTAATGCATAGAAAGTAAACGAGTCATATAAATTAAAGATGGAATGAAACGCAATAAATGCAATAAAATTAGGACAGACGATACCATATTGAACCGATACTGATTACGATACTCTTACCGCTACCGATAACTGATATAAAATAGAAGATGTTCAAAATATTGATTAATGTAGCGGTTGAGTTTTCCACTCTAGATATATGCAATTTAGGAGAGTTTTGCTTCAAAATATCCAAGAATTCCATCAGAATGTGAAAATACCTGATATTTAGTCACAAAACACAGTTTCTTTTTAACCTAATGTTGGTAATAAATAAATCAATGGAAAGTTCGAATTTTGCATCACTGCCAGGATAATTAGATTCCGCGTACTTGTGTCAAACTACATTCTTTTTGCAGACGATACAAATACCGGGAAAGTATCGGCTGATATCGGTAAATAAAATCCAACCGATACTTTCCGATCGGCCACTGGTATCGTTTCAGCCTTAAATAAAATGCATTACAATTGGATTCAAGTGTGTGTCTCCATTCAACTTAACACTTCAATTTCTGTTGATGTATTAAAAATGCATCGGATCAGAAATTTCGATGAACGACTAATCAAGAAACCAAACGATTACACGTACGGGTGTATCAATTGATGGATTTGAGCTGAATACGTGTGAATGGCTGGTTCACGACTCGGATGCCGAAACTTTCGGCTCCATATTATTTGTGAGCCAAGAACTCAACGAGACCAATCACCGAAGGGAACACATACTTGAACTTGGGTGTAACCTTGCTACAAGCAATATTTTAATGCATTTTCATTATGTAACACCGCCTGGAACGTCATTCCAGGACGCAAATCAGGTACTGAATATGCACCAACATGCTTCAGGTTTTTGTATTACGAGACTAGCTAAAATTCATAAAATAATTCATAATTCTTGGAAACAAATTTAGGTCATTTTAAGTTCATTAAACATTAGTTCATGTGATGTTTAGAGTGACGTTAACTTTAATTTTTGGAATGTAGAAAATAATGTTACATACTGCATACTAAATATTTTTCGTATTCTCAACTTGCTCTTTTCAGTTATTTAGCAACAAATTAACAAGAATAACAGAAAAGTGCATGGAAAGTAAACGATCATACGTTGATCATACATTCCATTACATCATATAAACTAATGGTGTAATGAAATACATAAATGCAATAAAATACATTAAATTTTGTTTCAAGTGTGTCTCTTGATTGATTTTAACACTTCAATTTCTGCTGAAGTATTTAAACCGCATCGGATCAACGACGGACCAACAATTGCACGCAGGTTTTACCAATTGATACATTTGATGTGAACACGTTAAATCTGATGAATTTTCTTCGCTGTGTGCACACACAAAAAAGTACACCCATCAGCTGAAACAAGAAATGCATACAGCCTGTAGCTCAGACCAAATGCTTAAATGCATAATCGAGAAACATGCACCAATAAACGCATCAATTGATGCATTAAAATACAGGTCGACATAGAAATATTCATTTGCATCACATGATGCACTTTGGCGTCACCTTTACAAACGATATCCAAAAATCCATCAAACTGTAAACCTGCGTTATTGGCAAAGGCCAGAAACACAAACACACTTTAGTGAATAAATCGAAGGTTTTCTAATGCATCAAATAGATTTGATGCATTTAGTTTTCTGTGAAGGCCAGTTTGCGACATGTCAAACCCTTCGGCATGATATTTGTGAGTCAACGGACTCAATCACCGAAGCGATGAACATACATTTGAACTTTGGCGTAACCTTACTTCCAGCAATACTATAAAAATATATTAATGCATATTCATTTTGTAACATGTGTCGTCTGTTATGTGATTGCAGAACGAAACACAAAAGCTCGAAGTAACAACAGAAGGATAACATTGGTAGGGAGAAGAAACGGGACTCCGGTCGAAAATGCCGGGGGGAAGCCATGAAGCTATGACGGGGTTCGATGCACTGACCACGCGTCACCCGACAAACAGCCGGCCGGCTTCAGGCGTCCAAGGATTGTCCTACTACACACAAAAAGTATGATAGGTTTGGTTTATTTTACTTCGCATTCCTTCCACTTTTAGCTAATCGCGAAGATGATATGCTGAATTTGACGAAGGGGTACTCACGAACAACACCCATGCCAAGGCCGGAATTCGAACCCTGGACGCAGAAAAGTAAAATGCATTAATAAAAACGCATAACAGCGTACAAAATCTGTATCCGGAAGCGAAAGTGTAGGTACATCCATTAGATATTGAATATACACCAAAGCGTATTTCATGTTTACAAAATTTATATATCATATTACTGGACTCGTTAACACGAATGAAAGATTTTTAATAACTTAGTTCCAAACAAAAATAAATACTTTTGAATTCTTAAAATATAACTAATCCATCCGCACATCTGGAATGTTTTATCTTTTGTAATATAGCGAATAAAGTAGTGTAACTTATTAAAAGTTAAGACATTTTCAACTTGCTGTTTGAGATAACTTTTTCAGATCTCTTAGCTACAAATTAGCAGAAATAACATTAATAAGTACTATCAAGATCAACAAAAAATGCATGGAAAATGCAATGTAACGCATACAATCAACAAAATGCATTAAATTTTGATCTAATTGTCTCTCTTGATTCACTTTAACACTTCGGTTTCCCTTGATGCATTAAAAATTTATCAGATCAGAATTTTAGACCAACGACGGACCAAGGAACCAACAATTACTCACACGGATGTATATGTGCATTTGAAGTGCGTAAAATAAGTTTATGCATTTTCTTTTCCGTGGATATCAAGTCCTGAGTATTTAGTTTAATTTTGTACTACGTACGTCTGAAAGTGAGATTGTAAAATTTAAGTTATTAGTGAATTATTTCTTTAGATGTCGAAGTCTATTTCTGCCTTTGCTTGGCTACAATGTTAATTTTAATAAAGGATGCAGTTGAAAATATCAAACTTAGAAAAGCACCATCTATTCCTTGGCTTCAAGTGAAGACAATTCATTCATGGGACGATTCTCTTTTTATTTAAGCATTTCGTTTCTGGTTTAAGATAGCAGAGACCATCAAGAAGATTCTATTAAAAGAATAGGAGGAACCCAAATTACTTCTCAACTTTCAAGCAGTCAACGCCTGCAATTGCACTGCCATCATTCGTCCATTCTTATTGGTACTTTTAATCTCGTGAAAAATCTTACAATATGATTGTGTCTAATTGGATATTAGTCAAGGGCGTATTTAAAGTTAAGTCTATAGTTCTCTACGCGCGAAACAATTGCTAAGTTCTTAGATTAAATTAGGCAAAATGCACATGTAGAAGTTGACATTTATTTACGTCTGTGGTTAAGAGCATGAAGTAAAGGCTGCTGGAGCGTAGTTCTGTCCACATCTACACAAATTGTCAATGTGTAGGATCCCACCTCCACATCACCCCATACGTCTTCACAGGAAATAATGTACATCTAAAATTATATTGTTATATTTATATTCTTACAATTAATTTTTATAATCCTATCTTATTGCTTCTGTATAATTGAAATAATAATATACATTACGATAGAAGTGTATTTTGTTACCTAAACAAGATAACATACAAGCACCCTTCTCAAAACATGAATTCGTCTTTTCACCCATAGAATATATATTTCATATTTCACTGGATCTTCAAAGCTGTGCATAATCGTCACACGTAAGAACCTCTTGTATTGTTACATCAAATACTCTATTTTAAACAATGCTCTGATAACATTTTATATTTAACAGTTACCTTTTCTCACTCACTCCTACTCGTTCTGGATAAGATTAATTGACTAACAGATGCCATTCAGTTTAGAAAACGGACCTACCGGAGGGCATTATCAATCACATTTCCCTAAATTGTTTTGTTAGATTATGAATATGTATTTAAAAACCACCGATTAAATTCTCGATCAAGTTGTTTGGTCGATAGCAACCAAAAGAAATACTAAAATCCATGATTCACGCCAACAGTCCACATACAGTCTTTCATTCCTCTGATTCTGACTTATCTTAGAGAAGACAGTCTCTTTTAATCTGCCTCTGCCTCTCTCTCTCTCTCTCTCTCTCTCTCTCTCTCTCTCTCTCTCTCTCTCTCTCGTGGCATTCCAAATTATGAAACTTCCAATGCTGAGGAGAATTATCTTGTGCATTGTATCTACTGTTGGCTATATATTTGTAAGAGTTTCGTGGAGCCTATTTGTCTTACAATGTATCTAGAAATCAGTCTGAAAGCTCTGGGGGAAATTATATATATAATATATATAATTATATATTATATATGTACATAATATTATATTAGCACATAGTTTCAGAATGTAGAGTTAAACAGAAAAATACGCTGACTTAGCCAATGGTTAACTTTAGCCATAATAATTCCAAAAATATTTTTAGAAGATAACTATGTACATTTACACAGTGTATAATATTTGCACTTCAACTTTTAAATAATCATTAAAAGAAAGATGTCACCGAATTCTATGAAAGCAGAGATTTACCGTTTTTTAATAAGTTATTGATTTAGCCTACTTGTCTTAAAAACATGTTTCACATAAGTTTTTTTTTACAAATAAAAATAGTTACAAATTATTCGTGTACACAGAAAGATATGTTTCTTACGTATAACCAATAATTACATGCTGATGACGAAATATTAGTTCATTAAGAAAGGCAAGGAGCAAATTAATATTCACCAGATTGTATTGTTTTAGTAACTCGAACGAGTAACTCTAATTTGTTTAGAATTACCACATAATCTGATAAAAATTAAGAAATTTGATAAAAGTTGCATATGGTTAAAAGAAAACTCAACCAAAACCATTCTGGTTAATCCAGACCAAATTAGATTTTCTGTGCAGCCACATTTAGGTATAGTGGTTCTAAATTTACATTTAGCTTGGTTTTTAGAAGACCATAAAACATATACGTATTTATAAATGCGAATTAAGGACTAGATAATATTATAAAAAATGCCTACAAATAGAGATTGAGGAAATAGAAAAATAGCTAAGTGCATTAAAAAAAGTAGTAATAATGTCATGCTGTTTCTGGTATTATTGGGTCTCTCAACATCGATTTTTTCAAAAAATTGCGCTCGAATTCTAAAGTCGTGACAAATTAGATTTGTTTGTTTGATCAAATCAATTTTCTTTCACAAAGATGTGTGTGTGTGTGTGTATCTGCAACAGCAAATCAAATAACACGAATATTTCTTTGATGCAATACAGGAGAAATTCTGAAGAGACCACATGTTTTTCTCAGCATTTAGGATATTCTATCATCATAATTGGACCTAGTCGGTACTCAATATTGAAATGAATGGTAAATCCCTGAAGAAAATAGTTGTCACATGTCTCTATTGACCGGCCGGCTAGAAGATGACCCTGATACCTTTCGAAGGCGACAAGAAAATCAAGCATCGTCACGTACCCTTTTTTTTTTTTTTTTTTTTTTGCAGCTACTGTACACCACCCTTTCCCCCAATTGCAGTGAATGCATTATTCATAATGTATTTTGAACTTTTTTTTTTACCTTCGCGGACGGTAGTAGCCCCATTGAAACAGCCTTTTGTGTTTCCCTCTCAACAACCCCCGTCAAGCAACTTTGACGGCAAAGTCTTCCCGCTGGTCAGCTTTCAGGTTCTGATGGCGTTCATGTGCTGAGGCTTGGGTTCGACTCCGGGGATGCGTCGGCTAAAATGGCCGTCAGCTTATTCACACGCACACACACATGCACGGACATGCTATTTCCATGATGGCCGTGCATGCAACGATCAAGCATTGTCTGCATTACGCCCCGCCCACCTATGATTCATCCCCCCATAGCCCCTCCCACCTCTCCCCCTTTTCAACCTCTATTTGGATGATCATGAATCTATCAATCTGTCCAGTCCTCAATGTTCATATTTCCATGGGATGAACGTCATTACAAAACTACAGATGGAAAAGGGGGGAGAAAAAAAATTGCACGTGTTTGTTACTATCTCGATCGATATTGGGCACACAAATTTCACCATTAAAAAAAATCCCCTGAATAAACACTGGAGAATGCCACAGTTACAGTATGTAATACTCTTTGATAAAGGCCGTTACAACAACCACAAATGCTTTTACACTAAGCCCAACGGTGTCTTACAAAATTATACCCAGCATGCATCGTAGGTTTTTCTGGAGAAAGGACTGAAGTCAAAATATGCAATTTTACAGCAAACAGTTTTTTTATGTTTATTCTTTAAATAGCAAACATTACAAACATGGTATACATGTTGGAACATTGCTGGTTAGAAACTTTACACATGCCTAACCTAAAATTACACTGATAATATTTTCTTCGATTCAGTGCGACTTAAATGAGGCAACAGAAAATCTCAGTTTGTAACTTGGGTCTTTACCGAACACCCTTGAATTGTTCAATATAAAATACGAAATCAGTTTTAATTACATGGCAAGTATACATAATAGATGTGTAACACTTTTTCTACATTATATGAGGGATTGAGAACACAAGTGCCGTAACCAATTTAGATGGAAATGGTGTTACATGTATAACTTAGAATTGTGAAGTGTCAACATTTCAGTGCTACAAGTAAGTATCTCCTAAGTTCCAAATTCTTGCTCATAGAGACACCACTATGTTTCTGCTCCAACAGCTAAACATAGTACCAAGTCGTATTTTCCTCAAAACAGTCTTGAATGGAGTTACGCCAGTTGTGCTCTGAACCTCCCATATATTCTAAAAAGTTTTTCACTAAAGACAAAATATAAAATAATCATTAAAATTATTATGAATAGGAACAGTGTATACTAGAATGATGAGTAATCAGTGTATACAAATAACTAATTGTTCAGGGTTCTTCCTTATGGATATAGGCTACATGAGTTTCCTCGTAACCAATGGGGAAGGTTCTTTCGTAATTTTCTCGTAGAATAGAAAATATCTAGGGTGTTCGGAGAAAGGCAATTAAATCAAAACATGCAATTTTACATCAGACAGTTATTTATGTTTATTCTTTTAAGAGCAAACATTACAGGCATTATGTACATGCTCGATCATCACTGTTTAGAATATTTACACATGTCCTACATAAAATTATTCTTAGCCTATAATAGTTTCGTAAACTGAGTCTGTGTGACTTAAATGAAAGAAACACAAAATTGCAGCATGTGACTTATGTGCCCTTTCCCGAATAAAGTAAATGCATAAAACAGGTAATGTTTAAACGACTAATCAAGACTGCTAAAACTATCAGATTTTACAATTTCCTTACATTTCGTTCAAAAATGTAATATTTATCTTGAATTAAAAGAACCAACAAATTTATTTTGAAATTCATAGCCCATAAGTATTACTAGACATTTTGTATTGTTATTAATATTATAATAATCATTATACTTCTTTTTATGCAAAGGGCGCACACAGTCACGTGCAACAGGGTCCACGGGGCAAATGCCCTTTCACAGTACACCCTTGCATGCACCAACAACTATATATGCAGTGTAGAGATGTGCTGTGTATGAAGGCTACAAGAAACGTGTTCCTCAAATTTTTATGGATGTCAAGAAAGAGGTCAACAATTAATTTTTCTGTGTTGGTATCGTTTTTATACTTTTCTAAGTTAATTGTGACAATGGGGATCAAGGATGATTGGATGAAATAGATGATAGGACAAGTGCAATGACTCAATCATGCCTTGCATATTATTCGAAACTAAGGACTTTGGCTACGATATACTAACTACTCCGCCACAAAGATAATTCAATATATCATTCAAAAGTCAATATAGAAACCTATTCTGTCTTGACAAAAATGAACGAGAAATATAAAAATTAAACACCCATCGCTGGAAATCATTATATACAGAAGTAAGCGTATGGAACAGAACTGTACGCAACCTGTCACATAAATAGAAGCAGGAAAATGAAGGCCAAAAAAAATATAAACCTGACACTGGAAATAGGCCAATATTTTAAAACTAAATACATATAAAGGGGAAGTAGAAATAAAGTTATGTTCAAACTAAGAAATGTGTGTGCTCCCAAAATAAAATTCATGTTCCTGCACCCTACTATGCATTTTTTAAAGATTTGTAAATTACAAATTCAAACATTTTCAGCGATTTTAGTATAAGACAAAAAATGTTAGTTACATTGCTCATCAATATTAATTTATTTTATTAAGGCAAAGATTATTCACGATTATAGACTGAAGTTTTTCCAATAAGACTGAGGATGTGAAACGAAGAAAATTAAAAAGTCCTTTCCGAAATTATTTTTACACCACTTTCTTGGTTTATTATATATACACCTACATATATATTTTTTAAATCTGTACATTTATTCTGACACTGAAATTGATAGAATTTTCGACTGGTCCCATCGAAACTAAGTTTGTTCCTGAAAATCGCTTACGAAGAGTTAGCAAGGATAGCTACTACTGTTGTATAGTTTTTAGAATATTGAAAGAAATGTTATCTTAATCAGGAAACAGTACATTGTATTGTATTGTATTTGTATTTCACAGCACATTGTTGTAATAGTTGCCATCTTTAACTTTGCGAATGAAAACAACAATTAACGCAAGGAAAAACACGTGGAATGGACCGGCAACATAAATCATACCCATAAAGTTGCATATAATCTCGCACACAGATTTCGATTTCAATTTTCTATAGGGTTTTACTTCAAACTGCGTTCTCAACATTTATTCAAATTGAAAGTATAAATATTTGCATTGATTTGGCATGGTCCGTTGGCAAGAAATGAGCATACTTTACTTTTCACATCTATTACGAATCGATGGACTTAAAGCTTCCAATTTCATTGATGGTTTTTTGATACCAACATTTATATACTCTTTGATCTAACTAACAACACGTTCGCTAATATGCTTAAGTATCTATATTACATTCTGCTTTCTAGTGCCACAGTTTTCACTGTGTTTTGCCTTGTTTTAACTTTATATACGGGAAGGAGTGAACTCTATAATCAAACTTAGAATACTGTAATGTACAGAATAGTAAACGATTTTGCTAACTTACTAAAGCAAGTTGTAAAGAAAGCAGAAGTAGCTAAGCAGAGCTAACGATATTAAAATATTAACATTTGGAGTTGTGCGGTCTGTTTATTGTTCCGATGTTTATTGGTAGTTCATTTCGAACTGGAGAAAAAGGTATACTTCGGTTTAGACATTTGAATACCGAATGCATTCAAATATTTCTACTCTGAAAATCGCTTTTGATCGTAAGCAGATATAATTATTTTCTTATTGGCTCTTTGTGATCACATCGAAACAAAATGAAGAACAATGCAAATAGAAGGAGAACAAAGGGTTTATGATAAGTTTGCAGGAAACCTATTCACTATTTTCAAATTTAATTATAGCAGAATATGATTTCGATCTTTTTAGTAAAAATATGCTAATTTTCTTTGAAGAGGAAAATAATTGTTGCACGTGAGTTCCCATTGCATTACCAGCATTTCACACTGACAACTTGCCCTTGGAAAGAAATATATGAGGTCTGAAGAAGAGGTTTCTTTAATCATCCATTATAATTGTTTACTTTCATTGAAATTGAGATAATGTATTTTATATTCTGATCAGATAACATGAACATCTAACAATCCTCGTAGTTTTTACTGTTTTCAGTACGATATGCGCGTAGAAAAAATTAAACTGTGAAATGTAAGACACAACTGCCGTTCTAAATATTTGTAACATTGCTTCAGAGTTACCTTTCCTAAGATTTAAGGTAACATAGAGTCTAGATAGTTATGCATATTTTAAACGTTTAGAATAATAAATAAATTACATACGGAAATGTATATATGAATCACATATGTAAGCTTCTCGCATATTTTAGAGCCAATAACCACTACTAAGATTGTAAAATTTGAACGATTGTATTTTGTGAAGCGAGTTCTTTCTGAATATAAAAATATTCTCGCCACAAACAGGAGTTTCAAGGTTGGAAATTTAAAATATAATGTAATCAAATGTAATCATGTTCTATAAGGAATGTAATTTTTATATCATCCATAAAACAGCAGGGTAAAGTAAACAAGAATTGAGAACTGCAACTTTTACATTTATTACATACTAAATCGTGTAAGCTTAAAGAAGAACAAATGTCTCTTTACATAGGTTTTTGCAGTAACTGAAAGAAAACATTTAAAAAAGGTGAGATGTTTTTCTAAAGTGCATATTTAGTTGCATATTTTGCACCTTTTTAGTGCATATTTGCATGCATATTTTAGGTATTTTAAGTGCATAATTCTCCAGGTCCTTGATAATAGAGAGAGAGAGAGAGAGAGAGAGAGAGAGAGAGAGAGAGAGAGAGAGAGAGAGAAATTAATGTTTAAAATGAGAAGAGCTGAAAATCTTTCGATCTAATCGATAACTAAACCAATACTGAGGCATGAATATATTAAGAAAGCAAACATCAGAGGGTTGAAAGAGGTAAATTTTGTCGCTCTGAAACATCATCTTGTCCCCGTTGCAAATTAACTAAATAAGTTAAATTTCTTACAGAACTCACGGGCAAATTCTCAAATAGATTTTAACGATCATATGGAAACTTCTACATAACATTGAACACAGGACTCCCCACATAAGGAATCCGTGTGTGTCATCTCGCAGGAAGAAGCAGTTCGTTGGTTCTTTTCCCCTTAATCGATGCACACCAGAAACCTCATTAATTTGGGAAGAGGGAGCCCGCCTTGAGAGACTATACATCACACCTTTATTGGGCCATAATTGGTTTTTCTTTTATCTTAGAGCCACACTCCTCAGGGGCTATTCTCAGTTCCTTCCTTGGCGGTTGATGGAATCAGAGTATCTGCAAGTCCAATCAATAAGGTGCTTGTTTGCCCAAGAATCTTTGGTTGGTTACTCATCGCTTATCACCTCCTAAGCTGTTATCATAAGGTTAAGGGAACATATCGTTGAAATGTGCACTTGCATTCATTCTGAGATATGTTCAGCCTTATTCAACTAGACGCAAAGTACAATATATTCCTTTCTGTCATAGTGACGGACCGAAGTCAAAGTTAAAACTTTATATTAAACCTCGTGGAGTAATAGTAATCTGTTTTCATAAGGATCCCCCCACTCCCAGAAAGCAAAAATTGACGTTATTTCGTTGCTTTATTTGATATATAAACAATTATTATATTACATAGTGCCGATTGCAGAGATGTATAATTTGCGGGGCCTCCCCTACAGTTTATTTTCTCTTGGTTGACAAGGCTTAGCATTAAGAGGTCGTAGTGAAGGGGCAAAGAGTAGCAAAATGGAGGGGGGGAACTATTTCCCCCTAATCGCCGCTACTGCTTAAGAGTTTTATTGTGTTACACTATATCCCACAATACTACATTTTATAACAGTGACAATGACATATCCTTCTTCATTTCAAAGATGTTTATCATGACAATAAAATTGTGAATGTTACATAAAGAATGACAGTCACATGTTACAACAATTGTAATGGCCACTAAGTTGCCATAACTTTTGATGGTAACTCTGTAGAATAATTTCACCAATATTCGAGAAACTTTCCATCTTCTTCGCATTAGATTTTATGAAAATTCCTCTAAGCCAAATTTCCCTTCAGTTAACATCAAGGAACGTGCTTACTTGGTCGAGACCTTACCAAACACTTACATAAACTCACCGCTATACATGCATTGTTAGGACGATAACATTTTTAAAAAATATTAATATTCTCACATCTTTGACGGAAAAAAAAAAAAACGTAAATTCGCCGAAGTGGAAGACTTGCCGTGTAGGACCAGGTAGCGTGAGCATGACGATGCTGATAATTATCACTACTACACTATAATAAGCATTTTTATTAGCATCATTATATTGCATCAAGTTCGTTGCATTCACATGCAATAAGAAATGCATCTATGCAATTATTGACGCTGCAGTAAGAAACTAAATTGGCCATGTTACTGGTGGAACTGTGTTTCGTTGATGGTGTTGGACAGTACTAGATTACATGAATAATTTTCTTGCGATATAAAGAAAAACCCGGAAAGATACCTTAATATTAGAAATACATGTACAAGGTTGAGCAAAATTTACTGACTTTTAAAATAGCAGAAATAAAACGAATACGTTTCAGTAGAGCATATTATGTAAATTGAATAAATTTTACACTTCTTGGATATTAATTTAAAAACCAGAAACAATGAATCTGCATACTTATCGAGCGAGCGATTGGGAGTATTGGGAAGGATGTCTTGAAGCATGTGATGTTAAATTTCAGAAAAGAACTCAATACTGTTCAGCATCACAAGGTGACCACTTGGAAGACATTATGTTTGGTTTGTATGTGTGTGTGTGTGTTTGTGTTGTTGAATAAATCTCGAAGTGTAGAATTTATTCCGTTTACGTGATATGCTCTAGTGAAACGTGTAGTATTTTTTTTATTTCTGCTATTCTAAAACCATCATCTAATTATGCTAGTCCCTGTAGTTCTAATTATGGGTGTATATTGAATACATAGTTGCACAATTTTAATTGTAGCTGTGGTTAAGTATGATATTTGTTTTAAATTGCTTTTAAACTTAATCAATCATTTTTCTTCTTCTCATTATTTCTCATCGTCTCAAATAAATAAGAAACAATCCATACATTCAAATATGATTTTTTTCCGACGTACCTAGTTCCAAAAAAATTTCTTTGAAAGAAAATGGTAGATTGATTCATTTGGTTTATTTTACTTCGCTCTTCTACCACTTTTAGCTAATCGCAAAGATGAGGATGAGTGATGATATGATGAAATTGATGAAGGGACACGCACACAGAGCACCCATGAAGGGACCGGAATTCGAACCAGGGATCCCTGGCTTCGTAGGGTTGTAACAAAATGGGAATTACTTATAACGTCTTTTTAAAAGCACTCTTCCTTAATACCAATAAAACATTATCTATATAAAGCAGACATAACGCACAACCATTGAAATAATACAGTCAATTTTGCATTCCATATTGAAAAACTGTATTAAAAATAAAAACCTTCTAATTTCAAATTTGACTCACCTATATGCAGACCAAGTCCACGCCACATTTATGGTACACAAAAACGTAGAAAAAACTATCAACGTACCTAGCACATTTTGCAGGCACGTGTAACTTACAATTAAGAATTGCTTGTGTGCAAATACATCTTTTACACGTCACTACCGCACAATATCAAAACAGATTTCAAGAAATCAACCAACGTCTGTATCAAACGAACCATACTCTCTGAAGTAAAAAAAAACAGGGGAAAAAGAGAATCGAGCAATTAACGAATGGTGGAAAAGATTAAAGAAAAAAAATGCCTCCGTCGAGAGAATTTACCTTGAGAATTTGCTCACGAACACGGAAAGTACGACTGGGAAATCAATTCCTGCAACTGCATGCGATTCGAAATAATTGTAATTACGTGGTGCATCCTCTCGTCCGTTATTCTGCGTGATATTTAAAATCCAAACACGACAAAAAAGAAGAAGCGAAGAATATCATTTGAAAACTTCAATTTTTTAAAATTATTGACAGCAACTAGTGCACCACCAGCTGTGCATGACCTTCTAGGAACACATAAATTCACATGCTTATGCAAGACTTCCAATTTTATGCGTCTTCTTGTTCCCACTGTTGTTCCTTCTTGTTTTCCTGAATGCTGTAACACACGTGTGAGTGCGTACACACAGCTTGAAATGCATCAAATCGAAGTTGATGCATTTCTGCTGCATCAATTGACACATATAAACATGCGATTTTTGGTTTCTTTGAAATGCTCGTGACCTACCTTCTCGAGTGATGCATTTCTAGTGCAACACGCGGAAGAGCAGGTGAAAAAAGTACAATTTTATGCACTTTAGTGTGTTAGTGCAGTCAATATATATTTGTGTCAATTGGCACAAATACGAACCATAGGTTACATAGATGATTGAGTGTCTATAGACCTGTATTTCGGGGGAAAAAATCCCCTTTTTAGACATCAGACTTTATATCAAAGAACATTCACTTCTCTGCCAAAATTTAAGCTACCACATACGATACATTTGTAACAAGTTGCTTGTACATTTCTCAAGCTGCAAAGTGGCAGAGTGGTTAGCACAGCACTCTACGACGCCAGAGTTCTCGGGTTCGAATTCCGGCATGGGCACGAATGTTCCTTGTGAGTGTTCCTTCATCAATTTCAGCATACATCACTCATCCTCATCTTCGTGATTAGCCAAAAGTGGCAGAAAAGGATGGTAAAACAAATCAATCAAGCTGCAAATTTTATAAGTTTTGGATTTCTTAAAACTTCTGAAACGCAAAAAAGTGAAACTTAAGCTTCTCAATCTTATTAAGAGTTCAGTAATTTTCTTTTCAAAATCAGAACTGTATTAGAGTATTATCTGTTTAAGCTCGAATAGGAAAATCGTATGAAGATGTGTGAGAATATTCACCCGGTTCTGGGAATAGTGAAACCTAAGCGTAATTTCTGTGTGAGAAATGAGCATTAAATTTCACTGAAAACTATTCACTGTGCGTTAATCTGTTTTTATGAAAAGAAACTTGCAACAACAGTACGTGTAAAACAGCACAACAGTAAATTGTTACAAAGCTACCGAGACTGCACTTTCACAAATACGGCGGGCTTGGACTACAAACCCGGTGTAAACTAAACGACAGATTTCGAAAGAACTAACGCAACGAAGGAAAAGTAAAACCAAGTGGATTGAATTCGATATTCAGAAGGCATAGTTAATACTTATCTTTCTACATTAGTTATAGGTGATAGCTTAGCTTAGCTTAGTCGCGTCCTCTTCTACCTGCCGGTGTCGAGGGGTTACAGAGAGTTCTCCAGACGTTTCTGTCCATCGCCTTTTCCTGTGCCTCTTTCCATCTTATGCTTCGTTTCTCCAAAATCTCTTTGACACTCATATTCCATGTCTTTCTTGGTCTTC
Source organism: Lepisma saccharinum (assembly GCF_977018435.1). Classification (NCBI taxonomy): domain Eukaryota; kingdom Metazoa; phylum Arthropoda; class Insecta; order Zygentoma; family Lepismatidae; genus Lepisma; species Lepisma saccharinum. The sequence goes on along the minus strand of NC_139242.1, from coordinate 39,610,412 downwards.
CTTTTGGTCTTGTTCCTTGTGGACGTGCTTCCCATATCTGCTTTGGCAGTCTCGTCTCACTCATTCTGCTCAAATGGCCGAACCATCTAAGTTGATTACGTTCAACTGTTTCTTGTAGTGGCTGAGCATTTAAAGATTGCCGAATGGTTTGATTCCTTATCCGATCTTTCCTGGTTTTCCCACTTATTCTTCGAAGGTACCTCATTTCCATTGTTTGTACACTTTGCAGGTGTTTTCCAGTCAATGTCCAATTTTCACTGCTATATGTAAGTGTTGGTATATAAATTGTTTTGTATACAGTGAATTTTGTTTGGGTAGATATTTCTTTTTTTGCCTATAAATCCTCGGTTTATCATTTGATATAGCTTTCCTGTCTTCATGATTCTATCTCTTATTTCTTCCTCTTCTTTTCCTTGACTGTTTATAATTACTCCAAGATACTTGAAATTTGTCACTTGTTCTAAAGGTTCGTTATTCAGTTTTATCTTATGGTTTGTCTTTTCTCTGCTGATTATCATTGTTTTAGTTTTCTCCGTATTTATTTCCATATTCTTCTTCTTTAATTCTTCATTAAGAATATTTAGATTATATTGTAAACTAGCCTGTGTATTAGCTATTAGTATAATATCATCAGCGTATATGAGCTCTGTTAGTTTAATTGATTTCATATTCCAGTATCCTACCTGAAATTGTTTCATTTTTATATGGCATTCCTTTATTACTTCATCTAATAGTATTATAAATAGATATAGGTGATAAATAAATAAATAGGCAAGTATCTAGAAATAGCTATACTTCATCGACCTCTGTTGCGAATTACTAATCCTGGGGTCTTAGGTTGGGATCCTGAAGGCATAGATGCTTAATTTTTTGTCCTATAATCTGTTCATCATTGGTTCTTATTGTTGCGAATAAACCAAAAAAAAAAAAAAATAATATTACGTAAAATAAAGAAGAGAAGGAAAATGAAAATACACTTACTTCTTTAGGGATTAATTTCAACTAGCATTTTCATTTGGAGTATATAGCAATCATTATTATTAAGGAGTAAGACAACATGACATAAAAGTAGAAATACACCTATGTATAGTCGAACACCACTTTGGTTTCCAGTTAAGAACATGAAATAGTTATTTCAAGAAAAGAAACATAGCTATCACCCAGAGGAAACTAATGTCAAGACAGTAAATTGCTCATGTGCCGTAGAAGAAAAAGGTTTTTAGTGCCACCTGACGAAAGTAAGTCCCGAAGTCTGTAATTTTTTTTCTTCTTAATGTAAAATAATGGTGAACCCATATAACTACAGTTTCAAACTTGAGAGACGTCAACGAATTTGATTGGTGCTCTGTTTGGCTATCATTTCCAGACGCCCTGTTTTTTTGTATCCCCAATGAACCATTACCGAAAATGCCAAGACAATTTACTACAACCCAATCTATTCTAGGTACGTATGTCATCTACTTACAAAAACAACTGCCATGCTGTAAAACAAATTCCTATGAATATTTGCATTTTTAATTTAAATCCTTTAACCTATTACAGGTAGAAGGTGCGAATTAAAAGAAAACGAGCCGGTCTTATGATAAGATGCGCCACCTTTGTGTTGGGTTTATTACCACTGATATTTCACAATTTTTTCTTCTATATCTCTCACAGAAGCAAACTTGCTAAAGTTTGCAACAAACGTCGACAAAGCTAAAAAAAAAAAGCACCCTGTTGCTTGATTTATATAATTATTCATGACGAATTGCTATCTCCAATTACACATTTAATCCCATATGAAACAGCGTTCGTAATATTTCCATATCAGATTTTTTGGTTCGCATCGACCTGTCAAACTGAAAAAACGAATTGGTAATCCACTTGAGAACGTGATGCAAATAATGATAGAAGTGCAATGTGAATTTTTAGTGAGCATATGCGGAAATCTTTCGCCTTGGACTTCATCACGGCATTTTCAACATGTTGTAATGATAAAAATAGATATAACCGTTACGAGAAACTACTTTTATGGTGCAAGGAAAATAGTTTAAAGATATTTAATAGCGAGGAACTTTGAAAATAAGTAGTAAATGATTATATTTATTTGCATTTCAGAAATAGATAGGAATGCGTGTAAGTTTTATTAAATAAAAATTAATTAGTTAATAAATATGCGATCAATTTTACTTTGAAAATTAATGCGCGTCTTGGAGTGATGTAACCTAAGTTTTTTTTCTTTATTTAATTGTGATGTTCAAATAGTAATATTCCTACCAACAATTGTTAAGATGGCAGAGTTGATCTTTTGGAAATATTACTGAACAGTTAGGTACGAAAATCTTACACTGGGAGCGATTTTCAAGTTCATTTCAAGTTACAATAAACAGAAAGCTCGTTATTTTTTACAGTTGGTATTCTAGCAGAATAACCAAGTTTAAAAATGCACTTCATAGAAAAGATTTAGCGTAAAATTCAAGATACAGGTTATATTTTCATATCCTATCATTTAATCCAAAGAATAAACGAAATGGTTCCAAAAATGAGATTTTTATGTGATAGGTCGCACAACATAAACTTATGAATAAAATTTACTCTTAACTTTCAAAGATTTTCCTTGAACAAGGTGCGTAAGCCGAATGGCAAGGATGGGAACAGCTTATGACGGGCTGTTAACCTACCTCACCATACCCTTATTTCTTAAGCGATTTATTAAGCACGAACAAAATAGCTGACACACTGCGCACTCCTATGCATACTGTTTTGAATCGTTAAGCAATAGAATCAATCCAAGTTACGAGATAACATATTAAATTTATGTGCATGCAAAAATAATTATGATACACATACTGTAGCGGAGTGAAGATATACCGGTAAGGTAATTTGGAACTGTACTATCATTCAATTTCTCAAGAAACCCCTGACTGTACACCAATATCGTTCGTAGTCTCATTACAAAACATTATATTTGCAAGTAAACGTTTTGTTGTGGATACCAATGTAATGTAGAGAACTGAATAAACATATCTGATAGTTAAGTTTGTTCTGCACTTAGGATTTACAGCAATAACTATTATAGCCATACAAAAACACTAATTCTGATATAAATACTCGCAATTTTTAGCTTCAACATTTTCCCCTTGTGAAGAATTTTGAAACTGTTATTTATTTCTGGGAGGTTATAAATATGTCTTCGTAGCATGTAAATGCATTATATAAAGCAGAAAATATTTTTAACTCCTTCAATATAGCAATTGTTAAAGAACGGAAGATTGAAATTCGTTATAATTTCATCATTATCAACCTTACTATCGGCAGGGTAATTCACTGCGAATTACGTAAATTGTTGTTATTGTTAATGTTTAAGTGAGTAATATAAATGTGTTAGACCTAGAATTACACATGTAATGCTTTTCTGAACGAGGTGAGACAAATCAATTATAGGCCTACTTTTGAAACAAGAGCATGATATTTAATTAATTGGAGTGCTCTGAGCTAACCACTCCACCAAGGAGGCCAACGTATGCATTGTTGTTTCTTCCTCATCTGTTGTCGGTATATATTCCAATATTTACATTCAAGGTTTGGGTACAAAAACGTGGTGCAGCTACAACGTAATCTCATCAGAAATTATTAATATGATTAGTAACGATTATCTTACACTACTAATTTCATAAATTACAATTGCTCACAAAGAACTGCGACTAAAATTTAATATTTACGGTATCATATAGCAAAGTACATGTGGTGAAAATGTTGCAAGCAGTAATGTCTCAGTATATTCTGCTAGTATTTGAGTTTCAAGAGGGTAAAAAAATATTTTTCAGGCAATTGTAATCGTGTAATTATTTTTACAATGCAAATATTTTCCCTCTTTGAAGTAATATTGAATCATTGGTTGCCTAGGTATTTTTTACATGTTAAAACTTACTAAGTTTTATGTTTTTACATTTCCATTTCGGTAAAAAAGAATAACGGAAACGGTATAGAAAACAAAGTGCATGTAGACCAACTCATTACACAAATATGCAGTAATGTATCATTCGCCGACGGGTTTACACAAGGCAAATAAGCTCCAGAAAAGATTTAATTGTGAAGAAAGAAAGAAAAAAAAAACGTAATAAATACACTTCGAAATGCACTCCCATAATAACTAGTAAACATACCTCAATATTAACTTGTCGTGTGTCACTTGAGGAAATATGCTGACTTTCATGTCGCCACTATGACAAGAAGCGTTTCTGACGTCCTTTCGAGACTTGTAAGTGTCTCATCAGCCACGCTTCGATAATAACCTGCTAGGGAGGTATGAAGGGTAATGCCAGTTGCTTGGTCCAGGTCTTTCGTGAGCAACAAGCCTATAATTATCATTAAAAAAACAACAAAAAAAACCGTATAACTACCGGCCGAAAGAAGAAAGAAAACCAGCATGAAATCATGCACGTCGTACGAGACATGACACTCATCTGTGGATTTTTCTGTAAACTCTTAACCGACAAGAGGAGATAATTGCATTTGTTTTTTCTCTTCCTAAGTGACCGTATCTGTCACACCACAATGAATGCTTCCTCAGTGTCCAGAATGGTCAAAACAATTAGAACCCTGTACCTTTCTTGTAGTGTTGCCCACGAGACGAGACTTTGGCCTGTCTTGTCTCGTGGAGTCTCGTGGAAATGCTGTCTCGTCTCGAGAATATTAGTTTGTCTTATGACACATGGTCAATCTCGTCTCGTCTCGAATTTTTAAAAGCCTGTCCCGTCTCGTCCCGTGGGCAACACTACTTTCTTGCAATTCATTCCGGCTACTGCAATGTAAGACATTATTGAAAATGTTATATATCCAAGCGGCAAAATGTGCAATATACCTGATGAGCATCTTCGCGAATAATGACAGAGCTTTTATTTTTGTGAGTTCCCATATGTTCCCGGTGAAAATTATATTGCTTCTAAACCAACGAAGTGCAACGTTCAAGGTAATGTTTGAATTTGATTTTAAATTTGGGTGCGTCAGCACTTAGGCTATTTTGCACGTTATACGGGGTCTAGCCCCTTACCACAACAAAAATAACATAACTGTAATGTCGCTTAACTAACATAATAAAATATTCTGGCTTAGGTTAAAAGCTGAGGCTGCAAAGGGACACTCAGCACAAACAAGGACGAATCACAGGACAACGAAGATTATACTGGCAGTAGCTGCAGACGCCAGAACCTCGATAGTTTGCAAAATGCAGTCCAGGGTGTTCTACGTGCAAAGTAAGGAATGTTTCCGAAAATGTTATATTTTCCTGAAGTTTCATCACAGCGCTGTTAAACCCGCATGTCTCAACACAGTAGATTTGTCGAATAAAAAAAAAACTGGCAATGGCTTGAGATCATCGAATTTTCTGACTACAAATGAACATAATGTCTTGAAAATTAGGAATTCTGTATTGCGCACGTTGAGACTATAACAATTGCACGAGATGCAACTAGAAACATTCCTGCATCTTCCAAGATAACAAAAATCATTCCCGTACATTGGACCTGATGCTTGCAATTCCTGATAACATATCGGTGAATTTTTATCCTTAGATAAACTGCACATCAACCAAGTAGCAAGCAACACGATCAAACTGAACATGAGATTTTGCACAATGTCAGTACTACCATATATATATATAAATATAAAGAGGGTAAATGATTGGGCATTTTTGGCAGAACAGTATGCAAAACTAATCATACTGACTTTGACATCAGTGTTGGAAACAGACTTCATTTTCACTCACAGCTAAGCCAAACCTACCTGAAGAACTTGCAGTAAGTTTATCCTTCGATTTCAGTATACTATCGGTGTTATTGATTTCAAAATATTTCAAATCTTACACCAAATATTTACAGTATGTAAAAAAGAGCATGTATTACTTACCGGTTTAGGAAAAACCACAGGAAATGCAACAGATGTGTGTGCCTCACAGGAATTGCCCCCGTCAATAGCTGAGGTGTTACTGTCTAACTGAAAAAAAAAAGATAAGTTATCGTTTGAGTATACCAATAGAAGCAAGAGAACATGCAGTAATCGCACATGGCAGAAACGATTACAGTTGCAAATAGCTCCTTTTGGCGTACGTACGTGGGGGGGGGGATGACTTAGCAGTAAATATGGATACAGTAAACCTGTTTGTGCCTTACACTTGAAATATTTTCCGCAATAAATTCAAATACTTTCTAAATTTAACAACAAAAACATTTCAACATTTTTATGGGTAACTGAATATAAAAATGCGAGGCCAAACATTATGTCCTTTCCCTTTTGAAATTTGAAACTTTTTCTCTTTGGTGGTTTTGAAGACTGAAAGGAATGATCATGTTCTAAACAGTCAAGATACTTTGTTACACTTCACTAGCACATATAATAACGAAAACAAATGCAATATAAGGTAATGCAGGATTTTACAAAATCAACTCAAAATATAAAAATAAAATATTTGTTTATTGTTGTGTAATATGAAGTTGACATATTTCCGCAGAATTTATATAAACGTAATAGATTGTGATTATCAACTATGCGTTGACAGTATAGTGAGATCCATGAGTATTACCGTGCAAATTGTCCATGACTATTTTCATTAATTTTTCTCTTACATCCTATGCGTTTTTAAGCGATGGATTTTTATGTATGCTGGTGCAGAAGTTGTCAACAGCTTGTTTTCAGTTTTCTTATAATTCTTGAAGCACTTATTGGGTCAAATAAAGTGCACGAACATGGTGATGGACAATTTGCAAGGTAATACTCATGGATCCAACTGTATCTGCGAAAATTCATGCGTACCACTACTAATAATAATGCGCATAAAAATAATGATCAGTGACTTTCATCAGCTGGACCTAACAACTTTTTTGGTATTCATTAAAAAATTCATTTCAAATTGTTTTTGACATTTGTTCTGCAGGACAGCTGTCAAGCTAGATAATGGGTATGCGATGTTTTATCTCTTTTGTATCATATTTTTGCCTGTTCATGAAATAATAAAATAACAATGTAATAATTACTATCAATTAGCCTATTTTGAAAATCCCATTGTTATTATTAATCTATTAATTGTAAACTTTAGTATTATTATTACATGAGGAGATATTGCAATAGTGCTTCACTTTTAGAATAAATAAAGAACTTGGTTTGTCCATTTTTTGTGTTAGTCATTGGCCATAATAAGATTCACATATGAGCACATATTGTAAATTAGGGTCTAATAGTAAATACATGAGTAAATTTTAATAGACATGTAGGCCTAAAGGAACACAGGAGTTCATAGGATTTGCCATTTCGCAACTGTTATGGGTATGAAAGACGTCAAAAATAATAATGAGATCTCTGTGGTATCTATCCAGAACCGGAATATTTGCAGAGTAAAATATGAAGCTTGATTTTCATATAAGACTCGTCAAGCTGAACCCTTACTTAGAAGAAACTGCAAATGAAGACACATCTTTGCTCAGAAAATATTAAGTTACTGACTTGTGTGATAAAAGTTGAATACTATTCATGGTTACTAGTTCAAAAATTGTTCCAGTGCACAAAAAATCTTACAAACGATACTTTCAGTAATTTTTATGGTTAAATAATGGTATGAAAGATGTGGGGAAATACATCCAACATTAAATTTACATACGCAGACTACTTGCACGTTTTTCATAATTGTAAACACCAACAGGGAATAAGAAAGAAGTAGAAATTTTTAAAAAGCCATAGAATATCAGTTAAAAATCGGAGATTAGCCGGGAGTGAGAGAGGTTTCGGATGCGAAGATGTCAAATAATATATAACTAAGCTACTGAAAATTATTTCAAGAAATATAAAGAGCTCCTTTGCATTCCCGAAGGGCAGAGACAAAGTATATAAAATTATTTTGACAAAAGGTACAGACTGTACCTGTAGGCAGAAATAATATAACCTTCGGAATTCAAAAATCAGCATTTGCATTCATGATCTGAAGCTCTTTAAAATTTCGACATAACACCACGGTTATTATTCTAGTTTTGTTGAGGAATCATGTGGATAAATCTAAAATAGGAAGAAGATAGTACCACAGAAAATATAGTGTTAATATATCCACGACCATTGTCGTACGCAGGGGAGGGTAGCCCCTCTCGAAATTATGACACAATCAAAATTTTCAAATGGAAGCAGTAGAGAACTCAGGAAAGCAGAGTGGTAAATCACCCACCTTAAAATGGCCTCCGATTACCATCTTTTTCTGAGTAACTTTTAAATCGAAGGTTTAGCATGTATTCCCCCTAGAACACAGCTATCTAATACCAGCCCCCTCCGAAAAAAACAACATACGCACGCTAGAGTCCGGTACTGAAACAAAAACTTCTTGTAGATACGTTTTATCTGTACAATATTTACATGCGGGACAAGAAGTACTGCTACAATCTAACGCATATTGTCGATATGCTTTAGAAGAAATGGATGATGATCTTGGTCAAACTGCATTTTGTGAAAATGCTCTGAACAAAAGACAAACGCAACAGATGAACGTTGATGCCCCGAAGAACAAGTTTCAAGTCCAAGTGTGAGGTTTAAAAAGGCAATGTTATCAAAACAAGCTGCCTTATGAAAATTTACATAGGTAGTTGTAACTAGTGTCTGCTTGTCGCTTCGAAGCGTAAGACGACAGAAATAACCCCGGAGTGACGTCTGTCTCTTGTCACCTTTGGTGACGACGGTTGGAATCATCAGTTACAAGCAGTTCCAAGATCAACAATGCTTCTGGCTCGGATATTTCCAAACACATTGTTAGGCAGTTGTCCACTGCAAGTGATGAATATGAGGGGAAGATGAATGTAACAATAATGCATCTTGGCGAATCCCGGTGGTCCCTATAGAATTGTTATTAATTAAAACACTAACAATCAGTCAAGTCTATCTGGTGTTGGATACAGTAATATGATTGATTGATTGATTGATTGATTTAGTTTATTTTACTTCGCGTTGTGGGCCTCTTGGCTAATTTGCGAAGATGCGGATGAGTGATGAAATGATGAATGGAGATTCACAAACAACCAAGCCCGTGCGGGATTCGAACCCGGGACCCTTAGCGTACAGTAATATGAGAACTAAATATGTGTGTGTGTGTGTGTGTATATATATATATATATATATATATATATATATATATATATATATATATATATATACACAAAAGGACACCGTAGTCTGTTATGGTAGTAGAGAACAGATTGATTGAAATTGTCTTTAATTATTATTATCATTGGAACTGATACGTTGTAAAATGCACTGAGCTGTTGAATGTGTCAAGTCGTAGTGATGATTAAATTCAGAGTACACAAATAAATTATTAAGGAAAAAATATGTTCCACTTATCTATGTGGAAAAAGAAGATTGTAGTCAAAATTTGTTTTATTTATTCACGGATGGTCAACAAGGACGACGCCACCGGTCTAATGAAATATGAGCTCACATGGTGAAGCAAAGAATAAAGGTGTATAGAGCTGCATTTGTCATTGAAAGCAATCCCTCCCGATACTTGTCAAATTAACAATATTATACTATACTAATTTAAAACTTATCAAGAAGAAAATGATAATTGAAGCACGTTTCTAAATGCTACGTTCAATGTAAAAATAAAACTTTTATAATTATTTGGGGCAATGATGTGATTCTATTAAATTATGAAAGCAAGTTGGCTCGGAGGAGCTTGTTCAAATGAATTAGATTATAGATTATACATTTTTTCCTACAACGGCAAATACAACCAAACATGCAATAGGTAAACACGTAAGTTAATTTCTTCTGTTTCTGTCGTTAAAATTCCAACTGTCAACGTACAGTACTGTATATCCAGAAAACTTTACACCCATTATTATTACTATTATTATTATTTCACAAATAAATATTATAAGCTCCTCTATTAGAAGATAGAATTGATAAAAATGCTTGTGTTATGGGATGCACTTTACACAGTTTCATTCTTTTTTGTGTGTTCACATTTACCATTTCCTTAGCTTCTGCTAGATTTGCTTTTATAGAACTTATGAAATAAACTAATCTAAAAACTCCGTGGGGCAAAGCCCTTTAAAGGCCAGGGTGTGTCTGGCACGTGGTCAGTGCATCGAGTCCCATCGCCGCTGTTTTCCGACTTTTTAAGACCGGAAATTAACACACTTGTCAAGAGACTTAGTTTTTTGAACCGACTCTAGGGTTGGAAATGTTTCCAAATAAGGATTCCCAAAAACATTAATTTAGAGTTTCCAAAGGAAATGAAACATGGACGAAAAAATAAAAATCGAGTTCTGAGTGTATACATATGTTAGTACATGATGTTTGTGTGTTTCACGATCTGTGCCTAATTATGTGTGGCGGTTTTCTCTGACTTTCGCTCAGAAGACCACAGGATAGAAGCTGCAAAACAGTTGGATAACTCCAAGAAATTATAATCGACCAGAGGCGTCGCCAGTGAGTTGGCGTCAAAGGGGCTCCGGCCCCCTACATAAGAAATTTTCAGGATCGTAGAATTAGAGCAATACACAGAGAGAGAGAGAGAGAAATATAGAAAGAAACTCGAAGAATAGGTCAGAAATAGATAGAAAGAGTAAAAGGAAGAGGGGGAAATATGATAATATATAGAAAGAGAGAAACGAAGGGTAAAGATGAAGAGAGAGAGAGAGAGAAACAGAGAAAGATGAAAGATATAAGGAAAGAAAGAAATGAAGAAATATGGAAAGGAAAAAATGAAAGAGAGAGAAAGAAAGATAGAAAGTGGGAAAGAAAATCAGAAAAAGAGAGAAACAGGAAAGAAGGAAAGAAAGATAACATATAGAAAATATATAGAAACAGAGGGAAACAGGAAGAAGGAAATAAAAAGACCATAAGAGAAAGAGAAAGGAGAAAGAATACACAAACATATATAAAATGAAGATACTATAGGTGAATTAGAGTAGGAGAGAAAAAGAAAAAAGTAGACAGTAATAGAGAGAAAGGGGTAAAAAGTTATAGGAAGAAAAATAATTTTACAGGAGCCATGACCACCAAGAGGCGCAGAGTCCTTCTCCCAGCATTGAAACCGATCGAAATATACAATCGACACCATCGGAAGCGACAATAATTTATTAATATTCTCAAAGCAGAAAAGAACGTTATTGTTCTAACCAAATACATGAGAACTAATAACTCAACACCATCCTCCACCGACACTTCCCAGTTGCAACAATAAGAAAAACCTGGAAAAAAATTAAATAAAATTTACCTTGATGGCAGTGCCATATGTTACCAGCACCTACAGTTGATTACATTCAACTCCACACCATCAAGATTAACGTGCACCGTTTCTTTACCAATGCCTCTCCCTCATGCAAGACATTGACACTCTTGTCAGAAGAAAGAAATTGTGCAAGGTACCATTGGGATCAGCACATCATCCTTGTGCGTCCATTAGATATCATTGAAACGTTGGCGTTTGCGCCATTAGTTCCATGCGATGACAAAGACCCCCAAGGCTTCTGGTTTGCAACGTGTCATATTTACCGACGGATCCGGTTTGACTGGTTGAGGCATATGTGCAGGCATCGCTGGAAGGAGGACTCGAGTTCGAATCCCCTCGATGCTCTCTGTGCAACGCTGGACTTGGCGTTTTCTACAGAGTGGAAGGTAGTCGAACAGGATTTGTTCTGAATCGGATTTCACAGCTCCAACAGAAATTCAAGCTTAGGAGAGAAACTAGATTTGAATGAGGCTTTTGTGAAATGGCAATGCTAGCAAGGAAGTAACACAGGCGAAAAAGAAAAAAGTTTCTGGTGGTTTGGATGTTTAGCGCAATCGTTCTGGACTGAAGAAGTCCCTGGTTTGTTTCTCGGTTTCGACTCAGTCGTGATATGTTAAAAAGTAGCCTCAATGGTATATGTACAGAGATGACGACTTGTTTTCTTCTCCCCCTTGGGAAGGGCGAGTTCCTAGGTGCTGAAGTATGAACATTTAATACACGAGAAACTCATTCCTTCCATAACAGAATGCAGGATTAAGCTATTAATGAACGATTCAGTTCTTCATATGGATACGGTTGGATGATACATTCTCACTCCCAAACAGTACTCATATTTCGGTTGAACTCGGAGATGAGAGGGATTTGAATTTGTGTTTTCTAAGTAACGTTTTGGAATTTGATGTTGGAAAGATATAATGATGCTCAGTGTCATCGAATTTCATATATCATTTACAAAATGAAATTATAGTTTTCTCTCTCTCTCTCTCTTAGAGGTGGTGAATTACATTCTTCCCCCAAATATTTGTATCTTGTATTTGTCTCTTTTTTACGTCACCTTTCTGTCGCTCTGCGACGATGAGGATCAGATGAAGATGTTGTTGAAGGGATACACAAATTTACACGAAAACACTCATACAAGCCTAGCTCTCACACATGAAACCTTCTGTGACGATATAGTGAGCTGATCGCTCACATCCTACACTGTTAAAAAATTGGTGTTAAAACGACACAGGTACCAGGAGATCCACACCACATTAATATAACGCATGTAATCAACACCATTGAATAATCAATTGATTGAATTACAACTTTTCGGGTACATCGGCACATATCGCCGTTTTGCACTCTTCAATGTACACGGGGAAATATACCCTTATCTAAAATCGTTGCCCGAGAGTTAAAAGGGGTTGAGAAGGGTTGAGGGTGCTGGTTGTTACTGGACCTGCATATATACATATTATAAAGGTAAGAACATACTAAAAACAAATCCTCACACGGAGTGGAAAAAGGCCTACTCTTCTCACCAAAATGTGATGTGGATTTTCTGAAACCACTGAATACTGGTGCCTCATAACCATTTACCTTAAATATTGGAAACGACACTTTATCGGTTATGATCATGTATAAAATGAACAGTGTGTTCCCGTGCGTCGTGAAGGCTACGAGCAAAAACGCATTTATTTCCGTGCGTGTAGTGGTCACCACCACGCCTGTCGCGGAAGTCAAAGAATTCCTTGCAAATTCAGGACAACGCTGTTTATTAATTGCTGGTGGCCAGGAATTCTCATTCGGTCGTGGCAAAGGGAGAAGGTCTGACATGACTGATGGAAGCCGAGAGCCACCGCAGAAAGACTAAAGAAGAAGAAAACTATTGCAGTCACGTGGCATTTTGCCGAACTTTATTTTTTCCCTCCTGGAAGAGTTCTCGGCGACCAGTGGCTCCTGGCACGGTGTGCATTAAATAATGACCCACCAAAGACTTAATTCAAGACTGATTTGCCAACCCCACTTGCTCCCGAGGAGGTACACATGACACACGCACGTACGAACACATGCAACGGGTTTGCACATGGCCGTATTTAGAGGGGGGGTTTCTAGGGTTCAAACCCCCCCCGAAACTTCTGACATGTTGGATTAATGGAAGTTCAGAAACCAAAATCTGTAACAAATTTTCAATTTTTTATTTCGAGGCATCACAAAAATACATTGAGACAATGTTGAAACGATCGAGCTAGAATTTTCATACATTTGGAATTCTGAAACTTGAGTGAAACAGGATTTATTCTTGGAATCACAGCCAACCGGTGACCCCTCCTCTTTCACTTCTGCTGTCCTCTTTCCAGTGTTGCTCCTGCGTCACAAGGAATATAGACTGCAGATTCCCTTATGATTGTGCAAAAATTCCCTTTCCAGCTTTTAAATTCCCTGTCCGATAAAGTCGAAAATCCCCCTTGATAGGAGTTCAAACCTAGGATCTCCAGTTTTGTAGCGCATTACGTTCGCGATTGAGGTTACAATCCATGCACCAGGCTAAGTTTTTAAAAAGAATAACTGGTTCCACACTTTTCAAAATTCCAAAAATTTAATTTTAAAGTCAAACAACAAAAACTTTATGACTAAAATTTCCATCTAACTTTTAAAGCTTTTCTCTTGAAGGTATCTAAAGTTTAATGACGAAGTATAATAATTGTGCATTTCAGTACACACTGTATGAAACGTAAAAAAAAAAAAAAGAAACTTGTGCTGGATATTCACTCATCTGCTGGATTGAGTAAGCCCCCTCAAGGATATAACAATAATATAATAATAATTATTATTAGTATTATTATTATGGAATAAAATTGTTTTATTACTATGAAATTTTAATTATTATTGTACAATTATTGTTATTATCTCTATTATTCAAATTTCTGGCGACGCCCATGCGAACAATTATGAATGAACCCCCCCCCGAAATTTTTTCCTGCCTACGGCCATGGGTTTGCAGAAATAATTTTAGCCTGGCAAGAGCTTGCAGTGAAAGAATAAAACACAAGAAGCCTCTGCTGCATCATTCCTTAGAATACTTTTTATCTAAACAAACCCTTTAAGGTTCTGCCAAGTTTGCAGTAACGGAAGACGAAGATTTAAATATATAAAGGAGATTGTAAGATCGTAATTATGCAGTTTCATAAAAAAAATCAGAAATGTAATTATGAACATTAAAGACTAACATTCGTGTGGGAACGTAACTAGAACTATATTTTTAAAAGGGTCCTAACCAACTGTTTTACATATACAGGGTGGCGCGCGGGAGTGGGATATTTTGATAATGCCGTAATGCACAGTAATAATATATATATTGTTACATAATTCAGGACATTAAAAAGGTACATGTATGCCATTTGCAAAAAACAAAACGTAACTCAAGGTTTGAAAATAACGTCCTCTTAATGGCGTCCCTCCCCGAGACAACATTCTTGCATTCGGGAATGGACGTTTCTCATAACTTTCTGCAGTACGTCCGCAGTAATAGACCGAATCTCTTCACATAACGCAGCCTTTAGTTCCTCCAGTGTATGAGGACGAGTAGTAAACACACGTTCCCTTAAATATCCCCATAAAAAGAAACCACACACTCGCAAATCTGGCGATCTTGCAGGCCAGTTCAGATCGCCGTTCCTAGACATGATACGCCATTTAGAAGTAGTTCTTTTCAAACCGTGAGTTACGTTGTGTTTTTTGCAAATTGCATACATGTACCTTTTTATGTCCTGAATTATGTAACAATATATATAGTCTATTATTACAGTGCATTACGGCATTATCAAAAGCTCCCACTCCCGCGCGCCACCCTGTATTAATAATAATACTGAAATTTATAATTAACAGATTGAAAAAGTTAATATGTCTATTAATACGTAATAAGATTAATATTATTAAAATATGTCAATTAATATTGATGATTGTTATTGTTATTATTACATGAGCAGGTAAAAAGATAACACAAGAATAGAGATATAACAGCACGTATTCAACATCTTGGTTATCAAGACCACTAAAGATTTTTAAAACGGCTATTAATGTAAAAAAATATATATTATTTATTGAATACCAAAAAAAAGGAGTTTGGTCCAGCTGATGAAACGGAAAGTCCCTAATCATTATTTTGTAGCAATTATTATTAGTACTTTATTGGCTTATTGTTTATTGATTTGGTTAATTTTACTTCGCTTTTCTGCAACTTTTGGCTAATCATTATTAATAAACTCTGACAGGCAGTGTCAACACAAAGCTGTATAATCACATTCTAATCCTTTCCTTTGTGTAAGTTCTGCGAAAATAAATCAACTTCGTATTATAAAACAGTAAACAAGTATTTTCCTTGCATAATTTTGGACTTGGTAAACCTTTCTGAGGTTTCGGATCCTCTCTATATACGTCATTGCATTCAGGGTCATCTTCTTATACAATCAGAATAATTAAGTGTAGAGGTAACATAGGGAAGTTCCTTGAAAATGTCTAGATGAAGTGAAACGTAATAGAATTTTGAGCTGCTAATCTCTTGTTAGGGTTAAAAGTAAGAAAAATGCTTTGGTTTCTGGTATCATGAGCCGTAAGATGTTATTGTGTTATACGTTGAACACAAGCAACAATCTTTGGACTTTTCTATCATCTGAACTGTTCCGGTTTCACCAGCGTTGGTTCTTGTATTTGTGTTCCTTCCCTGAGAATTCTGCAATTAATGAACTTCACACTTGATGAAGGAGAAGCTAATCACGGAATTACACTGCCCTACCATGTCACTAATCTCTGAAACAATTTTCTTGCTTCCTAGTCCAGTGGAGATAAAATAGGCTGTCATTTTTCCTGTTGGTCTTAATACTTTGTTCATTTGCTGATACCATCACACTATGGTATCCGATAAAAGCTCATGGCTGGGGAATTACATATGAAAAAATATTTCCGAACTTCACTCTGAAGTTATTTTACTTTACATTTTCATGAATTTGCACAGGATGTAAAAACGTAAGCAAAGAAAATTTTCACTATGCACGGTTTTTGTGTTTTTCCACTTAACTTTCATTTGAAAATTAAATATATTATTGCATTTTCAAATACTGTGTTGATTCACTGTTATTCTAATAATTAGAATTAACTTCTTACATTTGATTACATTAGATTTCAATATAATTGGTTGTGTAAAAATCAATAGGTAAACATGTACATAAGGATTCTCGAGTCCTATATGCAACACATTTGATGTTTACGAAACTAAAAGCAGTTTCAGGGAAAACATTTCAGCATTAATTTGCTCGAGTCCTTGGATGAAAAGAAACGAATTGAAAACTGAAAGCACCCTCAGGATAATTCATGCAAGCACTAGTGAATGTTTGTGTTTCACATTAATTACTCTACTTGAAAATGAGAATCGTACTTTACATTTTCTTTTATCCGTAATTTCATTTATTGCTTGTATTGTGTTTGAAGACACTTGACAGATTCAGTTTTAATCAACATGGAGTGCACCCTTATTTAAACAGGTGTTTTCACGTGCATTGTCGGTACAATTAACATTTGTTCTGAATCGCTTATTGTGGCGGAGCAAATTAGCATTGCGTGTAAACAAGTAGGAAAAATATAAAACTGATTTTACCATGAATTGGCAATAACCACAATCGTTTAATTCACGGCGTTGTCATTAAAAACTTAATATCATTAAAGAGTTTCTGGGGTAATTACGTTTAAACAATATAAAAGTTCAAACATGTTATTTCCTTATTAGGTTCTTCCACCGGAAATCGTCACCAATAAATTTCAATTCCACTCTTGTCGATATTCTTAAGTGTCAACTATATCTTGATCTTGTACTGTAAACGATATTTTGCTTTCAGAAAATAAATCTGACTTATTGAATTCTGTGTCTTATAAAAGTACTCTAAAGATCATTAAGTATGTGTTTGGATTGATTGAGTTGGTGTTTTAAGTCCACTTATGTACAGTAAGGCTAATTGGGACTGGACCTACAGTTTAAAGTGGGATCCGAACCACTATGTGCCTCCAGTGTTTTGTTTGAGAATTGTCACGTAGTCACTTCTATCATCCAACAGAATTATTACTAACAAAAGAAGGAACGTTACTTAAAGAAGAAATTTAGAAGATTATAATATTGTTAATGGAAAATGTTATGCATTTTTATATAAATTTACAGAAAATATAAAGGCATGCACAACTGTCAACACGAACAAAGTAAATATTAAATCTACAAGATGCATGCTAGAAAGATACTTTGATTCATTTATTGATTTGGGTTGCTTTTCTGTCACCTCTGGCTAATGACAATGAGAATGGAGTGATGGTATGATGAAACTGATTAGTGGATATTTACAAAGAACACCAAGGCCCAGGTCGGGATTCGAACCCGGCACCCCTGGCGCAGTTCTAACCACGTTAGAAAATAACTATCAATATACACGTTTAGTTTCCCTATATTTTTGTCTAGGAAATATACAATTTAACTTCTACTCTTCTGTGAATAATATACAGATAGTCTTTAGAAAAATAATATACATTTACACAATTACTAGAACTCTGAATGTCATTAGAATTTGAAGACAAAATTAGTAACAAATGATACGCTTACATGCAATGTTGCACAGATTCTATTTACGATAGAACTTCTATATTTTTGTGTTCGTAGTAATATTTTAGTTCATCTTGTGTTTCGTTCCCAAGTCCCCGTTTACTCACTCACGATACGAGTGAATATACCGTGAAACATTGGCGCTATATTTTCGCTCTCTAATATGACAAACAGTGAGAATTATTGCGGAAAAACGTAAGTGTATATGTTACTAGACACAACAAGATATATTACATTATGTTTGTGTGTATGTGTGTGTGTGTGTAATCTCCCGGTAATTGCATTAACAGCGTGCGAGTAACAGCAAAAGGAAGTGGTGGTGTTTCTTAATCTTACAGCAAGATTATGCGCGTTCTCATAACTACAAGACTCCATTAATCGCCCCATACCGTGAAACAATGAGGACGCGGCACAGCTTGGCGTGGTCGCCTGTGGGTTCGACACCGTGTTCCGGTCCCTGCTGACGAGTCTGGCGGCCTGTTGACGGCATCTATGTGCCGACACGCTACCGGTTTGATAGCCAACGGGAAAGGGTGGAAAACACGCTGGCCTGCAACGGGTAGCAGCGTACGCAATCAACCTGACCAATTTTAAAATTCGCGCATAAAATTTTTTTTCAACCTTGTAGATCAATACATGTGCAAATCGTTCTTCCCCATTTCTCGCTTTAATCATCAATTAAAAAAAATATTCAATATTCAACTATTGCAAACGTGGCTGCGTTATAATATTCGGATAAATTTAAAATTTGCAAGCGTTGTTGTGATTGAATTGTTTTGAAATGCCGCGTTGTTCTCTTAGCGGTTTTTTTTACTTTGCTACATAATATTCTTCTGTATTTTTTTTTATTATTATTGAATTTAAGCTAACATCAAATTTCTGTTACGCCTATAACTTGAAAGATCGTAGAGCAATGACACTCCATTTGAATCAAAAATATAAACAACATTTCAAAACTTGATTGTTAGCTTTGCTATTATATCCTAAAATAGTTTTTGTTATTCCTTTTCTTATTTACGTGTATTTGTATTATTATTTTTCTACCACGTGTGGATAATCGCGACGATGAGGATGAATAAATTGAACTAATAAAGGGGCAACAAGAAATATATATGTACAGAACACAAACCCCAAGGAGGATTATGCTGGCTGTGAGTACAGGCGCCAGAACCTTGTTTGCCTGGCATAATGCAGTTTCCAATATGTACAGCGTGGTGGGCATATATGTGATTTCCAAAAAGTTTACTCCCTACACATCTATTAGTTTTATTATTACTATTACTATTCAAACCATGAATAGAATTCAAAGTCCACTCAGGTCTGATTGGTGCGTCAGCACTGTTGCTATTTGCCCTCCAGAAAATGTAGAAATTGTATGACCTTCCTCAGTCTTACTTCGCGTTCGCGTGTTTGTACCTGTTGATTAACCGAAACGTTAAGGCAGAATGAAAATAGTAATTTTTAATAGACTGTATCATGTAAATTGGCTTACGTCGTTTACGGTGATCGTAAGGCCTTATGGTATTAATCAGACTCTATCCGAGCTATGAGAACGACGCTAGTGAGCGCTTGAACGTTGATACAATGTACTACAGGTTGTAATAGCTCATTAGCATGGAAACTACGTTCTAGGACAAACATACTAGCATAAGAATATGAAGCAGCAATCAGGGGCAGGTGAGACTTTGGCATCTACGGTTTTATCGAAAGTTTCTCTCCTTACGAAAATCCGTTATGATGTTTCTGGAAAATTACATCAGTGTAGAAGTCCGTTTAGAACACTCATGTGAATTTTCATGTCGTTTATTTTTAGTGTTGCCAACATTTCTGCGATAGAGAATAGGTACACAACCATGAGACATATCTCGACAACATCGAAAGCGAGAGATGTGAAAACTCATTCGAATACTTGACAAGGAATTCTGAGCACGTGTAATATTCCCAGAATTTTGTACATAGTCTTCAAAAGGAGACCAATTTCGAAAAACGCTTTGCCACAAGGTACAGCCTTAATGACAAGATCGACATATTCTTTTAAGCTCGTGTCGTCTACCCATGTGTGTGTGTGGTAAGAAGGATTTCTTAAAAGGCCTCGAAATCGCAAATTTGAAATCGACAGCAACACGTGGGATGGAGGATGATGTCGAGTTCACCCCGCGAACACCCTCTCGCGTGGGCAGGGTCCCCCCCGCATCTGAAGGGGCCAAGCACCCAGCACGACTCTCGCCAGGCGCGAACCTGCGCAAGTTCCGGAATCTCCAGATTTCTCATCGAATGACCTCCTCCTCAGGCGACACCGAATGGGAGACTGCTCGGAACCGGTGCGAACTCTGGCGGCGGGCGGCGAAAGCAGCAAGGAGCACGTGGTCTTCTCCTCAATGAATACGTGGTTACGCCTTACGGTTTACTACGGTCTTAAGCCGAGAGTTTTGCTCCTTGAGTTATGCATCCAAGCACTACACTTTACAAAAAAGTAAGACTGCAAAATGCGAGAGAGAAAAATATAGGCGATGTCTTAACATTTTTCTTCCGAATCTGCACACTTATAATTTTTTTGAAAGTTTGTTCATAACAATTTCTACCAACGATCGTTAAACCGGTGGCATTTGGTTCGAATCCTCATCTATTTTATCCTCAACGTCGCTATTAACATAGAGAAGCGGAAAAGCATCCTAAAATGCATAGCACTAGCCAATACCAACACGAGTAGTATTTTTTAACACCGTATTCGCAAACAAACTAACACTTTTCACACAAAACACATCCACCACAAATCTTTACACATTTTTAAAATTCTATTTTCGATTTCAGCAGGCTCTTCGATCGTTCCCTTTAGTATAAATTATATCAAATATTGAAAATATTGACTGTCACACGCGAAATAACACAGGGAAATTACTGTCAATTCCAAAATTCTATACGGTCTAAAAATTTCCTCCAGTTTCGTAACCAGCGTTCCATTCCGTCTAACTGCATCACACTGTCAAACGCTTTTATAATGTCGTTTCCCAATGGAGTTAGATAGAAGCTACAGCGATGCACAACTATTTGGACATTTTCAAATTGTGTAACAACTCACATGGGGAATACGAACTTCGTGTAATGTTGGTAAAAACGATGTAGTCGATATTGAATATTTTTTTTCAGCGAGAGATGCGATCTTAAAGCGGAGATGATATTATTGACCCCTACATGTGACATGGTACAAGGACGCAAGGTGGCAGAACTTTTTGGCGGGAGAAGCGAGCGCGAACACGCACATTCTCCCGCGTGAAACGCGGATAAAACCCAAGCGGCGCCACGTGCTTCACCGCGCGGGAAAACTTTGTCCCGGAGAACTTTCTCTATTTTTTTCCCGGCCTTTTTCCGGGTCGCAATGACATTTTCTAAGGAGAGGACAATCTTACCTGTACGATTTGTCCAGGTGGTACGGAAGATCGGACCAAAGTTGCGTGTATGCTTCCCAAAACAGAATTTTCCCAGATGAGATGTTGAGCGGGAAAATAATAGAAAAAAAGGAGTATTGTTTAACGTGCGTCCTAGAAGGTGAAAATCACACTCGTGCCGGAATGGCCAGGTTTCGTTGCAAGCGTAGGATTGTCACCGGTACGTTCTGACTGCATCCATGCACTGACCACTGAACGAGCGCTACTCATCACAAAATGATTGTCAGCATCAGTCGGTGCAGTAAATCCCCACCCGAACGAATTCCCCCCTTTTCCCCTCCTCTCCCTACAACATGCACACTCAACACCCAACACAGAAACCCCCTTTTTCCCTCTCACCCGTCCAACCAAGCCCTACACACACACAAACACTCTCACATATACACATGCATACGTCACACACATATACCCACCCCCGTAACCGCCCCCCTTTCCCCTCCTTCTCCTCACCTCCCAACAACACACGAACTAAATTGATATCCACCGAGTTCACATTTATAACGTCGAATGTGTGTGTGTGTGAGGCGAAAGGGGAGAGGGGGGAGGTGGGGGGCCTACACCAGTAGTCACATGCACATACGCATCTCGCCGCCCCCTCTCAGCATTTGCCCCTCTACCCTCCTCGGAACGCACAAATAAGTACATACGTGAATGCATACTGCAATCGTATATTGCAAATTTCAATCTCCTCCCGGGGAAAAAAATATTCGTCGCCTACTGAAAAGAAATTTCGAAAAAATTGAAAAGGGTCATTTTTTTCCGAAAAAAAAAGGAAAAAATTACAAACGACAATGCAAGATACACCCTATCTCCCAGTTCCCAAATCGACACCTCTATTAGGTGCGTCCCCGGACGAAAATTCGTCACCAATCGTTTGGATAAAATGCCATTTTTTTGCGGAAAAAAGGGCTCTAAAAAAACAGGCAAAAAAATGATACACGAAACTGCAATCAGTTTCCAAATAGCCCTTATCAATAAAAGCTCTGGTTCTGCAATTTCTCCCCTGCTTTACATAAAATCGCGCTTTTCAAAACGCCGAGGATTGACAGAGCGGGAAAGCTCGCTGGGTAGAAAAAAATTGATACAAACACATGCAGTGACGGAAAATAAAAAGTCAGCCCGACAGCTAAAAGATTGCTTTTGAAAAAAAAAAATCACCCATTTATTGCCAGCAATAAGAAGGATGGGTACACAAAAATTGGGCATTCAGAGAGTAACGTTCCATTACAGGGGGGAAAAAAGGCTGAAATGTCATAAAGCAGGCCCATTAGGGGAAAATTCGAACCGCAATTTTCATACCTGCAGAGTCGAGTTAGCGCACAATGACGGTAAGGTTGACGTCATGAATGTAAATACTACCAAAACTAATTTATATCTGACATCTGTCGAATTTTGAACTTTTTCTTTTTTAAGTTTACATTAAGATCTTTAGGCTAATCGGGACTGGACCTACAGTATAAAACAACTGTATACCGTGATTCCACCTGGTATCGAACCCGTGATAAGAGGTTATCGGACTTGTCAAGGTTTTTTTTTGTAGGACCAAGCCCCTGCGTGGTCTGTTGCGTAGGATTTGTTTTTCTTAGAATTACTTGGAATAGAAAGTTATTAGTTAATCTTCTTTTACAGATTCACGCTTCCGACGGTATACATGAACTTTAAATATACTTTTCACCCAATATAGCTTGCAGGCTGATACCTACTAGCTAGCCTATATCGAAATTTCAATCCCTAGCCTTTTGGGGATGCAGAGAACCACACCTTTCGGATTCCGATTTTGAAGCATCTGCCTTGGTTTGTACCAAAATCTACTAGTTCCCAGAGATCCCCAGCCTTAAGGCAACCAGGAAAATGTTCCCCGATATAACAGACAGAATCTTCCTCCTTTATTCAACAAATGTGTCAACATTTTTTTTAAAGATTGGTTGTTTGTACATTCATATAGTTACAAGACTTTTGCGCAAATGTACAATTTCTTGCATTCTGCATAAAGCCAAAATCCTTTACATTATTTTTAATAAGTTATCAATTGGAAAAACTCTTACATATATGAAAAAGAAAATAGTTTTTAACATCTCAAGAAATGTAGTTGACCACAGATCATTCTTACATATGATTCAATTGGCGATTACAAAGCGCGTAGTGGACTATTGTCGAATTATAAATTATTGGTACTCGAGTTTGAGCTACAATTAAAAATTGGATTTTACAGAGTTCGGGAACAGACTTAGGTGATCTGGATCCATGAAATTATTATCCTAACAATTTCATGCAAATAAATTACAATGTTTGCTATTATGTTAGTTTGTGCTACTCTTGGAAAGCCTTTATTTGAAATTAAGGAACCTTGAGAACAGTCAGTTTATGCAAGATTGTGAGAGGCCTCCAACTTACACGAAATTCACGAAAAATTATTCGACAGGCCCACCTATATGTATTTCACCTTCTCATATCCTAAGCAGCGTCTAACATTATGAAGTGCGCTGTGACATTACCTGTGACATTACCGATATTTTAATATATCTTCAGTTCCAAATAACTGCACAAGTATTAAAATATTGATCACGCTCCTGCGTTATTATAATATTGTATTGTAATTACAGAGCCATTTTGAATTCCGAAAATGTCCAGAAACCAAAAAACATTTCGGCCAGAGGATTGTAGATACGGGATTGTAGGCCAGCGAACTCCCGCGTAGCCAAATGATTAGCGTTCGCGCTTTGGGTGCGAGTGGTCCCTGCTTCTATGGTGGGAGCTGCAAAGTTGCTATGCTGACCCAGCAACGCAAGGACAATTAAGGGGCTACTTGAAACAATAATAAAAGAAGTCGATCGACAGAGCCTGACTTAAAATGTTGGTTAGCTTAATATTGTAGCCCTATACAGTTTTCGACCCCCCCCCCCCCCGGGAAAATATTTCCTGCATTGAAAAATCATCCATTGGAACAAGCTCATTAGTTCATGACGTTGTCAATGTTCACCGGTAATATCCTGCGTTTGTATTTCTTTCATTTACGTCTCTTTTTACCATTATTGGTTAGTCAAGACGCCGAGGATGAAGTGAGATTAGATGATATCGATGCAGGAACACTCAGAAGGAAGCACCCTTACCCAGACCAGGACTCGAGCATTGTACATTCGGTGGCGAGAACGTGAGTCTACCGCAGAACGCTCTCTGTCACCTAGGTGGCCAGGAAAATTCTGGTTCGATGACTAGTTACCTCGCTACAAAAGTAAATCCGAAGGTGTGGAATGAATCTAAATTTTATTCTAATTCATGTTAATCAAAATTTAATTTAATCTAAATTTATAAATATGAACTCGCCTGGCTTCAAATTCCGGCCTAGGTATGAATATTCCCTTGCGTAGCGAAAGTACCGACAAAAATCTCTCGTCTCGAAGTTCGAACACGACAGACCTCAACAAAATCAAGACGAGATCTAGGCTTAATATCAGAGACTCAAGTCTTTTGTATGGTAATTGGAAATTTTACCTAAACCTAAATTCTTCAGACTTACCAGGCGGATATGTAAGTTACCTCATAATATACAGACGAGTCATATATATCTTGTTTATAGGAATTAGAGAGTAAATTCATGTGTAGCAATCGTGGGCCTGTGCTGCGTGATCGAACACAGATTCAGGACATAATTTAGTTTTTGAGAGGTTCTTGGCGTCGAAACGAGGTGCCAAACAATAAAAAAAAGCTGTAGAAAAAGTTATTTGTCTTAATATATGCTATGACAGTTTATGTGCTGACACGCTCTATATGTCGTTTATGTAACATATATAGTTCGAGAGTTGAGATGAGGCTGAGACTTGCCTTTCGAGATGAGTACGAGACCAGACCAATAACGACACAGCTATTTTGAACTCGAGACGAAAACGAAACACTGCCAAGTCTTGTCTTGTGCCTTCATTTAATTAATCCGAATCGTCAGGATTGTCCAAATTTACTAAATAAGATAAGAAATTTTATTTTTCACCTACGATGACAATGATAATGGGGATCAAACCTGCAAATCTATCACATTGTATTTTGGAGCTACAAGAACTAAAAAAGTACTTTACCCATAAATAATACATAACCTTAAAGAATGTAAGACCATATTAAAAAAAAACAGCCCATATTAGTTTGTTTTCGATGTAGCAGAAATCTACGCAGGTGTTCAAAGGAAGTGAGGCAGGAGGAGCCGTAGCCTCCATGAAAACGAAAGTCAACCAAATATTATAAGGTTCACACATATAATTTCATTTCAGTCACAGCAATATCTGTTAATTATTGAAAGGGAGTTGTAGGAACATTAATTCTAAACTGAAGTGACGGGTGTGCCTCGTTTCCCCGTGGAAAAAAATACCTTGCTTACCGCTTCCTGCAAAAATCCTGCGAACGTCTATGGGAAGTGACATATCTTTCACATAAAGTTGTTTTTCGTTAAGTATATTTTGTAGACATATGATGAAACAACTAAGGAAAGACTGTTGAAGCGTTTTGTGTGGAGTGTAGCGTTGTATGACGCAGAAACCTGGACGCTACGAAGGTATCATGATAAGGGACTATAAGTTCGAGAAATGTGGATGTGGCGAAGAATGGAGCGTATGAAATAAACAGACCAATAAGAAATAAAAGTATGTTGGAAAGAGTTGGGCGAAAGAAGAACAATGCTGGAAGTGATCAAGAAAAAAAAAAAGAATTTGGACGCGACACTGGCTAAGAAGGAACTCCCTGATGCAATGGAAGGAATGGTTATCGGGAAAAGATCCGGAGAAGATGATACTAGATGATAGATGATGTTAAATTAAGTGGATCCTACGCTGACCCGAAGGGCAAGGCGCAAGATTGGAAAGCCTGGAGTTTGCAAGGAAAAACCTGCGTATTAACATGAATAAATGAAAGAACTTAATTCAATAAGCTGTGCCCACAAACACACTTTAATAGTTATATCATGTAATTAGAATAGTGTTTTGGTACAGCTGCATAATCAATATTTCTTGATACTCACTGATCGCTCCGTTCAATTGAGTCTTGGCTCTTGCCATTTCAAGATAATACGAGGATGAAACAACCTTTGTTCAACTACAAATATTTTTTTTCAATGAACAGTTTGTACAGTGATTTGAGAAAAGAATCTGAATCAGGCATTGTTGAACATATCAGCTAGAAAGAGTTGACGTAGTTCCCATGGTTGTAACGTCAGAGTGGCCTACCCAGGGAAGTATGTATTGGTTATAACCCCTTCCACTTAAGACTCATGCCGAACGCCGT
The DNA here is from genome assembly GCF_977018435.1 of Lepisma saccharinum. NCBI lineage: Eukaryota > Metazoa > Arthropoda > Insecta > Zygentoma > Lepismatidae > Lepisma > Lepisma saccharinum. The sequence continues at coordinate 39,583,834 of NC_139242.1, read as the reverse complement.
GGCGAAGTGGTTATCTCACTGGCCATGGGTTCCAGGTTCGAATCTCTGCATGGGTGTTCTTTGTGAGTGTCCCTTCATCAATTTCATCATATCACCACTCATCCTCATCTTCGTCATTAGCCAAAAGTGGGAGGAAAGCGAAGTAAAATAAACCAAATCAATCTTAGGTTCACCTTTCTTCCTAAAAAATACAAAAATATAACTTTTCTTAGTAAATTATTGCGCACGTCATTACTGGATCATACAGAGCTACCTTTACTGGTGGTGACATAAATCAACTGAAATTCAAACTGTATTCTTTGCGAGAGAATTTTGTAAACAATTGAAGCAAGACGTTAAGAAGAATCAAGCCAAGATAATTAACAGAGAATTCGAACGAATGAGAAATTAACGAAAGCACAAAATACAGAATTATTAACTTCAGAATTGAAACTTAAAACACATATCACTATGGCAACTCTTACACTCGAGAACACTTTTCTATCTATGATATCTTGAGTCAGAAAATGCAACTGATCGGAAGTTTTAATTAACGATTAACGAATAAATACAATTTAAACATATATTAGTTGTTTGTTTCATACACACAGAACTCAAAAGGCATTAAATCTCTATGCACTTTTGATGCATCAATTGACACTGTTAAGTGTGTTATTTCGATTTCTTAGAAATGATCGTGTCTGATCTCAATTGATGAATTTTTATTGCATCGAACGGAGCAGCAGCTGATATGAGTACTTTGATGAATTTCCGTATGCATTTTAATTAATCGTAAATTCATCATTAGCAGTTTATGCATCTTGCTGGGTTACTGGAGTCAACATATTTGTGTCAACTGACACATTTTGTGTTCTGTGTGTGTATTAGAGAAACGCACGTGGAAAACTTTATGTATTTTCAGAAATTGAAATCAAAACTAGGCCTCTCTCAAAATCAATGGAAAAATAAGAACCTACAGAAAGAAACGTCAAGAAAACGTAGACAAAGACAGTAAATTATGAATATTTGAAATAAACATCTGAGAAAACTACGTGCTAGACGAACGACTTCCAAGCATTCAAACACAAAGTAAATAATAAAAATCCCAAAAATAATCCGTTTAGGTAGCTATAAACAGAAAGAAGGCGAAATCTCGACAAAAAAATAAACAGTTTACAATACTACATTGCAAAATCAACACAAGTAGTGTTCTTATGTATTGCAGCTTATTCGGAATCCAAATCCTTAAATCTTTCCACAATTATAGTACAATAGAAATATGTATATGCTGCTTACAGCATTTATTTTGCAAATTCTAAATTATTTCAAAAACTTATGTTCATAATCTATAGCCTAAGATAGGACGGAACTCCAGCAGCTATGTCTAACACTATTCCCTGTACAAAAAAATATTTGTGACAAATCTTTGATTGTTAATGAAAATCGCAGTGTATAAAACCACATCACTGAATAAAATTACTTGCCTGATTCATTTTATTACAACCACAGAAAAGAAGATCCGTCATCGATGAAAGATAAATAGATTTTAGCAACAAAATAAGAATATTCACCATTTTATTTTTACTACTTCTTCACGAGTGTCTCCGTTGAGTGCTGGATTCACGATCATTCTAGCGACGGTCCCAGGTTCGAGTCCTAACGTGGGCATGGATGCTACTTTGAGAGTGCTCTTTCATCAAGTATATCTAATCACCCTTCATTATCATTGTAGCGATTAAAAACGTGGAACAAAAGCGACGCTAAATAAGAAAAATACAAAATACAATCACATGCATGTGAATCTATTTCCATGCAGTCAAACTAATCTTCATATGCCTGGCTTAATCTGTTGTCTAGATATCTATGATAGAAAATAGGCTTACGGTTGCCACGAAACTATTACAGATTTCTAGCCAAGAGCGAACGCAAAACACACCAAGTTTCACCCGAATACTCTAAAGGAAATTCTGAAACGATGTAATTTTTCAGAATTTGGAATGTCAGTTAGATTTTTAGAAACGAAATAAATTCTCTAATCCAGGAGCACATTTTTGGTCAACGTTCACACTTTATGCATAGATAAGTTAATCTGGACTGGACCTACAGTTTAAAGTAAAATGCGAACCACTGTGCAATGTGCCTCATCAGGGAATCGAACCCGGGCGACAGTGTTACCCTACAACAACGAGGTGTTACAGTATTTCGGCTCGTTGTGTGACTTATTGTGTTGTTGAAAATTTCTTTCCTGAGAAAGAATTGTATTTTTAAAACAAAAGTACGCAAGTCTTTTCGTGCTTGTACTAATGTTGATTCATCAATTATCTGCATTGCAAATTTTATTAGATAATTTTTGATTGCACTAAGATCCATTAAAAGCGGATTTCAAGAAAGGGAAGGAAATTATTATGTAAAGGCATTCGAATATATGGATTCAAATGATTTATTTCCAAATATGTGGCACAAAGTAGTAAAATACTGATTTGCTATAGGTGCGCTTCTTACAACCACGAACATTTCAAAGGGAGAGCGTCAAATGAACAAGAAAGGGGTGTTAACGCGCTCCAGTTCGGTATTAATTTTCCCAAGAAATATAAACAAATACGTGTTTGAAACTCAACAAGCGGAAGGATTCTTTACTTAAATGTACTATGCAACACACAGAAGACCTTATTCACCAAATAACAGTTAGCTAAATCGAGAAACAGGATATGAATAAGATCAACATGTTTTATCAAAGGTAGAAGATAACTCATACAGATACAACGATATTTGTCACGACCTCTTGTATTATTTTATGAACCTGATGTTATTCATTAATTTTATAAGTACTTTATTTTAAATATAGCAGTTGCAGTGAGGTTCATCTTTATTTATTTTGCTTTGTTGCATTACTACGTAGAAAGCTATTTCATAAAAACCTAATCTTTCTTGTAAGATAGAAGCTAGTTGTTTGTGGACTAAAGCTGCGCTATATAAGCGAATAAGGAGCAGGAAATCCGTGGTAAGGTCGAGATCCACAACATTTTATAAATATATTTTATACATTATATACTTTGAATATCTTAGCAATGAAAACAACAAAAGTTGCGTTCCTTCTTTACCATATCATTTCCCAACTCTCTTCATAGAAAATATTGTGCAACTACTTCGAGGAATATCTTAACGACGAACGCTGTTGATTTACAACAAGCTAGTTCGTACAGGAAGATGACAAATGAATGGAATTGAATTTGCATGTCAACCGTTTCTTACGGAGATGAAGCCCGGCGAAATGATCGGGAGAATAGCGGCAGTGAGAGAGCTCGACGCGCGGACCATGAGTCGGCCAACAAAACACAGCCTGGTAGGTATTATGGAGTTCCAAAAGGTATCTTTCGTACCGTAAATTTTCTGTAAATAATTAATGCGGCTGAGAAATAAAATCTACTAAACTAATGCATTTAAAACACATGGTTTAAAAGTTTATGTAAGTAACCTGGACTGGAACGCAGAAATTCTAAACAAATGGTTATTCGATAAAATCATATTCTTATACATTATCTATTGTGGAATTAGTAAATTACCGATATCTGTTATTTTCTTTCGATTTCGGTTATTTTACGATGCTTTTCTGTACCTTGGATTTATCGCGACGATAAAGATAAATTGTGAAATATATTTTAGGCAGACACATCCGTCCTTTGGCCAGGGTTCAAATCTGGAATCTTTGTGCTCATAATGCTGGCCACTAAGCTGCACATTGAATAGTAAATACATCAGCTGCTACAAGAAATGCATAAAGTCTGTAGCTCAAGTGCATCATTGAGAAAGATGCAGAAGGTGCATCAAAAATGCACCAATTGATGCATTACAGTACAGCTCGACATAGAAAGAAATACTCATTTGCATCATGTAATGACACCTCCACAAACGATATACAAAGAAGCTCCAAACTGTAAACCTGATTATTGTCAAGGGCGAAAAACTCACTTTAGTGCATCAATCGATGCGTTCCTGATGCATCAAATAGATTTTTATTGCATTGTTTTTTCTTGTGTACAGATATTAGTTCCGAAAGGAAGCTTTCGTATGAGTTCTAGCATCTATTCTACACTAACAGTTTATTCCATAAAAAAAAAGTATATTCTTACATTATCTATGAAATGAGTAAAACACAAAACGTTAGCCAGTATCTATTATTTTCTATTTCACTTATTTTACGCCGCCTTTCTACCCCTTGGGTTTATCACGACGATGGAGATAAATGATGAAATAAATTATGGGCATCCATGCATTGCCCAGGGTTCAAACCTTGAACCTCTGGGTCCGTAGGGCGTTACGATGGGCTACTACGCTACCTGTTATTACAAGGTATACATAAACAGAAATATTATTTCCGAAAAATTTCCATGCAGCATAATGGAATATTACTAAAGACAATACTAATCAGAAATATTAATAAAGTATATTTCCGATCGACTCTGCGGTTAAGCAATAAGAAATATATCTTTGCATATTTTGCAAACATGAATTGAATTATCTGAAATTATCATACTCAAATCTTACCGTGTTAAATATACTACAAAAGCCTAACAAATGTTACTACTACATGCGTAATATTCGAAGCAAAAACTTTGAGCTTTTCGGAAAATTTTTCACCACACACTGCAGTCTCGATATTTCTCACATGTTCTTGTTTTATTTATAACTCATGTACTTACAAGATTTACCCCGAAATCTGTATATTCCATCATTTCTTGAAAATAAATATTTCCCACAAATTTTTATAGCCTACCATAAATGAAATTGGTACATAGATGTAACTCGGTGCAATTTCCACTACATAGCCTAACTTAATGCTGGTTATTTCATTGCTTTCGAAAATGAATATTTACTTATTATTCATGAAAGTAATCTTGATGTCGTACATAATCTAATATGCAGTACAGAAATATGAATCATGTTTTTGCACAAATATGTATTCCTTACTATTGCGAATATTTGGGATCTAATATATGAACAATGTGGAAGATTTTCACGAAACACGAATACAAAATGCACATTAATGCAATATACTACATTCTCATCACAGCTGGAGCCTATATATCTTTGGTAAATTTCTTACGTGTTTGTTATATGTTAATATGCTCGTTATTACAAAAAATCTGCAATTAGAAATAAATATATATGTAATATCTTTCTCGCGCATCAGCCACTTGAAGTGTACGTATATTCCGGAGTTTTGTTTCCGTCAACCTAAAATGCTTCGGCCGATTTCGATCAACTGCATAAAAAAAACAGTTCTCTGGTGTACCTAAATGCTATGAAAATTTCAGCTCCAAAGTTTCTACTTTACGGCAATTAGCGTTATCAAAACGCGACTCGGTATTCACCTCTCCTTCACCTCTTCAAACAATATATCTCATTGTTGTTTTTACTAGGCTTACTAGAAGTGTCGCTGGAATTTCTACATATTATTAGTGATGCCCTAAAATTGATACGAGTATCGTTTCTTGATCTCCGAAAATGTATTCTAGAAAAAAAGATTTGAAAAAACTATAATTGTCCATCTGCACTAAATTTACGTCAGTTTTCGTGGTCACAAAATCAGCAGTCTACCCTTGAGTTCTGGGTCATTCTAAATCAGGCATTATATTGCAAAGGTTTAATTGCCAAACTGTAGCACAAGTGACGTCTTGACACACTTACGAGTTGTGTTTCGTAAATTTCAATGAGATTTTGAAAATGTCACAAGTGAGCAAAGTCAAAACGCGCGGCAAACCTTTTCTCTCAAATCGTACACACATCACCACTATCAATACCTATGTTGCTTATGTTTGCTGGCAACAGAACTTGTTAACTTACGTATATTGGCACTTGTGAACGTTTGTCGGACTTAACAGCTAGATATGAGATTCACAGATACCTACATTTAATGTCATCCTCAATAATAGACGTTGTTCCTTTTTAATCATTGGTAGGTGACGGGTTCATTTCCCGGTGGAGAACATTTCAGTGAACTATAGGTGCACTTTCGGTTAGTTTTAAGCATACTATAACCGCAGACAAGCTATATCTTTTTCTTACATTTAAGGTTCTGCTAGACACTTGGTCTAGGCCAGCGAAGCCGTTGTCGAAATTTCTATTCCTTTCGAAAAACTTCTATGATATTCTAAAATCTAAAAAATTACATCTGCTTAGAATTCCTTCTAGAACTTTCATGTGAATCTTCATGTGGTTTGCCTCCATTGTTGTCCAGATATTCGCAATAGTTTCGTGGGTATGTAAGCCTATTTTCCATCACAGATATCTAGACGACAGAAAAAGCAAGTCGCACGAAAATTCGCGAGAATGCTCTAGAAGGAATTCTTAGGAGATGTAATTTTTTAGATTTTGGAATATCATAGCTGTTTTTCGAAAGGGAAGGAAATTCCGAAAACGACTTGGCTGGTCTAAGCTAAAGGTTCAGCGGAACCTTAACGTCTTGCAAATTATTTCCAAATGCAAGATTTAAAGTATTTATTTTAGGGCTGAGCCGATACCACATTGAACCAATACCCATACCGATTCCCACCGATACCGATACTAGAAAATCGTAATGATTAAAATTTGTTCAGAATATTGATTAATATTAGTATTGCATTCCAATTATAAGCAGCAATTTATCAGAGTTTTGCTTCAAGACTTACACGAGAAAATTAAATTAAATTAGAAATTGTAGCTTTCCTGGCAACATGATTCGAACAATTGTTCTCGGATTACCAGCCAGGTTAAATCAGTGTAAGCGGGAAGCTAACACCGACTTAATCTGGCTGGTAACCCGAGAACACTTGAGCGAATTGAATAAAATGTTATGTAATAAAAAAATCATGTTTTTTCACACAAAAATGGTACCAAAAAAAACAATAAACTTCAATTTTGCCTAATTTTCAGGATAATTATAGTCCGACCCTGAAAACCCTTGCGCAGAGACTTGTTTTCGTTCGCTTCCTCCAGAGACTCCCGGGACAGAGTATACACTCCGCCAAAGTGTGGCGAACCCCATGGAAAACCAAAATTCAGCAAAAGTATCGGCTGATATCGGTAAATAAATTCCAACCAATACTTTCCGATACCTCGGCATCGGTCAACCATCATTTATGTATTTATTATGATAAAACGGCATTCTGGATTCTATTTCCTGGGGAGGCGTAAATTGTACAGCAGTTCTAATCCTTTTTTAAATTATAAATCCAGTACAGATTTTCCCATCTGAGCATAACTGGACCTAAGAAAAAATACAGAAAATTGTCGCCGTCTCGGAATTTATTTCGTGCACGAAAATTTCCGTTGGAGATTGTGTAATCATGTATAATCATATGGAAATATTTTCTTCGGTGATATTCTGTTTAATCGAAAGCATAAATCAATACAGGTGTTATGGTTCATTGTAAAACTTGGAATGTGTGGTTTCGTACTTTTTTTCCTTCTTGTGCAAAGGCAGTGATGATAATGTGCGATAATATAATGAGCGATTGAGGACAAATGCTAATTGTATCAACAATACACGCGATAAAACCTGTTAAATAAAGGTAATTTCATGTTGATTAAAACAGACTGCATGAAGGGTCTTCTTCAAACATAATAGAAGCAATAAACGGAAATACAGATAAAAGTGAATGTGTACTCTTCAGTTTCGGGTTGGTTAGTTGTTATGGAGCACAAAACAATTGCCAGCGCTTCATTACATAGCAGTGTTTTCACCTACTCAAAGATCCGATGCAAATTATCACCGTATTCTGGTCACGTCTACAAATGATCTTCGAGTAAACAGTTTCGCCAAAGATTTGTTTAATTATAAACACAAACTTTTAAACCGACTCTATTTCCAAGAAATGTTTCCTCCTCTCCCCGAAATACCTTCAAAGAAATAAAAATATATCTTCCCCGTGCCAACAGCCAAGTGCACGGTGTACGTTAGGTTCAAAGCCCGCCATCCTAAAATGCATTTACCCATTTCGCTCAAATGTAATAGAAAACCAATCGTGTGAGGTATCTAGCTGTGGCATTTGCACCTCTAATTTTTGCATGGTCTAAACATTTGTAACCTCCAATGTATCTAGCCGATATTAAATAACTAAAAATATCTAAATCTAGTGCGTCATCTTGATGGCTTGTTCATATTTTGCTGCTTTCCCTCCTAAATCAAACGCAACATTACGAACTTTTTTCCTTTCAAAAAGTATAGTGTAACTTCTGAATCTTCGCAAATGAAATATAGACACATTATCAAAATTTGAGGGGTTCCAACGTAGGAATAATCATTGCTCATCCGCCTTGTTGAAAGGTATTGATCAATTTTAATCAAATGCAATAACAAAATAATTGTACAAGGTGCTTAGCTTCTATAAAAAATTTAGTTAAAAGCTCAACATTTGTGGTAGAGATCGTAGTCACAAGGATTCCGACTTGCCCCATCCCTTTTCTGACCGAAACTTAGCACCATATTTCAAACGTTTTATTGCATAATTATATCGCGGGTATTGCCCTAAAATTATTGTAAGTAAAGAGTTTCTTTAGCTCCTATAATGTAGTCTCCACACATTTTGTTTTAATTTCATAGCATAGCGCGTAACATTGAGAAAATCCTTTTTCCGTCTAACTTGGAATCCATTAACCAATTTCTTTCAAACGCAATAGCCTACCAACCATTGAAAGGACCTACTTGCTTTCAAAATGTCAGCTAAAATGTTCTGAATTTAAGATAGTTATCGCAGTCACAAAAATGGTGATAGTTAAACTATGAGTGGGTTATGCAGGTCTGTTCAATACTGCATATTCCTTTGGCTATTACACGAACAATTACCAGTGCTTCATTATACAGAAACAATGACTAAAAATAGGCATCCAAAATTCCAAGACATTTGAAACAAACAAATAAGAAATTAGAATTTATATGCTAAGTATACATATATCACGTCAGAATGACGTGATTTATAGAGTAGACGTTATCCTAGGTCACTTATTAATGACGTATTAATTAAAATGCAGCACATTTCATGCAAGCTTTTTCGCGTGAGAAACCATTTTGTAAAATGCATTTGATTTAAGCAAGCGTAAAGATTCCTGTTCGTAACCTCGCGTTCATGTATAAAACAAGTGCTAAGTGAGCGTTGAAAAGCTTTATAAGACCAGAAGTATATGATCGAGTTTTATTACCTTCTTCTTTCTACTCTACCGTTCCTCCATGTAAATTATTTTAGGAACGCTTTGCTAAGCAACCTTCATAAATCGAGCAATGGCAGTAAAGGAATTAATATCTTTGAAAAGCATATAGAATTAGAACACTTGGCAGGCTGTAATTTTCATTTTTGAATGAAAACAATATACAGTATAACAAAGATTCTGTACAGAAAGGATTTAAAAATAGCGAACTCCTATTTGCAATACTCTATTATGTGTGGTAACACTTACATAAACACAGTAACATACACTAATGTTCCAAAATGACATTAAAAGTACTCTTTCCTTTATATTAGACGCACATACTATTTCACTTGTAGCATATGTTGCAAAATTTGTCGAAGAGAACAATTTTCACAGTATTTAGCCACTTATATTGTTATTTTCTTACATTCAACTCAATACGTGGTGATGCAGCACACGTTCAGATTTAAAAGATGGTATTTTAAATAAAAAATATTAGAGCTGCCACGATAACAAAACCACACAGGGCATGTGATCTAAATTTTCACAGACCAAAGCCTCGTGCTATTTCAGTTTGTTGATTTTCCTGGAGTCCTAGAGAGTCCTGCCATTTGGGATTTATTTTCAGGAAATACTAAACAACAAAAATCCATGTAAAAGCTAAAATTTGTGAACTTATGTCTGGTTTTAGCATTTGTCTTCACATTCGTAGTGACCAGATAATTGGAACGCTACGTTTAACTTTTCGTGAAATTTGCATGCGGAATTTTGCCATGTCCTGTTTCGAAAAAGAAACATGAATGATATGGTCTCTGATGAGAATACGTTTGTGCCAGATTTGAAAAATTGTTTGAAAATCTGTATGAGCTATATATATATATACTCAGATTTAAAAGATGGTATTTTAAATAAAAATATTAGAACTGCCACGATAACAAAACCACCCAGGGCATGTGATCTAAATTTCCACAGACCAAAGCCTCGTGTTATTTCAGTTTGTTGTTTATCCTGGAGTCCTAAAGAGTCCTGCAATTTGGGATTTATTTTCAGGAAGTACTAAACAACAAAAATCCATGTAAAAGCTAAAATGTGTGAACTTATGTCTGGTTTTAGCATTTGTCTTCACATTCGTAGTAACCAAGTAGTAGTATTGGTGGTACTATAAACCCGAGAAAGTACGAGCCCCCCTCAAGCAGATTTGCTACACTTAAAACTTGCTCAACATGCCCATATGAGCTTTTTGAGCAAGTGTGGAATCTTGTCTAATTCAAGATTTTTGTAAAAATGCCCTCGGGAATTTTTCAGAAAGTACGAGCTCTTCAGATTGATTTGTGCATACTTACAAAAGTTGCATCAGCCAGATTTTTGTTCATAAACTTGTCAATTTTTGGCCATACCAGAAATTAAGCTTATAGTATGTTTTTCTGTCAAAATCCCAGGAATTTTGAATTGATATCTATTGGGTTCTGAGACCGAGTGGAGTGTGGTGCATTGCCTTGTAATCAAAAGGTTCGGGTTTGAGTCCTCATAAAATCTGATGGCAAAATGTTAATATTGTAGTTTTGTAAACAAGGGGCTTTGGGTTCGAGATCAAACCCCCCTCAAGCAGATTTACAAAAATTGCATCAGTTTGTCTATAAACTTGTATCTATACCCACCTATACATATTTACTTCAGGTTTAAGTTTAATTGGATACTATTCAATTTGCTTATCCAATATTAAAACAATGCAATATGCAGAGCCTACCTCTAGAATTGCTTCGTGTTTGCATGTTTCTCCTCTGTGTCAGTGTGTGGAATTCCCGAGACGGTAGTATTGATTTTTGCCTTGCCCTCAGCGCCAGTATTTACAGAAATTCCCGAGTATTGCATCATTTAGTATTGTGAGACTGACTGAGGAGAACAGATGTGTTGATACAGTGCTTCTCATACTTACTGGTTTAAATTCATATTGAACAATATAAAATCTGATATTTGTTGTAATCCACTCATATTTAGAGTCAAGCTTATATTTGTCCCAGCCTGTTATACATAACAAGGTTATTGCCATTCAAGATATGCATGTTCGTGCAGGCATTTGCGGAATGGCAGTGTGAATGATTTTCCACTTGTGGGCTATTGGCTTTACAACCTGTCATAAGATTAATATTATTAATATTAATCCATAGAGATTAGATTTGAATCCCAGGAAATTTTATATAAATACCAAAACCAAAAATATTAAGTGTATACACACCTACACACATATACACATACAAATCACACAGCTGAACCCAACTGATATTTTTATCCAGCATAAAGTTTTGAATTGAATCCCAAGAAATTGTATATAATAAACAACAACAAAAATGCCGAATCAAAAATATTGCAATCAGTGCAATAAAAATATATCCAGCTCCAATTGGGCCAAGCACCAAAAGATTTGTAACCCAGATAAATACAGAACTCCCACAATAACTTGCCACAAATGCCATAGAGAATATAACATGGAATATTTCATATATAAACATAAAGATACTATAACCGATGTGCCAATTACCATTTCCATGTGCCAATTACATATCCCCATCGGTCTTTCTACGCTTTCCCCCAAGATCTTATTTTCTGCTCTCTGAGAAGAAACCCAGCTGCCTCGCCGAGCGTTAGTTCCCATGAAGCCTAAATTTATATCACCACCCCTACTTCAATGTGAAGGAAACAGTGTGTCCGGCAATAAACTCCCATATCTGTTCCGTACAAATTCACCTAAACTCTGGCTCACGTCAAGATAATTTCAGCCCAGATGGAGCCTATCGAGATAATTTCGGCAGAGAAGGAGCTAATCACCTGGAACTTCAGGCATTTAAAATTTAAAACCCCAAGAAGACTTTCTCCCTTGTTTTGAACAAAGATCCTCTGTCCTCGTGAGATTTTGCAGGTGGCCAGGCTCGGAATCTAGACAATCGCCCTACACATGGTGCTCTCCACGAGACGCATAAATTCCAAGACCACCGCCCGCTAGTCTGGCTCATAGACAGCTCAGTGACAAGAAGGATAAGTACAGAATTTTGAACTCCAACCCTGCCAGAACATTTCTTTTCGTATATCCTCGCTTCGATGCAATTTCGACAGCAAAGGAAGGAATAACTTTACTGAAGTGTCCGAGTTGTGTGCGATAAAATTTGAGCTGAGAGCCATTAAAATTAATTAGAACAGATGCTTTTCATTCCTCGAGATCAGCTCTCAAACAAGGTGCTATTGTGTTTTCATGCTATGCGATTATCGCCTCTCAGTAAGCAATTCTCACCCTTAACTCCCCCGTGTGTTACGATTATCGCCCCTACATACAGAAGTGACCACGTGTGGGCGGAGCAAAAAGTTCAACGACCAATAGAGTGAAGGACAATTCTTCGGAGAACGGAAAGAAAAGACGAAGTAAGGACTTAGCAGAGGCAGTGCAAAGTGAGAGTGGAAATACACAGTTCGACATTCATTTTTTAGAGAGACAGTTTTAGAACATTCACAGTTAAACTTTCAGCACCTTTATAGGCCAGAGAGAAATTGTTTTCTCTTCTCTGGACCATGCATCGAGTCCTAGCTTTGTGATTTCAAACTTCTTTAACGTAACTGGATAGGCCATGGTGCTAGAAACATAGCTTATGTACGTATAACGCCGACCATCAGCGGTCCGCGTTGCTCACTTGTTTAGATCCGGCGCATTGTGGGTCGGTATCCGTGTGTTTTTCTTATGGTGCCTCAGTAGGAGAGCGGAATTGTAAGTATTTCTACAGAAATGTATTAAATAATATGTCGTAACTTACTTCAGTGTCCAGTATTCTGATTTCTGATTTCCGATTCCTGATTTTTAAATTCAAGATAAATTCATGGTAAATTTGGCTTGTAAACGAAGACCGATGAAAAGGGAACTTCATCGTCTCTTTCCATCGGCCGTATCTTGGACCGTGACAAATTTTAATGGTACATTTTAATTTCTCCTTACATTAGAACATCCATGCCTAAAAATTAGCAGTAACCTTGGTTCGAACCCTAAACGCCTCTGTTTTTATTATTTTATTATTTTATATTAATTACTAATATAAATGGCGCCCGAACAGGGACTTGTTTATAAGCCAAGTTCAATGTACCGTTTCTAAAATTCTAAATTTCCTCTAAATTTTATAAATTTCATAAAGAAATCAGGACACTAAATATTTTCCTTTTGCATGCCACGCGAGTGCACTAACCTCCGCTAAAACTAACAACAAACACATGTTTGATATTTTTTCCTCTCTTTTGTAAACTTGAATGCCTATAACTAGAAAAATGGCAACCTCAATGGAAGAGCTCAGGGATTCCATGAATGAAGTGTTAAAAGCAATAGGGCAATTAAATCTAAGAATAGAATCCACTAATGAAAAGATAGATGCAAGTAACGCAGGTTTGAGTCGAAGAATAGACTCATTAAATGAGGAATTAGGAAACAGGATAGAGCAATACAGGGAGGACACTAATGCTAGGATAGAGGCACAAATAAAGAAATGTGAAGCAACAAGAGGGAAAGTAGACCAGTTAGAGAAAAGAGTAGAGAAGTCAGAGGGAGAAAATAGAGAGCTAATTGTTAGGGAAGTGCAGCAGGCAGAAGGTAGGCTTAACAGGGAGGCTGTTAGCTACATGAATTCATTAAGGGATGCCAGGGAACATGAGTTCAATGCTTACAAGATTAGCTTTGAAGCGAAAAGTAAAAAAGAGCTCGAAGTGATCAAGCGCAGGGTAGCTGGTATTGAAGACCTTAATAAGGAAGGGAATGATCAAGTGAATGCTAGGTTGAGTGAGTTAGAAAAGGGAAATAGCAAAATACTGAATAAGTTACAGAGCAGATTAGATAGAGTAGAGAACCTGTCTAAAAATGTAAAAGGGAAGAAAGATAATAGTGGGGAAATTGCCAAATTAGAACGGGCTATTGAAGACCTAGAGAAAAAATATGAGAGCAACCAGGGGGAGATTAGCCAGCTAAAGATAAAAAGGGAAAAACAGGCGGTTAAGCCTAAGGTTCAATCCCAAAGCACCCCTTATGCTTCCTCGGACTCGGACAGTGATTCCGGGGTAGAGCATAAGCCAAAGCCAAGGAAACGGACTGCCATCAGGTTTGGGGACCTAGAAAAACTCCCCAAATTCAGTGCTGCAAGACCTGAGTACCTAGCCTCTCAGTTCTTGGCAGACATTGAAGAGTCGTTTTGCTTGCTGGGTGTGCAGGAGGAGGATATTTTATCCTACCTGCCAAAGTTACTGACAGGGGTGGCCAAAAACTGGTACCTCCAAGTAAAGGGGAACTTCGATACATATTCGGGGTTCAAGGCATTGTTTCTGTCCACATATCAATCAGATACATGGAAATCAACGTACCTAGCTAAGGTAATGAACAGTAAGTACACCGACCATAGCAAGGGCTCCATGCTTTCCTATTTTTGGCAACAGGTCAACTTACTCAATAACATACAAACTGGCATGACGGACCAGCAAAAGACGGTCATCATAGCCAACCAGCTCCCCAACAAGGTTAAGGAGGCACTATTAATCCACCCCTACATTAGCCTAGAAATGGCAGCAGAGATTGTGGCTAGGTTAGACATAGTGTCCCAATCCAGCCAAAGGGAGGACCAAAGGAGGTTCCAACCCCGGTACCCCCAAAATAGACAAGAAAACTTTCAGGCTAGGCAGGTCAGGGTACGAAGACCTAGGTTCGAACCCAGTCCCCCACGAAGAACTGAAAATAACTTCCGTCGGGGTAGCACTTGGGATAACAACCCGCGACGCAACAACTCATACCGGGGCAGATCGAACACATACTCCGATAATCGTAACGGGGGAAGAAGTAGTTTCAGCTATCGTAACGGGAGAAGAAACTCCCCGGTACGTAGGAACAACAACCAGGCTAGCCAGGGTAGGGGTCCCACTTATGCACAAGTGGTGGCTGCAGATCGAACCCGAGCACCAGAACAAGGCCCCACCTTAAATCCTAACAGCCCTCCATTTAGAACTGGTAACCAGCCTACCAGATCTTTAAATGCTTAGGCTCCCCTCTTACAGAAGGTAGGCAAGGGGGAAGCTCCATTGATACTGATGACAGGGAAACACAAGTAAAGCAACTGGTGAATGATGAAAATAAATATGAAATTTGTAGGGTTGATTTGAATTTTTATGAGGATTTTGAAGATAATGAGGAATATTATAGTGCTAAAAACCTTTCATTGCCAGTAAATATCAGGAACAAAGTAAAATGTAGTTCATTTGTTAATGTAAGTTTCAATAATAAAGAATATAAGGCACTTGTAGACTCTGGAGCAGAAATTTCTGTAATGGCTGAGAGTGTTTGGAGAGAAATAACAAGTGAAATTTCAAGGCCTACCTTGCTTAATACTGATAATATAATGCTGATAGATTACAGTGGGAAAAAGAGACAAAAGTCACTAGGGAAATTCATTACAGATGTGAATATTGGAGGTAAAATAGTAACCGTGCAATTTTTAATAGTCAAAGAACTACCAGCTAGAATTTTGATTGGGTTGGATTTACTTTTTGCACTAGAGGCTAAGCTAGACCTGAAAGAAAGAGAATTGTTATTAAACACAGAACAAGGAGGTAAAGTAGTACCATTGTTACCCCTACCACTTGCTGAAGGCACTCAGGATTTAGATAATCCTTGTAACCAGGTACACAAGCAAACTAGGTATACAGTACCAGTTGGGAATACTAATTGTAATACACAGGCCACATCCCAGGAACTTTTTCAAAAAGCACAAGATGCAGAAATCCTAAATCCTACTGAAAAGGATATACTTTTAGATACTTTATTAGAATTTAATGATCTTTTTGATGACAAGCCTGGGTGTTGCAATAAGTATGTGCATAAAATAGAGGTAGATACCGCAGAACCTTTGGTAGCGAAGACTTATCCTATACCGTATAACTATAAATCTCAAGTCAGGGAACACTTACAGAAACTTTTAGAGTGGGATATAATAGAATTTAGTGAATCTTGTCACCTCAACCCCCTGGTGGTAATACCGAAATCTGATGGGTCACTACGCATTTGCACCGACATGCGTAATGTCAACTTGCACCAGAAATTAATTCAAACAAAGCCTATTAGGATAGATGAGGCTTTGCAAGGTTTTCAAGGCAAGAAATACATAACCACCATAGATATGTTTTCAGGTTTTTACCAGATTTTGATTACCGAAGAGTCTAAACCACTTACAGCATTCAGTTTCGATGGTAAACTATACCAGTATAAAAGGTTAGTTTTTGGTTCTTCGAACGGAGTGCAAGCTTTTACTGAAGCTATGAATAGAACACTGGGGGATACACTTTCAGATAAGGTTATGATCTATGTAGATGATTTGTGTATTAGGACAGAGACTTTCGAAGAACACATAGAGCTCTTAAAAGAAGTATTTTCAAAGATTAGGGCTGCTAACATGACCATCAAACTGAAGAAAAGTTTCTTTTGCAAAGAGAAAATAAACTATTTAGGCCATACAATAGATCAGAAAGGGATTCACATAAATCAGGATAGGATACAGTCAATAGTTGAACTTCCTAGACCTAGAACTAGGAAACAACTACAGAAAATTTTAGGTGCTTTTGGTTGGTTGAGAAAATTCATTCCCAGTTATTCAGAAATCTGTAAACCACTAACAGACTTGCTTAAGAAAGACAAAAAGTGGGAGTGGGGTAGAAAAGAAGAAAATAGTTTCTTATCTATGAAAGATGCCATAGCCAGGGATGCTACATTACACCACCCTGACATGCAAAAGGAATTTTTCATACAGACAGATGCGAGTGGAATTGGCATAGGGGGATATCTATTTCAAATTGATAACGGGGAGCCTCGTGTCATCTATTATGTAAGTAGAACATTGAGACCATATGAAGAGAAGTACACCATTACTGAACTAGAGTGTTTGAGTATAATCTTTTGCATTTCCAAATTTAGGCAATATGTAGCTGGTACTAAATTTACAGTCATTTGTGACCACCATGCTTTGCAGTGGCTAAACAGCTCAAAAAACTGGAATGCTAGGCTGACCAGGTGGTCTTTACAGTTGCAAGCCTACCAGTTTCAAGTACATTACTGCAAGGGCAAAGAAAATGGTCTGGCAGACCTGTTAAGCAGGACTTTTGAAAGTAAAGAAACCGAAAACTTACATATAAATGCCACAAGTGAACCGTTCCGTAACGAGATACTTGACTTTTCCGTTGACTTCGTAGCTGCGGAGCAACGAAAAGACCCCATACTTCTCCCTATCATACAGTTTTTGGATGGTACGCACACAGAAAATTCAACCAGGTCTAGAAATTGGTTTAAATTTTACAAAATTTTGCCAAATAACTTGCTAGTTACCAGGGATTATCATTTTTTGAATGAATGGAAGCTCTGCATACCAGAATCATTTGTACCAGTAGTTCTTAGAGCTTACCATGACAATTTAGGACATTTTGGGGTAGATAAAATGATGAGAAGGATTTTAAAACTGTATAATTGGAGAAATATGAGGAAAGATGTCAGATCTTATGTTGCAGACTGCATTACATGTCAAAGTACTAAAGATAACACACACCCACCTAGACAAACACTGTTATTGCACAGTATGGAAGGTAAAGATATTGTTTTGTTCATAGATATTCAGGGCCCATTACCAAGGGGTAAGAGAGGTGAAAGATTCTTACTAACTATTCAAAATGCAAAAACTAGGTTTCTAACCGCTTACACATTACGTAACAGTACTACCGACAGCATACTACGGAAGCTAATTGATGTCTATTTTTTACATTTCGGGATCCCAAATTTAATAGTAAGTGACAATGGAGTCCAGTTCAAGGCAAATAAATATGTACAGTCATTAGCCTCTCTAGGCATAAAGGTTGCTTACACCCCGGTATACAAACCGAGCAGTAACCTAGTAGAGAGGATACACAAAGATTTGAACCGGCTTATGCGAGTGGTCTGTGAAGGCGCGCATAATGCTTGGCCAGAGCATGTCACCAAAGTTGTTAACTTGTTGAATGGAAGTGTCAACCATTCCACTGGTTTTGCACCCATAGAGCTTCAATTAAATTATCCCATTGACAATGCAGTAAAAACACACTTTGATTTGCCAGCTGGCGAAGAAATGAACTGGGAACACAAGCTGTACATGGCTAATATTAATACAACGGGTGAAAGGAACAAAAGAAATACCAGGATAAATGCACAATTGTCCCAAAGGCAAAATGTCTCTGTAGGTAACTTAATCTTTTTGAAAACACACTTTCTTAGTAGTTTATTGGATGCCATAACCAGGAAGTACTGCAATACCTTCTCCGGACCTTATTACTGCTATCAAGAAGAGCGAGTTGACGTGTTCACACTGTTGGACTGCTGTACCGGCCAGATGGTAACCAATCAGCATGTGGAAAACATGAAGCTGTGGCACTGTACAGAAGGTAAAAGGACATTGTACCTCAGGATGTTGAAGGGTAAGAGACCAGATCTTTTTCCACAAGATGTTAATGATACACATGTTACATAACACACATACTTTGATAAGGGAAGTCCTCTTAAAGGACTGGAGGCTGGGAGACTCTTTTACACTTGATTCTCAGGATGGCGTAAATAGAATCTTGTTCTTTATTTCTCCTTCAACGTAAAAATTGGTTCTTAAAACAATATTTGGCTTATCTTTCATTTTCCAAACTAAAAGCATTACGCTGTTAAATAAGGCACTTAAAATGAATTTTCAGCATAAAAGCTACAATTTTTGTAACAAAATCTTACATTTAGAACTTAATAATAACAATTAAACTATAAATTACTTAAATATAAAGAGTTAAGCTTGTATTGCTTCATAAAATTGAACTACTATGACATAAAAATCCACATTTTGTCTGAACTAGTACTTTTGCGGAGAACTCTAATTTTAAATCAGCCATAACATGCTAAATTACAGTTGGATCTTTATGAAAACTAATTAAT
The DNA here is from genome assembly GCF_977018435.1 of Lepisma saccharinum. Lineage (NCBI taxonomy): Eukaryota > Metazoa > Arthropoda > Insecta > Zygentoma > Lepismatidae > Lepisma > Lepisma saccharinum. The sequence goes on along the minus strand of NC_139242.1, from coordinate 39,564,696 downwards.
GAAGTCATAAATAGACTACCCTTGAAGGAAATTACAAAATATCAACCAGGACTTGAATAATTTTATTTTTAATTATCCAGTTTTTATACGAAGGTGTCGTATCGGAGGCTCGTAAACCGAGAAACTTCGAATTTATGTAAAAATTTTACTTTTATTTCAGGATATTTACTTCGAACTTGTTTAATTATTTAATATAAGTGTTATAGAAGTTTTGCAACCAACTACCATTTAAAGTTAGTGAAAATCAGTGTTGCCAACTAATTTTTTAGAAAATTTTTGACGTTCCGAGGAATTATTTTCCGAAATCACCTTTCTTCGATGTACTGATTAAACCAGCATACCTGTGACTTGTGTAATCATACAGTATAATAGTTACTAAGTAACAATTCATTAGAAATGGTTTTGCAACCATCAACTTTAATATTTTTCTCAGCATGCGTGCTTACCTATACATGCTGAATGCGACGGATGACCTGATGATAGATAAGAATTTAAAATGAAAAGGGAGACCAACTTCTTCGTTTTATATATCTCCCTAGGGTTAATTTCTTGCTATAGAGAACCTCAAAGATCAAAATTTCTATTCTCAAAGGAGACTAGAACCCAAAATTTATTTTGCCACCATTTTGGAATACTTTTGGTATACCCCGGGTAACTTGAAAAGATTTTTTTTTGGTGTGGAAGTTAAGGAGTTAGGAAGAGGAAGATTGGAGCACACCGCGTGTCACCTGTCCTCCCAACAGCTCATAAGACGCTATGGCAGCGTGAGCTAAACATGATTTAAATATGGATTTGACTTAATCATTGCGGAATTCGACAGTTTTCATGCGCGGAGCATATTTTATTTTACACTTTGCCTTCTTTAGGCTTTAAGGGATTTTTTTTTTATCAACATATTATCTTGCTGTCGGATTCAAAGGGGGGGACTCTTTTATATATACATGCGGGTTGGGTTTGGACGTGTTCGGTTCCTGGATTCTATCAGCCACGTGAAAGGTCGACATTTGGCTGCTAGAAGTTAGGGCCTAACTACGTAGTCCTCATAAAATTACCCTTTGCGGCTAAAACATTGCAACAATTGCTTAAGAATAAGTAAGACAACAATTACACTCGACCAAAAAGGAAAAATTTCATACACATGCATACACTTGTAATATAGTTGTATTTTAATCTTTTGATTTTATGATGTAACTAACAGAAGGTGGTGTTAAGTCATCTGTTTGTAATAATCTCATACATTTGCTCATATTAACTTCTTCATTATATCTAAACAATAATATTATCTTAATATTTTTGATGTGTTTAAATTTTATGTTTTATCATTTTGTAATCCTAATTTTTGTAAACTTGTGTAATCAGGTGCAACTCTATAAATGCACACACGTGACTCAGTAAGTCACCTTATCATTTTATTAATGTCTAGTTAGTGGTGAAACTTATAATTTTGTTTATTTAGCACAGTCATAGTGCCATGTAATCCTTTATTTACTTAGAAGAAGAAGTAGTTTTCTTTGTTTTCTTTTTCATTTGTTTGTCAATATTTACAGAAAATATTAATATCAATTGATTATTGATTAATCTATCTCTATGTTTTATCTAAACATGTATTCTGATCTATTATAGTTAATATTTGATAGGCTAGACACGCCAGACCAACCAAGGCATTGAACGGCCAGTGATGTATGATGAAGAAAATAAGTTGGGTCTGTATAGTAAAATAAGGATTAAGTTTGTATAACAACTAGATTCATGCACCATTTAGCTTTGATCAGGAGAAAATGGAGGCTAGATCTCCATAATGATTATTCACTGTTGGTTTTTATGTTGATAAGGAGAGTATTTAAATTTTGGCATTTTAACTGGCTCAAGTTGCATAATTTTACTTAATGTAAGGTATAAGACACAGAATAAATACATCTACCACATACACTTGCCGACAACACACAACAAGGATTTTGGTGTTATAAGAGGGTTGCGTTAATTTTAATTTGCCCAAGGAGGCCTATGCTTTACATAGCATAAAGAATGTGCCTATGATGCACACATAATTCCTGCCATAGAGCAGAAGATTTGCCCATAGTGGCCATTATAGTTTTAAGTATGCACATGTAAGGGGCTGAATGCCCGTGCAGTAAATACTGCCTAACCTATGAAGTGTGTTAGTGAAATAGACTTGTGTTGGTAAAACCTTGAGCCAAGTAATGAAATATGAAATAAACTAAAACACGATGAGATAAGTTGAAGAGAAGGGTGCACGAAGGATATAAAGTAAAGGGAATTTTCTTATTTTAATATGTGTATTGGTAATTTTTCGATTTTTAATTTCAAAACTAGCCAACAAATCTTTATGTAATTTTTTATTAAATCCTGTATTGATTTTCATACTAGCTTTGTAGAAGCTACAAATTTTTGTGTAATTTTCATTATTCCTAAAATGTAATCAAGAGACATAGTGGTCAAGTGCACAAAGACAAGGAACTTAAAGTGGTAAAGAGACTTGAAGTTGTGACATGTGAAGAAAGTGCATGAAGATAAATTAAGACTTTCAACTAAGCATATTCTAATGCCTTTAAAACTTTCACAGAATAAGATACTACAGCCAAAGAGATGGCAGGAGAAGAGGTACCAAGGAGACTCCGGACACATTTCTCCAGCTGATACGGGAACTCCAGTCAGACAGACCAGATGACAGAAGGAGAAGCCAGGACAGGCTACCATTCCAAGACGACTAGGCAATGAGGGCAGCACACCATTATTACCAACCATGCTCCTGAGCCACTCAACACCGGAGTTAGCAGTCAGAAGAGAGAAGAAGATGCCATGGACACCAAATGAAGCAGTGAGGGCACAACTCACTTGCCCAGAGCCAATCTAGGCAGGAGGAGAAGCAGCAGAAGAGGACTACAGCTATGGGAGAAAGAGAGAGGCAGGCAAACTTGCCAATACAAGGCAGATGTGACCCGAACACTTAAGTCTACGGGTGCTAGGGTTACAGTCTGACCTAAGTTCACATCGGTAGGCAAGACCCATCAGAAGTCCTGCAGGAGGCAACGCAACAGCGAACTGAAAAAATTTGCTTCCCTACATTTCAGCAAATTTTATTCGGGAGCAGGGGGATGTATAACCGATGTGCCAATTACCATTTCCATGTGCCAATTACATATCCCCATCGGTCTTTCTACGCTTTCCCCCAAGATCTTATTTTCTGCTCTCTGAGAAGAAACCCAGCTGCCTCGCCGAGCGTTAGTTCCCATGAAGCCTAAATTTATATCACCACCCCTACTTCAATGTGAAGGAAACAGTGTGTCCGGCAATAAACTCCCATATCTGTTCCGTACAAATTCACCTAAACTCTGGCTCACGTCAAGATAATTTCAGCCCAGATGGAGCCTATCGAGATAATTTCGGCAGAGAAGGAGCTAATCACCTGGAACTTCAGGCATTTAAAATTTAAAACCCCAAGAAGACTTTCTCCCTTGTTTTGAACAAAGATCCTCTGTCCTCGTGAGATTTTGCAGGTGGCCAGGCTCGGAATCTAGACAATCGCCCTACACATGGTGCTCTCCACGAGACGCATAAATTCCAAGACCACCGCCCGCTAGTCTGGCTCATAGACAGCTCAGTGACAAGAAGGATAAGTACAGAATTTTGAACTCCAACCCTGCCAGAACATTTCTTTTCGTATATCCTCGCTTCGATGCAATTTCGACAGCAAAGGAAGGAATAACTTTACTGGAGTGTCCGAGTTGTGTGCGATAAAATTTGAGCTGAGAGCCATTAAAATTAATTAGAACAGATGCTTTTCATTCCTCGAGATCAGCTCTCAAACAAGGTGCTATTGTGTTTTCATGCTATGCGATTATCGCCTCTCAGTAAGCAATTCTCACCCTTAACTCCCCCGTGTGTTACGATTATCGCCCCTACATACAGAAGTGACCACGTGTGGGCGGAGCAAAAAGTTCAACGACCAATAGAGTGAAGGACAATTCTTCGGAGAACGGAAAGAAAAGACGAAGTAAGGACTTAGCAGAGGCAGTGCAAAGTGAGAGTGGAAATACACAGTTCGACATTCATTTTTTAGAGAGACAGTTTTAGAACATTCACAGTTAAACTTTCAGCACCTTTATAGGCCAGAGAGAAATTGTTTTCTCTTCTCTGGACCATGCATCGAGTCCTAGCTTTGTGATTTCAAACTTCTTTAACGTAACTGGATAGGCCATGGTGCTAGAAACATAGCTTATGTACGTATAACGCCGACCATCAGCGGTCCGCGTTGCTCACTTGTTTAGATCCGGCGCATTGTGGGTCGGTATCCGTGTGTTTTTCTTATGGTGCCTCAGTAGGAGAGCGGAATTGTAAGTATTTCTACAGAAATGTATTAAATAATATGTCGTAACTTACTTCAGTGTCCAGTATTCTGATTTCTGATTTCCGATTCCTGATTTTTAAATTCAAGATAAATTCATGGTAAATTTGGCTTGTAAACGAAGACCGATGAAAAGGGAACTTCATCGTCTCTTTCCATCGGCCGTATCTTGGACCGTGACAAATTTTAATGGTACATTTTAATTTCTCCTTACATTAGAACATCCATGCCTAAAAATTAGCAGTAACCTTGGTTCGAACCCTAAACGCCTCTGTTTTTATTATTTTATTATTTTATATTAATTACTAATATAATACTTGCTCTGCTCAACCATCAACATCTGGTCTGAAAAGAAGGCACGAAGCACCTCTTAATGCCAGAGCAGCAAAGCAGCCACGCTATGAACCCATCCGTAGCAGTTTTAACGGCCAATTAAGGGATCACCGGTTTGTATCAGAGCCAAGATGTGGAATTAATAATTTTTTGAACAGTGTAAATCCTGATATACAGGCAATTCTAAATGCACAAAATGGCTCTTATAAGCTGTCCCTCAAATTGTATACTCAATATAAGAAACCAAATGGCACAAAATTTACACATCCCCACATCACAGAAACTGTACCGGTATATTCAAATGCAAATTCGGACAAAATAATAAGCAGGTTGATAGATCAATTGAATATGAGACACTCTGAATTTGCGGCAAAAGAGTCAGGATGGAGCCTATGCGGTTCATCACACAAGTTATATGTTAATATTTCTGAATTCAACCCATTACAAGGTTCTACATATCTGCCATTACCTGCCAATATCAAAAACAAAAGAGCCGTGGTCAATATTGAAAATACCGACCAGAAATGCTTTTTGTGGTGTATTTTAGCTGCTCTGTATCCAGTTTCAAGGCATCCTGAGAGAATAACTTATTACAAACAGCATGAGCACGATTTTGACGATGCAATGGAGGGTTTAGAATATCCAATGTCTGTTCAGAATATTGATAAATTTGAAAAAAGGGCCAGGCACATCAATGGCAAACAATTATCTATTAATGTATTTATTTGTTCCACTGGCAATTGCCCGATAGCACCTCTCAGAATCAGTACACTTGATGATGAATCTGCTATTCCGATTGATCTGCTCTTAATTGAAGGAGATAGCACATACCATTATACTCTGATACACAGTCTTGAAGCTTTAGTCAGAACACAACTAGACAAAACTCATACAATATTCAAGTTGTGCAGAAGATGCTTAACTGAATTTGATGGCAGGAAAATGGTGAAAGGGGTTCGGGAAGAGAGTGCAGAAATTGCAAAAAACAAGTTAATTGAGCATCTGAAATACTGTGGGAACCATAAACCTGTTCATATGGTGATGCCAATGCCAAGTGAAAATTGCAAATTCAAAAAGTATGAAGCCTCGTTGGAACACCCAGTATATATTGTCTGGGATTCTGAATCAAACCTCAAATCTCTTGCATTCTGCAATCCAGATCCCGAAGAATCTTCAATTACACCATACCAGCAACATGAACCTTCCAGCTTTTGTTTTATGGTTATACGGGATGGTGTTGTTATTAAAGAATATTCATACATGGGACCAAATGCCATCAAAATATTTGCACATAGAATAGAAAATGTGTGCCGTGACATAGCATCTAACATCTTATTAAAATCAAAACCTATGTTGCCTTTAACAGAGAAACAGATTGAGGATTTCAACAATACAGAAAAATGCCCGGTATGTGATTGTGAATTTTCAGATACAAATATCAAGGTACATCACCATTCTCATACAGATGGTAAATTCTTAATGGCCCTGTGTAATAGCTGTAATATTAAGATCAAGAGACCAAGATTTATCCCCATATTTTGCCATGGAGCATCCAATTATGATTTCCATCATCTGATCAGGTACGAGGGGTTTGACAAGCAGAATTTAAATATTTTAGCTGAAAATGATGAGAAATATATATCTATTAGCAAGATAATTAAAGTTGATGGTGTTCCTATTCACATAAGATTTCTTGATTCTTACAGATTTTTATCTGCTAGCCTGGCTACACTGGCCACTCAATTACCTGATGATGAATTCAAAATCACACGTGCCTCGTTTCCAAATCAAGACCTGGAATTATTTAGGCGGAAGGGTGTATATCCATATGACTATGTCACAGATTTTTCTAAATTTGATGAGTGTTCCCTGCCACCACAAGAAGAGTTTTACAGCAAAATCAGAGGATCTGGAATCACTGATGAAGATTATCACCATGCTCAGTTGATGTGGAACAATTTAAAATGCAAGACATTTGGTGATTATCACATGGCATATTTGAAACTTGATGTCACTCTCTTAGCTGATATATTGCAGGCATTCAGAAAATCTTCCATGCAAAATTATAAACTGGACCCAGTGTATTTTTACAGTGCCCCGAGCCTAGCATGGGCCGCAACGTTTTTCAACACCAAAATGCAATTGGATCTGATCCACGATCAAGATATGTATCTGTTTATGGAGAAATGTATAAGAGGGGGGATGGTGCAATGTTCCCAGAGATATGCCAGAGCAAATAACAAGCATATGCCTGATTATGATCCAGCACGGCCATCAAATTATATAACGTATGTAGATGCAAACAGCCTCTATGGTTATGCCATGATGAAAAAACTGCCATATGCAGGGCTTGAATGGGTTGAAGATTTTAATATTGAAGATCTTCAGGACTTTGATGACAGTAACTACGGCCTGTTCTTAGAGGTTGATCTGACAATTCCAGATAATTTGCACAATAAATTTTCTGATCTGCCCCCAATTTCCGAGGTTCAGTGCTCACCTGGCTCTAAACAGAAGAAGCTCATGATGACTCTGGAACCAAAAGAAGGCTATGTCACATATTACAAAAACCTCCAGTTCCTGATGAAACATGGTGTCCACGTGACCAAAGTTGGCAAATTTTTGAGGTTCAGGCACTCAGAATGGTTGAAACCATACATTGATACAAACACGGAGCTTCGAACATCTGCAAAGAGCCAATTTGATAAGGGCTTGTTTAAATTGATGGTGAATTCTGTCTATGGCAAAACTATAGAAAATGTCAGGAAACATACCGATGTTAAAATAATTACTGACCCCAGCCGGAGCAAAAAATTGGTTGCAAAGCCTAATTTCAATTACAGAAAAATTTATGATGAGCACATGGCACTTTTCAACATGAAGAAAACAAAGATCAAGTTTGATAAACCTATTTATGTAGGGGCTGCGATATTGGAATTGTCCAAATTACATATGTTAACATTGTATTATGATGTGTTGAAACCTTTTTATGGTGATCGTGTAAAACTGATGTACATGGACACGGATAGTTTTATTCTTGATATTCAAACAGAAGATGTTTATCAAGATATTGCACAGTCTGAATTGTTTCAATACTTTGATACCAGTGAACATACAAAGATTCAACCCCACAACAAAAAGGTGCCTGGCAAGTTAAAAGATGAGACATGTGGTGATGTTATTGTGAAATTTGCTGGGTTAAGTGCCAAGATGTACACTTTTGAGACATGTAGTGGCACTGTTGCCAAAAAGGCCAAGGGTATTGGCAAAGTAACTGTTGAAAAAGATCTTCAATTTGAAGATTATGAAAATTGCATCAAATCACAGAGTTCAATCAGAACATCAGAATCCAGAATTCAGAGTGTGAATCACTTATTGACTACAAATATTGTAAGAAAAGTGGCTCTGGACCCACATGATGATAAGAGATGCATTTTATCATGTGGCATACATACTTTACCTTGGGGGCATTGTGATTTGAGAAGTGGGAATCAATGCCCAATTACAGAGCATGATTTGAAATAAATAAACATGCCTATGAACTTATTTGGGTTCAAAAAACAGGCTAATATGGAGCTGCCCACACCACAACCCTCTCCTGATATGCTGTCTAAACTGAGTGGCTTGTTAATTATTCATCTGAACAGCATACTTACAGATGTTGATGAAGAAACAGGTAAAACATTGTACATATTTAACAATAATTTAAATCATTACCAATTACCTGTAGGTGGTCAATTGCAATTTATTACAACCCCTGAGGGTGATGTCAAGATTTCAGTAGGGAGAAATATTTATAGAATTAAGCACTCAAACATGATTTCTGGCACTGTATATACTGTTTCTGCTGGTGACTGCTTATATATTGAGGTCCCTGGATCATATGACAAGCTTATACCCTTTTTTATAGAATTAAGAATCAGATACTCTATAATAAATAACCATTAAAAGAAAATGCCTAATGATATATTTGGCCATACAAGACATGAAGATCACAGTGATGAGATTCTGATGCTTGATGTCAGAGTCAAGAAATTAAGAAGTGATTTACAAGCTTTACAAACCACACTCAATGCCAGTCTTCAATTAGAAATTACAAATTTACAATCACAATGCATGGACCCTCTTCTTAAAATTGATTCCGAACTCAAAGTGCTGCTTCAGAAATATACTGATCTGGCCACATTAGATAATTTTCAAAGTTTGGAAGAAGCTGTTGCAGCTCTTCAAGCCAAATTTAAGACCCAGGCCACCAATTCCGAGCAATTGAAACAACAATTGGAAGAGCAGATAAATAATGTCCAGACACAGCTCCAAACAATTGTCAAAAGCATAAAATCACAAGAAGATTTTGATCTAGTCATTTCCACTCTAAAAGAACAGATTCAATCACTCCAGATACCTAATCTGGATCCTCTGAACAATGCCATAGCCGAGGTTAAAGAAAAAATTGAGACACTTGAAAATTTTATGAACAATTTGCCATCTTCTGATGCTTTGAGTGCAATAACTCGGAGTGTTGCCAACATTAAGCTGCAACTTGAAACATATGAAGATTTTGGAAAAATTCAAAGTACCATAACCCATCTTGAGGGTACAATAGCAGCAGTGCAAAGCGATTTGGCAAATGTACAAGAAACTCGCCTGCCTGGGATTGTAGATACACTTGTCAGTGTCCAGCAACAAATCACAAAGCTTGAAAACCTCAACACTGAATCTGAACTATCTCATTTTCATCACTTGATCGATGATATCCAAACAAAGCTTGAAATTTTACAACAATCCACACCCACTCAGGCAGATATAGCCCTGCTCCAAAATGCTATGCAAAATGTGGCTGATGCATCTGAATTAAACAATGTAAAATTGGCACTTCAATTTTTGCAAAATACAGTATCAAATCTTCCTACATCACAGGAACTTAAAAATATTAAGAGAGCTGTGAATAGGATATTGAAATCAGAAGATATCAAGAATATCCAGACAGAGATCAAACAACTTACTCAGACAGTGGCCACTCTACCAACCAATCAACATATTAATGAACTGCATGCCCTGTTTGAGGATATCAGAAGACAAGTCCATGATCTTACTGCTCAAAATTCAAAATTGGCAGTTGTTGAAAATTTACAGCAAATTGTAGCTAATATCAAGCAACAGCTAGGGACCATGGAATCCAATCAAGCAAATGCTCTGTCTGTTTTTGCCACCCAGCTTCAAGAGATTGTGCAACAATACAAGAAACTTGTTGTGGACATAAAGATCAAGCCAGGCCACGATGATGTTGTTAGGACCATCAATGAGCACCTTGAATCTGTAACAAGCAGATTGCTTACAGCAGAAAAGGAAATAACAGGCATAATCGAGAATCCAAAACATTCAGTAATTCTTGAATTGTACAGCATCCCCAACAAAGAATATGATTCACCATTTACACCAGGTGGCAAAATATATATGCTGTCCCCTGCACAATTTTATTACCAGTTTTTTGTTGGGGGCACATTGAGACCAATCAAGATCAAATATTGGCATCAGCCACAGGCACACCACTACCCTACCTTATCAATAACAAATGCTGAGAACAAAGCAAAGGTCACCAGTGTAGAGTTAGAGGATTTTACAGACCCCAATACATTAGAAACATCTTATGCTGAAGATGATGGCTCTCTGGAATTTAAAATACAAATAGGGGACAAATTATATTTAGAAAATCCTGCAGTCTCAGCTGCTGAATACCCCATAGTTGCAATATTCTTGTTTACATATTATGTCTAGTTGTTGATGAATTACACAGACAGGCCAGGCATAATTTTAAGAGACTCCCAGTAGTCACAAAAGGCATAGATGATTTATGGCAGAGCGACTTGATTGAAATGGCAAGTGGACAGTTGAAAAACTTAGACAAAATCAACAAGGGCTACAAGTATCTACTCACTGTAATAGACACATTTTCAAAATTTGCCTGGGCTGTGCCACTCAAATCCAAGACTGGAAAATGTGTTACAGAAGCCATCAGGACAATCATCAATCATTCAGGAAGATCACCGCGCTATTTGCAAACAGATAATGGCAAAGAATTTTATAATTCAGTGTTTCAACAATTTATTAAAAGCCAGGCAATAAAACATTACTCGAGTTACAGTGATCTCAAAGCCTCAATTGTAGAGAGATTCAACAGAACCTTAAAAAATCTTATGTATAAACAATTCACACTTCAAGGTAATTATAAATGGCTTAATATTCTTCCAGAACTTCTACATAAATATAACAACTCGGTCCATTCCACAATCAACATGAAACCTTCCGAAGTAACTTCATCTGATGAGCAAAATTTGATCAGGACTGTTTATTATCCTAGATACCAGCCAACAACAAGAAGGGCCAAATACAGGGTGGGTGATCAAGTAAGAATCAGCAAATATAAGCACTTATTCAAAAGAGGCTTTACAAGAAACTGGAGCACCGAATTATTTACAGTGGTTCAAGTTAAACCCGGGACCCTTAACACATATATAATAAAAGATCATCGAGGAGAAATTCTCAAAGGCAGATTCTATGAACAAGAGCTCAGCAAAACTAAGCAGCCTGACACATATCTCATAGAAAAAATCATCCGCAGAAAAGGCAACAAGTTACTTGTCAAATGGCTGGGTCATCTGGAAAACAGCTGGATCGATGCAGACAAAGTGATAATATGAGCACCTGGGATGTTATAAAAAGGCTGCCAGAACCTGAACAACAGAATAAGAGAAATGGCAACTTGCTGCCTGATAATATTAGATGTCTTATTGTTGGGCCATCAGCTTGTGGTAAAACTACACTAATGGTTGATAATTTTTTATTGGCACCCAACTGGTTAGACTGGAAAAACAGGCACTTGTATGTTTTCTCTAAGAGCTTGGAACAATTAAAATATCAGCAGCTGATGAAGCTATATGATGGATTAGATATAGCCACTTTTGAATCAGATGTTAAGCCACTTCATGAATGTCTCGATAATTCTGTTGTTGTGTTTGATGACATTATACTGGATAATCAAAACAAGGTTAGAAATTTCTTTACACAGGGGCGGCACAAAAACATTGATTGTTTCTACCTGGCACAGACTTTTTCTAAAATACCGAAGCAGCTGATCCGAGACAACAGCAATTTTTTATGTGTGTTTCATCAAGATCATACCAACCTCAAACACATACATGATGAATATGTAGGTGGGGACTTGAGCTACAATGATTTTTCCAAGTTTTGCAGCAGGTGCTGGAATCAGGACAGTTATGGGTTTGTCACAATTGATATGACAAGAAAACCCAATACTGGAAAATATAGAAGTAAAATCAACGATTTTCTAGACGTAGAGACGTATATAAACAACCATGAAACGACCAATCATTGATGATCTTAAGTTAAGAGATTATCTTGTAAAAAGATTCAAGGGATGGAAATCACAGAACCGAGGAATTTATGAAAAACACAAACAAACAGAACAGCCTGTAATTGATGCTATTAATAATTTAGGTAAGAATATCAAAACTGTTACAGAGCAAAATCAAGATTTGATCACGGAACTTGTACCTGTAGCTGCAAGGAACATATTAGATTATCCATTCACCCCACTTTCCAGTATTCATACACCTAGTCCTGTTGCTCCTAGAAGAATTGAAGCTACACAGGATCCTATTGAATTGGGTCTTCTTGCTCAAAAATATTTAAGCACACCTAAAGACAATAAAGATGAGGTTTTTGGCTTATATGCCGATACAGAGCTTGACGGCAGCATCATTCATAGAATTGGCAATTTTAGAGTAACATTTATGGGAGATGATATAATTGTATATTCAGAATCTCGTCTCGGAGAAAAAGGTGGTTTTGTTAAGTACCCCGGAACACCTGGATTGTGGGAACTGATGACTAGGAAAAGGCCTGGCAGCTATACAGATCAAGATTATGAACATTACAAAGAAATATTAATAAAATCAGATGCTCTATACCAGAACAATGATCCCACACAAAAAAGAGTCAAGTCGAGCAGTGGAGCAAAATACAATAATTTAATCAAGCCCATATGGTCACAAATCAAGACAGGTAGTGGAATCAAACAATACAACACCCTGCCTAAAGAATTTGTGTGGGTTGATGATGTCAGGAAACTTGTGGATAGGTTATTGGTGATAGCTGGGGAGGAAAATGCTGGCAACCACAATTTTTACAATGAAAAAGTTGGAATTATGGACATGATAAGCACAAAATTGTCTAATTTTATAGTGAATGACCCTAAAGGGATTGGATATCTCATAAAAATTATTAATACTCTACCACCTAAATTTTGGAATATTTCTGAGGGTCGGGGGCTGGTGAATGACATTATAAACAAGCTGCCATTTGAACTACACATTCCAGGCTATCAGTATTGTGGTCCCGGTACAAAATTGGATCATAGATTAAACAGAGGTGATCCTGGTGTAAATCCTTTAGATGCTGCTTGTAGAGACCATGACATAGCATACAACACACATTCTGATCTTGACAAGAGACATGTTGCAGACAAGAAATTAGAAGAGGCTGCATTTGGTAGATTTGTAAGCAAAGATGCTTCTTTGAGTGAAAAAATAGCAGCATTGGGAACCACCATAGCTATGAGCACCAAACAAAAACTGGGGTGGGGGCTGTGAATATGTATATAATAAACCTACAATGAAGGCCAAGGGTGTTATGTATCAAATACCTTATGCAGGTCTCAAATCTCTTAAAACTATTGACAGTCTTTTAACCAAAAAGCAGCGGAAGAAAAAAAGCTCTTGTCTTGCCAAGGGACATGGTATGAAATTGTTGCTTAGTACCCCCCAATTAAAAAAATTACAGCAATCCAGGAAAAAATCACATGTGGGGGGTTTCATATTTACTATCCCTGCCATCTTAGCAGCTCTCGGGGCTGTTGGGAGCTTGGCTGGGGGATCAGCTGCCATAGCAAAAACAGTAATAGATGCCAAGAAAAATAGGGCAGAATTAGATGAGCAGAAGCGCCATAACCTGGCCATGGAGAAAAAAGGCAAAGGTGTTAAGAGAGCCATGAGTAAGTTTAAAAAAAACAAGAGCCGCTTACAAACCAAGATATTGAAGCTTTAATCAAGCCACTGCGCATCAAACATTTTAGGGGTGTGTACATGTCCGATTCTTTACCGGAACAACCACTCAACAAAGAGTGTGGCATTGTTAATTTGGATGAGTACAAAAATCAGGGCACTCACTGGATCTGTTATCTTAAATATTTAAACAATGAGGCATTTGTGTTTGATTCATTTGGAGGTGTTCCTCCTGAAAATTTAATAAAATATCTAGAATCAGGTAATCTTTATTACAATAATGCCCGTGTTCAAAACTTCAAAGATGTTAATTGCGGACATTTGTGTTTATCTGTTCTCAGATATATGTCTCAAATAAATAAACCGTCAATTGAAAATTTTCAAAAAGCCTTGTGGTATCTGAAACATCATGGGGGTATTCCATCTCACCAGCCAAAATTCAATATTGAAACTCAAATTGCATGATGACATAGTGTATCCCAAAACAATAGCTCTCAGAGCATTTTATGGCATGTACTTGATACCTAATATTACACACCACAACAACACAATTGCAGTAGGGGATCAAAAAATTGTCATCACTCCAGGGCAATATAATCTATCCACTCTAAATGCTCAATTACCCAGAGGTATAGTGTTAAGTCAAAATTCTGTCACTCATAGAGTAGAGATTGTATCTGCCACAGAAACAGTGCATCTGGGTACTATAGGAGAGCTGTTAGGCTTTGAGAACAACACAAAACTTGAAGCGGCCATCAAACACACTGCTATGAATATACCCAAATTCTTAGCCATAGAGACTCTGAATATTCACTGTAATGTGGCGGAGGGTATGATCACCAAATCAAATGGCATAGGCACTCACAAACAAACTGGCATCATTGCAACATTCAAACCTAATTCCGAATTTATGGAGCCCATCATCTACAATCCATCCCCAACATTATATTTTCCTGTGTGCCACAACAGAATAGATTACATTGAATTGATGGTCACTAATGAAAAAGAAGAATTAGTTGATTTTGCTGGAGCCACAACAACTGCTATCATAGAGATTAACATTTAAATAAAAATACATACAATGGAAAATATTGAGAGTTATGAGCTACAATCATTCCCTCCAAACAGGAGGACATTTGCAAATTTAAATCAACCCAACACAGAGATTGAGGTTGATCTTGATGTAGGGGACGGCTTTATACACCCCCACAGAGCAGATCTATACATCAAATTTAATGTTGTAAAGCTCGATGGAACAGATTATCCGGCAAATTCAAACATAAGATTGGTAGACAATTTTGTGCCGCATCTGTTCTCTGAAATTGAGATCAGAAAACATGGCGTTGTTATAAACAGAGTGGATTATCCCGGCATTACCTCCACAGCTTTGGCCACACTAAAATTATCCAAGACCGAAGCTTCTTACTACAAAATCGGTGGATTTGAGGCTGGTGATAAAATATTAACCAAGAGCCACACAGTGCTCTTCCCCATGCGCCTGTTGCCAGGATTCTTCTCGGATTACAAAGAAATTATGTGGAAGGGCGGTTTAAGAATTACATTTAGAAGAGCTGCCAATGATAACAATGCTTTGATGAGGTACAGCACATTAAACTCTACAGGGGAAGCTTTGCCCAATACCCTACCTGATGAAGGCAAGTGTATTATTCAGACTATGGAGCTAAGAATCCCTGTTGTTGAATATGAGGCCAGTTACGCTCTTAAACACAAAGCAGATATAGTAAAAAATCCACAGATTCCTCTGCAATTTTACACATATCAATGCGTACAGAAGCCCGCATCTGGCACATATTATGAATTTGATGCCACAAATTCATTCTCCAGCATACAATACGACATGCCCGATTTTGTAGTGGTACTGTTTCAGACTGGGAGACACAATAATCAGGAAAAAAATTCAAGTAGATTTGATAACTGCAACATCAAGAATATATATCTTAAAAATGGCAGAAATGAGGTATTTCCTAGAGAAAATTACAATTTAGACATGTCCAAGGATGATTTTCTCAAATTATATGAAGCTTTTTCGGCTTTCAAAAGAGTCACTACTGGCAATACTGACATGTATTACACACCAGATGAATTCAAAACACAGAGACCCATGTTTGTAATTAACACCTCAAAAAGGAAACAAGTTGTGGTTAATGACAGGACAAACATTAAAATTATCTGTGAATTCCACGAGGCATTACCAGATGACACCATTTGTAGCGTTATTCTCATAGGAGAAAAATCATATGTTTATGATGTAAGAAATGAGCGGGTCACAGAGCAGTTCTAGAAGCACAATTCAAACACAGAAGCCCTTTGGATATAAAACAATACTTTACCGTCAGTTACCTACCCATTTTATACCACCTCTGCTCGTAGCAGATACCTACCCAAAATACAATACATTTGCCAAAAGTTGAAATACAGAAATATTACAATGATTATTCTGTAAGTTACAGACTTGTGTACAACAAGACGAAGCCTTTGCATGACAATATCCATGAAGAAATTTCCTCAATATGATGAATGGTCCCTGAAAGGGGGCACAGTATAGATAAGAATTTCTCTTTGAGTTCCATGACAAATGACATGTAATTTCCCTCGGAAAAAGGCACAGTGTAGGTAATATCAACAGATATAATCACTCAGGCATTTACTAATGTCTCTTTGATGATGAATAACTCTCTGAAAGAACACAATAAAGATTTTATCTGTTGGCATACAACTCCCAGGCTAGCATGATTAATTGTTGGCGGAAACATGGGACTGATCAAAAGATTGGAAAGAACATGGAATGTTTACTTGACCTCCATTCTATTGTATTGATCAGGCAGTTTTGCCCTTATTGTTGAGCTAATATTTTACCCAGATAACAAAACTCTGGTGATTCTTAATAGAGAATAATTTTGCTCTGTTGTATAACATTTTTTTACCAAATTTAAGATCTGGGAGCTATCAACTAGCTCAAAATCTCGCATATAGAATGCCACATCTATCAGGACTCGAACCCAAAGCCCCTTGTTTACAAAACTACAATATTAACATTTTGCCATCAGATTTTATGAGGACTCAAACCCGAACCTTTTGATTACAAGGCAATAAAAACCATGCACCACACTCCACTCGGTCTCAGAACCCAATAGATATCAATTCAAAATTCCTGGGATTTTGACAGAAAAACATACTATAAGCTTAATTTCTGGTATGGCCAAAAATTGACAAGTTTATGAACAAAAATCTGGCTGATGCAACTTTTGTAAGTATGCACAAATCAATCTGAAGAGCTCGTACTTTCTGAAAAATTCCCGAGGGCATTTTTACAAAAATCTTGAATTAGACAAGATTCCACACTTGCTCAAAAAGCTCATATGGGCATGTTGAGCAAGTTTTAAGTGTAGCAAATCTGCTTGAGGGGGGCTCGTACTTTCTCGGGTTTATAGTACCACCAATACTACTACTTAACCAAATAATTAGAACGCTACGTTTAACTTTTCGTGAAATTTGCATGCGGAATTTGCCATGTCCTGTTTCGAAAAAGAAACATGAATAATATGATCTCTGATGAGAAGACGTTTGTGCCAGATTTGAAAAATTGTTTGAAAATCTGTAGGAGCTCTATATATACTTTTCGATATTCATTTTATTTATTTATTTACTTAAAGTTTCAGACACAGTACTGGATAACCATTTCATACTAAAACTGCAACAGCAGGGAAACAACAAAACAAAACAATACAAGATGGCACAGAAAAAATGGAAGTTACACACCCACTCTTGACGATTGTCGGAAACGGTATTCTTGCAAGAAAATGTCAGGCAGGTTATTATATGAGCAGGAAAGTCTATCTACCAAGATCTTTTTGATGTGATTGTTTGCAAGAGAAGTGGCTATGAAATAGAATTAGTAAGAAATTTTGAGGTTTGAGAATACAAATTTGGGCTGTGAAGTCCAAATCAAACTAGCAACGAATGAAAGGTGTGCCTGAGCCTCGGAAGTGCTGGGTGGAAGTATCTGAAAGCACACTTGACTACCACCTGACTAGAAAGTTGAAAGCGGGGGATAGGATTTGCATCCGTGGTTTATGAATTAGAGGTATTCGGTGGCATCGGTAGCAGGGTATTCACAAAGAGTATTGCTGGGTTTCTTTGAGTGAAGACCATTATCAAGAAGTAGAGATCAATCGAAAACTTGGTTGGTATCCAGTGTCGCCAACTTTTGAAAATCATTGAGCGAGTTGAACTCGGAGATTTATAATTTTCTTGCAGCAAATTCTTTTTATTCTTTTCTTTTACCAGAAAATGTTGCGTTTTACATCTAAAAACAGTTTACGGCCATTTCTGAGAGAAATACATGAATTTTATAATGGCAATTGTTGCCTATTTCACTCAAGTGCTTATTTCGAAGATAACTGCTTTTCGAGTGCCTAATCTGGGAAAATTATAAATCTGTCGATGTTCATCAATTTCAGTGTTTATTATATATTTATCAGTGATTTTTTACCTGCCTATTTTGAGAGCTTTTAGTGCCTATTGTCCTGGTTATAAACTCTTTCCTAATAATAATAATAATAATAATGTGAGCACGGATAGTGCAAATAATAAATAGCACTGAAAGTATTATATTGGATGTGTAACAAATTATTGTGAAATGTTTTGGTAACAGTCAGTAATTAAGTTGTGCGAGTTCTTTAAGTTTATAACGATGAAATATTTTGTTTTCTTAAGCACGAGGACTTTGTTTCTAAAATAAAATATAATAACAGGTAAAATAATAGGCCCCACAGGCCCAGATAAGTTTGCGACACTGTTGGTATGGTGTACAGATTAGACGTTATCTGTTGACTTGCCAAGACTAGTGATAAGAGAAGTTGTGATGTATTCCGTTGGTGCAGAATCGGTTGGGACTGAAAAAGCAGTGCTGTAAACAGTGAATTTCCACATAAACTTCCGACCTGAGGGTTTCAATAACGTCCAAATATTACAAATATAGAGCTGTGAAAAACTAATGGGCTTTTGATTTGTGTATAATATGATTGCACGTAAAGGCTATCAAATCTACTTCAAGATGAAGAGCATTATTCAATTGTTGACGAGGTAAAGGGCTTGAGGATCAAAATGTTGAAGAACAAAGCAATGGATGCTAGAGTTGGAAGACATTCAGGGGAATAATATCTACGAATCCTGAAGTGGTGGTGCTATTGTCGATTCCGTTGCTGAATCAGATTATAAGAGCTAAACCGGAAACCCAGAACGACCTCAAGCCTTTGAGAAAAGGTGCGAGAGTGTAGATCCTTCTAGATCAGGGACTGAAGACTCTCAACTTACAAATAGACGCACTTGCCATTAAAGGAATGGGGTTCAAGAGCCACTACAGTCAGCACCGAGTCCGTCATTTGGCCTCTGCGTATTGTGTGGGCAACCTGTTCATCCCTGTACAAGCAAAATACTAATTTATAGAACTCCCACATCTGTTTTACACAGTCAACGTAAGGGAAAGCTAAAGGATTCATAAAGATGTCTCCACCACTACGACACAACACAATATAAGAAAGATTTAGAATATTTGACTCAAGATAGTTGACATGAAAACTGGAATCGATGTTCGGTTAACGTGTAACTCCTCTTTTAATAAATCCTAGCAAATTATTTACTCGAGAATGAACGTCATAAATGTGCAAGTACGAGGCGCATCCAGAAAGTAAGTTTCCCTATTTTTTAAAAAATACAACAACACAGTTTCAGGAAACCATTTATTGGCAACAGGTACAGCAAAGGTTCAGCTATTTTTCAACATATCAACCACCAGAATTGAGACACTTGTCGTATCGTGGTATCAACTTTTGGATCCCACTGTCGTAGAACTCTGCCGCCTGTGAATGGAACCAACGTGTGACAGACGTCTTCAGCTCTTCGTCGTTGCCAAAACGCTCACCGGAGGACAGGAATTTCTTGAGGTGCAAGAAAACGTGAAAATCGTTGGGAGCCAGATCAGGACAGTAAAGTGGATAATCAAACAACTCCCAGCCAAATTCCGTCAAAACAGCTGCTGTGCGCCGAGCCGTATGTGGACGAACATTGTCATGGAGGAGCACAACACCTGCAGTAAGCATGCCGCGCCTCTTGTTTTGAATGGCACGTCGCAATTTTCTTAGTGTTTCACAGTAATGGTCAGCGTTCAACGTTTCACCTCTGGGGTGGAAGTCAATAAGCTAAATGCCCTTCCTGTCCCAAAACACGGTGCACATCACTTTCTGTACCGACAGCGTCTGTTTGAATTTCTTCTTGACCGGAGATCCACTATGCCGCCAATGCATTGACTGTTACTTGGTTTCCGGGGTGAAGTGCGAAATCCACGTCTCATCGCCCGTGACGATCCTGTCGAGGAAATCATCGCCGTCATCATGGTACCGTTGCAGGAACGTCAGTGCTGCTCCTGAACGTTTCATTTTGTGTTCGGGTAACAGGTTTTTCGGCACCCACCTGGCACACAATTTTTTGAACAGCAGGCGCTGCGTGACAATCTCATGCAACACGGATCTGGATATCTGCGGAAAAAGGCTACTCAACTCCGTAATCGTGAAGCGACGGTTCTCTACGATGCGCTGCCGCACCAGCTCAACCAGATCATCAATGATGAGGGACGGACGCCCACTGCGCTCTTCATCATGGACACTTTGACGACCTTCCGAAAACTGCCGACACCAGCGACGCACCATATGCTTACTCATAATGTTCGGCCCATAGACCTCACAGAGCTGACGATGAATGCCAATTGGCAAAATGCTATGTGCATTCAGGAACTTTATCACCGACCGAACCTCGCATGCGGCGGGAGAAGGAATACGAGCTTCCATTTCGGACCACTGCTGCCTCGCTACTGGCATGCGGCGGGAGAAGGAATACGAGCTTCCACTTCGGACCACTGCTGCCTCGCTACTGGCGCCGGGCGGGATCTGTCCGCCTGGCATATGATTGATACGTCTTAGCTCTGCTGCGCATGCACAATTTACACGGCTCATTATGTTTACTTTCACGGGAAAAAAGTAGGGAAACTTACTTTCTGGATGCGCCTCGTATATCACACAATGGTGAAAGCTTCTTCGTTGTATTTATAGAATTAAACTATAATATTTTCGTAAACAAATCACTATCATAAATAATGCCCTTGTAATGGAATAATATTTTTTCATATGTTGTTTCTGTTCGTTACCTTGTTTTCATAGATTTTCACAAAACACAAATAAGTGCGACTGTGTGTTTGTGTGTGAAGCTGATTATAGGTACAATATTTATAAACCTTAATTTTTTGAAAGGAAATAACCCGTCTTACAGTTATTGTGTACAAATTTTTAAACGTGCACTCATTTCTTTCAGTTTATAAAATACTAAGTATTAACTTTTCAGTTTCATGTATTATGATGCATGGGGAATGAACTAGAATATATGAACTATTTGCATCATTAAAAAATGTAAGTAATTCGTTTTTTAAGTTTAAACCAGTGCAAGATATTTCAAATAAAGCAAATGGTTTTGGAAATAGATCATTAAGACGTTGCGAAACATAGAATTACAATAGTGATACTATTACACTGTCGTTTCTTTAGATCCGCTATATATCGTGTATATAGTAAAATTCAGTTTTTCGAAACCACCAAAATTTGCATTCATAGTTCGAATTATTTCGGAGTTAGATGCATTAAGAATATGTCGATTATTGACTTTCAATTGTTCGACGGCAAAGACACGGATGTGACAATCAAAATAATTTATGCCGCACTAAACTAGCATTTAATAGGACTTTATTTGCAGAAAATTTTACATCTTCACATTTGCTACTTTTAGAGATAGCGACAAGTAACTTTTGATCGTTACTTCTCACGGCCAGACGGATCGAGATTATTTTTGTCCACTATTCTTTTTTTCGCTCTTACAGTTTTTTAAGTATCGGTAGTTGATACGGACGGGCGGAGGGACACGACTGTCAGATAAGGGCACTTTCTTTCAGATTTGGCTCATTAGCACCCTAAAAATTGATCACAACATTATCACACTTTAATATATTTGGTGAGAATGTCCAAATTGAAACAAAACTTAATTAAACTAACAAAAAATTGCGTAAAACATGCAATAGTTACATAAAACTGTAAAAAAATGTACTAGTATATATAAGGAGAAGGCGATTATTTTGTAAAAGTTATTGCCGAGAGAAATCTCGCTAGTGAGAAGACAAAAAGTATTCACATTGTCTCGGAAAAATAATTTGTTCTTTGCTTCTGCTAATGATTTACGGTAAACTTAAAAATCACTTGAAATATCGTGAAATAATTATTGCATTTCATACTCTCTCGGTTGTATATCACGAAATTGATGATCATTAGAGAAATTGTCTACACATCTCGAAATATTCACATGTGAAACGGTCACGCCGACAACAATGATTTTCCACTGTGAAAACCAGAGTACTTGCATGCTATCAATGTTACCCTTTTAACTGACACAAAGATTAAGTATTGTTATAGTAATCATCGCTCTTAGCTAAACGTTGCGAAGTTGCAGAAAAGCGACACAAAATAATATAAAATAGCAATACAACGAAATTTTAAAATACTTACTTTTGTCCAGGAAAATGTACGTTCGAAACTCACAAAGTAGAAGTCGCGATATGTCTTTGAACAGGTAAATTTTTCTCTGTTATCTTGGGAAATTTGTGATATGGAAATCCAGTCTATACTCGTAATACACAACGAGGGGACGTCCGTTAACTGAATACGTCCTTAACTTTACAAAACGGCTATATGCTTGTTGTTCTATGCACTTGTCCTATCATTTCAATGTTATTCAACAAGATATTGAGAGACTCCCAAGCGTAATCCGACTGTAGCTCTCAGAAATGCGACAACTTCGAGAAACGTAAACTCTCGACCAAGGATCGAACCACTGACCGTTTCGAGTCAGTCCCCCCTGCTTCGGTGAAGGTCCCCGTAAACAATCGCCTGTATTATTTGCGTGTATTTATGTATTTTAGTGTTGTCCAAAGTTGCTCTTATATCGTGTATTAGTCACAACAATTTGGTAAAAGGCTATCTACTGAAATATAAAAAGAAACTAACAAACACGATTATCCAAGCCTAGTCAGAATCGGAACACAGCATCTTCTACTTATAACGACATTAGTGTAAACCACTGAGCCACAAAGAAACGTTTATGATCCCAAATTTCGTCTTTTTTCTTATGCTCAGTATAAAATTCGCTTATATCAGTGAGATATAATTATTATAGTTTACCGACTTCTGAAGTGGGAGACTGCTCATGTAAATTATAATTCATTACGTAAAATACATTTAATTTTTTACCTTTAACAATTCATTCCTTTTCTGTATAAAACAGAAAACATTTCGTGAATGACACACCAATGAATACTAATATGTTATAAATGTGGCTGACACATACACACACAATAGTGTCGAAATATTGTTAAGAACGTTAGCAGAGTTTTTGAACAGGGAATTTCTTGGAACATTTTTGACTTGTCACTTTCTAGCATAACCAGTACAGGTGCATTAAGAATAAGTAACGATTCGACGTAATTATGGAAAGCAAACAATATTTTATTTTCTTCTTAATATGACACATCAAAAATGCTCAAAAGATTGAATAAACACTATTTTAGAAAATACTGACAGCAAACTGTATTAAGGGAGATTGTCATATATTTTTAATGTCATATCAACCTTAATGTTTACATTAACAATGCTCAAACTTCCAGTTCCTCACTCTGTGTCATCTTTTCTTGCACGAGTAAAGATTGTGAGATTATATACACAATAATTAATTAATTTCAGTAATCTGCCATGAAATAAGACTAAAAAAATGTAAACAATTTAATATGTTACACTCAAAAGCATGTATTTAATTACTTTTAATGTCGCTTTTCAATATTGTCAAGGTTATCTCAACGATGAGGGTGAATGTTTATTACAGATGGAAGAAAAAACCTAACAAAACAAATATTCACGACTTAGTAGGGACTCGAACCCAGTGCTCTATGTACAGAGATAGTGGATCGAACAAGAACACTCAACAAGAAAAATAGATACAAAAAAACAAGGAAATCAGTATTTTTAATAGCATGATAAAGACTGAATAGTTTTGAAATCTTGAGAACAAGAGGTCTCAGTTTCGAATCCTCGTGAGGGTTAAGTGACCCAAATTCAATAGAAAACGTATCATGTGCGCCAAGTGTATTTTTAAAAGTTCTGTTAAGGTATGTTATAAATCCGGCATTTGTAATCACCTTGACTGAACTGCAATACCAGAGCAGTAGGAATTTCAACTTTAGGCATCTAATATTTTCTACAGTTATCACGGTCACAAAATTAGTGACTTGCTCTCCCTCGTCCTAAATCAGTTACTATAATTCATTTCTTTAAAATTATCATGTTGGACAAAGTGATAAAGTAACAATTCTCCGAGTTTCGTACCTTAAGGTAAAAAAAATGTAGATTAAACAGTTATGAAGCTGTAAAAAAATGGATATCGATATATTGAACGACACTCACAGACACACACCAAAGGTTAATTGATTTAATGATTTTGTTTATTTTACTTCACTTTTCTGCCACTTTTCGCTAATCGTAAAGATGAGTGATGATAAGATGAAACTGATGAAGGGACACTCACAAATAACACCAATGCCCAGTCCGGGGGGTCTCCAAGGAAAATGCACTAAAACTATGTGTGCAGCTCATGTATAATACGACATTTAACGTTCATTTTTGTGCAAAATTTTCGAATAATTAAAAAAAAATGTGTATCTGAAGCGACACGCCGGCCAAGAACCACATGTGCCGAACTCCGGGGTGGAGTGGTTAGCACAGCACGCTACGCCAGAGGTCCAGAGTTCGAATTCCGGCCTGGGCGTGGGTGTTGTGTCAGTGCCACTTCATCAATTTCATCATATCATCACTCATCCTCATCTTTGCCATTAGCCAAAAGTGGCAGAAAAGCAAAGTAAAATAAACCATATCACAATCAATCAAGAACCACATGTGTACACAGAACATCTTAAATGTAAAACATGTGTATGTTTTGCTATATTGAAAAACATATTGAAAATTTTGGCAACAGGACTTGGGTGCTAAAGATACAAATAACAATGCAAGACATGTTAAATACTTAAATGTTAATGTTCTAACTGCAGTGCACTAAAGATTTACTGAATATGTGTGAAACTGTGTGCTGAATTAGTATATTGTTACACGTAAACTTCTATTACTACACCAAAAAACTCTTCACTTGGATAGAATGAGCCAGACACTCATGAAAGTACTTTCTTTGCTTTCTGTCCTCCTTTAATGAGTGAACAATCCTCAACCGACCATTGATGAATGGCCTCGTGATGATTAATGCATGAGAAGAGTTTGGAAATATAATTTAAGCATCCTGAAACTTTTTGGTGTGTTTTTCTTCTAGTGAGCAAACATCAAAGCTATTAAAACACGAGCATTACTTTCTAACGACGTTGATCATTACCAAGTCCACAGTAGATAGTTGTCTGGATGTTGTAATATTCGGAGATTTAATTTTCAATGTAGTCCATATTATCTCTCTCTCTCTCTCTCTCTCTCTCTCTCTCTCTCTCTCTCTCTCTCTCTCTCTCTCTCTCTCTCTCTCTCTCTCACACACACACACACACACACACACACACACACAAGCAAAACTAACGCATGCATACATACTCGTACAGTGAGATCCATGAGTATTACCGTGCAAATTGTCCATCACCATGTTCGAGCACTTTATTTGGCCCAATAAGAGCTTCAAGAATTAAAAGGAAACTCAAAACAAACTGTTGACAACTTCTGCACCGGCATACATAAAAATCAATCGCATAAAAACACATAGGATGTAAGAGGAAAATTAATGAAAATAGTCATGGACAATTTGCACGGTATTACTCATGGATACCACTGTACATACACAACGGTGGCTGCAAGTGTAAAAGTTTTTCGCCTCAGTTCAAAGTACTACGCGCGGGTAATGCTTGGAATCGGTATATTAACAATAACAAAACTTCGTTATTTTTACTGCTACGCGAGTACTACCATATCCTATATACGTATATTGTAACACTATTCTCTATTTTCAATTTATTAGACAATAGTGATGAAAGCCTGGTTATAAATGTTATAAATCAATGTTTAATTCAATTGTCAATACTTCAGACTCACAATAACGAATATAAAACTAAATAGCCTACATGTGAATACCTCGCCATACTTTTTTGGCTAAAAGGTTTTTTGAGAAATATTAATTATTGTTGGAGTAATGATACGTGTGTTAATATATACATAATGCACATAAAAATATTATTATAATCTCCAGCTTTACGATTTGTGAAAGTCGTATAACGAAAGAGAAGCCTCTCCCTCTGGCGGATTCAATTTATTTATACAGTTAATTTAAAAGCGGAAAATGGAAAATGTGTTCCTATATCGTACGATCGTAGCGTCATGGTAAATTACGCCTGGTTCCTAAACCAAAACGTATTCGTTCGTCGGGAACAAAATTAATATTTGCAACAAATTTCCTTTATAGAAATGTTTAATTTCAAGTAAGATTCTGAACAGTGAAACACTACTATTACTTAATTTTGAAAAATATCCTCATTCTACAAAATCCTGTAAATTTGTATGATTTTATAGTATGTGGATGATTTAAAAAAGTAAGTAATAGCAATGTTTCACTGTTCAGAATCTTACTTGCATCTTCGTAAAAACGAAAAGTTTTATACATGTCTTTGTATACTCTGTATTGATATTCTACAGTACTATTTTTGAGCACCTCTACTTCATTTATTTCTTCACTAACACATTTTGTTATGTGTATTTCTATTTTTGATTTCTATATCATTTCCCTACCTCGATAGGTTAATCGCTAATACGAGAATGAATGAATGAGAGATGAAATTGATAAGGGAGCGTAGAAAATGACAAATTCATAGAGGAATCCTGATTGAGGGTCATATGGAGGATTCCTTCTCTAATGTTTACTCACCAAATGCACTCTAGTAACACCTAAATTTGAACAAACTAATGAAATCACTTTAGCAACAAACTAGCGAAAGAGAACAATACGAAGTTTCGTCTGTGCCCACAAAAACACATTTATCTGACGGTGCCTTTGATAATGATCTGAGCATTCAATTTCGCGATAGTCAGAATTTTGTAGATACCTACAGAATAATTTTAAGAGACATCCCAAACATGTCCCGCGCTGTGGCCGTGCGGTCTAAGCCGCAAGCTTTGGTCTCCGGCTAAGGGATGCGAGCCTATTTTGAGAATGTTTAGTGCCTGTCGATCCTCATCCTGGTTATAAGCCCTTTTCCTCCCTTACTTTTCTAATAACGGATAGTGCAAGTAATATAGGACACTGTCACATTGGAGAGGTAACAAATTATTATGAAACATTTTGATAATAGTCATTAATTAAGTTGTGAGAAATCTTTAAGTTTATAATTATGAAACTATGTTTTCTTAACCGCTGAGTTTTTATTTCTAAAATAAAATATAATAACAAGCAACTTGTTGGGTGGGCTTGAGCTCCACAGGCTCATATAAGTTGGCGCCACTGACTATGTACCTATCGAGTGTTAAAAGTCCTTCATACTTGTGTTGTGTGTCAGTCATTGGTGTAACAAAACACTAAAGATGGTGCTGAATAACGAGAATTCCGTATTAACACCAAAATGAATGTTCTGTTACACCAAGTATTTGTAAGGCTTGGTGTTAATTTGCACCACATGCTCTACAGTGTAAAGTTAATTCTTATGGTATAAAAAATATACTTTACTTAACTATCAAATGATGATTATACAATCAAATATTTGAAATTTTAAAAATTGTTCATTCAATATAGAATTAGAAGATACTGTTCTTGTATGAGTTGTTCATTGCAACTGAAAAGCGAGATATACCTTCCAGAATTTAGGCAAATTTCGTGTACATTGCAGAATAAAATTCGTCATATTAGGATTTTGTTGGGCAAAAACTGCTATTTGGATTTTGATTAAACTTGAACTTTTCGTTATATCTGCAAACTCTTTCACGGAAATTTCTCCTCCCAAGAACTTGGTAAAGACTCTTTTAAGATGTGTATAAGGTGAGGAAGAATTAGAAAGACAAAACATTTAACTGTACGAGTGCTATTCTTTAGCGCGGTTAACAGCTTCAAAATTCACTCGGCAAGATCACGTTCCCATGTTATGACATTCATAAAATTTGAATTTTTTTCTTCTCACTCTGAATCATGTGTGCAAATTTTTGTTCCTTAACATGTAAGAAGGTGAATAAATGCTCAGGAAAATTCCTCAAGAAGTGAATTTTCATTGCATTTTTGCGTAGTGTAAAGCTGAGTTGAAATTTGTGGCGTGTTCATTATAAAAATTGCAACGATAGAACAACGAGCAAAAAAAAGAAAATCGCATCGTTAAAAGCACATATGTCACGCTTCTGAATTATTATTTCGGAAACAATTAGTGTCTCCCACAACTGTCTTGTGATGCCTGTATGGTTTGCAGGAACAGTTTCTTCATGGTGCTATTATTATGCTTGAATCACGAAGCAATCATTTGCATACCGTTTGGTGCACAATTAGCGAGTCTTTTTCCACAACTTGGAGTAACTGAATGTGTTCTTTACACTTTACCAGCTCTCGGTGGAAGAACTGTTCATCTTGTTACGTCTCAGGGAAGCAGTTCTGTGCTCACTTTACAGTGTAATAAAGCAATAAAATGTATGTTGTAAAATTTGCGTGTGATTGCATTGGTCGACTATACTAGATATCACAGTACACTATTATAGATGATATTACTATTTCCGAACACATAAAATTGCCTAAATGAGCGACTGAAAAGTGCATTCGCTGTTGTTCACTTAAGCTTACATTCAATGAAACTATTGCAATTTCTACAAAACAGAAAATGCCATCCATGTAGAGGAGAAGGTCTAAATATGGGCGAATGTTTAAATATGGGTTTTGGAGTTATCAGCGTTCCCGGGTGCTGCAGACTGGCAGAAGCTATGGAACTGGTTACCAGTCAAGGGCAAAGGTTGCGGCGCAAGAGAACGTGGTGGTTAGTTCCGGCCTTGGACGCTGTTATACAATTGCGACCTCCGAAAACTTTTTGCAGGTATGTTTTAACTCAGCGTTTTCTGAATTGTCATCTGCTTTGTATAGGTTATGATATTAGCGGTACATAAAACAAATGTGGGCTTTTATAATGTCATGATTTGTTTGTGAAATATGTACCACAGGAAGCGAATAAATTGAGGAAGAAAAATAGCGTGATGGTCTAAATATAGACTATGACATGAGGTCTAATGCTGAGATCACATTTCCAACAAATATTTGGATGTTTTTCTTAAGTTCGATTTTTCCCATTCTGCCTGATTTTCAAAACAACAGATTATTCATAAATATGAATTTTATAATGTTTTAGCGATAAATGACTGTTCTTTTAAATTTTAATTGCTTTTTGTGATATTGCCATTAGTAGCCCATATTTAGACCACAATTTTGAAATACATCATTTTACCATTTTTTGTAAATTGCTTTTTTTAAAAAAAAAAATGGAGACCTTCTATACTTTAGCATGCTATTACATTTAAGTATATATTTCATAGATATGCATTTTAAAGGCAGGTGCATGATAATTTAATTTTTTTCCTCCGAAAATTACAACATAAAAAGGGGGCCCATATTTAGACCTTTTCCTCTAACTTCTAGAAAACAGAAAATTCCATCCACGTAATTTCTAGAAAATAGAAAATGCCGTCCACGAAATTTCCAGAAAACAGGAAATGCCGTCCACGAAATTTCCAGAAAACAGCAAATGTGATTCTGTGAAACAAGAGATTTGTGCAAAAAGAGACTTACTGTTTGGACTAGACTTTAGTTTCGAAATTCTCCTGATAACTTTATTAAAGCAATTTTTTTATTCAGTCAAGGACGTATCCAGAAACGGGACCAGAAGGGTCGGAACACCCCATCCACCAAAATAATTTC
This sequence comes from Lepisma saccharinum, assembly GCF_977018435.1. Taxonomy (NCBI): domain Eukaryota; kingdom Metazoa; phylum Arthropoda; class Insecta; order Zygentoma; family Lepismatidae; genus Lepisma; species Lepisma saccharinum. The sequence goes on along the minus strand of NC_139242.1, from coordinate 39,534,840 downwards.
AACATATTAAGAGTAAGGTAAGTCTCCCTAAGTTCTCCACCTTAAGCAAATTTGTTTTAAAATCACGAAGAAATATATTTTTTCAAAATATAAAATATAATTTTGCAATGCTAATGTTCAATAGAACAATATATAAATTTGTGAGAAGAAAAACGGTCCCCTTTCTCCAACAATAACCAAGAGAGGGGAAGAGGGGTGCAACTGTGCAACTGGCGAAGTTAGGAAGCACGTGTTCCCTAACTTCGCCACTTGTGTACAAGCGGTAAACTCTATTAATATTTTATTAGCAGTAGAGAGTGGATGCAATTTATTTTCATACTAAAGAAAGGCAATATTAATTATACAATATTCATGCATAAAATTAGTACAGATTGAAACAAGCACAATTTTAGTCCAAGACAATTTCACTTCACACTGAGAATGAAGTATCAATTTAAGCACTCTGGACAAACGAAAACACATTTATCATTTTTCGTTAATCCCACACAATCTTCGTGAACGTAACGATGACATAAACTGCAGCATCTCATATCTAGGACACGATCTTCTTTGCAAAGGAAACAATACCAGCCGTCTGTAGTTTTGGATGAGGACGGGTTGGGTTTTTAGGTCTTACAGTTTTCGGGGTTGTTGTGGCTGTTGGGTAACCAAGTGCGTTGGTACAGGAAGGACCGGGATCTGATGGCCTGGAGAACAAACTTTTCTGAATTTGGACAGCGCGGCTGTTAATTGGTGGACGGTTCCTCTTCGGAAGTCTATTTTTGGGAGTCGATCTTACGTGTTGTACACCCTTTAAGTTTTGGTGGCCCTCAACTTTGAAAATCTGTATGCAAAACTAATGAACTCTATTTTAAAAAAACAAGTTTCATTGTTATGACATTAGTTCTTAAGTTCGCCATGACGCACGATACAGTGGCGAACTTAAGAACACGTGCGGCTTTTATTAAACACGTCAGAAACTACGACATAACAATTATACATTTAATTTTAATAATACCCCTAGAAAGTACACAACGTAGGCTTTGAAATGATATATTACACTATCTAAATGCAATAGTTACTCTGTTGTATTAAATGGATACTTACGGAGCAAATGTTATATCAGCACTAGCCAGCAACCATTACCAACAGAATGTGGAGACTATCTCCAAGCAAGCACGCGCTAAGTGAAATCGACCTTCAGTGTTCAACGTAGTTTCCAAGGCACCATGTACCTGACATGAAGTAGCTTCTGATATCTTTCGGCTAAACATAGAATCTGTGGGGTGGCGAACTTTGGGACAGTGGCGAACTTATGATTACCTTCCTTATTTGAATTTAACGCATTATATAGCATAAGTTGTTACTAAGTTAGTTTCTAAACGCAATGCAAAGAGCTATGGGAGTGCATGAAATAGAGTGAGTGAGATTCTTCAATCTTAGTACAGTAAGTGAAGTTTTTTGACCTACTCGGAGATAATGCATATGACTCCGAAATACTAGAACTGAACCACCCAAACTACAGTCAACAGCAAATATAGTAGAAACCTTTCTGTGCACTGGACTTCAAAACGAGGTCAATTCACAGTGCTCCTCAGTAAAAGTATAAAGTCACATGTGTAACAGAAATGTTTCCATCGTATTTTCAAATGTGTAGACTTGTTCGCAAATCAAATATTGTGTAATGATTTCAAATTCATCAGCCGAATAGTTGACGACACATCTGAGTATTGTGAAACTGGCAGCAAGTTTGAAGATTGCTACTAAAAAAAAATAGTTAACAATATTTTAAGAAGTTATTGTTCGTCACAAAGAGTAATGCATCGATAAATTAAAGCTAACAAGTTCAGAAGGCAGAATCGATTCTCATTTCGTCATTCTTACCCTCGATCCTTGGAGAAGAAACAGCTGGTGAAATGTTTCTGATGATTTCTTACAAAAATAATATATTAATTTAATTTAAACATTCGTTGTAAAAAAAACATTAAATTAATTGTGTAATGAGAAACTGACAAATCAGAACGTATCTCTGGAAGATATTACTTTATCCTTTCTTGTAGTTACTGATAATAATAATAATAAATAGATAGATTAGATTAGATAGATAGGTACAAAGAACTCAAACGTACTTGCTGAACCGCTTTTCATTTTTTCTTTCTAGGTACACGATCTTGTATGCAGTTTAGACCAGGTATTGCTTACAGACAACCAGGCTATAAAGCATTGGATTCAACTTGAGAGTACATGGTTTCCTTGAAGAAACAGAGTGTTTCTATTTCTTGATATACAGTATTTCACAAGAGAAAGTCAAGAAAAAATTCCAAGAGACTAAAATCCAATTTTGACACTTCGGATTGGTGGAAAAGAGCTTTATCATATCGAGAATTGAGCTAAAAATCAGTTGTAGGGAGCTAAATTAAGAAATATGATGTTAATTCCATGTTCACGTTTTACTGATTTTGAGTTTTAAGTCAATTTTATGAACAGAAGATTCATCGGGACTGGACTTCCTGTTTAAAGTTGAATTCAAACAACTACGTGCCTCCACCGGATATCAAACCCCAGGATCCCTTGATTTCAAAGTGACTACGTTAGCACTACGCCATCGAGGAGGCCCCGTACTCACGTTTGAATATGTCCAAAGTTGCCTGCACCGAATCCTTCTTGCGAAGAGACAGAATACGTGGTAGTGTACCACGGAGCTTAAATTCTTCTTCGAGTTTTTAGTGGTGTCAGGAGCTAGCTGCTAATGCAAAATGGTCAGATGTGGTATCTAAAGAGCTAGGTTTTGAACAGACAATTTCTCAGAGTATTTTCACTGTTAAATTTATGTAGTAGAATTTTCAGTAATTGTCAATTTCTAAAAATACACAATTTTATTTCTTTATTTTTTACTTTTAGATATGCAATATATGTTTTCACTGTGTTGGCTTGTCACTTTTATATATTACGCGTATTCGACATTAAATAATTGTGAATTAAATCTTTTAAACATTTCTCAGATGTTTAAATAAGCCGAAAATGAAATATAAATATTTTACTTTGTGTAATTGCAGATTTGGATCTACAACACCAATGGATGCAACACTGTGAAGACCCGGTAGTAAATTAAAATTACAAAGCGTTATATAACTATGGATGCACAATATGAATATGTATTACTATGTCTGGTTATTTACGACACTAATCTATCATTCTAGGTTACTTACTCACAACGAAGAGGAATGGTAAATTGATGAACTAGATAAAAAAAAATACAATCAAAAGTCAATGTCCTAACCAGGATTCATAACGCGCTGGGTTTATCTTACAATGCTAATATGCTACGAGAGTGTACAGTATAGCACAAGCCTCGTCCCCTTAAATATACCTGGCAACAATGGTAAATTTTCACACCTGCCAAACATGAGCCACCCCTCAAATAAATAATAGTCAAATCTGTAACTGATATCTTGCTGCTGTAATTCAAATATTTCATGAAATAATAATACCATTAAGCCTTGTTTCCACGATATGATAAACTCAATATGCTGACCAAGGCAGACATTTATTTTATTATAAAACATAAACTAAACGTAACGTTTCAACCTTCTAGCAAGGTCTTCATCATACTCTGTACCAAGTACAACTGAAACAAGGTACAAATAAATAGATACTTCCGTTTTTAAGCGTCGTCATTGCAATCTTTAATCGACACATGTGGCAAATTTGAAACTGTCAGCATGTACTCAGCTTACTTGCTTATTACGAAGAAATACTAAAAATATTGTATTTGTCGTTGTTGGCTAACATGGCAATACATTCAATGAAGGACGTTCGCAAGACTGGATAATCAACCTTTCCAAACCACAAGCACATAAACACCATGGTATGTGAGATTTTAATATGTGGGGCCCTCTTATTTTGCGATCCACGTACGTAGTTTTCTGGCTATCTACAGGTCCAAATGCATACGTTAGAATTTCATAATGAGCTAGCAAATCTTTAACACATTTGCAGTTGTGCTGCCACCTGGAATGCTTGATGGGAACTAATTCACACACTGCTTATGAAAATTTTCCTACTATGTGGGGAACTTTCCAGATTTAACTCAAAATTATACCAGAGCATTATGTCATATTTTTCTGCTGGGTTTTGGATTATTTTTCCGGGGGCTCAAGGAACGTTCCCCAGATCTGATTTGGTTCACCTGTGTAAAGGTGTGTGTTCTAAAGCAGTTCCCCGAAATTACTAATTTGTCAACATGCATATATACACTAGAAGTGAGAGAGAACATCACAGCAAATTTTCATAGAAATATATATTTTTACTGAGTAACGAAATGACCTATAGATAAGAAGAGAACTATTGGTATTAGTTTCTATGGAGCTTAAAAGGTGAGCTTGCATTAAATCTATCACCAAACGTATTACATGCTTGTTTTATGTAGCGTGAAAATTACGACGTGCGTTTAGAATGAACAGGCTGCGGACAGCAGTGAACTTCGCCACTCATCAGAACCTAATATTTTTGTTTCGTGCAAACCATTGTAATGAGGAGGAATCCTACTTTCCCATTGGCGGATTATGCAAAAGCGATGATTTTGCAGACGTCGTAAATGTTGGCCGAGTAGTGATAAATAACAATGCTTGGCGTATGAGAAACGACATGCTTCGCTTATGTGTTCCTTCTCCGATAACATCTACACACAACGCAATTTTGTTGTCGTTCTCGTACAAAATGTCTGTTTTGGCACGTCAAAGGATATTGATAATTATGCGAATGGCGTTTGCGTAAATGGATCAGAAATATTCAGGCAGTCCCTACTTTATTTGGTAAGGTATTGCTCTTTCATTTCAAACTTAAGGATCTAAAGTTATTCGATGAAATAAATAACTGTCATTCCAGTTATTTGCAAATAGAACTGGAGGATATAAATAATTAGAAAATGTTTTCTTTGTGTTCATGGAGAGACCAAAGTCACACTCTGCATGTCACTACACACAAATTTGAAATGCTTCAAACAAGGGTTACTTGTATGTGCAATCTATAATGTATTTTTGGTGCACCAACTGACATAGTTTAACGTATTCTCAAACAAAGCATTCTTAGGGCATCCCAAGGAACAGCAGCTGATAAATTTGCCCTTCGATGCATTTATTTATGTATTTTGATTTACCAAAAGTGCACCATTAGCATTAGCCCCGTCTAGTCGGTTGCACTTTATTACACAAGGTGTATCCTGGTGTCAGACTGGTGCAAGGAAATGACGTTCAACCAAGTAGAGGAATAACGGTGTTCAAGTTCAGAATATTCAACAAATGCCTGCGTTCATTTGATTAGTTAGCACGCACCACGTGATCATGCCCCACAAATTACACCGCTCCAGAAGGTAGTGCAAACGGTGCAGACACCAAATACACTGCTTGACACCAAATCAACGAAGTAGACGCGTCGGTGCTGAGAGAGTAAAAAAGTGAAGCGAACTAGATGCGGCTACTATGTGTATAAAAAGCTACATGGCTGTTGGATAAACTTTTATCGAAATGGGTGTCAAGTTGATGACAGAGCTGGAATTGGAATGGAAGAGAAAGAAACAGGTTTAAGTGAAATTGATACCACCACATGAAAAGTAACGTGCCCTTAATTACGAACGAATTTTTCAATGAAAATCATTCAAGTAAAGCTGGCTTCTTGTTCCATTAATTTTATTTGTTGTAATAATACAGGGTGAGGCAGTCAAACGGGAAGATTTTAAAAATTCACAAAAATAGAGAGAGCAAATATTAGTTAATTTTTTAACATGAATGTACTGTACATGAGTGGAAATTACTAGTGTTCATTTTTTGAATATGGTGTCAGTAAGATGGCGTCCTTGGTTTTGCACACATTGTCGGAGTCTCAGAGTAAATGTTGTGGATCTCTTGCCAAATTCGCTCCTTCAAATCATCCCTGGTTCTTGGAGGGTTGTCCTTTAATACTTTGTATTTGAGTAACCCCAAAGAAAAAATCAGGAGAGTCGGGTGAACGGGCAGGTCACGGAATATCGCCGAATCTGCTGATGAGACGACCAGGAAATGCAAGTCTAAGCACATCCATAGACACTCTGGCAGTATGGCTAGTTGCACCATCTTGCTGGAAGAGTGTTTCTTCATTTGGGTCATAGCCATCGAGGGCAGGCAGGAAAAAGGTTACCAACATGTCAGCATAACGTCCAGCGCTTACCGTCACCGTGTTACAGTGTTCATTTTCGAAATAGTAGCGGCCGATGATTCCACGAGATGATAATGCACACCACACTGTTACGTGTTCTGAATGGAGAGGCGTTTCATGGAGAGTGTGTGGATTAATTTCGGATGGGCGGATTTACTCTGAGACTCCGACAATGTGTGCAAAACAAAGGACGCCATCTTACTGACACCATATTCAAAAATAAACATTTTTCAGGTACACTAGTAATTTTCACTCGTGTATAGTACATTCATGTTAAAAAATTAACTATTTGCTCTCTCTATTTTTGTGAATTTTTAAAATCTTCCCGTTTGGCTGCCTCACCCTATATAAATGTGTGTTTATGTTGTGTAAACATGTTAATCCCCACACATTTATCCTATTACAATTAATGTGTGTGTTATTTGTTTGCAAGAAACTTTCCAGTAAAATGTACCTGTAAAAGCAACTTTCAGTTCCTCTTCAAGTACCAGTAACAGTAACTACTTTTTAAAATGAGTTACTGCAACTGTAACCCAGCTACGTTTAAAAAAGTAACTTACCGAACACTGACATTCACGTACACACACACAAAATCGATTGCATTTCCGAAATTCTCTTCAGAATTTAAAATATTACCTGTGGATATAAAGTCGTTACCACGACAGACCGAAAGTAAATACTTCGATGGCCGAGCTTGCTATTAAAGGGTCCGTGTTCCAGTCTCGGCCCGGACTGTGATTTTTTGTTCATCAATTTCATCTAATCATCACTCATCCTCACCAACGTCAAAGGTCGAAAATAGCAGAAAAGCAATGTAAAAACAAAGGGGTAGCAAAGGGAGAGCGAAGTGGGCGACCGCCCGGGGCGTCGCGTCCCATGGGGCTTATGCAAGAAATGTACTAAATCGAAAAACTAAAAACAAACTACAAAACACTGGCTTAATCTGTTTTTAAACTCCAGTTAAACATTTCAATTTGAATGAATACGTCAAAAATTTAGTATTTTAAGGAAGGTAGTGCTACAACAGTTTCAAGCCTTCCCATTGGCTGGTAGCTTTTTGGGGTAGTAAATATTCTGTGGTGGTTAGGTTAGGCTTGTTGGGTTTGGTACTCTTAGAAGAAGACGACGAAAATGGTTGTAGCAGCAATACCGACCTTCAAGGAAACGGGACCATAACAGTCTGATTTTATAAGCCACACAACTACAAATAAGCTATGAATAAAAGAATATCTCGTTGTATCGAATCTGTGATTGTTGTTCGTGTTACACATTTTAATGAAATCGAAAGTAAGCGTTTACGTTTGCACTAGGCAATAATGCAGACTGAAGATTTTAATCAGTAATTTTTATTATTTAAATTTGATAATACTTTTACTGACGTAAGTCTGAAGATTTTGCAGTGATTCACAATGAGATTCAAATTCAAAGAATTGATCTGGAGCCTCAAATTTTGATTTCGACCAGAGCCTCGCGATATATTCTACGTCAAAGTGTAAAAATAACAAAATACACAAAATATAGACCCGCAATACCAAGAAACCTTATGTAGATACCACCGCGAGAAAAAAATCTCAGAATTACGTTTCATTATAAACAAAAAAAAGAATCGTAACAACAATCCCCACACGTACAATATTAAGAGTGAAGTCTTCAGTTTCATCGTAGCGTGTAAGCCGCAACAGATTTGATGATAATGCACACACATTATCCAGTTTTTTTTCAGCGTGGCGTGTTAATTTTTTTCTTCAAGAAAAGCAAGAACCAGAGTCCCATACAGAATGCCGCAGAGATGTAATACGAGTTTACAGCCCTTTACGTCAATCAAAGGAACACGCAAACCAAAAAATACACAACAAATTATGCAGGAACATGTTATTACCATAAAACTACTGAACAAGGTCGAACACATATATCTGAAATTTCTTACCGACGTTCACAGAGCTGGATGAAGCTTCTGTACAATTATGGTGACAGTGTGTGAAAATGTCTTTACATATACTTACTTTTTTACGATCGCACATTTAATTAATATAATCTAGCTTGATATTTGCTACTATTTATGCTTGAATCTGTAATAAATATGAGAGAAGTCGCAATAATTCGGAGTAATTTGATAAACCACTACACAAATATATAGGCCTCAGAAATGAACACAATGTAAAAAATTGCAGTTGAGGAATACTAAGTTGCTGTGTGTGAGGGAGTATACCAAGCTACAGTCAAGGCCACATTATTCTATGGTGTCGAACTGTGGGTCTGGGGGACAACAGAAATGGTAAACTGCGGACAAGCAAACTTTCTAAAACAAGTTCTGGGCGTAGGAAGGGGTACGGCAACGTGCGGGGTTCTTAGGGAAATGGGAAAGTATACGGAGGAAGTAGATGCAAAAATGAGAGGCTTCAAATATTGGGCAAGACTGCTAAATATGCGGGATGGAAATCTAAAAAAACTCGCGATACAAGCACAGAACATTGACCTAAAGGAACGCCACTGGGTAACAATGATAAAGAAGGAACTGTACGCCATAGGGCTGGGGTGGATTTGGGAAGAAGAAGTCGAGGGGAGGGCGGGCATGCAGGAAATGGGGATCAAAAAAGACAGATTGGAGGACATCAGCAAACAAAACATTTTGGCAGAATGTGCGGGGATAGTATCTTTAATTACGGCACAAATCGTGGATGGGGATAGGCAATGGGGAAGGCGAAAATACATAGACGTGTGTGGAGCGAGTGACAGGACGGGTTTGGCATGGTTCAGGCTAGGGGGGTGGGCACAATTCAAGCGCGTGTGAGAGGACGGGAGTGAAGAATGTCCAATGTGTGGGGAAGACGAGACGAAATTCCACATTCTCCTCCAGTGCAAAGAAACAGCAGAGGCTAGACGGAAATACATAAGGGATATGAACGAATCAAAAATGGAGGGGCTAATGAAGGCCATTACGGGGAGGGAAATGGCTGGAAGATACGAAATTCAAATAAGGGACCTGAGAACCTTCCTACATTACGTCTGGTCAAAGAGAGCGAATAAGTTGAGGGACGGGAGTGAGGGTGCCTGAGAGCAGTGTGCAGAAAGCTTCTTTTTGATAATATAATAACTAGTGCTATAAGTGTAACATTATGAGAAAAATGAAACAGGTTGATAGATTGTAGTAAGAGAAGAACCCACAATTAGTGTGAAAGGTAAAGTTGAACATGTGAGGACATAATCAGAGGGGATATGAAAAGAAGAAAGAAAGAAAAGAAAAAAACCTTCATTAATGTACGGAAATGTGTGTACAGCCGCAACGTCTCATACTGAAATAAGCCTATATTCTATTCTACAAACAATCAGACGAAATTAACCCAATTACCAAGATAAAAATAACAATAAGCATAGCGTAAACTACCATACAATTAAGCAGAGAAACAAAACAAAAAAGAAACATAAGTAAGTTTTGAGGAAAATGAAATCCAATCAGAGATTCGGGAGAGGCGAAAAGATAAATATTTACAGAAGAAATAATTAAGGAGCTACTCGCATGTAAGAAACGTAGAGAAAGCTGACACGTAAGCATTCTAAGATGCAAGACAAAAAAAAAACAGATAAAACAATGTAGTTTTTCAAGCATCTTAACCGTGTGCTCATATTAGTAGTGCTAGATTATTCTAACATGGACATCTACTGTATTAAATAACACCTTATATCAGTGCAACTTTTAACATGTATTGAATCGAATTCAACGTTGCGTTAATTTAAAACTTCTTAAAATGCTTCTTTGCTTGAATCAAAACTTTTAAAATATATTTCTGGTTAAATTCAAAACGTTTTAAAACATGTGTTTCTGCAAAATTAAAAAAGTTACTTCCTTGTTTAAATTATAAACTTCTAAACATGTTTTACTTACATTAAAAACTGTTTAAACATACTTTTTTAGTTTAACAGGCAAATCCAATAGATAAGAAAAAAATATGTTTCATTTATCAATTCTAAACGTAAATTTTAAGCGTTAACTGCTACACAATGAAGTTCTGTACTATGCGACATTTGCAAATATTTTAAAACTGTAAATTTGGAATATTTTTTACATTTCTTTGTATATTTGATAATTTCCATAGATTTCTCTGAAATTTTTGGCTAATTGCGACGATAAGGATAAGTTATGAAATTGATGAAACTACACTCACAAACAACACCCATGATTTTTTGGTAACTTACCTTGTAGTCGTGAGAAGATCAACTACTTTGTAAGGAACTGTGTTTGTTTGGAAAGTAATATGTCTATACAGTTTTGATCATATGACAAGAGATTGACATGGAAAGGAGTCTATTGCAAGTTTCAAATGTGGGAAGTAGTTCCGTAGTTTAGCAATTTCTGGTCTACAAAGATTCACAAAAATTGAATTCCTTCCCCCCTTCTCTCTCTCTCTCTCTCTCTCTCTCTCTCGAACAGATACCGATACTTGACAATCATAACAAAAGTTTTCACAATGTTGACTAACATTAGTGTGTGAGAATTTCACTTCAATTATAAGCATCAATTTACTAGGGTTTTGCTTTAAAATATTAAAAAGTTACAACAGAAAAAAAAATGTTGTACGTAATCACAAAATACAGTTTTTTCACATAATATTGGAACAAAATCCTAGCAAACTTCGAATTTTGGATAACTTCGAGGATAATAATTATCCTCATTATTAAATTATTAGACTTAGCAAAAGTGTCGTGCGACATTTTGCGGAACCGACGAACGACCAAAACGCTGGGAAAGTATCGGCCGATATCGCTAAATAAAATCCTACCGATACTTTCCGATACCGATTCCACTGGCATCGATACATCATCGTCGGTATAGGCTCACCCTAGAAGATCTCCTAAATGGGGTTTCTCTAACTTAAAAATGAACATGTTAATGTAGAAATGAAAATATGGTATGTTACACGTAGTGGGTCAGAATAGTAAACCAACACATCAGCGTTTCAAAAAAAAAATATACAAAAATATAGATTTACCTATTGCCACGCCTTCAAAATGAGGTCAAGCTCAAGCCCCAAATAAAAAATTGCAATGCTTCCAGTAATTTTCTTCAGTTTCTCACAGATCTGAAGCTAAAACCAAAGTAAGTTTGAAAGAATGTCACCCTGATTGGATGACGCTTGGTCATTGCATCGAATCCCGCCGCCACCCTTCCACAGACCGAACGCCGCTGCAGGAACTTTTATGCAAGCAGCTTCCCAGCTGTCACCACGACGCTGAGTTAAAAATCAAAAAATGCTGATCCCCAATCGTATTGTAATGTTGAAAAAAGGCACTACCGTCGGATGCTTTTGTCCCTTCTATCTGGGGCGAAGTAAGGTTGATATTACTCCAGCAAGTTTCTCGTTATTTTCAATCATCTGTAGAAACAGCAATATTTTCTAATCGCACCAACATAAAATATTTCAATTCACAAGCATTGTCGGAATGATTTGATCAAAATAAGATTTATTTCATTAAGTTTATAGTTATCGTTTCGGTTTTTAGAATGACTACATTACTGAAGATGACCTGAAAAGCAATATGCATCTACACACAAAAAACTAAATGCATCATATCTACTGATGCACCAGAAACGCACTAAAATGTGTTATATGGCCTCTGAGAAGAATCAGGTTTACAATTTGACGCAATTTTTGTGCATTTTTAATATATCGTAAAGGTAACACCAAAGTGCATCTTAATATGATGATGCAAGCAAGTCTTTCTGTCGAGATGCACTTTAATACATTTGTTGATGCGTTTTTTGCACCTACCTGCATCTTCTTGATGATGCATTTAAACATTTGGTCTGAGCTACAGACAGCATGCATTCTTTTCAGATGATGCATTTAATTTCCTATGTGTACTTTGCAATTTAAAATAGTAAAGAAATTGAAAATGTTGGCACGGATTTTCAGTCCTCTCATTTCGATAGAGGCTTTATGCGAATGTATCTTGGAGGAATATATTTCATTGCGTTGAGTTTACATTCCTTACACGGTAGTGTAATCGGGACTAGCCTACAATTTCAAGTGGGATCCGAACCACTATGTGCACTACCACAACACCACCGGGAGGCCCTCAAACGAACCAGCCACAACTACTGTTACATTGTCACTGGATACTCAGCACTTAAATACATACTGTTGCCGAAAAGTTAAAATATCTATGATCTTACGGAAAATCGTATAGATGTTTTCGAAACAAAGACAAAACATGTGCACTGCTCTTCAAATAAAGGACATAGTCTTTAACACTATCGATTGTCCCATTTTATCTGAACAGGGGTGTACACATAATTTTGTTCATGTTTTCACGCTCCCTATCCGATGTTCCTAGAAGTGCACATTGGTTCAGGTTACATAATATACCGGTAACGCTAAACGTCAACTGTTTTCAATTTTAATGAACTCCGAGATAATGCAATTTAATTAGCACTTATTGCTAATTTTGCATGTATTATTATTGTCATAAATGCATATATAATGTATAATAATTGTTAACTTCTATTGTTCGTGGTCAAAGTCCATTAAAATAAAATAAAAGTAATGTTTTACGTTTAGAATTGTTTTACGAAAAGTGAACCAAAACTTTAATTAGCCTAAAGCACAGAACTTTGGATATGTATACAAAATCACAATGAAACTAAAAAACTGCAATGTTCTACAACACAGAATAAACCAAACGTGAAAATTAATTATATTATGAATATTACCAACTGTTACATAAGAAATATTTATATACTACAATCATTCAGAACGATGTACATTGTACAATTTACAAACATGCAGAACAATGAATGCATTGCCTTCTTATATGTAGTTAATTTTATTTTCGGTCCCTTCTCTGTCTCCTTGCATTAATTGCGAAGGTGAGAATGACTGATGAAGAAACGAAAGAATAAACATAGTGAAACACTGATGCGTGTTCTCGGCAGAGAAATCATCAGTTCATCTAACGACCACAAATGCAGCCTATTGTACAAAGAGCAATGATTGTTGTTGCCCTCAAACATCAACTTGAGTCAGAAATTCTACCGTTCCTGTGAAGAACCTGTAACAATCCTGTTTGTACGAGTCCTTTGTAATAATTAACGCAATGGATTGTCACGGACGTAAAATTACATTAATGAAATCTGTAATTTACACCTGAAATTCACTTCTCAGTAGGGGGTGTGGCCCTTCCCTAGTTTCCACTTCCGAACATCCATAACTGTACACATTAGAAAGTTGAGATAACGAACAATTTACATAGCTGTAATCTAAGGTGATCTTTAAAACAACAAAACGGGACATTTATCATATTTTCTTGACGAAAAATGGGACAAAATTCACACACTTAATATGTTTGGAAACTAAATATATAAATAAATGAATACTGTGTACATGTCATACATAATATGGGTAATGCACTGCACTCCAACCAAACAGTCCTTTAGAGTAAGAAGTCATTCATTGACATTTTGCCGATAAATGGATCTTTTTTAGTATAAATCCTTCTTTTCCAATAACATCTTGTAAAAGTTTACACACTAGTGATTAAGTTCACCTTATAAATCACCATAGCTTTCAAAGTTTGTACTGAAAGAGCGTTTGTCACTTGTCCACAAACCATTCATGTACGAAAACACTCGTTCAGTGTGTGCATTAGTTGCAAGTAAACAGAGAAGAAACTCCAATAATTTGGAATATGTCACATTCATGACATTATAATTTCTACCCACCACGATTCATAGTAATAGTAGAGAAGGTTTATTGTTGTAGTAATTCAATACCGATAAATCAGCGTTACAAAAAGGGACATATTGGAGTTCCGTTTTAAGTTTAAAAAAATCGGGATACACATTCAAAAACAGGGACTATCTGGTCACCTTACTGTAGTAATTTAAACTCTGAGTGGTTCATAAATTTGTGATACTTTAATGGAAATCCTAAATATAATACAAAGTAGCAACCAATATTGGAAAATATACAAGTCGCTATCGATAAAAAAATCTGATAAACGTTGTCTCCAAGTGCCGACCCTCTCAAATTGGTATACATTGTGACACACAATGCGATACCTTGTGAATGTTTGATAAGATAATGCAAGTGACATCAAAATTATATCAAGCAGCGTTATCTCGTTATAATACAGAAGAACCACATCTGATAGTTACAATTGCATTTTCCTTGCACATGCTAAGCATCATTCAAACGCTTCCTCAACTGATAACCTACATTTGTTAGACTTTCATCCCTTTATTTCGGATGTACAGTCACGGACACTGCCGGCTTGTAACGATTCCATTGAAAGTCAATGTATTCATTACAAGCCGGCAGTGTCCGTGACTGTACATATGTTGTCGGTCTACATTGCGGAGTGGTCATTATAACGCGCTGCGAATCCAGGGCTCCCGGGTTCAAACACTGGTCAGGTACTGCATTTCTCCCACCAGCAAGTTCATTCATTCTCGTCGACACGATTAACAGAAGATGTAGTAAAATAACTAAAAGAAACAACAAATATATGCGTTTATATGAAAACCAATAAACAGTAACTGTAGAACTTGCACAAAGCCAGGGCCGGCCCTAGGTGGGTACGGGGCCTAGGGCCAGGCGCGGATCCACGGAGAGGGCGAAAGGGGCGATATCCCCTCCCAAATGCCATGTTTTTGGATATATTATTATGCCTAATAATATTCAAGACTCATTCGTTCTGTATTTTTATCACCACGTTTAACAGGGTCGAGAAGTCCACTGTATGCTCACGATAGGCTAATCGGAACTGGACCTACAGTTTAAATTTGGATCAGAACGAGTCTAGAAGGTGCTTAAAAAGGGAATCGGACCTGAGGCCACTGCAGAGAATGAGTTATTTCTTTGTTTATTCTTTTTACTCCTCATATCTGACCTTCAGATTACCGTGACAATGGGAAGAATTATGAATTGAAGACATGACCAATTACCACTTCAGACGTACACAATAAAATGACATTCACTATAATAATCCACGTTCTGAAATTCAAAATGAACTGAGACAGGTAAAGAGCAACGATGTCAAAATGGCTATATATAATATATATATATATATATATATATATATATATATATATATATATATATATATATATATATATATATATATTAGCCAAGTCCAGAGATTTACTAACTTCACGTTCAGTTTCAATATTTACTTTCTTTAAATTCGAAACTTCTTGTTTTACATTCTAGATTATTTTGTAAGTGAACGTGACCTAACACAAAACAGCACAACAATGTTTAACATGCAACAGTTATTGTTTATTGTTGAAGCTAGTTCGAGTAGCTATGAAACTACATCCAAAAACTGACGACCAGACACGCATAAGAATTATATTGTACTAAATCTTCAACATCGGATTTCCATTCAAAAGAGGAGAGATTCTGGCAGCTGTAGGATAGTACGTAAGTTATTGAATTTTATTATTTTCAGTCGCTTTTCTGTAATTTCTGGCTAATAGTGACGATGTGATTAAATTATAGAAAGGGCCCTTACAAGGACACCTATGCCCAGATCGAGATTCGAACACGGGAACTCCTGTGCCAAGATGGAAAGTCGGCCACTTAACACTCTCGGTCACGGAACCGCCATGTTTATGTTATGAATGCTACATTATTTGGCATATTTTACTTCACTTTTCTGCCACTTTTCGATGCTCGCGAAGATGAAAATGATGGGACAGTCACAAAGGACACCCATTCCCAGATCAGCATTCGAACGAGAGATCCTCATTAATGCTATATATGTTCAAAGGTGTTTGTCTGTAAAATAGATAAACCCTGTGGCCAACAGGTCTTAGAGTGCCTGCCAGCCAGATTTCAGTTAGTGAACTCATAGAATCCCATCGCCGCTGCTGTATACAGCTTGATATAATAGATTACAGAAAGAATGCTAATTTTTCAATTTATCTGCTATTTTATCTATTAGTTATATCCTGTGTGTTATATTTTGTGCTAACAAAATATAACACACAGGATTTTCCTGAAGTAACTTGGATTCTTGCTGTAACACGATGCCTTGTTTCCATATTAAACACTCTATAGTTCCTGAGCAAGGCAGTTTTTTTTATATTTTTTTAAAAAAATAATTAAAAGTACTTTATATGTTACTTTTCCACCCTATATCTCATGGACTCTTGTTATTCGGATGACAAGAAAAACTGTAGGATCTCTCCCGAAAAGGTTTTTCCATATCGTTTGGTAGGAGACCTCGTGGAAATTCCACCAAGGACAATGGGCCTGCCTCTGCGTTGGTGGCCCTATACTAGGTGTGATAGATAGTACATGAGGTTTTCGGAGCTAGTACGAGTTCGTCTGCTCTGGAATTTTGCTGGGTCGGGAAGGTGCTACGTTTGCTCAGCATCCACTGTTGTTATGCTGGGGTGAACTTGGCCAGCTTGCCACAATAAAATTACAGGAATAACAGTAATCCCTGAGACGTTCCATGACACTTCAGGTAAATGTAGGTGTGTAATGAAGTTAGTCTTGATAGCCAGTGTATGTAGGTATGCATATAGTAGGTATATAATGTAAGAAAACTAACGGTTCTTCCTTTTGGGTCTGCGAAGTAATTCCCTAAGCTCATAGGTTAGGTTGAGTGATAGGTATTTCGAGTGCTTTATGCAATTTTTAGTGCCTTAGATTTATGTATGTCAGTATTTGCAGACTCAAAAGGAAGAATGGTGTATTATAAGAGATCGCTGTGTACATAAAAGCGAGATCCTGTTATACACAGATGTAATCGACATTTATATCGAGTGTATTTGCAAGCGATATATCAAGTCGATTGCAATTGGTTCTCCGGCGCAAGGCTGTAAGGTACAAATGGCCTTGCGACCCTCTTCCAACCGAAAGAAAGAGGCCCTCACAGATGGTAGAGACGTTGACTGCGTTGTGAGGCTTTGAACTGACATCTACCTGTACCGACAGTAGTTGGTCCCATCTTTTCAGGACCTTGAGAGACACGTATATTGCCCACGTACCATATCAGATGGAAAGCACATCAGAGACGTCTAACTTCACGGCCTCAAAATCAACAACGCAAGGATCTATTCTAGGTCCCGAATTGTGGAATCTAAACTTGGAACCATCTCTCCAAAAATTAGGAAATATTTCGGATATCAAAAGCACAAAAGACTTTGCAGATCACGTAATAATTGTTATGGAAGGTAATTCAAGAACAGAGTTGGAGAGATAGACCAGTATTGCGATAAACTCTCTCGAGGACTTGCGTGATACGGCGAAATTGACGATTGCCACCCAGAAGACCCACTTTATATTCCTAAAGGGTAAGCTGAATGCTAATAAACACCCACAGATAAAACTCAAGAGAAAAATCTTAGAAGACTAAAGGAATCTATATAGTTAGGTGTGAAATTACGAGAAATGCAGCGATGACATGGATTACGTAATTTCAAAAGCTGAGCCTGTAATAAATAAATTGGTAGCAATAGGTTCGCACACATTCAGACTCCCCACGTCACTTATAAACCCATACACATTCATAATCTACAACGCGATAGTTTCTTTCGACGGACCAATCTGAGAAGACTACCTATAATATACAACATATGTAACAAAAATTACATCATCACAAATGAAGACCAAATAATGAAACACAGAACCGCTATATAAGTACTGGTGCAAGGAAGGCCAAAAGAGAGAATTTACAAAGTAATTGGCAGATACGCCCATTTCATTGCAGAATTAACTCCCAGATCATCCAGGAGTGGAAGGAAGCCTCCACGGGAGAAGACTGTACCACTTCTTCCCATCTCATGTATAAGAGAGGCTGATGACGACAGATTGCTGACATTGACGTCTCCAACGACGAACGGACACTTCGCTTATGGTAAGTGGTCGACCAGATTCACAGCTTCCAAATACCTCAGCACACAAAATAACTTTATGTTTAAGTGCTGCATCATATGAGTGATGCTTCTGTCTCCCCATTTTTAATCTCCATTTGATGTGCACTTTGCAAAAGCTGGCTTACAGGAACACCAGCATAAGAACAAATCACAGAGCTCACTACTAAAAATAGACTGACTCTTTGTTGTGATATGTTGATTGTTCTAACAACAACAAATTTAAAGGAAACAAAATTTCGTTAAGGGTGACATTTTTTTACCAATACTTGTATACCGGTAAAACATCGAGGAGAAAACTTGATTACTGAAATTTGCAATTACTTCATTATGTATTACACTAATACCGTGGTATATTTACTCCCGGGGTTAGAATTCAGGCGCCAGCCCCTTTTCCTCAGGGAGCGAGCTCTTTTTCTTCATTTGCAAATATGGTCTAAGAAAGCCATGAATTCAACTAAGATAAAGCTACACATTTTGAAATATGATGTTAAAACATTTAATGTATTAATTGTATTGGATTAAAAGTAATTAATTCTTGCGCGAGAGTGGCCTTCCTCAAGAAGGCTCAACTGGTAACGGCATGAAAAACTATGCAATAATTCTAATATATGGCCGACGGTACTATATCGCCACAGATTTAAAAATTCGGCTAGCAACAGTGAAAAAAATAATAATAGCATGTTCATTATTATGAAGTAATGTTACACGTGATACAGAAAACACACAAACATTAAAAAGCACACACTGTGCTCCTTATTTTCATTAAAAAATGGTAAGGAAATTCCCATAAGCGAACTAGAAATATTTTTTAAAAAACATTTTTTTAGCACTGAATTTGAAAATTCAGGCAGGAGGCGAAAATTTTCAGGCATCCTGTATTTTTCTATTCCTGTTTATGCATACATACTCTGATCAATACGTCATCGAATCCAAGGTTCACCTAAATTTTCAAGATCAAAGAGCCGAGAAAAAGGTGCGCCTGGAATTCGAAGAAATACCGTATTTAAATTTCATAATATCTTTGCTGACGTATGCCTGAAGATTTTATATCTATGAACTTTGAGATGTAAATTTTAAAGAACGGATCGATGCTTTACATTGTGATCTCGCCCAGGCTCCGCAATATGTTGCTACGCCGATGGATAACAATGTACAACAGTGGTTCCCAAAGTGTGCCCCACGGGGCCCTGGAGAGCCGTGGCTAACTTATAGGGGCGTTCCGAATTGTTCCAATGTTTTAACTGAAATGAAATGTAATTGTTAGTCTACACATGGTTTTAAAATCGAACCATCGCATCAATTCAAATATGTTCTTATTTAGTACATTTTACACATAAAATGTTTCTGAATTTCAAATATGTTCTTATTTAGTACTTTTTACACATAAAATGTTTCTGAATTTCAAATATGTTCTTATTTAGTACTTTTTACACATAAAATGTTTCTGAATTTCAAATATGTGTTTATTTTTTAACTTAATGCAAGCAACCTAACCACACTAACTGACCGTTGCAAGTGTTAGATAGTCCTACATTCTGACTTAGGCGCCGCGGAAAGATCTTGAAACACTAAGAGAGCAGTGAAACGATGTACAATAATAACCATGTATTCCCCTGTACCTCTTAGAAGAGCTAATCCGTAGAGCATAGTCGTCTCCTGCTAAAAGAACCATATAGCTATTGTTCATATAAATTAGTGCAATCTTAGGTTCGGTAATGTACTAGACTCTGAAATTCGCCCCTCCCCACCTGGATCCGCCCGCCATTGCCTAGGGTGCAATGCATGCGCGAGACCAATAAAGAAGATTGTTCAGATGAATTTAAAAATCCGAGATCTCAGTGATTTATGTATACTTCCCCATCCTAAACTTTTTTCACAGGGAATAATCTATTAACATTTTGGTGCAAATTTTATCAATTTACCTTCCCTCCTCCCTAAAATCGTACATACACTCGTCAAAATTGAAAATTCTGGATAAACTCTTGCTCATTCTGAAAGTCGATTTCCTTAATAATAAACACTTATGTATTACATATTTTATGTAATGTGAAACTAGTATCATATATGACTTACATTTTCACTTTCAACTGCCTTTATTGCCATTATCTACTCTACCAGAATTCAACTTTTCTTGTCTCCTTTAACGCAAAGTTTGCAATGAGCTCCCCGTAATCTAGAGACGAGGAAATTCTCTTCTCAGTGCGACGTAGTTGATCTCAAGTAATTGTTTTATTTAATTTAAAATTTTGATAAGCTGCTTAAGCTTCGAAAAACTTATCTTAGCACTAGCTACAGCGACAGGCATTGTCAGCAAAATTCTCAATGCAATGTTCGTGTTTGGAAAGGAGCGTGAAAGATGCCAAATGTATTGTAAAGGCTGGTTTAATTTCCTGAAGCAAGAGATCACGGAGCACTTTCAGTTCTGAACATAAATCACTGCCATCAATATAGCGACATTCGTCATGGCTAAATGTTGCATCCTAATCCTTACAATACTTGCCTAATTCTTCTCGAGTCATACCCCATAGTCATGTAGTAATGCACCTTAACGCATTGTAAATGTAAAACAAAAATGTGTAAATGTAGACTATCACCTTACAAATATTTTTAATATTGTATTAGCCGATGAGGATAAATACCTTATTTTTATTCTGTATGGTAATGGCCTAAGGGGGGTCTGAGGGGCCTCGGCCGAGTGCAAGAGTTGCCACCCCCTAAGGCCGGCTCGTTACAAAGCGTATTTTAACCCAATTTGTTTCGTGGCAATTTTAAGCTCAGAAAGACACATCGGGGCTGGATCTACCCACACTTTAAAGTGGGCACTATGTAATGTGCCTACACCAAGAATCGAACCAAGAACTACAAGGCAAAAGCTATCGGGAGACCCTCTACAAATTAACGGTGATTTCTGATTCAGTGAAAATTCGATTCAAAATATTGCTGCATCTAAGGCTATTAAAAATACACACCAACACTATTTAAAAATGTGTATATGTGTATAATGTATGCGATTACATTCATAACTGTGGGCAAACATTAAGAGTGATTACTTATCGTTAAACGACAATGAATTTTTAAAACACTGTAAAAGATTATGCACAAGTAGTTGCAAAAATTTCTAGTTACTTTCTAGATCTGAAATAGTCTTTGCTACGGCATTAAGATTAGGTTTGGATCTGGAGTTTTGAAACAGGTGCGTGTGTAGGTTGTATAATATGCCATTAATATAAATATTTTGATGATTTTGCTATGTATTTAGGAATTTTAATTTTGAAGCTAATATGAATGCGATAAGAACATTATATAATATATAGCCTGGATCCCCTTATAATTAATCTATTAAATACGTATGGATAAATGTTAGGTGCATCTTCCATGGATCATTTACAGTTACTAAATACTAAATAATAAAATTATGGACTCATTTTCCTGAAATGTTTATATCATAGCAGATACTGTGGGATTGGTATGTACAAAATCTAATGATATTTCAAAGGCTCTTCTAAATTACAAGATAATATAATAATCGGCATATATCCAGAAACCTGTTGTGGATTTTTATAGAACTTTTCGAGATCATGTTCCAATGTTCGGCGCAAATTACAGAGGTCTGCCATTATCAATAGTGATCACAGATTTATTCAGAGAAATTAGATAACTCTGTTATGTGTCAACGGAAGAATTAAATCTAATAATAGCTAATACCAACGGTAACACTATAGTTCATTATCATCTATTACATTTTCAGAGTATTCAGCATATTTCAAACATATTTACATTTGAATGGCTTATTGCAGAAAGGGACCTGAGTCACATTTTTGAGGTATCGGAGTTAATGGTAGTTTTTATTTTCCTAGTTACAGACACATCTTTTAGTGCAGAAAGGACGTCAGTCACACGAGGCTATAGCCAAGAAAATGCACAGTGAAAAGTGTACTTTAATGCAGAAAGGTGCCTGAGTCACTGACTCGGGTCCTTTTCTGCAATAAACTTAGCTACTCTGTAGCGACGGACACTGGTCCATTTCCACAGAGAAAGAGAAATAACTGTGTGGAAAATAAAATTGGCAACTCTGAAACAAGTGACGAGCGATTTCCGTAAGAATGGTGCGTCTGTAGCCGTGGTCTGTAGAGGGTGATATGCGTTAGTGCAGAGCGGTGGCAACTGTTGTGAGATGTTACGTTGCTTGTATTACAGATATGCAGGACGAGAGTAGTGTTAGCGACGTGAGCGTTGACAGTCCAAGAAAACGTAGGAAAGGAATTCGACATCTGGAAAAAAAAAGTGCCCAAAAAAATGTTATGAGCAATTCAACGAAGACTAACAACGTGCAATTTTTGACATATTGTATAGAATGCAAAGTAAAGATGAACAGGATATACATTTGCAGAGAATGATCCATGTTGAAAATGTTAAGACACATCGTCCACGCAAAGAAGATGCTGCGTTACACGAAAAGTCGTTAAAGTACCACGTACTACTGGCAAGTAGCAAAATACAAGTTTGTCGTGAGGCGTTTTGCAGACTTTATGATGTGTCAAGAGAAAAGAATAAGGCGTTTGCGGAAGTTACTGTTAGAGGGCAAAATACCTCATATGCGCGGACAGAGCAAAAGTGGGAATATGAGTAAGGCTGAGGATATACAGGCAGTGCATGGACATATCGCGTCTTTTCCAACTAAACGTGGAGATTATGCAGACATCAAATACCTACATGAAAACCTGTCAATTCAAGAGATGTATGAACTGTATAAAGAAAAATACCCTACGTCCAGAATAAAATACAGTTTCTACTACAAGTATTTTAAGGAAAATTTTGAGTTTCGTTTCGTGAGGTCACAGGTAGACACGTGTGGTGTCTGAAGAACAGACTAACAAAATGAAGAGGATATTTCTCGTCTTATTTCTCACAGTTTCCACTTTTATTGCAGAAAGGTACCGGAGTCACAACTTTTTCATCTCCACTCTCTCTAGCAGCATACTACAGGCGGGTGCATTGAGAGTTGCAAAATTAACTATTCATTATGCTGAATATTTGAGCCAACAACGGTACATTTCTTTCTTACACTATCAATATTATACGATTTTTCTTGTTTTTCTCGGAATTGTGCAAAAGTGACTCAGGTCCCTTTCTGCAATAAGCCATTCATTTATAATATATTCATAGTTAACTCTATAACAATTTGAGAAGCTCCTAAAATTGGATTATTCTTGTGATATATTTAAGTTAATAATAGAAGTTTTTTTGTTTGCAACTTTCCTTATTAATTATAATAATTAAATGTCAAGTACGGTTCTGTAATTTTTGTGGAACTTGTATATTTCAGTGCATTTGGACTGTTTAAAAATTTGGGTGATTTCTTGCACGAGAAAATAAAAATATTTCAATAGTACTACAGTTTCGTATTTACGAATAACTATAACAAATAATACATAAAAAAGATGTACGAATGCAATAGTCACGCGTAATATGTACGAGATATGTATATATAATAAGCAAAAAAATTAAATGAGTCAGTATTGTAATATTTTTTCTTGCGAATTAAATTCTTTGTATTCACGTTCCCTTGTAAAATTAAGAGAAAAGAATACGGTTCCGACTGAATATCTTAAAAATTAATACTATCATGTGTAATACAAATCAGTCAAATTTTGATGTAAAAGGAAAATACAGAAGAAAATGTCACACTAAACACATTGAAAGAATATTTGCAATCAGAATTGAACTTTATTATTCCAAGTGCACCACAACAGCACAAATAAGCACATTATGTTCCAGTACATGTTTTTTTTAAAAATAAAGAATGCTAAATATTTACTACATATTTTAAATTGTATAATGCGAATTCACACACCAATATGTTCCAATTTTGGAGTGAAAACTTTTCATACTGGCAGAAAAAAAAATCAACTGTAACCAATTTATAATATAGTGTTACAATTTAACGAGGAAAATATTACTAAGCGAGTTATTTAAAATTAATCAGTTACTGTGCTAATGTGTTGATTTAACTTGGTAGAACGTTTTTCGTTAAAAATCTAAAAATTGCGAGTATAATATTTTTTGGGGATTACCTTTAGAAAAAAATACACTAATTTTCTTCTCTCTTGCATGATATGTACAGTTGTAAAGGCTTATTCTCGATACTCGGAAATAAATTCTATCCTAGGTCTATGGCATGATTGTAATCAATGGTAAAAAGGAAAGCACTCTTTAAACATCTAAAACTAGTATCTCTCACATACGCGAACCTTAGTTAATTTTTTATTATAGAGCAACTTAGAAACAGTGAAATGAAGCTATCAGTTCCAAAACATCATCTTTCATAACATTCAAATTGATAAATAGTTTAGTCTAACCGTCCTTTTAAATCCGTTGGAGTGGCATCACATTGTCTACCATTATTACTAAACGTGTATCTATTGGCGTGTTTCATCAAAGACTTTGATATCGTCAGAAGAGATTTGAACGTTATGAACTGATAAGAGTTTTGAGTCACTATGCACTCTGCGTTATGTAACTATGTATGTAGCAATACTGTTGACCTCGACGGAATAATATTTTTCAATCAGTACATTGCTCAAGTATTTAAAATAAAATATTACTCTTTCACACCTTCTAATTCGTAAATAGAGACAAAATTCTGTAGCTGATATGAAACTATGTCCCATGTAACAGTTCTTTTATGATTATTATTATTTATTTTAAGTGGTGCTGTAGTACATTACTCAACTATTCCTGAACAAAGATTGAATGATTTTTAAAAGATGCATATATCCTAATTTGTCAGAGAATGTTCGAGTACAACGCATCAACGAAATCATAAATTAGGAAATGCAATATCACTAATTGAATTACAATAAGTATTTTACTTTAGTTTCTAGAATATTGAAGACGTATAAGTGTTAATCCAAAACATGCTTCTTAACGGAATTTAGTTGTTAATTTGTCTACTATTTTTGCATAAAAAATGTTTTAGACTTGTGATCGTTAAGCCAAAACAATATAAATGCATCTTAACATAATTTATTTCTAATTCAATTTATCCATTTCAGGACAAGCAGCAACCATACATATCGCTTAGTCATGCGTATCTTTGTGATGGGTGTAGACTATATATCATTTTCCTAACAACTCAATTTGTATTCATCACGTACCACATAATGAGTAAATCTTGCTACTGTAGTTATTATAAGCAGTTCTTTGTGCAATAAACTTCATCCACAATAAATTTATAACGTTCAATAACAAATCTCATTAAGAAAAGTATGATTAAAGGAGTATTTTATGCATTAACCTTCGACAAATTTAGAAGCATTAGAGGCATTCAGGTCCCCTGCTGCTATTTTGATGGTAAGTCGGTCTCTTTATAGTAATAAACGCGTAATAGCTGGACAGAACAACCTGTCACTATCTTTCAATGGGAGCCTGATAAAAAACTTATCCTTGCCACTACCTGCCAGCAAATTTGACAACTCAAGCTACTTGTCCAGGGACCCCTTTTTATGTTTTGTTAAGCCCTTCATGCACCGATCCAACAGGTTTTCAGCTTTATTTCAAAGGTCATAGGAGTCAAACGGACATTTCCAGCTTATAAATATGATATAATTATAGCAATGCTAATCCGGTAAGGTTTTTTTTTTATGAAAGTAAAATACGTTTCTTTGATGGCTGGCTGGACTTTAAAAGGAAGAGGTGTGATGTCAAATTGGTAAACCTCTTAGCTAACATCCAAACTACTTTTTTTTTTCAAGTTCTTCCACGTAATGTTGGTTTAATTGAAAAGTTTAGGATAGAGGTGCCTCCTCTCTCAACTATAACCTGACCTTTCAAGTTCTTCGCGGAATCAAAATAATGATGATAATGTTCAAATAAGCAATTTGTAATCGGGGTAGAGCGTGTTGTTGATGATTACAGGGTATGCTACCCAGGGTGCGAATTAACGGGGGGATGCCTGGGATTTTGCCCCACAAAGAATTCTATCCCCGGCAAAAGAAAATTATTTTTATCCCTGCCAGGGATATTTTTATCTCCCTCAAACAAAATGTAATTGAAATCATGCAGTATACCATTTCTTTACTATATAACAAACGTAATTGAAAGATCATTCGCATCCATTATTGGTTCAGTCATCAAAGATTTTCCTAGCCAAAAGTGTGTAGCCATGTGGATTAAAGAAAGACGCCATTCTGAAACTAACCAAACTTATCGAGCCGAGAAAACAGCAGGTTGTTTACCACTGAAGTTTTCATAGCTTAGTGCTGATATTTTACATGCATTTAATTGTTCACAAAAAGTTATAGGTAGATTAGGGACTTTAAGTTTGAACTTGGCAATAGAAATTTGGTCAAGTTTTCGGTGTTACGAGTTCGAGGGCTTTTTTATGTGTATGACTTTGAGGTTTAGTTAGAATGTAAATAAACTAAATGTTTCTAAATTACGTGTAAATGTTATCATAAGATGTAGTGAGGTTAGAGCCAATGTTCTTAGTTTACTGACTGGGAACATATACAAATTTGCATACCAAAAAAGGCCAGCTCTCGAAATGATATCAGAAATACGCAACTGAGTGTCCCCCCCCCCAGAAAAAAAGCAAAAAGCTTAATTCGCTCAGTGATGCTACCATAACGTTTGGCTACCGTTAGAGAACTATCGACAACATGTGGGTTCACGATAAGGCTATTCTCACCTAATTTTATCAAAATTTAACATTATGTATTATTATGACAATACACTTACTTATAGTCGCCCAATTCTCTGAAGATATGTATCCAACAAAATTTACACATTTTTAGAAAGAATTACATCTCGTAACATGTATTGAAAATTTCCTAGCCTTTCCGTAATCCCTTTCCCCCTATATTTATAAATATGCAATCAAACATTTAATGGGGTCTGTCAAGATATCGTAATGGCTAACAAGTCTTCTTCTTGGAATCAAAGGGTCACGGGGTCAATTTCCGGTAAAGGTTTATTTTTTGGACAATGTTCAGAAATTTGTGGATCAAATCATAGATTTATACCAATTATTATTGAAACCACAACTCATAAATCCTTTATTAGTTGATTAATAAAAATTACCCGACGGTTCGGATCCCAGTTTCTAAGTGCGGTTTGCATCATGTTAATGATTTTTATAAAAAGCATTAACTGCAGTTTAGTATGCGATTTAGATTGAGGCTAATCTTTTTATGCACTTTTTTGCGTTAATTAGTGTGTTTACTTTTCTGCATATATGATTGTGTAACCTGCTTTATATAAGTATAGTTACTGAAGAAAATGCTTGTATGACAAAAATTAAGTCTCTAAACATGTTAAGAACGCCGATTATTATCCTAAATTTTAGTTTTTCATTATGGTGAACAAGGAAAACATGACAGGAACTAGGGAAAGGGTTTGACGGAACTTGACGTCGTTGTATCGGGCAACGCTAGACCTCACTTCCGTTTGTACCGAGGAATAGTTTACGGGTAAAAGTGCGAGGATTATGTGGCGTAGCAGATATTAGTGTAAATTCGTAGGGTCATCTCTTTTTTAAATTTACCGTCACTCGTAGTATTTGTTTGCAAGGTGAGTAGTTTTATTGATATTGTTCTACATTTATCTTATCTATCAAATCAAATACCTGAAGAAAGATTGGTTGTACCTTCGGAGTAATGTGTAATCAGGTCAACTGCTGTCACGCGACTATGGAACAATACCGGTCTTGCAGTGCCAGGCAAAAAAAGCAAGCATTTAATTATTGGTTTTATTTTCATGAAAAAAATGCTGTTGACTTAAAAGACACAAAGGAAATGTTGAGGAACAACTAAGGAAGTCATTAGTCAAATAATACCAGAAGAATGCAGTGTAAGAATTAAGCATCGGAGGAAACTTGATTGATTGATTGATTTAGTTTATTTTACTTCGCGTTTTGTGCCTCTTGGCTAATTTGCGAAGATGGGGATGAGTGATGAAATGGATGAAAATGGACATTCACAAACAACCATACCCGACCGGGATTCGAACCCGGGACCCATGGCGTCGCAGCGCGATGTGCTAACCACTCGGCCACAGGGTCGGGCTCGGAGGAAACTATAAAGTGCTATATGCGGGCGTAACCAAGAATTTAAAGAAATTTCCTCTCTTTCTGAGAGGAGATAAATAGACTATTATTATTCCTATTATTATTATTTTTATTAATTCTAACCATAACAAAACATTAATATATTGAAAAAATGCGAAGTGATTTATTCATTTCTTCACATCAGCGTTCACAGTTAGACTATTGATCTCACCTGATTCTTTTTCACAAACCATTATTTCATTATCGAACAAGTGTATTAGTTCTGGTTTCAAAACGAGCCAATATTCAAATTAAATTAACATTTATTGGAATTGTTTTCATATACAAATAACCGAGAAGAGTTCATTAACTCTGTCTAATTGTGGAAGTATTTTATGAGAGAATGATCAAATGAGAAGTCTTGTAATTGTGTCGATTTTCCTGTTTTTAACATCCTTACACTAAGTTTATTAATGTATTTAGGCAACGGTTACAAATACTTAAATATTGTTTGGAATTACATGGCCGTGTTATAGACAAACAATTTCGAAGTACTAAGGTATGAACTCTTGTACAAAGCGACTTCTGTTCCATGAACAAGTTAACATTTGGTTGGTTGATTTGGTGTTTTAAGTCAACTTTATTCACAGTAAGGATAATCGGGACTGGACCTACAGTTTAAAGTGGGATCCGAACCACTGTATACCTCCACTGGGTATAAATTTACTTTTGGAAAATATTTATAACCAAATGTGACTATTATTAATGGAGAATAAAAATTATCATTACAGGGATGAAAATTTACTTCTATTGCCAGAAATATTTGGTTCTATTGAAGGGAGGAAACCCTGGGTTTACACTCCTCATTTAATTTGCACACTAATCTATAAGGTTTTCTTGTTTTCTTATAAAGCAGTGAAACATGCCAAAATGGTGTGGTCATGAATCTAACCTTGGACATGGTCAGACTTATGATGAGAAGGCAGAGAAACAACCATTTATGAATGTCAAATAAGTGAACAATTAGTTTTTAGGCTTAAGCATTTAAAAATAACAAGGTAACAGCGAGGTAATTTCACTGTGATTTCATTATCACCACCCAGCACTGATCATGAGATCTGTGGTATCGATAGAAATCAAATTTACTTTTTTTTTCACAACCAACAGGTTCTTGTATTCAAATAGTTTGTTTGATTTGTTGTTCTAAGTGGACTTCATGCACAGAAAGGCTAATCGGGACTGGAAATACTCACTTGCATCACATGATGCATTTTGGAGTTACCTTTTCAAACGATATACAAAAATGCATCAAACTGTAAACCTGATCTTAGCAAAGGCAAAGGCAAGAAAACACTTTAGTGCATCAATCGAAGGGCAAGACATGACATCTTATTCCGCCCCCCTCCCCGAGAAAAAAATTCTGCGGGCTCCCTTGATGGGAATCACATAATTATGTTACTTTAAATTCGCTGCCACTAAATTAGAAGTCAAGTACAAAACTGAAAGTTATTTTTTTTCATGAAATTATATCAGTATGAAGTGTGTATACATGACTAACAATGCTTGACAAACAACTGTTTTTTCATGGTATTGAATTTATTCGTTGCTTAATTTACTACAATTCTCACAAATAGTGCGCCATCAAGTAATTGTTTGATTGATTTTATTTTTTTACTTCGTTTTTGTGCCACTTCTGGTTAATCGCGAAGATGAAGATGTGTGGTGATAAAATTAAATTGATAAAAGGACAATCACAAACACACACACACGGAGAGAACACAATTCCCGCAGAGGGTTACTGGCTGTGGGTACAGACACCAGAGCCTCGTTAGTCTGCAAAATGCAATGCAAGGGAAGAGGCGTCTTCACCCCACCCCGCCTTTTGTTAATGATGTGATACACACAAGTAACTTTATAATATTCAGATTTACATTTGTAATTTTCACACAAACGAGATATATGTATATTTACTATAATTTTGCCTAGAAACATAGAACTATGTCGATAATCTGGTCATACCCACATAAATTTATTACTTTTAATTTTCACTGCTTTCTTTGCGTGTATGTATGTAAATAGGATGTACGTGTGTGTGAAGGGGTGCATACCAATGATCAAAATCGTTCTGGTCTGCCAAACCCGATGTCTTGGTTGAACTGCCATCATTTGCTACATGTCAAAAGTGTGCGCTGAAATCTGTGCCAATCACACATCACTAAACCAATGAATTGGATCATACAGATGATTCCTATTAATGTGGATTTATGTTGATCATATCCATAACAATGACGACAGACACCAGTTTTGCTCGAATCGATACTGGGTCGTAAATTTTGTACTCGGGACTGGCCTCGAATTAAGATTTTATAGGTGCATTTCGATTTTTGAGTCAATTGCTTCAATTGCCAAAACAAGGCAAGGTGAGAGGAAAATTATACAGGTGTAAAATTTTGAAATCTGATAATAGATAGCACTAAAGGTGTGCATTACTTTGTCGTTTGTTTCGTGAGGATGTTTCTTCATCCTTCTCACTTTGGGTTTTGGTAAGATTTCTGTACCAATACGAACTAGTTACATTAGTTGCAAAATATATCTTTAAAGTGCTTGGCAGTAAAGATTTGCCTTAGGGGCTGGAAAAAACTGAGGTGGCAACAGTGATGGTCCCAGGAGAGTTGTAGCCAGAAAATACGGGAAAGGTAGGAGGGAAATTACAGGAAAAAAACATCTAAATATATACAAGGGATTGGGAAACCTAGTTATCCATTAATGCACTATACCATTGCTTATTCCTATGCTTATTTGCAATTTCTATTTCACATGTGTATTGTAATATGCACACATAAAACAATGATATTTTCTGTCCTTCGTTACTACATAAATTGGAAAGCAACATGGTAGCATCATATCGTAGCAGTATTTTCAAACTTATGATAACATAATGGTGTTTTTTATGTAAAAACTTAGTAAAAAGCTTCAAGACGATAAAAGAGAATTCGTTTCTTGCTTTTAGAATCATTAAGACGACCGGGAGTATGCGAAATGGGTTAAACTATAGAATTAGGTACGGCTACTTCACTCAAATACTCGCCCAAAACGTATGGTGTGGTTAACTGTTTTTCTCAGGGGCGAAATGTTACGTGTTCTGCTCCTTGTCTCTCAATAACTTAACTTCACGGACGAGAGGTTGGTTAACTCACGTTTCGTTTTGTTGTTGTTAGCCGTACCTAATAGGTAGCCTACTATACGTAGTTTTACCAAGAAATATTCAATTCTTGCAGCAATATTTTATTGATTTCAAAAGAAGAAGCCAGGAGAGATGCAAAGACAAAACAATACTAAAACTGACGTAACTAATGTTATCCAAAATTCTAGTGTCAATATCTCTAGTTTCGAAACTCGAATCGTAATTTTTTCCACTATGATACTGTTCGGGAAAAGTGTACGTAAATGATTCGCTAGAAGTAGGCCGTTTTTCAATTATTTCAATAACTCACCTGATTTCGAACGTTTCAGAAAACTATTCATGAAAGTAGATTGACGCAAGGTAGCCTATTTCCCGTTTACTATTTTCTGCCCATGACATTTTATTCTTTGCTGTACTCATTTTCATTGGATGCGAAAACGGAAAACCAGAAAGAAAAATTCAGAAATATGCAAACTGTTAAGACCGTACTCTTCTAATGCATGCTATTCACTTACTACCAGACCACAACTACATATCCGAAGGGAAGCAATACTACGAACTACGCTTATTGTTGCGGATTACTAAATGTTCAAAAATGACCAGTAGTCCTTCCGAACAGCCGCCTGCCACGTTCCGAAGCAGTGAATGGAAAAAGAAACACGGACAATTTAATTCGTAAAAGCGAGAATGGATCTTATAAGGGATTGTTAACGTTAGAGAACAGGTTCCATGCGATTGTTGACAGTTGATTGAAGCAGGAAGCAAAATAAAAACGAAACAAAAGGAACAATGTTTTGGCATTTTTTACTCTTACATATCTCCAAAGTGTTTCAGTCGGAACTTTGCAACGTGGAAGTTGCATAGCAACAAATATGCGCAAGTACAAGAAGAGGTTTACCCCAACGGATGCACTCAGTAAATAAATTCCGGCTACGTTCTGCCTCCATATCGCCCCGGCGTCCGTGAAACACACTGGGGTAGTATGGCCGTACCATCGTACCCCCCCACCCTGGAGCCGCGGGTGACTGCACTGCTGTTTCTAAATAAATGCTAAACAAGGTAATGAAAGCAACAAATTGTTCGCTTCGATTGTAACTTCAAAAGTCATAGAGAGAATGTTAGCCACCCCCAAATTATAGTCTACAGTTCTAATATTACTTCTTTCCGGGTTTAAAATACATTCTGATGTTCTGGAGAAATTATGAGTTAATTAGGAATTGGTCTACAGTTTCGAACAATTAAAACGTCCTGCACACAGAAATATAAACGATTAAATAATTCAAAAAAGTTCATAAAAGCTGAGGCCTAGAGCGAATATCTAAATGCATCAGTTAATGATTGCATCCGGTTTATGTAAATATGATTCGCTGAAACACTTCAAATATTATATAGCCTAAGTTATTTTGAAGTTTTGAAATATAATTAGTCTACTCTGGTGGTTAGAGCAATATATCCTTTGTTGCATTGCCGCAAATAACTTTATATATTATTGCATAACATGCTATAAATTAGTTATTGTCAACTTCCTGTCTGTTTTTAGGTAATTATTAACCAATTAGCAAGAATAACAGAATAAGAAAGGAATGTAAAGCAGTAATTTGAACGAATGATACAGTGCAACGGCATAGATTCAAGAAAATGCATTAAATTTAGGTATGTACACACAGAAAACTAAATGCACCAAATTTATTTGATGCACCAGAGTGTGTTTTTTGGCCTTTGCCAATAATCAGGTTTACAGTTTGATGTATTTTTGTATATCGCCAAAGTGCATCATATGATGCAAATGAGTATTTATTTCTATGTCGAGCTGTACTTTAATGCATCAGTTGATGTTTCTTATGCATCTTTCGCTTTAATGTGTTACAGACTTTATGCATTTTCCTTTCGGCTGATGCATTTACCTTTCTGTATATAGGCTAAGCTTGACAGATTATTTTCGCTTGATGTATTTCAAATGCATCGAATCAAAAACTCTGATCAAGGACGAACCAGGAAATCAACAATTACATGCACGGTTGAGTCAAGTGATGCATTTGATGTGCCTAAAAATATACCTGATGCATTTTCTTGTGCGTGTGTTATCAATCTGGTTGCAAAAAAAAATTGTACTGTGGGAAAGTACTGCTGAGAAATGCAGGGGAAAGAATCAAATGCAATGTGTGTTAATGCCTTATATCATCCCCCCCCCCCCAAAAAAAAAAATGTTATCTGTACGTGCCGCGTGTCCGAGGATATCATGCTACGCTATCCTGGACCTGCCATGGGTAAAAAGAGATATCCGAACACGCACACGGCAAAGAGTGAAAACTCTGTGTGTGTGTGTGTGAGAGAGAGAGAGAGAAATGAATCTGGTCAATACTCGGGCATGCAAACGTAAGGCGAAAGAAGCGCCGTATGCTTCAAGTTCCCCCCCCGAAACGGCCTTCTTCGTTTCCCGCTACATAATTGCGAGTCCGCCCACCGGAGCTATAAAAGGTTGACATTAAACCCAGTTCTGCTTCTTATCGTGAACCAACGTGTCTTTCAAGTGAAGACAAAAGCGGGGTACGGAGCGCATAAAAATAAACGCCTGTTCGTGTTTCGTTCTCGAACAGCGAGCGTATACGACAAGCACCAATTACGACGGCTAAAAAAAGAACCCCCTATTTCGACGGTAAACGGAAAAAGCTTCCGGAAGGTAAATTTATCTGCAGTTCTGTCTTGCATTTCTTCTGCCCATCTGCGCGTTTTTCGCTTGTTTATCATTGCCAGCGACCTCTTCTCTTGGCGCGGGGTTCTAGGTTCGAATCCTGGATAGAGCAGGGACATTTTGTTGTGCTTCTACGAATAGAATGGCGACATCAAATAATAAAAATAATTGAATGTGTGTTTCAATAAAGAGACATTCCAGCGTTACGTGTGTGACATTTTACACACAAAATTTAAGGTACTAGACATGAGCTTGGATTAAAATATTCATAATGAACTCATTTCATAGAATTATGAAGGACTTGGAGGTATCTGATAACATATTAAAAACCAATTGATTGGATTTATTTGGTGTTTTTAAGTCCACTTTATGCACAGTTAAGGCTAATCGGGACTGGACCTACAGTTTAAAGTGGAATCCGAACCAGTATGTACCTCCACCGGGTATCGAACCCGGGCCCCCTTGATTACAAGGCGAGGACGCTACCACTGCGCCATCGGGGAGGCTAAAAACCAATTGAGTACGATGGCATAGGTTGCATGCATGAAAAGCATTAGGAAAAAGTTCATTACGTGTGTGACGCTTTAAAAATGTAAAAATGTTGACTTGATTTGTCTGTCAAGCATATAGGCCAGATGCAAGTAACTTTTATTGGTGAAATGTGCAAATTATATGCATTCACAAACATCTAAACATTTATGCAGTTAAAAACTATCAGTGGCGGCGATTTGGGGGGCCGAGAGGGGCAGTTGCCACCCACTTTTTGCCTCTTTTGTCCATGCACTATGTTAAACCTTATCTACCTAATGAAAATAGACTGTTCTTGCAACCCCCCCCCCATAGTTTTAGAACCCAATCCCCGACTCTGAAAACTATAATAATGTCCATATTAATTCATCTCGTTATTTACATGGAGTAGGACCACATTTCGTGGAATGCCCCGAAAACAAAAAATACTCAAGCCATACAGGTAACAAATATGCCATGTAAGAATTATCAATTCAACTGAAAAAAAAAAGGTGCGCATGACGCATGTTCAAAAATTAATTATTCTCTTCTGTTGACTTGTAACAATGCTACAGTCACAGAAAGCAACAGGGTATTTGGTAAGGAAGGTGAAATGCCATATTTAAAGAACTATAAATCAAAAGCAAAAAATTAGACTGGTGTTTTAAGTATTATTTGAAATCTTGTTCGATTAGTTCCAAAACTTTATTTAGAAACGCGCTTTTAGGATCTCAAGTCCCAAGTTGAGAATATTTTTTTTTTAATTTCCTTCGAAATTTAACTTTTTTAAACTGCGAAGAGTCACAATACATGTAGCTTGTTAGAATAGCACAATACGAAAACTGCCCTAACTATTAGCAACGTCATTTCTCTCCTAATATCTATAGAGATTTGTTTGTAAAAAAGTACTAAATCGAATTTTGCTTCTCACATTTGTGTTCCTGTGTGTGTGGTTTTGTGATATAAACTATCAAAAATGGAAGAAAATTTGATAAATGTTAATATCTGAATTACTGTTTAAGAAATGGTTGTTTACTGCAAAATGATAATCCGATCGTGCAATGCTTGTCAGCAGAGGAGACATGTATTTGGAGTGGTAACATCTCGAGATTACTGTGAGCATATTAGACCATGATAGCAGCTGATCTGGTATCTAAAGTGTAAATCACCAACCCTGAGACCTTCTGTAAACAAACCGTCTCACCGATTCGATGTATCACTGAACACGGAGACCTTCCCGCCCGCACGCATAGAACTCGCCATGTTGAAAGTGGCACTACTTCCTTGTTGTTCACATGATTATTTTTAGAAAATAACCAATGTTACAATTCATATGCCTACAAAATGTTCACACTTATCTTGCCTTGTCATGTCACCAAGTTATTTTACGAAGTGCACTATATTTGGCGGAACAAAAATCGTTATTACGATGCTTGTCAAAGTTTCCAACCGCAATAAATTTACGAACTTTCTTTGTCTTGTCTTGATCATCATCATCAATATATTAATTGGACTTACAGCATTGCATATGGCTGTTTATGCCCATTATATATTGCATTTACATAAGATACAATTTGCATAAAATCTACAAACAAATTTCAAATACACTCCTATCTATATCAAACCTTAGAAATGTACATTACCATGTTATATCATTTTGTCTAAAAAAAATGCAAGTAAAATATATTCAATTCGCATGCAAGAAAGAAGCCAAATTTATGGGAAATGATTACTGGTGCAAAGAGTTAACCTTAAAGATGAAGCAATAAGTACAAAAGAAAGAGCATTGGTTTAAAGTGAGACGTCATTTGCGGCAGCGTATCCCATACTACAAACTGGCCGTTGTTTTACCTTACGTAATGAATCCTGTAACAACGCTGGATTTTCGTGTGGATTATTTTACTTCTATGAGTTTGCAATGCTTTCTGCATGCACGTGGTTTTCTTTACAGAAGGTCTCAGGGTTGGTGATTTGAACTTTAGTCACCATCTAATCATCATTCATACACATCGTCACAGTTAGTTTAAAGAGGCAGAAAAGAAAGTAAGAAGGCTCATAATAAAAAGTATATATTCCGGGTATAAACCACGCCAAGTGTATTTTCCAAGGTTTTGTTACGGTAGTTTACAAGCTGACCGTATGGAATCGCCTTACTGATTTCCAGGACAGGCTTTCATTGTATTCGGTTGCTACAGGGCAGTTGATGCAGTCAAAACCTTGATGAGTGTGACCTTACGACCCTCACCAACATCGCACTATAAGCTCCGAAAATAAAGACTCGACAGATATTTGAAAATAGAAGAATTTGCAATGCCCCAAGTTTTCGCCCATCTTGAAATGCTTTGACCGGTTTTACTCGAATTCAATACAGGGTGTCTAGTTCATATGTGCATTTCAGCTTAATATTGGGGACTTGCCCCTCACCCTTCCTATGTGACGCACTATATTACAGACATTTTCATTTAGAACATATAGACCGAGCAACAGGTGAGAGTCTCGTTACAGAAATGTAGTCAATACAAATATGAATCAAATTTGAAGCTTTCGCGTGCGGAATGGTTAGCAGGGGATCCGGGTTCGAATCCCAGGGTGTTCTTCGTAAGTGTCTCTTCATCAACTTCATCGTATCATCAGTCATCCCTCATCGTCGCGATTAGTCAAAAGAGGCAGAAAAGCGACGTGAACTAACCTAAATCAATCAACTGAAGCTTTTGCAAAAGAGAAAAAAATCACATTTTAGTCCACCATCTGTAAATGTTGTCCATGTACAAAACTAGACGAATATTCCGAGGTACAGAAAACTAAATGCATTAGTTATATTTGTTTGCACTTAAACATTTGGTCTCAGCTACAGACTTTATGCATTTTTTGTTTCAACTAATGCATTTACTTCTCTCTGTTTACAAAACTAGACAAATACTCCAAGATAGCTAGCAGCTGTAAAATATTTCAGATCAAAAAGCTTTAAATTTACAACAGTTATCGTTGTCACCATGGACAACATTTTCAAGTGTATGAACTTGTGCAGTGCGGTGTTGCTTTTTGGCAGCATGTAACAATTGTAAACAGCTTTTTTCCAATGCGAACTACTATACGGCAAATAGCCAGAATTAAACACATACGCTTGCCTGTTTCGAATTTATTTATTTCACAACAGAGCCAATAAATATATTGCCAAGTTGGTGAAAAGCAAGCGAAATTCAACTCGTTCTTCACGTTTAGAATTCTCTATGGCAGTGGCTCCAAAAATGTGCGCCGCGACGCCCTGGGTAGCTTATTTAGTACATTTTACATGTAAAATGTTTCTGTATTTGAAATATGAGTTTATTTTCTAAATTAATAAAAGCAACCTAACCACACTAACTGAGCGTTGTAAGTGTTAGATAGGCCTACATTCTGATTGGGGCGCCGCCGAAAAATCTTGAAACACTAAGGGCACCATGAAACGAAAAAGTTTTTAACCCCTGCTCTATGGTATAGCAAATGCATCAGCTGTAACAAAAAAATGGATAAGGTATGTAGCTCAGACCAAATGTTTAAGTGCATTACCGAGAAAGATGAAGATGCTACAGCCCCTCCCGAAATTGAGAAAAATCACAATTTTCAAATGAAAGCAGTAAAGAACAAATGAAGTGGTAAATGCAACCCCCATTTTAAATGGTCTCCGATTACCAGATTTGTTAGAACAACTTTTAAAACGAAGGTTAACAATGGTAATTACGCTGTATTTTAAGTGTGCCCCCCCTTTTCAGAACGCAGATACATAATATCCACAATCACAATTCCAGGTCCCTCCAAAAAAAAAGGTGCATCACGAAAATGCATCCATTTTTTTTGGCGTTACCTTTACAAACGATATACAAAAATGCATCAACCTGGTTCTTGACAAAAGCCAAAAAACATACTTTTATGCATTTGGTTTTTGTGTGTAGTTTTCTTTTTTAAGTTGGAATTATTGCCATATTCCAGTTATTAATTTGTTATCTACCATATTGATTCTTAAAAGTGGATTATCATAATGATTTTCTCATGTGTTGATGAATATGTACCCAATGCGCTTGCTAACCAATTTATTTTTGAAGAATTTCACCTTTTTGTTACAAAGTTTGTTGTTTCAGTCTGCTTTATGCTTAGAAAGGCTAAAAGATAGACTCGAGCTACAGTTTAAAATGGGATTCGAACCACTGTTAAATGTTCCTTCTTAGGGAATTGAACCCGGTCTCTTTTGACCTTCATTACATAGACGCCGAGGAGCACAGTTGTGGAATATCCAAGATTGATTGAATTGCTTTATTTTACTTCGCTTTTTGTGACACTTTTGTGCGAAGATGGGGATGAGTGATGATATGATGAGTAGTACAGGTGCCCCGGCTCAACGCCCGAAAATGAGGCTCGGTGAGGCTCGCAGTGTTGCCAACCCCTTACTCGAAAAAATCACCAAGGTTTTTATCTCGGTCTAACCTAATTTAAAGCAAAAAGCTGGCAATACTGCGAATCTCACCGAGCCTCATTTTCTTGCAGTGTTGCCAGCTCGAGCGAGGCGTAGCCTTTTACGGTGTATGTTAACGGTTTGCTCTCGTAAGGCATGAGCCTCATTTTCTTGCAGTGTTGCCAGCTCACCCCAAGAATATTTCACCATGTGATATTTTACAGGCGAAGCTAACCTACAAATGGGAGTTGGCAACACTGGCAACATCAATTGTGGTTCAGTGTTGCCAACTCACCTCAAGAATATTTCACCATGTGATATTTTACAGGCGAAGCTAACTTACAGAGTAGTGGGGGAAAGAGAATTCAACGCCCGAAAATGGGGCTCGGTGGGGCTCGCAGTGTTGCCAGCTCCTCACTCGAAAAAATCACCAAGGTTTTTGTTTTTGGGTATAACCTAACCTCAAGCAAGGAGCTGGCAACGCTTGAGGCTTTCTCGCAGTGTTGCCAACTCACCCCAAGAATATTTCACCATGTGATATTTCACAAGCGAAGCTAACCTACCAATGGGAGTTGGCAACACTGATTAGTGGAGGTAGCCGGGTTCACCAACATCAATTGGCGATCAGTGTTGCCAACTCACCCCAAGAATATTTCACCATGTGATATTTTACAAGCGAAGCTAACCTACGAATGGGAGTTAGCAACACTGATTAGTGTAATCAGCTCAGTTGAGCGCCATCAATTGGCGATTAGTGTTGCCAACTCACCCTAAGAATATTTCACCATATGATATTTTACAAGCAAAGATAACCTACGAATGGGAGTTGGCAACACTGACTAGTGGAGGTGCACGGGTTGAGTGCCATCAATTGCGGTTCAGTGTTGCCAACTCACCCCAAGAATATTTCACCACATGTTATTTTTACAGGCGAAGCTAACCTACAAATGGGAGTTGGCAACACTGACTAGTGGAGGTGCACGGGTTGAGTGCCATCAATTGATGTTGCCAGTGTTGCCAACTCACCTCAAGAATATTTCACCATGTGATATTTTACAGGCGAAGCTAACCTACAAATAGAAGTTGACAACACTGGTAACATCAATTGCGATTCAATGTTGCCAACTCACCTGAAGAATATTTCACCATGTGATATTTTACAGGCGAAGCTAACCTACAAATAGAAGTTGACAACACTGGTAACATCAATTGCGGTTCAATGTTGCCAACTTACCTGAAGAATATTTCATCATGTGATATTTTACAGGCGAAGCTAACCTACAAATGGGAGTTGGCAACACTGACTAATAGAAGTGGCCAGGGTTGCGTCCGAATCAGCAGCAGATGTCACCTAGAGCGCTGTTCCATCCGGGACTCAGCCAATCTCTGTTGTCCGAATTTGCGGTAGACGTGGAGTCGGAGGGAAGAGCAGAGAGGCGCGACAGATGCACGCTTGAACTTGCTGTGACGCTGCGCTTGGCAGCCATATTCTAACTTTCACTTTGTACAGACAATATTTACTGATTAGAGGATGTAAAACTCAGTTATATTTTAATATTTTATCGATAATACTGAATGCAGAAAACATAAATGATGAAATAGCGTGTTATATTTTTAATGTGAGTAGTTAGGTGGAAATTATTGTCATGTTTGTTTGCGCCCCACGCAGTGGGTGAAGTTCGGGCTGACACCTGGCGGGAAAAGTGACAGCCGTACTACAAGGAGACATGCAGATTCGGACGACTTGGACGTGACTTCGAGTGCACGCGAGAGCAACGGGGAGAGAACGGGATGGAGCGCTTGCCAATCCGGACACGGTTTTTGTAAACCTCTCTCGGGAACGATGTGCCACACACGCGCGCGCGCGCCTATCGGTAGATTACGTTTCGCGTATTTATTCGTTGCGCTGACACAGCGTGATGAGTAAATAATGCATTTTCTCATTTTTGAAGTACGAATGCACTTTATCGTAATCTTCCAAGTCCCGGGGACACTAATGTTTGTATATCGTGACTTTTGTAAACCTCTCTCGGGAACGATGTGCCACACGCACGCGCGTGCACGCGCTGGCGCCTCTTATTATTTCTGTATTATGGCGCAAACACATCTAGAAAAACTACAATTTTGCTCCCTCTCCTCTCTGCGTGTGCTATCAACAATACGTAGGTCTTGGGACGACGAAAGTTACACAACGGTGAGCCTCGTCAGTACACCTACCCCGCAACATCTGGAGCGTGCAAGTACATAAATAGCGGGTCGCTTGGGTGTATACAATTTGTTTTGTTTATATTTTGTTTCAGAGCAAGCGAGATAACCGGAGCATGCAGGCACACAACAGCGAGCTGGGATGGAAGATCGTCAGCATATCCGGAGCGTGCAGGTACATAATAGCGAGCTGCTTGGGCGTTAGCGTGGCTTCGCCGGATGCAATACACACGATGCTTAGGTTACAACAGGTTGTTAACATTAGCTTTGGGGAAGAATATTCTAGAGAAGATTGTCTCAGAATATTTTCATAGTTTCACACTTCTATTAGATTGGTAGAAAAATATATTAGTGGGCAATAAAATCTGAAGAAGATTTGTGTCTAGCAAAAATAAGCTAAATAGAATTACACATGCATACAATATTTATTTTTTTTCTATCTACAATCATATTTTTTTTATATATTTTTTCAATTTTTTTATAGGGTTGATTAAAACACATATTTGAGGAAGACAACACTCTACCACCAACCGATCACATATAAATAAACATACCCAAAAAAAATGCGCTCCATGAAAAGTTGCCCTGTGTGCAAAACAGCCATATCAAGCAAAAATTTTGCAAGACATTGTCGCACCTGCGTGCCAAGCAAGCATTTGGCCGCCACCGAACTGTGTTCCGGATGCAATAAATACATTACAATTGCGTATGTCAAGAAGCATAAGCTTACTTGTCTAAGCAAAAATACATCTGGGGCCCAGCCTTCGACCTCCACCAAGAGGAAGGCAGAAGCAGCCTCCATCAATGCACCACCTGCTAAACGCGTCAAGCCTGCGATAAAAGCAGACCGGTCTGCTTTCGGTGGAATATTAGGAGATTACGTTCAATTGTCGGATGGCTCTTGCGATGTTCGTAGCTTTTTAGAGGAGAAGCGAGCAGAAATAGTTTCTATTTTTAGTAATGCACTGGCTACGCACTCCTCCACTAAATTCTACGCATCGCTTCGTTGCTGGTACAAAAAACCGTCTGATGAAATTTACAGCTTCTGCCACAACACCAAGGCGAAGATGCTGCATCTGGCGGATGTCGACAACCTCGAGGTCATCTACAACAAGTTTGTCGAGGAGCTGCTGGCAAAGCAAGAAGAACATGAAGCTAAGGGCTCGGGAGGTTCGCTGTGTGGGGAGCCTCACGAACTGCGCGTCAAACTTTCCAAGTTTGTGCCTCTCTCCGCCTCCAGCTACGTCCCCTTACCACCTGCTATTGCGGCAAAGAAGGCTGTCCTGAACATTCAGAACAGTGACGCCAAGTGCTTCGTTTGGTCTGTGCTTGCGGCGTTACACCCTGTTCACTGGAAAAACCATCCACACCGAGTTAACCACTACCTACCCTACGAGCCAGAACTGGAAGATGCCATTGCTGGGATTGGCTACCCGGTGGAGGTCTCGGACATTCGCAAGTTCGAGGCCCGTACACACAACCCTCGGTTGGCCATCAATGTTTATGGCCTCATCGACAAAAAAGTGGTGTACCCTATCCGGGTGAGCGACGTAGAGGACAATGATGCTCGAGAAATCCATCTCCTACTCATCAAGAACAAGGCCCACCACCATTACACCCTCATCCGCTCCCTCTCTCGGCTTGTTTCGAGCCAGCTGAGCAAAGACGAACACCACATAGAAGTTTGTCCCAGGTGCTTGTCTAAATTTCGTAATCAAAAACAGCAGGATTACCAGCGCATCAGAGGTCCCAACATCGCTGCCGAGAAGCTCGCTAACCACAAGCTCTACTGCAAAGCCAACGAACCTGGGCTGGCAGACTTGCCCAAACCTGGCGACGTGGAGCGTTTCCGCAAGCACGGTGCCATGGTAGAGCACCCTGCTATCATCATCGCGGATTTCGAGGCCTTCCTCAAACCCCTGTCCACTTGCGATCCCGATCCTGAAGTTTCTTCCACTACCCCTTACCAACTCCACGAGGCATCCAGTTTCGCATACGTTGTGGTGCGACGAGATCAACACATCGCCCCCGAGCCCTACGTGTACCGTGGTCTCGATGCAGCCAAACACTTCCTCGAGAGGATGGTTGTCGAGGCTATCGAGATAGGGAAGGTGCTGTTGACCCCCAAGTCTATGCTCCCACTGTCCCCCGACGATCAACATAGACACGACGAGGCCATCGCTTGCCCTGTCTGCGTCGAGGAGTACACCGCCAACAACTGTAAAGTCCGACACCACGATCACTTTAACGGTAGGTATGTTGGTCCTTGGTGCAACGACTGCAACCGCTTGGCTCGGGACCCGCGCTTCATCCCTGTGTTTTTTCACAATGGCTCGGGGTACGACTTTCACCACCTGATCAAGCATCTTGGGTACGACAACGAGCGAATCAACGTCCTGGCGCAGAACGAGGAGCGTTACATCAGTGTGAGCAAATGGGTTCGAATCCCAGAATCCGACTCTACCGTCGAACTTCGCTTCCTCGACTCCCTGAGGTTCCTCCCGGCCAGCCTCGATGCTCTCGCGGGGAAGCTTAGCGACGAGAAAATGCTCATCACCTCTGCGAATTTTCCGAACTTGGACGCCAGTCTCTTCAGGCGTAAGGGGGTCTACCCCTACGAATACGTCACCGACTCTACCAAGTTTGCGGAGACGTCGCTTCCTCCTCGAGCAAACTTCTATAGCAAACTGCGAGGCTCGGGCATCTCTGAGGATGACTATAACCATGCTCAGTCCATGTGGCGCGAGCTGGATTGCCAAAATCTCGGAGACTACCACGACGCCTACCTCAGACTTGATGTGACGCTCCTCGCCGACGTGATCCAGGTGTTTCGTGCAACTGCGAAGACCATCTACCACCTGGATCCCGCCTACTTCTATAGTCTCCCCGGACTGGCATGGTCAGCCATGTTTCTGGTGACGAAAATTGAGCTGGAGCTTCTTTCGGACGTAGACATGATGCTGTTTGTGGAACGTGCCGTGCGGGGTGGAATGGTCCAGGTGTCGCAGCGACACTCGCATGCCAACAACCATCACATGGCCACCGGTTACGACCCCTCACAACCGTCCAGCTACATCATGTACACGGACGTTAATAACCTCTACGGACACTCCATGATGCAGCCACTCCCTTTTAGAGGTTTCGAGTGGGCTGATCCCTCCAACTTCGACGTTGAAGGTTTCAACGATGAGGAATGCGGATTTTTTGCCGAGGTGGACCTCGAGTTCTCCGAGAAGCTGCAGGATTTGTTCTGCGATCTTCCCCCTGCACCCGAGTTCAAGTGTCCACCCGATTCCAACCAGAAGAAGCTCGTCATGGACTTCGAGCCCAAAGAGCGTTATGTCCTGCACTACCAAAACCTCCGGTGGTTGATGAAGCAAGGGGTTACCGTCCGCACAGTACATCAAGTTTTGATGTTCGAGCATTCTCAATGGTTGAGCTCGATGTATGACCTCAACCATTGAGAATGCTCGAACATCAAAACTTGATGTACTGTGCGGACGGTAACCCCTTGCTTCATCAACCACCGGAGGTTTTGGTAGTGCAGGACATAACGCTCTTTGGGCTCGAAGTCCATGACGAGCTTCTTCTGGTTGGAATCGGGTGGACACTTGAACTCGGGTGCAGGGGGAAGATCGCAGAACAAATCCTGCAGCTTC
The DNA here is from genome assembly GCF_977018435.1 of Lepisma saccharinum. NCBI lineage: Eukaryota > Metazoa > Arthropoda > Insecta > Zygentoma > Lepismatidae > Lepisma > Lepisma saccharinum. Next base: position 39,490,064 of record NC_139242.1, on the reverse strand, counting down.
TCGGAGAACTCGAGGTCCACCTCGGCAAAAAATCCGCATTCCTCATCGTTGAAACCTTCAACGTCGAAGTTGGAGGGATCAGCCCACTCGAAACCTCTAAAAGGGAGTGGCTGCATCATGGAGTGTCCGTAGAGGTTATTAACGTCCGTGTACATGATGTAGCTGGACGGTTGTGAGGGGTCGTAACCGGTGGCCATGTGATGGTTGTTGGCATGCGAGTGTCGCTGCGACACCTGGACCATTCCACCCCGCACGGCACGTTCCACAAACAGCATCATGTCTACGTCCGAAAGAAGCTCCAGCTCAATTTTCGTCACCAGAAACATGGCTGACCATGCCAGTCCGGGGAGACTATAGAAGTAGGCGGGATCCAGGTGGTAGATGGTCTTCGCAGTTGCACGAAACACCTGGATCACGTCGGCGAGGAGCGTCACATCAAGTCTGAGGTAGGCGTCGTGGTAGTCTCCGAGATTTTGGCAATCCAGCTCGCGCCACATGGACTGAGCATGGTTATAGTCATCCTCAGAGATGCCCGAGCCTCGCAGTTTGCTATAGAAGTTTGCTCGAGGAGGAAGCGACGTCTCCGCAAACTTGGTAGAGTCGGTGACGTATTCGTAGGGGTAGACCCCCTTACGCCTGAAGAGACTGGCGTCCAAGTTCGGAAAATTCGCAGAGGTGATGAGCATTTTCTCGTCGCTAAGCTTCCCCGCGAGAGCATCGAGGCTGGCCGGGAGGAACCTCAGGGAGTCGAGGAAGCGAAGTTCGACGGTAGAGTCGGATTCTGGGATTCGAACCCATTTGCTCACACTGATGTAACGCTCCTCGTTCTGCGCCAGGACGTTGATTCGCTCGTTGTCGTACCCAAGATGCTTGATCAGGTGGTGAAAGTCGTACCCCGAGCCATTGTGAAAAAACACAGGGATGAAGCGCGGGTCCCGAGCCAAGCGGTTGCAGTCGTTGCACCAAGGACCAACATACCTACCGTTAAAGTGATCGTGGTGTCGGACTTTACAGTTGTTGGCGGTGTACTCCTCGACGCAGACAGGGCAAGCGATGGCCTCGTCGTGTCTATGTTGATCGTCGGGGGACAGTGGGAGCATAGACTTGGGGGTCAACAGCACCTTCCCTATCTCGATAGCCTCGACAACCATCCTCTCGAGGAAGTGTTTGGCTGCATCGAGACCACGGTACACGTAGGGCTCGGGGGCGATGTGTTGATCTCGTCGCACCACAACGTATGCGAAACTGGATGCCTCGTGGAGTTGGTAAGGGGTAGTGGAAGAAACTTCAGGATCGGGATCGCAAGTGGACAGGGGTTTGAGGAAGGCCTCGAAATCCGCGATGATGATAGCAGGGTGCTCTACCATGGCACCGTGCTTGCGGAAACGCTCCACGTCGCCAGGTTTGGGCAAGTCTGCCAGCCCAGGTTCGTTGGCTTTGCAGTAGAGCTTGTGGTTAGCGAGCTTCTCGGCAGCGATGTTGGGACCTCTGATGCGCTGGTAATCCTGCTGTTTTTGATTACGAAATTTAGACAAGCACCTGGGACAAACTTCTATGTGGTGTTCGTCTTTGCTCAGCTGGCTCGAAACAAGCCGAGAGAGGGAGCGGATGAGGGTGTAATGGTGGTGGGCCTTGTTCTTGATGAGTAGGAGATGGATTTCTCGAGCATCATTGTCCTCTACGTCGCTCACCCGGATAGGGTACACCACTTTTTTGTCGATGAGGCCATAAACATTGATGGCCAACCGAGGGTTGTGTGTACGGGCCTCGAACTTGCGAATGTCCGAGACCTCCACCGGGTAGCCAATCCCAGCAATGGCATCTTCCAGTTCTGGCTCGTAGGGTAGGTAGTGGTTAACTCGGTGTGGATGGTTTTTCCAGTGAACAGGGTGTAACGCCGCAAGCACAGACCAAACGAAGCACTTGGCGTCACTGTTCTGAATGTTCAGGACAGCCTTCTTTGCCGCAATAGCAGGTGGTAAGGGGACGTAGCTGGAGGCGGAGAGAGGCACAAACTTGGAAAGTTTGACGCGCAGTTCGTGAGGCTCCCCACACAGCGAACCTCCCGAGCCCTTAGCTTCATGTTCTTCTTGCTTTGCCAGCAGCTCCTCGACAAACTTGTTGTAGATGACCTCGAGGTTGTCGACATCCGCCAGATGCAGCATCTTCGCCTTGGTGTTGTGGCAGAAGCTGTAAATTTCATCAGACGGTTTTTTGTACCAGCAACGAAGCGATGCGTAGAATTTAGTGGAGGAGTGCGTAGCCAGTGCATTACTAAAAATAGAAACTATTTCTGCTCGCTTCTCCTCTAAAAAGCTACGAACATCGCAAGAGCCATCCGACAATTGAACGTAATCTCCTAATATTCCACCGAAAGCAGACCGGTCTGCTTTTATCGCAGGCTTGACGCGTTTAGCAGGTGGTGCATTGATGGAGGCTGCTTCTGCCTTCCTCTTGGTGGAGGTCGAAGGCTGGGCCCCAGATGTATTTTTGCTTAGACAAGTAAGCTTATGCTTCTTGACATACGCAATTGTAATGTATTTATTGCATCCGGAACACAGTTCGGTGGCGGCCAAATGCTTGCTTGGCACGCAGGTGCGACAATGTCTTGCAAAATTTTTGCTTGATATGGCTGTTTTGCACACAGGGCAACTTTTCATGGAGCGCATTTTTTTTGGGTATGTTTATTTATATGTGATCGGTTGGTGGTAGAGTGTTGTCTTCCTCAAATATGTGTTTTAATCAACCCTATAAAAAAATTGAAAAAATATATAAAAAAAATATGATTGTAGATAGAAAAAAAATAAATATTGTATGCATGTGTAATTCTATTTAGCTTATTTTTGCTAGACACAAATCTTCTTCAGATTTTATTGCCCACTAATATATTTTTCTACCAATCTAATAGAAGTGTGAAACTATGAAAATATTCTGAGACAATCTTCTCTAGAATATTCTTCCCCAAAGCTAATGTTAACAACCTGTTGTAACCTAAGCATCGTGTGTATTGCATCCGGCGAAGCCACGCTAACGCCCAAGCAGCTCGCTATTATGTACCTGCACGCTCCGGATATGCTGACGATCTTCCATCCCAGCTCGCTGTTGTGTGCCTGCATGCTCCGGTTATCTCGCTTGCTCTGAAACAAAATATAAACAAAACAAATTGTATACACCCAAGCGACCCGCTATTTATGTACTTGCACGCTCCAGATGTTGCGGGGTAGGTGTACTGACGAGGCTCACCGTTGTGTAACTTTCGTCGTCCCAAGACCTACGTATTGTTGATAGCACACGCAGAGAGGAGAGGGAGCAAAATTGTAGTTTTTCTAGATGTGTTTGCGCCATAATACAGAAATAATAAGAGGCGCCAGCGCGTGCACGCGCGTGCGTGTGGCACATCGTTCCCGAGAGAGGTTTACAAAAGTCACGATATACAAACATTAGTGTCCCCGGGACTTGGAAGATTACGATAAAGTGCATTCGTACTTCAAAAATGAGAAAATGCATTATTTACTCATCACGCTGTGTCAGCGCAACGAATAAATACGCGAAACGTAATCTACCGATAGGCGCGCGCGCGCGTGTGTGGCACATCGTTCCCGAGAGAGGTTTACAAAAACCGTGTCCGGATTGGCAAGCGCTCCATCCCGTTCTCTCCCCGTTGCTCTCGCGTGCACTCGAAGTCACGTCCAAGTCGTCCGAATCTGCATGTCTCCTTGTAGTACGGCTGTCACTTTTCCCGCCAGGTGTCAGCCCGAACTTCACCCACTGCGTGGGGCGCAAACAAACATGACAATAATTTCCACCTAACTACTCACATTAAAAATATAACACGCTATTTCATCATTTATGTTTTCTGCATTCAGTATTATCGATAAAATATTAAAATATAACTGAGTTTTACATCCTCTAATCAGTAAATATTGTCTGTACAAAGTGAAAGTTAGAATATGGCTGCCAAGCGCAGCGTCACAGCAAGTTCAAGCGTGCATCTGTCGCGCCTCTCTGCTCTTCCCTCCGACTCCACGTCTACCGCAAATTCGGACAACAGAGATTGGCTGAGTCCCGGATGGAACAGCGCTCTAGGTGACATCTGCTGCTGATTCGGACGCAACCCTGGCCACTTCTATTAGTCAGTGTTGCCAACTCCCATTTGTAGGTTAGCTTCGCCTGTAAAATATCACATGATGAAATATTCTTCAGGTAAGTTGGCAACATTGAACCGCAATTGATGTTACCAGTGTTGTCAACTTCTATTTGTAGGTTAGCTTCGCCTGTAAAATATCACATGGTGAAATATTCTTCAGGTGAGTTGGCAACATTGAATCGCAATTGATGTTACCAGTGTTGTCAACTTCTATTTGTAGGTTAGCTTCGCCTGTAAAATATCACATGGTGAAATATTCTTGAGGTGAGTTGGCAACACTGGCAACATCAATTGATGGCACTCAACCCGTGCACCTCCACTAGTCAGTGTTGCCAACTCCCATTTGTAGGTTAGCTTCGCCTGTAAAAATAACATGTGGTGAAATATTCTTGGGGTGAGTTGGCAACACTGAACCGCAATTGATGGCACTCAACCCGTGCACCTCCACTAGTCAGTGTTGCCAACTCCCATTCGTAGGTTATCTTTGCTTGTAAAATATCATATGGTGAAATATTCTTAGGGTGAGTTGGCAACACTAATCGCCAATTGATGGCGCTCAACTGAGCTGATTACACTAATCAGTGTTGCTAACTCCCATTCGTAGGTTAGCTTCGCTTGTAAAATATCACATGGTGAAATATTCTTGGGGTGAGTTGGCAACACTGATCGCCAATTGATGTTGGTGAACCCGGCTACCTCCACTAATCAGTGTTGCCAACTCCCATTGGTAGGTTAGCTTCGCTTGTGAAATATCACATGGTGAAATATTCTTGGGGTGAGTTGGCAACACTGCGAGAAAGCCTCAAGCGTTGCCAGCTCCTTGCTTGAGGTTAGGTTATACCCAAAAACAAAAACCTTGGTGATTTTTTCGAGTGAGGAGCTGGCAACACTGCGAGCCCCACCGAGCCCCATTTTCGGGCGTTGAATTCTCTTTCCCCCACTACTCTGTAAGTTAGCTTCGCCTGTAAAATATCACATGGTGAAATATTCTTGAGGTGAGTTGGCAACACTGAACCACAATTGATGTTGCCAGTGTTGCCAACTCCCATTTGTAGGTTAGCTTCGCCTGTAAAATATCACATGGTGAAATATTCTTGGGGTGAGCTGGCAACACTGCAAGAAAATGAGGCTCATGCCTTACGAGAGCAAACCGTTAACATACACCGTAAAAGGCTACGCCTCGCTCGAGCTGGCAACACTGCAAGAAAATGAGGCTCGGTGAGATTCGCAGTATTGCCAGCTTTTTGCTTTAAATTAGGTTAGACCGAGATAAAAACCTTGGTGATTTTTTCGAGTAAGGGGTTGGCAACACTGCGAGCCTCACCGTGCCTCATTTTCGGGCGTTGAGCCGGGGCACCTGTACTACTATGATGAAATTGATGAATGGACACTCACAAACATCCATGCCCAGGCCGGGATTCGAACGCGGTGGCCGGCGTAATTTCCAAAAGTTTAAGGTTGATAGATACCTAATGCAGGGCTAATGACAATTCGAAAGTTCGGTTTTTACCTAACAGGAAGTTACTTCCTCCCTTCAGTAGTTCTTTGCCCAGCTACAAACCCACTTAAACACGTGCATGAAAGGTCAAGAAACACATTATCCTATACCGAATCAGACCAGTCGTTATACAAAGTTGCTTTGTTTGTCTTGCAAACGACGTTAAGTTAAGGAAACATCAAGGCACGGTTAATGAACCTGCAGACAAACTGTAGAAGTCAAATTCGATTCAAACACGCGGCAAGTAGAACGTATGTGTGAAGATACAAATGCAGAATTTGGCACATATTGGCTAGTCGAGCCAGGACGTCCAGTCAAAGTAGATCTGAATCACTGAAATACGCCTCTACCGGGAATCTGGCATAGGTTTCCTCGTTTACAAGCTCTAAGGGAGGGGGGGGGGGGGTGTGTATTAAAAGCTACAGTTTTAAATTTTCATAATACAAAGGCTAGAATTTCAAAAAATTAAAGTGCACGAGAAATTTCTCATTGAGAAATTAACCCTGTTCTTTTACGCACCGTATCATACACAACAATTCCTGATAACAGATTTCACATCATTCTTAATGTGGACAATAAAAGCATGGGATATAGGTACTGTTACTAGGACCAAGAAGGACAATTAGCAATCTCCGACTAACATATCGTCAAATAATGCAATTAGTTTCACAGGGAACAAAGTTTTTCAAACAGAACAAAAGTGCACAAATACAAGGTCCGCCCATAAAGAAACCGAACTGTCAAAAAAAAAGAACCAAACCGTATTCTGGCAACACTGCGAACAGTTATATCTAAACTTCCCGTCAGTGCGTGTTTCAACCTGTTACAAGCAGTCGGTATCGGGGCAAGCGTGTGTCAGATGCAGGTCCTGTGCAGGCGACGTACAAAATACGTGCACCAAGATGGAACAACGTTACAGCATTAAAGTTATGTTACAAATTAGGTAAATCGTATACCGAAACGTTACAGATGATACGGGCAGTGTATGGTGATGCAGCATTATCAAGAACCCAAGTGTATGACTGGTACAATCGTTTCAAAGGTGGACGTGAAAGTGTCGAGGATGAACCAAGATCAGGACGCCCTTCAACGTCAAGGAATGACGACAATGTGGAGAAAGTTCGTGCACTGGTGAGAGGTGATTTGTCCCTGAAAACCAAACAATCAATCAGTGGTATTACAAGAAAATGCTTGGTCGACTCAGAAACAGGATGGAGCTGAAGCGGGTTTGGAAGGACCTCTGTGACCAATGGTTTTTGTTACACGATAATGCTCGGCCTCATACCGCATTGTCTGTACAACAACACCTTGCTAAGCATTCAGTGACAGTGATCAATCACCCTCCATATTCTCCGGACTTATCGCCTGCTGATTTTTTCCTTTTCCCAAGCTTAAGATGGCTATGAAAGGGCGAAGATTTGACGACGTCGCGGACATTAAATTAAATGTTACTCGTATTTTGTGAACACTTACTGTCAATGACTATCAACTGTGTTTCCAAGACCTGTACAAACGCTGGTCAAAGTGTATTGCCTCCTCTGGTGATTATTTTGACGGTGATAAAGTAATTTGAAGGTAATTACTTGTTTTCTTTCCTAAAAAAAAAGTTCGGTTGTTTCTATGGGCGAATCTTGTAGTTCAGTTTGGTAAATACATAAATAATATTGAATATTCTATAGTGTTAATGTTATCGTTGCTGGAGCTACGATGAGCATGTACATGTTTCAACTTTATACATTGTCTAGTGCAATTACTGCTAAGGTATAATGTAACAGTTGAGTTTTTCGAGAGGCTATCAAAGACCTGTGACACTACAACAGTACAAACGTTGTCAGGGTGGCTACAAACAAACAGAAATTAAATTCCCTGACTTTTCCAGGTTTTCCAGGACAAAATTTACATTTCTCCCTGACATTTACAAACTAAACTAAATTGATGTTTTTGCAAATAGAAATAATAAACTCACACAGATCCACGTTATGGTTTTGTTAAGTACCAATATTATCTTCTATGAAATTGACTTAATTTCTCTATTCTCTATGATTTGAATTCAAAGTGCAAATATTGAATTTGGAAAATTATTACAATTCACAAGCTAGGGAAGGATTACGGAATTTTGTCATACGCAGTAAGTTTAAAATAAAATACTTGATTATTTTTAAAGTTACGACTAAATGAGGTAAAAGTGACGAGTGAATGATTAAGAAATACAATTTGTAATTTATCAGTCTCATATGTTGATATTTTCACTGAGGTTTGGAACCCTCTGCTTGCAAGAACCATGAGTGCGGACTCATTTTTCAATGCATAAAGCTACTTCTCTCTTCTCTGTGAAGCAAACAACTTAACTCTTGCATATAAGTGAAACAACTGAATCGAACAAAATAAAGTGTCATATTTCCTTACATTATCAATGGGATTTCTGCTTCAGTACAGTATATCCAAGTGAAGTACTGTGAAACTGACAACATGCAGTTATACCATTATTGCTGACGAAAAGGGTATGTAGGTATTAGAAATTTAACGCAAGGAATTTATAGAATTGCATTGCATAAGTACCTGATTTAGCTAACCACACATTAAAACAGGAACACTCTAATAATAAAAGCTTCTGAAAGTTCATATACGAGGGGAATCCTGAAAAAAGCTCCAATGGTGCCTATACACAACACTAGTGGTCGGAGAGCGACACACACACATGCAGGCAGGAAGAAGTGGCATGTAACTGTAATCTGGTACAGTTGCAATGCAGCCGTTTTAGGACAGTTCTAGGTTAAAGATTGCAGCTCTCATACAGTCTCCCACCGACTGCGATGTAGCCTACATTGCACGCTCAGAATTTGGCACAGAGCCACCAGCAATTGTGTGAGGTGTGCAGACCGGACGTCGTGAGTGATAGTATGGTCAGACGATGGTGCAGACAATTCACGCCAATCGAATGTGCAAAACCCCATACAGATGAGTACACACGGGCCCTTTGCATCACTTCAGGTGAGAGATCTTGGACCACTCCTGTACAGCCCTGGCCTTGAATGTACAGACTTTCATCTCTTTGCTTAACTGAAGAGGTTTCTGGCAGGCAAGGATTTTTCAGCTACACTGCGGTAGAGATAGTTCCACTCTTTGCTGTCAGACACATATACCATGGGCATACAAAATTTAGTGCAATGCTACGACAAATGCCAGAACAATAGTGGTGATTATGCCGAAAATTAGGTTACGGACTCACTGTTACTAATGCAATAAATTACAACTGATATTCTTGTTTTATTTACGCCTAATCGGTAGGGACCTTGATATTTTGTTATTTTTTTTTTAAATTGGTTTATTTTCTTGTTTTTTTTTATTTTGTACTATACGGTGTTATTTCCCCCAAAATTAACATTTTCATTTTAGCGTTTTCTGGCAAATTTCTGAAATTATACCTTCATGGTGTTTTTAAACTACTGTTTCAAATTGTAAGTCACATGGCTTGCGCCTCTTCGTGAGTGTTTGATATCTTGAAAGATATTTTGGGAAAGTTATTTTCCATACCCCTTTTTTAATTTTAAGGTAAGGATTTTAGATAATGGAATTTTCCCCATATATACTGAAGGGTGCATAATGACCATAAGTGGTGATGCACCCAAAAAATTTAAATCAATCAATCTCACGTGACATATACCTATATATATTAGGGCACCAAAAATTGGCATTATCTTTTTTTGACTTGTTAGTGTTACATTTCCCAAAATTCGCGTTTTTGTTTTAGAACATTTATCTGCCAAATATACCGAAACGTAATACTCCATTCTGCTTTTAAACCATTATTTTCAATTGTAGGTCACATGGTCTACGTATTTTAGTGACAGTTTGATATGTTGGGACAGATTTTTGAAGAAGTAAAAGTAAAGTGCTCCCCTGCACTTTTCCATGAAGGTATATAGTAGGGGTGTGGAGTTAGGGCCCCACACTTTCTTGATCATGGCTGAAGGTAGGGGTGATGTGATCAGCACCATGTTTCTGGCTACCTTTATCCCTCAAAGTTTTCTCAAGGTACCAGCTTCATATGATGCTGGGTGGGTGCCGGAGCAGTTTGAATAGTTGGAAAACATCTCAGTTCTCCCCCGCAGGGGATCGAAAAAATCGTGGGAAATACATGATTTAATGTGGCTGTCGGAATTATTCGATGTACGTATAACTAACTCTATAGTTTACTCTTGAGTAAAATGTTGGAAAACTTGCATGTTCCATGTACACAAACATGGCCTAGAAAAAACAAGAATGTTGGATTTCATGGAATTTTTCGTTGTTTTAGGACATTTCTTTAAAAAAAATCGCTAAAAACGCAAACAATTCGCATTTTATGCCAAATTTGCATTATTTCGATATTCGAAAGGGCGAAAAATGTGTGCAGACATCACTGCACCAGACATCCTAAACATAACTTCGCAGCAATTACCAATTTTCACGGTTTTGCCGTTTGCGAAAAATCAATGTCCCTACTACTTGGAAATTACTTTCTGGCCACCCCTCGTATAAATCAGTAGATGGGAAGTGAAAATTTAGCAGGGCTAGCAGACAAAAGTCAATTCTTGAAGAAAGTGATTTGCTTTTATGACCGAATGATTTGAGTAAATATGATATTAAAATATTTACTTATTTATTATTAGTAACCTTCGTAAGCACTGCTACATTAAATAAGGTGAAGTGAGCCAGAAGAGTAACAAAATTCGAGCAGCATATTTGCAGTCTAAAGCTCATCTTGTTTATGAATGCGATTTTTGTTGGATGTTGCAGTCCATGCAATTTCTTTCGCATATTAATAATCGTATATATCAATGGAACCTATTTGTTTCCATACTCCTTTAGTTTGCCCAACAAATGCCTTACTACGACGTCTGACAACTATCGGACGGCACCACCCGCTCTTATCCCCTCCATCTGTTGACAAGTCCCCTTACTACTCCCATACGGACAAGAAAAAAAAATGATAATTCAATTTATTTTCCACGTAATATTTAGAGGCTTAACCTTTACTCTCCCGATGATACCATATGGTATCATCAGAGTAAGGTCGTACTCGCCCGATGATACCATATGGTATCATGGTGCTGATTACGAAGTGAATGTGCTTTTTGGACCTTCATACTCTTATGTTTGGGTGGAAACTCTGACACAGGTCTGGAGCAAGCCTGGGAAATTCATATTGATGACCAACCTCCCCCCTCTCCGCAACATATCCATGCCACATTTCCGAACAGTTTTTCACATTTTGGCTCATTATTCAACTCGTATGACACCCAAGAACATGAAACGTGTTACGTTCTCTTGAGAAATGTCCATTCTTTCAAAAGAATACTAAAGTTTGCACCTTCTTCCCAAATAGCGGGAGAAGAGGGGGCAAACTCCAGATTTTTATGTTTTTCCATTGAAATTCGGGATTTGTGCCCCCAAAACCCCCTTCTTCGGTCCGGCGTTCTGAATTGTACATGGTTGCATGCTATGATGTTTAGCTGCAAAACAAAACTTATCCTAAGTAGATTGCTCCCATAGTGCCCGAGTTATAAAAATTTTCCTCCAAAAATGCAAATTACCTATTTTTCGTAAAAAAAATCACATTTTGGCTTATTATTCACCTTGTATGGCACCCAAGAACATGAAACATGTTTCATTCTCTTGAGAAATATCCATTCTTTGAAATGAATACTAAAGGTTGCGGCTTCTCTCCAAAATAGGGGGAGAAGAAGGGGCAAACTACAGATTATTATGTTTATTTCCATTGAAATTCGGGTGTCGCGCCCCTCAAACCCCCTTCCTCGGTTCGGCGTTCTGAATTGTAAACGGTTGCATGCGCTGATGTTTTAGCTGAAAAACAAAAGTTATCCGAAGTAGATTGCTCCCATAGTGCCCAAGTTATAACAATTTTCCTCCAAAGAGTGTTCGAATTTAAAATTCCCGCCGAGAAGCCAGGGCGAGAGAAATTTCTCTTTCTCTCTCTCTCTCTCTCTCTCTCTCTCCTCCTGCCATCACTGGTTTCTGGCGCCGTGGTTGTGTTGCGTATAAAAGGGGCCTAAAAGTTGAGGCCGAAACTTACGAACGAGATTTCCTGTTCCCGTGCAGAGTTCCATAGCGATATATTTAAATAAATAAATAAATAATAAAAAAAAAGTCAATGAAGACGAAATTCCCTGACATTTCCCTGACTTTTTTTGACACCTCAAATTCCCTGACTTTTCCCGGTTTTCCAGGTCTGTCGCCACCCTGGTTGTGGAATAAGTGATTAGCTATCGCACCGGATTGTTCACCGAAAATCGAGAGGAGGGGTGCACAGAGAAATCTAAGTAAAGCGTTCTCCTGTGCTTTACACGACGCCATGAAGGCGTGTAGGGGGTGTGGAGTTAGGGCCCCACAGGTTCTTGATCACGGCGGAAGGTGGGGGTGATGTGATCAGCATCTATCTATACTAAATGTATCAAATCTATTTGTTACACCAGAAAAGCATCCATTGATGTTTTCTGGCCTTTGCCAAGAATCGGATTTACACTTTGATGCATTTTTGTACATCATTTGTGAAGCCAAAATGCATAATTTGATGCACTTGAGTTGTACTTTAATGCATCAATTGGTGTGTTTTGGCTGCATCTTTCACGATACGCACTTAAACATTTGATCTGAGCTACAGACAGTATGCATTTTTGTTTCAGCTGATGCATTTACTTTGACATTTTGTTATATATCAAACTAAATAAATCAAATTTGTTTTATTTAGTTTGATATACTGATATGATCCATATGTAAGATTTCTCTTTGATGTAATTGTAATGATGCTTTTTACTATGAATTAAGCGTTCTAAGATTTCAAATATTCCTCACGTGAGTGAGGTGATAATAGAATTAATATTAATAACAAAACGGTAATGTAGCAAAATACATTTAAATTTAGAAGTCACAATATAAGAAATATTGCACTGCATCAAATATTTATCTACATTATTTTCTCTCCTAATGCCATAATGCAAAAGTTTGATTGACCAACGAAGACATATCTAATTCTGGATATAGCTGTAGCAGCAGATCGATTTTTGAGCGTAAAAAGTGAAGTAGATGTACATATTTCCAGCGTGTACTCCCCTGAGAAGAATGTGAAATCACAAGCTGGGTATTCGTGTCATATATGACTCGGCTTGGCAACATAGCATCACGAGATCTTCCCAGATTTCACACACACACACATGCACACGCACGCACAACACACATCTTCGGAGACCTCTAGTCTCATGCAAATCTTATCTCGCCACATGCAAATGTTCCGGTGTTCCTTTCCACAGTTTCACATACGCGGGGAGAGATATTTCGGCCTTGGTTGTGCGTATCGCCCTTAAAAAAGGGGGAGCCTCGCGTGTCACTAATTATTTGTCCCCGCTTCCTTCTTTCCCTTTTGTTCATCCCCGCTTTCTTTGAAGTTTCGGGGGGGCATGTATGGGGCCTTTCGTCAATCGCTCAACTATCTGGAGCAATGAATGTTTTTGCAATTACGTAAGGTATGCGGCGGTACTCCAACGGTTGAGCTATCAAGGGAAGAAATGCAGATAAATGATGCATTTGGTATCGGCATTGGGGCCTGAGAATTTGAAGTGAATTCTCCACTAGAAACAGAGTAACTTAAGCTGTAATTGACCTGATAGGAAACATTCCTCATAGTAGTAGGCCTAATAGCGTTTCTAAATCTTTAAAACTGGGCTACGTGCGACAGAAGCAAATAAAAATAATCATTTTTAATCTTGCTGTACGTCATTGCATACACACAAAAATGCATCGATTGATACACTAAAGTATGTTTTTTGGCCTTTCCCAAGAATCAGGCTGACACTTTGATGTATTTTTTTAGTATCATTTGTAAAGGTAACACCAATCATATGATGCATGTGAATATTTATCTGTCGAACTGTACTTTAATGCATCAATTGATGCTTTTTTATGCATCTTCCTGCATCTTTCGTGCACTTCATTTGTTTAGGTTTACAGACTTCATGCATTTTTTGTTTCAACAAATGCATTTACTTTTCTGTGTGAACTTTCCATCGTGGAAGAGGAAATATTGCTGAATATATGGTTTAAAAGCAAATATGTTAAAAGTTCATGGAAATCTGAGTTAAACCAAGGAACTTCTATTATTTGTGTGTGTGTGTGTATGTGTGTGCGTGTGTGTGTGCGCGCGCACCTGTCAAATTTCCTGTTGTAGTTACAAAAATTCAAAATAATGCAGGGTATAAAAATTGAGGTGAGATAATAATATAATAATAATAATACATTTCTTTACTAAGCAGGTGAGATCGAGAACAATACAGACCTCTGTAAAAATCGAGACGAGACAGAGGTTTAGTGTTCGAGTCTTATGTAGGATATTGAAAAATTTACCAAATCCAAATTTACTATGGAACTACTTTAGACATACCAAGCGGGTATCTACATGATTATTTACAGATAAAGTTATATTTAGCTTATGGTGATAAAAAAGCTCAACGTAAAGAAACGTTTGTACCATCCCGGAACTCTTGTCTGAGAATATGCAGTCCAAGTTTTTTTTTTTTGTGCATTTAATTAATAAAACCAATCATTCCAGTCTATGTCCCAACTGAAGTCGACTGTAATAATGCCTAAAAATATATCAGTTATCACACAACTATTATCATATTTGTGTGTGCACCAAAGTAGGGATTATTCTTGTGCGCGTTTCTCTTACACATTTTCAGTACACACGCTGAAAAGACATGCGTTTACCAGACCTCGCACCTACACCCTTTCAAGTCGGGTTGAGAGTTATACTTGCAATATGAAAATTACATATTGACCTTCTATGTCAAAATAAGCGTACGAATAAGCTACGGCGCCAGAGTTCCCGGGTTCAAATCCCGCCATGGGTGTTCTTTGTTAGTGTCCCTTCATGAATTTCATCATATCATTACTCATCTTCGCGATTTAGGAAAGCGATGTAATATAAAGCAAATTAATTACTAACAAACATCCGTTAAATAATATCCTACCGTTAAAATTTAACATTATGTTTGCTAATTTACAAAAACGGTACACAAGCATTTTGTATTTAGACTTTTACATTTTCCATGCATAAAGTTAGAAAAATGATTACGAATTATAGTTGCCTGCCCCATAAATAGACTAAAGTTTTAAAAACTAAATCAATAAAATAAAGTAGGGTAACTATGTTAATATTTTAAAAACGAGAATGGTCATTTTTACAGTGGCAGCGGGAATTGGTCTTAAACCGTATTTTACAGTGTAGGTTATTCCTTGCAGATCGTAACAGTGCATATTACTAGAATTACGTTTCAAAATTCGGGTTAATGTTCATTACATTAAAGGTAGGTTAGCTTCACATTGTAATATTTTTTAAGCAACACAATACACAAACAGGTATTTATTTTCATATTTATAAAACATTTATCTCCCATCATACTCATTCGCTTATATATGTATTTACTTTGGTCACAAAAATGTAATGTTGAGCATTTATGTTTTCACACGTAGAGTAAATAAAACAAGCAAACAGTATAAATACTGTGCACATCATATCGTGTTGATGCTTTGGTATCTGAAACTCATGCGTATACTGCGGATAGTCCAACAGCATAAGAAAAGCTGTCCATCACAGTTATTAAAGCAAGAGATATGATATTTGACAGGGTATCTCAGCCGTCGTGATGGTAACGCTGTCACCTTATAATAATGGAGTCCTGGGTTCGATCACTGGTGGAAGCACACTGCATAGTAGTTCGGATAGCACTTCAAAATGTATGGGTTTACTCCCGGTTAGTATTTTTGGGTATAAACTGGACACAAACAAAACACTTCTGAAAAGGAATGGTTCGAATTCGTAATTTTTATTATAAATGCCTTAAGAGCATTATACCAATCGCAAATACATGATTACGTGTAATTAAAGTTTTTTTTTAAACATTCCGAAAATATCAGTCGAGAATTAGCAATAACATTTTTATAAAAAAGTCCACTGAGGTTTCCAATGATTTTGCGTGACATCATCGCTTATCCTGAAGGTTATCGTTGCGTGTCGCTTCGATTCTCATCACGGCTTATATCAGTCTCTTGTTATAGATTTCGTATTAACATTTTCGAAAATCCATCCTGAATGAAACCTAAAGCAAGCTACGATAACTATTGTTTCAATATTAGCTCGTCTGTGTAAATCTTTTGTGACGTACTGTTTCTCTCGTACAACAAAATGTGTCCCCTAACTATAATGTCAGAAGTTAACCTAAAATTTATAATATTATACCGTTAAAATTTAACGGTCTGCCTGTTAATTTACAAAAACGGGACATGGCCGTTTATTATTTACATTTTAATATCTTATGTATCATATAATATCTTTATCTATCATAAAGATAGAAAATGATTATAAATTAAAATTTGCGTTCAACACAAATATATATTTATACATTGAACCAATCAAATTACAGTAATTACTATGTGATATTTTAAAAAAACAGTCATGGTTATTTATATTGTAATTGTATGGCAGCGAAAATAGACGGTCCGAGACCGTTAGTTCGACTTTTAGTGATGTACAGAACAATAGGGAAAAACAGTACATCGAAACGTCATCTCACTACTTTGTTCAAAGATGTCGTCACGAGTTCCTTATGTAACGTGCAGTGATTTTGTCGCAAAAAATAAGAAGCATATAAATCCAACATGTACTTAATGACAAAAGACTTGAACCGAAATTTAAACAAGTTAAAATCAAAGCTGCTTATTAACCGTCTCAGAATTATAAAGACACTTATAAAATAATCACAGAAAAATCTTTTCGACTTACCTTTACTTAATATTCTTCCGCGAAAGAAGGCCAACTGCGAATCCTGAAAAAAAGACGTGAAATGATATATTAGAACAAAAAAACTGAGGGAAAGCACGGCAATATTAAAATTTACTTGAATAACATTACATATACATAAAGCATGCACTAGTAATTTTGACTTTTTCCAGACCCAGATTATTTGGGTGTTATTTTACCTCAAAATAGATATTATTTTTCCTTTTCAACTTTAATTTAATCACACCTCAAAATACACCAAAAATTACACCTTCAATGTGTCACCAAACTCCCGTTAAAATCACAATTTTAGTTACACGGTTCATTCTTTTGTTGTAAATATATCGAAACTATTAACAGAGATCCATGTCCATTAACCCTCAATGAGTAATCCATCATTTATATTTCATTCATCTAAAAACTCATTAGGTGGTAACGATATATATACACCCAGATCAAGGTTACCTTGTATGTTACTGTTATCAACAACGAGCAACTTTGCAATCTGGCATTTTGACAAATCTCAACTATTTTTCATTTTAAAAATATATAAGGTACATTTATCAGACTGGAATTTACCAAAGGAAAAAAAGAATCAGTAATACTATTTTGGCAATTAATGTTTAAGAAGTTACTGGGGTGGTGGTAATTGATAACATGTTTTTGCAATTTATTCCTAAAGTACCATGTATGTGAATGCAACAAGAAACATGAAACCACAATTTGTAGAAGAAAAAAAATACTATTAAAAAATCATGTAACTTAGTGCAACTTTGAACACTTGTGTTGACAATCTCATTACAAATTCTGACATTTAATAAAAATACATTTATATTGAGTCGTGCTAATACACAAAACAGGAATATATTTAATAACAAAGGGATATAAACCTAAATTCGAATCTTCTACTTCATATAGTGGAATATTTCCCTTCCTACATATTACCAAAGATATAAATGCCAACGAACCTACTGCCATCTATCGACCTTTCACGACCAAAAACAAGGTGTTCGTGAGAATTTTTGAATTACTAATAGAAAAAAAATGCCACTTTTCACGAAATCAAAATCTTCATCATGTGCATTTCTAATCATCCCTTCGTACCTCCGCATTGATAAAATACATAGAAAAATGAGGTTTATACTAAAGGGAAGATATTTTCATTTTGACATTTTGTTATTACCCTTGCTAAGGTGCCTCTCAACGTGGCGTCCCTTATAAGAATCTTTCAATTTTCTCTTGTAATGTTAAAGCATTACTCCTGCAACTATGTTTGATTCTCGCGGTATATTTTGCTTTTGAAGTTTAAGATGTGCTTAAATTCGCGATTTAGTAGACAAAAAAACGTAATTGCACGTAGCCCCTATGTAAAGACTTCCTTTTAACAAGTAACCTTTTTCTGTATTATCGCGTCTGCAAACAATCCACGTTCATACTGAATGAATTTATTCAGAACAAAACATAACATTTGCAAAAAACGACAACTAATACCACACATTGTAAAACAGCCTTTTGTGTAGAAATCTAAAATTAATATTTACTATTTCCTGGTTTAAAAGTGAACCACAGATATAATATCTGAATATTTCTGTACATTATTTGCAAGAAAAAGTATTTTGTACATGTGAATTTGGATTTTTTTAACTCCACTTTATGCACGGATAGGCTAATCGGGACTGGATCTACAGTTTAAAGTGGGATCTGAACCACTGCGCAATGTGCCTCCACCAGGTATCCAACCTTGGACCCCTTGATTACAAGGCGATGACGTTAAATTTAATTAATTAATTGATTACGTATGAATTCTACACACTAGCCATGTTCTACAATATAACAGTGAATATATAGGCTTATCCCTTTTATGGCACCGAAATACATTATTGATTAAATTTATTTCTATATGCACTTAAACAGGTCATATGAAGCCCAAGTTAAGAAGTTAGGAGAATAATTTTATCTCAAAGATGGCGCTACATTGCAATATAGTATTTTCAGTGACAATAATAATCCATTCCTTGTATTTTATGATGCAATCTACTTATATTAAGAATAAAATGATTTTCTGGCTATTGTCATGATATTTTAATATTGTTGACAATATGTACTTGGCGTTTAGTTGGACAAAAAAGAAGTTCTTGAGAATGAAATTGTTGAGAAAATAAATGAAAACTATGAGTTGCCTTGTAGTAGCAATATGCACAGTACATAGACATCCAGTTATACAATATGTTACCAAAACGTTACGAACATTTTGAAAGAACCACGATCTTTAAAAGTAAAGTAAAAAAATTGCTATTGGAATGTACATTAAATTCAGTTAAAGAATTTCAGGAATTAAATAACTTTATAAAATAAATTTAGATTGTATATACTATATAGCCTACTATGGTACTTTTACAGCACTAGTTCACTTAAAGAAATAATTTGTCATTGTATGATTTTACTATTATATTATGTTATATTATTATTAAAAAATCTGCCAAATTGATGTATAGATATATATATTATGTACGATGTCAACATGTTGTATTTTGTACACTCAGAGAACTAAATGCGTCATATCGATTGATGCACCAGAATGTATCGATTGATGGATGCACTTCTTCAAAGAATCATATTCACATTTGATGCATTTGGGTGCATTTTTGTATGTCGTGAAAGAAACACCAAAGTGCTTCATTTCATTCAAGTGAGGATTTCTTCACTTCAATGCATCAGTTGATGCGTTTTGATACACCTTGATGTATTTTGATGCACCAGAATGCATCTTTTTTGATGATGCACTTAAACGTTTCGTTTGAGCTACATAAACTTTGTACAATCAAAATTTGAATCAAATGATGCACTTCGGTGTTTCTTTCATGACACAAAAATGCACCAAAATGCATAAAATGTGAATCTGATTCTTTGAAGAAACCATAAAACAAACTTTAGTGCATCAATCGATGCATTCTGGTGCATCAATCGATATGATGCATTTAGTTTTCTGTGTGTACTGTACATGCACCAATGCCCCTCAGGGGTACTTTTGGTGTGAAAATTGGTCAATAAACTCAATAAAACTTGCTCAATTAGTGACTCTGTGTAGCAGTGAGATGATATTTTTAACTAATTATCAGAATCTTAATGAAGATACTACTTACTAGTCTTGACTAGTTACAAAAAATCTAAACGTAAGCGCCAAAATATCTTATCGGACATTTTCTTTGCAATGGACACTCAAAGTGACAATTCAGAGTAAGGTCACATTAGCATTCGCAGTCTAATATTTCCGAAAATATTCTATATCTACGAAATGAACTAATAATATATTCGATATAGGTAATTCTAGACCCTTGATGGTTTGGCGAAATCTCTTGCCTTGTAATCGGGGGGGGGGGGGGGGCGTCGGGTTCGATCCCAGGTGTGAGCACATTTGAAGTGGTTCGGATTCTAATTTAAACTGTAGGCCCAGTCCCGGTTAGCCTATGAGCACAAGTGGACTTAAGCTTTAATATCGACGATTCTCTTTTGAGTTTCTGAGCACTGAAAGCTAATCGGGACTGAATCTACAGTGTAAAGTGGAATCCGAACCACCGTGTGCGTCCACTGGGGATCGAACCCGGGACACCTTGATTACAAGGTAACGACGTTAACGCTACGCCATCCGGGAGGCCTGATATTAATTTTAAATTAATCCTAAACCATACTGAAATTTAACCTGAATCGCGTTAAACAAAAAGGTGTCCCTCACAAGCAGTGATGTACGTCTACGCGTAAACAACGATAGTCTACATTTTACACGTAGACAATTTTATATATGTAAATGACGTAATCTATGTAAACAACATGGCGAAAGGTGATAACTTAGCAAAGGGCGCCGTGGAAGTAAAACAAAATTATACTGTGTATCAGTTGCTGATGTGTGAAGAGAACTTTTCATACTCTTTCTTCCAAATTCGAACAATTTCTCACCTAGGAGAAAACCTAACATAGGAAATATTCTAGTATTTTATGGGAAAAATACCACTCTTGCCTCACGACTGCCATCTGTTGTCTTTCTTGCATACTATTTATCTTCTTCCACAGTTGATAATAGAAGAGAAGAGAAATTTTGTTGTAAATAGGATGCTTTTCAGTTCGTTAGGAACCAATATAGTTGAAAATGTCACTTTCCTTTCATGAAACCCTTTAAAATTAATTTTAATGCACTTTAGATTGTCTACGTAGTCTATGTAAAATACAACCCAATGTAATCTACACGTAGATTACGTGTAGACAATGCATATAGACGTAAAATTATAGTATACAGCACATCACTGCTCACAAGTAGCTTTCCCATAAATATTTTTTTAAAGAAGACCCTGTAAGTATTCAGCATACTGGATATATCTCACATTCGCTACTCGATCCAACAGAACAAGCTAAACATGTTACTTTCAATGGATTCTGAAAGGTATGGACGGTACAAAAAATAGCCACAAAGAGTACCAGTAGGACCTTGAACAAATATAGGTTAAAAAAGCACAGAAATAATAATAAAAAAGAACTTAAAGCAAACAAAGAACCTTGCAAGAGTCTTGCCGCTACGCGGAAGTGTATAAGCGATGGGCAGCTGCTTCTACTAAATTGGTTAAGAAATTTGCACATACTGTGGACAGGTTACCTGAAAAATCATTTAGGGGAGCACCTGGTCATTGTAGAAAACCGGGCATAGTAGTCAAAACAATCAGGTCAGAAGCAAAATAAAAAAAAAAGTACGCAACCAGTTTTAGCAATTTTTATGTATAAAAAAGCTCGTGTCTATTACATAGCTTCTTAACACTTACAAATCGAGAAACACATGTGATGCAAAGGTTCCCTTATAAGAGCATTCTAATCATAACAGGTATAATATTTCGTATAATATTTTTGTTAAAATATATCCAAATTACTCTCAAACATTTCGATTCAACTACAAGTTTAGAAATATCGATCTAAGCGCTATATCTTGTTGAAAATATAAGTTTCTATTTTAAACACTGTCCCTTATTGTCCATTTGATCTTGTGGCACACGCAACCCAAAATGTGTCGAATTATACAAATATGTCGATTTAATTAACACATTACAGTGCATAAACTGTTACTGGTGCATTTTAGTGCATCAGAACAGACACAGAAATGCATCAAATTGTATTTTCTTCGGCTGCTGTTTCCTGCGATGCACTGAAAATGCATGAATGGAACAGAGCAGACACTAAGAGCACAAAATTACACGTTTAAGCGTGTCATTTTGATGCATCAACCTTGATTTGATGCATTTGGATGTCTTGTCTTGATAAGTTCGCTTTGCATGGACTGTACAAAAATAATTTAATTATGAAATAGTGTTTCTAGTACGCACAAATTGCAAGGCATTCAGAGTGGAGTTTCTCTGAAGAATGTATTTAAAAAAAAACCTGCATATCGAATCTTGTGGTGATCCCCCCCTTTCTCTATTTACACACACGATAAATATATAAAACATCAAAACTCACGGAAGTAACACTTGAAATACTACGCGCAATTAAAAAAAATATGAGTATATATTCCACGATAATAGTTGCATGCGGAGAAACTAGATGTCAGTAATAATGTGCCTCAAATAAAAACCGAGGTTACAATGTTAAATGTTCATATAAATATAATTAATATAAGTCAGAATTTTCAATATCGTGTCCTTAATTTCGTCTTCTGTGTGTCTTATATTGTACATATGCTAGAGTCTGATTATTTTCGTAACGTCTCCAGCCAACCGCAAGAGGTGTTCTAGCGAGCCTACTTAGATTGTAGAGCGTGAACAAGTGTGTTAGCGATAGGTATTGCGCTGAGATGACGTCAGCAGCTCGCTTGTTGACTGGCCGCTTCGGGAGTTGACTCTCTTCCAAGCTGCTAACGCATAACACCCAGAGATGTTACTGAATAAAGCCTACTCTACTAAATATTGCTGGAGTCAAATGTGCATTGGTTGTGCATTACAAGTGGCCATAGTTTCAAGGCATTTGTCTTTACTTCCCTGCAAGAAGAAGAATGAAATTATTATTCAAACTGTTGGAAGAAAACAGATTAGAGATGACGAGAAAAAAAATCCCGGTGTGTATAATAAAGTGTCAACCGCATGAGACGAAGAAATGAACCAGAAAAGAGACGCGGGAAGAGAAAAAGCAGGAAGAAGGGGAAGAAAAAAAACCTGAATAAACGTCGTTGCTTACTCTGCCACTATCTATCTGGTGCATGCGTGTCTCTTGTAACTGGTGTTATAAACAGGATATCTTAAAATGGAGATCTTAAAAATAGAAGAACGGTTTGGTTTTTGCACTGAGGAAATATGCGAAGGCAGAAATGATAGAGTGCATGATGGCAGGATACGTTTAGCCTAGATTCTGCTAAATGGTTGAAGCAGGGAAAGCGAACAATGGCAACTGATATCCTTCAGTTGTTCGCGTTTGGGCACTGCTGAACTTTTTTTTTGTTTTAGCGTACGCTTGAAGAAATGCAGATACAGTATTGGTCAAATTATTATTGGACTCGTAAAAAAGAAGTACATATCTGAAAGTTCTAACTAAATGTATTTGACGAATGTTATAACTTTTTATGGGATTAAACTGTTTGTCTGCTTCGATATAATCTTGTTTCCCACAATCCTTTATTTTACTGTGTCTCAAGATAGGTGGTAGCACGATACTTTGCATATTTGCAAAAATGCCTGGAACAATACGTACATTGTTTACAGTGTTGTTTATGCTATTTTTTGGTTAAAACAAAGGAAGTAATATTAATTCTGGTTGTTGTAAGGGTGTTCTTTATTTATATCTTCGGAGCAACGCGTAATTTCATAAACCACGTAGTTTGAAGTTTAGAAAAAAGAGTGAAAAGGAATTGTACACAGACAATGATTAAAATGGGCTCAAAAAGAAAAGATCCAAAGGTGAAGGCGAAGTACTCACAGTACTTACAGTATATGTATAACAATGCAATGTGTATCACAAAACATCAAATCTGTCAAATTTCTCTACATAAAGTGAGTTTATCTGTAGCCAATACTGTATTTTCATTGTTGTTCATCTACACAGAGGAAAGTAAATGCACTATTTAACGAAAAGAAGTGCATGAAAGTTTTAGCCTCAAGGAAACGCCTAAATGCATCAGATACTACTGAATACACATTCAAATGCATCTGATTTTTATAGGACTGAGCGGATACCGATACTCATACTAATTTCCACCGATAAAGATCCCGATGTTTGTAAATTGTAACAATTAAAAGTTGAAGTTGCTCGAAATATTGATTAATATTTGAGTTGATAGTCCACTCCAATTACAAGCATAATTTACCAGCGTTTTGCTTTAAACTATTCAAAAATTACATAACAGTATTCAAATACCTGCTATGTAATTCGCAAAATACAGTTTTTCACATAATATTCCTGTAAAATCAATGGACAACTTCGAACTTCCAGGATATTAGACCGCGAAAATGTGTGGCATTTTTTTGGACCCTGCGAACGATCAAAACTCCAGTACAGGCCGGAGTTAGCATTATTTCAAAAACACAATATCTGAATTTTGCTTTAAGTCCGCTTTATGCACAGATAGGCTGGACCTACACAATTTAAAGTCACAAAACAATAATGCATCCACAGAGAATCGAACTCGGGACCCCTTGATTACAAGGCGATGAGGGTCCTCTATGCCATCGGAGAGGCAAATATCAGACTATCACAAGAACTTGGAGAAGATCTACCAAGAACTACAATACCAGCCAAAATAAAAACTTTCGCGTTTCCAAATTGCTATTAATTGCATATGTAGCTCCTTAAAAACCATTCTTGACATATCTACAACCTTTAATAATAAAATGAGATTACTTCTGGAGAGCACCATATAGCTACACCAACTTCTGTGGCGGAGTGGTAACTTTAACGCGTAACGAAACCAGAGGTCCCAGGTTCGAACTCTGCTTTAGGCAATGATGCATCATTGCTTTTGCACCTTCACCCATTCATCAGTTCGACATTCCTCCTCATCGTTGCGATTAACCCCAGAGGTAGGAAAGTGATGTAAAATAACTGTAATAAAGAAAGTTTCGATTAAAGAATTTTACGGAATACATAATTGTACATAGCAAAATTACGTCGTATGCTTTACATAGCCTTCTATTATATACTGACCTATACGAGAAGTACTATAAATTAAGAACCTAGCTGTAAAAATATGCATTAGTAGAAATATTATATATTGGTTTCATATTATGTATTACTGCATATGTATTGTGTGCAGTCAAAATATTTTAATTTGCAATGTACATATAATATACTATTCGGATATCTATCTGGCGTCGCCTATTCGATAAATTAAAACCATTCATTTCCTACATATGTTTTCCTTGCATTTTCCTATTTTCACGTACCAGTCACCTATTCTTGACTTTGCATTGATTTATTTTCACACTTCAATCAATTTTTTTTTACATATTTTACACTTCACTCATCTATGTTTTGACTTTGCTTTGCTTTGCAGTAACTTTTTTTTTCACACTTATCACTTAACTTGTTTCTCACACTTCAGTCATCTATGTTTTGACTTTGCTTTACAGTAACTTATTTTTCACACTTATCACTTAACTTGTTTCTCACACTTCAGTCATCTATGTTTTGACTTTGCTTTACAGTAACTTATTTTTTCACACTTATCACTTAACTTGTTTCTCACACTTCAGTCATCTATGTTTTGACTTTGCTTTGCAGTAACTTATTTTTTCACACTTATCACTTAACTTGTTTCTCACACTTCAGTCATCTATGTTTTGACTTTGCTTTACAGTAACTTATTTTTTCACACTTATCACTTAACTTGTTTCTCACACTTCAGTCATCTATGTTTTGACTTTGGTTTACAGTAACTTATTTTTTCACACTTATCACTTAACTTGTTTCTCACACTTCAGTCATCTATGTTTTGACTTTGCTTTGCAGTAACTTATTTTTTCACACTTATCACTTAACTTGTTTCTCACACTTCAGTCATCTATGTTTTGACTTTGCTTTGCAGTAACTTATTTTTCACATTTCAGTCATCTACTTTTATGACTTATTTTCAAATTTCAGTCATCTATTTTTGAATTTGCACTGACCGATTCTCACACACCAGTTCACATACTTTTGACTTTGCTTTGCACTGACTTATTTACACTCATCAGTCAGTTATTTTTGACTGCTTTACAACGACTTATGCCGTCAGTTACATAAACATTAAACACAACTTTAAAAACAATACATTCTAATTTTTCTTCTTTCTGCGCACTTCGCACATCAACTGTCTTTGTATTTTTCTTCTCTTCCATTCTAACTTCACACTACGTCCTATTTCCACACAGTTTTTCAGCAAAATTCACACATTATAGTCAAATTTAACGTGTAAAACAGTAAAGAGTTATAAAATAATGCAGGAAATAACATATGGTATTTATTAGAGCGAAATATTTTCCCTCCACATAATAAGATCTGTGGTTCTCAAACATAAGTCCCCGTTATAATTGCGTTTTCATAACACTGTTACTAGTCGTGAAACTTGTTTTAATCTTCGCTTCACATTTTAATGTTTTCATTTACACTCTGATTTACATTTCCTCCTCCTAGAATTCAATCCCTTCGTTACATGACATTTTAAGAAATTTAAACAGACAAAAATATAAAAATTAGAAATTCTGATGTGCAAAGATTGGCTTTCATTATAGATTTTATTATCTGTAGGTATGTGGTTATTTTCTCAAATAGTCATAATTTGTCTTTTGATAATATTACGTGTTTCGTTTTCAAGCATGTCATTGAAACACAATTCTAGTATTATGTCTGGTTTACTTCGGTTTAAACAAGCACAATTATGGATTTTATAAGATGTGTAGTTCTTCGAAAACGCAACCGCTATATTTAGTTACTATTTTATGAAAGTTTACAGAGCATTATGTTCAAGATAATTGGGAGATGTATCCTGTTCTGAACAAATAATAATCTGTGGCCGAGCGCGATCTTGCTCCGAGCACGGTTTCAGGTTCGACTCCTGGAGTGCACATGGTTGTTCCTTTGCAAACCCTTAACCAACTTCATTTAGTCATATTTCGTCCTCATCGCCACGATTAGCTCAACGAAGCGGAAAAGAACTAAAAATAAGAAAATTACAATGATCTTTTCGATCCTTTTCCATACAAAACAATCAGTAGACTATTGTATTAATATACTTTTAAACTTCCGTTTCAAAATTGTTATGATTGTTGAATTGTTGCACAATGTACAAGGGAATATAAAGTACTCCTTCCAAAACATTGATGTAATTCTTCTTCCATTGTGTAACTTATAATATGGTATTTTACTTTATAAAACGTATTTATATGTTTCTTTCTAACTTTCTAACTAACTACCACCTCCAGAAACAAAGATTTCCCAGGAAATCCTGTCAATATATGATGATATAGGCAATACCAGTAGTAACAGTTAATAATGTAACAACAAATGTACGTGCCAAAGCTGTATTTTAAAAAAAAAATATATAAAATATTGAGTCTAATTTGTATTTTTTCACGCTATATTTTTGTAGTTACAATTCTCAGTTAAGGGTACTTCTTGCACAATCTGCAGTTACTTCTCTGTGTGTATTGTGCTAACTGAATTGTTTAAAATTGTACAGTGAACGACAAAGGTAATAGCAGGCAAATTGTCCTTCACAATTTTCACTACTTTTTATTACACATCCTGAGTTGCTTTAAGGAGTGGAATTCTGTTGATACAAACCAGTTGTTGTGGAAAACAGACTGAATAAAAATGTTTGTGGACAAGTCACCTACTATTTCTTTTGCTATTAGATATACAGTTAATATTTAACTCATCAATTGTAAATAAACTAGTTCTCTAAAGATAGATGGCAGCACGTAAAAAAATTCTCATAAAATTTCAATAAAAATCTTGCTTTAAAATGGTTTATAGTACATTTAGCACAAGTATGTAAACCTTTCTTTATAACTGAAAGTTCCCCTGCTCTGGTTAAAGAAAACAAAAAAATACGACAATTATTCAGTAAATGACTTGCGTCCTGCAGGAGAAAAGCATTAATTGATTTTTATATTACAATCATTAGTAGCTTGTATTTAGGAATGATAATTTGCTGTATTTACGTGGGTTTCCCTTATCGTACAACACTTGAGCAACCTTTCGTTCTGACGTCAGACGAGTAATGCCTTTAGGTTAGGTCTGTTAAGTTTGGTTCTATTAGCATAAATACACTGAAAATTGTTTATTTATGCTAAGAGAAATAAACCTAGCTAGCCTAACGCTACAACTTAGGCATTTAGCCTAAAATTGTAATCATTCTCGCGTGACGTCGGAACGAAAATTTTCTCAAGTGTTGAGCGATAAGGGAGATCCGTATTTGCATTCAAATATTTAACTTGAAGCGCTGCCGTTCTAAAAAAAACATTTAAACGTCATAACTTTCTTCAACAAGACGTGAACACTGCGTAAAACAAAGATGATTATTTACACTACAATATTCTTTCACTTCATCACGATGAAAATAACAACGACCGCCAAAACACACAAAACGTAAAGATGCAGTCCCATATAATTGAGAATTTAAAGAAAGAAACGTTGTGTTCATTATTATTACGCCTTCTATACTTATAAATGTGCCGTTACGATGAAAATGCAGTCCGGATATTAACCCTTTATGTGCCAATCGTTATGGCTAGGGAACGAATTTATTTGTAAATACGTATCGTCATATGATGCTAAAACCAACTTTGCGGATTGTGGCATATAAGCTCGCAAAATGCTATTTTTATCTTTCATATATTAACTTTTAGCACATATTGTACATATTTTAGTTATTTTTATAAAAAGTCCATATTTTCAAACATTTTAGACATATATTCCATATTCATGCTAATACTACAATTTTTCCTTCTTGTATTAAGTACCAAAGGTTTCCCATTCATCTATATTATGTTTGTTTTGTAGTCTATATTTACTTCAAATCTTGACAGTAGACAATGCATCTGATATTGTAACATTCTTGTCAACAATAGAGAATGCAAGCTCAAGTTTTCGCGGTGAAAACCATTTCATATTTTAAACATACTCACATTACTTCATGTGATATTGAACCCACGCAGTTTCAGTCAATAGGGGGAGATTCAATTTCTTCACTTAAAAAAACAGTTTCCTAATCACAAGCGCTAGGATTTTCACGACTTAGCATATTTTTTTTTGGTAAAGTGATGTGTTCCCTAGATATATAGACATTCATAGGATTGTGAAGAAACTCATTGAATCAAGGTCAAGGGCATGTTTTGACATATTTGGCCATTTCTACGTGGTAGAGCATATTTTGATGGATTTTCGGTCATATTCAGCATATTTTCGCTTTTACAAGAGATATAGTCATTTTCGAAGTGGATTCGTTCTTGCTCCCATGTTCACTCGATGTTTTTTTTTCGACTGCAGTCCTATTTTATTTTTTTTTCATTTTTATGGAAAAATTTACAGAAAGTGTTCATTGTGCATTTCAACTCATGGCCCATATAGTGAACTAAAAATAGTACGTATGTTAGATATTGATGTTTGAAACAGTCCAATTATAAGGGCATATTTTTCAAATTATAGCGCATATTTTGTAAAATTTTAGGTCATAAAAGCATATTATATTTTGCATATTTTGGTGATTTCTAAGTCATAAACTAGTAAACTTATAGGTTGCTAATCAATTGTTTTGTTAACAGGAAAAAAATGTATTTCAATTTTACATTTAAATTAACGTCATATAAGCAAAAAATAATACATTTTACATTTCAGTTTTACAGACAATTTAATGTCGTTAGCCTGATGCATTTTATTTAGCTGGGTGAGATACTTCCGTAATGGAAGTTGTCATTTTTTCAGAATTCCTAGTCCATGTATCATTCCATTTTTTATTAAAATAACAAAATATATATTTACGTATAGCTATAACACTTTTTGGTACGTTACATCCGTCTCCTGATTATGACAAATTGAATTTCTCAAAAAGTTTGCAAATTGGTACAACTTTTAGAATTTCAACAGTCAATAACGAAACTATTGACTGAAAATTTTGCTGTTTTGGTTAACTTCGTGCGACTTCCAGAAAAAAATCTGAGATCAAGCAATGCAAGGAGAATTCAAATTCTGTTGATTTGACAAGAGTTCGAACCTTGAACGGTGGCCTTGATGCGTGACGTCATTCCCGCTCCCCCTCAAGCAAGCATAAATTTTGCTACTTTTCCGCTGCACGCTATCTCCCCAAGGCATAATCTAATTATATTAATATTCCAAACATAAAAAATAAAAGGTGGCGTTTTACGTCAAAAACGCCACGATGGACCAGAGATAATGAAATCGCAAATTGAAATTTTACAGAGCAACTCTTTTATTTCAAGTTACTACAAACGCTTTAAATATTTATTTTTAAAGCCTGAAAACAAAGCAAATATATAAGAAAAACACAGTACCTATATGAATTCTCCGCAATGAGCATTCATAGCAAACACAAGAGAGTTTTGCCAGTTCAGATTCGAAATAAAACACTTCATTTTTATCTATATCGACGCAATCTTGTTACTAATTTTCCGGCCGCTAGATGTCAGCACCAGGCAGGCACGGTGTGACTAATATCTTCCCCCTTTCCTCTTTGCCAATCCCCCTCGACCAATGACGCGCAGGTCCGCAGGCAGAGCTCGCCGATTACGACGCGGAAAAAGCAACCTCTACGAAACTGCACGTAAAGGAATCCTCGCGCACACATACACACTCGGGTTTTTTATTCGCCCCTTTTCCTTTTTCCTTTCTAACGGAACAGAAGGAAAAAGGGGGGGGGGCGAGAAACAAGAAAGAAACAATTTTCTTTCATGGTTTATTTATGTCCCGCGAGAGGGCACTCACTACCGCGACCGCCGTAAGCCCAAGCGTGTAGGAAGACCGAAAGGCGTTTTACCACCAGATCAGGTGATGGCTATTTTTAAATTACCTCTATTCTAAACCGCAATGCTGTGTATGACAATAGATGGCGCAGTTGTACACGCGATAATTTTGCGTGTTAATCAGTGTTTACTTTTAAGTTAGTTAGTCCTGTTTATCAACATCTATTGCTATTTTATTCTTCCATTTTTCATGTGTTTCTCAAAATGAAAGATATCAAATTTTCTTTTCTTCGCTTCTAAAAATCTTTGAAGAGTCGATGCCAGACGTTTGGCATAGTTACATATAGTCCTTATACTGTAGTAATTGTACAATTACGCCCGACCCTGTGGCCGAGTGGTTAGCACATCGCGCTGCGACGCCAAGGGTCCCGGGTTCGAATCTCGGTCGGGCTTGGTTGTTTGTGAATGTCCATTCATCAATTTCATCACTCATCCCCATCTTCGCAAATTAGCCAAGAGGCACAAAACGCGAAGTAAAATAAACTAAATCAATCAATCAATTGTACAATTACTGGGTTGTACTTATCCCATTGAAAGTTAATGAGATCGTTACAGTCTAGAAATGTCCGTGACTGTACACTCTTGTCCAGGTAAAGTGACACATTCTTCAACTGTTCAACTCTATAAATTGTGCCACTCTATGTGAACAGGAGTGCAGGAAAAGTGACTTTTCAACTTTTTCATGTGGCTCAAGAATTAAAAGAACCATGAGGAATCGAATATTATAGTAGAACGAGGACAAAAAATATTGCTCGTCCACTTTTAGTTATAATGTCTGTACTTAACACTGTGATTCGAAGCAGTGTGCGATGTGACTCCACCGGAAATCGATTGATCTATTTGGTTTATATTACTTAGCTTTGAGACAACAGGGTCAGACACTACGCTTCCGAGAAGACCCTAAGCACACAAAGTGGAGGTTCGAAGCCAGAACGCATATTCCCTATCCGCTGTAAGAACACAGTCAATGTAAAAAAAAATTTAAAAAACAACAAAAAACCGTGGCTTTGATAAATTCTATTGGCTCTTAAAATGACAGCTATGCATTAATCTTGCGCGTAGGAATATAGTGCGCGCGATAAAGCCATACAACTCAACATAGCTGCTATACTGAAACTTAAGTTTCCTATGTTAGCAATATATTCATGCGCAAAATAACATTAGAACTAACACACAGGAAAGGAACTATATCTGCAAAGTCACGTGGTTTTGTTTACTGTAACTTCATTCTTGCAGAGGGCGGAGAATAGTTGAAGAGCACGTTAAGTTAAATGTTGGAGCAGGAAAATCCAAAAGTAACAATACAACAGATCGCTAATTACAGGAATATTTCCTTGACAAATTCCTTGCAACAGTATGTTGCGATTCATTTATTTAAAAAGGAATTTACCTTTCGTAGACATGTATTCACAACCTATGTTTCATGTTACCAGCATGTACTTGGAAAGCTTGTTTTAGTTTACGATTGTGTATAGGGAAAAAATTGAGCATTTAATTAAAGAATAGGTTAAGCTTGTGTTTTGTTACCACGATATAGCCTAATGTTTTCTGACAAATTTTACTGCGAAGAGGAAGTGATAGCGAACTACTATCGGAAGCACGACCTTGATCTTTGAATTATCAGACATAGTTCTGCAATTACGACCAAAATAATTTCGTCTGGAACTGCAGCAACATTAAATAATTGATTAATTATACAATTTGCAGAAAGTGGATGCAAAGATGCGTCCTCTTTCTGCATCCTTGCAGTATTCGCGACGAGGAGGATGAATGATGATTGGACTCCGAGACTTGAACCTGGGATCGTAGGTGACGAGGTTAACTCGAGAACGAGACACAGTTTCGGAAATGCCGAGAAATCATCTCATCTCACACCAGACTTAAATTTTAGATAAAAATATTGATTTCTTCATACCAAAATCAAAATCATTACATTTACTTATTTCTATTAGTACGAATCAATAAAAATCCTTTTCGTTTGTATGACATTATATTTAAATTTTTATAAGGAGGCTCGAGACATTAACAAGCCTGAACTTACTTTCTCTTCTACCTATCACCTCCTCTGCCAGCCTACATGGTGTAGTAGCTGTTATACAGAACTCGAAATGCATTTGATGCATTTTAGTGCATCACACTAAACAGCGGCCGAGAAAAGTACCCTTTTATATGGATTTCTCTGTGTTTTGATACAGCAAAATGCACATTAGTAGTTTATGTATTTTAATATGTTACGGGAGTCAACATATTTGTGTCAACAAGTTTTGGGTTCTGGATGCATTGTACATAGCTAAAATCATTTTCAGCGGCTGTTCTTTTTCAATATTTCTGCTACATGCAGTGTGAATGAATTTCGTCATGAAAATATTTCTTGTAACTTCCTCTGACCTTTCATTCCCATCACACAAAGTTTCATGTCAATCCAACAACAAGTTCTCGAATAATTACTTTCTTGCTCTACACTAAGTAGAAAACAAAATGCATAAGATCTATTGGATGCAAGGACTGATGCACTAAAGTGTATTTACTGGTCCTTGACAAAAATCAAGTTTACAGTTTGATGCATTTTTCATTGTTTGTAAAGTTAACACCAAAGCGCGTCATACATGCACAAAAATAAATGCATCATCTGAAACAAAAAATACATAAAGTCTTAACTTCAGACCAAATGTTTAAGTGCGTCATCGAGAAAGATGCAGGAAGGTGCTTAAAAACATATCAACTGATGCACTTTGCTGCTACCTTCACGATACAGACAAATGCATCAAACTGGAAACCAGATTCCTCGCACAGGTCATAAAACACACTTTAATGCATCAATCGATGCGTTTCTAGTGCATCAATGGATATGATGCATTTGGTTTTGTGTGTGTATAATGCAAGTGAGTCTATGTCGAGCTGAAATTTAATCAATTGATGCATTTTTTGATGCTCCTTCCTGCATCTTTCTTGATGGTACACTTAAATATTTGGTTTAAACTAAAGATTTTATGCATATTTATGTTTCAGATATGCATAGGCTATCTGTTTATATGATGCTTGTACTTTTATGTGTATATAAGATCATTTTCTTAGGCTGTGCTTTTTCAATGTTTTCTGCTACATGTAGCCTAAATAAATTTCGTCATAAAAATACTTATAATTTCCTCTGCCCATCCATTCCCAGTCGATCATCGAACAAAGTTTCATATAAACCCAACAATACGTTCGCGAATTATTGCACATTCATGCTCCATTTCCCAATCGTTGCAACTCCTCTAAACTTTAACCGAAAATATATTGACTTGCTTTTTTCCTCATGGTTGATCTTTTTTTTTCTTCGAAAGTATCTTGCTGTTACGTTTTATATCAGTTCTGTAGATAAGCAAGCACAGATTCTACCTGTCTATGCTATTTCAACTACAGTCCACAGATGGCGGGCTAAAGAATTGTTCCAAATAGTTTAATGCATATGGTTAACAAGAATTATCCCATGAAAATAGGAGAGAAAGAGAAAGCAAATTTTCACCACCGTTAAAATTCGCGATAGCGGTGATTCCCACGTATCGCTGACGGAACTGCATCTCCCCACATGTGCCTGCTTCCCCGACAATGTGTGTGTGTGTGTATGTTCTGAAGTGACTCGCGTCGAACTGCACTCGGCGGGGATTGAGTGCAGAAGTTCCCGACAGGAGGCGTTGCGGACGCTTGCGCTGAGGAAAACTCATTCTGCGCAGAGAACAACCAAACCATTTGGATTTGACCCAGGTGACATACTTCTCGCTTCACCACATGTGTGGGGGGGGGGGGAGGGGAGTCGAAATCGGAAGACCACGCTCGTGCGTAGGTGTGCGTGTGAATCAGCTGCTGGTACGGACCTACCAGACTTGTTTTTTCGATACCGCGGACAAGACGCACGCACACGATTTGCATGCGTAGGTTGGGGCGTATTCCTTGTGCAGTTCCGGACGCGGTGGCTGAGAGCATTGAGCGTTGGACTCGCGGTCTTCACTCCGAAGGTTCGACTCGGGGCGAGCGCCAAGGTTCTTCCTTTATCTAATGTAATTTAATTACAGCATATTCGTTTCGTCTCAGAACCTACAAGCGAAAAAACTATGTAAGAAATGCAAAATAAAGAGGTAAAGCAACAAGGCCACCAGCAGGATTTTTTCTGTGGAGGCTCAAAGTGGGGAAAACGTGGAGTGAAGCTTTCCCCCAGTTACGATAATTCTCATAAAGCATCACCAGCACTATAATTTGCATAGGCACTTAATCTGCTGTCTTTCATGATCATATTTTCACGCTACAATTTCACAATTCTTTCCAGATATCTCAGGGGGCCAGGTGCCCCCCTGACCCCTCATTACTGTATATACCCCCTTTCTTATACAACACAAAAAAGACACTTAAATAATTCCTTGTAAAGCAATAACCGACCATCGATTTCCAAGCGAAAAGTTGCGTCCTTTACACGTCATACGTGCTTTCATAAGAAATGAGAGAAAATAACAGAATTAGAAGCCAGAACAAGATAGAGAAACAATGGCCGAAAATTCAACATAGCACCAAGAGAGGGAAACAGTGTAGAATCTATCCACCTTCCTAGGGGGAGGGGGTATCTAGCTTCACAGGGGGAATGTCAAAGGCATCTAATAATAAAAAAATACTAATATTTTAAAGGGGCCTCATACTTCTGTGATATGTAGTTACATTTAATGAAATTAAGTGTAAATTTCGATAAGATTGCACAAGCACCTTACCACAATTCCTCACTAAATTGTTGACTTACTAATCATTAAAATAGCCGGCCCCCGTGGCAGAGTGGTTAGCACATCGCGCTACGACGCCAGGGGTCCCCGGTTCGAATCGTGGTCTGGGCATGGATGTTTGTGAGTGTCCAATCATCCCCATCTTCGAAAATTAGCCAAAAGTGGCACAAGAGGCGAAGTAAAATAAATCAAATAAAATTTCAAAATCAAAATAATCATTAAAATAGATGCAAGAAGTTGAACCCCTTGGGTAATGGCACGGGAAAACCTTTAAGAGTATCATAGATTGACTGACTGATTCAGTTGATTTGGTTTGTTAAGCCATGGTATGACAATACTTCTCCGATCCACGTAACAACGCTTTTCTGCCACTCTTGGCTAATCGCGAAGATGAGGATGATAATGTGATGAAGGTACAGGATTCCAACACGGGATCCCTGACGCCGTCGGTCAGTTACACGAAAAATAGGTATTTGGAGGGGATTAAGGGGGAATTCCCCTCTTGCTGCTAATATACAAGGTTAGCCTAAAAGAAATAGACAGTTTAAATCCTTTATAAATTGAAATTTGTTTGTTTTATCAGGAAGCATTTAGTGCTGTTTTACAGAAAGTCTTCAAGTTTACAACCTGCACTAATCGTTTGTTTCTGTGACGCCAGCCAGGTAGAAAAGGTTTTGTGTGTGCTTGAATTTGCAAAAACGATTTCTGTTACTGTCGTGCAGCGTCGTTTTAGAACACGGTATGGTAAACAATCACCCACAAGGCAGTCCGTCTACGGTTGGGGCAAGTAATTTAAGGAAGCTGGTTGTCTGTGCAAGGGAAAAAGTCGTGTTTGAGGAGAACTGGACTATCGCATTGATATAGCTATGTTGTTACAAAAGGGTCACACATAAAACACTTGGAACTTACCAATGCAAACTTCAAGACGTACTCTTCAAACCATGTAAGTATTTCACCCCTATTACTAAAACTCTTCTTTCTGTAAAACTTTGAAAGTGTCTATTTCTTTAGGCTAACTCTGTATAATATTCCGGTGCTTGCAGTGGCGTATGCTGAGTCTAAGACCCAGGTCCTATAGATCGACCACAAGGAAAAAAACCTTGGAACGAAAAGTCCCCGCACAACTTTCCCTTCTTCCCTCCACCTCGGGCCATAAGGAAGCACAGTCCAATCTCCCCCTCCCCTACTCGCGGGGGTACGGTGCACAGGACTTGCGGGTCTGCGCAGGTTGTTTTGCTCGTGGTTCTACTATAGGATATGGAGGAAGGGAAAAGACTAGACTCATCAAGGAAACCACGTTGCCATACCAACGGTAGTCGGGTTGCAAACTTATAAAAATTCAGGTTGCCAACCCCCTAAGAATTCAGGTTGCCAACCCCCTAAGAATTCAGGTTGCCAACCCCCTAAGAATTCAGGTTGCCAACCCCTAAGAATTCAGGTTGCCAACACCTAAGAATTCAGGTTGCCAACCCCTAAGAATTCAGGTTGCCGACCCCTAAGAATTCAGGTTGCCGACCCCTAAGAATTCAGGTTGCCAACCCCTAAGAATTCAGGTTGCCAACTCCTAAGAATTCAGGTTGCCAACTCCTAAGAATTCAGGTTGCCAACCCCTAAGAATTCAGGTTGCCAACTCCTAAGAATTCAGGTTGCCAACTTCAGAATCGCCATAATCTTCTTTTTCACACAGTTTCTAAGAGATTTATCTTCAGTATTTTGCTTTCTAGGCTTCAGGCTTCGCAGAG
This sequence comes from Lepisma saccharinum, assembly GCF_977018435.1. Taxonomy (NCBI): domain Eukaryota; kingdom Metazoa; phylum Arthropoda; class Insecta; order Zygentoma; family Lepismatidae; genus Lepisma; species Lepisma saccharinum. The sequence continues at coordinate 39,453,113 of NC_139242.1, read as the reverse complement.
AGCCTAGCTAGCCTGTAATATATGTTCCTGGGTGCTTGAAATACTCCACTGACTTTATGGAAATATATTCAGGATATATTGGCTTATGATGCGAGTACATCAAACAAATCGTTAATTCTTTACTATCAACGATACCCCCAAAAAAGTTATGAGCAATTCAAAGTTTGTCGGGGGGAGGGGGGGCTATTTGCCCGATGAATGGGTAAACCACTCGCGGATAATGTTGTCAAACAGAGCACATAAACTGGCGCTCATGTTTTTGTTTGCCTTTTCTCTGCTCGAAAAAACTTTTTTTTTCACAACAAAAAAAAAAGTAAAAATAAAGACAGACGTGGAAATCAGGTTTTGAATTACGTCACCTGCCAATAATGGGTGAAACTTCATACGTACCAATTTAACGCCGCGTGCACAGGTTCCAGTTAATTGTTGGGGGGTGATGAAGTGCTGCAGCCAGCGCTGTCATGAAGATGCGACAATTTCAAAACGAACGCTCTCCCTGTTGTAGTAATTCATCATCCCAGAACTGCTGTCTGTCAGGAACAATCCAAAACGAAATAACGCAGTTCGGTATTAGCAAAACGCCACCGAATTGACTAGCATAATCTTTCAGAATCAGTGCAACTCATTATTGTTTTTTTTATTTTCCTGTCTGCTGTTTCAATGTTGTTTTTTTTTATTTTGAGTTTTATATTCATTTTATGCACAGAAAGGCTAATCGGGACTGGACCTACAGTTTAAAGTAGAACCCGAACCACTAAGCCATGTGCCTCCACCAGGTATCGAACCCGGGACCTCTTGGTTACAAGGCGACGACGTTACCACTACGCCATCGAGGAGGCCCAATGTAGTTGAAAATGTCACTTTCCTTACATGAAAGTCTTGAAAATTAATTTTAATGTACTTTAGATTGTCTACGTAGTCTATGTAAACTACAACCCAATGTAATCTACACGTAGATTACGTGTAGACAACGCATGTAGACGTAAACTTATAGTATACGGCACATCACTGCCTATAACCATATCCAGACAGTTAATAAGCAGGTAGGATATATTCTATTTTATTTTAGAGTTTGTTCAAGAGTCAGAAAAACGTCTATCATGTTCTCTGTACCTCCTACAAAACTAACCATGTTTTAATTCCTAAGAAGTGAACGAACAGGTTGCTTGGCGGATTAAAAATTAACTTGGGAACTGTGCAAAAAAATAATTAAATGCATGTTGCAAAAGTTGTAGCTACTTAAACAGCATAATGACGAGAGCATCATTACTGTCTTGTTTTACTGGTCTAGCATCTGCCTTTCTTTTTTATATATAAACCTTCAAATATCCTCCTTCGAAAATACACTTAATATTCTGTTAACTGCCTTACAAGTCGTTATGCATTACGCTGCAGCACAGGTAGATGTCAGCAAATGCATCTTTTTGCTGGATCAGGAAGTTTGTGGCGAGGCGCACCTGTGCTCATCCTTCCATCTTTCCGTAAGTGCTTTTCTGGTCTGTGTACAAATTCTTTAAATGTCCAACTCAGCTGTAGCCTTTATTGGCTCAATTTCCTGCCCAAAAGTGGATATAAACACTCACGTTCAACATGCAAGTATATGTTCCTTGTTACCGTGCACTTTTTTCTCCCAGAGAAGAATTTGTCCTATACGATTGTTTAGTATACATGTGGCTTCCCAGATGGCGTAACGGTAACGTCTTCACCTTGTAATCAAGGAGTTCTGAGTTAGATACCCAGTGGAGGCATATAATGGTTCGAATCTGACTCTAAACTGTAGTTCCAGTCCCGATTAGGCTATCTCTGCGTAAAGTGGACTTAGAAACAAAAACTCAATGCTTCGTGCAGACACATCTTGTCAGAAATTAAAATATCTGTGGATATAAAATATATTTACTTTCTTCGGTGATTAAGCTCTGGTTGCTTTATCAAGGGAACAATGCAACAATTTCTTTTAAGGGATATTGAATGATACGTAATCTCTTGCGCGATGTAAAAGTCCTCCTACCCCACCCACACCCCATCTCGATACCATAGTCTACGCTGTCTCCTGCTACTGAAGGAGTTTTATTTTAGTTCACTTTATGTACAGCAAGGCTAAACGGTACTGTACCTACAGTTTTAAGTGGGATCCAAACCAAGGGTATCGAGCCCGGAACCCCTTGATTACAAGGCAAAGATATTATCAATATGCCATTTGGGAGGTGTTCCTATTCGATCCCTGGTAGAGGCACACTGTGTCATGGTTCGGATCCAATTAAGGTAGAATTTTAATTAACCTATCAGAGCATAATGAGGACGAATTAGATAAATTAAGAATAGCACCAATTGTTTGACTATATTGTGACATATTGTGCGGTGTAGTTCGGACTGCACTTTAAGTCCGGTCGCTATAAGCCAACAATATTTACGCAGATCTATAGCGCAGTAGTGAAAGAACTTTATAATAATCATTTCGAGGAAATTATTACAAAATAAAATAATTATAATCGAAACAAACCCTTTTTAAAATGTAGTATTCATCTGGTCTACTTCGAAAAAAAAATTGCTAAGGGACAAAATTGTATTTCAAGATTAAATAAACCGACCTCCGTGATCAGCACAGCGCGCTACGACTCAAGGGGTCTCGGGATCAATTACCGGCCTAAGCATCGGCGTTATTTTGTCTGTTCCACCAATTTCATCATACGTGTATCACTCATCCTCATCTTCGCGATTAGCCAAAAGTGACAGAAAAGCGCAGTAAAATAAACTAAATCAATCAATCAATATTAAACAAATCGTTTTCTGTAAATCTTGAAAAGTTGTTTGCATTTCATGTGCATTTGAAAATAATTTCCCGGAAAGAAATTTTTAAAATATCAGTAATTTGTCAAAATTGCCTTGGAACTGTTAGATGTAGGGAAAGTGTATCTATTCAAATTCTTATCTATGCAATATCCTGGAAAACTTAAAACTATAATAATATAAAATATTGTTGGCAAATTTATTTGACCATTAAAGCCCATAGTGCGCCCCTCCTGATCGCCGCCACGGAATCAACATTACTACACAACATAATAACACAGCCGCGGTAGCTCAGTCGATTGTCGGTCTCCGTGGCGGTGTGGTTAGCTCAGGGCGCTACGACGCCATGGGTCCCGGGTTCGAATCCCGGTTAGAACATGGATATTTGTGCTTGTCGGGGGATACTACCGCATAAGGGTATTCTTAAATAAAATAAAAAAGGGCGTCTGACTACCATGCGAGAGACACGGGTTCAATCTCCCACAGATGAGAACCGGGATTTTTTCCACCTGTTCAAGCGGCTCCGGCGCCCACGCAGCATCCTAAGTTTGTACCTGGAGGAAACTCTAGGGATTAAAGGCGGCCAGGGGCGTGCTGCTGATCACATCAGCCCACCTTCGGCCGTCATTAAGAAAGTGTGGGGGTCCTAACTCTACATCCCCTATACGCCTTCATGGCGTGGTGCAAAGCACAGGGGAGCACTTTACTACACAACATAATGGGAAAATATATCATCAGCAAGGCACGAATTTAATTTAAAAAAGGGATAATAAACCTCTTCATTATAAAAAGGGATAATAAACCTCTTCATTATTATCCCTTTATGAAATTTGTGCCTTGCTGATGTTTTTATTGAATTATTTTGAAATTTTGTTAGTGATAAATGAAGCCCAACATTCCCTGCGCAGTTACCAAGTCTTTACAATCCTGTATCTATTACTGAAATAAAATTTCCCGGATAACTTGACAACAACGACGTAACTTTTGTCTATTTCTTGCTCCACACTTAGGCTCATAATGGCCCCTGCACTAACTATGCCTCACTAGTGACATCTATAGGTAGATAATGTCTCTACTGCACAGAGAAACTCCACCTGAGTAGGTAATAGTGATGGACACTGACAACAGATGTCGGTATCTGCTTAGGTGTTCCAAGTGGTTCGAAGTCGACCCAACCGAACCATCCGTTCACAATTGAACCAGCTGAGTTAAAGAAGAAGAAAAAAAAGAGAATGTGAATATGCCTTTTTTTTCATGCGAGCCTAGGGCGTTGTGGGTAGGTTAGATTCAGTGTTGCCCGTCGTGACCATTCTGATCACAACAAAACAACTGTGAAGATCAAGGTAACTGATAAGAAACTGGTAAAAAAGAAGGGAGGGGGTAGAGTTCTTGTTCAGCATGCCTTTTTCTTTCTCTTTTTAATACAGCGCTTTAGGCTGGGCTACAAAGGACCATGAAAATGAACATGCATGAAATTGTGTACGAACTAAACAGAACTGACTGTAACATGGTAGGCACAGTGGCGGGTCTAGAAACTCCGCAGGGCTCCTAAGGGGTGGACAATTATGAGCGATCTCGTAAAACAATAAGAAAACGATAAATAACAATAAAGTATCCTACATGTAAATATATTAGGAAAATAACCGTGCAGAAATTTCTGAGGTCGTTGATTTAAATCCCGGTTATTAAGTCTGTTATTATTTTATGTTTTTCTACCTCTGTAGGTTAATAACGAGAATGAATGATGAATTGGTGCAGCAGGTTGAATTTTACCTTGTTTTACCAAATGACAAGAATTCTTTTAAACATTTAGGGAAGAAGCTATGTCAGGCATATATGGTGGATGTTCGGTACTGTGAACCAAATTTGGAATATGATCATATCTTTGTAGAGGTTGCTACTATAGGTATGCAGAGATGATTTTTTTAGTAATGTGCTAGATATTGATTTTCCATACTGATTTGATCACAATAGGGCCATAAGAGAGCTAAAACAGTGGGGAAATTATCTCAAGTTTTAAAAACCTGTCTACTTCCACTTGCAAACTGTCTACACATATCAGCAACGGAAAGTGGGCCCATAAAAAGTAACCACTCCCATCACCGTGTGATCTACCGAAAGAGTATACTTATACCTACACGTTACAAAACCCATATCAATTTATTGAGTGCTTTACGTCAGCCTGGATACATTTGTGAGTTGAATCAGACACTTTGGGAAGCGAGTGTACAAATAATGGCAACGATAAACGGTTCACTGACGCGTTACGTATACGCTGAACTCAATAATAACTCAAAGCGAAATTTCCAGCATTCTTTCCCAGCTATGAAACCGAAGCATTCTTTCCCTTCCACAAAACTTTTTTTTTCGGTAATCTGTAAATCTTCCCCTTTGATGACACAGCATTTATAAAAAAAGAAAATGAAGAAAACTGGATTTAATTTTCGTTAAATCTCCCATTTTTAGTTCAAGCAGACTATTACCACCGTCTCTAATGATCTCATTCCATCCCGATAAAGAAAGAGAGGAAAAAACAGAAGAGGAGGGGGAGGAGATATTATTACACTCTTTCCACCTGTTCTTCTTTCGACCGCATTCTAACCCCCTCCCCCTTTTTTACCCGTACTTTTCCATCAGTCCATTCCCTCTGACAGCCAGTAATTACTGGACAGCTTCAACTTGCGGGCAAAGAAAAATGAAAGGCAAGCAGAAATTTTAATTAGTGACGTAATAGCCTGTTTTGTTGACAATGAAAACACGACCTTTCATTATGGTATTTTGTGTTCCAAGTTGTGAGATGTGAGGTTGGAAGTTTTTTTCCCTCTGGTGTGTGCTGGGAGGGTTTTCCAAAGCATTTACTTCTAGCGGAATAGAACGAGCTTGGATTAACGTGTTTTGAAAAATTGATTGAATTCTTGTAGCTATATACTTGTCATTCCAACAACATTTTTCTTGCTTTTTTTTTTTTCTTTTATGAACTCGATACGCTCCCTTAAGTTTTCCCACAACTAGAATCTCTATGGAGTCTCGACATATCAACAGTTTGTTGTAATCCTCGTTAAGGGAACCAGTTCAAGAATCCTTTCTGTTAAGCTAGTAGTGAACAACATCAAGCAATAAAGAAGAAAAAACTACGTGAAAGCTAGGAAACGTAATTGGATTAAACATGCAAAAGAGGGAATGAAGACGGGAAAAGGACAAACATTAGAGAAGAAGCAAGAAAAATGATAACATTGTAGGAAAATTGTAAATAGGGGAAAGCAAAATGACACGCTGTGAGAAAACAGAATAATAAAGGTAAAGAAAATAAGACATACGGGACAAAAGTAAGGAAAAGTCAAATATCTCAACAAAAGCACGGGGAAGAAGCATACGAACCGAAATACACAAGAAAATTACACAAAAGATGAACATGAAAAGAGGAAACGTGTGAAAGTATACTACAGATATCATGATAAAACTGCAGAAAACGAACAGTCCTAAGATATAGGAAGTACAGAACATCAGGTAAGAGAGTACATGAGCTTTAGACAAAAGATGGAGCTGAGGAGAATAACGCCTAAAAACAGACTATGCAACGGAACATTGTAAGAAATGAGCCTCGGTGAAGGTAAGAAAATGAATAAAGACAAAGGCAGCAAGGAGAAGCAGGGAGGATGTACAGAATGCCAGACAAAAGATGCCCAAGAGGAGAATGAACGGGAGAAAAAGGTTAAATTTAGAGTTTAGCCGAAGGGGATTCTGCATTCGGCCACAGACGAGACGCGAAGTGTGAGGGGAGAAGTGAGGCTGGCATTGCACCAGCATGCAAAAGTGTGTTACGTAATTGCATCTGCAGACCTTGAGAGAGAGAGAGAAACCAGTGAAGGGGGTATGTCTGAAGTCAGAGTTGCGACATCACTCTTAGTCAAATTTGTCAGAGAGGGAAAAGAAAGGGAAGAGAGGAAGGAGCCCATAGAAAAATGAGGAAAGGAAAACAATGAGAGGAAAGGAAGGGGTGAAAATCAAATCAAAGGAAAGCAAGGAAATCAAAAATAAAAGGAAGAAAAGGAAAGATAAAAATGGAATGAAAGGAAGGCAAAAGGAGAGATGGAAACTGAAAAGGAAAAGAAAGGAATGGAAAAAAGGATCGATAGGAAAAAGAGGAAAGGAAAGAAAACGAGGAGAAGAGAACGATGAGAGGAAAAATAAAAGGAAAAGAAAGGAAAACAAAGGATGGACAGAAAAGGAAAGAACGGATAGTAAACGAAGGAACGTAAATAGAGGAAAGGAAGGAGTGAAAAGAAAATGGGATAAAAGAAGTGAGAGAAAGGAGAGGAAAATAAAAGGCAGGAGGGAAGAGAGGTGAAAAGAAAATAAAGGAAAGAGAAAGGACACAAAAAACTGTAAGAAAAGGAAGAAAGGAAGGAGTGCTAAAAAAAGAAAATGATAGCAAAAAGGGTAAATGAAAAGAAGGAATGAAAAGCAAACAGAGAAAAGGAAAAGTTACAGACAGGAACGAAACGAACATTGACAGGCGATTGGTTATCTTAGCTGTCCTGTACTCTCGATTAGTTAATTGGGTCGCCTTGAGTTATCAAGTGCGAAGGTCTTGCAAGTAATTTTGCTCTCTTGTTAGTGGGCACAGGTCGGTTTACTGTGTGCAACTCGTTGGTCATGCTCTGTGGTAGTCCAGGGCCTATCTCGAGCCATAAACCATCATGTGCGAAAGGTCTGCAACAATTGTTTGCTAACAGATGAGCTACGATAAAAAGCAGTACGAAACAGGTGCTTTAAGCCATGAACGATTCTTCGCGTATCTCTAAGGAGATTTTAGACAAGCGGAAGCAAAGTTGGAAACCAAACTTCAGAAATAAATGCAACTTCTCGACTTGAAACGACACAACAAGCTGCACGTTGGCTCGTTCCCAAGCGAGACTTATCTTGCGTCGCCTGTCAATTCAGTCTGAAAAATCCCTCAGACCGAATCGACAAGCGACAGGCGAGAAGCGTGTCTTGGAAGCGAACCCTTAGTAATCAACGCAGCCTATCGAACGGATGCGACACGGCAAGCTGCACGAGCCGCTCGTATTAGGCTGTCTTCTCAATATCTAGTATTGTGTCGCCACGGTCTGTTCTTCACGCATACATGGTGAATATGCTGCTTTATATTGTAGGGGCCCGTGTCGCTTGTCGCTTGGATTTGAAAGATCCCTCAAATTCCCTTGCCGTCACCTACCGATTGTCGCTTCGGTCTGAAAGTTCCCTCAAATTGCCGTGTCATCCCTTGCCGCGTGTCGCTTCGGTCTGCAAACTCTATCAAATTTCAGTTCCGTCACCTACAGCTTGTCGCTTTGGTCTCAAAACCCTTCAAAATCTCGTGTCGTCACCTGCCGCGTGTCACTTCGGTCTGCAAGCTCTATCAAATTCCAATACAGTCATCTACCGTTTGTCGCTTCGGTCTGCGAGATCTCTCAAATATTCAATGTCAGCTGCCGCGTGTCGCTTATGTCTGCAAGCTCTCAAATTCCAGTGCCGTCACCTACCGTTAGTCGTTTCGATCTCAAAACCTCCTCAAATTCTCGTGTCGTCACCTGCCGCGTGTCGCATCGGTGTGCAAGCTCTCTGAAATTCTAGTGCCGTCACCTACCGCTTGTCGCTCCGGTCTCAAAACCCCTCTCAAATTCTCGTGTCGTCACTTGCCGATTGTCGCTTCGGTCTGCAAGCTCTCTCAAATTTCCGTGTTGTCACCTGCCGCTTCGGTCTGAAAGCTCCATAAAGGTACAAATACAAAGGTTAATCGAAATCAGCTAACATATAAATGAAGTCGGGAGTTTGGTCTACGTCATCGTCGTTCCGATCACCGAAGGAGGAGAAATGTGCGACGTCGAAGACGACAAACACGACAGCCCTCACTCGTAGACGCCCCAAGGGGCTTCGTTTTAAATACCCATAATACCCTGGGCAGATGGAAGCTCAGTTTAATTGGGTTCCCACCAGGAGGCACTGCAGTGGACATGATTTCGGGGACCGAGTAAGAATTAAGTCCCGGCCTGTGTTCAAATATTGGTTCGTCTTCTTTCAACATCCTGCAAGGCTTTTTCCTAAATTGCATCTTTCGTTTCCTGAGGGAAATTAGTTTCCCCAGAATCACCACGTCTTGCGGGGACGTAAGGTCAGGAAAGACCAGGGAATTGTCACCTGTGAAATTTTTAAAGGGAACGAAAGAAAATTGCTTGTCGTAACAAATGTCTGAAGGCCTTTAAATCGAGTGTTTTCAGCTTCTGTCGCCAGATGCCAGTGTATATACAATCTTCAAAAAAAGGCAAGTAAACACATATTAATGCAATAAATATACATCAATTATTATAGGAAGAGGCGGAGAAAAAGATGCTCTAAATTTTCCAAAACAGATAGGAAAATAAAATACTAGGAACTAGATATAGACAGTGAAATGTAAACGCGTACAGGAACGCTGGGTAGGGAATCAAATATAGGAGTTCTCTCATTGTCCAATCCTTACTTCATTGTATAACAACGATGTTTCTTGAAATTACGAAAAAATACAAAACCCATAGATCACAATGATATATGAAATTTACGAATTCAAAATTGTGCTATTAAAGCTTGACAGACCTATTAAAACTTCCATGCGAGTCAAATCAACGAGTGAGAGCCGACTAAAAGTCTGCAATTAACGAAACAACGAGTACTAAAAGGTTTGTTCCCGAAACTCTTCTATCCACTAGATGTACAGTCACCTGCAATAAAAATGGGACACCAAGATCCTGAAATTCTCGCTACCCTGTAATAGCAAATATTCAATGGCAACTTGTACCACCGCCGTAGAGTTAGGCAATACACATAACGCCTTGCAAGGAAGCGACAATTTCAGGATCTAGGTATCGCACTTTTATTGCCGGTGACTATACATAGGAACGTGCTGTCTAATTTTGTCCAAAGTATTTATGGAACACCCTGTATATGATACCTAACCTTTCAGCTATGCCATTAACAGGAAAGGAGTTCCGTGTGGTAAAATGGAAACTATACTCGGGTACAATCTATCTTGACAGTGACGTCAGCTGAGACCGTACTACAACTTGATGTATCACTCCGCGCCAAGCATGAAAAATTCTCTCCGTCACATTTGCGTCTCAGAGTCTGCAGAGAGAGCACATAGAAGGAGCGGAACGTTCTTGCGTGCAGCTGATCTTCATGCGGAGTAATGTCAATGCTTGGCGCTAACGAAATACGAACACAAACAGATAAACAAATTACAAAGTTAAACAATATATTTGGACTGAGAAACTAGCGGACTTTTAATGTTTTGAATACGTGTAATAAACGAAGCACTGATATAAAGTAAACTTCGTTTTTACCAGTCTTCCACGAAAGCCACTCTTGTAATTTATTCTCGAAGCATTGTTGGGTACATTATCATTGCGAACAGAATGATACTGGCTTATCCATTATCCATGACAATTACGCTATTTGGTTGCAGTTCGGGTAGAATGTCGACGAACCACGTCTTGAAACGCTGTCTCAACGCCTCTTGTCGAACGAAACAACAAACACTTTCCACAAAACAATCTTCGCATTTTGCCCGGTTTTTTTTCGAAAACTGGTTTTTTCGGGTTTTTCTTTCAGATAAAACCCGGGCAAAACTGGGTTTTATTGTTTTTTTTTTTCAGGTTATGTTTATAAATATATATACGTATTTTAAAAATGAAATACATTCTTCCCTGATAGTAATATATTGGAACATTCAATTTGTATTGTTTCAGTTCACAGAGTCAAAAACTATTTAATATTTTCTGTTAACATAGTTAAGAATTGACAATCAAGGTCTCACACCTTGAAATGATCAAACTAAAAACATACATAACCCGTGCCGCAGCAGACCATTGAGGGCCCTACCGACTGTTGGCCGCACTCCCACCTGATCCTACTCTGAGGTTGGAGATCATCCAAGTAGTTACGGGGTGACGTGTGGTCAGCACGACGAACCTCCAGGTTTTCATGATGGGGTTACGCTACTCATTCGTAGCTCCCCAATTTAATCATGATGTGAGTATTCACCAGTCTCATACACAGGCCGAAATCTCAGGGGACTCAAACCTGCACACGTCCCATAGCCAGAGCCCAAAGCATGACCGCACAGCCACAGTGTGGGACAAATGATTAAATTATCTAAAATACTATGTCCTGAAATATTTGACCAAGAGTTTGATTCTACTCTTCCTGGATGGTGTAACAGTTAGTAGATCTGTGATCAGTTCCCAGGGTTGCGCATTGCAATTCTATACTAATTACTAATACTTGATGGCTGTGGTGGTTTAGTCGACCTCCGTGACGCAGTGCTTAGCACAGCACGCTGCAATGCCAGGCGCCCCAGGTTCGAATCCTGGTTCGGACGTGGATGTTTGTTCCAATGAAAATACAGAGAAAATGGAGTAAATTGATGTGTGTGAAAATTGAGAAAATAGATAGAAAAAGATAGATACTACTGCTTAGGGGTATTACTTCTATTACAAATGTAAAATAAAGTAGACACGCTGGCTGACTGCCATGCAGAAGACCCAAGTACGAATCTTTGCGTGGGTGATCGAAGGTCGGAATTTTTCCGGCCTTGTCCCTGCAAAAAGCAGCTCTGGAACTCACCCAACCTCAAATCAATGGGTCCTGGGGGGCAAAGGCAGCCGGAGTTTGGTTATGATCACATCATCTCCAAAATGGCCGAGATCAAGAATATGTCGGGCCCTACCCCCATATCCCCTGAATCATGGCGAGGTGCTATATGCACGGGGAACTTTACCTTTACCTACTATACAACATATGGTAGCTGTACACACACTTTTAAATCTGCTTCAATGCAGTGTGTTCACAATTTTGTTTTCCCATTGTTTTTGTGAATGTTTCAAGTTTAAATATCTCCTCCGTGTATTAACCATGCCAAATTTAATTGTCTTGACTGATTTTAACGAAATAGAACACCGCATCCATCCTCCAAAATATCTGGTTGCTATGAAACTAACAGTTCTCATGGACAAAACATTAATGGCCCCCATTTGGATACATATGCACTATATTGTTAAAAAAAATTATTTGTCACACCATAGCTTAAGAAATGCCCTAAAATATTTAAGTCTCTTTTCTTAATGTCCAAAAATGTAGTTTAGGCAGATATTTGAAAGTGGCATCAGAATTTGGAGCTCCCTCAGAATATGAAAAATCAATTTTTCATCCACCATCTTGAAATTCTTTCGACAAATGGAAATACAAAATAAAATCATTCCCTGGGTGTACCTATTTGCGACATGAATTTCAGCTTAAAAACTAAATTTGCTACAGATATCGTGGTGTCAAAATTGGTGACTTTCCCCCATTCTTCCTAAACCACACACTATATTAAAGAGTTCTTACTAAAAACGTCAAGCTCAAGTAATGTCCTAACTTAGCTGAGACTTGGTTTTCTTAATCTATGAAAATCTAACCCAAATATTTGCATAATTTAAAGCTATCTCAAGGCATGTTAAATCGTCCACCATCTTTAAACATGGTGACAAATTATTCTCAAATACAATATGACAACAATCCTCTAAGTTATCTTGTAACTCTAAAAATTGCAACTCAAAAGCTTTACATTTATGGCAAAATGTATGTTTGCGATTTTACCACCACTACTCTCCTAAACTATGAAATATAATTTTAAAAGTTTTACTGAAAAATTGCGGACCGACGGATTATCTACAATGACTGAGTTTAGAGTTTTGGGGAAAAAGAGAGCATGGTATAGAGAGTCCGTGCAACATGAGGAAAATCAGTTTTTCATTGTTTCACACATTGTTCAATTTCACTCACACGCAATACCATTGCAGTCTGTGAGGTTTTCTAGCTGCAGAAACATGTTATCATGGTCACTAAATGGATGACTTGTCTTTCTTTGCCCATCCACCCCATCCATGCTCCTCCTAAATCGTGCATTATGTTTCGGTCACAATGCTCCTGAAAGTTTTATGCACAAAGCTCGAAATTGTAGTCTCTAAAAAGGTTTGAAAATGTCAAAAATTGTAGAAATGTGAAAGTATATGTATGCATTGTATTTACTTGAGTACCCCACACCCCCTATTTTTAAGAAAAAGGAAGAAATTGTGGTAGACTATGAGTGTGCTCGACTTCTTGGGTATAGAGCTCCTAACCACAAATAACATTTATCTTACATGGGCAAGCAACCCATTATGTTCAATCAATGCACTGAACTGGAGGAGTCACGGTCTCAGTGCAAGGCATTGGAAAGAAAACAGAACACTTGCACACATACTAAATTTTGAGAAATCAAATGAATATTTTGAAAAGTGTTTGATTTAATTATACCACAGTTAACTTTATACTACTTTCACGACATTTCAATAAAATGTATTCAATTCTCATTTGTAATGTTTTATACATGGAAAAATTTATTGTAAAATTTGATCGTCACAGGTGAAACTATGTGGCTTGCCCACATACGGAAGTGACTGATATCTAAAGTGCTACCACATTTCAATATTATAAGCTTTGTTCGTTCAATGTTTTATCTAAATATTTCAGACCCTTTTCATTTTTTTGTTTCATGTCTAATACATGGATTGAAAATTTTTTTCACAGCAGAGTGATCCGATATTGCATTATTGGCGCAGATATTGACGGCGCCAAGCAACAATGTCGTCTATGAACGCTTTCATATCTTAAATACAAACCCCAGGTCGTACAAAATACGCCTCATTGTTGATGTGCTTATGGTAAGGCAAGTTAGGATCATAATCAATTGCGGCAGCCACTTCTTCCATTGTTGGAATTTAGTTTTTCCCATAACCCCTAAACGTTTTTGTGACGATTGAACTCTCAGTTCCATCACAAGTACGTCGCAAATACGAATACGTTTACACATAATTGATCTGCAATCACCTCCGAGATTCGGGTAAACGAACCTACGCATAATTTTTTTAGCTTTGACTTGCAGCAAAGCAATCGTACCGGGTACTCTTCATTTCAACGGGTTTTTCAGAATATAACATCTGCAATACATTTCTATGTAGCCTACTGTATACGATGCAACGTGCTGCAAGAAAGGAACTATATTTTTGTGCCCAAGTCTCGCGAACTTGCTGTTCGAAGGCGCGTTGCCATCCCGTATTCATTATCTGAATCCAAATCAGTTTCGTACAGTTTATTACGTTTCGATATTGTGCTCATTTTAATGGTTATACGTTGTTATATTCTGCAAGAATCCTTTCATTGTGATATTTTGAAATTCCTTCCCTTGTATCTTAATCTATTGAATTTCATTCCCTTGTTTTTCTTTTTTCCGAGTGCAGACAGTGAAAGCAGAGCGTATAGAAGAGAAAGTGTGTGCACTTCGTTTTCTTCCCGTAAGCCAAGTGAATAGAGCGGTGCCCCACCGAAACACTGGCAGCACCTTCGCTTGCGAGCGACTTTTGCTTGCAGTGCGGCCGCGCTTTACGTAGATCGTTGTGTTTTGTTGTGCTAGAATAACATTGTGTACTTTTATTAATGACAACATTGTTACGTTATTGAGTTTAGTGTCGTTAGATTTGTGATTGATCCGTTGTGACTAGTTTGTGTTGTGTTCAACGCATTATTATTGTGTTTGAAACAGCAGCGATCGAAAACTACAAGATGCCTACGTATTTCGTACCCGGCTGTAGATCTGGATATGACCGCTGTTCTTCAGGCAGTAGAAATTTTTTAGGCCACCTAAAGACAGTAATGGTCTCTCAAAATGGGAGAGTGACATCCCTAGAAAATATTAAAAACTAAGTCATAATTGCTATGTGTGTGATATTCATTTTTCCATTGACCTTTTAGTGAAAGTGGATTCGTTCATAGTGGATGGCGGGCGAGACAGTAGAAATTCCACGACAAAGATGGAAATTAAAACCAGAAGCAGTTCCTCATATATTTCCTAATCTGCCCAAATACCTCTCTAAGACAGTTAAGAAGCGAAAATCTCCCATGAAAAGGCAATCCTTGCGGACAGATGATAATGAAGTAAGTACTCGTCGCAATGTATCATTAAGCTTATCAGTAGAGGATGATTTGCTTCACACTGCGGATGCTAGCAATACAATAGCATTGCTAAAGAAAAAAGGATCAGAAGCACATACAACTTCAATAAAATGGAATGCTGTCCTTAGAGATAATCGAAATTCCTTCGCTTCAGAAAAAACTCTAGTCCTTAAGAGTGACTTTAGAAAGTACTTTAGAAGTGTCCGAATATTTGTGGAAGAACAATTACAAGTACGTTTTGACAGGAAAATTTAATCAAGATCCCCTAGAACACCATTTTGGTATATTGCGGTCGTTCCCTTGTGATGATCATCCCTCCACTGTGGATTTTCTGCACTTACATATGCTGCAATCAATTTACGTACCAGCAAAACTTGCTTTATTTTCGGGCGGAAACTGTGAATACAGGACTGAATCTCCTCTGACGTCTTTTGTTAATCAAATGCGAACTCTGACAAGAGCAACAGAAAATAAAAATCTTTCGGTGAAGAAGCAAGTTGAAAATAAAATAAGGGAAAAAATTTCCATTGTTGAAGATGAAATTCAAATACCGGACTGGGAAAACAACATACCGAACTTAAATGAACAAAGTGTTGGTAAAGAATACTTGGCATGTCATTTGGCAGGATACATAGTGTGGTATATTTCCAAAGTGACGGATTGTAAACTGTGTACAACTTTTCTGCACGAGGAACCAACTAATGTACCTGCCTCACTTACGTTAATCCAAGACTATGGTTCGGGCGATGGCTGTAAATACCTTACCTATGCATCGAAAAGTGTTTATGATTTGCTGTTACGAGTGGAAGAATTTGTTGCAGAAAAAATATCATGTGCTAATAGTTTATGGGGTGATATATTTTTTGAGTGTTTGGACAATTTAAATATAATTGCTGTAAAAACTTCGCAATTAGGATGCTGTGAAGATCATGTGCTGCGTACGCTACATAAACAGGTATTTCACTATCTGAAATGTCGATTTTTCTTCCGCACCAAGGAGATAAGAAAGGAATTAAGTGCCTCGAAGACAGCAAAATCATCTCGGAAATTCTCCAAACTATCCAGCTGCTGAGCTTTTCTCCAAACGTAAGTAACATGCATTTTTATTTCTTATGTAGTTAGTTATGTAAGCAACGCGAGGATCTTCCGCGCCCTCTCAAACGTCACCACCGCCATCTAGGCGGTGGACCACGGCAACTCAGGGAGTGCGCACACTATTTCTTCTATACGCTCTGGTGAAAGTATGAACGCTGTAAGTTTGCAATGCAGTTACGATGTCACTGTCAAGATATGTTGCACCCGGGTATAAAAATAATGACAGTGGCCATTTCTAATTCACCTTTCAAGATGCCTGGCGCCTGGGCAAATGTATTTTAGCCCCCCCCCCCCCAAAAAGGGATAATCTACTGCCTCGCAAATGCGTAAAGCCATACACCTTTCTGCTGCGATACGCACATTGCCTTTGCGTGCGAGATAACCCGTCGACGCACAGCGGGGGTTCCTCGACAGCAACGCCACCATGTCGACCGTTCTTCAGATGTTTCGGAAACCCGGTCACGGATGATCCTAAGACGCAAATTGGACCGCAGGAAGAAAAAGTACCACAGAATCGTAGCAAACTCTGTTCACAGGTGGTTGCTGACAGTTATAGTGCATTGAGTATGATCTGTTTTGACATAACCGCGGAGTCTCTTCTGCACCTCAAGAACTTTTCGGCTCTTCTTGGGCGAAATTTACAACCGACAGCCAACGATCCATCTCCAAATTGGTCCATATATGTCAACGGAAGGCTACCGAAGCGTCCAACGTGGCCGCTTTATTTTTTCTCCTAATTATTTTACAACTGGTTCGCGGTAGGCTGAACATTCATTCCTGGGCGCTGCCACGACTAGAATGGGTTGTTCTTGTTTATGTCTCCGTCTCTGCGGGCATATATCTAACGGTGGGAACACGGTCTCTGGTTGACAGTCCCTCCACGAACAGGTTCTTGGGAGACCACGCTGAAAAAGGATCATTTAGATGCAGAGTTGCGAATGCGAACACGTGTAAAAGCGACAATTTGATAATCGTCAATGGGTTCGCTTGCTGGCTCTTCAAAGATGATGAAGCGGTTACTGGAAGAGAAATCTGGAAACTTCTACCTTTTTTTGGATCCAATTTGCACCGCTCTGAGTCCTTTCTCATCTTTATTTCTTCCATCTTGCCTCTTAAAAGATCTCTGTTGTGGGTAAAATTTGCGTGTTGATCGTACGCCTACTTTGTGGTGTGTTAATGGACAATTTTACGGTTTCCTGACTGCTGAAATGATGTTTTTGTTGCTTCTAAAGTGGACTCACCGTAGAGTTCTTCATCGAGAGAAAAAAAAATTATATCATGAAAATTTGTTTGGTTGTGATTACCCTGTTTTGAATTAATATGTTAAAGCTTTTTATTTTGTGTTATTTTACTTTGCTCTTCTGCCACATTTGACTAAGCGCAAGTCTAAAGCTTAATGATTATTGTGTCCAGAGTTAAGTTTGCTTATAGAGATGTAGAAAGGGCGTCCTTTATTATTCTTAAATACGAAAGTTGATTACAGGAAACTTGGCTATATACCTTTCTCGGTTCCCAAGAGATGTCGCCGGAGTGCTGTGTTTTCATAATAGGCTGATAATATAATTATAGATTGTGAACGGTTATGGTAAATGATTTTCATGTACGTAATAATTTCTGTTAATTTGCCTTTACATGTTTTATGGCTGTATAAATGTATTGTTATTCGTTCTGAGTCCATCAGGATAATATTTCACTTACAGTATGGTTATATCATGTGTGAAATAGGCAGCCAGCTATTGCCGTTCTAGAGGGTCCTGCTCTCTCTCCTCTCTCTCTCTCCCTCTTCTTTGTCCAATTCCGTCACAGAGTAAGACAGAGAAGAGGCTTCTCCATCTTCCACAGTGTTGCCAGTACGTGGGCTTGCTCTGATGAGATGGTATCCCGGAGAATGAGTTCTGCTCAGAAAGTTTGGCTTGAATATTATGAGCTTGATGATTTCTCTCACATGCCGAAGGATGTGCTTGAAGAACGCAAAGTTCTTGTAAACTTCGAAATTGTGACAAGTGTGACGGTTGAGTTAAAAACTGCACAAAGGCAGCAAAATGCTATCCAGGTCATCTTTCACCTGCTTCGTGATGCGTAGAAACGAAAAACAGTGGCAAGAAACTTTAGGAAAACCACAACCGTTTCAGTGCTAATTAATTTCCTCACAAGACTCTTCAAGACAGGAAGTCGCATATGGTGGCTTCCAACTCTCAAAATCCAAATGGACAATCTATTGAGTCATTACTTACATGAACGTCCCTCATTACTGCCTTTATTTTTACAAAAAAAAAAAATATATATTGGTGAAACTAATTACGTCGAAAGAAGTTTGTTTTCCTCAAAAGTGTGTTTCGCTGCAACGTGTCTCTTTTGCAAACTAAATTGGGTTTTGAAAGCACGAGGATGAAGACGGGAGCAGTGGAAATTGCACACCAGTGCAACAGCCCGTTACCTGGAGGAAGGTTTGCAACACGCCCGTTTTAGCAGGTGGTAACGTATGAAGATCAACAGCTGTGTGCATTCTTGACTTGTCTAACATGTTGGCATTTCTTGCAACTGTTGTTGACATATCAAATATTTGCTTGTTTCCAAGTGTAAAAAAAAAAAGTGTACTTTTCCCAGCTTCAAGACTTGCGACGTGGGTCTGAAAATATATGTATATTGCTCATACTTTGGATTCGAGATCTTAGTGACTTAATGAATAACTGTTGCAAAAGCAAACTGATTTCAAGAATAAATAACTATTTGCCACACTGAGTACTCTATAACCTATCCGATTCAACACTATTGTTGATTTTGCTACTATGCACTTTATGGTATTAGCCAAGCACAATTGAAAAATGCTATACCAGCATTTGGTCGGAAGTACTGAGAAAAATAGTCGAGCAGAAAAGAGAACTTTCGATCGTAACTACAGAAGTTGATGTTTGTCAGGCAAGTGATCTTGACCGAACGCCAAGACAAGTAGGTTATGTTTGGGTCTCCTCGATAACACCCTACTGGCCTAGTTAGCCGAGGTTGTGTTTCGGGACTTGTAAGGAAAGGGGGAGGTTGTGGAGTAAGGGGGAGGGGCAGAAGACGGTTCAGAAGCAAAGGGGAGGAGAAGGAGTGGGGTGGGTGGTGAGAAAACAGTCCCCCAGGGAAGGGTGGTTTACCGCGACGCCCGAATTTGCGGTTCCCTGCGAGACACTCAAGAACTCCGGAACCGACATAGTGGATGCTGGAAAGTGCCGGAGAGATGGGGAGGGGGAGAGGGGGAAGCTGCAAGAAGACGGTCTACTCGCCGGGGAGACTTGTGAAGGTAAGTCTACACTTTCGCAAGGGACCCAGAGGTATGTTGAACTTCCAGCGCTAAGCTGGAACGATTCCTGTGGTCGAGCAAGCGTCAACTTAACGCCTGCTATATAAGGTCAGGGTTAAACTGTTGCAACACGTGAAACTTGTGGAAGAGAATGACCTTATCTTATACCAACACAGCCGCTGTGGCAAATTCCCAATCCTTCAGCTTTTTCAAATACTTTTTACAGTTCATATGGGTACGTGAAGACTTTGTGTACTTGCATCCCGTACGAGACTCACACAAACATGAACCAAGAATGCAATCATTCATTAATGCATATGCAGCCAGGGTTGATCTGCAATTTTCCATCTGGGGTAAGTAAATATGTAGAGCGCCAAAATAACCATAAATTGGGTATTTGTGAATTTTTTTTTAGGGGAGTGTTGAGTGATATTTTTGGCGGTGTTAGGTGGGTATTGGAGGTGCATGGATAAATTACTGAGTCATCCGCTGTTATCTGCCTTCCTAGACCGAGAAACGGTTCTCTAATTGCCCTAACGATATTGTATCAACAGAGTTTCGATCCCAAATTTGCGGAACTCGTGAACGCGGAATCTTGAGTCGAACACTGAATATGATCGGCCATATACCTAAACGCACATACATACACTTTTCTGTCACTTTTGGCTAACCGCGACGACGATGATAATTTGATGAGGATACGGCCATAAATAGTGTCCTGATCGGGACTTAAACCCGGGAACTTTTTCCGAAAGTCGAACACTTAAGAGCCCGTGGCGGAATGGTTAGCACATCGGGTTCGAATCCTGGCCTGAGCATGGATGTTTGTAAGTGTCCATTCATCAATTTCATCCTTCATCCCCATCTTCGCAAATTAGCCAAAAGTGGCACAAAAAGCAAAGTAAAATAAAGCAAATCATAAATAGGAACGCTTAACGCAATTGCCCATCGATTTGGTTCTATATCAGGGCTTTGGAAGCAGGGCCCCATGCGGCCATTTTTCGCAGGTGATGTGATCAGCACCACGTTCCGGACGCCTCTACCGCCCAGGCTTCCCCATTTATTAGAAGCTTGGTGAAGCAGAGCCGCTGAATGGAAGGACATTTCTGACAAAATTCCCACCTAAAATCACCCATCCACGGAAAATCAAACTGGGTCTTGCGCATGACAGTCAGACGCTCTACCGGCTAGACCACAGCGGATCTCTCTACACACACTACTCATATTTACGATTGTCAACCTTCGTAGTGTAGTAGTAATCGTAGAGAGCTACGAAGCCAGGGAGTGTAGACGCGAATGCTGTATAGCGTATGGGTGTTTTGCTTTGTTCGCCCAATCATCCTTCATCGCCGCCATTAACCTATACCCTGTCCCAGCTAATTGTAGAACAGGGCCGTGCATAGCGGCAGAGGAGGAGGGAAATTAAGTGGTGAAAGCGCAACGTTGCCAACCGTACGGTCCTGATCATAAGTGCACGGAATTTCATGGCATGAACGGACGTACGGTACGCTAAATGCACGGTTTGTCAAAATTTGCCCTTGTTGTTTTATCCCTAATATTTCCCTAAGAAATTCTTAAACCAAGCGTACGGACCTGGAGACAAAAATACGGCCCGTTTGCCATGTGCGTACGGTATTATCGTTTTTAAAAGTTTGCAAGGCTTACAGAGGGAAGCAGGGACAGCGGGTAACTCCAGTCGTCCCGCAATCCCGTTTCTCTCACTGTTCATTGGTGGAGCCATCTCTCGTCACTACTTGCGCAGAGACTTGTTCTTGTTCGCCTGGTCTACAGTTAGCTGGTACAGGGTATAGAGAGGTAGAAAAAGCGATATACCCTAAAAAAATAACCAAAATACAAACACG
This sequence comes from Lepisma saccharinum, assembly GCF_977018435.1. Classification (NCBI taxonomy): domain Eukaryota; kingdom Metazoa; phylum Arthropoda; class Insecta; order Zygentoma; family Lepismatidae; genus Lepisma; species Lepisma saccharinum. Next base: position 39,432,032 of record NC_139242.1, on the reverse strand, counting down.
TCACATGGTTAGAGAACCAGTAGGAAGAATAGAGAAGCGTGACAGTCTAGCAAATCCTCAACTTATGCGCGAAAATGCGTACTCTAGGTACAGTTGTTCTCACGCTAACTCTGCTAGGGAATTTTAAATGTTAAGAATCTCACAAAATATATTCAGACGCGAGTAACTATTCCCTCTGCTTGTGTATACGCAACTTCCTTATTTAGGTTCCACGACAAGAAACTTAGAAAAAATAAATAGCGGAATGTAATGTTGTGAAACTCGTAAGTGGGAAAATCCACCCAGCCAGCTTTTTTCTCGTGGGATGTTAAAAGCATTCAACGATTAAATTGAATTAATTACTATTCATGATGCGCATGTGTATGTTAATCACTACGCACCTTGACGTGGCTACCTGGCTACGCACACGGAGAAAGAGGTTGGAGTCAAGCTTACGGCACCAGCAATTGTAATGGAGAAGCCAGTTTTGCTCAAGTTCTTTGCTTTTATGTTTAACTATCGTTGAAGAATTCGTAACGTAACTACTAGATATAGCTACATCATATTACACTACACTGTAAAAAAGTTTGCTGTAAAAATTACGGTCTAAGACCAGGGTTGTCGAAGGTCCAGTCCAGGAATCCATAAATTCTATTGGGTTCCGCTGCAGGACTGGAACCTTTTTCCTCGCAACAATTTAAATTCGGTCCAAATTGCTAGGTTTCATTGAAAGAAATATTCTTGGACCGTATTTACATTGATCCGGAAAAAAAGGTTCCTGGACCTTATTAAATTGTGCTGGAAAAAGGGTTACTGGACCGAATTTATATTCAGCTGGAAAAAAGTTCCTGGACCATATTAAAATTCAGCCTGAAAAAAGGTTCCTGGACCGTATTTAAATTCAGCCTGAAAAAAGGTTCCTGTACGGTATTTAAATTCAGCTGGAAGAAAGTTCCTGGACCGTATTTAAATTCAGCTGGAAGAAAGTTCCTGGACCGTATTTAAATTCAGCTGGAAAAAAGTTCCTGGACCGTATTTAAATTCAGCTGGAAAAAAGTTCCTGGACCGTATTTAAATTCAGCTGGAAAAAGTTCCTGGACCGTATTTAAATTCAGCTGGAAAAAAGGTTCCTGGACCGTATTTAAATTTATCTGGAAAAAGGTTCCTGGACAGACTTGAAATACTTTGCTGATAAAAAGGTTCTTTACGGTCCAGAACCCATTTACGGTTGCTGATTTTCTCTCCTGGACCGGAATTTAATTTATTTAAAATTCCTGCACCTTTAACAACCCTGCCTAAGACAGTCAATTTTTGCTGCCTTCCAAAATACCGTTTCTTATTTTATCTTTTCTCAACAGATGAATGCGGAAATTAAATTGTTGGAAATAGGATTGTTTTCCGTCGGACAGGAGCTTACGTGATTGTAACATTGAACTAAAAAATAACGTAAATTAATTCTTAGTACAGAAGATTTAAACTGTAAATGTACCGTGCGTTCATTTCGATCTGCAGCCGAGAGATCGGGAGAAGCATGGCGGGCGGCGCTGACGGAGATGCCGACATTTGCGACCTGTAATGCCCGCTTAATTTTATGGACATATGCAGACATTTATATAAATATTGCAAAACGAGCACTAACCTGTGTTATAAGAGTACGGTTTTAATTTTAGTAGCTTAGTGGCTGTATGTGCTGATGATTTTGACACGCCCATCTCCTGTGAAACACGGAGTAGAGGTTTGTTTGGAGAACGTTCTAACGCTGCACCAATTTCATCAAGTTTTGCTTCGGTTAGAATCCGTCGTTTTTGCTTAGGTGTTTTAAAATTAACGATCCAGTTTCTCGTAATTCAAGGACAAGAGGTCTAACCGTATCTCTATGTGGAGGTGAAACGCCTGGGAATTTCTGTAAAAATTGCCTACACACGTCTCGACACGAATCTGTTTTCACGTAAGTGTCATACATAAGAATTCTTTGTTCTAACGTGAACCTTGAGGCTGGCATTTCAATCGTCTCACTGACACAACACACATACACACTGCAATAACACAAACAAGTAACGGCAAGTAACCAAGAATATCACTCTTGCGCACAGTACGAATCTAACACGCTCTTGGTTTTTTACATCTGCTCGCCACTATATTCACAGCTCTGTCTTCATCTAGTCGCGAAGGAACTAAAAACTCGAGCTCAGAGATTTGGGATTGCAAGGAAGCTCACGAAAACCATTGACTTTTAACGGTTTCGTCTGCAGCGTAATCTTGATACAGTGTTGCACATTCGAAACCTCCAAACGATCCCCACCGACACAAAACTCTTTCAAGGAAATAAACTTAAGCAGGACGTTACTGGTCAAAACATGATTAAAATGTTCTATTATCTGTGGCTCTTAACATCGTTTCTAAAGCGTATTTATTTGTGTATATAAGAGCAGAACTTGGATGAATTACAGAATAACTTTTGCGTGTTATAACACAGGTTAGTGCTCGTTTTTTGCAATATTTATATAAATGTCTGCGTATGTCCATAAAAATAAGCGGGCATTACAGGCTGCAAATGTCGGCATCTCCGTCAGCACCGCCCGCCACGCTTCTCCCGATCTCTCGGCTGAAGATCGAAATGAGCGCACGGTAATATGCGCGTCGACTACCAGATGGAGTAGCGGTGACAGTCTGCCCCTACACGCCAACAAGAAACAAGAAAAACAACATAAAAATTCTCTTTTAGCACAAACATGCAGTTTCATATGGTATTAAGGGTGCATGAAATGTGACTGCATGTTCGCGTTTAAGAATTCATTGCGATATAAACTTTTATGATTTGATTTGTTTGTTTATTTAATTTTACGTAATATGTTTTTCTAAAATTTTCTGAAAGTTAGTAACCGGGTTACTTCTGAAAGGGAGTAACTGTAACCGAATTACTTTTGAAAGCAAGTAACTGTAACAGAGTTACTTCTGAAACCGAGTAGCTGTAACAGAGTTACTTCTGAAAACGGGTAACCGTAACCCAGTTACTTTTGAACACGGGTAACCGTAACAGAGTTACTTTTGAAAGTGAGTAACTGAAACTGAGTTACTTTTACAGCAAAGTAACTAACTTTAACTTTGTTACCTTTTCTCTGGAAAAAGGAAGTTTCCAAACACTGCTCTCCCTAACGAGATCGTGAGTCAATCTCTTAATACACTCGTTCACACACACACACACACACACACACACAAAGAAGAGACATAGATGAACCAGCACAGCAAAGCACTTAACAAGCCTCACTAGTACTTGCAACACTGAAGAACATTGTGCAAAATTATCATCATTTATAGCGCTCTAACCCTTTCTTCAACTTCGGCAAACACTGAGCACCAAATTGGCGGTTCATAGCACAAACGCATGGGTGCGTGCTCTTCGCGTGCTCCCCGACGCACGTGGTGGAGTCTCCCAGACCGAGAAATCGGTATAAGCCGGAAGACACTTGCGAAGTTAGACACAAGTATCGTGCGATTCGCGAAAAGAAAATTGCAGACACCCAGACAAAATAACAGTTTGCGGATCCTGTCATCCTTTCCCGCTTATTTCTTTCGTGCAAAGTGCCCAGTGCGAGAACACCAGTCTAGAACACCATTTTCTTGCAAGAGTGGCTGTGTCTCTTATTTTCGCTTCCTTATTTCGCCGATTCTCTAGCCAGAAACCATGAACCGTGAATTAGCAAAGAAAGAAACGGAAAAAGGTAACTGGGGAATAGTATTGCGTGCATAACGAAAGAGGACGTTCCGCAGCAATAATGAAACAAAGGAGTTTACGAATGCGAAAATTGGTGTAATTGTGGTGATTGTGCTGGTGGATTTCGGGCAATGCAATGATCTACCGTGAACGCTCGCGACTATAAAGGAAGCAGGTTCGAATCCCGGAGGCACAGAAGGCAAGGAAACTAGAAAGCACTGCGAACTCTAGAGATTTAATTGTTATACACCGTACAAAAATGAACGAGAAATTAGTGGTTGTTTAAACTACCATTCAAATACCATTAAAAAATGAAAGTCTGTTGAACTGCCATCCACCTATCATTAAAAGAATTGATCTACTGAACCGCCATCCAACTACCGTTGACGACGGTCTATTGAACTGCCATCCAACTACCGTAAAAAAAATGACGGTCTATTGAACTGCCATCCAACTACCGTAAAAAAATGACGATCTATTGAACTGCCATCCAACTACCGTAAAAAAATGACGGTCTATTGAACTGCCATCCAACTACCGTAAAAAAAATGACAGTCTATTGAACTGCCATCCAACTACCGTTGACGACGGTCTATTGAACTGTCATCCAACTACCGTAAAAAAATGACAGTCTATTGAACTGCCATCCAACTACCGTAAAAAAATAACCATGACCGTTCTTTTAAAGTATTAACAACCAGCACATAGTTCATCTAATTTATGTAATTCTAATGTGTCAGTTTTTCCTTTAATATTCATGGTGCAATGATCTGCAATTTATAATCATTATCTATTTTAATGCGTGATAAAATTTAAATTTAAATGTAAAAAAACGATTGCGTATCGTTTTTGTGTCCATATAGTGGCTAAGCCGTAACAAACTCAGTGTAAATATATATTTTTTCTTACCACACTTAATGATTCATTAAAATGATTACACACACACACACACATACATACACATTGATTTTCTTCACGGATGCTTCACAATATATTGGAAATATTCCAGAAAAACGGGGGAGGTGGAAACAATATCGTACATGTACAGTCAACGGAAAAGAAAAATTGACAAATAGAATCTGAAATACAGGCTTTCCTGTAATGCGCTTTGCGTGTTGCCTAACTCTACTGCGATGAGCACATTTCAAAAGTAATTGTTCCTGTATCCGTAGAGTTATGCTACACAAATAACGCATTGCATTGCAGGGAAGCCAGTATTTCAGGATATAGGTGCCTAATTTTTATTGGAGGTGACTGTACATGATACATTTTTCTCAATTACTTACAGGGCGCTTGAAAATTACTACTTTATAAAAACTAATCAGTGCATAATTTTTCTTACATGCCATTTTTAATTTCTAAGTATTTTCCAGACCCCGCATATTTGTCAATGCAAGGGTGAAATTCGAACCTTTCTAAATTTGAAGATTTTAATTCAATTGTCGACTTTTTTTTGGCATGCACCTTTCCGAATAATTACTACTCATTGGCAAAGTAAGAGATTTCTGAGCATCGGCTGCCAACTGCAAGAGTATTTTAATAATTAACGGATAGAGGTCTCTGGCAGTCAGCTTTTTTTCACCCCTCCCTCTTTCTGGCAAATCGCTTCATTTGCCTCTCTCTTTGGGATGATCTCCAAAATCTTCTTTTTGTTCATTCTCTCATTTCGCCTTTTGTGCTTTCTTAAATCCAGTTTTCACCGGGGAAGAAAAAAAATATGCTTTCATCTGAAACTCACAAGGACATAACTTTGTGAAGTGAGGAACTTTTCACAAGGAACCACCCCACCCGACGCTTTTCAAAATTTCCTTGGAATCGTTCGCCAATAAGTGACAGACTGATCAACCGAAGTGAATATTCACCCCCTGCAGCTCACCCCGCTCGTTACACTCACACTCCAATCCCTCTTCAGAATCTGCGCCATCTCTCGGACATTTTTTCCTCCTATTAACAGGGTTGCCAGGGCTTGAAAAGTACTTGGTTTTTAGCGAGCTAGTAATGATACCACCGAAAGTTCATGATTCGAGTCCTGAACGTCGCGATTTTATCAGTATACAATCAGGAAAGCGTGGTTTGAGACACTTTTGACTTGACACGAAGTTCACTGCTGAAGATATTAATCCAATAATAACTAATAGCAATTATATTATCAAGTTTCATGAGCAAACAGTCATAATGTGTTTAGTAAGAAAATTGAATTACATACTGCAAAGATGGCGCAGATCCGTTACTAACCAGTTCAAATCGAAAGCGCATACTCGGAGCGAGACGCACAATGACGTTGCTAGGGAGACCCCCCCCCCCCACGCGCTGTCGTTCATTGGTCCGGGTAGAATGAAGAAGCCACTGCGCACGTTTCTGCGCATATGCTTCTTGGCGGGCTTCTCTTTTAGGCTCGCTCACTAGATATATGACAAATCTGTTATGTTGCGGTACAGTCTCATGGTTATTGGAAATACGCTCAGAAAATGCTCAGGAATTTGTTTTATTTTACTTGGCTTTTCTGCCTCTTTTGGGTAATCGCGAAGATGAGGATGAGCAATGATAATATGAAGGGACACTCATAAGTAATACTCATGCCCAGTCGCTTTTCACATTCACGCCGAAGTGACAAGCAACATGTTTGTTTTCAAGTCTATTTTATAGACAGATAGATAATCAGAACTTAGCTTACAGTTTAAAATGGAATCCGAGCCACTACGTGCCCCACGGGTATCGAAACCGGGATCCCTTGATTACAAGTCGACTACATTATCACTATCCCATCAGGGAGGTCTGTCACGTGTCACTTGCTTGATTGATTTTTTCTATTTCGCTTTTCTGCCACTTTCGGCTAATCGCGACGGTGAGGATGAGTGATGATATGATGAAATTGATGGAGGGACACTCTCAAAGAACACCCATGCTCAGGTCGGGATTGAACCCGGGACCCCTGGCTTCGAAGCGTGTTGGGATACCAACTCCGCCACGGAGGTGCACACGTGCCCCTTTGGAAACTAACCTACAGAAATAAATGCAACTTTTCATATTGTAGTGACACAACAGGCTGCACATTTCGCTCACGTGTCACTCGGTCCGTGGTTCGCGCATGCGCAGCGAATACTTTTACGCCGAATTCAGGGGTTCGTGTCGCTTCATTGTGAAACCCACGTGTTGCGTGTCACTTGTTTGCAGCTTGTCACTTCGGTCTGGAAGCTCCCTTATTTTTACCAACAGTAATTTTCCCACAGTCGCAGCCCAGTAAAGAACAGTTTGCATATTAACTGAAGAGAGATTCACAAAATGGCGGGCTAAAGTCGCTATCAGTCCTCTCACGGAAAAAAGTGAGTTGCTGGCAACCATGAAAACTATTCTATTCCATTTGGCACGCAAACTTCTGCTCCTCAGAAGACGATTTTTTCCTAGCCCCCCTTTCCTTTTTCCATTTTCCGATGCAGTCTGAAAGGGTATTTTTCCCCCCTTCGCTTTTCTTTACCTTCTTTTTCCGGAGACCTTCTGTCAAGAGGAGTTTTAAAAGTTACGAAAGAGAAAATCAGAGGAAATTTCGTGTCCAATGCGAAGAAGATGCGAACGAAGAAAAAGAATCGATCAATCAGGAACGAATTCTCCCCCCCCCCCCTTTCCTCTCTCCTCTCGAAATCTTGAAAGTTTGGTTTTATAACAGATGGATAAAGGTTTTTAGAGTTGACGAGATAGGAATCTTAACAAATGTCATTAGCGATTCGTGGAACGAATGTGAAAAGGGGAAAGATGTAACGATGGAAAGAAAAATGCCCGAAAAGAGAACACGTAGGTAATGAAATTTGAGTAATTTAGAGCGATTTTTCCTTTTAACTGCCGTAATCAGGAAGACGAGCCCACACTTAGTCAAATCTCTAATTTTATCTTATTATTAACGCTCACCTTCGTTTTCGCATGCGTTTCCGCTTTCTCTGAAATTATCTCCAATGTTATCCTGATTCAGGGGCGTGCTCAGAAAGAAATTTCTGGGGGTTGTCAGAGTGAGAGAGGCATATTATTGTTATTATATCAGGACAGACAATTTCTAACATATAGGCTGATGTATATGCATATCAAAATTTCGAATTCTACAAGTTACATTTTCTGCATATTTCTCGAATCAAAATTACTATTTCCGTTAATTTTATAATGAAGAAAACTTCACATTTCGTTTAATTGATTTGGTTTATTTTACTTCGATTTTCTGTCTATTTTGACTAATCGCGAAGATAAGGATGAGTGATGAAATTGGTCAAGAATACCTATGCTCAAACCTGGATTCAAATCCGGGAACTCTGGTGTCGTAATGCCCTGTGCTACACTCCGCCACGGGGTCGGCTCTTCGCCATTTAAAATTTCCCGACTGTTTATAACACCGAAAAATCGGGAATCGATTTCCCGAAATCGTAATGCAGGCAGGAAATTTTATCCCCCGGTACCGGAACTTTGGGATTGGTTTATTCTTCGTGATGTTCACAAGAAGTGAAACGTGTGATAACAGTAATTTCTTCACTTGCAAATCACATTAGTTTCTATTTACTTTGAATGATGGCTGGCATACTTTGCGAGTTATGTTCTATTTAATTGAGTGGGTTATAATTATATGGAAGCCTTCGTTAAAACACAAGGCTGTTAGATGCTCGCAAGGTAACACTGCGCCATCTCTTAGGCAATATTGGAAAATTGGAAACATTACAATTTATGTATTATGCTTTACTTTTAGTATGGCTAATTCGAAGATTTTAGAGTGTGAAAAGGGTTGGACCTCAACCCCCCCCCCCCCCTCGCTAGGCCTTGATCCTGTTCAATAACAATAACGCAGTACCATGCTGTTGAGATGCACAAAGTTCGCTCAGGACAGGCAAGCAATGAAGCTACAATTATCGGACAATGAGGTTTTTTTTTTCTCGCCCAATCAGATCTGGCGCAAAAAAGCTATATTCATTTGTTTCTCCTAGCGGTTCCAATTTGCAACGTTACGTAAATGTTAATGAGTTTCCAAACAGTTGATGTTCATTACTGTTTGTTGTAAACCCAATTATTTTTCAAAAAAGCCCATGATATCATATCGAGTTCGAATTGTTTGATTTGTGTGGAGGTGTTACAAATTTCAAGCGTACCTAAATGGCTACAAATCTGTCTTTATTTCTGAACGGTCAGTCCTGCGATCGAATTCTTGCCGATAGCGGGAAGAGTATCGTCATTAAATACTTAGGGAAGGGGGTTGAGGATGTGGCTAGTTAATTTGGTAGATTGAGAATGAGAAAAAATGCTGAAAAAATTGAGTTTAACATATACACAATAACATTTCGGAAGTTACACAAAAATGAAGATTGTAAAGAAGACTACTGTGGCGCCACGATATCTATACCCTCGGAGAAAAAGCGAACTACATAGGCTACTTTCATGCGACACTAGCGACACTCCTCTCAGGCCAGAAAGTACAGTAGGGTGCACAACTATTGCTCAGCAAATTGTCCATGACTATTTTTATTAATTTTTTCTTGCATCCTCCGTGTTTTCAAGTACTGGATTTTTTTGAATGCTGGTGCAGAGGTTGTAGAGAGTTTGTTTGGTGTTGTTCAATTCTTGAAGCTCCCATTGCGTAAAACGAAGAGAATATACATAGTGATGGACAATTTCCTTGGTAATATTTATGCATTCCACTCTACAAATATGGCGGTGAATCAGTTTAGGGAAGTTATACTAATCGGGATTGGACTTACAGTTTAAAGAGGGAGCCGAACCAGTGTGCAATGTACCTCCATGAGGTATCGACCCCGAGACCCCTTGGTGTTTAGGAAGTCAGAGTGGATGAAGGAAACAAGGTAAGGGAAGAAGAAGAAACATATAGCTAAGGAAGAAGTAAGCCCGTTATATACTTTCTTTACCTTTGTCGCTTCGGTTTCCTCTCTCTCTCTCTCTCTCTCTCTCTCTCTCTCTCTCTCTCTCTCTCTCTCTCTCTCTCTCTCTCTCTCTCTCTCTCTTTTGTTCCCTTCCATTTTCTTGTACCCTTCCTTTCTCTCTCCCCCACTCTCCTTTCCCTCTGTATGTGTATTCAAGAAAGTAACAACTGACCGAAGACGCACGACAGATTACGAAAATAAGCGAATAGACTCAAAAACACTTACACTGCGCATGTTGAAACTCAGCATCATCACCAGTTGACCAGAAAACTTCGTCAATAGTTGCACACTTCAGGTCCTGACCAAAATAGAGTTGAGCAAATATGGCACGCTGACTGAACAAAACAGTAATAAAAATTGTATTCATTCTCTCTCTTTTACTCATTCGTGGGAGGGGACCAATTCTCACACAGCTATCGTTTCCACTGTTTTCCATCCATTCTTAACTTCGCAAACACATCTTTCAACTTCCGTTTCTTTTCAAACCAGCGATAAGAAACTGCAAGTTTTGTCACGCTCCTTATATTCTTATCGCATTTGTTTGCATATAAGTTCAGACCTGTAAAATGTTCGTAATGTCAACCGACCCACATTCATCTCACGTAGGCCCAGTTTAGTGCACGGACGGACCAGTCGATCCAATGAGGGGGAGTAAGAGGTGGGGGGAGAAAGTTGAATGAATGTTTGACGTTTGAGAACATTTCTTTTACCTTTGTTTTTCTTGACTGCCTGCGTCACTTCTCAAGCATCGGGACAGTAACAAGAAAGCCCCGTCTAATTCCCGCACTTTTCGACACTAGGTGTAGTGCAGGTATGTCCCGGTGTCAGGCTGTTGCAAGGAAATGAAGTTCAACTACATAGACGAATAGCGGTATTCAAGTTCAGAAGATTCAACAAATACCTGTATGCAGCTTTTAACGTTTATTTGATTAGATAACATGCACCACATGACCATACATCACACTACACTACACCGCTCCATAACGTGGCGCAAACACCAAATACACTACTTGACACCAAATCAACGAAGTAGACGAGTCAAGTGTTGTACCGTGTAATCAACGGTATAGGTGTAGTATGTCTCCACATTTTTTCTCGATACATCATTCTGAATCACGTTCGGTTAGGTTAGGTTAAGGTTAGGTTAGGTTAGTTAAAGAAAACACACACACCTTGTATTTTGGTCTATTTTCTAACCTAACCTAACGTGGTTAACAAGAAAGAAAAGTGAAGAAAATATACACAAATAAAGAACTTGAAACATATCACACTTATATTCTTCCAATGTGGAGACATACTACACCAATGTGGAGACATTCTTCCAATGTGGAGACATACTACATCAATGTGGAGACATACTACACCAATGTGGAGACATACTACACCAATGTGGAGACATACTACATCAATGTGGAGACATACTACATCAATGTGGAGACATACTACATCAATGTGGAGACATTATTCCAATGTGGAGACTTACTACACCAATGTGGAGACATTATTCCAATGTGGAGACATACTACACCAATGTGGAGACATTATTCTAATGTGGAGACATACTACACCAATGTGGACATTCTTCCAATGTGGAGATATCCTACACCAATGTGGAGACATTCTTCCAATGTGGAGACATATCACACCAATATGGAGACATTCTTCCAATGTGGAGACAGACTATACCAATGTGGAGACATTCATCCAATGTGGAGACATACTACACCAATGTGGAGACATACTACATCAATGTGGAGACATTCCTCCAATGTGGAGACATACTACACCAATGTGGACATTCTTTCAATGTGGAGATATACTACACCTATACCGTAATCAACCAGACGCGTGAGTACAGAGATTGCTAGTTCCCGAATAGGGTGGTGTGTAGAAATGAGAAATGTACACTCACCGGCAATAGAAATAGGACACCTAGATCCTTAAATACTGGCTTCCCTGCAGTGTGTTGCCTGAATACGGCGATAGCAGAACTTCCTAATAAAAAGTTACTATTGGGAGTCGGCCGATCGCCGTACAATTGGGCAACACACATGACGCATTGCAGGGAGGCGTGTATATCAGGATAAAGGTGTCCCGTTTTTATTGCCGGTGAGTGTACAGTCGGTGCCAAGTCCGTCGCTCTTTTCTCCATATCTAAGATATATATATCCTTACAGACAGCAGGTCCACTCCTGTTTAGCCTGTATGAGAAGGAAGTGGATGTAGATGTGTCCAAACTTGACGTCCATCTTTGAGAATTAATTCTTTTATTGCGTTTTATTACTCCTGAGATTTACATTATGGTAAGGTGACACGACTTCCAAAACAACAAAACTGGACATTTTTCATAATTTGCTGAAGGAAAAACGGTACGGCAAAATGTACATATTTTAATATAAAACTGTTTTCTCATAAATACTTATATGTGAAAACTAATTAATTTTGATATCTAAAACGATTGCAGATTCATTCCAGAAGGTTCGAATTTCGTGCATGGCACAGATTAATGCATGCGCAGATGCTGCAGTGCGATGTGAGCACGACCAGATTCGACTGGGGCGACACAAACGTTGCTCGGAATTACCAAATTTAGTAAAGGTTAACCAAATGGCTAAAACACTACATTTCTTCAGTTACCTTAAATGTGGGTTAAAATTGCCAAATTTAGTAAAGTCTACCAAATTTGGCTAAAAAGGTTAAATTTGTTTAATAGTTGCCAAAAATTTTGGTCAAACCCAATTTTTGATTTGCGGTTACCAAAAAATGTAACCAAACATGTTTTATCAATTCAAACACATATTTATTTTTTCTGTGTATGATTAAAGTTTACCTTATAAATCAACATAGCTTTCAAAGTTTGTACTGAAAGAGCGTTATGTCACTTGTCCACAAACCATTCATATATGAAAACACTCGTTCAGTGGGGACATTAGTTCCAGGTAAACAAACATGAAACTCCAATAATTTGGAAATTTGGAATATGACACATTGTTGACATTACAATTTCTACCCAACATGGTTCATAGTAATAGTAGAAAGGTATTGTTGTAGTAATTCTATACCGATAAATCATCGTTACAAAAAGGGACATTTTGGCGCCCCGTTTTACGTCTAAAAAGATCGGGACACTAAAAAAAGGGACTGTCCCGGGACATCTGGTTACCTTATATTAGGGGTGCAAAGGCAATAAAAGTCAACCTCACTTCCACATAGTACACCACGGTAACGAGGCTGTGGCGTCTGGGCACACGGCTAGTATAATCCTCGGTGGGAGTTGTGTTGGGGGCGTCCATATGTATTGGAGAATGTCCTTTCATCCACTGGCATTCAGTGAGGGGGCTGATGGGGCTACAGCCCCCTCCGAAATTTTGAGAAAATCAAGATTTTGAAATAAAAGCAGTGTAGAACTCGTGAAAAACCAGAGTGGTAAATGCAAACCCTCCTTAAAATTACCCCGAACGCCATTTTTGAAGGCGTAAAAATCTAAAAATACGACATATCATATTATGTATGCCGCCACCTATAAAACAGCGATGTACCGGGTGGCCAGAATTAAAGTTAGACAACTTAGAGCCCTCTGTAGCCTGTTTGAGGCATCGTAGAACTCTGAAATTTGGTGAATCCACTATGCAGACCATGGGAAAGAGGATGGCGATAAAAAAAATAGTTCAATTTTCCGCCACCAGGTTGAAATGTGGCGCAGTACTTCCATGATGGGTTGTAATAATGACGTAAACTGCTCCAATTGGTTATGGATTTGCCTTTACCTTGCAATCTTGCAATAAACGAGAGATTATTTTCTCGCAACTTCCAGCCACTAACAAATGTCTTTGTAATTAATAACTCAGCTAAATCACTTAACGCGATTTATGTTTTTCAATATTCATTATTACAGCGCCACATTTCAACCTGGTGGCTGAAAATTGAACTATTTTTTTATCGCCATCCTCTTCCCCATGGTCTGCATAGTGGATTCACCAAATTTCAGAGTTCTACGATGCCTCAAACAGGCAACAGAGGGCTCTGAGTTGGGTAACTTTAATTCTGACCAGCCGGTAATATTCACCTGTACAACTCCAGCCCCTTCCGAAAGAAACATCCTGCGTACAACCCCAGCGTCGCGATTAGCCTAAAATGACATAACTGCGACGTTAAATCAATTAATCAATCAATTAAAATTTACATTTTAAAAATATTAATCATAATAGTGTCAAGTGACGTGTAAAATTCTATTTATCCTTTTTGGGATGCCCTAATAAATTATTACCCTTGGATGCAATGACCAATATTTCGGTCCGCTATAGCAGAGTGGACTTGAAGCCTATCGCCGACACACGAGCCAAGAGGTCACGGGACATGGAGCGATATCGGAACAGACAAAACAAAGAACCGCACTTTGTCATCGCGAACGTGTGTAAATAGTGGAGTTTGGCGAGCAGGCTTTCAAAGTAAACATGCAAGGGCAATTTCACAAATAACGTCGTTTCCGCTGCTAATTCGTTGCGACTACTTCGCAGGTTTACAAATTATTTCAGACGAGATGTTGGTGTGTTGTTGTTATTATTACTACTACTACAACTACACAGAAAACAGTCATTTGTTTGAATGAACAAAACTTTTTTTTTAATCATTTCGGTAACGATAAACAAAAACGTTCGTAATCTTTACTAAATTTGGTAATTTAAAACATTTTTCGCCTTTTGAGCCAAATTTGATAACTTTTACGAAAATAATTGGCAACTATTAGCAAATGTAGCTATTTCAGCCAGCTTTGGTAGCCTTTACTAAATTTGGTGATTCCAAGCAACGTTTGTGTCGCCCCAGTCGAATCTGGTCGTGCTCACATTTGTAAAACAGCACTGCAGCATCTGCGCTTGGATTAATCTGTGCCATGCACGAAATCTGAACATTCTGTAATGAAAATAGGAATTGTAGCTTTCATGGCTACAGGTTAAATTGGAGTTGGCTGGTAACCCGATAATCTGCAATCCTTTTGAATATCAAAATCAATTGTTTTGTAACCTCTCTTGGGATATGAAAAATATTTTTAAAAGTTATGTAATTTCCAACTTTAATTATTTTATGTAGATTTTGTGGAAGCCTAAACTACATGATGTAATTATGCAAAACCATAGAAACATGTACATATCGGCCAAGTTACCTTGGTATTTTGACAACTTTTCTGCATAGAAAGGGACCAAATTATGTAATTTTCGGCCTTCTTTAGCCATGGGCTAGTTCCTCATGCTTTCGAACGAGGTTCCTCCGATGCCAACAAACCGTTGATTAATCTTGGAAGGGTTGCCCGTTACAGATTTTCAAGCAGATCTGCGCCAGTCAACTCCATTCAGGATTGCCAGTGATTAAGCTTTATTCTAATTGTTCAAAAGAAAAGTAAATATGACTTTATTGGAAGACATTTCCATAACCTTTCATATCAAAATAAAGAAAGGTATTTATTCGACACCAGTGACCAGTCAGGACCTGGTCATCTGTTACCCTGTTAGCCAAACTGACCAGTGGCAGGCCCTAGATGACCAGTGGAGGTGCGTGTCACGTTTCTTGGTAGCTAAACAACAAAGGCAACTTTTCTAGTAAATTTTGGTGGTGTCCCGACAGAACGTACCAGCGAAGAAACGTACCACTCAGATAAACACCTACCTTCAAGATATTAACTCCGCGACAAAACGTACCACTTCAATGTAAACGCTTGAACTTAAAATCAAAAGAGAATGAGGTGGTTAATGGCCCGTCGAGTGATCACGTTTGTGGAGTCCCTAGTGATGCTCAGTTAGATGTGAAGAAGCGTATGCAAGAGGCGAAGAAAAGGGTTCGAGAGGAAGACACGCCAATTACCAAGATTTACAACGATACTCTAGGCAACCTACACGACAAAGGTTAGGTTAGGTTAGAACTGATTTAACCAAAACGAAAATCGAAAAAAAACGAAAGGATAAAACAACAGAAAAAGTGTGGACAGCTTAACCACAGCTGATTTTAAACATGCCATTATATGCATTATATAGTAATTTTGCCAGTCCAAAGCGTGGATAAAGTGTGATGGACATCAGCAAAACAATCAAGTGGTAAGTTTTGTCGGTGGTACGTTCGGTCGCGTATTCAAATTTGGTAGCCTTTACTAAATTTGGTAATTTTAACCAACATTCCTGGTAACTAAATAAATGTGCACGAATACTAAATGAACAATCATTTGTTAGTGGTTTATGTAAACGAAGACTTGTTTACCAAAAAAAAACAGTTTTTTTGTTTATTCCATCACAAACAGAGAACAACACACGGAGGCTGTGGGTTTCAGACACCAGAACCGCGTCAATCTACTAACAAGCTACTAAGGGTCCCGTCAAAAATATCAGTTATCGAACCGTGGAATTCTCACTCGGAAGTGAAAATTCACTGAGCTACCTGGGTCCTTGCCGAGAACAAGACAACTTGTTACGCACAGACGACAATCAGATTGTGCTAACGTGGTATCGCTCGATACCAATAGCGCGTCACGCAGCTTAGTTTAAGAGTAATATTCTTCTAAATAGTTAATTAATTACATGCATTAATCGCTACGATCCACATAGTGTTAATGGCATTTTGAGGCAGGAATTTTTACACAATCACTCTACCGGTAAACTGACAATCGCATGGCATGTCATTTACGTAACTAATTCTCGCTAATAAATTAACGGAACCCGTAATTATGGCGATAGCAACAACCTGAAGCAAGACTATAATGCGAGAAAGTATCTCCGTGTGTGACCGGTGCGAAATATTATATTTCCGACCAGTTTCCTTTCTAAAATCTACTTCCCGTTGCTTAGCAATGTGTCAATTAAAATAATTTCCTCCGTTACGATTAATTTTCGTTAATCGTAGTGTAAATATTGGTTATCGAGTTACGTCATTTAGAGTTCAGAAAGATGATAGGCAAGCTTTGCAATGGAAAAACCATTATTCCTACACATGGACACCCCCTTCCCTGAAAAATGAATGTCCACCTAAAAAGTATACATACATTTCACACATACTTTCATTTAAGTCACAGTAATTTACGTTAATTTGTGTTGAAGGAACATGATAATTTCAGACTGAAACAGTGTCTTTCTGAGGGGGCATCACTGTTATGAAGGAAAATATTACTGCTTTGACCCCTCTGGAAAAGAAAAATACCTTGCTTGCCCCTCCCTGGAAAAAATCCTGCGGACATCCATGTATCCTACGCACAGGATGCAAAATGCACTCAGGCGTCCTCGATGGCGCAGTGGTAGCGTCGTCGCCTTGTAATCAAGGGGTCCCGGGTTCGATACCCGGTGGAGCCACATAGTGGTTCGGATCCCAATTTAAACTGTACGTCCAGTCCCGATTAGCCTTACTGTGCATAAAGTGGGCTCAAAACACCAAATCAATTAATCAATCAATCAAAATGCATCAGTTGCAACATGTTAAACGTGTTACTTTATGCATTTTACAGAGCATTCCCTGACATTCGCTACGAGACTCGGCGGCAAGCTGCAAGGCATCAGCGCTTGTCTTTCCCGGTGAAAGGGTCAGCGACAGTCGCTAGAGTCGGCTATTAAACAGTTTTCATATTGTGTACTAACCTTGACTACAGAAGGTGTTGAAAATGATGTCCCTCTGCTGCAACACATTCCTGGCATCTTCGAAGGAAATTGGCATTTACACGTGCAAGTTCGTCTACTATAATTCTCCCGATTTTTCGTACAATACTCTCTTTTAACTCACGGATGGTGTGCGGATTGTCTTTGTATACTTTATTTCCCCATTTATCTTTCCACTTTTATTCAAAACTGATCCTGTTACTCTAAACTTTTTTACGAGGTTTAATATAAGCGACTGTCGCGGACCCGTTCACCGGGAAAGACAAGCGCTGATGCCGGGCCGCTTGCCGCCGAGTCTCGTAGCGAATGTCAGGGAATGCTCTGTACTTCGCGTTTGTACCACTTTTGGCTAATTGCGAAGCTGAGAATGAATGGTGATAAAATGAAGTAGGTGAAGAGACAATCACGAACACACACAGACAGAACACGAGTCGCTTAGAGAATTATATTGGCCACGAGCCAAGACGCCAGAGCCTCGTTAGTCTGCAAAATGCAGTCCAGTGTGTACTATGTGGAAGTGAGGTTGGCATTTGGGTGTCTTGAGTTGAGAAAGTGTCACCCCTTACACGCAAAACTGCTTCCATGTCGCAGTTTAGGGGAAAGGTTACCCTTCTCTTATAGGAGTACGTTGGTCAAAATTGATCTTTCTTCCATTTACAAAAATTCACATACTGAAGGGTGTTGTTGACGTCGTATCGTCTTGTTTTGACTTCTCAGTGCGTTTTCACTCAAGTGTACTCAAACTCATTTTCCGCAATCTCTGTTACACTAATTTGGCTCCAGTCTGCGTATGTGAAATCCATTTTTCAAGCTGTGCGGAAAAAACCGAACAATCTCACCTGACTGAGAACCAACAAGAAATAAAAGAAAAGGCATGAATTTACAATTTTCCGTCTGGAACTATCCCGGTGCTACAATACTTTGAACGAGATGCCTGGAAATTACTATGAACGATATGGACAAAACTGACGGCCCTGGTACACATACACACAGCAATATAACGTGGAAGCAAATTATGGTTTTTCGCACATGTACACGTGCGAAAAAAAACCTGCGAACTTCGATTAACGTGGATATAATACACAACACAGCACGGTTGTGTGTGACAACTGTCCATAAGTAAATTGATTTGGTGGTCCACTTTATGCACAGTAAGGATAATCGGTACTGGACCTACTGCTTAAAGTGGGATTGGAACCACTATGTGCCTCCACCGGGTATCGAACCTGGGACCCCTTGATTACAAGGCGACGACGCTACCACTGCGCCATCGAGTTCATAAGTAAAGTCATACAGGAGCTACAGTCCGGCAGAATTAACTTGAGAGAAATGGCCGCTCTGCGAGTGGTGCAACTGCGCTCGAATTGGCCAGAGCGTGGGACTTCCCGCTGTAACGGGCCAATGGAAATGTTACCAACTGTTGAAAGGACTCCCGTGCAGTGACTGGTGAAGCAAGCGAAGTGGCAGTGTTTCCAAATTACGGATTAAAGATAAAGAATAAACTGTTTATCCATTTATTGTGTAAGAGAATACTTATAATGCTTATAATTTTCTCAGCATGTCCTCTTAATACAGTGATATTTCCGTTACACAATGTAATTATTTTTCAAATCTCCCGTTGTCAGCTGATTGCCCGTGATTCGCGTGAGAGTCAAGCGTTCGCTGTAGGTTGGTGCAGCGGCGCCGGCAGCCATTTGTCTCAAGTTAATTCTGCTGGACTGTAGAAAGGTGGATATTCTCTGGATCGGAAGTATGTAATGGGGTGACATTATCGGAGGCACTCACATGCAAACATCTCTTCCACCCTGAACTGGATATTTACGGGCTAACGAGGCCGTGGCGTCAGTATAATTCTCTGTAGGATTCGTGTCCTATCCATGTGTGTGTGTTTGCCTTTTCATCAATTTCATTCGCGCTACGACGCCAAGCATACCGAGTTCAAACCCAGGCCATGGATGTTGTTGGTGTCCCTTCGTTAATTTCATAATTTCACCACCAGGGTATGAAGCTGAAATCAGTTATATTTTGTAGTATATTTGCGCATCATGGCATGTAGACTCGAAAAATTAACTTTTTATTTTCCATATTTTACATATATTAGGTTTTGGCTCATATTTTACATATTTTCGTTATTTTTACATATTATATCCATATTTCAGAACATTTCTCAACATATACTCCATATTTCGCGCAATAACTACATGACCCCGTGCGACCGAAAGAGTTGGGTGGATTTCTTGCGAATAACTGGCAAATTTGAAATACACTCCCGTTACTTTTTGCGATATTGAAAGCAGTTTTAGTCAATATAAATCCATCTTAAGAGACGACAGAAGAAAATTCACGTTCGAACACTTAGAACAAAATTTTGATATTCATTCTTTTGGAAACAGAAAATGTAAACACATTTTGTGTTGTTTTACAATTAATGTCAATATAAGCGTACTGTATTTTATGGAGCTTGTGTAGTGCCTTATATTATTAAAAATATATTTTTATTTTACAATTTTCAGTGCATATTTAACTCCATACTTTGGTGAAAATAACTAAATATATATTTAGCACATTTTTACTACATATAAATCCGATCCCTGATTATCAGTCATCCTCGTCTTCGCGATTAGCCAAAAGTAGCAGAAAAGCGAATTAAAATAAACCAAATCATTGTATCACAATCCCCCCCCCCATCTTCGCGATTAGACAAAATATTGATTTGATTGATTGATTTGTTGTTTTAAGTCCATTTTATGCACAGTAAGGCTAATCGGGACTGGACCTACAGTTTAAAGTGGGATCCGAACCACTTATGCCTCCACCGGGTATCGAACCCGGGACCCCTTGAATACAAGGCGACGATGCTACCACTACGCCATCGGGGAGGCCCCGATTAGACAAAAGAAAAGAGCCAAGTAAAATAAAAG
The DNA here is from genome assembly GCF_977018435.1 of Lepisma saccharinum. Classification (NCBI taxonomy): domain Eukaryota; kingdom Metazoa; phylum Arthropoda; class Insecta; order Zygentoma; family Lepismatidae; genus Lepisma; species Lepisma saccharinum. Next base: position 39,411,883 of record NC_139242.1, on the reverse strand, counting down.
ACATAAAAAAAATGTGTACAGGAAAACGCAGGCTTAATGACACAAACTCTTTCCAGCGGTCTGGATACTGGTCCATCGAGTAATATTCAGATCAATCTCCTTAACAGCTAGTGACAGGGGCGTTTGGAAAGTGGGGGTCGGACTTCCCATGGAAATTGGCTACGCTCATTTCAATGTACAATTTTTATTATTAATAACAGATTAAAAAGTTCAAACAGAATAACCAAAATAAAACTTGCATTAAGTGAAAGAACTTGAGTGTAAAATACCACCAGAATCAGGTTATAGTTCCAATCTCTACGATTTCAACCCCCCTCCCTCCCAAATGGGTCCACTTTCGCTCGAAAATAGTGGATCGAATTTCCCACGCTCGAATATACTGGGTGTCTCAAAAGTAATAGCGGAAACTGACACAGGTGAAAGTACACGATAATAGAAGCAAAAAAGCCTCAATAAACATGGGTCTGCAAACGTGCAGTTTTCGAGATAATCGCGAATGTGTGATTACAAGCCGCCACGGACTTCATTGTTTGTAAACGTCGTCCTAGTTGGAAAGATGCTAATAATGTGTGCGAATGTGTGGGTACAAGCCGTACCGCCTCTCGGAAATGTTCTGTTTGATTGCAACGCCACCTCTCGGAAATGTTCTGTTTCGTAAACAAAGAGCGGACCGCGCAAGTAGTAAAGCACGCGGCGTTTACAAAATGCAATCAATGACGGCTTGTAACCACACATTCGCACACATTATTAGCATTTTACCAACTAGGACGACGTTTACAAACAATGAAGTCAGCGGCGGCTTGTAATCACATATTCGCGATTATCTCGAAAACGGCTCGTTTGCAGACCCATGTTTACTGACAGACTTTTTTGCTTCTATTATCGTGTACTTTCACCTGTGTCAGTTTGCGCTATTACTTATGAGACACCCTGTATAGAATATCATATATCATTTCAATGTGACAATAATCGTACAAACATATGTGTCAAATTCGTGCTGGTAGTTTCAGCCCATAACCATCTATTCATTTTCATATATTGCTACTTACTGGTAATATAGACTAAATTACATTTTAACATTTCACTGCATCTTTCACTTCACGATCCATATTTTAAGGCCCACTACTACAGAAAAATTACGGTTACACGTGAACTACTGGGCTTCGAGCGTATACCGGTCGTTTGAATGTTCGATCGTTATTCGCTCGAGCAAAGAAACTGTCCATTCCGTAAGCCATCTAGCGTCATCCGTGCGAACTATTAGACGATCGAGCAAAAAGGGCTCGGTGCAGCAGACTAGTCCACAGCATTTAATATTCCTAAAAGTAGTGTCTTTTCTTATGAGAGGTTACGCAAGATGAATTTCGTAACAAAAATGTTACCCTAACTTTTAAATCGCTTTCCTGAATGAAGTGTATAGAAATTAACAACATAACAGAATAACTATAAATTTCAGTACACTAACTACATGAAATGTAAAAATAAAAAGAACAGTTGTGGCAGATTAGCACCCATCTGGTGGACTGAGTAGGATATAATTATTTTTTTATTATTAGTTTATAACACTTATTATTGCATAACAACAATCATAACGATGGTAATTATTATTTCGACTATTCAAGTTTTATCGATGTCTTGACCCCCACACCAAACAAAATTTTACGGCGACGCTCATAGTGATATGGACATAGGAGAGGGCCGGATCCACTATGAGGGTTATGGGGGCAACTGACCAGATTAGGTTTTACATACCTTTTTTTAACACTCTCTCTATTCTATACGTTCTAATTTGTACTTCATTTATTGGCACCACTTCTTTCATTGTGTTTGCATGGGTGTTTTATGAGTGACAGAAGTGGCAGAAAAGCGACGCTAAATAATATAAACCAATCAATCAACCAATCGAACCCAGAACAGGGATCCTCGCATCGAAGCGCTAACCACTCCGCCACAGAGACGAGAGAGAGAGAGAGAGAGAGAGAGAAACATACCCATTCCTGAGTTAGCCCGCCACGACCCTGCAAAAATATTCCATAAAACCCAACAATGGGTAACTCTGGACGGTAAAATCAGCGAAAAGCATGCAAAAATGCCCTCTCCCACCACGTATATCATAAAGTTAAAATACTGACTGTAAAGGTTTTTAGCACGCTATCATCCCTCAGAGCATTTGCACTAATGCGCCTCGCACAATAGTCTGTTTCGGACAGTTATATTGGGCCGATCTTTGGCGATGCAAACCGGCGAACAAAAGGCAATGTATGCAACCTTACGCTTCACATATGCATCACGGGACGGATGACGCATGCACTGTTTGTGACGTACTATGTGTACCTGTAATTTACATGGCTGCGTTAACTGCACAACCCCATACACCGCCCTCTCCGAAACGCATGTAATGAGGGCAGTTATTGCAATTGGACATAATCGCTGGAAGATTATTTATCCTCCAGCATTCCAGTATTATTTTTCCAGCCAAGACTGGAAAACAAAAAAGCATGATACGCAGTAAAGTGTATCGCAACATGTGGAACACTGCATTCACACACCACAACGTCAAGAAGTCGTAACGATAAAGTTATCCATATAATCGGACTGGTCATAAAACTAAATTTTACTGCCGGAATGTTGAATGTATTGCAAACCTTCCGTGATAATTCGCTGGCAATTGCATTATCATTGTTTGCATACGTTTTGCGCTTTTCGCGTCCAGTGTGAGAGAGTTTCTGATTCTCGCCAAAAGAGACCGCTGGAGTTTCAAACTTTCAAATATTAAAATTTTTAGCTCCAGAAGGAATCAAATCTTAGAAGTGTTGAACAAAAAGCTGTAGTCCCTTGCTTGCACCTACACTTGCTGTAAAAACACGACAATTCGTTGCTTTGTACAGCATCTTTGTCCTATGTCGATAGAACTTACAACTGCATCTTAGACGATAATGTTTTATAAAGAAGCGATTTAATATACTACTATCAGTCAAAATCAAATTTGGGTTTTTGGAATATTGATGGTGTTCGGCGTCAAAAGCAGCGAGTAAACCTATCCCACATAATTTCATTTCAGTCACAGTAATATAATATGTTAATTATTACAAGGGCATATCAGGAACATGATAACTTCAAACTGAAGTTGTTTTTTTTTTGAGGGAACAGTACTATTATGGGGGAAAATGTACCTCGTTTGCCCCCCTGAAAAAAAATACCTTGCTTGCCCCTCCCTGGGAAAAATCCTGCGGACGTCCATGTATACGTAATAGTTCTTTAAATCACAGTTTAAAAACTGAAACTCCATAATCACTTGAACGAATTAACAACAATGATGTTCGAACACAAATATATTATACTTTACCGAACTTATTAGATTGATTGATTGATTTTGTTTATTCTACTTCACTTTTCTGTCAATTTTGGCTAATCGCGATGATAAGAATGAGTGATGATATGATTAAATTGATGCACGCACTCAAATGACACCCATGATAATGTCGAACCCAGGACGATCATAGCGCGCTGTGCTAACCACTTTGCCACGGAGGTCGGCCGGAACTTTCTAGGGAATGACAGGATTGGAAAAGAGGCAGTAAGGGCGCCAGAGTTGGAGCAAGAGGGCTGGGCCAGGCACGTATTCAAGAATTCCTTTCGGGGGGGGCTCAACACCATTTTTTTAAGGGGTATAGTAAGAACCTCAAAATCGTATGTTCAAGACCAGTGGTGGCAATTGGGTTCCAAAAAGGGGGGGGGGGGTGCGGAGGGCGATGCAAGGGAAGTTTACTTTCTCTTGGCAGACAAGGCTTAACATTAAGAGGCCATAATGTTGAGGCAAGAAAATAAAAAATGAGGAGCAACTATCCCTTAAATCGTCGCCACTGTAAGGCTGTCATTTTAATCAGAACGTGAAATCGGAACATTTTTTACCACTCGACTCCTCTGTTTCCATGCATTAACATTGTGTGCCGGAACCATCTCGGTATGTGTGTTTGTCCATTTCTTCTCATCTGGCATAAAAACATCTATGGTGTCTTTGAGTGTTTTTACGAAGCTGTTACACATGCACGGGATGGACAATCCACTCGACAACGCGAGATTCAAACTGTGGGTTGCGAACTGGACGCAGACAGTTCTCGAGTATTTCTCTCTGATTCGAGCCTGAACACCACTAACTTGTCTTGTCCTCCCATGTTTGCAGCTCGTATAACAGCCGAAACCCACCAAATTGTTCAGAGTCAGGCCTTAGCACTCACAAGTGTTCAAAAATGCCTGTCACAGCTTCCGCTGCCTTGTCATATATCGGCACGAAACAAAGGAAGTCTACTCGAATACAGGTGGATCACGAAACAATGAATGCACAGTGAAAACCCTTCCGTTCCCAACACATCTAATGTTTCGTTTCCCAGTATGATCAAATGCTTACTCATTTATCTCCAGTGACGTGCCCAAAGGAGGGTTGGTGAGGTCATAACCCCATTTGACCCAGTTTTCCTTTTTTTCTTTAAAAAAAAAGAGGAACGTCAAAGACAGGAAAAAAATGGCAAAATCAGGAATGACCACCAAAAATAGTATGCGTAACCCCTCTCCCTTCCGAAAATCCTGGGCACGCCTCTCTTTATCTCGGACACATTTTTTTTAAAATCAACTCACCAGAAGTTTTTATCATTCCGTATTGGAGATTGAAGTAAGATGCGTTCTTCTTGCAGGTTTGGATATGATCCTTTAGGGTGCTGTCGTCTGCCTGCCTTCACCCCTAACCTTAACAAGGCCCTAATTTTCCATCCTTGTGACTTGGATTTTCAAGACTTAGGAAGGTTTCAGACCGAAGGGACACGGGAATGGGCCAGTCAACAGCAACGTTTCACACCGTAGCGACACAAAAGGCTGCACAAACCTAATTTCGACTTGTGAAATCCTCAGGCGACACGGTGTGAAATCTCCCATATTAGGCCACTGTCATTGTCACCTCGAAGTAGTAGCTCTTGTTGATCACAGAAGGAAAATTTCCTCAACCGGTGGGAATGCTACTCAGTTTTCTTCTCTCTCCTATATTTTCTGTGCTTGATCACTATACAGGCAACACCTTACGATTTGATATACACAGGACATGTACTATGTAGACATTTTAACGAAAAATCGGTTGAAGTCAAGGCTGGCTAGGTGGCTCAGTTGGTAGAGCCCTGATTTGGGTCCTGGTAGAGCCTGCAATTTCCGCCTAAAATGTCTACATATACAACATCTTCCTTTCTCTTCTCGACATTCATAAAATTTTCGGCTGTCTCTTTATGGTAGTTAAGTGTTTGAATGCTTTTCGAACCCAGTAGGCTTAAACAAAAGTTGTTTTTTACCATGAAATTCTCGGACTGCCTATACGAAATTTGGTTCTGGCAAAACTAAATCATCACTCAAAACTTTGATTTTCAGTTGATCTATGCAGCTTATTTCTGTTTTAATAAACCACTCCAATATCCGGTACTGCTGAAATATTCACTTTAGAGCGAGAGAGGCCTTGATCTCTTCGGCCCTCGAACCGAACTAGCACTACTCTGAGGCCCCGAAAGTTCTGCTGTCGTCAATGTCTTCATTTTCGAATCACTATATCTTATAAAGCAACCAGAGGACGCTGACTGATCTGATCACCAATCGACTGTATGAATTGTCTTACCTCTGAAATCTCATTAATCGATTCTTTGTACAGATCAATCGAAAAATTGAATCCGCGTATTTATATCCTCATTATATTCTAGAACGTTCCGCAGATAAAACGATTCGTTAATATTTCCAGCAGTTGACTCCTTCTCTCATTCAAGAACGCACCCTCTCCCGCCTTCCAGAAATTAGAAATTACAACGAATCGCCCTACGTGTGGCGCTACCTTTGTTGTGCAGCTTCCAAATGCTGTCAAGTCTCTACATAGTGCTCAAGTGCGCTGCGACAACACCGAAAGCGTAAGAAAAGTTTACGTGCAATATTATCAACAACAGGGTTATAGAACATTCTCCGTCTTGCCTCGATAATTTTCTATCTCCTTAAATCATCGTCATATTATTCAAAAAGCCAAAAACCTAATTTATCTAGTGTAAAATAGGAAATTTCCTGGGGGGGGGGGGGCTCGAGCATACTCAACCCCACCTTGGATACGTGCTATTAACAATAACAGGGTTATAGAACATTCTCCGTCTTGCCTCGATAATTATTTCTTTCCTTAAATTATTGTCACATTATTTTATTTCACACCACAAGAAACCAAAAACCTCATTTTATCTAGTGTAAACCTAAAACTTTCGGGGGGGCTTGAGCCCCTTAAGCCCCCCCTCTGGATACGTGCCTGGGCTGGGCCCACCCCTTGACGACTAGCCTGCCCCATCTAAGCCGCTCCCCCAACCAAACAAGGGAAATTGAATATGTAAATACTCTTTTAGCCCTAATGTGCATCTTTTTTATCGTATGTAAGGGTATCTCAAATATGACTACTGCCTAGAAAATATTCCGGCTCATTTTTTCTGTGATCTGGGAAATTAGGATTGTGGGTTACTTTCTAGGGTGACGATAGGTGTCACCTTTCTTAACATCGTTTATTTTATCAATAGTTATACATTCTCGTCTTCCTAATTAAAGTACAAAAGTAGAAAAAGTCGAGGTAAATAAAGTGTATAAACTTTTGTTTGTTAAATAAGTACAAAAAGAGTAGAGATGAAGCGTGAAAGCAACGTTCTAATTCCTCACACATATCGAATGCAGAGTTTGTGCTTGAATTTTAAGAATCGTGCTATTGGTCTAAAACATCATTTATTGAACGCATAAACAAGCTTTTCAATTGACTGGCACTGAAATGGCACCTCTTCGAGTAACTTCACGTGCCAAGAAATATAGCTGTACAATAACTATAATAATACTCCAAGAAGGTGCCAAATCTGTCAAGTAAGAAGGGTGTCGCCGTGGGAAGGAGCGTGGTCGTGCAGCACTAGCCTGTTCAGGCTTTGCCCGTCCCAACACAACCAATTCTCCGCAGCAGTTTTCAAGGTACAATTATACGACTCCATGACAACCGACAAATGTCATCAATATGATCTTTCCGTAGTCGCAGTGTAAAATGTTCACCAGCACTTGGGTTTCATCACTGCTCCTGCTACAGTTGCATACAAGACACTAGTTTCTCGACAGTAAATATGCACCATTGAGCACTCACGCATTTCCTATACAGCAGAAATTTTCAGCACGATATTTCAAAGTAACTAGTTCCAAAAGTGGCTGATAGAATGCGCTGGTAGTACACCTTCGGCAACAAACGTTCTGAGACTTTATAGACGACCATTACTTCAACAATTCATTCAAGGATATTTTCAGACTGCAATATTCTGCTTTCTTAAGAAAGTTTTTAAAAGTTCTTTTCAAACTGCTCTTGAAATTATTCTTTCACGTTAAAAAAAACCCTGAAGACTACTTTTTCACACCCTCCATCCTTGTGTCTGTCTCGTCACAGAGGCAATTTTCATGACAAGTTTTCATCCTTTTATTTTTTATTTTTAAAAAGGGGGTGTAATGTTGAAAATTGTGTTCGTCACTTTCCCCCTCCCCCTACATCACATTTCTTCCCTCTATCTTCTCCATGCTCTCTTGCCTCGACGAGGTTTTATCTTGAAATTGGACTGTCAAGACAGGGCGACGTACTTCTAACAGGTCAGGGGCCACCTCATCCTTCACCTTAGCAACGGGCAAGTCACAGAGTCCCCTCCCTCGCTATCCTCCCAGTAGCAAACACCACTTCAGAGTTGCCAACTCATATCAATTTCAACAACATAAAGTAGACTGCTGTGTGGATTTATTAGGCTGAATGGTTTGGATCAGAATTTTCTTCCTTTGTGTTTTCTTTACTGTGATAAATCTAGTCGGCCAAACTTTAACTTCGTAGTTTTATTGTGAGTTTCTTTTTATAAATACAAAAACGAGCGATTTGAATATCGCGTAGACTCGGTATGCATAAAATTGATTTGCAGCTCCTCCTCTCTCCTTCTTTATCTTCTCTCGTTTATTTTGCTTTATCTTCTCTCTCTCTCTCTGTCATCTCTCTTTCTTTTCTTATTTATTTATTTTCTCTATCTCTCCTTCCTTATCTTCTCTCGATTATTTTGCTTTATCCTCTCTGTCTTATCTTTCTCTTTTTATTTATTTTCTCTCTCCCTCTTTCCATCTGTTCTCTCTCCCTTTTTCTCTTCTTTATCTTCTCTCTCTTCATTTTTATTTATTTTCTCTTTATATTTTTCTTTATATTCTATATGTCCCTTCTTTTATCTTTTCTCTTCTTTCCCTTACTTCTCTCCTATCTTCTTTCATTTCTAATTTTTCTGTATCTTCTATCTTTCTCTCTTTCCGTCTCTTCCTTCTCGACTCTCTCTCTCTCTCCTTCCCCGTCTTTCTTTCTCTTGTTATTTTGTTAGTTTCCAAAGCGCGGTATATAATACTGCATAAACTACGAAACAACGTTTAAAGAAGGTATCCTTCTTTCCGTACGATCTCCCATATATATATATTTTTTTTCTGGTGCAGCAGTTCTCTTTACTTCTCCCTTCCACTAATTTCGTACATTTTCCAAACAACCCTTTGAATGCACATAGATACATGAACATTTATTCTCAGCCACGCGTATAGGAAACTTTATTTCCTAAGTCTTATCAAATGCAGCAAAACAATTAGAATACACGCAGAAAAAATATTGTAAAGACTATACAATGGTGAGAGCCAATTCGACCAGAATTAATTTGGTAAGGGCTACCATACATCTTCGTTTATGGTTACCAAAATACTCAACCAAATGTCTGTGGTAAATTTTCAAAAAAACTGTTCTAAACATTTCCAGGATGTCAAATTTACATTTGTGTATAGATTTTTAAAAATTTTGCGTCGCTTTTATACATCTAACTTTATCGCGACGATAGGGATGTATAATGAGGTGGCAGAAGAATTACCGTTGTTTTGCTATTTGTGGGCAATCTCTTCTCATCCTTGCACTAGAGGTAATCCTCACCCAAAACAGCCATTTCCTTTACATGCATGAATATCTACTCACTTGCGTGTTGTGCTACATCCTTTGCACCACACGCTACAAATGTGCCCAAAAATGGTGACAATTTCAGTTACTTATTATGGCAACACTGCCGCAACTTCGTTCGGAGTTTAATTATCAGACATGCAGGTTTGTTGTCATGGTGAGGAATTGTCCTTCAGAGAGTTTTCTCATTTACTTTTTTCCCCGCACTTTTCATTTCGCCTTTTGTTTTATTCTTGCATTTCTTCCTCCCTCCCTACTTACTTCTCTCACTCTTGTCACACTCTCGCGCTCCAAATAAGAAAAACAAGATAATGAAGAGATGCAAATTCCAGAGCTTGCATACATCTCGTGTCGTGCCCGATTTTTTGGGAGGCTGGATATTTTGATTCGTAGCATCTTCTCTATTTTCTATCATTCCTTTCCTATTTTCTATCCTAAGGTAAGAAAACGTGCCAATCTGCGTAAACGTTTGCATCATGTCCAGGCTCTGTGATTAGCGAAACACGTTGGTTCCTGGTTCGAATCCGAGATTATTTTTTTTAATTTGCTGTGTTATGCATTCTCATCGCCGATACCGACAAGGGAAGATAAAAAACAAGGAATAAACAAATACACAAAGTCTAGGGAGGTAGTAATAACATTTTTCACTAAGCTGGAATAATCGCATTACTTTTTTTCCCCCATATTAAGATTCAATTTTATATTTGGCATGATATATGTTAATAATTTTCTATCCTTGCTGCTGAATTATACTTATCAAAATATAAGATGGAACCGACAAAGATACATCCAGGATTCAAATTTGCGACCTTAGACTATTTAACACAATAAAACCGGTTTATAATATAATTATTTGCTTTTAATACATATGGATTTTAAAAATTCTATTGTTATTTCGTCATTCAGCAAAATACTCTTTTTTTACAAGTCCTGATATATCTTTAGTATCAATATAACAATGTAGTACGATAACTCTTTAATATCCTGTACGAATAAAATGTCCACGCAATGAAATGTTCACACACAACTAAAAAAAACAATCTTCAATAGTTTCTTTCAAGTTCCACAACGACTTATAAAAATATATATGCTTTTCTGTTTGAAATCCTTTTCTGTAACACATTATCAATACTAAAGTTTCAATATAAAATTTCTCATTCAATGAATAAAAGTGAAATCAGATAATATTTTAAAATACAGTATTAATATTTGTAAATAGATGATATCGTCTAAGCGACTTTTCTCCTTTTTAGTATGACGTTAGTTTTACTGTCGCCTCATCCCTAAAATTTATATTGAAAAAAAAAATCATGACAATGAAATCTACAGGCATAACATTGTCTGTCACGGCTTCTCTGGCAGACTGGTTCGCGTATTGATTTGCGAAGCCAGAGGCCCCTAGTTCGAATCCTGGCTAAGGCATCATTGTGTTCGTCTCATAGTCCATTTCATCATTCATCCTCATCGTCGCGATTAATCTAGTACGATAAAAACGATGTAAAATATATGAAATGCAAGATATTAGCTGTATCGTTAAAAGTTACGTTACGAGACGTTTTACCTCTATAAACGAGATCTTAGGAAGGAGCAATCCTCAGTGATTTCGTCGCGGAACCAAGTATTGATTGATTGATTTGGTTAATCAATACTTGGATCCGCTACGAAATCACCGAGGATTGCTCCTTCCTACGATCTCGTTTCTGTCACTTTTGGCTAATCGCAATGATGAGGGTGATGAAATTGATGACGCGACGCTCACACCCATCCCCCAGAGAGAGATTCGAACCCGGGACTCCTAGCGTCGTAGCGATGTGCTAACCACTCCGCCACGGCGCCCGGCACTAATGAGGCTGTGTCTTTGAAGCCGCGTATTATTGTAACCAGACATGTACGCTGATGGGAGAGAGAGGAAACACCAAAGTGGTCCGGCATCAGACGCACACACGGGCAAAAAAATGGGACGAATCCCGGGTACTTGGTCACCCAGATGTCCTTCTGTAACCATCGGAAGAAGGGGGGAAGGGGGATGAAACCCCCGCGGCAGAAAGAGAAGAAAAGATAGGCAACATACAAAAGAGGGGGACAGTAAGAAACTACTCGCGAGCTGCTTAAAACAATCATAGATGTCGGACGGCCGGTTTTTGTCTTCCGCAAGGAAAGAGGGGCAAGATAATGAAAAGGGTGTACAAGGGCGGAGTGGCCAACTCCTCACCCCTCTCTCTCTCAAAAAACTCCTTTTCAATGTACGGAAGGGCCAGACGTTGTAGAACATGTTTTTGCTCCGTACATCCAAATGCCCCCTTCCACGTGACTACTTGAAAAGCCGTTACCCTCTGGCTAAACGTGCGGACTGGACAGGACGGCTGGTTCGTCTTCAGCGCCCGGGCAGTCGGCAGTGTTTCTAACTGCGGTTATGCAATACCTCCTCAGGTGGGCTCGGCAGCCGGTGCTTGGTTTCGACTCGCCTCGATTTTGCAGGTTAGTTCTGTTCTCTTTCTCTGGTTATTCCACCCATCCTGTTCCGAGTGCACTGAGGTTTATTGGGTTAATGGAACCTTAGCAGCAATAAGTAAGTACACCTGTGTTCGTTTCTTATTTCTCATTGCTCTTTCCACCCCTTCTGGATAGTCGTGACGATGAGGATGAATGGCGATTTGATTGATCTAAGTACACTCACCTCACTTAGCAGTTTGTTTCTTTATACAGTATATTTGCAGAAGATACAATTCAACTTACAAGTATATCAATACACGCTGTATAAAACATAACTTATTGCTAACTTCGTTGACCCTGTACACTGGCAATGTCCATGTTAGGTCTCGATGCAGGCGCGGATCGACGGGGAGGACGATAGGGGCGATTGCCCCTCCCAACTGCCCCGTTTTTGGATATACTATTATCAAATGATCTTGTCTTTTGTTTAACAGACTACAGAATATTTTTAAAGTTCGATTTAATTCCACTTTATGCTCATACAACATACAATGATAACCATCTGTGTCGGTCTTGAAGCCTTATTTTTTGCTAAACAATAGTCTAATCTTTAGAACAAGGAAGTTAGCTTGCTTTCTGTTTAAAGTACCATATATTGTGGAAACCGAAAGCTTCACAAACTTTAGTGCTGCCACTGTTTACTATTCTCTACGGAAAGAACTACGTGGTGTCAGAGTAAATCGGGACTGGACCTACAGTTTAAAATGGAATCCGAAGCATTACGTGTCTCTACCGGGTATCGAGCCCGGGATTCTTTGATTACAAGGCGGGACGTTACCACTACGCTATCCAGACAAAATGACGCACGAGAAATTGAACAACTGCGCCAGGACATTCATCTTTCTCCTTCAAATACTCGGCGATTTAAAAAAAAAGTATTAAAATACTAGAGACGTTAAGGAAACAGTATCAGATAGAGTGCACATTATTTCAGTGTCACGTACCATGTACCGCAATAAGCAATGCATTCTTGGTTTTCGAGATCTGCTTACCCAACGGAAATTGTCACTGCACGCCACTGATTGTTTACGTACAACACTGAAAGTACAGGTTAGAGTTTATTCAGTTGAGGTACTCGACTGAAAATCGCCCCTCCCAACTGTAACTTCTGGATCCGCCTCTGTCTCGAACACGTAACTTTCGTTTAAGACGACCACTTAGCTATCAATATTGGCAGCACATTAAAATTAGCATTTCAATGTTTGGATAATTATTTCTGCTTTGTCATATTGTTTATTTCTTTGCCGATCTCGGCATGTTTTTACTTTGGTATTCTAATTAATGTATTTATATTATTGAAAGGGCTTCGCAGATGGCGTCGTGGTAACGTCTTCACCTTGTAATCAAAGAATCCCGGGCTCGATACCCGGTAGAGACACGTAATGCTTCGGATTCCATTTTAAACTGTAGGTCCAGTCCCGATTAGCCTTTCCGTGCTAATAAAAAAAAACTTCTCAATAAAAAAAAAACTGTTTGTCGAATTTCGGATATCTGAGGTTTCTATACGCGTATGTGTATATTGATTACCTACTAAATTGCATTGATTTTGTTCATTTTAATTCGCTTTTCTGCCACTTTTAGCTAATCCCAAGGGTCGGGTTTGAACCAGGGACCCCTGGCGTCATGATGAGCACTCCGCCACGGACGTCGGATTGGATCCTATTCGATACCCACGTCCCGATTAGCCTATCTGAGCATAAAGTGGACATAAAAACAAATTTTGTATGTGCGTTTCAGCTTTTTTTTTTTTTCTAAAACGCACTAGTGTATGTAGTTTTTGATTATTCGGTGTTGTAATATTTCCTGTTTTTCTCAGTTTGAGTACTTTAGTTAATTGTAATGTCTATATACTTAGCATTTTCCTATATGTTCTTATTTCTTGTAACACATGACTCTTTGTTATATGCTGGTGTTACGGATATGTTTCTAATAACAATTAGTAAATACAGAAACCGTCTCCCCAAACAGCCAGTTCTACGTAAAATACACGTTGATCTAGAATTCTAAAAAGGAAACTGAGTCTGTATTGAGTCCAAAGAAACATAAAAACTCCCACAACATCGGTATCTCGCTCGTTTAAGTAACACGTTTTAAATATTACAAGATTTTTTTCTGCATGGCCTTGCTGCGTATCTCAAGATTTTTACGAAATTCAATACATCAGTATGTTTTATTGTCTTCACTAATAATAATATAACAGTAGCCCTGAAACCTTGTATGTCATGTGGATTATCAATACAATTAAGTTAGAGCAACGCTATCTTTTATATTTTCAAATATATTTCCTTTTTTGAAAATATTGCACATCAGCGTGATTTCTGAATTTAATATTGTTTTTGTTTTTCTACTTTCCTTGCCAAATTCTTCCGTTACCGCCATCTGCAGTGTTTATATTAATTTAATTGCATTGTATCATACTGGACAATAAAAAAGATAATTTCCTTTGTGTTATATATTAGAAAGTTCAAGTATGCAGCAATGGGCTAAATCAGCCATAATTCCAATCTTATGTGAAGCTAAATTTAAGTATTAAAATATACAAATCCACGTATCTGATTTGAATTTATACAAATTGTGTGTACGGTATGTTAGCATAGAACAACAATAAGGTACTGATCCTGAAAAAGGAAATATGTATCTCTGTGTTTATTTATCATTTACTAATAAGTCCTTTCATATTATCTCAATTGATACTCATCAGGTAGTGAATATGCACTAAAATGCATCCATTTTTTAAAAAAAAATATATTAATCAAGTTACTCAAACCGCTAAAAGATGCATGGAATATTTCATAAACTTGGTTCCGACGAAAATTTGCTATTGTGTTGTGACAGTTTAGATTAATGATCTTTTTTTTAATGCAGCGAATAGTTATATATTGCATAACGTCTTCAATGTTTTAGGGATGTCAAACTCGCTATATGTTTCATTTCTTTAGCAAAACATTAACAAGAATATCTTTAATAACAGAAGAATGTAATGAAAGTTAATCAGTTACTTGAACTAATGATGCAATGAAATGCATTAAATTTTGATTCAAGTACGAAGATGTATTCCAGAGCATCTTGATGCAATAAAATGCATCTGAAGTTTCGATCAACGACAATCCATGAAACGAAACTAACAATTACATGGACGTTTGTATCAACTGATGCTTTTCAAGTGCATAAAGTAAAACTAATTGCATATTCGTTCTTCTGTTTGTAATAACATGGATCTTTGAAACGTGAAGCAAAATGTTGCGAAGGCAAGATGGGAATTATCACAATGAAGTATGATATTACACCGAAACTACACTCTAAACATTTTGGTCGCAAATATTTTTCGAACTACCGGCGATTTTGTTCCAAGCGGGGGAGGTGCTCGAACAGCCATTTCCCACTTTCTCCGACCATGCGTAGATGTCGCCTCCCTACGCTTCTTGCCGAGTGCGCAACTCAACCCAACTCCGTCGCACTCCCACTCAAGTCCCTATGGCCGGTCGTTTCATTTAGGCACATATAATTCCGAATCTTTAGAGAACTTCTTTGTAATTATTTTTTTTAAAAGCTTTACATCATTCATGGCTATTAAACTGGAATTAATATATTACTTTTTCCAGCTTGAAGCGGAACAAAAGTGTAGTTTCAAGACTGTCCAAGGAATTTATGTGAATACATTACGTCTGAATTAAATGTCGTAATGCAACGTAAGCATATGACAGGAGAACAAGCGCGAAATAAAGGACTGAAGTGTCGCGCTAAAGAGAAACTGAATAAGCACAAAATTAATGTTCAAAAAAATAATAGGCGCACAAGAAATTTATCTTTTTGGCTTTACCATATATTTATTAAAACAAAATAATAGTAGAAAAATCGAATAGTCACGACATTTTAGTACACAATTAACTGCATTATTTTAATTTTGTACTAAAATTAAATAAATTATCCATTATGCATTTTAGCTGCATTAATTAGTTTTGGTAATATAAATCAATGTTACAATTTAGTATAATAATAGCCCATTAGGGACATTCCAAAAAAAGTAGTCCTACTTCAACAAGAAAATGAATTAATATGCATTAAGATTTAGATGTTTATAAATGCATATAATTTGCAACATTTCACCAATAATTGTTACTAGCATCTGCAGCCTACATGCTTCACAGACAAATGAAGTCAAATTTTGCTACATTTTTAAAGCGTCACACACGCAACACACTTTTGTTAATGCTTTTCATGCATTCCGCCCATGCCTTCATACTCAAGTTTTTTCAATTGTTAGCAGACACCATAAAGTCCATCATAATTCCATGAAATCAGTTCATTATGAATATTTTAATCCAATATCATATCTAGAACGTTACATTTTGCATATAAAATGTCACACACTTAACTTAATTTTATTAATAAATTAATTAGCTAAATAAATATGAAACTTCAGTACATTAATAGCTAGAATAATTTAATTTTGTAATAAAAAATTGATTGATTGATTTGGTTTGTTTTACTTCGTTTTTCTGCCACTTTTGGCTAATTGCCAAGATGAGGATGATATGACGAAATGTGGAAAGAACATCCATGCTCAGGCCGAGATTCGAACCCGGGATCCCTGGCGTCGTAGCGCGATGTGCTAACTACTCGGCCACAGGGTCCGGCAGAAGATATTTGGGATGGACGGATTTTAGTCTGGCATCTCAGCGAACCGCGAATCTATTTCAAATCTAAATTTGCCTTGTTTTTTTTTTTAAAATAAACAATAGGTATATTATGTACTATAAACATGGCCTCCGTGGTGTAGAGACTGGAGTTTTACACAGCGAGATTCTAGATCTGGATGTTAATCATTATTTTTCATTGTAATTGATTCCATCGGAGCGATTACCTAACGGTATAAATATCCGACGTAAATCGAAAAAAGAAACAAAATTCTCAAGAACTACAGTATGTAACATTCTTATTCGTACACACGGATTTTCAAAGAAAATGCTTTAATATCTTAAAGGAAATACACTCTTTTGAAATTGTTTCTTTACAATTTAATAACTAATATCATTAGGAACATAAAATCTTACCCAAATTCTGTATAACCAATGACAATAATAAATTAAATTAAACTGAAAGAGAAACATGCCATTTTTTGTACAGCTTTTCTATTCGTACACTTAATAATATAAAAGAAAAAAGTATATTCAGAGCAAATTGACTGGCAGTTCTAATACTTTGATGCGTATCCTTTGGCTTTAATTACTGCTTGACACCTGTTCTTCATAGAATTAACCAGTTTCCGGCATGTTTCAGAGCTTATTTTATTCCACTTGGCTTGCACAACAGTTTTCAACTCATGTTTGGACTTGACGCCTGCTTTGGACTCGCCTCTTCAAAATTGCCCATAAATGCTCAATGGGATTTAAGTCTGGACTTTGAGCTGGTGTTTGTAGTAGTTTGGGCACATTCCATATTAGCCAATTCATGTTAACTCGCGGCTTATGCTTACTGTCATTGTCTTGTTGGAATCTGTAGATAGGCGCTTGTCCATTTTTTGGGCACTCTGCTTTACATTGTTCTTCAATATGTCCAAATAGACATATGAATCCATGATACCATCAATAAACTGGATGGTACCAACACCTTTGTACGTCATACAGCCCCAAATCATTAATGACCCACCACCGTGTTTAACTGTTGGAACTGTATTCATGTGATCATTGTCTTTATTTGATTTTCTCCAGACTCTATTTATCCCATCTGACCCGTATATATTAATCTTGGACTCGTCTGACCATATGACACTATCCCAAAATTCCTGGTCCTTGTGGATGTGCTCTTTCGCAATGAAAGTCTATTCCTGCGATTCACCTTATTTACATACGGCCTCTTTCGTGGTATTCTGCCATGATATCCATGCTTCCATAAGGCACGTCGGACAGTTTGATCGGACATCATCTTGCCAGCAACCTTTTCTACTAACGGTCGTAACTGAGGAACACTTAGTCGGGGGTTTTCTCGCACTCTTTTTAAAATAAAGCGTTCATCACGTTTATTCAACCGTCTCTCTTTTGGTTTTCTCGGCACATTCTGTGTTGAACCTTCCTCTGTAAATTTGTTTACTATGTATTGAACTGTGGAGTGTGATCTATTGACTGTTTGTCTAATGTTTCTTAACGAATAACCTCTAAGGGCCAAATTTATAATACATTTCGAACACGCTGATAGATAGACGATAGACCTACAATAATACCTACGACAGCATTCCGCCTGACGGGGAGCGCGCCTGCATGTTCAAACTTGTTACGAAGTTGCAAAGTGCACGAAATCGCCCGAATAGCGGTGGCGCTGTACGTGAGGAAGAATGAAACTCTTGCCTGTACGAATAACAATGTTGCATGAAACAGCGTGTTTTTCTCTTTTCACACAAATTATATGCTCTGTTTATACACTTTGAACATACATTTTTATTGACATTTGTTGGTGAAACCTTCATTAACATTAATTTCCAGGTACATATGAAAATGATTACATTTACTAGTAGATATGACATTTTTTCCTCGGAAATTCTATGTGTACGAATAACAATGTTACATACTGTACATCGTGCCTGTTAAGCGCAAGAAATAGTAAACACAGAACACTTAATTTATTATTTAATTTTTAATATTGGGCATATTATAAGCCATCGTCTTAGATACACGCCTCTCTCTCTGGGAAACCATCAAGCTCAGGCACCTAGTGACCACTGGGTAAGAATGAATCGAGGCATGTTCGACCTTGAACCTTTTGGCAGTCCAGGACAGTCTTTTTCAAGCAAAATCCTGAATCCTGGTATTTCAAATTCTGGGGGAGGGGTGGATATTATATTTGTTTAGTTTCCCCTCTACAGCGTCCAAGTATCCACTCCACCATAAGCCTATTATCTGTCGTATATATCTAGACAATAACGAAAAGAAACTACACGAAGATTCGCTTGAATACTCTCTGTCAGTTTCACCAGTTTTGAAAGAAATTCCCGAAAAGGGCATTTCCGTTTTCGGCAAAGGTCTAACGGCATCTCAAATATTCATGTTATCCCCAACCAAGCGAACTTGGTAAAGAGGGTAAAGTTGGAAACACTTCACTATATATTACTAGCAAAGTTAGCAACACTACATATTACTAGCAAAGTTAGCAACACTACATATTACTTGCAAAGTTAGCAACACTACACATTACTAGTAAAGTTAGCAACACAACATATTACAAGTAAAGTTAGAAACACTACATATTACTAGCAAAGTTAGCAACACTACTTTATTACTAGCAAAGTTAGCAACACTACTTTATTACTAGCAAAGTTAGCAACACTTCACTAATATCACCATCAAAGTTAGCAACATTGCAGCCAAAGGTTTGTCCACGTGGGTATACAAGATGTAGCCATCCTTTCGGGGAGCCCCTCCCCCTTCCGACTCGCTGGCCTTTGACCCCTATTTCCCCAGCTGTGAGCCTGGGGCAACAAGGGAGAGAGGGACTGCCCAACCCTTTTCCTTCAGGAACTCCTCGTCAGACGTAGAAAAACACGGAGCCAGAGGGCGTTTTTGTAGCCCGTCTACGGTGGTCACATGCGCGTATGTGTTGTGCAAGTACAATGTGCTACGTACGGGCAATGTGGAAGGACTTTTATGTCCTCAAAAGGAAGGGTCTCTCTTTGAGTGTAGACAAAAGAGGCTTCTAAGTTTCAAAAACGTAACGCTGATATGCAAAAACTGAAGTGACCGACCCCACGACATCTGCAATGATCTTCCCGGTATTGTTTCGGACAACGGTTACCTTTTGGGCGGACAAAAGGGGGGAGGGGACAGGAAGTGGCGTTTGTCTGGTGGACGCCCGAATACAATCCGCGCCGAAAATTTTACAGGGCGAGACCAACTGCCTCAGGGATGCCACGTCGCAGAAAGAGGTGACACGATCTAGGACCATGGAATAATAATTCTCGGTTTTCAAGGCGAACTTTCCAAAAATTCAAGGCTGCAAGCAGATGTTTTTTTTTCTATTTCAAACTTACGTATTACCACCCACACATAGACACACGCAAATATATTAACAATATAAAGGGTCTGTGTGATTCCAATGTATCCAAAAATTCTAATTGAATTCAATTAAACAGTACATATACTTAAAATATTTAATTCAAACTGCGGAGTATCCTATATTTGCCACTTCATATACTGTTTACGAAAAATTGTTGTGTCGCCAGCAATAAAGTTGGCAATATTTCACTATATATTACTAGCAAAGTTAGCAACACTAGATATTACTAAGCAAAGTTAGCAACACTAGATATTACTAGCAAAGTTAGCAACACTAGATATTGCTAGCAAAGTTAGCAACACTGCATATTACTAGCAAAGTTAGCAACACTGCATATTACTAGCAAAGTTAGCAACAGTAGATATTGCTAGCAAAGTTAGCAACGCTACATATTGCTAGCAAAGTTAGCAACACTACATATTACTAGCAAAGTTAGCAACACTAATATTACTAGCAAAGTTAGCAACACTAGATATTGCTAGCAAAGTTAGCAACACTAGATATTGCTAGCAAAGTTAGCAACACTACATATTACTAGCAAAGTTAGCAACACTAGATATTACTAGCAAAGTTAGCAACACTAGATATTACTAGCAAAGTTAGCAACACTAGATATTACTAGCAAAGTTAGCAACACTAATATTACTAGCAAAGTTAGCAACACTACATAGTACTGTCTAGCACACACATCTTTCATTTAAAAAAAATGTTATTTGTTATATTCTCACCTATAAAAGGTAGTGGGCATAGACAAAAAAAATCACTGCGAATGTAATCGGGATGAAGGTGGCGAAATATGATATTGATAGCCAAGAAAAATACGATAATGAAATTACTCATAGTCTAATAAACCTGAAACTACGAATCAAATAGTTCGTGATCCCGTACCGTGCTTACATATCGGCTGACCGTCAGGTGTCGTAAACGCAGCTCTAATTTGTGTATTTTCGAATATTCGAACAGGATTTTTTTTATCGTTGCCATCCTCCACATGAAAACAGTGGCACAAGATTTACTCTGGGAAAAGACGTAATTACGTTGGGCCATTATGCGTCCTTTTTACCCCTCCCGTCCCCCTTTACCATTCCTTCCTTAGAACAAAAGTTCTCGACTGCGATTTTAAAGGAAGATAAAATCACCAGGAGACGTCTTCTCAACGAACCGAGAAAAAGGCATTAGCCGAGGCCATTCTTTACTTGGATGAAAATCAACGAAAGAGGTCGTCTTTTGGCACCTTTCCTTCCTCCCCCTCCGAAGCGGCCATCTTTGCCCCTCCCCCATCCTTTTTCCCACCCAAAGCAGGAAATGTAATAGGAGGCTTAATCGACTGGCTCTCACAATCAGTAATTGCTGAGTTGACCTTTTGCTTTTCAGAAATAACGCCCCTCCCCAATAAACGAACAATGAGTTAAAGAAAAAGAGGGGGGGTAGTAGCATTTCGACGTGGCTGCCTCTAAACCAAAACGCTATTGTGGACTTCGAAAATAAGGAAATAGGCTGTAAAAATATATAATTACTCGATTCGTATTTTATTACAGGAAAGTATATATTACAGTACTGCATGGGACCAATTTCGCTCGCTCGTACTCACCCTCGAACATATACAATGGAATATCGTTTTCATGTGACAATAATCGTAGACACATGTGTGTAATATATCCGTCCTGGCAGTTTCAGCCCAAAATCATCTATTTCCTTTTCATACAGCACTGTATTGGTAAGATAGACAAAACTACATTTTAACATGGAGTGATGAATATATTTCACTGCATCAGTCACTTCACGTTTCATATTTGAGGGTCCACTACCACAGACAAATTACGGTTATACGTTACTACTGGGCATCGAGAGTATACCGCTAGATTTGCCTGTTCGAGCGTTATTCGCTCGAGCGAAGAAGCTCTCAATTCCGTGCGCTATCTAGCGCCGTCCGTACGAACTATTTGGCGCTAGCGCGAAATGTTCTCACTGCAGTACTCTGGTATATACACATGAGTCTGAGCATGGTGCACATGTTTCGGTGTATTTTGACATTTTCATTTATTATTTTAAAAGCACTATTTTTATAAAAACAAAAACAAATGCGAATAAGAGACTCGATAGCATTCACTAGATGTCGCAACAGTTCTCATTCGTTCAATCCTATATGAAATCAAAGTTTTGAAGATTTTAAATAAGCATATTTCACTTCTTAACGTGCACTATAACTACTGGTAAAATACTGAATTTCTGAGATAAAACGTCACTTTTCACAATTCAACTTCTCACGGTTTTGCAACATATCCATACTTTATACTTTCAACAGACAGAAATCGCTATAGAAAACTGAGTCCCAAGATGCATAGACTCAGGCAAGTTCACATTTTCTGACGTCATCAGAAGTAGGATAAAATATCATCCATGTGCTAAGTTACAAAGTCACAAGAACATCTGCATATTTGTCCAATGGAGAAAGACATATCAATCTACCTGTCGGACTTTATTCGCGAATATAAAAATATTTTCCACACATTAAATAGGCTAGACTTGTGAATGTTCGCAAATGGGACCCCGAACCGAAGAACATGGACACCCACAGGGGAAAAAACAAGGGTGGGTCCACTCTCTAAAATAAAGAAAAATTGATTACTCTTGTGTTCTCTTTTTCTAACTTTCGATTTTGAGTTCTCATAGCATTTATTCGTTCGTGCTTATTTTATTTCTACTTGGTCATTTGTTTTGACATTTTTCCATTCAGTTTTATGCCTAATTTTCATCCTTGCTCTCCCCCCTCTCTATCTCGTATCATTCTCTCCAATTTCTCTCTCTCTCTCTGTCTAGCTTATTTCTTTCTTTCTCCTTGTGTTGCTTCTTTATTTCACTTTCTTTCTTTCTTTCTTTAACGTATCTTCCTTCTCTCTTTCTTCCTGTCAATCCTTTTCTATTTATTTATCTTTCTTTATCTTCCTTTCGCGTTTTTCTATCTCGTTTCTATCTTCTTTCTTTGTGTCTTCACTTTCTTTCTGTATCTCTCATTCTCTCTGTGTGTGAGTCTGGCTTCTTTAATTTTCCTTTATTTAATTTATTATTATTTTAACACATTTCTTTATTAAATTAACACGTAAGTATGACAATAGATCCTGGTTCTGCTCGCTGCTACAGACTCGGACTAATGCTCGGCAGTGTAAATAAAGCTTAATAGTCCACTCAAGATCTCTCATCGAACATCTCCAGTTCGAATTCCGGCTCTAAAATTGTTATTTCAGTGTCAGAACGAGTGTACAGCGACACTAATGCCAATCTCATTCCCTCTAGCGCAAACACCGGTCTTTAAGCAAAACTTTGGACGCGGGAACATGATAAAAAAAACAAAATTTGGAAAGCATATTTCTTTCTCGTTATTCCATCCCATTTCCCGCAGCCTTCCCGGAGCGCAAATTGAACAAACGAATTCCCAAGATTGGAGAAAAACAATTTCTTTCTGGCTCCAAATTTCCATTCTTTCGCATCCAATTTGCTTCTCCCCCTCCCCCATCTTTACAGATCCTCTTCCCGCCCATCTTTTATTACTGCCCTGCATTTAAGTGCAGATTAATCGCCACCAAAGGCATAAACAGCAAGAATCGATGATGAAGCGCCAGGGATGGGTTCGAAATTTATGGAGAGCAGAAATGGAGAACCGAAAGAATCATTACAGAAGGGTATTTGTGGAGGAGGAGCTTTCTTGTTCTTAGAAAGTTAAACTATATGTCCTTGAATAAATCAAACAACGCCACAAGATCGATATTTAAAATATCCATTAGAAGCATACAATATGTACAGTCACCGGCAATAAAAATGGGACACCAAGATCCTGAAATACTCGCTTCCCTGCAAAGCGTTGTGTGTGTTGCCTAACTCTACGGAGATCAGTGAATTTAAATAGCAAATTTTCAATTGGAATTTCCACCAACATTTCTGCTGTTTATGCCTTTGGCGGCGATTAATCTGCACTTAAATGCAGGGCAGGTGTCTCATTTCTATTGCCGGTGACTATACATCATTCCTTCACAAGTTCATGTCAACAAAGTCACAGAATATAACCTCGCATCGCTTCCTAAACCATTTAGCCAACTTTAGTCCTGACAGTTTCTAGACAACAGACAAAGCCAACTAACTAAAGGCCGCATCACACGGACCTGGATTTCCAGTTGGACTGCCCTAATTGGCGCTGAACTGGCTACCTGGGTGGAAATCATGGCCACCGGGCTGGCTGCTTGACTGGTTTTGACGATGAGGCTAATTGCAACTGGCTTTCTCGGCTGGATTCTGTGCAACAGGCAATCAGAGCGAAGGTTGCCAATGTGAAGATAATCTGAGTTTGCCAAAGGAAAGTATTTATCTGTGGTTTCCGACTGTTGGATGTTTTTGATCGCTTCTCGATAAAAGATAAGTAGATTATGTGCATTCGTGTTCAGGTATTAGGAATTTATGCAAAGCGATGCGATTTGTACGTGACAAATATGATTAGCTGATAATGAAAATCCTTATTTTTACAAGTGTATTAAATGTTTGACACATTTAGTTGAATAAAATATTCTCTTATGAATGAATCCTGCGAATCACGTACGAATATGCATACCAAGGTTCATTAAAAAGCTTGTTCAGTAAGCATTGATTTCCTTCGAGCCAATTTCTGGTCCATAATTTTCTTGTTTAATTCTTAGATTGTCTGCTCTGCGCAATGTCTTATACGTAATAATGACGTAAACTGCTCCAATTGGTTATGGATTTGACTTTACCTTGCAATCTTGCAATAAACGAGAGATTATTTTCTCGCAACTTCCAGCTACTAACAAATGTCTTTCTAATTAATAACTAAGCTAAATCACTTAACGTCATTATTACAACCCATCATGGAAGTACAGCGCCACATTTCAACCTGGTGGCTGAAAATTGAACTTCTTCTTTTTTTATCGCCATCCTCTTCCTTATGGTCTGCATAGTGGATTCACCAAATTTCAGAGTTCTACGATCCCTCAAACAGGCTACAGAGGGCTCTGAATTGGGTAACTTTAATTCTGGCCACCCGGTAGGTACAAAAGTATACCGGCAAGTATGGCAACAAGTATCGTGTGAGGCGAAAACGAGCAGATGGGTAGCCAGTCCAGCGCCAACTAGAACATTCCTACTGGAAATTCAGTTCCGTGTGATGATTCTAAATAATGCAATATTTTTCTTAAAAATTTAGAGTTAGAGTTAGAATTTTCGAAAGGGGAGAGGAATTTTCTAGAACACTTTGCTGGCGAAAGGTCACCAGTGTAAACCAAGTTCACATCACAGAGGCACGAAGAACAAGACGCAGGGGTAAAGCTACTGAGACAGCCCCCCCCCCCCCATCGCAGACGCCGAGACGGAAAACATCCAATTGGGGGTGGGGAGGTCTGAAGATGCCGTGCCCAAGACACATCTCCTTACGTCGGATCTTTACGAGTCGCATCTCGCGGAAAACGTGATTTAATAAGAGGAAACGAATAACCGCCATTAAGGTTAGTTAACCGAACCCCCGTCGCCATCGGGGCAGCGCTGCATTCGTGCGTAAGTAGGTTCGGTCACCTCGGCCTCGTCCTCAATGCTGAGATATTAGTAATATAGTCGCTTTAAGGAGAGATTGCGGCGGATGGGGAGGGGGGCGGGGGCGAAATGCTAGAAATATATAACCGAGGGAAAATTTTAGGAGCCGGTGTGGGGCGAGGGGCTTAAAGGCGGGATAGATAATTACGACACGGCAGTAAAAGGGAGTTTCGTTTTAATTTGCCAAAACGTTTCTTGTAATTGAGTATTAAAAAATGAGACCCTGGCGGTGGCTGCGTGGGTTGTATGTGCGATGCGAAAGAATTCTTGGCTCGGAAAATCTCTAGTTTTGAGGGGCGGGGAGGTTTGTGGTTCGGGGAGCATTATGGTAATATACCGGTTCCGTGTATTTCCAGGCACGTGGTTCGAACAGGCCTGGATTCACCTAACCCCCCTCCCCTCCCCACGCCAACAATGGGTTTGTGACAACGAGTTTGAAGTTTATATGAAGTTTCAATGGGATCAATTGAGAATATATACACGATTTTATGGCGTTGTTTGATTTACTCTAGGGCATATAGTTTAATTTTACAGAAACTCTAGACAAGAGAGGAGCGAACAACGTGAAGATAACTTGAATGTACGTGCAATTTTTGTCGCCCTTCGTGGATACTGTAACGTGATACGAAGGCAGAGGTCCTAGGTTTGAACCCTGGCTAATGCAGGGGAGTACCGTTCTTTGTCCCATCATCATTTAATCTGTCCATCTGACTACACCAAGAGTGCACCCCTCTTTGTCCCACCATAATTTAATCTGTCCATCTGACTAAGGCGTGGGTGTAGCGCTGTTTGTCCCGTCATCATTTATTCTGTCAATCTGACTAAAACATGAGTGTATCACTGTTTGTCCCGTCATCATTTATTCTGTCAATCTGACTAAAACATGAGTCTATCGCTGTTTGTCCCGCCATCATTTATTCTGTCAATCTGACTAAAACATGAGTGTATCGTTGTTTCACCCATCATCATTTAATCTATCCACCTGACTAAGACACGACTGTAGTGCTGGTTGTCCCGTCATCATTTATTCTGTCAATCTGACTAAATCATGAGTGTATCGCTGTTTCTCCCATCATCATTTAATTTATCCACCTGACTAAAACACGAGTGTAGTGCTGGTTGTCCCGTCATCATTTATTCTGTCAATCTGACTAAAACATGAGTGTATCGTTGTTTCACCCATCATCATTTAATCTATCCACCTGACTAAAACACGAGTGTAGTGCTGGTTGTCCCGTCATCATTTATTCTGTCAATCTGACTAAATCATGAGTGTATCGCTGTTTCTCCCATCATCATTTAATTTATCCACCTGACTAAAACACGAGTGTAGTGCTGGTTGTCCCGTCATCATTTATTCTGTCAATCTGACTAAAACATGAGTGTATCGCTGTTTCTCCCATCATCATTTAATCTATCCACCTGACTAAAACACGAGTGTAGTGCTGGTTGTCCCGTCATCATTTATTCTGTCAATCTGACTAAAACATGAGTGTATCGCTGTTTCTCCCATCATCATTTAATTTATGCACCTGACTAAAACACGAGTGTAGTGCTGGTTGTCCCGTCATCATTTATTCTGTCAATCTGACTAAAACATGAGTGTATCGCTGTTTCTCCCATCATCATTTAATTTATCCACCTGACTAAAACACGAGTGTAGTGATGGTTGTCCCGTCATCATTTATTGTCAATCTGACTAAAACATGAGTGTATCGCTGTTTCTCCCATCATCATTTAATTTATCCACCTGACTAAAACACGAGTGTAGTGCTGATTGTCCCGTCATCATTTATTCTGTCAATCTGACTAAAACATGAGTGTATCGCTGTTTCTCCCATCATCATTTAATCTATCCACCTGACTAAGACACGAGTGTAGTGCTGGTTGTCCCGTCATCATTTATTCTGTCAATCTGACTAAGACACGAGTGTATCGCTGTTTCTCCCATCATCATTTAATCTATCCACCTGACTAAAACACGAGTGTAGTGCTGGTTGTCCCGTCATCATTTATTCTGTCAATCTGACTAAAACATGAGTGTATCGCTGTTTGTCCCGTCATCATTTCATCTGTCCATGTGACTAAGGCAAGAGTGTAGCATTGTTTGTCCCACCATAATTTAACGTGAGGTAATGACTGAAGGAACATGAAGTTGACAAACGGAAACAGCCACTCTTGATGCAAGGCCCGAACCTAGACCTTTACTTCACATAATACGTAGAATAACCAGTGGCGTATCCTGAGCCCAATATCTTGACTATGTCATGATGACACGTGGTCCTAGGCCATGGAAGACAGGAGCATACTAAGCTCTTGTAAATGCCGTGTATGAGTGGTCGGACACGTTCACTTTACTCGCTCTCTGCATCTTCAAGGAAGACGCGTCGCCATGCCAACGGCAGACAGGTTGCAATCTCCTGAGAAATCAGGTTTCCAACTCCTGAACTACCATCATCTTATCGTAATGAACAATTTTATGTAATTTTCAATTTCTCTTCTCTATTTTAGTCTCGGCTTCGGTCTTGAAGGTAGCCAGCCTAGCCTGAGAACAACAGACAAACACAAGGCGGTGCCCTGGTGGTGACTCTAATCTAGTACCTTCGGAGGCGGATGTGATCACGATTATTATCACATTATTGCACTGGAAAACCAGACGCCGTTTCAACTACGCCTGAACAAATCCATCCGTGGAGATGGTCGTCTGAAACCTGCACATCTGCCAGCATCTCCCTTTCGTCTTTCGCAGTGCAGCTGCCAACGGGAGTAACCCCGAAGGGCAAGTATCCTTTTACAAATGCAATGACCTCATTACACACAAGCCAGTTGCACGATACGAAGGCCGGGATGACGTCACTGCCATCATGTGATGCACATGCATAGATGCAATGTGCCAGACATGTCTCTTGTAGTCACTCCTCCCACTCTGTCTTGTGTCTGTTGTCTCCTTCTAGAATTATATCCTGTGCAGGGAAAAATACAGACTGATGTGTTTTGGGGGTGAGGGATAAATTTAAATATATAGATCACTCTCTCTCTCTCTCTCTCTCTCTCTCTCTCTCTCTCTCTCTCTCTCTCTCTCTCTCTCTCATTCATATTAATATGAGATGCTGTGTATCCCTGCAAATATAATTCCTAAAAAGATGAAGCCGATTGATTAAAGTTTTCTAAAAAAAGAGAAAAAAAAGAGGATTTTTATAATGTTAAAGTAAATTTTGATCTAACCCACGAAAAATTTTGGGAGACCACGTGGAAATTCTCGATGGGCTAGTTACCCCTTTAACGACGTCCCTACTTTAATGCAACGTACTCTTTCTTAGGCAAATCCGCCGAGCTCTGTGGTGGATTGATTAGCACAGCGCGCTACAACGCCGGTGTCCCGGGTTCGAATCCCTGCCTGGACATTGGTGTTCTTCGTGAGAACATCATCACTCATCCTCATCGTCGCGATTAGTCAAAAGCGGTAGAAAATCGAAATAAAAAACCCAAATCAAAAACAGTGCACGATGCATGGTTTCTTTTCAGGCGGCGTAAGTTGGTGGAATGTCAACGTGTCTGTCGAAAGTTCCCTAAAAACTGCTTTTTTTCTCCTGACAGCACTCTCTCCAATTGCTCTTTTGTAATACCCATTACCTGACTTCGACGAATTTCGTAAGCGCCCATGATACTTTACTAACGTTTAATTTAAACCGAAGTGTCCATATGATTGATACAGAGAATTTCGACGTGTGACGTTCCAGCTTTGTTGCTTCTTTGCTAATGTTTTCAACACTTTAATGAAAGTAAGCCACTGATTGGTCCTCTTCGGGCTGTGTTTCTTATACGCCAGAGAAGGTGGAAAGCACAGCAAATCAGATGAGAATATCTCTGAAATGTGCCTGCCTCTAGTGTCATTGGTGGACGAATATTACGGCGGCTCCACTGTAGAAATATACTCAATAACATGATTATACAATAAGCGTATTGACAATGCCAGTTCTTCGCAAGAAATTTGGAAGATATCCTTAAACGCTGAGATATCGCCAAGCTATTAATAATGGCATGTTCTGTTGGCGTGTAAAACTCGATAACCTCGTCACGGACCATGACTCGTGTTATCTCGATACAGCCTTGGTTCTTCGAGAAAAGTCGACTAGTCTCGTATCTCGACGAACGCATTTCCTCATTTCCTCGTCTGCTTGGCTTAAAACGGCGGGTAAGGTCAGTTTCATCTAACGAAAGCCTTCAAAACGAATGATTGTATTTCGCAAAGTTAAACACTCGTAGACCGAAGTGTTGGAGCAACGTTTCCGGCTTCGAGAGTACTTACCAGTTGCGCACGGCGGAAACATCGTGACCAGAAAGAGAGACGTTTGCAATATCGTATCGTTCGATACATGGAAATGCCGCTAGATTATTTACTATGTGACTTATTCAGCCTTAATAAATAAAAAGTCTAATTATTTATAGACAAACCATATTTTCTTACGTGCAAAAAATTATGTTTTTAGTTTAATTATTTGAATTATAAAATTATATGACTCCGGTGACAACTGACAAAAGTGCATACATTGGTATTGACAAACTTTTGGTTCGTTCATTGATTAAATTACGTTATTTTATGTCGCTTTTATGCAACTTTAGGCTAATCGAGAAGGTGAGAATGAGCGATGACGTGATGAAATTGATGAAGAGACACTCACAAAGAACAAGATGAAGCCTAAAACGTGTCTTCTAATTGATATGTATGTACGCAATTGTATAATAATTATTGAGTATGCTTTACGTTTCTTAACTGCTTATCCGGACTATGATCGATTTCACGCTGTATAATTCCAGTCCCGGATTCAAAACCTGGAACGTCTGCCGTCCTTGCACGCTGCGCTAACCACTCCACCAAGGAAGTCGGCTAATGCACTTTTGGTGCATCAAAATACACACAGAAATGCATCAAAGGGTACTTTTATTATAGCTGCTGTTCCTTGTGATGTTCCAATAGAGAAGATAAGACACGATAACCTGAAACAAAACCAAAATTGCATGTTTGTGTCAATTGATGCACGTAGAATGCATCAACCCTGATTTGATGCATTTCGATTTGGAGACGAGACCAAGACGATAAGAGTGTCGCGTCACGAGTGGCCAACAGAAATTTTTCTTCGGGTGGGCTCAAGGGTGGATAAAATATCTTTAGGTGGGCTCTAGTTCGATGATCATGACCAGGGCCGGCCCTGGGAATTTTTCAAGATGGAGCGACGTTCATGAACGTTGTGCTGCACTGTAGCATTCTTGTTCATGGCTCAAATTCATACTTATAATGCAATTATTACAAATATTTTGTATGCAATTTCTATTATTGTTAAAAATTCGGCACATAAATTTCCTGTATTTTGTAAAATAAATTAATATTATAAAAATAAAGCGAAATAAGCTTTCATCGGTTAAAGAAAAGCTTATCTATGCTTTTACAAGACAAACTAAGCTTCTAAACGTAATAATGGAAAAAATTATTTTCAACTGATAACATAAAAAATATATATATTTTATAAAAACTCACTTAGTCACAGTTACCGGAATACTAAAAAGAATCCTGGAATAACCAATTTGAACAAAATTATTCAATAATTTTTTCCTATTTTTGTTGGTTCACTCATTGTTTTTACAGGTGTTAAAAGTTTAATTTGATAATTTTAGCGCACTTAATCACTTTTCACACGTTAATGAAAGGAAACCAACCTAATGGAGAATCTAGAAACGTTTTTCACTTTTGAACTGAAACTGAGTTATGTTAGTCTATTGTTAAGGCCGCTTTGTGTGCTTTATACTACAATTATTTACTAGCTTGTTACTTTGCGTTATCTAAATATCATGTATTTATTCTATTTTGGGTGGGCAGGCGGGTGGGCTAACTATTTTAAGGCATGGGTTAGAGCCCACCCTCGCCCACCCAGTGGCGACGCCCCTGGTGGCCAAGCCAAAACTGGCAAAAAAGCGACGCTGTACATACTCTCTATACCCAATATATCATGAGCAAAGTGTTTCATGTACGCATGCATAAATGCGAGCGTCATTTCCCCGTAGAATATTGCACTGGCAAAATTACCATTTATGGACAATCGAGCTTCAACAGGAAACGATTGTTACGACACATATTGCTAACAATTAGATCTTACCCCAATAATGAATGTCCTTGTTTCCTCCAATACGCAAGACAAACAAACGCAGCATTTTTAGTAAGAGATAGGCGGGTGCTAAAACGCACGCGGTAAATAAGGGACGAAAACACCTGTGCAATTACAACAGGAAAGCAAAAATCAAAACAGTTGAACATTAATTTGCACAAGAAATAAGAACTGGTACGGAGAGTGCCTAATGGACGATGGGAGGAATAAGTTATGCAATATATAATTAGCAACAATTGAACTTCCTCTCCAAGCAAACGTCCATAAAATAGACAGACTGTAGTGACTATTATTCGGTTGGTTTAATTGCGTGCATTTATGTTGTGCGAAACTTCTGACAAATTACTTTCTTCCTCTTGCAATTTCGCTTGCCCAGTGCAAAAAAAAAAAAAAATGAAATGGAACGTATAATTAACCGTAAATATATATGAGTAATGCGATGAATACAGTAAATCATTGTGAGAGTTTTATTGCAGCTGCGACTTAGCTTTATTGTGCTGACATCTTTTGACAGTTTTGCTATTTCGAGTGATTCGCTTTTGTTGTAAAATCTTAACTTCTGCAGGTTTAGATTCAGTTCTTAAGTTCCTGAAAACTGCAATTATACAGCGCGAAATCGATTATGGTCCGGATAAGCAGTTAGGAAACTTAAAACATACTCAATAATTATTATACAATTGCGTACATACATATCAATTAAGAATATTATTTTATGCTTCTTTTTGTTTTTTAGCGTCGCTCTTCTGCCACTTTGCCTAATCGCGACGATGAGGATGAGTGACGAAATTGCTGAAGGGACACGCACAAAGAGCACCCATGCTTAGGCAGAGATTCGAACCCGGGACCCCTGCCGTCGTTTTATACGTTTAGTCATAATGTTATCATATATCTTCCCAACTCTTGTGCAGTGAATTAATCGTAGGAATATTGGACGTGGTGCTATATATGGTCATTGCTGTCCTCATAACTAAATAACAATAAATTATTATTATTACTATTTTTATATTAAAGCAATTGTATGTGTAAAAATGAGGAATCGTATACGTGCTATTGTTTTTTTTTTTCCTACAAATGTTCTGCCATCTTCACCCAATCATGAGAAAAAGCTCTTTGTTGCACAAAAAATACGAAACTCTGCAATGATGTAGTTATAACGCTGTTTCTAATCAAGAAAATGCGTGTTCGATCCTGGCAAAGGCACATTCGGTAGGTCGAGTCCAAATTAGCATCTGTGCACAAAGTGGACCTAAGGCAAAGTTTGGCATCAGTTGTAAAAATTCTCTGGAACGTTTGATTTTTTTTTCCATCTGAACGAAACGTTCAATTGCAAATGAGAAAGGCTCCCCCCCCTTTATGTCTTAAAAATATTGACACTATTATGTAAAAATTAATAAACCCGATAAAATGGTGAGTGTCAGAATATTCCCTACTACAAGATGTTTAAAAAAAAACGTAACTGAACATGGATTCAGTGCCGAGTATATTAGCTACCTAAATAACAACTACCTACATACTAAACATCTTATAAAAAACACTACACCCTTCAATTAGGGGGAATTGTATATCTAGTTTCAAAATACCGACTGCAAAGTGATATTGCTTTATTTAACTGCAAAATGATATGAAAAACATTGATTCATTTGTAAATATTTTCAGTTGGTTTGAAATATTTCCTAGCTCGTTGGAAAGTAGTGTGATTATGGTGTTATTGGTAAAGGCGCTCTCTATAATTCGCTGCTTAAACGAAAAAAAATGTATAAGTAAACAGTAACGTTCTTTGTTTGATGTGGCTAGGATGCACTGCCACAACAGAAGGGACGCTGTTTATAAGGTAGACTTGCAAAATGCAAGTTCCAGTGTTGTAAAAAAAAATGGAAGAGAAAGAAGAGATTCATATGCAGGAGTAAAAAAGAAGAAACACTGCTAATTCCTTTTGAAAAATGTACCTTTTGCGGGTTTAGAGGAGAGTGCCGTCCATATATTCTTGGATAATTACAGAAATTTCCTAATGCTCTGGCTTAATTGGCTATATAGGGGGGTTGGACTTTCATCTTCCTGGTCATAAATACAGGAGAAAACTTTCATTTGGCTGTATGTAGGGGGGTTAGGCTGGGAAAGGCGATTCGTCTACCAACACCAGTGCCCTCTATTCCGAAAGTAAGAAACTAACGAAATGAGACAGGAGGGAGGGGGAGGCTGCTTTACATGAGCGGAAGAAACGCTATGAAAATCGCCAGAGAAAGATCGTGTAGGATTACTTTTAAAAGTGGTTCTTTTGCGCCGAAAGTGGAAGCGCCATTTGTTTTCTTTCCCTCTTCTTTCCTCCGAAGAAAATGGTGGAAGGGACGTCGATAGTTGGAAACTTATTTCTTCTCTGCCTAGAAGGGGGGGGGGGAGGGGGAAGGAGTTTCAGAATGTGTCGAGAAGAGGTAGAATATAAAAAGCTATGGCGAAAGAAAGAGAGGGAGGACGAGATGTACACGCTTGAGAAGGGCAATAAAATGGGGAAAAGAACAGTGCTACCATCTTTCGGCGGAAATAGTAAACTCATTTTAGACTGTTTCCCCTTAAAAATACAACTCGGAGCGGTGTAGGAATTACTTTTGCCATGCTGGCGTGGACCTTGTATACACAACAACGCGCGCGTACGTCAGGCATCGTGGTAATTATGCATGAGCTGAACAGTAAGGGAAGGGAAAAGAGTTGACACGCCATGGATGAAGGAAGAAAAATGGGGAGGGGGAACGAAAGAAAAAAAAGTGGAAAAGATCTGACAGGAGAGTATATAGGAGGGACGCAGTAAGAAGATGAAGGCGAAACACAGGAAGAAAGGTCGGACAGAGTAATTTAAAAAGAGAGAGGGTGGATCAGAATGGGAGGAGAATATAAGGATGATAAAAGTGCAAAGACGCTCAACTGCCAAAAGATTCCCGGGTTGGAGGCTTCGAAAAAAATTGCTTGCAGATGAGACGCGATTACGGGAGGGAAGGGGAAAAACCGGGGGCTTTAAAAGGGTTAAGATGAGGGGTGGGAACTCTATCAGAAGAAACAAATTAGGGAAGATGGAGGAAAAGATGAGAAACATTGGAGCTTGTGTCAATGAAATATTTGCTTAATGGCTGCATAGGGAATGACTGACAAAGAAAGACTGGCGAAAAGAAGGGTGGATATTGCAAGGGGATAAGATCAGAGCTATGGGGGCAAGGATAGGGTAAAAAAAAGGGAAAATGAGACACACTGTAGTATGGGAAGAAATTGCTAAAGTTCAGTGTTGCCATCAATTGATGATTTATCGTTACTGATTCGACTTTTACGTCTGTTATGGCTTCCTGTAACAGCTTGAAGAAAACAGGGCAAGCGTATCAATATGTTATTGATATGTCCCAGAAGGAATTGAAGGCCGAATCCTTTAATGGATACAAGAGGTGCATACGCAAACGAAATAAAATATACTGCATCTATCTCTAGGTTGGAATCTGGGACCTCTGTCACGTTATGATCACGAAATAGAAATAAATAAATTACCAGCGTCAAAAGTGGTTAGCGTGACGCAATATGAATCCACGTGCCCTGGGTTTTATCGCGTGTGTTCGATCATCTATTTTCATCAATTGACGCAGACCATGGATAGACGAACCTGGCAGAAATTGCTACTCAGATGTTTATCAATAAAGACTAGTCTATTTTCAGAATACAAGTGATGGTCCATTGAGAGATAATCTTCTGTAATGAAGACAGTTATTGAGTGCTGCATAAGAGTAAGTAATAGACTTTGGTAAAGCTTTTGATGTAGCTATTGAAGCTACAACACCAATGTGTTTCTTCAATTAAATAATTAACTTACTTCGTCGGGTACGACATAAAAGAGCCTGGAAATGTCTTGTGTGAGAATTGAGTGTGTGTTTTGTAGAGTACAAGAACAGAACATGGGAACTTTACCCTGCAAAGGTCATCATGTCATTCCGAATTGATCACTTAATGCAGGAGACGAAGTCCAAGGTCATGAAATGCACACAGTCAGTACGGAACTACGTGTTTCATTTCTCCTAATACGTATTATGTACTCTAATTGACAGGCTCGTACTTATATAGGTTATATATGTACACAGCGTTAAAACCAAGAAACATACAGCCTTATTATCAAGGGGTCTCGGGTTCGATACCTGGTTGAGGCATATTACACAGTGGTTTGGATCCCACTTTAAACTGTAGGTCCAGTCCTGATTAGCCCATCTGTGCATAAAGTGGACTTACATCATCAATTCAAGGTTTCAAGTCAAGAAACATACACTGTATACGCAATTGCCGTATAGAAATTAGAAAATATATTGTATAATTCTACCAGTACTTGAAATTCCTTTTTAACTGAAACCAAATTCCTGCTACCTGTGATTCGATCTGTTGAAGTTCACCGATTAGTTTTATTTTAAATAAAATCGTGATAACAGAAATCTGCCAAAAATCTTTTCATCAGAAATCTTACAATAGCATGATGTATTAGTACAGATTTGTAAAATTAGTTGTACTAATCTTTTTCTTCTCTCTCTCTCTCTCTCTCTCCCCACCTCTCAGAAGGAAAAAGAGGGAGGGGGAGAAAAATCTCCCTTCCTTCTTTGTTCCCGCCGTTTCTCACTATCTTTCTTTCTTCTCTCTCTCTCTCTCATCTTTCTCTCTCCCTCCCGCTCTCTTCAGTCTTTCTCACTCTCTTTTTTCTTCCTTCTCTCTCTCCCATTCTCTTTATTTTCTTCTTTTTTTATTTCCTCTTCCTTTCATCTTTCTCTCTCTCTCCCCCTCTCATAGAAAAAAATAATATACGTATAAGAAAGATGACATGCTTGTCTCTTGAAGCATTTGATTCAAAGAAGCCTGTCAAGCGGCTTTTGAATTGGTGATACGATCAGTCCTATGCTACTTATTTCCACGTAGTTCCTCAATTGTCCTCGTGATACCAAACCAACACCTAGATTTTGTGGAATCAAGCCAGGGATCGAACCAGGTGACGGCCGCATCAAATGCGAGAGCGTTAACCATTCGATTACACCGAGGCCTTTCTGTGCGATCGGTAAATATTAACGAAACAATGCCCAGGCCCAATCCACTGAGGAACAAAGTGATTGTTCTCTTGGGAACCACATCTGGTCAAAAACAGCAAACAGTGGCAACCCTGCAATGTCCGGACTGGAAGTTAAAAAAAAAAAAAGACTTGGAAGAATTAAGAAGAAGGCTCTGTGGAGATTTTTATCAATCGAAAACAGCAGGCAAACTCCACTCCCCCCCCCCTTCCCCGCCGTTCTTTTCCTCTTTCATCCTACTTTAGCATTCAGCCCCCTGATTGGCTGAAGGAAGGAAAATTGCTTTCTTCGTGCGGAATTAATTAGTTCTGGATCCGCTGCATAGGAAGTGTATGGAGATACAACGATGCAAATCAAGCAAGTTTTATCTACGGGGGAGTGACGTTTACTGAAATACTGCATGCGGGACGGGTTTAGGCTTTCCCGAACGGATGTGCCGCGATTAAAGAACGCGTGACCAATGGAATCTTCCGTTTTCAAGTTTCGAGCACAGAAATAACGTGTGTTAAGAGAGCTGCAGGAAGAGCATTTCGTTCGAGCGCCAAATAGTTCGCATGGACGACGCTAGATGGCGTACGGAATCGAGAGCTTCTTCGCGCGAGGAAAAAACGCTCGAACAGGCAAAACGAGCGGTATGCGCTTGAAGACAAGTAGAATAAGTATAACCGTAATTTGTCTGTGTGGTACTGGCCCTCAAATATGGATCGTGAAAATCAAACTTAAGTAAACAAAGCCATCATCTCCATGTTAAAATGTAGTTTTGTCTATCTTACCAATACAGTGATAGGAATATGAAATAGATGATTGTAGGCTGAAACTGCCACGACGGATATTTTACATGTCTACGATTATTGTCAGATTAAAATGATATTCCATTGCGAACGCTCGAGGGTGAGAGGCTACACTCAGATAACTAAATGCATCATATCGATTGATGCACCAGAATGCATCGATTGATGCACTAAAGTGTGTTTTATGGCTTCTTTAAAGAATCAGATTAACATTTTGATGCATTTGGGTGCATTTTTGTATGTCGTGAAAGAAACACCAAAATGCATCATTTGATTCAAGTGAAGATTTATTTCAGTAGAGATGCACTTCAATGCATCAGTTCATGTTCCTTGATGCAAATTACTGCATTTTTTTTGGATGATGCACCTAAACGTTTGGTCTGAGCTACAGAGTTTATGTAGCTCAGACGAAACGTTTAAGTGCATCATCGAAAAAGATGCATTCTGGTGCATCAAAATGCATCAAGGTGCATCAAAGCACATCAACTGATGAATTGAAGTGCATCTCGACTATAATAAGTCCTCACTTGAATCAAATGATGCACTTTGGTGTTTGTTTCACGACATACAAAAATGCACCCAAATGCATCAAAATGTTAATCTGATTCTTTGAAGAAGCCATATAACACACTTTAGTGCATCAATCTATGCATTCTGGTTCATCAATCGATATGGTGCATTTAGTTCTCTGAGTCCATGCATCACTCTAGTGTGTGTGTGTGTGCCTTGATAGATTTAGTTCTTCCGAGGATCTGCGTTAGAACACACACTTTTACAGGGGGGAACGGAATCGGCTCTGGTGAACTTCCTTGCGTTCAGGGAAAAAAATAAAATCATCCAAAATTCAGCAAAAAATTATGAAATATCGTCTGAGTACAGGGTACGGGTGGCAACAGTCTCGTGATACTGTGCATCAATTTTCATTTGCAGCAGACTGTGCTTCAGTTATTATTTGTTGTTACACTGTGCAGCGGGATTGGGCGGGACAGACTTTTTCATAGTGATTTTCCGTTATGGTGGCCTGCTCAGTTCCCGAATTTGCCCTCTTCGGACTACTACTTATATTGTTTTTTTTGTTGTTTTTTTTAAAAGCAAGAAATATGCCATACACATCCTACCACAATCTTGGAACTGAAGAATTACATCAGAGATGTCGCTGCCAGTATTCCGATAAACATATTAGAACGAGTGATGGTCAGCGACCGAAGAATGTGTGGCGTGCGCGACACTCATTTGCCAGGGGTCATACTCAAACATTAACTGCTAAATAGCATTCCTTTATGTACAATTAAGTACTAAGGCCATTTAAGCAAAATACCTTTTTTTCATATACGTATAATTGCGACTTTAAATTACAATACGAATGCTGTCGCAACCTGTATAATTGTGAGTTACTTGTGGAAAGTTTCCAAAATAGTAAAATATTTTCATTAACACTGTATAAAAAGTGCCTGAATTATACTAGGGCCATGCTAAGAACCGGCCCCTATTCCCCTATTTGTTTTAAGTCCACTTTTATGCACACATAGGCTAATTGGGACTGGACCTACGGTTTGAAGTGGGATCCAAAATCACTATGTGCCTCCACCGGGTATCGAACCCGGGACCACTTGATTACAAGGCGACATCGTTATCACTACGCCATCGGGGTGGCCACAGGGTGCTGTTGCTCTAGCCTGCATTAGGCAAACCTTAAGGAGAAAATTGTTTAAAATAGATAAATTTCACCGATTCAAGTATGAAAAATATAAGAAATACCATTGCACATGAGACAACAGCTAAGATTTTACAGCTAATGTAACTGTGTTTTTTTCTTAGTATTTCCGTAGTATTTCTTATGTTACTTCAGAGTACCTTGGTATAATGTTTAGTAATATAACATCTGAATATTATTCATTTATGCATAACATTTATTTCTACTACCAGTCTAGACACACGCGGCACACGAAACTTAGATTTGAAGTCGTGATCGCAGGCTTCGAGGCACCACAATACCACTGCATGCTAGACAACCTATTCTGCAATGTAGAAGTCGGCCATAGAGTTCATTATCTTCATAATTCACTTCTCAAATACAAGGTAAGTGCGAAACATATCACATCACCACTTTCTACCAGCA
This sequence comes from Lepisma saccharinum, assembly GCF_977018435.1. Taxonomy (NCBI): domain Eukaryota; kingdom Metazoa; phylum Arthropoda; class Insecta; order Zygentoma; family Lepismatidae; genus Lepisma; species Lepisma saccharinum. The sequence continues at coordinate 39,372,575 of NC_139242.1, read as the reverse complement.
GAACGTTCTTCGAATGATTGTTCCTACATCGCTTTGGTGTGAATTCTCGTTTTAAACACACAGAACCCAAAACGTGTCAATTGACACATATATTTTGATTTCAATAACACGTTAACGTGCATAAACTGCAAATGATGCACCTTTCAGTGTGTCAAAATACACATAGGAATGTATTAAAGGGTATTTTTATGAGATGAAGTCCTGAGTGATGCATTAAAATGCATCAATTTGGAAGATCAGACAAGATTATTTCGAAGATAACAGAATGACACATTTAGCTGTCAATTGATGCATTAAAAGTGAAAGTTTGTTATCTTCGAAATAATCTTGTCTGATCTTCCAAATTGATGCATTTTAGTGCATCACACGGGACTTCATCTCATAAAAATACCCTTTAATACATTCCAATGTGTATTTTGACACACTAAAAGGTGCATCATTTGCAGTTTATGCACGTTAACGTGTTATTGAAATCAAAATATATGTGCCAATTGACACGTTTTGGGTTGTGTGAAGGAATATTTATATACAGCTTATATGCGTTGTTTAATGTTCCTAAACTTGTGATCTCAATATAATCTGTATTTCTGTATTTTTACACTTTTTTAATAATTTCGACATTAGACTGAGGTTTTTGCCTTCAGTGTTCAAAAGTATGTAGGGATATTTTATATCACTACTTATTAAATACAACGCAAACCTCAAATATAAAGAAAGCGCCCTCTAGAATCAATTTTCACCGAAGCGTTCTGACAACATTCTGTGTATGTCATTTTTTATTTTAAAAAATTGTCGCTAGAGGGCAGCAAGAGGAGACTTCCAAACAAGAGTAAAAAGAAAGGGAAAATTGGAAGATGCAAATACGTTTGACTCCTGTCAGAGTTCCTTTATCTTAGCTGCTTCGTCGAGCAGAAGAAATGGCGCAGACGTAGGAAACAACTGGGACAGGTTCGCGTCACGAACAGCGCAAAGCATGGTCGGAAATGTCGTTCACTTTTTCTTTACCCTTTTTTCGCCTCTGGCCTTTCCATTGGCTTTCTTTTTTCTTTCTCTTGCATTTTAATTTAACGTTCTTATCGACCATTTTGTTCACCTCTCATGAAATGTCACCTCCTTCGTTCCGCCTCCAATTTCGAATCAGTTTTTTTCCTCTTTCTTATTTTCTCCAGCAGAAAAGGACCACATTCAATTAACTCACATTGTTGAGCATTTCGAAAAGGGCCCCCGAGGAAGGATAAAATATGACAGACCGAAAGAACTGATTGAGAATACGATGGAAACGAATGGGCAATGTTAAGTTGTGGAGGAGTTGCTGGCCGGTGGAGGTGTACGCGATGAAAGGACACACTTTCTGCCTCCAAAGGTAAATAATACAGAGTTGTCGCTTAGTTTTGTTACCTCTGCAGAGGTCATATGGTCATAAACCACCCTTCGGCCAATCATCTGGTGTCCGCAGTTGAACCAAGCAGGTCGTGAAAATCAGAAGCATTCCACAACATTACAACTCGAGACGAGTCCGAAACAAGCATTTACAACTCGAAACGAGACAGAAACAAGCATTTACAACTCGAAACGAGACATAAACAAGCATTTACAACTCGATACGAGACATAAACAAGCGTTTGCAACTCGATACGAGACATAAACAAGCGTTTGCAAATCGATACGAGACATAAACAAGCATTTACAACTCGATACGAGACATAAACAAGCGTTTGCAACTCGATACGAGACATAAACAAGCATTTACAACTCGATACGAGACATAAACAAGCGTTTGCAACTCGATACGAGACATAAACAAGCATTTACAACTCGATACGAGACATAAAGAAGAGTTTACAACTCGAGACGAGACAGAAACAAGCGTTTACAACTAGAGACGAGACAGAAATAAGCATTTACAACTCGAGACGAGACAGAGACAAACGTTTACAACTCGAAACGAGACAGAAACAAGCGTTTACAACTCGAAACGAGACAGAAACAAGCATTTACAACTCGATACGAGACATAAACAAGCGTTTGCAACTCGAAACGAGACAGAAACAAGCATTTACAACTCGATACGAGACATAAACAAGCGTTTGCAACTCGATACGAGACATAAAGAAGAGTTTACAACTCGAAACGTGACAGAAACAAGCGTTTACAACCCGAGACGAGACAGAAACGAGCGTTTACAACTCGAGACGAAACAGAAACGAGCGTTTACAACTCGAGACGAGACATAAACAAGCTTTTACAGCTCGAGGCGAGACAGAGGCAAGCGTTTACATCTCGAAAGGCGACAGACAAAAGCGTTCGTTATGATTTTTAACCGTGATCTCTGTCACGTTACCATTCCTATACTCGGAAGGTTGCATTGGTAGTTATCAACCTAGATCAGTGATTCGATGTTCTTTGGATAGAATCGCGATTAGGGCAAACAGAAGGGGTAAAAGAGAACAAGCAAGAGTCGCTAGCACTGAGCCAACACAATTCAATCAGTTCTCAGTATTTCATAATTAGACAAGAATCGTTAATGCGCGAAGAATAAGACCCCGCAAAATTTATTTAACAACAAGAGCTGAATGGATCTGTGATAGATCCACGCGTCAGACGCACGGAATGATTTTCTATGCGTCTGAAGCATTCTGGGAAAGAGACAAATGAAAGACTTAGAATGAAATATTTAATCAAAGTAATGATGGTCGAGATACCTCCTCCCCCTCCCCCCCCAAACGAAATTTTCTCCCCGCCCTGAAGATTAAAAAGAGAATAAGAGAGGGGAGGAAGGGAAAAAGAAAATGATGTAATTTCCAAGAGTTTTATTAAGGAATTTTAATTAATAGCAAACTGCAAGATAAGGATCGCGTTACGTTTTAATTATTAAACGTTAGCAAAGACATCGATTTTTCACTGAGAACGAAGGAAAATTGCCGAAAAAAATTGTGTGTCTAGCTGGGAACGGCTGCATTAAAGAAGGGTGGATTGGAGGGGGAGTCGTTAAAGACTGTGAATACTTGGTGTGCAGGGTGTTACTGAAGTGTCGGTTACTACTAAGGAAACTGCAATGGTAAAAAGTTTTGGTTCAAAGTGAACTTTATGCTCGGATAGGCTAATCGGGACTGGACCTACAGTGTAGTCATATTGGAAACACTGTGCAATGTGCCAAGATTTGAATACGAAAGTGTGTTGGTATGAGATTTACACTCGCATCAATTTCCATAGGATTATGCTATGAACTATTCAAACCGGCAAGACAGTTATTTTTGACAGTAAAACTCATCCTCAGCCACCACAATATAGTTTACATCATTTCCAAAGTCATGAAAACCATCGCCGACCTTCGTGGTGGAGAGGTTAGCACAGCGCGCTACAACACCTGAGGTCCGCACAGAAAACTAATTGCATCATATCTATTGATGCACCGGAAATGCATCGATTGATGCACTAAAGTGTGTTGTTTTATGACCTCAACGATAAATCAGGTTTACAGTTTGATGCATATTTTTATATCGTAAAGGTAGCGTCGAAGTACATCATATGATGCAAGTGAGTATTTTTTTCTATCGAGATGCACTTTAATGCATCAGTTTTATGCGCCTTCTTGCATCTTTCTCGATGATGCACTTGCTGTCGAATTTAAATTTTTACGTACCAAACTGTATGTTCTGGCCCAGAACTGACCTCTTTCAAATCCCCTTCGGAAGAACCAAAATGGCCGAAGCTGAATCCATGAGGAGAATGTGCAAGTTATATAATTCAGTTTCTAAGAATAACCCAAGCATAGACTTATTTAAATGTAATTGAAACTTTAGATCATAGAATTTCAGTTTTCAATTAGCTTGTAAGGTTATATCCAGTGATGTGCGTCTACGCGTAAACAACGATAGTCTACATTCTACACGTAGACTATTTTATACACGCAGATTACGTAATCTATGTAAACAACATGGCGAAAGGTGATAACTTAGCAAAGGGCGCTGTGGAATTAGAAGAAAATTATACTGCGTATTAGTTGCTGATGTGTGAGGAGAACTTTTCATACCCTTTCTTCCAAATTCGAACAATTTCTCACCTAGGAAGAAACCTAATGTAGGAAATATTCTAGTGTTTTGTGGGCAAAAGAGCACTCTTGCCTCACGACTACCATCTGTTGTTGTTTTTTGCATACTATTTATCTTCTTCCATAGTTGATGATAGAAGAGAAGAGAAATTTTGTTGTAAATCAGATTATTTTAATTTCGTTAGGAACCAATATATTTGAAAATGTCACTTTCCTTTCATGAAAACCTTGAAAATTAATTTTAATGCATTTCAGATTGTGTACGTAGTCTATGTAAACTACAACCCAATGTAATGTACGCGTAGATTACGTGTAGATAACGCATATATACGTAAACTTATAGTCTACGGCACATCACTGGTTATATCCCACAATTTAGTTTCATTATTATTGTATTTACCTCTGTCTTTTTGTCTGTATAATCTAATAATTAAAGTCTTTGTATATATCGTCATTCATATTTCGTGTGAGCTATCTTTATTACGATCTTGGTAATGTAATGGTGACATCCAATATTGAACACTGTAATTTGGCAAGCGCCTGTTGTGTTTCAATTAATTAAATAAATAAATAAACATTTGGTCTGAGCTGCAGATTTTATGCATTCTCTTCTTGTTTGAATTGTTTCAGATGATGCATTCACTTTTCTGTGCGTAACCCTGGCCTGGGTATGAGTGTTCTTTTTGAGTGTCCCTTAATTAATTTCATCACATCATCATCAATCCTCATCGTCGCGATTAACCAAAAGTGACAAAAAAGCAAATCAATGAATCACCCACCACGACGTGGCCCCGCTGTTTTCTTGTTAGTGGTGTATTATTTTTTTTATTGTTTGTTCTATATCTTTTTGCCCTGTTCATATCCTGACATAGAAGTGAATCAACTCTGTATTCAGGATTTTCTAGTAAATAAATCGAACACTGCAAATACGTAATAGGTTAGATCGTTCGAACGTTAGATACAGACAAAGGATTTCCACAGCAACTTTACAAAAAGGATTGCACGAAACATTCGCGTGTATCAAGCTTTAGATGCATGAGAAACACACATGTAAATGCATTTAGTTTTCTCTACACACATAAGTACATTCCTTCGAAGGCAGGGACCAATGCACAAACATTAACATTCCACTTAAATGTGTGCGTTTCAATTCTCAACGTTATACATATCATAGTATTCAATTTGACTCGATTTGGAAATGCATCAATGCACGCACAGAAACGCAAATGCATCGGCTGAAACAAAAAAATGCATAAAGCCTGCAGCTCAGACCAAATGTTTAAGTGCATCATCGAGAAAGTTAGAGGAAGGTGCATCAAAAAACGGATCAATTCCTGGATTAAAATACAGCTCGAAATACTCATTTCTGGTGCATCCAATAGATTTGATGCATTTAATGAATTTTTTAAATCGATTCCAGCATGTCCGCGAACTTTTTGCACCTGAAATTGATTTATAAGCCACGGATAAAAAGACGAAAAATAACAACGAGCGAAATAAAACAGTTTTTTCTTTCGATTTTCGCTTTCATTCAGTTATGGTACCTCTAGTGCCATCTACCTAGTTCCGTATAAATCAATACGCTAGCTCGATGCATACACATATTATGGCCTTTCCATTCTCGACGTTTATATGGCGGCTACAACGTAAATGTCATATGCTATAGTAAATAATAACGAACTTTGAATTTTAAACGCCCTGTATTGTGTCACCGTTACTTCGCACGGATAATTATATCTTTTCATTTTTTGTCAGATAGAAATACACAACCTCGCGATGAATGACGAATAAGTTATTTTACAAATATTTGCCACGAGTAAATAACCTTGGGCAAATACAATAATGAAGCTTACTATGGCATAGTATTAAAGGGGTGTTTTTTTTATTTATCTTGTGTCAAACGGGACATGCTTCGGACAGAGAACTGGAATAAACTAGGACTATCTAGACCAGTGGTTCTGAACTTTAAATTCGGTCCGGGGGAGGGGATGCAGGCCCACTCTTCTTTTCATCACTAATTTTTTTTTAAAAAATGTGATTGAATTACTTGTTTGTTTATGTAAGTTTAGTTATTTATTAATTATAACAATTACAAAAATTACCTTAATTAAAAAATGTTAATATGTGATTGTCACACACACATTTTATCATTAACTAAAACTCCCAAAAAACTTATTAATTTTTCATCAATTATTTTTTGTTTATACAGGTGCAGTTATGTAATAATTATAATAATTAACAACGAATTGTACACAGTCACTGGCTTGAGTGTCTCGAATAACACGCATCCAAAAGGGGGTACCTGATACGAGGGCCGCACTGACAGTTTCAGGAATCAGGTACTGGCAACTATGCAATCTGTTAGATTTTGTTATATTTATAAACTGTGATATTTGTCGACTGTAATTACAAGGACTGATGTAACACGGATTCGTTTTCGTTTGAGGATAGAAGTTTGAAGTGAGGTGTTTGTAATAAAAATGGAATTAACAAGAGAGAACAAGTTGCCATGATTTATTATGATTTTCGGCAAGGTTTAACACAGCAACAGTGTGTTACTCGAATGATCGAAACTTTTCACGAAGATGCCCCATCAAAGACGACAATTTATCGCTGGTTTCAAGAATTCCGATGTGGCTGGGTTAGCCTTAGTGATGAAATTCGTGAAGGCCGCCCATCGACAGCCATTGTGACAGAAAACATTGATGCAGTTCGTGAACTAATCAACAGTGATCGACACGTGACTTATCGTGAAATTCAGGGTTCCTTAGGTATTGGCATGAGTCAAATACAAACAATTTTGCACAATCATTTAGGTGTGAAAAACCTTTGTGCCCGTTGGATCCCACACAATTTAACAAAAGGACAAAAAGACGACCGTGTGAAGTGGTGCAAGGCTATGATCAAACGGTTCAAGTCGGGATCATCAAATCTTGTATTTAACATCGTCACGGGCTATGAATCATGGATTTACTCTTATGAACCTGAAACAAAGCGACAATCTGCTGTGTGGGTGTTCCAGGATGAGCCAAAACCAACGAAAATTGTTCGTGCACGCAGTGTGTCGAAAAAAATGGTTGCCTCTTTTTTCGGTAAATCAGGTCACATTGCGACTGTTGCACTAGAGAATCGTAGAACAGTCAATGCAGAATGGTATACCACAATTTGCCTGCCACAAGTACTCCACGTGCTCAGAACTTCAAACCCCAATCGTCGAATCATTGTGAATCACGACAATGCCAGCTCGCACACAGCCTCTGACACAAGGAACTTTCTGGACCATGAACAAGTTTAACTCGTGACTCATCCAGCTTATTCACCTGACTTAGCCCCATAGGTTTTTTTTTGGTCCCAACAATCAAGAACAAGTTGCGTGGTCAGCGATTTTTCACTCCCGAAGAGGCTATCGAAGCATAGGAAATGCATGTCTCGCAGGTACCAACTTCAGACTGGCATAACTGTTTCAATAATTGGTTCCATCGCATGAAACAATGCATTGCTGTAAAGGGTGAATATTTTGAAAAGCGATAAAAAATTGATGTACTTTCATTCTTCTTCTTTATGTTATTTTCCCGAAACTTTCAGTGCGGCCCTCGTAACCCATCCAAGTGCGTTTTGCCCCTATGTACGTTACATTTATGTTTTTATGAAGAAAAGTAATACAGAAATATTGGGACACCCTAGGGAATAATGTAGTAATTTATTTTCAATTTTTTAAAAACATTTTCAGTCAAAAAATTTAAAAGGACAGGTGGTGGACCTGACATCTTGACCCCTACTGGAAAATGTTCTGGTCGCACACATGTTCCTGGGAATCGAACAAGGAACTCGCCTTATGTACAAGTTAACACGCAACGTCTGTTTGTGGGCTAAAAAACAACACAAATCACATTTCAAGAGGCCCCAAAAACTCTTCCGACACATCACAAGAAATTTCCGCCTACAAAACTAAATAAATCTGCCAGAATATGGCAAGAAAGACACATAAAACAGGACCCCAGCCATAGAGACACGAAAAACCAAGCCATTTTTCAAGCAAGATAGCTTCAGAGTCTTTCTTCTTGAGAGAGAGAGAAACTGCAATTAATGTTACTCCTTTTTCGTCTTTTATTTATCATGTTTTCCTTTTTCTCATACTTTCCCTTTTGTTTCGCCTTCGTCTTCCCTGCGCATGTGCTTGAATTAAAAGTGTAAAGAATGGCGTTCTCATTGTTATTCTCTGTCTTTTTATCTTCCTTTTATGAGGCTCGCCTATCGCACAAGACTCTAGCAACCAGGCGTTCTGACGTCATCGCGGAACGCTTTCGTTGTTAGGCTAAATGCCTTTGTTGTTATACAGAGTGTCCACCAAGTCCTGTCCCTTGAACTTTGAATAGCTGTAAGTTGGTAACGAAAAGTCGGAGATGAATACGACTTTTAACACAAGAGAGCATGGTCCATTGGCATGTGTTTGCGGTTGAAAGAAATACACCACGTACCTAAAGAAACGTAGGAGGGGAGGGGATATCGTGCAGGGTGGAGGAAAAATGAACAAAATCATATTTTTGCCCCAAAACTTCTCTCAATTCCTGGTTTACGACAACTTTCTCTGAACTTTTAGTCTCTATTTTCTTTTGGTTGTAATGTGTAGGGTGACAGAAATGAAAATTTATGACGTCTGCAGGGAAAACCTACTTCTTGCACATTTTCACGGCAGTTTGCAACACTGTATTAGGCTTATTAGGTTTAGTTCTCTTAGCATAAGTAATACATTTAACTGTATTTATGCTAAGAGAACCAAACCTAACATAACAACGAAGGCTAGTGTTAGGAAGTTGATCTAAAAAATGTAAGAAATGATCTGTAGAATGACCTTAAAATTATTTTAAAATGTAAAAATGGTAAAAATTGACTTAAAAATAACTTTCACTCAGAAAATGAAAGCTTAATTTTTCATAAATTACAACAGACTAGTTGAATAATTCGATAAAACCAGTTGTTTGTTGGCTTAAACTAGTGGAGCAAAGGTTTTTGATTGATTGATTGATTGATTTGCTTTATTTTTACTTCGCTTTTCATGCCACTTTTGGCTAATTTGCGAAGATGGGGATGAGTGATGATGATATGATGAAATTGATGGACACTCACAAACATACATGCCCAGGCCGGGATTCGAACCCGGGACCTCTGTCGTAGCGCGATGTGCTAACCACTCCACCACGGGGGCCGGCTCGATTGATAGCGAACTTGCTAAAAAGATCATGTCAGGAAATGTAAATATGCAAGTTATGCCAGCATATATATTTAAAAATTCAGGAAACAACAGGGGAGGATAAATATAAACCTCAAAAATAAAGAAAGATACAACAAAAACAGCAAGAAAAATACTGGAAAATGATCTAAGAAGAACGAAAAATGCGCCCCAAATAATCAAAATAATGTTTTCAGGGTCTAACTGAAGAGAAACAGCCTGATATCAGGTTTAACATTGTTTCTTAAGGCTCATAGAAAAAAGATGATATTTCATCAACTTCGGAGCCATAAGGAAAGCATTCCGTGCTGACGTCAAGAGCGGAGGTTGCTAGAGGCTTGTGCGATAAATGAGACCCTCCTTTATAGCCACCCGAAGAAGAGGAAGGGGGACGCATGCGCTAGGGACGGGAGGGGGTAAAAAAGCGACTGTCTCTCCCTCCTCTCTTCTCTTCTTTTCCTTATTTTTCAAAGACAAGTGAAAAGAGAATCTGGAAAAGAGGTTAAATTGGCTTCTTTTCATGAGGTGCTCGTAGAGAGGAACGCACGGACCAAAAAAAAAAAATAGCACGTAAGGCGCCTTAAAAACAATGAACTGACGTTCAGAAAAAAATATAGTGCGTTAGGAAACGTGTAGAGGGGGTTGGTTTCGCGGAGTCGTGCATAGGCGAACCGGGAGGGGAGGTTTTCAAGAAACGGTGGAGCAAACGTGCCGGACGGGTGGCTACAACCGCAAATAAAAGTTACTAAAGCGAGACGCAATCTTTTTCCATCCGAATAAAAAGCTACCAGATGTTAATCTGTAGTTCTCAACTGGTGGTACGTGTACCCCTAGGACTGGGGGCGTGAAGACTAGCAACAACATTCGGAAATAACACCCCATAGGTTAGAGTGCTGATGTGAACGCGGTGGCTCAGTCGGTAACGCGTCTGACTACCATGCTCAAGGTCCCGGGTTCGATCCCTGGCCGGTTCAAATCCGGGAACTTTTCTAACGTTGGAAGTGGCCCCGCCGCCCACCCACCGTCGAATAACATGGGTACCTGGGGGAAACCCTGGGGGGTAAAGGCGGTCAGGGGAGTCATGCTGATCACATCACCCCCACTCATGACCGGATGAAGAAAGTGTGGAGCGTTACCCCCACAGTTATTACAGTCGACATGCACTTCAATGTGTTAGTTGATGCACCTTGATGCATTTTGATGCACCAGAATGCATTTTTTTTTCGATGATGCACTTAAACGTTTTGTCTGAGCGGTATACACTCGAAGCCCAGTAGTACACGTATAACCGTAATTTGTCTGTGATAGTGTGTTTACTGAACAACCAAGTGAAACTAAAACTTAAGTGAACATAAAATAAAATATGAACCAAAACATAATATATGTACAAATATGGAAAATAAAAACGGAATGTTTCGAGTATACATGCCATGATGCGCAAAGGTAACAGATTTCAGCTTCATACATAAATATGTATTTGCATATAAATCCATTCCCTGATAAGTAAAAATACTCTTACACACGAAGAACTAAATGCATCATACCGATTGATGCGCCAGAACGCGTCGATTGATGCGCTAAAGTGTATTCTATGGCATCTGCGAAGAATCAGATTCACATTTGATGCATTTTAGTGCATTTTTGTATGTCGTAAAAGAAACACGAAAGTGCATCATCACCTGATTCAAGCGAGGATTTATTTCAGTCGAGATGCATTATAATTAGGGACATTGAATTTTCGCGATGCGCGAAATCGCGAAATGTGAAAAAAAGATGCAATTTTGAACATTCTGCACGTAACTACACCCCCAATGATGAAATATGCATGAGTTTTATTCGCGAAGTAATGCGAAATGTGTGCTTTTCCACGAAATGAACGCTTTTTCGCGAAATAACAGTGAAATATCATCAAATTAAGTAGAAAACACGCAAAAACCGGCAATCGAGGTTGCGCGCGCAAACTGTCGATTTGTAACGAAACGTTTGCCTAAAGTTTCCTACCACTTGCAGATGAAGAACGTTTTATCTTCGATCACATCAGGAAGACGCTGCAAATTGGGATTTCCCATGCACATAATCTCAGTTCGAAAACTTCGCTTCCTGTCAAGTTGCATTCCTTTCTTCCCCCGAATGTCTACTCAACTTCCAGCTTCATTGAACTTGCTAGCTGTAGCAGCGATTAGATTAGTCTGTTCCCGCACATCAAGGGAAACAATGGTGTCATTTGTGTTCAGTCATGAATGAATTTTGTTTATCATCATGTGATTTTCAACATGTGTTTGTGTAGTAGTGATTATTTTATTTGTTGGACAGCAAGGATATCCTTTAAATACATACAATGATTAAATCACTTGGGATATGCAATTTACAAATGAAGTGATTTTGTGTTGATGTTTTCTATTTGGTTGGACAGCTAAGTACTTGTGTATGTGTACAGTATATAAAAATGAAGTAGTTTTTCAATTTATAGCTCTTTTGTATGTTGTCTCATGATGAAAAAGTGTGTGCCCATTTATTCTTTTCACCGCTGGTATATACCGCTGATCTAACATTTTATTTACCGCTCTCCTCAGTTTTTATTTACCATAAATTTGTCTCCCTAATTATAATGTATCATTTGATGAGTTTTGATGCACCTTCCGCATCTTTAGCTCAGACGAAACGTCTAAGTGGATCATCGAGAAAGATGCAGGAAGGTGCACCAAAACGCATGAAGGTGCATCAAAATGCATCAAATGATGCATGATATTGCATCTTGACTGAAAGAAATCCTCACTTGCATCACATGATGCACTTTGGTGTTTCTTTTACGACACTAGAATGCATCAAATGTGAATCTGATTCTTCGCAGATGCCATAAAACACACTTTAGTGCGGCCTCCCCGATGGCGCAGTGGTAGCGTCGTCGCCTTGTAATCAAAGGGTCCCGGGTTCGATTCCCGGTGGAGGCACATAATGGTTCGGATCCCACTTTAAACTGTAGGTCCAGTCCCGATTAGCCTTACTGTGCATAAAGTGGACTTAAAACAACAAATCAATCAATCAATCAACACTTTAGTGCATCAATCGACGCGTTTTGGTGTTTCAATCGGTATGATGCATTTAGTTTTCTGTGTGTACATGTGGCAACTGGAATGTCCGACTTGCGGTACAAGCGATCTGCAGGGAAGCTACACAAGTCTTCTGCAAACAACATGAAAACACTTTCGATATACTGTACCGTTGAGGATCTTTAGAAAAGCAAAAATCGCGTAAAACTTTCGAGATTGCAAAATATTTCTGGTATACAGAATTAGAGCGATTTTTTACGGTTCATACTGTACCATACTCCACTCCTACTCTCCCCGTGCAGATCTTATTTCTGCATTTTTTTTCTTCATGTCCTGGCTATATCGTCTGCGGGAGTCAGGAATCGTATTAACAGGCGTCCTATCTCGTCACAGATACTTAGCGACTTTACATTAACCTTAATACAGCGAAGGGCTCGGTTGATTGGACAGGTAATGGGCGAGCATGCATGAAAGGGTGGTGCACACATGGACAAGTATCATGTTATCTTCACCCATGTGTGCAATGCGTTGGAATCGATTCGAGATGCTCACATGCCTACTTCTTCACGTTCGCAAACACGTTTGAAGGAAACAATAGTTTTTTCTCCCTTTGTTTTCTAGTTCTATCGAGAAGGTAAGCGCACAATGCCATTTCTAATTCGTAGGAATTTGACTGTTATGGGGAAGTCTCTGATTTGATTCCCGGAACCCGGAAAGGGGTAGGGTGGGGGGTGGGGGCTGAACTCACAGGTTTGATATAAAAATAAACGTGATATAAAAATCAATACAATACGCAAATTGGAAATTTAGGATACGCACAAAAAAGTAAATGCATTAGCTAAAACAAAAAAATTCATTCAATAGGAAATTTAAGGTACGCATAGAAAAGTAAATGCATCAGCTGAAACGAAAAATGCATAAAGTCTGTTGCTCAGACCAAATGTTTAAGTGCATCATCAAGTAAGATGCATGAAGGTGCATCAAAAACGCATCAATTGATGCATTAATGTACAGAGAAATACTCAATTGCATCATATGGTGGCAATTATTTCGACAATGTCCCTTTCTCTTACACAGCCTCCAACCCAGTAGTTCTCATTCTTCGTGAGAGCGTAAATTCTTTTTTTTAAAAGTCGACGTACCTCGATCTCAAGAATTTTCCTAGTAAACATGTTTCCAGTTTTTCTTTTTGAAATTTCATGTGTGAATTAACATGCACCCTTGACATTAAATATTGATAAATAAATTCTAGCAAATCATAAAGAGTAATGGTTCAATTACCTCTAGGCTTGTTAAAAAATGTATAAATATGGATAGCGCAGCGGTAACGTCGTCGTTTTTTAAACAAATGATCCTGGGTTCGATACCCGGGAAGTTCCATAGTGGTTCGGATCCCACTTTTAACCTGTAGGTCCCGTCCAGTCCCGATTAGCCTATCTGTGCATAAAGAGGACTTAAAACAACAACTCAAAACTCAATTTTTGCCGGAGAGGGGTAAAGGCGTCCGGAGCGAGTTACTCACCATTATAACACCCACTCCAGTATGGCCTAGATCGAGAATGCCTTCATTGTACGGTGCAATGCATAGCGGACAGGTTTACCATTATGTAATTATTTATACACAAATACACACTTCTTGGTTGTAACGGTACCATTGAAAAGTGAATGAGACTACTACAACTCAGAAGTGTCCATGACTGTACATACGTTGCCTCTTGAAGACCTCTGTGGCGGAGTGGTTAGCACGCACAACGACGCCAGCGATCCTGCATTCAAATCCCCTCCCTGGCCATGGGTGTTCATCAATTTCACCATATCATCATTCATCCTCAACGTCGCGATTATCAAAAAAGTGGAAGAAAAGCGACGCTAATTAACAAAAATAAAATAAAATTTCGCGTTTCAATTTTACTGAACTTGCCTTTCCGCTGGCTGCTTACCGTGGTCGAATCATGATCTCGACCTTTGTCCCTTCCTGTACGCGCGCTTACACGAAGCTGTGAAACAAAGTACCAACGTCTTCCCACCCAAACTTGGGCACAAAACAATGCGCGCAGTTGGCAACACTGTCCCGTTGTTGCACGCTGTGTCGAGAGAGGCCGGACTGCAAGAGAAAAGGAAGAAACCCAAACAATGGCGAGAAGCTCTGATTTAACGGAGGCCAACAAAGAAGCGAGAGGCCTGAACGAGAATAAATTAGCAGCTCTTTCTAAATTATTGTCGGAAGTTGAAGAACGCTTGTTGTGTTCTCTTCTTACGATGAAACCTTCTTTTTTTTTCTTTTAAAAGCGCGTACAGGAAGACGTTGGAGATGGAAACAAAACGGAGAAAGGTTTGCAGGAGAAAATAAGTATACAGAGCAGAGCGAAGTTGGAAAAGTCTGCATTGCCGCCAGGATACTTAATCGCACAATTTAGTCCTAAGTGATATGAAAATCAATACAATACGAAAATAGGAAATTTAAGGTACGCATAGACAAGTAAATGCATTAGCCTAAACGAAAAATGCATAAAGTCTGTAGCTCAGACCAAATGTTTAAGTGCATCATCAAGTAAGACGCATGAAGGTGCATCAAAAACGCATCAATTGATTCATTATAGTACAGATCTACATAGAAATACTCAATTTCATCATATGATGAACTTTGGCGTTGCCTTTACAAAATACAAAAATGCATCAAATTGTGAACCAGATGCTTGGCAAAGGTAAAAAAAAAAAAAAAACACAATTTAGTGCCTCGATCAATGCATTTCGTACTGGATCAGTTTTATTGATTTGGTTTAGTTTACTTCGCCCTTTTTGCCATATTTGGCTACACACGAAGATGAGGATGAGTGATGATATGATGAAATTTATGAAGGGACGCTCACACAAAGAACAGCTATGCCCAGGCCGGGATTCGAACCCGACACCCCTGGTCCGTTGTACCGCACTGTGTTACGAATTGTAATGTGTAAATGTGTACCACTTCTCCACGAAGATCGGCTCTTCAAATAGATTTGATGCATTTAGTTTTCTGTGTACACAAAAAAAGGAAACAAAGCGAAACATTTTTTTTTTACTAATTCTGCCCAAGTACACAGAAAAAACTGCTTTAATAATTCTCTGATTATGATTCTTAACCTCCTCCGAAAATAGCAATAGGTGCAGTGTACAATTCCGGATTGGGGAACAGGGGTGCAATGTAGTAGTTGGTTAGCGCAACTCTGAACAAATGCTATTTTTTAACAAAGCGGTACTCCATATTCTTTGATCCAGTTGCAAGAGAATATAACAGCAGCTTCAAATATTGTATTGAAATTTATTCTTCCAAGATATACATATAAAAACGTCAAATGATTCACTAATGTACATACACCCTTCATCTATCTTCAAGGCAAATAATTGCTACAAAAAAGTATACAACATTTCTAAACTTGGTATGGTGTAAGAAATAACTAGTTGTACGTAATGTAAATTTAATAAAGTGATTGCTTTCGCGACATCTATTGTCAATTTTGAAATGCAACGCTACGAATTTTATAATTTTCTCAGTAATATTATATTAGTCTGTTCTCCTTCCTCTTTTCAATTTCGCAACATATACAACAAAAGTGTGTGAATACGAAAATAATTCAAGATGCTAAGCAGTAGTAGGTTTTTTTTTATGATTTCATGAATCATGACCATATGTAAAATGCAATTTTCAAGTTTATTTTTTCAATTTCGCTACGCAGTATTGAAATATCTTCCAAGAATCCACTGCTATTTTTGTTTGCTCACACCTAATTCTTCACTTGATTTTCCAGTTTGTTTTGATCTCTTTCGCCCTTTTCAACATTTCGCCGCCTAAAAACCAAACGTCGTCGTTTCTTTTTAAAATGCCCCAGTAACAGAAAGCATTTGTCAAACATTTCCTTGTAAAAAAGTTATTATTACTGCTACAATAAGCAAACACACACACACACACAGACAGAATTCTGGGAAAGGGACAGTAGCAAACATTTTAGCATTACGTACTTCTCAGTGACATGAAGGAAGGGAGGGGTTAGTGGTACGAGTAAGGGAAAGGGGGGAAGCGCAGACATTTTGCGACTGTTCTTTGTTTATACGATCTTCTTTTGTTGATGGAATTCCCGCTTAGATGGAACCACACTTGTCGGGCAAGAATCTGTGGTCAGAATAGCCCACAGATTACGCTCTACTTCAGCACACCTTTTTCACCGCTATAAACAATATAATTACCGTGTGCATTTGTATTATGTTCTAAACGCACTATATATACACACAACGGCGTTCTGTTAACGATTCTGGTCCAATCTGGCTCTCTACACTTGAGTGACCATACTGTTATTTTCCAAACACAAACAAAGCATTGTTCGAATTGTCCGTCGTTCCTTTTTCCTTAATCTTTTTCCATTCGGATTCTTCCAGCATTCGAATGATCGTTCAAATAAAGCGCTATCTGTTGTTGATTTGACTTCGATTTTCTGCCACTTTTGACTATTCTTGAAGATAAATGTGAGCGTGGGGATTAAATTGATGAAGGGATACTAACAAAGAAGACCCATGCCGGGATTTGAATCCGAGGCCTCTGATCCCGTAGCGCGCTGTGCTAACCACTACACCACGGAGGTCTGCGCCATCTGTAGAATTACATGCATGTAGAATTACAACCCCTTCTTGCCTCAACTTCTTTTGCAACTTCAGCTTACGGAAAGGTGGTTATTCAAATTTGTTTCACAGGTTTGCCAAATGTATCACGTTCAACACTGTAAAAAGTTGAATGAGGAAATTACGGTATAAGACCATCCAACTACCGTAAAAAATGTTCTTGACCGTTCTTACAGTTTTATCAGCAATGATACAATTGCCTTAATTTGTGTATCGTTATTCAGTTTTTTTTATGTATAATTATGTGCACACAATCATAATTTATAATCGTTATCTATCCGCATGGATAAAATTTTCAAATTCAAATATTAAAAAAGCCGTTGTGTACCGTATTTTGTAAATTAGCGGGCAAGCTGTTAGATTTTAACGGTGGGATGCTGTAAATTTTACAACTACTAACAGTGATGCGTGCACTGAAAACGTGGTCGGTGTTAGAACCACATCACAAAGGAAATTCAACACCTCATTGATTGAGCGCATTGAGTTGTTAACCCACAATCTCGCCATTGAAAGCTACGGGTTTGAATCGAGGCCTGGGCGCGTGTCCCTTCACGAATTTAATAATATTCATTCCCATTGTGATTTCCTTAGACAGAAACGCCGCTTGAGAACAATTAACTAAACTATAATGACCTGAAGTATATTTCTAATCCTGTTCGTAACTTTATTGCTACAAAACGTACAAATCTTAACCAGATGAAACGCAGTGATACGTTTACAAAGCTCCCAATTAGCATAACAATCAGCAATTGTTCACCTGCAAAGTGTTAAAAGAAAACATCCAAATGACTACTCAAAAGCAATCTGCACACCTCCACTATTTACACGATGTTTTTTTTTTTAAAAAAACCTTTGATGTGGGATTAAATTCAAACGAAACGTGTATTCTCCCCATCTCTCGGGTATACATCATTCATAAAGAGAGAAAGGGAATTTACATTCAAAAATAGCATTTGTCGGATTTTTATCTCTTATTACAGTTGCTAAGCGAGTTTTATCTCCTCCCTCTCCCCTTTCTAACTTCACGATCCCATTCTCACCTTTTTTTTACGCTACTGAAGTTTACAGGAGGTGTTAACATCTTAATTCAAAAAAAGACTATAATGAGTTGGTTGCATTGGGGCGATGGTCAACTTTTTCCCCCTCCTTTGTGGTGAGGTAAAAAAACGCAAGCTTGTGGATAACCGCAGCTTTTTTCGGGGTAAAAACATTACTTTCATCCCCTCCTACGCAACATCCAGTCTCGCATTTTTCTTCTTGGATGTCTGCATTTGCCTCCCCCACCCCCTACGTCCAGAAAAATCTCTCTCACTTGTTCGGCGGTTACACGTTTCCCCCCACCCTTACTCCGAAACCTTTCGCATGACCACCACGCTTTTTTTTCTCTCTCTCTCTTTCCAGGTTTTTCCCGCGAAATCTACCCCACCCCTTCATCGTACCCCCAGGGTTTCTGTCCACTCGTTAAAGCTCTGTATTACCAAACCTCACAGTTTAGGAACTGTGAAAACACAATATTGAGACTAGCGCCAAAGCAGTTCATCATATAAAAGTTAACCGTATGGATCACGTTGACATTCATTTCTCTTACCCACTCCATCTGGCGTCTTTTTTCCGTACTAAAAAATTCATTTTTGCGGAAAATTTTCGTGGCGAGAACCAGGAGAGTAGGGGGGAGACAGGCAATGTAAATTTTACAAAAAAAAATGAAGAGAGAGGAAAACAAGTGTAGGCGTGTCATGTATGCAAAGATAAATGACAGTCCTTTTTCCCCATTTCCCCCAGATGTGAGGGGAAAAAACGAGGGGGAGAGCTGTAACATGCTCACGGTAAAACGTGTCACTGAATTTAGGTCTTTGGTTCACTTTATTACCGAGCTAGTGTAACACACACTTACGTATGCGATTTTTTTTTAGCTTGACCTCTCTCTCTCTCGAGTTCGTTTAAAGGGGATTTAAAAAGCATACCCTGTGACAAGTGAGACAGAAAATTCTGCTTGGCGTTTTATTGAAAAGTTAGAAACCAGAGATTAAAATTTGTTCATCTTTCTTAACTCCCTTTTTTATAATTTAAAAAAGGAACAGGGACACTTTTTTTCCAGTTTGTTATTAAAAGTGATTGTATGATTGCATTTTTGCTTTTTAGTTCTATAAAAAACAACTAGCTGTTATGCATCGACAGCTTTGGAGCGAGTTACATATAACTCCTAGAGCAGCCAATCAACAAATGACCTGATGATGTCATCTGAACCCAGCGCCTATTGCTACTCTGAGTCTGCATTGTCTGTATAGGTTCGCTAACTGGATTCGCGCGGTCAGCAATACAACTCTACCATTCCTTACTTCTTTCTTAGTTACATTTTGATTAATAAGAAAAAACATATTTGTGATATTTTCTCTTGGGTTCTGTTTCACGTCCTTCTTACCTCTGTATTTTCAACACTAATTGAAAAATGTAACCAGTATAAATTCAATTAGAAACATTATCAAATTGTTTCCAAACAGAGGGATTGCCGAACAGTTTCTGTTGAATTTTGTTATTTAGCGTCGCTTTTCTTCCGATTTTGGCTAACCCCGACGATGAGTGATGACATAAAATTGATCTAGGGACACACACACAGAACACCTATGCCCAGACCACGATTCGATCCCAGGACCCTCGGCGGTAGAAGGTAGGCTAGAAACCAGTTTTAAACGAGAAAGACGTCACTAAGAAGTGATGTCCACACGGTATGAAAGTTTAAGAATACATGAAACCATTTATTAAGTAAACGTAATGTAATATTTTCACAATAATTGCAAATTAGCAATTAATTATGAAAGTACATAAACTACTAATGATGTACTTTTGCTGCATCAAAATACACAAAGAAATGCATGAAAGGGTACAATTGCGGTAATGTCAACAAATATTAAGTGTTGCCCGAAACTGATTACAAGAGGGTAAAATTGCATGCTAAACACATTTCGCATGCACAGTAAGTAATTCGGGAAATAATGCAAATTTAGTGTTTTAAGTGATTTTTTTTTGCGAATTTCACCACATTTTGCACATATGCTGTGAAGAACTCTGCAATAATCATAAATTTTCGGTTGTATGAATTTAATGTCTTCGATAACATTCTGGCAATAGTAGCATTTTAAGAATAGTCAGAATTGTTATACACGTATATGAAGTATCTTGCAAGTTCGTATTTCAGCACTATTTCCCACTAAAAAAATCTAACACAGATTTTTGTCTACCGAAGGTTGCCCCCCAAGAATTCCCAAAAATTCTGGTTACGCCGCTGATCGAAGTAGTGTGATCAGCATACACTTCCGGGGACTTATATTTTACAAGTACAGACATGCTCGATCTTTAAACCGCTTATCTGCTGTCTAATGAAAAAAAAAGCACTAACATCTGTCCGGTATTTATAGTAGATAACGTTGAATTAACGGAACGTTACGCTAAACCCTACACCACGGAGGAAAGTGAGAGTATTCGAGTGGTACCCCTAATGAAAGCATACGCTGTTCCACTACCTGCCTCTCCCCCCTTCCCATCAGAGACATTTGAAACAAAATGGGAGAGGATTCCCTTGCTTCCCCGAAGTCTGCGCCAATGTAAGCTTAATCAGTTTAAAAACCACGACAGTTACTGTATTTCACCTTTAAAAATACAAAAAAAAAAAAAAAATCACGTAATGCAGGATTCCGCCATTTTGATAATAAAAAACAGCGCGTAAAATGAATGCAAGGTAAGAGCTATAAAGCCTGTCCTTATGAGACGCCAAAGGTACAGTCATAACATGTTCAATTTCTAGTCAAATGAATGTTTTTTCTTTCTATCTTCAGTCCAAACCTCGTTTCCTTCCAATTGATAATGAAAAGAAGAAAGACGAACTAGCTCTTAGCTTGTCAGTACTGTCCTCTATGATTATTTTTGCAACACAACTAAATGTTGAAAATTAAGATGATTATGCATTAATACGTCGTCAAATTATATCTGACATTCACTAACAATACAAACACTACACTTCCAATACAGAACACAAGTTTTGCATACACTTTAACATTAGAAAAACGAGGAAAATGTCACTATTGCATTTAAGACGTTAACATGGTAAGACCTTGCCAGGAACTACGTACGCATAACAAGGATTCTGATTGGTTGCTCTGTGTACCTCTTACAGAAGTGTGCAAGGGCAAAATAGTCTGTTCTTGAAGAGACGGAACATATCACATCGGGGCATATTTGAGCTTTTCAGCTAACTTAAACAATTTCACTTGAGCAAAAAAGGTGTAAGCTGAATTAAACTGCATGTAACTGATATGAAATGCTAATTTTAAGCTCAGAGCTGGCTATGTAGTGTACGCTTAAGTATGCTTATCGTTGTCATTGAAATAAATTAACGTCATTAAAGATCAGAATCCCTTGTTTCTCTTTACTGTCCAATTCGTGAAGAAAGGTAACTTTTTCTAACCCGCATCTTTTTGTTCCACTTGGCAGAGATAAGGGGTGGAGGAAAACATAGCTACAAGAAGTAACTAGAATTTTTCTATCTTCCTTTTCTTGTAGGGATATATTCTGGTAACGCACTGCTGGAATTTTGTTTCCCAAAGTGGTACTAATTGTGATTTTTAAAAATGTTCTTCAGAACCACATAACTTAAATATGATTGACTTTTTTTTAAATAATAAATGCAAACTACGAATCTTTAAACATAACCTGTATTATTTTTTAAATGAGTCTTTTTTTGTTTCCTCATTTCAAAATTTGTAGAATTTAAATATCACAAAATATGGCATAAGAAGATATAATCGAAGGACGTACATAAAATGTCGGCGCTTGGTAGTGTGGGAGTAGGGGGGCCAAACCCAATCTTGTCTAGTTCACTAAAATATCTAGCTACGGGGCTGCATTAATCTATCAATACACATACACCATTTATTTTTGTTTCCTGTCTGTTCCCTACAGGTAAATATTTCGTACTTCTTTTGGTTTGATTTGCTTTATTTTACTTCGCCCTTTTGTGCCACTTTTGGCTAATTTGCGAAGATGGGTCAGAAACATTCACACCCAGGCCACTCACAAACATCAACGCCCAGGCCAGGATTCGAACACGGGACCCCTGGCGTCGTAGCACGATGTGCTAACCACTCCGCCGCGGAGGCCGGCGTGTACCTCTTTTGGCACCGTGACGATAAAACAGCGAATAATTAAATAAAAAAAGATTGCAAACGCAGTCAGGCCACTCGACAACACTTATTTCGGCGGAAGATGAAAAAAAATGCAAATGCTCACAGAAGCAGAAAACGGTCCTGGGATTATAACGAGCAACACACACGGTGCGTGGTCACAGTGCGGAAAGGAAGAGGATCTCCGAATAACGCGACGTCACGAACATCCACGATCGGCGTCACTTCGTGTTACGACGGATGGAAGTGATACCGCCACGTTAAAGTCACTCCAGTAGGTAAAACGGAGCAATTTCTTTTACAGCCGTTCATTAAAGGGAATAAAAGTGAAGCTGTCTTTTTTTAACGAAGGGTTAATAAACGTTCTGCTAATACGGTGCCTACATGTATTTATTTACATGTATGTAAACGGGTAATTATGAAATAAAAGTCTGTTCTGTTCCAACACACACATGCGGAGTAGCCTAATTGCTTCCGTATGAAATGCAAGGCGTGATTTGCTCATTACTTCCACCCTGTTACAGTAGACGACATAAAGCTGATTCTTTGTCGGACTGGTCCTCAAAACCTACAACCACTATACCCTGTCCGAGCTAACTATGGAGCAAGGCCGCGTATTGCATCAAGAGAACCGGGGGAAATAGATTGGCCAGAGCAAAGCACTACACGCTGCTCGATGGCTGTTACTGCAGTCGCTTCCCCCCCTCCACGCAATTCTGTCCCTCTCACGTGTTCATTGGTGGAGCCGTCTGGCGTCACTACTTGCGCAGAGACTTGTTTTCGTTTGCCTGATCCACAGCTGGGACAGAATATAGCGTACGTACAATTCTTTTCAAAGGACACTGGAATGGTAAGGCTATGACTGATGGCACCAATCTCAAGCACCTTCTTGGTCACGCGCCGTTTGTGATAGTGTTTTAAGTCCACTTTATGCACAGATAGGCTAATCGGGACTGGGCCTACAGTTTTCAAGCGGGATCGAACCACTATGTGCCTCGATTAGGTTTCGAACTTGATTACAAGGCAAGTCGGGCGCCCTATTTCATCTTCTGACGTACGCCCAGAATTCTTTCGTGGTTAGGTTATAGGTTTATTGGACTGACATCGGGCATTTTCGTGTCATGAGAAGCCGGACGTTGTCGGGGAGAAACAAATGAGCGTCGGATACACAGCATGTTGCCAAACGTACCGTAAAACGGGAGAGAGAGAGAGAGAGAGTTGATCAGCATCGTTACTGGATAAAAGTTGTACAACAGTACACAAAGCACGGGAAATTAGTACATAAAACACCCAAACATTGTACAAACAAGTGACAAAAACAGACGTACGCTTGGGAACATGGTAACTGAAGAGCGATGTTACCCCTACAACTTTGACTTCGCAACTGATATTGTTGACACTTAACTATATCAATTGATGCACCAAAAATACCTCAAACGTGATGTGATGCATTTCAAGTTGTGTATGCAGGCGCATTCATGTGATGTGGCTAGAATGAAAATAGATGGCGCTTGGAATAAACACATTACACACACACTTACAAATATGTTATACATACAGCATTGAGTCATATAAGAAAATATTTTAATTTGAATGTTTTATCTTGCATAAAGATAGATAACGATTATAATTTTCAGTTATGTGCAACACAAATATAATTTTAAAAATTGAATCATCACAATTACAGTTAGTCAGTGCTGTAGTTCAAAGTTTCCACAGGGTATATGCCCAGTTTCGTGAGGCGAAAACTATGTTTCCATTATAATGAATGCGCCACGGGTCTCGGATTCGAATCCTGGCCTGGGCATGGATGTTTATGAGTGTCCATCAATTCCATCATATCACCACTCATCCTCATTTTCGCAAATTAGCCAAAAGTGGCACGAAAGGCGAAGTAAAATAAAGCAAATCAATCAATCATTAAAAATCACTAGTTCGTCTCCAATTGTTGCGGGAAAGAGAAACAATAACATTGTTGACATGGGCGTAACTTGGAACCTAACTTTGGGGGGCAAAATCGAACGTGGGACTTAACTTTGGGGGGGGGGGGGGGCAGAATCAAACTTGGGTCTTAACTTGCGGCAAGGGCAGAATTAATAATTTTTGCATCCCTTAAAAATAGCGCCCATAACTATTTTGCTCAATAGCTTATATTTGCACAATCATAAAAAAAAAAATACGTTTCAATACTTTGTTACTCAGCTACCAAGAGGTTAACAAAACTACAGAGCATTCCCTGACATTCGCTACGAGACTCGGCGGCAAGCTGCCCGGCATCTCAGCTTGTCTTTCCCGGTGAACGGGTCAGCGACAGTCGCTAGAATCAGCTTTTAAAATTACAGTTTTCATATTGTGTACTAACCTTGACTACAGAAGGTGTTGAAAAAGGCGTCCCTCTGCTGCAACCCATTCCTGGCATCTCCGAAGGAAATTGGCATTTACACGTGCAAGTTCGTCTACTGTAATTCTCCCGATTTTTCGTACAATACTCTTTTAACTCACGGATGGTGTGCGGATTGTCTTTGTATAATTTATTTCCCCATTTTTCTTTCCACTTTTATTCAGAACTGACCCTGTTACTCTAAACTTTTTTACGAAGTTTAATATAAGCGACTGTCGTGGACCCGTTCACCGGGAAAGTCAAGCGCTGATGCCGGGCCGCTTGCCGCCGAGTCTCGTAGCGAATGTCAGGGAATGCTCTGTATAATTAACTTTTACATTTAGTAGCCTGAATTTTTGGGGGGGGAGCAAGTGACCACCCCCCTTGCCCTGTACAAGTTACGCCAATGATTGTTGAGATATTTGAATACGGTTCACTCGCTACTTCGAAATCTCAAGCTATGTTAAGTCAAACTTCTACATTGGTTCTGAAACAAAAGGCAGATCTCACATTACTCAGGACCTGCACAAAGGGATCAACTATTTTAATGTAGAAAAAGGTCCGATAAATTAACTGTACACAGTGGCTGCGATTAGGATAGAGTGTAGTTCATCCTCCCCCCCATTCTCGCCACTTTTTGCCTTCTCACTATAGCAGCTTAATGCTAAGCCTTGTTTAAAGAAAACAAACTCCCCCCCCCCCCAGTTTTGGCACCCAATTGCACCTACACATTGTGGCATTTATACAAAATTATTATTATAGTCAAAATGTTGGCGATAAAATGCTGTCTCACATCATGTATTCATACTCTTTCCTATTCTCAACATTATGTTCCCGATCACGTGAAGCCAGAAATATTTGCCAACCTCTGTGGTGGAGTGGTTAGCGTAGCGCTATACAACGCCAGGGGTATCGGGTTCGGCCTGGGCATGGGTATTCCTTGTGATTGTCTCTTCAATTTCATCATCATCCTCATCGCCGCGATTAGCCAAAACTGGAAGAAAAGCGAAGTAAAATAATACAAATCAATCAATCAATTTTTTAAAAAAACTTTTTTGTACCTAAACATCAAAATTGACAAAAATAGTTAAAATGGTACATTTCTGGCACAATAGAATTTATGTACAGTGATCGATGTACCCTGAAACGAACTCCTGTACCGAAAGCCCCTACGGAACCGTTTACAGGAACAAGTCAAGCATTTACGCTAAATCCGATCTTCGGTTATTATAGGTTAGGTTTTGTCGTGAGCTTAGTGTTAAAATGTGTGAGAGATAGCCCAGCTTATTAAGATTTTCCGAGGCATAAAAAAAACTCATATACTGGGAACACAAATTTATTACGGGTTAGTTAAATCGCACTTTTGCTCCTGACTGTACATCCTTCCAGAATAAATAAGACGGGATATATGCTTTGCATCTACATAACGACACATCTTCAAATGTATCCCCTGAAAGTTAAGAATTTGAGTTTAAAATATCCACAGCCGAGACGTAGTTTTTTTATAAAGCTTGCTCAATATACAGGTCCGCTGAAATTAAAACTAGTATAAATGTAGGACACAACGTATGCAGAAGTTCCCGTGTTCGAGTCACGGCCTGGCGTGTCCTTTCATCAATTGCATTGCATCATATCACTCATCCTCATCGCTGTATTCCTTGCATAAGTTTGATTTTATTTAATTTTTGTTATTTAGCGTTGCTTTTCTGCTACATTTTGCTAATCACGACGATGAGGATGAGTGTAAGTCCGGGATTCGAACCCGGGACCCGTGGCGTTTGTAACGCTCTGTGCTAACCATCACGCTTTGAAGATGGGCTATAAAATACTTATGACTGCTATACAACACGCCGCCTCGCTTCCCTGTGTCAATCGTGACGATAGGGAATGGAAAACTAATGAATGAAATTTGGGGGGGGGGGGCGGGGTATTACGACTAAATACATCTCTCTCTCACCCGGGATTCGAAACCAGAACACGTGACATCGTACGTCCTCTGAGATGGCAAAAAAAACTTAAAAAACATTGTCCTTACATTGAAAAGCAATGATGGTGTAATGAAAAAATAAAGCATCTTTGAACGCTGTTAAGAAACTGCATTCCATTCCGTGAAAGTCTGAATCTAATCTGCCGAAAAAACTAGCTTCCAATACTTCTCATTATCAACGCCTTCCTGCACCGAACTCACTTCTAAAGACCACACCTCCCTCCCAACAGAGCTTCTTAAAATAGTGCCAACTGCCAAGAAGAGTCCAGCTGCTTGCATAGGGTGGGGTTAAAACTGGTCCGAGGCACGGGGGAGGGGCGGCGGGGACATGTGAGCAACAATTATATGCAAATGCGCCTAAAGAATCAAATGGCAGTAATGATAAAAGTCAACATACCGTTTTCCGTGTCCTGCGCACACCGTTCAAGCATCCCTACGACGAATCAAGGTTGTACGGTCCGCCGAAATGTTCTTTTACAAGCCTTGCAGCACGCTTTCGGCCATCTTGTGATGCACTTTTCTTTTTCCAAACTAACTCTTCCCCCCAACACACTCTGCACACGGTTTCGTACGTCAAAGGTTGCACCAACACTTTTTTTTTTTTTGAGAACGTTACAGATTCTCTCCCACTGAAGAACTGGTAAAAAAAAGTTACCAGAGCAGTTGACAATTGAAGTTAGCGTCTTGCATTCAAATCTTCCCTCCTCTTTTTTTGGCTCTCACACTTGCACCAAGACGGTTTCAATGCAGCGTACGGATACAGGAGGGGGAAAAAAAATACACAAGCCTGTCTTGAACGCACACACACGCACACTCGAACACACTGCACTGTTACCAACGCGACTTCAAACTAGAGACTAAAGCGTGTCTGGTTCGCGGCAAAGCATGCATTAAGGAAAAAAAAAAAGAAGACTCTCGGCCTTGATTCGCATACTTGTGGTGTATGCAAGTGAGACAAGCACAGTCTTTTTTTCCCCTCTCACTTAAGCTTGTTCCTCTACTGCACCGAATTGTTACGGCTTATTCTTGTACACTTTTTCTTTCCCCATGTGGGTTAGGCTGCATGGGGAAGGAGCGTGACGTGTTTAGCCCTAAAAAAAAGTAGGGGAGGCAGTGGGAGTTATGAAAAGCCACCCTCCCCACACTCTTTGCAGCACCATGCCTACATTTGTCTGCGTTTTGTGTCAGTCAAAGTGCATTCAACTGAGAGAAGTGAGGGGTTAATGGGGAATACTCCCATCTCGGTTATGTTAGCCAATGAAAGACACTGCTTAGGGTTCAAAGGACACCTAAAGACAATAGCCTTGTACTAGTTCATTGTGACGTATTCCTGTGCTAGTTTTGTCGTGTTCCCGAGCTTACCGGAGGGAGTTGCGAGTGACCACGCACACAGAAGCACGGGAGGGGAAGGGGTTATTGTGGAACTGATTAAATCAGTGTTTTCCCTACAAATGGCGAAGGACTGTAAAGCGCCTGTTCTTACACACACCACTGGATTCGATTCCCGATGCCGGACCAGTACCAGCCAAATCCTAATGTTTACGTCTTTTCTAACACCTTTGGCCAATCGCGACGATGAAGATGTATGATGCTTTGGTTTATTTTACCTTGCTGTTCTGCTACTTTTAGCTAATCGATACAGAACGTTTTGTAACAACAGGACTTGATGTAATCTTAGCCTATTTGTAGGGACACTCACAAAGAACCAGAGGCTTGGACTCGAACCTGAGGCCCCTGGAGTCGTAGGGCGCCGTGATAACCACTCCACCTCAGAGTCGGCAGGAATGATGATGAGATTAAGGTTCACATGTTTCCCCCTTGGCCAACCTCCTTGGCTTATCACAGATCGCTACGACGCCAGGGGTCCCGGGTTCGATTCCCAGCCTGGGGTTGGGCGTTCTCCGTTAGTACCACTTCATCGTATGATGAAGATACGATGAAATTGATCAAGGAACACTTACAAAGAACGCCCAGGCGAGGATTCGAACCTGGTACCTCTGGTGTCATAGCACACCGTGCTATCAACTCCGCCACATATAAACGTGGATCAATTTATGTACCGGTTACCAATGGACAAGAAAAAAGTGCAGTTCTCCAAAAGAATATTAGTACATTCTTGTTACTGTATCAGTCATGCATATTTCTTCTTTCTCTGCTCATTTATATTCTCTTTCTCTCGACATCTCTCCATTTTCTTCGGTTTCCCTACCTCTTCCGATCTAGTTCTGTCAGTTTCTTTCATGTAACGTCGTCGCCTTGTAATCAAGGGTCCCGGGTTCGATATCCGGTGGAGGCTCATGGCACAGTGGTTTGGATCCCACTTTAAACTGTAGGTCCACTACCGATTAGCCTTCCTGCGCATAAAGTGGATTTTAAAAAATCAATCAATCAATCAATCTGTTCATTTATTCTCTCTGTTCTCTCGATTTATTTCCATTATCGTCGGTTCCTTTACCTCTTCCAATCTATCCTCCGTCAGTTTCTCTCTTGTTTGTTTGTTTGTTTGTTTGTTGGGGCCTCCCCGATGGCGTAGTGGTAACGTCGTCGCCTTGTAATCAAGGAGACCCCGGTTCGATACCCGTTTGAGGCAGATGGTGTTTCGGATCTCACTTTAAACTGTAGGTCCAGTCCCTATCTGTGCATAAAGTGGACTTAAAACAACAATTATAATCTCTTGTTTGTTATTATCTCGTTCTATCTGTTGTTTTTCTTGTCCGGCGTGTAACTCCTTCCTCTACGACTGTATAAATGATTGAAAATATCTCATATAGCTTATTAGGGTCTAAGGGTGGTGATAGCCCCCTTAGCTCCCCCCTTAATCCCCCCTACAGTCCCTTTGCCGATATTTTTTCGTAATGAATGTAGTGAAAGAGGATTAATATAACTGAAACCCAAGCACGAGACCATGACGAGATCCCCCCCCCCCCTTTTCGTCTAGTTTGGTCTCAATGTCTTGAGCTCTTGACTCAGCACAACAGGAGGTTTGTTTTGTCAAATGCAGTTGTCTCGTCTTTCTTCCGCATGCAGCTGCACGCCAATTGCATCCGAGGAGACCAGACAAGCATCCATTCGACCTTGTCGCTATGCAAGCTCTCCGCGAGGCTCGAAGGACGATTGGGATGCGAAACGACTTGCAATCAGTGTTCCTTAGATGCTACGAAATTTCCCACGGTGAGGGAAAATGGGATTTTTTACCTCAAGTAGGGAAATTTTGGTGTTTTTTTAAAAAAAATAACAATAAGCTATTAATTTTAAATGGCTATTTAGGAAACTATTAGTGTTAAAAACATGAAATTCGTTAAAACTCTATAACCTATGAATCGGGGGATGTGCGAATGTACTCATCAGTACCCATAGAGTATATAGCGCTTACCTAGTAAATGTAGCATGAACTTGTTGTTCATGAAGATGAAATAAACTCGTCACATATATAAACCTTAAAAATACAATTAAAGCCCATTGTCAGTGATGAGCGTCTAGGCGTAAACAACGATAGAATACATTCTACACGTAGAATATGTTATATACGTAAATAACGTAATCTATGTAAACAACATGGCGAAAGGTTATAACTTAGCAAAGGCCGCCGTGGAATTAAAAGAAAATTATACTGCGTGTCAGTTGCTGATGTGTGAGGAGAACTTTTCATATTCTTTCTTCCAAATTCGAACAATTTCTCACCTAAGAAAAAACCTAATATAGGAAATATTCTAGTGTTTTATGGGAAAAAGACCACTTTTGCCTCGCGACTGCCATCTGTTGTTGTTCTTTTCATATGATATATATCTTTTTTCATAGTTGATAGAAGAGAAGAGAAATTTTGTTGTAAATAGGATTCTTTTCAGTTCGTTAGGAACCAATGTATTTGAAAATGTCACTTTCCTTTCATGAAAGCCTTGAAAATTAATTTTAATGTACTTTAGATTGTCTACGTAGTCTATGTAAACTACAAGCCAATGTAATCTACCGTAGATTACGTGTAAACAACGCATGTAGACGTAAACTTATAGTCTACGGCACATCACTGGCAACAGCCCTCTAAAATTGATAGATTGTTTTGGTTTTATTTTTACTTCGCTTTTCTGCCACTTTTGGCTAATCGCGAAGATGGACCCTCACAAAGAACATTCACGCCCAGACCGGGATTTAAACCCTGGTATTGTAGCGCGCACTCTGCTAACCACTTCGCCACAACCGTTTAAGATCTGCGGGCGGCCATTTCATTGGGTTACGCGTTGTCTGCGCATGGAGTCCCATCGCCGCTGGCTTTCGAGAACGAGGCCTTTACTAATTTTCATGTAGCTCTACAATTGTCTTCACAGCGCTTGGTCAATCCCGAAATTTTTGGGACTCCTACCGGGAATCGAACTCGGGACCACCAGAACCAAAGGCAAGTGCGGTACCATTTGTCTACGTTGGCTCACCTTGCATAGGTAATGTTGCAGCTATTGATTCTGTGCTTATCTGTCTCATATCAACACACACACAAGACCTCTGATTTTCAAACTTCTCGAAATTGCATATCTAAGCGGCAATATGTCGGAAATAATAACTGAAGAAGTACAGTAATGTACTGTTAATATATGTTAAAATATATTAAATAATCAACAGTAGCAATAATAATGAGAAATGAAAGTGAGCAATTAATAACAATGTTTTAATAAATAAATATAAATTCTACAACAATGTTAAAACAGTTTATTGTGGGACCATAACAATCGGCGCGGGGAGCGCCCTCTATTATCACGTTTACCTGCAAAGGAACTTGCGGTCAAACAGCCAATTAGACCTACCGCTGTTTCCCTGTTTGGGCAAGAAGCGGCAACGTTAGAATCCCTCCTCCCGAAGCGCCCAGCAGAGAAACAAGAATTTTGTCAAAATAGCCGTTCTGCGCTGTGAATGGGGGCCGGGAGATAGGGTGGCTGAGTGTGTCATTATCTATTCCAAAATGGAAAATAATTTACCAAAGTGGGAAATTCCCAGAAAAAAATGAAAAATTCTATTGCAGTAAGCCATCATTTTTCACGGCAACTTTTACAGGTACGTAAATCTTTCAACACGATTGCAAGTGTCAATAACAACATTTATATCTTTGCTAAGAGTTCATACAAACGTAAAGAAAGCATTACTGAAACATCGCAGTAAAGGTATTATAATTATATTACACAATTAACTGGCTCTGTAAATAAGTAAGTATTTTATAAATATGTGACAAGTATTACAGTTGTGTAACACAATTTTACAGTGGAAAATTTTACGACACCGTGGGTAATTTTACAGCAATTTGGAAAATTGTAATGCCGGAAGGGGAAATTTTAATTTTTCATACATACTGCAACACTGCTTGCAATGCAATCACACATATGTTCTCGTATGATCGCAAGAGGATGCAGCCTGCTACAGACAGCGGATTGTCTGGTTTTGCAGTATGATAAGATAAGGCGCTCTCTCCGTATGTAAACAGAAGAGACAAGTAAGTCTCTCTATGGTGTCGCTTCAGTTCTACCCAGACGTTTAGTCTTCGTGTCAGAGAGGGCAGCAGGAAATCTTGCCAGATAGATAAGGAAGCCAGATTTACAAGAACAACACAAGGCGATAAAATTCCAAATCATCTCTCCAAAGGCTGCCTGTTGTCTAGCGGTTATTACGATGCGATGCGCTGCTCAGTGAAGATCTTAGGTTCGAATCCCGTTAAAGTTATTGTCAAAACAGTGGGATGTACTGACGTCATGTTTACATGTTATACGAAAGGATTGTTTTAGAGGAGAAAGAAGAGATGTGAAGGAACACGCAGAAAGGAGAGAATTAGAAGGTGGCTAGAGAGGGAAGGAAAGATAAATAGAAGCAAGAGAAACAGGAAAAGGAAAAAAATATTAAAGAAACGTAACAAATACAAATATAGACAAAGAAAGAGAGAAAGAGAACTAAAGAAAAGGATAGATAAAATGCACGAGAGAGAGAAAAATAAAGAATCGAGAAAACAGTGAAAAAGAGAAATATAGGAACGAGAGAGTTTGACTTTGTTTTTAAGCCCACTTTATGCACAGAAAGGCTAATCTGGGATAGACCTACAGTAAACTGGGATTCAAACAGTCTCCACCGGGTATCGAATCCGGGACCCCTTCATTGAAAGGCGACGACGTTACGAATATAGGAACGAGAGAGACAACCACCCACCTAGAGAGAGAGAGAGAGAACGAAATAAAAGAAAAGGAAGATAAATAAGAGAGAGAACAAAATAAAATAAAAAGAAGGTAAATAAGAGAGAGAACGAAATAAAAGAAAAGAGAAGATAAATAAGAGAGAGAACGAAATAAATGAAAAGAGAAGATAAATAAGAGAGATATATCGAAATAAAGAAAAAGAAGATAAATAAGAGTGAACGAAATAAAAGAAGACAATAAATAAGAGAGGGAAGGAAATAAAAGGAAACAGAAGATATATATATAAAAGAGAAGAAATAAACAGGCAGAGAATTAAAAAAAGCAAAGAGCGAGAGAGAGAAAGAGACAAAAAATAGAAAGATAGAAGCGAAATACACTTTTCGTCATTTTGAAAGAAAGTGAAATGAACGCCTACATTTTGCAAAATCCTCAGCGAATGGGATTTAAACCCATACATCAAGCTTTCCGTACACAATTTTTAGATTGCCATAAGGCACTGTGTGTCCTGAAGGTATATGATATCTAACATATTTACATTCGTATATAATGCTTATTTTCACTTACATTTGAAATATAACATTTATATGTATCAAATAGGTTAGAGGCTACAAACGTGTAATTATGTTGTAGAGACTCAAGAGAGAGAATATGTGTGTGTGTGTGTGAGAGAGAGAGAGAAAGAGAAAGAGAATAGAGAATAAAGAATGTTAGAAAGAGAAATCAAGGCATATTTTTACCACAGTACACTGTTGTAATGCACTTGTTTTCATAAATAACGTATTTTGCATTCCATTACTAAAAACAGTACTTAGAATTTTCATAATAATCGAAAAGTATCTTGCGTCAAAGGCAGACAGATTTCTATTTGCCTTTTTAAACCATAAGACGTTTATTTCCAACATTTTAGAAATCAAACTGTATCGATACCTAAGAAAAATTTACTTTGAATATTCTTCCGCTTACTAGAAAGTATGATTTCCAACATCTCCTTGTAGCAGCTTCACTCCGGAGCATATAATGAAAAAGTAACCAAGTTTGTCTCAGCCCCGCCGAGCCGTAATCGAATGGTGTTCTCAAGCTGCTGACACTCCTGCCACCTGTGGTCGCTTTCGCAAACTACCAGCTTAGGCAGACCGCGAAATGAACGGGCTTGCGCATGACTGCCCGCTATCATTACGATCCCTCCCGCCACGGGAAGATACCTTGATGCACCTTTATTTCAAATACGATCCTCCGAGACTATCGCGGTCGGTAACTATTCATTTTTTCGATATGGAACACGTTTACCCAGTGGTTAATGCACTTTCAGTCGGAACGCCAACCACAAATGAATACACATGAGTACTACCACCACCAATGGCCCCGGTATTTTGACCGTGCGAAGGTAGCTTGATCATTGGAACAAATAGGAACTAATGATCCTTCAAAACAACTACTACTAATAATAATAGGGGCTTCCCCGATGGCCTAGTGGTAACGTCGTTTCATTATAATCAAAGGATCCCTAAAAACGAAAACTCAAAGCCAACATTATTGTTATTTCTGGGGAAAAAAATGTTGATACTCTTCAAGTTGGTTTGTTGTTGTTATTATTTGTTATCGTGCTCATGTGTGCTATGTTCATAATGCATGTTCATTAATAAACGTGCGTTCATGTAGACGCATGCACGCGCGCACCCCCTCCCCCCAATTCTTTCGTTAAAATAAAATGTTTTTAGTTTAATTCTCACCTATAAAAATATCGGTATGATGTACCGCCAGAAGAAAAAGTACTGATTATTATTATTATTATTATTGCATCCAAAGTAAATATATATAAACACAAGATTTATCACGTCTGTTATTTCAGGAAATTAGGTTCTCGTTTACATCTTAAACGAATAGCACTGGCCGATTTTTTTTTTCTAAATTTCTCTTCCTCTTCATTTATTGTTTACAAATTATAAACTTTTGTAGATAAATAAAATGGATGACCAGTGTCGAAGCAGGAACAGACTTCCGGCACCAAACCGATTTCACGGAACGAAGTTCGCTGCGCTCCGTTTATGTAAACGATCAGTCTTTTTCTCTGTGAATTTTCTTTTTCCAAGAAATTTAACACATAATATCTCACGCCTCACTTGAATATCTGTACGAGATGAGAGAATCGCGTAATTTGATGGAATGAAATCATCGCATCACATTGGGAAATTATTCGTTTGACAACTGCTTAAACAAATTTATATCTATATATTCACATTTCTCATATCAACAAGTCAAAGAATATACCCTCATTTGTTCAAAAATGGCCTTGCTTCTTAAAACATTTAGTTACGTTTAATCCTGATATCAGAATGCTATTTTGCAACATTTTTACTCTGAATTCGAGAAAACACTATGTACTGATTTGACTACTTAACCACCATCATACTATCAGCGACATCTTTCCCTAGATTTGTCATTGGAAAAAATTTAAAGGTTGTTTCTCTTCAAAATTTTACATACAAGCTTACAGATAAATAAACCTTCAAAAGCTAAGATTTCTCGTCATTTAAGGGGGAGAGGGACAATTTCCCCTAGGTCCTTCTCTCTTCGGCAGCTGCCGATCACTGTTGCCAGCTTCGCTCTTTTGGAGCCAGATCTGGCTCTTTTGTGCACTGGTTTGGCTGTGAACTATGACACCCGCCCCCCTGCCCCACTATGATGACATAACTGGCTCCGGCTTATGACAACTTCTGTCATAAGTATACATTTTGCATGTGACGTGATATTGTTATATTGGCTGCGTCGCCCCACCCCCTCTTACATCCCCAGCTACTTTTTCTTTATAGCGCCTTGGCTGACGTGAAGAAGACGTAATATTGTTATCCGGGAATACTTTATTTTCGATTTCATACGACCATCGCTGGATTATTAAGATGGGTGATGCCGCCGGATCTAGACTGTGAAAACTAAGAATAAATTGCCACCACTTTAAAGCTAACGGTAATAATAGCGCCCCCTCATCCACACCCATTTCATACCTAAAATTACCCCAGGAGGCACTTTATCCAGTTTCGGTGAAATTTAGCTCTTTTAAGTGCATCAGGTTTGGCAACACTGCCAGGATGGCCGCAGGAGGCAAGGAGAAATACATTGCTCTTATGGAAGTATTACTTTAATTGTTCTCTTGGGAGTATCAAACTTCCGATGGCATAGAAAAATATATCAACTGAAAAAGGACAGACTGAAGTAGTAATTCACAGACAGAAATGTCGAAACTTCCATTTTATTAGCCGTAACTTTCAGTTGAAGTTGATTCCCCATAAGGAATACATGGGTTTCTGAAAATTCTTATTCATCATATTTTTCACACACCGTATCTAGCTTAACAATCAACTTTAAAAAAACACTTTCACTTGCAACATGTGGAGAATTTCATACTCTATTGAACACCAGCTTTTTCCCTGAGTAGCATTGCCCATTCGGATGATATTGAAGTAAATGCACAACTGCTGCGACATTGTCCCTCATCCCCTTAATGCATTTTATGTAATGTTAGCTTATTTTTACTTGAAATGAACTTCTCGTATCAGTATCTGAGCGTATGGAGTACACAGGAAAAAGTTGGCTGGCGAAATAACGGTTTAAGACCATCAATTTCTGCTTCCATCCAACACCTGTAAAAATATGACCACGACAATTTTAAAGTATTAACGACATTTATAGTTAACCCAATTAATGTATTTTAATCATTCTACTGTTAAAAATATATTTATGGTTCACGCAACTACGGTTTATAATCATTATATGTCTTTATATATTATAAAATATAAAAATGTGGAATAAAAAAACGATTGTGTACCATTTTTGTAATTTAACAGGCATTTTACGGTAAATTAATCGCCATTCATCCACAACGTAGCGACAAATCCAAAGAGACAGAAGAAGCACGTAAGAGAAGGAACGTAGAAAAGCATACGCTTAACTAAAGTTCAAGTATACGGAAGTTTCCAGTTTAGGGAAACTTTGAAATGACATAATGACGCATTTGGAGAGGTGTTATTCAAATCTACGAGTGAAGTGACTTTGTACACAACTCCCTCGATTCAAGGAATACATGTATTTCTATGTGAGTGTCCAAATTGCTCGCACACTTAACGTAAAAATTACAAAATTTAACAGTATGCCTGTGAATTTACAGAAAACTGAACAAAATCGTATTTTATTTAAATTTGAATATTTAAGCGTGTATAATATGAAGTTGTGTTCAGCATAAATATATTTTTAAAAACAGAATCATTAAAATTGCATTTAGGTAAAGCAGGCTATGTAACGATGTTGAATAACTTTTACAGTATTTGGATGACAGCGGAAATTGACGATGTATAGACCGTCATATCTCAACTTTTTCAATCAATAGCGCTGAATTTGAATAAGTTCTTGGGTGGGACACGATTTGACGTCACTACCCTTTTAGAGGAATTTGGGGAGGATAGCAGAGTGTGCCTTATCAAGTGTTGTTAAAAGTCCAGGAATTGTAAATGCATTTTATTCCGGTCCAGAAGAGAAAATCAGCAAGCGTCAATGGATTCTGGACCGTAAAGAACCTTTTTTGTCATTAAAGTATTTCAATTCGGTCCAGGGACCTTTCTTCCGGACCAATTCAAATACGTTTCAAGTTTCGTTATTCAAATGAAACAATACGCAACTTGGACCGGAATTTAAATTGCCCGAGAAAAAAAGGTTCCGGTCCTTTTAGGGAACCCAATAGAACCCATTAGAATTTATGGGTTCTTATACCTTCAACAACCCTGGTCTTATCCCCTAAAGCTGGTGTCCATTATTACAATAACAATTAAAACAGGGTGTACCAAAAGTCCAATTTCCCCCCTCCCCCATTTGAATTGTACACAAACCTGCAAAATGTTATTTTAACAGCATGCGTATGATGAGAGGATGGTACACCATTAAATCAGACCAATGACCACCATATACTCCAAAGGATCTGTGTGCATACCGCCATTTTCATGGCACAGTATTATTCGCCTCCAGGTGCGATGTGAAATCCTCCGTAACATGGTGAGGGAAGCAAACGCACTGCGAACAGCTTCTTGAAGTGCCTCAGTTGTCTGATAACGATTATGGGATTATGGGCGACTTTCTGTTTGATGTGTCCCCGTAGCGCATTATCACAAGATGTCAGATTTGGACTTTGGGGTGGCCATTTTAGAGGTGCCGGGAAATTTGGCGATCCTCGTCCAATCCATTTGTCTCTGAATACAACATTGAGGTATTCTCTTAAAATGGCCACCTGAAATCCAGATCTGACATCTTATGTTACAGAGGATTTCACATCGCACTTGGAGGCGAATAATACTGTGCCATGAAAATGGCGGTTTGCACACAGATCCTCTGGAGTAAATGGTGGTCATTGGTCTGATTTAATGGTATAGCATCCTCTCATCATACGCATGCCGTTAAAATAACATTTTGCAGGTTTGTATACAATTCAAAGGGGGGGGGGATGGGACTTTTGGTACACCCTGTATTAATATGGCATCAAAGGCGGCGATTAAGGGGGCTAGAGGGACTGTTGCCCTCCACTTTTTGCCACTTTTGCTCCCGCACCATGCTAAACCTTATGTACCAAGGGAAAGTCCTTGACCCCCCCACTCTTCCCCCCCTAGTTTTGGAACCCAATCGCCGCCACTGCTTATTTTCACTCATACCATTATTATTATTATTGTTTATACAATCCACTTACTTAAGTATTAACAGTAAATTATTGTACTTGTATCACTTGAAAGATTATAAATTTGAACTCATACTAAACGGAGACGAGAAGGCAAGGTATGTACAGATTCATACTTGAAATACATTCTACAGTAGTCAACGACATATAAACATTCGTCACAGTAGGCTGTAGGCCTAGGCAGAAAAGCAACGCATAAAATACAAAAATAGGACACGGTAAAGTGATGAATTTTGACTTATTTACAGGTTCAAAGTGAATCATTTTTAATTCCTATTAAATCCAACCGCAAGTATGCACCTTCGTTAGTAAAAATTAGAAGCGATTGAACAAAAATCCTTTAAAAAAGAGAGAAAAATAGGTGTTCGACTACCGCTGAAAGACTATTTCAGTTACGGTTTAAACTTTAATGCATCAGCTGAAACAAAAATGCATTAAGTCTGTAGCTCAGAGCAAATGTTCAAGTGCATCACCGAGAAAGATGCAGCAAGGTGCATAAATAACGCATCAACTGAGCCATTAAAGTGCATCTCGACAGAAAGAAATATTCTCGTGCATCATATGATGCATCAAACTGTACACCTGATTCTTCGCAGAGGCCATTCAACTAACACACTTCAGTACATCAATAGATACGATGCATTTTCTGTGCGTAGGTTCTGCTCCGATCAGCATGAAGTGGCTTCAAAACGAATGTTGCAAACCTTTTTTACGTGCCGGAAAAGAAATTCGGTAAATAAACAGTTTGCAACACTGTTTCTTTTCTTTTCCAGCCAAACCGCACCTGGCATTGCAGTTCAGGTGCATGCCATTATCCCTCACAGCAATGAAAAGACCGCCTCCGCTGGAAGCGTTAACAGTAGGTATACCCTGGGCAAGAAATTCGGCAGGTTGAAAAGTAATGCTGGATAATAGTAGGCCATTCTCCAGCAAATAAACACGCGCTGACCCAGAAATTCAAGTTTTACAAAGTACCTGAAAGACTAGCTACACACACACACACTTCCAAAACTGGTCCGCAGCTTTACGTGTAACAGGTACTTACAGAGTCCATTATGTAATTGTATGCTTGTCCAGAACGTTGTTGGCGTCAAAGAAAACAAACACTTAAGAAGGTGCAAATAACCTAAAGTTTAGTGCTCTTGTCAGCAGCAGTTGTGTGGTATTGCACTTTAGCTATTTTATGTGCTAATACGCGTAAACTTAGAATACTGCTCAATATGTCGAATTCTTACTGACGTATTCTGCATTCTTCAACAAGAAACAGTTGTACGTAATACACATCATATGACATTTATTTGAATTTTAAATTATTTTTAGCCTCTACAAAATTGAAAAATGATGTAAATATATCTTCATATATTTGTGGTTTTATTAATTAAGGCATAATTTGATGACTACAAGCAAATCGGAATGCATCAAATGAAAGCTGATGCATTTTGATGCTTCTATTAACGCAGTCAAACGTGTAAGCTTGTTTTCTTTAAAATTGCCTTCTTTTTCTTCTTCCCATTAACTGATGCATTTTTAAGGCATCGTAGGCAACAGTAGCCGATTGAAACGTAATGCCGAAGTGCATCATATGCTGGGAGTAACCATTTCTACGTATATCGAGCTGTATACTTTGATGCATCAATTGATATGCGTTTTTTATGCTCCCTACTGCATCTTTCTCGATGATGCACTTAAACTTTATGCATTTTTATTTGTTTCTTGATACATTTACTTCTCCGTGTGTACGTTTACAGTTTGTTTTTCAGTCCATTTTATGCACAGAAAGGCTAATTGGACTGGACCTACACGTTTAAAGTGGGATACGAACCACTGTGTGTCTCCACCGGGTATCGAGCCCTGGACATCTTGATTATAAACCGACGACGTTACCACTACGCCATCGGCGAGGCGCCGAATTTACTCAGTTTGGTGATTGTGTTTTCACGTTGAAGTTTGAGGGAAATGGCGCCTAAGTCCCTGTTTCGAACATTAGACTATGCAAAAGAGGCCAATAAACAATTGAAACAATGACGTATCAATATTCTTTAATATGCTCAGAGATGGCAGCACTTTGCCATATATTATATTCTTCCTAGTAATGTATTGGTTGCAGGAATCTGTTTGTGTCTTTTTGTTCGTTAACACTGATTTTCTAATTAAACTAAACTAACTAGCTCTGTTATTCCTAAACGCAAAGGTTTGTTGCTGAATCAGCAGCACAGTAAGAAAATCGAAAGAGAAAAACTGGATTCATACCTGTCATCGGAGAAATAAAGAGGCGTGTATTCACAAATTCTAACACATACTTGATCTTGAGACTTTAGAATTTGGCATGTTTCGCAGCACCTATGCCAACTCGTAACCTGAGATAGGTTCATCGTAGTCACAGGATCTGATCCAGATATATCCATTGCGATTGGCATAAGTTTCACAACCACTTCCAGCTTCTTGTGTTGTAACAATATCCTGCTGCACATCACGTGTCGCCTTTTATAGGAAGTGTATGGCACTGTCTTTCAAACTGTTATCGTCTCAGATTGGCGCAAAATGGAACGTTGTCGTTCGGCAGACAACAATGCGAGTATTGTTGACGAGGAAGCACTTGTTTGTCTCGCTATGTCTGAGTGTCGTTTGTTGGTGACCGGAAATTGTCATCTAAGTTAGCTTAAAATAACAACAGTGCACAGCTTTTCATCCGAAACTAAAAACAGCAAAATGGTACTGGTATACAGGTTGAGAAATCCACGTGCATGCGCCAAAAACCCATAAGTTACACACTTATATCAGCACCAGTGGCGTACTCAAGAGAGCAACCCCAATTTATCTTTCACCATCTATTAAGCTATGAAGTAGAGATGGTAACGAATAAGTTATATATTTTACTTATAGCAATTACTAGGAGGGTGATTTTAATGTACAATATCAGAAAATGCTCTATCAAAATGCAATAATGCCCTAAAAACCACAGAAATGCTTTTACAACAAACCGATACAAGAGGAACTGAACATACTTCAAGTTAAGTTATGTCAGCAGCTTGCAAATCCGCTGCTACGTCTACTTCTCCAATATAAACTTTTCTCAAGACAAAACATCATCAAGCATATACTAAATCCTTCACTTTTGTTCAAAACCAGAATCATTTTCTTGACTATACTTTCTTTCCCCTGAACTTTTTCCAAGTCACTTTTTCTCTCTGGGTCTCTTTGTTCCAGAAGCAAGAATTTACCAGATTTCCTGGAACCAGAGTTTTTCTCTAGGTCTCTTTGTTCCAGAAGCAAGAATTTACCAGATTTCCTGGAACCAGAGTTATTCTCTAGGTATCTTTGTTCCAGAAGCAAGAATTTACCAGATTTCCTGGAACCAGAGTTACTCTCTAGGTCTCTTTGTTCCAGAAGCAAGAATTTACCAGATTTTCTGGAAGCAGAGTTATTCTCTAGGTCTCTTTGTTCCAGAAGCAAGAATTTACCAGATTTTCTGGAAGCAGAGTTATTCTCTAGGTCTCTTTGTTCCAGAAGCAAGAATTTACCAGATTTCCTGAAACCAGAGTTATTCTCTGGGTCTCTTTGTTCCAGAAGCAAGAATTTACCAGATTTCCTAGAACCAGAGTTACTCTCTAGGTCTCTTTGTTCCAGAAGCAAGAATTGACCAGATTTTCTGGAAGCAGAGTTATTCTCTAGGTCTCTTTGTTCCAGAAGCAAGAATTTACCAGATTTCCTAGAACCAGAGTTACTCTCTAGGTCTCTTTGTTCCAGAAGCAAGAATTGACCAGATTTTCTGGAAGCAGAGTTATTCTCTAGGTCTCTTTGTTCCAGAAGCAAGAATTTACCAGATTTCCTGGAACCAGAGTTACTCTCTAGGTCTCTTTGTTCCAGAAGCAAGAATTTACCAGATTTTCTGGAAGCAGAGTTATTCTCTAGGTCTCTTTGTTCCAGAAGCAAGAATTTACCAAACTTCCTGGAACCAGAGTTATTCTAAAACTTTCGTACTGGCAAGAAACAATTGGGATTGCTTTTTAAGAAAACAGACAAACAAATTTCTTAATATCCCATCTCTCGTAAAAACACAGGAAAAGCAAGATAATGTATTTAAAAAATGTTAAAAATTCACTAAAATGTCATGAAACCTCCTAAAAATGCAATATCCTGCAAAATTGACAAGAAATGACCCATGAAACATGCTTTGTTTGTTTCCTTTTGTGATGAAACCCATTAACATGTAACTGAACAGTGTATTTTGATTTCCAAAATAAAGATGAAAATGCATCAAAACCCCAGCCTCAGTAATTACAAAGTCTATTATACCTTGTTTCAGTTATCTCTGGAGCAGGGCCGCGCATAACGGCAAAGAAGAGGAGGGGGAATCGAGTGGGCAGAGCGAAGCAGTACACGCTGCTGGGAAGGCTGGTAACTGCAGTCGCTTTCCCCCTCCACGCAATCCCGTTCCCTCTCATGTGTTCATTGGTGGAGCTGTCTCGCGTCGCTACTTGCGCAGACTTCTTTTCGTTCGCCCGCTCCAGTGATAGTTGGGACAGATTGTTGCTCTGGTGAGCTTGTGTTGCATGTATTCAGGATAAAAAAAAATTATCCCGCTTTTCGAGGACTCGTAGCGTCGAAACGAAGCGCCAAACAAAAGCGTTATCAAAGGATAGTTGTTTCCCTTAATGATTTCGACGTGTACGAGATTGATGGTTATAAATCGGTACGAGACCGAGAATTCTCGTCTCGTCTCGATACCACCGCGTCATTAACGCACATTGTCAATTTGAACGACTTCATTTTTGTGTTCATGCTTCGATATTACAGCGTATAGGCTACTTCTAGCTACAGAATCAGCAAAATTAACCACACCTAATCAAGAAAGAACAGCGCATTTGCACGCTTCATTCAATCAATGGAGAGAATTATTAAAGCAAGTTGCTAGTACCACTGGGAAGCGACCACAATAAGATGCATAAAGTACTGCCTGTGACAGTAATTGAATGTAATTTCCCCTAGATTAGGGTTTTTATTTTTTTTGGGGAAAAAAAATCACTCGGCGCAATCCCATCATGAATCGAATGAAAGTGCATTAATTAGATCGAAATTACTAATTCGATAAAGAAAAATATGCTGTGGGGGCAAAAAAGTATCCCATAGGTAATTATTTACTCTATTTGTTTCACTGATTGGTTTCGCACATGGAAATCATTGTCCTTCCTCCATGCTCTTTCCTCTATAGAGCTTGTTATGCGAGTGCTAATTGGACGCAAAGCTGGCCAGCGGATTATATGTTTCAGGTCCCAGCAAAGGGGCACGTGATTGGATTGACATGTCTGCCCGTCTGTCTGTCTCTGCAGTTATCCTGTACGGATGGACAAAAATTTTCGAACCCGGAACAGAAAATCGGGAACACGAATCCTGAACAGAATATCGGGTACATAGTGTTGCCCACGGGACGAGACGGGACAGGCTTTTAAAAATTCGAGACGAGACGAGATTGACCGTGTGTCATAAGACAAACGAATATTTTCGAGACGAGACAGCATTTCCACGAGACGAGCACGAGACGAGACAGGCCAAAGTCTCGTCTCGTGAGCAACACTACGGGTACACGATTCCGGACGAGAATATCGGGTACCCGTAACCATAACAGAATATAGGTACTCGTATACGGAACAGAAAATGGGTACCCGTATCCGTAACAAATCATACGTATCCGAATTCGGAAGAAAAATTAGTACCCACATTCGGAAGAGAAAATGGGTACCCGTATCTGGAGCAGAACATCGGGTACTCGTGTCCGTAGCAGAACATCGGGTACTCGTGTCCGTAGCAGAACATCGGGTACTCGTGTCCGGATAAGAACATCGGGTACTCGTGTCCGGATAAGAACATCGGAAACTCGTGTCCGGAGCAGAACATCGGGTAGGCCTACTCGTGTCCGGAGCAGAACATCGGGTACTCGTGTCCGGATAAGAACATCGGGTACTCGTGTCCGGAGCAGAACATCAGGTACTCGTGTCCGGAGCAGAAGATTTGGAACATGAATCTGGACCAGAACATCTAGTATCCGTATCCTGAACTGAACCCAGGGTACCCAAAATGGGAACATCAAATGGGATACCCGGAGTCCCGACTCAAGCAACCTGCACTCTAAATTAATACTACGCAAGTGTCGCCACACATAGTAACCACGACAACTCGTGTATCGCAACGTCTATTCGAATGTTAAAAGCCTCCATACTTGGCGTAGACAGCCAAAGGTGTGAAAAGGCACCAGAGATGGTGCTAAAAAACGCCAGTAGTGTTCAGTTACACCATGTCTGATTAATTGTAAGAACGTGCTTGTTCACTATGCACATGTTTTTCACAATATGGAGGTTTCTTTATTTTCTAGACGAAGGTATTG
Source organism: Lepisma saccharinum (assembly GCF_977018435.1). NCBI lineage: Eukaryota > Metazoa > Arthropoda > Insecta > Zygentoma > Lepismatidae > Lepisma > Lepisma saccharinum. Next base: position 39,327,788 of record NC_139242.1, on the reverse strand, counting down.
TTTGAATTGCACAAGGTAAAATATAATGATTTTTTTTAAAAGTTTACTTGGATATTAGAGATAATAACATTAAGTAGTTGCTAGAGCGTTAATGAAAAGCTAATTGATATTCAATTTTTTTAAACAGAATCATTGAGAATCGAATCTTCCACTACTAAATTGCAAGATCACGACTAATAGCTAATTCCTTTTGTATGGTTTAATAGCACATACACATTTTAAAATTGGAACAATTTCGTAAAACAAAATAGAGCAAAAAAGCCGAATGATGCAAGAAAATAAATGCACCTTCTTGATTAGAAATCAAACGAAGAAATGTAAAAAAGGTTTGTAGATCGATGTGTGATACCCAGAGGGACGTAACTCCGATTTATCAAATTTACAGGAGATAGGAAATTATGAATATTATCATATTCATGTCTGACTTAAAGAGAGCAAGTAAATTGGTGTTACGTGATTTCCACCTTACTGCCAAGGATTAGACGTGGAAATATGTCGAACTGACTCCACACACAGAAAACTAAATGCATCATATCGATTGATGCACCAGAATGCATCGGTTGATGCACTAAAGTGTGTTTTATGGCTTCATCAAAGAATCAGGTTCACATTTGATGCATTTGGGTGCATTTTTGTATGTCGTGAAAGAAACACCAAAGTGTTTGATTTGATTCAAGTGAGGATTTCTTTCAGTCGAGATGCACTTCAATGCATCAGTTGATGTGTTTTGATGCACCTTGATGCGTTTTGATGCACCAGAATGCATCCTTTTTGATGATGCACTTAAACGTTTCGTCTGAGCTACATAAACTCTGTAGCAGGAAGGTGCATCAAGGAACATCAACTGATGCTTTGAAGTGCATCTCGACTGAAAGGAATCCTCACTTGAATCAAAAGATGCACTTCGGTGTTTCTTTCACGACATACAAAAAATGCACCCAAATGCATCAAATGTGAATCTGATTCTTTAAAGAAGCCTTAAAACACACTTTAGTGCATCAATCGATGCATTCTGGCGCGTCAATCGATATGATGCATTTAGTTTTCTGTGTGGACGATATGTAAAATATTAAAAGGGGAGAACGAAATAACGAATATGATGGTGGATAATTCGCTTTATTAGATATACACAGTCTGCATACAATCAAAACGTTGAGAGTTACTAGTGCAACGTTACGAGATGACAGAAGTTGAAGAAGATGGAAGAAAATTACTACAGGCACGTTGGATCAGTACATTTGAAATATCCTTACCCGATCATGGATTGATCTAAAACATTTTATTGTGCTTATTCAACATGGCTGCAGGATCAACGTTTCTTTCTGCAGCCTAGTTTGTTTTGCCGAAGCACTTTTATTGCACCTGGACATTTCCCGCTGTCATCGCATGTTCTACATGCTCTGATTTTTTAAAATGTATTTCTCTCTGTGTTTGTGCTTGTTAAAGAAATGGAAAAACAATTAGTCTTTGTTTCCATGTCAGAAAAAAATTCAACCACCTAAATAATATAATGAAAAAATACTGTGTGAATATGTATAATATTCCTGTTTGATCTGTAGCCTATAACATTTTAGTTCGGTTCTTAATCTGAAGAAAACCCTGGTTCAAACGTTAAGTATAAAGTGTTTTATTGTATAATGCCCTTAGTGTTTTTTTAAAGAAATTGGGTAATTCTTTTTCATATTATTTAGATGGTTGAAAAAATGACATTATTGTTCTACCGACTACTTTCCTTATTGTAAAATTGTAGTTCTGACATAATGCCATGTAACATGGTTATAATTTTAAATATTTCAAATGGTTCTCTCTCTTTGCAGCATCCTGATTTGGAACAAAAAATATTAGAAGACATGTGACGCTCGAGATGACTAGTCCAGTATAGACGACTTCCATTAAAATAGTACGGCATGTTGTTTTAAATGAACTCACAAGGAAAGTATTTAAATCCTTTACATTAACATACTACAGCCAAAAACTTCAAGTGGTTTAAAATGCTGAGGATACTAGTGAAAAACTTCCAAGGACACTTGCATTAAATATTAAATAATAACATGTTTAAGATTCATATTGTTGGTATTATCTTGAGAATATAATATATTTTACTTGTCTTGTGTTTCTTTCTACTAATCTCCTTTCCTTCTGAATAGAAAATTATTCTCCAAATTTAGGCAACCTGTCTTTTAATTAATATAAATATAATTACAATTTGATATTGAAATGAACCCACCTAGATAGTTTTATGAAAATCCTGTAAGTACTACAACTTCAGATATTTTTTGAAAATTAACTTCAGTTTTGTGTTTGTAATTTAGCACGGTTTTTGCCGATTTTATTATAAGGACCAATCCGAATTGACTTCTGTTAAGGTCTAAGTACATAGAAATAGAGAACAAAGGATGTTTTCCCCCCTTTAGTTTATCAAAAACACTAACCACATGCCTACATGTGCGTCTGTACATGTTAAAAATATCAAGTATTCTTGTTTTCCCTGACCTTTATGTATGTGCGTTTAAAACTTTAAAAAAAAAAACTGATTTAGCCCATGTAAATAAACCAAAATGTTAGCTTGACCTGTTTTTGTTAACCACAAACAAAAACACATGGAAGCATTTACTAAATTTCGTTATTATTATTAAATTGATTCGTAATTCTAATAATTCTAAACAAATGGGCACAATTTCGTGACAATTACTGAACAAAATTGATGCTGAACAGTTATTTGTTTGACGCAAATATAAACAAATGTTTGATTACCAGAAACTTTTATTTGGTTATTTTAAAGAAACATTTCAGTTTGTTTAAAGGCGTAATAAATAGATTACGTCAAGTATCACTAAAAATATTTCTTGAATAAGATAATGTTTTTTTTTTTTATATTCGCACGCAATGATCTACAACCCTAATCCTTCAAAGACTAATCACAAATCCTTTCGCATCACTATTATTAACGTATTACGGTTGTTTTAACATTCATTTATCTACAGATGTTTTGGATTTTAATAAAATGTTCCTATCTTAACTGGTTTAACAAGTTTAACATTTGACATATTATCTTAATTAGACTAATGCAAAGCATAAAATCATAATGGTTGATCATTCAAGTTTCCTTTACTCGATCGTTATCCTACCTAAGCTAAGTACATTCTATTATCTGTTGTGTTGCAATATACGGGCGGCTCTAAACAAAACAAATAATCTAATCAAGTTTTTCGTTTTTTAAATTATTATTTGTTTAAACACTTCGATATTATTTTGAGAACATGGTTTCTGGTAACGGCAAAGTTAATGGAAAGGAAAACTTGCGTCATAATCTTCTACAAGATAGATAGACCAGTGGTTAAGTTAATCAAGGACGTTTGGGTTCCATACGCTGTGAGGTCCATCTCAACAGTTTGGCTACCAATTGAGAAAGTAATCCAGTCGCGACTAGCTTCCGTGCATAAAGTTGATTTACCAACGATCTTGTGTTCATAGTTTATACTTGAAAATGCATTCACAAAATTATATTGTTATTACATAAAATTTTGGCGACTAAGTTTTCAGATTTGGCTCCAAAATGTAATACATTAATCGCCAAATGGCGCCTAAAAGTTAAATTTACACATTAGGAGCATTGTGTAATTGCCAACTATCAGCTTGTTTTGTACAAAGTAAGTGCTTGAAGTATGAGAAATAATTTCTATGTAAATATAATTAAATATAAAGTAACTTCCATTTAAGTTTTCTCTTTGCAATTTAAAGGTGCTAAATATTTATTACCTGATCGAATAAAAAAGGAACGGAAGCAGATACACAGTTGGAAAACTGTTCATCATTCATATTAAACAAAGCAAAGAGAACAAATAAAAAAAGGTAAAAAAAGTAAAGTGCTCCCCTGTGCATAGCACCACCCCATTTAGGCGTATAGGGGTGTGGGGCTAACGCCCCACACTTTCTTGATCCGGTCGTGAGTGGGGGTGATGTGATCAGCATCACGCCCCTGACCGCCTTTACCCCCCAGGGTTTCCCCCAGGTACCCATGTTATTCGACGCTGGGTGGGCGCCGGGGCCGCTTCCAACGTTAGAAAAGTTCCCGGATTTGAACCGGCCGAGGATCGAACCCGGGACCTTTAGCATGGTAGTCAGTCGCGTTACCGACTGAGTCACCGCGGCCACAAAAAGAGAACAAATATTAAAATATAAAAACAAATTTGAATTTTAGTAATTTTCCCCCCCAAATTACGCACTCTTTCTCTCATAGGTTTCAACATGACGGTGCACCTTCTCACAACATATTTACACTCTAAAAAAATATTTAACCGAGTTGCCAATAAAAGTTGTAGAAAAATGGTGTAGAAAGAGGTGTTATGTTATGGTGTTAATGCCTAATCGGCACTGTTGAGCGCTATCTTCGATGTATTCTTGCACCACTTGCTCTTAAACCATACCAAGTATGGAGGCTTCTAACATTTGATTATGTCCTGTGTTCCACCAACTACGGTGTTACACAACATTTGGTTGCAGCTCAGTTAAATATTTCTTAGAGTGTATCGTATATTTGAACATGAAGAGCGTTCTCAACGTTGACATGAATTTTTGTGACAGTAAAACTTAACTCTTCAGACGATTTATACATATCCGAAATCCTTTCTCAATAATAAGAAACAAGACATGATATTCACATAACTGCAGTTTGTTCTCATACCATTGAGGAAATCACTGCATATAGCTACTAGAAGAGTTTCTAGCGCGTTAAATATTTTGATAAAGAAGAAATCTAAAATTACTTCTGATCTAAGGATAATAGCCATCTCGTCTTAGGTCTTATTGGTAATTAGTGCCGAGAACAGAAAATATGTTTACGCTGTTACCATGGAAACTAAAGCAGGGCAAGTAGCTGTAATCACAGTTCAATTTGGTAAATGTTACTTAATATCTTATAAATTATCGCTGTACAGGTTTTTATAATTGAAAGTACTTTGCACGTATGCTGATGGAATAAACTATTTTCTTTTTCTGGAGAGGATGGACGCCTGTTTTCATTGGAAGGATTGGCAATCCATAAATCCTCGATAAATCAACCAGTGTCACTGTGAATCCTTTGATTCGAAGTCTCAAAAACTATCCACGTCATTTTAAACATGTGAACATTAGTGATACTTTCCTTCTAGCACAACTTTATATGTTAAGGCTTGGGTCTAATAGAGCTAGTGCCTATTTTGGTGAGAACAATCGTGATACTTTCCTTGTAGCACAACTTCTGGTGTTAAGGCTTGAGTCTAATAGAGCTAGTGCCTATTTTGGCGAGAAAAATAGTGATACTTTCCTTCTAGCACAACTTCTGGTGTTAAAGCTTGGGTCTAATAGAGCTAGTGCCTATTTTGGTGAGAACAATAGTGATACTTTCCTTGTAGCACAACTTCTGGTGTTAAGGCTTGGGTCTAATAGAGCTAGTGCCTATTTTGGTGAGAACAATAGTGATACTTTCCTTCTAGCACAACTTCTGGTGTTAAGGCTTGGGTCTAATAGAGCTAGTGCCTATTTTGGTGAGAACAATAGTGATACTTTCCTTCTAGCACAACTTCTGGTGTTGAGGCTTGGGTCTAATAGAGCTAGTGCCTATTTTGGCGAGAACAATAGTGATACTTTCCTTCTAGCACAACTTCTGGTGTTAAGGCTTGAGTCTAATAGAGCTAGTACCTATTTTGGCGAGAACAATAGTGATACTTTCCTTCTAGCACAACTTCTGGTGTTAAGGCTTGGGTCTAATAGAGCTAGTGCCTATTTTGGTGAGAACAATAGTGATACTTTCCTTGTAGCACAACTTCTGGTGTTAAGGCTTGGGTCTAATAGAGCTAGTGCCTATTTTGGTGAGAACAATAGTGATACTTTCCTTGTAGCACAACTTCTGGTGTTAAGGCTTGGGTCTAATAGAGCTAGTGCCTATTTTGGTGAAAGTAAGACATTGTGGAGTTTATCTCAACGTGGGTGCGTCTTTTCTTGTCAAAAAGGGGAGGTGGAATGTGGGACCCTTGAAAAAGACATCCAAATGTCAATTTCACTTCCACTTAGCATAATCTGGACTGCATTTTGCAGACTAGCAAGGCTCTGGCGCCAGGACCTGCAGCTAGGAATTATGTTGCTTCCTCCTTATATGTGTATAATTGTCCCTTCATCTATCTCACCATATCAACATTCATCCCCAAACACAGAAAACTAAATGCATCACATCTACAGATGCATCAGAAACGCATCTAACTAAAATGTGTTTTATGGCCTCTGCGAATAATCAGGTTCACAGTTTGATGTATTTTGTATATCGTAAAAGTTACCCACATTCTGTCGAGATGCACTTTAATACATCCGTTGATGCGTTTTCTATGCATCTTTCTCCATGATGCACTTAAACATTTTGTCTGAGCTACAGACTTTATGCATTTTTTTGTTTCAGATGATGCATTTACCTTTCTGTGTGCATCATCGCGATTAGCCAAAAGCGATGCAAAGTATAATAAACCAAACCAAGGACAATAGGGTCCAAGTGGGCTTGACAATAGTTTCTACCCTTAACAGTTGCCTAATTAATGTAGACCTTTTGGCACAAGCCAACCTCCGTGGCGAACTGGTTAGCACGGCGCGCTACGACGACAGGAGTCGCCCGATTCGAATCCCGGCTTGGAAGTTCCTTGTGAATGTCATCAGTTTCATCAATCATCCTGCATCTTTTTGGATGATGCACTTAAACGTTTGGTCTGAGCTACAGGGTTTGTGCAGCTCAGACGAAACGTTTAAGTGCATCATCAACAAAGATGCATTCTGGTGAATCAAAATGCATCAAGGTACATCAAAACGCATCAACTGATGCTTTAAAGTGCATCTCGACTGAAATAAATCCCACTTGAATCAAATGATGATGCACTTTGGTGTTTTTTTCACGACATACAAAAATGCACCAAAATGCATCAAATGTGAATCTGATTCTTTGAAGAAGCCATAAAACACACTTTCGTGCATCAATCGATGCATTCTGGTGCATCAATCGATATGATGCATTTAGTTCTCTGAGTGTAGCGCAAGGCTAGACAGAGAACGAGAATCTGCCAAGTCTCGTCTTGTGGACTCACCACCAAAGTTCCTGGGTGCAAATCCTGGCCGGGGGAAAGATGCATTTGGGAATGTCCCTTCATCAATTTAATCTAATCACCACTCATTTTCGTTGTCGCGATTAGCGAAAATTATAAAAAAAGCGACGTTAAATAACAGAAATACTGTTTCAAAAGTACTGAAGTACAGGAAAACATTCTGTAGATGTTGTAAAGCTTGTTAAGAGTGCAAATTTGCACAAAAATGGTTCATAAGTGTACAAGAACGATACCAAAAAAATTCTGTGACCGGGACAATGTTTGGATATGGCACCAGTCTCGATGTAACTCTAACTAACATTACGATGTGTAATTTTCAATAAACATAATCTTGGCTAAAACTACGCAGGAGTAAAGATAACACTAAAATGTATTACCACGAAGAAAGTTTCTTAATTTTCACACACCACAACTTTACAGCACAGGTTTTTAAGATATTAGACCTACATTTCCGCCAATCAGATCACATCCTTCTAAATATTTTAATTTTCATCGCCATGTATTTTGACTGGTCATGGCGAACAGTCCATTTTTTTTGTAAGTTTTCCACTTTTCAGCAAAACAGGCTAATTGACACTGGACTTGCAGTTTAAAGTTTGATACGAATCAGTTAAATGTGGCCGGAACTCGAATCCGAGACCTTTCGCTTACAAGACAAGTGTGGTTTTCCAAATGCTGTACTGTTTCAAAAGGACTGAAGTACATGAAAACATTCTGTAGATGTTGTAAAGCTTGTTAAGAGTGCAAATTTGCACAAAAATGGTTCATAAGTGTACAAGAACGATACCAAAAAAATCTGTGACCGGGTCAGTCATCTGATGATTTCCGTGCAGGATTTACGCAAAGCCTTCAAGTCTAGAAAAAGTATAAAGTCAGAAGGTAAGTGGCTCCAGGATGAACAATGGAATGGAATAGCCTGTGACTTGACAAAACCAGTGGGCTGCATTCGACTTCTACTCTCACACAAAACTCGAAATGCATCATATAAAGGTTGATGTATTTTTGGTACATCAATTTACACAGTTAAATGTATAATTTTGGTATACTCCTTGATGCATTTCTTCAGTAGCCTATGTATTTTGATACACCATATACACTTAATGTGTTACTGGGGTTAATATATTTGTGTCCATGCATTTTGGGATATGTGTGCTGTTACAAAGTCTATGTAGGGAGTTTTGGAATGAAATTATAGGTATGGTGAAATGGAAGAAGAGGCGACAACAGGTAAGTATTACATAAATAAATAACCCCTGTTGCAACGAGTTGGAAGCTGTTAAAGAACCATTTCATCGACCAGTGTTCTCCGGAAAACAGCTCTATACTCTAGATTCAAGATCATCAATGTTACTCGCACCATATTGTATGTATGCATGTGAGTGTGCGAATCTATGTGAATGTATAAGATAATTAGACGTATTTATGTCCTGGTTTGTGTCATATGTTCAAAAGCAAGTATGAAATAAATGTGTTTTTCCACACTGGCTCACGTTTGGCTTAGTGATTATAATTATATTTACAGTAATGATTATTTATCTTCTTTAATTATCGTCACCATTTTTGTTATGTCTTAAGCTTCATGACATAAACAGAAACGCACATTTCAAGAGTGGAACTTCTAAATAAATATATTTTAACTTATCAAGGCCGGTTTATTAAACACATTTAAGACATAAATAAAGTCCATATTAGTTGTTATGCACAGACTATTACACTTGGCCATAGCTGCCAGTTCACCATGCATAAGAATACAATATATTGGAAATGTCATCTTACGACATATACAAGATGCATATAAGGTTTTGGAAATAAACATTTTTATATTGTCCCAGTCACTGGCGTACGCAAGATTTATTTTCAGAGAGGGGTCGATATTGCATAGCTGAAGCTGTATTCTAGGTTGAGGGGGGACCACAAGAAAGTATTTTATAACTAACACTTTTTGTTTTCGATTTAAAGGTTATTCAAAGACTAAAATGGTAATTGGAGCTTTTTTAAAGGGGGGTTTCCATTGATCACTTTGGTTATACAGAGTTCTTGACTTCTTTCAGTTCAAATTCTGATTTTCTCAAAATTTCAGGAGGTGCTGTAGCACCATCAGCTGTCTCCAAGTTACGCCATTACTTTCAAGTAACCTGTCCAAGTTGACTTGTTCTTCATCTAGACCAGTCTCGATTTTGGAATTGAAAAAAAATTCTCTGATCTGAAGAATCAGAACTCACTGCTATGCTTGGAAGAAAAGGGGCGACTTGTACAATATCATTTACATCCTTAACGGTTGGAAGAATGCCCATGGAGGCTATTGGAATAATCAAAAATCGAATTGGACAGGATGCTAAGGGGAAAGGGTGTGGGGGAGGGAGAAGAAGGCGGAACACGGTGAGCGAATTTTTAACAAAGAGTGCCTAGGGATGGCCAATGAGAGTTTTCATTCGGTTCTGAGTCATTGTGTGATTAATTGAACGTCCCCTCTTTTTTTCGCATCTGTTATTGTCCCCCCCCTCACTTCTCCCAACTTCCTATCGGTGTCTCTTTTGTCCACTGCTTTTTTTCTTCCCCCCCTTTTTTTGGTAATGGAATCATTGGATCATTGTTACCGAGCTCCAAAAGGGGTGGGGGTGGGGAGTCCAGGAATGACTAAGAAGTACATCAGTTTGAATCCTCTTTTTTTCTAATCTCCTGAGATGCATTCGAGACTTACTTCTCTCATTTTGAAGCGACAATGATTTATGTGAACTTTAAGTTGTCTCGTGCATGCATTTTCGAACAATTTAACAGTTGGGCTGAAAAGTTCGTAGGCTAACATAGTAAAAAAAAATTTCTTGACAAAATTCAATTTTATTATTCAATATAGTTGCCTTCGAGGGCGATACAACGATTATAGCGGTCATACAATTTTTCGATGCCATTTTTATAGTACGATTTCTCTTTAGCCTCAAAATAGGCCTCAGTTTCGGCGATTACCTCTTCATCAGTGCTAAATTTCTTTCCAGCGAGCATTCTTTTAAGGTCTGCAAACAGGAAAAAGTCACTGGGGGCCAGATCTGGAGAATATGGTGGATGGGGAAGCAATTTTATTACGGTTGAATATCGCTAAACATGGCTCCGAATCATCAAAACGTTGTTGCTTTTGATCGATTGTGAGCACGCGCGGCACCCATTTTGCACACAGCTTTCGCATGTTCAAATATTCATGCACAATATGTCCAACACGTTCCTTTGATATTTTTAAAGTCTCAGCTATCTCGATCAACTTCACTTTACGATCATTTAAAATTATTTTGTGGACTTTTTTGATGTTTTTGTCGGTAACAGCCTCTTTGGGGCGTCCACTGCGTGCATCGTCTTCGATGCTCATTTCGCCTCGTTTAAATTTAGCAAACCACTTCTCAACGGTTGATTTTCCTGGTACAGAGTCCGAATAATGTTTATCAAGCCAAGCCTTGGCTTCAACAGTATTTTTTTTTCGCCAAAAAGCAATGCTTTATTAACACACGAAATTCTTTTTTATCCATTTTTTTACAATAACAAAAGCTGCTTCACTCACAATGCTATATCTCACGAACTAATTATCCGGCATCTGTGAAATTTATACACGTATCTTTTGAAGGTTAGTACTAAGTAAAAATCACATGGATTTAATTCTAGTAACGCCATCTATGAGTCAGCCTACGAACTTTTCAGCCCAACTGTTATATGCATTATTAGATTAATTTATGAGCGTCTCACAATTTTCGTCGTATATTTGTACCTCGAAGCTAATAATATCGACGGTGGAAGTGAAACGAACACGTGCACTTACAAGATATGAATTCATATGTGAACCACCTTGGTACCCCAACAAGTTCAGTGGTCGATTCATGACCTTGCAACCAAAGGTGCTGGGTTCGATTGCTGGCCTGGCCAGTGTGTTCTTGTGAGCATCTTTATCAGTTTCATGTCATCATCATTCATCGTCGCGATTAGCCAAAGTTGATAAATAGGCGGCGCAAATTGAAGAAATACAGGCCAATAAGAGTCCAGTTTCTATGCTTAATATTATTATTTATAGCAATTCTTATAAAAATGTATGAGGCAAAAATAGCATGATAGTCAAACAATAGTAGCCTATTTCATGGAGGCTGTTAGGATATTCTTCCTTCCAATTATAGTTATCATCGTATTTCGACTTAAAAATTCTCACTCTGTATCATATATCTTTATATGAAGAGTGTCCTGAGGCACACTTGTAAGGTAATATGGAATTAGAAGACTGGAGGTGTTTAAAAATTAAAGAAATAAACCTAGTCACAATGAAACTAATATTTAATTCGTAATTTGTCAAAATAAAATACAGTTAAAGCCCGCTTTATGCTCAGAGATGCTAATCGGGACTGGATCTATGAACTCCAAACCCCTGTACCATATGCTCCTCCGGAGATCGAACCGGGATTCCTTGATCACAAGACAACAGCGTTACCCCACACTATCAGGGTAGCTTCCTCGCCGAAATAAAAAAAAAAATTCAAACGCACAAAAATCAAACATCAATACACACGACAAACCCAGGTTTGAATTCATATCATGCTACGTTCTTACAAAGATTTCAGCAGAGTTTTAATTTCGCGAGAAAAAAGAACGCAAATATAATTTCTCGCAAATCGCTCCAGTGTTCCTTATCAAACTTCTACCGTTCCCAAAATATCCTTACTGATAGACCACAAACATTTGTCCATTAGATTAAAAAGGTTGAAAAATTACTATAAGTTTATAGAGCTATTGTGTGCTTTTTCCTGATTCATTTTATCGTTATAATGGCCTTTATGATGACCATAATTTCATACAAGTTGACATTACTCCGAAGTAATTTGGTTAGCACTTAAAATATGTTGTACAAGTACGAAAACACAAGTAAAATAATTTTAGATGAAGCAAACAATTGTTCTGGAACAATGAATAACTTATTTCACACCAATTGCAAATGTCGTTCGAAAATGCTTAAAGATAACCTTTAGACTGAGTTGGAAATGTATTGAAAAACTTTCGCGATTATCCAAAACTGGCTGGGAAGCCAAGTAAAATAAAACAAATTAATCAATTGTACATAAATAATAAATCAATAAATCTCAAGGTTTCTCAATAATTAATGTATTCGAATGTCCAATGACACGCAATCATTACAAATAAAATGTTTTAATTACAAAAGGTAAATTCAGGTGTCGTTTTGTGTCAAAGTAATAATGACGATTGTACATAATTTCCCTCCACTGAAGATATTATTGTTTTTGTTATTACAGATAAGACAAAAAATTAATGTAGCTATGAGGTAAAATTTAAAGCGATAAAATATGCTGCGCAAGCTTAACAAAGAAACTATTTCTCATGAACAACTACAAACCAGTTGAAGTGAAGAGTAGTTAATATCTTCAAACAAAGCTTTGTATTCATTGTTCTATAGGTATATCCATTTCATTCAGCACATTTAAAAGCACATCAAATCAATAAATGATTATATAATTATATTATAAATAAAACTTGGTTTATTTACTGATGTTCTAAATTTTACTTTCTACTTATCTACGAATAGAAAACGATATGTGTTTAGTGTTTTATCCACAATCTTCTAATCCTCTGAAACAGTAATTCGAGAATCAGAATTATTATATTCTCTACTCATGCATGAGTAAAAAAATTAAAGGAATGCGTTCATTCACAGTTTACAGATAAACCTTGCCACTCATTTATAAGTTAAAAAGTTGAAATTTAAAACTGTTCTGACCTGCAATTAAATCAAGCAGGTAAATGCGCATTTTGCATTAACAATGCAACTGAATCTAATGAAGGCCTTTGTTCTGAAACAAACAGATAAGGACAATACTAATACATAGTTCAGAAGCCAGACAAAAAATAAATAGAAGGGCTATCTTATCTAAGATCTTAAGACTTCCGTATTCATAGAGAGTCTGTTGTACAGTTTCCTGAAATACACAGGTGTCATATCTAATCAAGGGAATTTTCTTTCTGTACCTTGTTAACAGCAGTAATATGTGCTATGTTAGATCTTATATTTCCATTCGTGTTTTGAGATCACGTGATTGGAGAGCCCTAGAACATCAATATTTGCGGAATCTACTCATGTCAATCGCTTGTTTTAAGATAATAAAAATGTACGTTACATCGTGTTTCATTTAAACCTTCTAATGTAAGATCAACATAGTATAAAAAAGAACACTGGCTAAATCTTCTTCAGCTCTCTTATTTTCAATACTCCGAATTCGTACCACTAGGTCTTCACCTATAATGTTTGAATGTTTAAAATACACCAATAGACATATGATTACTTTTCTGAGAAAATCAGCCGGTTTAGCAGATGTAATTTAATTTTAATCGATTTAGATTCATGTAATTTCCGACGTATTTAAATTTGTAGTTCACATTTCAACCGTTTTCTATGTTGTACAATCTGATTTTATTGTACCGTTAGCTATATATTATTTCATACCGTTAAATAATATTTATGTAATATTATCCTTAAAGGTAAACTAGTGGTAGCTACATAATTGGAAGCCAACTTGAAGTCGTACAGACTGCAGTATTCCAAAAAAAGAAACAAGATTTTTTTTATATAAATGATTATGACGGATACAGGATGTGAAAAATATGCACGCTGAAGCATACGGAGTGCTTGGATCTAGAAATAGTGTTAAAGACTTTTTTCGGTTTCTCGACAAAAAAAAAATAATGTAAAAACAATGACAACCTTCTCTTATATCGTGCGGAGTGCAGCAAATTTGCCAGTAAAATTACAAAAACGTAATTTATTTTTTATGCACCAACAAATGAATTTTGTTTAAAAAAAATATATAGATGTTTAAAATGTTGCCGAGTTTGTTCAGCTTCAAAACAAATGAAAACTTATTGAGCATTATTTTTTTTTTAAATTCTTAAATAAATTATGTGAACAACATCGTTCAGTGTTTATGTACTACAAACTGTATCGATTTGGATAACAGTTACAAGCGGATATAATTGACACTATTCAGAAGTTGTGTAAATAAGTTTTATTTTATATTATTATTATTATTATTTTGCTGCTTGTAAACTATAAAAGAAAATTCTAAGCTTTGTCAGTCCAAAACCTGTTATTGTTCGTAACAAATATGTACTTAATAAGGGACAATATCTAAAGTAGATTTGTAGCAGGTCACAACACATTAAATATTGCTAGTTTAATACAATTTGTAATCCACTTACTACATTGAATTAGATATGTACACAACTCTTTGAACACTCATGCTTTATACAAGTATGTATTGATTGTGTGAAAATGTACAGTTATTTATTGTAAATAAGTGTCGACTTGTAGCAGTTCACATTGAAAAGATAGGAATAAATTTTCGAGGGGGAGGGGGTTGATTTCGTGCCTCAACACGCTAACCGGTGGATCACGAACACTGGTCTTTTTTCGGTTCAGAATCTATGTACGTTGTCACGAACGAATAAAGCTGTTCGCGACATATTTTGTAATAATATACTGATTACAGATTTTCTTCCTACACATCTTGATAAATGAGAACTTATTATCGGTCAATATTTAATTTAAGGAAGAAAACGGCACAGTACTTTCCGGGAAAACATTTTCAAGCAAATTGCACCTTGTTTAAGAAATTCGTAAATCATGTTTTTTGAAGCATAACAAGCAGAGGAGTCAAACGTTAATTTGTAATCTGTTTTTCAGCTGAAAACTTACATCAAGTGTTTATTGTTATTGTTCGCACCTCCAGAATTTAAAGGAGGCAGTAAGTTTGTATCTGCAAACATTAATTAAACAACATTTCTGGTTCTAATCTACACTGTTCATATTAACTAAATATTAGTATCTATGTACCTCTGTAATGTATTTGTTATGCATAACGTCCGTGGTCGATTGGTTCGTGTAACACAGGTTCGAATGCTAGGAAGAAAATCGATGTTCAATTGGGTTTCTTCCTTATCCATTCACCATTAGTCGCAATTGACGAGGAAAGGTAGAAAAGTGATGAAAAAGCACCAAATATAGAATATTATGACACCCGTAAGTTTTATTTCAACATATTAGGGTTACAGAAATTGTCTCATAGTTTTACCCGGCGTTTGTTATTTGTGCGTTAGCAACAGCAAGAGTATTTGTGGACTAACGGTTAGACTAATGTGGTGTCAAGACAAGAGGTAGTGTGTTCGAATTCAGGGTATTTCATTCATTTCCATCGTCGCACCACGAAACGATGATCAGAGATAGTAAAAACTCACAACAGAGATTTTAAGATAAGCCGTATAACTCGCTAGTAACATTCAAACCATTGTACCTGATAATGGTAGTGCACAGGTTCAAGTCCTCGATGATGTGTGTTGTATGGAGCGCTCATGTTTTATTTTTTAACTCACTCTGAGTAAAGCACTGTTCTAAAGAAATTTCCACATGCTAGGTTAGTGTGGTGAAGAATCCATTTATGGTCAACCGTCGTGTGTAGCTTACTCTTATAAATACACGACGCAGAAGTGACAAAATTAATTGGTGAAAATCGACACTACAATTGCGGGTTCTTGATTCGAGTCACGGGTTTCAATAAGCAACATTAGGTAACGTTAAACTTGAGGAAAACAACTCAAAGTTTACCAATTACGTTTACATGAAGTCTTTTGTTACTTTTATCATAATTTAAGGACATACATGACAACATAAGAAGAGGGGGATAAGGCAACTCAAGAGGGATTCGGGTTACATAAGGCACAACCAGATAAACAAGAATTGGCAGAAGGAAGGAAGAGAAAAAAGCAAAACAAAAACCTGTTGTTGCAACTCGGCTTGCAGACTGCAGGTGGCGTGGCAGTAGCGACTCTCCCTCCTCGCTTTGGAAGCTGGTTCAGGTCCTCTTCCGAAAGGAAAAAAAAAGGCACAAGAGTTGCTGCTATTCAGTCAGATGATGAGCAACGGTTAGGTCTGGTGTTGCAGGAAAAATCTCCGTTGTTTTTTCCTGTTTACCCAGAAAGTAACAGTACAAGCGGTAGCCGGACAGCTGCGTCGTCTTGAACGTAAGGAAACTTTTTTAAGCGTGCAGAAATTTTCGTCTCAGAAGGCCGTCCGTTGAGAGGAGGGGGGAAGGTTTCAAACGCCCCCTCTCTCCCCCGCTGCCTTCGACATTTCTTTTCTTGTTTTCCAGACACCGGAACACGTTGACTTACCGGCATGCACCGCTGTTTATAAGCGGCGGGGAGGGGAAGTGTAACGTTACGATTTTTACCAAATCTTCTCGAGTTTTAAGAAGGCTGTTCTGAATTCGGGCGGTAGGCAGCGCCTGTATTGCGAAACCGAGCGGAGCGACTAAAGACAACACACCAATGTCTCTCACGACACTCGAGCTAAGACTGGGGGAAGAGCTTGCAAGCTGATCAAGACGCCGGCAGCTGGGAGAGATTCGATAAAGGCAACCTCAGCCAACGGGTACGGTAAAAGATGTTGGCGTAAAATTCGTGGTTCGGGAAACAGGAAGAGTGCGTCTTGAACAGGTGGAGGGAGGAGGCAACGCGTACGAATGCCTCAAAGAAGGGTTTAGTAGGGTAAGCGCTTTTATTTCGTCGGGGCTGTGCTGATGGGGTCCTTTGGGGTCCTCCTGATTCAAGGTGCCTGGACACTCACGGGGTCTTTTCAGTGCTACATGTGGTCATATCTCAGTCTCTCAAGGCGCCGGTATGAATTGTGAACAAAAATTAAGGGGACAAGATTCTGTTTTTTTGAACTTCCGCTTTCAAGCAATTTTTCCCTTTCTTTATTGTCCCAGCCGTCTCCTAAGGACATACAACCCGATTCCCAATCGACAAGCGGGCAAAAGGCGCTTCCGCAGTATTTCTGAAAGATTGCGGATAAAATTCTCATTGGTTCCCGAAAACCCCGCCTTCTAGAATGAAAAAGGGGGTGGATTCGTCCCCACCGTGGCAGCATCTTATGCGCTGGTCTTTTCCTCCCCCCTTCTTCCCTCCCTCCCCCCAGCCACTTTTACTGACGGTGCTTCTTTTCCCTAACCATCCTTATCGTCCCTCTCTCTTCATTTCTTTCTCTCCCTCGTTTTCTCATTTCATTTCATCTCCCCTGGTCGCTCCCCCCTTCCCCCCGACAATTTCGTAACCCCCTCGGCAACCGATCAATATCCCAGCTAGACCCCTGATTGGTTGACTTCGGGTTCTGCAATGACGCACATCTAATAAGATGCAAAAGTACCGCCCAGCGCTTCCCCCCTCGCCCCTCTCTGAGTTTCCTGTAGAGAGAAGGGGGGAGGGGGGAAGTAATTTGAAAAACTCCTTCAGAACCTCTTTCCGCGTAGCCCTCGAAATTGAGGGAGGGAGAAAGAAATTAGGTACCTCCAAGCAGGAAGAAGGGGGAGGGGTTGGGAATAAAAGCGCGTGTTTTCGGCGCACGCGCACTGTCCACGTAAAACGCCGTACACACATGTGGGGAAACCTTGCGCTGTGGCCATGTGTGTTCGTTTTCGCGTGGAAGGTCGAAACCTCTAGATGTGTCTCTCCCACCCATCCACCCCCGAAAAACCTCCCCCAAAAGAACATGCAGGGGGTTAAGAGGGAGGGTGGGAACCTTAGAAACAAACAAGGCAGATACCGCTAAGCAATGCTGGGTCTCGGTTGCGGGCGGAACCTATGTTCGTTTCTAGTTGGTAGCCGTGTTTTTGGTGCAAGTGTGAGGTTTACCCTACTTCGAACGCCTGCGGTCCCTAACTGGGATGCAACACAGGGGTACAAAAAAATTAGGAGCACAACAAGGGAAGGAGATAAGTTGGGGTAGGGGCGGGGGTGGCTTGGATACCCCGGAAAACATTTGTACACTGCGTCCCAAAGGAGTTTACTATGCAACGTTTTAAAACCGTGCAACCGAACGATATACGAAACTTATCCAAGAGTTATATTTATACACTAAAAATATTATACACTTGTGTAAAGCACGGCTACGTAGCCACAGTTTGATATGAAATCTCACTAATTTTCTCACAATAGACAAACGCAGGAAGGTGGGTGAATGAAGGAAAGTTAATAGACTTAAACATCACTTGAGGAGATATGACGTCACTTGTCTGCAAACCCGTATTTAAAAAGGAGACTACAACCACCGGCACATATTTCGCATTCGTAACATTTAAGAATATTATTGATAACAAGAAGACGTTCATGTATATGTTCACTGGAAGAGTAAAACCTCATATGAATTATTACTTTATGAAAGTGTTCTGAAAAGTGTTTATGAAAAAAGAGAAACAGTGAAGGTGATTAGGAAGAGACAATAAATTGGTCGTGACATCGGTTAAAGAACTGTTTGTTTTAAAAAATGCTGTGAAGAAATGGTTAATGGCCGAAAAGTCTGGAAAAGAAGATTATATCAACTGATAAATGATATTAGACTAGGTTATGATACATAATTTAGGCTCGAGAAAACTGGAGGTTCCTTGATGTTTTTAGAATTATTAATTAAGTGGTGATTTATAAGACCACTGTCTTGTTTTAAACCTGCTCATTAGGCACTAAATAATAAATTAAGAGAGAAAAGAGAAAATATAAAGGTATCTATAGACAAGAAAAATAAAGTAATGTTTATATCGTACATAACAAAATAGTGGAATTTATTAACACAACTTTGCAATGAAAAACTAAATATGCTGACCAAGGCAGTAATTTATTTTATTAAAAAACATAAACTAACGTAACGTTTCAACCTTCTAGCAAGGTCTTCTTCAGACTCTGTATCAAGTACAAAAGTAACCAGATACAACAAGAAGGGTAATATATATACACAAACATTACTCCCTCCAGGCTATTTAGAAAGTTGTTTAGAAAGTTCTAAACAACTTTCTAAATAGCCTGGAGGGAGTAATGTTTGTGTATATATATTACCCTTCTTGTTGTATCTGGTTACTTTTGTACTTGATACAGAGTCTGAAGAAGACCTTGCTAGAAGGTTGAAACGTTACGTTAGTTTATGTTTTTTAATAAAATAAATTACTGCCTTGGTCAGCATATTTAGTTTTTCATAATCATGGAAACAAGGCTTAATGGAGTTATAACTTTGCAATTATACTCCTTACTTGTGTAGTATCGTCTATGGTTATTTCTTCTTATTCGTAATGAAATTAATATACTTTTAGTGTTAGGCTCACTTAAAAGTTCTTTAACAATTCCTTGAAATCATTGAATAGAATGTGCTACAAAATCTCCAGTCTATATTGCAAATGGATTCAATTGAAATATTACGAAAAGAATAAAATATCTGCATTTTATACTTCGTTTTGAGACTTGATGTTCGTTTTCCTTGTTAAGAATTTATTTCATTTGGAGGTGAGAAAGTGTGCGAGTCTACAACTGAACAAAATTGCTATAATTAAGATTGACTTGAAGCAAGGTGTAATAAATACATACAGGTTCGATGCTTATGTCTTCGGAAATTTTCAGCCTATTCGTTGTGACGTAAATCGGAGGACAGCAGCGCCAACTTGAAACAACATTTGTGGGGCATGATCAATTGAGATGATCCTTCCGAAACATTTCAATGTCTTTCAAATTTCGCAATTCGGATCACACGTTACCCTGCAAGTGCATGAAGTAGACATTGAAGAAACTCTTTGCCTTCAAGCCTTTTAACAACTAACAGCATTTGAGCAAAAACAACAAGACAAAAACAAAACACTAACACTCTTAAGAAAGAGAGCAGAAATGAAGACACTTGACAAAGAAAATAAAAATAAACAATGACATCGTTATAGTTTGAAGCACTCGAAAACTAGCAAATATGTTCTCACACTGTCCATATTTCACGTGGGAATCTCGTACACAGTAGAAAAAAAGGCTTGTCAAAGCAGAGAGGGAGGGGAAAACTGACCTCGTGGACGAATGGGTGCGTAAAATTAACATAAGTTGTAGAAATTTCTGTACAGTTTTTTCTTGTACTTGTTAATTTATGCATTAAATGCGGTATATAGAATACAAGTTTCTTGTGAGGGGAAGGGGGACGTTCCCATCCTTGAATGCCGAGGTGACACTGTTGCGACGCTTACATAAAAATAAAATAAGCATCTGGAAATTGTTCTCACGATATGTAGTAAGGGACCATTAAGATTTCTGTCGCAGGTAGGTACAGTCAGCTGCATTAAAAATGGCGCATCTATACCCTTAAATACTTGCTGGGTATATTCTTCATTCCCCTTCCAAGAAACAAACAGGAATAATTGGTAAAAAGGTTGTTTGTTGGTCGTTATAATGGAGGCGCCGTACTAACCGCTGTGCAATCACAGCTCAGAACGGTTATTTTGACAAAATCCTGTTTCCCTAATGGCTGCTTTGGAAGGGGTATTTTTGCCCACGTAGTAAGCCTAATTGGTTGTTTGACCGTGAGTTCTTCGCAGGTAAACGCGGCAACAGAGGGTCACTGCCATAAAGGCGATCCCCGCGCCGCGCTGGCTGAACGGGCGGTGGGACTTGTAACTACTATTGGTTCTTCTTCCCGCGCGTTTCCAGCCCAGCCTGAACCCAACTGTAGTCGCCCATGAAAACATTCTGGAACCAGAAAAAAAGGGGATAATCTCTTCCTCTTTCTGACGCTGCCGAAATTTGCTCCAATTGAAATCCTTGTAAATGCTATTGACTTCCCTTTGCAACTGAAAGGGAAATTACCAATAACACGGGCAAGAACCAGTTCCAGGCTCAGAAAGAACGTGTCACGTATTGGGAACGGGTTTCTTTCAACGAATGGCCTTGTGGAATGTGTAGCAAGGTCGTACGCTCGTTTGGCAACGACCGAAACCACTTTCACACCCTCTGGTCGCCATCCCCAAACTTTTCTGGAACTGGAGCAGGAGAATAAACACTGGGGTTTAGAAATCTGGAAGTGGAACTTGCGTTCGAGGGGTTACTGGTTAAACACGACCGGTCTGACACGTGTTAATCTTTTTTAAAAGCAAAATAATATTCATAGAACTTCCAAGTGAATTAATTCTGTTTATCTTTAAAGAAAGCCCAATTCAGGAACTATAACGAAAGTTCCCAATTGAGGAACCGATATTTTCAGGTGGAATGTTTGAAGTTGAATGTCCCCAGCTCAGGAACCGCTGCCTCGGGAGGGAAGGGGGAGAGGTAAGGACCGTTTTTTTTTTTAGAGGTTCTTATCGTTAATGCACGTTACCCTGAATATCTGACCGCAAGTTCCTTCGTATGTAAACGTACCAACAGAGGGTCACTGCTGTAAAGACGGTCCCCGCATCGGCTGAAACACTGACTCCACTTTCCATTTGCAGGAAAAGTACTGTGCTTTACGGGGAGTTTTTTTTCCTTTAATATATTTTGAGTATATTGCAGATCCTTTGCTTGTAGGTTAGGTTAGTAGTTACACAGCTGTGCGTAATGTCAACTGTTTCAAACGTCAATTACAAGTAGGACATTCTGAGTTGGGAAGACATTTCACTGAAATAACCAACTGGTACAGACCAGTTCCTGAGATGGCGCTGTTTTCGTGGGAATTTCCATAGAGTTTCTGAGGTGGGAAGTTCTCTTATTATTTTAATTATTATTCTACAATCAAACTAGAAAATCATTTATGTACGGAAATAAAAGTATGTTGCACTGTAAAAAGCTTGGTGCAAAGTAACATCAAGCGTTGCATTAAACTCAGACTTGGTGCAACAGAACAGTGGTTTGGGGGGTGTTACCACGTAATTGGCATTGTTCGGCTGAATCTTTGATGTTTTGTTACCAGTGGCGGCGATTGGATTCCAAAATTGGGGGTGGGCAAGGTGCCAAAACTTGGGGGGGGGGCAAAGGCAATTTACTTTCACTTGGTAGATAAGGTTTAGCATAGTGCGGGAGTAAAAGTGGCATAAAATGCGGGGGGGGGGATAACCGCCGCTGTTAGCACTATTAGCTGTCCAACACCAACTTATGTAGAGGTTAGGTGTGTTGTTGCACCAACTGGTATGGCTATTACACAGGAGCGTATATTCTAGGCTAGCTAGGCTCTCTGCGAAGCCTGAAGTCTATAGCATAAAATACAGGAGGAAAATCGATCAGAAAATGTAAATATTATTATTCATATCAGTGAGATGATGATGCTGATTCTGGAGTTGGCAACCTGATTTCCTATGAGTTGGCAACCTGATTTCCTATGGGTTGGCAACCTGATTTCCTATGAGTTGGCAACCTGATTTCCTATGAGTGGGCAACCTGATTTCCTATGAGTTGGCAACCTGATTTCCTATGAGTTGGCAACCTGATTTCCTATGGGTTGGCAACCTGATTTCCTATGAGTTGCCAACCTGATTTCCTATGAGTTGGCAACCTGATTTCCTATGGGTTGGCAACCTGATTTCTTATGAGTTGGCAACCTGATTTATTAGGATAGCCTAGGACCACGTGACATAGTGAGATAGCCCAGATATTGGACTCAGAATACGCCACTGCTATTGCACCAGTTTCAATGGTAACTCGATTGTGTCCGTAAATTTTGTGCATTTGAGGAGAGACTCTCTCACTGTACTGGTATCTTATTGCATTTGAACAAAATCGGACAACGAGGTGGCAGACTTTAAACCTTCAAAACTTTGATAAAAAAATTACTTCATACGGTAAATAAGCGAATATTTGCTACTTAGATTGCTGTAGGTTAAGTTACCCAGTTTGTGAGACATTTGAAAATACCAGCAGACTTTGCTACTCAAGATTATACATTAATGGTCCAAATTAAATATATTTCAGGAATAATAATAATTATAATAATGTTTACATTAAAATAATTATATTAAAATAAATTAACACTAATTACAATACAAAAATTAATATTATATTAATATTACACGATTAGATAAAAAGACTGTAGCTATAAAAATAGAGATATAACAGTGCATATTCATTACGTAGCTTACCTTTAGTTAAGATCGGAATAATTTATATAAAGACAAGTGCTCTGGCAATGAAATTAAAGTCAAAGAGATGAATAATTGAATATTTATTGAATAACAAAAATGATGTCACATGTAGTTGGAGAATTTGATTTGATTTGATTTAGTTCATTTTACTTCACTTCCGTGTCATTTTTGCCTAATTTGCGAAGATGGGAATGAGTGATGACATGATGAAATTGATGAATGGACACTCACAAATGCCTAAGCCAGGATTCGAACCCAGAACCCCAAGCGTCGTAGCGCGTGGTGATAACCACTCCGCTACAGGGGGCGGTGTAATTGGAGAAAAGCAAGTTTCTGATTAAAAACAGCTCAGAGGAAATTAGCAACAAATGCTAATATTTTCATTACTTAATTTTAGTACTTGGTAAGTCTCTGAGGGGTCCGACCAGGCCCCTCCTAAATACGTCCTTCCTGTCCTTCAAAGCCGTTTGATCCCAATATAATCCTTGTCTTCCAATAAGTTCATAGGAAATTATACAACAACGGCTAAACGAATATATTTTTCATTATTTAATTTTAGTAAATCTCTCGGGCGGGTACGGACCCCCTAGACCCCCTAAATATATCCTTGACCTTTAATACTAAAATAATCATCATCACAACTTTACATCTCAATTGATAAAGAGTTTTCCAATTACAAAAAATTAAAACCTTCGATTGTTACTGTGTGACTTTCTTAATAACGTTACAAACTCAATATATTTTATCTCAATGCAAGGCTTACTTTTGATACATTAGGAGCATTAGCTTCGCAAATGTTGACCTAATGAAACTTTTTCTCTTGTACTGGCAGAGTTGGAAAGTACTTTCCGAAGTTGGGTGAATGTTTGAACAAATTTCACGAAATTTATCTTGCGGGTAAAACTTCACATAACGTTGATAAAGTTCCTTTTTGCCCTCCTTCCCCCCCTTGGACTTAGAAAAAACAGGAAGAGCGAAAAATACTACCTGCCTGTTTGTGTTGTAATATAGAGTCGATCTTTAATGGTCTCGGCTAATATCATTTCCCTGAGCTAACAGAATTCTCTCGTATCAAAGTTTCGAAATTAACCTGGTGTTTTTCTTCCCAACTAATTCCTTGGGATTGACTGTGGTAGAAGGTATGTCGTCCTGCATTGCGCATGCTTTGTTGCAAGAGACTGCAAAGGCGCTCTCGGCGACTCTCTACGAACGGATGTTTTGTAAGTTTGTCGCCGTCACTGTCGTACGCAGAGCGGGGCTGATAGGGGGGGGGGGGGCTACAGCCCCGTCGAAATTTTGAAAAAAACCCTCAACATTTTCAAAGAAAAGCAGTGAAGATTTCCAGAAAAAAACAGAGTGGTCAATCAAACCCCTTTAAAATGATCCCCTATTGCAATTTTTGAGAGTGGAAAGATCTAAATATACGAAATATCTTACTGTGTATACCGCCCCCCCTCCACCTATGTACTATTCACCTTTACAATTACAGCCACTCTCGAAACAAAATTCCGCTTATGCCAATGGTCCACGTGAATCCCTTTGGAATTTCTCGACTTTTCAGGATTCCGAAAATTCGGGAAATTATTTCCCGAGGTTGGGATCTGACCATCACAATTCACGCACCGTCATTTTGAACTACTTTTTTTAAATTATTAATTTACAATACCTCTCGGCACGTATGGAGAGCAGATCATTAAGTGGTCTCTGTGTATCGTGAGAAAGCACAAAAAGGCAAAAAACTAGTCATAGACAATTAATAGATGCTTGTGGAAAGAATGCAAGGCGAAATCTGTTTCTATTTAAATAGTGGACTGAAATTTGAACAACACCACAGCATTTTCAATTCAATTTCAATTTTATGATTTGTAAAATAACAACAATAACAACCGGTAAAATGTATGTAGGACAAGATGTGAAATCTTACTCTACCCAATCCCTATGAGAAAAAAATCCTGCAGTATGCTCCAAACGATAGAAAAAAAAAACTGTATCAAAACAGCATTATTTGTAACAAATGAATATCCAGACAAAAATTGCCAATCCCCATTTAAAACAAAACGAAAGCCCAATTCTTTGTGAACAAATATACAACATTCATGACGACACAAATAGCAATTCAAGTTAAAAGAAAGAAATATGTTACTTACCAAAGACAGGTTTTGCATTCGGCCAAGTCCAGACACCAATTTGAAGCTAGCAGAAGGAAAGTAATCTTGGTTCGATAAGTTCGTGCATCGGCCCAAAGATGGCAGCAGGACCCTTCACTTAAGAAGTATGGTGGATATCGAACTGCAATAAAAGAAGCTGAAAGGAAAACACTTAAAGCGCCAGTTCCAGTCAATGAAACCAGCGCAGAAAGTCTGAAAGTTCAAACATGAAAATTACTTAGTTTTATTTTTGTGTCTGCGAGCAGTATATAAAAATATGACCTCAAAACAATAAGGGAAAACAAAGAATAAGAGAAAATACAAACTAATCTGTTCTCAGTTGGGATACGTAACATGAAGATCAAGCAGCAGAAAATCACCAAAGGAATCTGAAACTTATATCAATTCTTGAGTTAGTTATGCAAGTAACTTCAGCAAATTTGGAAGAAATATAGGTAGGTCGTTCTATAGCTTTTAAAAAAATAAGATTAACAAATACATTTATGAGATAAATATACAGAAAGTCACAAGAATATACAATACTTGACAGTTGCTCCATCTGTAGAGCTATAATGCTAACAATTCCAAGCCATCGTAGCCTATAGATTTTTCAGTTAACCTTAACTGTAAGGCCGAATTATGTTAGTTATAGTGTTTAAAAATAGTATTACCTATAGTCCATTGTATTTAGTTTGTGGCTCTTTTCAAAGGGACTCCCCCCCCCACTTTTGAAGATGGGAGCACAAGGCTGCGGATAGTACCGAGATGTGACGAGACTTATCAGTATCTCGTTCTCGTCTCTGTCTCCCAAGGACAAACCTCAGAAGATCCCATCTTATCCAGGAATTGCTACGCGTTACGCTACTAGATACACCACGGAGGATCAGTTACAAGGAGACTGAAATCATCATGTATAAAAGGGGCAAAGGAAACAAGCCAATTGCATCAGTATTTACAAGAAAACGCGGAGTTCATTTTCTGCTGTTTGACCTCATTCTGTTACAATTCGCTAACAATTACAAACTACCATATAAGAAAAGTAAATATATGAATAGCGTGGTCATTGCTTGCAGTTCATACGTTCATAAATTGTCTGCCTGAAATATATATATTCCGTGCTTCGTAACTTTTTTTGGAATATAAACTAAACAAAATAAAGATCTAACAATTTGCTAAATAAACGTTAACAAATTCACCGTGACAACTAGACACTAGACAACTACGACAAAAAAGAAAACATGAATTTGCATAAACATGCATTCTACCTTATTGATCTGCATGTACACTGAACAGTTTACAAAGGGATTGTAATTCTGTTTATGATTAGTAGATGGCACTGTCATACTGTTCCAAATGATTAACTACCAAACATAGCCTGAAGGTATTTTGACTTCAGAAGCTGTGCATCCACGATATTACACTTTTCTTTTCGTTCACTACGCTCCTATTTGTGTATGTATGTCGGCCTTTATATGTAAGCGAACATACAGAAAACTCTCTCTCTCTCGCAGTTTAAATGCAAGGTATTATTTATTTATATTTGCGATGCTGAAGGAATGCTCTTGTTTAACATGTTCAAATGCGTAAAAATGTCTTTCATTGTCAATACAGCTGTCATTCACCTATGCAATAGGTGAATACATGGTGCCTCTCATGCCAAACACACATGTGCAAAATTGATGGAGAAAATTAAGATCAAAATTTAAGCTAGTTATAACTCGAAAAATAGTTCCTGCTTCTGATTGACTTACAACTCGAAAAATATATTCAGGCACGTAAGTGCCTCTGACTTAAGTTCTCTCCGAAAATGTTCTTCGCTACTAAAAACTTTGAGAACAGCTGTTTTACACAAACGAGTTTTCTTAAACGCTTGAGTTAATCATTTGGTAAGGTTCTGACCATGCACAAAAATCGATTATATTGATAATTCTCTTGGAATTTATGTAAGTTGTCCTTGTGAGAAACATTCTGTGATTTTTTTTTTCTGTGGAGTATACGGTCAAACTCGTATGAAATGAAGCTGGACAACACATACTCAACTCTGTCAATTTTATTTGAGGAGGAAGAATTGCAAATAAATGTCTGTTCAGTGAGTCTTGCACAAGCAGTATGTTGCCAACACCTTACGTATAGCATGTATTGCAGTACGAACGCTTCGAAAGATGAAATGTAATAGGACTTGGTACGGCAATAAGTCAAAGTTGCACCAAGAGTCTAAAGAACTGTATTTCTTAAAAGAAAAATATATGAGACTGGCAACTAGTATATTTAGTGGACATTTCTAGTAAAATTCTGATTTATCATTACAAAACGGTTAAGTTTCAATTATGAACAATACGTTATTTTTTCAAAAACGTTTCAAGTAAAAGTGTCGACATCTTTTGCCTATTGTAGCGACAAGTTTCGCCCGTGTACAACTAACTTAATGTACAACGCTTTATTGGAAGGGAATCATGGGATTTTAAATATTCCAGGCAAATAAATTTACTTATCTTATTCTTGCCGAATCATTAACAACATATTTGAGCACTTGAACTGCAAACTATGATAAACTACTCGAATAGTTATTAGTTATATATTTAAGAAACAAAACAAGTATTTACCTTTGAGCAACCCATAATCCTGAGATCCTGAAGACAGTATTACATGCTAGGCTTACCTGAAACAGAAAGAAAATTTGCTACTAAATGTTAATAACAACTGTAGTCTTTATCTTAAGGCTAAAGCAGAAAATATTGTTACTTGGATTATTTTCTCGTTACGTATTTACAGCGCACTCTCGACGTGTTTTTATAAGCTTTTTGAATAACTGTTGCTACCTTGGTGTAATGGAATGGTAAGGGCTTAGGACAGAAAACAGCAAGGAGGCAGGGATGGAAGTAAGCAGGTGCATATTTATTATTAATAGGGGTAGCAGCGGGAAGAGCTTGTAAGAAACGAGACGACAACGAGACCGAGACATCCAAAACGATATTGAAAAATTTACCTACTTTCTGTCCCAGGAGTATGTTGGGCAAGCGCTCGACGAATGAAAGCGTGAGAGGGGAAAACACAGCTACAGCTATCAGCCGCTTTCTCCCCTTCTCCACCGTTGTGTTCGGCCTTGCTCCACAGATTCCCGAGACGGGGTGTAGATCGAAAAATATATTAAGCGTAAAATACAGGAACCAGGTTATGTTTTCATACAATTTAATACAGAGAATAAGTAGGTGTAAAGTTTTCAAAAAATCCAAAAATTACAGTTTTATAAGTGACGTCACAGACATCACAAATGACTAAAGCTTCCACGTAACTTTTAAACATTTTTCTTGAACGAGGAGTGTAAGACTTAAGAACGAAATAGAATAACTAATCAATTCAGTACACTATAGGTCTTTTATACTCTTACGGCGGGCGCTCTATATGCAGACAAGGGAAGTGGGGAGCGGGGAATACGCAGCAGACCAACCAGACAACAGCGGTGGCGCCGAGAGTTACAACGTCGCGGGAGGAAGTATTTCGCGCAGCTCGTTCTACAAGCTGCTGCGTTTCTTATCGCGCTGGATTGGTCGCTTCCCCGCTCCCCACTTCCCTTGCCAGCATATAGAGCGCCCGCCGTAAGACCGGAAAAGAGCTATAACTACATGAAATGTAAGCAGTAATGCAAAACAGTTTGGGCTGAATATTCACTCATCTTGCTAATCAAGTAGGAAAGTCTCTTCAAGAATATAATAATAATAATAAAATATACTAATAAACTTGGAATAAAATTAGTTCATTTCTATTCGTTTCTAATATTTCGTCTGCTATTGTGGAAAAATAATTATAAACATGATAATTTATTGCTATTTCTAAATGTTTTGTGAATATCTTGAATGCCACCCTCCCCCTACAAAAGATTCTGATGACGCCTATGGATACGAACTACGAACACCAGAACGAGTATTATGTTACACCATATTTGGCGTTTTATACAACAGGGTCATTTGGGGGCCTAACTTGGGAAAGGGGGGCAGAACACGAATCTCAGATCGAAGGAGGTTAACAAAAATACCCTTAAGTTATAAACTGTAATAAACCTGAAAATTTGTAGGGGCGAATATCCCTATGTCTAGTGATTTTTTTTAAAATAACTTTGGTTGGTCTCCAACGCAAAAAATCTCATAAATGCACACCAGCAATACATCCTTATTTATTTTTTAAAAAAATCTCGTTTAATGATTTCAATAAGCAATCCACCGCAAATCACGATAACAAATATTATAATAACAACAATACCAGGACAAATGTTTGGGTGGGCTCGGGCCCCACGTGTCCATATAAGTTGGCGCCACGGGTTGTAACTATCATCAATAGTCATGTTCGTTTTGATTGATTTGGTTTATTTTACTTCGCTTTTCAGCCACTTTTGGCTAATCGCGAATTTTTTGAACGAGGATGATGATGATGATTTTCATGAAGGGACACTCACAAGGAACATCCATGTCCAGGTATGGATTCGAACCCAGACCACTGGCGTCGTAGGGCGCTGTGATAATGTTACGTACCCAATAGGACCAAGTAATGTAAATAGTTTCCCAAAGAGGAATAGAGATGGCAGCACCAGGCACGCAAGATTAAGAATTAACATAATATATGTGAATAACTTTATAAATAAGAACAAAGCAAATTGGAAAGATGAAGAACAATAAAATCTACTATAAGAAGATAAAGAATATATATAAAAGAAATAAATTAATGTATATACTCGATAAATCAAACTAGTGATGATATGTAAATTGATCAGAAAACTAAGGAAGTCAAAGCACTGATACAAACTTGTGTTTGAACAGATATTGCATCTGTCTGATTGATTTATCATTCCCATAGCGGAAATTTTGTTTACATCAGTGGTGGCGCGTTCCAGTCGACGCTCCACAACACTTTTGGTTGCGCGTGTCAGTCGTTTGCACCAAGCATACACTCTGTTGTACCCAGTTAATGTTGGCGCGTTCCAATCACAGCCGCAAGGGAGGATATTAGTATTATTCCCAAAGCTTAAAGAAAAAAGCTGGATAAAGGAATGCATTAAATCGTCAAAACATAAATAAATGGAAATCCAGAGGGAAGTTCACAAAGAAGACAAGAAGGAAGTCCAGATCCAGACCGTCCATTAAGAAGGCAGTCCAGATGGAAGAATATACAAATCAAGAAAAGAAATAATAAAAGACATACAAATATAAAACTTGATTGTAAACAAGAATTACAGAAGAACGTAGCTTATCATGTAAATATTCATATTCCAAGTATCCTGTGTTTAAATAATATATTCGTTAAAACGTCTCCATTGGAAGGCATCCTGTCTGGTTTCGTTGTCTACAAAGAAACCTACTACGTATATAAGCTAGCTGAGGTTTAAGATTAAGATATATGATCCTTGCACCAAATGGACGTAGCAATAACCACTCCGCAACGGAGGCCGGCTCATGTCCAAGTTTTATCTAATTATAATGCAAGGTTTCTCTTTCCTGGAAAGTTATATGTGTTCTGGAAAGAATTTTTGCTCCTGAACTCGAATATGCAATTCGCTTTCCTGTTATAAGGCTACAATTTTGAGAAAAACTGGAGATTTAAACCTTTCTATCCCTTCCCTAAAAGAGAAACCTATACTAATTGTATTCTGAGTGCATGTGACCTATTTCCGAAATTAACTGTATGTTCTGAATCAGAAAATGTGAATATGCAAATTATATGCAATTCTAATTGGTTCTATTTGGTTTCGCTGCAGGACCGGAACCTTTTTTCTCGCACAATTTAAATTCGGTCCAAGTTACGTTTTGTTTCATTGTTAAACAGGTTCCTGGACCGTATATAAATTGAGCCGGAAAAAATGTTTCTGGACCGTATTTGAATTGATCTGGTAAAAAGGTTCCTGGACCGAAATGAAATACTTTACAGATAAAAAGGTTCTTTACGGTCCAGAACCCATTGACGCTTACTGATTTTCTCTCCTGGACCGGAATTGAACTTATTTAAAATTCCTGGACCTTTAACAACCCTTATTGTTACCACTAAAGAAGCCCCTCTCTCACAAAATACGTCAAATTGGAACTTTGTGGGGAAAGATGGAAATTTCAGATGGATTGTAAAATTCGCGAACATGTGGTTGGCAACACTGTACAACATGCAGTAATTATTAATAACAACATATTTACTAGACCAACGATTGCTTAAAATGTATGATAAAATATAATACTTGGTGGTGCAGTGGCGTGTCATTCAGAAAAGCGAATGTATTTTACAACAGATACTAACTACAAACGGTCCGGAATGTACACGAGATCGTTTCGGCATCAGACTTGCTGGTTCCAGAGTATGCGTGATATTGGTCTCTTTGCCAGCAAGTATTACGTGCTCGGGAGATATTAGGGAAGCAAAATTACGTGTCTTACCCCTCTTTCTCTTTCTACCTCCTTCGGTTTTCTTTCCTGCTCTTTTGAAATTCGCAACAATACATTACAGCCACTCTTGCCCTTCAAGAGAAATTTTTCATTTTCAAACAAGGTTTCGCCCATGTGGGTATTTCTGTACAGGCTCGCTTCAGTACTATTTCGTTCGTAAAATATTATTTTTAAAAAGGCAAAGTGCACTGCACCATGCCATGAAGACAATGGTGCAACGTGTGTTCTGGTTCCTGTGGTACTTTGTCTATATCATTCTCATGGGAATTGCCTATGTAACACTGATGACTATTTTTATATACATAGAGAGGTAGGGATCTCCACACATTCTCGATCTCGAGCATAGTGGTGGGATCACCATCATACTCCGGATCCCTTTACCCCCATCCCCTCCCCAGGATTACTACTGTTGACGCGATTTCAAGAGCGTCTTCTGCAGGGATAGCTTGGGAATCGAACCTGAGTCTCCCGCATGATAATCAGACGTCCTACCAACTCGACAACCATGTCTCACTTTTGTGGCTATTTTGAACCCCCCCCCCCCCAAATCATACACACAGAACCCAAATCGTGTCAATTGACACATATATTTTGATTTCAATAACACGTTAACGTGCATAAACTGCAAATGATGCACCTTTTAGTTTGTCAAAAAGCACCTAGGAATGTATTAAACGGTATTTTTATGAGATGAAGTCCCGTGTGATGCACTAAAATGCATCAATTTGGAAGATCAGACAAGATCATTTCGAAGATAACAAAATTACACATTTAGCTGTATCAATTGATGCATTAAAAGTGAAAATTTGTTATCTTCGAAATGATCTTGTCTGATCTTCCAAATTGATGCATTTTAGTGCATCACACGGGACTATATCTCATAAAAATACCCTTTAATACATTCCTATGTGTTTTTTGACACAGTAAAAGGTGCATCATTTGCAGTTTATGCACGTTAACGTGTTATTGAAATCAAAATATATATGTGTCAATTGACACGTTTTGGGTTCTGTGTGTACAGGGAGTCGTCGAACAATACAGAAAAAAAAATCACAGCGCGTAGAGGGAAGTTGACTCGAGTGTCTGGAGAGATGAAGAGGGGGGGGGGGGGAGTTCGCTCAGATGACACGTCTTGGAGGGTGATTTGTCTGGGTTACTTATCTCATAATATTTAACGCCGTCATCTCGCGGGGTGAAGGATATATTTTTTCAATTATTTATAAGGAAATGTGTCTTCGTGATTATTTAGAACCTAACTTTAGAACCCACTTCAACCAAGGGTTAAAATCTTTTCTAGGACAAACCAATAGGTAAAATTGCATGTATGAGTGTGTGCGCAACCAACACACTATATTTATATATATATGAATGAATTTGAATTTTATTTTCCCATATAAACCATATAGCGTACATTGGTATTTGAAGGTTTCACTTTATTAACAGTTCTTTTCAATTTGTTTTTGAACCTTGTCATATTTTCTGGTAGGTTATTGAATATTTTAGTTTGAGTGTTTTACGGTTCACAAATTAGAACACCTTCAGGATCCATGAAATGTAAAATATTTTCCCAAAACTCATTTGTGGCACACGTTCGAAGCTCAATTATTGCGTAAGCAGGGAATTTATAAAATTTGGGCCCCTAGGCTATCCTGCAGACATTATTATTGCTATTATTATTATTAACAGTTTTGTCATCATGGTACTTCACTTTCACTAATTCCATGCTCTGCGTTAATAACACCTGTAAACTTTAAAATATAGACAAATCCGATTAAAAATTATTCATTAAATTTCGTTTTCGTTTATATGCACTATGCATTTCGCCACCCAACGCTTAATACCGCACAGACACACTCGCCAAATGAAAAGAAACAGATTACTTGCGGCTTTTCCTGGATTTTGACGGTCCTGATTGCAATATGCAATAAAATTAAATCTACAATTTCTACAAATTCTACAATAGTTTTTTTAAAAATATATTTGTTTACTTGGTTAATGTTTCGTCTGTCTAGAGTTTCTGAGAGTAAAATTTTCAAGCACAGGTGTTCGAAAAACCTATGTTTATGCGCTGCAGGTCAGACGCCCCCCACCCTCCCTCCCTCGTGCATACCTGGCAAAGACACAGAGAACACGTGCATCCCCTCCCCCGGCCTTCTTCCTTGGCCTATATAAGGCAACCGAGATTTTTGCTCGTAAACAGTATGCACTCCGTTGAATTAGTGTAGTTTGCATTGTGTGAAGATTCCGAAGGAAAAATCATCGAAGATTGTTTTACTGAAACAGTGAAACAAGGTGAATCAACAGAACTATTATAAGATCTCACGCCAGAGAACATAGCTGCATTGAAATATTGTCCATTGACAAGTTGTAGTGTGGAGCGCACCGTTCCTTCATACAAGGATATACTAACTGATAAACTGAAAAATTTCACTCTAACCAATTTAGAGAGATATGTTGTAGTGCACTTCAATTTACATAAATGCAAAACTACTTAACGATTTTCGTTATATTGTGTTTGACAACTGGAAATAGTAAATTCAATTTAATACAAGATTTTGCAACCTTACTTCACATGGAAGTCTTTACCTTCAATGGTCACTATGTGTGTGTAGTACTTTAAAAAATAAATGTATTTCGAGGAATTTTTTTGTGCCTATATTTTTCTTTTAGTGCATAATTTGCATATTTGAGTGCATATTTTACTTGTTTTTAGTGCATAGATGCATGCATATTTTCCACGTTTTTAGTGCATATTGATCCGCACTTTACTGATGAGCCTATCTGTGGAAACTCAATCATATTTTCTGTATCTTGTTACCAAACGTGAACTTAACAAGAATTATCTGAAAACACTCGGAATAGGACAATTCAAAATTAATTACGTTCCTTCTGCAGTAAAATTCTCCTTTCCTTTTTGCACCATTAAAGCTAACTAACTAACTAACTCCCTAGCATTCTTAAACCCGAAGGTTTATGGTTGCAGCAACACAAACCTTCTATCTGCCCCTATCCTGGGCAAGACCAATCCAATAATTAGATAATTCTCAATGTTATCCCGCCTTCTTCATCTTAGCCTTCATTCAAACCTGATTACAGCACCTTTAAAGCTCTGATATGAAATGTGGAAATTTTTTAATAGGTACTTCAGTAGGATCCACAATAACACTCGGTGAAGCAAACTGCATGTTATCATGCACGAATGTTTCAAGTGTTAGACACGTTCATGGTTTATATCATGCATATTGGATTTTGTATCACCTATTTCGTGCATTCTGTACGACCCATTGTGTATTTGGTGTTCTAGGAAATGTATCATAGACAATATTTGAAGTGGTATTCTGAGGCAGTTGCAAACTATGATATTTGTACATGTCTCGTTAGTTAATGTGTATGGTTCATAGTACTGCAAGCTCTCTGCAGGAGAGAGTTCAACAATCATTGAAGAGGAACAAGACTACTTGGTAAGTATATTTGCTCATATTTTTTCTATTTAAAATTATAAGGCGTGCAAGGTTGGATGATAGGCAACTCCTTCAAAAATATCGATTTATCAACACAGCCCCTACAAAAAGACTAACTTAAAGCTACGTTATTACACATTATGGATCATTTTTAATTAACTACTTCCAAAACTTTGGAGTTTATAACAACCTTTTTATACATAACTGAGATAACTGAAAAAATGGTTCACTTCATTTTATCTACCGTATATTTTCCAAACTTCTGCTTACAATTCTATCTCTTTTACATGTATATATAATAGTTTTCGAATTTAAAAATCGAAAACCATAATAGTTTTGCCATCTGTTGAAGGAATAAAGTATTGTTTTTATGTGAGGTGTATGAGAAATGGATCGAATCAACGTGCGTAAATAATAAGTGAGCAAGTACATGATTCGTTATTTAATGGCTCATTGTATTGCAAGCTAGCATGAGGGAGATCAACAACAGGGTGTCGACTAAAGAAACCAAAATTCTTGGCCTTTCTCTTTTTCTTCACTTCCTCCCCCTCTCTTATTTAATCGTCCCCTACTTAGGTATAGTCGAAAATTAAGAAATTAAATATTTTTCTTCAATGAGAAACTCCTACCACCAGTGGCGTCTCGTGGCGTCAAATTTGGCCGGAGCTTATTTTTTAAAGAATTTAAAATATAATGACAATTCACATGATTACATAAGAAACAAGTATTGTTGTGAAACATACCTTTCTATGAACGTTGACTCCTGTTCTTCTGCTCAGCAAATTTTGTTATTACTTTTTCGTTGAAGCCCTCTATGTTTGAAATGTATTCTATCTCTATTGTAAGCAAGTGCCAAGGCATTTGGTCTGTCTTGCCCCATTGCATTTCTTAAGCAGGTTTTAATACGCTTCAATGTGCTGAAACATCGTTCAGACTCAGCTGTTGCCACTGGAGTTATTAAAACTATGTTTGTCATTTTTACTGTTTCTGAAAAGGTACCCTCTAAATAATATTAAATGAAAAATGAAGGCAATCTACTGATAGAGTTTATGTTTTTCAATTCTGAACTACAATAAAGAACACGAAGTTCTCTCTTTAGTTTTCCCTCTTCTATGAAGGGATAATAAATCTGGGAAGATGCCTCTGTTTAAAGATTGTTCTCTTTCATTATGTCCTCGTAGAGCAAGTTCATGTCGACCACAGAATTTTAATCAATCGATAATTCTATTTAATATATGCCTATTTTTCCGGACAAATTCATTGTGTCTTGTAATTGACAGCCTATGTCCTTCATCAATTTGTGTTCGAACATCAACCCTGCCAAACTCACTCAAACATAGCGAATGAAAGCCATTAAAACACTACAGAACAACACGCGAAATCGAACGCGACACAACTGAGCTAGCCCGGAATCAGCACTCAAATCCATTGCACTCCTCCCTCCTCTCTCTGCTAGCATGTGACCTTCACTGTAGCGTAGGTGGGTGTAGGCCACGCCTTCCTTTGCGACGTGCCCCGGAAAGCGATAATTGACATCAATGCCGCTAGGAGCGCTGTCGTATTCATTGCAACAGACGATGAATTTACTTGGGTAAAAATCGCCTTTGAGAAGACTGTGTGATAGTTATGCGTTATGGTGATTGATAATTACGTGAATACGTCCGTTTTTCTTTAGGAGCTAAGCCCCGGAAGCCCCAATGGACGAGACGCCACTGCCTACCACATGTCAGTTACTATTGAAACTGAAGGTGTACTTCAATAGGAATTTACTTGAATGCATGTAAAAATTAATGCTTCAGTCTTCATCCTGAATGGGGCTACATTACTTGATTTCTTGACATTCTTCATTGTTAGACACCCTGAACAATCATTGAATACAACTTCTTTCGTCTATTTTGCGGTTTAAAATCTTTAAAGTTATAAGGCGTGCCCTGCTTTCGACACAACCTCTACAAAAAGACTGCTTTGATCAAGCCATTCAAGAAGCATATATATTAAATATTATTACTTTTTTAAAAAAGCAAAATAAATGACTACTTCCGAAACTTTAGAGTTTATAACAACCTTTTCTACATTACTCGAAAAATATACTTCACGTGATTTTATCTACAGTATATATTTCTAATTTCTTCTCACCATTTATATTTTCTCCCTTTTATGTACATATATAAGAGCTTTAAAATTTAAAAATCTAAAATGATAACCGTGTCGCCATCTGTTGGAAGAATAAAGAATTGTTTATTTCATTTATATGTGAGGTGTAAGAGAGATGCGTCAAACAATGTGAGCTAATTAAGGGTAATAAATAGTTGCCATATCGAGTATTTCAACTCAATTTTTCTGAAATTATATAGAGAAAGCTTACGATATTCTTTTCGTTAAAACTTTAGTTCTAAGGTAATAAGGAAAAGTGAAAATGAAATATAGCTATATGAATCACATAAAGTATGTAAAACTGACGTAACGCAAAATACACTTTTTAATTCTAAGGCGAAATTTGTTTTAAGTACACTTTATACTCAGATGGGTGAAGTGGCACTGGACTTTCAGACTAAAGTGCGCTCCAAACTACTGTTAAATGGGTCTCCACTGGGGGATCGAACCTGGGATCCCTTGATTAAAGACCACGGTGTTACCACTGGACAGTAGAGAAGGCCCTATTTCTAAGAAAATGTATAATCCTGATAAAGCAATACGTTTTTGCAATATGTGTAGCTGAGTTTAAACTGATAAAAATGCAAATATTATTATTAAAATTTTAAACAATTTTGAACCTGCAGAGTAATATGTTAGGTTAGGCTTAGGTTCTTGGTAATCGCAGGTTCAAAATCAAGAATCTACCATGACCAGTATTTACCATATTTTCTTAGAGACGGATGCAATCGACATAGTTGCCAGGTCCGATGCATGGTGGCGCCAATTTGCCGCTGCGGCGTTCCTGGCAGTTGGTTCTCTTCATTTTCATGTAGAAATCTTCATGGTTCCTTGTATTGGGAGTATTATCGGGACTGAACCTACAGTTTAAAGTGAGATCCGAACCACTATGTGCCTCCACCTTGTAACCAACCCGGGACCCCTTGATTACAAGGCGACATTGGGGAGGCCCCAGACACAGCGCATAGAGGACATCAAGTAGAGCAAATTTTCTTACTATAATCTGTCTCAGTTATCTCTGGAGAAAGTGAACGAAAACAAGTCTCTGTGAAAGTAGAGGCGCGAGACGGCTCCACCAATGAACACGCGAGAGGGAATGGGATTGCGTGGAGGGGAAAAGCAACTGCCGTTACCAGCCTTCGAAAGAGTGTACTGCTTCGCTATACCCACTCGATTTCCCTCCTTCTCTACCGCTATGCGTGGCCTTGCTACAGAGATAGCCGGAACAGGGTATAATGTTACTTGTTGAGGTCCTGGTTTCCATGCTACAAGCCCTCAAAACACTTTTTTTCCAGTATCCAATCGTATGGCAGAGATTCAAGTGATCGTTAACATAGTTACCCCACTGTAAAAAGTTGACTGAAGAAATAAGGGTATAAGACCGTCAATTTACGCTGCCATTGAACAACCGTCATCAAATGATGGTGACCGTTTTTAAAGTAGTAACGGGCATGACAAACACGCAGAAAAGTAAATGCATCATTTGCAACATATAATGTATAAAGTCTGTAGCTCAAAATGTGTAAGTACATCATCGAGAACGATGCAGGAAGGTGCATAAAAATGCATCAACTGATGCATTAAAGTGCACAACTGGCATCATATGATGCACTTTGGTGTTACCTTTACAATATACAAAAAATGCATCAAACTGTTTCCTGTTTCTTCGCGGAGGCTATAAAACACACTTTAATGCATCAATAGATATGATGCATTTAGTTTTCTGTGTGCTACTATATACTTTAGCTCTAATGAAGATTCAGTTTTAAATAACAGACCTATATTTGTGGTTTGAAGAACTGTAATTTATAATCATTATTTCTCTATATTCATAATAAAATATTAAAATTGAACATTTTATATACCGTTTTTATAAGTTATTAACGGTAGAATATTGTAGAATGCACGGCAACTTCTAACAATACAGTAAGTGAACTAGTAAATTAAAGCAAATTAACACGTGGACCCTCTGTATATTCTGATTAATTTACAAAAAAAATATCTTTATCCTGTTAAAAATTTAAAGTAGTTTAATTCAGAAAGCATCCAATTAACCATATTTCCTACGGTAGAATTTTCTTCTCTTGTCATGAAGTGATAAACGAATGAAAATAATGTATGGGAAAGTAGTTAAATTGCAGTGAGCATTTAAATATTTCTCGAGAGAGATGATGCGTTATTTTCGCAGCTCTAACACAGGGATTACCCTGATCTACGTAAATTAAATTTTATTCATAATTTTCTTAGCTGCTTCTTGAATGGCAAAAGACAAATGACACATACACTGAATAAATTTTGCGACGGATAGATGGCAGCAGGTTCGTTAAAACCAAAACAAGTAGGCCTATATGTGCATGTGTAAGTTAAGTTGTGATTTTTTCAAAGCAGCAAGTCCATTTCTTTAACAAGTCTAACTCTTGCGTGTTCTGAAAGAAGTTTAGTGAATCACCAGATTACATCCTCGGAGAAGTTCTTATGAACTCTAAATAAATTTGCAACATTATAGTTTTTACTTGCCAATCAGTGGTAATGTAGAAATTTTTGAAAGATTCCAATTGTTCTCAGTTGGGAACAAATTCGTAAGACCTGAATTTTGGTAAGTTTTTAGAGCACTATTAGGAGTGCAAAATCCCAACCCCCTCCGCCAAATCCTTAGATTCGTAGACTCTCGGTTCCTGACCTATATCTCCGCAACTAATGCCATAAGCAGATACTTTTTCAGTCTTCATCCTCATTAGATTGGCTACAAAAAAAAGTTTGATTTTTCGATAGTCAGCTGTTTATTCAATGTACTGTATGTCTCATTTGCCTTTCAGGATCAATAAAACAGAAGCTGCTAAGGAACTTATTGATAACATTTGATTTAGTCCAGCTCTTAAAGTTACGAAAGTAATGACTGGACAGATGGGATGTAACACATGGCTCTGGCTTTAAGTTTAAGCAGTTTCGAGTGTGGTCATTGGCAGAAATTTAGATGAAGCACTGGCACCTCTTAGGAAGTAAAGTATGAGACAAATACTTAATCTGTAAACAGCAAAAGAAAAACCCTTCCAGGAAGGCTTTTCCAGGAAATGTTATTTCCAAGTCATACTTCCACTAACCGAACAGAGTTTTACAAGGATGCAATGGTCAGTTGGTGTTAAACAATAGATGAAGACTAAGGGCCATCGACGAATATTAATGAACTATGGCGGGAAAAAAAGCAAGATCATCTGCATATAGGAGACCTTCGCAAGACACCACAAGTGGCTGAAAAGGCTTCTGATTGAATGAAAAGCGCGTGAACGGTTTCGAAGAAAAGTTCTTATCGAGGTTGAAGTGTGTAAGACTGCAGCAGGAGATAAATTGGTTCTAATAGGACATTTATGGAGGATAGGGTTTAAAAAACGGCGATAAGATCGGAACTAATTGCTTCGGTTCCTGGAATCATTTATCCGTTTTTATCTCGGAATAACATCAAATGACAAGACAATTTCAGGGAAGGAGGGCATTAAGAGTGAGGGGGTTGTTTAAGGGTGCCACTCAGGAAGGTGAAGCGGGTCGGCTACCACTTCATCACCTGGTCGGTCAGCAGTTTAACAAAAGAGACCTGTTGCCCCACTGTTCGGAGCCAGGTTCTAATAGGTTTCAGTAGAGGACGATGCGAGTGTTGTTCAGGGTGAGTGTGATAGAAGTGCCAACAGTATTCTTCTGTGCTTTCCAGACGTTACAGCACAGATTGCTGAAAATTCAATCTTCAATTGTTCCATTGGAGCATAACATTTTGATGAAAATTTAAAACTGAAGTGTTGTAAAAGAAATTGATGAAAACTCAGTCTTGAATTGCAGCAACACACACCATAAAATGAATTTTGCTGAGAATTTAATTTTGAACTTTCCAATAGTTTTATCTTAATGTAATCAATTTTGAACGGTTCCAATACAAATTGGAGCATAACATTTTGCTGAGAATTTAATTTTGAACTGTTCCAATGCAGATTGGAGCATAACGTTTTGTTGAGTATTTATTAGAATGAGTGGTGGTATGATAAAATTGACGAAGGGACACTCACAAAGAACATCCAGGAGACCTGGCGTCGTAGCGCGCTAACCACTCCGCCACGGAGGTCGATGGTACACTGGATAGCCTATGTCCTCCATTCTCCAAAAGTAGAAAACAGAATATTATTGAGTCCTGATCGAAACTTCTAAACAGCGAGTATGTTACATGCTCGAATGTCAACCTCGCTTTTAGTGGTTTAGGTTCGAGTCCTGGACATAGTATGATTGCTCCATTAAGCTTAAGGCGAAGAGGGACAATTTCCCCTAGGTCTTTCTGGCTGGGGCAGCTGCCGATCACTGTTGCCTACTTCGCTCTTTTGGAGCCAGATCTGGCTCTTTCGTGCACTCGTTTGACTGTGAACTGTGGCACCCGCCCTCTGCCCCACCATGATGCCACCACTGGCTCCGGCCCATAAAGACCAACCTTTGCCATGAGTGTACATTTTGCACGTGACGTGATATTCGTATAGCTATAGGCTGCGTCACCCACCCCTTCTTTCCTCCCCATGTATCTTTATATATACCGCTGTGGCTAAGGTGAAGATGACAATATTTTTAGCCGGGAACCCTTTATTTTCGATTTCATATTAACATCATTGGGTTATTGAGATGGGTGATGCCGCTAAATTTAGGCAGTGAAAACTAAGAATAAATTGCGATCACTTTAAAGCTAACGGTAATAGCAGCACCCCCACCCCTCTGACAACTAAAATTACCCTAGTAGGCACTTTATGCAGCCTTCGTTAATCTAGCTCTTTGACAGTCCTCTTTAGCTCTATTAATGGTCAAATTTAGCTCTTTTATGCACATCAGGTTTGGCAACACTGCCAGGATTGCCGTATGAGGCAAGGAGAAATGCATTAGGCTTATGGGACCATTATTTTATTCGTTCTCTCGGGAACATCAAACATTCGATGACGTAGAAAAGTACATGGACGGAAAAAGGACACGTTGAACTATGTCATAGTAGAAGGAAAAGTCGAAACTCCCATTTGATTAGCCGTAACTTGAAGTTGATTTCCCATAAGGAATACATGGGATTCGGTAACTACTTAATAATCATATTTTCAAACATCGTGTCAAGCTTACTAATCAACTTGAAAAATAGTTTCCACTTGCAACATGAAGACAAATTCATACTCTCTTGCATACTAAACCCTTTTTTAAATAGCAGTGCCCAATCCGACGATATTGAAATAAATGCACAACTGGTGCGAAATTGTCCCAACAAATCATAATTCATCTTCATCACCGTCAACTTTCAGAACTGCGATAGGAGAAATTATTCAAAAATACAAATTCATAATGTTGAAACAAAGGAAAAGATTTGGTGTGGCAATCTGTTGGAGACAGTGCTATAGCATGATGAAGAAAGAGAAGCATACATCAAGTGACAGTAAACTTACATCCGCTATTTATCTACACGCAGAAAACAGGGAACGGAAGTGGAAGACAATATACGAGTCCAAAATGCAGGCGAAAACGGAAATATAATATCCAAGCATACCGCACTGCGGCCTTCCTTTCGCACTGCACAGTGCAACATTTTATACCTCAGGCGAGGAGGACCTTTGTTACATACATCCTCCTCTGTTTTGCATCTGAGGAAGTAGATGCTGCCATCTACGCTCAGGCGACAATCTTTCTGCAATATTTCACCTTTCTGTTTGCTTCTGGGTGGCCCCACTGGGCTCCGAAAACGCGAAAGAAGAAAGATTAGTGCGGCGGCGCATTATCATGGCGAAGGCAAGACGAAAGTGCCTCATCGCTTTTCTTGCTCTGCTTGTAAATATCAGCGATAAAGCATTAGATATATTTCTTTACTAGTACACACATGCTTCTTAGCTAGTGAAGACCCTCACATACGTGGAGGTGACGCAGAATGTCAAAGTATGTATGTATCATTGTGTTTGTCCCATCATTTAATCAGTTCATGATTCATCCTCAACGTTGCGGATAACCCGAAAGGATGTAGGGCTGTACATAAAATACGGAGGTTCAAGCGGTGAGTCGCACAGAGGCTCCAAGCTCTGTGGGGCCCATATCTATACTCTGCCCCGGCTAACTGTGGAGCAGGCGAACGAGAACAAGTCTCTGCGCAAGTAGTGACGCGAGACGGCTCCACCAATGAACACGTAAGAGGAATGGAATTGCGTGGAGTGGGGGAAAGCGACCGCCTTCCCAGCAGCGTGTACTGCTTCTCTCTGGCCACTCCATTTCCTTTGCTTCTCTGACGCTATACGCAACCTTGCTCCACAGTTATCTGGGACAGGGTATAGAGCCATTTAAAAAAACAACCTTAAGAACACTAGTTTCTATTGTTATATAAATAAA
Organism: Lepisma saccharinum; assembly: GCF_977018435.1. Lineage (NCBI taxonomy): Eukaryota > Metazoa > Arthropoda > Insecta > Zygentoma > Lepismatidae > Lepisma > Lepisma saccharinum. The sequence continues at coordinate 39,284,182 of NC_139242.1, read as the reverse complement.
TTAACTTGGAAGATTGAATACTTTTTTCAATATACATCAACCATACAATGTGAATTTTCCTACTTTTCGTCTACTTTCTGAAACTAAAAAAAAATTCTAAGCGCCATCTTGTAATACCGTCCTCATACTGCAAATATAACTATGGTTTATGTAATGGTATGGGGAAAGTTGGGGGGGGTATAGTCATGCCACACACGTGGGCCATTGACTTTTTAATTACAGTACTCTCAAAATCACTTACACTGCACTTGGCAGACTAACGTGGATATGGCGTCTGAACTCACAGCCAGTATAATCATCTGTCGGGCCTGTGTTGTGTCCTATCTACGAGTGTGTGTGATTATTCCATCAGCACTCATTCGCATCTTCGCAATTTGCTAAAAGTAGCAGAAAAGCAAAGTAAAATGAACAAAATAGAAAGAAACATATCTTTAAGATAATATTTTAAAGTATTTAATTAATTGGTAATTTCTCTTTCTATTCCGGGGTCCTCTTGTAGTGTAATACCATCCTCTTGTAATCAAGAGCCCTGGGTTTAATTCCAAGTAGAGACTGAACAAAACATTATGAAGTTTTTGGATCAAATTTTAAACTATAGGTTGCAACGTCCCTTTAGTGCACTTCTTAAAATAAACTTATACCACGGCTACAGATATATCTTAATCTCAGGGGATAGGTTCTTTATTCGAGAATTCCAAATAAGAAAGCGTTTTATAGCCAAGAGGATATAGTTAAATGCGAATCTATATTCTGATAACTGTACACAATACAGAGAAAGTATATAGCGAAGCTTGTATATACACATTGAATTTTATATATATATATATATATATATATATATATATATATATGCTGATTCCAAATTTAGGTCGGTTATATTCTTCTTATAAATATATGTATAATTGAAAGGAAATCTTCTTCTTTTCTTATCACAATTTTGGGAAAAAGACTTCTTCTTCTTTTCTTCCTTCTATTTTGGGAAAAGGCTTCTTCTTCTTCTCTTCCCTCTATTTTGGTAAAAGGCTTCTTCCTCTTTTTTATCTTTGATTAGGGGAAAAGGCTTCCACTTCTTTTCTTCCTTCTATTTTTGGAAAAGGCTTATTTTTCTTTTCTTTCTTCTAATTTATTGTCTTTCCTTTTAAAGCGTAATCTTATTTATTACATATGTGCGCTCGCTTTCCCCTCTTCTTTGGCATTATACAAACGACACAAGCTATACTTATAGAAAGGTTAGGGGCGTCTAAACTGAGAGTAGCGCCACCTCCTATGTAACGACCAAAAGGGGAATAGCCCAGGATCGCTAACAGCAAGCGCTGCCTATGGCCCAGTGCGTCTAATAAGGAGCGCAACCGTAAGTGCTTCGGGGCGTCTAATTTGACACAGCGCCACCGAGGGACGGACAAGCACAAAAGCTGACGATGTTCTCCTCGTCAGAGGTATTAAATCAAATTTTGATCACTAGGATCAAAAAGGAGATACATTTCTGAATTCATTTGCTCACTTATTAACTTTCATAATTGTTTCATATACGAGCATATTCTTAATTATCTTAATTGGCTATTTACAACATTTTATTTACTCCTCCTATAATTTTTATACTCTTCCTTTATGTATTTTGCATTTACTATAATATATATAATCACTCTTCTCCGCTCCTAGTTTCTACAATGAACTCTGCTCTTCTTTATATGACGCGTTGCCATCTATCGTTGCTCTCGGCAAACAGTTCTTCCTTGCATTTTTTTCATTGTGTCGTCGGAACTGGCACGTGACAAGGTCTAGTCCAGATTAGCCTAATTGTGCGTAAATTGATTGATTGAGTTGGTGTTTTAAGTTCAATTTATGCAAGGTAAGGCTAATCGGGACTGGACCTACAGTTTAAAGTTGGATCCGAACCACTATGTGCCTCCACCTGGTATCGAACCCGGGACCCCTTGAGTACAAGACGAAGACGTTACCACTACACCATCGGGCAGGACCTGGGATGAGTGATGATATGATTAAATGGATTAAAGTACACTCACAAAAGAACATCCCACGCCTGGATTCGAACCCAAGACTCTTGACGTCGTGTGCTAACCACTCCGCAACTGAGGCCAGCTATCTGTGCATAAAATTGATCTAAAGTGAACTGTTTTAAAACATTACACACTTTCCTGCCAGAATTAGCTAAAGAATTTTCTACACCATTTCAAACTTAACATAATAAAAACAGTATCAAAGCAAAGACAACACTGCCTATTTCACCAGATCCCTTCAGCAGACAATCCATTCCTCTTTCCTTTTTTCAAAGTGGTGTTTTCCCACAACTCGTGCGGACAGATCGCGGCTTGGAAAGTGATTCCGGCGACCCCCAATGTTTGAGGGCGTAGACAAACGTTTTTCATATGCTTTGGTTCTGCCTGGCTTAAAGCCAGACGCTACACCCTGGAACAATCACACATAGAAATGCTGTTACTCTCTCACACTCTCCCTGCAACTTTAATTCCTCCCTCCCCCAAAACCTGCAGACTGGCAAGAAAGTGACCACTGGGCAGAGTTGCCAGTACTCGGAGAAAAAATAGTCATTTTTCCCGGTTAGTACTAATAGTGAATTCCATGAGCGCCCGTAGAAAGTTCTCTGGAGGGGGCCGAAATCAAAGAGTCGTGTACTGAAGTTGAGCATACTGAAATCAGTATGACGTCAAGTTTAGTCATTGTAAAATAGAAATGTTTCAACATGATTGGACAGAGGGAGAGAGAGGGGGGGGTATAAAACGATGATATATGATAAAAAGTAAAACCGGAAGACACATAAATGAGTGGAAAAGAGAGACGCAAAGAAAAACTTCAGAAAGGGAAATAAATAGATGATAGATTGATTGATTTGCTTTATTTTATTCGCTTTTTGTGCCTCTTTCGGCTAATTTGCGAAGATGGGGATGAGCGATAATATGATGAAATTGATGAATGGACACTCACAAACATCCATGCCCAGGCCGGGATTCGAGCCCGGGACCCCTGGCGTCGTAGCGCGATGAAATAGATGAAGACGAGAGAGAGAGAGAAATAAAATAAGTTTGAGAGAGGAAGAAATTGTAGAAACGAGACAATGAGGGAAGATAAAGCTAGAAATAGAGAGAGATAGAGAAACAACGATAAGACTACAAACAGAGGAAATAAACTAGAGAGAGAGAGAGAGAGAACTACAAACAGAGGAAATAAACTAGAGAGAGAGAACTACAAACAGAGGGAATAAACTATAGAGAGAGAACTACAAACAGAGGAAATAAACTAGAGAGAGAGAACTACAAACAGAGGAAATAAACAAGAGAGAGAGAGAACTACAAACAGGGGAAATAAACTAGAGAGAGAGAACTACAAACAGAGGAAATAAACTAGAGAGAGAGAACTACAAAAGAGGAAATAAACTAGAGAGAGTGAACTACAAGCAGAGGAAATAAACTAGAGAGAGAGAGAACTACAAACAGAGGAAATAAACTAGAGAGAGAGAAAACTACAAGCAGAGGAAGTAAACTAGAGAGAGATAACTACAAACAGAGGAAGGAAACTGGACAGAGAGAGAGGGAGGGAAAGATAAAATTACAAACGGAGAGACAACTGGAGGAGAGAGAGAGACAGAGACAGAGAAAGAGAGAGAAAAGAAGAAAAATAAAAATTACAGGGGAAGAAATCTGAAGAGAGAGAGAGAGAGAGAGAGAGAGAGAGAGAGAGAGAGAGAGAGAGAGAGAAGACAAACGGGAGAACGAAATAAAGAGAGAAATAAAAATCCAGATGGGAAGGAGATGAATAGAATAAGAAAGAAAACAAAAAAGAAAATGGATAGGGTAAGATAGTGAAGGAAACAATAAAAAAGAGTGACTGAAAGCGAGAGAGAGAGAGAAATAGAAACAGAGGCAGAGGGAAAGGCACAGATATAGAGAGAGTAAGCTAGAAGAAATAGGCTGCAAGATACAAAAAAGGAAGGCGAAAATCTAGAGGAATAGAAAAAAATACAACGAAGAGAAAGAAATGCAGGCATAAGAAATATTTCAATTCCAGGAAAAGGGTCAAATGACAGGAGTGCCTAATGATCACGATGAATTTGTGAACGTTCCGTTAGCACAGCGCGCTACAACTATAGATTCCTGGTTTGAATCCCGTCCTGAACATGGGTATTCCTTGTGAGTGTCGCTTCATCTTTCCTTCATATAATCACTCATCCCGAAAGTCGCCTTTAGCCAAAAGTGGAAGAAAAGCAGCGCAAGAGACCATCGATAATTATCTCCTGACCGTACTAGTGATTTACAACAGCCTCTCTCTAACAAGGGTTTGCTTTGTATGCCTTTTTATTGTTTATTGATTTGCTTTATGTTGTGCCACTTTTGGCTAATCGCAAAAATGAGGATGAATGACAATCACAAACATGAACGACACAACACGAGACCCGAAGATGTTTATACTGGCTGTGAGACCAGGCGCCACAGCCTCGCTAGTCTGCAAAATACATTCCAAAGAGGTTGTCATTTGGTGCCATTTGCGACTGCAACTGCACGGATACAAACTGTGTCATAGTAAAAACCAGGCACCTAGTGGTTCGGATCTCACTTTAAAACTGTAGGTCCAGTCCCGATTAGCCTATCTGGGCATACAGTCGACTTAAAACAAAACTTTTATATTGTAGAAGGTGTCTTATTACGTACTAAACCTCGGAAGTTGAGGAAAAATCCTTTCTTTTCCCCAGTGTCCGGGTCATTGTAGGCCAGAAAAAGGTGGGTTTTATTTGTCCTTTTTTGCCTTTTTTTTTTGGCTTATCTATGATGATGATGATGATTTGTCTGCCTCAAGGCAGGTCTTTTGACCGGAAGGTCGCTGGGCAAGGTGAACCCATGGTGGTTTGCCATTGCCTTCCATGGGATGAGGATGAAATGGACATTTACAAACAACCATGCACGAGCTGGATTCGAACCCGGGACCCCTAGCGTTGCAGCGCGATGTGCTAACCACTCGGCCATGGGGTCCGGCTTTTTAGGTCTTAACGGCTTTTTTTTTGCAACTTCAACTTCTTTCGACTACGTTTTTACTGCCCATTCTCAATTCGAATCATCATCAGTTCATCACCTCTTAAACATCCTTTCTGTAGTAAAGAAGAAATAATATATATATATATATATATATATATATATATATATATATATATGAAATAAAACGGAAATTAGTGACAAACCACGTGGTACACAAACTGTATTGCACATGTAAACGGCACTACAGACATTCGGATTTAGGTTATGACATGTTCGATATGTCTGCCATCTCTGGCGATGATGTGGGGCAGACGAACAGCAAAATTCTGCATGACCCGCTGAAGTGTCGATGCTCTCGATGACCTCCTGAATGGCAGTTTTCAGCTCCTCAATGGTTTTGGGGTTATTTCCATACACCCTGTCCTTACATAGCCCCCATCCAGTGGCCTCTGGGTACCCCAGAGCCAGAATGCGGTCCCCAAAATACTCCTCCAGGACATTTTCACTTGCAAATGGCCGACATCAACACGTTGCGTGCGCATACGCATACGAATTCCCATCATGCCCTGTGGCCAGCCACGCAGTTTGGACGTCATCACGCGAACCGTTCAGAAATTATGACGGTTTTATTTCATATAGTTCATTAATTGTCACCCTGTATATATATATATTTATTTTTGGACGACTGAAGCAGGTACGGTACAAGGTCCTTTAACCGTAATTTGTCTGCAAGGTCGCGCTGTAAGTGGCAACTTTCTCTTGTTTTGAAGCTTTCAGTTTTTCGCACTGTGTTCCATACCACAAGAATTTTTTTAATTTTTTTATTAATTAAATATGTAATTAAAACTGAAGTTATTAATTAATTTGCATCACTTTTATACGTCTTTTTTTCCCATTTTAGGTCCTTTTTATGTCTTTTTTTTGCCTATTTTAAGGTCTTCAACTTCCGACCCCCTACTTATCACATTGTGATGGTAGCAAAACACACAATTTTGCCTGGTTCGGCAATATTTAGGTGAAACGTCAATGTCTATCATCGTAGACCTGATCCAAGAACATTTCCCCACTTAGCAGCCTTTCTGTAGCGTGCTCACCAACATTCTCCATGCGCCTGGCAACCCTGTGGAGCTGACCAAAGCCAGTGTCCACTGATTGCTCTCTGACAACAGAAAGTGGGAAAAGAGTGGAGTGGGAGGATGATGAGTGGGGTGAAAAAAGGGAGAGAGACAGGGAAAAACCGAGCTGGCGGTGTACCACTGGCCCAGTCGGTGAAATAGATTTTCCTTCCCTCCCCCCTACTTTTTTTACTTTCTTTTCCCTCATGGTTGTATCCAGATGATTTCCTGTGCGCGCACTTCTTCGAGACGAATATGCTGCAATTGTTGTCAACGAATTTAAAGGGAAAAAAATTAGATGTGGTGCATGAGCACTGTGGTTATTCACACATGTTCAAGTATTAGAGACGAATATCGATGAAAATTTTACGATAAGTAGAAGATAATGTGATTAACCCTGTCGCCTTGTAATCAAGAGGTTCTGGGTTCGATTTCCTGCGAGGGCACATTTCAGATGTCAATTTAAATTGTAGGTCCAATTTAGAATTGTCTCTGTGTATAAAATAACTTGAATCCATAGATAGGTTTGGATTTTGTAAGACTACCACGGCGAGATGACCAAACGACTATATAGGTTAGAAAACCCATGTATACGTTTTATTTACAACATTAAATTTTCATTATATTTTCCCTTTGATTGATTGATTCGTTTGGTTGTCTACCAAAATAACAAATCAAAAATTCTTGACTTTATCATGACTTTCTCTTGACCTTTCTTCCCCTTTTCATTACCTTGCTCTCCTTTTCTTTGACCCTTCTTTCCATTTTCTTGACCTTTCTTTCGCTTTCCTTGACTTTTCTTTCCCTTTTTTACCTTTCTTTCCTTTTCCTTGACCTTTCTTTCCCTTTTCTTGACCTTTCTTTCCCTTTTCTTGACCTTTCTTTCCCTTTTTTACCTTTCTTTCCTTTTCCTTGACCTTTCTTTCCCTTTTCTTGACCTTTCTTTCCCTTTTCTTGACCTTTCTTTCCTTTTCCTTGACCTTTTTTTACCTTTTCCTTGACCTTTATTTCCCTTTTCTTGACTTTTCTTTCCCTTTCCTTGATCTTTCTTTCCTCTTCCTTGACCTTTCTTTCCCTTTCCTTGACCTTTCTTACCTTTTCCTTGACATTTCTTTCCCTTTTCTTGACCTTTCTTTCCTTTTCCTCGACCTTTCTTCCCTTTTCCTTGACCTTTCTTTCCCTTTCCTTGACCTTTCTTTCCTTTTCCTTGACCTTTCTTTCCTTTTCCTTGACCTTTCTTTCCCTTTCCTTGACCTTTCTTACCTTTTCCTTGACCTTTCTTACTTTTTCCTTGACCTTTCTTTCCTTTTCCTTGACCTTTCCTTCCTTTTCCTTGACCTTTCTTTCCCTTTCCTTGACCTTTCTTTCATTTTCCTTGACCTTTCTTTCATTTTCCTTGACCTTTCTTTCATCTTCCTTGATCTTTCTTTCCTTTTCCTTGACCTTTCTTTCCTTTTCTTGACCTTTTTATCCCTTTTCTTCTCTTGACCATTCTATCCCTTGACCGTTCTTTCCTTTTCCTTGACATTGCTTTGCTTTTCCTTGACCTTTCTCCCCACCCTAACATTTATTTAATCGCTCCCTACTTAGGTATAGTTGGAAATCAAGAAAATAATATCTTCATTCAATAAAAGAAAACTCTTACCACAAGGCCGGTTAAGATGAAAATTGAAGCTGTACTTTAACAAGAGATTTAGACTTGCTTTAATTATAATTAAATAATTATTATCAATAATTATTATTAATGCACGTAAACATTAATGCTTCAGACTTCATCTTGGATGGGGAATGTCCACGAAATTCTTAAGAATCAAAGTGAACAAATCTTAACCACAACTCTATACAATTTTAGATTTCCAAATATTCAATTTTATCAAATCCCAGTACAGGTATATAACAATGTAAATTCACCATACTGTAAAAAAATAGCAAGAATTCTTGTCCACAAACATAATTTATTGACCTAGTTGTTGATTTCTTGACTGGACACCCTATTTATTTTACTTCTCTTTTCTGCACTTTTGATTAATCGCAACGATGAGTGTGTCATGGGTTGAAAGGACAAAGAACACTCATGCCCGAGCCGAGGTTCGGACCCGGGAACTTCGGTGGCGAGAACGAAAGTCGACCACTTTAACGCATTCGGCTATCTTTTGAAGAAGAAGGTTCAGCAGTGTTGGTTCCTAGTAAATTAAGGGAAATAATGATAAGTCCTGTTTGAAAAGAGAAACATTTAGCTCAAATTGATATTTTATCAATGCAATTTCCCACTTATAAAATTAGCAAAGTTCATCGGCCTGCAAAACTTCGTATGTGCACATTTCAAACTATTGTACTTGTAAAATCCATCGTTAAAAAAACTTGAACATGTCTAAGAAAACAATTCATGGTTAATGACTATGGGTGTGCTAGATTATTGAAATGAAAAAGTTTCAAAGTGTACTGAAAGATAGCAATTGTAGTACCTGATTTAGAGATAAAGAAGATAACCTTTCATGGAAAGTTTTCAAGGAACTGTGATTAAAAGGTGGACAATATTCTTGTCTTTTAAACATAGTTAAGGAAGGGCGACATCTCTTGAAAATTTTTTGCAACTACTTTTTTCCCTTGACTCCTACATTTTTCATAGTTTCTGCAATAAATTTGTTGTACATTGGATTGTGCATTTACAGAGAAGTATACTTCCGTCACTGTATTACGAACATATGACGTAATTATCGAAACAAATAACCACAGAATTGAAGTACAGTCGCTTCTTCCGCAAAACTTGGCTAATTCTCGAGTTGCGGCGTTGTTTAATTAAGGAACTATATGGACCATGTTTCCATAATTAAAAGTAATGTTGGCACTGGAGAAGAAGGGAGTCTTTTTGTTAATGGATCTTTGCATCCTGGCTTTAATTTCTCGAGGACACAGAACAGAACATAAGAAGAACATAACGAGGCAGAAAATGTGCCGGCATTTTCACAATTCCATTACGAAGATGGTCTCAGAAGAACGAGGAAGCACGACTGACGGGGGAAAAAAACACACAGTTTTCCATAACTCAATTAACAAGTTAATTTCTTGTGTGGTTGAGGAATTTTAGACCAAAAACTGGCCAAAAAAATGGGAAGGAAGTTATTTTCGACACAAATATTATTATTATTGTTCCTTACTATAATGAAGTAAGAAAAATTGCTAAAAGTAAAATTACGAGTCTAAAGAAAATTATGCCAGGAATTTAGTGAAGAATTTTAAAACCAATAAAGGCTGGTTTTGGAAGGAAATAAATAAGGTAAAGATTGACAATTCATTAAAAGGACTTAAAAAAGATTGTCAATTTATTCAAGGTCCTCAGCAGATCGGAGATTTATTTTGTATATTTTTAGAACGTTTTAGTAATACAACCAATGGAATTTCTGTGACTTTTGCTGATCTAAATGCTTCATTTATTATCCCCAAAATTCTCGAGGATGTTATTTCTGCCATCTAGCGTCTGAAACCTAGATCAGCAATAGGCACGGGTATTTTACCAAATGATATTATGAAAGGTTGTGGTGATTTATTAGCACCGATTCTTGCCAGTGTGTTCAGATGTTTGATGTGCAAACTTGCTAGATATGGTGTTAATCACCAATTCTGTAAATAGTTTGAGGATTACTTAACTGATCGAACCTTTAGAGTTTAGATTGATGCGAGACTTTCTAAGGTCCTTTATTATTCCTTATTTATATAAATGTTATAGGAACACAATTAAGTATAGTCACTAGGCCTATTTGATGCTTGCAGATGACTTAAAGTAATACAAATAAATTATAACTAATGAAGACCTTAGGAATCTTCAAGCAGATATTATCTCAGTCAATAACTGGTTGTCACTTTGGATTTGCCTATGTTCAAATTTAACCCAACATTTAACGTTTGTTAGAAAATCTAACCAGATTTTTTCCAAATATTTCATATAGAATTTCGAAATCGAAAAAGAAAAGGTTGTCTGTACAAGAGACTTAGGACAATATATAATATAATATTTGAAATATCTGAATTGCATGTTTTACAAGCTGTTAAAAAAAGCTAGAGTTATTCATAGCAACACAATACGTTCATGGTCACATTTAAAGTGCATATCTCAAATTGTAATGTTATAGTTATACCAATATTAAAGTTTGCAACTGTTATTTGGAACTGGAATTACTAAGGGTAATACTAAACTCTTACAGTGTACAGAATACACTAGCTATTTATTTTCAATTTAAATTATTTCGTCTCTATTATAACTATGAAAATATATTGCACAGATTGAACATCAGATCATTAGTAGATAGGAGAAGTAATCTTGAATTAGACTTTATAGATTATATTTTTAATAGAAAAATATCATGCCCCAATATGCTTATGAAATTGGACCTAAAAATCCCCATATATGGTGTTCGAAACTATACAGCAGTAACAGTAATGCATAAAAATAATGGGAAGAATTAAACTTCTACGTGATCTAATAACTCAATGTAATATTTCCAAGAATTACTGAATGTAGTATACATGTTTTGTTAGGATTCTCTGTTTGACATATGTCTTTGAGTTATATTATACAGGGTTTATATAAATTAGTTATACAAAAGTAACCGATAATTGTGAAGAAAGTGTATTTGTAACAAATATTTTATACATCAATGAATACAGCATATCTTCAAGTTTCTCTACAAGTGTTCAATATGTGATCCTTTCATCACACGGCAAATGTCCCAGCGGTATTCGATTTCCCGCCAATTCATGACATGAATACCCCTTCATGTCATGGCTCATCCTCATATTCGCTATTAGCCAAAAGAAAACTGGTAGACAAGTGAAGTAAAATAAACCAAATCAATCAATTAAAAATGTCCGGTCGCTAGAAGAAAAGTCTAAAGTTTAATAGGAGTTATAGGATTCTTTAACAGGCTTTATATAAATTCCAACTACATTTCAAACTCTTAAGAACATAAACCTAGGTACACTTGTATTTAGGGTAACCAATAGATTTACAAGATCAATAGTAAGGTCAGAACAACAATTACTGATCAAGCATTGGGTGAAACACATGTAAAGAAAAGGTATTTATGATAATTGATTGTAAAAATGCATACAATAGAACCTATGTATAATTACATCTTGTATGTTAGTATAGAATGCTCATATATTACCATCAAGTCATGTAAAACGCATATATTTGGGAAATGTTTACTCAATATTTTGTTGTTCTTCCTTTATTACAATTCTGTTTCTTATTAATATTACTGAACGCGCCATCTACAATTCGTAATTTAGTCTCGTTACTGTCGATATGTGTGGGGACTGAATCGCTTTCAATTGGTAAAGCCTCTTCGAATAAATACATCGAAAACAATGATACAAATACAGCACAAGGGAAAAAACAACTTGCATGAAAGCAATTGAAAAACTAGTTTCCCCAACATTTAATAATAACCATGTGCAGCATTACAAATAATAGCCAATGGAGGTTTTTGAAACGAACGCCAATTAGGATTTGCCTGTCCGGACAGCTTATATGACACTTTGATCATTTGCAATGGATACGCACGGCATAAAAACAGATCGATACATGCTTTGTTAAAGCCGCAATAATTATTTTGTTGTGTAAAGATTTACTTACCGCGACGGCAAATGACGATAGGGAGAAAAAAAGTGACATTTATTGCCATGTGGACGCCCTGCCATCTCTCGGCGAAGTTAATAATGGAGGCAACGAAATCAATTAGTTTGCTCGCTTCAACTAATGACATGCAGGAAAAGGGTTGAACAAAAGCTACTAAAGAAGACAGAAACAAACTTCTTCCGGTAAGCAACACTGACAAAAAAACTGGTTATTGCCGTCTTTGAAAATCAAACATAATAGCCTGCTCATACTACACACGTACGTTTTTTTCCCCGAAGCTGTTGCTTGTGGTGGAAAAAAGTGGGCGTACAAAAGATAAAGTATAAGCTACGCTTTTCTTTGCATACCTGTCATTCAAATAAATTACAAATTGAATATCATATGATCATTTCCATAATTACTGCCTGGGTAAGAAACAAACATGGCACTACACAATGACTGTTCACTAAAATTCAAAGGAAGTCGTACTCGAAGACAAAAAGCAAACACACAAATTTCGGACAGACAGACAGACAGAGAGAGAGAGAGAGAGAGAGAGAGAGAGAGAGAGAGAGAGAGAGAGAGAGAGAGAGAGAGAGGGGGAGGGGGGACTTGTTCTTGAAGCCAAGACAGTCCATAAGCAATTCAGGGTTCGATCCCCATTTTATCCTTTTAGTTTCCATTAGGTAATAGCATCTCCTTAAAATTTTGACGAGGTACTTCCTTCGTACATTTGTAAACATCAAACAGTACTGGGCATTATTAAATCCTTTTGTATATTTTACATAACCCAGTTGTTCTAAAAGTGAGCGCCGCGGCTGACTTACAGGGACAATATTGCAATATTTTCACAGAAATGATACTTACTTGTTAGTCTTCACATGGTTTTTAGGCTCACCTGTCCCACTAATTGGCTGAATTGTTGCTTTAAGTCCACTTTATGCATAGAAAGGCTAATCGGGACAGGACCTACAGTTTAAAGTGGGATCCGAACCACCTGGCATAGAACCTACTGTGCCATCGAGGTAGCCCATTCAATCAAATGTTCCAAATATGTGCTTATTTAGGACTTTTTACTTTTCACGTTTCTGAATTTGAAATATGCGTTTACTAACCACACTAACTGATCGTTGCAAGTGTTAGGCATACACACAGAAAACTAAATGCATCATATCCATTCATGCACTAAAGTGTGTTTTATGGCTTCTTCAAAGAATCCGATTCACATTTGATGTATTTGGGTGCATTTTTGTATGTCATGAAAGAAACACCAAAGTGCATCATTTGATTCAAGTGAGGATTTCTTTCAGTCGAGATGCACTTCAATGCATTAGTTGATGTTCCTTGATGCACCTTCCTGTGTATTTTTGGATGATGCACTCAAACGTTTGGTCTGAGCTACAGAGTTTATGTAGCTCAGACCAAACGTTTAAGTGCATCATCATCAAAGATGCATTCTGGTGCATCAAAACGCATCAAGGTGCATCAAAATACATCAATTGATGCATTGAAGTGTATGTCGACTGAAAGAAATCCTCACTTGAATCAAATTATGCACTTTGGTGCCTCTTTCACGACATACAAAAATGCACCCAAATGCATCAAATGTGAATCTGATTCTTTGAAGAAGCCATAAAACACACTCTAGTGCATCAATCGATACATTCTTGTGCATTAATCGATATGATGCATTTAGTTCTCTGAGTGTATATTCTGACTTATGCACCGCGGAAAAATCTTGAAACACTAAGGGTGCCGTGAAGAGATAAAGTTTGGGAATTTCTGACATAACATATTGAATTCAAATACACACACACACACAGAGAACTAAAAACTACAGTAATGCTACGTATTATAACGGTTCTGGTGTAGGCCACACCCAGCTTGCAACAAACGCCAAACTAAATTCTAAGAGGTCTAAGACCCGCCCTCCTAACTTAATCACATATGCATTATTAGGTTGGGAATTGTAGGTTAGGAATTGTTAAGTTAGGAAGGCCAGGTTTAAGGCTCTTAGATTTTAGTACCCTGCACCAGACCCGCTATATAACGAAGTCAGTATGACAATTAAATGAATTTCTCAACTTAAACATCTACATATTCGGGTGTTCGCAGGGGGATGGAGTGTCCTTGCTCGCTTGGAAAATTCATGTCAGACTAAAGTCGTATATATTCCACACATATAATTTCTTTTCTGTCATAGCCGGCTCCCGTTGCGGAGTGGTTAGCACATCGCGCTATGACGCCAGGGGTTCCGGGTTCGAATCCCGGCCTTGGCATGGATGTTTGTGAGTGTCCACTCATCAATTTCATCCCCACTCATTCCCATTTTCGCAATTGGCCAAAAGTGGCACAAAACCGAAGTATAATAAAGCAGAGTAATCTGTCAAGAGTAATTTACACTTAGCTATCGATAAACAAGCTATAAGTGCATCCAACTCGACTACTCTCGCTGTGCTTAGTCTGCTTAAAATTTATTAAACACAAGAAACTGACATAGGAATGACCAATTCACAGGCTGGAACACACCCTCAGACACAATTACTAATATTAAAAGTTAATTGATTCTCTACGGGTTTTATGAAATTGATTTAAACTACAGTAATATATAATTTGAAATTAAACAAATTTAAAATATATAAATGAATTTATGGAAAGTTTTCAGTGGCACTATCTATAATTAGCAATCATAGATACGCCGTAAGCAGAATGTTAAACTATGGAAAATTTCTCGTACAAGCTTACTAAATGAGACCTAATGCTGGACGTTGCATAATTTGAATGGGAAGGATGAGAAAAGTCTTCAAACTTTGACCCTGTTTAAGGGTGCCTGTAACGAGGCGGTAGGTTAGGCGACTGGAAAACCAAAGTTCCAGCATTCTTTCTCACAACCGTGTCCACGAGAACGAGGAAACGCAGGGACTCGATGAAAATTCAAGTCACGAAACAGGACAAGGAAGAAAGGATCGGCTGGAAGCAAGGAAGGAGGGGGTTAAAATAAAAAGTCCCTGGGTCTTCCAGCTCACTACTGCATTTACTCCTTTTACAACCCAGGGTGGAGCCATTTTGGAAGCGAGACAATCTGGGGGAATCCCCTAAAATGTGCGGAAGAAAGACTCTTAAGGAGCTTCTGCTATCTCTTGCAGGATCGTGGCCATCTTAACTAACTCCCTTCTGCCAGTAAGATCGTCTCCTCCATAGCGGTAAGTGGTGCCAACTGATGGCGTTTATCTCCAAAATGGTTGCACCTACACAGGAAGAAATGTTCGTTTTGTTACAAGCAAGCAATGCTTGTTGGTGACCAAACAATTGTGCAAAACAAGAAGCACTAAAGCACTAATCATTTAGTAAAAATTTACCAAATGCTGCAATTGCAACCTTACATTTATTTGATTATGGTCGTTACTAAGACTAGGGTTTTTATGACTGCATATCTTCTTAAATATAGAAGCATTCATGCTATAAAAGCATGACATATATTCCTACCTGATTGAGCATATTATAATATTTGTTCGGTCATATTCAGCATGTTACCTTTCAGTAAACTAAACAATTGGCTTGCGATTCTAAGTATCTTAGAACAGTAGTTCTAATCTAGGTCATTAAATCTTACGCTAACACTTAAACGGAATTTAGAAACAGTATTCTTACATTTTAAGAAAACCCAAACCTACACCAAAAAAGAGCTATCAAATTAGTAACTCCGAAAACTTGACCAAATTTATATTGCCAAGTTCAAACTTAACGTCCATCTTTTTCTTTGGCCGGGGATAACAATTTTTTGTTGGGGGGAAATCCCCGGCACCCCCCTTTGAATCGCACAGTACTCTTGTGTTAATTGAAGTGGCAAGAAGCATTTCCGGCTTCAAGGCTTCATTGTCTGACAATAGATGTCACTTACATTTGAAAATTTGCAAGATGACAGTCGCTGAATATTGCAACTTACGAACTCCTCGAGTGAACTGACAAAAATATGTGAAAATATCACAGCATTTATTTATGATATTTGAAAGAAAATAAATTGGTCACCATGCTTCTAGATTTGTGACTTTCAGATCTTTCTCTTCGGTTGTTTCATGGAATTTGTGTTGTTCTTATTTAGCATCAGTTTGAAATTTGCAATTTGAGCATATCTCGAAGCAACGCTGTTTCAATCTTATGGGAGATTGGTTGACCGTAGTTAGTATTCTGTGTTTCTACTGTTCCTCGCGAACCGGCTGAAGTCAAATTCGTGTCCATATTCACGAACCTTTTCTTCTACTAAATTTTATTGCGAGAATGTGAGTAGAATACGTGTAATATTTACAAATAGTACCAGCAATGTACGTATTCTACAACTCTTTCATTTACACAATATTTAGTTTCTAATTTGGATAAGTAGCTTCATCCGGCCGACCAGCCTGCTTAGATTTTGAAATTGTGTCGTCTGATTCTTGTCATTAGAATATTATTTTGGGGATGCGGTAAGTGTTGCCTAATGTAGTTAATGAAATCATAATTTAACATTGTATGAAATCACTACGTAATACGTATCAAACCTTTATTTCAAAAAGTGATAAAGAAGTATCGCCAAACGCAAACCAAATTCCGTTCATTTCATACATCAGTACAGGCTTGCATTCAGTATCGAAATCAAACTTTCTGATTGTAATTGTGTATCATTTGTTGTTTAAAATAAAAACTCAGGAATTTTAATGAAATGGTAATAATATTATATACTGTTCTGTAAGGGCCAAGTTCCATGTGTATAACTTAATCTGTGATGTTATGCTATTTGCTTGCTTGAGTGGTTTAGGTGGACCAGGTTTGGTTCTCTTACTTTTATAATTATATAATCAGATAATTAAACATAATGATCCTAACCTACTTATGTTATGTTATGATTCCGGTAATTATTTTGCTAGTGAAAATAGCCCTACATGCTATTCTCACCACCTGGTGAAAATAGTCGCAGTCTTTTTTTATTTGTGTGTAGCTAATGCTTAAAGATCATTGAGGTAAATGCAACTTTGTATTGAAAGCAGCATATTTTCAGTTACTATTTTCACCAAGTGGTCAACCTCGTTTTTGTGCTATTTTCACCTAAACTCATGATTCCTCACAATGTGGGAATTATTTTATAAAACATTCACGTTCTCTTGTAAGATGTTGTTTTGCATTGCTTGTTAGGTTCTATGTCTCAAAAAATAATCATCTATACCATGTGATGTCATTGCTCTCTATAAAAAGTGGTAAAAATAATCATTATTTTTAATTTGTGTTAAGCTCTATGGTTAGTTGAGTGATTTAACTGCAAAAATTGACAATGTGTGAAATATAATAGCATTTGTACTTAATAATAAAGGTACCAGTTTCATAGATCGGAGACACATTAAAATCAGATATTTTGTGTTTTGCATGATTCGTACTTACCAATTGTGTGTTGCGGAACATAGTTCAAGGTGCCATTATGCTTTTTTACAAGAAAACAAACACTTTTTCTACTGAAAAAACGCATTTATCTAAGTGCTACTGAACGCACGTAACGGTGCGATATCGCTTACTTTGTGAATGATATCGCTTCTTTTGTTTTCGAATATCAGTGTGCAAATTGTACATTATGCACGGGTAACTGACGGACAGCCCCACGAACCATTCCGATAAGGTTAGGTTTGGTTAGGTTAGGCAAGCATAGTTAAAAAACGGGGGGTTGGAAACACTGATTTCCCGGTCAAATAGATACCACGATGAAAGAAAATACATCGACTAACGTTGGAAACCTTACAGAAACTCATTTCCGTAAGTAGTTTCTTCTGTAAAAATGAAGAAATGTGTCTCCGATGTATGAAACTGTTGCCATAATAAAAAAAAAGAACTGGTGAAAATAACTTGTTCTGCTAGTCTCAACACCTCATGAATGTAGTTGCACATTTTTTTTTTTTTTGAGAATAATTACTGAAAATCATGGTTCCCATTGTGTGTTTTTTTTTTAGAAGCTATACAAGAGAATGAAAAGGTGCTTTCAGTACTGCAAACAACTGTGGGAATAACTTTGCAGTTCGGAGAAACCTTTCTGTGGAAAAAAAAACCAACGCTTCAGAGTGTGATCATTTCCACAATTTATCTACTTCAAGATGAACATTTTTGTGTTCAGTAACATGCATGTATCATGATACACACAGTACAGTAGTTACTGATATAACAGATTAATCAAGTCCAGTGAGATGTATAAAAGTAAATAGTCTCTGCTGCACACTGTTTATGCTGTACTTCATTAAATACTAGTTGCAGAAAGGAGGTATGGAGTAGCAAGGTCCAATATGAATTTTTCATTTTTGTAATGGTGCTCGTATGTTCTTAGGATAAAGCAGCCAAAGTTGATAATGAAGACATGCATTTCTTAAAGTGAGTACATTAAGTACATCATTTTTGTTTACCATAGCTTCGGTCGACTTTATTTTTGTAAAATGTACTCTCATTTATGTGGTGAGCACTCTAGCATGTTGGCTACTGAAATGTTAGTGTCACCAGGGAAACTATGTTACCCATTGGGAAGTTCCCAGTACATATTTTTTTAATAGTATTTGAACATGAAAATGCAAGAAAATTAATCCCACTGTACAGCACTGTAGAGCATTTATTTAATTTCGAGGAATTATCCACCTGTGTGCGTGTTTTATGCACACATCAAGATAGAACAGATACAAATGCAAAGTCCGGTATGGGACTTGGACGTGGGAAGTGTAATAAATATGGCACTTCTCTGTTTAAGTCTCGTATCAGCTGGCACAAAGTTCATCGTGGAGGGAAATAAATCAACATTTCTTCATTCATGTTCAGCTATTTAGTAAATGATGAGTATTTGGTTTTTAAATAAGCTGTTTTATGTAAGAGATATTGTAGATATTATTTATTTATATATATATATATATATATATATATATATATATATATATATATATATGTAGATATTATGTTTGTAATATTTTCTGTTTTTTTTTTTAAGTAGAAATATTAATTTTCAATATTAGGGGTTTTCATTCTTTCAATTGCTTTAAATGTTGAAAGAAGTCTTCAAGGAACAACTATTAATTTTCCAAAATATGTTTTCATACTTATCTTTCAGTGTAAGAAGCATATATGTATAGTAGGTGCTGCTGCACCTGCTACAATAAGGTATGAAATTTCACTTCAACTTAATGGTCAGTGTCATGACAGTAAATTTGTGTTAAAGGCTGAACCTTTTCGTAGCATTCAACCTAGTACTTTTTATTTATTTGATTTTTGAGATAACTTCCGAGCATTCTCTTGGTAATTATTATATTCTTTCTGTGCAGACTAACCTATTTCTAATCAGTGCCATAAGCATGGGCGTCCGCAGGATTTTTTCCAGGGAGGGGCAAGTAAGGCAATTTTTTTTCCAGGGGGGCAAAGGAGGCATATTTTCGCCATAATGGTGATGTCCCTTCAAAAAACACGGCTTCAGTCTGAAATTATCATGTTCCTTCAACGCCCTTATAATAATTAACATAAATTACTGACTGAAATGACATTATGTCCGAAATATATACCTTTTGTCGGACATTCATTTCCAGGGGGGAGCGTGCCCCCCCACTTCCGGACGTTCATGGCCATAAGGTATGTGAACTGATCCCTGACAGTATTGAAATTTATATTATCGAATGGAGCTTAGTTGCTGTACGCAGTCATTTTTTCCGTTTTAATATGTGACAAACAAAATATTTTTTATTGATCGGTGTAAAATCTTGCAATACAATCCTGTATAGCTGAAGGATCAGCCAGGATTTTTTTTATTTCTCTTTGCAAATATGGATTAGCATGACATAAATCGTTCTGAATTCTTGTATACTTATTTCATTCCATTTCTCCACCCCCCCACCAAAGTCACCTATTTTAAGACGGTCATTTTCGTATGATGAAGTATGTTTTTAAAAATGCCTTTAGAGGAAATTATGCAATTTCAGGAAGTTTTGTTAATAGAACGTTTTCCATATAATTTTCGTATATTTTTATTTTTGTGATAGAAATCAATTTTAATGCGAAAAGTTTGTAATTAAACGAAAGCATTGCATATAATTAATTTCCGTCACTTCTAACTACGTTTAGTCAATTTGCACGTATAATTTATTATACGCGCAAATCGCCTGAACGCAGTTAGAAACCATTCGGAAAGCGAATGGTATGGCACACGATAGTGTTTTGTCGTTTCGAGCAATCTGCGAGTTCTTGCGAATAGCGTTCGTCATCTGTTTTTCCCCCGACGGTGCTGCCGTCGGTGGTCGCGAGGAAACGACCTTCCAGTGCCGCCATACTGTCAACCATTTTTAACCCGCATCTGAAACATCTTGTAGTAGTATGTCTATGTCTCGAACGAAGTACATAAATTCCGTCCTAGAAAGTACTTCGTTTCAAACAACCTAGCAGAACAATTAGAAACATTTCTTGTGGATGAGGCCGCAAGCATATTTTAGGGGGTAGGATGCACATTTTTAAACTTTTTTTTTTGTATCTTGCGTCGCCTCTTCGGCCCTATCTAAATGGAAATTCAAAGGAAACTCGCAAAGGAATACACATCAACATCAACGGGGCTCGAACCAGGCTCGTATCCCGGGGGGGGGGGGGGGGGCTAAATTTGTTTCATCCTCCTTAAGTTAATTTGAAATCTAGGATAAATAGAGAATTACATTTAGATAATTATGTAAAGATAGGAGTTAATTGGTGTTTTTATTTTACAACCACATCGTCACAATTTTACCTTCATTACTATCCTTAAACTTCGTGAAGAATCGGGCTTCACTCAAGGAAGTGAACAACTGTGAAACGCTTACAGATATCTATCTATTAATATCTATATACTAAATGCTTACACATATCTACATAGATTAAAAATGGCAATTGACAGCAGGTATTTTTAATCAATATAATATATTTGAAACATTACAGAGAAGCAAACCCTTGTGCAAAAGGGAAGTAGAGGTTTTTGAGTTAAATTCGTTATTATTAAGTATTATTTCATCAGGCTATATTTGGGTGTAACTGGAATTATTTTACTAAAATGACCATGTTCATTGTTCTGTAGAATAGTTTATGGACATTTTTGCAAGGAGAAAAATGATTTATCATCATTATAATGAGCTTTCCTGACTTATTTTTTTTATTTTCCAACCTGATATGCAACCATATAAACCAAATTACTTCCTTGAAATACACAGAAAATTGACACTTTCACCTCTTTTATGCTAAAACCTTGCCCCCTTGCATGCTCAAGTTCTCTACAGACGTGGTTCGAATCCGGAAACATAGTTTTCGAGATGCTTTCACTGTATTACCAGTGAAGCGGCTTGTTACGCATAAAGACAGCAATTCACATAAAGACACTCTTGATTGTTCTAGAAGGTAGTAAAACAGGTCCGACTTGTCTTAATTTGGAATAACAGAGTGATTTCTTGAAAGTGGAGAGATTTTGAAGAACACATTTGCCAAGAGGGCCTTCCAGATAGTCTAGTGGTAACGTCGTCGTTAAGTAATCAAGGGGTTCCGGGTTCGATACCCTGCGAAGGCACATAGTTGTTCGGATAGCACTACCTCCATTCCCGATTAGCCTATAGGGTGCATAAAGTGGACTTAAACCTAACTTCATACATTTGATAAGGCAGGTCCAATAAAGTTGAACTTTGTAATTGATGTTGATTAAACACGAATGGTCTTGCAAAATCCAGAACTATATTACGTTACCCAGGTTCAACGTACTTGAAACCCTGTCTGTCACAGTCCTATATACTACAAATTTCACAAGTTAACTTGTATTCAATTAGTATCGTCTTGTATCTGTCATTCACTACTTCCCACTCCAGTGTGTGTCCTATTGGCCAAAACTAGCATAGACACCCAATGGAATGCGGATATGAATTGATTTACTTGATACTGAACAAACTACACGTCATACAACAAAAATCTTGTGCCTAACTATCAGGTTATAGTTACCACTCACTGACTTGTACCGAATTGTACTTCAACTTATATGAATGAAACCTAGATGGAGCCTTGGGAAAACAAGATCAAAATATTGAATTTCTATGAAGCGCTGTACCCGGAGTCTACTCATACAGTTATACTATTATATTCAGAGTAGAATTATTAAAATTTGTATTATATTTCGGTAGAATGATAATGCACATTGGTGATAAAGTCGCGGGAGTATAGATTCTAGAAGAAAATTTTTGGTGAAAAGTGTATCTTGGAATTTGAATAAGCGTCAGAAGTCCTTGTGAATAGGCAACCCAAAATACATATGTAATCCAATAAGGTGCGTGATATTGATTGCCACAAGATGGCAGACGTTTCTTTTTTATTAGTAATTATTGTGGACTGCTTATTGTAACAGTGGAGGGATGAATGATGATGAGAGGAAATGCAGTATAATGTATTGAGATATAATGTGTTGAAATACAAACGGCTGAAATGTGTAATCGGAGCTGAGCTCATGTGCGTGCGGGCCCTGCCTGGTATATATCATTGAGATTTCAAGTAAGACTAGAGTAAAACGCAGCCAATTGTTCGTTTCGGTACTCTTATGTGGATTCCCACGAGCATACATGAAATCAAGACATGTTATAATGAAACGAGAAATATATATGAAACGCGTATTTTAATAACTACATTTAAGCATAATGGCTTAACATTAAGACACCATAGTTCGGGGCAAAAAGGAGGAAGGGGGCAACTGTCCCCCCTAATCGTCACCACTGGGTTTTGATAACAAAAGGAAGATCTCATATTAGTAACGACATGCACAAGCTAGTGAAGGTTCTGTTAAAAATGACTATTCACTGTACACATTTTAACATTATTACAGTAGTCAAATGATGGTAATAGAATGCTGAGGTGCATCGTGTAATCATACCCTCTATCCTACTCAACACTGTGTTCTCCGATCACGCGAAACCAGAAGTATTTGACCATAGTTAGTAGGGAAAGGATTTTAAGGTGCAAAATTATGGTCGGGAAAGGGAAAAACAGGTTCTGAAAATGTTTTCAAAAAGGTGCAAAAAAGGTGGTGATAAAATGCCTTTATTCAATGCTCTCTTTTTCTGCGCCTTCTGTATATAATGCGCGCGGACCGCATAGAGAACTGTGGTTCTGTCGAATAGGCTGTTGTGAAGTTTGTGTTTTCTCTCGCGGGTTTTGCTACATTATCTTGGGAACTATTGTGGCTGCAATGATTATATTATACCATTTTACAGCTCTCGTTCTGTTCTACAAAATGAGACTATAGGATTTTATGTAACTGCTCAAGAAAAGTGATAATCATTTATTTTTCTCTCCAATTTTTTAACAAAACATGAAAGAAAAAGAAGAGAAAAGGTGCTGAAGCATCAGAGAGGGGTTAAAAAGGGAATAAACGTGCTAATCTCACAAAAAGATGCAACAAAGTGTGTTCATTTTACTTGATTTCATGTCATAAAATACATATCTCAAACGATCGGCATGAAAACCAATATCTTTGGAAAGATGCTGCACCTTAAAATCCGTTCCCTAGTAATAACCTCACTGGAGTAATGGCCAGATTACATAAATTAATATAAACGGAACGAATGTAGAAGGTAGGCCTATATGCTAATGAGTAGGGCAACCAACTTTATGCTTTATGCAGCTGCAAATTATGCTTCTCATTTTCTTAAATTATGCTTCATTATGCTTTTTCCTAAATTTTGCATCACTATGCTGTTTATTAAATTATACTTTATTATGCCTTTTATTTCACTCACTTCTATTACCATACACTTTTTATTTCACTCAATTGCTATTAATACATAGGCATTGAAAAATGTGAGCATGAAACTATCAATAAAACATAATCGTTTTCCATTAGCATTTAAGACAAAGTAATTTTAAAAAACAACGTTTTACGCTAACTTTAAACAATTCCTTTTCTTGTTTTCAATTGTCTTCTTCCTTGTCGTCATCGCTGACGGTATCAGTGTTGTTGTTAGCTCCCCGATTGAAAGCAAGTCAAAAGTGAGCTTCGAGATTTTCTTCTTTAAACGAAGACCTGCGTGGATTTAGAATCCAAATGAAAGTGGAAAAGCTTATCTCAACTGAAGCACTAGATGGAGCCACAGTTAATGCTTTCATGGCCAAGGTGCTCAAATTTGGCATCTTATTCAACTGTTTCCTCCAAAAGGAAATGACAGAAACATTAGCAATTTCGTCGTCTTGAAGAATTACACGATACATGTACAATTCTTCCAAAGGTATATCCACCTGAGAGAAACGTTTCACTGTCGGTAACCCTTCTGCTAGCATATTTGGATTTGTGTCCAAAACTCTCCATTATTACGCGTAAATAGGTTTTGTAACGTTGTTAAAACCTTTTCCTTTTGTAGAATATATTTCAAAAGATTTTCTTTGTGTGTTATACACATAGATACAGTTCAGCATTGCAAATTACGATTTATCCTTTATTTATTATGCTTATAAAATTAGCAAATTTCGAGATGTATAGCGGTCACAATCAAAGATATGGTATTCTATTATGTTTTTAATGCTTTTTATGCTTTGTGGTAGCCCTACTAATGAGTAAGGTTAACCAGAGAGGGTACACGGCGTATAACCCCATACACCCTCGACAACAGCCCTGAGCATCACTTAAATTCCCACAGAATTCTATTGTAATTGTAGGTAACTGTTGGACTCCTTCCTGAGAGCACCTAAGTACATTCACAAGTGTAGGAAGAGATCTTCAGGTGTCACAAATAAGCAGAACATTCCTCAGTCTAGAGGTGCAGATTCTGTAGGTCTTTTCTACTGTTACGGCGGTCGATCCCCATGCTGGCAAGGGAAGTGGGGATCGGGGAATACGCCGCAGACCAACCAGACAACAGCAGTGGCGCCGAGAGTTACGACGCGGCGGGAGGAAGTATTACGTGAACCTCGTTCTACAGGCTGCTGCATTTCTTATCGTGGTGGATTGGTCGCTTCCCCGCTCCCCACTTCCCTTGCCAGCATGAGGATCGGCCGCCCTAAGAGTAGAAAGGAACTATAACAGCGTTTAGAAGACAAGGAAAAAAAACAGTACTCTTATCAAGAGGGACCACCGAGTAAGGTTAAGAATTGAAGTGTGTGTGTTTCTTAAGCAGACAACAAATTGGAGTTACAGTGGATAATAGGAATATGTTTGTAAGTAAGTTTGTAGCTCAAAAAGTTCCAGAGATATCTCTAATTGGCAAGGACGGAGGAGTGGCAGTACAGTCACGGACAGTTCTGAGTTGTAACCACCAGATTGACATTCAATGGGATAATTACAATCCAGAAGTGTCCGTGACTGTACAAGAGAGTTTCAGGCATTTTTTATCTGGATACCAAGATACCACGGAGCATAACACGTGTCTCTCTCTCTCTATCTCTCTCTCTCTCTCTCTCTCTCTCTCTCTCTCTCTCTCTCTCTCTCTCTCTCTCTCTCTCTCTCTCTCTATATATATATATATATATATATATATATATATATATATATATATATATATATATATATATAAAATCTGTGACGTAACACGTCGAGTCGCGTCACCTGACTTTCGGGCGAGGAATCTCGGGAGCAAACAAGTCCTCTGCGCAAGTAAGACTCTACCAATGAACGCGCGAGAGGGAAAGTGTGTGCATGAAGGGGAAAACGCGGCTGAAGCTATCGGGCATTTAGCCGCACTGCTTTGCTCCGCCAACTCGCTTTCTCCCCTTCACTACCTTGCTCCACAGAACCATACTAATTCTTTCAAGTAACTTTCCCATTGTCCTCCGCCGGAAATCAAACTGGGATCCACTTGCACCCAACGCGCGAGAGAGAACGAATTGGCTACGAGAGCGTTCCATCATGACGTCACCTTCGAGTAATGGACGAATTTATATCAGTTGAATATTGAAAATGGTGCATGAGAACAATGTTTGTTTCACGTCCACGTATGCTCAGATAGGTCATTCAGAAATGGACCAACAGTTTCAAGCGGGATCCTAGGTAGAGTGTAAAATGTCCTACCGAAACTCCTACCAAAATATAAAGGAGCAGCATATATCCTGATGATCAGGCAACCCATTTATACCACAAGTACAATGAGTTGTATAGCATACAAGGGGACTAAGTGGCTTTGTCAGGTGCTAAACGACACTCACTTTTAGGACCGAATGTACATTGTGGTCAATAAATTATATGAGGTCTTACTCAGCTGCTACAGTTCGCTTGTTAACGTCACCATTCATGTTGTAGCCCATATGTACAGTCGTGGAAAGGAATACTTCCCCCATAAGACTACTGCTCTTAAGTCTCTATTGGCGAAGTATTTTTTCCACGTCTGTACATTCCTGTTCAGAAAAGTGATACATACTTCAACTATCCAACCTTATAAAATGTGCCACTTTATGTGAACAGGGGTGTACAGATAAAGAAATAGAGGGAAGGCCACTTCCTGGTAGGTAAATATGTTTCTTCTTTTATTTTTGTACGGTAGGAATCATTGGGATATATAGAGGTATACATGTACAGTCACGGACACTTCTGGGTTGTAGCAATTCCACTGAAAGTATATGGAGTTGTTACAACCCAGAAGTGTCCGTGACTGTACGTCACACGTGCCTAGTTCTCCAATTACACGTTGCCACTCAACCAAGTATTTACATTCGCGATCATCAGTGATAACACCGGTTTGTCCACTGGGAGACACCAAGCCAGCAACTTTTTGCCCCCGTCTTTCGGCAACACTGATGACGCTTTGCACTTTAAGTGTTCAGAGCAGCGCTGAGATAACAGAAGAAACGACCTAAAGGGGGGAAGAGGGGGAGGGGGTCTTCGAAAGAGCCAGATCTGCAGCTCCAAGACACTTTACGTCCAGGGAGAACCCCCTCCCCCCATCAAAAGGCATTGCCGTTCTTTTTCTTCAGCCAAAAGACACGGCTGACGACAACTTACGCAGGCCATCAAACTAAGGCCTCCTGGTTCTTGATCCTTTGGCTGACGTCTCAAGGAGAAGAAGCGTATGCAAAACACGACAATGGGAGAGGTTCCTGCAGGAGGAAGGGAGAGGGGGGATCAAGAGAGGGAACCTCCGGATTGGATGTTTGTTCTTACACGCACGCGGACGATCAGGAAAATGCCGCAAAGTCGTCGGGACTTTTATCTCGTTAAGAATCCCGAACGCGGGTCCTGATAAGGAGCATCTACATCTTCCCGAAAGACATAAAACTTAAGAGGTGAATGTGGAAGGGCATCGTTCTTGTCTTCCTCGGGCTTCATGCCTCCTCGGCCGTCAGGGAGAGATAAGAATGGCCGCCTTGCAAGTTCAATAACGGCCCTAGGGCACTTGGTCCTTACAAGGACCGTTACCAACTTTAATCTACAACGGGCGGATGGAACGGTCCGGAAATACAACAGAAATGGTTTACAGTCAAACAAATGACACTCAACCGAGAGAGAAATAAGCAGAAAATGATAGAGAGAAAAAGAGGAAGATATACAGAAAGAAACAAATCAGAAAAGTGGATAGAAAGAAGGATATTTAGGAAGAAAAAAAGAGAGAGGGAGAAATTGAGGATGGTAGAAATACTGGAAGAAGACGATACTGAGAAGAGATAGAAAATAAAGAAACGGGTGAAGAGAGACACAGAGAGTGTGAGAGGAAACTGGAAGAAAGAAGTAACGATAGAGAATAAACAGAATGCTAGGAACGCAAAAAATCATGATGTATTTTAAGAAATAGATTAAGGAACAGGGGAAGGGAAGTAGAGATAGACACATTGGGTAAGAAATAAGACTGATAAAAAAGATGCAGAAAAGAGAAAGAAAAATTGAGAAACTGGTGAAGAAAGACGCAGGGAGAGAGACAAGAGAAATTGGGAAGAAAGAAATATAAGTAATGAGAAAACAGGGAGTAAAATAAATCATAAAGTGTTTTAAGAAGGAGACCAAGGAACAGAAGATGGGAGATAGAAAGAGCTAGAGAAATTGAGAAAGGAAGAAAAACTGGAAGAAAGCGATAAAAAAGGTAGAAAATATATAAACAGATGAGGAGAGAGACAGAGAGGGCGAAGAAATAAAGAAACAAAAGGAAAAGAAAGAGTGAAATAAATTATAACATATTTTAAGAAATAGATTAAGAAAGAGATGCAGGCAAAAGTATGTAGAAAGAGAGAAGCACAAGAAAATATAAAGAAAGAGAGAGGAGGATGAAACAGTAGAATATGTGTGAGAGAAAGAAGGAGAACAAGAATCTTAGCAGCCCTTATCTCCAAACCACTTACAGTGGTGTCTTTTGACACCTTGACGTTTACGAAACATGTAACTGTATTATAGTGGAACCACGAGCAAAACAACCTGCGCAGACCCGCGAGTCCTGTGCACCGTACCCCCGCGAGTAGGGGAGGGGGAGAGTTGACCATGCTTCCTTATGGCCCGAGGTGGAGGGAAGAAGGGAAAGTTGCGCGGGGACTTCTCGTCCCAAGGTTTTTTTCCTTGTGGTCGATCTATAGTGAGTAGCCTGACTGATGATAAGCTTGAACGTGAAGTGTGTTTCTAGTCCATTTCTGCGCAAATGGGCTAATTGCAACTGGACATACAGTTTAAATTGAGACCTGAACCACCACTGCATCTACAGAGAATCGAGCCTGTGGCCTCTTGATTACAAAGCGACAGCGATAAAAGGTCTACGAATATTGTCTCTCATTGGTTAATCATAGACCCTGCGTATGTTGTAATATTTTACTGTAAAGTGTAAATAAGTTGTTAAAATGCTTATTTTGGTTATCTACCATATAGGATAACTGAGTGAATTGAGTGTTTTCTGTAGGGCCGTCTCGTCAGAGGCTACGCTTGCTGTGCCTGCGTGGCGGAGTAATTAGCACAGCGCGCTATGACGCCAGGGGTCTCGAGTTCGAATCCGACGTGAGCATGGGTGTTCTTTGTGAGTGTCCATTCATTATTTCGTCACTTCATCACTTATCCTCATCTTCGCGATTAGCCAAAAGTGGCAGAAAAGCTAAGTGAAATTAACACAATCAATCAAGCTACGCTTGATAAATGATGTACATAAGTAAGAATGAGTTAGGAAAATATAACCAATGAAGCAACAGATATCCGAGGACGAATAAATGTAGATATTTCTCATCTAACAGACACAATATTACATAGAAATGTTCAGTAGAGTCACTCGGGAGAATATGCCCATCGGGGTTAAATACCCACCCCCTTGTATCTCGCGTAACGTTAATGTTATGACAATTGTGTGACTCTTGCTTGAAAGCGCCCTCCGTGGTGAGACGAGGCAACAGGTTTGGAGCTTGTGAGAAGAATCTGAACCCATTCAGGGTTAATTTCATGAGGTAAGAAGGCAATTTTTGCGGTAATAATTTTTTGGATGTTGCTGTATTAACAGTGTGCAATAATATTTCCAAGAGAGAAGAAACTGAATTATATTTGGTGTAAAGATCAAGAGTCAGGGAAACATATCTGCAGAGTGAAACTGCCGCATGATGTTCAGAGTTGCCAACCCAGTGATTCAATTTTCTGCTTGTAGCTGTGGGGTGATATGCCCACAGAAATTAAGTACAATATGCCCATGGGCATTATTATGAGATGAAAGAACCATAATGTGACTGGATCCAGTGTATTCGTTGTAGTATGTGGATGAATGAAATATGCACCAAATCCACGTCCATGTGTCCAGAGGGCAATGCAATTTCTCACAAATGTAAACAGTAAAAGAGGCTATGGTAAATTCCAAATAAATGTTGTTAGAAACGCTATGTTTGTCTGTACAAATGATGTTCGGTTTACGAAACAAACGTTAATAATCTTCCAGTTAATGCTGTGTATTATTTTCCTTTAAATATGTCATGTCATCCTTTTCATTGAGACACTCCATCATTTAGCGAAGCTATAAACAGCCAAAAAAGAAGTTGGGCGTATTCCCTCGTGTGACTCTATATGCTATTTGACTATCTGCAAAGCATTTACAAACTTCGAGTTTTTGATGCTACGTCTGACCTCCAATTTGTATTTTATTATGCATACTTAAGGCGATTGCAACGACATAAGTAGTTTGCTTTTCTCACAGTAGATGGTGCGCTCAACGGTTCACATAAGCGAGCTGCTCTAGGCTCGCTGGAGTCAAACTTTGTGTGCAACTTCAGGACAAACTTTGCAAATTAACACTCCCATGAAAATTTTGATCATGATTCATTCTTGAGGTAACCATCAGCACTGGACAAACAAAAAACATAAAGTTAAAAACAGTTACTGCAGGGAAAACCTCCAAGAAATTAATTGTGTGCAAACTGAAAATGAAATTGATAATATAAAGGGTAACGATCAGAGAAAGAAAGAAAACGAAGAACGAAACTTTTTGTCTATACAAAGAGGCTATTTGCAGGCTTGTGTGATACGAAGCATCGGGTAAATTTGCTGCAGTCAGTTGAAAAGAGCACAGTTACGTATAGTGCCATCTATTGAGGATCTACCTTATGAATTGTGTTTCACAGGGATAGTCATATAAAGAGTTTCCTTCCCTTTACATAAGCAACGGACAATGAGGCTATCTTTGAAGACTGGAAGTTTATTGTCAAAGGAGACTGTTTTGTCCTAATTGGACATCTTCTAAGGAGTATTGAAGGGTAGTTAGGGAGAGACAACTTCAGGTGTTACATTTCAGAGTTCCAAAGGAAAAAGGAGGGCTCTTCCGAGGAGACCCCGCCCACAGTCGCTTTCTGTTGTCTTTGATCAACGGCGTCATCAAAATATAGACCTTCCCCCGAGGCAGTTTCGAGCAACAATTATAATCATTATTAGCGTTATTATTGTCGTCGTAATCGGAACGCTAGTTTCGTTTCCTCGCAGAATTTCTCCTCCCCCTCCATCCCTATCTCAGCCAGTCGCCTGGAGGAGAGAGGTCTTTTCCTGGAGAACCCATCACGAGAAATCCAGCCACTTCTTCATCGTTATTGGTGTGTGTGTGTTTGCAGCACTCGACATGCGTACCAATTTCTTATTGGAGCTGGAGAACGTTCCTTTGATGTCGCCGGAAGGAGTGTCTTTTGTTCCGTGGCTGGAACATCCAGGATGGAAAAGACGAGCCGAAGAAAATTCATCTGCCAGATTGCTCTTGCAAGATCCATAGTTTCTTTTGCGCCTCTTCAGCGCCCACTAAATACAAAACCATCCAGCGCGTCTTTTCCAGAAATTTCTTCATCCCGTTGTCTTCTCTCCTCTTAAAATTTCCCTCGTTTGAGAAATAAACTGAAGAACCATTAGGAACCCTGCGCCGGGATGAGAGTGAGGTGGATCTGGAAGCTGGAAGGAGGGAGAGAGGAGGGAGGGAGGTTCTGGAAGGAAAAGAACTTCCATGGAGAATGGTGAGAGGTGCTCCTAATGAGGCAGAAATAACAAAATTACTGGAGTCTCTCTTACGAACTGAGGTATTTTCCAGACAAGCTCCGGGAACTGCTATGGAGGTTCTTATATCAATAGTACCGCATTTTGCCTCCAGGGGTCTCCCGGAGGGAGGTTTCACTGGGCGGGAAGATAGGTCTATTATGATATTGCTACGAGAACGGAACTGGAAAGATGAGGTAGGGGCCTTCTTTCATCGTCAGTTTTATCTCCACTCGCCTGAACCTTCATCCACAGTATCTGCAGAACCTATTCGTCTTGATGACGCTTTTTCGATAGTCCTTCTTTTTCTCCCTTTAGCCTCCGAGAAATCTTCCTCTTATCCTTGGAGATATCCGAACGTTACATCTCTCCCCCCCTTTTCGCTTCAGACACCCAGAGCCACCTACCCGAAAGGGATGATGGTGAAAAATCGCGCTTTTCCCTGGATTTCATCTCCATTTCACGATCTCATTGGAGACAGAGGAGATATCCCGGAGTCATATTTCACTGTCGCATCGTCTTTTCTTTTTCCCTCCTCTTAGCTCTCCTGGAAACTCGTTCGTCTTCCCGGGCAAGGAAGAGAGTGGGACGGGAGGGAGGGGGAAAAGGGTTAAAAAGAAGATTCAGGCTAAGGTGAGACGGAGAGAGAGAGAGAGAGAGAGAGAGGAAAAAAGAGCAAATCCTGAAAGAGAGAGAAGGGGAAGAAAAATCTATATCTTAGTCACGTGGGGTCTTACAGTCGCCATGATGGATGCATTCTACGAGACGTGAACGCACAGATTTTGAGTTTTCCCTCGAAGAAGGCCACTTTGGAAGCAATATCTGACAACGCCGGGGGTTAATGAAACGGAGGAGACGATAGTAATTTCCATTCCTTCTTTGCGGAATGTGACTCTCTTTTTTCTGGCTCTGACGTCGTGATTCTGTAACATTTTGCAGGCAGAGCATTAGCCTGTTGTAAGGCCAAAATGGAACTCGAAATTTTCATCAATACGGCGTTCTCTTAAGTGTTATATGCTGAGGGCAGCGTGATGGGAGGGTTGGTTCGTTTTATACCCTGGGACAGTCCGAGCCCTGGCAAAACTATAGCAGGTTTGTCGAAAGGATCCACAATGTAGACAGGTATAATTCTATAGAAATTCCATCGAAGAATGCAGACTCGGCCAGGACTCGAACCCGGGTCTTCTAGCATACCGTGCGATTGCTCTACAAACTAGTTTCGCCCGATTCTCCTGTATGGACCAAATCACAAGGTAATCCATAACCACGCTCTGTCTCGGGACACTATGGAGCAAGCGAACGAAAGCAAGGCCTCCGCGCCAGTACGACTCGACCAACGAACGCGTGAGAGGGGAAAAAACAGCTTCAGCTACCAGCCGTTTGCAGCATCGCGCACTGCTTTGCTCATCCCACTCGCTTTCTCCTCTTCTCTACTGTTAGGCCCGGCCTTGCTTCACAGATTCCAGAGATAGTATGTGTGTCCCTGCTTGTGATATCAGGGGTCCCTCGTGACGTTTAACATAGGAGTAAGTAGCGATGTCGCATCCCTTTGGTCGCGACGGTTAGGGTGAGCGATGATTTGATGAAATAAAGGAAAATACACGTCCACGGTTGATGGCGAGATCGAATGCTGACCGTCCTGCTTGTAGATGCACAATTTAGCGATTACCCCTCTTTCAATACGCCTAAAGTTGACAATAAGCACCTTTTAACATAGAAATACATGCTATAGCCTTCTCAGTGTCTAAAATTTAGCAGTTATTCTTCAGAAATACCTAAAAATGATAAACTGTCGATTGACATAACAGAAAATTATGAACTTTACCATCGGCGTACGCAAGGAGGGTAAAAAGGGTCACTTGGCCCCTTCCCCTGAAATAAAGAACTGTAGGAAAAGCTAGTTATTCTTGCTTCCCCCTTACATTTAAATTATTTTTCTTCTTTCTACCTTTCCGTATTCTTTTCTCAACTAACTCTTTCCACATATTTACACCCTCTTTCTTGACAATTTCTTCTTCAATGTTTTCTCTACCGTTTTCTGCCGGACCCTGTGGTGCGATGCCAAGGGTCCCGGGTTCCAATCCCGCTCGGACTTGGTTGTTTGTGAATGTCCATTCATCAATTTCATCACTCATCCCCATCTTCGAAAATTAGCCAAGAGGCACAAAACGCGAAGTAAAATAAACTAAATCAATCAATGTACCGTTTTCTATCGTTTACAATATCTCTCTCTAAGTTTCAAGGTTACACTGTCCTATTTGGTTTCTCTATCTCTTGATTCTTTATTTCCCATTCTCTCTCTCTCTCTCTCTTTTATACCCCTCCGTGACTGAGTGCATTAAGTGGTCAACTTTTGATTTCTCCACAGAAATTCCCGCGTTTAGTACTGGCCTGTGCAAGGGTCTTCTTTGCGAGTGTAATTTCATCTAATCATCACTCATCCTCGCGATTGGCCTAAAATGGAAGAAAAGCGACCTAAAATAGCCATAAACAAAAAAATACAAATCAATTTCATTTCTTCTCTTCTTGCCTTTCATGCCTCTTGCTTCTTCATTTTCCTTTCTCGCTACTTTTCTTTCTCGCAAACTTTCGCTTTCTGCCTCTCTCTATGGCTTCTTTATTTGCCTCCAGCGGGTATCAAACCAGGAACCCCCTCATTACAAGGCGAAGGGGCCACCACTACGTCATAGGGGAGAAAACTATGGAGAGGAATCTGAGTACAGAAGGAGAGTAGTCTCGTGTCTCTTCAGTGTAAACCCCCGTGTGGCTTGTCGCCTGTCGCGTGTTCCTTCTGTCTGAAAGCTCCCTGCGTGTACGATGGATAGAGTGGATGGGAGCTAGAAAAGCAAGGCAGATTCTATACATTATCTAGCTATTGATAATCAACAAACTTTATTTGATATACTCATGTTCTTATGATTGATGAATCGTATTTATTCTCACTATAGCTACAGTGAGCAAAGTGATTACAGGTTTATCCAATTTTCGAGAATAATATTTGTGATGTCTCCCAGTTATAACTTTTGTTGGCATAATATCCTGGATTATTTTCACGAGACGAGACAAAACGAGACGAGACGAGACAGAACCCTTCGAGACGAGACACGAGACGGGATAAACGAATATTTTCGAGACGAGACACGAGACGAGACAGCATTTTCACGAGAGGAGACGAGATAGACTAAAGTCTCGTCTCGTCTCGTCTCGTCTCGTCTCGTGGGCAACACTAGAGAGAAGGAAAACAGAAGAAGAAACGAAAAGAATATGGGAAAACAAGCAAGTGAATGGAAGAAGAAAAATACAGGTGACGTAAACGGACCTAAATTATGTAATACACAAGTCAAAACCGAACAATTTGTCCTTGGTCTCCTATTTCTGAAATAACCTCTTCACAGGAGACCACACAGGCCGAGTACAGGCTTATTCCCGTATCGGTTACGGATCAGGTTTAGCATGGATAGAGGACCTCATTCTTACGAGGTCTGAATGCGGGCAGGGCGACCTGCTAATACATGCAGTCTCCCTCAAAGCGGCTCTGCGTTTTCGGTCACGTGCCGCCAGTCATGATTTCCTTTACACCATTCTTGAAGTTTTTGAGAGCGATCTTCT
Organism: Lepisma saccharinum; assembly: GCF_977018435.1. Taxonomy (NCBI): domain Eukaryota; kingdom Metazoa; phylum Arthropoda; class Insecta; order Zygentoma; family Lepismatidae; genus Lepisma; species Lepisma saccharinum. The sequence goes on along the minus strand of NC_139242.1, from coordinate 39,249,430 downwards.
CTTAGCCTGGAAAAAAAGGACTCCCCCCCACCACCACCCCGCGCCCATTCTTTGGAAGGTGCTCGGGTGTTCTTCCTCAACAATGGCGAAAAGAGATCTTTTGGATCGTAACAGAAAACGTATGCTGTTTTGACAACCTTTCAGAAAAGATCCCGTTCTTACCTTTATCCTTCAATAGGGAACCAATTTGACACCCACTGTTGTGGAAAAAGGTATCCATTGTTGGAAATTCGGCACCGGAGCAAATTCCATAAGCTCCTGGAGTCTATTGATACCTTACAACTGACTTATTAATCGCCAATGCTGCAATGTAACAGGTAAGAGCACTAGGGATTGAGTATTGAAAGACCTTCCAAAGCAAAAGAATCGTGTATTGTGTTTCTGTATTTCAGACACAGTCTCTAACAAGATAGGTAGTTCTCCTCTTCATCCCTATACCTACCCGAAGGGTGCGTCTACCTGATCGTCAACCCCCAGCCCTAAAAGGTAGAAGTTCGTGCTATTCAGGAAGCTCTACAAGGGTTTAACAACCCTGAATGTATAGTTATTGATACCACGAGCACGCGTTATTGAAAAAGTGTTTCCAATAAGGTTTTACAAGCTGTGAGGTCCCTGTATAGTATTCATCAGCTAGAACTTGTGTCAAGGGATTCTAAGGTTGCCGCTTGTTGCAGAGTTAGGACTAAATCAGCTGTTTAACCGCAAGTTTCTTCGTAGGTGAACGCGGCAACAGCGGGTCCCGCGGGTGTGCAATCACAGCTCAGAACGGCTATTTTGACAAAATCCTGTTTCCCTTACTGGTTGCTTTTGGGAGGGCGATTTTTAACATTGTCGGATCTTGCCCAAGCAGTAGGCCTAATTGGTTGCTTGACCGCGAGTTCCTTCGTAGGTAAATATGGCAACAGAGGGTCACTGCCATAAAGGCGGTTCCCTCGCCGGATATAAGAGCGGCGGGACTGTAGCTTGGCTCGACTCTAGGTTAGCAAAATGGTGAATCAAGCCCTATGGTTAGAGCTCTTGCCTCTGGTGTGAGTGGTCCCGGTTTCCTTGTCGTTGTTGACCCAGCATCGTAGCTACGTGAAAGCAATAGAAGTGGTCTTCGGTCTTTCATTGATTGAATTAGGTCATTTTATATCGCTGCCACTCGCGACGATGAGTATGAGTGATGATATGATGAAATTGATTAAGGGGCATTCGCAAAGAACACCCACAGAGCGCTACGACGCCAGTGGTCGCGGTGTCGAATCCCGTCCTGCGCGTGGATGTTCTTTGCGTCCCTCCTTCAATTTCACCATATCAGTCATCACTCATTCTCATCCTCGCGATTAACCAAAAATGGTAGCGAAGTAAAATAAAGCAAATAAATCAACGAAGAACACCAATGCCCAGGCCTGGATTCGAACCCTGGACCCCCTTGCTTCGTAGCTATGCTACCACTCCGTCACGATCAACCTGGAAGTTACTAACAACACCAAATACTATGCTTTACTACAGATGGTAAAAGGATAGACAAACGAATGATTCAGTCAAGATAGAGAGATAGAGAGGGGAGGTAAGGGAAGAGAGAAGGGGAAGGAAGAACCTTTTCCTTCCTTCTTTCGTTTCTTATTTCCTTTTTTCATTCTTTCTTTCCTCCTTTAGCGTTCATTCTTTCTTTCTTTCCTACTTTAATTTTCCCCTTCTTCCTTGGTTCTTTCTTTCTTTTTTCTTTAAATAAATAAATGTTGTTGTTGAATTTGTGTTTTAAGTATGCACAGACTCATAGGCGCCTACTCCATGGGGCTTGGGGAGGCTCGAGCCCCCCTAATGTTAACGATGTGAGGGCAGAGCCCCCCAAATAATTTGCTTAAGAGGATTTAGTGTATTACTTTGCTTCTCTTGTAAAGTTTACTCTGAATTGTGCCACATGAACTTAACTTTAAATACACATTTGAAATGTTCTAGACCAGGGGTTTCCAACTGGCGGCCCGCGATGTCATTTTTTGCGGCCCGCGAAGCCAGTTTCCAAAATACATTAATTTTATGTATTTTTATTAAAATACGTTCTATTTATGAATTTCCTTAAACAACTGGCGTTTCTAACAGATCATCTGAACGAACTGAACTTGAAACTGCAGGGAAGAAACCAGCTGATTAAATGGGAAACATAAATGGGTTTTGTATATAAACTGAAGATTTTCAACGTTACTTTGGAGAGGAATAACCTGGTCCATTTTCCAAGCTGTCGGCGGCTAGCAGGAGATGAAGAAACACTGGACTTTTCTGAATTCAGTGTAAATATTAAAGAAATAATGGATGAGTGTGAGTCCAGATTTAAAGATTTTGAAGAACTTAAAAGCAGCATCCAGCTATTTAGCAATCCTCTTGGCGTTAACATCGAAGAACAAGAAGCTTTTCTCTCCAACTTGAATTGTGTGATTTGCAAGGCGATGTGTTCCTTCAAACTAGGCAAGAAAAGGGGTCAGAGTTTTTCAAATACCTTTCAAAGGAACGCTTTCCAAACGTACGTAGTTTTGGGCAAAGAATGACGTCGATGTTCGGCAGCACATACACGTGTGAAAGTGTTTTCTCTTCAATGAAGTTCATTAGGAAGCGCTACAGAAGCCGACTGGCAGATTCTTCACTGCTTCACCTTCTGAGACTTTCAAAAACAGAAATTGAAGTGGACATTCCAACTTTAATAAAAGAAGCAGATCGGACTCAATTTTCACATTGAACACTTACTATGAAGGATTCTTATTTGTATGGTGTGTTTTTCATTTCTTTCAATTCATCCATAAGTATTGGGTTTTTGTGAAATAAATTTTATTATACAATTTTGATTTGTGAATTTTTGTTTTTATTGCCTCATTTTAGAAATTTAGATTATGCGAAAGTACTACTTTTTCGGTTCAGTACTTACAATTTTTGTAATTTTTAATCCCCCCCCCCCAAAAAAAAAGAAAATGCGGCCCGCCAATCAACTGCTGGATATAATTTTGGCCCTCGGACCTTTTGAAGTTGGAAACCACTGTTCTAGACCATCAACGCCGGGTGGCTGAGACCGCTAAACCATCAACTTGGGGGGGGGGGGGGGGTATGACCATACACATGACTTATTACTATATACTAACGTAAGTATATAATTATGAGTATTGTTAATATTTTTACTAAAGAGTTTCAAAAGACGATGTGCATGAAGTAGGGGAGTGGATGGGACGTTCGGGCTACAAATGGCTCTCGCATGACATTCAGAACAAGATCGTTGATATATTAGGGAGATCTGTTTTGCGCTCCGTGGTAGCAGATATTAAAAGTCGGAAATGTGAACAATTGACATTCTGCATTCGAACTGTGAATGAAAATTTTGATATTTTTGAGGAATTCATGAGCTTTTACGAGATTCCGAACACTGAGGCCAAACCTTAAAAAAGGGAGGGAGTGAGTCATTCATTAATTTATTTCGGTGATCAGAGCCCACCCCCCCCCAAATAATTTTCAGAAGTCGGCGCCCCTGTCCACAGTAAGTCTGAAACTATAGTTTTAAGTGGGGTCCAAACCACTATGTGCCTCCACCAGGTATCGAACCCGGGATCCCTTGATTACAAGGTGACGACGCTACTACCACTGCGCCATCTGGGAGGCCTTTTAATGAAATACAGAAAGGAGAGAAGAAAGAAAAAACAAAGAAGGGAATGAAAGAAAGAAGGGAGAGAGAGAGAAAGAGATAAGCGACGAAAGGGAGGGAGGAAAGAGAGGGAAGGAAAGGAAAGACGCAGAGGAAGAAAGAAAGATGAACAATTGGCATTAACAAGCGTCCCAGCAATAGGTGTAACGTACAGTCACGGTCAATTCCTGGATTGTAATAAACCCATATACTTTCAATAGATTTGTTACGACCCAGTAGTGTCCGTGACTGTACACACGCGTAACACAGGGGGCACCGGAACGAGTCCTGCTGATGAAGTACTTTCATGCCCCACCTTCATTTTCACGACTGTCATCATCGCCATTTCACGGAGACGCTACGCGCAAGTGACGACAAGACTTTGGCAGAAGACAAAACATAACGAGACAAGAAAGCACTTACGATCCACGCTGCTTGGCTTCGCAAGGGGGGGAGGAACGCACAAGTCCACCAAAAACAATTTGCGTTTTAATATTTCTGTTTACCATCCCAGCACCGGCCAATCAAGAGCTTTTTTCGCGACATGCGTGATGTGTGACGGTGTCCACGCTAACTTTTACAGAAGGTTGTTTCACGTTGATGGTAACGATTTCGATCACCAAGGAGCAGCACGTAGGCATAGCAGAGAGCAGCCAGAGCCAGTAGGACGAAAGTACTGTGTGTTGACTTGCAAAAACGATAGTTGGTGTATGAGTGAGTGTTTATATGGCACCAAAAATTCCAGTATTTTGGAGGGGTACATCTGTGCCCTTTCCGACGTTTGTTATAGTTATAGCCAGATAATTAAACAGTGTCACATGAAAGCATTCCATGTGTCAAAGAAGGGCATCAATGTAGTATTGAATCGCCATAAAGCTTGCACTGTACCTGTTGCTGGAACCAGTCAAAGTGGGCCTCGGACATATCATAAGCCCAAGCGTTCCTCCGATGTTGTGCGGAAAGTGAGATCCTTGGTGCGATGTGAAAACCCTGCAACGCAAAGAGTGATTGCACAGGCAGTGCAATGTTTCCCTGCAACTGTAAATCGCATCATAGCCCAAGATTTACAACTTGTGCTTAAGCACAAGGCTCAAGTTCATAAGTTGCGTGCCTCACATGTCCAGGAGAGGAAGACCAACAGTCGGAAGCACAACGAACGACATCTGGCAGGGGACCGCTGGAAGTATGTGGTGTCCCTGGATGAAGCATGGGTGTATCTGTCGGGATGTGGTAAAAAAGGGCCATCTACTATCGTCCACATGATGCAAGAGGTCGATCTGAGTGGGTACGTGAATGTGCTGAAAGTTTTCCATGCGGGTTCATGCTTGTTGGTGGTTACTGCCATAACGGCAAACTTCCACCGCGCAGAGTGGTAAAAAAGGCTAAAATAAATGCAGCCTATTACCAGACGAATATTTTGGAGCCACTTTACAGACATGAACTTACTTCTCTCTATGGCAGCGACACATATCGTGTTGTCATCCACCAGGACAAGGCTTCCAGTCATACGGCAAAGTCCACGCAGGCATATATGGATCGGATGGCACGTGAAACGGGCATTCATGCAATCCCCTTTACAGACATCCCTGTGAAATCCCCCGATGCCTCTTCCATGGATTTTTGTGGGTTTCCGTTGTTAAAACGAGCCTTGGGAAGCAGACGGCCCCGCACAATTGAGGGTCTTTGGAAAGCTTGTCAGGAGGAATATGATCTTTTGGACCAATGTGTTCTTCGACGCAGTCTCCTCCAATGGAAACTCCGCTGCAGGGCCATTGCTGCAAGACAGGGGTATCACGTGGAGCACCACCTGTCGTGGCGTCATGGTTTTTCTTAAGGTCAGGTGGGTTCTAACTTGGTTACCATGGACATGAAACGACCTTCTGTATTTCATCCACTTAAAAAAAAGAAGAAGTCTTTTATTTCCCATGCTGTGAAGCATCAATCTATCCGCATGCATACAAAGTGCGGGGGGAAGTCAACGCAAAAAAAGCAGTAGCACAAGTCCCACTAGGAAATGACCTGAACCAGACCGTGGATTATGTAAAAACGCACAATGCGTGTGAAGCACTGTTGAAGAGATCTGGAGAAAACGGCAATTAACAATTTCGATTACAACAATGTAAAATGCACGCACACAACGTAAACTGAAGGACAAAAAGGTTGAGGTGGACAAAACACGCATTATTCTTTTATTGTGTTTTCATGTTTCCATTATTGTGGTACTAAGTGGCCATATCGGGTAGAGACTGTTCCTGAGAGGAGTTACCATCGAGTGTCGACGACCCGATAAGCATTCCACGCCTGACGTAGAAGTTATGCGGGATCTTCAAGAAGTCGACGTTTCGTTCTAAGTCTCCTGTTACTTGATCCATTAACGTGTCCGCTGATATGAATCCTAACTGATGTCCTGTGTCCTGTTACAGCGACCGCTCCTGTACGTCGACGTGGAAATGTAAATCAAAGACAAAGGAAGAAATGTAACTATTGAAACGCGCTAATTAGGTGCGTGAAGCGCGGAACGCACTGGACAACTTTTTTCCAGCATCGATTGACTGATTGGTTGAGTTGGTGTTTTAAGTCCACATCATGCACAGTAACGGTAATCGGGACTGGACCTACGGTTTAAAATGGGATCCGAATCACCATGTGCCTCCACCGGGTATCGAACCCGGGACCCCTTGATTACAAGGCGACGACGCTACCACAACGCCATTGGGAGGCTTTCCAGCTTCTAGGAACCTTTGACGCAACCCGATCGTGGCCAAGAGCGTTAAGTAGTAGACTTTCGATCTCGCTGCCGAAGTTTCCGGGTTCGAGTCGCGGCCTGGAGGATGGGGTGTAGTCCTAATTGCGAACACAATTTCTGCCTTTGGGCCGGACCCTGTGGCCGAGTGTATAGCATATCGCGCTGCGACGCCAAGGGTCCCGGGTTCGAATCCCGCTCGGGCTTGGTTGTTTGTGAATGTCCTTTCATCAATTTCATCATTTCACCACTCATCCCCATCTTCGCAAATTAGCCAAAAGGCACAAACCCGAAGTAAAATAAACTAAATCAATCAATCAATCAATCTGCCTTTCGATCTACAACTTTCTCTTCCACTTCCTGTGTAATTTTAACGATTTTTTTAAGGGACTTTGAGACTGGTCAGTGCCTTGTTGAAATATAGAAAATTCAACTTGATTAAAGTCGTTGCCCAAGTATAAATAATTTAATATTAAAAGTGTGGCCTTTTTTCTGTATACGACTACATACGCACACTTTCTAACTGAAAAGAGCTTCGTCATATTAATTTCAAATTCAAATTTCAAAACATTATGATGTACTTAAAAAATTATGTATACCATCAATCCCCTCAGACCTGTTAGTGCTCTTCGCCCCTTTTTCGTAAAAAGAAAAGTAAAAATTCGATAGACTGAAAGGGTGAATTGACTATGAAGGGCTTTACAAAGTAGAAGTCAATCACGTTGGCTATTGTTGTAAGTCAAACCATCTGTCTCTCTGCGACTACACTTATTAGTTTTTGAAAACAGTTTTTTTTTACATGCGTTCGCAATTACGACATGGAAGTATTTCCGCATTTTTATGTGTTCGCAATTAGGACGATTTAGGCAGTGTTCGCAATTAGGACTGTTCGCAATTAGGACACAACCGTAAGGGATGATCCTTTCAGAAGACACTCGCATGTCGACTTTCACGTGCAATGGAGTCGCCGTTACAACCGGTGTCCATTCACAGCGGAGAACGGTTATTTTGACAAAATCCTGCTGGCTGCTTCGGGGAGGACTTTAAGGTTGCCGATTCTTGCTCAAGCAGAGGATCACTGCCATATAGGCGGTCCCCGCGCAGGCTGAAACGCAGACTCCACTTTAGTATAGGCTATCTTGTGAGGCATTTTGCAGACAAGCGAGGGTCCAGCGTCTGGACTCACAGTCTGTATAATCCTCTGTGCGACACGTGTTGTGTCGTCCCTATGTTTGTGATTGTACGTTCGTCTTCGCGATTAGCCAAAAGTGGCAGAACAGCGAAGTAAAATAGAGTCTAGCCAAGATAACTCCCGGTGCGGGACATTTATGGCAGTGACCGCGTTTAAGGTCCGGGCGTAGTAAAAACCGGTGTGCAATGACTGCTCAGAACGGTTATTTTGACAAACTCCTGTTTCCCTACTGGCTGCTTTGGGGGGGGGGGGGGGTATTTTAACGTTGTCGGCTCTTGCTTAACCACTAAGCCCAATTGATTGTTTGACCCAGAGTTCCTTCGTAGGGAAACGCGGCAACAGAGGGTCACTGCCATAAAGGCGGTTCCCGTGCCGGATATAAGAGCGGCGGGACTGTAACTACGAAGAAACGTGCGGTCCAACCGCTTCTCACTGTTTAGGCAACAAGCGGCAATCTTAAAATCCCTTCTCCCCGAAGCAGCCACAACGAAAACCAGACTTTTGTCAAAATAACCATTCTCCTCTGTGATGGGGACCGGGAGATAGCGTGGCCCAGGTATATATAAATCAACCAATCAATAGCGACCTGGACATCGGTGTTCTTTACGAGTGTCCAGCCATCAGTTTCTCTCATTCGTCACTCATCCTCATCGTCGGAAGTAGCGAAAAGTGGCAAAAATAGCGACGCTAAATAACAAGAATGCAAATACTAATCAATCTTACAAGCGATATTGTATCTTTTCATGAAAACTGAAAAAAAAAAAAAATTGGAACCACGTTCACATAAATATGTCATAATATAAGGGTGTGGGTGTACAAAGTGACTTTCTCGGAAGGCACACAAATGTCACCCTCCCTTCCATGCAGTACACTTGTGTGACTGTAATTTTCATTTTAATCAACCATGCCATGTAACATATTGAAGAAAGGATTTCAGGAAAAATAATATTATGGATTAAAAAATATTCTATATGACAACAGTAAAACAATTACAGCTGTTTAAAAACAAGTCTCCCCCCCCCCCCAGTAGGAAAGTAGGATTGTGTCAAATTAACCACTCTGCGCTGTGAATGGGTGTCTAGAGAAAAGTCGTGGCCGAGGTATAAGGTTGCCGCTTGTTGGCCAAACTTGGGTAGCGGTAGGCCTAATTGGCTGTTCGACAGCAAGTCTTTTCGTAGGTAAACGCGGCAGCAGAGGGTCACTGCCATAACGGTGGCCCCGCGGCGGTTCATAGCTTGGCCGGACTTTTAATACTATGTTGCAAAGTGCATTGTGTAGAAACATTACAGACGGTATATTACAGTGAAATTGTATTCCTGAAGAGATTGGATATTTCAATGTTACACTTGTACAGAACGTCCGCTGCTACTTAGACAAATTTCAAATGTTACGTTACACTGTTGGTTTATATGTTCGCAGTGATTGTACACATGAATACATATTTTGGAAGTTTCCCTAATTAAAATTATGTATTGTTATGTGTTTTGTAATAGACATAGCTGTAATATTGTAAAAAAATCTGTGTGAAATGTAGATGTTTGTAAATGCTCTTGCTCCATAGTCGGGTATTATGTGGATACTCAAATTAACAGACGCTCTGATTTATGTTTCAGAGACAATATTCAAGAAAATGGAAGGTATACACAAGGCAAACGTGATGATGAAGGAACAGATTTATATGTAAATGCGTACTTTTATATGATGCTGAAATCATCTTTGCGAATTGTGGAATGTAAATTCGAAAAATGTTATTTTTATTTTCCATATTTTACATATTTCAGTTATTTTTACATGTAATTTCCATATTTTAAAATATTTTCCGATATTCCATATTCCGGATATTAGAGTCCAGCGCAGATAATTCTGCCGTGCAATGCGCGACAGAACTAAAGAAGCAGTGTTGCTAATGGAGCAGATAGAAAAATCGCTGCGGTGCGCCGATGCACAGCTGTTACGTACAACAATAAAATTAGAGAATTCAGGTCTATCTAACGTTGAGTTTTAAACGTCATGCATTATACCAGGACTAGGATTAATATGTACTAACAAGTGGCTTTGTATGTAGCTACATACATATGGACTAAAAATTCGCAAAATATGAACTAACACATAAGTACAATTACCAAAAATTCTGCAAAGAAGACTTCTTCATACGATTCCTTATTTGAGTGATTTCAAACAAAATAAAAAAAATATATACGTATATATTATTTTTCATTGCATTAATGCACTGGTGGCGTTCTAACTTTTCACTCCCAAAACCCGTATACACTGGTATGGAACTGCAACGGCAGATAATAACATGCCAACGTGTTAAACCGCTACAATTGCACCATAACACTCCTCCTCAAACAGTATTATTATTTCCTCTCTGAGATCTGCGACAGTCGGTTGCCTTTGTTGTACATTTACAAAGGATGCCGGCTTCGACAACAATAACAAGTACATATACTGCCACTAGATGATAAGCTGCGCGGCTTTTTCTTTTGTTATGAACCAGGGCCGGCGCTAGTCATTTTGCCTCCCTGGGAGGTGGCAGCAGATGCCGCTCTATTTCGACCCCCCCCCCCCCCGGTCATTACGCAGCAACGGAAAATTGAAAATCAATATATTCCTAACTAAAACATCAAATATAAAATAAATAATGAGACTTCTTATGCTATTTCAATACTATTCAGCGCAAAAGAATATCTCGCTCGATCACAGTTTTCAATAGGCTTATTTTTTCTTCTCTTCAAATTTTGCCGCTCGGTTCGCCCTCCCCTTCCGCCGGCCCTGCTATGAACTTGGTCACCCATCAAAGCATGGCAATTTTAACACAGAAAACAATATGTATCGCATTAAGCAGCAAAAATGACAGCCTCCTCTATGCAATTTCTAGAAGAACACCTGCCGGAGCCAGAGTTGAATTGCTTAGAATTTCCCGAGCTTGGCTATGCAAGGTTTTTGATTTCAACTTCGACAGAACTGGAGGCATTATGGAATTTAACGTTCATTAGCAAACACACACTTTTACATACACACACACAATACACGCACACAACGTCAAACCGGTCAAATACTTAGTATAAAATAAAAATATGGTGCTTCCAATCCAACAAAACTCACCGCCACTTTACCTGCTTTCCCCTTCCGTGACAGAAATAGTGCTTCATTATTACAGTTGGCAACACTAGTTACTAGCTAGCCAATGAACATGCACTGCATAGAAGAAGCAACGACTACGCCGTGCTATATTGCCACATTGCCGTCCCTGCTGACCGGTGGGAACCGCGAGCTGGAGCGCTGTTCAATTGTTTTCAATGAAGTTTGCGCGAGTGTGTCCAGGAATGGAATGACAATATGGCAACAATAGCGAAGGTTTTCGAGCAGGGTAGAACACGTGATGCTAAGAGAGAGGGAGACGAAACGAAAATTCGTTTCTACGCAACGGCAAATTTACGTGTGTGGCACTCTACTACACTTTCCCTTCAACGGTTTTCAGTTCATCTGTTTTGTGCTCTGATTATTTTAAATCTTAACAATAGACAATGCATCTGTTATTTTAACATTCTTGACAACAATGGAGAATACAAGCTAAAGCTCTCGCCATGAAGTCCATTGCATATTTTAAATATATGCGATTCTGAATGCAGTTTCAGTATAGAAAAAATCTGTCTTTAAGGCCAACAGGAGGAGAATGGCGTTTCAGCACTTGAAAAAACGTTTTTAATCTGTTATTTTCAAAAGAAAAGTAAAACATGTTTTGTATTTGTATTTGAATTTTGTATTGCAATCAACGTCAAGCAAGCCTAGTGTATTTTATTCAGCGAAGACGTCCGTTGGCGTAATGAAAATTGCCATTTTTCACATTTCGTCGTGTGAGAACCAGATAGACGAAACTCCCAATTCATCAAATTCGCAGGAGAGAGGAAATAATGTATGCATTCTTAGGAATATGTCTGACTCTCAAAAAGAGTCAGTTAATTGCAGTTACGTGACTCAACCTTCACTGGCGTACACAGGATAGTTTTCTTTCGGGAGGGGCTGACATTGTAAAGGTGTATATAGCTGCTTTCTAGAGGGTCGGAATTCAAAATAAAATATTTCGTATGTTTAGAAATTTTCACTCTAAAATATGGCACTTAGAGGTCATTTCAAGGAGGGTTTTCATTTACAACTCTGCTTTTTTACGAGTTTATCTCTGTTTTTGTTTGAAAATGTTGATTTTCAGAAAATTTCGGAGTGGATTGTAGCCCCATCAGCCTCCCTCTGCGTACGCCAGTGTCAGGCACGTATCTAGACTGAAATTTCGAGGGGGTCCAAAACAAGTGTCTGACATATAATAATAATGATAATTATAGTAACATAATAAAGTAACAATAATAACTTTTATAAATATAGATTAATAAGATTAATTAATAATAATTATACTTAAATAGGTAACTTAATAATTATTATTATTGTTATTTTTGCATGAAGAGATGAAGAAAGGCATGTGCTTATTATTTATCTGGCTTCTACTTAAGATAACTAACATTTGCGTAAAAACAGCTGTCATACCAAAGGAAATAAATATTTTTGTTATTTAATTTTGGACTTGATTAGTCTTTCAGGAGGGTGTCTTTACCCCTGGACCTCCCTAAATACGTCCTTGGCCAGTGTCCACCTTACTGCTAACGATTGGAAGTGAATTGATCCCATTCCAAATAGAGCTCTCAGAGGAAATAGGTGAAACAAAACCGAATTTTTGGAGCCAAGTTCTTCTGGTTCTCATAAAAAGAATAGTAAGTTAAGATAACTAAATACACTTCTTGGTACACACATATTCGTTCCCTTATGGCATTTCTTTCGCAACACTGCATTTGGTCAGCCGCTTCAAGGAGGGCGGGAACTGTAACGTATCTTCATTTCTTTCCTTGGCTGAAACATAAACGGTTACACGGAGGACTTTCCAGAGAAGCATCCGACAACAATTCTATCCGGTTCCGCAGTCGCTCTAACGAACATACTTTTTCCATCTTGTTCTTCAGTCGTTTTTCCCTCCACGACCCAGGGACCGTGGACCCAAAGAAGTCGCTGCTGTTATTACAGTCGGGAGATCCCCAGCGAGAGGAAAAGAGTTCGTTTCAGAGAAAGGAGTAAAGTGGGGGGAGGGGGGAAGTGGGGGGTTGCGAGAGAGAGAGAAGGGCTTAATGCATTTTATGGAACAGGAATGGAAATTCAATCCCGTCCCCCAAATGTCCTGAAGAGGGCAGAGTCATCGCAGGAAAAGGGAAAAGACGGCAGGGTTGCAGGAGAGAAAAAGAACTTTGCAATGTTGAGGGGGTTGGAACAAAATGGCTCCGGGATACACGCCGACGCGACACGAGATTTCTGTCGCTGTCTTTCTTTTTCCTTTTGTTTTTTTACCAATTCTATCCCCTTCCTCCACCTTCATGTCTTGTGCCGCTCCGTCGATATCAGAAGCGAGGGTTCTCCACCCCCCGCGACGAGTATCCCACAAGCAATAAAGAAGGAGAAAGGGTTAGAAAATGCCCTCCATATTTGGATCTTACTGGAAAATGGCTCGAAATAATAAGATTGATCTGAGCGATGGGATCTAGGGAGGGTTCCGTGTGGTTATTATGGTGATAGAGGGGGGAAGGGTGTCTGGAATCGGATAAAGTAAAGTGGGAGTAGTCGAATGTGTGATGCGTTAGCTGCTAAACCAAGAACTTTAATAATTCTAAATTTTGGCTTCCGTTATTTCATGGTTCCATCGATATATTACACAGAAAAAAAACATTTGTTTCAATTAACAAAACACAAAAAAATTGGTAGCCGTTACTAAATTTGGTAATTTTGGCCAAATTGTCTGGTAACTCTAAACTAATGGTCGATATTACTAAAAGAATTTGGTTGTAGTGTACAATAATTTGTTTGTCTCATATTTCAACAAACGTTTGGTTCTCAGAAATGTTATTACAAACCAACTCTTTTCTCTGTTGACACGTCCTTTCCCATTGCACTGATATTTATTGTTATTAATTATCTTTTCTCTTGTACAAATGTTATTGTTCTTTAATCTTAATTTCTGTAATTTACCTATCACTGATAATGTCAGGATAGTGACTAACCTGTATATACTTATCTTGTTAAGAGATGTTGCCATGGCAATTACGAGTGTGTTTTGTCTGGACTTTGAAGTTCTGGCTCGGTTTTTGAATAGAATGATCAAGTTGAATTATAAGAAGTTTAATTTATTTGAGTGACATGGATTATATGTTAGGTATATAAGTATTTAGTTTGCAAAGAAGTAAAATAGACTTCCCTTTTCTTAGTGCAAACTTAACTTCGATTTTTATTTGACGAACTAACAGAGAGATATTGCGCCATACCCTGAGAGGCATCACGCGAATGCTTTCGAGTCTTTCATGTGAACTTATTATGGCTCTTTTAGTTAAATCATGTTATTTTGGATAAAGAACGTGTCACTGTGTACGCACATAACTACAAATAATTAATTTTTCTGAACCTGTAACTTGACATTATTTAATTTAACAGATTCTAAGTGTATTTGATACTTCATTTGAAGTATGCAGCACATGCATGTGAATATCAAGATACTTGTTACAAATTCTCATGTGTTTCTATTCCAAATTAATTCAGAATATCTCTTATTCCCTTACTTACACTTTGAGATCGATACACAGAAAAAAAAACAGGCTTGGAATAACCACGAAAATGTATGCGTAGCCAAACATTTGTTTAAATACACATCAAACCCATCTACATAGTACATCTGCTGTGTGTGCCTCATTCAAAGAAACAAATGATTGTTCATTAACAATTCTTCTTAGGATATGTGGCTGAACCATTCCTATCTGTTTAGGATTACCAAATAATTTAGTGAAAAATACCAAAAATAGAAAACGCTACCATACGTTCTTTATTTCCGCTTGCCAAGAAGCTGAACAAATTAGTTTCTTTTCCTGATCAATTGGACAGTTTCAGCTAATGAGTTCGGTCAATAGGCACGCGTATTCTACATACCTTAACTTGAAAGATTAAGAAACAACCACAATTTGGTCATTAATGTCAAGTATTAAAATTTGAAGTTTCCATCATGGATCATCCATCTTTATCAACAAAAACACAAACAAAAGAATAACAATTTTCCAGCTTACTACACACACGAGACGAGTTTAAACCCATGCTGCTACAAAATAGCGTTATTATATGCATAAATATGTACAAACGAGAAAGTGAAATGAATTTTAGTTGCTAGGGTGAAATTGTGTTCGAATCTTATTCGAGATTTGTTAAATTCTGGTGCGGAATGACAATTCTGGCTTGTGAAATGCAATGCGTAGTCTAGCTCCCGTCTGCATGTATCTTGTGTTACATAAAAAAAAGTCAACATTCTGTGCAAGGTAAGTGTTACAAAAGTAATCAAATGTATATAGTGGGTGTATATGTCAATTGTCAACCTTCCTTTAGACAGATGGCAGCACTTTTGCGGGTTTGCAGATCACTATATCCTACATACACATTATTACTTTTAAAACTTGGCACATTTACATCAGAAGTGATATAAAGTATTCAAGAACCACTTTTAGCTACTATGTTGGAGTACGAAATAAACTTAATTGATAAACGAATTCTTTTAAAAAACATACAAAATAAACAAAATAATACACACAATAATATTTACTCAGTAATATTCGAAATGCAAATCTCAATCATATTACGTGTCAGGAGAGTAAAAATTAATTTAATACATATTTTCTAAAAATATTCCCTGCTGTACCCTCAAAACACGGTTCAGGATTGTTAATACCAAACAATTGATTTGTATATCTCCAGTTGGCACATAACTGAAGTTTCAGGCTCAATTTATTAATATAACTTTGAATTAACACTACATCTGAATGACAAATTTTATCAACCCACAGAGAAAAAATAAGTCTAGGGAAATAATAAAACATCATTTCTTAAAACACGTCAAATGCGTTTATTGCATACAAGCATCATTATAAAAACAAATTGAAAGTTACCAATTTTTATTCAAGAATGACGCAGTGCCGGTATACAAAACATAAATACATGGATCTGAAAACTAAATTTAGCACAATAGCAAGATACTACAGGTAGAACAGGAAGAAACAATGTTTCCTTCTACAAATATTTGAGATCTGTGGCGTGGTATGTTACTTGAGAATACAAAATGCAACTTTGGCACGGAGTTGGTAGCGTACTTTGGCGGGTTTTCACACAATTTGAGATTCACATTCTTTACTTCCAAAACATACTAATAGGCATATTTACGTAGGAAGTGATACAAAATATTCAATAACTTTTCTGAGATACAACGCTAGCGGAAGAAACAAACAAAAATTTAAAAAAAACATAATACACAAAAATACACACAGTAATATTCACTCTCTAATATTAAATGCATAGGTACGTATCACTAGAGTAGAATTTCATGTAAATAATTTACTTTCTAAAAGAATATACGGTAGGGTGCGCTTTAAATGAATAAAAAAACATACCAAGCAACTGTTGTGAAAAACTACATCATAATGTCATGAAGAAACCAAACATCGTTTCTACACACATTGCTACAAGAGTCACAACTTAGAAATCACAGCACTTTGTCAGGTCTGTTGTGTCTCATCTACTAGAGCCATCTGGTGTCACATTTCTCTCAGAAATAGCTCTCTCGTTATTCAAGTTCCGAACACATTAGGTATCTTGAGTCTTGCTTCCGACATGTCAAACTTCGAAGTGGATGGAAAGTTGAAGACATGGACCATGTGTTCAGGGTTCCAGGTATATATAACCACATTAAATATTCTTCAAGATGGAATGAGTATGCGAAAACAAATCGTTCAAGAATGAATGCTACAAATATGATTTCAGACAAGATTCGATTCTTCAATTGCCGGCCTCTGTGGCGGAATGGTTATCACAGCGCGCTAGGACGCCAGGGGTCCCGGGTTCGAATGGGTACTTGTGAGAGTCCCTTGATCAATTCATTGAAGTAAAATAAACCAAATCAATCAACATGCTCTCCTGTACAATAGTGATTTCAATTACAGGTCAATTCCTCCTTTGCTTAAACAATTAGTTTACCCTTACCCTCACTCGGGTAACTCACAACTCTCCATTCGTCGTCAACTCCATAAATGATATTGAAAATTTAATTTAACCAGGGCTCCTGTTGAGCTCCAGTAAATGGTTCTATGATTTTAGCATGGATAATATTAAAACCTTTGGGAGTATCGTATTATGCGTTGTATTCCTTGTATTTAAATGATTGCTATTGATTACATTTACCATGCGATCGTACACAATGAGTCGATTTATATATAAATAGTTGAAGCGATCACATAAACAATGTTGCAAATAATAAACATCGAATTTCACAAAAGCAGGTTAATAATAGGCCATATTTCTTTCTTGCACACATTGTTCTTCATAAAGGGAATTCCACGGTGTAGAAAATGCTTCCATCTGTCCACGATAGATTCAACTAATATCACTACCATATTCTCGAAGCAATAAGAACAATTTGTGTGGCCGCTTTAAAGTGAAGCCAATTTCTTAATATTTCGCAGAAAATCTGTTTATGCGCATAAAGATCCAATTTATGCGTGTAGGATTATTGAATCAATATTGTGCATATACAGTGGCGGCGATTAGGGGTCAGTTGCCCCCTCAAATACGGTTTCTTCGAAATGTCTGACACAATCAATTGATGTTCGTCACACGAAACAGAAGTTGGTAAAAGTACCTTTCTATGTACTTCTCTCGATAGTTTGATCTACGAAAAGTATATTATTGGCGGTTTATACATTGTAATGTGCTACTGGAGTTCAAAAAAATTAAGCATATTTGTGTCCACTGGAGTACGGAGAGGGGGGCTGATGGGGCTACAGCCCACTCCGAAAGTTTGAGAAAATATATTTTTTAAATAAAATCAATGAAGAACTCTGAAGAAACCAGAGTGGTAAATGCAAACCCCCCTTAAAATGACTTCCGTTTGCCATTTTTGAGAGTGGAAAGTTCCAAATACATGAAAACTTCAGCCCATCATGAAAAAGCCGTGCGTACGCTAGTATTTGTGTCATTTGTGTTGTGTTCTGTGTGCGTGTGGAGGCTATCTTTTTGTACTACCAGCGATTCATCAATTTCCTACCAAGTCGACTAGTCTATTAGTGAAACAAAGTTACTGTTTGTTTAGCTCCAGCTGGGTGCAAATAATTTAACATTTATGTGTTTATTGTCACTTCTAAATTACAGGACAAATTAAAAAAACAAACACAAGAGGGTGCTTTAATGAAATTCCAAACCAGAACCACTAACTTTTGGTAATCACGGAAATTGCTTTGTAAAACTGCAGGAAATTATATGACAATCACGTGTTGAGCTTTAGTAATATTATATATGCAAACCAACGGAGGTTTTTTAGCAGTCCTCGTGAGTACACATTGAGATTCTCGTATTCAAAGTGCCCCTTCCCGAATTCAGATTGAACTGAATATTCAACATTCTCGATAACCGACACTTATTATATGTCAAATAAAATTTTATCATCGTTCAAAAGTAAGTTTGATGAAAAGTTTTAATGTAATATACCTTATAAACAATTCTTCCTATTTATCGCGTTTTCTTTTTAACCTCTGTAGGTTAATCGCGCTGATGAATGATGAAAGAGCTGATGTGACCAACACACAATCCATTTCTTACTCAGGTTCTGAGATATACCATTACTTTGGGAGTAAGATAATACACACATCTATACTTACGCACTTACCAAATTAAATTTAACCCCTCTCTTAACCACATCATAATTCAATTCCCCGATTCATATAGTAACACCTACATGCGACGTATTCTCGTAGTGATTTTTTAAAAAAATTAACAGAGCCATTACCTAACTAGTGTTGCCCACGGGACGAGATGGGACAGGCTTTTAAAAATTCGAGACGAGACGAGATTGATCATGTGTCCCGAGACAAACGAATATTTTCGAGACGAGACAGCATTTCACAGCATTTCCAGGAGACGAGACAGGCCAAAGTCTCGTCTCGTGGGCAACACTATACCTAACCCGCTGTTATAACTCAGAATTTTCCACCACAATTATAAAACATCACCTGATATAATATTCCAGACTTCCATATGGTGGTGCTTGAGAATCAGTGGTATAAGACACCACGAGATGGCGCTGAAAATGCCAATTCAGCATTAACACAAAATGGAGTGTTTGGTTACATCAAATAAGAATGCTTGTGCGACGACACTTTATGTTACTTTATACCACACTTTTTACAGTAACCAAGGGGTATCAAACCCGATATCCGCTGGAGGCACATTGCACAGTGTTTCGAATCCCACTTTAAACAGTAGGGCAAGTCCCGATTAAGCTATCTATGCATAAAATGAATTTCGAACAACTTTGAATTTCGAATTTCGAACAATTTCGAACAACTTTCTTCAGTTTATCTTGGCATGAGGTATGTGACCCTTTATCGATTTCATAATATCATTGCTCATCATTATCTTCGCGATTAGCGAAAAATGACAGAAAAGCGACGCTAAATAACAAAAGATCTAATCAGAATAAGATTTATATGTCGTTTAACTTCCGGTGTTAATTTATTCATAATAATAATAATGCACTCCCTTAAACAAATATAAACAATTATAATATTAACCCTGTTTAATTACTTTGAATATTACATTGACGACATGTTCAATTAAATAACAAATAATATCACCATTGTTGAAGCTGACATGTTTTGTGTTACATTATCTTTGTAATCACCACCCGCAACAATTAAGCAAAATCGTATCTGTCTTTATAATTTTTGGTAGTTCTCTGATTTCGCAACGGCTTTTTCTAACACTTTTGGCTAATCGCGACGATGAAAGGAACATCCGTGTCGGGACTAGAGTCCGGAATCACAATCTCGAGATTGTGAGTCTAACACTCAACGTACTCGGCCATAGAGGTGTCTTGAGTAGTAAAGTTGTGTGTGTGCGTGTACATATAAGTGAGATCACACAATAAACTCCCAAATAAAGTTTTTTTTTTGCACTGATGAAAGTCTTTGAAACACTAGTAAAAATTATACAATTAGGCCTATTATTTTTTCAGGTTAACAATGTTAACATTCTATTTTTTATTTGGATACAGTTTCTATGAGGGCTGGACCGATAACAATACCGATAATGTCATTAATTCCCATCGATACCGATGCTTTAACATTGTAATTATTAAAAGTTGTTTACAATATAGGTTAATATTAGCACGTAAGTATTTCTCTTTAATTAGTATATGCATGAATTTACTAAATATGGTCTTTAAAATATTTGAGAATTATACCAGAATAATAGTTATCACAAAATTCAGTTCTGTCACACAAAACTGAAAAAAAAAAAAATTTGAATAATTTCCAGAAAAATTAGACTCGGCATTTTTGGGAAGCCTGTGAAAGACCAAAACGTCCGAAAAATAATACTCTAGCATCTATTTTTTTCGAAATCAAATTTTCAGCCTGTGTTATCTTCCAAGCATCATTTCCCATTACAGGGATTCTTGGGAAGCACGAACGACGTTTCCATGACAACCGAGGAACAACATCGGTGATTCTAGTCATAACGGAAGCTCGTAAGAAATCAATGGGAGTAAAAGCATCGGGGGTCATTTTTCAGTGAAATTGCACTCTAACGCCTACACGGTGGCGTTCGGGTCGGTAGTGATGGAGGGGGGGGGGGCACGTCGTTAGAGATTGGGAAAGTATCGAAGGAAAACGCATTTTGTTTGACAAATTTAATAGTTCACCTCCTGCAACAGCTTTGATTAATGAAGGTTGGCATAGGTAAAAATTCTATTATATCAGCAGCTGGCTGGCAGAGGGTGGGGTGGGGGGAGATGTTTCGCGAATAAGGTACAAGGCGCCCCCTCGTCGTGGCTGTAGACAACTCGTCAAGAAACTTTCCCCGCGTTGAAAACACTCGTTCGCGACACTCAATTTTTCACACGAGTTTGTTCTACGATGGGAACAAGACACGAAAAAAGGCTCGAAGAAAAGCAAGAAGTTCGTAATAAATCGCACTTGTCAAACCGCGCGTGCGCGGATTGAGGGGGGGAGTCCACCAGGGCATCTTTTCCCCCATTTTTTCCTCCCCCCTCTCTACAAGCCTCCTTCAGCAGTTTTTGACGAATCGTCGCTTGCCTCCACGCCATCTTCGAAAAAGAAGGAACGGAGGGGGGGTGTTTCCAAGGGAGCAAATAGACTGCCGTGCTGGGGAGGGCGAGAAGACGGTTAGGGGATGACGAAGAGGGGGTGGGGTGGTGGGGGAGGGTAGCGAGATACGGAAGCTGCATGCATCTTCACCGGGATCTCTTTTAAGAACAGGTCCGCCGAGACTCGCAACCCCCACGCTTAAAATATCCAGCGTTCTTTATCCATCTTTCCACCCCTGTACCATCTTATCTGTACTCGGATGAGATGTCCTGTACTGAACACACACACACATATACAGAGAGGAGCTTTATTGTTCCGGCGGAAGGGATTGGGAAGGAGGATGCTGCCTACATCTTTCTACCTCTTCACTTCCCTTACGTCTCACGGGAGACATTTAAAAGCTGCAGTGATATCTTAAGGTCTGCTCTCCCCGCAAGCTAATTCTTTTCCCTGGTTTTCGCTGCAGTTACCTTCCCTATCGTTCCCGTAACATTCGTCACCCCAAAGCATTAAATTCATGTCACCAGGGAGCCGTGATTTAATTCTGGACTTCCACGTGCGCGGGAGTTGCCATGATAATTTATTTGTTGCATTGCCTTCTTATCGTGCTATTGTCATTTGTCTCTTTACTGTATCGAACATTCTCTACTGGAAGGGGATTCGATGTTAAGAATACTATTACGGGGTTCAGTTCGAGTTTTAGCCTTGGCATAGGTGCCTACAATCATCATTCATGTACTTGGAAATGCGTTGATAAATAATTTCGCTTCGACAATAACGTTGTTAACTCGTAAATAATGATACAGTTCGTAACTATCTTAACGATTATGATATGCTTGGAGGAAAAAAAACTACGCCAACCCACAGCGATTCTGATGTATTGTGAGAAAAATAACTTATCCGAACCACAACGATTCTATTGTGTTGTGAGAAAAATAACTTATCTGATGCACAACGATTCTGATGTGTTGTGAGAAAAATAACTTATCTGATGCACAACGATTCTGACGTGTTGTGAAAATAATAACTTATCCGACCCACAACGATTCTGATGTGTTGTGAGAAAAATAACTTATCCTATCCACAACCATTCTGATGTGTTGTGGAAAAAAATTAACTTATCCGATCTACAACGATTCTGATGTGTTGTGAGAAAAATAACTTATCTGATGCACAACGATTTTGACGTGTTGTGAAAAAAATAACTTACCAGATTCACAACGATTCTGATGTGTTGTGAGAAAAATAACTTATCCGAACCACAACGATTCTAATATGTTGTGAGAAAAATAACTTATCCGAACCACAACGATTCTGATGTGTTGTGAAAAAATAACTTATCCGATTCACAACAATTCTGATGTGTTCTGAGAAAAATAACTTATCTTATGCACAACGATTCTGCCGTGTTGCGAAAAAAATAACTTATCCGATGCACAACGATTCTGACGTGTTGTGAGAAAAATGACTTATCCGATCTACAACGATTCTGATGCGTTGTAAGAAGCGAACTTAGCCGATCGAAAGAACACCAATGTCCAGGCCTTTTTTTAAACCCGGCATATAAATTTAACTATAGGCTATCTCAATCACCATATTATGGTGGTGATTATAGAGTCAAAGTGCATGGTCTACGGTACAACAGTTTCAGGACCCATTCAAAGCTGATCCGTACGAATATTATTATGCATCATTTCATTAAATGACTTAAGAAACATTTAGAAATAATATTGGCTACGATACGAAGCGTATTCTACCGGAGACCACACGCTATTCGAGAGTTTCATAGAAAATACGACAGGCATACAGAGGTGCATTTAGTAGTGCATATTCAGACGAGGATGCTATATCTGGATATCGTATTAACTAAAAAAGGGGAATGTAATTTATTACGGAATGTGTGGATTTTATTCTGGCACATTCCTAACTAGCTTTGAAACACTTTTGATTGCCTAAATTTTGCCAATTGTTTGGCAAAAGATCTAAAAAAATATAGCTATATACAATTAGAATGTTAAGTTATTTTTACATAATTTAATAAATGTTTTCCCTTTTAAGTACACGTATTTAAAAAAATAAACATAGCAAATTGCATTCGTAATATTCAGTAGCCTCCAATTAGAAATATTAGATTGTTATTTAGTGTCGCTTTTATTCCACTTTTGTCTAATGGTGAAGATTAGTGTTGATATGATGAAATTGATGAAGGGACTCCAGACCAGGATTCGAACTCGGGGGACCTCTGGCGTCGTAGCGCGCTGTGATAAACACTCCGCAGAAATATTAGAGTTTATAGTTCTTTCAGAGTTCGTTTATGTCTAAGCACAGATAAACTTTTGGGGATTGGACTAACATTTTTAAAGTGGGATCCGAAACACTACGTGCCTCCACCGGTTATCGAACCCGGGCCTTCTTCATTACAAGGCGACGACGACGTTAAGACTATGCTATCGGGGAGTTTTTCGTACAGAACATCGTCTGCAATTTTACAGAGGAACTAAAAAAATACAAAAGAGCATGTAAGAGTGTAATACATTAGTTAACGTGTTAAGACCCGGGTTTGAAACCCTGATATTGTGCCTCCCAAAGAAAAAATATCCAGGTAAATATTGATTATTTTTAGGCTATCAAAATAATCCAAACATCACTTCGAACATATGAACAATTCATTGAAATGTTTAAGGCTGAGCCGATACCACTTTGAACCGATACCCATGCCGATAATCTTACCGATTCCCACCGATACTTGAAAATTGCAATAATCAATTTTTTTTTGAAAATATTGATCAAAAATTGGTGTGTAAATATTCTTCTCAAATTATGTGCATCAACATACCAAGAAATTTGCTTTAGAATATTCAAGAATTGCATCAGAATATTGAAATAGATATTATGTAATCACAAAATATAGTTTTTCGTAAAAAAATCCGTGCAATATAAAAATAAAGTTTGAATGTTGCATAATTTCCAGGATAATTAAACTCCGCGACAGTGTTGCGAAGAATTTTTGCGGACCCCGTGAAAGATCAAAATTTCGGATAAATATCAGCTGGTATCGGTAGATGAATTCCAACCGATACTTTCCGATACCGATACCGAAAATTATACTCATTAAATTTAAAACAATAAAAATTTACGTTTGGATGACAAACCACATGATAAGTACGCTGAACATTATTTCTTCTGCAACTAAATTTTATAAAAATAAAGACACTTGCTGCATATCAATTGATAAACGAACATTTCAAACACTGGTTTGTTTCTGTTATCCATTACATAATAGTTGCTTGTAAAAAATATGGCAGACCCAAAACAAATAGAAAAGTTACAGGAGCGACGAGTAGAAGTGACTGGAATTATAGGTGTCTATAATAGCTCCCCCCTCCCCCTTGCCGTCCCATAGTGATTACAGTGGACAGAAAATAGCACACTTAAATAATTGTACTTGTCATAAAGTGATAGTCAACGTTACAATTCGTCGCTTTGTTTTGAACTGAATAATGCTACATAATATAGCTACTTTCTGACACATGGGCACAATATAGTTTGTTTGGTAAAGGCAGCTAATGTTTATGTTACAGAAACAAGAAAACAAAGCATTTTTCTTAGTGTCTAAAAACACGCCTTCTTGCCTGGAATTGCGGCCTTTCAAGCTGATTATATATAATGTTATAAACTATGAAAAATGCACAAATCAGGACGTGAGATGAAGACTAAAATTGGTAAACTCTGTAAGTGCCACAATAATTCAAACACCGTTTTCCACGTTAAACTGTGAAATGTGCCATGCTTTATAATGTGGTAAACGTGAAAAGTGGCTGGTACCCGTCTAAGTAGTTCAAAGGACGTGTAAAGAGGTCACTAGTGTGCACGTTCTTACGGGCTGATGTGGGGAACGGTGCGATTTCCTAACACTTTCGCTTTTGGCACTTTTAGTAATCAAATATTGATTGAACAGAGGGACTTATACCACAGCGTTACGGAATCAAAAACTGTCTTTCTGTGCAAGTTTACAAAAATATCGACCGTAAAAACGCTTAAAAAGTTAGCGTTTCGTGCGGTTTCCAATGTAAGGAAGAAAACTCCAATAGGCTAGTTATATTAACTACATTATTTTCAATATTAGTTTTCTTTTTATCTGGAAAATAAATTAATATTGCAAATCATGTTTAAAAACTTTGAGTAAAGGCAAACAGCTCCCACTAGCGAACTTTTTTCGCAACACACTTCTAAATATATTTATTGCTATGGGTCTACTTGTTTGATAATACTAATTCTGACAAATGGAATTTTCTTCAAACTTCATCAGTAATTAATTAATCGTACGTGAACAGTAAAGGGTAACGGCTCCGACTGTCTTATGATTTTTCTTTTCTAATTCTCTTAGCAGAAAGACTAATTATCGTAGAATTTTGGAAATAATTGTCACATGAAATTTGAACCTTCCATAAAGTAAAGAGCACTGATTGCATTCGAAAAGAAAGTTATTTATGTTGAAAAAAGAAAAAAACTAGCGACAGTAAGTATCCTAGCTAGTGGGAATGAACGTAGAAGTAAATCGGAACCTTAGTAGAATGCATTTAGGGACTTCATTTTAATGCTGAGAACGAAACTTGACCTGCCTAGCCTAACCACACGAAAGCATATATTGAACAAAATCTCAAGTAATCGCTAAAACTCCGCAGTATGTGTTAACAGACGTAAAACGAAACGTGTAAAAATTGCATTCATAGCATGTTGAAATCTCAATAAAACAAAAGGAAGTTGAGTCCAGTTAAGCGCTCGGTCAAGGCATTTTGTTTTTCTGTTAATCAAACCCTGAGTATGTACAGATGAACATATTGTGTTTGTTACTTCACAGATTAATCCAGAAAGGTAGCTACAAATATGAATGAAAATTGGCACTTTCATCATTTGAAATGGTTATATAAACTGACACGGCAAATTTATAACATAGAGAGAACTACTCTTAAATCAACTGAACATCAAATTAAATACAGAATTTAATTTCTTTGTATACAAGTGAAGACCAACACTAGTTTATGAAATTCAGGCAATTCAAAGTACTCATTATTTTTAAAATAGAGCTATTTGAAATACATTGATACTTTTGCTGTTTCTCGTGACATCTATATTACATTTTATGAAGCCACTAAAACAAATCCACCTTTATGATAAGTCTTTCTTAGTTTGGATTCTTCCTCGAAATCAATTGCAAAAAAATATACTCTTCGCATGACAGGTCTTCAGACTAATCTAATTTGTAAGCCTTATTACATTTTATATGTGCTTTGTTCTACGAACAATATTGACTGATATTAAGCAGGTTGTTCTAAATAAAAACATTATATCTTGTAAAATAACCTGAACTTATTTTAAGATCTTGTAACACAGCACACATATTAGATATGTATTTATCATTCTGAGGAGAAAAACTAAGTCTGAGTAGGTTGACGACGGGATTTTCAATTCTTCAAAAAAACCTGCACGTGAATTTTGATATCTTGAGAGGAAAATGCTCGTGCGGGGAAACAAATCATTCTTGTTAGATTTGAGGAAGGCACAACAGCAAATTAATATCCAACAGATATTGTGCTATGATTTTTGATTTTGATTTGTTTTACGTTACTGCCGCATTTTGTGCCACTTTCGGCTAGTTGCGAAGATGGGGATGAGTGATGATATGATGATCTGGCGTCCTAACGTGATGAACTACCCACTCCGCCACGGCGGGACTTTCATCGCATATATAAAAAAAAAAAAAAGGTAAAGTGTTCCCCTGTGCATAGCACCACGCCATGAAGGCATATAGGGGGTGTGGGGGTAACGCCCCACACTTTCTTGCATGAAAACTCTATTTCCTGAGAGTGAGTTTTGGACAATGAACAGACTCTCGAAGGGAAATAAAAACTGTTCCACACTGATTGAAAACACATTTAAGAATGGATAAGTTGCACCATAGTGCTTCGAGCAAGGAAATTATGTCACATTTGTAAATTTCTTACCTATTGTCACATTCGCGATTCAACATAGCGGAAGAAACAGCTTAAAATCGACCAAAAATTACGATCTTATCGATATTCTCGGATGCTTTGCTACGAGATGCGATGCACAGAAATGAAACTTGATCTGTTTCAAACTAAGATCAAAATTTGAATTAATATATAAATAAAGTACTTAATGAACATTAATAGCCATATGAAAAAAATACGAAATATATTGACACTCCCTTATTGACGTATACAAATATCGTTAAAAGACGTTTCATAAGGTCCAATGATAATGATAACATTAGTCACAACCCAAAGTCATTACTTTACTTGTTGTGAACATATGGTACTTGACAGCCTCTGTGGCATAATGGTTAGCGTAACGCACAAGGGAGCTAAGGGTCGTAGGTTGGATTGCCTGTCATGGATGTGTTAGTCTCATCGTCTATTTATTTTATTATTATCCATTCTCACCGTCGCGACAAACCTAGAGGTACAAAATAAATGGAAGTAATCAAAGAAGAGGTTACAGTTCTACTACTTGTATACGGTGCTCGGTAAGGAAAATATATTTACCTTAGAAGGCATATAGAAATTGTGACTACTAGTTGCTACTTATATAATACTTTATATACAGTTATTGGTATGTGTGTGTTTGTGCGCGCTTGAATTTTGTAAATAATTCTTAAGGTATATTTGCCTCATTTATTTCCAGACCACTTTTTTTAAAAAAAAAATTGTAATAATCAATTCCCATAAGCTCACAATACTGTACAACTTGAAACAATTACATAGAGTCTATATAAATTACTCCTAATAAAAATAATTTATTTTGGTTGTTCTGTACTTAAAATATAGTTGGTCATCAGGTCCACTTATTCTAATTTGTGTTAATATGAAACGTTGATTAATAATAATCCTTTCATTTAAGTTTTAAAAAGAAACCAACTTTAAAACACACTAAGAGAAACACTCTAGAATAACAAAAACAAAAATTTTAATTAATTTAAAACAACACTAGTAAGTTCCGGAATGAACTGACATAGCTATTAAAGTATTTAATTCTTTTGTTATTTAATGATGCTGTTCTGCTACTTTTGGCTAATCGCGACGATGAGGATGATTGATTAATGGAAGAATTGATGAAGGGGCTCACATATAACAATCATGCCCAGGGTTGGGCTCGAACCTGGGAATTTTAGCGACAAATTAAAACAATTTTGAAAAATACATTCAGTTATTGAAAAAGTTTGTAAATAATTAAAAATATGGAAAGGACAAAATAGGAAAACGAACACTCACTAAATTATAGGTATACACGTACGCGTACAACGAATTAGAAAGCATCTACTAAGAATTGAAATGCTATAGTAACACGCAGAAGAACGTAAGAGGTCTACAATTAGTGCCTGGCTATTTTAAGTCACGTTAATCTCGATAAAATTATGATATAGATGCCTTACCCAGATTCGAACCTCCTGCCTCCATAGTAGATCGATTTAGTGTTTTAAGTCCACTTTATGCACAGTAAGGCTAATCGGGTTGGACCTACAGTTGAAAGTGGGATCCGAACCACTATGAGCCTCCATTGGGTATCGAACCTGGAACCCCTCGATTACAAGGCAATGACGCTACCACTGCGTCATCGGGGAGGCCTCTGTATCGTAGTGCTAGCCAGTCTGCCACAGAGATAATTAAAACTAAATTTTAACATAATGAAAACAAGATTAGAAACAATACGAAAAAAATGAAAAACATAATAACAGGGTGCAGCACAAGCAAAGGATAAGCTAAAGTGTTTGAAACGTGAGTTACTTTTGGCAAGAAAGAAATAGTGCATTTAGAATTAAGTACTAAAAATGGATAATTACTGAACAAATTAAATATTTATGATGTAATTGTGTACTGAAGATAATGAGTATTACAAATTGATATTTATTAAAGAAATTATAGATTAATGATTTAATTTGGTGCTGAAAGGATAGTGAGTACTAAATATGAACAATTATTGAACAAATTATTGATTAATGATTTACTATACTTTAATGAAAGGATAGTGAGTACTAAGTATGGATAATTATTGAACAAATTATTGATTAATGATTTAATTTGGTGCTGAAAGGATAGTGAGTACTAAATATGGACAATTATTGAATAAATTATTGATTAACGATTTAGTTTTGTACTGAAAGGATAGTGAGTACTAAATATGGATAATTATTGAATAAATTATTGATTTATGATTTAATTTAGTACTGAAAGGAAGGAAGATTGGGTTCCTTAACCGGCGGAGCAGGAAGAAACCACAACAGCTACTCGTCCTCATTGACTACCGTCAACCGCACAACTTCACATGACAGCAGGCAAGAAGCTGGCTGGCACAGTACAGTCAACGGCAAAGATAATTGTAGGCAATTGTCATTCGTTATTTTCATTATATTTTATTCCACATCCTGTGTTGTCGTGAGTAATGGAATTCTGGTGGTGCAAAGTAGATGATGTTCTCCGCATCATCACGTTGTGGAAAAAAGACAAACGAAAATGGTTGTGAACAATTCGCCTAGTTTTACCGTTGGGTGTACCACAGACAAGAAGTGAAGATACGAGAGATACATGATGGATAGACTGTCGAGACTATAATTGTATATTGATTGCACAGTAAGGCTAATCGGGACTGGACCTACAGCTTAAAGTGGGATCCGAACTATAATTGTAGAATTAGAATACTACTAGAATAGGTGTAGAACAGACAACTTTTATAGATTTTAAGCATGCTTATAGATAAGATTAATGAGAAACCAAGCAAATATTGCTTTCGGAGTAATAATTTAGGAAATGTGCTGAGAACAGTCATTCAAAAAACAAGTACACACACGCACACACACAGACCGACGGTAACTCTCCTAGAAACCAAAGATGAAAACACTCCACATGCTAGAAGCTGGACACACACAACTCCACAACGCTGGAAAACTATCCTGTACGACGGTCCGTGGACACTCCAAGAAATAAACTGACATCTCTGTCCGAACAGACCAAAAAAGGAACAGATCTCTCTTCCTTACTCTTATATTACGCACACACAAACACACACACATACGCATCAGCCTCTCATATGTGATCCTTTCATGTACACACATGCAAATTCAGAGAACTGGCCAGACAAGATCGAGAAAAGAAGAGCCCGGGCACCGTGGGACTGTATACTAGTTTTGGACTTTTCGATGGCGTTTGGCTTTTTTTTCCCCCACGTCATCCTCGTATGGTCAACCCTTTCGCGATTGTTAGGGGAGTCCATACTTGCCCTCACCCCTTCCGTTACGAAACCGGACAGGGCACATATCCCGGAGCAAGCACTCACAACAGATCTTACCGTACGCTCCCCATCCTCCCCTTTTGAGGACCAATGGCCTCAAAACCTGTACAGCAAGTCTTCTGGGGTCATACGTAGCAGTGACCCCTTCGCGTACAACAAACAACTGCCCCCATCTACGTTCGTGGGACTCTTTTTTTTAACCCCAGTCTCCCCAGATGGACAGAGGGGAGCTAAAGAACGACCAGTTTCATGGTGTGAAGCGAGGTGACGAAATGGGTACGAAGGACTGCAACAGCTGAAGACTTTGCTGATTCTTCAGGGCAAGTTCTTTAAGTGCCATGACCGGCCGGTCGAACGCATTTCCCACACTTCCAGTACCATTGTCACCTGCTCTCCCTCTCTTGATGCAAGACCTTGTCCCCTTAATGAACAGCGTCTTTTCCACACTCGTTTTTCGGTACTGGGATAAAAGCCTAGGTTCACTTACCTACCAGTCACTTTCCATCAATATTGCTGGAAAGTTAAGTCGTTCCCAATCTTAATTCCAATCGCAACTGGTCCACGGACCGGTTGCAAAGTACAAGCGATACGTCGACAGATAAAACATCAATATGTCAGACGATACATCTTGAGTGAGCGAAATCTTGTACCGGACCACACACAAATTGACTACAATGTAAATTCTGAGTTCATGTTCATAATCCGAGTGCCTGACTCCGATAGTAATTCAAATAACAGCAACTGTCATAAATGCGTTAATGGGTGGACTGTAAAGTGTTATGTTACTTTTAGTATTACTTTTACAGTCAATTGCAGAACTATACTTTGTCCAGAAGTCTGTGGAGTATGGCTGGTACCTGCAGCCGCGTTTCCCCCTCCATGCACTCACTTTCCCTCTCGCGCAGCTCATTGGTCGAGCCTCCTCGAGTCCTACTTGCGCTGAAGACTTGCTTTCATTTCCTTCTCTCCAGAGATTCCCTGGATGCAGTGTAGGTCCATCCAATATAAAGAATCCGGATCCGAGTGTCTGTCTGTCTACAGCAGTCCAACACTCGAAAATCAACAATCAATATGTGAAAAACTTTAGATTTAGTTTCTTCCGAGATATAGAAACTATTGTCAACAGTAAATCACAAGATCGAAAATGCATCACACATTAAAGTGCATCAAAATACACACACAATGCATCAAAGGGCACCTATATCAGCTGTTCTTCAGTGTGATGCACCAACAACGCATCAGTTGAGTAGATCAGACGCAATAATTAACAAACCAAAATTACACGTTTAGTGTATTTGTTCTATTTGGTGGATTTTCACGATCTGTCGATTCCCTCATTGTTTTTTGAGTTTTCAAAGACCACTTTATGCACAGGTAGGCTAATCGGGACTGGATCTATAGTTTTAAGTGGAATCCAAACTAGTGGGTATCGAACCCGGTACCTCTAGATTACAGCGCGACATCTTCTTGCCTTTTTAGTATTATTTATTTCAGTCTTTTAGTGTCTACTTACATTCCTATGGTTACATAGTATGTAAATGACATTTGCTGAATTATGTCCTAAAAATATATGTAGCTAGTATATATAATGAGCTACTTACTATCAACTGGACAGTCCTTACTTTGGTAAGGGGGTAGTACACAATGTATATGGGCACAATAAATGGTCTACAGCAGTGGTTCTTAAAATGTACGCCGCGGCACCCTGTGGCTATGTTCTAGGGGTGCCTCGAAATGTTCCAATATTTTAACTAAAATAACACTTACATGGTTTTAGAATCGGACCATCGCTGCAATCTGTTTATTCCATGATTAGAAGGACACCTAACGGACACTATAGAAATCAGTGTTTAGCTTTTCGATATTCAATTCAATCAATGATATGATTGTTCCAAATATGTCCTTATTTAGTACTTTTTACGGATCAAATGTTTCTGAATTTGAAATATGTGTTTATTATTTAACTTAAGGAAAGAACCTTACCACACTAACTGAGCGTTGCAAGCGCTAGATAGGCCTACATTCTGACTTGGGCGTTGCGGAAGGATCTTGAAACAATAAGGGTGCCGTGAAACGAAAAAGTCTATGTTACTAGTCGAAAAAATTCTACTTTATGTACAGATAGGCTAATCGGGACTGGACCTACAGTTTTCAGTGGGATCCGATGCACTGTGTAATGCACCTCCACCGGGTATCAAACCCGGGACCCTCATCGGCGAGGTCCTTCCTCACGGTTGTAACCATGCACATAAGCGCATCGTCACCACCAATTGAATCCAATTACGTTACGTCCCCGCGAAGAAAAAGAAAATTGTGGCCGATTAATTACGCACACCCTGTACTCCACGGCCCAACAGCGACCTCAAAATGGGCCACCGTCTTAGATAGCTGCTGCTTCGGTGAGCTGAGAGGAATTTGCACAGGAGGAGTGAACCTGTGGCGGGTTCCTTGGTTTTCGTGGTTTCAACATGAAGCTATAGAAGACCGAAAGACAGAGCAAGAAAGAGAGAGGGAGGGAGAGAGAGAGGAGAGGGAAGTCTGAGCACTTTAAGCAGGCGGAGCGACAAGCCGCGAATCCACAAGAACATCACCTCAGCACGGTTTGAGCCGAAGCGACCCGCAAAGTCTGAGAAACTGGGAACGATAGCTTTGAGGGCTGCGGCTAGCCTAAAACATGCCTTCAACGACCCCCCACCCCCTTTTCTCTTATCTCAAGTTCTCATGTTCGAACCCATATACTGCACCGCCTCTAACATGCAGAACACTGGCCTTCCGGATGGCGTAGTGGTAACGTCGTCGCCTTGATATCAAAAGGTCCCGGGTTCAATACCGAGAGACACATTACACAGTGGTTCGGATCCCACTTTAAACTGTAGGCCCAGTCCCGATCAGCCTTTCAGTGCATAAAGTGGACTCAAACCAAACTCGACATATAGAACCCATAATGTGTCAACTGATTCGAACATGCTGATTTCAGTGACACACTATGCTCCGCGACGTGGTATGATTAGCACAGCAAGGTACGATGTCAGGGATCGTAACCTGGCCTTTGTTCAGTGTCCCTTCGTCAATTTCATCATAGCGTTACTCATCCTCATCGTGGTGATTTGCCAGAAGTGGCAGAAAAGCGATGCTAAACTAGGAAAATCAAATCCAGTTAGAGTCGAATTACTTTCGGAACATCTTTAGCTGACCGAGCGAGTCTGTCTAGCGAGCCTACTGGGCGTGTAGAGCCTGAGCAAGGGGCTTAGCGATATGCTCTGGGTTGAGATGACGTCAGCGGCTCGCTTAGTTGATTGGCTGCTTCGAGAGTTGTGACTCGTTTCGAAGCTTCAAATGCATAACAGCCAAAGATGTTATGGAAATAATCTCCCTCTACACAATAACGTGCACAAACAGCTGATGATGGACTTTTGGTGCATAAAAATACACAGATGTGCCGAAAGGTGCTTTTTTATCAGCTTCTTTTCCGTTTGATACACTAAAACTGCATAAATTGAGAAAATCAGACACGAAACTAAATTTACACCTTTACATATTTAGCTGAATACATTGTTTGGATACATGTCGAGTTCTTAATTGATTGACTTATATTTATTTTACTTGGCTATTCTGACACTTCTGGCTAATCGCGAAGATGAGAAAGAAAGATGATAAAATGAAATTTGTGACAATCACAAACACACATGTATAGAACACAGGTCCTACAGAGGATTATAGTGGCTGTGAGTTTAGACGCCAGAGACTCGTTAGTCTGCAAAATGCAGTCTAGGGCGTACTACGGGGAACGGAGGCTGACTTGTTTCTTTGGTTTATTTAAGTTCGTTTTTTTCTGCCACTTTTTGGCTAATCGCGAAGATGAGGGAAAGCAATGATATAATGAAATTGACGAAGGGACACTCACGAAGAACACTCATGTCGGGATTCGAACACGGGACCCCTAGCGTCGTAGCGCGCTGTACTAACCACTCCGCCATGGAGGTCGGCGGAAGGAAGGTTGACATTTTGTGCTTTTGGAAAGAGTCACCCCTTATTTCTCAGTCTCAAGTTCTCTGTGTATAGTACAGGATACGAGGGTCACTATTTATATTTTGAGCCTTGGCAACACTGATTGAAGTTAGGCGCGATTTGACGTTTGCACGGAATCGTCTGGCATTATTGACCATAACGTACTTCAAATGTTTTGTCAATAGCTTCATGTGTGTTGTTTATGTTGCCTTGGAGATTGCGCGACAACAATAAAATGGAATTAACTCGTGAACATTTTCGTGCGATGATTTTTTACGATTTTCGACGTAGATTATCAAGACAAGATCAACTTAATTCCACATTTGGCGATGAAGCCCCATCCTTTGCCACTGTGAAACGCTGGTATAACGAATTTAATCGTGGACGCCTTTCGCTCACCGACGAGATTCGCGAAGGTCGTCCAAATTCAGTTGTTGTTCAAGAAAACATTGATGCTGTGCAAAACCTAATACTGCAAGATCGTCATGTGACATACTGTGAGATTGAGGCAACCATAGGCATTAGTCCCACCAGCATATATAAAATATTACATGATCATTTAGCTGTGAGAAAGGTATGTTCTCGTTGGATCCCACACAATTTGATAAATACTCAAAAAGACGCTCACGTCAATTGGTGCAAACAAATGCTCAATAAATACAATCGTGGTGCTTCAAAAGACGTATATAAGATTGTAACAGGTGACGAATCATGGATATATGCATATGAGCCGGAACGTAAACAGCAGTCGACTGTGTGGGTGTTTCAAGATGAACCCAATCCAACAAAAGTTGTTCGCGCTCGAAGCACATCGAAACAGGAACTCTGAATGGTACACAACAATTTGTTTGCGAGAGGTCTTCGGTCAAATACGGAAAACAAACAAACGCCGTCGGATCATTCTTCATCAAGACAATGCCAGCTGTCACACATCTCGTCTAACAACCGACTTTATGAACAGTCAAAAAATCGAATTGATGGGTCATCCGCCGTACAGTCTTGATTTGGCACCCAATGACTTCTACTTGTTCCCGAATGTCAAGAATAAATTGCGTGGACAACGATTTTCGTCGGTGGAAGACGCCGTTGATGCGTTCAAAAACCATATTATGGAGGTGTCTCAAGAAAATTGGAAAAACTGCTTTGACAAATGGTTCGAACGAATGCAAAAGTGTATTGACCATAAAGGAGAATACTTCGAAAAACAATAAAGCAGTTTTCAATGCCAAATTCCTGTTTTTTCATTGTTAGGCTCAAAATATAAATAGTGACCCTCGTATAATGATTATTCCGTTTTAACTATACGTCACCACTTTCAATGCAATAGCAAGTTGTGCACGTTAATCGAGGCAGGTCGTGTATAAACTTTATTTATTAAACAAATGGTTAAAATGTAGCCGTTTTAGATTGGAATGTACTAACTAGACAAAACAACAACAAAGGCAAAATCACATGCGGTACAATTTTATACACAACAGCTTTCATAAAATGTCTATTTTTGTATTAGCTGCATAGTCTGTGGAACAGGGAATGCTGGATGAAAAGTTGAGTGCCTCGTCACTCGAAAGTGAAATTTCTGAAGTAGGAAATAGGTACCCAAGCGAGATTCGAACAAAAAAAAAAATCATCTTTCACAGTACATTAAGGTCGATAGATGGGCCAGAGGATAAGACTATCAATCTTACGTTTCCGAGAACGAAACATCTTTATCTACACATAACCAATAAGATAATTCATTGAGCAGAACGAGAATTAGAAAATATAAAGGTTAAGAAGCAATCTACGGAAGTGCGATATGCTTTGAATGCGTTTTAAAGCATGTATCATTCTAATGTAGTATTGACGATGGGGAAAAAGATAATAAAATAAAATAGAGGAACAAAACATAGAAAATTTATGAATAATCTTTGGCGATGAGACAAGCGAGTTTAACGTTTAATGCTCTAAGCTACTAATGCTGCCATCTAAGAGTGATATTATCAATCAATGTATTATTGCGACTATTGTACTATGATGAAGACCAGTTATTGATAATTAGGGTTGCTACGAAACATGACCTGCCTAACTTTCTCACGTATGCATCAAATAGCAGAAATAAATGAAACATAACCTGCCACACTTACCATATTATTTCTGCCATGAAATTCATGCTTTAGTAGGTTAGGCAGGTAAGCTTTGGTGCTTCTAGCGCGTATCTTCAAGCTGCAGTCTGTTAATGCTTCTGTGTAGTGTGCTTTCTTATTTTGGGCCACTCTCTTGCTTCTTTAGGTTAATCGCGACAATGAGTATGAGTGATGATTAGAAGAAAATGCCGAGAGAGAGCGTGAGTAACAATCGATCAGTTACTGAACGTCCGTATGAATTAGAAGACACAGTTGAACCTGAGTTATGTCAAGGTGAAGAGATAATAATACGTATAACTGACAGGTACTTACAAATCAGATTTAGATAGCATGTCATATCATTACTAAAATACTGTAATTGTATCTATTTTGAGGAACAAGATATACGTAATACAGGTTATTTCTGTCATAAAATGGTGAATTAACGAATCTAATAGTTTGATATTTAAATACATTACATTTGTAACTTTATTAGTGCCCATTTTCGTACTGAAATACTACAGTAGACACCACAGTTTTATAGCTTTACATCCCAACTTTTTTTAAAAACATTGTCTAAAATAGCATTTATTTTACTATACCTCTTTTCAGTTCTTACGGCGGGCGCTCTAGAAGCTGGCAAGGGAAGTGGGGATTACGCCGCAGACCAACCAGACAACAGCAGTGGCGCCGAGAGACACGACGCGGCCGGAAAGAGTACTACGTGAAACTCGTTCTACTGGCCGCTACGTTTCTTATCGTGCTGGATTGGTCGCTTCCCCGCACCCCACTTCCCCTGCCAGCTTCCAGAGCGCCCGCCGTAAGAACTGAAAAGAGCTATAATGACTGGGCATAGTTAAAAGAGATGCAAAAATCTGCAGCTATTTAAGTTTTCGTTTTTATGTGGATTAGCGCCCACTTCCCGTATAAATTTTACTTTCTGGCAAGCGTGTAACTTTTCCTCTTCCTGTTCTCAATAGCCGACTGAAAACTATCACTTCTGTGGTATTGTTGTAGCTTGCTTACGTACAAATCAAATGTATTGTATGAAAGTTAGTACAACGAATTACGCATAAATGCATTACGTACAAATAAGATTTAATCAACACGTTTATAAATTACATTTTGCCGGGACCTACAGCAATTTACGTATAAAACAGAATTACGCAGAACTGAGTTACATAGAAAGTAGTCACAACTGTATTATGTTTCTCAAGACTCATCATAGAAACACATACGCCGCAACAACACACAGTGGGTACATAAGATGTAGAATACAGCTTCATCCGACCGTAATGCAACCAGAAGGAATGTCTTGGAAACCAGGGGACACCAGGAAGTGATGCGGTGGTTGCGGGTTAGGTGATATCTAAGAGAGGATAGGACAGAATCTGATGGGAAGGAGTTGAAGGGGGGAGGGGGGAGACCTCTTGGCTTCCGGTGTCTTGAGTGTGAGTGTGCATGTGTTAACTAAGTTAGCGGTCGTTCGGGTCGTGCTCCTTTTCTCGCTTCCCACCCTAGGTTTGCAAGGGAACCTCAAGACCCGCGAAGCTCGTTAATTGATTCACTAAAGACACACCAACTCGCTTTTGCAGAAGGAGGTTGGGAAAGGGAGGATCCTTGTAAGTGATAGGAAGGAAGGAAGGAAGGAATGCGGAGCCAGACAACAAGAAGTCACACTTTTCGAGCTGTCTGGGCGGTTACGTAAATAGCTCGGGAGCTACGGCAGCTAGGTCGATGAAACTCGATAAGCCTGAAAAGTTCTGGGTCCGACGCCTTTCGCAAAATACATGTACTTTTGTTGTTGTCGCTGTAAAGAGCGTTATTTCATAGCATACTGTGCCAATTTGCAGAATCATAACACTATTTCTTGATTTGGTTCAAGTCATTCAAGGAACCATTACGGGGAAGAATATGGAAAGTATTCCGCTTCTGCACGACAATGCTCCCCCACACAAGGATTTCAGGTTTCAGTGCATCCACCCTACTCACCGGATCTTGTTCCTTCCGACCATTTCTTAATTACAACCTTAAGAGACACTAAAAGGACAGGAATTTTGCAAAGGTTCGGGGTGATAGCAGCAACAGG
The DNA here is from genome assembly GCF_977018435.1 of Lepisma saccharinum. Lineage (NCBI taxonomy): Eukaryota > Metazoa > Arthropoda > Insecta > Zygentoma > Lepismatidae > Lepisma > Lepisma saccharinum. Next base: position 39,211,121 of record NC_139242.1, on the reverse strand, counting down.
CCAGTTATTTGCAAACCGAACAAAATAATTATTTATTAGAAGGGTTAAAGAAACTTCAGTCATGAGTTAAGTGTGCTGAACGTAGGGATGAATACGTGGAATGGCAGAAACGTTTCGTTTTTCTTTTGGTCAGACCGAGAGCTTTTCAGCCGACCCTCGTATAATCAGAATATTTTTGTTTGTTTGTTATAAGTACATGCTCAGTTGGGCTAATATGGACTGGACATACAGTTTAAAGTGTAATCCGAACAACTATGTGCCTCCATCCGGTACCTCTTGATTATAAGGCGACAGTGTTGCCACCATGTCAAAGGGAAAGTCTCAATAATATCGGTACCGCCAGTTAATTTAAAATAAAACCGGCCTATGATGCGATGTGGTTGGCGCTATTCTAGGTGAAAGATTCCATAGTCTCTTTCTTCTTCATTTTGTAATTTGGTTATTTTACGTCTCTTTTCTAACGCTTTGGGTTAACCGCGGCGACAAAGATGAATGGAGAACTGATAAAAGCGACATGCCTTACCTAGGATTCCACCCTGGCTACGAAGAGTGCTGCTACACTAACCACCCCGCTGGGGAAGTTTGCATCGTTCATCCCTCATTTATAGTTGCGATTAACCTAGAGAGGAGGAAACGTGACCCAAAATAACCAATACAGGAGTATAAATCGGAAATAACAGAAATTAGCTTACTGGAATTAGTAGCTCAGAGGTTTGGTAAATGGCTGTTACGCCTGTATAGACACAAGTTGGTTGTTTCACTTGAATGAGACTGAGATTATGTGAAAAAGACGAGAATGATCTTGTCCATCATGCCAAAGTAACAGAGAGGTTAGTTGGTAGGAAATCTATTGCGATAGACTGCTCCTCCAATCACAGCCAATAATAGAACACGGCTTGGAAAGCAAAGCTACGTCAGAGGTTAGCATTTCTAAAACTGGAAGAATATAATAGTTCCATACTGCATCAAGTCGCCTTGTGATCAAGAGGTCCGGGTTCGATACCCGGTGGAGGCACATATTGGTTCGAATATCACTTTAAACTGTAGGTCCAGTCCCGATCAGCCTTACTGTGCATAAAGTGGACTTAAAACACCAACTCAACAACAACATACTGCATCAACCTTTGTTACTGTGTAGCATGCTCCTCGATCTTATTACGAATTCAAGAAAGAAAACCAGTTATCGAAAAGTGACGTGTACTAAAATTGAATTCCAAAGATATTAAACGTTACGAATTTGAGTAGTAATATTACCCAAGTGCATATAATTGTATAATTGTATTTTACAAGATTCTGAAATTATTGTTTAAAGGTCTCAAGCGTTGCCTTCATTGTTTATAAGTCATTATTAATGCCGTGAAACGTTTAAAGCATTTCAACAGACACTGAACTGCACATTTCCACTGTAAATTCTCTGTTATGCAGAAAATTATGTTATGTTGTACGTATGCCTTAAAATATAAAGCAGTTAAGAAGATGATTAAGTTGATTTGGTGTTTTAAGTCCATTTTATGCACAGTAAGGCTAATCGGGACTGGACCTACAGTAGTTTAAAGTGGAATACGACCCATTATGTGCCTCCACAGGGTATCGAACCAGGGACCCCTTGATTACAAGGCAACAACGCTAAAGAAGATGACAAGTTCACGAATATTTCTATAGATTTTGAATTGTCTACATGGTCTAATTCGGTAGTGATAGAGAAAAGCAGATACTTGAAGTTAGGAATATTTTCATGTGTGCTGAATATTCTACACCATAAAGCAAAAATGATTGTTTCACGTTAAAATCTTTTATATGGTTAATCAACTTCCCACACTACAAGAAAGAAAAGAATTGACACTAGTTATGTCGTGAGATCGCTATTATTTGCATAGATGCTGAAGTTTTCAAACCATAACAGAAAACCTTGGGACAGACTATGCCATAACGTAGCGTGTATTTTTATATAATGCTTGGTCACTGTGTGCTAGAAAGTTAATTACGGAAAAAAATAACTTAGTTGCATAACTAAAAAGCAGCACCATCTATTGGCAGTAACATCAAGGGAAAACATCTCCAGGAAATCTTCAACGGTGAGACTAATAATTCACCTTCCTACCCAGTCTGAGTGTCTGATATGTTTCCTTAAAGATCCTTGCTTTTTTCGCCATCTCTTCCTCTTCGTATCCTCCCCTCCCCCCTCCCTGCCCTTATTTGTGTACCTGAGTGTACCAAGTTGCCTCGGGGTGGAGTTTAATTAAAATATGGCGCCGCGAGGAATGAAAGTGATGGATTCCTATCTGTATTGTTCCCGAGATTTTAATTAATCGTAAGCTGACAAGTCCTTGGTTACCAGGACAACCGGAGTCTTTCCTCTTATTTAATTTACGTGCGCTATACCCAGGTATAATACTTCTTGTTTACTTAAATTGGAAGGTTCCTCCCCAAAAGATCGCGTGTTTTGCGAGATGAACGCCAGGTGGCTCTGTCTCTTAGTTGTGTTTTTATCTCGTGTCCTCTGAAACAGGACTTGTCGTTGTGATGTATTAGGAAGCAAGTTTTGATTCTTTTCTTCTCGCTATCATAAATCAGTTCGAATGTTTTACTGCAAATATTTATGTGTTAATACAACCTACTTATTAAATCTATTATCACATTAGTTTATTTTTGTTTTTAACTCTGAATTCTCTATGCTTCATGATGTAGTTAATTCGGTTATACAAGATGGGCCATAAGTCAGTTGTCACTATAGCTCTTTTCAGTTCCTACGGCGGGCGCTCTAGAAGCTGGCAGGGGAAGTGGGGAGCGGGGAAGTGACCAATCCAGCACGATAAGAAACGTAGCGGCCAGTAGAACGAGTTTCACGTAGCACTTTTTCCGGCCGCGTCGTGTCTCTCGGCGCCACTGCTGTTGTCTGGTTGGTCTGTTGCGTAATCCCCGCTCACCACTTCCCCTGCCAGCTTCTAGAGCGCACGCCGTAAGAACTGAAAAGAGCTATAGCAATTGTTAGACTTTGTTTTACCTAGCGAAGTGGAAGTCAGTTGTGAACTTGACTAGTGCGTATTACCCAGAATTCTTATATTGGGTAATACGCACTAGTCAAGTTCACGACTGACTTCCACTAGGCTAGGCAAAACAAAGTCTAACGATTGCTAGTGACAATTGACTTATGGCCCACCCGGTATATATCCAGCAGTAATCATCTGTTTCAAGTCATCCTCATGCTCAGATAGTCTAATAATGGGAACTGGACCTACAGTTTCAAGTGGGATTAATACCACTTCAATGTGCTTCAACTTGTGGTCGAACCAGGGACCCATTGATTACAAGGAAACATATCACTACACCATTAGGCATGTTAGATTTAGGCCTTTTAACATAACTACACGCAAAATACACTGCAATTTTTCGGGGCTTGACCAAAAAGGTATTATTTATGCTAAGCGTCCTAAACCTAACATGCCTAATCCAACACCGAAAACATTTATCGTGACGTCAGTAGAGGAACGTGCTCAATACGGGGTGTCGTGAGACCCGTCAGAAAATAACCTGTTGCGCAGAAGCATGCGCCGTGGCGTGCGCTGTAACCTTCTGCGCAGCGAAAAGTGTCCAATGGGAGGAGCTCTCCGGCTAAACACTCGCACTCAAGCTGCACGCAGAATCTCTAACTTTGTTTCACTAAAACTCGACTTGCTTTAAACGATTTCATTTTAAAAAAATCGCACGCACGTACGTTGGTGTCCACTTAAAAGTCAGCGTGAAGCGAGGCATTATCTTGGCCTCTTTCTAAGTTCATTTGCGGGACAATTATTACGAAAGCCAGACTTGCTTTGGTTCTGTAGGTGAAAAAAGAGAAAAGAATCTTCAACTGGCCAGCAATCTCAATTAGGTCCATTTGGAATTCTGCGTACGACACTGATGCAAGTGTGCGAAAATTGAAGGAAGAGCCAAATTCGGACTCCCAACCCCCATCCACCCCCTTCAGCTCTGTCTCGCCCTTTGTGCACGGCGAGATTCTGCCTCCTCTAGTTTCATTGAAGTGTGACAGGGTGTGGATACGAAATTGACTTAAGCCGAGGGGAAGGAATAGGCGTTTGGAAGGTTTCTTAAATGAATGTGGCGAAAAGAGCTTTTCCAAGAGAGGACGGGCGACCAAGAGGGGCTGAAGGAAGAAGGGGGTTGCTCTCCATCTACATACGCCCGCTCTAGCTAGGGTGAAGGTGAGAAAAAAGTTCAAAAGAGGTTCTTTCCGTGAAACACACGTCATCCACAGTTGAGGGATTTTGAGTGGGAAAATGTCATCGCAGTCTCTTGTCATTGGCTTTCAAAAACTCCACCCTATCCTTACCAAACCCTCCGATTCGCCTGTCTTTTATTTCATTACTTTTTCCCTATTCTTCCTTCCTTTTCTCCCCCCTTCTACGTCCCCAGAACAGGAGGGGGAAAAAATCACCCTCGCTTCCTTCAACGTTTCTCTTCAATTCTCCCCGCTTGTAGTCCTTTGCCTGTCAGCCGCTGTTCCGGACACTTCAACATATTTACGCCGATGCATACATAATAATGCCTTAGTACGCGCAAAACGAAATTTTCCATCACGACAGCGGACACCTGTCCACTTGAAAAATTGATGTAATTACGAGAAAATGCTTTTCATTTGTCTCGTACGGAGGTAAAAGAAAAAGATTGAATTGTGTACACATGTGTGTGTGTGTGTGTGTGTGGATGTGTTGCCTGCGTTTGTCATGCTGAAGAATTTCAGGAGAACCCTTTTCCTTACATGCACCAGCGAGTCTTTTCTGTCCCTTGTTTTTTTACGTTTTCGTTCCGCTTTTGAAGAGTTGTCACCCACGCTCCTCGGGCGAGAACCAATAGACACGAAGGTGAAGTTCTCGTTCCTTGGAAAGACGACGCCCACCACCAACATTAATAGAGCCCTTTTTTTTTTCATCTGGAAATAATCATGCTGTACGTGTATAATTGAATTGATATTGGCTTGTAAGCACATTAATTTTTCGAGTATTGAACGATGTAATAACTTTGACAAGAAGGGTTCAACGAATCCAGTTTTTGTGTCACCTTTAAGCAGGCTCGTAGCCAGGGGGAGGGCTAAGGGGGCTGTAGGCCTCCCCCCCGAAATCCTACAAATATCTAATTTAAATAGTGTATAGTGGTAATTAATTTTACTCCCTTAGCAGGATTAAACATTTTATACATACAACAATTTGTAATATACTGAGAAATATATCTTCAGGGCTTTTACCCCCTCACTTTCTTGCCTTTAGATGGCGGCTGGTGATAAGAGATGAGCCCCTCCCGAAATAAAATCCTGGCTACGGTGCCTGTTCTAAGGGAAACAATAGCGGAAAAGTCTATGCTGTGGAATTGTCTGTGCTGTACCCTGTAGAGCACAGACATGTTCATGGATACTTAAATATATTATACAGTAAAATCATTCCCACCAAGCACTTTATCAATGCAAAAATGCAGAAATCGGGTTACCACCAGTGATGTGCCGTAGACTATAAGTTTACGTCTACATGCGTTGTCTACACGTAATCTACGCGTAGATTACATTGGGTTGTAGTTTACATAGACTATGTAGACAATCTAAAATGCATTAAAATTAATTTTCAAGGGTTTCATGAAAAGAAAGTGACATTTTCAACTATATTGGTTCCTAACGAAATAAAAAAGAATCCTATTTACAAAAAAATTATCTTCTCTTCTATTATCAACTATGGAAGAAGATAAATAGTATGCAAAAAACAACAACAGGTGGCAGTCGTGAGGCAAAAGTGGTCTTTTCCCCATAAAACACTAGAATATTTCCTATATTAGGTCTCTTCCTAGATGAGAAATTGTTCGAATTTCGAAGAAAGAGTATGAAAATTTCTTCTCACACACCAGCAACTGATACGCAGTATAATTTTCTTCTAATTCCTCGGCGCCCTTTGCTAAGTTATCACCTTCCGCCATGTTGTTTACATATCACTGGTTACCACTACAAACTAAATATGCTATGAATATATTATGGATACTAATAGGTGTTTACACCCTCCCTCCCCACACACACACACGAACAAATTGGGAAGATGGACCGTTTAGAGGTAGAATGCTAAATATTATCATCACAAACCTGCATAGCCCGTGAACAATGAACAAACTATGAGATAAACTTTATACCCTGTCCCAGATAACTGTGGAGCAAGGCCGCGCATTGCGTCAGAGAAGCAAGGGAAATCTATTGGCCAGAGCGAAGCAGTACACGCTGCTATGAAGGCAGTCGCTTTCCCCCACTCCACGCAATTCCGTTCCTCTCACGTGTTCATTGGTTGAGCCGTCTCGCGTCACTAATTGCGCAGAGACTTGATTTCGTTTGCCTGCTCTACAGTTAGCTGGGACAGAGTATAGAGTACTATGGAGTAAAATGCCCTGTTTCTATAAAGCAATGAATAAACTTTTTATATCGTACTCGATACGGCCGACTATAGCCTGTCATAAAGGACTGGATATGGGGGTAAGTACCGGTATGTTGAACTTTATATGTTGTAAACAATTGAACATAGCTATCTAACATACGTATCTAAGTATGTTGGAAGTTTCTATGGCGTAAACGATTGAATATAAGAATGTCGAACTTTCGTAAATGATTAAATATAACTAATCATGAGTAACTTTTATGTCGTAAATGATTTAATATGGTCGAATATGATAAATTTTCTACGTAGAAAGTGACTGAATACGATTTGATTTGATATATTTTACTTCGTTTTTCTGACATGTTTGGCTAATCGCGAAGATGAGAATGAGTGATGATAAGATAGAAAGTGGGACACTCACAAAGAACATTCACGTCCTGGCCGGGATTCGAACCCGGGACCTCTGGCGTCGTAGCTACTCCTCCACTGAGGTCGGCGTGACTGAATATGGCTATTCACTTGCCTCGTCTCGGCACCCTCCCTTGTAGCGATTTGCCAGAGGCGGAAGAAAAGCGAAGCACAATAAGAAACTATTTTAAGGGAACAGCAAATTTGTTGATGTCCATAGAGGGTATCCCGATTACGTCCATCGTGGAGTCATTGTAGTTTCATCTTGTTTCGTAGACGTTGCGTTGCGTTGAACGGTAGGAAGGGAAGAATGATTCACGTGGGTGAATAGATATTCCAGTCTTCCTCTACGTCGTGAGAAATCGTCAATGTACGGGCTGGAAAATGGCAGCATTTCTCCCAATGACACATTGGTAGTTCTTATGGGAACATGTGCACACTGTATTTCGCTTGCGGAGTGATCTATTGGCTCGTTCCATTGCTGACGTTGGGATGCAACAACGCTTGAGAAAGTAGAGCCATTGCGACAGAGATCTTGATGCAATATCGTACATCCTCGCGAAAGCATCCTTCATGATCCGTAAGAGTGCAGGAGGTACATCCACACGTATATCAGGGCAGCGAACATAGACGCATTGTCGTCATTAAACAAGCGTACAAGGACGAAACTTCGCAACCATACACCAGAGAGACAGAACAGAAAACTTCAAATATCCTTACATAGGATTGTATACCGCATGGGTCCGTATCGTTACGCCATCTTCCAGCAGGGAGTGGGAGGGTGGGTATTTAAAGTATACGTTAGAGCCTGCATGAACAACAGACCTAAATCAGCCCCCTTTTCACAAGGGGGGAGGAGGGGAAAATATATTATAGGTTCGTGTACAAGTGACAGCTACAGAATGGTAAATGGAGAAGAAAATAAGTGGAGGGGGAAGATTCTTCGCAGTTCCTCCAGGTTTTCACTTCATTTCTCTGTGCTCAGCATTTATTTTCCCCCGTTCCTGTCATTTCGGGAGCAACAAGGGAAAACGGCTAACGGTAGCGAGTTTTGTTGAGAAGGGTTCGGTGGGAAGGGGAAAAAAGGAACGCCTAGTCCTTATTTAATTAAATCCCTTCGCTTCTACAGAGCTGAATGTTTGGAGTCTTGGCAGTCCCTGGCAACATTCAGGGGACCTCTCGTAAATAACGACAGGCCAGAAATCTCCAAACTCCATGTAATGTAACCGTTGGGGGAGGGGGGTATGTTTGCTTTCTGTTTCCATTTCCTGGGTCTTTTTTCACTCGCCTTAACTATAGACGACCAATACATGCTTTGCATTTAACAGAATGTTCTTTACATTTTCTCAGCAAACTTGGATATGCCCCTTCGGTACCAGCAACAGATCATCTAAAATGCTCAGTTCTAATGTTGTCAGATTTGCGCTTTGTTGTCGCTCTTTTATCATGCAAATTAAAATTATAATCATATTGACACTGGCTGAACCAAGGTTTCTTTTCTTGCAAACTTCTATACTCTGTCTCGGGTATCTCTGGAACAAGCGAACTAAAACAAGTCTCTGCACAAGTAGTGACGCGAGGCGGATCCACCAATGAACACGTGAGAGGGAACGGGATTACGTGGAGGGGGAAGCGATTTCAGTTACCAGCCTTCGCAGCCTTGCTACACAGATTGTACCTAGAGTACAAGCCTGGAAGATTGGAAATAGAAATACTTTGAACTTTCTGAATTTAGTTGACATCTGTATCAGTGGCGTATACTGAATCCAATATCTGGGCTATCTCACTATGTCACGTGGTCCTAGGCTATGAATAGAAGTAAGTTTACCAACTCCTAAGAAATCAGGTTGCCAACTCCTAAGAAATCAAGTTGCCAACTCATAAGAATTCAAGTTGCCAACTCATAGGAAATCAGGTAGCCACCTCATAGGAAATCAGGTTGCCAACCCATAAGAAATCAGGTTGCCAACTCATAGGAAATCAGGTTGCCAACTCATAACAAATCACGTTGCCAACTCCAGAATCAGCATCATCATCGCACTGATATGAATAATATTATTTACAATTTCTGATCGATTTTTCTCCTGTATTTTATTCTCTAGACTTAAGGCTTCGCAGACAGAATAGCTAGCCTAGAATATACGCTCCTGATCTGTATAATAACATGGAAAACTTGAGGAGTTTTCAATACCACCCGTGGCAATAACCAATCATTTAAGCATAAGCGCACTCGTTTACCACATACTAGAAACTGCATTACAATCATTCATATTCGATTTACATCATGATTCATCATATTGAATCACATAGAAAGTTTATCATGCTCGACCGTAGTCAGTTCGAGATCTTGTTAAGATATTGAAAAATTTAACCTCATTCAAATTTGTTTCGCTATACACTAGAGTGCTGCAGTGAGGGCTTGTCTCTCGAGCGTGTAGTTCGCAAGGACGACGCTAGATAGCGTCGGGTATTGAGAGCTTCTCCGCTCGAGCGAATAACGCTCGAACGGGTAAAACGAGCGGTATACGCTCGAAGCCCTGTAGTACACGTATAACCGTAATTTGTCTGTGGTAGTGGACTCTCAAATATGGATGGTGAAGTGGAATTGAAACTTAAGTAAGCATAGTCATTATCTCAATGTTAAAATTTAGTTTAGTCTAAATTACCAATACACGGTGACATATGAAAATGAAATAGATGATTGTGGGCTGAAACGTCGGATTTTTACGCATATATTTGTACGATTATTATCACATTGAAATGATATTTGACTCTATACACTTGATGCTCGAGCATAGGAGGCTCGAACGAGTTTGAGCGAGCGAATGCGGTCCAATGCAGTACTCTACTATAATTGATTGATTGATTTGCTTTATTTTACTTCGCTTTTTGTGGCACTTTTGGCTAATTTGCGAAGTGATGATATGATGAAATTGATGGATGGACACTCACAAACATCCATGCCCAGGCCAGGATTCGTACCCGATGTGCTAACCACTCCGCCACGGGAGTCGGCAGTACTCTACTATACGTCTTCTTCAAGTATGCCAGGCGGATGGATATCTTACCTGATTGTTTATAGCTAAGTCATGTACTTCGTTAAAAAGTTAAATCTCTCGTGGCAATGGTGAAGCTGAGCATACATACTGCATATATATTCAGGATACAACGCCGTTTCCGACGGTTCGTCGAAATGTGGTGTCAAACATAGGTACAAGGGGCGCTCAAATGAAAGTAAGACTTGTATTAGCAACGAGCGAAAGTGGTACCATGTTTGTATCATATTAGTACCACTCCACCGCTATGCGCAGTCTTGCTCCACGGATACCTGAAACAGAGAGTAGTAAACTCCATGCAACAGCCATGAAAACCACACAGCATGGACGGGATAGTACAATAGAATAATTCCATGCAGGAACGTCTGCAATGGGCCCAGGGACAAACGTAGCTCAATGAAAATTCAACACGCCCACCCTGCTTCAAGATTAATTCCATCACAATCATTAACTGATTTGTATTCAAAATGGTTTTCCTAATTAGACGCACAAAATACACTGCGAAACAGGTTGAGCTAGATTCTGTAAGGAATAAATTTTCCATCCAGTTTAGTACGTTTCAGGCTACTAACCAGTAAAGGTTTTTTAAAAACATACTTTATGTACCCAGTCATGTTCTTCAGTGTCAAGTCATGAACTACTGGAACTAATTTAGTAAGCAGAAGAACGTATACATAAATAATAACTTATCTCAATAGATGAGCCTGTCAACGAGTTAGCAATCGATAAGGGACCTATCGATATATATATCACGAACTGTTAACAGGTAGAGATGCATCGTGGTGTTAAAAAAAATGCCTGTTGGTATTGCGTTTCTACTGTATTTTATGTCACTTTTCGACTTTAGCGATGATGAGGTTGAATAAAGAATTGATTATTTGGATTACGGATCCAACCTTGGGTCTCCAGGAAATACGAGGGAGTTTTGACAGGTTTATACTTTCTATGTACGGTCTGGAAAGGGGAAGGACGGGAGAGAGAGAGAGAGAGAGAGAGAGAGAGAGAGAGAGAATTGAAAAATAAGTACATTTTATACTTTGTGAACAAATACTACAATTGCAAAATCATGGGTGTATACAACCGTAAAGAGGACATTCAAACGATTACAACAAGATATGGTTATCACGTGCGCGTTCAAGTGATTTTGATTGGATTTAATTTTTCTTATTTAGCGCCGCCTGTCTGCCACTTTTTACTAATCGCGGCGAACAGGATGAGTGATGTTATGATGAAGGTACCCTCACCCAGGAAACGAATTCGAACCCGGGACCCCTGGTGTCGTCATGCGCTGTGCTAACCGCTTCGCCACGGAAGTCGGTCACGTGAACAGCGAAACTCAATCATTACTAAATGGACACTAGATGACACTACTACTGCACGTCTAACCCATTCTACAAGACAAGACACTTTTTGGACGTGACGAATATCAAGAGTAGAATTTAAATTGGGTTCCTTAGTGCATCACTTATCTACAACATTGCTATGAACCTAACTGCAACAGCCGAAGGACGTAACGCACCTTTGTCTGTTTTTACATGGCTATCTTCTACAGATTTACCACTTTTATAGTCATGAGTCAGCGGGACAACCACCCAACCTATTCCTAATCAACTGTCAAAAACACCTAGCCTCTTACCCAAAACAAAACGTACCTATTCCAATTCCTTTCAGGGTATCATCACCTTCATTACGTCAATTTTTCCCTCTATAACTTCAATCCATCTAAGTAATACCTTACCTAGACCATACGACAAGTTAAAATCCCATTCACAAGTCAATCCTTACACTTGCGACAGTTGCAAGTGACATTATCCGACTCACGACTAACCAGCCATGACAAAAGACTAATACGACTAACGAATATACGAGGACAAAGTCTCAAGACTGGAACTTCACAGCATAGCAACCGCCAAGACGCAGGATGCAAGGATAGACAACACAAGCACTTCAGTTATGTCAAAAACGGCATCATTTATTACAAGCAACATGGTTGTCTTCAAGGAATCTACACCCTGTTTCGGAAATATCTGGAGCAAGGCCGCGCATAACGGTAGAGAAAGGGGAGAAAGCGAGTTTGCGGAGCACAGTAGTCCGCGCTGCTGCAAAATGCTAGTAGCTGCAGCTGCGTTTTCCCCTCCATGCACTCACTCCCACTCTCACGCGTTTTGGCAGAGTCCTCTGGAATGACTACTTGACTTGTTTTCGTTCGCTTTCTCCTAAGATTCCAGGGGTACGATTGTTATTGCTTTGAAGCTGCAGTACAGACTCTTGATTCAAGTATTTTGTGTCAATGATTGATTGACTTTTATAGTATAGGCGATTTTGTCCGCTACGCAAGGTGGGAATAAGCACCTCAAAACAAAACTGAGGACACGCCTCTAACAAGAAAATATGTCTTAAAAACGTCCTTATCCAATCTTTATAACTAATTCATTCCCTCACTACTTAACAAGAACTAAAATTATAATATCACTGAGAACTAAAATCTCCATACTTACGTTAAAAGCTGAGGCTGTAGAAGGGCGCTCAGCACACAGGACAACACGACCTCACAAAGGATTACCCTGGCTGTGGGTACAGGCGCCAACGCCTCGTTGGCCTGCAAAGAAGCAGTGAACGGGTTCTACTACCTGGAAGTGAGGTTGATTATGGTTCAGTTCGAACGATCCATAAACCTCACATGTCTTTTCGGTTCGACACAATGACCTCTTGACAATATCCCTACAATACACTTTGTCACTTTTAGTGTATACGTTGCCATTTCGTTCGGGGAATGGTTATTAATGTTTATTACTAATCATTCACTAATTACTTCCTCCGGACTTTGCATTATGCATCTAACTTCCAACAGCTTCCATCTCGAAACCAGCTAGTTCCACTTCCCCCCTTGCGTTTTCTTCAGGCGAGCTTCAATTTCTCTCCACCCCCTTCCTCTCCAGCCCCTCCCGTTTCTCAAAAAGCTTCTTCTCTTTCATTTCCTTCCTCGGGTTCATTTTGCGTTCTCTTATTTTCCTTCGGATCAGATTCGGTCCTTCAGGCGCCCGGCGAGGGAATATTTTCGCAAAATCTCTTTTTCGTTCTTCGATCTGGTACAAGGCTTCGCCTGGTTGGTTATAAAGTAGGAGAAACGGTTTTACGAAAAGTTGAAGGGGGTGAAATATCGAAGTTCCACAAAGGAGTGGCGCTTATTTTTCGGCAGAAGATTGCGCTAAAAGTTTCGCACAGAGTTTTTCTTTCCATACTTGAAAGAAAAAAGGGGACTAATTTAGTGACGTCAATGGAGGATTGACTTACCTAGGCCGTAATCTAAGCTGAAAACGTCGAACGTCACAGCATCAGCTATGAAAGATATTTTCTAAGCATAACAATAGCAATAGACAAGTTCTGCAAGAAGAGTGTGAAAATCTAGTTCTATATGTGACCACCAATAGCTCTAGACAGAACTAGAACTCCACATTCCCACGATTTTGACTGGAATAGGCATGTATTAAAAATTTGGGGTGTATGTAATCCTGAAATGTTTTTTTTGGCGAAAACATACATATTAGTTTCGTATAAACCTATGCAATATCATGAGTATCCAGATAATATTAATGTTTCCCTAAATATTTAATAACTAAATTGCTTCTTCTTAAAGTACTTCTTTGGTACCAATTACTTAAGGTTTCCTTTTCCCCATATTCTTGAAATTGCACCAAATAATTTATATTATTTCTCTCCATCTCTGTATCGCCATCTATTTGTACGTTCCGGTTTTTGCACCTATTTATTTGTGTTCCTTTTTCGCTTCTTAGATTTCAACCAATTTGTTAATATTTCTTTCTGTTTTATCATTTGCACGAAGCTGTCCATAATTTTCTCACTCCTGCTAGTAATCGATTAGTTCACGTTTCTTCTCTCTCTGCTTGTACAAATTTGTACAAGTTTCTTTTCTTTTCTCGTGCACTTGTTTCCTCCCTTACCTTTATGTTTTTCAGTAATTTGATATCCTTTGCTTACTTCGTATTTTCACTGCAGGCGGTGTAACATGTCTCTTGCTTGAAGCAATACAATATTAAATTTGAAATTTGAAATTTGAAATTAATTTCCTTCCTTTCCTGAATCGTCCACCGCTCTTCTCAATTCGTCTTCTACAACTATCACCGCTGCTTTCACTAAGATCACAGTATCCTCCATTTGCCCACTCTAAATCATTCCATTTTTCTACCTCTTCGGTTATCAAGTATCACTGATGTCTTTTCCACGTTGTACGTATTTCTGAATCAGAATAGATCTTCTTTTGATGGCTCTGCAAGCCAGATCTACCCTGTTCTTCTTAATTTTTCTCTTCCTGTAGTCCTTCTTGTAGTATGCCTCAAGTTTCTTTATCATCAACTGCGTTCCTTCTTCATGTATATTTCCATCACTTACACATTATTTCGCCAGATTTTTTCCAATGAAAAGATTATTAACATGTTCGGTATTCCCCGACTTGTTCATTCTGACTGCATGCCCTTAAAGTATGACCACGCTAAATCCCGGCGTGGGACAGGGGACAGGCCTTTATGGCAGTCACCCGCTATTGCCGCGTTTATCTTCGAAGGAACTTGCGGTCAAACAGCCAATTAGGCCTACCGCTGTCCCCTGTTTTGTCAAGAAGCGGCAACCTTTGAAACACTTCTCCCCGAAGCAGCAGCAGGGAAACAGGATTTTGTCAAAAAAAACAAAAACATTCTGCGCTGTGAATGGGGCCGGTTCTTATCGTGGCCCTAGTATAGTTGCACAAGATTTTCATTTCCTTGCACACTTTTTTCAGTTCTACACTTTATCAGAATCTCCACTGTCCATACTGCCGACCTCCGCGGGGGCAACGGTTAGCACAGCGCGCTACGGCGCCAGGAGTCCCTAGTTTGAATCGCGACCTTGGTATGGGTAATCTTTGTGAGTGTACCTTCATCAATTTCATCATATCATCACTCATTCCCTTTCTACAATATATTCATTACTAAAGCATATATCGTAAGTAGATTTGGGTACAAAGCGTCTTAGGATACGAGAACTGGTTGACAAAGGGTGTTAGTTGATTGGTAATGAGAGAGAGATGGAGAGAGAAGGATGCAGTGTGTCTCAACTCGCGATTCATCTTCTGGGTCTTTGTTGAAGATTCAACCGGGAACTTTTTTTTAGCAAATTAAGGCGAACGTCAGTGACAGTTCAGGCAGAAAATCAAGCAGGAAAAGTTTGGAAAAGTTTCCCTGTTTCTCGCCATTCCACTCACGATTTTTCCCCCTCCTAGCTCTCCGTCCCTGAAAAATCTCTCCTCTCCGTCCTCCCCGCCTTGTTTCCTCAACAAAACTCAACAAATTCCCTCTTACAACGCTTCTCTTGTCCTTACCCTGATCCCTTTTCTTCCCGGCTAAGCCCTCCTTCTTTCTTAATGTGTGTTTTTGTCCCCCTCCAACCCCCATGTTCAAATAAGCATCGACCCCTTCCACTCTTGTTTTTGTCTTAAGGAGAGGGAAATTTCTGACGTCTAATTCCGAAAAGACTTTCGATTGAAGAAATCAGGTGACTTGGGGGAACTGATTCGGTTTGCACGAGATGGCGGACTCCGCAGAACTTTCTAGCGGACGACCATTTTCACACGGTACAAAAAATTCTTAAGTAAAAAAAAATACTTAACTACCTAATTTGAATACTGCTGCTTTTGACGCTTCAAAAGACCAGCCATAAATTGACGCTGCAAAGTTTCACGTTTTCTTACAATACCTTCTTTTAGTTACATGTAAAAAGGTTCATCTTTTAGTTGAAAACTCGGCAGAGAAGATTGATAGCGATACCGAAAGGAAAACTATTTGTCAGAGACATCTGTTGGCAGTTTTCTTAAGGTTAGACGCAAAGAATTCGCCTTAAACAGCAGTAGAGGTATTCGAATGAATGGGAATTCATCTGAATGGTGCTGTTGGAGGAAACCGACTGCAAACCTTCTGACAACAGCTTTTAGGTTCGGCTTTGAGGGAGAGAAAGAAAGACATTGAAGCCAGTAGAAGTAACTCCAAATAAATTTGGATGGAAGCAAGATGAAGATCAATTATATTTTTATACATACATATCTTCAGGTATTTCGAAGGGAAGGCATCCTCTGTGGTTGTAGCGTAATTGTTTCATGCATCGGAGTCGCCAGACAATTTTCCTCGTCTGGGTTAAGGGTTTTGAGAATCATTTAGAGAAGACCAAGAATCACAAGCAGAGCGATAAGAAGAGAGAGGAAGAGACAAAAGAGGCAAAAATGAAAAGAGAGAAAGTAACAATAAGAAATAGAGAAACAGAGGGAACAAGCAAGGAAGAGATAGAGGAACAATGAAGGCAGAAGAAAATAAGGAACAGAGTAAGAAAGAGAGAGAGAAATAAAGGAAGCAGTGGAGAAATTGAAGGTGAATGAAAGATATAGCGAGAAAGAGAGACAGAGAGAAAGAGAAAGGAAAGGAGTAAGAGAAGAGAAGCAAGGAATCAAAGGAAGAAGGAGAAAAGATACAGAGAGGCAAAAATAACAAATGGAAAGTAATAGAAAGAGACAAAGAAGCAGAGGAAAAGAAACAAGAGAGGAAAAACAAGGAAAAGATAGAGCAACAGATAAAGAAAGAAAGAAGAAGAACATAATCAACAGAGTAAGTAAGAGGAATAAGGAAAGAAAGGAAAAGGTAGAGAGATAGGTGGAGAAAAAAGGCCAAGATTTAAAGAGGTAGAGATAGAGACAGAGGAATGGATATATATATATATATATATATATATATATATATATATATATATATATATATATAGAGAGAGAGAGAGAGAGAGAGCAACGGAAAGAAAGAGGAGTGAGAAGGATAGAGAAAACACAGAGAAAGTGAAATGAGGCAAATAGAAGAGAGTGAATGAAACAGGAAGAAAGATGGCATTTTAGTAGCTACGATCACCAAAACAGAGCCACCGCCCGCCCGAACAAATTGTCTGGTGACGACGTCACTAGTTAGGTTAGCATTAAATTTCGAGGACCTTGCCGATGGCGCAGTGGTAACGTCGTCGCCTTAATCAAGGTGTCCCGAGTTCTATAGCCGGTGAAGGCACATAATGATTTGGATCGCACCGTGAATCCAGTCCCGTATCCGTACACAAAACAAAACTCGAGGAATTAATATTCGAGTCCATGTGCTTGATTTGATTGCAAGTACTACATTAAAACCTCAACGAACTCCATGATCAAACGCTGACATATTACTCGTTGACCATCTTTTCCACCGGGACGTAATAAGTTCTCAGCATATATATATATATATAGGCATTTCCTTGAAATAGAAAGGCAACCGACGGAAATTAATCAAAGCCCGAACAATCGAGGAAAAAGAATCGCTACGTTCGGCCGACCACGTGTAATTACAAGTTAAAAGATTATCAGGTAGTTTTCCATTAAGACACCTTGGCGTAGCTCCACTTCTTAATCAGGCATCGGCCCCTCCTTCCCACTCCCCCGCCTTAATTCTCAAACTTGGCTCCGCTTTCTTTACGGCGTTTCAATCAGCATTCGTGGAAAATGCGGATTGGTGGGGAGGCCATCGGAAAATCTTGTCCTCAAACTTGGAAAGAAGCACGCATACGATTTGAGGAGTGACGTCATCAAGTCCCGCAATGCAGGGATTGGTAGGCCGGTGGAAGCAAGGAATTTCATTGATCTAGCTTATTAATGCTTTTCGGTCAGTTCCGCTGAGGATAAAAGAGGGCGCCCTAATCTACAGGTAAACGTAAGAATACTTATGACCAGTGGCATGCCGAAAAGGGTTTGGGATGATTGCATCAAGGGCTTGTAATTGTAATTGAAGCTTGTAAACAGAAATGGTCTGGACTGCAATTTTTCCCTTTTAGACCGTACAGTTCTTTAAAAAAAAAAAAAAAAAAAAAAAAGTTTTTCCACGTTATAATATTATTAAGACAATGTTTAGGTTTGCAAGGCGTCAGCTATATGGTCTACCCGCATGCCTTATTTTCGTAAAGCCACTCGTGTGTTTAAAATTACAGACACAACCAATTGACAAAGCAGAGGTCTACCATTCCCTCCTTATAAAAGACTTATAAAACCTTTCCTGCTCCCCCAAAATTAGGCAATAGTTAGGCTGGAGAGTTCGATGAACTAACCGATCTCTAACTAACTTAAAAATCCTACTATTTCCTCCTCATAAAACCTTTTCACAACAAGGCTAAATACAGTAGATGCGAATGATGCAATACAACCAGTGATGTGCGTCTATAACGCGTAAACAACGATAGTCTACATTCTACACGTAGACTATTTTATACACGTAGATTACGTAATCTATGTAAACAACATGGCGAAAGGTGGAATTAAAAAAAGATTATACTGCGTTTCAGTTGCTGATGTGTGAGGAGAACTTTTCATACTATTTCTTCCAAATTCGAACAATTTCTCACCTAGGAAGAGACCTAATATAGGAAATATTCTAGTATTTTATGGAAAAAAAACACTCTTGCCTCACGACTGCCATCTGTTGTTGTTTCTGCATACTATTTATCTTCTTCCATAGTTGGTAATAGAAGAGAAGAGAAATTTTGTTGTAAATAGGGTTCTTTTCATTTCGTTAGAAACCAGTATAGTTGAAAATGTCACTTTCCTTTCATGAAAGCCTTGAAAATTAATTTTAATGCACTTTAGATTGTCTACGTAGTCTATGTAAACTACAACGCTATGTAATCTACGTGTAGACAACGCATGTAGACGTAAACTTATAGTCTACGGCACATCACTGCATACAACCGACAACACGAATACTTAGAACAAGAACATGAAGCAAACCTACCAAACACCACCAATCAAGCACCGACCGCGGAGCCAGAAACCGATTTCCAGCAAGAATAGATGGAAGAATAGTGCAAGCTGTCTTATCAGCATGACAGGAAGACGAAAGGACAAAATCCTAACTGAACACACTAATAATGAAAATAACTAGTAATGAGGGCCTCACTAATGGCGCAGTGGTAGCGTCACCACCTTGTCCCGGGTTCGATACCCGGTGGAGGCACATAGTGGTTCGGATCCCACTTTAAACTGTAGATCCAGTCCCGATTAGCCTTACGGTGCATAAAGTGGACTTAAACACAAAATCAACCAACCATTAACTAGTAATGACAGAAGACGAGACGTAGAAGACAACAGACTACACATAGAAAATACATAAAAAGGTCTCCCGATGCTGAATCATCCCGGAAGACATTCATATCCATGGAACCAGGATGGCCGGTTCGCGAACAAAGAGACTTAAAAACCAAAAGGATAAACAAAAATTATAAAATTGTAGTTTTCTTTCTTTCTTTTATGTACCGGTATATTTGTAATGTACTCATTTAATTGTGTAATATTGATGTAGTTCAAAATTGCACTCCTTCAGACTACGAGAACAGCTTCTATTTAGAGCTACACAGCAAAGCCAGCAACCCTTAAGACTGCTGGAATTATTGTTATGTACTAGCCTACTCATGTAATCGTTTGTGATGTACTTATGTAGTTCAAGTTCAAACTTGCAGTCCTTCGGACCGCAAGAGCAGCTCTTATTTGAAGCTGCACCGCAGAGGTTGCTGGAATGCTAATATGTTCTTTGTTTATTCTCTTATATTTCATGTATGTAATTTTATGTTCTATTATTTATTATCAGTGGCGGCGATTGGGTTCCAAAACCGGGGTGGGGGGGAAGGTGCCAAAACTGGGGAGCAAAGATAGTATATTTCCCTTTGTAGGTAAGGTTTAGCATAGTGCGGGGACAAAAGTGGCGAAAAGTGGGGGCAACTGCCCCTCGCCCCCCTAATCGCCGCCAATGTTTATTATTATTATTTTAAATTTGTACACTACAGAAATAAAACAAAAAAGCAAGAGATAACAAAAGAAACAAAATGCAAACTGACGTCCTAGCATATCATATTAGAAGCTAGGGCAATAAGTGCATACCACTGAATGTATGCGGGTGAAGGAGGGCATCATCTTAGTAGAAAAGTGGTATCGCGTTCGACCTCCGCTGGAAGCGGAGTGGTTCGGATCTAATTTTAAACTATAGGCCCAGTCTCGCTTATCCTATCAGCGCAAAGTAGACTTACAAGAAACCTTGAAAATAAAGCATGAAAATATCAAGCTTTGTTGAAAATTTTAAGATTTGGAGCTCAATACTTTTTTCTTTTGTGGACACGCCAAACTAAGTCAGTTTTTTCAAGAAACAAAGAAACAAAAAAACTATCTATCACAGAGCATCAACTGTTGCGTAGTTCCACGGAGATATATCATCGAGCTTGAAAATGATTTATTTGAAACATATAAAGAAGTACTTTTAATGGAGTGCCTCTTCGCTTGAATTGTTAAACGATCTGTCTGTGGCGCAGTACAAAAAAAAAATGCTTTAAGACAGGAAAAATGACTGTCAGTGGCAACCATGAATCTGTCCTGCACGGATCCATACATACAGGCTAGGAAAATATTTGACAAGGGCTCATAAAGCAGAATCGAGGTCATAACAAGGAAAACGTTATCAAGACAAGATGTACGTCTCGATATCCTCCACACACTATTAAAGTCTGTGGGCTTTGTACACTTCAAAATTTAACTGGAAAAATAACAGTATAAAACCGTCAATTTCCACTGTCATACAACTACCGTTATAAAAATAACCATGACCATTTTAGAATTATTACAGCTAACGCATAGTTAAGAATAATTAATATAATTTTAATGATTCAGTTTTTAAAAATCTGCTATTTATAATCATTATCTATATTTCTGCGTGATAAGACATTCAAATGTATCTAAATAAGAAACGATTGCGTTCAGTTTTTGTAAATTAACAGTCAAGACTTAAATTTTAACGGCAGAAAAATGTAAATTTTACGTTATAGAAAAGTATAAAGTAAATTTTCTTCTTGAGAATATAATAGAAAAACCCTTAAATTGTTAAATCAGCAAAATTTTGAGAGACAGTTGTGGACAGTTAACGCATTTAATAGTGATATTAACACACGACAGAAATTTTGATCCTGCAGGTAAGGGTACTTGAAAACGCAACAATTAACTTTTTTTATAAAATAAGCAAAAAAAACTACATCAACCTGAGCTCAAAATACTTGAAACTGCTTCTGCATTGTTCTTCAGCTGCTTCTTTCGCCTTTACATCAATGACTTTACCAGGAGGGGTAAAAAAAAGGGACAGCAATTACCCAAAATGTTGGACATTTTTGCAAAACACCGAAGATTTATAATCACTCCGGAACCACAAAAGTGCTAATGTTCTTCCCGAATTCTTGCCTTTATTCTTCCTTGGTCCCCCCGCTGCCGTCTGGAGCAAAAGGACCAAATCGAGAGTGCACAAAAGATGCCGACTTTGGTCTCCACGGACCAACTGTTGCCGTCATAGGATTGGATTAATGGGCGGCGTAAGAGAAAGGGGGGTGGGGGCTAGACATGGAAACAGGGGGAAGAGAAAAATATTATGTATAAATGTCGTTAACTGAGTGCCCGTATCATTGCATTAGAGGAGTCCGAATCGCAAATGGATACAAACGAGACCGTGCCTCATAATTCACACTTGCAGATCGTAATTAGGAAACGAGATCTATGTTCGGAGAAGGGAGAGGAGAGTGATTCACTATGAGTTTGCCCATCTTTCAAGACGTACTCTGAAAAGGGTCGGTTTCTTCATGCAGGGGCGCACCGAACGGGATATTATGGTGGCGGTAACAATCTCGCCCCCCTTCAAATTTAAGTTTACTGAAGAAAAAAATACGTATTTCAAATGTTTTGTCACAAACTTGTTCGATCAGCGCTTCGATCCCGGGTTCGAGTTTCGGCATGAGCATTACTCTAAGGTCACAACAAGGAACGGTTTCAGTGCCCACAGGAGGTTCTGGTTCTGCACATGGCATTATCAGTCCTCCGGGCAAGAAGTAAACAATCCCCTCTGGGAATTTCGAGCGAGTTGAATCGCCTGGTTATGCTCTCTCTGATTGAGTAGAAATTTGATTGAAAACGGCAGAAACTGTACAGAACCCGTTGGAGGTGGTGGGTTCATAAAACCGGTTGTAACTGAAGAATCTTCCAAGGCAGTACTTTCAGAATGTTTCAAGAAAACAATATACATTGTCCAAGAAGAAGAAGGTTCGCTAACAGCTTACACTTTTATACTGACAGGGAGAGATTAGGTATGAAACAACCAATGCCCTCTATAAGTATGGATGGCGAACGTGACAACTCTGGAAACGTAAATCGCTGCTGGAATTCTGGAAGAATCCACATCAAAGAATGCAGGACCGAATTCGGACATTTCTTTGATAAAAATAAATATATAATCATTCGATTATGGCGGAAGATTGAGCACAAAGGGTTACTGAACACTGTTGTACATCATGAAAGGCGTTTAGAATGTAATATAATGCAAGTGGACATGAAAACTATACTATAATTAGATCCAGTGGCGGGGCCAAACTTTCTGTTGTTGGTTGGGGTGTGCGGTCAAATCTTCAAGTAAATATATATTTTGACATTCACATTGTGGTAAAAATAAATTGCACAAATACAAACATATCATGGAAATTATTCAATTTTAGACTCAATTACAACACACATGATAGAGCAACAATTAAAAATTATTATACTGTCATATAATATATTAATTAGTATAATAATAATCAGAAAAATACTACAGAAGTTTTCAATAGAGGGCACTCCGATACTAGAGATAGTACACTCAACCTTTAAACGTTTTGCACCATATTCATTCATTATTATCTACTTAATTTTATTACATTTTTATCATAAAATTTACAGATTGCATTTTGACATTGTAGGTAGGTCTAATTGGATAAACTATGGCGCACAGTTGCGACCATCCATATTATATTGTTGTTTGTAGCACTAAAAGTAATTTAATACCTGTAGAAACAACAGGGGGAAAGTAGTAAGAATAGCGTTTACGGAGTAGTTGTTGATTTGGTGTTTTAATTCCACTTTATGTACAGTAAGGCTAATCGGGACTGGACCTATAGTTTAAAGTGCGAACCGAATACTTGTGCCTCCACTGGGTATCGAACCCGGGGTTCATGAAGTTAGATACAGCAATGTGATTACCATATTATTTTTGTCCACCTGTAGTATGTTTTATTCCAAATGCATTATTTTACATGCAGCAATGTCGGTAAGAATTTGTGTTCAATCATCCTTGCACCAGCCTGACACCGGAATACACCTGCACTAAATGCATTATATCGATTGATGCACCATAATGCATCGATTGATGCACTAAAGTGTGTTTTGTAGCTTCTTCAAAGAATCAGATTCACATTTGATGCATTTTGGTGCATTTTTGTATGTCGTGAAAGAAACACCAAAGTGCCTCATTTGATTCAAGTGAGTATTTCTTTCAGTCGAGATGCACTTCAATGCATCAGCTGATGCTTTTTGATGTACCAGCATGCATGTTTTTTGACGATGCACTTAAACGTTTCGTCTGAGCTACATAAAGTCTGTAGCTCAGACCAAACGTTTAAGTGCATCATCCAAAAAGATGCAAGAAGGTGCATGAACTCATGCATTAAAGTGCATCTCGACTTTTTTGGTGTTTCTTTCACGACATACAAAAAATGCACCAAAATGCATCAGATGTGAATCTGATTCTTTGAAGAAGCTACAAAACACACTTTAGTGCTTCAATTGATGCATTATGGTGCATCAATCGATTTAGTTATCTGTGTGTAGTGTCAAAAGGTGCAACGAACTAGAATGTTCCTTTCCCGGACACCATGTACATAACAAGCAGAGGCAATACCACCGGACATTAGAGAAACTTTGAGGACGGTTGAATGCAAGCTAAGCTACTACATATAAATATTCAGCGCCATTTCTGTTCAACCGCCTACTAGGATTCAATTCACGTCTTTCGCACCAAAATGAAACTGGATTGGGATGTGTGTGTCGACGTGTGAGGAAATGATAAGTGAAAAAGACCAGACTGGATGCAGGAGTCTAGCAAGTATTTTCATATTCAGAACAGCGGGTTTACAGTCTTGGCAATATTGCTGAAGATGGTTCCATCTTCCAGCACCTCCGCCTCGTTCTAGCAAAACATCACTTCTCCAGTCGCCGAAAGGAGGACATAATACTTAATTTTCTGGAAAAGGTTATACGCAACCTCCTCCACCCCGCTTCTTTGTCAAGAGCTCAGTAAATAGAAATATATGAGACTCCTGGCAATGATGACCTGACGGTTGTATTCTTTTCGCTATTCTCCATTCTCATCCTTTCCCGACATCCTCTTGGAAGGCACGTAGGCAATGCAATTCCATGAATTGAAATAAGAGAAGAGAGAGTGCGATGTATACGTGCAATGAGAGGACAAGAATTTCCGAATGCAGTGACTGTGTCATGAGTTTTGACTCCCTGACGAGGAAACCAGATGGCAGTGTTACCAACCTGTTGCTGGGAGATGGCGATGTTGTACTTTCGTTGACAGGAAGGCTCTACAGTAGGTATTCCTTACTTAAACCTTGTCGAGTAATATTCATTCCTAGGGGAGCCATCGCATGCGAGCAAGCCCAGGTACTGGCAACACTGTGGGTGTTTTGCACCTCCCTAAAAATGCAATATAGATGGGATGGATGATCCAGTGTATACTCTGCTTTAGCCAGGTTAAACAAGCGATAGGACGGCACCGGAAAAATCAGTGGGAGAAAGTCTATTTAGAATACACCTAAAATTTGAACTAGAAAAGCTTTATTCGTTTTACAAAGGAGGGCAGAAGGACGAGGGCGCTAGAGGACCGCACAGCTAGACTGAGGGAGAGGCGTCCCTCTGATTCCGGAACGTGGATCTGATCAACTTATAATAGATTGTAATGCATTTTCTTGAGAGAAGATTACCAATAATTTACCAACACACTTTGATTTTATAATAAATACTTGAAAGGTAAGCCAGATAGAAAACACAAAGTAATGCTAGAAACTCATTACCCTACAATGCTTATTTCTTGCAAATCTACGTCATTTGAACGAATAGATATTTATCTAACTTGGGGTGACATCTATAACTGTATTCTAGAACCTTGAACAGGTCTACAAAAATCATGACCAAAGTAGCCGATTAATCTAACGTAAGAGGCTCAGATTTTCAACATTACCGGTAGCTCAATTGGGAAATCACTCAAATTAGGATATTTAGTGGACTCCGATGCAAGATGAAGTGGTCACGGAAAACAATGTATCGAAAAGGAACAGCACGAATATCCAGTATCGAAATAAACGCGAAAGTAATATTCGCGTCAAGTAATTAGCCCGAAAAAAAACATTTTCGCGAATTGTTCCACCAAATAATCGTACCGTCACGGACACTTCTGGGTTGCAACGATGACATTAAAAGTCAATGAGATGGTTACAACCCAGAAATGTCTATGACTGTACGAGAGTTTACGTGCGAAAGAAAACGAATCGGCATCGTCCACACACGCATTCTTCGACTTCGCCTAAGTCCCCTTGAAGGCGATGAAGGTTGGGTACACTGATGGCGAATCCATCCTGTTGCTGATCTCCCCCCCCCCCTCCTTCCCTCCCGGCACTTTCCTTTTGTCACCCGCCGACTCCCATACCATCTTCAGAAGCTTTTATGTTCCCTTCCTAGAATTTGCGGGTCGGACGTCTCAGCAAATCGGAAACCAAAATATATAAAGGTGGGAGTGCGGAGGGTGTTTTGTTGGTGGTTGTAATGGCGACGACCGACATGGTTGGTGGAGGAAGGGGATTACGCATGTAGGGGGGAGGCTGATGAAAGATTCTCCTCTACTTCCACATTTTGTAGCTTCATCCAAGATTAATCATTCGTAACTAACAATATCTGGCTTTTCAAAGAGTAAATTCCCTTAATAGTACCCTATGGACAAGAATGATCCAAAGGGGACGGGGCAAAGAGCTACTATGACTTTCTTAGTTTTGTAAATGACATATTTGTTTCCTTAAAAGAGCCCAGCGTAGCACGATGTCTGACACTATCGCCTTTGGAATGATCACTAGTTCGAACCCCAGCAGGAGTCTTAGAAATGCCCGACGTCAGGGGTTGCGGGTTCGAATCCCGGCCTTCGCATGGATATTATTTTGAGTGTCCATTCATCAATTTCATCGTATCATCACTCATCCTCACATCCGCGATTAACTTGATTGATCGATTTGGTTTATTTTACTTCGCATTTGTTCTACTTTTGGCTAATCGCGAAGCAACAAGCAATTGTTTGAAAGTGTACCTTGCGACCTTAAGGCGAATGAAATCCATACATAAGACCAATCGCATGTTCAGATCTCTGTGGTGGAGTGGTTAGCACAACACCCTACGACACAAGGTGTGTCAGATTTCGAATCCTGTCCTGGGAATCAGTGTTGCCACAATTTCAGGGCACAATTTCCCTTCCAAAGAGGCAAAATTTCCCTTTTGGACCAATTTTTCCCTTCACCTAAACAAATATAATAATAATAATGATTATTATTATTAGCAGTGCCCTAGTAGTAGTAGCAGCAGCAGTAGTAATAAAATAATTTCGTTGGTCCATGCTCGTATGAATAAAAAATGAAACAAAATGTTCTCATACATGTCAGTTTCATCGCTTCCTGGTCAGATGCCCCAGGATTGAATCCTGATCAGGAATCCAATAAATCGTTAATTCTCATCGTTACAATTATCCGAAGATACAGAAAAGCGACGTACAATAAACTTAAAACAAATAGAAGTAGATACAGACTTGTATTCAAGGGAGCAGAAATAAGAAGGAACAGAAAAAAATGAAAATGTGGATATGAAACTCGAACTTATAATGTAGAGTCAGATGTCATAAAATTTCCCTGAAATTGTGGTATTTTTCAGCGAAATTCCCTTTTCTCTTTTGGATAAAATTTCCGTCCAAATTTCCCTCCAAAAGGGAAATTTTCCTTCATGTGGCAACACTGCTGGGAATGGGTGTCCTTTGTGAGTACCTTCGTCACTATCCTCATCGTCGCGATTAGCGAAAAGTGGGAGAAAAGCGACGCTAATTAACAAAACTCCAATCAAATTCTGTAGAAAAAGAGTGTTTGCTTTACCAACAGCTGACGAAATGTTCTGCCACAAGAAAGCTACAAGCAAAGAGTTCTCAATGAAACACGGACAGCACCACTAGCTTCTCTCTTCAACGGCGAAAGCAGAATTACCCACATTTGATCCCTCACCGAGAGACACCCGAAGAACTAGATTAGACAATGCAATCTGTTCTGACATTCCAACATGACACTCTCTGCCAAGACGCCTCCCATAATTCACCACAGGGCACGCAGAGAGAAAGACATTTCTTCCACTTCTTCTGGTAACCTCTCTTGTCCACAGCAACAGCAGCAGCCTCATTCTCCTCCCCCTCTCATCCTCATCTTCCAAGGTCTGTTTCAGCATCGTTTCCCACCTGTTGCAGTCTCCTTTTTTTGTATCCATTCTTTTTTTCTTCTTCTTGTATCCCTTCATCCCGAGGTGCCTGAATGCAGCCTTCATTGTCGACGTTCGAAAAGATCCTAAACGGGGCAGTCTTGCTCCGAAAGGGCCTCGCTACAAAGGCACTTAAACTGAATGGGCGTATCAGGTGTCCACGAACGCTCACGCTGAATACATTAGTTAATAAAACACACGGATAAATTATTCACCTGGCAGTAAATTTCTCCACCGAGCCTGATACCCTGTAAAGAATGTCTGGCCACCAGTGGCGAGAATATGTGATGTAACAAGGGGAAGATTTTTACCAATCTCATCTTTCCATACATGGCTTAGAACCATTGTAGGACCTGTATTAAGTCGTTCTAGCGCCTGTTTTAAGCCATTTAATGCTTGTACTAAGTCATTGTAGGGCCTGTACTAAACTGTACTACTACCTTCTGAGGGTGTCAGCCTCAAAAGAACACAACCCAAACTCATAAAAATATCAAATAAAACCCCTCTCTAGATACACGTACTGGTACGCCAGTAAGAACATAGCACCGGAAGTCCGGAGTTTCCGTAAACTCTTGTTTTCATTATTAATACTCATAATAATATATTATCTTATTTTCTTATTATCATTGTTATTTTCATTAATATTTTAGTATAAGTTATTTTACTTTACAATTACTAGTTATCTTATTGTAATCATACACGTCGCCATGAATTAGCTGAAGTGTACACATTTCGGCCTACACATACACAAACATGTCGACGATCTTTTATTTCATTTTTTTCTACAACTACTCTTTTTCCTCACTACAAATTGCAATACTCCACTGTAGTGATAGAACTCGAGAGCTTCCTCCTAAAGGAAACGGGACGGGACACCGAGGGCGGAACACCTAGCCTCTGGGGTGGAGCAAACGACGAAACAATACAAACTAAAATGGTCTTCAACCATCAACTCACCCTCTCTCGGTGGCTGGTCCAGGAGCCTAATCATACCTTAAAAACCCAATATATCAAATAGAGCACTCGAGCCATACAAATCCTCAATTTCTTAGATTCTGGTACCACAGAATCCGGTACTTACAGCCATACCAAACTACAATATAAACTGCAAACACTTTCATACAGAATCTCCATCTCACGAAGAAACAATTGTGTACTGTAATACTGTGTCCATACACTATTTTATGTAATCATTTCATGTATGTAGTAATATTATCTTCTTGTATACTTTCAAATATTGTAATGGAAAAATTTAATAAAGTGGTAGAGCAAAACAATAACGGGGGAACCGTAATTCGAGCAAAAGACGTCCCAGTTTATTCACAGAGGCACTGACAAAGCGTATGCCCTCGAATGCATACGGGTGGAGGTTTGGTAACATTCGGGGGTTCCCCCCTTATTGTACTAAACCGTTTTAGCGCCTGTTGTAAGCAGGGGCGTATCAAGGTTTGTGGAGGCCCCTGGGCAAAATGTTTTGTGGGGGCCCCCATTTTTTTATTTTTTTTTACTAGGAGCTTTATTAGCTCAATGTGTTAACAACCAATTTTCAGCAGTTGAAATGGTAGACCTGATTTTAGAATCAATAGTCATTCACAATCGAACATATCGCAGATAGGTTTGCAGGGAGAATAGCGCAGTAAAATACAGTTACAGGACGCAAACTGTAGCGCTATAGCAGAAGCAAAATTCTGCGTCTAAATGTCTACAGTAGAACACCGTAACAACAATATATAGTAAATACTAAGGGGGTTCAGACGAAAACAGAGAACTGAGCAGTAGACTGTACTTACGTACATAATTTATTATAAATGATATTATTTACAATTAAGAGTAAATATGTCACTACATATGCACGGTCCATCTACTGGACAATTACCGACAGGTTCATTGTGGAAATTGTAGTAACTACACTTTCTTCAAGAAAATTCCCTAGGGCTTAACACTTATAGTAGACACACTTTTCTTGACTTTTTCGCCGAAAATTCATCTACTATATCATCGAAGTTCATGTTCAATGCTTAATAAACAAAGATTGGATAAGCGATCCTGTTCCATGGCAGCACGAAGCCTGTTTTTCACTAATTTAATTTTTGAGAAAGATCCTTCTCCGGTGCAGTTTGTTACCATTATGACCATATACATTCTAAAGAGAATCTCGACATTGGGAAATGTACTGCAGAACGTGTCCTTACATACAATATTATACATAGACAGTTCCATTGGGATGTCTTCCTGATGTTTGACATTGCTACTGCTTACTAGGTGCGTAAACTCTATGAGCTCATTCTCTTGCGAGGGTTCCAGATGTAATTTGTGATGGAGTTGCTACAAACAGATCGACTGAGAGCTGTGCTACAATTGGATCCAGAAGAGTGTAGTCGTACGGCAATATTGAAGTTTTTTTTATTTTTGAAATACGACTTCTTCGTAATTTTTCACAAGCATAGCCAGCTGGTTAAAAGTTTTTCTTGGTGGAGGCCCTTCACAGCTTCCTTTTGGTGGGGGCCCCGAGGCAATTACCCCAGTTGCCCATAGGTTAATCCGGCCCTGGTTGTAAGCCATTTAATGGTTGTTGTAAACAGTTTTAGAGCTTGTTCTAAGCCGGTTTAGCGCCTGTTCAAAGGCATATTAGCTCCTGTTCTAAGCAATTTGATGCCATAGTAAGTCATTTTAGCGATTTGTAAGACGTTTTATCGCTTATTTTAAGCCATTTAGCGCCTGTCCTGTACCAAGCCATTTTGCGCCTGTTCCAAGCCGATTTAGCTCTTGTTCTAAGCCATTTATGGGGAGCGGGGAATACGCAGCAGACCAACCAGACAACAGCGGTGGCGCCGAGAGTTACGACGTCGAGAGGAGGAACTACTACGTGCACCTCGTTCTACAGGTTGCTGCGTTTCTTATCGTGCTGGATTGGTCGCTTCCCCGATCTCCACTTCCATTGCCAGCATATAGAGCGCCCGCCGTAAGAGCTATAGTACTTTACTAAGACATTTTAGAAACTATTGTAAGCCAATTAGCGGCTGTTCTAAGCCGTTTCAGCACCTGTTCTAAATCATTTTAGTGCCTGTTTAGACATAAAAAAAACCTCTAAATCGCTTGAAGGCCACATCCTGCATTGTGCAATCACTGCATCGAGCCTTATCGCTGCCGTTACATGCTTCCAAGATCGGAGCGTGTTATTTTTTCATCTCAAGAAAGAGTCCCGTGACAGAGCACACTTCGCTTACCTACCACGTTCGGTTAATCGTGATGATGAGGATAAATTGGAGATGTTGAGAGACAAACACAAACCATCAATGCGCAGGATTTGAACCTGGAACCCTCGGTAGCGAGTCCACAGGTCAATGTGCTCGGTCACCGAAGCGATAGAAAGATGTTTGTGGAAAGAAAGAAAGAACTCGTGACAGAAAGACATTGCTGTTCATTCCAAACGTTCTGTGGAAATCGTTAAAAGCAAAAACCGCCAAAGCAACAGACACACGCCTACTCTGCTGAATGCCAATCGAACCGTCCTCCTATTGAGACAGTCTCCGGAACAGAAGTCGACGTTAATTTATGACACAAAATACCTGTTAATTACCCAGTCAATGTCCTCTGAAGTGGAGAGTGAACAGAGAGACGGTTCGCTCACCTGCAGACTGCAGGAACTATCTGCAGGAAAGCTGTAGCTTCAATTCCGGTTCAGAGCACTGGAGTCGCATCTCTTCCAGCTCGAATGGGTTGTTTATGGCCACGCGATGCCAGTTTTTCTATTCCATCGGAGTTCTTTTTCTGATGAACTATTGACTCCTGTAAATGGGGCTTTGTGTCAAAAGAGTAGTCGCGTCACATACTAAAACTTCGCTTAGTGGACGCTGTTCATCCATTTTTTTGTTGTCCTTCTCGCTTCTCGACACTTAAACACATTTTGTTTTCGCTGCACGTTAAGTGTCGACATTTGTAAACTCTAAAAAAGATCAATAAGGATTCAGCCATGGACGCCCGGAAAGGGGGGGGGGGGGGCAAGGGGGGCTGCGTCTCTCTGGAAAATGAATGTGAACCTTAAAATTTCACATACATTATTTCATTGCGGTTACAGCAATTCAAGGCATTGCAGGGACATGATAACTTCAAACTGAAGTTTCTTGAGGGGAGAAAAGTATCATGACGGTCCCGGCTTCGATACCCGGTAGAGGCACAGTGCTTCGGACCACCCCACTTTAAGATGTAGATCCAGTCCCGATTAGCCTATCTGTGCAAAAAGTGAACTTGAAACCTCAATTCAAGCAAACAAACATTATCGTGGTAGAAAATGTGTCTCGTGTGTACCCCGCTCCCCCTGGAAAAATTACCCTGCTTGCACCTCCATGGAAACTCTTCATTGATGAAACGCGCCCTAATTCCAGAGGTTCAAGGTTAGAATCCTTGGTAAGGTATAGTTGTAACTTGTTGGGGGGGGGGGGGGGGGAAGGAGGTACTTTTACCCCAAAATTTGCAGTTTTTTTAATAAAAAAATACAAGTCAATGGTACTTTTGTTACCTCTTGGAACCTGAGAAGTAAACTAGTGAATAATTCTTTATCATTTCGGAAATTTAACAGTTATTCAGCAATTCTTGTGACACAGAAAACATTTTGATTCTCAGTCACTGACAGCGGCTTGACAGATCCGTTTAAACGAATGGGTTTTAATAGCTACACAGGACACGACACCAGAATTCTTTACGTGTGAGAAGTTATACCCGTGAGGTAGCATGTTGATAGCCAGTCGGCTACCGGATACATGCTGATAGTCACAAAGTCTGCGCATGCTCAGTTTTGATAAATTGCTCCGGATTCGTCCATATAAATTTGATCTTAATCGCAGCATGGGCTTAA
The DNA here is from genome assembly GCF_977018435.1 of Lepisma saccharinum. Classification (NCBI taxonomy): domain Eukaryota; kingdom Metazoa; phylum Arthropoda; class Insecta; order Zygentoma; family Lepismatidae; genus Lepisma; species Lepisma saccharinum. Next base: position 39,178,910 of record NC_139242.1, on the reverse strand, counting down.
GTAATTTCTTATCTGATAATGAAGGTAACTGCGTAAGAGATAATTAGGGCATGATATAATAATGTCTGTTCGGGAGTCCAAGGAACGGAAAAAAAGTGCGTTTTTTTAAAAAAAAAAAAAAAGTCGTTGCGTTTCCAGTGTCTTGAAGTACTGACACTTCCTGTCCTTTGATCCTCTACCGTTTGTTTCATCAAGATAAAAAATGGTTATTTCTTATGGTTAGTCACGAAATGCAACGTGCAACACTGTCCCGCTGGTCTACATGGTAACAGTATAAAGAGGAGTAACACTAGGCAAGGATTTATATGTGGAGACCCGGAGTTAACATCATCGTGACTGTTAACGTTTATTTTTATCACATTTAATTTTCCCCATATGTGTTATTTTTTTCATTTTCAAACTCCACCTCCTAGCGGAGGCTCCTGATGGGAGGGTAGGGGCTACAACCAATGATGTGTGTTTACGCGTAAACAACGATAGTCTACACGTAGACTATTTTATACACGTACATGACGTAATCTATGTAAACAACATGCCGAAAGGTGATAACTTAGCAAAGCGCGCCGTGGAAGTAATACAAAATTGTACTGCGTATCAGTTGTTGATGGTAAGGAGAACTTTTCATACGCTTCCTTCCAAATTCGAACAATTTCTCACCTAGGAAAAACCTAACATAGGATATATTCTAGTATTTTATGGGAAAAAGACTAATGTTGCCTCACGACTGCCATCTGTTGGTTTTTTTGTATACTATTTATTTTCTTCCATAGTTGATGATAGAAGAGAAGATACATTTTGTTGTAAATTGGATTATTTTAAGTTCATTAGGAACCAATATAGTTGAAAATGTCACTTTCCTTTCATGAAAGCCTTGAAAATTAATTTTAATACACTTTAGATTGTCAAACTAAATATGCTGACCAAGGCAGTAATTTATTTTATTAAAAAACATAAACTAACGTAACGTTTCAACCTTCTAGCAAGGTCTTCTTCAGACTCTGTATCAAGTACAAAAGACTTTTGTACTTGATACAGAGTCTGAAGAAGACCTTGCTAGAAGGTTGAAACGTTACGTTAGTTTATGTTTTTTAATAAAATAAATTACTGCCTTGGTCAGCATATTTAGTTTTTCATAATCATGGAAACAAGGCTTAATGGAGTTATAATTTAGATTGTCTACGTAGTCTATGTAAACTACAATCCAATGTAATCTACGCGTAGATTACGTGTAGACAACGCATGTAGACGTAAACTTATAGTGTACGGCACATCGCTGGCTACAACCCTCCAAGCCCCTTAATCAACGTAACTCTTGACTTGAATCCAACTAATTCTGTAGCCTTCTTAAACCCGAAGGTTCATGGCTGCAGCAGCAACACAAGCCTATCCTGGGTATCAATCCAATCTTTTCCATCCTTACCGATTTCCTTTAGGTCCATCTCAACGTTATTTCTTCATCGTCGTCTTGGCCTTCCTACAGGTCTCTTACCATCAGGTTTCCCAACATGAATCCTGTAAACTGTTCTTTCCTCTCCCATTCGTGCCACATGGCCTGCCCATCTAAGTATTTGACTTGAAACCCTATTGAAGTTATTGGGTCAGAGAATGACCTTACCAACATCTTACTTTTCATATGGAAGACTAGTGGTTCAGATCTCATTAAAGCACAGGTCTATTCTACGAGAGAGACAAGAGTGTTAGTAGCCCAGCCTATTTCGCTGCACTGTTTGGCACTAGTATAGTACAAGTGCATCATCGCGAGGCTGGTGCAAGGAAATTGTGTTCAACCAAGAGGTTTTCAACGATCATTTGAATAGAATAGAATTTATTTCCAGTATGAGCCTTACAGCTATACATACCATACAAGTTAAAAATTTTCGTGCACTTTCCCTACAGCCTTCCTCCTTTTAGACTGCTTCCACCTTCACACTGCTTGGGAGTTCACAAACACTATTTCACTTCAAATCTTTCCCTATACTTGCACTGTTGCACTGTTACCTGAGTGGTTCCTAAATTTTCTCAAATATATTTGGTTGGTTAGCATACACCACGTTACCATATACCACACTTTACACCGCTCCAGAACGTAATGCAGACTGTGCAGAAAGCAAATACGCTACGTGATACCAATTCAACGAAGTACACACAGAAAACTAAATCGATTGATGCACCAGAATTCATCGACTGATGCACTAAAGTGTGCTTTATGGCTTCTTCAAAGAATCAGATTCACATTTGATGCATTTGGGTGCATTTTTGTATGTCGTGAAATAAACACCGAAGTACATCATTTGATTCAAGTGAGGATTTATTACAGTCGAGATGCACTTCAATGCATCAGTTGATGTTCCTTGATGCACCTTCCTGCATCTTTTTGGATGATGCACTTAAACGTTTGGTCTGACCTACAGAGTTCATGTAGCTCAGACGTAACGTTTAAGTGTATCATCGAAAGAATGCATTCTGGTGCATCAAAATGCATCAAAACGCATCAACTGATGCATTGAAGTGCATCTCGATTGAAATTAATCCTCACTTGAATCAAATGATGCACTTTGGTGTTTCATTCACGACATACAAAAATGCACCCAAATGTACCAAATGTTAATCTGATTCTTTGAAGAAGCCACAAAACACACTTTAGTGCATCAATCGATATGATGCATTTAGTTCTCTGAGTGTAGACGACTCAGTGTTGCACTTTGTAACCAACTAGGCGCGAGAGTGCAGGCAGAGTCAAAAAGTGCAGCGAACTAGACGGAACTAATGAACCAATCAAGGAGGGTCTGTTACCATGGAGACAATTTGCTTTTGTTTTGCACTGCGTTGCCAAACGTAACAACCTCAACGGCTTAGCAACAGGGAGTGGGTAACTTCATGGAATGTCCTGATCTCCCCGATGTTCTTGGTTCAACTGCGAGGGAGAGGAGAGGAGATGTCTGACCGAAGGGTGCTTTATGACTGAGAACAGCGGAACAAAGTGAAAACACTGTTTCTAGCCTTGGACTCCTCCATTTCGAGCCGGAAAGAGTCTACACGCTGTCTTGGGAATCTGTGGTGCAAGGCCGCGCAAAACGGTAGATAAGAGAGAAAATGAATGGATGGAGCAAAGCAGTGCGCGCTGCTGTAAACGGCTGGTAGCTACAGCCGCGTTATCCCTTCATGCCCTACTTCCCCTCTCACGCGTTCATTGTTTTCGTTCTTCTGCTCCAGAGATTCCTGGGACAAGGTGTAGCACTGTTCTTTTCGCGTGTACTGTACTTGGCTTAGCTTACATTAGAATACAATGGACTGTAACGTTTTGTAAAACTGAGTATAGATGGCACTGATTCATTCTTTACGAGTGATGGGGGAAATATATCATCAGAAAACAACAGCAGTAAAAGAAGGAATGCAACTAAATGTAGTAAAAGGAACAACTAAAGGATAATTAGTGAAAACAGACAGTGGCAATAAAAGACGTGTGTGTAAGAAATTCTACAACAAGCTCACTGAAACGTCTCAAAAAAAGATATGTCAATATTTGCTGCAGTGATTTCTGGTAAACCAAACCTGACCACGAATGATTAGGGCAAGGTAATTACCCATAATGCCCCAGCACGGAGGATTTGCACAGTCCTGTTATTATAATGACAATGATTTCGGCCGCAGTTCAGATGATAATTATGATAATATCCCTGTGCAACGCCACCGAAGATGCATCATTGCGAGAGGGAGATGCACTGCAATCCTAATTATTTGTGGATTCGGGTGACCATGAATTTACGTCGCAAAACGGTGGCAAAACGAACGACCAGGCAGATAAATTATAATTCGAGCGTAAAACGAGGGGTTGGGGGGGCTGCGCCTGTCCAAGCACGCTGCAGTTTGCTGTAAATCAATCAAAACCTGGATGCACTCACCACCGTTTGCAATTGCGGGTTTCTGCCATGGAGCTCTGGCGTATGCGCTTGTGGTCACATTTGCGTTTGCGTTCCTTGGACGATCAGATTACAAGCTCGTTGATAGCGGGCTTCGAACCCCGGATATGGAATTCTAGCTCTCTAATTTACCGATGCAGTCATACCTCTCTTACTCCCCTCGTGATTAGTGGCGGGTTAGATCCAACGTGTTCCATCTATGAATAAGGGTCGTGTTTCGGCCCATTACTATCGTGTATCATACATGACAAAAGACAGTCGGTTCTTCTTTTAGGTCCGTATGCACCATGCGACTGCACTCCGGTACAGCAAGAGCAGCAGTGGTGGCACACAGTGTAACGGTTACAAATTACTTCTTTTGGTTTTTCATTATTTCCTCCGTGTTGTCTCAACAGAATCAACCTGCAAGCCTGACACGCACCTACACTGGTCTTCTAGGACCTAGGTCTGGTTACTAAGTTACCCTAGATCGGACTTCTCAGTTAGCTTATTAGGGTAACTAAATTACAGGCCCTGACTTGGTCCCTGGTGTCGGATTTTATACCTTCCTTAAGGTAGAAATGAAAGGGTATGGAACTTTCTTGCAATAAAGTCTGGTTTATTTCCGTTTATGCACAGTATACAATAACACCAGGAGCGTATATTCAGGGCTAGCTAGGCTCTCTGCGAAGCCTGAAGTCTAGAGAATAAAATACGGGAGAAAAATTGACCAGAAACTGTTAATATTATTCATATCAGTGAGATGATGATGCTGATTCTGGACTTGGCAACCTCATTTCATATGAGTTGGCAACCTGATATCCTATGAGTTGGCAACCTGATATCCTATGAGTTGGCAACCTGATTACTTATGAGTTGGCAACCTGATTACTTATGAGTTGGCAACCTGATTTTTTTGGAGTTGGCAAATTTATTTCAATTCATATCCTAGGACCACGTGACATAGTGAGATAGCCCAGATATTGGACCCAGTATACGCCACTGAATAACACTTATCCACTGGCAATCTTGGATTTAAGTTAACCGATACAGATTTGATGGTAAATCTGAAACGGGTAACCCTTCCAAGATTACGATTGCTTTTGGTATCGCAAGACACTAGAGCCGAAGCAGCAGGTTTATGACAAACTAACCCAAGCAAATTGCAGCGTCCACAAAGGACAGGGCAGTTCTTGCTACGCGGTAGACTTATGATACCAGCAATCGGGTAAGATAGCCCAAATATACAGAAATGTGGTTCCTTTTTATACTAAATGATTGTTTACAAAATACCAAGGAAACGTGGTCGATATTTACACGTATCTATGGATTTATATAATTACATCATGCAATTTAGATTTTTACAATATTTACATAAAATAGTTATAGTTGTAAATAACATACCTTTCTAATATATTTTTTCAATGCCAAAAACGTTTACATAATTATTAATTTTGTTGTCTTTAAGAAAGGCAGATTCATTCTCGAACATTCTAATCTTGTGCAAGTCACAGATAATTTATGCACTCGCAGATGTTGAACCCCCTATTTGCAAATGAAAACATGTCTAGATTCGACTGGGGCGACACAAGCCTCCAAGGTTCGTCCTTTTACGATATGGGGTCATCGACACCCTCTCGCGGCGTGTTGACAAAACATCTGCGTAACATCACCCTGACCAGCCTGTTGCCTTCGATGCCACCAATAGCTCGAAAAATCAACGAGCGACCTTGGAGGATCCAATGGGAGGGTACGTTGTGTGGAGGACGGAAAGAAAGCCAGAGTGCCATCGCTTCAGTCTGTTGATGTCCTCAGTGTTGCGAATTGCACGATTGAGTGTCCAAGTGTACTGTATACCGTCAGCGATGTAGCATATCCACCAAGCTAGTTTAACATTTATATTCATTAATAAACTATAAAGTTTCAAAACACAGGAGAAACACATAAATATGATTACTGACATACGGATCATATATTCTATGGGAAGATAAACGTTTCAGGGTGATCGGTCTATTAAGACAGCCAACATGTCCATGGACAGATTCGCCAAATCGAGTTGGTAAAACTCGCTGGCCGCGGCCACGCTTTCTCAAGCGCTTTGCGAGGTGAAAAGTTATGGCTTTTTAGCCGGGTGAATTTCTATTTGTTTGCTTCAAAAACTTTAGTGTTGGCATTGTTTACTATTTACTACGGAAAGAACTACGTGGAGTCAAAGTGGATTTGTGAATATTGCAATGTGTGAAAATCTTGAAAATTGTTTCAATCATCCGCGATCGTCTGTTGCATTAAATACGTTTGACAACAGACCAACTGAAATTCGAAAAATGAACAATTGCGCCAGGACATTCATCTTTCCTCTTAGAGACGTTAAGGAAACAGTATCAAGTAAAGTGCAAAGCATGTAAAAGTAATGAACTCTTGGTTTTCTTAATTTTTCGGAATCTGCTTCCCAACGGAAAATGTCACCGCACGCCACTGGACACAGGTATACACTCGTACGCGGGAGACTCGGGCGGTCCATCTAAAACAGCTCCGGGGTTCACCCAGCCTAATATAAATGGGAACCTTAACCCTGACGGGTAAAGGCGGCTGGAGGGTGATGTTGATCACATCACATCCAAAATGGTCCTACCACCACATCCCCTAAATGTGCATTTACCTTTTACTTTACCTTATGCACATACAGGCTAATGGGGACTGGACCTACAGTTTAAAATGGGATCCGAAACACTATGTGACTGCATTGGGTATGGAACTCATGACCCCTTGATAACAAGGTGACGACATGATAAAAGACAGGTCTTAAGATATGTAACTATTGACATACGCGCAGCAAAGTCAGTGTGTACGTCTCTTTCTTTTGCCTCTTTGTGCTAATCGCGACGATGATGAAATTTCACTCACATCCGTGTCCAGGACGGAATTCGAACCAGGAACCTTATGTGGCGTGGCCTCGAGGCAATAAAAGTCAGTTGAATAAATACTTTTCCTTCTATTGCGGTTATTTTACCTTTATTTTTCTACCAGCTGGGCAAATCATTACGATGATTGATTCAATTGATTAATGTTACTCCTCTTTTCTGCCACTTTGTCTAATCGCGAAGACAACGATGAAAGATAACGTCACTCTCATCTTCACTTCTACAAACTGATGACGGAACGAACACAATACATGCTCTGACCAGTGTTCGAACTTGTGACCTCTGACTTCGCAGCGCGTTACGCTAATCACTCCACCACGGAGGCTGGTAGGAACAAATACTAAAGAGTATACAGATACAGATCACACATTCCAGTGAGGTGAAATAGGCAGTACGCACAAGAAGAGTCAAAATAATATACTAAAACTAAATTGTGCAATTTAGAATGCATTGAATGCGGACTTAATGATTATTTCTATTTGTTTGTATTTTGTATGTTTGTTACTTAGTGCCGTTTTACTTCCACTTTCTGGCTAATCGCGACGGTGAGGATGAGTGATGACGCACCAGGCCACAAAGTCGGCAGCGATTACTAAGATGAACTCCACCTGTGGCCGATTTGTTGACTCACGACAACCCAACAAAAATGTTGGATTCGAGTCCCGTCTTAGGTAAATGTGCCACTTTCTTACTTCATTAATGTTATTCAAACATTGTCGCGACTAACCAAAAGTAGCAGAAGAGCGACATTACGATAAGGCAAGCTTAGCAGAAGGTCTCTTGTTCATTTTGATCTTGGAAAACATGATTGATTGATTTGGTGTTTTAAGTCCACTTTGTACACAGTAAGGCTAATCGGGACTGGACCTACAGTTTAAAGTGGGATCCAAACCACTCGTATCGAAACCGGGACCCCTTGATTACAAGGCCACGACGCCACCACTGCGCCATTTCAGTATGAAATAAATATAATTTTTCACGTAGGCGGGGGCCTCCCCAAAGGTGAGTCGTCGTCCTGTAATGAAGGGTTTCCGGGTTCGATACCCGGTGGAGGCACATAGTGGTTAAGATCCCACTCTAAACAGTAGGTTCAGTTCGGATTAGCCTTTCGGTGTATAAAGTTGACTTTAAAACAAACGAAGTACAGAAAGAAAAAAACAGCGTAAAGAAAACTTTGAAAAACCGAAAACGTACCATAAAATACAAAAATGTCCAGATCAGTTTCAAGCAAATTTCTTACATATGGAAGCAATTGACCAACTTTTCCTCCCTATTTTAGGCAAAACTTCAATTTTCCTGCCCGATTTCACCATAGAAACACAGCTGAATGCGCTTTACAAGATGGCTAGGGGAGAAAATTCCTACAACTATATACAAGATTCTGAGAAAGTTAGTACCGAGTTTGTCCGCAACGGCGCCTCGGTCGTCCGTCTTGCTCTCCACTATATAAATCTCCATCACGGTTATTAGGCTCCGGAATCCTGTGATTAATCTCCCGGAAATCTCCTCCGGAACAGGTTCCCGGAGCCAAAAAGGCTGCGGGAAAGAGGGATATAAAGGACACACGCGGGGAGCAAGGGGGTGGGGTGGGGAAAAGGGGAGGGTTAGCAAAGAAAGCCACACCTATCTTTCTTTGGGAGCATTTCTTGTAGGCAGGTGACGTAACTAAGACTACCGAAATCCTTGACAACGAAGTGAATTATGCTACTTTAGTCTGAAGGTGAAAAAGGTAGTGTTACTGATAATCTGCTTCCTATTACCTTCCTTGACCAATCAGAAAATCTGATATTTCGTGAAAGTATGTTTCGAAAATGAATGTATCATAAGAACAATAACACTAGTCGATATTTTTTAAAAATATATAGGATGTTTTCATATCAATAAGTGTATATCTGGAAGTACACTGTAACACTGATCACGGAAATGACATCCATTTTTTTCCCATCACGTCAGGGTTCTTTCACAATTTCACAATCAAAATTCTTATATACCTACGCCATTATGTTACATTTATTACATGACGCAACAATGAAATTTGTACAATGGAAATTTAAGTGTTTTCTTTTTATAATTTAAGTAATCGCGAAGATGAGGATGAGTGATGGATGAAATTGATGAAGAGACACTCACAAATAGCATCCATGCTCAGGCCTGGATTCGAACCCGGGACCCCTGGTTGATTGATTGATTTCATTTATTTAACTTTGCTTTTTGTGCCACGTTTGGCTAATTTGCGAAGATGAGAATGAGTGATGATATGATGAAATTGATGAACGGACACTCACAAACATCCATGCCCAGGCCAAGATTCGAACTCGGGACCCCTGGCGTCGTAGCACGATGTGCTAACCACTCCGTCACGGAGGCTGGCAAATGGAAAAAGGAATTGAGCTAACACAGCACACTAATTTGTGTACCTTGGTCTAATGGAGATGCTTTACTGGCTTAGAAGTAAATTGAGGAAGGATTGTTAATCCCACAGCTAAAAAGAGTTCAGCTTGCACCGTTTCTTCCACGTTTTTACAGCGAACCCCTTGGGCGATCTTAACCAATTACCAGTAGCTTCCCCGGCTTCCCAATCCGCTCACACGCCATTGAAAGGGTCCGTTCTGGCTATCGAGGTCAGTGGGAACATTTCCCATATTCATACGATTACCTCTTCTCTCCCTCCCCACTCATACAGCAAATGGGTTATGCGGTACACACACACACACACACACATGGTTATTGCCTCCCGTGTGGAAAGGTACGGCAGGGGAGAAAAGGGGGAAGACCGCACGGTTGGAAGGGATGAACTCGTAAAGCTTTTCAGTCAGTCTCCCTACGTATCGCAGAATGGGGATGTGTGTTTCTCAAATTGATACGAACGAGGGTGCATTACCGTCGGTCATGCTTTCAGGTTTCACCACCTACCTTGATTGTTTCAATGTCGTTTTCATATCGCGATGAATACGTCTATACGAAGAAACATCAAATCTTATGATTCAAAGTCCCTTGACTTACCAACGCGATAGCATAGCCGATGTATTGGTATCGGCCGATACCAGTGGTATAGATATCGGTTAAATTTAATTTACCGATACTTTTTCCAGCATTTCAGTATTTCACGGGGCTCGCATAAATACCGCGCAACACTTTCGCAGAGTATAATTATCCTAGAAATAAGGCAAGAACGGAGGTTTCTTGTTATTTTGGACAGGATTTGTGTGAAAAACTGGATATTCTGATTCCATGAAACATATTTTAATATTCGCGTATAATTCTTGAATATTTTAATGGAAAATTCTTGGTAAATTGGTGCATTTGATTAAAGTAGAACACTTGCACTGAAATGTTGATCAATATTTTGAACAACTTTTTACAATTTTTAAGCATCGGTAGGAATCAGTAAGAGTATTATCGGTAACGGCTCAACATGGTATCTGCTCAGCCTTATTTTCACGTCTTGTAGATGAAAATATGATTCTCTCTCGAGCTCGATTTGTTGTGTAGTATAAACAATATTCACAGCTGTTTTTCGAGATTTTCACTTTTTTATTACAACCAGGGTTGCTCAAGGTACAGGAAACCAGAAACTCTAATGGGTTCACCTCCATTACCGGAACTTTTTTTCTCGCACAATTTAAATTCGATCCAAGTTGCGTTTTGTTTAATTGAAAAAAGGTTCCTGGACCGTAATTAAATTAAGCCGGTAAAAAAGGTTCCTGGACCGTATTTAAATTGATCGGGGAAAAAGGTTCCTGGACCGAATTGAAATCCTTTTAAGATAAAAAGGTTCTTTACAGTCCAGAAACCATTTACGCTTGCTGATTTTCTCTCCTGGACCGGAATTGAATTTATTTAAAATTCCTGGACCTTTAGCAACCCTGGTTACAACTCGCATAATCACATATTTCCAATGTTTGCTAGAACCCCTCCCCCAAAACACATTCGTTATACCTCCCCTTATCCCTGTATCCATTCCCCTATTTCCTGTGGCTTCTCGATCTGTAGCCAGTATAATTGTCTGTTGGTCTCGTATTGTGTTGTCCATACATAAGTGTCATTGCCCCTTCATCAATTTAATATTATCACCAATCAAACCCCATCGTCGCGATTAGCCAAAAGTGGAAGAAAGGCGACGGTAAATACAGGGTGCCCAGAACGGGACTGACGATTTTTAAAAGTGTGTGGATTTAATATGAGCATAGATAGGGAAGAAAGAAAACATACATTTTGAAGGAAAACTCAAAAAGTTTTGTTCAGCAAATTTTCATAGTTGTACGACTACCGCTGACGGCGCTAGTATCGCTAGTATCTCCGAAAACCAAATCCGTCAATCAATCAAGTTCATCTATATTACCGTATCACCATTCATACTCATGCCGATTGGCCAAAAATGGCAGAAAAGCGAAATAAAATAAATTATATCAATCAATAAATTCTTCCTCTTTCACAAATACAAAGAACTGTAAACGCTTTCTCACACACAGTAAGGCTTTAGTTAAAACAGTGCGGACATAACATAGTAATTCATAATTCATGGTAAAAACAAAACGTAAATGTTGTAGACGAAAACTATGGAATGAGGGAAATTAGTATCTTCGAAAGGCATGAAGATTGTAACAGGGTATTTTACAAGGAGTGTGTATTCTTGATCCAAGCACAATTGCAAATTCCCTGTTTTTATCGTATATGTCGACGCGAGACCGACGCGATTAACCCAAGAAAAACGTCAAAGTAACCAGAATGGAAACTTATAATTGTGTGTGACCAATATAAATACAAGCAAGTGCTTTCGTTGTCTCTGTTGGGTATCATGCTTCTAACACATACTTGATATCCTGCCATCTCGGCAACCCTTTACGCACTTCTGTACATCCAGGCTGAGAACAGTGCAAGGGGCACGATACTTGCGTCATCCTCATCTGCAAAACCACAGCAAAACACGCGTCGTCGTCGGGTGTACAGAGCATCTCAGAAAACTTGCAAATTCACGATTCATTTACTTTCCAACGATTGAATTGATTCAGGGAAATGGCAGAAAACGAAAAACTGCATTCATTAACTGAGCAAACAGTTAAAATCCATCAAGATTACAGGTCGAAATGCGGTTCAAATAATACTGTGTACACCAGCGAAGACCGACCACTAAATGGCCTGCTATCCCTGAAAAGCAATTTGTCTTAAAGATGCAGCTAACCAATAGCATTTTGATTGATTCGTTAAAATGTTTGGGCGAACCATTTGCTTACTTTGCAGGAAACAGGATATTTAATATCTGATTGGTTAATAGGTGACGTCAACAGTGACCAATTGGATAAGAGAAAATCAGGAGTTCAATGATGTGTATAGAAGATTGTAAGATTCCTGCAGCGGAGACTTGAAATTGAGTTGAGAACAATAAATTGCATGGAAAATACATAAAGACACATATTTTATTGAGTATCACTTGTCCATTGGCTCTGGACCTACAGTTTACAGTTAGATTCGAACCACTATGCTATTGTAATTCTGAAAGTTCTGTCTCTGTTACCTTCATGTAGATAGACATAGACACACACACAGTACAGCATTGAGAAAAAGTTTCCAAGTTAATTTTGAATATTTTGTGAGGCATATAAGTAATAACCCGTGGCGAAACAGCGCTTAAAGGCCGGGGCCTATCAACAGACTGTCGTCCTCACTCCCACATGCCCCAGCTGAGGTGGGCGATCATGCAACCACTTACGGGGTGACGTGTGGTCAGCACGATGAACCCCAAGTGATTGTAGGATTTCATAACAGAGTTATGCTATTCATTCGTAGCTACCCAATTTCCTTAGTTGTGTCAGTTGATGCATTAAAAGTGAAATTTTGTTATCTTTTTGAAATGATCTTGTCCGATCTTTCCAATTGATGCATTTTTAGTGCATCACACAAAACACCAGCTGATAAAAGTGCATTTCTGTGTGTATTTTGACACACCAAATAGTGTATCATTATGCACGTTAATGTGTTTGTTATTGGAGTCAAAATATATGTGCCAACTGATATGTTGTTTTGGGTTCTGTGTGTACACGGACGAAATCTGGTATGACATTTTTGGTAACAATGTGACTCGTTTTCCCTCGTCGTGTCGAGTTTCGTCTTAACGTGTCTGATCCGGTGTGCGGCTGGTCTAAATGCTCGCACTGAAACTATATTGAACACCCTGTAGGTTTTGCATGAAAAGGCCCTATATATTCTTTAACCTGCTGGTAAAGGAATACAGCGACAAATAGTAAACAAGAATGGATACATAACTGCTCTTATACCAGAGGGTTCAGAAACTACCCTTCGAGATCGTTCACCCTTCCTTACTTCCTCCCCCGCCTATACTCTCCCAGCTGAGCACATTTTTCAGAAGGGGAGGTATGGGGGGGGGGTCAGCTCCAGACTTGGCAGAAATTATCTACAAGGCAGAGATGAAGGAAAATGAGTACAAAAGATACGGGCGAACTTCTGTTTGGGGGGTGGGGAAGAGGAGGGCGAGTGAGGAGAAGGAAATAAAAGGGAGCGAAAGAGGGAGGGAAAGGCTCTGGAAGTGTTTTGAAATTTTATTATCAAGGCTAGGATTGGACGAGGAGCGTTAGGGTTCCCCTCCCACGGGGAACACGTCAGCTTCATTTAACCCGCAACGATCTCCCGTCGGCCATTTTGATGTTCTTAATTTTCCGTCGGGAGGAAAGGGGGGGCTGGCGATGAAGAAAGCCCAAATGGCGTTCAAGGAAAAGAGAGATGGACGGAAAGTATGGTAAAAGACTAGCCCGAATGTCCCCGCTCACCTTCCCCCCCGCTTCCGAAAGCGTCACCGCTAAATTATACTTGGAGCAATACCAGGGCACACACACCAGCAGGGAAAAAGGCACATATGCAGAAATTGGAATGGTTTTTCTGCGTGGTGGGGGTTGCAGAACCTGAAATCCACTGAAGAAAATTTAGATGATTCTAACTCCGACGGGGTGGAGGGAAGGTAATGAAAATGTGGACCCTAAAAAGCTTTTTGTACGAGGTTTTTATTGTTTTAATCTCGACTTCCCTTAGCTTCGCAATTAAAACCTTTTCCCGTTCTTCAACTTAGGCCCCTCCACCCCATACTTACCCGCCATACATTCGGACATTTATTGGGCGGGAATATCTCTGGCAATTTATTAAGTTGTTTCTTTTAGCCCTTTTTTAATGGTTCTCCGTTTTGGGGAGACTCGAGTGGGTAAGAAATGCTTTAAAAAAGGAGATCCGGTTATTATTGTTGGCGGGGGCCAATGCCCCCCTCACCCCTCATTTTTACAGGTTCTCCAGCCACAGAGAAGAGCCCCCCATTAACAGAAGCCATCGGAGTTCCTTCGTCGAGGCAGGTGGAATGAATATTGCATAGTATCGCTAACGGTGGGCTGGGGAAGATACTGCTGCGAGGGTTGGAGGGGAAGGGGGAAGCAAGGGTGCCCGCGGTCTGAAAAACCACTTAAAAGAGAGGATTTTATGCAGACCACAAGGTGATATTGTTCATGGTCTCTCATTCCACTCCCCCCATCCCTGCAGCGACGTCAGTAAAACCTGGTAGTCTCCAATGAAGACTGGAGAAAGAACGCTTGGTGCTTCACTTCCATATTCATACGCACACACGCGCACGCACACTTTTAAAAACGCCTCATTGAATACGGTTCACGGCACGGCAAAGGAACCTCTCCGGGGAGAATGACAAAACTTTGATGAAAACAGTCGTCTGTTGCGAGTGATAAAATCCTCAAAGTCGTTCCAGGCTAAGTGTTACAGTTCATCCCCCCCCCCTCCCTCCTCCTCACCTTTCCATCTCTTATAAAACTGTTTTTAAGGGTCGCCGAGATAACCGCGGACATAAAATCCAAAAACGGGTCGTTTTTCCCGTTTTTACGGGACGCCGTTTCGAAGCTCAGGCAGTAGTTTGCATGAAGAGACGATTAATTTTAAATGAAATGGAAAGGACGTGCATATTAGGTTCCTCGTTGATTGTCTCAACGCCAATGCTTGCAAGGGCTGTCTCCTGGGCTTGCCGCGTCCAATAGAGATGGTTTCGTGACCATAGAGATCAAAACAACTTGAAGTTACAATGGTGCTGTGTATTATAAACTGTTTTAGAATGACGGATAAAAATCAAGAATTCGTAAGAAATATGACACATTATCTGTTTTGGATGAACAGTCTGAAATCAAGCTATTCTAAGAATTCAAAAGATAACAGACACAGTGCCTGATTTGGATGAACAGTCTGAAATCAAGCAATTCTGAGAATTCGTTAGAACTCTGGCACGCTACCTGTTTTGGACGAACAGTCTGAAATGAAGCCATTCTAAGAATTCGTAAGAAATCTGACACATTACTTGCTGTGGATGATTAGCCTGAAATGAAGCCATTATGAGAATTTGTTAGAACTCTGACACACTACCTGTTTTGGACGAACAGTCCTAAATGAAGCTATTCTAAGAATTCGTAAGAAAACACACAGTGCCTGCTTTGAATGAACAGTCTGAAATCAAGCCATTCTGAGAATTCGTAAGAAATATGGCACATTGCCTGTTTTGGATGACCAATGAGCGAAGGAATATAGTGTGTTGATCACGCGATAGTAATCACGAATAATGATGTGGGACCATCTTTTATGAATTGTATAGCTACAGTCAGTATTTCTGTGGACGAGTTAAGAATTAAACAATGAATCACAAGTCATGTTTTTGTTTACATTCACTACGTTCCCACAGTGGATACTGAATAGTCCAGCGTTAATAGTGTTTGTTTCTTTCCAAATCCAGCTGAAGATATTGCTCAGGACAAGACTTTCCTTGAAATTGGACTGGAGATACATAACACTTGGTTGATATGCAACCCAAACGTATAACAACGTGAAGCTGGCAGCCTATATAATTTGTTTTCATAACAAAGAATGTGCACTTCCGTTGAAAACGGGATGGTGGGTGGTGAGAGGTGGCTGGAAGAGCGCCTGAGTTTAGAGAAGAAAACGAGGAGACGGTCTGGCCAATGAGGTGGTGGAACCAGATGAGATGACCTTTAAAAATTCATGAAGAGGAGCAAGTCGCTAATCGTGAGCGAAATAAGAGAGAGAGGGAAGGAGGGAGAGTAAAACAGAAAAGCAGGGGACTGCAAGTAGATGAAGAAGTTTTCTCTAGACGAAAATATATTCGTCCTCTTCCGCTTAGCGTGCCTAATCTCTGTGGAGACATTTCTTTCCGGAGTACTTTGCAACTTTGAAAAGTATTTGCTAGTCTAATTACTAAGTTGGCTCTCCTTTTCTTTCCCATTTTCTCATCCTCCCCCCTCTCCTTCTACTTACTTCATCCAGGGAAAGCACGAGAGAGGGCTTGTCGCCCCAGAAAGTATTTTTATCCCACCCCGTTCCACGAGAGTTTTATTCCGCTTGCCACTTTAAAACTTAAACTGCAGTACGGGAATCTTAATTTCTGCTAACTCCCACGAAAAAGTATGAAAACGTCAGCTAGATAAAATAAACTGCGCAAGTTCTCAAACTTTCTGCGACTTCTAATTCTAATTATCTTATAATGCGTCGTTTACATCCTTGTTCTTGAAATACCCAATGACGAAGATTGGTAAGGTGGAGGGAAAAGATTACAGGGTGGAAGAAATTCAACTTTCAACTTAAGAGTATCAAAAATGCAAAATGCCTAAGAGAATGTTACCTAAAAAAGGTATATGGTTACATGTGGCATGGTGGAAAATTTTAAGTTACATGGGATCTACTAATTTGTGTTTGGCAACACCGTCTATAAAATCATTATCATTGCCGCTATATACCCACACAGGTAGACGAAAAATAACCTGAAACTCCAGTCCTTCTTTTCTGTAGATCATAGATACTTTTAAATTCTTAAACTAAAATTTTACCAATGCTCACTATTTTGTCGCCAAATTGCTAGAAATGTTCTACCATCAAGATAATGTGACCTTCCAGTAAGATCTAATTCTGTAAGAAACGGTATCATCTTTGAGGTGTTGAAACAACTGATCTTACTGCCTGAACTGCGGAATTAGGAATGTTATTGTTATATTAGGAAGTGGGCTGAATTGTCCATAGGTATACAACATTCCACATACCTAACACATACGTTCCTGGGTAGAATTGTTATTTTGTTAACCACGGGAAATATTGTTACATATTAAAAAGTTTCAAGAATGTAGCCATGAGCTGAATCAGCTATGGGTCATTGTGATGATAACTTGTTTTAATGTGAACAGGATTACCTGAACTAGGCAACTTTGGCTAGTAATCTAAAAAAATAGAGGGTGTGAGTCAATAAAATAACGTCAACGAAGAAGTTTAAGTGTGTATGAATCAAGGTATTTGATTAAATAGATTATACCGATTGTGTTGCAAAACAATAGCTAAAGAGATACGACAAATAATTGTTCTTTGGTTTGGTTCAATGGGCTCTCTCTCCGCTTCTACTTCGCCTGAATTGTGCCAGCAGTGTTTCTCGGTGACAGATTATTAGGGATCCCTACTGTTAGGGATCCGTAAAAAAACTGTTTCCGTGCTATATTACATGAAGAACATACATTATGCGACGGCGTTACACCACGTCATCGAGGATGCCCCATTTTCAAACGTAAGCACGTATTATGTAGGCGTGTATTAATCAATCTATGTACTTACATTACACATTATTGCACTGCATGAATTTGAAGCTGAATATCGGGCTGTTTATGCTGTTGACTCCATGAAAAACTTAAAAACTGTGTAATTTGAAGTGCCCTAATGAAAAGTCCCTGGCTATATACATGACACTTGGTGAACTAAACCACTACTACCAGATTAGATCCAGATCACTTATTTACCAAATATTCCTGGGCATTATTATTCGGTAACTGTCCCTTTTCTTGACAAATTTCCATCTTCTATTCAAAGTAGCTCCCCCCCCCCAGCTTTTCTTTAGATTCGAACATTTCATATGCATTTACTTACATTTAATAATCTACTATTCCCTCTCAGGATATTATTCATATCCAAAATTTAAGCATTCAAAGTAACTGCCATCTGTACTCCATGCTTTTTACTTGTGAAGTTTTACAACCTCGTGGCAGTAATTTTCTATACATATTTCAAAGGATATTCTTCAATTATTTCTATTGTCCAATTACGAATAGTCACCATGTAACGTAGCAAGTCAACATCTGCTGATGTATTAACCTTCTCGCTGAGGACGGAGAAATACAAACTAACAAAAATTGTTAGGGCTACCCCTTTACTAGTTTCTCTTCCATTGAATGTTCTTCCTTTGTAATCTCTTTTAACTTATTTGTTCCATTTTTTCTATCACAATTATCGCACATAGAGGTCGTGAACTGCAGATTAGCAGCAGTTGAGTGTGGAAGATGTTCATAGAATTATAACTGCACAATCTATGCCAACATTTATTAAGAGAAATGTCGGATACATGAAGAAATGCGAATATAGCATTAATTTGTGAACAAATGTAAAAAGTACTCCTATTATGGTAATATCTTCTTTCAGAAATTATCTGACCAGGTCGTAAATATCCGTTTCCATCTTGAGTACCAGAAATAGTTGATTGATAAGGTAAATAGCAACAAAAGAGGCTCACGAAATATATTTTTATTTATTGTAACATATGGTTTGTTCAAAACCACGGGTGCTGTCTGAATCATCCTTACAATTTTATCACAGACTTTTTGTACGTAAGAAGAGGGTCTATTGGTAAAATCAATGGACCAGTGGTCCTAAAACGTTAATATTCCCATGTGCCTCTAATAAAGTACCCAGCGTACAGTTACACCCCATTTCGTTTCCACCCCTTTCTATCCAGGCCAAATTCCATGGCGCTCCGAACATTTGTTCTGCAACGGTATTGAATGGACGCTGCAGACCTACAACCTGTGGGTCAGATCTATGAGGGGACTGGATGCTGGGTTTAATAGTTCTTCTCCAACTTGGGGTGAATATACAATCAATGATACGTACTAGATTAATACTAATCGAAGTTGTCTTTCTAGAGCGGAACGTATTCTCTATAAGCATATCTAGATGGACTCTAGAGCCAAAAGTTCCTGGCAGACAGTCTTGGCTGAGAAAAGTACCTTTAATCTACTATTGCCTTTCAGAGCGAACGATAGATTGGGAGCCAAGCACCCAATGGAATTAGTCTTCAGTTAGAAGGTATACGACGCATCTTTTGCACTATTCACAATCAGTTACTACTCTTCAAGATAATGCAGAGCACTGATAACTCTCTGAATCCTTTCAAGAACCACTTTTGAAGGCGAGAAAAGCAAATATATAATAAGGGTTCTACAAACACTATACTATATCATATTCGAGTACTGCATGGGATCACTTTCGTTCGCTCGTACTCATTGAATCTCCTACCCTTGAGCGTTTGCAATGCAATATCATTTTAATGTAACAATAATCGTACACATATTTACATGATAAAGTATCCGTTCTGGCAGTTTCAGCCCACAATCATCTATTTCATTTTCATGTATCACTGTATTGGTATGACTCAACTACATTTTAACATGCAGATAATGACTATGTTTACTTAAGTTTGAATTTCACTGCATCCTTCACTTCACGATCCATATTTCAGGGCCCACTATCACAGATAAATTATGGTTATACTTTGTACTACTGGACTTCGAGTGCATACCGCTCTTTTTTCGTGTTGGAGCGTTATTCGCTCGAACGAAAAAGCCCTCAATTCCGTACGCTATCTAGCGTCGTCCATGTGAACTATTTAGCGCTGGAGCGAAATCCTCTCACCGCAGCACTCTAATAATATCAATGTTTACAGCAATAAAATTGTATTTATCGTGACAATTCAAGATTGATCTCGCTCCAACTTGCATTGTCTTAACATCATCATGCACTTTCTCTCCTGGGCTCAAACCCGGGTCTCTGTCATACCGTGCCATGCAGTGTAACCGCCAACGGTATATTTTCGCTAAACACTGATGACGTCACCAGTGTTGCATCTTACCTTACGATTTTGTGAATCATAAGGTAATATACGAGTACATCTCCTGTGTGTACCAAATAAAAATGCCATAAAGTTTTCTATGCCTCCTTTATCCGAAAATCGATCCTCAAAACCGAAGTCGTTCTCCCGGGCTCATGCATCCAGGTAGGTTCTTAACCCACCACGTCACGCGAGATATTTTTGACGTAACTCTCGTTATATTCATGCCGACTTGACTTTTCCAGAATTCAGAGTTTAGCAGTGTCAGGATTAAATATGGATAAAATGTTCTAGGAAGCGAGGCCAGATTTGAACAAATAGGTTTATATTCTGTGATTTTGTTGATATGATTTGTGAAACAACGGTGTACATGTTGCATACTTGTAAATAATGGTTATTCTAAAAACGGAACGTCAAAAGGATCAGTTGAGATAATACAATATCCGATCTTTTAACGTTGTTTTATTTAGTTCTAAATCCTCATAGACAATTGTAAAATCAAATCTCATGTCTCTGAATGAATTAAACAACTCCATAAGATCGGATATATATCTCAGTTGATCATTTGGATGCTTCGTTTTTAAAATAACCTTCTTTTGTTACAAGTATACAACAGATACACCATTGCTTCACAAATCACATAAACAAAGTCACAGAATATAAATCTCTTAGTCAAATCTGGCTTCGCTTCATAGACCATTTAGCCATCTTTAATCCTGACAAATAGGTTGCACACAACAGCAAATTCTTCACGTCTTGAGTACCCTGGCCGAAGCAGAAAAGAAAAGCAGAGACTCTGTTGTAGGCCAATCTTAACAAGAAAAATCTAACTTTTGTCAAAGGACAAAATTGTACCCTGTGCACGGAACACAAGAGTAATGAATTATCTTACTTCCTTTTTAGCCTGTGACAGTCGCACGGCGCAACACTTTCCAAGTCAGAAGAAGAGGATATTTTGCTTCCTCAGAGCAGAGAAGAAGGAGCTCATAAATATGGCAACAAAACAGCGCACTCTCATTTCCACTGCGTATGAGGAGGTCTTCTTTATGCCGAGTTTGCAGGAGGTACAGCAGAGTCGCAGGAAGACGAAGGGCGTAAATAATTCAGTTGGACATCCACTCCTCTGCGCCCGCCAACAAACAAAGGAGCAAGACAACAGCGCACACACTCTTCGCCTCGTCTTCCAAGTAACTCTCTCCCGCGGAAACTGCTCGACTCTTCGTCCCCTTGAATCTTTCTCTTTTCACCGCTTGTTCCTTCCTATCTCCTTGTCTTCCAGCGGCCGGAATTCTTTAGCTGAACTGTGTACCTGAACTTCACGAACAGAATGCGTTTTTGCGTGTGCAATCATGCCACGTAAGTCGCATTACCACTAGCCTGTTAAACCAAAGCGTTCTTCAACTAACCGATGGTGGTCTTGTATTATTACGAGTAAATTGACGTTGTCCAACACAGGCGTGACTTGGCACGGGCTTGAGGGGCACTTGTAAACCACAGTGGTCTTGTAAACCACCAAATAATTAATAATTCTAAAAACATCAAGTAGATAATAATATCACCCTTAATTCCCAAAAATAATATTATCTTTATGACATTAAAATTATATTAACAAGTTTTACTATTATATTAATACTATGATTAATAATATTACAAATTAAACATCCACTATCAATAGGAATTATATTAATTGTACAAACCATTATACGAGTCCTTCGAAAGTTTCCCGTCCAGAAAATGAAGAATTTTTTCAGTCCAGAAAGTCAGAATTATTATTTCCTTCCAATACCGTCTCGACAAAAATTTTCCGCCCCACACACCCCTACTTACGGTAGTCAATATGATTTACTGCATCTTGTGAAAACATGTTTGTTGGACATGGCAGTTAATTGCTGTAACTGACAGCCTGTAAATGGCAGAATTAAATATTATTTGTAATAAAATATCGCTACAATTTCACTATTCGAATTACATGAACTTTTTCTAGATATCTTAGAAGGTACAAGTACCCCTTGGCCCCTCCTGTTCCAGTTGGAAGTACTGTCTTACTTCCTTGGAAATAATTAAAAATGAAAAAAATACACGCCAAGGGCAAAAACCGGAGGAAAAACAGCCAGAAGCCTCATTTGGTAGCAAGACTCGCCCAAGGGGTCATTCAGCCATGGATGGATAATGACATTGGCGCCCCATCGACAGACCGAATTCCAGGTTAGATTGCATACATGCCAGGCCATCGTGATGGGTGCGAGGGACGGTGGGGAAAAGTCGCTTACGATGGAGGCAAGAAAAGAGGAGGAAGAGAAAGAGAGAGAGAGAGAGTGAGGGAGAGAGAGAGAAAACGAGTTTGAGAAAGTGGAGGAGTTGAGAATGAAATGGTGCGACGGTGGACCAGACTGAATGCACCATTGCGTCTCTCCCGCCACCATCCGCTGGTGCCGAAGTGCAAACGGGCGTGAAAACTTAGATGAAGAAAGTTTTGTCGAGTTAGGAAAACTCTTGGGGGACCATTTTCAAGCAATTTTCCGCATCTTCTTCTCTCTCTTCTTCTTCTTCGCTTGACAAACGTTTCGTCATTTTCGTTCCGAAAATCTGCTCCACTGGCTCCTCTCTCTCTCTCTTTCACTCACACTTTTCTTAGACTGAATTTCCCATCAAAGCCCTTCTCCCCCTTCCCCTTTCCAAACCCGGCTTCTTCCTTAATCACCGAAAGGCTTCTCCTTCATCAATCACATGGATTTTTGTTGCGGGAATTCGCTATGTTAACGTACGCATCATTTAAATCTAAACGCATCATTTCCTCCCGACGCATCTTTATGTGCGTGGTATCGTCGGACGGGGAGGACCTGTGAGGGAGGCTACTTCTTACGGAGAGCGAGACTAGATTCAATCACAACTCGATATTCAGAGGAGAATGAGACACCATTGGGGGTATACCGGAAACTGGACTTATTCCAGTCTCAACGCAATCGAGGAAACGTCCATACTTCTAGCATGAATTTATACTTTTTCATGCACGAAATACGCCTGTTGTAGTCTAAATGTTCGTGATAATAGTTCCTTTTTTAAATGCAGATGTAATTTTCCATACATATTTTATAGTTTACCCTTTACTTCTTTCTAAAACTACGTTTAGATAAACCTGTGCAGTAACACTGGTCCAAAGTGCTTATCACTATTATACGGCGCCCTCTCTTGACGACCAGCTAAAGACAGAAACTTGGGAGATACACTGTGAGGAATGATTTGTGACGTCACTTGTCTGTAGTGCAAGCTACGCTAACAGCGCTAAACCTAGTAACTGTCTAACCTATTCACATGCTTATTTCTGCTATTACATGCCTACGGGAGTAGGTCAAGCAGGTCAGGTTTGTTGATATTGGTACATATCTTCAAGTTACTATAACTGTCGCTAGTCGCTGTAGTGCTTGATAAGGCAAGGCGCCTAAATCGAATGGATGAACCGAAACGTGTAAGGAAAAGTAACAAGAAACATACACGAAAGAACACTGTAGGTTTCAAATATCTCGCATTAGTGTGACCAATTCTTTGTTATCGCTTGCTTTTTTAGTGTATTGCAGACGTTTGTAACTTGCTATATTTGTGGAAGATCGCTCTCGTATGCACGCGTGGAACTCAGAGCGAGCAAGATTACTCTAGCGTTATAAGAGGGGCGGAAAGGGCGACAGAGCTTAAGCAAGAGGGGGCAATGTGTGCACAGAGAGCTCACGAACTTTCACAAGTGCACACACATTCTGTACTGACTTGCGTCGTTCCTATTTTGCCACTGGACTCGTCCAGTTAGCGCATGCGCAATGACCAATTAAGGCAACAGCCCAATATACTTGTTGCAAATTTATTATATTCCATATATTTTGAGGAACACAGACACTTGTGATACGGAGGTAGAGACCTGGTCAGGAGCGTATATTCTAGGCGACTAGGCTATCTGCGAAGCCTGAAGCCAAGAGATTAAAAACAGAAGAAAGTTTGATTAGAAATATGCATTAAATTGTGCATTTCTATAAGAAGATGGTGGTGCTTCAGGAGTTGGAAACCTGATTTCCTAGGAGGCAACCTGTTCGGGCTTCATCAAGAAGTTGCAAAGTGTAAGTCCCACCTATCACTATTCTGACTATGCTGAGGGATAGTCTTCGTCATTCTCTGAAAGCAGTATTGTTGCCAGGAACGGGGAATCTTGAAGCCAAAAAAATACAGGAAGGGTGGTAAAAGATCTAAAAATTTGTGCATCTTCCTTCCAACAGTGCGTCCAGTTACCATAGGTTTTTGCCAAATAAAATACTAAGAGACCGGCTTTTGCAAAAGTTGAGTAAATGCATGGAAAACAAGGGAATTTCAAGGTTGAAAATTGAATTGTTTCAAAATATCAAAAAACTTGAAAAGTTCACTTCGAACACTGCGGTATTGTGACATAACGCAAGTTTTGAGCTGCGCATACGCCACTGAGACTGGGATTGAGTAGGAGGGGAAGGAACCAAACAAGACAAGACTAAGCCTGAAATTTCAGTAAAGTTTGTTTTAGTAGGAGTGTCTTGGTTTCTCATATCGATTTAAGAGACCAAGACAAGAAAAACAGGGGCCTCCCCGATGGCGCAGTGGTAGCGTTGTCGCCTTGTAATCAAGGGGTCCCGGGTTTGATACCCGGTGGAGGCACATATTGGTTCGGATCCCACTTTAAACTGTAGGTCCAGTCCCGATTAGCCTTACTGTGCATAAAGTGGACTTAAAACACCAACTCAACAACAAGAAAAACAATACAATTTCTCTAATCACTAGACAATTGTCTTTCAATATTTTAAAAACTTATCTTGAATTGTTCCAAGACTTGACAGAGACGCAACTGTTACAGCTGGACATAAGGAATGTATTCCAAATGTTTGTGGAGTACACTTTCACGTGTTAAACCCTTCAAGAAAGAGTACGCTAGCGTCAAGACTGACGGTCTACTTCACTCAACAGAGAACACCACAAGTGGGCACTTAGTCCGTGGCGAAATAATGCAGTTCTGGGAAACAAATTTCAATTTCAAACGTCTCCAAACTTCTTTCGGTCTCCTGTTTTCCAGAAGGCCTTGTTGGTCATCTGCGTTGCGAAGAAGAGGGTAGGGGGATGATATGTAACTACAAAACCGAACAGTTGAAGACGTCTAAGGAACAGAACTGCGGGTAGAGAGGAAAGGGAAGACGGATTTCTATGAACTGGTCATCAGGGAGGTATTGTTGGTCCCGGCTTAGACAAAGGTCGCTTGCAGAGAGGAGTAAGAGTTTCTTGTCAACTCATTTTCCAGATAGCATTCAATTAGGGTCTACACGTCCTCAGGAACCTACTTCCGAGGCCGGCCCCCACGCACCGCCTGAAGTGGACAAGTGTTGCCTCGTCTTCTGAGGTCCCCCTTAACGGCTATCACTGCGTAAGTGCTCACTCGAGACAACAATGCCTTACGCAAGTCACTCTTCCAGGAATCCGATGCGTACACGCACGCCAGCGGAGGGGCCAGTGTCGCCTGTCTGGACGAATCAATGCGTGGCTGTTTTTTTAAATTAATTTAGGGTAATATGCAGACACGGCGGTGAGAGTTTTTGTTTTTCTTTTGATGCCCGAAAGCGCCTCCTGCAATTCCAACTGGAGTCCAGACACCAAGAGAAGATGGAGATGACGTCAAGGCCTAAAGAAGAGAGCAGAAACAAGGGGTTTATGGTTCGAATCCCGGGATAAGAACGCGCAGGACAGTCCGAGACCACTGTTCATGGGCTTCACTTATTGCACACCGTATTGAACACATTGTCTACTGAAGTAGGCGCGGAATGTCTTCGTTGTTAGGTGAGGTCTGCAGTTTTTCTGGGCTTTTCCAAAAAGGCATTGTTTATGCTAAGAGTTCTAAACATAACAAAGAACAATTAGTGTTGAATACATTGTCTGACCAGTGAGACCCACTGTTCATACTTTCTTCAGACTGTCCCAAGTACTCTTCCCCTACAGTACCAATAGTTATGGGTCTCCTTGATGGCGCAGTGGTAAGTCTGTTGCCGTGCAATCAAGGGGTCCCGGGTTCGATCTCCGGTAGAGGCACAAAGTGGTTCGGACCCCACTTTAAACTGTAGGACCAGTCCCGATAAAGTAAATTTAAACACACAAAAAGACCCATTACAAACCGACAGAAAAAAAAGCAATTCGGTTCTTGTAATGCCGAATCTAAACGCCCATCTTGATATCTAAACAAAGATAACTTCGCTTTTCTGCCTCTTTTTGATAATCGCGAAAATGAGGATGAGTTATGATATGTTGAAATGATGAAAGGACACTCAAAATAACACCCGTACTAAGGTCGGGATTCGAACCCGGGATACCCCTACCTCGTGGCACGATGTGCTAACCTCTCTGGCACAGAGGTCGTCACACCTTAGAGGCACAGGGAACTACAAAACATGCATACCGTCACAGTTCAAGTATGTTGACCAAAATGTTCATCAGCTAACCACCCATGTCCTAGATAGGTGTAACAAGAGCTACCCTGGGCATGTGTAGTGTTCGCTTCAAGTTTTGATGTGAAGCTAATAACAACACACCACTATTTCTAAATTCACAACCAATATGCAGTGTTCCACACAAGAAAATTAGCAATATACCCAGAACGAAAAAAAAAGGAGGGAGGAATGGTAACGTAAATACAGAAAGTTG
Organism: Lepisma saccharinum; assembly: GCF_977018435.1. Taxonomy (NCBI): domain Eukaryota; kingdom Metazoa; phylum Arthropoda; class Insecta; order Zygentoma; family Lepismatidae; genus Lepisma; species Lepisma saccharinum. The sequence goes on along the minus strand of NC_139242.1, from coordinate 39,152,412 downwards.
AGAAAGCTAAGCGAGATGAGGTTGGTTTTGTTCCTGAAATACAGCACGTCTTGGAAATCGCCCTGAGCGGTATCTTCCCTCTACAGCCTCCACGCTCCCTCATCCCCAACCCCCCCCCCTTTTCTCCACTGTAATCCCAACCTTGTTTTATTTCACGTGCGCTCCTTTTTGCCTGAAAATGATGCTAATTTCTTCAGGGAATACGTTTTGGACCGTGCTCCCGAGTGCCTGGAAGCCTGGACAGTTATGTTACTGCTTCCAGTGCTGGAGAAGGGAAAGTGCCGGAGTGAAACTGAGATTTCCAGGACAAGAAAAGTATATTTTGGGCTGCGTGATGGCTACGCTGCATTTTAAGACTGCTGAAATACATGCTTAAGAGGAAAATGTCTAAGCAAATGGAGGCTGGTACTTAACTTGGTTGTCGATTTCCTTCTGGAAGCAGTTTCGATGTTTTTCCGCCGCCAGAAAAAATGAACGACAAAGGGAAGAGAACGTAATGTTTATTTCCTCAAAGAAATGAGGAAGGTTTAATGATTACCTCGGAGCGACAAAGTTCTGAGTGTCCTCGTAAACGATTCTGTGATTGTCAATTTTCTGTCGCACATAAAAACCAGTAGAGGGAGAGAAGAGAAGATGGGAAAAAAAGAACAACGAAGAGCGTTCCTCCGAGAAAATGCCTTTTGAGAATTTAAAGGCAGCAATTAAATGTTTCAGTTTTTCAAATCAGCAGACTGGAAGGAAGGAAAATGATATTGATCCTCAAAATTCTGAAAGATTTAAAATTCAAGAAAGGAGAAATGGTGGAAAAGAGAACATCAGGAAGGCGTGGCTCGGAATTAAACATGGAAGAATGAAGAGGGAGGAAAAAGAAGAAATACTAATGGCTGATAAGACTGGGCGTTCCTCGAATCAATGGTGCAAGAGAGAGAGAGAGAAATGGATGGCATTTTCTGTTGGGAAGGAGAAATTCAGACAGGGCGAAAAGGGAAGAGGGGGGGGCAGGGGGGCGGGGGGCTGCGTAGAAGTGACTTGAGAGATGTTCAGCCAGTCCAGAAAATGCCAAGAAACTCCAGCATGTAGACTTTTCAGCATAATTCCAATATTGTTCGGAATTAAATGGGAAATATGAGCGCTTAATCATCTGCAGTGTTTATTAAATTCTAAAGCGAGGGAAAACTGGCGCAATAGAGAGGAAGACTTTTTGGAATCTGGCCTTCGTAGTGTTATTATGTGAAAGAGAAAAGATGGAGTGGGGAGGTAAAAAAAAGGAGGGAGGGAGGGGGGGCTCAGCATCTCCTTGGGATGGCGATGAAATATTTTATGAAACACAATTCCGTCGTCCCATCTCGGCGAGGAAGAAGACGAAATCTTTTGGCAGGGTTTTCCGTTTTCTTTGCTCCGGGGGAACGGTTTTGCATAGAACCGAGGCTTTCTGCAAAAATAAGGATAGTCCTGCAGGGGGGGGGGGGGGCAAGAGGAGGGGGTAGCGCTGATGACGGGAAATTTAATAAAGAATCCGCACAAAGAGAAACCGTGCATGGTAGGGAGTTTCGTCGAAAGTATTTGCTAAATAATATTGCGTATCCTTTCTTAGTAAGTGGGGGCTTCCTTTCAGCAACTTTTTGAGGCTCTCCCCTTTTCGTTAACGTAGTCTCTTTGTAATCAAAGGGTCAGGGGTTCGAGACCCCATGGAAGCATATAGTAGTTCGGATTCAACTGTTAACTGTATGTCCAGTCCCGATTAGCCTAGCTGTGAATACACAAAGAAAAAACTTCGTTAGTAATAACAAAAAAATAAATCTCGTAACATTTTTTTTAAATAGGCGACAAACAAATGATTGTTCGCCAGACCCAAATTATTTTAGTAATTGTACATATTTGTTTAGTTACCAAAAATGTTGCTCAAAATTACTAAATTCTTTTAGTAATTGTATATATTTGTTCAGAGTTACCGAAAATGTTGGTCAAAATCATCAAATTATTTTAGTAATTGTACATATTTGTTTAGAGTTATCAAAAATGTTGGTCAAAATCACCAAATTACATGTATTTTAGCTATCTTGTACATTTGAATTGCCACAAATTTTGGTCAAAGTTACAAAATTATTTTAGTAATTATACATATTTGTTTAGAGTTATCAAAAATATGGGTCGAAATCACCAAATTATTTTAGCTGTCTTTTACATTTGAGTTGCCACAAATTTTGGTCAAAGTTACCAAATTATTTTAGTAATTGTACATATTTGTTTCGAGCTACCAAAAATGTTGGTCAAAATCACCAAATTATTTTAGCTATCTTGTACATTTGAGTTGCCACAAATTTTGGTCAAAGTTACCAAATTATTTTAGTAATTGTACATATTCGTTTAGAGTTATAAAAAGAGTTGGTCGAAGTTACCAAATTATTTTAGTAATTGTATATATTTGTTTAGAGTTACCAAAAAAGTTGGCCAAAGTTACCAAATTATTTTAGTAATTGTACATATTTGTTGAGAGTTAAGAAAAAAGTTGGTCAAATTCACCAAATTGTTTTAGTTATCCTCAACATTAGTTTAGAGTTACCAATAATTTTGGTAAAAATTGCCAAATTTAGTAAAGTCTACAAAATTCTTTGTTTATAGTTACCGAAAAGTCATGACTATTCAAATAAATGTTTTTCTTTTCTGAGGGAGTTGACTTTGAACACAAACTGACTCAAATTACTAGTGGAATTTTTGGCTACAATGTTCGAAAATTCTAAGGATCAATAGGGGTGGTCATTTGTAATAAAATTACAAAGAAAAGTTATTAGTTATTAATTCAGTTTATACGGAAAATGCAATGCAAACAGAAGACGTCCATTAAAGTTTCGAAAATGATCAGAGACTGTAAGTCTGTACGAAAAATAATATCAAAATCATCACAGAGCAGAGACCTCAAGAAACCTCTGGTACTTCAATCCAAGTACATGTGCATGTGTGTGTGTGTGTGTGTGTGTGAAGGTCCAAACTGGTTTTCCAATCTCTTCCTCTCCCTCCTGGCTTCACTTGCCGTCCATTTCACAGTGCAAGCGCATGCAGCTGGCCGGCCGGGGAGAGAATTTGTCCAGGGTTAACAAAACAAGGGAAGACGACGTGGCAAAAAGAAGATTAAAGTAAGGGACGTTGGAGGTCAAAGGGTTCTGGAGGAGCCTGCAAGTTGCTTCTCCCTTTCTTCTTACTTTTTTTTAAAGGGGGGACAGAAAGAGGGGGCTACATGGACACACCTCATGTTGTGTTTCTTACATATGCTTGACTGTGTGAACTCTGAAGTGTTGGGATGATCTCTTCTGCAGTTGAAAGCATGCTATCTGTTCCGTACTGAATTCAAAGCTTCCATACATTCTGAGCCTCACGCTTTTAGTCAAATTAATAAGTTTCAACAAGTACCTTACTCACCGCATAATCGTCGCATCCTGTTTCTTTCAGTCCAAAAACTGTCATCGCGTAATAAAGGTAAGCAATGATAGCGGCGCAGAATCTTCGGACACAGAATATTAAATTTTGTCCTTCCCTACTTTGCACTGAAGTGTAATCCTTCCACTATAACGTACAAATCAATAACTAATGTGTTAATTTTTTCAGACCGGAAAAAATTTCCTCAAACTGTCACGAAGAAATGATGTGTGTCGATTTTGATTATTCAATGTTTGTTTACGAGTATTACGTGACAGTTTATATAAAAATAAATGATTTTTAAAGTGCGGCAATACCGGCACAATTAAAAGCAACTTCACATAATGGTCGCAATCCCCCTTTTTGTTTTTCAAAAATAAAATCTGCGATCATTTTGCGATGAAATACGGTAAATTGTAATATCGTGTGATTCCTTGTGTAAAGAGGTGGTATTGCTAAGAACGAGCCTTTTAATCTTGGTAGATTCAATTCCAACTGTACAATGAGCTTCTAGTACACACTATACGTGAACCATGAGCAGACTTTTACACAATTTGAAAGGTCTTTAGCACTCAACTGGGTTTTCATGATTAATTATTAAAAACATAGTTTATACTTCTTAATCTATTATTTCACTTGAAATAATCCGTCACAAACTCGGTTTCCATTTTTAACACAGAACATTACTTGGAAACAAACTTCCAACTAAACAAAAACGAATCAAAAGCCAGTAACTTTAAAACATTGACATTGATACACCGTTCTTGAACTTGTGGAGTCTCATGCTGACAAACAGACGTACAATGGAAAACAAGCAAATACTTCTTACTTGTAACTGTAGAAGATAGTAACATATGCATCTAATCATAATCCAGACCCTTTCAGAGGTACTTGACTTTACTTAAAAGAGTGAACACAATAAAAGAACTCCTGCTTGTAAAGCATGGTTCTTCATGTAGTTCATTCAATTTTCTTGCGACCAAACACTCCTCACAATATTATTGCCAGACTCTGTGCCTTTCCTGCCAGTTGTAAGACTCTCAAAAGATGAGGAAAAAGTGGGCGGAATGGATGCAAAGTCCCTGTTAAATTTGAAAAATTGTGCATCGATAATACAATTGGAGGAAGAAAAACAAACAATCTATTAACAGGATATATCCAGAAGCCAAGAAGAGTCTTGATAGGTTTTCTCCTTTCAAGCTGGAATGAAGTTTCATAAAAGATAAACTCCGACATACTACAAGTTGTAAGTGACGACGGACTGTTATTGGGGACCGAGTTTTTCTCTAGTTCATACCCCTACACCCCTTATAATGACAGTGGAGAGGTATAAGTGTATAGAAAATTAAAATGATTTCCTTGCCGATAAACGATTAAGGTTACAATTCATCGACATAGAAAAGTACAAAGCACTTCAGCACAACTCATTCAGTCCTTTTGCATGGATAAACCGGTGGCAGAACTAGTGAGAAAATTGTATAACTTACCGGTACTTGTCACAATATTTTAATGTTTAAATGAAAAATTATATTGACCCGCTATAGACGCAACCTAAACGTTCGCCTATTTGGGGGATTATCTTGCATCTTGTAAGAGAACCCCACTCATAAACAGTCAAAAGTTTGCACCTAAAGGTTCGGTCCTTCATTATCACGTAGAAAAAGAGAAGACAAAGAAAAGAAAGTTCTGGTCAACACAGGCGATGTCCAGAAGCACGTGAGCTTATAGTGTGGATCATGATGAGACTCAGGGGCATTGATGCTCAGACTCCACACATTCTCGGCCACAAGACCACAGCTCAGTGATGGCGTAGTGGATAACGCTGTCGCCTGGGTTTGATTCCCTGTGGAGGAACATGACACGGTGGTTCAGAACCCACTCTAAACTGTAGATCCAGTCCCAATTAGCCTACCTAAGCACAAATGGCCATCTCAACAGATCTCGGAACCACCAGTAACATCAAAATCGAACTCAGCTTTACCGGTATAATGAGAAGCAATGAATGCTCCATTGTTCTAGAAACTATGAGAGAACAAAGTTTGACAGTCGACATGCGAAATTTTGAAAAATGTCTGCCTCTTCGGAAACCCTAGACAACGGTCTTCGTAGACTCAATCGATAAGATTAAAAGACATCATTCTCCCTACCTCAGACCCTGCTTTCGGAAAGGACCAGAAATGATGCGCAATTTTCACCAGATGAAGTAAAAAGGAAGCAGCAGCTCAAAATTTGCAAGCGAAGTTTCGGGTGCATTGACTAGGGCGTGTGTAAAACCAGTGCCAGAACCCAACCACCCTTGTAAACCTTGATCGTGCAACTTTGAAACATCTTTCGGGAGCGGAGTGTGATCGTCAAACGAAACATAAGCCAGGTGGAAAAGAGGATTTTGTCTGTTCTTCGGCGTTTTCCTGTCGAGCAGAAAGAGGTGGACGAAAAGAACGTCCAATAGCACGCTGATGGGGGTCCGTTTCAAATTAATACCTCGGAAGTAAGCGGCGCTGTATTGGCAGTCAAGTTCTGTTGTATAAAATGGCACCTGCGAATCTTTAAAAAGAGTTGTTACGCCCTTGTACATTTAAGTGTTCCAAGAAATAAATATTGAAATGTTATTCGGGAATTTTCATATTTCTGATGATGTCATAATCAAACTAATGTATTCACCTTCATGTAATTCACTAATGGGACTTTTGTTACCAATAATTTTCTCGTTATACAGAAATTTGTTAAGTGAAACGAATGTTAATGTGACTCTAATAATTTGTCAAGTCTATGTAATGTATATCAGAATATTTTTAATGTATTACTTTTAATAATTATGTCATGATGAAATCGTGGAAGTAAGATTCAAACTACAAGTATTAAACAGAGATATTTCAGTCTCGGAATTCAATCTAATGGATGATATTTAAAGAGCAACTTTCCCCACAATTCATTGCGCGAAATGACGCTTCGCCGCCATATTTCGGACAAACAGAACCGATCCTGCGTTGAAAACATACCGGGTAAGTATTGTGCGTGTGATCTTTGTCGAAGTGATTCAAGGTGTGATTATCATGATCATAAGAGGAATGTGTACGTTTAAAATATAGCAAATTTCTTGCTGTAGGATAGCTTCGTTTGTCTAACACGTGTGAATCTGTTCGCCCGAATTCATGCTGTTTCTTCCCAAAGTGCACTCCGTGATGACGTCAAGTTCAATATCATCCGTGCATCTTCTACAAGACCGCGTTTCGTTTTCGATCTCAGTTTTAGCTATTTCCGAGAGGAGTCAAGTCCATGTAGAAGAAAGTGCTCCCTCCATCGGGTTGAGCTTCGTATACTGAACGTTCCAACGGGCTCAATCAGTGAATATTTAGCTTTCCGCATATCTCGTACTACAGTTATGTTGTTTGAAACGAACTTCAATGTTCTAGTTTTCTTCAGCCCTACCCTAAGAAGACCTCTGTGCAGGCCATCCTGTGTCGTCATTCTTCCGACAGCAGGGGCATCCGATAATAACTAGTTTCGCAGCAAGGAACGTAACAGTGTACATTTCGCAATCTCGCGTATTCTTTTAAATATACTGAAAGCTGATTCAAGAACGACGAATCAAACTTTGACGTAAGCAGAAATCTCTACAGAAGGATTTTAATTGCTTAAACTTGCAGTGCCACTAGAAAGTATGCGCACGCGCAAGTTGACAGTGAAGTGTTCGAATTAGTTCTCCAAAGAAACATATATTCTTATTACATGCAAGCTATAGATGTCAAGCCTACTGCCTTTGGTGCGAAAGGTCTCGAGTTTGATCCCCGGTGGGAGCTCCAAAATTTCAGCGTTGGACAATTTGACAGCTACTTGACAAATAGAAGTCCGAAATCCAGAAAACAGCGGCGATGGGATTCGATGAGCAGACCACGTGTCGCCCTACGAACAGCTTAGTACAGCTTGCTTCTCAAGGGTTGCTGCCCCGAAATGAAGTTTGTGGATATTTAAAGTTCTTTCCGAACGTTTTAAATCCTTCACCGACACCTCTTATCTGTCTTGTTTAAAACTTCAAAGTTTTTTTGCCCTCAAATCAAATTCGTCGGAAGATTTTCATCTGGATACAACAATCATCCGTGCACCTCCAGTGTGACCCCAACTTTAGAAACGTAACGCCCTGATCGTCCAGTTACACTATCTCCAGGCTACCAAGGGACGGGCGAGATAAAATTACTTGGTTAAGCGAATACGGCTCTCCCTACTATTAACTCAGTAACCGCAAAGCCCACAACCATATCCGATGACGTCACGAAAGATGGCCGTGCTTTTTTGGTCTTGTTTTTGAGCAAGACCGGTGAGGGGAAAAATGGTACTTTGTCAACCTCCTTCCTTTCTCCTTCTTCTCTACTTAACGCTCCGGAAATTTATCCTCGTTCTTAATTCGTCCCTCTTTGTACCTTTGTCCCGAAGCAAGGAAAAATAGAGAAATATGAGCCACGTGGGATACCTGGGTGTCGGATTTCATCTCCTGCGGTGGAACAATGCGGGGATCTCTTAATTGACAACTTTCCGTCCTTCCTCGGAAAGTGTGTCGTCCCTTTGAGGACCAAGGATTCTTATTACAAAGGAAATATGGCTCTTAAAAATATACCGCCTCTGCTGTGGACATTTTGCACCCAAGTTACATTTTATAACATGGTGGAAAAGTGTAACCGTGTCTCGAAGAAGCTCCAGACGTTTCTACCGTTAAAATAACAGTGGAAATGATAAAACAGCAAAAAGGAACATCTGCTTCACAAAAAGTAAGGTTTGGGAAGTTCAACATCAGTTTTAAAAACTGAAAGTGTACCTAGAAGATTCTTGTGTGTGCCCATACAGATTACTGAATGAAATATTAAGACACTAAATAAGGCAATTAAGCCATAGATGAAGAAATTCAAATATTTATAAAAATATTTGATAAAATATGTGACTGTCCCGTGGATCCTCACAATATTATTATATGTTTATTAAAATTATTAATTTATGTTGTACAATTTATTTTCTATTGAAAGTTAAGAATTTGTATAATCATTTATTTTGTACAACGTTGATTATGTTTTGTGGAATTCATTTTCGCTAAACGATGTAACATTAGGGATTTTGAAGTTGTTATAGCAACAGTCATGTAATACCTATAGAACAGAAAGGTCAACAAAATTAAATAAGTGACAATGAATAATATAATTTCCTGAGAAAAGTGGATAAGCATACAGATTACTGTGTTTGGAACAAGAACAAAGATAATTAAATCAGTAGTTGACACCTTTGGCTAGAAATCTCTTAAGGGCGGTGTGAGCCAAGAAAATAAGAAGAAAAGAAGGAAATCGAATAGAGTCAAAAATAAATCGCATCTTCTGCAAAAGTTCTAATCCCAAACAAAATAAAATAAAATCGCATCTTGCAATGTTTCATTTCAAGCAAGTAAACCTACAGAAGTAATATCTTCACCTTCATGTATTCAATCAAGGTATTGATGAACCAATGAACTAAATTAAATTGAACAAAATTATTGAGAAGTTGCAATACTAATACTTTTTGTCCGCAATAATAATTATACGAAATAATAAAATTGTGTATTCATAAGCGACTGACTATTTACAACATTATCTGCGATTTTAACAATATATCAACACAACAAGCTAGCATGTGCTGTTATCAATTAATCGGTTCCACCTCTATGAAGCAAAACAAATTCGTGTATAAAGTGTCCATACTTGTAACCGGTGATTTAAAAATTAAAAGTGCTCTTAATAAAATATTCAACGTTAAAAATTAACAATAGAAATGGTAGTAGTGTTCTTAAAGTGTTCGTTGTTGCATTATCAGTTTCATAAATTAATACTTCTTTTCACAAGTGTTCAAACCTCAAATAATGAGAATTAGTGGAACGCAATGGAGTATTCCACGTAAAGTGGTTATACTCCATGTCAATAACAAAATGAATTAATATGGAAATTATCATTGTTTTTAATTGCAGTAAGGTTTAGATGTTTGTGAATGCACAAAATGTGCCCATTTCACTAATAAAAATTACAAGCATCTGCAGCCCGTATGCTTCATAGACAAATAAAGTCAAAATTTGCTACATTTTTAAAGCGTCACACACGTAACGTACTTTTGTCAATGTTTTTCATGCATTCAGCCCATGCCATCATGCTCAAGATTTTTCTTCATTTGGTAGCAGACGCCAAAAAGTTATTTCATAATTTTATGGTATCAGTTCATTATGAATATTTTAATCCAATCTCATGTCTAGAACCTTAAATTTTTGTGTGTAAAATGTCACACACGTAATGCTGGAATGCCCCAATAAGATTACATACAGGTAAATAAGAAAGGAGGATAATGGAGCGTACAGACATTAATTTATAAGTCAGGAATGCGGGTTTTGAATTCCAGGTAAAGCACGAATGTATTTCTCGTTAAATCATGTATTTCATTAATATGTTAGTCGTCTAACGCAGTTACAATACAAATCATCTTACATAAATGGCATCTGTACTTTCTATTTTTTTTTGGTAACTGTAATTATTCGAACGAAACAATCTTTCGAAGATGCTGAGTGGAAATGACTTCATGCGGAGTGTGTTCGTTTCTCCACTCCTAAAACAAATGAACCACGAGTTTTGTTCCACCTCAGCAAAACAGATGGTTGTGACATCTTCAATTCTTTATCCCCCCCCCCTTTCTCCTCCTTTGTTTTTTTCTACCTTACTAGGAAACGCATGTTTCCGAGAGAACTGTCCGTTGATGACGTCAACAGCTCCAGACAGTGTCTGTCAAGGTAAGGAGAGGCGAGAATGAAGCTGGGGGCATTTCGAAGTGACATCGGTCACTCGGAAACTTGCGAGGCGTGTAGACTGTTGTCGCTCAACATTTGAACACTGTAAAAAAAAAAACCAAAAAAAAAACTTCCCGAATGGTAAACTTCCAGTCTTGAAGCATCCTGAGAGTTTATTTCACTCTTACAGCAGATACTTGTAAATTTGATCATCTTACGATGCACTACAACTGTTAAAAAATATGTAAAGTAAAGTTTGTGTTGTATTCAAAAACTGCTTTCGGGCTCACGAAAAGAACTCTTATTCCGTTTCATAAGAGTTAAGAGTTTAAACGTGTAATTTTGGTTTCTTCAAAATGATCGCGTCTGATCTACTCAACTGATAAATGTTTAGTGTATCGCATTTCCCACTCAGGGAATCGAAATCTATTTAAATCTTTCTGTCTCTCACTCCCTCTGCACACACACTCACACACACATTTTCTTGAATTATATGTAAATTAGTTAATGGATCGGTAGTGGAAAAAGATTACACCTTTTTCATAAGGCAGCTAATTTTAAATCGGAATAGTTGATCAAGTGCCGTGATAAATATAATATAGTAAGACAGAGACACGGCCACATTTTTATTAAAGGTCTTTTCTACTGTTACGGCGGCCGATCCTAATGCTGGCAAGGGAAGTGGAGAGCGGAGAAGCGACCAATCCAGCGCGATAAGAAACGCAGCAGCCAGTAGAACGAGGTTCACGTAGTACTTCTTCCCGCCGCGTCGTGTCTCTCGGCGCCACTGCTGTTGTCTGGTTGGTCTGCGGTGTAATCCCCGCTCCTCAGAACTAGGACCGGCCGCAGTAAGATTAGAAGAAACCTATAGGACCAGCCGCCGTAAGAGTGGAAAAGACCTATAACAACTGAACATAAAATGCATCCTCAAGTAAACAAATAATACATGTGGTAGTAGATACCATACTTACATTTCTGTTTTATACTGGGTACGCAAAGCCCAATTCACATATTACTTGTCCATTTATATTAATTTTGAGATAAATAAAAACATGAAGTTCAAAGTAAGTCAAGCATTCAATTCTCGTTTAAGCAGTGATCGCTTTCATTTTCATTCCTATCTCACTCACTCTCTGTTTTTCCTTCCTTCCTTCCCTTCTTTATCTCCTTTCTGTCTCTCTCAAACTTCATATATCTCTAACATCACTCGATTATATTCTTGTCCCTTTATTTCACATTCTTCATCTCTAACTACTAAGCTTCATTTCTCTCTCTCTAATTTGCTTTTGTTTTAGTTCTTTACTCTCTATCTCTCATTCACCTTCCTTCTCTCTCTCATTTGTCTCTCTTTCTTTCGGTTTCATCAACGCTTCATCTCTCTCTCTTTCCTTCTCTCTCACTCTCCCTTTCGTTTTCTTCCTTCCTTTTCTTCTTTTATACAGAAGCTTCCTCTCTCTATTACCCACTATCGTCTCTTTCGGTTTCTTTCGTTTTCTTCCTATCTTTCTTTCAAGTTTCTTCCCTCCCTCTCTCTCTTTTTATTTTTGTTCCTTTGCTCGCTAACATGACCCCGCAGCGTTTCACTACATACAAAATATCAATCTCAGAAACATAGCTTTCTAATTTTGACTCTCTTTAGAAAATTTTCTGCGGGTACCTATGCTGTTTGTAGATAAGAAACAGAAATGGACTCCCTCAGTTATCAATGATGCAAAGCTAGGGGGGTGTAGGGGGTGGCATCTTCCCTCTAAACCCGCAGTTGATCTACCATTCACACACATCGGCCCACAACCATCAACGCTACAGTCGGGCAATCTAGTATCACTCTCTGCGCACTTCTTAGCGAGTGTGTACACACTCGGGCTCCTTAAAAAAAGCGACAGCCAAGGAGTCGAGAGAGGACGTTATGGTCTCCCGAAAGAATCGAGCGGTTTGGGCGTGGCCAGCGTGGAAAGAGGAGGAAAAGAGCGCCTTAAGCAGAAACTTCTTAAAAGCGTTCAATACGCATCGGGCGTCACTGGAAGGGGGAGGAGGGGACTCGAGGAGTGATGGAGTCGTCTCTGGAGTCTCCAGCTGGAAGAGGGCTGTTTTCGCTCCGATGTTCTCCAAGTATTCTTCAGGGCACTCAATCGCTATGGGTAACATACGTAAGCGGCGCAAGGAGGGTGCAAGGACGTGCTTGACCGTAGGGGTGTTAAAGGTCCAGGGATTTTAAATGAATTCAATTCCGGTCCAGGAGAGAAAATCAGCAAGCGTAAATGGGTTCTGGACCGTAAATAACCTTTTAATCTGTAAAATATTTCAATTCGGTCCAGGAATCTTTTTCAGGATCAATTTAAATACGATCTAAGTTTCTTCATTGATATAAAACAATACGCAATTCGGACTGTGGCCTCCCCGATGGTGCCGTGATAGCGTCGTCGCCTTGTAATCAAGGGGTCCCGGGTTCGATACCCGGTGGAGGCACATAGTGGTTCGGATACCACTTTAAACTGTAGGTCCAGTCCCGATTAGCCTTACTGTGTATAAAGTGAACTTAAAACACCAAATCAATCAATCAATCAAATGAATTTGGATCGAATTTAAATTATTTCATGTATGTACGGACAAATGCGAGAACAAATATACACACTTAAAGGTATCTACGCAAATCATAATAATTAACTAACGATTTTATAGTTATAAAATGCTCTACATATATTGATCATCCCACTGTGTGCTATTGGTTTCTGACAAAATGAATACACGCACACGTGTGTATGTTGTGTGTGCATCACTTTCTTCAGTTTTATTAAAATATTTTATACGATACAAATAAATATAACGGGAGATAATATTCGTTTAACTTAATTCCTATACCAATTTTATATTTTAATCTCCTTTTTATTTCAAGAGATTAAGTGGATTACTTAATTATCCTCTCATTGCAATTTGCAAGTATAAAACATTACTTCAGTTGTTTTTACAATATTCAATCGTTGATATTTTATTTCAATAGTTTGCGTTGGTTTCATATATTTATTTATCCTATTCAAATGTATAATTTTGTCTCATAATATAAAACACAATAATTATTGTTTCATATCGTAATATCGGATACGCTAAATGCACACGCACACACACAATGCATATATCTATTTTAAGATAATAAATTTCAGAATAAAAATTTAAAATATAGTTTACATGATTTCTATAAATCGCTACACATAAAAATACTTGAGAAACCATATAAATAGTTTTAAAATATGAAAATTTGCAATCTACATTTTTTAATTACGGGAAATTAGCCCAAATTAATATGGTCCTGCCATTTGCAGATAAACATGTCTGAAAACATTGAAACGACAAAGTGTTGCACAATTCTTTTTTACAGATTAGAACATAGACAATTATTTTCAAATATAAGTTTTGTACCATTCTACCCTTGTGCAGTTGTATATTTACACACACACACGATATCCTCTGTTACGAAATGAAAGCCAACAAGTTGATGTGTGGAAAACTGCTCGGGATCAATACAAATCTGTGTCATGTAAATCTGGTTTATATGTCAGTGGTCACTTGAAGACCCTCCGGTTGGGATTCATTCCAGAGTCGATTTCCCCCTCTTGGTCGGCGAGCAGGCTGGTAACTCGTTTACTTGCTTTTTATACAAAGTCTGGACGGGTGTTGAAATGGGGGAGGGGATTGGCTCCAACATCAATCCAGAAATGTTTTGTTAATGCACATGTCTAAGAAGACATTCTAATGCAACTATGCTTATGAAGAAAGGAATTTGGAAGACTTAATATTATGAAGTTGTGTACATTATATTGCCTTGAACTGCTTTTTCGTTGTATTTTCATAAATGTAATCATGCAAAGAAACATTCGTGGTATAAGAGCTCATGAATGAATTATGAATTCAACAATGAAAGACAATTGCATTCTATGAAAAAAGTAACGGGTTAATAACGACTTACTACATCCAAATTTAAATCATTTATCGATTTTCATAATATTTTATTCTGTCAGTTGATCTGAAGCTCGTATGTTTTAATTATCCATTAAAGTTTAATAAGACTTCCTCATTCTTATTTTCAAACATTTACAACATACTGAGAATTACACAGTATGTAATTCAACAGGTGTAAATTAATGAGTTCATTTATTTCGGAACAGTGCACAATTTACCAACTTGGATTTTTCAGTATTTTGTTATTATCTCTCATTAATTACCAAGAATTGATTTCTTGCAATAAATACATGATTTTAATACAAATAATAAATTCTACTAATGTCAATTGAGTGATGCCAAGAACTCGGAACAAAAGGTTTTATTTTATTTATTTTAAAGAAAATTGCTATTTTACTTTTTAAAAAATACTGCGGTAAATAGCTACTTATGTGCCAAAGAAGATTCATGTTTTATTTATCTTTGCCCCCGAACTCGTATTACCCAAAACATCAATTCGAGCTAAACCTTATCTTATAAGAACGAACAGTGTTTCAATAACAATCTGTAAATAATTTAATAATTATTATTTTCGAAACATTATCGTCAACCATGATTTTAGCCTTTCCTAAGGATCGCACTTTATTTTGATGTATTTATAGTGTATACTTTAATTTAGTACATTTTTAAGTATTGTTAATTGCCCTTGCACACTCTTGATCATCACTCAACTGTTAAAACTATTGAAGTAAAACTCGCTAATATTGTGCGGTTTAGTGTAGTGCATACGAAACCAATATTGTTTACAAAATGCTTGTTTGCAATATCCGAAAAAACAGTTCTCGGTGATGGAAATATTCATTTTAAGTAAGCCTGTCACCAGCGCCAATTTTTAGAAAACAATCTCACAAATCTGCTACGTTTTTAAAGAATTTCCAAGCAATTTAATAAAACTCGACATAGAAAGAAAGAAATACTCACTTGCATCATGTGATGCACTTTGTACAAACGATATGCAAAAATGCATCGAACTGCATTACTAGCAAAGGATTCGTTTCTGCTGCATCAAATGTATTTGATGTATTTAGTTTTCTGTGTGTAGAATATGGCCAGAAAATATTCTTCAACTTAGCTCGTAAGGTTCCGCTAGTAAACTTAATTGTCTACAACAGCATTTGTGTAATTGCCGTGGCAAGTTAACGACATATTTCTCGGTCCTTGTTATTGGGAAGATTTGCCCCCCAAGGGGGGTTGTAGTTATCATTGAACACACCTTCAATTCCCCTTTCGCACTTCCGGATGAGTTGGATTGACGCACCTAAGCAAAGCAACACCACAAATTCGCCCCCCTTTCTCGAAGTGCGATAGCAAAATTTGATATCCCTGTAGTAGGACTGGCGAGGAAATACGGGAAGGAGGGTAAGATAAGACGAGATCGGCTGCAGGAGAGAAGGAACAATTAGTGTCAAATTAGGATTTCAGGGTTTGTTTTATTGCTTTATATTTAGCGGGCGGAAGTACCGAAAATATTCTCGAGTTTAATGTAATATGGTAGCCGTAATTTATATACATTTATGATACGCATGCAACTAGTACGCACAAATCTAGAGGTATATCCAAACGAATTGGAGGGCTCAGGTGTAAAACATGGTAAGTGCATTGCATTGGACTCAGTGAAGCCTTCTGAAATTCGTAAACACAACACGAAAACAATTTATCTACAGTATAGCTTCTAGTAACCTTTCTTCTTAATGAAATCAGAAACGACCAAAACGTCACTTACCATATTTTAATTTTACACCCAAGCTCTTCAATTACAGTCGGAAGTCAATTATGTTAGAATGAGCGAGTGAGACAGAGAATTTGGAACAGGAAGAATGTACCGAGAGTCGACAATGAAAGAAATAAACTGGTAAAAATGTGAAATAAAAAAATGGTTTGTTGGGGGCTTCAGAGTGCCTTGCTAACAGTGGCGTATTCTGAAAATTTGTCCTCGTTTACCGCAACAATTATTATCTATTGTGTACATTTATTATATACCCCAAAGTAAACAAAACGTAAGTTCGACAACTTGAAATTTTCTGACAATATTCCACATTTTTCATAAAATTTCCCTTTTTAACTAAAAAGTGGATCTAGATTTTCCTGCATCTAGGGAAATTTCCCTTCATGTAGCAACACTGCCTCTGCTAAACGCGGCATAGAAAGCAGGAAGGAACAAGCAGTTTTCTCCTGTCAACGCTGTTTGCAGCTGTGGAACTGATTCCTCAGGTCGCGTACATTCGAGGGAGGAAACCCGGTTATCAGAAGGGTGCGATGGAGAGCGATCAGTGGCGTACATAAACCAATCTTTAAGTTCTTTATATAATTTACTTAAATTCTGATTTAGAAGCTTGTTTTAATAGTTTGCATAATATATAAGATCAATTACCCATATATTAAAGCTAAATGTATACAGCTATCTGAAAAAAACGAAGTATATGGAGAATACAGCACTGCTTGCCAGTATTTTCTTAGGTACTTCCTGCATGTAATACTGTGATGCAGTTGGTATCTGATCTGAAAATATTTCGCTTTTCGCATACAACCGTAACTCGGTAAGAATGTATATGATGGAAAGACAGCATCAAAAATCTCTAATTCATATCAAGCGAGGTACTCAACTAACATTATTTTCCTTTGGTTCACTATGCCAGCAAAAAAACAGAGTATCAAAACAAGTGAAATTCTACAAAAACTACTTACATTATTCCTTGAGTTTACTTTGTCACTTACCTGAAATAGAAAGAAAAACATGTAAGTCAAACATGATGAGTAGGATATCCATTCAGAAATGCAAATGTAACATAAGACATTGCCATTTTTTAATATTTTTTCAACTACATAATTATGTCTAAAAATATTAGTTACAAATACAAAACATGTCCTTGGAAAAATTTCTGGCTTAAATGCAGATGAAATAATAAACATTAGTAGTTTTTCAATAAAATTGAAAGTTTGGGAAATGAAGAAAGAAAGAAAAAACATTTTATTAATTTACACACAACAGCTGCTTCATTGTTTACGATTTCTCAACAGTTATTTGTTTCAACTTTTTACCCCGAGGCATGATTACCATAATCTGTTACTTGAACAACACAAGAGTTGAAATACTTGTACTGGTTTCTTATTGAATTCGTTGTGATTACATTACATTATTTGCTTCTTAGAGGAAGAATCGTCATAACTGCTTTGTGAACTAAATTCTTCGATCATGTTACTAAAGTCAAATTGTAAGTACATTAAATGCACTAAGTCATACATGATATTCTGTTTTTTTTTTGTTTTTTTTTTGCAGTTCTATATATAAGGCAATGGAACATTTGAAGATATGTTATTTCAAAACAGTTTCCGTGCTTTTCTTAAGATACACAAGTAAAATGTTTGTAGTGTTTTCACAGGTAATTCGCAAACAATGTTAAGGTTCTTACATAATTTCTACACGGTCATAGTGCTTCTGTCGAAGAGGTCTGAATTTAATTTCGTTAAACTCATTTGGTTTAATATGCTTCATTCTACGCTTATTAATTATCCTTAAAATTAAACGTGCTGATTCTTAAAATATAAGACCAGAAAAATATGGTTATTTATTTTTTCGAATTTTTGCTACATTTTACCTGCATTCGCATGAATTCTCTGAAAATGCAAGTAAGAACTTTTATTGTACAACCAGTCCTCTGAAATACTGTTTCAGTGGCATAAGTATAGATGTCAATGTGAATGCATAAAATAATTCGAGTAGATATGTAGCTGTAAATCTCTCGTTTATCAATAACTTAGATTGTGCAATATATTTGAGTCACGAGAAAAAATTAAGATTGATACTGTTAATATATTCTTCTTAATATAAAGCGAATGACAAGAAGAAAAACGCGATATATAGTATTTAACATTCATTTCTTTGATTTCGGATAAAAAATTCTTTCTAATAATGCGATTGTAAATTTCAGCACATACGACGTACTATTGGCATATTTCTGATTCTCATGAGACTAATTTGATTGATTTTACATAGAAATGTACTAAACATGTTCACTGTACACAAATAGAATTCGAATTGTCTCCGAGGCTAGAATTCCAACGTATTACTATATTTTAAGCGCACACTTGAACATGTTTGATATGTGGAAAGTGTTAAAAATTATTTTTTTTGCGGTTTGAAATGTGCACGTTCACCATGGAAGGAAACACATGCACACACATGTGTATATTTACATGAGTGCTTGTAAATACATGTATATACACCGTATGTTATTAATAAGTTGATATATGCATTGAAATACGCAAATGTTTACACATTATTATTAAAATACGATAAACGTTAAGAAATTAATTATGATATTAAATATTGATTGCACATAACCACTGGCTTTTCTTAAGACATTCATAGATAGCTGTCGTTCAGAAAGAAGTTTTTTTGGACAGAAAATGATCTCTCTTCTTCTACAGAAGTAATTGGAGCTAACATGAAACACGCTACAGTATCAGGATTTATATCGTAAGAAAAGAATATCACAAATTGTTTTCAATTTTTCCAAGTCCATATTTGCACTCATTACACGTTTGCACTTTTCTAAACACCCCTTCCCCCCGGCACTTCAATCCGCAGCTGCACATATTCCTCGAAGACGTTTATGGATGCTACAAGAGTTTCACTTCTTTCTTCCAGCTCTTTAATTGTCCCTGGGAACAACATAACGTGCTAGCAAATAAGATTTTTGAAATAAAAATAAGCTATAGGCTATATAATTTTTTAAATAAAATCTAAAATTTCAATGAAAATGGCAAAAGAGGCATTAACATTAAAAATAGGCAGTATGGTACAAAATAGGCAAAAAGCTTGTGAAACACTGGCAACAATATAGAAAATGTATATCAAGAAAAAAATCTTATCAATAAATGCAGCAGGGTCAATTGTTTTCGAATAACAAAGAGCAATCAGAATAAGACGCGCCAATTTATTTTCATAAGTGTTTCAAAGGTGTGGGCTTATACGATGAACGTCTGGTCCTCTGTACCCGCATCCGAGGGTGATTTTACTAAACGAACTAAGCCCCCCTTCCCTTCCACAGAAGCACATATACGTGTACTCAGACACGCCGGTTGCAAACGGCATGTGTAGGAAGCACTCTTGACCTGGCATAAATATTCCGGATATGTTTTGCAACGCTACAAGCAGATCAGATCTCAGTCGAGAGGAAGAGAAGAATCAAAGGGGCTACGGGAACGGACGGAGGGGGAAAAAATCGTCTTGGTGTTGTATGTGATGCAAATGAGATCGAATGGATTCCAGTTTTGCCCACTCCGCCTGCCACAATGCTGTACAGAGGAAAGTATATACTGTTTTATATTAGGGTGGTCCGTCGGTGAAAAAGTGGACCTCTACTTGTATCTAACGGTTGCTGGGTGTCAAGTCGGTGCCAGAAGGGTTGGTTACGTGAAAGACTATGCCCGTCGGGTGATTTACCAAGAGTATAGGGGCACAAAAAGATGACGCTCACGAAGAGGTCAAGCGAGTTTCCTGCGCTGACCACCTTTGTCCACTCCCTATTTTTTTCCAACCCTTTTCCCCCCTTTATTCTTCCGTAAGGGGGCAGCTTCTGGTTGCTTTCAGCTACATCCCCCTGAAGATCCAAGAACCGGACTTTACCCCTTTCTCGTCTGCAAGGGCTGTTGGACGTAACCACCTCCCCCCTCTTCCGTCTGGTCAATACCCTACGTAAAAGTTTCAAATGTATGCCATTTCGCATGTCCGCTGCCCTGTCCCTTTTTCCCAGGATGTCCTGGGCATTTACGATCTGAATCAAAGGGCCAGCAACGGTTGATTCGAAGGGCGACGCTGGGACGTACAGAGGTTGTTATCTGCCGGGTGAAACGTGTGAGGAAAATGTACGTTGCTGTCGAAAAAAACGTGGACATCCTTAGCCAAAAAAGCCCAACGTCTTAACCGAGCAGGGTTGTTAACCAGGGAAGAAACAGTGCCTGATAGATAAGTTTTCCATCTATAATTTCTTAAGAATGTCAACCAAGTCGAGGAAAAAAACAGTGAGGTTCCTTGACAAAAATTTTACATTCTTCATTCTTGAGGACTGTTACCCAAGTACAGAAGAAATAGTGTACTGAAGATCCTTGACAAAAATTTTACATTCTTTATTCCTTAAGACTGCAAACCAAGCACGTATCGAAGTTCTCTGACAAAAGTTATCCATTCTTCGCTTCTTAGGACTAACCAAGCAAACAAAAATAGTGCATTGGCGTGTTCTTCGTTGCTTGATAAACTCCTTACGTTCCTCAACATGTAGGACTGTTAATCAACAAAACACGAAAATATGTGTGAACGTTCCTTAGCAGAAGTTTTATACTTTTTGTTCCTTGGTGCTGTGTAAGGTGAGGGTAAAGTAAGGACTATGAACCAAGCAAAAAACAAATAGTGTATTGATATTCCTTGACATAAGTTATACAATCATCATTTCCAAAGGACTGTTAACCAAAAACAAAGAAGCAACAGTGTATTGAACTTCTATGACAAAAGTTTTACATTCTTCATTTCATAAGACTGTTTACCAAGGAAAGAAGAAGCAGTGTATTGAAGTGGTTTGATAAAAGATTTACATTCTTCGTTTAAAAGGACTGTTAACCAAAGAGAAGAAACAGTGTACCGAAGATCATTGACAAAAGTTTTGCATTCTTCATTTCACGGTACTGCTAAGCAAGAAGAGAGGAAAGAGTGTGTATCTATGTGCCCTGACAAAAGTTCTACATTCTTCATTTCAAAGAACTGATAACCGAGAAAAGAGTATAAGTTTTTTCTAGGTCCACTTGGTGCAGATATAGGCTAATCGGGACTTCGAACCACTATGGCCTTCACCATGTTTCGTACTAGGGACTCCGTGATTACAAAGCAACGACGTTATCACTACGCCATCGGGAAGGCCAACCAAGGAAAGAAGAAACCGTGTATTGATGGAGAAAAAATTGTGTCAGGAAGAGATTAAGCACTCCTTCTTTTCTTCTGTAACGTGCAAACGCCAAGTAATACGATATGTTCGATATTTTCACATTAGTTTTAAGTTCTGTGAACCTTACGAATATTAAAAAACATTGTCACATATTTGTTTCGAACGTTCCTAAGATAGTACATTAAATTCTATCTTGAAAGGCTACGTATGCCATGGCGAGAAAAAAACAGTGAGGTTCCTTGACAAAAATTCTAAATTCTTCATTCTTGAGGACTGTTAACCAAGTAAAGAAGAAGTAGTGTACTGAGGTCCCTTGACAAAAATTTTACAAAATGTTTTGCGAAAGAAGAGATTAGGAATTTTTATATGCGTATTTATACATTTATCAATCTTATGTTTGGTAACCTAATAGAGAACAAATAGTGTTTTAATTTTGCTTTATTTTAAACACATTTTAAAAAAACACATTGTGCTGACGTGTTTTACATTTGAAATTCAAATTGATAATATGTTTTCCACGGTCAGAGAACAGTTTAATTTTTTTTGACGAATTAGCAAAAATCCGAAAAAAGGACTAGGACTTTAATTTTGAATTTTTTTTTTCTCGTTATCACCAGTAGCTGGAATTACAATTGGAAAAAAAAAATTTCGGAGAAACCGATATCAAAGCACCAATTGCAATTTCCGACAACCTAAAGGAAAAGTTTGTTGAATTCATGTCATTAACCACAATCTCAAATTTTAAATCTGATTAAATATTTATGTCTTAAATAGAGAAAATATGTTTGCGAATGCTAACTTAACTAAGATAAAGTAACATTTTTGTATATGTAAGCAAATATATATTACGTTGAATTTTCTACATAATTGAAAAACAAAAAGTTTCGTCCAGTTTATGGAAAATTTCTTCATTAAATTTTATGAAAGTGATATTCTGAAACAGACAAGAGAAAATTTGTAAACAATTTGATAGATGTAATTTCTTGTCGTAAAATTTCATAAATTCTTGTCATTTGCGTAAGATTGGAAACAGCTTAGGAATATATACACAAATATACAAAAAGAGAAGTATTTAGATAACCGTTGCATAACAAAGTCTAAAAAATATTTGTCAAAATTATCTTTCAAGTTTTAAAGTGGGGTACGAACCACAATGTGCATCCAACAGGGATCGACCCTGGGACCGACGAGTTACATTTTAAACGCTGTTCATTGGATTAATTTATTGCTAAATGTAAGCATGTAATTAACGCAGTGTACAAAGCGCGTCCATATCTTTTCCTTAAAAAAAATATGGATGTGTAAGCAAACATTGGAAAACAATATTTATGCAGCTTCATAAAATGAGTCATATTTCAAACATTTAAAAAATATTTTTATTGCAGTTTTGGAATCAGATTTTAAAAACATACTATTGTACGAAACATACCGAAATTATGCGATTATTTTTATCTAAATATAATGAGATATACACATTTTATGAGGGCACACCTTCCTAGGTTGAAATGAGAAGTACCAAATTTATTAAAAAAATACGGAAATATCTATAGTTTAAATTTAAGGTACACCTTAGCACCGCGTCATTTTAATAATACGTATTATTCAATTGAAAACAGTACATTTCTATTTAGACACAATATCATTAATGTTGGCAAACTGCGTAATATATTTATGTCGTAAATTTAAGATTATAAATGTACTGATATTTTTGTGTATTGTAGAGAAATTTAATCATAGTAAATTGAAAGTCCTAGGAATTCAAATCACAACAAGTGGAAAGGATAGTATTTCTTTTCGGCGCTGCCTGAAGCGGTAATCTAACTTTCAGGATAAAATTCTGAAAACAAAAGTGCAATTGCTTAACGCTGAAGCGAAGAAATCCGTGCTTGCGTGGTAGCTTTAGGTAAGGTCATGGACATCTACCTTTCTGTCACTTGTCATGCGAGCCTTTATCGTACCGACACCAACATGTGTTGAGGTTTACGTTAGTAGAGGGAGGAGGGAGGGGTCAATAATAAATACTGATATGTGCATGGATTTGCAACGAAAAGAACGAGCAAGATTTTGAAGGACGATCATCCTTAAACACAAGGTTTCGAACTGACGTGCGTGCGTGTGTTTCCGCGCGTGTCTTTGTACGCGCACGCGTATCTACGCTTGTACAAAGGTTCCTCCGATACCAAGTCCACACAAAGTACCTCGCAGGGGCAACGAACCGCCGTACTTTTCATCGAATGACCATTTTCTCTGGGATGAACATTTTTCCGGGGCATCTCCCGAAACTTCAAAATGGCGGAACAGTCTTTTCTCCCCTCCCCCTTCCGCTCTTCTTTCTCATCTCCCCTTACGACGTTCCAGGTACGGACTCCGCCCTCCCACAATTCTTTGCGCTGGAGAATTCGATCCATCCGTCGGCTTTGCGTCTTGACGAGAAAGACTTGGGCCGTCGTGGCGGACCCCTACGCTTCACGGCGTGGACGAAACGGGAGGTTTTTGATGCCTTTTATCTCCGTCGAAAATGACCCTAAGCTGGTCAAATGTTGGCCTCAACTAATGCAAATTCCTTACGAAACATTGTAAGCACCCAAAAGGCGAAATTACCGAATCAGAATCGCCAGACAAACGAAAAGAAAACTTGGAAACGCACAGAAATCGCGAAAAAGAAGGAACGCAGAATTTCGCCAACAGAAGGCGCTCGGATTGATGAGTAGCAAGATGGACGACGACGCGTCCTGTCCTTTCCAAACGTGAAATTAGTGTCACGAATATTTATGCGAAAATGTCACACAACTGACTCTAAACAATTCATACCTAAAATACAATTTCGTGTCTTTTGCTACTACAATAACAAACAGACATGCACCTTGAATTAGCAATCCATCTTGGTCTTATATAATGGCAGTCTGGAGTAAAGAAAACCTTTATAGGACTTAAATCTTTTATTGTATCTTTGTACATGGATTCATATAACCACAAGTATGATCATTGCTTTTATTAATTTATTGTTAATGGAAATTGTAGGCTATTACATTTTTATTACATCGAAAAAAAAGGAACGTTCAAAATGTTTCGAATGAAACACTTCAATTTTAAATTTATTTAACAGTATATTTACCTTAATTAAAGTTTAATATATGACACATAGCTACACTATAAATTATTACTTCGTAAATATAAAGTACATAAATCTTGTACGAATTATTAAACCGGGCAAATTTTGTTCGGCTATTATTTGCTCACGACTACGAGGAAGAAAATGAAACTATTTGACCTATTATTAAAATTATTTTACTTACAAAAACATGACACGGTTTTAATGTTGCCAGGTTCGAATTCTTAAACTTCTTCTCGGTATCAAAATTTATCCCTCCAATAATAATGACACATTTAATAAGTATATTGACAGAATTGTAAATACTGATGCATTTGGCTGCATATTAAATATGCAAGATGACATGTATTAGCTTTAAGAAGCAACTTCTATGCATGTATATGTTTTTGTGAAAATTATTTCGTTAGCTTATCAGAGGCGATATAAACAAACAATTCTAGTAAAAAATCCCTGCAGTCTTATCCAAGAAATATAAATCAATCATCTCAAATTATAATGTAACTACCGTTATTTTACTTAGCAATACAGAAGTGTGACTACACATCGAATTGTTAATATCATTTTTCGGGATGGATAAACAATGTTGATGTACGTAAATATTTATAGAAACGAATTTCTTACCTCAACGCGAGTAAAAAATAATTCTAACAACTTGTACTTTTCAACAGAATATGCGAAACATAGCAGATTAAAATTAAAGTAAAGGACAAGTGTCTTGAACATATAATTTTGATGTGGTACTTAGAAGACTACCAGAAAATGCATCAAAACAAAAATATATCAGTTGCGCTTAAATCCAACGACTGCTCTACAGATATTATAATATTTTATGCCCACTATATGTTTCTTAAACTAAATTTTTGGAAAGGAGTGTGACCGAGATTATGAAGAGAGGAAACTACTAATCCAAATATCTCTCTAAATATAAATCTACGCAAATACGTTTTAGAAATTTTTGAAAGTAGATACATGCAATTTCTCTCCTGCGTCGTTAATAATTAGGTATTGTATATCGTTAGCCAGTTTTACATATGCCACATTCTTATGAAATTTTATTAAACAATTGCAATTAAATATTAATTCTATGATATCCAAGAGTAGCTACATTTTGTAACTACGTAATCCAACTGTATGGTGAATTATTGTAATGTAACACTGAACTTTACATATGTGTGAAAATCAAAGCTTGTTTTAAACACTCTTTATGCTCAGAGAAGGTTAATCAGAACTGGGTATACAGTTTAATGTGCCTCTGTCGGGGATCGAACCCGGGACCTCACGAAAAGCATCGGGAAAGCCCTGTCAAACTATCATTATAATTAGGTTGCAGTTTATCCTAGTTTCAGGAGAATACTGGAAGAGTACAATTAATGAAGGCTGCGGTGCTTGTTTCCATTCTCTGTTGCGATAACCCAGTGGTACAAATAAGCGACAACCAACAACAATAATTAAGGCATAATCCTTACGATATAAGAGTGTCACTACGAAGCCTGTGAAAATTGATCAGCAGTCAACGCATATGGAAAGAGCACACTGCCACAATTATAAACACGGAATACTTTTCTTGAGAATAAATTTTGTGACAAAATGTTATCGAATAACTAAGAAATTTATAATGGGAGAGGGGTCGCAAGAACTATTACTTCAGTAACAACAGTACTTCTTGTATTTATATAATTTGAGCTCCGGACACCTGGCGTCGTAGCGCGCTGTGCTAATCACTCTGCTACAGAGGCTGGCTAAATGTGTCTTCATGGCACAATGCCATGAAACACAAGGAACTTTCCCTCGTAACGTTTAGGCACCGTTAGTAATAATAATAATAATAATAATAATAATAACAACAACAACAACAACACTACTAATAAAAATAGCACCTCAGAAACCATGTTTCTGCTCATATGTTCATAGTAAGAATGCAGAAAGATACAAACTCTTAAACGACTTGGATGTTTGTCAGATTCACGAAGTGTACACACAAGATATTAACAATTTACCGCCTGTTTTCCAATCTTCCTACCCTTCCCTTAACACTTGCGTAATCAAGGAATCCAGTCGCACCGTCGTGCAATTCCCAAAAGTTACGGAAATGAGAGGGGACGTGTTTCATAATCGTTGACGAAAACTGGAACACGTTTTCGAAATTATTGCAACTGCACGACGACTGTCACACTTCTACGTTCTGTCACTCTCCCGAGCATATGCTCAGACATCATCCCCTTCCTCTGCTATCCTTGCTTTTCTCTGCACTTTCTTCTCGCCTCTGTGTTCTCTTGGCTTCTGAGCGTAAACTTTCTCCCGAACTCTCTGTCTCTCTCACTTGTACTATAAGTGACAGCTTCCTGAAAGACAGCCGCTCGCGTCTTCTACCCTTATACACCCTGGAATGTCAAGTTTCTCCAGTCCTTGGAAGTCTTTCCTTTAACATGCTTCGTTCTTGTAAACAACGAAAAGTTCTCGAAACGACTTCCGTTCTTGACGTGATCACCCCCCCCCCCCTCCCCAACCTCCCTTCTAATCTCCAAGCAGAGGCCTGGAGAATGTATCGAATAAGATGACATGATCTTGCTCGAGACGACGTCCAAGCTGACTTGGTTCGTTCGAATCTTGGATTCATCCGCCTTGTTCATTACTAGGGCTCGAAAGTTGGAAAAATCCTTTTTTTTCCTAGTGTCCGAAGACGAGGCTCAACATAATATATGTTAATTTTGGGTCCTATTTTGCCTTTTTCGGCGTTTTTTGGCTTATTGGCCCTTTTTTAGCCTTTTTTTCAGGTCTTACAGGCTTTTTTTTTTTTGCAACTTCACCTTCTTTCGACTACGTTTATACTGCCCATTCTCAATACGAATCATCATCAGATCTTCACCATCACCTCTTAAACATCCTTTCTGTAGTAAAGAAATTAATATATATATATATATATATATATATATATATATATATATATATATTTGGACGATTGAAGCAGGTAGGATACAAGGTCCTTTAACCGTAACTTGTCTGGAAGGTCGCAAATATGATTCCTCAAATACGATTTTTCAAATTATGTTAATCTAAAAAATATATAATGTCTGAAAGAAGATGCATTTCATTCATATATAGTTTTTTCGCACTGTGTGTTCCATACCACCAGAATTTTGAATTTTTTTATTCATTAAATATGTAATTAAAACTGAAGTTATTAATTAATTTGGATCACATTTATACGTCCTTTTTTACCCTTTTTAGGTCCTTTTTTTATATTTTTAGGTCTTTTTTATAGGTATTTTTTTGGCTATTTTAAGGTCTACAACTTCTGACCCCTATTTATTACCTTGTAGTCATGGGGTCACGGGTTAACCTTCACTATCTTTCTCCCTCAAACATTCTCTACTTCTCTCGCTTTTCTTTATATTACTTCCGCTAATTCACACGCACACTACTTTGGCTCTCTTGTGTGCATTTGTAAGTGTACAGTCAACGTCAAAAAATAGAACACCTTTATCTTGAAGTAGTCGATTGCCTGCAAGGCGTTGTGTGTGTTGCATAACTCTACGGCCATAAGTGGATGTTAACAGCAAATTAGGTTAGGGTTAGGCAACACACATAAACACCTTGCAGCGAAACGGGTATTTCAGAATAGAGGTGCGTCCAATTATTATTGTCGTTGACTGTACATTCATAGGATACATATATTTTTCATCTCTCTTCTCTGACTATATAAACGTAGACTTAAACAAACAGTCACGATGCAGCATTGGTCTTTCTGGCGTGCCCAAAGGAGAGGCGAAGCTGTGCGGGGAAATATAACCACTCCTTTGATTGTCCCCCCCCCACTTTTCAAGAAAGAAAAAGGATGCACGAAGCGATGGTAAATGAAAAGGGAAACAGTAGCAGCAAATCTCTACTCATTTTGTTACCATATAAGATATTTGCCAATTGTGAAACTTTTCCTTTACGAATTAGAAGCCAGCGTTCCAAAGAGGATTAGGAAGATTATTCATGTTTAAGAACTAAAGTGGAGATGGTAGACCATTTCGTATAAATATGTGTGTGTGTAACGTATATGTATTATATATATATATTTAATTATTGGCAAAATGTTGGGATGATGGGAGAAAAAAACATGGATATGAGCGTCAGAGAAATTTTTCTAAGGTTGGTAAGTGAATTTTTAAATAGAGAAAAAGAGGAAGTACAATTTTGTTACTATGCGTATGCCCACTTTATAGGTACAGTATGTGAATCGAACCACTATGCCATTGGGGAGGTCCATTAAATAAAGAGAGAAAGAAAATAAATTAAATAATATTTTATATTCCACGTGAAGAAGATAAATGTTAGAAAAAAAGGAAGATGCGAATAAATTCTTATTTTTATCTTCCAGGCAATATCTGGAGTGTTCATATACCCAGAACTCGAAATGAATCCAAGCAAAGTTATGCAATTTTGCATTATCGGCATTTGAATGCATTTTAATACGATACCAGACAATATACTACAATTGGTATAACCCTATAAATACATAAATCTGCCTATTTATCTTTTTTATTTCTTCTTATTGAAACGTAGACTTTAATGTTTTAAGTTCGCTTCATGCTGTTTCAAGCCTGACAACGCTTTTTTATAGTGTATATAAATACTTATTTTAAATTTTACTTCCTATTTTGCATATAAATGTCCCTTTGGGGTATTTCCTTTTATTATTATTTTCTTTTACTACTGTGGCTCTATCTACAGTAGACGGTAGAAAATAATGACTTATTTTCCAAGCGTCCCTTCATCAATTTCATTTAACCATCATTCATTGCCAAATTAGCCATCGCTAAAAGAAGAGCGACGTAAGAATTAAGAAAAAATATAATAAAATGCATAAACTTCAAGTCAATAAATGTGTAAAGAAAATCCATAACTTTCTGCATCTATTAACTTTCATATGTGCCTATTTTCATAATATTTGAAAGTATATGCCTATCTATTTTACAAGTTTGTACTACATAAAAACCGTACCCTACTTATACTTACCGTAATTTCTCAATCATTAATGATCACAGAGCAATACACATTTTATGTAATCGTCAAAAATCGTTTGCGGATTTCAATGACAAAATTGTTGATAAGTGGAAGTAAACGTGAATGTTCATTTAGATTGTGTTTTGATATTGGACTTGGTTTTGACGTTGTAGTAAGGAGTTGTAAGTAGAAGACAATGTAATTAGTGTATGCTTTTGTGGCACTTTTGAAGGTGAAACTAAATCACTGAGAATATCGTACAGCCCTACCATTCCACCAGCTACGGAATTTAATGTGTATTATCTTCTCTGGAGGAATATTATTTGCCAAGCAAAACTAGTCAAATCTGTAAATATAAGTTTGGAATTTTCCATATAAAACTGTTAAAAATAATAACTGCACATGACTAATAACCTCCGTAATTCCTAGTCAAATCCACATTATTCTTGTCACTAACTGAAAATATGTCAACTTCAACATAATTTATTCTGGCAATTTAACAATAACTGAAAATCACAAAAGCTTACATTAATTTAATATCTTGCCTTCTGTGTTACATCAAAATCAACGAGTTCTATGACAAAACACAGTCTATCTTCACATTTACTACTTCTTCTTCTCAACACTTTTGTCACAGAATACAAAATTTATGTTTCAAGTAG
The DNA here is from genome assembly GCF_977018435.1 of Lepisma saccharinum. Classification (NCBI taxonomy): domain Eukaryota; kingdom Metazoa; phylum Arthropoda; class Insecta; order Zygentoma; family Lepismatidae; genus Lepisma; species Lepisma saccharinum. Next base: position 39,122,517 of record NC_139242.1, on the reverse strand, counting down.
CGTGTTTTACCAAACGTGTGCATATAATTCTGTAGGCGCAAACAAACATGAAATACACCAACAAGATACTTTGCAAGTAAAAAAAAACAAAAACAAATAGCTGAAGCCAACGATCTGAATATTTAAAAAGGAAAGAAGCGGAGTTGGGAGTGATTTACATGCTCCAACTAAGTTTCTCAGTTAAACTCTGCCTCGTTTTATCTCGCTGCAGTATTTTCTAAGGCAAGTTCCTCTTTAGAGGAAATATTCTTCACCAAATATTTATGTACCTATCATCTACGAATCTAATTTACATGGAAAACTGTTTCCGTACAGTGGAAGTTGTAAATTTCCCCGCGTTATCGTAAGTAAGAAAATCTTGAATTTGAAAAAAAATGAGGAAGGAGGGTGAGGGATGAAGGGAGTTTAGTTTTTGCACAGGGGCGGAGGAAGGAGGGGTGTTCAAGAGGTAAAAAAACAACTATGAAAGGTATTGTATCCAGCATGGTGATTATCATCTCATAGAATAGCACCTAAATTTTTCATCAAAATGTATTATTGACATACAATTTCGGTTCCGAACTAGCTGGAATATTTGTCTTCTCTTGTACCACCCCGCGAGGCACTCTGGGTAATGCATTATCCAGAGGTGAAATCGAGAGAAGAGAGAGGGAGAGAGGCAAGATAAAGATGGAGAAGAAGAACGGAAGCTAGGTGTGTACTTTACATCTTCTGAATACACGGCTCATAACTTGAGAAAGCCAGACAACGAACTCCCCACCTACCAACCCGGGCAAAACCCACCCCATCCGACTCGAGCATCCCCCTCCCCCCCTAGGAAACTTTCCCAGCTACCATAGTTTGATTAGTATCAAGTTATTTGTGGTTTAGGTTGTCTAATTACCGCTGGAGGATTCGTCTTACTAAATACTAGCATCTCTGGACATATAGCTCAGAATTAATGACCGGGAATTCTGGAGGGTTGGTGGGCGGGGCGAAGAACGGGCGGGGAGGGATGAAAAAGAAGACGAGCAAGACACTGAGATAAAGAGAAGCACACAGAAAGGCTAAAAACAAAGGAATAACGGGGAGAGCGAAATGCTTACGGGGGGAGAGAGAGCTGCATAGTGCCTCGTTATTGCGAGAAAATTTGCATAAATTTGATTACACCATGGAAGAAGACAGAACTTTCTATAACTCTCTACCAAAGCAAGAAAGGCATCTTCCTTGCCTTAAAGCATGTCATAACGGGGCCGAAAGAATATTAGTGTCTCCCTGCAGGTCCATATACTACAAATATACAGGGTACTTTCTGCAATCTCTCTTTCTACCAGGATCGTTCTGTCTCACAGTTTGCATCTAATGTCCCAGTTTTTGCCCCGGCTAATGTTTTACGGAACCCAACCGCCACCACCTCAGCGGCAGCAGTGTCGCTTCGACCAAAAAGAAGCGAGTGCGGCAGACGTTGGGAGTTCGTCTTCTTGCCCGCACCCGTGTCGTCATTGCTGACCAAGAAGCGTGTCCCCACACCCAGAAAAAATCATTGTTGGAATCTGTTATAATCACCATACCCTTTTGATAGAATCTACTATACTTTTTACACTATATTGAAAGAGAGCCATAGGCCATCTGGTGTACAGAGCGTAGCATCTCTGATTCTTGGTCAGAAAAGAGAAGTAAAATTAAACAAATCCAATCAAATCAATCAATCTTCTTCTTGGTCGTTTTACTTTCAAATTTAATCCTGTTGGGGATGAATGAGGAATTGAAAGAGATGTTAACAATCACGAATTATATGGATTCAGAGTAGAAATAGGGAGAGAGAGAGAGAAAAAGATAAAGGGAAATAGGAAGAAAGGGAGAGATATAGAAAAGGGGAAATAGGAACAAAAAGATAGAAAATAAAGTAAAATGGAAATAGGAAGAGATAAAGAAAGAAAAGGGTGAAATAGGAATAAGGAGCTAGGAAGAAAGAGGGAAATAGAAATAGAGAGACAGAAAGAGAAAGGGAATAGGAAGGAAAAGAGAGAAATGAAAGTAAAATGCCAATAGGAAAAGAGAGAGAGAGAGAGAGAAAGAAAATGAGGAAATAGAAAGAAAGAAAGAGGAAAATAGAATAGAGAGAGAAATGAAAAGGGAAATAGGAAGAAGGAGGGAGATACATAAATAGAGAGAGAGAATGAAAGGGAAAAGAGGAAGAAAGAGAATTAAGGAGGAAGAGAGAGAGAGAGAGAGAAAAAGAGGCAGTAATGCGTTATACAACTCCGGTGCTCACACGATAAACGCAGAACATATAGACGAAAGTGTAATAGGAAAGGAAAATAAGAACAGAATCAGAAATAGAGACAGGAAAACGGAGAAGTAGAAATATATATAGTAAGAAGGATACTAAAAAGTCAAAGAACACCTCAGATATAAAGAAAAAAAAGAAAATGGACAAAAAATTTGAAAACTTTTGTAAATTGATATTAAAAAATACACAATTCATTTTATGTACTGAAACCTGAGTGAAAAGACATCGAAAATTTTCAACACAAATCCGGGAGAGGGGTGGGCATTGTAGAACAATTACAGAAGAGAGAAAGAGAAGGGGGATATAAACAGGAAGAAAACTAAATTTAAAAGGGAACAAAGACACAAAAAGAAAAATTACAAGAGAAACAGCGTAGAGGAGGCTAAAAGAAAGGACTAGGAAAATAATTTACGAGAACTGGAAATTTATACGCGCACACAAAATACGTAAAGTAACATCAATATTTAAAAATCGACGATTGCTTTCGAAGAACTAGGGAAAGATAAGTGTCAATAAGAAATAGTGAATGTGTAAAAATAAATCTGATGGCGCAAATCAAATGCAAATGTTGAAAAAGTCAGAATTGTGAAATGAAAATTAACAATGGAAATATGGAAGAGGTGGGGAAAATATAGATTTATTAATTAATTAATTTGGTTATTTTACGTCACTTTTCTTCCACTTTTGATTTGTGAGACTCAAAAAGAACACCCACCCGGGACCCCTGACGTCATGGAGCGCTGTGCTAACCACTGCGCCAAAACACACACATACATAGATACAACAAAACTCTCAAAAATAATATTAATAAATAAACGTGAAAAGACAGACAATAAAAACGAAAAATTAAGAGCAAGGGAATATATTTTACGAATACAGTTTCTCTTCGCCATTGCCTAAAATGAGCCGACCTCCGTGACGTAGTGATTAGCACACCGCGCTACGACGCCAGGGGTCCAGAGTTCGAATCCACACCTTGTCATGGGTGTTCCTTGTGTGTGTTTCGTCATATCATCATGGCGATTAGCCAAATGTGGCAGAAATGCGACGCTGAACAACAAAAATCAAATCAAATCGGTTAATATGAGAAATAGAATGACAGAAAGTGAAAGAAAAGTGGAAATAGGAAGAAAGAGAGAGAGAGAGAGAGAGAGATAGAAAGAGAGAGAGAAAGAAAGAAAAAGGGAAATAGGAAGAAAGAGAGAGAGAGATAGAAGAGAGAGAGAGAGAGAGAAAGAAAAAGGGAAATAGGAAGAAGGAATGAGATAGAAAGACAGAAGACGAAAGAAAAAGAGAATTAAGAGTAAAGAGATAGAAAAACAAAAATCCAATCAAATCGTCTAAAATGAGAAACAATATGACATTCTTATTGTAATAAAGAACAATGCAACAAAAATAAAGCCAATTTTAAGCTGTGGACAATATGAATGCCGGAAGATTCAACACTCTTTCCTCACTTACCGTAGACCTGTTCGATCATCTTGAGCGTAATCTCGCTGTACCAGAAAGAAAAAATCTGTGAATTTTCGTGGCGCACAACTCATCTTGTAGAATTTGTGCAAGAAAACACATGCCCAGGACACGAACCCACGTAACACCACGACCAAATACAACACCGAAAGACGTCAGAAAGCTGATTCAGCTACCACCAGGAGGGGTTAGGGGAGAGGGGGGAAGGACTCTGGATAAACATCTATGCAATGTTTCAAGCAACTTCCTGAATAACCTGTAATGAGTGTCCGTTGCACTTACATCATGTGACGTCCTGTCAGGGGTATGTGTGCGTGTTTCGAAGGCGACAAATGCATTTTCGCCTGTCCGGAATCTTTTGTTTGCAATGTCCATGCTTTGTCGGGTGTAATGACAAGCAAAATGTGTCACGAGCGAAGGTGAAGCGTGTGCAGTAGTTACTTGTCCTGTACTAAATCTTTAGCTGCTATCGTAGTTGAACAGTGACGTAACGTAGCGCGTTACTTTAGGTTACTTGCGTTAGTAACGCCGTTACCAAAAGTACAAGAGCAATTGTTACGGTACTTTGTTACTTTTGCGTTATCTTCAGAACTGAGGGATTTATTTATTTAGTTAACTCTTGTTTTACATGGCGGATATAAGGTTCGTGTCTCGTCTTAAACAACCATAAATCGTCCATCTATACTCTGTCCCAGCTAACTGTGGAGCAGACAAACGAAAACAAGTCTCTGCGCAAGTAGTGACGCGAAACGGCTTCGCCAATGAACACGTGAGAGGAACGGGATTGCGTGGAGGGGGAAAAGCGACTGCAGCTACCAGCCTTCCCAGCAGCGTGTACTGCTTCGCTCTGGGCACTCGATTTCCCGAATTTCTCTGACGCTATGCGCGGACTTGCTCCACAGTTAGCTGGGACAGGGTATATTTATAAATCACACTCGGTTAAAGTCTCTGGAGCAAGCGAACGAGGGAGCTCGATCAATGAACGCGGAGAAGAGGAGAAGTGAGTGCGTGGAAGGGAAAACTCGACTGCAGCAGTTGACACGTCCTTTCCCATTGCACTAATATTTATTGTTATTAATTACCTTTTCTCTTGTACAAATGTTTATTGTTCTTTAATCTTAATTTCTGTAATTTACCTATCACTGATAATGTCAGGATAGTGACTAACCTGTATATACTTATCTTGTAAGGGCTGTTACCATGGCAATTACGAGTGTCTTTTGTCTTGACTTGGAAATTCGGGCTCGGTTTTTGAATAGAGTGATCAATTTGAATTGTAAGAAGTTTAATTTCTTTGAGTGACATGGATTATATGTTAGGCATATAAGTATTTAGTTTGCAAAGAAGTAAAATAGACTTCCTTTTTCTTAGTGCAAACTTAACTTTGATTAACTAACAGAGAGATATTACTAAAGAACGTGTCAAGATATTTTTTTTGTAATAATAATAAAGTATTTATTTCCGTAGACCCGTATCCATGGGTGTGGAAAACGTCATACAATACTAAATATAACAAATAGAGTAGGATTACAATGAAAAGAACAAAATGCAAACACAAAAATACAAATAAATCATATGGAAGGGAAAACTCGACTGCAGCTACCAGCAGTTTACAGCAGCGGACACTGTTCTGCACCGTCCACTCACTTCCTCCTCTTCTCTGCCGTTATGCTCAACCTTGCTCCACAGATTTCCAAGACAGAGTGTAGGTGTAACTTGGGGCGGCAAGGAAGGGTACTGGCCCCTCCAAAATTTTCTGGTTTATTAACATTTACAGTCCCGCGTCGTGGCCGTGAGATCTAAGGCTATGGGACGCGCATTGGCTAGAGTATCCTGAAAGAAGCGTATCAGCTTTTCTCCTGAGATTTCGGCCCGTCTATGTGACCGGTGCCCACCAAGCATACTGAGGAAATTGGGCAGCTACGAATGAGTAGCGTATCCCGGTCACGGAAACCTACAGCAACGACTGGGGATTCGTCGTGCTGACCACACGTCACCCAGGTTGGATGATCGCTCACCTTTGCTGAGGAATGTTGGAGTGAGACCAGCAGTCACTAGGTAGGGCTGGCCCTCACCACGGATTACGTTATTAAAATTTACAAGGGAAGGTTATTTTTGTTAACCTCCTTCGGCCTGTGGTTCATGTTCTGTTATCCCCCACCTTCAAAGTTACCGTAGGTCCCAAGTACAGCGCCTAGAATAACGTAGTGTGGAAAACGGCACAGTTCTGCGCGCTCTGGCTGGTTCCACTCGAAAATGATCCGCTAGAGGCGCTGGTGTTGAACCCGGTGCTTGGTATTCGTCTGCTTATAATGGAAGTAAATGGAGTTTTCGCTGAAACGTCTGATTCTTTTACATGAAGCATTTCTATGAATGTGATAATTGCTATGATATTTGGTACAGTGGTCGCGAAGATATTAACGAACATTCTAGACAGTAGACCACGTCCTGTTATCGTCATACTTTCGTTAATAATACGGGAGAAAAAATACGCGTGGAATGTTCTTGGCAACTAAATTTTTGTGTATGAATTAGGTTCATTATTATTATCATCATAATCATTTTTTTTAAGATATACACACTGAAGCATTTGTATTTTGGATGTTTACTGTCTCTTTTCTTCCGCTTTAAACTAATCGCGGCGATGATGATAATGATGATTGCATGAAACGACAAGGGGAACCCCACAAAACTTTCTTAGCGCCATCGACATGAGTGTAAGGAAACTTTCAAACCAATGGGACAAGCAACACGGGATGTTCACACTGTCACACTAGTGACACACACTTCCAGGCTGTAAAATAGCATTCATTGCACATGAGGGTCCAAACAGCAAACGAAACGTTCATATGGCGTATTCGCGTGCTACTTGTTACTTCGGTCGGAAAGCTCCTTAAAGGGAGGGTGCTCAGACCGAAGCGACGCGCTACAGGGGGAGTTCCCAACTAAGTGACAAGCGACATGGTGGCTTCTGTCTATTGGCAAGCGTTCGCTGCTAATTGTGCGAACAACAGATAGGCGACACGACAAACCGCACATTACAACAGATCTAGGATACACGATAAGTCACACGTGTCGCTTTGTCGCTTGTGCGTCGCTCAAACTGGGCCATTTCCTCAATAGCTTGCAACATGTTACCGTTGTTTGTTGTTCGCGCACGCGCGATGCAATGAGTGTCTTGCTTTAGTGAGATTGCGCACCAAAGCGACAAGGGGCACGCGACACTTGTCGCTTGAGGATTTCACCAACCGAACGCTGGCCTGTGCTTCCCGTCATGCCGCTACGATGTGAAATGTTGCTCTTGATTGGCTCGTTTCCAAGCAACATGTGTCGCTTCGGTGTGAAAGTTGCCTTGGACCCGTGTCGCTTTGGTGTGAAATCCTCGTATCGTTTGTCGCGTTTCGCTTTGGTGTAAAATCTCCTTGAGGAAACGGTGCAGTCAGAGCTTGTGTCCCTACGGTTCGAAAGGCTGCATTGATTACGGACTGCTCGCTTCCAAGCGACACTTGTGGTTTGTCGCCTCGGTATGAAATATCTCTCAGGATACTATTTATATTATAATAACATAGAAAAATAAAATTCTAGTACACAATCCAACACCTGACGTCCGGAATCACTTTGCGATGTTTCTTCTTGTGTTACGCATGCTATTTATTTATTAATTTTATTTTACATTTCTTTCCAAATTAATGTCATTTCGTGACTGCAAATCACTCCACAAATATAACTGTTTCCATCAATTCACGTACCGCCTTTCAAGACAAACAAATCTACATAATATATTCCAAAAACTAACAAAGCCGCATTACTTTCATAAGAAAATTAGCACCGACATTGATCGCACCGCCATCTATGTTTCTCATCCGTCTGGGGAACCAGTTTCTTGGGTCGTTTTCCACACTACGTTATTCAAGGCGCTGTAGTCCCAAGTTAACACTGATGCTGGTACCAGAAGTATTTGAAAGTGCTTGTTAAAACTGTACGAAGATGTGATCAAACTTATTTTTAGAAAATGTTTCGAAGGTGTTCATGAAGTATATGCACGAGTATTACCATCAGCAGGAGAACATCTGTCGTCATCAAATTCAATTAAACGTACTTCGTGCCCCTTCCACCTTGATAGTTGGTCCTGTACCTATACTCTGTCCCAAGTATCTCTGGAGCAAGGCCGCGCACAGCGGTAACGAAAGGGGGGGGATCGAGTGAGCAGGGTGAAGCAGTACAAGCTACTGCGATGGCTGATAACAGCAGTCGCTTTCCCCTCTCCACGCAATCCCATTCCCTCTCACGTGTTCATCGCTTGCTCCAGATATTACCGAGACATAGTATATACCACGGATTTTAAACAAGGAACAAGAGTTCTTTGGTCTCTAAATGCGCCAGCAAGATGTAAACAAGAAACGGACGGACGGTGAACAAAAAGAATATCTTTCGAAAATAATTTAAGCTCGAATCAAGTTTCCGAAATCACGACCGTGGGAACATCGAAACAGGGGGGAACGACTTATTCAAGCCCCCTCCCCCCCTTTCCACCCAGAACGATATACCTAATGAACTGGGAACAAGATGCACTGTCATGCGAAATTACTAAATCATGTTACGTGATTTCACTAACAAGCCTCAGACGGTGGCTGTAGAATGCGTTACGCATAAATATCATGGCCGCCGATAGAGCTACTGCGAGGGAGAAGCTTTAAATACCGCAATAAAATGTATCTCACTCATCCAAAGACGGACATTTTGCAAAACAAGACAACGTGACGAACCTAAGAAGCAGGGGGACACTAATGCATAAGCAGCACTACGCTTTGGAAAAAAAAAAAAAACACCATTTTGAGAGTAGTTCCGAGTTACTTGCATCGGGTGTTGAATATTTATGATTTTCCCAGCCAGACTAGAACTTAACTCGGGTTTTGTGTTTTAAGTTCACATTATGCACAAAAGGCTAGCCGAGACGGTAGCCGACAGGGGGTCGGACCTGTGAACACTTGAAGGTAAGGTATCAATAAGTACTTGGGTGTCAAAGTTCTTTCAAATCCTTAGTCCTAACGTTACTCAAGATTGAAACTGCAGTTTAAAATATAATCGGAAGCACTGAAAACTGTTCTCAGTAGGAATCGAACACTGGATGACAATGTTCATGGTGACCTCCATGAACTTCATAACATTGTTCAGGTAACATTGTGCGTATGTGTGTAACTGTACTTGAATTAACAGCACATAGAAAATATTTCGAACAAGTGAATGCGCAATTCGTCCTCAAAGTCATCCCCCACCACCAGCAGAGCTTTGAGTTCTTGTTTTAAGGCGATCTCCTACCCCGGCGAAGGTCTGAGCATTTTCTATGTAAGCTTATGGGATGTTTTCGGTATTTTGGTCACGATTATCTCGAGAACCAGTCGACAAAAAATTTCCAAATTTTGATTGAACACTGAGAAAGGATGTTTCTAGAGACCCACTGATTAATATTTTCATTTTTTGCATCAACGTCCCGAAAATTAATTAATTCATTTTACTCTATTTTCACTTTTCTTGACACAGCAACCCTGCAGAGCCCAGTCGCCTGGCTCTTCACGGACCCTCGTTCACGACTAATGAGCCGGGAGGAGAAGGGAGGGAGGCCCGAGGATAACTCACCAGATGTTTTCGAGCTGTAGAAATCTCCTTCAGGTATAAATATCCGGGGTGGAAAGCTCTCGGAAGATTTAACTGAGTATTTTTGAAATTATAGGGCTAACTTGAAAATGGACAAAAGAAAGTGTTCAGGAATGCGAATAGAATCAGCACAGATATATATTCACTTAGTCTGGAGTATGAAATTTCTCGAAGTACCGGGATGGCGAAAGTATGCAGTAAAGCATTGCTGTTCTCAAGGAGGGGTTGAGGGCAGCATATTCCCCAGTATCTCAGATGTCAAGAAGAGAAATAAATTACACAATGTCCATTTCAAGAATATTTCGGCAAAAATAAAGCGCAGGTTAAGTAGTTCATGAATATCTGGATAATGAACTTCTAACAATTGTATAGATCAGTCTCCCACCCCCTCCATGACCAATAGCGCGTCCCCCCCTTAGATCATGCCATAATTCCCATAAAGTATTTTATTGCGACACTCTCCTATTACTGAAAGTCATTTTTTAAGATTTACTGAATAATTTACTTGATCTGCCCCTTCTCCAAATTATTCCTTTTCTTCATCTTGGAACCAATTATAGTGAGTTGAATTAATTACTAATCAAGTATGTTCCTCTCCGCCTCAACGCACACATTGCACAACGATGTCCTTTTTATACATATATTTTAGAAAAATATATTGAATTTTATGATAGTGAAAGGAAAAATATTCCTCACCAAGAATTTAGATGGGGCGGTCTGCGTCATTATCCCCTCATGCGCGAAGCGCCTAATAATCCGGGAGGAGGGGGAGACCCAAGAGAATAAAACCCAGATGCACTCGACCTGCATGCAACCGGTTTCGGGTATATGTAACAGGGGAAAGACCCCTCAAGATCAATCTTGGTATTTCTTTTTCTAAATTGTGGACGGGAAGTTTCGGAGCAAACGTTAGATGAATAGAAACAGAATAATCGCAGATAGTGTATATTCGTTTAGTGTGGAATATGAAATTACTGTGCTGCAAACAGTGCTTCCGGCAAGGAGGGGCTGCGGGCGGCGGCATATTCCCCAAAATCTCAGATGGCAAGAATACAGATCAATTGCGCTAAATCAATTTCAAAAATATTTCAACAACGACCAATATATTGTTTTGTTCCGTGGTGGAGGGTTCTCCCCGATGGCACATTGTTAGCTTCATCGCCTTGTAATCAAGGTGTCCCTGGTTTAATAACCGGTGGAGACACATAGTAGTTCGGATCCCACTTTAGGCTGTAGGCCCAGTCCCGATTAGCTTTACTATGCATAAAATGCAATTAAATCAATGTTTCATGGTCGCAAGAGTGTAAAACATCTGAGTCACATAAAATATAACGTTTAGCTTGAATTAACAGTGTTACCTTCTCAAAGCATTTAAATAGAAATGGCATATGCATGGTTTCGTTACACATTCCAACTTTAGGTCAAAACCTAAATAGTTTTACTAAATTAAAAAAAAAATACTCTCAAAAGAGGAACACTGAAAAATTTGTTTAAAAGCAGATTTTCATGCCCCAAATATCGTACTAACAATAATATTACATACGCGTGTATGCATAATCACACAATAGCAGTAAAGTGGAAAATAAAAGACGAAAATTGTATTTATTTTAACTCCACATACATACATGCACCTCCATAAGTGTGTTATGTATTATGTATCTGCATGTCTGTGTTAACTTATATTTCTGTTATTGGCCTGCAACCGTGGCGGAGTGGTTGGCACAGCGCTCTACGACGCCATGGGTCCTGGATTCGAATCCCGGCCTGAGCATGGATGTTCTTTGTGATTGTGCCTTCATCAATTTCACAATATCATCACTCATCCTCATTTTCGCGATTAGCCAAAACTGGATTAAAAGCGACGCGAAATAACAAGAAATCAAAATGATCCGTAAATATGTTTCATGCTTCAGGACGTACTGGTAACCTTCATTTTTCACCCCCTGGAAGTTTTTTTGCCCTAGTCCATGTCTATGCAAGAATACGTTTATCTACGAATACGACAATTTTATTTATTACGTAAGGCATTATACAATATACCCCGAGGAAATATCATTATTTACGAGATTTTCTTCTCTCAGAAGATGTAAAATTGGGTTTTCATGTTGTTGTTTTTCCGTGAAGCAATGTTCTTCCGTCGAGTAGCTAATCTGGAGTACGTACATTTAAATCTTCTTACACATCTCACTATGTCCGAACAAACTGTCGTACAACATGAATTTAATCGCCAAAAGTCGTACCATTTGTTGTTATTGCGCTTTCTGTCCTGCCAAGACAAGCAGAATGTCCTATTGCGCATGAAATACATATATAACAGCGATGTACGTAACGTATCTAACCGTTATGGCCAGGGTTATGTCTGTCCGGTTGTCCCTATGCTAAAACATAGCACCAGCTATCGTAAGGCACAACCAACACCCCCCAGCTATCAATTTTCTCTTGGAACCTTGAATATATGTGTACGACAGAAACACACTATTAGATTGTAGTAGAAAAGGTCATATGGTTCAAGAATAGTAGAATTTGATTACAAGTAGCAAGAATGATTTCGAAGGATTTAAATTTGAAACAGATTTTCGTAGTGATTAATTCTGCATAGGTATAATAGTTCTGCAGTTGTGATGAAAAGATCTAGTATTGAAATGCAAATTGGAAGCCCTTTTAATACTAATCTTTTCATCACGATTTCCCTCTATTGATCGGTCTTCGGTCTGATTTTCCGTGTGACTATGATATGTACCGAGATTCCATGTAACACTTTCCTAGTCTTCCACGTTCATGACAAACATGCCGCTCTCAATATAGCAACTGCTACCGATATTTTCATTTGATACTACAAAATTTATGAGGATAATCCGAGCTTTTTCTCTTGGAAAGATCGACATCTACCATTTATTCCCGGCCGGTCATTCTCGCCAAAAATAGTTTAGGCCTAGAGGCCATACCAGATGCGCTGTCCTGTTGAGCGATCATATTTCACGGCATGGTCCACTGCGTTCTTTCACCTCGTGTCAGTTCAAATGTGTGTGATCTTCCTTTCAGACAAGTGTTTCGGAAAGCAGTGTCTGTCGAAGATTTGTAAAATGAAAAGTGGCGACGTTATCAGCAGAAAGAGTACACTAACTGTATGAAATGTGGTTCGAGTAGAAGTCTCTCCCCAAGGATATGATAGCAATACATTTCAATTTTTTTTTTTTTATTTCTTTAGTTGGTATTAGTTATTTTATAATAAGAATCATACCCATGATAATAATAATATAACGATGAAAATGATTTATTATTACTATTATTTCTACTAAGTTTTATCAACTCCCTGATCCCCTCTTCTTTTCAAATTTTTTTTGAGACGTCCATGTTGGTACCACTGATTAAAAATCTGTGATCCTAACTGCATTTCAAGGAACTGCTAAGAATTTATCGAAGTTTCAGAAATCGTAACTTGAAATGCTTGTTTACAAAATTTTAAATTAGTATGATAAAAAGAATAAGTTCCATTTTCTGAAGGTAGTCACCCCTCAGAAAAATATCTATCTACTGCTTTGCCTTCCAAAGGTAAAAATGTCCAAATGTCAAGATAGGAAGCTGTGACATCACCATCCCCTTGTACATTTTCTTCAATTCAAACACTGCCTGGTAGCATATTTTCTCTCGTTTCCACTTTTCCTGTTTAGTCGATAGATGATCTACCTGAAAATAACGCTCGTCAGTAACATAGTACAGTAGAAATTATATGTGTGTGTGTGTGTGAGAGAGAGAATTTCTGTGCCTGGTTGATGGTGCTTCATTTGAGATGTCCTGTGACCAGTGGCGTACGCAAGGGGGGTTACGGGGTTTAAACCCCCCCCCCCTTGAGCTTGTGAATTTTTTTTGAAATATGCTGTGGAAAAATGTAAATGATCCCAGTCAAAGATCTGGGACAATAATATTACTACTACTACTACTACTAATAATAATAATAATAATAATAATAATTGTAATTATTATTTCCATGCAGCACGGAGAAAAGCACAGCATTCAAAACACATGCGTATTTCAGAGTGAATGCTTTGAAAATTAACACAAATTCTTGAAAATAAAATATGAGGGCAACTATGATTTAAAAGAGAGAAACGTTGTTTTGTATCTCAGTTGCAACAATGTTTAATGCACTGGCTTACGCAGGATTTTTTTCCGGATGGGCTGGAATAGTAAATGTGGATAGCACATGACTTCATTTTGAAGGACAAGATGCATAATAAAATATTTCGTATTTTCGGAGCTTTTGCGTCTATTAAAATTGTATTCAAAGACAAAAATGGTAATCGGGACTCTCTTTAAAAGAGGTTTCGCATTTACACATTTTGCTTTTTTAAAGTTCTTAACGGATTTTTATTTGAAAATTGATTTTCTCAAAATTTCGGTAAGGGCTGTAACCTCATCAGCCAACCCTCTACGTACGCCAGTGTTCAATAGACATGTATCTTTTTGTGTGAACAATAACAATTAACTAAAGAAAGTCCTTGGTTCGTTGTAAGCGGCTAATGTATAGACAAAGGCTAGGTGGACAAGAAAGAAAACAGTCACCAGTCAGCCTTCCCATTGTTTACCGGGGCACGTTTGAATGTCTCACCTTGTTGACTAAACAAGAACAGAGAGACAATTCAGATTTGAATTATTGGGGACATTTATGCGGGGAAGAAGCCGGAAAAATTCCAACCAATTCCGGTAATATTAGTAGTGGTATCAGTAGTATTATTAGTAGTAATTAAGCTAAGTAATTAATGAAAGGTATTATTAATTAATTATGAGCATTATTATTTAATTAAGGTATAATAAAACAATGATAATATGAATTTGGATAAAGTCTTAGAAATAACCCCCCCCTTGATAAAATCCTGCGTACGCTACTGCCTGTGACTAACGTCATAGGCGTAACTTGTCGGGGACAAGGACTAATCAGGTTTGTTAAAATTTACAAGTCAAGGATACTTTTGCTAAAGTATGAGGAGCTATGACATAAATAATAATATTTATGGTTTCGCAAATGTAACAGTTATTCAGCAAATAATCCTGGACACTATTTTCATGGGATGAAAAACTTTTCGACCCTGCAACATCAAGTTCATACCTGCCACCCCTTCCCCTCAAAGTTAAGTCCCAAGTTACGCCCATGTCTAATGTCATCCGTCAAGGTTTACGAATGGTGACGAATTTCTCCGAAGCCTAGACTGCAACTCCCTGCGACAAACCAGCTAAAATCTTCCAAACCTTTGGAAAGCACTCGGCGGGAGAAACATGATATTTCGGTGGTGATTCTCGGAATTTGACCCCAGCTGGCAGGCCTTTCCAGTTTCTCCACCGCTGGAAACCGGCGATCTGGTGGTAGGAGGGAAAATGCCAGAAGTAAACAATAATAGCTGCAGAAAACAGATCGAGGTTGAGAAAAAGGATTTCTGATGTTTTACCGTCTTGCAAGAGCCGAAGTGGTCTATTTTGTCTACCCCCGTCGCGAACCTGTGAATGCAGCGCTCTGTGACGCCAGAGTCCCGGGTTCAAATCCCAGTTCGGACATGGATGTTTGTGATTGTTTGTCCCGGGTTTGATTTCCGGGTAGGTGATCTAAGGTTGGAGTTTTTCCGGCCTTGTACCCGTATAAAGCGGCTCTGGGGCTGCCCCAGCCTCAAATCAATGGGTACCTGGGGGGGGGGGGGGGCTAAAAGCTGCAGTAGTATGGGGCTGATCACCACCTCCAAAATGGTCCAGTTCGAGAATGTGTGGGGCCCTATCCCCACATCCTCTAAATGTGCCTTCATGTCACAGTGGTACGCACAGGTAACTTTATCTTTTTATAGTGTTTGCAATGGAATTGAAATATTAAAATATTATATTGGCATAAATAGGCTACTTGTATTTTGTGCATGAAATGTTTCATTGCATTAGTGATAAGAGCTTTCGAAATGATTGATTTAATAGTTAATTGGTTCTAATGTAGCCATTATGTAAAATTCATACATCCACAACCCGAAATCCGGACAGTCGGGCCGACCTGCGTGCGAAGTGATTAGCATAGCGTGCTAAAACGCCGGGTGTCCTGGGTTCGAATCCCGGCCACGGCGTAGAAGTTTTTTTTGTGAGTTGCCGTTCAACAATTTCATCTAATACGCATTCTTCATTATTGTTGCAATTATCCAAGTATCAGAAAGCGACGAATAATAACAAAATTAATCAGTCAATCAACGGACACTCGGTTCTAGGATCAGATCCAGGTTCCCCGTTCCGGTTAATCCGAACTTTATATTGTTTTCCATCTCTAGTATATACGTATGTAATCATGTATTATTTATACGCGGATCTTCCCGATGCCGTAGTGGTTACGTCGTCGTCTTCTAATCAAGGAATCCCGAGGTCGATACCCGCTGCAGGCACATTGTGGTTCGGACTCCACTTTAAACTGTAGGTCCAGCCCTGGCTAGCCTTTCTGTGCATAAAACAAATTTAAAAACAAACTCTACATTTATTTATGCATATATAGTATGGTCCGTTATCTACATTTATAATGGAAGAATAGTGTGTTTTACAATAATAAAAATAATGTAGTAACCAGCCCTGTTACGGAAACGCCACTGCTTTAGAAACATATTTGTCTCTCAGACTCAAACTCTCGGACCAAATTCCAACTTCATATTTTTCTTGGTCCGGAACACACTTCACCAATTTCATGCCACCACTTCCAGTCCATAATTTAAAAGCTACCCAGTTAAAAGCCAAAAGACATGTTGCTTTCTTTTCATCTTCTAAACCTGTTGTGTGTTGGGGCGAAACCACCCGCCGTGTTCCAAACCCTCTTTCTACAAGGTCATTAGGCGACCACGAGCAGCTGCAGTGAACCTGCCGGCCGGCAACAGGGTTGCCCTGTCAAGAAAAGTGAAAAAAAGTCTGATATTTCACAAATAAAATGAATTAATTAATTATGGGGACGTTGATGCAGAAAATGAAAATATCGATCAGTGGTTCTCCAGAAACATCCTTTCTCAGTGTTCAGTTAAAATTTGAAAATTATCTGTCTACTGGTTCTCGAGATAATCGTGACTAAAGTTACGCCCATAAGCTTACATGGAAAATTGCTCAAACCTTCGCCGGGGTAGGAGATCGCCTTAAGTCCACCTTATGAAAAGCTATTCTAATTGGGACTGGACCTACAGTTATAAGTGGGATCTGGACCACCACTATGCGCCTCCACCGGATATCCAATCCACGAGTGGTCAATTGTTTACTTTGCTGCGAAAAGAGGGAAACCGAGTATCTAACATCCACTCAGAAAGGTCTGTGAATGAAAAACATAATTCACTAAAATGGGTTGAAATCAGTTCTCAGTGCCCTTTCAATCTCACCACCGTAGTTCCCGGGTTCGATACGCGGCCTTGGAATGGGTGTTCCTTGTGATCGTCCTGTTTCATCTCGAACTATCATAAATTGATCTCCAAAAAGAGTCCGTGTCGCTTGCGCCGAGTCATTTGCGCGGAGGCTTCTTATCGGTTCATTTCCGCCGCGACATATGTCAAGACCTTCCTTGGTGAATTTTCCCCACAATCCGGAGTGTCATTACCGCCGCGCGCAATGTGTGTTTATGACGTTGCCCAGCTCCAGCTGTGTTTATCTTCTATTGAAAAGGAGGGTGATTGGTAAATGAATGTAAGATGAAAGTATATATGAGGGATATACATTGGGAAATTAGTATTTATGTAAAACTGAGACTTGAGACAGACAAGATGGCTGAGAATTTGGACATGATAGAAACAACGCGTGGAATGCCTTCGAGCATTTGCATACCTACAATAATTCAAATAACGTTTGCATTGTTGTTGTGCAAGTGTATCGAAATATTGTGTTTATATATACGTAGCTATTATGTATATATTGTTTGCAAAAAAATACACTGTATTTATAATGTTTTTGATGTAGTGTATATTAATTAAGTGTAATAAACTGGCACATTTATGTTGCTTCCAAAGTGTACATTTACGTAGTACTTGTAGAATGCTTTCAATATTTTAACAATCCTGTATTTACAATGTTTTTTTGACGATTAACAATAAATGATTAATAGTTAATAGGCTGATACTGATTTATGTATTTTCTGTTGTAGAATAAAATTGATACAAGTAATCCTGTGTAACGTCTTTTGAAATAAGTAAAGAAAAGTCATATTTGACTCTCTGGATAGGTTTAACACTTCAGTGTAAACACAGCTGTGCATGGTCATAAACATACGTTTGATTTTATGTTTTAAATCCACTTTATGCACTATGCACAATGTGCCCATAAACACACGTGCGCGCGGCGGCGATGACACTCTGGATTGTGGGAAAACCAGCCGAGGAAAGTCTTGACGTCACGGCGAAAATGAACCGATAAGAAGCCTCGGCGCAAACGACACGCAAAAATAACTAATGGCTGAACAGCTCATGCACCGTTCTTTCCATATTGTCTTCAAAATTTGCACGATACCGATATTCAAAGCATATGACTGAGATCTCAGTGGGAGCTTTCCGGCAATGTCTCTGCTCTAGGGTTCACCCAGCTTCTAACAAATGGCTACTTGTAAGCAACACTTAAGGGTAAAGGCGCCCGGAGCGCGGTACTGACCACATCTTCTTCAGTATGGTCGAGATCGAGAATATGTGGAACCTCACATCCACAACCCCATATGGCACAACAGTGTGCAGTGGATAGATTTAGTTTGTAAATTATTTACCGTGGTGATCAATGCGCAACTTGAATATTCCTACAAAATTTTATGATTAATCTATTTCTAGTCTTTCTTAGTAAGCTGTGATCAACCTATTTCACACTCCCTATCGAGCGAATCTTATTTCTCCACTTAGGAACGTTTTCTACTTTTCCTTGCTTGAAACACCTGCGGAGAATTTCAACACAGGCTATTTATCTGCTATCGTTACTAAAGTCGACAGTTCTCTGTATGTCAGACAATATAACCAAATAAGTAGAATATTTGTTATTCCTGAGTGCAATATCAATTATATTAACTACCTACTCCTATTAGAGTCACAAGGACGTTTTCGCGTGCATTTAAAAAATCAAATCAACTTTTTTCCTTGCTAAATGCAAACTGTACGCTTCTTCTTCTGCATCGACATGCAGAACTGGTTTCTCCATTGCAAGTAATTGCCTTTCTGGCAGCAATTTTCAGTTACGAAAACTGGTTTATTCTATTTTTCCCCTCTTTGCTCCGAATGCGTTCTTAGTTGTTACTTGTCAGCGCACTAAGGACGCAGAATTATTCGTCTCCGTACAGCAATAAATCAACAATTACCAGGAGACTACAACACTGCCCTCTGGCGAGAGCCCGCTCGACCTGATTGATCTTTTCAGTGCAGAATCCGGTTTGGTCCACGCTTAATTCCTTCCCTTAAAGTTTCGGTGCAACCAGAAGCATTTCGTTACGTGTCCTCTCCCCCTTCTCTTTTATACACGAAATTGAAATCGCACGTGGCAAGGGTTGAGATCAGGTCGCATGGATGACCGCTTCGGAGCAACAAGTGTGTTGCTTTGGAAACAGGTACTGTGAATTCAACAGTATGAAATTCTAAGTGCTTCTCTCTATCCAAATACATAAGGAACAATTTTCGACTATGAAAAAGCAATCTACCTGTACAATCAATGACGGTTAAGGAAGTTGATGTTCTTATGGATGCAGGAGTGAACATTTACAGAGTTAAAGCCGCGGGAGAAGCAGTTTATAATACCTGCGCGTTTAGCAAAAAAGATTCGAGTATTGAACATGTTACCAAAATTCCTTATCGTGAATTTGGCCGAATTGGAGGTCAAAAATTTTAGATTCGTTAACTTAGGATCCAAAAAGCCGAATGAGTTATTATTTATTATTTGCAATAGGGTTCACTTAAGACTACATTCCTCAATGTGCATCTTTCTTTAACTAGTGGAGAGACTAAAGGGTATCCAGTGTCCCTCTAGCCACTCCCAGAGAAAAGTGGCTGGCCCCCAGATTTTAAGAAAAAAAATATTTGTTTGAATTGAATTTTGTCTTTAAGTCCACTTTATGCCACAAATAGGCTATTAAAGTAAGACCCTTCCTACTATGTGTCACCATCTGGTATCGAACCCGGAACCCCTTGATTACATGGCGACGACGTAACCGTTACGCCATCGGGGAGGCCAAAGTAACATTTTTTACTATCAATTTATAATTATTATCACATTTGTTATTGGCTCATTCCATGCCAAATCAACCGATAATAATTATTTTTCAACCTCAAGGGTTCAGATTTTTTAGATTTGTTGATTATACATTGCACCTATCCAGAGGACAAAAATTGCCAAATTTCAGATTTTTTCCGTTCTTAGTTTTTGAGTTATTGACTTTCAAAAACAACGAAGCGGCTATGCTGTACAAGCTACTGCGCAGGCGCATACTGTTTGATCGTCACGACAACTTTATGGCGTGTTGCTAAGGAACCTTTTTGAGTGCCGAAACACAAATTTTTGTTGTGCATAACTCTCCATGAAGTTTAGAATAATATTCCTGTTATTTAATGACTTGCCCTCGTACATTTTTCAATTTACTTATCTGATTTTAAAAGTGATAAAATTAGCCATTTTAATGTTATTTGTAGTCCAAAAATTATAAAATAGAGTAATATGAAGACTTCAACATCAACGAATCTGCATATAGTTGTGGTTATAACAAGGAAGTCAACACATTTAGCAAATTTCGATACAAAAATTTGATTTCCATAGGAACCCACTTCCATCCAATTATGAAATTTTGCACACAAATAGTCAATTGATGTCTTGAAATCATATTTTTTTTCAAAAACATTAAAAATGGTGTTTTTGAGATTTTCAAAAAAACTTATTTTCAAGTTTTTTTTATAAATTACAAAATTCAAATCCACACTGATTTTGCATTTCAAATTCAAGCCCATAAAAAGCAGAAGAGAATAACACCAATTTGAGCTGTCTAGGTCAAATAGTTTTTGATCTACAGCTGTTTAAAGATTTCAAAATTTCATCAAATTTTGGAGATTTTTGCGTTTTTGAAAGTCAATAACTCAAAAACTGAGTGTGGAAAAAATCTGAAATTTGGCAGTTTTCGTCAACTTTACTGGTACTACCACTGTACCAAAAATTATCAATTTCTGAGATGACAAGGTTCAGACCCCAGTTGATTTGGCATGGAATGATCCTGTTATCATATTACAACCATATATGCACCATTTTCTGTCAACTTCTAAATTTCCATATACAGTTTGGATTCGTTATGCTCTGCGTATGTAGATTTTGATTGATTGATTGAGTTGGTGTTTCAAGTCCACTTTTATGTACAGTAAGGCTAATCGGGACTGGACCTATAGTTTAAAGTGGGATCCGAACAACTATGTGCCTCCACCGGGGATCAAACTCGGGACTCCCTTGATTACAAGGCGACGACGCTACCACTGCGCCATAGGTGAGACCCAACGTACTTATGTAGAGTACTACGTATGTAATGCACATGCTTCTCCCTATCGGAAGAAGAACGCATCACTGTTGCCATAGCAAATTGCATTTAGTACGCACCAAGAAGAAAAAACGGCGTGAAACCGGGTAACTAACCTCCCCCCCTCTCCCTCACACCCTGATAACAGTTATCAAGAAGACTCGGAGGGCATTACTTGTGAGGCCCAACGGAGCAGATGTGCTATGTCCACCCACAAGGTGGTCCAATTTTTCTCTGGCCTTTTGGTACCGCACACCCTCCTTTGCAGGACCGCAACATGTGACAAGAACAACGGTGGACACCGGAAATCAGAACGTGGCCACGGACCAATTTGCCGGCGCGAGCATAACTCAAGAGCTAAAGGAGGTCTGCAAGAAGTTGCTGATGCTTCTTGCGCCCCCCAAGAGGAAATTGCTTCACGCTGTCCGAGCGTTTTTTGGCCTCCATTGTCCACGCTCGCCCCTCGCTTTTGGTCATCCGATGAACAAGGGTGAAATGGTTTTTGGCGGAGGGTAAAATTACCGTGACGACCTCCACAATTTGACCACAAAGGACGACGCCAGCGCCGCCACATGTCCTCTTCCATTATACTTTCCGGAATATTGAAAAAAAGTGCCATTGTCTTTGAAAAAAGACAACGAATTAAGTTAAAGTATGAGTTGATTATTTTTCGACAACAGGCGCCATGTGTTTTCTGTACACACCTTGAGTCTTTTTTTTAACATTATCTTAAAAAATCACTTTCTAGAGAAGGAGGCAAATCCACTATAAAGTGTAACAGCCAAGGAAAAGTAAAGAAATAAACAAGCAGGTCAAGAAGTCAATAAAAAGTCAAGAAATTCCTACTTGTGGTCAATAATTTTTGCTCTCACAATGACCGATTGATTCAGTTTATTTTACTTCACCTCTATGCCCCTTTGACCAGTCGCGAAGATGAGGATGAATGCTGGTAAGATAAGATGAAGGGACAATCACAAGTATAGAGGGATAACACGAACCCCACGTAAGATTATACTGGCTACGAGTCCAGACGCCAGGGACTCGCTAGTCTGCCAAAGGCAGTCCACGATGCATTAATAGGTCAAGATTGTCTAATCCTCTTGTTAGATACAGCTTCAGTTTTCATCTTAACTGACCTTTTGTTAAGGGTTTTTCATTAAATAAGTATTTATTTTCTCAATTGCTAATTTCCAACTTTACCTAAGTAGGTGCAAATAAAGAGAAAAAAGGAAAAAATGGCCAAGAAAAAGTAATGAAAAAGTCAAGAATTTTGGATCATGTTAGTTAGCTACACGTTGCCAAGGTCACAACGTCTTGCCTTTGTTATTTTCAAATCTTACTGAATTCTATTTTCTGCGAGCGGTTTGGCAGACGTACATTGTAGTTACATGAGTGTTTTGTTACGTTGTGTTTCAATTGGTTCATAACTCATTTCCCATTTCAGCAAAATATTACATTTACTTTGAATTACCTCTCTTCTGACAACAAAAATGCAGAGATTATAAACATTTGGGATTCCAAAAAAAGTAAAGGAGCCATGGTTGAAATTTTTGACCGCTTCTCCTCCCCTTTGCATCAATTACGTTACATTTCTTTAACTAAACACTAATATCTGAAAACTGCTTTACAATATTCTTCTGTAACCACGTCAAGTCACATGAAACGCGTCAGAAATTTTAAATAGCAAAACAGTTAGTTTACAGTGCATAAACAAAACAGCGGTCTGACAAGACACCTCCATAGTAGTTGTGTGATCAACGTCCATAGTACCGATGCGTTAATTTATTTACGTACACAATACACACATGCATTTGTGTATATATATCTATACCGGTATATGTGACTGTGGCGGCGATTAGGGGGGGCGAGGGGGTGCAGTTGCCCCCCAATTTTCGCCACTTTTGCCCCCGCACTATGCTAAATCTTATCTACAAAGGGAAATATACTGTCTTTGCCCCCCTAGTTTTGGCACCTGGCACCCCCAGTTTTGGGACCTAATCGCCGCCACTGCACGGTGACTTAGTTTAGAACTGCATAATTTGTATTCATATCCAGATATTATCAGAATGATTAAATCGAGACAACTTAGGTGGGCAGGCACGAATGGGAGAGGAAAGAAGAGTTTACAGGATTCTTGTTGGGAAACCTGATGGTAAGACACGTAGGAACCAAGACGAAGATGCAGGGATAACGCCGAGATAGAAATCGGTAAGGATGGAAAATATTGGATTGATCTTGCCCAGGATAGGGACTGATGGAAGGCTTGTGTCGCTGCAGCCATAAACCTTCGGGTTTAAGAAGGCTAGAGATTTAGTTAGGAGATACATATACGACTTAGGTTATTGACTAATTATGACCACAGCTAATGTAACCTACCTGATACTGTATAATTAGGATGACCACACGTCCCGTTTTGACAGGGACAGTCCCGTTCCAGAGGCGTGTCCCGGTCGTCCCGTCAATATAATTAAATAAACACTATCTGTCACGTTTTATAAGGGTCTAGGAATTAACTTGAAAACCAAGTGTAAATTTGAGAGACATCTCATGCAAGAAGAAAATATTGTAATTTTTAAACTAGCGTAATGACAACACTGGCAAAACAGCTGGACTACGTTTCAAGCCCTTCATAACAATCAAAATGTTCCATTGTTGTCGAGAACGTTCGAGCAGAGACCAGTTTACTGTCCACGTTAACTCGCGTCGTAGGTTGTATTGTTTTGTGTGAATTCCGTTATTTGCAGAACAATGAATAACTATGGACAAGAAGCGTTCAATACGGAAATGTAACAAGAATCAAGGACGTATTTAGGGGGGGGGGGCGGACCCCCCCGAAAGATTTACTAAGCACAAAAATTAAATAATGAAAATAATGGATTAATGAAATAACTAAAATTTAATAATGAAACTAAACTTTTTCTTTAATCGAGGATTATTTTTTCCTCCAAACTTATTGAAAGGAAAGGATTATATTGTGATCATACGACTTTCAATGACAGAAGATGATGATTTATTTAAGATTTATTACTACTTGGAACGTAACATTCACAAAATATCACCAGGAACTTTACATTTCGTCAACTGTATCTAACATCCTTTTTATATTCAATAAATATTCATATTCTTTATCTATTTGACATTAATTCCCTTGTCAGCGCAGTTCTTTATTTACAAATTTTGCCGTCCTTAACTACACGTAAGCTAAATAATGAATACGTGTTTGTTATATCACTATTCTTATACCGTCCATTAACCTATTCATGTAATAAAAATATATTAATTAATTTGAATATTTAATTATTGCTATTTTAATTAATTAAATATAACAATTATTTTTATTTAAACATTATTATTATTATTTTGAGACACTTAGTTTGGATTCTTCCCCCGGAAACATATTTCTAGATACGTGCCTGACAAGAATATACGAGTAAATTCCTGCATTTTAACACAAACTCAAAATACAGGGCTAGCATAAATGATTCATTCGTTTTGAAAAGGCTAAATTTTCAAAAGTATTACACGTACACACATGAAAGATATATGAAAAGAACCACAAACTCACCAAGTTTGTATTGCGTATTCGCCCGTCGACTAGAATTTTGCGTCAACATGCAGGAAGCATTGGAGGACGAGGATTTCGCCGCCAAGTTGATATTCAGCGATAAGGCAACGTTCCACTTATCCGGGAACGTGAATCGTCATAATGTGCGATTCTGGGGCACGGAAAATCCACGTGCAGTCGTGATAGTTGAAAGAGATTCGCCAAAGGTGAATGTTTTCTGTGCAGTGTCGCAAACAAAGATGTATGGGCCGTTTTTCTTCGCTGAGCAAACTGTGCTACAAAATGTATGGAATGAGCTCGAGTATCGTCTGGACGTGTGTCGTGTAACCAAAGGGGCACATATCGAACATTTGTAGAGGGTGTATAAACGTGGTGAGTCTGTGATTCTTTTCATATATCTTTCATGTGTGTACGTGTAATACTTTTGAAAATATAGCCTTTTCAAAACGAATGAATCATTTATGCTAGTCATACCGAGATTATAATAATTGATACTTTTTCACAAAGGAAGATCATATTTCTTTATTGTTTATGATTTATGTGAATAAATAAAAATAATACATTAATAGCAATGATTTTATAAGGAAACATACCTGATTTTTTCATGGGGGGGGGGGACGTAAATTGACCTCCTTGGGATATCCCGTTTTTGGGTCAACATATTATGATCACCCTACATAATAGAAGCTTCCCGTTTCGCCAAAAGAGGAGATTTTTTTCATAAATCATATCGTGTACTGATAAGCCATTAGGCGAAACGGAAATACATGTTTAAAATCAAACGGTATCAGCTCTTCCATGAAATATATTTATACTTCCAATTGACCATGTTCTGGAGAATACTGAAAGCATGTTCTGACTGGATAATTGAATTATTAACCCAGTAGGAAAACGCGTGGGCGGGGAAGTGAAGCCTTTTTGCATAACAACGCATGGATACGAGGTAAGAGGCGGTAAACATAATGAGGGAAGCTATTATCTTGTACATGGCGCTCATACAGCACCGTTCCTTTTAAACTTCTTAAGCTACCGAATGTATCTTCCAGGAACAATTTGCAAAGAGTTGTTACGCTGCGGTGATCAAAGGGATGCCGACATTGATTACGACGCATGGACAACTAATGAGAGATGGTCGAGGAAAATGCTTTGTCGGTTAGGGTAAAAAGAAACTAATGGAACATGTTTCAATATCAGTTACATTTGTAGCTTCTATTTTTTAATTATTATTATTATTAAGATATGTACGTTTGCTGAATATTCAAAAAATACTTAAAAGCGTATGTTTTATTCATTCACGAAAACGAACAACAATGCACAAACGAATTTAGGTCGTAACATTGTTATCATGGCGATTATGCACCGTGATTTCCTGAAGAGATGTTATGTTAATGCTTGTTGAGGAATTGTAACATGAATGGGAGTGCTGCATAAGGTATAAGGCGATTAGAAGTCTCAATTTAGAGACTACCGTTAAAATCACAAAAGTAAATAAATAACCAAAAACAATTAGAGATTTTGGGTCCTTAGTCTAAAGCACAGGTGTCCTACAGGATCAAAATTTAAACATTATTACAATTTATAAACAATTATTCATTCAATTATTTCAAATTATTATGTAACAGCAAGAAGCAGAACATGTTAAAGGTTAAAACTGAGAATTATGGAAGACTAATGCTAGTTTTCATTTCCGATGTATACCTGATGCCTTTACAAACAAATTCAAAATTCTTGACTTCTTCATTACATTTCTCTCCTTTTCCTTGACTTCTTTCCCTCTTTCTTAAAATTTATTTACACCTCTTTAGGTATAGTTGAAAAATTAAGAAAATATATAATTTTATTCAATGAAAAACAACAAGGCCGCTTAGGATGAAAACTGACGCTGCACTTTAACAAGAGATTTAGACTTGCTTTAATTATTAATGCATGTAAAAATTAATGCTTCCAGACTTAATCCTGTATGGGGAATGGCCACATTACTTTATTTAGGCTAATATTTTTACAAAACTTCACGCACGCAAGAATGTAATTCTTAAGAAGCAAAGTGAATAAACCTTAACCACAATTTTAGATTTCCAAATAATCAATTTTATCAAATCCCAGTACAGGTATATAACAATACTCGCGTACTATCGACGTGGCCTTTGGCCATGTCTCGTACGCTCGCCGGCGTGCTTCGCTTATTTGGAAAGTTTTGAACGTAACTTTACATGTGTACGGGCTCTAATATGGAATAAATATTCAAAATATTATTGCCAATTCTTTTAATAATAAAGTGAGTAAGCAATAACCGTTTCAAGATAGTTAGATTTCTTGTATAAACGAATTCAATAGCGAGACTAAATTGAAAAAGCAATATTTACGTCTTTTGTCATTTTCACATTTGTAAACGTAATTGAAAAATAATTGTTTTCCGTCATTCCCCATCAAATTTTTACCTCTCCTCTGTAATAAATTCTGATGCTCATGTTTTGAAATTCGAAAAGTCTAGCATAATTCCCTTACAGTAGTTTTCCGGTTGAAAATAAACTTTCTTTAAGTTCCCTAGCAACGTCCGTTTCCATGGACAACAACAAGCACGGCAAGCTCTAAAGAATTGTTTGTTATTATACCTCTAAACATTTAGTTAAAACAAGCACGATGTAGATATTTTCGCACTGAGTATAATAATATATGCGTAATTGTATCTGGACTGAATCTTCCTCTTATGTAGATGTCACCCTTGTTTGAGGCACCTTTTCAAAAGCAGGAGTTCATTCATCTGTGTGTGATCTGTGAGAAATATAATGTAGCTTGACAATTAAGAATTGAAGGTAACAATATGAGCAAAAAAGAAAAGTCCAGGAACCTTTTCTCCCCGATGAATTTAAATACGGTCCAGGAACCTTTTTTCCGGATCCAAATTCGATCCAGGAACTTTTTCAATGAAACAATACGCAACTTGGACCGAACTTAAATTGTGCGAGAAAAAGGTCCGGTCCTGCAGCGGAACCCAATAGAACCTATTAGAATATTTTTGTTCTTGGACCTTTAATAACCCTGATCAACACCATTGATGTTAAACGTTGACACAAATGTTGTCTGGACATCCTGGGACCAGTGTCTATGCATGAAGCAGTGACAAATTTGAATATTCTTGGCTAGGTTATTTTATATCGTAATTCCACATGCACAATTGAGGGAATGTTCCATTAATTCTTGTAGGAGGAGGAACATGTAAATTTCTGGAAGAAAACAACATACCTTCGTTGCGCCATCTTTGAGGAAAGTATGTTAATAACAACGTACACCTGATATCTCTTCTCATTATGTCAGTAGGAAAATAAATTCCAGTGCATTTACAAGTATGCACTCAGCACCAGGTCCTATAAACTGTCCTCATTGTTAACAACTTATTCGCAGGTGCATTTGAAATTGAATTCGTAGTTTGCTTGTTTGCATGTGTGCAACGGATGTAGCGTTGATGAAGTTATTTTTTTTTAACCCTTGCCTTCCTTCACGAATTGCATACTCATTACATGCATGCCTCGGGTGTCTACGTCTTCCAATGCAGCTTGCAGTCCTCGGTTATGCACAAATGCCATTTGCGTGTCTTCTATGCTGGGTTTATTAACTTAAAATTCAGGTGGAGGTTCAAGAAAGACGGAGCTAGCGTACTGGTCGTTTAATCTGAAGGAATAAAAATGTCGTGATGCACTTTTCGTGCTTTTGGGGAAGGTGCTCAACACGAGGGCACGTGAGCGTGTGTGGTCCTTGGATGGTGGTGGTGAAGGTACGTCAGTGGCCACGTCCAGAAACCCCCCCCCCCTTCATTTCAAGTCGCTCTTCAATTGTTCTCTCCAGATATGCCAATATCGAGTATAGTGCCCACCATGTGGGGATGGTACCGAGAGGTGACGAACCCGATCTGATTTGACTATACTTGTTATTAAGCGTCGCTTTTTGGCCCTTCTTTTGGATAATCGCGACTATGAGCATAAGTGATGATATGAGGCGTTGCGGATATAAGCAAGAACTCATGCAACGTCTGACAGGAGTCTGTCTCGCCTCTAATACAGTAAAACCTCGTTAATCCGGACTAATGGGGGGGGGATAGGTTGACCGGTTTAACGAAAGTTCGGATTAACTGAAATAACCTAAAAGAACAGTAGAAAGTGCATTAAAACTCCGTTTAAAGCAGCAAAACACGATTATTATGTTGTATTTAAAAGACATAGGCCTAAATACAATATACAGTAGTACAGTACGAAGTCTGCGGGAAACAGAATTTCATCAGTGGTTGAGTGCCTTTTCTTTGGAAAATTCTCTTGTTGACTTCTAGCCACATTTAAAACCTTGCATTCTGCTTTTTTTGGCCTCTTACCTGTCCGAATTAAGCGAAGTCCGGCTTATCGGGATCCGGATTAACGAGGTTTTACTGTACTCTTAAATTAGACGTTTGGAAACCTGCCGATTCCAGCAACTTGTAGTCTATTTTGCGAGTGCACCCCAAAATATCCGTAATGTCTCATATGCTGAAACCCGGTGGAGGCACATAGTGGTTCGGATCTCACAATAAACTGTAAGTCCAGTCCCGATTAGCCTTACAGTGCACAAAGTGGACTTAAAACACAAAATCAAACCAAACCAATCATATGCTGAAATTGATGAAGGGACAACGGACCTCCGTGACAGGTGGTTAACACTGCACCTGGGGTCCCGAATTTGAATCCCGGTCTGGGCATGGATGTTCTTTATGAGTATCTTCACCAAGTTCATAATATCACCATTCATCACCTTCGCGATTAGCCAAAAGTGGCAGAAAAGCTAAGTAAAATAGACCAAATAAATTAACTCTATAGAGTATCGCCTCTTTTATACGCCTTAGACTCTTTCTTCTCTCTATCTTCAGCTTCTTTACTTCCTTCCTCTATTTTTTCAGCTTCTTTTCTTTCTTCTCTGTCTCTATCTTCAGCTTCTTTACTTCCTGTCTCTATTTTTCAGCTTCTTTTCTTTCTTCTCTGTCTCTACCTTGAGCTTCTTTACTTCCTTTCTCTATTTTTCAGCTTCTTTTCTTTCTTCTCTGTCTCTATCTTGAGCTTCTTTACTTCCTTCCTCTATTTTTCAGCTTCTTTTCTTTCTTCTCTGTCTCTATCTTGAGCTTCTTTACTTCCTTTCGCTATTTTTCAGCTTCTTTTCTTTCTTCTCTGTCTCTATCTTGAGCTTCTTTACTTCCTTTCGCTATTTTTCAGCTTCTTTTCTTTCTTCTCTGTCTCTACCTTGAGCTTCTTTACTTCCTTTCTCTATTTTTCAGCTTCTTTTCTTTCTTCTCTGTCTCTATCTTCAGCTTCTTTACTTCCTTCCTCTATTTTTCAGCTTCTTTTCTTTCTTCTCTGTCTCTATCTTGAGCTTCTTTACTTCCTTCCTCTATTTTTCAGCTTCTTTTCTTTCTTCTCTGTCTCTATCTTGAGCTTCTTTACTTCCTTTCGCTATTTTTTCAGCTTCTTTTCTTTCTTCTCTGTCTCTATCTTGAGCTTCTTTACTTCCTTTCGCTATTTTTTCAGCTTCTTTTCTTTCTTCTCTGTCTCTATCTTGAGCTTCTTTACTTCCTTTTTCTATCTTTTCAGCTTCTTTTCATTCTTCTCTGTCTCTATCTTGAGCTTCTTTACTTCCTTTCTCTATTTTTCAGCTTCTTTTCTTTCTTCTCTGTCTCTATCTTCAGCTTCTTTACTTCCTTTCTCTATCTTTTCAGCTTCTTTTCTTTCTTCTCTGTCTCTATCTTCAGCTTCTTTACTTCCTTTCTCTATCTTTTCAGCTTCTTTTCTTTCTTCTCTGTCTCTATCTTGAGCTTCTTTACTTCCTTTCTCTATCTTTTCAGCTTCTTTTCATTGTTCTCTGTCTCTATCTTGAGCTTCTTTACTTCCTTTCTCTATTTTTCAGCTTCTTTTCTTTCTTCTCTGTCTCTATCTTCAGCTTCTTTACTTCCTTTCTCTATGTTTTCAGCTTCCTTTCTTTCTTCTTTGTCTCTATCTTGAGCTTCTTTACTTCCTTTCTCTATTTTTTCAGCTTCTTTGTCTCTATCTTGAGCTTCTTTACTTCCTTTCGCTATCTTCTCCATTTCTTTTGTATCTTCTCTGTCTCTCTCGAGTCTCTCCTCTTTTTTCCTATCTCTGCTTTGAGATTTTATCTCTCTTCCCTCCTATCTATCTATCTCTATAGTTTATCTTTCTGTTCATCTATTTATTTTTCTCTCTTTAACATCTCTTACACTTTTTAGCTTTCTCTCTATCTTTCTCTGTCTTCAGCTTCCTTGAAAGCATTTCTATTTACCATGGCTCTTAAATATCATATCACAAAATTTTCTCTATTTTCAGAACACACATTTTCTTAGTTTGACCCTAATCCCTAAAAATATCTGCGGACATCAATGAAAGAGGAGAGATAAATAACAACTACATTATATAGTTCAACATACAAAATAATCGGAAAATCTCTCGCTTAATATTTTCAAACGTGAAACAAGAAATGCACACGTTATTCAGCGTTCTTTCCTGAACCATTTTTAAACATGTTAGCAATTGCTTAAATTCTCAAGAGTGACAAAAGATTTTAGAAACCGACACGAGAACGTGAAGACACGAAGAATATGAAAGGTATGCGCGATACGAGAAAAACGAGATTGTCCCGAAGCCTCGTCTCGTCCTGTGAAACTGTGACAGAGGGAGCAACGGTCGCACCGAGCCGTAACTTATCTCGCCTTGGTTCAGCGCTTTCCCGAAGTTGCTAGTGTCAGCACAGCGTTGACAATTTTAAAGAACAGGAGCGCAGGGATCGAAGAGACACAGAAAAGGGGGAGGAGGGGGGAGGCATCTAACGACTGAAGAGAATTAACAGGGATAACCTCTTCTTCGCAGCACAAGCAAAGAGGAGAAAGAATTGACGAAATACAATAAAAAATCAGCAACTCGAAACCTTGTCTTCTGATGATGCAGACGTTGCCAAATGATACCCCCTTCTTTCTTTAGCCCCCCCGCCCACAACCCCCCTTCCATTTCTATCTTTTGACTCCTAGCGAACCCTCCTAAGACACGCCTTTCTTTCTCGTCAACAGAGGGCGTACACAAGACAAAATCGACTTTGTCTATAAAAGACTCTCGTTCAACGCTCATTAGCCCCTCTCCTGCCCCCTCTTTCTCCCCCTCATCCTTAGCGAATAGAGCGTCAAATTTGTCTTTTGCCAGGATAAAAGAAGACAAGAGGACAGAAGACAAATTAGTCGAGTGTCTCTACAAGAATTAGATGCTGCGAATTCAAGTTGGAAGATTAAAAAGAAAAATCGTTATTTGCTGTGTAAAAGGGGCCGCTTCAATATGTCTTTCACTCCCAAGTTGCTCATTGATTTCTTATTTTATTTAGCTACAGAAAAACATAAAAGAAAATTACATTTGTTAACGTCTCTGCAATGCGGGCTTTTGCGCGGAGAGGCAAGATAATGACGAATCGAAGCTCACTTGGTCGTTTGTTGCAATTATGTTCTTCATCATCTTTCATTGGACGTCTGTGGGACGTTCGTGTCTCACTTTACGCTGACATATCTAACCCTTTTGCTAGCTAGGTAGGGAGAAAATGGTATATTGCAGGATACAGTACATTTTGCAATCTCTTAAAATGTAAACTTTCGTTTCTATTTCCTGTGTATACTGAACAATAGCCTTTTATCATGTTCTACAAGCACATGCTTTCCGACCAATCCCATAACAACGCGCCAAGGTTGTAAAGATAGCCTTGCCTGAGTAGTGACCAATCACGTAATCTACTTCCTCCACAAACTGTCACTACAGGCAGTGCAACTCTAACGACCCCTCAAGCTCTGTGGTGGGAGTTGATTTTCATTCTCTCCATGTTTCACTCTTTTTCTTGCTCTTTGCTACTTTTTGTGTTACTTTCTCTCCCCCCCTGTTTGACCCTTTCTTTTCACACTTTTCTTGTCTCTCTATCACTATCTTTTTTTACCTTTCTCTCCTCTTCCCTTTCTGCTTGACGCTTTCCCTCTGTTTCACTCTCTCTATCTCTCCCTCTGATTGACCGATTCTCTCTCTCTCTCTCTGTTTTACAATCTTTCTCTCTCTGTTTGTTATACATCCACACTCTCTCTCTGATTGACAATTTCCATTTTACTTTCTCTGATTGACACTCTTTCTCTCTCCCTGATTTACAACCTACCTCTCTCTCTCTGTCTGTGCGTGCGTTCGACAATCGTTCTCTCTCTATTTCACTCTCTTTTCATATCTCTCTTTCTTCATAATTTTGTTCTTACTTGCATATCTCGTTCTTCTTATTTTCTTCACGAGTAAGTAATTGGATTTGATTTAGTTTATTTAACGTAGCATTTCTGCCACCTTGTCTTAAGCCCGCATCACACGGAACTGGATTTCCAGTAAATATACCCTAGTTGGCGCTGGACTGGCTACCAATTTGCTAGTTTTCGCCTCACACGATACTTGTCAGCGTACTTGTCGAAAGACTTTTGTTCCCATACGAGGGAAGTTATAATGGCGGCCGCGTGAGATGTAAACAATGTATCACTTCACATTTTTAAAAGCCGATAACTATTCAACCGAGAGGAATAACGTTTCGTATAAAACGTTATTAGGTACAAAACAATGGCGCAGCTTAAATACATACTTTACAACGTTTACTGTACACGTATGGAAGAATATTTTAGTTGTTTCAAATGTAAACACCGTGCAACTCAACGCGCCTTTCATGCTGTATACGTTATACATTCCTGGAGTAACACTCGGAAACCACAGACAAAAGCGCTCCTTTGCACACTCACAGATTATCTTCACATGGCGAAACTTTGCTCTGATTGGCTGTTCCACAGAATCCAGTCGAGGAAAGCAAGTAGCAATTAGAACATGTCCTATTCCTCCAAACCAGTCAAGCAGTCAGTCAGGCGGCCATGATTGCTACCTAGAAAGTTAGTTCAGCGCCAACTAGGACATTCATACTAGAAATCCATTTCCATGTGATAGGGGCTTAACAGTGACGAGAGAATTTAAGGAATACAAGTTTTCCTGGCGAGATGATTTTCTCGGTACACTAGCCAGGTTAAGTCTGAGTTCATTCCCGTTTGCGTATTTACAAACCCTATAGTACTGCAGAACCTCCAGCGATATTTGGCTACTGATTGGCTGCCATTCCGGAAGTTGATGCAGCGTTGCTTCAAGTTAACGCTAGATGGCAGGTTTCAAATTAACAGTGTAGATTTCAGATATCCATCCCAACAAGATAAGAAACCCATTTACAATAAGGTTAATTTTTTAGCAAAATTATTTAAATTAATGTTTTAGAAGACAGAAATCAGAACTCTTCTTGAAGTGAATGATTTTTCTATTTAAAGTCACATCAGTGCAAAAATTGTAACTAGCAATGACTATTGAGAAAATTATGTATATCCAACGTATAGCATTTTAAACATTATATTTTATTATATAAACGTATATTTCTTAACATAATTTCGACAATCTGTTTACAAGCTTTATTACTATATAATCACAAGTCTATTTTTTTCCATACTTTTGCTGTAAATGAAGAAACAAGGAACAATGGACACGGAACATAATCACTTCCGGTTCACACAGCCAATAAGAAAGTGTTATATACCTCTGTTTCTGCAGCACTATAGGGTTTGTAAATACGCTTCCCGTTTATAGCGCATGCATTCCCCTAAGAATCAGGGAACACATTGTCCTCATTCCCTGACGATGTGAGCAACGTATGCTCTCGACTTAACGTAGCTGAACATATGTGAAACATTTTATTTGTAAACAATTGTACACATTATTATAATCATATCTAGACACTTGGGGATCCCACATTAAACTTAAGGTCCAGTCCTGATCAGTCTATTTGTACATAAATTGAAACAATAATTCAAACTAACTATTTTGACACTCAGAATGGGCAATTCCCGACTAGTTTGACAAGTATTTCACCTACCAAAGTCACGCACAAGGTAGCACCTCACAGACGAGAATCACGAAGAGAAGAATTCTGGCGTTAACAAACTTCTCAATTGATTTTAAAACTCATCCGTCGGAGTTCCTTCTTTCTCTCTCTCTCTCTCTCTCTCTCTCTCTCTCTCTCTCCCGATTCGTCCGCTCAGATACTAATTCCACTTTCCGCGTGACTTAGGTCCCAGGATCCTTTCTTCAGATTACCGAAATTAAGCTTATACTCGCGCGTCCCATCTCCGCTCGGGTAATAGATGTGCTCGCGGGGAAATTTATTGCGAGAGAAAAGATCAGTCGAAATCCCTCCACATGCTTCTCCCTTCTGTATTTCCTAATCCGTAAATCACTTTTCGCCACGATTCGAAAACAGGAACAGATCTGGAGGAATTTCAGCTCAGGAGGAGCATTTTGCAGTCCAGGTTGATGAATGCGTCCGGCCTATTAACGGACCGTTTGCATTTCCAGGGAGGAAACAAAAGAAAGGTTCCTACGGGAACAAGGACTGAGATCAGGAGGAGGCATGGGTTCAATTACCAACGTGGTAGCCTTCGAAATGTTTCGAATTGCATTGTCTTTTGATGTGTTCGTTTACCTTCAGTGTATAGCTTTCTACCTTCTATCGGATAACGTGGGATATACTACAATCTTCAGGGTGGCCACTCTAGGACCATGATAAAATTCAAGAATAATTCCCGGTTTTCAAGGAGACATTTCCAAGAATTCAAGGGTACAAGCAGATGTTTTCTGTATTTCAACCTTACATATTACCGCCTCTCACCTCCCCCACACAAATATATGTTCCGTATAGGACGCCGAATTACTAACTAACTAACTCTCTAGCCTTCTTAAACCCGAAGGTTCATGGCTGCAGCAACACAGGCCTTCCATCTTTCCCTATCTTGAGCAAGTTCTATATACTCTTTTCCATCCCTACCGATTTCCCTTAGGTCCATCTCAACGTTGTCCCTCCATCTTCGTCTTGGCCTTCCTACAGGTCTCTTACCATCAGGTTTCCCAACAAGAATCCTGTAAACTCCTCTTTCCTCTCCCATTCGTGCCACATGGCCTGCCCACCTAAGTCTTCTTGATTTAATTATTCTAATAATATCTGGACATGAATACAAATTATGTAGTTCTAAATTATGTAATCTTCTCCACTCACCTGTCTCCTCATCCCTTTTAGGTCCAAAGATTTTCCTAAGGATCTTATTTTCAAATACTCTCAATTTATGTTCCTCTTTCAATGTAAGGGACCAAGTTTCACATCCATATAATACTACAGGCAAAATTACTGTTTTGTATATTTTAACTTTTAGTTTCTTAGATATTAAACGAGAAGACAAAAGTTTATGAAGAGAGAAGTAACATGCATTTCCTGAATTAAGCCTACTTTTTATTTCCTCTTTAATATAATTTTCATTTGTTAATATTACTCCTAAGTATTTGAATTTGGAAACTGGTTCAAACGAGTTGTTATCAATAATTAGATTTTGATTATTACCTAACACTTGGTTTCGGCCTGTAAGCATATATTTAGTTTTCTCTTTGTTAACTTCCAAACCTATTTCTTTAGCAGTTTTGAAAAATATTTTAGCATTATTCTTAATCGAATTACGAAATTAAATAAAAATAGGGAAAGTATCATGAAAATAGATATATTTCACATATATGTAAGCAGTAACATCTCTCATTTACGTATGAAAGACAATGTCAGGCATATGTCCACCCATGCTGAGTCTGCATGCATTTATACGCTCCACAAAATTATTGATAACCCTCTCGCAGATGTCGGTCCCGTTGCCTCCAACCACCCGTATGATTTCCTCCTCCCAGTTCCAAGAGGTTCGTGGTTTGTTGGCGTACACCTGTGATTTCACAAACCCCCACAAGAAGAAATCACAGGGTGTAAGATCACATGACCTTGCTGTCAATTCCTGGTCACCGTGCAAAGAGATCACTCGTTGCGGGAATTTTTCATGGAGCTCCATATCGTAACCCCAACGAACGAGTCAAAACAATTGAGGCTACATTAATCGCCATGACAACAGATGCCAACATTGGTAAGACCAGGTCTGCCAACCGCGAAACAAAACAATAACACTCGATTCAAATTTGACGTCCTATACGGAACACCCTTTATGTTAACAATATAAGGAATCTGTGCTATTCCAATGTATCCAAATATTCAAAATTCAATTAAACGGTATATATATATATATATCGGATATACATTATATTATATATATCAGAGGCGTATATTCGGGGCTATCTAAGCTATCTGCGAAGCCCAGACTCAGATATTTTTTGTGTATTTTATTCACTATCAGAAAATGTGCATAAAATTGTTAATTTCAATAAGAAGACGAACCTTATTTCTTAGAGGAGTTGGAAACATTGCCCGCTTTCTTTGAATTCGCGAGACGTCTGGCCCAGCGCCGGCGGGCAACTCCACGGGGGTCACCGTGGTCAAGCTTAACAGGACCCCGATCAATGTTGCAAACCAATTTTTCCCAGCATGCA
Source organism: Lepisma saccharinum (assembly GCF_977018435.1). NCBI lineage: Eukaryota > Metazoa > Arthropoda > Insecta > Zygentoma > Lepismatidae > Lepisma > Lepisma saccharinum. The sequence continues at coordinate 39,085,537 of NC_139242.1, read as the reverse complement.
ATTTCCCCAGGATCGGGAAATTGTGGAGCCAAACTGTTACAGGAGAGAGAACAGGGTTGCATATGGCGGGGGGAAAACCCTCTGAACTTTCTCAACAGTCTGAGGTGAATGTTGCCAACCAATTTTTCCCAGCATGAAATTTTCCCAGGAATGGGGAATTTTGAGGCCAAATTATCGCAGCAAGGGAAAAGTGTGTCACATGCAGGGACAAGAACATTATTGAACGCCTGCAGAGGAGTTAAAAAGAGGTCGTTGACCTTCAAACAACTAGAGATACAGTGGTGAGTAGAAAATTGTTGGCTGAGCGGGAATGGTTTATGAGTGCATCTAAAAATTACCGAAATGAAGGACCAGTTCTAGTCTAGATCGCGTCGAGTGGTCTTGGTGCGTGGAATTTATTTAGAGGCAGCGTGTGAATACAGTAGTGAGTGGATTGTATTGTTTGTGAATGATATGTGCTGTGTTGTGTAGTGAACTGAAATGAGGGACATAATTAACAAGTTGTCTATTCGGCTTACGAATGACGATAAGCTCAAAATCGTTGTGGATTTTTCTTGTATGTCCACTTTATGAACAGATAAGCTAATGGGGATCGGACCTACAGTTAAAGTGGTATCTAAACCACCATGTATCGAACCCGGGACCCCTTAGTTTCAAGGCAACGACGTTACCACTGTGCTAACAAGGAGTACCCGAAAATAAAATCGTGAAAATAGGTATGTTGAAATTTTATTTTTATTCTCGTATATAGGCCTATATAATATTTCACAATATGGGCCTCTCATTTATGCAAATAAGAATGAAATTCTTGAAATCCTTTCCTTACTGACGGTGTATATTTCCTTGTTTTATTTATGAGGTATATATTTTTAATCACAGAGTCACATCACTTCAACCCGCCACCCCAAATGAGTTAAAAAAAACAAAAACACCCCCACCAGCAAATTTCCATTCGAACACTATGATATGATGCGATGCCCAGGTTCTTAATCCAGTATACGCCACTGATATATATACCATTATATATTTAAAATAAGTGCGGAGTTTACGTTTGGCACTTCACATACTCAGACTCCAGTCGCAAATGTTACGGGATATAAATCTATGAAAAAATGATAATTGTGTAAGAATTTCGAACTCAAATATAACTAATCAACTTCATGTTATCTTATGTTGCAATAATCTTCCGTATGTCACATAGATTGTTCTGCAAAGAACGCTAACGAAGTAAACGGATTTTACATTCCACGCAGCTTTCTTGCCTTTCCTCCATAAAATTAAAAGCTAAGCTGTGAAAAACTTGGCTCAGGATATTTATAAATATGTATAAATTTAATGGGATTCTGATTAATGAAAGTTGCAATTTTTCACGCATAATTCGTGAATATATAAAAATTCACGTATAATTTCCGGAGCCAATAATTTACACAGAATTTCCAGTGAGTAGCCACCCTGTTCTTGCTTTCTTTATCTGATGGATAACCATGGCAACATGCTTCAGACTTCTTGGATGAAGGAGAGTGTAGAATTTCATTCACCTGTCTCGATGTTGCTTCTAGCATATTTTCTTCCCATTTCCAGATGATGGAAAATGCAACATCTTCTCAGCTATTTTTAAGCCTTTACATCTCTCTCAGCTTTCTTATCTTTTTGTTGAAAGAACATGCAGAATCTTCCTCATCTGCATATCTTTGAGATGAAACAAAATGCTGCATCTTCCTCATTCTTTAGTATCTTTCTGCTTGTTTCTAATCTTTTGAAATAAGGAAGGTACAACTTACATTCTGGATACAGGAAATTTTCTGGTCTTCCTTGCTTAATTCTCATTTTTGTGTAGAAGGAAAATTTATGGTCTTATAGACTTTTTCTCGCCGGATTCGAACCCGTGGATCCTAGCGTCGTAGCGCAGTGTGATAGGTCGGCTGCCACTGAAAAAGTTTGGTAGTGAACAGCCCCATACTTGAAGGCCAAACACAAGTTTCATTCTGTTCATTGTGAAAGAGTAAGTGGCAAAATGGTTGATACTTTCTGTATCATATACCTATTTCTCTATGCCTTCCTTTTGCCAGTTGTTGAGCCTTCAGAACATCACATGAGGATAAAAATATTTTGTCTGGAGACACTTTAGCCTATTTCCGAATTAATCCCCTTGTCGCCGAGGGCCAATTTAACCTAGTACCTGTGCAGAAGCCGCCTCGCCCAAAGGTTCCAGAATGAACCGGGTACATGCACTTGGAAAACGGAATTACGAACGAGAAGTCCACATGTTAAAATGCTCCACACTTTAAATACCCATTAGCAAGGAAGAGACTTACCATCTTTCCACAACATTTCCTGGGGAACAGAATTAGGCAAATAAGACTTTGCTTATGGAGGAAGGGGGGGTGAAGATGGGGAGGCTGCAGCATGTCTCGACCGCCGAAGGAAAAGACGAAACTAAGAGAATTTTCTTGCAGCGCCAAGAAGGGCGAGGAAGAAGGAAACCACCAGAAATTTCCACCCCCGCGGAAGAAAGACACCCCCCGAAAAAAAAAATCCGCCCCTGGAAGAGACGTGTTGACCAACCGAACGGAAAACGCCATCAAGAAGGAAAATGGTTTTTGCCAGGCTGTATTTAAATGAAAATCCCATTTCGGAAAACAAAACTGGAAGATGCTAATTTTTCGGCTCAAGGGAGAACAATGGTGGCAAGTCATCTTTCGGCCGGGGTGGCAGGCCCAGGCAACAATATCCACCCTTGTTCAAAGCCAACCTTTACTCTCCCTTAGACCATAATGTTGCGGCCGATATGCACTACGCAGCAGTGTAAACCAAAGAACGAAACCAAGATTCTTGGAGAAGCAGGTTGAATTGAAACTGCTATCTTAATGCTCTTGTTCTAAGATTATCTAATGTAGGCTATATGGGCGTGTGTCTACACGTCCGTACCCAGGATATTCTTGAGGGATGTGCCAGATCCGAAAAAAATGTGTGTGTGTGTATTACAAAATAGTCGGCCGAGTGACTATCACATCGCGCTACGACGCCAGGGGTCCCGGGTTCGAATCCCAGCCTAGGCATGTATGTTTGTGAGTGTACATTCATCAATTTCATCATATCATCACTCATCCCCATCTTCGCAAATTAGGTAAAAGTGACACAAAAAGCGAAGTAAAATAAAGCAAATTAGAAAATAGTTTAAATGTTTTTAATAAGTGTTAGATTTTATTTAATTCTTGCTTTCTAGTATTAATAATGACCAATAAGATTTCACACGTATATTAGTCTTGCATTCGTGTTTTAATCTTGTAATGTTGCAATAAGCCCTGTACCCAGGTTTTTTTAAAAAGGGAAGGGAGTTGATCCGAAAATATGGAACAAATAGAAGATCAGAAATGCTGTGAGTTTCATTGAATTAATTTATTTCTGCCAAGTTTGTATGATCGCGACGATGAGGATGAGCGATGATATGATGAAATTGATGAAAGAACACGCTCACAGAGAACACCCTATGTCCAGGCTGGTATTCGGACCAAAAGTCCTGGCTTGGTAGCGCGCTGAGCTAACCACTACGCTACGAAGGTCGGAAAGAGAAAGCAGAAAGAGAAGGAGAACATATGTTCACGAATATGTTGTGTTCATAGTGTTGCCCACGAGACGAGATTTTGGCCTGTCTCGTCTCGTGGAAATGCTGTGAAATGCTGTCTCGTCTCGAAAATATTCGTTTGTCAAAGGGACACATGATCAATCTCGTCTCGTCTCGAATTTTTATAAGCCTGTCCCGTCTCGTCCCGTGGGCAACACTATCACAATTGAGGCGTTGCGTATACGAACTCGCAAAATACAAGATGCGGAAATCGGCAGTTTTCCAAACGTCTGTCCTATTCTAAAGCAAATTTCAGAGTATTAGAGGAGAGGCAGACTCCTGTCAGACAATGTATGCGTTCCTGCAGTCTTCAACATATGTGATACCACAATAATATAAAAAAATCTACCTTTGTCGATCTCGTCCATAATATCCGCAACGCCCCAACTTTTATTAATATATAGTTCCTGTTCACTCATTCAAAATTTCTGACGCCGTCCGTACTTCCTTGTACAGTTTCATTATTAAATTCTTACCTTGTTCAAGAAATACAAACGTTAAGTAGTTTAAAACCTGCAATAAATAAATTAAAGATTTTCTAGTGTTCACAAGGAATGCAAAAATTGACGGTAGATGGCATTTGAGAAGTTAGAAGAGACTCCAGAGAAATCAAAATGGTGGCCTCAGTCCAAGGAGGCGGTTTTTCCAGAAAAGATGGCTGCTCCTTCATCCAGATTTCCTGCAAAAATACAGGAGCGAGGAAGAGAATCGGCGCTGAAGAAGCAGCTATCAAAAGAAGGTAACAGGGTAAGTTTTGCAAGAGCTGAAAAGAAAAGGAAAAACCAAAAGCAGCAAGAAGAAATCCCATTTCATTTCCTCCGCTTTCTATACCCTTGGCGGATGGGAGGAAAATGAATTCTGGGACTGAGAAAGTAGAAAGAAAAGGGGTTGGGAGGGAGGGCTTATGTCCCTTCCATCCTATTACCACATTAATCCCCCTTCCCTCCCTCTTACCCCCTCCTCATTTATCCTTCCACCCACCTTTCATCTCTTTTCTCCATCTTAGAAATTGGGCTCCTCGTGCCAAGGAAAAGGCTTTATGTTCGGACTCGCTAATGAATCTACTAAGAGTAAATGAATGCAAATTTCAGAAGAAAGGGATGGAATGGGAAAAGAGAAACGTAAGAGGAAAGGGTGGGTAAAAAAAAGATAAAGGAGGGACTGCAAGAGAAACTCGCAAAAGTATGCACCTCCCCCTTTGTTGACTGGCAAAAATCTCTTACAAACCTTTTCCCTCTGGTTCGACTGGTTTTATACGCCTTGCTTACTTATGCACCTTCCTTGATATTATCAGTGGCTATATTCTTATTCCATATTAGCTACATAACCGAAAATGGGAAAGGATAAGAATAGTTGGACCAATCGTTGAGGTTGTGATCAACTTGCACGAAAATAAATTTTCGGGACAAACAAAACAACAACAAAGAGTTTTAAATATGCAACACTGACACTGAAACACATTCGACTCAGCAATTTCTGCTTAGATGAGTTACGAATAAGTTCTTGCCTCCTAATAGATTAGTGTTGGTGGGGGAAGAAAGCGATTACATAATAAGTTAATATACTATGATGTGTAGGAAAGGAAAATGCTACTCTTGTGTCATGCCTATAGAATTGGTGTCATTTAAATCTTGATGCCAATCGCCCTCCATGCAGTTGTCGTAGAGAGTGATGGTCACCCATAAAAGTGGCGCCTCAGAGGAACACCTCTTGGTCGAATTTTTTCCTGAAGGCAAACACGTTTAACAAAATATTGTCATTAGTATGTACAAATTAGTTTCTTCCGTATATTATGTAATACAAACAGAACATTAAGCTACTCTGCCACCTAACGGTTGCAAGCTAGACTGTGCTTGCAACCAGGGAGTCGTAACGTAAAGAAATGGAACGGTATTTTCAATTACGGTTTCCGTTACGTTACAACCAGAAACAGAATAACTTTTTTCGTGAACAGAAACGTTACCTCAGGTATATGAACATTACGTTACAGGTGTGCATAACGGTACCGAACCATAACTGATCTCTAAAGGAGTAGGTCTTCACGTGACACTTTAACGTTACATCCATTGCCGGCACCCAGTAACGTTACAGGGTAAGAAAGAGGTTCGTCACGTATTGACTAGTAACTTTAGTGTGTGTGGAAAGTGATAGTAACGTTACAATTAACCAGTAACTTAATTGAGGTCACGGTTGTAAAAACGTTACACTCCTTTTCTCAAAGCAACAACGTTATTTATAGCTGGTATGATACAGACGTTCCGATGTGCAATACCGTGTCCGATGCCGTGTTCCGGAGAGAATAACATAGGTCTCTCGTATAATTGTGCTCGTTACTTTTGTAACGTTACAGTTCTTTTCCTCCACAAAAGTCTGTTTCGAAAAAGTGATACACATATCCGTTACGAATAGCAAATACCGTTATCGAAGGCGTTTTCGAAGAAGCCTCATAATTATGATCGGCAGCATACTAACATTACAGTACTTTGACCCCTTGAAAGTCACTAAGTTATAATACGTATTTTCGTTTTGGATGTCAGTGAAAAAATTAAATTGTAAAACAAAACGTTTGAAAACATCCGTAAACAAGATTCGGCGTGACAAAAGTTCTGGTTATTGGAATTTACTTATTAACTATGTATTTATCACAAATATATTTCTTTTCTGCATACTTAATCGCTTTATGTGAATTTGTTCTAATTTGATTATTTATGCAAGATGAATTTTAACATGTACGTTCACTTTATACGATAGCAAAGCAAACGTTTGTTGAGGGAAAACGTTTATATCTATCTATCTCATCTCTCTCTCTCTCTCTCTCTCTCTCTCTCTCTCTCTCTCTCTCTCTCTCTCTCTCTCTCTCTCTCTCTCTCTCTCTCTCTCTGTTTACATGTGTTACATCATTTTTTTTAAAAAAAAAATACAGTTGTTTGGCGATGAGAATGATTCGTGCTTAGATTAAGTTGCTGAAGGACGAAACATAAAGGACCAACCATGGTCGAGCCAAAAAATCATCCGTGCCAATCGTTCGTCCACCTAAGCGAGAGGCAAGCTTTCTCCTATCGGAAGACCAAAAATAATTGCTTGTTGCGCGACCTTGAGAAGGCGAACCGAACTGATAGCAGCAGCACCACGCAAAATCGGAAAATCTGAATCCTGAAACTTTGTACACGTGACTTTCGATCACGAAGCATCCGAGTAGACAACGCCTTGGGGCGATATGAAAGGCACTTTTGGCAAGTAGAAAATGCGTAGAAACGAAATGTTAGATGGAATTGTTGTACGAAACAAACGAAACCGCGTTTGTGCAACTGGTCTGTAGCTAGACAGGGCCATTGGACTCTCAAGAAGGCAAGAATTGTATGGAAAGTGATTCTTAAAACTAAGCGAATAAAATGACAGTATATTTTATCATTTACAAGGGCCCTCATCCGCTTACAATTTTGAAAATTACTTTCAGTAATTCTTGTCTTCTTGGACAGGAGGTGCATTAAACTTTTTGGTGTAGAAACAGACAGAATGCCCGCCTACCTACCACGTTCGAAAGAAGGTCATAGACAGACAAGAAAGTAATTTTCAAGAACGCAAGAACGGCAGTCGACATGGATATTGAGCAACGTGTGACTGAGAAATACAATCGGAACAAAGGACAAGATTATTCAAGAAACAGTAATTTTATAAAACTTCCTATAATTAACTCAAACTCAGTTCATCCTTTTATCCTCTTTTGTTTGTTATACTTTTGTATTATTCATGTTTTATATCGCTTTTCTGCCACTTGTAGATAATCGCGACTATGAAGATGAATGATGATCATATTAAATCTATGAAGGGATGTTATAAAAAAAAACAGCCATGCCCAGATGTCTACTCGAACTTGAAATGTTTGGTACGTACCGAGTGTATGAATGGATTACTAAACGACTTCGGCCTTCGAGGCTACGGTTTCAGTTGCAACATGCAGTATAATTACGTTTCTACTACTCTGAATTGACCAAAGCATGTGGTATGTATCCTTCATTTTACTTAAAAAGCCCCCTTTATACATGAGATACTACAAATAGTTTCAGGCATACCCTTGAATTCTGATTGCCTGGCACTTTTTTTTTTAACTAAGTAATGAAGTGACGTTTATATTCATATTAGGCCTACGACTAGCTCGAACTAAAAACTCTTGTGAAATACTGTGTATATGTTATCCTTGTGAAGTGAGGAACTTCATATTTTGCTAAGAAAATATGTATGAAAAATTATATTTGTAGCTACTACTTGAAGAATTCAAATTATTATTATGATGGAATTTCAACTTACGTACAATCTGCATATAATGTGTTATCGGAGAGGAGTTTTTGTCTCGCAGTCAATTTATTTTTAGTTGAGGAACTCGAGAGTAAGCTGGAAATATATAATGACCCACGTTGTGGTGTGCTGTTCGATTAATCAGAATTGGAGTGAGAGAAATCTGTAGTTAAGTTCATTCAACACGTCAATTTGTAACTGTGAATGCAAGTTTTCTTTGATTTAGCAGGAAATCAGTCTGCTATTGTTGTAAGTAATAAATGGAAATATATATATTTTCTGCTCGAGTAGGAATCCGCAGCCGTTATCCAATCAATCAGTTTCTCTGTGTGAAACTTCTGTCTAGGAAAGCTACATACAATTTGCTTTTAATAACAGCAGCTTCAAAATAACCTATCCATTCTTGTCATGCCAAGTAATGTTTGATTTTGATTTGTTATATTTAAATTTGGTTTTATGCCAGTTTTGGCTAATCGCGAAGACGAGGATGGGTGATGAAATGGCAAAATTGATGAAAGGACATCACAAAGAAAATAATGCACAGGCTGTGATCCGAACTCGGAACCTGTGGCGTCGTATTGCACTGTGCTAACCACTCCGCCACGGAGCTCTGCAAAATAATGTTTGACCATACATTGTTCATGAAATAAAAACATAACATATACAGTGGCTCACATTAGTAATCAAATACGTAGCATCTTGCTGCATTCCTTCACAATATTTGAAAATTAACAACATGTACATAAATATAAACGATGGTGAAATATTTATACGCATTTCTTAAAGTTATATGTAACTTTTTTTAAAAAAATTTGGGTGCGTCAGCACTTAGGCTATTTTGCACCCGCCACGTTATACGGGGTGCAGCCCCTTACCATAACAAATAACATAACTGTAATGTCGCATAACTGAAATATTAAAATATTCTGACTTAGGTTAAAAGCTGAGGCTGTAAAGAGGCACTCAGCGCATATGACAGAAAGCAGGAGAACACACAGAATTATACTGGCCATAGGGCCAGTCGCCAGAGTCTCGTTAGTCTGGAAAGAGCAGTCCAGGGCGTACTACGTGGAATGAAGTTGAGGATTGGATGTAATACGTGGAAGGTCACCCCTTACACCCCTGTTACGTTTAAATATTTGAAAATAGTTATTTATGTTTGGGTGTGAAAAAAGAGATCACTTTAATATTCAGACAAATCGTGAAAGCCTTCTGTTTCTGTTAAGCTACGTTTCCATTCTGACAAGTTCCAGACCCATGACGCGCAACATGTGCAGGCGCATGTTGCGCGTCATTCAGTGCACTGTTTCCAATTCAAAACTACTTCTGCAAAATACGCCTACAACAGCACCGGAGTGCAGGACTTGAGTGTAGCGTTGTTCCATTGTGCTTTAGAGTAGTCAGTGTTTCTTCTCTTGTATTGTAATAATTTGGTAGTGATTTAACTTGTGTAAAGATGAACAATACAACTATGGCGGGTTTTGTGGTTATGGCAGGCGCGTACCATGAACTTGTAAAAATAAGAGGCGAAAACGACCTAGATGGTGGATTAGAAGTTTTCTAGCGAAAAGAAATTCGGAAGGAGCATATAACTCGTTGATGAGAGACTTACGTCTTCAAAGTGGATACGAAAACTTTGTAAGAATGACTGTAAGTGATTTTGCATTGTTATTAAATCTTGTTGGACCACAGATTGTAGTCGCGTCGTCTGTTTCTACTCTAGTGCGCATGCCCCAGGAACTTGCTGCAGGCTGTTTCCATTGTCCGCGGCGCATGTTGGGCGTCTTAATTGTTGGGGCAATTTTGTCCCCGGCACTTGCGGCGCGGCATGTTGCAGACAATTTCCATTTCAACAAATGCTTGGCACATGCAGCGTCGCATGCCGCGCGTCATGTTGCGCGGCAAATTTGTGGTAATAGAAACGAGGCTTTACATCGTTTTTTTTACTGGTCAACTACAGTGCGGGGAAGGAACAATTGATGCTACTTCCTGACTACATTTGTTACCAGTAGATGCATTGCTCCCTGACTGAAGTACGAGAAAAATGGGTAACAAAAACAAAAATACAACATTTGACGAATGGCAGCTATTTATTTTTACCGTACCTAACCAAAGGGTACAGGGAAATTGAAAATGTTAAGTAGTATATGTAAGCGTACCGTGGGTGATGCAATAAAACGTAATGACAAGCAAAATGAGGTAGATTCCGTATCTCAGAAAATTCAACCAAGAGAAATAGGAGACTGAAATGAAGGAGCTTCAGTATAAAAAATCAAGACCCTTTCCTCATCCCGACCCCCTTTCCAAACCAAGAGCTCCGAAAGCAGCTGTGCAACTTGGAGTAGGCATTGGGACTGCTGTACGGTTCAGTAGCGTTTCGTCCGAAAGCGAAATTTCTAGAAAAATGCTACAGTTCGTCTGCGACGGTTTAATGAGTTGCGTTTTGTTCGATCCTGGCTGATGATGAGTCACACCTTGACTAACCACTGGCAGCGATGGAATTGGTGACTAGTATACCTCGGTTTACAACTTTTAAAACTACATTGCATAGACAGCGGAGTGCAGACTCAAGACAAATTGTCGAGAGAGAGGTCCCGGGTTCGATACCCGGTGGACGCACAAGTGGTTCGGATCCCACTTTAAACTGTAGGTCCAATCCCTATTAGCCTTAATGTGCATAAAGTGGACTTAAAACAACAAATCAAATCAAAACAAATCGTCGAGAGGAAGTGAACTTGGATCTAGAAATTTTAGTCATGGCAGATGGCAACACTTTCTTACTATCTGTCAACTACGAAGGTGAGATTTGCAATTTCCAGAGGGAAAGAAATATTAAAACAAAAAAATATATATTTTCTTCGATGGAGCATTTAAGAGTGTTAGCAAGAGTTTGCTTCATTAAACACTATTAGGATGGTAGCCCTCGGACGAAACGCTACTTGGTCAGGTAACCGTAAGTTGCCTGTTCCTGGAATTCGGACGCGAAACGCTGCGCCAGGTGCTGTACACCTGGCGGTTCAGAAAGCGAAGATGAGCATGAGCGACGAATGCTGAAACTGACGAAGGGACACTCACAGAGAACACTCATGTGCAGATCGGGATTCGAAACCGGGACCCCTGGCGTCGTAGTGCGCTGTGCTAACCACTCTGCCACGTAATATTTTTTATTTACTCATTTATAGCTACTTCCTTTTAAACTAACTAACTAACTCTCTAGCTTTCTTAAACCCGAAGGTTCATGGCTGCAGCAACACAGGCCTTCCATCTGTCCCTATATTGAGCAAGATCTATATACTCTTTTCCATCCCTACCGATTTCCTTTAGGTCCATGTCAACGTTGTCCCTCCATCTTCGTCTTGGCCTTCCTACAGGTCTCCTACCATCAGGTTTCCCAACAAGAATCCTGTAAACTCCTCTTTCCTCTCCCATTCGTGCCACATGGCCTGCCCACCTAAGTCTTCTTGATTTAATTATTCTAATAACATCTGGACATGAATACAAATTATGTAGTTCTAAATTATGTAACCTTCTCCACTCACCTGTCTCCTCATCCCTTTTAGGTCCAAATATTTTCCTAAGAACCTTATTTTCAAATACTCTCAATTTATGTTCCTCTTTCAATGTAAGGGACCAAGTTTCACACCCATTTAATACGAGCACTACATACAAAATTACTGTTTTGTATATTTTAACTTTTAGTTTCTTAGTTATTAAACTAGAAGACAAAAGTTTATGAAGAGAGAAGTAACTTGCATTTCCTGAATTAAGCCTACTCTTTATTTCCTCTTTAATATAATTTTCATTGGTTAATATTACTCCTAAGTATTTGAATTTGGAAACTGGTTCAAACGAGTTGTTATCAATAATTATATTTTGATTATTACCTAACACTTGGTTTCGGCCTGTAAGCATATATTTAGTTTTCTCTTTGTTAACTTCCAAACCTATGTCTTTAGCAGTTTTGAAAAGTATTTTAGCATTATTCTTAATTGTATTTATATCATCCCCTAATAAGTCTACATCATCTGCATATGCTAACAACTGAGTCACACCATTTAATTTTAGTCCTTCGTTAGTTTCTGTTACCTTCCTGACAGCATATTCTAAGGCAAAATTAAAGAGCAATGGATATAATGCATCTCCTTGTTTTAACCCATCATGAATTGTAAATTTGTCAGACACATAAATACCCACACGAATTTTACTTTCTGTTTCACTGGTGCATACTTGTATCATATTAACAAGCTTCTTAGGTATTCCAAATTCGACTAATATATTATATAATTTATCTCTTTTGACCGAATCATATGCTTTTTTGAAATCAATGAATACCTGATGGACATTTTGATTATATTCCCACTTTATTCAAGTGACTTCCTTTTACCTACGCTAAAAAAGAAATTTAAAAAAATGAATATTAGTCTTTTTTTCAACATGTCCATTGCGAATGTAAATGATCTGTCCGTTTTTCATTTTGTCAGGAAACCTTTAAAGTTTGACATTATAGTTCTTGGACTTTTGTCGCCATTGCACTGAAAGTTTACATCATTGCAAAGGTTGATATATCTATCTACCAGATAGAACACTGGAATTGAATTAGATTAGGTAGTTGTTCTGTAATGGAGATAACACAATTCCATTATAACTTTGTCATTCGGTAAAATAATCGATTACTTTGATTTCACTATTATTCAAAATGTATCTATCTGTTAAAAGCAAAAGTAAGAACCGAAGTCCACCATACCAGCAACACTACTACTTCTAAGCAGCTCCCACAATTGACTGAGGTTAGAATGAAAGTTTGTCTTGTTTTAACCTTTTGACGCCCAAGACCTTTTTCACAAGTAAGCCTCTGGGTACCGAGCCGATTTTGAGCAAAATGCAGAGTTTCAATTAAATAAGTGTAGATCGGAAGCTAATTGTCCTAGAGAGATGAGTGATATACCGTTGTACGCGGAATGAACCAGAGATTCAGACTATATGAAATTTTTGCAAATATGTGGCGAGGGGGAGGGGGCTAACTCTCAAAATTCCAAAATTTCGGGATAAAAATTGTGTTCCCCCACGCTCCCCTCAAGCATGTTCATGCAATAATTAACATATATTATTATAGCTAAAATGCAATTGCGCGATATATATAATTTTTGGTTGACTTTCCTTTTCCAGGTGGTTCGTGCCCTTGCCTTTTTTTCGGACATTCATGCAAAGGTTCTATTTTTATTTCGCGTCTACCACTTTCGGTTAATCGCGATGATAAAGGATGTGATAGGTGATGGAAGTGGTATAAAGACAAATGACCCATCCATATTTTCTAATCCGACATTAGACTTCGCAGTGTATTACGCTAACTAATTTGCCACGGGATCGGCTTCTTCGTGTTTGTCTACTCATCAAATGATTGATTAGTTATTCAAACTATATAGGTAGGAAAGCTATATAACATAACGAAACAGAAAAAAAATCCACTTGACGTCTTCTAGTACTATCATCAGCCTACAATTTCATGCTCTCAAATCCACACAGAAAACTTCTTGTGGCATTAGTTTTACGGAATGGCCTTGGGGAATAAAGATCGCCCATTTCCTGGTTCAGCTCGAAACAATCAGGTGCCTTATCGAAGCTGCTGTTGAGCACGCAGGGTTTCTAACCTACTTCGCCGTAATTCAGTTGTTGTATGTATTGTAGAGCCAACCGCAGATTAAATAGGAGAAAAAATACTTTTTCCGACGGAAAATAAGTTGGCAATGCTACGAACACTGAGGCATTCTTGATAAGACGCCTGAGGAGGGTCGAGAAAACTTTCCTGAAAAAGCGCAACCCCAGTATCGAAGGTCATGCTACACGTGGATTGGCAACTTTCGGGAGCATGCTGTCTGTCTACACAATTCTACCCAAATACCTGTTTGAAAATGAATCTTCTGCTCGCATTTTATTTTTCAAATGTAGTTCTGACATTGTAGTCATTTTGCAATTATTTTTATTTGTTCTTATTTTGCTTTGCTTTTGTCACTTTTATAATTAATCGAAACTATGAAGATGGATGATAAATAGATGAAATTGATGAAGAGACACCTAAAAAAGATATTTACAGACCAGGACTCGAACCCGGGACCTAAAGTGGATAGGTTGGGGGGGGGGGAGACCGTCAATAACTCCCGGTCACGAACTGGCTTATAATGTTTGTAATTTCTCAGGAGTATTTTTTGTTCTGTTCATGCATAATGCCTGCTTTCGGAAACTTAATTTATAAGTGACACACTTCGTTCGGTGGGACAAGCCACGAATTGTTTGAGAGGAGGGACAAATCTCATTCATATACTAGATACAATCATGGACTATACTTGAAATGGCCTCCCCGATGGCGCAGTGGTTGCGTCGTCGCCTAGTAATCAAGGGGTCCCGGGTTCGATACCCGGTGGAGGCACAAGTGGTTCGGATTCCACTTCAAACTGAAGGTTCAGTCCCGATTGGCCTTACTGTGCATAAAGTGGACTCAAAACACCAAATCAATCAATCATATACTTGAAAAATGACGTGCTAAACACTACTTTCGGAGATCAGATGGACATGGCAATTTTGATATACAAGATGCACTTTTTCTACTTAGATTGTTTATGTCCAAATTGTATCCTAATAGATAATCTCGCAACAACGCAAAATGTTTAAATTGACTCGAATTCACAATGACTCATATACAGTGTGTTTATAAATGAACGGTGCGGCTTCAAAAATTAATAATAAATCTATTTATTACCTTACACGGACAAAACTTACACCGTAATCAGCAGCAACTGTCCAAGTTTATATAACTTTTTTTAAAATTGGTATAAAGATAGAAATCGAGAGGGGGCAATTGCCCCTCTGTGCCCCCTTGCAGGTGCTCTTGCCGTCTGGAAGAAATAGTGCACGAAAGACGTGAAAACTAAATCCATCTTGAGTATCCTTTTGTCTTGCTACTCTTAGATTCTGCAACCTTTCTTTCTATAGTCCAATGTTTGCCTTCCTTACCTCCTAGAATTGATTTCTGTACAAGTTTGAGGGCTAATCTACCCTGCCCCCTGTGGTTGTGCCACAACACCTTCTTCCGCCGTTGTTCCTTTGTGAACTTTCATCGGCTTCAAAATACTTCATTTTCTTCAAGAGCATAATATCGTTTAATAACCGGCGATATGATTCCTCTACCCTAAATTTCTGGAATAAAGTATAATAATATAAGGGCATGGAAATCTGGAAGGGGGGCGAGGATGGCCACCTCTCCCCTTTAGAAAACGAATGTCAGCTAAAAGTATATATTTCACACGTATAATTTGATTTGTCATACTAATTTACATTAATTATTATAATGGGGATGCAGGAATGCGATAATTTCGAATTCAAGTGGTGTTTCTTGAGGGGGCAACACTATTATCGGGTTAATATGCAATTGCATATGGCATATTTCTCTGATGTCCATGACGAGGGGGGCATTTTACCCCTCCCCTTGCACCCCGTGCGCACGCCTATTGCTACTCCTTTCTACACTAGTTGGAAGCTTTATTCAGTTTCGAGCCAAAAATGTAATTTAATATCAAATCAGGGTTGTTAAACGTCCACGAACCCATAAATTCTAATGGGTTCTATTGGGTTCCGCAACAAGACTGGAAACTTTTTTATCGCACAGTTTAAATTCGGTCCAAGTTGCGTATTCTTTCATTTCAATATGGAACTTAGACCGTCTTTTAAATTGATCCGGAAAGAAGGTCCCTTTGCCGTATTTCAATTGATCAGGAGAAAAGGTCCCTGGAACGATCTGAAATACATAAAAAGGCTCTTTACGGTCCAGATCCATTTATGCTTGCTAATATTCCCTGCTGAACCGGAATTGAATTGATTTAAAATTCCTGACCCTTTAACAACCCTGGTTGAAATTCATTTGTTTACAAACAACCATATTTTTCACGGCTATTTCACATTAATCCCATACGATATACTGAGTTATTTTTCGCAATGTTCCAATGAAAGGTAAGAGATTTTGGCTATTCCTTTTTCTTCCGTGATGTTAAATAGATTATATTCGTCACGCGCCTATAACGTTACTAGCTAACATTTGTGAATTGTTCTTTCCTTGTAACGTTAACATCTACCATACTGAATTTATTTACGTTCCTTATGTAGATGGTATGTACCCAACTGCATTTTGTTCCGTTCCGCTACAGTGGTTTACATTTTGTTACATTCCTATGTAACGTTAATTAACCATATTGCCTTTCACTTCATTCCGTTACGGAGGATTGCATTCATTACGTTCCTATGTATACCGTTATTTACTACCATGTTGCATTTCGTTACGTTTTTTTGTAACGCTAGTATATACCATATTGCATTTCGTTACTACGTTCCTTGTAACTTGTAACGGTAGTATATACCATATTGCATATTACGTTATGTTCCAATGTGCTCATTTCGTTCCGTTCCTTTATAACGTTAATATCTACCACAATACATTTTGTTACGTTCCTTGTAACGTCAGTCTATAACATATTGCATTTCGTTACGTTACATGGGTACCAGCAGTGGAACCATACTTTTCCTCCTACAAAATGGAACGTACCGTGTAACGCAAATTGGGTACGTTACGACTCCCTGCTTGCAACTGTCCATTCGGAAAGCAGATCGTTTAAAAAATCATGCTGATATTCTAATTATGGAGCTCCAAGGATACATATTTAGCCAATAAGCTATTGTCGTGTGCATGAATATGCGAATAATTTTAAGTCTTTGCGTGTCCACAGTGCACTAGGTGATCAGATAGGACCTAGAAATGATCCCTGTACTTCCTTCCTCAATCTAATTGAGGTAGGAGGTAAGAGTAGCTGAGAACAGTGGCGTACCCAGGGATATGACCATTACTGGCAGCTACGATTTAATTTTTAGTGGTCAGTGTTATATTCAGTGGCGTGCCAAAGGGGGATGGTGAGGGTCATAACCCCTCCTTTGGTCCAGCATGCCTAAAGAAAAGAACGACAAAGGCAGGAAAGGTTGGCAAAATTTGGAGAGACTCTTAAAAAAGTATATGTAACCCCCCCTTTTGAAATTCCTAGGCACGCCACTGGTTATATTTGAGCACGACTCTCATATTTTTGAGAAGTTCTTCCGCTTTTAAGGTAAACTTGACCAAGGGACATCCTCATGGTAAAATAAAAGTCTCAAGTAGGAGTTGATCTCGATATCTGGAAAATGATTATGCTGATACCAATTTTGAGACCTTCATAACTGCCGTCAAGTTAGATAAGTGGTCTTATGGAGTTAGGCCAGGCCACACATAGTAAATTTATGGGAATCCTTCGCTCCGATTACAAATTAATTTGCCGGTTTTTAAGTCCACTTTTAAGCACCTACAGCGTATTGAACTCGGGATCCCTTGATTACAAGGCAACGACGTTGCCAGTACGCTATCAGAGAAGCCCTGGTTTACAAATTGATCAAACCTTCAAACATAATGTATGCTTCAGGAGGGTACACAAGCCCCTAATTTTCGACCACCCTAACTGATTCGAATTTGAATTTATGAGCCGAAATTTTCGTGTGAGTTCAAAGATCTGGTTGTAATATATCTTACTGAATATTTGAACTAGTTTCATTGGTTCATATTTTTGGTTCTTTGCCCTTGTACTTCATTCATGTCCTTTGAAGTACTGTCAACCATTGTTAACCACCCAGCTTTTGACGCGGACTTCACACACCTCGTTGGAAAGAGTGCAATTGGGCGAAAGCTGCCACCACTCTAAACCTATCAGAATAAAACTTCGCTAAATGCACTTACCGCGGTTGATATGAGGAATTATTAAAGAAACTATAAATGTTTACATGCAATTGTTACTCTATCTTATTGTGAAAAAGCCGCGATGCTAATGCCATGCTCCCTGTGGAAACGTAAATACCGTGTAATCGCCCAGTGGTGGTGTATCCGTCGCTTCCCCTGCCAGAAAGAACGCCAACAGGTTTGTTTGTGTTCATTAAACGGGATCAATACTAACCCTGTTATCTAAACCCGGTTTATATGTCATCGGTCAACCGGAGATACGACCGCCCGGAGCGCTCATCTGCCGATTCCACTTCTCCGCAAGCTCGATGAAAAAGTAACGCTGGATGTCAACGAGTGGACACCTTGTTCAATTGAGATTAAACTAATTGCCTAGTTGGGAAAATGATTCTGGATGCACCTCAGAGCTTACTAGCTAGTATGTCACCGTGTCCTTACATGGGAATTTTGGAAATAGGTTACATTTACTAACGAATATTAGCTCAACAGATGGCATTAATGTTCTAATTGACTAAATGCTGGAAGAACCAGGATGAAAGATCTTGCTTAATAAGCCAAGAGTAGCATGAAAGCGGAGTAAAATAAACTAAAAAAAAAAAAAAAGGTAAAGTGCTCCCCTGTGCATAGCACCACGCCATGAAGGCGTATAGGGGGTGTGGGGGTAAACTAAACTAAATCAAATTTTATTAAGAAAGGAACGATGGACAATTGTAACAATACTTTCTAACAAACATAGGTCCTTAGTCACTCGAGTGTTAGGAAAGATAGTATGTCCGATAATACTGTGCGTTTATAAAAATTCTGGAAAATGAACGGTCAAATACAGTACATTTCCGCTGACGTCCAGCTATCCTAAAATGTGATCTTTTAACTATTGTTCATTTAGTTTAACGATTCAGTTTCTAAAAATAGATTTACGATGTACAGTCACTGACACTGCCGGGTTGTAACGATTGTCCGTGACTGTACATAACGGTCATTTATAATTATTATCTTTCTTTAAGCAAACGTAAATTTAAAATTTGCGTTGTCTCAATGCTGTAGTAAAGAATTGTATGTATATAAAAAAACAAGTAAAGTGGTCGACTTTTGGACTCACCACCGAAGTTCACGTGTTCGAATCCCGGCCTGGGCATGGTTATTATTTGGGAATGTCCCTTCGTTAATTTGATCTATTACAGTAGAACCTTGATAACTCGAACCTCAACATCTCGAATTCCTTGATAAGTCGATTTTTTTGTAATCCCCTTGAATCGTCCATAACACTCAATACTAATTTTACCTCAACAACTTGAATAAAACCTTGATAAGACGAATTTTTGTACAGTTTATGGGATGCCGTTCGAGCTCAATAACTTGAAGGTAGAGTATGAAAAACCTCTATGAGCCGAAGTTAAATTCTAACCACCCCTATAACTCGAAGTTTTAGTCGCACGGACCTCAATAAGTCGAAGTGTAGTGTGCGTACGTACAATGTCAGGTGATCAACAATCGTGTGGGGACATAACGTAGTGCCGACGTTCAGAAGGGTCAATAAACTTTAGAGATCTATAACTCCAAGTCGGCGATTTTGGCCCTCAATAACTGGAACCTTGGTAAGACGAAATCCTTGATACCTCGAATTTTTTCTTTTCCCCCTCAAGTTCGAGTAATCAAGGTTCCACTGTATAATTCATTCTCGACGTCAAGATTAGCCAAAAGTGGACGGAAAATAACAAAAATACATTAATATTCCAACCGGTTGCGGACAGTTTTGAGAGGAGACAACGCAATGCGCCTGCATTCAAGAAGATCCAGTTCTTGCAAATTGACAGGCAGAGTTAAATTTTAAAGGTAGAATAGTAAACTCTGCTCTAATTTCTTACAACGTAGGTGTAATTAAGTCATTAAAAAAAAATCGAGTAACTGAGTTGCCATTTAAGAAAGTTACCAATCAAGTTTCGACACGCTTCTCATTTCGATCCGAAAACCGCTTCTTCCATCTCGACAGAATGGCAAAATCTGAATAATTTTTTTTTCGGGTCGAACAATATAAATGATATTGTCGAAATAATACACATGTCAAGTTAAAACGGATAGACTGATAATGTGGATCCGAATATTCAGACACGAATATCCAAATAGAAATATCCAAAACATTCAGAGGCTGTAAGGGGTGACCATTTGTTAATAGTAACGAGGCTCTGGCGCCTGTACTCGCAGTCAGTATAATCTTCTGAGAAACTTGTGTTGTGTGCTGTCTATGTGTGTGTTGTTGATTGTCCTTTCATTAGTGTTGTCTTATCACCATTCGTCCTCATCGTCGCGATTAGTCAAAAGTGGCAGAAAAGCAGTCAAACAAATCAATCAAAATCAAAACATTCAGATGGTCCTCCTCCTCATCTTTGTTTGCTTTAAAAAGGAACACTGAAATCCAATATATGTTAATATGGTATCATGTTCGTTCCAAAGGTTTCTATTGGTAGAGTAGTGGTTATTTGACCAGCACATAAGGGAAAGTTTATGCTTAATTCTCACCCAACGGGTCGTCAGCTGTCTGGGCTTGCTTTGATGGGTTTCCTAAGAAAAACCTCTGCTCGAAGATTAAGTAACATGGACACCTTGATGTTGGTGAACGACATGAAGCGCGCGAACAAACAGGGGGCGCCACCACACCCGAGTACATTGTCTTTAAGGTCTTCCGAACGCAAACTGTTAACCTCTCACTTCACGCCCACTTCCAGGCAAAGACCTAAGAAAAAATATGAACCGGAAAAGTACACATTTCTGAAGCAAAAAAGAACAGGAGAACACAAAAGAAAAATCGCAGACCACGACAACAGGGTGGACAGACTCTCGCATCCAGGAGGAACTTCCCGCTTCGACGGATCTTGGAGGAAAGGTGCGTGGGGAGGAGGTTGAAAGAAGGTGGGGATAAAAAAGAGGAAACAACTATAAGAGTCGAACGCCGCTTCCAGCGCCCGCCCATTCCTATCTCCAGCATTGGTCGACATGGCTTTCACAATGACAGGAAATTGTGTCGTAATGACTTCCGCTCGGAATCGGCCCCTCCCCCCAACCTCTCCAGCGGCCAAACAGAGAGCTTTTTGGATGAACGCTCAAGAAATCTCCTTGGAAGACTCGGCGTTGTAATTTGCAGATGTCCCATAAAAGAGTCAAATTGGCTGACGCTCAAAACCAAGAAGAAAAGAACGTGAAGTGTGGCTTTGGCGTGACTTAGGCGTCAATTCCGCTCAACTCGAGCGACAGGGGAAGGGCAATGCTAATTTCTACGGCGCTATGGTACAGTGGACGTTCCAAACACTGCTAATCTCCATGATGTAGCGGAACCAGGAGTCCTGGGTTCCCATACCGTACAAATCACATCTGTTTCTTGGTACAGTTGTGCACATTGAGAGCCACTACGTCTTCTCAATGCTCATTGATTTATTGATTTGGTTATTTCGCGTGTCTTTTCTGCACTTTTGACTAATTGCGACCAGCGGCAGCTCGTAACATTTCAAAGATACGTGCTACAGGTTCTATCTTGCAATTACAATGGACCCCCTCCCCCCAAAGACACACTTTCAACCGCTAGGATTTTTTTCGAGGGGGACTGGAATTGTAAGCGATATTTTGAAATTACTGATTTTGCCTTAGTTTCAAAAGATGTTCAAACACGAATATGGTAATCGGAGGTAATTTTCCACTTTGTCTTTTCAGAGTTCTTTACACATCCATATAAAGTAAAGTGCTCCCCTGTGCTTTGCACCACGCAATGAAGTTATATACGGGGTGTGGAGTTAGGGCCCCACACTTTCTTGATTACGACCGAAGGTGGGTATGATGTGATCAGCACCACGCCCATGGCCGTCATTATCCCCCAGCGTTTCTCTCAGGTACTCACTTTATACGAGAAATCCCGATTCTCCGGGGATCGAACCCGGGTCTCTCGCATGGTAGTCAGACGCCCTAACGACTGGGCTACCGCGGCAACATTCATCTAGGTAGGTAGATAGAGATACATAAATCAAATCGGCTTAAGTCACTCCCATTTACTTGATTAATTGTATAATTATATAATCTTTAAATTAACATGAGTATATCTTTGCATATTGATTATGGCTAGGGACATTTAATTTTCACGATGCGCGAAATCGCGAAATGCGAAAAAAAGATGCAATTTTGAACATTCTGCACGTAACTACACCCCCAATGATGAAATATGCATGAGTTTTATTCGCGAAGTAATGCGAAATGTGCGCTTTTTCCACGAAATGAACGCTTTTTCGCGAAATAACCGTGAAATATCATCAAATTAAGTAGAAAACACGCAAAAACCGGCAATCGAGGTTGTGCGCGCAAACTGTCGATTTGTAACGAAACGTTTGCCTAACGTTTCCTACCACTTGCAGCTGAAGAACGTTTTATCTTCGATCACATCAGGAAGACGCTGCAAATTGGGATTTCCCATGCACATAATCTCAGTTCGAAAACTTCGCTCTCTGTCAAGCTGCATTCCTTTCTTCCCCCGAATATGCATTTTAGAAATGAAGTGATTTTGTGTTGATGTTTTCTTTTTGGTAGGACAGCTAAGTACTTGTGTATGTGTACAGTATATAAAAATGAAGTAGTTTATGAATTTATAGATCTTTTGTATGTTGTTTCCTCTCATGATGAAAAAGTGTGTGCCAATTTTTTTTTTCCACCGCTGGTATATGCCGCTGATTTAACATTTTACTTACCGCTCTCCTCAGTTTTTATTTACCATAAATTTGTCTCCTTAATTATGGTAATGTAACAAACGTACTAAACAGTTTTCATTGTAATACACTAATTATATGCTATTTATAATATATAAACAACCTGTTCTGGAAACCAGAGTGGACCAAACCCCCAATTGCGGAAGCAATCTAATGAATCCTAATTCACATTATCCAATTAATAAGCATTAACCTATCGTTGGACCCAAAAACATTTCTCCTCACAACATTTACATTTCAAATGTTCTGGATACTGGGAGAGTTTTGGTTCTGATTGGCGACCCACAACACAACCCCAAGAATAAAATAAAATATATACGAGGGTTGGGGATTAAGTCATGGCAACCCAGTAATAATTCGACAATCAAAGGATGTATTAACAATTTGTTATATACAACTGAAAGAGTATCCATTATGGATATTTTGTTGGTAGAAATCATGAAAGAAAACCCAAGCAACCCTGTGACAAGTTACAAAAACCTGTCTGACCCTGTGACATACACATGTGCACATGTTACAAAAACTTGTCTGATTATGACAAACCTTTGAAATAATCTCCGGCATTGTCCACAGCACGTTGCCATCTATGTGGAAGACGTCGAATACCATCGGCAGCACCATCCTCTTCACCATGCCTTACGCACAGTAAGGCTAATCGGGACTGGATCCTACAGTTTAAAAGTGGGATCCAACCACCATGTCCCTCTAACGGGAATCGAAACCGGGACCCCTTGATTACAAGACGACGACGCTACTACTGCGCCATCGGGGAGGCCAGATACCAGAATGAGTCGTGACATTAAATCACAATTAATTATTACAACATAAAATATATTATAACCAAATTGCATGTGTAACCCTGTTTTTCTCTTCATTTCTTGTAATATACAGTGTCCCAAAATAAGGTTTACGCTCTTTGAATGTTAATAACATTAAAGGTAACTTAACTGGACTTTTTGTATTTGAAGCTGCATTGAGTGTGAGCGTATGTTGTTTTTAGTTCCACCACAGTCCACCAGGCGGTAGGAATTTGTGTAAAATCCTGGTCCTCTTTGGATGACCACTTTACATCAAAGAAAGTTCCGAAAGATCAGTTTTCCCCCTAACAACCACATGTCAGGTCCACGTGGAGTCCAATAAATCGTCCCGTGAAACCTTTCCCACCAACAGCGTTCGTCCAAGAAATGACAGCTCTTGTCAACTCCACGTGGAGAAAATGAGATGTTGCTAATTCAGATTCTTTAGAGATTTCTAAACGCGAGGTTGCAGTGAGTGAATGAATGTCACTGCAGGCAAAAGCGACAGCATCGCTTTACAGAAAAACAGGTGGTGGCTCGAAACCAGATAAGTGTCCGATTGGCTTCCTCTGGGGTTGTGTCAAAGATGCCGAACTGGTGATACGTTCAAGACTTCAGCTATACCCAAAGTAGTAGAGGTGAGAAAATTTTCCTTTGAGCAATGTAAGAATTGTCAAACAACCACCCAGATCTCTCATTTTAACACATGAAACATTTGACATGATACAAGTGACTGACACTACCTGTGCTTCCCTTCCTGTGGAAACCACATCTGCTGTTTGTTGATTGGTCGATCTGTTCTATAGCATTGCAGACAAAGTATTGCTGCCAATGACATCTATAACTTTAAGGTACGTGACACGCAAAAAAGTTCACACTTTCTTTATTAGTGTCCCCGTTCAAAGAATGCAAACATTATTTTCGGACACACTGTAGCCTATACACATTAGTGTATATTACAAATAAAGAAAATGTGGCCGCGGTGGCTCAGTCGGTAACGCGTCTGACTACCATGCTCAAGGTCCCGGGTTCGATCCCCGGCCGGTTCAAATCCGGGAACTTTTCTAACGTTGGAAGCGGCTCCGGCTCCGCCCACCCAGCGTCGAATAACATGGCTACCTGGGGGAAACCCTGGGGGGTAAAGGCGGTCAGGGGCGTGATGCTGATCACATCACCCCCACTCACGACCGGATCAAGAGAGTGTGGGGCGTTACCCCCACACCCCCTATACGCCTTCGTGGCGTGGTGCTAAGCACAGGGGAGAACTTTTATAAATAAAGAAAATAAAAACTCGGGCGAACCGATAAAATTCGGAGCAAAAGAAAGCCCCTTCTTTCAATAAAAAAAAGTTTGTACATAATTAGAAACAAAGTTCTTAAACCATGTCCTAGTGACCGCTATAATGTTAAAAATAATAACATAACATGGCTACCAGAAAGAAATAACTCCAAACATTCTCCTTACTAGTTCTTCGGATTTGCCTGCCGAAAACCTCGCAGAGAAGATCAAAGAAAGGCGGTCCAGTAGAGTAAAGGGGTATAAGACAGGTGCCGTGATAGATGCTCGTGGAGTGTGGCATTTTTATCGATTTCTTCCAAAACCCTTCGCGTGGAGGTAGGTAATTTTCGTCAATAAATTTCGTTAATTCTGGTACGCAGGTTGGTATTAACAGCTCCATTTTCGTTTTCCGAGAAGGAGGGGGAACAAGATATAAGAAGTGGTTATTCACCCCGTCTAAAGGCTAAGATATTTATATATATGCATTGCTGTTGCAAGGTCTAGAGGCAAATTGGGCAACTAAACGAACTGGATCGTATTTTGCTGTGCACTCACTTACGCACGAAATCTCTTTCCATTTCTCTCTGTGTAACAAACAAGATAATGGTATCGAGAGTAATGTACTCAAATCGATATGGGAACGAGACTTTTTTCGAGGGTATAAATACCCGAAGAAAGAGAGACGATCCTTAGTGTCCGGACAAGACCGGCAAAGAAGCATTGTCCCGTATCCACACCTCTACTTGGTCCCGGGAATATGTGACGCAAGCGTAGGAAAATAAGTCTCTGCGCAAGTAGCACTCGTGGGGGCTAAAACCAATGAACGCGTGAGAGGGGAAACGTGGCTGCATCTACCAGCAGCTCGCACTGCCTTCTTCCGCCCACTCGCTTTCTCCCCTTCTCTGCCATTATGCGCGACCTTGCCCCTACAGATTGCAGACACAAGAGTGTAGTAGCTGAATCATGCCATACTGTTGAATTGTTAGTAAAAATTAAAATATAAGAAAGACATATCACAGAGACAAGATGCTATCGTCGATTTGGAATGCAGACCTCACGAATTCTACCATTTGCCTCATCCTGACAACCGGATCTGAATTGATAGGTGCTGGAATTTGTGTATCTAAGTAGCCGAACCGATCTGAGAAGGTCAGAATAAAAATCGAGGATCAGTGCTTAATTTGAAGTTCATGGGAACACATCTTGTCAACATCAAGGGAACAGGTGTCTCTCAGTTGCCTCATGTCTGAACGGATTATGCAAAAACCTCTCCTTCTTTAACACCTAGATTCCGATATGCATTATGTTCGAATTTTCAAAACTCCTGTGGAACAGGTGCCATTGCAGTTGACTATTGCAAGTGTATTTGTTACACTGAATTCGTTGCTTCCGTGGATGAATAATAGTCTAAAAACAATTGATTGATGTGGTTATTTTACGTCGCTGCCACTTTTGGCTAATCGTGACAACGAGGATGAGTTGTGACAAGATGAAATTGAAAGAACAATCACAAAGACACATGTACACTCCTGTTCACATAAAGTGGCACACTTATAGAGTTGAGCAGTTGAAAAATGTGAAACTTTATCTGGACAGGAGTGTACAGAACAGATTACAAGTCCAACAGAAGATTATACTGGCGCCATAGCCTCGTCAGTCTGCAAAACTTAAATCCAGTGTGTACTTCGTGGAAGAGAGGCTGACATTTTGATGTTTTCGGAAAGGTCACCTAACATCGTACACCACAGGTTAAAATCTGAAGCATATATCTCGACATGCAGTACACTATGTCTCGGGAATCTCTGGAGCAAACGGCCCATTCACTTTCTCCCCTTCTCTACCGTTATGCGCGGCCTTGCTTCATAGATTCTCGAGGCAAGGTGTAGAAAAGACCACTGATATGTCTGCACCAAAGCCACGGGTACAAAGGTATAGGCAAGTACAATTAGGCGTCTCCCACGTGTAACGGAACTTTAAAGAAAAACAAAAAAGTAATCTACACCTCCTGTCCTGAAGATATCACTTGCCCGCATCGTTTGAACATGATGCGTAACTCCTGAAAATGGCAGTCATTACACCGAACGTAGAATGCCATTAAATCTGCCACCCTAAAGCCGATTAGGAACACTACATGTAATGAGAACATGCATGCCAGTGAGGTTAAACGCCAATTGAATTATAAAAAAGCTATAGTTGATCGTGACGTCAGAAGCAGAGTAAGATCAAGAAGGTCCGTCGAATCGTAGTCTTCCTCCCTCATCAAGGACCTTGGACTAAGATTACATAGTATTTCAGAATTTTATACTAAACTCCTTATATACACTGTTGTAACGCGTACATGACAAAGTTTGAAAAAAGGAGAATATTCCCTTAATAATCCTTCATGAAGACCCTCTGAAATGGTGTACGTGGGAGGGCAAAGCCTTCCTCAATTAGAAATTAATCGTCAGGCATATTACCGATTATGTACATGAGTAGTGTAAAATACAATATTATAAACCCAAGAAAGGAAGAGCTCCCCTCAAGCAGATTTACCTACACTTAAACCTAGCTCAACATGCCCATATGAGCTTTTTGCTCAAGTGTGGAACCCCCTCTAATCCAAGAATTTTTGTAAAAAAGCCCTCATGGATTCCATGAGAAAGGAAGAGCCCCTCAGATTGATTTGCCTATACTTACAAAAAGGCACTTCCGTGAGATTGTTGTCCATAAACTTGTCAAAAATATGCCCCTCTTGATATTTTTTTTGGCCACACTTAAAACTACGCCAAACGTATTAATATGCACATACACACCCACACCCCCGCACATACTGATCTTGATCTTGACATGACCTTGACCTTGACCTTGATTTTGACAATTTTTTCGATTATTTTTTTTCGATTATTTTTTCGATTATTTTTTCGATTATTTTTTCGATTATTTTTTCGATTATTTTTTCGGTTATTTTTTCGATTGTTTTGACCTTGACCTTGATCTTGATCTTGACCTTGAGATGACCTTGACCTTGATCTTGATCACACCCACCCACATACACACCCACACCTACCCACACACCCACCCACATACACACATACACACACACATACACACATACACACACACACACACACACACACACACACACACACACATGCACTAGGTATACACACTAGGTATACACAGCACAGTGTTGAACCCAACTGATCCAGTATAGAGTTTTGATTTGAATCCCAAGAAATTGTATATAATAAACAACAACAAAAATTCCATAGCCAAACACACACACACATGCACTAGGTATACACACTAGGTATACACAGCACAGTGTTGAACCCAACTGATCCAGTATAGAGTTTTGATTTGAATCCCAAGAAATTGTATATAATAAACAACAACAAAAATTCCATAGCCAAACACACACACACATGCACTAGGTATACACACTAGGTATACACAGCACAGTGTTGAACCCAACTGATCCAGTATAGAGTTTTGATTTGAATCCCAGGAAATTGTATATAATAAACAACAACAAAAATTCCATAGCCAAACACACACACACATGCACTAGGTATACACACTAGGTATACACAGCACAGTGTTGAACCCAACTGATCCAGTATAGAGTTTTGATTTGAATCCCAGGAAATTGTATATAATAAACAACAACAAAAATGCCAAATCAAAAATATTGTAATCAATGCAATAAAAATATATTTAGCTCTAATTGGGCTAGACACCAAAAGATTTGTAACCCAGACAAATGCAGAGCTCCCACAAAAATTTGCCCCAAATGCCATAGAAAATATAACATGCAATACTTCACATATACACATAAAGATACTTGTTCTGTACAGTCATCAACATTGCCCCCACAAGCATCTACATCTGGTCTCAAAAGGAAGCATGAAGCACCTGTTAATGCTGGACCTGCAAAGCAGCCACGCTATGAACCCATCCATAGCAGTTTTAATGCCCAACTTAGGGATTATCGGTTTGTATCAGAGCCAAGATGTGGTATTGAGAATTTCTTGAACAATATAAATCCTGATCTGCATGCAATTCTAAATGCACAAAATGGCTCTTATAAGCTATCCCTCAAATTGTTTGCACAATATAAGAAACCAAATGGCACAAAATTTACACAGCCCCACATAACAGAAACTGTACCTGTATATTCAAATGCAAATTCAGACAAAATAATAAACAGTTTGATGGATCAATTGAATATTAAACACTCTGAATTTGCGGCAAAAGAATCTGGATGGAGCCTATGCGGATCTCCACACAAGTTATATGTTAATATTTCTGAATTCAGCCCATTACAAGGATCTACATATCTGCCATTACCTGCCAATATTAAAAACAAAAGAGCCGTGGTTAATATAGAAAATACCGACCAGAAATGCTTTTTGTGGTGTATATTAGCTGCTTTGTTTCTAGTTTCAAGGCATCCTGAGAGAATAAGTTGTTATAAACAACATGAACACTTTTTTGACGATGCAATGGAGGGTTTGGAATATCCAATGTTAGTTCAGAATATTGATAAATTTGAAAAAAGGGCCAGGGACATGAATGGCAAACAATTATCTATTAATGTATTTATTTGCTCCACTGGCCGTGGCAATTACTCGATAGAACCTCTCAGAATCAGTACATTTGATGATGAATCTGCTGTTCCGATTGATTTGCTCTTAATTGAAGAGGATGGCACATATCATTATACTCTGATACATAATCTTGAAGCTTTAGTGAGAACACAACTAGACAAATCCAATACAATATTCAAGTTGTGCAGAAGATGTTTATGTGTATTTGATGGTCAAAAAATAGTGAAGGGGGTTCGGGAAGTAAATGCAGAAATTGCAAAAAACAAGTTAATTGAGCATCTGAAATACTGTGGGAACCATAAACCTGTTCATATGGTGATGCCCAATCCAAGTGAAAAATGCAAATTCAAAAAGTTTGAAGCCTTGTTGGAACACCCAGCATATATTGTCTGTGATTTTGAATCAATTCTCAAATCTCTTGCATCCTGCAATCCAGATCCTGAAGAATCTTCAATTACACCATACCAGCTACATGAACCTTCCAGTTTTTGTTATGTGATTGTACAGGATGGTGTTGTTACCAAAAAAGATTCATACTTGGGGCCAGATGCCATCAAAATATTTGCACATAGAATAGAAAATGAGTGCCGTGACATAGCATCTAACATCTTATTAAAATCAAAACCCATGTTGCCTTTAACAGAGAAACAGATTGAAGATTTCAACAATGCAGAAAAATGCCCGGTATGTGATTCTGGATTTTCAGATACAAATATCAAGGTGAAACACCATTCTCATACAGATGGTAAATTCTTAATGGCCCTGTGTAATAGCTGTAATATTAAGATCAAGAGACCTAAATTTATCCCCATATTTTGCCATGGAGCATCCAATTATGATTTACATCATCTGATCAGATACGAGGGGTTTGAGAAGCAGAATTTAAATATTTTAGCTGAAAATGATGAGAAATATATATCTATTAGCAAAACAATTAAAGTTAATGGTGTTCCTATTCACATGAGATTTCTTGATTCTTACAGATTTTTATCTGCTAGCCTGGCTACACTGGCCACTCAATTATCTGATGATCGATTCAAAATCACACGTGCCTTGTTTCCAAATCAGGATCTGAAATTAATTAGGCGGAAGGGTGTATATCCATATGATTATGTTACAGATTTTTCTAAATTTGATGAGTGTTCCCTGCCTCCACAAGAAGAGTTTTACAGCAAAATCAGAGGTTCTGGAATCACAGATGATGATTATCACCATGCCCAGTTGATGTGGAACAATTTAAAATGCAAGACATTTGGTGATTATCACATGGCATATTTGAAACTTGATGTGACCCTCTTAGCTGATATATTGCAGGCATTCAGAAAATCTTCTATGCAAAATTATAAACTGGACCCAGTGTATTTTTACAGTGCCCCGGGCCTAGCATGGGCTGCAATGTTTTTAAACACCAAAATGCCATTGGATCTGATCCAAGATCAAGATATGTATCTGTTTATGGAGCAAGGTATAAGAGGAGGGATGGTGCAATGTTCTCAGAGATATGCCAGAGCAAATAACAAATATATGCCTGATCATGATCCAGCACGGCCATCAAATTATATAGTGTATGTAGATGCCAACAGCCTCTATGGTCACGCAATGATGCAAAAATTGCCATATGCAGGGCTTGAATGGGTCGATTTCAATATTGAGGATCTTCAGAACTATGATGACAGAGAACATGGCCTAATCTTAGAGGTTGATCTGATATTTCCAGATCATTTACATAACAAATTTTCTGATCTGCCCCCAATTCCTGAGGTTCAGTGCTCACCTGGCTCTAAACAGAAGAAGCTCATGATGACACTGGAGGCAAAACAGGGTTGTGTCATATATTACAAGAACCTCCAGTTCCTGATGAAACATGGTGTTCAAGTGACCAAACTTGGAAAAGTTTTGAGATTCAGGCACTCAGAATGGTTGAAACCATATATTAATACAAACACGGAGCTTCGAACATCTGCAAAGAGCGAATTTGATAAGACCTTGTTTAAATTGATGGTCAATTCTGTGTATGGCAAAACAATTGAAAATGTCAGAAAACATACCGATGTTAAAATAATTACTGACCCCAGCCTGAGCAAAAAATTGGTTGCAAAGCCTAATTTCAATTATAGAATTTATGATGAAAATATGGCACTTTTCAACATGAAAAAAACAAGGATTAAGTTTGATAAACCTATTTATGTAGGGGCTGCAATATTGGAATTGTCCAAATTACATATGTTAACATTGTATTATGATGTGCTGAAACCTTTTTATGGTGATAATGTAAAATTGATGTACATGGACACGGATAGTTTTATTCTTGATATTAAAACAGAAGATGTTTATCAAGATATGACCCAGCCTGAATTGTTTCAATACTTTGATACCAGTGAACATAAAGAGATTCAACACCACCACAACAAAAAAGTGCCTGGCAAGTTAAAAGATGAGACACTTGGTGATGTTATTGTGGAATTTGCTGGGTTAAGTGCCAAGATGTACAGTTTTAAAACATGTAATGCTGTTGTCAAAAAAGCCAAGGGCATTGGCAAAGTAGCTGTGGAAAAAGAGCTCCAATTTGAAGATTACAAAAATTGCCTCAAATCCCAGAATTTAATCAGAACATCAGAATCCAGAATTCAGAGTGTGGATCACTTATTGACTAGCAATATTGTAAGAAAAGTGGCTCTGGACCCACATGATGATAAGAGATGCATTTTATCATGTGGCATACATACTCTACCATGGGGTCATTGTGATTTGAAAAATGGGAATCAATGCCCAAGCACAGAGCATGATTTGAAATAAATAAACATGCCTATGAACTTATTTGGGTTCAAAAAACGGGCTATTATGGACCTGCCAACACCACAACCCTCTCCTGATATAATGTCTAAACTGAGTGGTTTCTTAATTATTCATCTGAACAGCATACTTACAGATATTGATGATGAAACAGGCAAAATATTGTACATATTTAACAATAATTTAAATTATTACCAATTACCTGTAGGTGGGCAATTGCAATTTATTACAACCCCTGAGGGTGATGTTAAAATTTCAGTAGGGAGAAATATTTACAGAATTAAGCACTCAAACATGGTTTCTGGCACTGTTTATACTGTTTCTGCTGGTGACTGCTTATATATTGAGGTCCCTGGATCCTATGACAAGCTTATACCTTTTTTTATAGAATTAAGAATCAGGTATTCAATAATAAATAACTACTAAACAAAATGCCTAATGATATTTTTGGCCATACAAGACATGAAGATCACAGTGATGAGATTTTGATGCTTGATGTCAGAGTCAAGAAATTAAGAAGTGATTTACAAGCTTTACAAACCACACTCAATGCCAGTCTTCAATTAGAAATTACAAATTTGCAATCACAATGCATGGACCCTCTTCTTAAAATTGATTCTGAACTCAAATTGCTGCTTCAGAAATATACTGACCTGGCCACATTGGATAATTTTCAAAGTTTGGAAGAGGCTGTTGCAGCTCTTCAAGCCAAATTTAAGACCCAGGCCACCAATTCTGAGCAATTGAAGCAGCAATTAGAAGAGCAGATAAATAATGTCCAGGCACAGCTCCAAACAATTGTCAAAAGCATAAAATCACAAGAAGATTTTGATCTAGTGATTTCCACTCTAAAGGAACAGATTCAGTCACTCCAAATACCTAATCTGGACCCTCTGAACAATGCCATAGCCGAGGTTAAAGAAAAAATTGAGACACTTGAAAATTTTATGAACAATTTGCCATCTTCTGATGCTTTGAATGCAATAACTCGGAGTGTCGCAAACATCAAGCTACAACTTGAAACATATGAAGATTTTGGAAAAATTCAAAGTTCCATAACCCATCTTGAAGGTACAATAGCAGCAGTGCAAAGTGATTTGGCAAATGTACTAGAATCCAGATTGCCTGGGATTGTAGATACTCTTGTCAGTGTCCAGCAACAAATCACAAAGCTTGAAAACCTCAACACTGAATCTGAACTGTCTCATTTTCATCACTTGATAGATGATATCCAAACAAAACTTGAAATTTTACAACAATCCACACCCTCTCAGGCAGATATAGCCCTGCTCCAAAATGCTATGCAAAATGTGGTTGATGCTTCTGAATTAAACAATGTGAAATTGGCACTTGAATTTTTGCAAAATACAGTATCAAATCTGCCTACATCACAGGAACTTAAAAATATTAAGAGGGCAGTGAATAGGATATTGAAATCAGAAGATATCAAAAATATCCAAGCAGAGATCAAACAACTCACTCAGACAGTGGCCACTCTACCAACCAATCAACATATTAATGAATTGCATGCCCTGTTTGAGGATATCAGAAGACAGGTCCATGATCTTACAGCTCAAAATTCAAAATTGGCAATTGTTGAAAATTTGCAACAAATTGTAGCTAATATCAAGCAGCAGCTAGGAACCATGGAATCCAATCAAGCAAATGCTCTGTCTGTTTTTGCCACCCAGCTTCAAGAAATTGTGCAACAATACAAGAGACTTGCTGTGGACATAAAAATCAAGCCAGGCCATGATGATGTTGTTAGGACCATCAATGAGCACCTTGAATCTGTAACAAGCAGATTGCTCACAGCAGAAAAGGAAATAACAGGCATAATCGAGAATCCTAAACATTCAGTAATTCTTGAATTGTACAGCATCCCAAACAAAGAATATGATTCTCCATTTACACCAGGTGGCAAAATATATATGCTGTCCCCTGCACAATTTTATTACCAATTTTTTGTTGGGGGCACATTGAGACCAATCAAGATCAAATATTGGCTACAACCACAGGCACACCACTACCCTACCTTATCAATAACAAATGCTGATAACAAAGTAAAAATCACCAGTGTAGAATTAGAGGATTTTACAGATCCCAATACATTAGAAACATCCTATGTTGAAGATGATGGCACTTTGGAATTTAAAATACATATAGGGGACAAATTATATTTAGAAAATCCTGCAGTATCAGCTGCTGAACACCCTATAGTTGCAATATTCTTGTTTACATATTATGTCTAGACAAATTATTGTTGATGAATTACACAGACAGGCCAGACATAATTTTAAGAGACTCCCAGTAGTTACAAAGGGCATAGATGATTTATGGCAAAGCGACTTGATTGAAATGGCAAGTGGACAGTTGAAAAACTTAGACAAAATCAACAAGGGCTACAAGTATCTACTCACTGTAATAGACACATTTTCAAAATTTGCCTGGGCTGTGCCACTCAAATCCAAGACTGGAAAATGTGTTACAGAAGCTTTTAGAACAATTATCAATCAGAGTGGAAGATCCCCGCGCTATTTGCAAACAGATAATGGCAAGGAATTTTATAATTCAGTGTTTCAACAATTTATTAAAAGCCAGGCAATACAACATTATTCGAGTTACAGTGACCTCAAGGCCTCAATTGTAGAGAGATTCAACAGAACCTTAAAAAATCTTATGTATAAACAATTTACACTGCAGGGTAATTATAAATGGGTTAATATTCTTCCAGAACTTCTACATAAATATAACAACTCGGTCCATTCCACAATCAACATGAAACCCTCTGAAGTAACTTCATCTGATGAGCAAAAATTGATCAGCACTGTTTATTATCCTAAATATCGGCCAACAACAAGAAAGGCCAAATACAGGGTGGGTGATCAAGTAAGAATCAGCAAATATAAGCACTTATTCAAGAGAGGCTTTACAAGAAACTGGAGCACTGAATTATTTACAGTGGTTCAAGTTAAACCCGGGACCCTTAACACTTATATAATAAAGGATCACCGAGGAGAAATTCTCAAAGGCAGGTTCTATGAACAAGAGCTCAGCAAAACTAAACAGCCTGACACATATCTCATAGAAAAAATCATCCGCAGAAAAGGCAACAAGTTACTTGTCAAATGGCTGGGTCATCCGGAAAACAGCTGGATCGATGCAAACAAAATAATAATATGAGCACCTGGGATGTTATAAAGAGGCTGCCAGAACCTGAACAACAGAATAAGAGAAATGGCAACTTGTTACCTGATAATATTAGGTGTCTTATTGTTGGGCCATCTGCTTGTGGTAAAACTACACTAATGGTTGATAATTTTTTATTGGCACCCAACTGGTTAGACTGGAAAAACAGGCACTTGTATATCTTCTCTAAGAGCTTGGAACAATTAAAATATCAGCAGCTGATGAAACTATATGATGGATTGGATATTGCCACTTTTGAACCAGATGTTAAGCCACTTCATGAATGTCTCGATAATTCTGTTGTTGTGTTTGATGATATTATATTGGATAATCAAAACAAGGTTAGAAACTTCTTTACACAGGGCCGGCACAAAAACATTGATTGCTTCTACCTGGCACAGACTTTTTCAAAAATACCCAAGCAACTGATCCGAGACAATAGCAATTTTATATGTGTGTTTCATCAAGATCATACCAACCTCAAACACATACATGATGAATATGTAGGTGGGGACCTGAGCTACAATGATTTTTCTAAGTTTTGCAGCAGGTGCTGGAACCAGGACAGTTATGGGTTTGTCACAATTGATATGACAAGAACACCCAATAGTGGCAAATACAGAAATAAAATTAACAATTTTCTAGACATTGAAACATATATAAATAAACATGAAAAGGCCAATAATTGATGATCTTAAATTAAGAGATTATCTTGTAAAAAGATTTAAGGGATGGAAATCAGAGAACCGAGGAATTTATGAAAAACACAAACAAACAGAACAGCCTGTAATTGATGCTATTAATAATTTAGGTAAGAATATCAAAACTGTTACAGAGCAAAATCAAAATTTGCTCACAGAGCTTGTACCTGTAGCTGCAAGGAACATATTAGATTATCCATTCACCCCACTTTCAAGTATTCATACACCTACTCCTATTGCTCCTAGAAGAATTGAGGCTAGTCAGGATCCTATTGAGTTGGGTCTTCTTGCTCAAAAATATTTAACCACACCTAAAGACAATAAAGATGAGGTGTTTGGCTTATATGCTGACACAGAGCTTGATGGTAGCATCATACATAGAATTGGCAATTTCAGAGTAACATTTATGGGAGATGATATAATTGTATATTCAGAATCTCGACTTGGAGAAAAAGGTGCTTTTGTTAAGTACTCCGGAACACCTGGATTGTGGGAACTGATGACTAGGAAAAGGCCTGGCAGCTATACAGATCAAGATTATGAGGATTACAAAGAAATATTAATAAAATCAGATGCTCTGTACCAGAACAATGATCCCACACAAAAAAGAGTCAAGTCTAGCAGTGGGGCAAAATACAACAATTTAATCAAGCCCATATGGTCACAAATCAAGACTGGCAGTGGAATCAAACAATACAACACCCTGCCTAAAGAATTTGTCTGGGTTGATGATGTCAGGAAACTTGTAGATAGGTTATTGGTGATAGCTGGGGAGGAAAATGCTGGGAACAACAATTTTTACAATGAAAAGGTTGGAATTATGGACATGATAAGCACCAAATTGTCTAATTTTATAGTGAATGACACTAAGGGGATTGGATATCTTATAAAAATTATTAATACTCTACCACCTAAATTTTGGAATATTTCTGAGGGTCGGGGCTTGGTTAATGACATTATAAACAAGCTGCCATTTGAACTACACATTCCAGGCTATCAGTATTGTGGTCCAGGCACAAAATTGGATCATAGATTAAACAGAGGTGATCCTGGTGTTAATCCCCTAGATGCTGCTTGTAGAGACCATGATATTGCATACAACACACATTCTGATCTTGACAAGAGACATGTTGCAGACAAGAAATTAGAAGAGGCTGCATTTGGCAGATTTGTAAGCAAAGATGCTTCTTTGAGTGAAAAAATAGCAGCATTGGGAACCACCATAGCTATGAACACTAAACAAAAACTGGGGTGGGGGTTGTGAATATGTATATAATAAACCTACAATGAAGGCCAAGGGTGTTATGTATCAAATACCTTATGCAGGTCTCAAATCTCTTAAAACTATTGACAGTCTCTTAACCAAAAAGCAGCGCAAGAAAAAAAATTCTTGTATTGCCAAGGGGCATGGTATGAAATTGTTACTTAGCACCCCCCAATTAAAAAAATTACAGCAATCAAGAAAAAAATCACATGTGGGGGGATTTATATTTACCATCCCTGCCATGTTAGCTGCTCTCGGGGCTGTTGGGAGCTTGGCTGGGGGTTCAGCTGCCATAGCAAAAACAGTAATAGATGCCAAGAAAAATAGGGCAGAATTAGATGAGCAGAAGCGCCATAACCTGGCAATGGAGAAACAAGGCAAAGGTGTTAAGAGAGCCATGAATAAGTTTAAAAAAAACAAGAAGCACTTACAAACCAAGATATTGAAGCTTTAATCACGCCACTGGGCATCAAACATTTTAGAGGTGTGTACATGTCTGATTCTTTACCAGAACAACCACTCAACAAAGAGTGTGGCATTGTTAATTTGGATAAGTACAAAAATCAAGGCACTCACTGGATCTGTTATCTTAAATATTTAAAAAATGAGGCATTTGTGTTTGATTCATTTGGAGGTGTTCCACCTGAAAATTTAATAAAATATCTAAATTCAGCTAATCTTTATTACAATAATGCCCGTGTTCAAAATTTCAAAGATGTTAATTGTGGACATTTGTGTTTATCAGTTCTTAGATATATGTCTCAAATAAATAAACCATCAATTGAAGATTTTCAAAAAGCCTTGTGGTATCTGAAACATCATGGGGGTATTCCATCTCACCAGCCAAAATTCAATATTGAAACTCAAATTGCATGATGACATTGTATATCCCAAAACAATAGCTCTCAGGGCATTTTATGGCATGTACCTGATCCCTAATATTACACACCACAACAACACAATTGCAGTTGGGGATGAAAAAATTGTCATCACTCCAGGGCAATATAATCTATCCACTCTAAATGCTCAATTACCCAGAGGTATAGTGTTAAGTCAAAATTCTGTCACTCACAGGGTAGAGATTGTATCTGCCACAGAAACAGTGGATCTGGGTACTATAGGAGAGCTGTTGGGCTTTGAGAACAACACAAAACTTGAACCAGGTATCAAACACACTGCTATGAATATACCTAAATTCTTAGCCATAGAGACTCTAAATATTCACTGTAATGTAGCAGAGGGTATGATCACCAAATCAAATGGCATAGGCACTCACAAACAAACAGGCATCATTGCAACATTCAAACCTAATTCTGAATTTATGGAGCCCATCATCTACAATCCATCCCCAACATTATATTTTCCTGTGTGTCATAATAGAATAGATTATATTGAATTGATGGTCACTAATGAGAAAGAAGAATTAGTTGATTTTGCTGGAGCCACAACAACTGCAATCATAGAGATTAATATTTAAATAAAAATACATACAATGGAAAATATTGAGAGTTATGAGCTACAATCATTCCCTCCAAACAGGAGGACATTTGCAAATTTAAATCAACCCAACACAGAGATTGAGGTTGATCTTGATGTAGGGGATGGATTTATACACCCCCACAGAGCAGATCTATACATCAAATTTGATGTTGTAAAACTCGATGGTACAGATTATCCGGCAAATTCAAATATAAGACTTGTAGACAATTTTGTGCCCCATCTATTCTCTGAAATTGAGATCAGAAAGCATGGCGTTGTTATAAACAGAGTGGATTATCCCGGCATTACCTCCACAGCTTTGGCCACACTAAAATTATCTAAAACCGAGGCTTCTTACTACAAAATAGGAGGATTCGAGGCTGGTGAGAAAATTATATCCAAGAGCCACACAGTGCTGTTCCCGATGCGCCTATTGCCAGGATTCTTCTCAGATTACAAAGAAATTATGTGGAAGGGTGGGTTAAGAATTACATTTAGAAGAGCTGCAAATGATAATAATGCTTTGATGAGGTACAGTGCAATAAACCCTGCAGGGGAAGCTCTGCCTAATACCCTACCAGATGCAGGCAAATGCATTATTCAGACTATGGAGCTAAGAATCCCTGTTGTTGAATACGAGGCCAGTTATTCTCTTAAATACAAAGCTGATATATTAAAAAATCCACAGGTTCCTCTACAATTTTATACATATCAATGTGTACAGAAGCCCGCAACTGGTACATATTATGAGTTTGATGCTACAAATTCATTCTCCAGTATACAATATGACATGCCTGATTTTGTAGTAGTACTGTTTCAGACTGGAAGA
The DNA here is from genome assembly GCF_977018435.1 of Lepisma saccharinum. Classification (NCBI taxonomy): domain Eukaryota; kingdom Metazoa; phylum Arthropoda; class Insecta; order Zygentoma; family Lepismatidae; genus Lepisma; species Lepisma saccharinum. Next base: position 39,046,150 of record NC_139242.1, on the reverse strand, counting down.
CACAACAATCAGGAAAAAAATTCAAGTAAATTTGATAACTGCAACATCAAGAACATATATCTTAAAAATGGCAGAAATGAGGTATTTCCTAGAGAAAATTACAATTTAGACATGTCCAAGGATGATTTTCTTAAATTATATGAGGCATTTTCTTCCTTCAAACGTGTCACTACTGGCAGTACTGATATGTATTACACACCAGATGAATTCAAAGCACAGAGACCCATGTTTGTAATCAACACTTCAAAAAGAAAACAAGTTGTGGTGAATGACAGAACAAATATTAAAATTATCTGTGAATTCCATGAGGCTTTACCTGATGATACCATATGTAGTGTTATTCTCATAGGTGAAAAATCATATGTTTATGATGTAAGAAATGAGAGAGTCACGGAGCAATTCTAGAAGAATTGCATTGTTTTAATATTGGATAAACAAATTGAAGCTGGTATCCAATTGAACTTAAACCAGAAGTAACTATGTGTGTGTGTGTGTGTGTGTGTGTGTGTGTGTGTGTGTGTGTGTGTGGGTGTGTGTGTGTGTGTGTGGGTAGGTGTGGGTGTGTATGTGGGTGGGTGTGTGGGTAGGTGTGGGTGTGTATGTGGGTGGGTGTGATCAAGATCAAGGTCAAGGTCATCTCAAGGTCAAGATCAAGATCAAGGTCAAGGTCAAAATAATCGAAAAAATAATCGAAAAAAATAATCGAAAAAATAATCGAAAAAATAATCGAAAAAATAACCGAAAAAATAATCGAGAAAAAATAATCGAAAAAAATAATCGAAAAAATAATCGAAAAAATAATCGAAAAAATAATCGAAAAAATAATCGAAAAAATAGTCAAAATCAAGGTCAAGGTCAAGGTCATGTCAAGATCAAGATCAGTATGTGCGGGGGTGTGGGTGTGTATGTGCATATTAATACGTTTGGCGTAGTTTTAAGTGTGGCCAAAAAAAATATCAAGAGGGGCATATTTTTGACAAGTTTATGGACAACAATCTCACGGAAGTGCCTTTTTGTAAGTATAGGCAAATCAATCTGAGGGGCTCTTCCTTTCTCATGGAATCCATGAGGGCTTTTTTACAAAAATTCTTGGATTAGAGGGGGTTCCACACTTGAGCAAAAAGCTCATATGGGCATGTTGAGCTAGGTTTAAGTGTAGGTAAATCTGCTTGAGGGGAGCTCTTCCTTTCTTGGGTTTATAATATTGTATTTTTATTGTATTTAGCGTCGCTTCTCTCACTTTGGCTAACGGCAAGTGGAAGCATGAATGATGATTAGATTAAATTGATGAATGGACACTCACAAAGAACACCCATTCCAAGTCCGGGACTCGAACCGGTGACGAGATCTAAAGAGCTCAACCTGCAGACTTCTGGCACGGAAATTCCGCGCGTTAATGGGCGTTACACCATTGATTTCAATACAAGCAGACAACAGAGTTTTGTTGCGGAGTTTCTCAGTGGGCGTTAAGCCTTATACATCTGATTTTAGTTGAAAAACAAATAGATTATGTTAATGAACTTATTTCGTAGGTGCACAATAGTCACAATATATTAGTAAAAAATCCCAAAATCAAAATGTACAGGGTACAGCGTCTTTCAAAAGTCTTAGACAACGACATTTTATAATAGGCAACCCAATTTACATAAGGCGTTGGTGGGTTGCCTGTAGAGTTAGGCTCAATTTTAGGGTTGCCACATGCACAAAAGATATGTATGAATTACGCGAAAGGAATGTGTGTATAAAAATAACAAAAATATCAGTATCATATAGCAAATGACACAATAATTTCTGAAATAAAGAAAATCGATTTTTTTATTTCATCGCTGAAGAGTCTACACAAAGGGAAATAAGAGGAGAGAAGAAGCGAGAAGAGGAAAAGTAGAGGAAGGAAGGAAAGAGACGAAAGAAGGGGTAGTGAGAAGAAATGAAAGAGGTGCGAGGAGAGATGAGGAAAATGGAACAAAGAGGAGAATAGATGAGAAAAACTATATGAGATGAGAGGAGACGAGAATATTTGAGAGGGGAAAACGAGAAGAGATGAGTGGAGAATTGATTAAAAGAGAGAAAAATAGAAGAACGAAGAGGAGAGGAGGAGGAGCTCTGGTTTCGTAGCGCGTTACGCTGACAGAGGTACATCTATTACATGCATAATAGTTATTCTAGACTAGACATATTATAGGCTAGGATAAGAGATGTTGTAATGACCTCATTAACAATATAATGATAAATATTATTGATAAATAGTGTTAAGGAAAGTGTGTTCAGACCCTACATGGTACTAGAAAAAAAAATCAAAGTCTGTTCCTCTATAACTGGTAGAGAATGTCAATGCAATATAGAATACCTTAGTGTTTATTTCATATTAAATTTATCCATTATTTTTTATCAATGATTTTCATACTATACCCTGTGCCTGGAAACTCTGAAGCAAGTGAACAAAACTCAGTCTCTGCGACTCCAGAGGGGTCGACCAATGAACGCGTGAGAGGGAAAGTGAGTGCATGGAGGGGAAAAAGGGCTGCAGCTACCAGCAGTTTGCATCAGCGCGCACTGCTGCAACAACCAATCGCTTTCTTTCCTTCTCTACCGTTATGTGCGGCCTTGCTCCATAGATTCCCGAGACAGAGTGTACATTATGAGGTTTTGTATCAAGAACCTATAGATCAGCATCTATACGGGGTTATAATGATTTTAAAAAGTGGGGGGGAGTACATTTATCTGTTCATTTTAGATGGATCAGTTTATTCAAAATTAAAGGTATTTTCTACTGTTACGACTGCCGATGCTGGCAAGGGGAGTGGGGAAGCGACCAGTCCAGCACGATAAGAAAGGCAGCAGCCTGTAGAACGAGGTTCACGTAGTACTTCTTTCCCCCGCGTCGTAACACTCGGCGCCACCGCTGTTGTCTGGTTGGTCTGAGGCGTAATCTCCCCACTTCACTTGCCAGAACTAGGACCGACCGCCGTAAGAGTAGAAAAGACCTATAGTAGTTATAAAGCAAATAAGTAATAATAAATATTGTGACAAGAAAAATAACAAACTTTAACCACTCTTTGGTAGGATTGTTTGCAGAGGTGGATTACAAATTTGGCCCCCCTAGGCTATACTTTGTTTTTGACCCTGCCGACATTATTATTATAACTAACAGTCTTGTAATTGCGTCACTTAACTTCCACTAATTGCATGCTCTGTATTAATTGCACTTATAGACATTAAAATATTGACACGTCTGATTGAAAATTTATTAATTAAATTTAGTTTTCGTTTACAAGCGCCATTTGTACTATTCATTTCTTCACACAACACTAATACCGCACACGCACCAAATGAAAACAAACCGACACTACATTACGGTAGCCACACTGGCCGCGAACTGACAAACAAGGATGTCGATTTCAACCGTCAATATCCCTCCGTTTAAATTTCAATTGTTGGCAAACAAAATTTTTAGGTTCGGTTACTTCGAAAAACAATTGTTTATATTCGAGCACTGTTATGTAGTAAGAAGTTATTTAAATACTAGAAACTCCTTCATTCTACCTTCTTTCATGAAATAAGCAAGTAAGAGAAATTTTAATAGTCGATGATTTTTGTTACTTCTGCATCTCATTTTTCTGCGCACCTCCCCCCCTTGGACATGAGACCCCTAGGTTGTAACCTAGGATAGCCTAGTGACAATTAGCCCTTGGTTGTTTACTGAAAAAAAAAATGAAAAGATCAATTTCATTGTGAAATTCACAAGCTGCCTTGGTCTACAAATCTGTACATCATCCGAGTTTTCAGTCTATATGAGAATCAGGAATGTTAAAAGTCCAGGAACCCATAAATTCTAATGGGTTCTATTGGGTTCCACTGCAGGACCGGAACCTTTTTTCTCGCACAATTTAAATTCGGTCCAAGTTGCGTATAGCTTCTTTGAAAAAAGGTTCCTGGACCGTATTTAAATTTATCCGGAAAAAAGGTTCCTGGACCGTATTTAAATTTATCCGGAAAAAAGGTTCCTGGATCGTATTTAAATTTATCCGGAAAAAAGGTTCCTGGACCGTATTTAAATTTATCCGGAAAAAAGTTCCTGGACAGTATTTAAATTTATCCGGAAAATTAGTTCATGGACCGTATTTAAATTTATCCAGAAAAAATGTTCCTGGACCGTATTTAAATTTATCCGAAAAAAAAGGTTCCTGGACCGTATTTAAATTTATCCGGAAAATTAGTTCCTGGACCGTATTTAAATTTATCCGGAAAATTAGTTCATGGACCGTATTTAAATTTATCCGGAAAAAATGTTCCTGGACCGTATTTAAATTTATCCGAAAAAAAAAAAGTTCCTGGACCGTATTTAAATTTATCCGGAAAAAAGGTTCCTGGACCGTATTTAAATTTATCCGGAAAAAAGGTTCCTGGACGGTATTTAAATTTATCCGGAAAAAAGGTTCCTGGACCGTATTTAAATTTATCCGGAAAAAAGGTTCCTGGACCGTATTTAAATTTATCCGGAAAAAAGTTCCTGGACCGTATTTAAATTTATCCGGAAAAAAGGTTCCTGGACCGTATTTAAATTTATCCGGAAAAAAAGGTTCCTGGACCGTATTTAAATTTATCCGGAAAAAAGTTCCTGGACCGTATTTAAATTTATCCGGAAAAAATGTTCCTGGACCGTATTTAAATTTATCCGAAAAAAAGGTTCCTGGACCGTATTTAAATTTATCCGGAAAAAAGGTTCCTGGACCGTATTTAAATTTATCCGGAAAAAAGGTTCCTGGACGGTATTTAAATTTATCCGGAAAAAAGGTTCCTGGACCGTATGTAAATTTATCCGGAAAAAAGGTTCCTGGACCGTATTTAAATTTATCCGGAAAAAAGGTTCCTGGACCGTATTTAAATTTATCCGGAAAAAAGGTTCCTGGACAGTATTTAAATTGATCGGGAAAAAAGGTTCCTGGACCGAATTGAAATATTTTCAAGATAAAGAGGTTCTTTACGGTCCAGAACCCATTTACGCTTGCTGATTTTCTCTCCTGGACCGGAATTGAATTTATTTAAAATTTCCTGGACCTTTAACAACCGTGACTAGAATCACGCTGGGATTTGAAAACAGGAAAGGAAACACATGATGTTAATTTTCTGTTTCACAATCAAGCCGAAGATGATTAATCATCATTATCATAACTGAAATTCGCATCTGCGTGAAGTGTCCTAAGAGACACACACATGAGAAAACCAACCACACGCACTGCAAGGAAACTTTGAGAACCTTTTTTCTCGAAACAGGAAGAACCCAACTGAATTCCCCCCCTTTGCTCGGCACAATCCGCATTTAGCAGACCGAAGAAAGCAAACAAAGGTGTATGATTGCTGAAATTATTGCCGTCTGCAGCAGCAGCCGTGAGCCACTCCCAAGGAGGACCAATTAAAGGCCACACCCGTTTGTGATTTCTCCTCCAATACTCCCTCTGCACTCCGGCAGCAATCTCAGCAACACGTACAGCCACGGACTCGTAATTTGGAAGTGATTTACAGCCAAAGATTTGAATCAGATTAAAAGCAGCGAAGGCAATAACGATGATCTCCCGCTTTTATGCCCCGGCGCAGTGTCTCATTTAAATAAAAGACGAAGTTAGGAGGCACTTAGTCTTTTGATAATTAATAATGGAGATTTGATTCTTTTCCTCTCTCGCTCTCTCTCTCTCTCTCTCTTTTGGATCCAGTTTATTTTGAATTCTTTCTCGGCTGCCAGGAGACAATCAGGCTCCTTTTGGGATGAGGAAGGAAGAGAATTAATGAAGCAAGACACACACAGAGAAAGTGAAAGTAGAAAAGGAAGAAAGAGGCAAGACAGAAAAACAGAAATAAATAAACAAGATAGAAATAAGTAGAAAGGGAGAGAAAGCGAGAGGCAAACAAAGTAAGAGACACAGAGAGAGAAAGAGAAATAAGGTAGCAGGAAAAATAGGGAAAACAAAATAAGGAGAAGACAAGGAAGAGAGATAGAGAGAGAAAAAAGAGCAATAAAGAGAAAGGAAGTGAGAGAGAGAGAGAAGTAATGAGAAATAAAGTAGCAAGGAAGACTGGGAAAGATATAGGGATAAAGAAGCAAGGGTAAGTATGACCATCCGCTAATAGCCCCCAAAATCATTCACGCATAGCACCAAAATCCATTCTGGATCCTATAAACATCCACGAATAGCCCCTAAAACCATTCACGATAGCCCCACGCACCATCACGGTAAGGTTAGTTTAGGTTGCTTTAGGTTGGGCAATATAGTGAAAAAACTGCGTCTTTGGAAACACTTACCGGGGATTACGTCATCAGATGCTCACAACATCCGGTTCAAGTACATGGATGGAAATGCAAGCAACAGCTTTCGTGCATCGGACGGACATTATTATAGAAAAATACATGATTTAGCGGCCAAATACATTGAAAAATGCGATAAAACACTTCTACGACCTTCCGAAATTACACAGAAACTTAATTCCGTAAGTACTTTCTTCTGTAAATTTGAAGAAATCCATTTTTTGGCTATGACAAACTGATTGATTTGGTTTATTTTACTTCGCCTATCTGCCACTTTTGGCTAATCGCGAAGATGAGAATGAGTGATGATATAATGAAAATGATGCAAGGACACTCACAAAGAACACCCATGCGTAACGTAACCATGCCAAGGCGAGGATTCGAACCCAAAACCCGTGGCGCGCTGTGCTAACCACTCCGCCACGGAGATTGGCACGAACTGGTCAAGAACAACCAAAACGGAGGTTCATGAACCCATTGCACCGCAGACAGACGCGATGCAACGAAAAACCGGTTTTTAATTTGCATCCCAAGGCCCTGAAGAACGGCTGTCCACTATTTTCCTCAGAGCCTTCAGGCAAATACTGTCTTCAAGAGCAGAGTAACATGTTACGCGTTTACAGTAACGTTCGCATGCATGAAAGTAGGTTTTCGATCATGCACATCGGTTGATAGTTATTTAGGTATTTAACAAATCTATTGATAGGGTGTGAAATGTGAAGACGTGAGAAGAGGTGTGATTTCTCGAACAGCAGTGTTAGAATTTGTGTATGTACAAGCACTAGACAATGGATAATATCCATCCTTTTAATGCCAATGAAGGGTAATATTGAACAAATTCCACAAATTTTGACACATTCCTCATTCTCTCTCCTTCTCTCGCTCTTTCATTCTTTATTCTATCTTTCTATCTCCTCCCTCTCTTTTCTATCTCCGTCTTTCCATCTGTTTCTTTCTATTCCACTTCTTATCTTTCTCATTTCTCTCCCTCCTCTATCTTTCATCTTTCTCTCCCCTCTCCTCTTTATTCATTTTCTTGCGTTATGCATTCTTTCTCCTTCTTTATTCTTTCTATCTCATTCTCTCAGTCTCTCCTTCCCTCTCTTTGTTTCTTTCTCCCACTCACTTCTCCATTATTCATTCTTTCTCTTTCTTTATTAATTCTTTCCCCTTCTATATTCTTTCTCTCTCTTTCTCCCCTTCTCATTGTTTCTTTCTTTTCACCTCACTCGATCTTCTTCCACTCTCTCCACTTCTTCTCTTTCTTTCTCCCTCCCCTGTTTCTTTATTCTTTCTCTCTCTTTTCTTTCTTTCTTCTAACTCTGCCGCTAACTATCTCGCAATGTGTGTGTGAGAGAGAGACATCAATCCCTCTGGCTCCTTTCATTATCCCTGTCGCCGTCTCTACTGGGCCGAGAATCGAAACCGGAGAACTCTAAAATAACGCATTATGGAACTTGTACTACAAAACAGGTCTATTTAAAAGCATCTGCATTTTCAATTGTTTACGAAAAGCAGTTGTAAGCAGGCGGTTACACGAGGAGTACTACTGCTGGAGACTGTATGTTACCAGTGAATGGTCGTACGAGAGAACTCAGCACTCGGGCTCATTACCCCATTATAGGTTTCTGGGTCGGGGAACTCTCTCGCGTTGAAACCTGCCAAGCGAAACAGCGTGGCAAAGAGCAAGATCTTCTCTCTCAAGAAACAAGAACCACAAACACGTGATTACTAACGCGTAACCGGAAGTTTGAAATTGCGGCGAAAATGGTTTCCACAAACGCAGACTTTTCTTCTTCTTTTTTTGTGATCTGGCAAAAAAATTGGTTTGAAGGTCCAAGAAATTATTTCCCCATTGCGTCTTTATTATTGTTTGCTTCCTTGATTAGCATTGAAGCTACGGGTACGTTAACGGTAAGGCTGTTTGCATCCGCAATTTTGCACCATAGCTATGAATAGGTTTAACTTGGAGTGGGCAAGAGGCCCCAAAATTTGCAGATTTGTGAAAATTTATAAGTTAATGGTACTTTTATTAACCTCCTCGGACATAAGGTAAAGGTTAAAGTTTCCCGTGCATATAGCACCGTGCCATGAAGGAACATTTAGGGGGTGTGGGGGTTGGGTCCAACACATTCTCGATCTCGGCCATTTTGCAGAGCACCGTAGCTCCATCCTCGGACATGAGAAACATAGTAATGAGTAATTTTTATGGTTTCGCAAACTTAACAGTTAATTAGCAAAATAGTCCTGGACGCTAAAAACTTTTCTGGAACTATTTTCTGAGATTTCGGCCTGTCTATGGGACTGGTGGCCACCCACCATTGCGAGGAAATTGGGGGTAACCCGGTCATGGAAACCTACATCAAGAACTGTGAGTTCGTCGTGCTGACCACACGTCATCCCGTAACTGGTTGAATGATCTCCCACCAGGCAGGCCCTGGCCCTCACGGGCTGTTGCGCCACGGGTTAAAAACAAAAACAGTATAAAGAACCTTCTTGACCCCCCCCCCCCCCTAAAGTTAAGCCACAAGTTCGATTCTGCACACCTTACTCCCCAGAAAGCTTGCTATCAGGTTACGTCCATGTTTCACACACAGAGGAAATAAAATGTATTTTTCTTATTACTTCCTTGGTTCGTCATTGATAGAAACTTCTAATCTGATGAATTTTAATGCATCAATAGAAAATGAATGAATTATGTTGAATCAAGGACATGGGCGGAGTTTGAGCTTTTGCTTTGGGGGGGCCAGACTCTGGGAGAAGCATATGATGTACGTGAGGGTTGTTGAATATCCCCTAGCTTATAAGGGGTCCGGAGACCTTCCCCCGGAAATTAAAAAATAACAACTTAAAAACACTGAGTTCTAGGTCTTTTACATTTGAAAATGTTAAATTTCCTCGCTTAAGTAAACAAATATTAATTAGTATATTGGTTGTCAGTTTTAAAAGAAGCAAAACAGTACGATTAGCCTATTGCATTTTGCATTTCATTATTTTTTTATTGATACAATACTCGTATTACTTTTAAAAAGTTATGGTACAATAGTAAGCTTCAGAAATTTTAGAAAAATTAAATTGAAAAGTTCTTTTGATGCCTCAGCAGTAACTGTTGACCCAACAAAAAGTCATTTTACGTTTTTCTTTCTTCAAACTTTACACATCAATCAAATCGTCTAAGACCCGCTATTGCGGCGCAATTAATGCAGATGCCAACATGCCAAAAGTCAAGATTTCCGATATGGCTTCATAACAAAAATGTAGTAACTGTACTTAATCATGTGTTATTTTTTTGGTCTTTTTTAAGTTGGGGGAGAAAGCCCCCCACCCCCACACCCCTGGCCCCTCCAGAACTCCGCCTATGATCAAGGAGCACTGGGTTGCTTCTTTATAGACAATAAAGAGATTACATAATGCAAACAAGGAAGAAATAAACACGAAACGATGATAAAGAAAAGACATTACACGAAAGTGTAAATTTTAAAAAAATACGATAATAAAAGACAGTAGCACTCGCTACAGAACATAAAACTATGAAAAATAAAAACAGAATAAGAAATAACAGGATGCATAGAATATTATAAATATACTGAAAAAAAAATCATGACGAAGACGGATGATGTGCACAAAAACTCTGCGTGTTAAAGAAAATATGAAAATGGAAACGAATTATATTTAAAAATATGGTTGTACATTCTGAGAATTTGCACATTTCAGGAAGCCTCGAACAGCATTGAGAATGCATCGTGACGTTAAATGTCGAAGCGTACTTCCTGAAATTATGAATACTCTTAGGTTTTATAAAAAATGAAGGTGGTAATTTCAAAAACAGTTACTTCGTGGTATTTTCATGCTATCTTTTTTTGCGCCATCTATAGATAAGTTAGGAACGTTCTTATATATAAAGTACGAATATTTGAATATATAATTTTACTTTTGAATTTAATTATTATGTAACATCTATTTTCTACTACTTTAGATCCATGGTGAAGATGAGATGATTAAATAATATACAAAAAAAAAAAGTGCTCCCCTGTGCATAGCACCACGCCATGAAGGCGTATAGGGGGTGTGGGGGTAACGCCCCACACTTTCTTGATCCGGTCGTGAGTGGGGGTGATGTGATCAGCATCACGCCCCTGACCGCCTCTACCCCCCAGGGTTTCCCCCAGGTACGCATGTTATTCGACGCTGGGGCCGCTTCCATCGTTAGAAAAGTTCCCGGATTTGAACCGGCCGGGGATCGAACCCGGGACCTTTAGCATGGTAGTCAGACGCGTTACCGACTGAGCCACCGCGGCCACTGATTAAATTAAAATTAAATTAAATTAAATAATATACACGGAATATAAAACATAATTAAATTCACACGCCTTGGCTGTTAAGATTGAGAGTCGGGCAATATATCAGCTCGATCACTGAGTGATCAATTCATCAGTTTGTGATCTAACCTTTTCTTTTGTTTTCAAAAGCTCAAGTAAGAAATCAATTCTGAACTCTGTGTTACAACAGCTCTTTGATAGTCAAAGGGGTCCTATCGCCGCTGTTCTCTGCCTTTCTAGACCAAAATTTCTTGCTATATCTCTCATGGAGCTCACTTAATTGTCCTCGCGACAATAACAAACTTCTTGGGACTCTTATCGGGAAACCAAACCGGGACTGCTTGCACCGAAGACAAGAGCGCTAGCCACTAGGCCACGCCCTTGTTCAAGTTCCAGAATGGGTAATTTTAGCGCAGTTCTCTAGCTTCGAATCTTCAAGTAGTTGCGCTGACAAAAGTTAGAGGAGGCAAAGTGTCTCAAAGAAAGAGAGATGATGGGGAGGGGGAGAAAGAAGAAATAGAGCGGAGAAAAATACAAAAGAGAGAGGGAAGATAAAGAAAGGGAAAGTCGTGAGAGAGAAAGAAGAAAGAAGAGATAAGAGAGAGATATGAAAGAATGAAAAAGTAGGGGTGAAAGAAGATGAGAGGAAAACAAAGAGAGAGAGAGAAGGACGGACAAGGAGGAAGAGAAAGAAAGAGAGGAGAGAGATGAAATAATGACAAAGAAGGGAAGAAAGGACAAGAGAGGAAAATAAAGAGAGAGAGAGAGAGAGACAGACAGACGAGGAAGAGAAAAAAGAAAGGAAGAGAGAGGAGAGAGGAATATGAAAGAATGAGAGAGGAGGGGAGAAAGAAGAAAGAGATGACAAAGAAGAAAAAGATGACAAAGAAGAAAAAGACGCAAAGAGAGAGAGACAGATGAAGAAGAGAAAGAAGAAAGAAAGAGAGGAGAGAGAGACATATGAAAGAATGAGAGAGGAGGGGAGAGATAAGAAAGAGATGACAAAGAAGAAAAAGACACAAGGAGAAGAGAAGGAAGAAAAGAACAGAGGAGAGAGAAAGAAATGGAGATGAGAGAGAGAAAGATGAAGCAATGAGAGAGGAGAGAGAAGAAGAGAGAAAGAAGAGAGGACAATAAAGAAAAAGGGACAAGAGGAAGATAAAGAAGAAAGGAAGAGAGACAGTAAGCTTTATCTCTCCCTCTCTCTTTCTTTCTTGAGAGAGAGGGAGATGAACAGAGAGTGGAAGAGAGGAAGAAAGAGGGGGGAGAGAGGCCTACCAGAAAATACTATGCAAAAATGAATATTTGGACTAAAAAAGCATCTACCTATCAATTTCTTATTTTCTGGGGGTGCGATATGGAGGATGACTTCCAAATTAGGAAGTGTCTCCCCCTATATGGCGCCCTCCCGCTACGCAACCCATTAAACCAGGCACACTAAATAAAACAAATACTAAAAGTTAAGTAACACGTCACCTCCCCCTCCTGGCCAATATGAATGAATACATGAGAAAATATACAACGCAGCCGTTATGAAACTGTGAATACTAGAACATTTGCGAGTAAAATTACCCGTGGAACACGCATGGATGTTTTGTGTACATCGTGGCTCCTTCGCCATTGAAACAAATGTAACAATTCTTACCTTCGATGCCTCGGGGCAGTTTCTTTACATGAATTTCCACTTTGCCTCGGGCGTGCAACAATGAATGCATTTCTGCATATTACAAGCTCAAAAGCAGCCGAACCGTACACTTTACGAATTCAAACAGGGAAGCCAAGGTGATAAAAATTGATAATGGTTTCAAATTAGGCTGTTTGTACTAATGTACGTACATGCTAATGAGAGTTGCTTCGTGATTTCTTGACTTGGTTTTCTTCAGGTAACCTGGGCTCCAAGGAGTAGTTAAGAGTTTTCGCCTGAGAAATATTTTCACGGTTAATTAAATTTAATTGTTAAAAGTGTATGGTTTTTATATAGCTGGTTGGAACGTCCTCTGGTTGTCCCTGGCCAATCTGCGTTCCTTACAGCCATCCATAATGGGGTTTAATTATTTAAGCAGGAATTGGTTGTTTTTCTGCGCTTTTTAATACAGGGTGTCTGAAAATTACTAATAAGATTATAAATATTATACAGAGTAACCAATATAGCGTAAAAATTGAAAAGAACGGGCAACAATTCCTAAAAATACTGCTGCAATGAACATATTTGAGCTATAAACAGTGCTTACATGTGCCACTTCCAGATCTCTCGATAGGGCTTCACCAATGAAGCTACCAGGCCCTTGCACTGCTTTGCTCCACCCACTCGCTTTCTCACCTATTCTACCGTTATGCGCAGCGTTGCTTCACAGACTCCTGGGACGTAGTATAGATGAAATTATTGAAGGAACAGTCATTAAGAAAAACAGCCTTGGTCTGGGTTCTAACCTTGGATCTCCGGTGGCAAAGATCGTGAGACAAAATGCTCTGTTCTGAACAAATTAAATCCTGTGATGGGGAGAAAACGATATGCTGTGCATCTCCTTGCTTAAAGAAATTGCCTCTGAGCGGTGAATGACAAACTATTCAGAATCAGTGGTGGTTTAAAAAGTACTAGAAGAAACGAGCTTAACGGTCGAGGTTTGTCTTTGTGGGAGTGTGGTACCATGAATTCATGTTTATGGTGAAACGAAAAGTGTACCAAGAGATGTCGCACCATGTCGTTATTTCTGAGGAAACAATATGACCAAATTTTATTAGACTGCTCTTGTTAATCTGTTGAGAGTAATTTTATTTAAAGATTATCCATATGGAAATATTGTATTTTCTTAGCACAATTTTCAACCAGTTGTGTAGTCAATTCATTTGATGAGGCTGCCGCTAAAAAATGTGTAAGTTGGAATTATTTTTTTTGGTGTAATAATCATTTCATAAGGAAGGAGTATTTTTCCATGTTTAACCAGTGCGTAGGTCGAGATCGGTTTGTTCATTAAACTTTCCAGCCTAACTATTGCCTATTTTTGTGGGAACAGGAAAAGGTTTATTATCCATTTGCCTCGACTCATTTCACCAAACAGGTTAGTAGGTGCCGGAGCTTGCCCCGAGTTGATACTTTCCTGGAGATGAGGCCTTGCTCGATAGAAAAGGTTTATTATCCATTTCATAGGGAAGGCTCTTAAGTGATGTTAAATGTAAAAGGAGCCCTCGACAGCCACCAAAAGCCAAAATTGCCCACCTGTAAAGCTCTCCAAAACATTACAGAACTTCCCCCAAACTTACAGGTCCTTCGAAAAGAAACGAGGACCTTCCCACAAATGCAAAAGTTACCAACTTTGATACCTTCCTTTGACGCCGGTGGAACCTTGCATACAAACACAGAGAGGGCTGACATTATCACGTACTGTGTCCCGTGGCAAAGGTGGATCACATTTGCCCACAATAACAGCCAAGTTTTGCTGTTATTTTGTATGCAAATTTGTCCTGGGAGCCTGCAATTTCCCTAGAGACGTCTGGGGAAGCAGAAGACGCTGCTGGACGCGATGAAGATGCCGGACGGCGCATGAACCTCAAAGACAATTTACTGGAGGGGAATTCTTTCGCGAGCGTTCATCGCAATGCACCTACTCGGACAAAGATGACGGCAAAGGGAGGGTAGCTGGAAGGAAAGAGCGGGAGGTCTTCAAGTGATTAAAGTCATAAGTTCCTCCTGATGCCCCGTCTGGTGGTATCATCATGAATATTAAAGCCATCCTGATTGGCGTTGCTTTGTGGCTTTGAAACTTGTATGAAATGTCCCTCCAGGCCAAGACTTTCATCTTCGAATCCGATTTCCTTGTTCCCAACTAAAGTTTGGCTTCCGCAGAAGTCACGGCTGGGTTCAACGAGTTGTCCAGCATTGAGCAAATGCAGTAACCTCCTTGTATAACCTTTTGTTAATCACAGAATATGACTTCGCACTCTGTTGTCAAACCAGTCGGCAACGATAGGAAGAAGGGCGTTAACTCAGAAAACATAGTTTGGAGGAAATCATCTCTTGCTGGAATGTTCCAATATTCATGCATATTGTAGACCAGTGCTTCGTGAGCCCCCGTACCGGTTGGTACGTTTTATAAAAATCGATGCCCCGATCCCAAGTATTTAACTCGTAAATAGCTATATTTTTAAACCTTAGTTAATATGTACCCTTGTACATAAATTATGGTATAATTATACTTGGACTTTGCAGATGACATTTTTCTGCTATATCACACATATTATAAAATGGAAAAGAAACTAGGTGATTTGGATAAGGAAAAGGAAAAGATTTGGTTTAAAGATAAATAGTACAAAGACGAAATCATTAAGAAGAAATGTAAGAAAGATGGAAAACGTCCGCTTGAATGAGGAAAATATTGAAGAGGTTAAGGAGTTTACATATCTGGGGAGTTTGGTGACAAATACAGGGGGAACAGAAGAAAATGTTAGATCGAGAATTAGGAAAGCCAGAGAAATTTCAATAAGAACTAAGCTGCAAATTTTTAGAACTAATGTGAAGTCAGTTCTCCTTTATGGATGTGAAACTTGGAAAGTAACAAAGAAAATTACTAAAGACCTACAGACATTCATAAATAGATGCCTAAGGAAACTTCTGGGAATATATTGGCCAGATATTATCTCAAATGAAGATCTATGGAAACGTAGACAAGAGAAACCGGTGGCAATACAGATCAAAAGAAGAACGTGGAAGTGGATTGGCCACACATTGAGGAAAGATCCATCGCCAATAGAAAGACAAGCATTGAGCTGGAACCCACAAGGACGACGTAGGAGAGGAAGGCCAAGAATGAGTTGGAGAAGAACAATAGAGCAAGAAATATGGGAAGCAGGAAAGACCTGGAACGAGATAAGGAAGATGGCTGGAAACAGAGTCCGTTGGCGATGCTCCGTAGCGGAGTAACAGGAAATAAGCCAAGTAAGTCGTGGTATAATTATAGAGAATATTAGTTCGATTATTTGCTTGATGGCATATATAAAATCTGCTTTAAATTAATTAACAAGGGCAGGATCTAATGAAATCTTTTAGTTTAATGTAGCATACAATCAATTTGGTAGGTGCCGAATTTATTTTTTTTTTCATTAGATCCGCGCTGGTCTAGTCTGTAGGACGCCTAACTGCCACGCGTGAGACTCGGGTTGGAATGTGATCGAGAATGTATGGAGCCCTACGTCCACATCTCCTAAATGTGCATTCATAGCACGGTGGTATGTGCAAGGGAAACTTTACTTTTATCTGATTTTCATTAGTATGTTCCATTTCGGACACCGAAAAGTTCCAATCACTCAGAATATGTCCACTTCAATATTTGTTAATGAAGATTCCTGCGCAAACTAAATTGACCGTGGTGCTCATCCATAAACCTCCGAATTTGGAGGCGGGAAGCAACGCGGCTCCCCTGGTTGGATCTAATCGCTCACCGCCACTGTCACGAAAGCATTTCCTTCTATCTGGCGCGTATCAGATGTCAGCACTGACGATAAAGGATTTGATCTTATCGCTGGTGAACCCCGAACGAAAGGTCAAGGTTGTCAGCTCGGGCTGCAAGGAGAACCTCTCGCGGCTCGGTATACTATAGAATACGCGACAAAACGTACCTAGCACCTGCGAGGGTCTTCTAATGAGTCTAAAAATATTTGCGATGCGACAAAAAGTACCACTTGATGGGACGGCATCAAAAATCATTTACCGAAATTACGATTTTCTCTAGTTTTGCTGATTTCCATCACACTTTATCCAGGCTTTGGACAGTTCCACACTGTTATTGGAATTTCCGCGTTTTGCAACCAACTATTCACAAAGTAATCAAAGAAAAGAGTTAGCATCGCTGATTCTGGGGCTTCAGCCATCCATCATAAACTTCCTCAGTTATTAAGAAGGCCAGAGCGACACACATGCGTACATGCAAATGGATTTCGATACTCGACCGAACCGAACCTAACCTAACCTAACCTAAGAGATCAAAGTCGTAATGACTAATGAGGTAAAGCGAATAACCTAGCTGGGTGCTGGATAGCGCACCGTGTTGTAATTTTTGATCTGCCAAGGGCAAGTTCAAGCGTTTTCCTTGAAGTGGTACGTTTTGTCGCCGAGTAAATATTTTGAAGTTATATTTAGTGGATCCTTCTTCGCAGGTATCTGTTTATCTGAGTGGTACGTTTAGTTGTGAAAACCCAAGTGGTACGTTTTGTCGCTGGTACGTTTGTCGGCACATCTCGGTACAATTGACTCTAGGACCAGGTACCTGGCTAGAGCCCGGCGGTTGTGAAGCACTTTTGTAGATAAATATACATGAATATTGTCACATTCCAGCAAGATATAAACGGTGCAGATAGTTAGCAGATAGTTTTCCAAACTATGCTTTCTGAGTTTCCTTTCCTTCTTCCAGTTAACCCCTCAATTGTAGAAAGGTTAAATGCAATGCATTCTGTTGCAATTGTAGAAGGCTTCATGATTACTACCTTGGCACAATTGTAGAAAGGCTGAGGGACAGTTAGATTTGAATTTTTGTGATTTATCGTCGCTTTTCTGACTCTTTGGATAATTGCGACGATGAGGAGGATTTGATGAAAATGATAAAAGAACGCTCACAAAGAACACCCATGCTTAGACCGTGATTCGAACCTAGGACCCGTGGCGTAATAGCGCGCTCCTCCACGGAGGGCAGCAGCTGAAGGAAAGTGTCCTACAGTTTTAGAAAGACAGTGTTTCCCCTCCGCTACTGTCATGTTACACTCGCTTAGATTATCGACCACCGTCGTACGAAGTTTACCAGTGATATTAGGATTATCTGATCGCGAAAACACACGAGTTGACGACTGTTAATTGTCGAAAACTAATGGGGAAATGTACGTTTTGTGGTGTTTGACAATAAATGGAAACGTTATCGGTAGTGCGAAGGATATAATATTGAAACTCTTAGGTTGCGCAAGCATTTTACGTGCGTGTGAGTGAGTGAATTCACATTGATGAATTTTGGAGAGAGAACACTCAGAAGAATTTGCTACGAAGACAACTTCTGAAGTGGTGAAAAAACATCTTCGGCTCAAGGCCAAGCAATGAAACCCCAAAATAGATTTCCCAGGCGATCTTTTCTTTCAATCTGTTCGCTACAGATATGGAATGTCAACTTTCTTCGGAGCCTCAAAAAGATCAAAACCCTTCAACAAGTTCACAAGAAACACCGCATCCCCATGGCAACAAGAGGGCGAAGGGTGACCTTGGACCAAACAAAAGAAGGTTCTCGTAAAAAATGATTCACGACTATCATAAAAGCTTAAAAATGAGTTTCTGCTTCATGTGCACACACTCGCACACATCCTGCTCTATGTGTGTGCCCCCCCCTTTGGCTCCACACAGGACCTTCCTTCAACGTATATGCACATATGCACCGTCTGAAGCAGTCATGCGCCGCCCATGATGCAAAGTTATGACGTGAAAAAAAATTTAGTTAGGTCCAAGTGCACTGGGCGAATAAAAAAACATTTACAGCAATGTGCATACCTTGATTTATCTCGCCGCTAAGAGAGCGAACTTTTATGTATCTATACATCACAGAGTTTATTGGTTGGAGGATGCTACGTTTCGTTACTGCTGGAGGACTTTAAGTACTTTAGTTGCAAAGTTGTCTCACAGAGGTACTTTTTTTTACTTGGAGAAATTTATGGACCAAGAGAGGCGGTATTGACTAACTTTGTTGCCGAACGAGTGTCAATTGCTTCTGGCTTTTCCAGCTTTGGTGGTCAGTTAACTCTGTCCAGTTCTTCTCATCTTGTTAATATATGCATAAGCGTAACTTAGTGGGGGCAAGGGGGGTACCTCTCCCCCCAAATTTTCAGGTTTATTAACATTTACAAGTTAGGGGATCTAAGGAGCAAAGTAATGAAGAGTAATATTTGTGATTTCGCAAACGTCACAGTTATTTAGAAAATAATACGGATGCTGTTTTTATTGGATGGAAAACTTTACGAGTCTCTTCCCCCAAAGTTAAGCCCCAGGTTTGATTTTTACCCCCCTCAAAATTAGGCCCAGTTGATTTTGCTCCCTCAAAATTAGGCCCAGTTTGATTCTGTCCCTTCAAAATTAAGCCCACGTCTGATTCTGCTCACTCGAGATTAGGCCCAGTTTGATTCTGCCCCTTCAAAATTAGGCCCAAGTATCATTCTGCTCCCTCAAAATTAGGCCCAAGTCTCATTCTGCCCCGTCAAAATTAGGCCCAAGTCTCATTCTGCACCTTCAAAATTAGGCAGAGTTTGATTCTGTCCCCTCAAAATTAGGCCCAGTTTGATTCTGTCCCCTCAAAATTAGGCAGAGTTTGATTCTGCCCCCTCAAAATTAGGCCTATTTTGATTCTGTCCCCTCAAAATTAGGCCCAAGTCTGATTCTGCTCCCTCAAAATTAGTCCCAAGCTTAATTCTGCCCCCTCAAAATTAGGCCCAGTTTGATTCTGTCCCCTCAAAATTAGGCAGAGTTTGATTCTGCCCCCTCAAAATTAGGCCTAGTTTGATTCTGTCCCCTCAAAATTAGGCCCAAGTCTGATTCTGCTCCCTCAAAATTAGTCCCAAGCTTAATTCTGCCCCCTCAAAATTAGGCCCAGTTTGATTCTGCCCCCTCAAAATTAGGCAGAGTTTGATTCTGTCCCCTCAAAATTAGGCAGAGTTTGATTCTGCCCCCTCAAAATTACGCAGAGTTTGATTCTGTCCCCTCAAAATTAGGCAGAGTTTGATTCTGCCCCCTCAAAATTAGGCCTAGTTTGATTCTGTCCCCTCAAAATTAGGCCCAAGTCTGATTCTGCTCCCTCAAAATTAGTCCCAAGCTTAATTCTGCCCCCTCAAAATTAGGCCCAGTTTGATTCTGCCCCCTCAAAATTAGGGAGAGTTTGATTCTGTCCCCTCAAAATTAGGGAGAGTTTGATTCTGCCCCCTCAAAATTAGGCCCAGTTTGATTATGTCCCCTCAAAATTAGGCCTAGTTTGATTCTGTCCTCTCAAAATTAGGCCTAATTTGATTTTGTCCTCTCAAGGTTAGGCCCAGTTTG
The DNA here is from genome assembly GCF_977018435.1 of Lepisma saccharinum. Taxonomy (NCBI): domain Eukaryota; kingdom Metazoa; phylum Arthropoda; class Insecta; order Zygentoma; family Lepismatidae; genus Lepisma; species Lepisma saccharinum. The sequence goes on along the minus strand of NC_139242.1, from coordinate 39,026,478 downwards.
ATTCTGTCCCCTCAAAATTAGGCCCAGTTTACTTCTGCCCTATTAAAATTAGGTCCCAAGTGACGCCCATGAATGTATGCATACGAGAGCAGAAGAGGAAGTACAAGAATCATGAACAGAGCCTCCCCGATGGCGCAGTGGTAGCGTCGTCGCCTTTTAACCAAGGGGTTCCGGGTTCGATACCCGGTGGAGGCACAAGTGGTTCGGATCCCACTTTAAACTGTAGGTCCAGTCCCGATTAGTCTTACTGTGCATAAAGTGGACTTAAAGCACCAAATCAATCAATCAATCAAGAATCATGAACTAAATTAAACTGGAAAGACAAGGTAAATTACAGGTAAAGAGACGTGAGTAAAGCTCCAACTCACGCTCACTTCAGCGTGTGTACTCGGTTCGACTCCCAAATGTTTCCGTTACACATGCTTTGTCTCACTGTTCTCGTACAATGGAAGAAATACTACATCACGCAGTGTAAAAGACCAGACTTAAATCCACACCCCATACGAGACAAAACAATATAATCTGCTTATGTAGTAGTAGACGTCCAGCAAAATCAACGATTCACATGGCCTAATGATAGAGGTCTAAGTTTCTCTCAGACGTAAATATACTTATTTTCTTCACATATAAGGGCCTCCCTGATGGCATGATGGTAACGTCATCGCCTGTAATCAAGGGATCCAGGGGTTCGATACCCGATGGAGGCACATAGTGGTTCCGATCCAACTTTAAATTGTACGTTCAGTCCCAATTGGCCTTTCTGTGATTACACTGAACTTGTAAACAACTAACAAACTCAAAACAACTCTTCACGTGTAACTTAAAGAGGCGAATATATATACGCCTAGCCTCATTACCCTCTTATTGGTTTTCTATGGGGTTAATGCTCAGAACTTTAGAGGTGATAGTAGAACTAACTGATGATGAAGGACAAAGTGGTAAAAGATGATGATGAATATTCTCATCAATAATTGTAGAGTGGAAATGAAATCAGGCTACGTGCCAAATCACCAAACTTTCAGTTCTGTCTCGAAAAGTGTGCTATGTGCCGAGCCCAATATGCTGTGTAGTGGGCTATCTGTAATATGTATTGTTCGTAGTGCACAATGTGGCCAGTAGAATGCGTTCCACCAGCTGTGGAGTGAAACAGTTCAAAAGTTTTTATTCTCTTTCTCGGAATTCCGATTTTGGCACTTAACCCGGTTTTCATTTCCACTCTACAATTATCCTGTTCCAATTGTAGAAAAGCTGATACCAAGTATCCTGCTACATATTGTAGAAGGGCTGCTGCCATGTATCCTGCTGTATATTGTAGAAGGGTTGATACCATGTACCCTGCTACATATTGTAGAAGGGCTGATGCCATGTATCCTGTTAAATATTGTAGAAGGGCTGATGCTATGTATTTTGTTACATATTGCAGAACGGTTGATGCCATGTATCCTGCTGCATATTGTAGGACTGATGCCATGCATCCTGCTACATATTGTAGAAGGGCTGGTGATATGTAGCCTGCTACATATTGTAAAGGGGCTGATGCCATGTATGCTGCTACATATTGTAGATGGGCAGATACCATGTATCCTGCTGCATATTGTAGAAGGGTTAATGTCATGTATCCTGCTACATATTGTAGAGAGCTGGTGCCATGTATCCAGTTAAATATTGTAGAAGAGATGATGCCATGTATCCTGCTACATATTGTAGAAGGGTTGATGACATGTACCCTGCTACATATTGTAGAAGGGCTGATGCCATGTATCCTGTTAAATATTGTAGAAGGGCTGATGCTATGTATTTTGCTACATATTGTAGAAGGTCTGATGCAATGTATCCTGCTGCATATTGTAGGACTGATGCCATGCATCCTGCTACATATTGTAGAGGGGCTGATGCCAAGTATGCTGCTACATATTGTAGACGGGCGGATGCCATGTATCCTGCTGCATATTGTAGAAGGGTTGATGTCATGTATCCTGCTACATATTGTAGAGAGCTGGTGCCATGTATCCAGTTAAATATTGTAGAAGAGATGATGCCATGTATCTTGCTACATATTGTAGAAGGGCTGATGCCATATATTCCGCTGGATATTATAGAAAAGCTGGTTATGCCACGTTATAAGTTATGGGAAAGTTGATGTTTTATATACTGCTACAAATGTAGACAAAACGTTCATTTACCTCGATCTGAAAAGAAATGAAAACTGTTGTGTAAGTGAGTTGTTGTCGATAGTGACATTAAGGTATATAAATTATAGATTGAGTTAATATTGTTTGCGTTCGTGCGTGCGTGTGTGTATGTATGATATTTACATGTCTATCTAATATGACGGTTTGAACCTAGCTTTGAAGGTGAGCGGCGAGCAATCAATGAGGAGTATTCGAATGATTGTAAAGAACATGTAAAAGGTTTTCTACATACTTGAATTATTGAATACGTAGAAATTTCAGCAAAAAATGAATCATGAGCTATTTCATTTTTAAGTCTTCATATTGTACATGGTAAAGTTTCCTGCGATGAATATAAAATAGAATTGATGATTTCAGAGCGATCGAAATGTCCCAAATACCACGAAATATAACAACTGGAAATAAAACGAGAGAGGGAGGGCGTGACAAAAATTAACACACGTTCAGTGTATTATGCGCATATGATTTATTGGTCAAAATCAAATTCTCGCAATTCAATTGCGTGAAATAGCGTCCCTGCAAATTCTTCCAGGTAGATTGAATAGCACTGACGGCATTAGAACGGTCGAAAAGTTTTCAACAAGCAAATAGTAATTAAATGGGTGATGGATGAAAAGGTGGAAAAGGTAGGTTAAATTGGAAGCCGAATCCGAAAAGGGAACGGGTTGAAAACAAAACAGAAAAATAATAATAATCTGCACCCAAAAAAAAAAAGGAAGAAGAAAGGGGAAATAAATGCTACCAATCGTACGTAATACAGTAGTATATGGGAAACGCCACACATGGCACGTGTGAGCACATGTGTGTGTGCGTGTGTGAGCTGGATTATTGCGGGCATGACGGGATTTTGATAAAAACGGTGTGGGAAAAACGTTACCGTGTAGCAGGCGTTCATTTCAATTCCCATCGTTTTCCATTTTGCAAATGACTTGCCCTCTCTCTCTCTCTCCCATCCTGAAACGTAATTTATTGGCAATAAATGCTTTGGCGATTGTCGAATGGACATGAATCAAACGTACAACACTCGTCATTGTCCAAAATGGGGAGGGGGGGAGGTGGGCGGGAGCCACAGAGGTAGTGGCGGTGGGGGACAGAGGGAATGAGTGAAACCATTTCGTGTTTACCAAAGCCAAATTCCCAGATGGTCTATATTGATGAGACCAGAGTTCAAATTTAGGCAGATAGAAACACTAAAGCCATTGCAAAGTCCCAGGACAAGAGGACAAAACAAATGAAAACAACGATGCGCTCAACCAGATTTACCAAATCAACACATTGGGGAGTTTTTTCTGCTCACCCCGCGCGTGACAGGCGTATAATGAACGTCCAACATAGTTTTAAAGTATATAAAATCGCTGTTACATAACGGAGTCCGTGAAATCGCCGCGGGATTAATGTTGTAACAGTTTCTTTGTTAGTTTGTTATTCCAGGCCGCATATTTCTGCCACCGAGTTAGCTGCGACGATGAGAATGAACGGACCGGGATGGGCGGGCCGAAATACCCTTAACTTAATCGAAAGCTTTGTGAAAGTCTCCTGGAAATTTTTGAAGCACATACAGAAAATACACATTGCACAAAACGGAATTTAATTGAAAATAAATTTATCTTTCTGTTGCACCTAACCATATTCTACCGAGATGTTTCTTGTTTATTTGTGATTAGTACACTTAAGAAATAAATTGTTGTTAAGTTTTATGAATAAGAAGTTATCACGCTAACTTCCACGTAATACACTCCGATAACGAGACTCTGGAGCATAAATCCACAGTCAATAAAATCCTATGAGGGACTTGAGTTGTGTCCCGTACATTTGCGTTTGTGATTGTCCTGTCATCAATTTGATCTTATGAGTGCTTGAAGTGGGGGGATGTTATTCGCCAAGTTAAGAAAAGGGTTTCCTACAGTTAGGATAACTTGTATTAGCATCCCCACCTACATTGATTGATTGATTGATTGACTCGCTTTATTTTTACCTCGCGTTTTGTGCCACTTTTGGCTAATTTGCGAAGACGGGGATGAGTGGTGATATGATGAAATTGATAAATGGACACTCACAAACATCCACGCCCAGGCCGGGATTCTAACCCGGGACCCCTGGCGTCGTAGCGCGATGTGCTAACCACTCCGCCACGGGGACCGGCTCCCTACCTACATAATCGTGTCCATATTGAACCATACAATCATCATTGGCCCATTCCCAAATTCTAGCAGGCATCCCCTCTACTAGGAATTTCCACTTCGAACTGCATCTTCATCTCCGCGATTAGGCAAAAGTGGCAGAAAAGAGAAGTAAAATGATCGAATCAATCAATCAGTCTGAATTTGAAAAAGTTTAAAGTAAAATGTAAGTTGAAGACGTACATCCTCTTTAGACATCCATATTGTAACACGAAAACTATAGCATACAAATTTTCAATCTATTCAATAGCGCTATTCAAACTTCAAAATCTATTACAAGATGGTGCAAAATCTTTCCGACACGGCAAAGCAATTTTAAATTCTTGATTCCGATCTAAATGTGCCGAATCTTTAATCAAATTTGCAATTGTTTCACAGAAACTCACAGAATGTTTCTTGCACAAAGATTAGGTTGAAAATAGTTTCGAAACACGTAAAATTGCAGCTTCCCACAAACAAGCAAAAATTTCTTTTGTTGAAAGGAAGTAAATTATTAAGGCAAAGTTAATTATCCCTTTAATAATTTGACACCCTTTTTTGCAAGATAAAAAAAATATTTGAGGTTAATGCAATAGTTTGAAAAACACCATTTTTTTCCTGCCTGCTACTTTTTTATCTAAACAAATGTATTAGATGATCCATATGGTGAGTGCTGCAACGAGAGGATTTCCCTCTAGCGCCAAATAGTTCGCACGCACGACGCTAGATAGCGTACAGAATTGAGAGCTGCTTCGAAAAGGCAAAACGAGCGACAATCGAAGCCCAGTAGTACAATGGGATCCATGAGTATTACCGTGCAAATTGACCATCACCATGTTCGTGCACTTTATTTGACCTTCAAGAATTAAAAGAAAACTCAAAACAAGCTGTTGACAACTTCTGCACCAGCATACATAAAAATCCATCGCTTAAAATCATGTAAAAGGATGTAAGAGAAAAATTAATGTAAATAGTCATCGACAATTGTGCACGGTAATACTTATGGATCCCACTGTACACGTATAACCGTAATTTGTCTGTGGTAGCGGTCTCTTAAATGCGATCGTGAAATGAAAGACACAGTGAAATTGAGACTTAAGTAAGCATAGTCATCATCTGCATGTTAAAATGTAGTTTAGTCAATCTTACCAATAAAGTGATATATGAAAATGAAATAGATGATTCTGGGCTGAAACTGCCAGGACGGATATTTTGCAATGATTATTGTCAGATTAAAATAATATTCCATTGTAAACGTTAGATGTTGGGAGAGACAAACGAAAACGAGCGACCGAAATTGGTCCCATGGAGGACTCTAGAGGCTTCCATCTGAATGCAGAAATTATCCACAATTCTCACCTGCCAGGAGAGCGAATCTCGCATACAAAGCTCCACTATAGCTTCAGGAAAAGCGCACACCACAAAGCTAGTCGTGGCTATTCTTCCTAAAGACAGTGTATGTAAAAACAGAACACGATTGGGCGCTTCCAACAATCCATCAATCATGCTTGAATATCAACAGCTTATAAGACGTGAAGTCTGGACGAGCGTACATTATAATTTCTCTCCAAGAGCCTTCAGCGGCAACGTCCACTGATTTCGAAATGTCCAGAAGCCAGGCGCAGGCGTCTTGCATTCGAAAAGAGTATGTTAATGTGCAGTAAGTATAGCTGCATGCATATCTGTAAGCAATCACGTTTCGGCATACGATAGTGGGACTACAACATCGACATATCTCAATTACTTCCTTCTTGTACTTCAAAGGTTTTGCATTTCTCCTCAAGATTCCATATCGAAATGTCTTTGTATACGTCACATTAAACATCTGTTAAGTGTTCCATACGTCGAAAGAAACCACCATATTGAGCAGTTAAAAAAAGGGGGAAAAGAAGGCCTTTATCTTCAATAGCTTTCAGAAACGGCAAAGCAACTTCCAATTTTCCTTGTTTTTCATTTTACAAAACTTGTTTTTGATATGATAACATACGTACGTACACTACATTTTTTTAAAATTTTGATTTGGTTTACGTTACTTCGCTCCTCTACCACTTTGGCTAATCGCTAAGATGGGGATGAGTAATGAAGTGATGAAATTGATGAATGGACACTAACATCCATGCCCAGGCCGAGATTCGAACCCGGGAACCCTGGCGTCGTAGCTCGATGTTATAACCGCTCTGGTACGGAGGTCGGTGAAACCTTCTGTGGCAAGATCCCGAATTGACCACTTATGGCACTTGACCACCCAGAAAGCTCATGTGAGTAGAGAAGATTACGCAATACTCAACTGCATATCACCTTTTATTGTTACAATATATATCCCACGGGAAAGTAAGAACCTAAAGGAACCTCATTCCCGCCAAGTGGTTACCATTCTCTCCTTTGGTGCGAGCGGACCCGGCTTCGATCCCCCCGCATCATGAGGCCAATTGGGGCGTTACTAGACAACAATAGTGCATTCTGGTCTCGAAAGCCAGGGAACAGCGGCGATGGGACTTGATGGGACGAAGCGTCACCAGAAGAAGCCGTGTGACACCCCCTGGTCCCCAGAGGGCTGTAGCATCATGGAGTTTAGCATGCAAAGACCGGGACGAAGATGAAACGACAATGTCGAAGTTGGTCTGGAGAAAACTGACATTGCTGTGGTAACAAGCTTTTAGAAATGTTTTCTTGGTGAGTCTTGCGGGCAGATACAATTCTTCCCAGTGGCGGTCACTAGGGAGCGTGGGGGCATTGCCCTTCACTTTTGCCGCCACGCTAATGGCCTCTTAATGCTAAGCCTTGTCTACCAAGGAACTGTCCTTGCCCTCCAGTTTTGGCACCCAGTCGCAGCCACTGATTCTTCCTATTCGCCCAGCATTCACTGCTGCATCTTTGGACAACAACCTTTACATCAGTCACGAATATAGGAAAACAAATACCTACCAATAGTGATTCTTGAGGCACATTAATGAGCAATTAGTTGTAACAATCTCAAAGATATTGAAAACTCTGCAAGCACCTTCCGATTGAGGGAGGGTGGAATATAAAGATAGGCCGTAGGAAAAGTTCTAGAGCTTTTTCTTGAAGGCAAGGAAAATGACAGATTTCAAGTCTTGAAGTCCCGCCCCTCCACGACTCATTACTTTCAAACTCAACGCTCCACCCCCTCTTCCCCCTCCCCATCCGCCATACTCACCTTCTCCCCCCCCCTTCCTTAGTTACCGGAAACTTGGGAACTTCCAGGGCGGGGTTTACCTCGCTATGATTAATGACACCAGTCTAATTTCCTAGCCTTAAGGTAATGATGAAACTTAGCCCAGCAGAATTGGCAATACCAAGAAGACGGGACGGAGCCATACAGCACACGATCTTCTCTTCTTCCTTTCTTTTTGTGAAGACGCAGGAAGGGAACAAAAGAAGATGGAAGAGCGGGGAGCGAGAAAAGTGACAGGAAAAGATGGATGCAATGAAAATATTGACCACAAAGAGACCGGTTTAATGGAAGCAGTTGCCCGCATTTGGATTAAATAACGGTGCTTGTTGGGCGAAAACCAGTTGGGCTTCATTGTTGGCCTTGCATTATTTAAATCGATTAGTGGGAGGCTTCAGCGAAAACGATGGGCAACAACTTCATTTCCGATCAGTCCAATGGGTTCTTAGCGACACTAGGACTCGACGATTCTGTTTTGTTTAATTTGTTGTGAGAGAAACGTTACATATATTCCCCCCCCCCCCATATAATCGAATAATATGGGAACGTATCTTCAATATTTTGATTGTTAAGTACGACAATTTCTTTGGAGTCTAAGCATGATTAATTTGTGTTATTTTACTTCCCTTGCCTGCCACTTTTAGCTAATTGCGAAGATTAACCTAGAATGTTGGTTCCCCGAGAATATGGACAAATTCTAAATAAAGAAGTGATATGTACACACGATTTCGTACTTTCTAAGATCTTACAAGTCAGGGAGCTGTTTATCGCGAAGTAGAAAAGAACAGAACATCCCGTTATAATATTTTCAGGAAGAGACTGGAACTTAATATCCTTGCAAGAAAGCACAAGTTCGATATATACAATATAAAAAGTTCGCTGAAGAAATAACTGTCTAAGAAAACCAATTTTCAATGCAATCCAACTACCGCAAAACTGACCTACGACCGTATTTAAAGAATTAAGGACCATTACATACATAGCTATCCTAATTTTAATGGTTCAGTTTTTTTAAAAAATTTGTTGTGCAGGCAACTGTAATTTATAATCATTATCTGTCTATATGCAAGACAAAATTGTGAATTTAAGTTAAAAAAATTTACGTACCGTTTTTTTGTACATTAACAGGCAGGTAAGGTAATATCCAACTGTTAAAATTTAACAGAATGTCTGTTAATTTATAAAAACGGGCTTCAACTGTTTTTTTGTTTTTTTAAAAATTTTGTCAGTTATCTGTGCATTGGCTAAAATGAGAACTATAGATGCCGCTGGTAACCGTTCTTAATATTAGACAAAGTCACTCACACACGCTAAACAATACATAGACGTATAAAGAAATAATTGAAACTTAAATTCAAATATTTAATCTTGGATAAAGATGTTCATTATTATAAATTGTGGTATTGTGCACAATGTATATGTATATCACATATATATAGATATATATCAGAAACTGAATCATTAATATTAGGTTTCGTATATAACATAACAATATTTTAAGAACGATCGTTGTTATACCTAGGTATATTGGACTGTAATTTCTGTACTGAACTTATTACAGTGGATTGCTTGAGTTGGTGTTTAAAGTCCATTTTGTGCACAGTAAGGCTAATTGGGACTGGACCTAGAGTTTAAAGTGGAATCCGAACCACTATGTGCCTCCACCGGGTATCGAACCCGGGACCCTTTTTACAGTGGAGTTAGTAGGTTTTTCATGTAACATTTCTGGGTGTCCAAAATTGGAGATAGTATTGAAACGCAAATTGATGAATCGTCAATAAATACTGTCTTGTTGCGTCGATATTTTCACGGAAGGGTTCAAAAGCAACGTAAAATAAGAAATATTTATTATTGCAATTGAGCATAGGGATATTTAGTCCCTTATACAATGGAGCCACATCAATTAATTCCACCGTAATTTTATTTTACGAGAACCTGGGGAGGATGAGTGACGTCATTGGTCCTGGTTACGTGACAACGGATAACTTCACCGCGATGGATACTCGCACTCCTGACCCAGAGTGCGTTCCTATGAGGGAGGGAGGGAATGAAAAAACTGAGCGTTACGCACGTCAGTCGCGCATACCTCCGACCGCATTTTTTTCTCTCCCCTCACTGGTTTTTGTTCGGTGCGTGTGTGGGTGTGCGCGACACGCACTGACCGCCGAAACGCTTGCGGGCTGGAGAGGGCGATGCGGAATCACTTGCGGTTTGTCGTCGAACGCGCTCACACAGCGATGTGTCATTTGGCCAAACCGACCGCGGTCCATCGGCATCGCGTAAATCGCACGCTGTTGCTTCGTTTTCATGGGACGGCTCTCGCACGTTCGGGACAAAAAACAGCCGATCAAAGCCTGGATCTTCCGCGAAGGAAATTCCTTCCGAAACGAATATGAAATGGAGTGTGATTTCTGCGCAGGCGCGGTCGTTATTATAGGATGTATCGAAATCAGGTGATATGGAAACCAAAAGACACTTGCGGCCCTCTGGAATAGGGAAAATTGCCTATTTATTCATCCTGTCTCCATTTTGTTTGTTAATGTTTCACGACTTTTCTTCTTTCAATTTATTCGTTCTTATCTCTACTCTAAATAAATAAATATTACACGATCATTTATCTTTCTATGTTTTTACCTTAATTTTCTCTCGTTTTATCAACATTTTCTTCCACTCTTTGTCGCTTTTTTATTTATATTTTTCTTCTCCATCCCCCCCCCCTCTCTCTCTTTGTGTTGCTACCTCCATTTGGTGCAAGGTACATAAATCTTAATCTCCAACCTTAGCTAGAATATATACAGGGTAGGGGTCTTTGTAGACAACGAAACCAGACAGGATGCCTTCCAATGGAGACGTTTAAACGTATATATTATTTGAACACAGAATACATGGAATAAGAATATTTACATGATAAGTTACATTCTTCTGTAATTTTCATTCACAGTCAACTTTCATCTCAATATGTTCTTTATTATTTCTTTTTTCGATTTGAATATTCTTCTATATGACTTCCTTCTTAATGGAGGATCTGGACCTGGACTTCCTCTTAATGTAGTCTGGATTTCCTTCTTAATGGACGAACTTGATCTGAACTTTGTAACGGTATACTTTGTGCTTTTAAGCTGATTCTCAGCAACATACACAATATACACAACCATACATTTTTGAATCCTTGTCCCGAGGTTCAAAACTTGCAGTACCTGAAGTTCTGTGGATGCTAGTTTAGGCAATAGACACGTACCTCTTCAAATTACAACTTAACGCCCATTTCCTTTTAGATATATATAGGTTTATTCATATTATATTTACAGAAGTTAATTCTTGGCCGTTATTCACAAAATTACATTCCGGTGTACCCTGTCCCCCCTTCCCGAAGAGAGTGTGTAGACTCGCGTAGCCACTGGCTCCACGAGTAAAAAAAAAATATAACCCTCAGTACCAAAAAAGGTGGCTGAAGGTATGTGTGTTGTGTACCCGGTTTCCCACATGAAATAAACTATTGGAATAATGTGAAAAGAGCAAGTGTGCGTATTAAAAGAAAGAAAGTTAACATCCCCGCCGTCGGTTCACATAGTAAGGAAAGAAAGCTCGCCCAGCCGCTCCCCTTAGAGAAAAAGATACCTCTTACATTGCTGTACTCCGCCAAATATCTGAGAGTGACTGCTCCCTTCCCTTCCTTTTATAGGCCCCGCTAATGACCTAAACCGTTACTGGAAACTTACCGCTCCCCAACGGCCAAGAACCCAAAAGTACAGGAATACATAGCCATACACAATTTATAACATAAAAAAGGATCCAGTAATGATCGCATCATTACAACTTCCTTCTAAGTAGACGATCTGGATCTTACAATTTTTCCTTTAGGCTTTAGGGAACTATACTAACTTCCTGCCTTGAGGCTGCGATTGGATCGCGCCAACACTAAATATGTCCAACCTAGGGTGTACTTGCGCCAAATGACTGACCCTCGCATCCAATCCAAGTAGCCAGAAGTGCCGTGGGGCGTCGGCTGGAACGCGCCGTCCCGTCACTGGGGTAAACAAAATTTCCACTATTGGAAAGGCATATCAAATCAGACATTTAAGATCTGTTCAAACACAAATGTGTATCAGTGCTCTGACTTCTTTAGTTTTCTGATCAATTTACATATGATTACTAGTTTGATTTATCAAGTATATACATTAATTTATTTCTTTTATATTTATTCTTTGTCTTCTTATAATATACTCTATTGTTTTTCATGTTTTCAATTTCCTTTGTTCTTATTTATAAAGTTATTCACATATATTATGTTAATTCTTAAGCTTCCATGCCTGGTGCTGCCATCTCTATTCCTTTTTAGCAAACTATTTACATTACTTGGTCCTTTTTGGTACGTAACAGTGTACGTCGCTATTTTATTATCTTGTATTTTCTCTCTCTCTCTCCCATTTTCTTCTTTTCCATCGCTCTCTCTATTTGTCTTCCTATCTCCTTTCACTCTCAATTTCCCCTTCTATTTTACTTACACTTTCTCACATTAGCTACCACTTTCTTTTTCTGTCGCTTGTATTCTACCATCCTCTCTCTCTCTCTCTCTCTCTCTTTTTCTGTCACTTCTCTCCTTCTTGAGAGAATAAATACATAGGATCGCCAAAATACCTACCAGTTATAGACAGATAGGAGTAGCCTAATGGTAATAATAATTGAAGAACATTCTCATTAGAAAGTTTCTATGGCTCTAAAGAAAAAGAACAATTAAAAATTTAATTGAAAACATACAAGCAAGTTAGCGAATACAAAGACATAACCTAACCTTTGATACATTGATTGGTTTGGTTGGTATATTTTACTTCGATTTTCTGCCGCAATTGCGAAGATGAGGATGAGTTACGATGTGATGAAAGTGAAGAACGGATAAATAACACCCATGCCCAGACAGTGATTCGAACCCAGGACCCCTGGTGTCGTAGGGACCCCAACCTAACATGAGCAATAATGGTGTTGACACTTGAAGGACAACTAAGACAGGTATATCTACATCTTCGGTTACTCAGCGTATTTCACTTCCTGTACTAAATGAGTTCATACCCCTTACATGTAGGCAAAACAATTAACAGTTCTGGATATCCAGGTTACTGACATGTAAGGGGCAAGAACTAGAATGCTGTTGACCTGTATGTCGTTTGAATACGACGCAATAAATTTAATCGCTTCTTTAGCCGCCTTCATAAGATGTAGGCGTAGAACGTTGACAAACTTTTACGGTGTAGGGAGGGGGGGGGGAGACATAAGTGGGAACAACTTTTCTTAATAAGTTTCTCTCCTTGTAGCCGCCTTGCAAACTGAGCGCGAAATGCATCAAAGCAAGTTTGATGCATTTTTGGTGCATCAATGGAACCGCGGCGGTCTAGAAGTCGGCCTCCGTGGCGGAGTGGTTAGCTCAGCGCGATACGACGCCAGGGGTCCCGGGTTCGAATCCCGGTTAGGGCATGGGTGTTTTTGTTTGTCGGGGGGTATTACCGCATAGGGGTATTCCTTTTAAAAATCTATTTTAAAAAAGTCGTTAGGGCGTCTCACTGGCACGCGGGAGTCCTGGGTTCGATTCCCGCGTTAGGTGATCAAAGGTCGGAAATTTTCCGAGCTTGTCCTCGCATAAAGCGGCTCTGGGGTTCACGCAGCTTCAATGGTCACCTGGGGAGGCAACTCTGTGGAGCAAAGGCGGCCGGAGCGGCCGGAGTTTAGACGCACCCGTTACTTACATGTGATTGTTATTTGGGAAAAACTTTTTTTTCAACAAACCACTTATTTGTTAGCTATCAGAAAACGCTTAAATAAGTTCCATACAATGAGCAGTTTTTTCTCCATTCATCTTTTTATGTGAAAAATTGTCATTTTTAAAAGAAAAACAATTGAAATTCGATTATCTCGAAAACTACTAATTTTCGGACGGGGTATCATATGGTCAAATTTATTGCAAATTGTCTCTACTTTAACACCTTTCAGGGAATACATCTAATTACCAGTTACCCTGTATAGGCATACATTGCGACTTGGGCGCCGCGGAATTTTTTTTTAAAAAATACTAAGGGTGCCGTGAAACGAAAAAGCTTGGGAACCCCTGGATTACGTCATAACTCCCGACTGATTTCAAATTTCCCAAACGATGGTTTCTTGCGATTAAGTATTCCCTCCACATACTTAACTATATTATGTAATTTATTCTAAGTATACACAGAACCTTATTTATTGAAAACTATTGAACAACGTCCAGGGTGTACCGTGACGAAGAGAAGCTTTGGCGAAACATCTTAATTAGCATCAAGAACTGGAGGTTTGCAATGTCGAGCTGTGCGAAATATTACTTTATGGCCTCAGAAAGCTATTACATTATCTAACAAGAAATGATCCAGGACTGTAAAGCTTGAGGCACTCTATACCTGTAGAAAGGAAGTCTTTTAAACGAAGGCTACAAGGAAAGAAAAGACGAGGCCATCTCGGAAAAACCACACACAAAAAAAAAACCTTAAACGGTTCGTGGTTACGACGGCTACCGTTTCTCTAAACCATCTAATTTTGACACACGGCAACATGAGCCCGTGGGGCACTGGTAATGGATTCTGGGGAAAAAGCTAAATAGATATTTATTTGTGGTGGCGGTACCCCCGTTCGGAGGTAGCGGTTTGGGTCAACGCATTTAACCCTTGGGTGGTGATACTAATGCTAAGAGGAAAGGTAAACCCATCAGAAACGCGCCACCTATTTCTTAACGTCTCCATTACTTACGATCTCCAGACAGTGTTGCCACAATGACAAAATTTCCCTCTGGAAGGGAAAAATTTCCCTCTTCCGCCAATTTATTCCCTTCACATAAAGAAATCATATAACAGTAATAAAGTGAATAACGATAATAATAATTAGGAGCAGCAATAGTAGTAGTAATAGTAGCAGCAGTAGTAATTTCCTTGGTCCATGTTCATATATACGATAAATGTTATACAGATTAATCATACATATGTTTGTAGCTAGCATCGGCGTCAGGAGAGAGGGTCGAACGGGTCCGCCGTCGACCCCACACCCGGAAAATTGGCATCGTTCATTTCAAGTTACAACAAAATTTGCTAATTTTATTGCCAATAATATAAATTAAGTTCAAATAGTTAGAATTCGAACAGGATAAAGTAAGAAAATGCATTTGATTGAAAAAAAATTGACTGAAAAATTCAGAAACTAGTTTCATATTCTACCATTTAATCCAAAGAATTAATGGTTCCTCATTTATCGAAATTCCAAAGAATGAGGTGAGAGGTCATAACGTAAACTCTATGAGTAAAATTTCCTCTTACTTTTAAAACTCTTTCTTGAACAAGACGTGCAAAAGTTAATAACACAATGCAAACTAACTGCATGAAATGTAGAAGAAATAATGGAAAACAGTTGTGCGTAAATCTTCACTCGTCTGGTGGAACGAGTAGGAAAATCTCCCCATTAAATAACACTTATAAAAATAATAAATTTCGAATAAAATCTGTTTATTTTTATTAGTTTAAGATATATTATTGTTTAATAACATTTGTAGCCGTGATAATCATAATAATTGTTTCTAGTATTCAACTTTTCTTAACGTCCTGTGCCCCTCTCCCCTGCAAACATCTCTTCGAGTCAAGATGTTCCAGGTTGTGTTTGTTCCAGCACCCACCTTCATAAGTTCATCATCATTTGAACAAATGTTGAGTGTGATGTCTTCAAATTTTCCTGAAATGTTCATATCTTTAATCGAATTTCAATCTTCTTTTTAAAGGAAGGGAAATTTCCCTTTGATGTTGCAACACTGTCTTCGGCTACCTTTCGGAGGAGCGAATGCATTTTTCCTTCTGCCTCTGCAAACCTGTTCCTTCCCATTTCTTTATTTCGCCTCCCGAGGCACCCGAGACCCTGTCATCTGCTGCTTATTATAGCTATTCGGCGTGGTAAAAGGGTGATCCGTTGAACACACTTCTGTAATTTCTTTCCCCTGATTTCCCTTCCCCAATTTGTTGTCCTCTTGTGACGTGTTTTGGCGACAAATCGGAGGTTATTGTTCCGAAAGAACAAAGAGAGCATGCATTCATTTAGTGGCGTACTTCAGGAGCTTGAGACCTTAGGAATTTCTTGAAACCGAAAAATTAGCAGACTAACCAGGCTCTGACGCTTGGACTGACAAACAATATAATCCTCTGTGAGAATTGTGTTGTGTGCTGTCATTATATGTCTGTGATTGTCCTTGCGTAAAATCTCATCTTATCGCCAACCATTCTCAGCTTCGCGATTAGCCAAAAGTGGCAGAAAAGTGAAGTGTAATAATACAAATCAAAATATTATTATTAAAAACACATTGATTCATTGAGTTCCTTCGCTTTTCTGCCACTCTTGACTAATCGCGAAGATGAGGATGAGTGATGATACAATGAAATTGATGAAGACATATTGACAAGGAACACCGATGCCCAGGCTGCCTGTTAAAAACGCATGCTGACACACAAATGCTTATTTTGTATGTCACTATAACCACAGTTGAATTTTTGGAGTATACAGACTAGACACACAATAATTGGCACAACTAACGCCTAGGCTCCTAAAAAAAATAGATAAATATGACACTAGTTTCAAGGTAGTGGTCTTATATATTACTTATTAAGTATATTATTATAGTGATTCTTTTTATTTGGAAAATAATATAAAATATTTCAGTATTACCTAAGCTTAATGGCAACGGCAATATCTTTACACATAGAGAAAGTAGACGAGACATCGGCTAGAAAGATACGGTATAATATACTGAGGTGTTAGAAGCATTCTACGGTGCCGGAAACACAGTTCCAACTTGCTACAACTAAACTGTGTCTTTTTGTGGTCGGCAGTGTAAGATTTGGAACAGAATCCGTGGTGAAAGCGGTACGGAGAGACGGAGAGGGAGAGAGATGAAGGTACATAAAGAGGAGAAAGAAGATGGGAAAAAGTAGTGCAAGACAGAACGAGAAAATGAGAGATAGAGGCAGAGAAGAAAGAAAGAAATATAATAACATAAAAACAGAGAGAGAAGTTGAAAGAGAGTTAACAAAAGCGGAGAAACCGTAGAGAGAGAGAGAGAGAGAGAGAGAGAGAACGAGGAAATGAAAGAAAACCAGAGAGGGAGGAAGAGAGAGAGAGATGAAGATACAGAAAGAGGA
Source organism: Lepisma saccharinum (assembly GCF_977018435.1). NCBI lineage: Eukaryota > Metazoa > Arthropoda > Insecta > Zygentoma > Lepismatidae > Lepisma > Lepisma saccharinum. The sequence continues at coordinate 39,009,749 of NC_139242.1, read as the reverse complement.
ATCATTGATTGATTTGCTTTACTTTACTTCGCTTCTACTGCCATTTATGGCTAATTTGCGAAGATGGGTATGGGTGATGATATGATGAAATTGATGAAAGAACGTTCAACAGGCCAGATTTGTACTCAGGACCCCTGGCAGAGAAAGAGAAGAGGTAAGGGGAAATAGTAGGACAAGACAGAATGAGAGAATAAAAGAAAGATGTAGAGAGGAATTAAAGAAATATAAAGACATAAATTCAGAGATAGAAGTTCAAAGACAATTAAAAAAGCGGAGAAACAATAGAGAGAGTGAGATAGAGTGAGAGAGAGAACATGGAAAGATATGTAAAACCAGTTAAACCGAAGAGAGGGAAAATATACATAGAAGGAAGGTGAAAAGGAGGCAACAAAGCAGTAGGACCTAACCAGTGATGTGCGTCTACGCGTAAACAACGATAGTCTACATTCTACACATAGACTATTTTATATACGTAGATTACGTAATCTATGTAAACACCATAGCGAAAGGTGATAACTTAGCAAAGGGCGCCGTGGAAGTAAATCAAAATTATACTGCGTATCAGTTCCTGATGTATAAGGAGAACTTTTCATACTCGTTCTTCCAAATTCGAACAATTTCTCACCTAGGGAAAAACCTAATATAGGAAATATTCTAGTGTTTTACGGAAAAAAGACCACTCTTGCCTCACGACTGCCATCCGTTGTTGTTTTTTGCATACTATTTATCTTGTCCATACTTGATAATAGAAGAGAAGAGCAATTTTGTTGCAAATAGGATTCTTTTCATTTCGTTAGGAACCAATATAGTTGAAAATGTCACTTTCCTTTCATGAAACCCTTGAAAATTAATTTTAATGCGCTTTAGATTGTCTACGTAGTCTATGTAAACTACAACCCAATATAATCTACGCGTAGATTACTTGTAGACAGCGCATGTAGATTTAAACTTATAGTCTACGGCACATCACTGGCCCTAACTGAAGCAGAAGGAGAGAGAGAGAGAGAGAGAGAGAGAGAGAGAGAGAGAGAGAGAGGTACAAGCAGAGAACGAGAGATCGAGCGAGGCCTGCTGGCCGAGTGATCCAAGCCGACAAGACACTCCGCACTGCATATCTGACCTTGGGAAACAGGTATTCACGTCATGAACTTACATCACACATAAATTACGGGAAGATCATGCTAGTAATTACTACCTTCGGAAAGTACGTATGAACATCTGGCTTACATCGCTTGCATTCTGTAAGCCACATTCGTCACAAGAGCAGCCAATCGCATCGGACGCAAAAACAAAGGCAGGCAACAACGATCTTGCCATGGGAAGGAATGTCCACGCACAAAGAAAGAGCGAAGGACCACAATTTGTCGGAATCAGCGACCGAAACCCTTAAGGGAACCAGCGTTGGGCGTTGGAACGTTTGTAATTAACACAGTACGTATGTACAGGATACAAGATCTTCTAGAGTCCTCTCCATTCGATGGTGTAATGGTTACCATTACGACATCTTAAAATAAAAGGGTCCCGAGTTCGATAGCGTTTCGGTTCCCAAACTGTACGTCCAGTCCCGATTAGCTTACATGTGCATAAAGTGAACAAAAAGCAAAACACAAACTCAAGGAAGAAAACCACCTTGAAAGGGGGCACAGAATCTCCCTCGCTCTATACATAGGATACATTATATAATGTGGTGTAAAGGTTAACCCTTTGCGAAGACACCAGAACGACAACCTACCTTTCACGTAGTACACCCTGGACTGCATTTTGCAGAGTAGCGAGGCCCTGGCGCCTGGACAGTATAATTGGTATAATCCTCCTTAGCGATTTGCCAAAAGTGACAGAAAAGCGAAGTAAAATAAATCATATCGATCAATCAATCTATCGAAATAACCAACCATAAGATAACCTTTCTAGGAACCTTTTAAACAGATCAATTTAAATACGATCCAGGAACCTTTTTTTCAATGAAACAATACGCAACTTGGACCGAATTTAAATTGTGCGAGAAAAAATGTTCCGGTCTTGCAGTGGAACCCAATAAACCTATTAGAATTTATGGATTCGTGGACCTTAAACGACCCTGCTAAGAAGCACGTGTTAGTAGAACAATCATAATATTGCGTACCATCGTTCCAGCCTCAAGAACCAATCAAAGCAGCCCACCCAGACACCATAAACCACTTGACACCCAAGAAAGCCGACCTTTGCCTGAACATTTCTTGCCTATTTTCCTATTCCCAAAGCGTGGTAACAACCATGAGGCTGTTCTATTCAACCCCCCGAATCATCGAAAACACAATAAACGAATACTTTTTTGTAAGAAGATCTACACTGTCAAAGAAATTGTAGAATATGATACCATTACATTCTCCCTATACTTGTACATATTCATTCTGTTCTATTAAAATGTTAACAACTTTCTTTTCTGACAAGAAACTGTTATTGGGGGTTGTGATCTCAAACGTAAAAGCCAATAAGGCCCCGTTAAGATATTCTTAAGTTGGGCTCAAGTATAGTTTCTGTGGTAGCCTAAGTGTGTGATATGGTTTATTTCACTTCACCTTTCTACCACTTATGGCTAATCGCGAAGATGAGAATGAGTGATACTCGCAAAGGACACCCTGGGACCACTGGCGTCGTTGCGCGTTGTGCTAACCACTCCGCCGGGGTGTAAGGGGTGCTCCTTCCACGTAGTGCACCCAATAGTCAACCTCACTTCCACGTAGTACACCCTGGACTGAAGACTAACGAGGCTCTGGCGACAGGCCCCTTGGCCAGTATAATTTTGTTTGTATTGTCCTGTTGTCCTTATGTGTGCTGAGTGACCGTTTACAGCCTCAGCTTTTAACAGAAGTCAGAACATTTTAAGATTTTTAATTATGCAACGTTAGAGTTGTCCTTTGTAATGATAAGGGGCTGGCCCCCGTATAATGTGACGGGAGCAAAGTAGCCTAAGTGCTGACGCTCCCACAATTTTAAAATCAAATTCAAATTCAAATAACCACTCCGCCACGGATGTAGATGTGCACGCTGGAAAATAACTTCATTTCAGCATATTAACTGATAGAGGAGAAGGTCTAAATATGGGCGAAGGTTTAAGTATGGGTTTTGGAGTTATCAGCGCTCCCGGGTGCTGCAGCCTGGCAGAGGCTATTGGAGCTGGTTATCTGTCAAGGACAAAGGTTGCGGCGCCAAGAGAAAGTGGTGGTTAGTTTCGGCCTTGGACCCTGTTATAGGATTGCGACCTCCGAAAATTGTTTGCAGGTATGTTTTAACTCAGCGTTTTCTGAATTCTCATCTGCATTGTATAGGTTACATAAAACAAATGTGGGCTTTTATAATGCCATGATTTGTTTGCAAAATATGTACCACAGAGAGCGAAAATAAATTCAACAAGAAAAATAGCGTGATGGTCTAAATATGGGCTATGACATGTTGTCTAATGCTGAGATCACATTTTAAACAAATATTTGGATGTTTTTGTTAATTTCGATTTTTCCCATTGATTTTCAAAACAACAGATTATTCATAAATATGAATTTTATAATGTTTTAGCGATAAATGACTGTTTTTTATTTTAATTGCTTTTTGTGATATTGCCACTACTAGCCCATATTTAGATCACAATTTTTAAATACATCATTTTACCATTTTTTTGGAAATTGCTTTTTTTTAGCATGCTATTACATTTAAGTATATATTTCATAGATACGCATTTTAAAGGCAGGTGCTTGATATTTTAATTTTTTCCCTCCGAAAATGACAAAATAAAAAGGGGGGGCCCATATTTATACCTTTTCCTCTATTTTACATCGCCAATTCAATTGTCAAGTTCAATTTCGCAGTTCGAATCCCGGCATGGGTGTTCACCCTCATCTTCGCTATTGGTCAAAAGTGGCAGAAAAGCTAAGCAAAATAAACCAAAAAATCAATCAAGTTCGACGACGCTATGACTGCAGAATTGACGATGAGGGATCGTAAACAACATCCATGCCCAGCTGAGAATCGAACCCGCGAAACCTCTTTAATGATCCCTTGTTCTTCCGATCCGTGGCACGCAATGAAACTTGGGAGCAGAAGCGAAGCGACATTCATCATTCATAATCTCTTCCGCTGTCATCGCAGCGGTTAGCCGAGGAGCACAAATACATAACCCGACGCTCGGAGAACCTCACTCGTGGTCAAATTGCGGCGTACGGAGAAGAAGGGGACCGCATTCTGGTTTGGCCTGCACGGGCGTGGATAATCACACTAAGAGACTGGAAGGCGAAACGACATGTCCATTGTCGTAATTGGTAGTGGAAGACACGTGGTAATTACCAGAGGCCATTAAGCATCATTTTGACAAGGTAATGTTCGAAACACGAGTTAACAACTATGATGATTCAGTGTTGCCGTTTGTGTCTGCGGATAGGTAACCGTATCATTAACAATAAACGCGATTAGTGGAGCCAAAGGATAGGACATAAGGAAGTTGGAGAAAAAGGCGGGGGGGGGGGGAGGTTTGTACAGTGTGGACGCCTTTGGTTGTGAGGACCGCACTGAAAGTCAATGATATTTACAACTAAGTTAGTTTTAAGTCCACTTTATGCACAGCTAATCGCGACAGGACCTACAGTTTAAAGTGGAATTCTAACAACCATGTGCATCAACTGGGTATTGATCCCGGAACCCTTTGATTACAAGGCAAGGACACGACGTTACCATAGCGGAGGGTAGTAGTGGTAGTAAATACTACTAACTTAGGCATATACTATCCATACCGATTCTCACAACAAAATGCGTCACAGATTACTGATAAGGCAACAGATATGGAAAGTAGAGTTTTAGTAGGAGCTAGCCTAAAATAGTCTATAAATAGTGTTTAGAGTTCACTTCAACATTGGATTGTAATTCTCATTTGGTATCCAACTATTGATGTTAACATTTTATATTTGGAAGCTGGTAATCATAAGAATATTTTAAAACGTACAATGAAACAAAAAAAAAGTGTTAAAGCAAAACCAATACACACACACACAAACACAAGCTATATATATATATATATATATATATATATATATATATATATATATATAAATACTGAAAGGTAAACAGCTCTATTTAGTCAACGTGAGGTTTACCTCCATAAGAGCAATTGAATCAAGCGCAGAAAAAATCAAGCTCAGAAAAAAAAATCACAAGCTCCATAATTCTCATTTTTCTGGAAACGTTTCCGTTATTTTGCATGTAAACCCGAAATACACAGAAGAAGAACGCGGATAATTATGCAGTTAAAAAATAAAAATTACCCAATATTGAAAAACAAATAGTTGCTAATAAGATACCCGTACTGAGAACATACATGTAAACGCAACGATATATACCACCAATTCAAATCAGTTTATTATATGTTTAATCAATTAATGAGAATAAGGAACGGCGTTTTAGAGGCCCCGACAAAAATTGAAACTTGCCATATATACTTATATATAACGTAGAAAGAGAACGTCATATAAAGGTTCATTTGAGAATATCACATTTGCACAGTCTCCATTGGCTACTATTATAATCGGGAGGTTATTGTCGTTGTTAAGGAATCACTGACACATATCCTAAAATTCCAGTAATTTATATTCCTACTTCGCAGACAAGCTACACTGTATAAAGTTGACTGAAGAAATTACGCTCTAAGACGTCAGTCAATATTTAAATTTCAATTTGAAAGTCATTTACTTTGTATGTCTCAATGCTACACTACAGGCCATGAGTGTGTGTCTGTGTTTAATAGCCAAGCGGCTACTGTCGCCATCTATACTTCTTATTTTAACCACAGAACAGAGAAATTAAAAACGGTTACATTCAGTTTTCTTATAAATTAACAGGTAACTGTTAAATTTAAACGGTGGAATATTTGTATATTTTACTGTTAATTCCAAAATTGTGAAATTGAAGATTCTATACGCGATGCAAGGATGTTGTTCAAGATATATATATAATATAAATGTTTTTTAATGAGTCCCTAACAACTGTAATTTCATCCCCACTTCACAACTACGGCTCTTTAAGAAATAAGGCACCATAATATGTTTTCTTTAATATATATACACCCAGGAATTTCGGCAAGATAAGTTTACGTTCTGTTCGAAACGCATCCTCTCCGATTTATGCACTACAATCAGGCCCGTACCCAGGATTTTTTTGAGGGGGGGGGGGGGCAAGCCCGAAACCTTGGTGTATATATAGCTATAGATATACTGGTATGAAATTATACAACAAACTACCTCAGGAGATAAGATCACCGACTCTAAATAGTTTTTGTAAATGAGTAAAGAAATATCTAATCAATAATTGTATTTATAGTATAGAATAATTTGAAGAGACAATTTGTAATATAAGGTAACTCACTGTACAATTTATATTATTAAGCTATGGTGTAAATTTATTTTGTACTAACAATGTATCCTGTACTACAGGGTGGGAAATAACGTTTTGCTAGGGGTCTGCAGGAAAACTGTGTTAACATGGAGTCATTTGAGGTGTGGTGTGTTAAAGTACGCTTTTTTCTGTGTTTCAGGAATAAATTCCAAGATGACGAATCTATTGTGTGACAGTGAGGAGCAGCGAGTTGTTCATGGATGGTAACTCCATGCATTCATCAACCGCAAATGGGTCGCAAAGAAACTGCATCGAATTGAACGTTCTTGACTGCCAAGGTTATTCCGTTCCCAACAATACCCTGGATGCAACGGAGGTCTGCTTCCTTCACAACAAAGCACCTTGCTTCAAGGCAAATGTTAAAACCAAGACCTTCTTCGGCGAAGTGGCATTGACTTCTTCAGCAGTTCTGAATGGCCGGGTGCATCACCGGACCTGAATGCAGAGGAGCATTTTGGGGCTATTCTGAAGGACGCAGTTGAGTCCTTGATGATAGTGGAACGCGGACCGGACCGCTATTCCCGGCCAACACTCCTTGCACCTGGAACAAGTCCTCCGTGACATGGAATGGAATACGGACTTGTTTGCGAATCTTCTGAGCTCCTACTCTGATGGTCTTCGTGCTGTGAGAGAAGCAAACGGCGGATATACTAACTTTTAATTTTGTTTTTGTAACCACAATTGTTGTACTAAACATTTGGTACTACCATAATTTCTTAATTATTGTTACTTTTTACTGTGGACCCCTAGCAAAAGGTTATTTCTCACCCTGTACATTATATTTGTATGACACTGTCTATTGCAACTTGAGGTTGCTTAACAACAATAAAGCATTATATATATAAACATTGTCACGAAATATGTCAAAAATATTTTTAATAACTGATAGATATTATTTAATTATTGCTTTTGATTAAAAATGATAATTAAATTTTCATGTGTTTTATTGTGTTATGTTTTTATAATGGTGTAAATTTATTAATGGTCTCTCGAAAGGAAATATTTCCTTATTAGAGTTGTAGCTAGAGATTTCAGCGTCCAGGGCGAGAATGACTTTCGCACCCCCTACACCAAATTTGCACCCTCCCCTACCTAGATGTAGCTGCCATACTTAGACACTGTAGAAATTTCATGTAGTTACTCTTTTCCGTTGAATCTGATGAAAACAAAACTTAGCATTCAAGAAATGTGGCTAATAAAAGGACAGTCGGTTGTGCATCCCACACCATCTTCATTGAAGCAGTGTGTGTTATTGTTCACATCTGCAAAATCGATTGCAAATGAAAGATAACTAGGTGGAGGGACAAAAAATGAGAAATTTTAAGAAGACATTAGTTTCCTATTAAATTACATGTAAGTGTTATGTTTTATTCCCGACTAAAGGAGGTGACAAATGGAAGAAAAATGACAGGTCGATCTAATTTCTATGTTCCACCTTCGTAGCTACGGCTCCATTTCTTACTAGTCCAATTTGATATAATTTTAAAATCTTATCTATGACTGTAGAAGTACGTTTTTACCCCATGCTGTTACCAGCCCTCAAAAGCGAGAGAGAGAGAGAGAGAGAGAGAGAGAGAGAGAGAGAGAGAGATGTATGCAACATTCACACACAGGCAGGCATCATTCTTTGTTATTCCTTCTTTGTATGTGTTTATGATGTTATTCTTAGTAAAGTATGTTTGAAGTCCAAAATAATTGCTTATCTTTGTTGTTACAACACAAACGCTTGGGGGACAAATTTTAATATAACAAGATCGTTGGTGGGAAGAGATCCTCCTTTCGCCATGGAAATTCATACCCTGAATGTGACCACAAACGCTACGGAATTATCCTTATAATGAACATGTCTGAATGCGATTTAACCACAAAAAGAGGACATTTTCTCCTCAAGACTGCAGTTCGAAAAAAGTCAAAACAGGGAGTCAATATGGTGAACTGTCCCGACCAAATTGGAACATTTAGTAGCTTCGCATAAATGGTTATAAAACTAAAATTACTAAATATACAACCTCTGACAATAAAGTTCGGTGAATGATCCTGAATATCGAAAGTAGACAAATTCTTAATGAACCCTAACTTACTGTTCTTCGAAGTAGTCCCCTCCCATGGCTATGCACCGTTGAGAACGGATGTACATTTCCTGGAAACTTTTAGAAAGTCTTCTTTCGGGATGGTGTTCAAGACCCTCGTCACGTTCCGTTGGATGTCCGGAATATCCTCAAATCTCTGACCTTTCGAAGCGATTTTGAGTCGTGGGAAGAGAAAGAAATCTGGAGGATTCAGATCCAAATTTCTTGCAATGCATTGCTACAGAGGATGAGAGCTGGTGTGTGAGGTACGACCCTGAAACGAAACGCCAAAGCAAGGAATGGCGTTCTCCTGCATCACCCCGTCGGAAGAAGGCCAAGGCGAAAAAATCATGCATCAAGACGATGCTTATCACTTTCTTTGACAGTGATGGCATGATCCACAAGGAATTCCTGCCGGAGGGAACAACAATTTTTCCGCATTAGCCTTCTTCCGACGGGGTGATGCAGGAGAACACCATTCCATGCTTTGGCGTTTCGTTTCAGGGTCGTACCTCACACACCAGCTCTCATCCTCTGTAGCAATGCATTGCAAGAAATTTGGATCTGAATCCTCCAGATTTCTTTCTCTTCCCACGACTCAAAATCGCTTCGAAAGGTCAGAGATTTGAGGATATTCCGGACATCCAACGGAACGTGACGAGGGTCTTGAACACCATCCCGAAAGAAGACTTTCTAAAAGTTTCCAGGAAATGTACATCCGTTCTCAACGGTGCATAGCCATGGGAGGGGACTACTTCGAAGAAAAGTAAGGTAGGGTTCATTAAGAATTCGTCTACTTTCGATATTCAGGATCATTCACCGAACTTTATTGTCAGAGGTTGTAGTGGACTGCAGACTTCTGGAGTCTGCGTCTCTTCAGAGACAACCCATTCATTTATACAAGAAGAAAATCTAAATTCTTGCAAAATCTTAAAAATTATCCATGTTATTTTTGTAGGTTTGCATCAAAATATTTCATGGCTCGAGGGGGGGGGGTGGTTCCCTTGGCCCCTCCCCTGGGTACGGGCCTGACTACAATAGATACTTTTTTATTATTCAACATTAATTTAAGCATTATCAATTAATTTTAAGGTGTGATTTTTTTGTTAATAGAATGGTTTGATTGATTGATTGTATTGATTCAAATTACTTCGCTTTTCTGCCACTTTTGAGTAATCACAAAGATGACGACGGTTGGTAATAAGATTAAATGGATAAAGTGACATTCACAAACATACGTAAATGGACGATACATGAGCCCCATAGGTGATTATACTGCCCGTGAGTCCAGACGCCAGGGCCTTGTTAGTCTGTAAAATGCACTCTAGTGTGTACCACGTAGAAGTGAAGTTGACAAATGTAAATGAATTAATATTGTATTATTTACATGAATAGTTAAAGAAACTGTATAAGAATAGAGATATAATGGACATATATATTATCTAGCTTGTGTGTAGTTAAGATTGCCAAATTATTTATAAAAACAACTAGAAATTAATGTAAAATATATGATGAATATTTATTGAGTGACAAAATTGGATGTTATTAATAGATCAAGTTCACGAAAAGTAAAGTTCCTGATTAATATTTAATACATATCATGAGTAGCTAGTAGTGTGCATAAATCTTTGGTAATGTTCAAAGCTATGTATCGCATAATCCTTGCCTCCCAATAAGTTCCTCGGACACAAGTATATTTTCATTATTTTATTTCAGTACTTGGTAAGTCTTTGGGTGGGCGTCCGGCACCCCTGGACCCCCTCCAAAATACGTCCTTGCCCAGTCATTTCAATTCGTACAATGAAATGAACTCCAATTTCACTTTGAAAAGAAACACACATTAGGTAATGCGCGTCCAACCGCTTGCATTTATTTGGTAGCATAGCCATCACCCATGCACAACAAATTCGAATTGAGTAAAAGGGGGGGGGGGGTAAATTGTAACGTGGCTATAGAACTAAGAAAGGGAATGGAAGGAAGAGGAGGGGGGATAATTTGTAACGCAGTTGCACACACAAGTCGGCCACAACGCGGCGTGGAAATCGCTGATGTTCATCTTTACCCATCTTAACTTCGCCTCCACGTTGCTTTTTTGTTTTTTCCAAAAACTCGACTTGGTTGTTTTTTCTTTTTAGTAGAAGTTTTCTTTTGTTCCTTCGTCCCGCACCTTCGTCACCTTCTCTCTCGCCTGGTCGCTGCTTTTGTGCGCACGTCACACTCCCAACCGACGTTCCCAGGATCACCCTCTCTCCCTCTCGCTGTCTGCCTCGGAACGTCCAGCACAACAGCTGTTGTCCACTGCGTGGTCAGCAACTCAATGTGCTCGCTCACGCATTACGCGGGACCCACACACACACACAGCAGGCACGCATCGAGAGGGGTGGGCCTCCGTAAATAAGAAATATTCATCCTGCGAGGGAGAGGATGGTCCGCAAGGAACATACGGCGATTCAGGAACAAATGTGCACATCTTTGTCTTTCGTTGTAGTGCATTGGGAAACAGTACCACTGCAGAAGGGCAATTGAACTGTATGTAAAAATATTCAATAATACATTTATTTTGTATATATGTTACTTAGCGTCGCTTTTCTTCCGCTTTTGGCGAACAGCGACGATGGGGATGAGAGGTGATGAGGTGAAATTGGCGAAGGGACATTCACAATGAACACCCGCACCAAAGCCCGTAGCGAGAACGAAAGTCAACCAATTAACGCACTGGAGGTCGCTAAGGAGAAGTACCTTCATGTAAATCTAAGTAATACGCCTAAGGTGACAAATGAAGGCTATGTGAACATAAATAACGCTAGTTTGGAAAAACAAAACACTAGATAGCGTCCGAACAGTTGATTAAATGAGCGACAAACAAATAATTGTACACGAACAACGTTTGTGTAATAATTCTGACAACATTTGGCCATTTGCATTTCCGTTAAAAAATAAGCGCAGCTGACCAAAAGTTTAATTAACCAAGGTGCAATCAAATAATTGTTCATGAGCATCATTTTCCTTGTACACTAATTCTGACCAAATTTGGCCATTTGCATATCAATTACAAAAATGGGTGCTGATTGGACCAACAATTGATTAAATAGGTTAGATTAACATAATTTTTGTTGTAATTCTCACTAAATTTGACCATTTGTATTTCAGTTACAAAAAAAATAGATGCTGGTGGCCAAACAATTGGTTAGATAGGCGATAATAAATAATTGTTCATGAACACCATTTTTGTATTAATTCCGACCAAATTTGGCCATTTGTATTTTAGTTACTTTGCACCGTCCATCTTTGAATATGAATTTATGAGAGGCAAGAAGCTACCGCTAGGAAGAGAAGTTGACACTTAAGAGCAGATTGAGATAAAATATTTAGATTTTGATTTTGTTCTTACGCAGTTTTCAACACTTAAAAAGAAGCAAAATGTCAATACATACGAGATACATGGATCCCTCCAATCATAACATCACCCTGCAGTTTTGATAAGAAAAAAAAATCAGATTTCAAATCAATAGGTGATTCTGAAAGTATTTTGAAAGCTGATCACAGAAATGACATCCATTTTTTCCCCATCACGTCAGGATTTTTCACAATTTGACAATCAAAATTCTCATATTCGCCATTCCATTACACCTATTACAGAACGTAACAAGATAAATTTTTAACAAGGGTAATTTCAGTTGTTTACAAACCAATAGATGATTCTGGAAGTATTTTGATTGTTGATCACGCACATGATATCCATTTTCCCCATCACGTCAGGATTTTTCACAATTTCACAATCAAAATTCTCATATTCGCCATTCCATTACGCCTATTACAGAACGAAATAAAATAAATTTAAACAAGGGAAATTTCGGGATTGTTTACAAACCAATAAATGATTCTGGAAGTATTTTGAAACATTGAGTTTTGGACATTTTGTGAAGGAAATTTTTACGAGGGATTTGGAAAATGAAACTTACGTAATGAAAGTTTACAATATTCATGCCAATGTGTCTTGTAAAGATATAAGTTGGATTAAATGCTAACTATTTATGTGATTTATTATTCGAAATTAGAGGATTTGTGTTGTAAAAAGCCAATATTTTACCACCATCTGAACAGAGCCATCTACTGAGAAAATCATGAAACTACACATTTTATTGTGAAATTAAGGCAGTTAATATATTGTTAATTTTCAAACCCATGGAGGCCTGTGAATAGGCCGATCTTTTTTTTTTTTTTTTTTTAAGGGAGGACAGGCAATTTTAGAGGAACTAAGACTGAAACAAGTATAAGTTCGTAAAATTAAGTGCGGCGAAAGTTGACAATGTATACACTCTTCCGTAACAGCATTTACACAGGAATGTCATCGCTCTTATCCCATAGAAGGCCGTTCCACAACGATCAGAGCTTAATCAAAATCCAATTTTGCTGCAGGTTACCTCTGCATGTCACACACATACACACACACACGCCAGAGTACACGCAACGAGTGTTTACACCACTCCTGGCCAATTCGGCTAATTCCTGATCGATACTCTAGTGTTTAGAACCTCGCGGCAAGTGGAGCGGGGGTGGCACAAAGGGTTCTGAAGTAAATGTATGGTGCCCCTATCTTGCCATATTGTGTCCTAGCGCTTCGCCCATCTCCTCTCGTGGAGCTGTTGTCTCTAAATGTACGAACCGTACGATCCACACGGCAATTTTCTCTAAGTGCTGTTGGGGGTGGTCTAAAGAGTGGAGAAAATATTTTCAGGCAAGTTTTGATTCGATAGTTATCAATAATAAGGTAGTCATGTGTTTTGTCTGTTTTTACTTCCCCCTGTTCCCAGTTCTTCCTTTATTCTCTGTTTCTCTTATCCTATTTTCTTTCATCCTACTTCTATCTTTTTCTTCTCTTTCTTGTTCCCCTACTTATCGATTTCCTTCTCTTTTCTTCCTCCTTCTTTTTATCATTTTATATTTCTTTCTTACTTTCTCTGTTTCTATAATTTTATTTCATTTCTCCTTCTTCTCTTTGTCTAGTGTTTCTTCTCTTTCTCAATTTCTCCTCTCTTTTCTTTTTCTCTGTCTTCTTCCGCTTCTGATATTTTTCCTCTTTCTCCCTTCTTCTACTAATCTATCTTTTCCTTCTCTCTCTTTCCCTCTGTTCGACTTTCCTTCTCCTTTTCTTCTTCTGTTTATAATTTATGTTTCTTTCTGACTTCCTCTGTCTATTTTTTCTTTCTATTTCTTCCTCTCTTTCTCTAGTTATTTACCCTTCTCTATTTCCCAATCTCTTCCCTTTTCTTCTTCTCTTTCTTTCTTCCTCTGCTTATATTTTCCTTCCCTCTCTTTCTCCCCCCCCCCACACACAGCAACTGTGGTGCAGTCGTGTGGGTGAATCGAGTTCAATTCACGATAGTGATTTCAGGTGTCATTTTTCTCCCACTGTCCAAGGATGGAACAGCTCTGGCTTTCACCTAGGGTATCTGGATCCAACCCTAGAAGTGTATGTGTTAAAGCGGCCGGAGCGTGATCCTCACCACTTCGTCTCCGCAGATGGCCAAGATTGTGACTGTGTCGTTAGCTACTTCGGCATCCTTCCCGTATGCTTTGTGAGTCTGGCACACCTAGCTTCTACCAATCGCCAAAACCAAATGCTAAGAACTCGAAACCTGGCTCTCCTAACCTAGAATTCCGCGAAGTGCATATGTGGCTAGGTTAGGAGGGCCTTGTTTGGAGCTCTTAGCGTTTAGTTTTGGCGATTGGTGGAAGCTGGGTGGGCTGCGCACCAAACCCTATTCCTTGTATCCTCTGGAGCTCTGGCGACGAAAATTTGAACTATTTGTTTTAGCCGTCCTGTACTCTGCATAGCCTCTATACAAAGTCTCACCGCAATCAGTTGATTAGAACGGGCTACAGATGGCTCTGATTACGAAAATTTTAATTCTAACCACCCAGGAAGCACACATTGAAATTGAGATGACCAAACAGGGATGAAAATATAGCAAGTCTACTGAAAGTAGGGCATCATCCTTTTGATACAAATGCAGAGGCGCAACCATGAATTCTTGTCTGGGGGGGGGGGCAAGTACAAGAATATACCAACCAATAATAATAATAAAACAACAATAATAATACTTTTAATAATAATAATAATAATAATGCTAATATTAATAATGTTATTATAATATTATAACAACATTACTATTATTATTATTGATTTGCTTTATCTTACTTCGCTTATTGCGCCACTTTTGGCTAATTTGCGAACATGGGGATGAGTGATGATATGATGAAATTGTTGAATGGACACTCACAAACATCCATGCTCAAGCCGCGATTCGAACCCGGGACCAACATTATTATTATTATTATTATTATTATTATTAGTAGTAGTAGTAGTAGTAGTAGTAGTAGTAGTAGTAGTAGTAGTAGTAGTAGTAGTAGTAGTAGTAGTAGTAGTAGTCGTAAATTTTGCAAAAGGGGTAGAAGTTGGTGCTAAAACATTTGTGTTCGAAGAAACAATTTGAATTATTTTCTCAACACGTTCAATTTCACATTAATAATGGAAAACAAGAACAAAAGCTTTTGAAAGACCGAAAATGCTTGATAAATGCATTCCAAAATAATTCATTTTTACATTAACTTGTATAACTTTCATGCAGGATATTATGTTTCACATTATGCAACATGGAGTGACGTGGACACTAAATTGTGTACGTATTCAAAGTTTCTTTAATACATGTATATACAACATTTATTATTTAAATACATAACACAACCAATTCATCCATCTCACAATAAACCAAGAGCAAAAATTACATAAATTGTCTCTCAAATGTGCACGCTCCTTTCCTAAAACAATTAAATCAAAATCAATTAAGACAAGTCTTACATTACAGAGAACAATGATATATTGCGAGCGAAGCGAGGAAGACAATTTTTGGATCCAATTCTTTTGCAGGCTGAAATCAATATTGATTTAATAGGGCGCAAATTTCACGGGACGCCAATGCATTCTTTCTTTTAGAACTTGTGGGCCTCCCGGATGGTGTAGTGGTAACATCGTCGCTTTGTGATCAACGGGTCCCGGGTTCGATACACGGTGGAGGTACATGGCACATTGGTTCGGATCCCACTTTAAACTGTAGGTCCAGTCCCGATTAGCCTTTCTGTGCGTAAATCAATCAATCAATTTTACAAGTCATTTCCATTTAGATCGCCCGGTACCCAGGGCCGACTTCCGCCGCCCCCTAGCTATAGTTGTGAACTTCATAAAACCAAGAAAAGGAGATATTGCGAGCGAAGCAAGCAAGAACATTTTACGAAAAGTATTTTTATTTGCATAAAATTTGAAGTTGTGATAGGTAATTGCCCCCTGCAGGCACACTTAGCCATCAATGTTTGCTCCCTTGATCTCATTTCCGTCCAAGGTTGGGGGGGCGATGCCACCCCTGTGGTTGCGCCACTGTACAAATGCACACGCGTTCTCACATGCAAAGAACGCACAAGATCTTTCAGAAACGAGAAACAGATATCCGATTAAGACAAAAACATGCACTCTCACATTTCAATTGTCCGTATGGTTCTTTCCAGTGTAAACTGGTTCTTTTGACATAAATCTCCAAGACCCAACGCAAAAAAAAACAGGTTACCCTGTGCACGTCTGTGCTTGTCTTGCCTACGATAATGAAGGGTCTATCAAGCCGCGTCTCTTCGGCAATTAGTGTTACGTCAGGGTTTCCAATAGGACGAGACAGGCAAGAAGATGCAAGAGCAGGAGGAACTAAAGGAAGGAGGGAGAAGAACAGCGTGTTGACATGGTAAATTTAATCTTATGTGGAAGTGTAAGAAAGAACAAAGAAATTTTGTTTCTCAGCAAAATTTTCCTATTCGTTTAAACTTCAGCACTGAGGGACAGCCAAGTTGTACGTGAGAATGAACTAAATGGAATCTCGTATATTTATTTATTATATCTTATAGCCTTATCTTCCACTTAACCATTGTTACATCGACATTTTTAAATGTTAAAATTAGCAAACAGCACTTAAGCCATTGCATTAAGGGTAAATATTTTAAAATATATATATACGTATATATACGACAAAAAAATACAAAGAAAATATTATATACAAGAATAATAGTCTAACCTAAATGCACGGACACAAAACAAAGCACTAGCGCACACACAAACACGCACGCTCACGTCCTACTCCTGACAATAATTTGGAAGTTAGAATATTATGTTGATGAAAGGGTTTCAGAAATGTAGACTGTGTTCCTTCTGGGAACAGAAATGTAGACTGTGTTCCTTCTGGGAGCAGAACTGTAGACTGTGTTCCTTCTCGGAACAGAACTGTAGACTGTGTTCCTTCTCGGAACAGAACTGTACTGTAGACTCTGTTGCTTCTAAGAACAGAACTGTACTGTAGACTCTGTTCCTTCTCGGAACAGAACTGTACTGTAGACTCTGTTGCTTCTCGGAACAGAACTGTACTGTAGACTCTGTTGCTTCTAGGAACAGAACTGTACTGTAGACTCTGTTGCTTCTAGGAACAGAACTGTACTGTAGACTCTGTTGCTTCTAGGAACAGAACTGTACTGTAGACTCTGTTGTTTCTCGGAACAGAACTGTACTGTAGACTCTGTTGCTTCTAGGAACAGAACTGTACTGTAGACTCTGTTGCTTCTAGGAACAGAACTGTACTGTAGACTCTGTTGCTTCTAGGAACAGAACTGTACTGTAGATTCTGTTGCTTCTCGGAACAGAACTGTACTGTAGACTCTGTTGCTTCTCGGAACAGAACTGTACTGTAGACTCTGTTGCTTCTCGGAACAGAACTGTACTGTAGACTCTGTTGCTTCTCGTAACAGAACTGTAGACTCTGTTGCTTCTCGAGACAACAAAACTGTAGACTTTGTTGCTTCTCGAGACAGAACTGTAGACTTTGTTGCTTCTCGAGACAGAACTGTAGACTTTGTTGCTTCTCGGGACAGAACTGAAGACCTCGTTTCTCAGGACATAACTGAAGACAAACATCTTGGGACAAAACTGTATGGCAGTGCTTATTGGGACACAACTTTAGGCACTGGTTCCCGGGACACAAGTGTAGACATTGCTTCTTGCGACAGGACCAGGGCATTTCGCACTAATAAAGACTCAAGTGTTACACATGTGACTACGCGGGAACCCCTACATTCCAAGCAGCGAAGCTAAAATATACCGTATAACTTACTTACTTACTTCTTCTTCCCCTTCGTGGTGTTAGGCGTAGGGGTCCTTCAGCCATCTGCTGAAACTCTTCCTATCTTGTGCCATTCTCTTGACTTCCAATAGTTTCTTCCCTCTTTTAGTAACCATGTCTGACAGGTGTTGTTCCCATTCTATCCGAGGTCTTCCTCTTCCTCTCCTTCCTTCTGATCTCGCTTCCATTACTTGTTTCGTTTTTCTTTCATCTTTCATTCTCATAACATGGCAATACCAGCCCAGTGTTCTTCTCTCTATTATCTCTTAGATTGATTCTACTTGTAGCTGTTCCCTTATTTTAGTGTTCCTGATTCTATCTCGTCTGGTTTTCCCTACCACTCTTCTGAGGTATTTCATCTCTGTTGCTGGTTAATCTACTTTTATGCTTATTTTGGAGCGTAGAGCATTGTTGATGTAATTATGGTTTTATAAATCCTTAATTTGGTATTTTCTTGTACCTCCCTTTTTCCTACTATTGCAATACTTATTTGGTAATATATTTTATTTGCTTTTAGAACTCTGTTATTTATTTCTTCTTCTACTTTTCCATCGGCTGTTATTATTGTTCCCAAATTTTCATTCATGGATATTTGGGAATGAAAGAATGAAATATATAAATTGAAGTACACCTCTGTTGTTGTATCTGCAAGATATCAGGTAAAAAAATTGCGTCTTATGCAGCTGTTTATAATTAAACACGTACTAGTTTTGAAACAAAGTAAAGGATTATCGCTTGGTAAGAATCAGGTAGAAATGCGTGTTGGAGATTTTATTAGATTAGAGGACGTAGAGACTATTACAAACTTATTTTTTTCCCTTTGCAGCAAAGACGAACAACACTCCACCGCAATCAACGTGGAAGAGTTCAGTTCGACCTCACGCAGCAGGAAGTGTGAGGAATTTGGTGAAATAACCGGGCCATATATCAAGACAGCACCTGTAATGATGGGATCATGATATTATACAAGCCTGCGATGGTTGGGATTAATGCGATGCGAGATAATTGACAAATTGGGAACTGGTGTGTATGTATGTGTATATATATACCAATTTTTTGTACCCTCACAATTTCCTGTGCTCGGGAATGATTCCCGTAAAAATAGGTTGGTGGTCCAAAACCGGTTTCGAGTGTTGGGAGCACAAAAAAAATCAAGTGTGTCGCTAGTGTCGATCGAATGGAAGTTATAGATTGTATCGGTTCCTCTCTCCCTCTTTCCATGTATTTCACAAAAAGTGTGAAGTCTTCACCGCTAGTTGTGTAATACCAGAGCGGATTAAAGCAGTCGTTTTAAATTTCCCCGCGGAAATTGTGATTTTTATCAAATTTAGATAACATGTTCGAGAGTGCATTTCTCGCTGAAATTGCTACCTAGGACGTCCTCTGTGTGTGTTAAGCCGTGAGGTAATGTTGAAAAAAACATATGAAAAATGAATTCGTGCATGAACCCAACATGTCCACTTGGTGCCGGAGTGCAGGTTGCACTGGTCAGGGAGGGGGAAATATTATTATTCTAAACACATATACACAAATAAATAAATATGTAATAACAATATTGTATGAAAAGCGTAGGTCCATTCCTGATTAGCCTGTCTGTGCATAACGTGCACTTAAAACAACAATTTAAACATTCACACGTGAGCCTTACCCAGTATTCGAACTGAGAACCATGGATACTTAGCTCTCCGTACTGAGCACTACGCCACAGAGGATAGCTCGTACAACATTATAGGCTAATATATCTAGTCGACCTCCCCGATGGTATGATGGTAACGTCGTTGCCTTGTAATCAAGGGGCACAGGGTTCGATACCCGATAGCGAGTCTACGGCACAACGACGCGCATAACGATAGAGAAGGGGAAAAAACAAATGGGCGGATCAAAGTAGTGCGCTCTGCTCCAGACTGCTGCTAGCTGTAGTCCCGTCGTCACATGCCTTTCCGTCTCAAGCGTTCATTGCTCGACCCCCTCGAATCACTACTCTTGGAGCAAGGTCGCGCATAACAGAAGGGGAGAAAGAGAGTTGGCGGAGGAAAGCAGTGCGCACTGCTGTAAACGGCTGGTAGCTGATCTATCTTCCCCTCGAGTCACTTCTTGCGCAGAGGACTTGCTTTCGTTCCCCAGACTCCTGGGAAAGAATACAGTGGTTCGGATCCCACTTCAAACTGTAGGTCCTGTCCCGATTAACACATTTGTGCAAAAAGAGGACTGAAGTAAGTACATTGGATGAAATATTTACTTCGTATTCCTGCCACTTTTGCTAATCGCGATGATGAGGACGACTGGCGTCGTAGCGTGCTGTGCTAACCACTACACCACGGAGGCCAGCATGAAATGTTTGCTATGCTCGTGTGTTGTATTGTTGAGTTGCTTTTCGTCGCATTTCTACCGGTAAGGATAATCGCAACATGAATTGTCATGGTGAAGATCAGAACCCAGTACCCCTGTTCTGGAAAGAGGATTTATTGTCGATTTTTTGTTATGCTTCATCAGTGCTACTTGATTGTTTTCGATACCAAGCTTAGTATGAACAATATTCATTCAGCGAAGCGTTGAAAAGACCTACCAAAAGAGCGGGAGCCACTATCTATCGTTCCCATCACCTTCTTTCCGTACCGTTAATTCCCAGCATCCTTTGTTGGATCGCAGAATGGCAACCATCTCAGCTAATGGCGGCCGCGCCATAAAGCACACGCAGCGCCATAACCAGCAACGCCATCTTTCTTCACTAATCTTTCCAACTCTTTCCTCCTCCCTGTCCCGAAAAAGCGAAAGATCGCGTAATTTCTCTACCCCTCCACGAAAAACCCCCTTGTTTCAAGGGGGGGGTGGAAAAGCCTTTCCCGAGGACCAATTTCGCACAAAGAAGAGGACAAAAGAAGATGTACGGCGCCAGAGAAGAACTTTCCGGAAAAGAAAAGAGCTGATCTTCTCCGGGAAGGCCTAAATGGAGCGAAAATGGCGCGCATGCCAAGATCCTTTTCCATCAATTGCGACAAGGAGACAGTTTATCATGGGGAAAAGGTGCTCCAGCGACGGGGAGAGAGGTATACACACAATGTTGCTCCCATCCACTAAATTTTCCAATCCGGGAGCTCCACCATATCCGAGGCCACTTTTCACCTCGTACCCTCCTCACCTCAAACGCATCCTCTATTAGTTCCCAGTGAGACTAATGACGTAATTTATTTGCTTCGGGGTTCTTTGTTGACTTGGCTCATCATTCCTGAATTTCTTACACTTTCATCCTCTTTCTTTTTTGTCATCCCTTCTTCCCCACAGAAACTCACATGTGCTACCTAAATGGATCCGATCGGATGAAAGGAGAGTAGGCAATAAAGAAGAAGAGGAAGAACAACTCACCAGACTCTTTTATCGCCGAGTGCAGAAGACTGAATGGTGACTGTGTAATGAATTTCCTGCTGCAAATTAAGTTCATGTATCCTGTTTATAACATGACCCCTCCCCCAACACTCCAGTTGTTCTATTGGGAATATATTAAAAGGTGCAAAGCAGCTTGCGTATGACGCCCAGAGTGCCGTAACATGCTCGATTCTCAAATGAAAGGTCGGGGGTTCAATCACCAACTGGTTCGTGCTTCGTTCCTAGGTTTTATCAAAATCCAATTGGCGTGATCTTTGCACTCTTCTACTAATACCCAACGGCGTTCCTTGTATCAGGGATACTTGCTAGTCCACTGGCCACAGTAACTGACTGACATTTTGGAATGCTTAGAAATACCGTGCATATTGTCTCTATATTTCTACGTCACCCTTTGTAACCCTTACACTAGTCGCGGCGATGAGGACGAGAGAGGAATTGACAAAAGAAAACAAGGAAATTCTCTCAGGCATTACTCATATTCAAATCTATGGTCCCTGCCTTCGAAGGTAAACAAAAAGGATCGACGTTCTGATTGATTGATTGGGTGTTTTAAGTTCACTTTATGCACAATAAGGCTAATCGGGACTGGTCCTACAGTTTAAAGTCGGATCCGAACCACTATGTGCCTCCACCGGGTTCGAACCCGGGACCACTTGAGGTTCAACGTTTTGGTTAGACAGAGTATTGTTTCCATGTATAGATTATAGTGTATGTATTTCGGGGGAAAATATTTAAGTATATTTTTTTATCGCTTCCTCCTACATTACTCAAGAAGGTCTCTGTATGTATATTAGAAAAGAAGCCTATTTTCTATTCCAAAGAAGCTATCTTCAGAGTAACGAATGCAATTCACACGTAAAAGCTCTAAAATAGAATATTTAAACAGATCTGACCCCCCCTCCCCCTCCTCAGAATTTGTCTAAATGATGAAAAATTTTCTAAAATGTCAACTCTGGCGAGGGGGCGAGAGGGAACTCAGCAGATAGAAGCACAGTTCTCTATATTCTCACGACTACGACGCCAGGGGTCCCTGGGTCGAATCCTGGCCTTGGCATGGATGTTTGTGAGTGTCCATTCATCAATTTCACCATATCATCACTCATCCTCACCTTTGCAAATTAGCCAAAGTGGCACAAAAAGCGAAGTCAAATAAAGCAAAGCAATCAATCAATCTATCTTCTCAAGAGGTTTCAATTTCTGCCTCAAGTGAATCAGTTAATTCTAAAGCGTAAGTGGTTTGTTTATTTGTTCTTTGCCTATAGCAATACGGTCTACAGGACTGATAATCTTATAAGTTACCTAGCGTATGGAATATTAAGTTTTGTCACGAATTTACGTAGACTATATAATTTATGTGTGTCTGTATTTTCTACATAAGTTAATCCCGACGACTAAGGTAAATGATGATTGGATGAAAGAGATGAATGAAATAACACAACAAAACATCCACAGTATGGTCGGGACTTGAACTCTGAGCACCATCTCCGTATATATGTAGATATCTTGGCGCCCTAGGCACGATAGTGGATATTTCTCGTCTCGAAATCTAGACGAGCTTGAAATAAACCTCGAGACCGTGAGAAGTTCGGAAGTTAACACCACAAATCGTCGCATGCTTCAAACTTATGATGTACAAAAATGTATATGCTATGATCTTGATTCGAACCCAGAACACATTCCTCGTTGATGCAAGCCGCTCCACCATGAAGGCTAATTTTCACTTAGTAGGATCGTACAGTATTAACGGAACCGACCTCCGTGATGCAGTGGTTAATACTAGGGCTGAGCAGATACCACTTTGAACCGATACCGATGCCGATAATCTTATCGATTGAAAATTTCAAAAATTTAAATTTATTCAAAATATTGATCATTGGTGTATAAATATTCTTCTCCAATTATATGGATCAATTTACCAAGAAATTTGGTTTAGAATATTCAAGAATTGAATCAGAATATTAAAATAGATATTATGTAATCACAAAATATAGTTTTTTGTGCAAAATTGGTGCGAAATAAAGATAAAGTTTTGGTTTTGCATAATTCCCAGGATAATTAGACTCCGCAAAAGTGTCGCCCAGCATTTTTGCACACCCCGTGAAAGACCAAAATGCCGGCCGGAAAAGTATCGGCTGGTATCGGTAGATGAATTCCAACCAATACTTTCCGATACCGGCTCAGCTCTAGTTAATACAGTGCGCTACGACACCAAAATCCAGAATTTAAATCCCGGCGTGGGCATGCGTGTCATTTGCGAGTGTCCCTTCATCATATCAACACTCGTCCTCATCGTCGCGATTAGCCAAAAGTTGCAGAAAAACGACGTAAAATAGCCTCATTCAATCAGTATTAGCGAAATTGTACTGTTTTTTAACAAGGTTGAATTTTTTTTTTAATTTTTGTTATTTAGCGTCGCTTTGCTTCCACATTTGGTTAATCGCGACGATATGATGGAGGGACACTAACAAATAACGCCGATGCCCAGAACGGGCTTCGATCCTGATAGCCCTGACATCGTACCGCGCTGTGCTACCCACCCTGCTACAGATGTCCGCGAGGTTGAATGAGGAAAGGGTACTTACTCACGTCCAGATGAAGACGAAAACCGTAGATGGCGAGCGCATGAGCTGACCACTCAACACCCTCGACCACCGAGGCAGCCTTCGAATTGTTAGGGAATATGGCTTCATATCAATATATTTCCATTGTAAACAGTCTCGCAATATCAGACTAATATATAAAGAGTTGGTTATGATATTAGAACAGTTGAAACTATTCCCCTAAATTTACTTACACGTATTTCTTTCAAAAAAAGACATGCATAGAAAGTACCAGAATTTTCCAGTCTTTCAGCGAACTTTTAAACTTCAATCAGAAACAATACGCGCACCATCTTTTGGCCTTTCAGTGAATTACGTATCTTCAGACGAGCAATCGATCCAGAGTTTTCTACAGACGCCGTTCTTAGACGCTTGAGAGCGGCGGCGCCACCAGTCAGATCGTCATTTTCCCCCTTCCCTCTCAAGACGATGCAAAGCATTTGACCATAGCGGTTCGCTGAAATCCGCCGCCGTCGTGGACGAGGGGGGAAAAACTGGGAACGAGAGCTGAATTTTATTATTATTCTCGTTTCGCTCTGCAAACAGGATCCGAAGGAAAAACATGCCTTGCTAACCAATTCTTTCCCTCCTCCCCCCTTTACGAAGCTGTGCCATGAAACTGTCACCGGTACACTTTCCCCCCTATTCCTGGTAACTCTTAATTTCTCATCTCTTTTCTGGGACTTAATTACTGGGGAAGGTAATTTTAAAAACACAGAGAGAGAGAGAGTGAAGTAATAGAAAAAGCAGAACTCATCATAAAACCTGGGAAGATAGAGCACGAACGAAATGCTGTGGTGGGGATTAACTACGAAGGAGAAAAAAATGCATGATTAAAAAAATAGTGGTAGCAGATTCTTGCTGGAGGTAAGAAGAAAAAACAGAAGTGCAAAATTTATTTAAAAAATGCTTCCAGAGGGGGGCTTGCACATGTCATTACGTAAGCAAACGGTGTCGAGATGAGACACAAATTGAATTTTATCCGTGTTCAGAAGGGGAGGCAAGGGAAAACAGGGGGGAAAAAAAGAAAAGAAGATGGCTTCGTTTTACTTTTCTCTTTCGTTACCTTCAACATCACCTTTTCCTAGTAACCGCAAGTTCTAACTTTACAGATCCATACGGCCCGGAGCAGAGTTCGTTTTCTATATTCGCTGGATGGTTTTCGGCTCTGGGATAATTAATCTGGATCTCTTTTACGCCTTCTTTCATTTTCCAACCCCTTCTCTTTCCATTTTCCTTGCCAGAAAACTCAGTTGCAGAACTTGAGGAGGGAGTGGGTAGGGGGGAAAAAATCGTTTTAAAAAGAATCAGGGAGAGAGAGAGAGAGAGAGGCGAGGGAAATTGCATGCAGTAAACTCAGAAGGGGTGAAGGGGAAAAAACAAGGGGGGAAAATGAAACATTTCGAAGGAGTTTCTACTTTTCAGAAAGGTTTTAGTATTAAAGTTAATCCTTCTTTATCCGTCTTTGAATGTTTTAAGGCTTAGATGGGGAAAACGCTTTGAACGTCTTAATGCTTTCGATTCGGGGATGTGGAAGGGAGTAAAAAAAAAGTAGAGAGAAATGCAACAGTAATGGAAAAACGGAAGAGTTTATGACTTTAATAATAATTAACAACTATTAAGGCTCAAGTAACTGTTAACCTTATAGTTTAAGACAGACAGGATATGTACTAAATAGAAATTTAAGGCTGGACGAGGACTCGAACCCGGGTCTGTGGCTACCGTTGCGGTATTTTTGACAGAGAATTTCTCAAAAGTGAAACAGGGATGGCACAGTGCCCGAGTTCGTGTTCTGGTAGAGCCTGTGCTTAAATTCTCCCGTTTGGCTTCGCAACGCGTTACGGTAGCCACTCCACCATGGAGGTCGGTCTCTGCTAGCAGAGACGTGTTCGAAATATTCCTCTCACTTCGAAAAGCCGCTTTGGTTTTTGAAGTTCTGAAAAGTGACGATCAGAATTCATTCTAGAACATACAAGTGAATCTTCGTGTTGTTCAGTCTAGCTGTTGTGTAGATATCTGTGGAAAGGAAATATGCTTATCGTTCTACGAAACTATGACAAATATTAATGAAATAATTATAATTTCGGAAACGACTTTCAGATGCAAGCAGCCAAAGGTCCACTGTGACCTCAACGGAATCGTACGTCACCACTGAATGGAGGGATCGAAATCGAACTGCAACCGTAGGATTTAACGTATCATGCCTCACTACCTCGCGTGCTACTGCGTTAAACACATTATAGCACGGCAAGATACAAACGTTAGCTGGCGATTTCAGGAGAAGTTAACCTCGATGCATACGTAAAATGCTGGAACGATGCAGAAGAAGGCATTGCATTTATTCCACCGGATCAAGTTAGCATCTAGATGAAGTTTGCGGACTTGCTATTAAAACATGCAAAAACAAAGCGTTCACACTGGTGCCGCGGAGCGTTGCCCTACCTCAGTGTGAAGGCTTTCGTTTATTTCTGCGTGTTGATAGTTTCTTTCAATACTTGAAACTACCATTAGTTCCTAAAATACACGTTAGAAAAAATTAATGAAAATAGTCATGGATAAGTTGAGCAATACTTGTGCATTCCACTGTACAATTCTTGTGATGATAGACTAAGTTGGCTAAATACTATAGGAAGCGATGCCATATAGTAACAAATAGGTAAATATTCTGTGACTTGAATTTCCCGATGAGATGGAGCTGAAATGGTGTTAGCGTTATGCTATGTGTAAAAAATGTGTGTTTAAAAAATGAACTGTATAATGGAAACTTATACATTGGAATTAATGTACGTAATGTCTTAGGAAGTGGTTTGCTTATAATTCAGGCAAGTACATGTATTTCTTGTTTGCTTCAGAGTAACCTCTCACTGAAAAATATTTTGTTTCATTGCAAAGTAAACAAAGTATGAAGGAAACAAGAATGTAAGTTTCTGAAAATGTATTTGTTTAAGTTAGTATCTTAACGTTTATTTTAAGCCCACTTTATTCTCAGATAGATTAATCGGGTCTGGATCTACAGTTCACAGTGGAATTAAATTGTTGTTTTTTAAGTCCACTTTATGCACAAATAGGTTAATCGGGACTTGGTCGTACAGTTTAAGATGGAATCAGCGCCACTGTACAATGTGCCTCTACCGGGTATCGAACCCAGGACCCACTGATTACAAGGCGGCGACGTTACCACTACTCCATCGGGGTGTCCAGTGGGATCCGAACTTATATCAAACGGCACAAGGAGACAGCATTAGCACTCCACCATCAGTGAGGCGCTGAAAGTATTTTGAAGCAAGCTTAATAGACAAACTCCGAAAACAACACAATTTTATATGCACCGTACGTCAGAATTATGCTAACCCTTATGTGGAACGAAAATTTGAATTTTATCTTCTTTTTTTTTCTTTGCTTGTAATGGCAGATAAGTTAACTAATGAAGAAAGAAGAAATCTTGAAGAAAGTGTTCAGTTTCCCGACCAAGAAGTAGTCCTAAGAGTAAGCTCGTTTCAGGATTTATCATACACACGAAAAGTTTATTCGGACTGGAAGTTGAGACCTTACTTGAGACCGCATATACAGTACAATGAACGTATCTTCCTATAAAAGAAAAATCGAATGTTCATTCCATAAGTGTTAACATAATATTCATACAATCTGCGTGTGGACTAAATTTACTTTACATCTCTATGGATTATTTCACGGGCTTCGTGAAATAACATTCTATCTATGTTTTAAAAAAAACAACTTATCTCTTATTCGTGTTTTAATTATATCGTGTCGCCTTTTTCCTTTTGTAGATTAATAGCGACGATACTGAACAAAAAAATAAAAGTGGCTAAAAGAGACGTAAAATAAGAAAAATACAAAATACTATTGAATGAAAATTAATGTTAACTTTAAAAATCATTATAGGTAAAATAGGAACATTTCGCTTGCAGTCCACGTATGCAACACGTCCTACGAGTTTCATCTTAACTGGAATAAAATAAAATGAGCGCAAAAGTTACTCACATCTAGTTCATAAAGCGTAACCATAACGGAGTTATTTCTTTCAAAATGAGTTAACTTTTACTGTAACCGAGTTATTTTTAAAAATGAGTAACTATAACGGTAACTGAGTTACATTTCAAAAAGAGCAACTGTAACCGAGTTACTCTTTTAATAACTCAGTTACTTTTAAAAGGATAGTACAAAGAAATAAGGAAAGAAGGCAAGTTTCGTTTCAGGCATCACCAGTACAGGGAAATAGGATGAAGTTCACGCAATGCTAAATACAGATGTTTAACCTCTTATAAGATATAGCTACAAAAAAAAAAAAAAAAAAAAAAGCTGAGGAAAGATAAAGCAGTGGTTAATTCAGGGTTGGTAGCCCGATAACATCCTGTTTTTCCTTATTATCATTATTATTGAGTAGACGGATTGTTTTCCCAATCCCTTCATAGCCTCGGGGTGAGCGTTTATGGAGAAGGGGAGGCACTTTTTTTTTTCACTCCGCCAGTTTGACACGCAGGTAGATTCCTCGGCCGCGAGCGTTTTCTTGGTTCGCGGGAATTTTTTTCCTTCCCGGCAAGCAGTCTGGCAGGAGACTCGGTCAGTCCGCGCAGCAACTGCCGGCAGACGCTGCCCGATGCTTCGCACTCTTTCGTTACGCTTTTTTACTCCGAGCGAGCGAGAGCAGATCGACCAGCTCGGCGTTCTCCCCCTGACACGAAGTCTCACTTTCGGCTCTCGAACAAGCAAGGGGAGGGAGGATCTTGAAGAGCCTCGAACACATTCTGGAACACGTCGGAAAGGCTCATTTCGGCATGGTGTTATCCAAAAAATACTCTAAACGTGTTCAAACGTACGTACGAAGAAAAAATGGTGTAAATTTCAGATAAATGTCTTGTAAAATTTAACTACATGTATTTTAATAAATCAAACAACGTCATAATTGATCCTTTCGACTCTTAACTATTATTTAAAACAACCATTTCCTACGACTGTACAACAAAGACACAGAATATAAACCTGTTAGTTCAAATTTTCTCTCGCTTCCTAGAATATTTAGCCATCTTGAACCTTGACACTTCTTTCGAATATCAACCCCATCCTGAACACGATATGAGAATATTCAAAACAAATAAAAAGCTACTTCTCTTTTACCATTTTCATTTCGAGTTAAGACATCATAACGAATCCCCATAAACTGTTGAAAAAGCAACACTAATTCGAAACGTGTAGCTTGAAATCGCTTTGAGTAAATTCAAGTAATCATTTCATAAACAACGGTTGATTCAAGTAGTTGCAAGTTCTATTACACAGGTATTCCTCAATACTACGATCTACATTTGAACATTTATACAGAAACCATACATGTTACGTACATGCATAACAGAGAGAAAAATATACAAATATTGGCATAAATTAAATGCACAGTTTCAAATAAATTTGAAAAGTTTGGTAGTGAATCCAGATCTTTGACTAGGATAGCCTACAGTTAACAGCTACAAGAAATTAAAAAGTACCATTATACATTTTTTGTCGTAATAGGCACGCTATAATTTCTGTGAAACAAGGGGAAACAATAATGTTTAAAATAAAAGAATGAATGAATCAATATGTACTAGCGTACATTAAAAACAAGATTTAAAATGTTCCTCATAACCATATGCTTGTGTCTGAAAATATGCATCTCTCAATGGAATTTATGCATATCATAATACAAATAAACGTTATACATGCATATGTACATTCTGTTCTGACCATTGTATATTTATACTGTGACACGACATGACACAAGTGCACATATTAACCCGCATTGTATTCTAATTTATGATCGTGAATTGTATGTCTAACGTCTCTGTCTTTAAAAGAATGTATCTAATTATAAAATTTTGTGTTTTTATTAAGCAAATAATCGATCAACATGTTAAATGTGTATTGTAAATAAGTAAGGTATAATTCAAGACATAAATCAAATAGTTGTTTCTATTCGTAATTGGATCGAATACAAATATGATATTTTTGGGTCCTTATACACAAGCACACAAAACATGATCTTTTATGTGCGCATGTATCAAAAATCAACAATAATTAACTTATCATAAAATGGTTTATAAATGTATAGAAAGACGGCAAAAATATAATAATCACACAACAGTGGCTTCACAAAATGTTCAGCAGCTTAAAAATATGATTTAGCGTACCTATATATTATTATCAACACTGCTACCTAATCAAGTTTACTGCATGTTTACAAACTACTGTAGTATTTTATTTATTATACTGAAAGTAGAAGAATTAGAAAATTATGTATAATTATATAATGTGATTAGAAGAATCGAAGTTATAAGAATATCTTGCGCTAAATATATTTCATGTAAAAATTTTGCCTTTTAGAATCAGGAATAGAAGATCTAGAACAAACAAACATGAAGAAGAATAGCAAACAGCTCGGGTAGACATGTAAAGAAATGGCTACAGGCGAATGCAGAAGACAAGTCTTTTTCATCCGAATCGGCAAGAATTCAATTTGAAAAACGGCTAAATTTAATTTTACCCGCGAAAAACAATGGTGGTAATTTCTCCTTCCGAGTCGCCATTGTTAGCTTTAGCGAAACAAAAGAACATCGGAATAAAATATCCTTGCGGCGATCTTTCTTCCGGGGACGGGGCATTTGTAAAATGTGAAAAGAGCCATTGTGCCCAAAAAGAGAAGAGAAAGGTAGATTGTCGTTTGTTTTGATCTTTCTTCCCAATTCTTATCCCTCCGCAGTTGTCTTGGACCACCCCTCTCTCTCTGTCTATTTTTCTTTACCTTATAATTTCGCGTGCTTCCAATTTTTCATCCTTTTCTTTCCGTTAATGCGCACGCCATCGTATCTGACGTCATCCCATTCTTGGCTATTTTCGAACACCCCCTCCTTTCCCACCCAACCCCCTCCCGTAGGAAACAATCTTCAGTACAAGGGCTAATTAAACAATGGAGGTCCGTGTATATGGAGCGACCGGGGGTCCCCCACCATTTTGAATAAAACTGACTCGATGCGGTTGTCACTTGATATATATGTTTCGAGCTCTCGCAACTTTGAGAATCGATTTTGGTGGACTAAGTTGCCCTGTTTCTACCAGAAGTTCCTCGCTCTCGTTCTCTCAAATAGTTCTCCGAGTTTGGAAAGACGAAAGGATGAGGCTCAGTGAACAAATGTGCGGCTGAAAAAACAAATAGTCTCGAAATACTTGTTTTCTTTCAAAACTTTTTTTCTTAAAAAAAAAAAAAAAGTTCGTTTTAGAACTTCATTACAATGCTTGAAATGAGTATTTTTTGGACACAGAACCAAAACTGTGTCAACTGACATAAATATGTATAATTGTTTGACCTCAATGAGACATTTCAGTGCTAATGATGCATTTTTGTGCATCAAAATGTACTTTTCACAGCTGCTGTTCTGTGAGATGCATTAAAATGCATCAACTGAACAGATCAGACATCATGATACCAATGGAACGAAAATTAACTGTCTCAATTGACATACCGAAAATGCATCAACCTTAATTTGATGCATTTTGAGTTGAGCGCTGAATGAATTGAACTGTATTTCTCACACAAAAATGTTGGCGTTGGAGTAAACGTAATGAAAAATGTTAAACTATATATCCATCATAATTTACAATGCATTTTCTTTAAAAGGGACATTACAACAATCTACGCTCATACATATAGAATATTCAGTGCAGAATTTCGTAAGAGTTTTTCATTAAAACAACGCAAAGTGCTGTACAAATATGTAACAACTTAAGACTGAATATGTACACGTTGAGGTAATTATTTTGAATTATGGGACAACATAGTACATAATTCACATAAATATAGGGCTAATATGTTGTTTGTGGATTATTTAGGAACTGCATCCCTTCCTCCCCCCGATCGAACACAATTACAGAACATTTATTGCACATTAGAAGCTATCGCTATTCAATTTCGGTGCAAAATTATACTTAACCGCAACGCAAAGATTACATTACCCAACATTAAAAAAATGTATATTTATGTCTTTATTAATAAAAACACGTGTAAAGTATCATGACGTTCAATCTGTGACGTTGTGACGACACTAATGACAGCAAAATCGTATTTCGTGAGTATTAACTACAAGAAACAGAAACATTTCGCGATAGTGAACAGTGTACTTTCTATAGTATTCGCAAGTTATATATTTTTAGAGTAACGAAATTTATAACTCCCATGTTTCCATACTTTAATTTCATTTCTGAACATGGTTTTCAGACTAAACATGTATTTTTTGTTCTTAACTAAACATAATAGTAGCTAGTAATGAAATTCGTTGAATGTTCTAAGCGGGCCCTAACCTAAATACAGGTGTTTCTTCAGAATTAACTTTCAAGAATTATTATTAATCGTTATTCGTTCTTGTCTAGCTGAAAGTGGAAGAAAAGCTACCTAAAATAAGAAAGTACAAATAAACAAGCAAAAACACTATTTCACGTGTTGTTTCTACTTACCTAACTCATGTAGGAAATATGAAAAAGGGGTTGGTTGAAAATCTCCCACTGCAATTTTTTATCGAAGTACTTTAAATCTTTGAGATTACTTAAAATATGTGAAGTAATTACAATAAAATCCCATGCCATAAAAATCGTTTTCGGTATGCGATAAAAATACCTATCCACACTTCTGTATAAAAATCAAAGAAATTTGTGATATAAACTTGTCCACTTTGTTGGAGAGAACCGAGTTTTCGTAATGACTTCTTAAAGCTGACATGCTGATTGAATTAACGCATAACATGTGAACGAACCCAACAATGGTGCGTCAACCATGTGCAAATTAAACAAACTTCTAATTAGTATTATTTTATTTCATGCGAGAGCATTTTGTAGTAAGTCGCATAAATTCGATTTTATATTACACAAACATAGCGGGGACAAACAAAGCGATTTCAAAATGAATTTTGCCCTTGTACAAAAAAAAAATGTTAAAAAACGAAGTACAGCTAATATCCATTAACTATACAATGTAATTTTTGCATATTATTACTAATAATTAATTAATAATAATTACATTTTCGTAATGAGTATGCTGGACTCATGTATGTAGGTAAAAGTCAAATTATTCACAGAATTCAGTTGCAAGTTTACACGTTTAAAGTAAATGTTCATTATAATATTTTAACATTAGTAATAAAGTTACCACGCGTCAGAAAACAATCTAACAGCATTGTTTCGTAACTACACACTTCATAGGAGCATTGCAATGCTGAAAACTTACAAATTAAGCTGAAGTTTATTCGTTTTCGTAATGGCTTCCTCGGCCATTTTATTCCAACTATTCTATAACCGCTTGTTGTGATACGAATCAAACTGTTTTTATTCGTTATTTCAGGCACTGACTCCCGGCGAAAGAAAAAGAAATTGTAGTGTTTACAATCCTGACACTTCCTCAGATGCATATGGATTTGACAGTTAAATTATTAACCAGAAGAATCTTGCACCTTTGGGCAAGATATATGCTCAACGGAAACAGTAGTTTCGTACTTATCTGCGGAAGTATAATTGCGAAACAAATCGCTGGTTAGGTTTGCGCTGTGCCAAAGAAGTAGGTCATTTGTAAATTAGGAGAACGCAAATTCGCCCTTCAGATGTTTCGTTTCCTGTGGTGACCATAACAAGAATCGTTTTCGCTATGGCTTCCACATGAGCTACACAAGCCATTAATAACATCTCTTCTCTTTCCCGAGGCCTACTTCTTTTCCAGGGAGATCGTATTTCGTTATCCTCCCCCCCCCCCCCTAGTTCGCTTGCTAAAACATCTTGATAAAAAAAGAAAGGAGGGGATAAAGAAAAGCATGCTCGCAATAAGATGTATGACCACTCGTCTGCCGGACTGACAATGTTACGAAGCCTCCGCCTGATTGGCCCGAGGAGTGGGGGGAGAAGAGACACCCACGCGCAGGCGCCGGAACGGAACCGATCAATATGGCGTCACGGCGCGCCTTTGTTTCTTACGACGCTCTACCACCAGGAGGCGTCGTAATCGACGCTATCCGTTTCGCAGATGTCGCGATTCCACCATTTTGCTTCGCACGGTTTGGCAACGGGAAAAATTGGAGGAATTGCTTCGAGAAGGACACGTCAGTGCAAGTACGGTCCAAAGAAAGGTTTGCAAAACATTCTTGCTTATATTGATACGTATTTTAGCATAATATGATCAAAGTAGAAGCCACAATGCATATTGCTTTTTGAACGTTACGACACCGCGTTCTGGTATTATGTTTATTAATTTTGGTAGTGAAAGTTTAAGCTTTCAACATATGCAATTCCACTGCAAAGCAACATTCAGAATTAAGGATAAAGTTTTTTCCATTTTTTTAAAAAATTACCTTCTATTCCGATAAAACTGAGTGAAGGAAAGTGCAAGTGCAATAAATTACTGAATGACATTCAAGGTCTAATTGTTGCCAAAACAACAATTGATTGCATATTGATTTGTAGTGCGTTACGAAAATGTAACAATGTATTATTAATTAAAAACAAACAAAATAGAAAGAAGACTAAAATTTTAGTAAACAATTGTTTCGAAATCTATTTTAAGAGCTAATAACTAAAAGAGAATATATTTTTATAAAATTTAAAAAAAACAGTACATTTGTTTATGTGCAAAAACATTCAGTTCTCAGAGGCCTCACAATTTTGTAGGGTCATGATTAAATTTACAAACAAAACTTTAGGGAAATAATCTACCCGGAAAAAAATCTTCACCAGAAATTTTGTTAATACTTAAAAAAATATGTTATTTTTACTATTAATTAGCACAAGAAGAATATTAAGTGAATATGAGTAATTAGCCTTATGATAACAATAGTGTGACGTAGTGGCTATCAGACCCTTACGCATATTTCAATGTATTTTTTTTTTGTTTTATAACAAATTAGCACAAATATTACAGCGAAAACTGGAAGAAAATGACCCTAAGTATATTCGAAGCATCGTCACAGTGTTAAAAAAAGAAATAACTCCTTTCGCATTTCTCACAAGAGAAGAATTAGTAACAGAAAAAAGATGTATTGGCACAAGGATAATAAAAGAAAAAATGCAAATGACTAACTGACCTAGAGTTAAAAATTATAGGGGCTTACTTAACATAATTACCATCCCTTTATTTGCCAACTACCCCTTTCACAGCCTCAATGTGTATAATTAAACTGACATTCTAACCACAAAGGCACGAAAGGAGAACACATGTAATTGACTGTTTTTACATGCATGTAGCAATAAGGAACATAATCTATCTAATCAAACATGTTAAAATTAATATATATAGCTACAACTACAAAAATCACATACCATCAAAACTAAATATGAATTCGCAATGAACGTTATGTAATTACCTGTTAATATCCCACCTATAAGGCATAAACTTTACTCATAATTGGAGCTTTTATGCATTTGCCTGTGAATACTTTCATGGCGGTTTAGTTTTGGCCAAAAATTCTAGAAGTTATATGTAAATACGGTATAAGTTTTGTTACTATACACATTAACAGACAAAACTTTGCAGTATAGTTTCGATTTTGATCAGTTCTAAATCCAGAACTTAATTCCTTTTTTCTGCAGCCATATACCATTTATGAAACCGCGCCTCCTATGGATGTAAAAATACATATATAATAGGCCTACGTATAAAGGAACTAGTATTCGCGCTACACTAATAACGAAGATCTATTATTCGCAGCATTCCTATTGACATTAACAATATATAACATTGTATAATCAAGCCCTAAAAAAAGCAAATCATTAAGGTTCAATTTCAACGCGAAAGTAAAGTGTGCGTTTACACCCCTCCCCTACCCCACCCCAATCGATACACATATGTTCACAGAAGAAAGCACAGAAAAAAATATCAGCGAGAAATGGTGTTGCGATTGGTGGAAACAAACAAGACACTCTTCAATTGGTCCAAATAATTCAAGACAAACGATTATAAGTCTAACTTTTCAATTCGTGCAAACAATTCAAGACAAACGATTACAAGTCTAACTTTTCAATTGGTGCGAACAATTCAAGACAAACGATTATAAGTCTAACTTTTCAATTGGTGCAAACAATTCAAGTCAAACGATTATAAGTCTAACTTTTCAATTGGTGCGAACAATTCAAGACAAACTATTATAAGTCTAACTGTTCAATTGGTGCAAACAATTCAAGACAAAAGATTATAAGTCTAACTTTTCAATTGGTGCAAACAATTCAAGACAAACGATTATAAGTCTAACTTTTCAATTGGTGCGAACAGTTCAAGACGAACGATTTTTAAAAGTCGAACAACGTTAATGCCCATATGATAACACAAGAGACTTGAAGGACAGAAAGAGACCATAAAACTCCATAAAAAGCGAAGAGGGAGGAGAAGAAGGGGGAAGAGGGGGCTAAAACTCACTCCTTGACAACAACAGTCCGTCCAGTGTCCAGCGCGATGATCTGGTCCAACAATAGCCGACCCGTGGTCAATGCAGTAAAACTTCAAGTCACGTGAACAAGATTTTCACACACACGCCACACATTGTTGCTTGCAGTTACTCTGTGGTCCATGTCTTCTTCTTGATCATCTACCCTACGTCTCCTCCCTCTCTTCCATCAGCAGCTTGGGGAAAAAAATCTTCCCCTGATTACGGTTCCTGTCTAGAGTGTCCAGTTTTTTTCTTCACCCCTCTCTTTCTCTTCTTGAAGGTCACCTAGCGTCCAGTCGTGAAGCCCACAGGGTTGAATCGAAAAGGGGGAGGGGGTATGAAAGCGCCTTCGTACGAAGCACACACATATGGACCTGTTCCTGAATAACTGTAGCAATCCAAATCCCTTCCCGTACTCAGAAAAAAGTTACGCATGAGGGTGACGCACTTATTACACCAACAAAAGGTTGTCCACTGTGGCCAGTCCGGGTCTCCCCGGGGCATGGGAACTGTCTGGCAGGGCCTACGATGAAAGGACGATAGGTCCTTTTTGGGGGGAGGAAGAGAGGTGTACACTGCAATCCACGCACACAAAACGCACCAAAACAACATCCCCAAAAGCTTGTCCTCCATGTCTTCCCTTAGCGATTGGAATCGAATCGCACCCTAGACCCTACGATCTCAGCTTAACCACTGGCGACTTTCTGTACTGTACCCTCAACATGCAAATCACCATGGTATCCCCCTCCCCCCTCTCCAACCCCTCTCAGGAAGAAAAGGTGTGTACATAAAAAAGAAGAAGTCCAGTATACAACACATTCGTACCCTTGAACTGGCTAGTCGGCATGAAAAACTGGTACTTGTTCCGAAGGGATTTGTGTGTGTGTGCGTGTGTGTGTGTGACGTGAAGGGCCGGAGGCTCGCAAACCATAAGGCAGGTCATGATAACAGGAGAAACAAAGAGGAGAAAGAGAGGGGGGGGGGGATAGAATGCACGAAGAAGAACGCGAAAGAGAAAAGACGTGAGGTGAAGTACATGCACCGGACTAGTAAACTGGTTTCGTCCATATGTTGCAGTCATTGAACGTAACGTGCTTCTCGGCGTATAAAAGTACCTTGTTAGTATGCTCAAGAGACCAGTTCATTGCATCGGCGTAAGATAGGGGTGACTAAAGAGCTGCTCAGGACGTCTGAAGAGGCTCCTTTGCTTGTTGCGATCAGAAGGGCATTCTTAAATATGCAACATCTTTAGCTGGCATTCCGCTCTCGTACTACAAAACATCCGTGATTGGGTGGTTAGCACAGCGCGCTATGACGCCAGGAGTCACGGGTTTGAATCCCAGTATGGGTGCTCCTTGTGTGTGTCCATTCATAATTTCATCATCACTGAACCTCATCGTGGTGATTAGCCAAAAGTGGCAGAAAAGGCGAGTCTAAGAATTAACAAACGCGACAGTGTTTCTTTTCATTCTACAGCATGAGTTCAAATCCGGCCAACCACCCCTTTTTATCAAGGAAACAACATCAAGCTTCAATTTTTTAATTTGATGAGGATGAGTGATGATATGATGAAATTGATGAAGTGACTCTCGCAAAGAACACCCATACCCAGTTCGGGATTCGATTCCTTGACCCCTGGCGTCGTAGCGCGCTGTGCTAACCACTTCGCCACAGAGGTCGGCAGGTTGCAATTTTATCTTCCACAAAATGTGGCAATTATGACGATTCAGTTACCATTACCTGATGATGAATTGTGTTACGTCAGTTTTTGACAGTTTTACGTTACTCGCGACTATATGAATGGATAAGCACTATGCAAGAGAATATCAATGTTTCACCTAAAGCTGCGACCCAGAACTTAGTTTCGTTGGGTTTTATCCTAACCACTACACCACGGACATCAGTCGGGCGAGTTTCAGAATCTTTTCAGGGTATTTATTGCTCTACCAAGAAGAGGCGCTGTAGTCGATTTTCCAAATGTAAGCGAGTGTGTGTAGCACAATTCTATGGATTTTTTTTATCTACGATAGTAAACAAATAACTGTTCACTTTAGTCAGCAAGTTTTTCTTTTAATAATACGACTCGACTGACAACAAAAGCACACTGTAACCGTAGTGGTACAATTGTCGCTGACAGAAGTCTATAAATACGTCAAGTATAGTTATGTGCCAAGTCCCAAAATATTTTAGCTCAGAAACAGCGAGCTGACAAATTCCGCACTCTTATTAAAATTCTAATTATTAGTGACATCTGTTGGCTTCCTCGTAAGCTTTTATGCTTTCCAAGCGTTCATTCGAAATTAAACCTGTAGTTCTTGTCACTGTGTGCGTTAACTTTATGCATTACCAGATACGTACGTCAAGGGTATAATACTGATATTTTAGTTATCAATGGAGATGCATAAACGAGTGTGTTGGGACTAGGCTTCACAAATGCCCGGCCAGGGAAGTCGTTAAATGTTTGAACCTCCAAGACGGGTATGAGTCATCGCACGTAGGTCAAGCGTCGTATTTCATCTTCCGGCGCAAGCGCGGAATGCTTTCGTGGTTTCGTTAGGTTTAAAACTCTTAGCATAAAATACACTACATTTAGTCTAGCAACGAAAGCATTTAGCTGACGTTAGAAGACTAAATACGGAGCTTGACCGAGGAGGTGCTTGACTTACGTGCGATAAGTGAGACCTTCCCGTCCAAAACATCCATGGGCCTCCCTTATCGCACAACACTTCTGCAGCCTTGTGTTCTGACGTCAGACGAGGAATGCCTACGGTATTAGGTTAGGTTCTATTAGCATAAATACACTGAAAATTTAAAGAGAACTAAACCTAGCTAGCCTAACCTAAAAACTTGGGCATTTAGCCTAAAATAAAAGCAGTCTTTGGTGACGTCAGAACGCAAGGTTGCAGAAGTGTTGTGCGATAAGGGAGACCCGCTACAAATCCTCAGACCTCTCTTGAAGAATGAAAACAATCAGAACTACTACTCCCCTTGGGCCTACTACACCCAACGCCCATATCATAGTCAGTTGTCTTTGTCAAGAAGATTAGTGACACCATTTTGTACACCCATAGCAAAGACAGTCAGTTTTTGTCTTGTTATCCATGTATCTACTCCGCAATTCAAAATCATGTCTGCTTTAGGATATTATTGGGCAGAATAATTGTTCGTAGCAAGTTACCGAACAAAATATTGCTTTCCTCTTACCTTGACAGGGTTTAGTGTATCGATTTTTTTTGCCACGTGTGGTGGTGCTAGATCATTGGAAGTAGCTATTATTTTTTCTGACTGATTCACTTAAGGTCGTTTATTGATACCATTAAGTTAACCGTGAAGGTGTCGGTGGGTGAGAGGATTGATTTTTTGATGAAAAAATGACTAGGAAAATGAGAAGTGTCCGCAGTTTTTCTTTCTATTGTGGTTATTTGGTTAATCGCGACAATGAGGATGAAAAGGATGGTACACCCAGGGTTCGAACCAGAGACCTATGAGTTCGCAAAGGGGTAGACTTGAACCTACGACCTCCAGAAGACTTATCGGTTGATTGAATGGGTTTGCTTTACTTCGCTTTTCTGTCACTTTTGGCTAATCGTGAAGATGGGAATGGTGGCATTGATGACGGGGCACTCGCAAAGAACACTCAGGTGCTAACCACTACGCCACGACGGGTGACCCACAAAAATTAACATAAACTCGGTAGGTTTTATATTTTGGACAGTAGCCTATACGCGGATGATGCTAAAATAGGTAACAGAGAAAAATGTTAGTGTGGAAATGATGACACGCCGAAGGTGGCAAACTGGGAGTGTGGCTGGCAACACTTGGGGAGCGAACAGGACAGAGGGGAAGAGAGGTAAGAAGCCGCTCTAAGGAAAGGCGTGATGCAATTCAAAGGAGCAAGAAGCGACAGAAGAGAATGGGGTAGGAAAAAAAAAGTACTGCAAGGGGAAAGGGGTAAAACTGGACCCGACCGGACAAGTTTCAGCCACTGACGGTTGGACAAAACCGGTCGCCGGTGCAAAAGAGGGATGCGGCCAGGTGAGGTGTCCAGATGGGGGAGATGGATGAATAAGTGCGTGCATTACCGTCGCTGTATGCGTGCGCGCGTAAGTGTATGTGCGTACGGAGGGGAAGAAATGGACGCCGGTTCCTTTTGACTGAGGGGTCACTTGCTTGCTTTTTTTCCCTCCCCGCTCCCTTCAACCGTCTGGCAGGAAATCCCTCTTGCACCTTTCTCTCGCCTGCCTCTCGGTCAAACAATTTCAGCGTTGAAACCATTAAGAGCCCGGCAGATGGAATAAATACATGGAGGATATTGAATAAACAATCCAAATGTCCCTTCTTTCCCTCCCCCTTTTCCTTGCTCCCTTTGATCGTTACGACCTCCAGGCCGGCCACCCTGAGGGTCATCCCCATTACGTCACTCTCTCCCCTCGGCATTGCGTAATCACAAACGGATGTACCAGTGGAGGGTGTCATGTTACGTCCAGGTTTACAGATCTGGACCTACGCTGTTTTATATGAGTGCAATTCGAACCACTGCACTGCCGAACCCCCTGGAATTGAACTCAGCACTAGAGTGCTGCAGCGATAGGATTTCGCTCGAGCGCCAAATAGTTCGCACGGACGACGCTAGATAGCGTACGGAATTGAGCTTCTTCGCTCGAGCAAGCAAAACGAGCGGTATACACTCGAAGCCCAGTAGTACACGCATAAAAGTAATTTGTCTGTGGTAGTGGACAATCAAATAAGGATCGTGAAGTGAAAGACGGAGTGAAATTGAAACTTAAGTAAAGATAGTCAGTATATCTATGTTAACATCTAGTTTAGTCTAGCTTACCAATACAGTGATATAGGAAAATGAAATAGATGATTGTGGGCTGAAACTGCCAGGACGTATATTTAACGTCTACGATTATTGTCACATTAAAATAATATTCGATTGTTGTTGCTCGAGGGTGGGGGATTCTACTATATTTGAGTACCAACGTCCCAAAGTGTCTCAAACAAAATTTAGATTTTTTTACATAACAAAATTAACGGCCATTTACTAATAAAAAGCTCGCTTTCTTTTGTTTCTGCTCAGCGTAGTGATTCTTCACTGTCCACTTTATGCAACAACTACATATATGATGAGTTATGTGTGTTGCCTAATTCTACGGCGATGGGCGAACTTCAATAGCTATTTTCCAATGGGTAGTTCGGCCATCGCTAATGAATAATTGTGTGCCTATGTTTATGACAGACTTATCTTACCAGTACAAATCTCATGTTTTTATTTCAATCCTTGTGTTATTATTTTAATATTTTATGTTCAATGTTTATTCATGAGACATATCCATGGAGTAAATATGTAAATCACATAACTTACATAAGTCATTACAGGGACTCGAGTGTTTCAGGATCCATTTGTATTGCTGATGACTTTACATTCCAGAATAAGAGAAATTCTTTATATTAAACTTAGCAACTGCAAATCTAATTAATAATCCGTCTAATCTGACTGAACATAAACTACAGGAACATTAATACCGGCCTTGTAATTATAGAAAGGCAGTGACATCTCTCGGTCAGTATACGAAACAGCGACAAGACGAACTACCAAATATAACAAAGGCCTGATGTTCTTTTCTCGTAGTCATTTTCTATTAATTCATTAGCTAGTTTTTTATGGCGTGGAGATAGAAATGGATGTCCATCCACCAGAACTCGAAAACTAGGCTACATGATTACGAGGCGGTAACGACGTAAACTATAATGATGTCGAACGCATCTAATGTCCGTAAATTACTTAACGCTATTGTTTGTACAGTCACCTACACTTTTGGCTTGTAAAGATACCATTGAAAACCAGTGCGGGCGTTACAATACAGATGTGCCCGTGATTGTACGTGTAGGTTAAATGACGATGCGTACATACAGGGTTAGTCAAAAGTATCGGGACAGGACAGTTATAACAAGATGCGTGGACGGAGGAATATCACATGTTGATAGTGGGTATTGGTGCGGAAACTGCATTGAATGGGGGTGTGGTCATCATGGCAGACATCTTGGATTCCGCCATATTGGATATCACACAAAATTTTCAAATGGAAAGGGGTATGTATGACACATCAGTTTAGGCTAGAATCGTCCCACAAACGACAATCCGAACTTATTTTTTACCTATCGCCATTTGTGGAAGAGATAGGTTGTGCTACGTTTGACTGCAAAAAATGAGATTTGTCTGAAAGAATTTTTACTGTATTCCTGTGGGTAACTGTACACTGCAAATTACAGAGAGCATGAACAAGAAAACATGACATTGACTTACAGA
Organism: Lepisma saccharinum; assembly: GCF_977018435.1. Classification (NCBI taxonomy): domain Eukaryota; kingdom Metazoa; phylum Arthropoda; class Insecta; order Zygentoma; family Lepismatidae; genus Lepisma; species Lepisma saccharinum. Next base: position 38,967,317 of record NC_139242.1, on the reverse strand, counting down.
ATGCCTCAAAGCAAGTGCTCAAACTGCTTCCCGTCGACTGTCTGACAATATGCCAACCGATCATAAAACTGCAAAGTGCACGTTGTAGCATATCCCGAGAAAGTCCTCTTTTTCCTCAACAATGCGATTCCGTAGATCATTCTGGGAGTGTGGGTTGGTACGATACACTTTGTCCTTCATGTGCCCCCATAGTTAGTAATCCAGGCATGTTGGATCGGGCGATCTTTCAATCCAGTCGATCGTACCTCGACTTCCAATCCATCGTTGTGGAAAGGTTTCATGTAAGTATTGTCGAACATCCCGTCCATAGTGTGGCGGCGCTCCGTCCTGTTGGAACCAAACACGATTAAAGTCATGTGTGGACACTTGGATGGCAGGGACAATCTCTTCATGAAGCATTGTCAAATACTTCTCACCTGTCAGATTACCGTCAATGAAGAAAGGGCCAAGGATGATGCCTCCCATCATTCCTACCCAAACATTCAGTTTCTGTGGATATTGGGTATGATGTTCCATCATCCAATGCGGGTTTTCATCACTCCAATAGTGACAGTTATGTCGGTTCACCTGGCCGTTCAACATACTGTAAATGTAGCTTCATCAGAGAATACAATGTCATTGACGTGAATGCTATCGTTATCGATATTTCGCATTATTACTTCGCAAAGTTCAATACGGCGATCAAATTCATCTTCCGTCAGTTTGTGCACTAAACTCACTTTGTAGAGTTTAAACTTACTGCGTACTAAAATTCGTTGCACTGAACTCTGGGAAATGTCCAGCGTGTTGGCAACGCTGGTTGTCCATGTATGCGGATTTTCCACAGAAGATTGTAACACATCCAAAGAAATTGCTTCGTTGCTATACGATTTCGGCCTTCCTGATCGCACACGGTCTTTAACACTTCCACTTGCTGCTAAACGTCGAATGGTTCTTTCGACGGTTGGCTTCAAAATTGGGTTACGTTCAGGGAATGTAGCATTAAATAACTGTCACACCTCGGTATACGATCGCTTGCGATCTCCATAGCCACGCATCATTAATAACGTAATACGTTCTCGTTCACTGAGCTCCATTTTGACCACTGACACGGACACAAACCTCCTTCCTTTGGCACAACACTCACCAACATGAGCGACATGCCGAACCTTCGTAAGGAGGATAACAAATGCAACTGACCTTTGAGGAAGTTGACTACAATCTACAAAGGGATGTGTACAGGTAGAGTCCATATCCAGACAAACACTGTTATTGCTGTCCGTGGAAGGGAAAGTAAAAAATATACGTACCTGATGCTCTTGATTCGTCGAATAGGATTGTTAGCTACAAGACAGTATGTTACTCTGTTGTAAGGAAGGATTGTTTAGACTGACATTCTTTAATTCGGTAATTTGTGATATTATATTGTTTTCAACATACTATCAAAACAACCCGGGGAAGGGACTAGAGGCAGGAAGGGGAGAAACGAAGAGAAGTAGAAGTCAGGGCCTCGAATTAAGGTACCATTCCGGCATTCGCCTGGGGGTACTGAGGAAAACCGATCTCCCGATCTATCACCACTGGATTACTTTATGGAGGCACATGAAGGACAAAGTGTATCGCACCAATCCACACTCCCTGAATGATCTACGGAATCGCACTGTGGAGGAAACAAGATGACTTTCTTGGGATATGCTGCTACAACGTGCACTTTGCAGTTTTTACGATCGGTTGGCATATTGTCAGACAGTCGACGGGAAGCAGTTTGAGAACTTACTTTAATTGATTGATTGATTGATTTAGTTTAATTTACTTCGCGTTTTGTGCCTCTTGGCTAATTTGCGAAGATGGGGATGAGTGATGAAATGATGAAATTGATGAATGGACATTCACAAACAACCAAGCCCGACCGGGATTCGAACCCGGGACCCTTAAGGGAACTTACTTTAAGGCATTCTGTAAGTTAATGTCAGGTTTTCTTGTTCATGCTCTCTGTAATTTGCAGTGTACAGTTACCCACAGGAATACAGTAAAAATTATTTCGGACAAATCTCATTTTTTGCAGTCAAACGTAGCATATCCTATCTCTTCCACGAATGGTGATAGGTTCAAAATGAGTTCGGATTGACATTTGTGGGACGATTCTAGCCTAAATTGATGTGTCATACATACCCCTTTCCATTTGAAAATATTGTGTGATATCCAATATGACGGAATCCAAGATGGCTGCCATGATGGCCACACCCCCATTCAATGCAGTTTCCGCACCAATACCCACTTGCAACATGTGATATTCCTACGTCCACGCGTCTCGTTATTACTGTCCTGTCCCGATACTTTTGACTAACCCTGTATATATGACAATGGCTTGGTGGTTGTTGCCTTGTAATCAAGGGATCTCAGGTTCGATCCCCGGTGAAGGCACATTAGTTCGGGTCTCGATATAGGTCCAGTCTCGGTTAGTCTATTTGTGTATAACGTAGACTGAAAACAATGAAGGTCACCAATGAAGACTCAAATAGTCATTCCCAAAGACGTGTTTAGAGGGAGCTTCTAGCGCATATGAACTCTCCTCTCCAGCAAGAATCGTTAAGTACAATAAATATACAAGAAGTATATAGACGAAGTTTGCTTTATTTTAACGCTGCTTTCTTTCCACATGTAGTTAGTCGTGATGATGAAAATGAATGGTAGTAACATGAAAGTAATGGAGCATTTGTGAACACATAGTTGGATAGAACGGAGAATATAAATTACTCAAGGTGTAATCATACGTTACAGCAATACGTGGTGTTTTAATTTGGTTAGTTAATTTCTTATGTAGTTGTTACGTAATCAGAAACCTCATTCATTGCCAGTTGAAGAAAGTATCCTATTATATTTTCTATATATATTTCAATGCATGTTGATAGAGTTTAATTTTTCACCATATTGAGAAGCTGTTTCATGTAATATTTAATAATAGAACTAATAATATGTGCGTTTTAAAGCATCAGCAAATAGATAGTCTGCAAGAAAGTACTGATTGATTGATTTGCTTTATTTTACTTCCATTTTGTGCCACTTTGCGAAGATGGGGATGAGTGATAATATGATGAAATTGATGAATGGACACTCACAAAGATCCATGTCCAGGCCGGGATTCGAAACCGGGATGTGCTAAACACTCCGCCACGGTAAAGACGGGAGAAAGCGAATTGGCGGAGCGGAGCAGTGCGTGCTGTTGCAAATGACTGTCGCGTTTCTCCCTCCATGTCCTACCTTTCCCTCTCACGAATTCACACAACTCGTTTTCGTTCGCTTGCTCCACAGGTTCCTGCGACGGAGTATAGGCCATTTGTTTAATTAGCGTTGCATATTTGGACCTTTACGCTAACTGCGACGGGGAAGCTGAGGCGACAAACATGGAAAGGAATGAACAAGGTAACTAAGATATGCTGACGTGGTCCTCGTTCAAGATACAACCCCAGCATTCGCCTGAAATGGTCGGCTGCGAGATTTGGAAAGGGAACCCAGACTTGCAAAGCAAGGGAGCCGTCCGGGGATCGATTTTGAAAATTAGAAGACGCCATATCTATTCCCACAGTCTCCTCTCCCCCCCCCATAAGAAGCTTGAGTTGGCCCAGTGCATAGAGCGAGATACGCATCACTGAATGCCTCCGCCCTACACGCACTTTCCGACGCTACCCGCTCGTAAGAAGCATCGGGAGGATTCGTCTGGCTGTCATTCTGTCCGTCCGAAGCAAACGAGGCATTAGTTACGTGACGAACGGCGGAAAACTTCAAGAAGACGCGTTGCCCCCTCTTTTTTTCTGTTACTATCTCTCCCTCCCCGACTCTTCCTCGTCATTGCGATTTCTTCACGAGAGCCTTCGCTTTGTCATTTACATTTTTAACCCCCCTCCCACACTCTCACTTCTTGTGTTTCTCGGTCCTTTTCTTTCTTTGCAACAACCCCCTCCCCTCCCCTCCCCCCGTCCTGTTCCTCCTCGCGACACTTAGAATTTTAAGTCTTAAGGAAATGACTGAAAATGTTCAGAACAAGAAGATGCAGGCACAGACTCTTTCCCCGATTCTTTGCATCCGAAAACTTTCCTTTCTCTCACTCATTACTATTCGAAACGTTTAATGACCGTGATTAAGTCATTAAGAACAATCTATTCACTTTAGGAAAAGGAAAAGGGGTATAAAAAAAAAGAGAGAAAAAGAAAGGACGTACCTAAAAGCACTCGAACAGGGAGAAGGGGAAAAAGAAAAGTTCCGCTGAGGACCAGTTTGGAAGATGGTCCGGCAAGAATTCGATGGCACTGCAATGGCAAACTTTATGCTGCTCTAAACTGGTCTCGTGTTTTCCATCTTAGCCACTCGGAACATCTATGGAGCATATCTGAGATCTCAAAAATTCGATTAAAACACACTAAAGAAATTAACAGACACCGATCTTGGAGTTTAGAAATTAATTTCCAACCACTGCATTGCTTCCTACTGGGAATGGACCTCGGGACCTCTTAATTTACTGAAAAAAAATTCACATCATTGATAATGAGTCCAGGACTCGAATCCGTTAATCCAAAGGGGCAAACATGTTATTCCGTGCGGTCACCCATTCATAATTATCAATACATCACTCTACTTCCATCGAAAATATGCCTAGAGTAGCAATATACAAGTCTGCATCCTTGAAGATGGGCCTAGAGTAGCAACATACAAGTCTACTTCCTTGAAGATGTGCCTAGAGTGGCAATATGCAAGTCTACTTTCCTTCAAGATGTGCCTGGAGTAGCAACATACAAGTCTACTTTCCTTCCAGGTGTGCCTAGAGTAGCAACATACAAGTCTACTTTCTTTCAAGATGTGCCTGGAGTAGCTACATACAAGTCTACTTACCTTCAAGATGTGCCTAGAGTAGCAACGAACAAGTCTGCTTTCTTTCAAGATGTGCCTGGAGTAACAACATACAAGTCTACTTTCCTTCAAGATGTGCCTGGAGTAGCAACATACAAGTCTACTTTCCTTCAAGATGTGCCTAGAGTAGCAACATACAAGTCTACTTTCCTTCAAGGTGTGCCTAGAGTAGCAATATGCAAGTCTACTTTCCTTCAAGATGTGCCTGGAGTAGCAACATACAAGTCTACTTTCCTTCAAGATGTGCCTGGAGTAGCAACATACAAGTCTACTTTCCTTCAAGATGTGCCTGGAGTAGCAACATACAAGTCTACTTTCCTTCCAGGTGTGCCTAGAGTAGCAACATACAAGTCTACTTTCTTTCAAGATGTGCCTGGAGTAGCTACATACAAGTCTACTTACCTTCAAGATGTGCCTAGAGTAGCAACGAACAAGTCTGCTTTCTTTCAAGATGTGCCTGGAGTAACAACATACAAGTCTACTTTCCTTCAAGATGTGCCTGGAGTAGCAACATACAAGTCTACTTTCCTTCAAGGTGTGCCTAAAGCAGAAACTTGGGATTACTTTTCTGGAAGATGCGTCTAAAGTAGAAACGTATGGCTGGCTACTTTCTTTAGAGTAGGAAAACGGAAGTATACTTTCATTGAACATGTGCCTAGAGTAACAACATACAAGTCTACTTTCCTTGAAGATGTGCCTAGAGTAGTAACATACCATTTCACTTTCTTGAAAGCGTGGCTACAGTAGAAGCACTCATTCTGTTACTACAGCAATTACATGGCTTCTTAGAATCCCTTTGGCCCATGGCGGGGTGGTAATCACAGCGTGCTACGACGCAAGGGGTCTCGGGATCGAATCCCGACCGAGGCATGGTGGTTGTCCCTTCGTCAATTTCATATCGTCACTCATCCTTACCTTCGCGATTTGCCAAATGTGGTACTAAGTAGTTTTTGTCCCTTTGGTTAATCGTGATGAATGGATAGTTATCACAAATATTTTAGGAGTGGAAGAAATATAATACATACAAGGGCTTGGTAACATATTTGAACCATTCCTTTTTTTAACCATTATTATTTTCGCGAAGATAAGAATCGCCAAATTTTAAGGCTTCCTATGCATACCTGTAGGCAGATGATAGTTATAATGACAGTGTGGTGGTTGCTTATGAAATAAAGAGAAAAACTTGCACAAGACCAGCAAGAAATAAAGAAGAAGAGGGAAAAAGTGAACCAATTAAGAAAAAGCGAGCATAATCACTCCAGCTATGAAATTCTGGAAGGTAATGGCAATATCCCTTCTAATGATAGCGCCCGGTTTTTAATTTTTATTCCTCGGAATAATCATTTCTTTCTTCCTCCAGTCGTCGCGCTTTAATTTGCTTCATTCTTTTTTACCCCTCCTCTTCCCCCGCCCCCTCCTCGTTCTCAGAAACCGTTCTCATCTCAATCCAACTCCAAGTTCGCGGAAAGGAATGGAAATTTTTGATTAAATTTCTCATATTTCCGTAGCTCTATCTAATTCACTTTTTCTTCTTTTTTCTCAAGCTTAAAGTAGGAATATAGCGTCATTAATTACGTTCTTTTGCTCAACGTTCTTATTAAATTCTTTAGCGCATTTTTCGTCTCTTCTTGTCTTATGTATAGCTCGTCTCATCTTTCCTTTATGCCTGAAACATTTCTCTCCATCCCCGCAGCCACTCTTTCATTCTCTTCTTTGTTTTTAGCTCGCACGCGAAAAAAAAATGAAAGAAAAAAAGAATCCTATCTGTTCTAACCCGCCGATCCTCTAGACCCGCCACCTCACTTCAATGAGTGCCTGACGTGAAAATATTGAGGCCAGCTTTTCAGAACGGCTAAGTGTGACAGGGGGGGAAGGGGGGGGTGCACTTTAGGGGTAGTGAGGGGGTTGGGGGTGTCGTGTAGATGTCCTCCAGGAACATTCAAAGCGGACGGAGGAAGGAATGATGGGGAAATCAAAGAGGACGAGAAGGAATTTTAATAATCGACAAGGTTAAGTATTGAAGTCCATCACACCCTACAGACTCTTTTTTTCCCCTCCCCATCTCGTCATGCAGATGCTGGGAGAGATGACGGAGCTATTTCGAGGTGCTGGGTGATCCGTGTCTGCTCTTCGTGTCGGCGTGGACACCACGCGCTGACTTACAGGAAAAAAAGGAGGGGTTCAAGGAAAGCAAGTCAAGGATCTTTGGAAGTGTTAGGAATATGTACAAGGCCGAATTAACAGCAACATATTTGCGATTAAAACTGATTAGGGTTGAAATAGACACATAAGTCGAAATGCATCATATTGTTACGTTACACACGAGTTCGACATGGGAGTTCTTTGAGTGTTTTTCAATCAATTTCATCATCACTCATCCTCATCGTCGCGATGAGCCAAAAGTGACATAAAATAACTAGAATAGAATGGGATAGAATTTATTTTCAAGTATGAGCGTTTGCAGCTGTGCATACCATACAAGGATGAAATAAAAAAGTGTGCAATTTTCCTACACCCTTCCTCCCCTCAGTCTACTTCTTCATTCACACTGCTTGGGTGTTCACAAACACCTTATTTTATTTCCATAATTGCACTGTTTCACTACAGTATATCACTAAACTCTTACCTGACTGATTCCTAAATTATTCTCAGATTAATTAATTAGTTTATTTAGTAGCCCCCTTTCACACATTTTCGCCACCCCCATTGAGCTTCTTCGCTCTCTTTGCCCAGGCATAGTGTAGGAAAGTTCCCAGATTCCTTACTTGCGCCTTCCCCCTCTCGGTCTCTCCCTCCTAATAACGCTTGTCATTATATTATCAATGTTAGCTTCATATATTTCCCTGATATTGCGTCTTCACCGCATAGTGGGCATTCTACGCTCCCGTTTGAGTTTAACTTGTGTCCATCTCCCCGTCTGAACCAGGCCAATAGCCGATGCCGATGTATCGGTTAGATATCATTCATGAGGCCCGGAGTTTAATTACCCTGGATGTTATGCAAAAATTCTAAGTTTCCTTTGATTATTCCGCCAATATTATGCGAAAAAAAACCCTGTATTTTGTGATTACATAACAGGTATTTTAATATGATGATATAATTTTTGAATGCTTTAAAGTACAACTCTAGTAAATTGATGCTTATAATTGAAGTGAAATAATCAATCATCAATATTAATAAATACTTTCGACAGCTTCTAATTGTTACAATTTTGAAGCATCCGTATCGGCAGGAATCGGTAAGAGTATAGGTATTGGTTCAGCCCTAATCATTACTTATCCTCATCGTCGCGATTAGCAAAATGGGTTCGAAAAGCGACGTAAATAACCCAATTCACTCATTCGTGTTAAGTTTCCCGGCTTCATTAAGCAAAAAAAATATCTTCACTCCATTCGCGGAGAACAAGAACTGCAGCCCATTTAGGGGCCTCTCAGATATGGGATAAATGATAGGACAATGGATAACATTTTTTCTTAGGAATCCAATTGACACTAAACACCACTTCCAATAACATTAGTTCGACATATTTTGCACTTCAAAACAAAAACGACGATGCAGGTAGTAGCAATATTAATAACAAATAACCTTTCTTCAATTCTGGATTAGGTGGGAGAACGCCCTTCAATAACGAAAATTTGAATTTGAATTACACTTGTCAAAAAATCTTCGAAACACGAACCTTAATCTCTAACAGGTTAGTCAGTAACCATCTCGTAAGATTACACTATGGCATCATAATAGCATTGAAGTCATAACATTAGCATTTTGTTTTAAATGTCGAATTCCTCACGTTATGCGGAGGCTTAACAAATCAAGGTTGAGTACGTTCGGTGCAATTACCACAGTAAAACTTATATAATTTTGTCATCCATTACGTCGCGCGCCTTCAGGTCATCCATTACGTCGCGCGCCTTCAGGTCAGCCATTGCGACGCGTCTTCAGGTCAGCCATTGAGACGCGCCTTCAGGTCAGCCATTACGTCGCGCCTTCAGGTCAGCCATTACGACGCGCCTTCAGGTCAGCCATTGTGACGCGCCTTCACGTCAGCCATTGCGACGCGCCTTCAGGTCAGCCATTACGTTACGCGGCTTCAGGTCATCCATTACGTCGCGCGCCTTCAGGTCAGCCATTGCGACGCGTCTTCAGCTCAGCCATTACGTCGCGCCTTCAGGTCAGCCATTGCGACGCGGCTTCAGGTCAGCCATTACGACACGCGCCTTCAGGTCAGCCATTGCGACACGCGCCTTCAGGTCAGCCATTGCGACACACGCCTTCAGGTCAGCCATTGCGACACACGCCTTCAGGTCAGCCATTGCGACACGCGCCTTCAGGTCAGCCATTGCGACACACGCCTTCAGGTCAGCCATTGCGACGCGCCTTCAGGACAGCCATTGCGACGCGCCTTCAGGTCAGTCAATACGACGCGCCTTCAACTCCGCCATTACGACATGCCGTCAAGTCCGTTACGACACGGTGCCAAACCAGCGGACAGGTTCGTCACACATTTAGCACTACCATTTCGACAATGTAATCAATGAATATATAGCTAGGCCTACAATCAATTTGTAGAAGAGACGTCACGTAGAAGGAAATGAAGACCAAACAGGAGAAAGTGGGCGAAAGAGGAATTAGAAATGTAACAGGGACGGGAAGAAGGGAACATGGGGAGACGGGTGTTGAAATCCTTAGACAGCTCGTAACAAATGACACCTTTAAGAGGATTAGCAGAGTTTTAAAACTTTCCGTTTGTACGCCCGGCCAATTAAAGAAACAGTGGCATTGAAAAGGTGCCAAGACAATTCTATGCAAGTGCCCTTCTCCTCTAGTAGCAGTTTGAGAAAAAGAGACTCTTGTGTTGCTCAGAAACTTTCTGTTAAATATGTTTTCAGTAGAAAGAACGAAATCATAAGTACATCTCTCTAGACCAACACTTTTGTCACGAAAGAGCCTGCCTGATTTGTACTAATCGAGTGCATAAGTTTCTTGTGGTCTTCTTCCTTGTGGTACACTGTTACACTATATGGACACGAGTTTCAAGCCCGCTTTATGTACAGATAAGCTAATCGGGACTGGGCATACAGTTCAAAGTGGGATCCCAACTACCCCCACCGGGTATTGTACCCAGGACTCCTTGATTACACGCCTCAACAATCAGGATGAAAATCTTGTCAAATTTTCTTATTGACTATATTATGCTACGCATTAGGGAATTTCCGTAAGTAAGAACCTTGAGTGTGGCTTTCAGATAACCTTCCCCTCCCCTCAAAAAAGGATTCCAGCTTAGAGAGAGAAGTATATCCGCTGTAAACGTAAAGTCGATGGCCAGGCGAACTTACGTGGTTAACTAGAGATGTCACCATTGATGGTTTTCGATTCTAGTCTCGAATTTTGAGTCAAAAACGAGACCAGTTCTTTCCAGACTTATCGATACAAAACAGAAACTTTGGAGTGATATTGTACAATTTATCTCAACCGAATTTACTTTACCATACAACTTCTATAAACATATCAAGCTGATATCTACCTGTTTATTTATAGATATTTTCTTTATTGAAATTTCAGTCAATCCACAAGCATGGCAATTGTAGATGTTCTACGCAGTTAGTCGCTCGTAAATTCAGGGGAAAGTTTCGTATTTTGTGGGTTGATGGTGTCAAAATGAAGAAATATTTTCGAGAGAAGTTGTTTGCATAATGACACTGCACCAATGATGTTGAGAGTACATTTCGAGACTCGAGACGGAACCGAGAACGGGACAGGTGTCTGCAACTCAAGAGAGGTTAGGTTTAATTTCCATACAATCTCTAATCACAATGAAATCACACTTCAAGTGTAAGGAAAGTATAGTTCAATGTAGCCATCCATGTTGCTGTCGCGAGCGAAGAAAAGTCTCTGCGCAAGTAGCGACTCAAGAGGACTCGACCAATGAACGCATGAGAAAGAGAGCGGGATTTCGTGGAGGGGGAAAGGCGACTGCAGATACCAGAATGTGCAGCAGCGTGTACTCCTTCGCTCTGCCCACTACATTTCTCCATTTTTCTTCGACCCGTATGCGCTACATTGCTCCAGGGACTCCCAGGATAGAGTATACACTTCTTTACTGTACTGTACTGTACAGCCTATTATTATCATTATACTTGACGAGATTCTACTTTTGCCATATTACTCCATGTATTTTATGAATTATTACTCGTTTTGCCGACCTGTGTGACAGAGTGGTTAGCACAGCGCGCTACGACGCAAGGGATCTCGGTTTTGAATCCCGGCATGGGTGTTCTTTGTGAGTACTTTTGATATATATCACCACTGTTCCTCATCGTTATAGCGACCACAAACAAAGAATCTTCGGCCAGAAGCCTTCGGACATCTTCTCCTCCATCCGTTCAGCTCGGACCACGGGAAAGGCTGCTCTACTCTACCTATCCCCTCCTTGCGCTAGTACAGTCAACAGGACACGCGGTTATGAGCAGGATATTTTGCTTCCGGCCCTACTATAGCCAAAAGTGGCAGAAAACCTACGGCAAATAACAAAAATCGGTAAAACTATCAAAGCCGGGAAACGGATTTCTTCAAATTTACAGGAGAAAGTACTTACGGAATTGAGTTTCTGTGTAATTTCGGAAGGTCGTAGAAGTGTTTTCTCGCATTTTTCAATGTGTTTGTCCGCTAAATCATGTATTTTTCTATAATAATGTCCGTCCGATGCACGAAAGCTGTTGCTTGCATTTCCATCCATGTACTTGAACCGGATGTTGCGAACCTCTGATGACGTAATCCCCGCTAAGTGTTTCCAAAGACACAGTTTTTTCACTATATTGCCCAACCTAAAGCAGCCTAACCTTACCGTGATGGTGCGTGGGGCTATCGTGAATGGTTTTTGGGTGCTATTCGTGGATGGTTATACGATCCACAATTGTTTTTGGGGATGTGCGTGAATGGTTTTTGGGGCTATTTGTGGATGGCTATACTATCCCGAATGGTTTTTGGGGTTATGCGGGAATGGTTTTCGGGGCTAGGCGGGAATTTTTTTGTTAAGAAGCTTGAAACACTGCTTTGCCGTTTGAAACACAACGCTAGTCAAGATTTTCCCGCCATTTTGCGTGTTCAGGAAGCGAGAAAAGAACGAACAATAATTACTCGATATGTCGACAATAGATACTAATTTCGTTAAAAAAGAGCGAAATTCCTTGTTAAACAATCTTTCGCAATGCAGAATAGGTAAGTACGAATGTCAACAATTACAGAATAAACGAGTTACAGACATTGATTGTTTTACCCAAAAATCAAATCAAATCAGATAATAAAAAATATAACCAGTAGCTCTACAGCCCTGGAAGGGCCTTGGCCTATCTCTCGACTGCCAGTCTCCCTCCCACATTCCTACCTAAAGGTGCGGATATCTTCAACCGGTAATGGGATGACGTCGAACACTCAGACGTTATAGGAGAGTTTCGGGACTGGGTTACGCTACTCACTCTTAGGTCCCCAATTTCCTCACGATGTTGGGCTCGAACCCATGCCGTCCCGCAGTCGTGACCGCACGGCCACGGAGGAGGACCAAACCAAATCAGGTTCGAGCCTCCCCGATGGCGCAATGGTATCGTCGTCGCCTTGTAATAAAGGGGTCCCGGGTTCGATACCCGGTGGAGGCACATAGTGATTCGGATCCCACTTTAAACTGTAGGTCCAGTCCCGATTAGCCTTACTGTGCATAAAGTGGACTTAAAACACAAACTCAATCAATCAATCAAATCAGGTTCATCAACAAATTGGAATGATTTAAGAAAACTGTAATCAGTAACGTACCTAACGATTTTGTTTCCGATAGATGGCTGTAGTGGTAACATTTACCAGGTCTTTAGGCAGCACACACTACGACGATTGCATTACAGTCGATTTTAAATGCTCCCCAAACCATGCTAAATACGCCACTGTCCCTAACCACATCTCTTGATTGTATTTTAAGGTCCTAAACAGTGATGTGGGAATTTCCTTTTTCGCAAAGCACTTCTGCATACTTCCAAAATGCCATCACAGAATCAAATCTAACTACAGCCATGACGTTAAAGAATGTTGCATAAACCTTGATGGCGGTAAAAAGAGTGAAGAAATAAGAACACATTCCTCTCCATAAACACAGGAAGAATATCAAGTTAAAACCGGATTTTTCTTACTGTTTTCTTTCCGCCTCTCTTCCAACTTGGAAGCAATTTTCAACTCCAATTAAATTTTCGAGTTGCAACCCATTGACGATACAATATTAAAATCTTTCCCAGGGGCCCCTGCGATGGTATAATATTTTCTTCATTTCATCCTAGTCAGCAAATTGCAAATGAGCATTCAAATTAAAAAGGGATATAAGAAGGGGAGGGGGGGTGGAACCCGGGGAAGGAAACTGAGCAGGAAGGAGGATGAAGAAGATACCCCATCCAGAAAACGAGGGGGGAGGGGGAAGTGGACGGGGAAAAAGAGAACATAAATACTGAAAAATTCCAAGAAAACTAAATCTCCAGACTTTTCTTCGGTAAATGAAAGCTTTCCGAATCCTTTGTAGGCAAGATTTCATTTAGACGTTCTTCTTTTTTTTTGTACAGTTACGTGCCCTCCCCCCTTTTCATTTCTTACTTCAACTTGAAAAATAAGAGCATAATTGCCGAGAAAAAATGGTGGAAGATATTATTAAAGATTTTCTTCTTCTTTCTTTCTTCATTAAGAGACCAGAGCAAGCTCCCCCCCACCCTGGGTGTATCGATTTCTATGCCGGAAAGTGCTAGAGGACATAAAGGGTTGAGAGAGCGGTACATATCCCATTGTTTCAGATAGTGAAATATGAATATTCTGCCGGTCCGAAAAATAAAACAAAAGGAAGAAGAATGAAGAAGACAGATGGAAAAGAGCTGCAAGATTGGGTGGGGGGAGGGAACGAATGGAATAAAAACAATGCTTCGGGGGACGTTTTTATTGAAGGAAGAATGGTGCAAGGTAGGGAAGAAGGAAAAGAAAAAAAGAAGGAAAGAAAAATCGAAGGAAGGGTTGGGCTATCTATATCCATATGCCTGAAGGAAGATTCTTGAAAGAACATGCGCCGTGGTATAACCTATACGCAAGCTGATGGGGAAAGGGGGCGCTGGAGAAGACTTAAAACAATTGACTGGGGACGAAGATTTCTTTTGCGCAGAGTCAAATTGCCCGAGCTGAAGCCACGCTTTGTAAACTGTTGTCAAACCGACTCCAAAGAAAGGTTTTGAAAAGCTGTTGGTAAATAGTGGTCTGCAAACACTTTGCAATCATTTCCACCGAGTCAACCACATTACAGGTCAAACGGGCCGATATAACACCACGTTTTGTAAACCGTTGTCTACAAACACTTTGAAAAGCTACTGGTAAGCACTGGCGTACGCAGGGTTTGAGCTGATGAGGTTACAGCCCCCTCCGAAATTTGGATTCATTTGGTTTTGTGCCACTTTTGGCTAATCGCGAAGATGAGGATACAATTGATGAACGGACACTCACAAAGAACTCCAATGCCATTCGAACCCGGAACATCTAGCGTCGCAGCGGAGTATCCTATAACCACTCTCCTACAGAGGCCGACCGGAAATTTTGAGAAAATCAAAATTTGGAAATGAAAGCAGTAAAGTACTCGGGCAAAAACGAAAGAAGAGAATCCAACCCCCTTTAAAACGAACCATGTTACTAGTTTTGTCTTTAAACAGAGGTTAAAAAATTTAATTACAAAATATCACGTTTCCCCTCCGAAAAAAATCCAGCGTACGCATAGTGCTAGTGACAGTTTTGTTTTCAGTTCACTTTTATGCACAGATTGGCTAATTGGGACTGGACCTACAGTTTAAAGTGGGATCCGAACCACTATGTGCCTCCACCTGGTATCGGACCAGGGACCCCTTGCTTACAAGGCGACGACGCTACAACTACGCCATCGGGGAGGTCCACAAACACTTTTAGAAGTATGGTCACGCAACTAGTCTACAAACTGTTTGAGATGCTAGTGGTAAGCACTGTTAACCGTCAATGTTGGCAAGCATAGTCACCAGGTCGATCTCTATTCCGGTGAGCAGTGTAAACTTACCGGTTGGCATTGGGAAAGGGATTTCGGCAATTAAAAGCAAATGTTCCTTCCTATGTTAGCCTCCCCTCTCCCAACCTCCAGCAGGAGGTGTCCTGAACAACGTATTCAAATTTTGAAAGTGAATAATCGAAGATGGAAAATAACAAAATGAGTTTCGGTGATAGCAAACAAAGTTAGATAAATGTTAAAATGTACGAGGAACAAAGAAGACAAATAACGGAGAAGGAACTGATAATAAATAAGTAAACGAAGAAAATGCCGGCCTCAGTGGCGGAGTGGTTAGCACAGCGCGCTACAACGCCAGCGGTCAGGGTTTGAACTCCGACCAGCGCATGGGATGTTCTTTGTATAGTCCTCCTTCATCATATCATCACTCATAATTACAGAAAATCGGAAGAAAAGCGACGCTAAATGACAAGAATTAAATCAAATTAAGAAAAGAGGTAGCAAAGAAGGTGAAATGAATTGAGAAGGACTTCAAAACGGACATATAAAGAACAAAACAGATCTCTTTGGGAAAACTCTTTAGCGCCAATCACACAAGCTAGCTCCACCTCAATAATTTGGCAAATTCTCTAATCGTATGACACATGAACGTTCCACATTGCTTACCGTACACTCTGCTCCGACATGATTTTTCGTTCGTCGTCATCTTTCCTGCAGCGAAGAAAACTTACCTAAACAACAATACACCATTCATACGGATCAATAAAATGAGACTAGATGTACTTACATTTACAAAGGTGTGCACATACAAAGGATGTCCAAAGTAGGTACTTGATCGGAATGAAAAATGTACTCACCTGAAAAAGAGAGAGGGATACAATTAATATTATGTATTTCAAACAGATATTGTAAACAAATAGCTTAACATTATTACCTCTCTGAGGAATGGATGATATTGGAAATCTGATATCGTCACAGATATACAGGGTTATTATAAATGATGGACCCATTTTCAAAACGTCATAGGTTGGGAAGTACAGATCCAAATTGAACAAGCTATATACCAATGGAAAGAGGAAGGTTCAAAGTTTCTGGCGGGCAGCGGTCGGCGGGTGGTTGCGGAAGCGGCCGGTAGAGTTCGCGAGAGGACCGTCTCTGTCAGTTGTGAGCGAGATGGCGACCTTGGAGCACAAGGTTTTCTGCGTGCTTGAGTTCGAGAAAAGTGAGTCGCAAATTGCAGTGCAGCGGGCATTCCGTACCAAATTCGGTAGCAAACCACCATCTAGGAAAAGCATTAGCCGTTGGTTTCAGCAATTTCAAGCGACTGCTTACGCGTGTGTGGAACGAGTTTGGCTACCGCGTCGATGTTTGCCGTGCAGCCAATGGTAGCCACATTGAACATTTATAACAGTTACAAACATTGTGGTAACAAACTTTGAACCTTCCTCTTTCCATTGGTATATAGCTTGTTCACTTTGGATTTGTACCTCAATAAATATGATGTTTTGAAAATGGGTCCATCATTTATAATAACCCTGTATGGTTATATCAACGATATATCGTCTCCACGATATATATGTCGGCAAATATCGTGACGATATATCGCTGACAGGCTATACATCGCTAAAATATCGTGACGATATATTGCCGACATATAGCCAAAATATCGTGATGATCGTCTAGTTGATATCTCCTGGACGATATTTTTTCAATATCCCGATATATCGTCTGGACGGCTTAGGCTTCATGCCAAGAAACAGACATATTGATCATTTCAGACCAGACTTAGGCTGAAACATAGCGTATCGAGAATTTACTGACAACAATATCTGCCCATCGGTTTCGTTAGATAATTCAGTAAATTGAACAAGAAAAAATGGACGTAAGATTTACCTGTTTAATGCACACTTGGTGCATGTAATGCATATACAGGGCGATTAAAAAAGTTTGCCGAAATAGTAAGTATATTAATTATTTCGGTTATCTTTTTTTAGCTCACACTGTATATGTTTATAAACATATAGCCTTTCTCTGTTCAACTTGACAACTTCCACATCGTGTTTAACTTTTCCTGGAAATACAATATAACGACTTTCATGTCAGACAATTTACAGCTTGCAACTTGGATTCATCCCTCTATCCAGAAATAAACAAAAGCATAACGATATTCAAAACTTGAAAAGACACAGAGATGGACATAATAAGGATGAGAAGAGGAGAAGAAGAGCTAGTAAGATAAGAAAAACGGAAAGGGGGTAACAGATACAAATAAAAACAAGATTATAAAATTTGATATTTGTTATTTAGCGTCACTTTTACTGCCACTTTTGGCTAATCGCGACAATGAGGATGAATGCAGATATTATGATATTGATGAAGGGACAGTCAGAAAGAACATCCATGTTAAGGCCGGAATTCGAACCGTGGACTCGTGGCGTTCTAGCGCGCTGTGCCACGAAATTAGGACAATAATGACAAGAATGGAAGAATAAGTAGGCAATTTATCTTTATTCAAGAGGGACACTTGCCCCCCCTTTCTTAACCTTCACACTCAGTTTTCTGCGTTTTGGACAGCGACAATTAGAACTTACTAGGTGGCGGTTGGTCCTTCTCTCCCTCCCTCTCTCTCTCTCTCTCTCTCTCCCTGTGCGTGCGTGACGAAACCAAAGATGCAGAAATATAAAGACAATCATCCAAGTAATGGAGCAGTTCCCACTTGCTTCACGATACAAGGTCATAAGAATTGCTCACGCTAATATGGAGGTTGATTGAGTTGTTGAATAGGACCAGTTTGCTTCATTAGAAGTCGATGCAAGCTCCGTATACCACGGAAAAGCACTTTGAAAGAATCGAGATGAACATACTCTATTCAGATGGGGTATATACGATCCAAATAGCAATACAGATAACACTGATAAACAATGAAATACTCCTTTAAATAAAACTAAGTGATCTTTATGTATTCAGATGTGCTGATAACGAATATCGCATCCGTTTTCCTGTATCACCTAAGTTTTTTGCAGAACACCCAAATTTTATAATTTTATGGTTTCAGGTCTCCGCACCCGGCTCCGCTTCCAGCTTAACGTTTGTTTCCTAGCAAATGGATAAGAACTTTTCAGCGACCTTGTGTTTATGACTGGCACTTAATATATAGTGGAGGAAACATGTGGCAGTAGAGAAATTTGCTGTTTCTCTGTTAAAATTTGTTCTTTTGTATGTTAGTCGAGTCTTAACTTCCTTTCCGATAACTTCGCGAGTAGCCGTATTTTATGTTTGTGTATGTTCGTGGAATTGTGAATGTAATATTGTATAGTGAAGTGAAGTGTAAGTTGTATTTTAACAAAACGATAAGAGCATTCACAACTGTTTTTTTTTAAGAAATATATTATAAGTCAATTAATGAGTTCGCCATGTCACGCAAATGTGTGAATAACCCGAACTTGTTATGTTTGCGGTGGATTTACTCCGAAGTCACAGAGAAATACTATCATTCCTATAGTGAAAAAAGCATATGAGTTGTATTTTGGAAGTAAAGTAGACGAGGAAAAAAGCTGGGCACCAGGTAAAATTTGTTGTAATTGTTCGAGAACTTTACGTGGTTGGCTTAATGGCACTCACAAATCAATGCCCTTCAGAAACCCTGCAATATGGAAAGAAAGATTATACTACGGATTGTTACTTCTGTTTAACAAACATAGTGGGATATAGTTCTAAATCAAAACATTCTATATTTTATCCTGATGTTCCTTCAGCCAAGAAACCTACGAGTCATGATTTTATACCAATTCCTAAGCCTCCTAAAGAATGGACAGTGGATGAAACAGAACCAAGCAGTGCTTCTCCAGATGATGGACCCAGACCCTCATATTCAAACACCGATCCAAATTTTCCTGATCCAAATATACCTCACTTTATTTCCCAATCCGAACTAAATGATCTAGTCAGAGACCTCAACCTTTCTAAAGTTCAAGCAGAATTATTAGGTTCTCGTCTCAGAGGGTGGAATTTATTACAAGATGGTGTTAAGGTGTCATATCGGAAACGCCAACAATCACGGACACATTTTTTTTTCTGTTAGTAATGAGTTAACTTACTGCAATGATGTAGAAGGCCTTCCGCAAGAATTTGGAAGGAGTCACAACCCAAACGAGTGGAGACTATATTTAGATTCATCTAAGAGTAGTTTAAAGTAGTATTGTTGCATAATGGAAATATATACCCATCAGTACCCCTTGCCTGTTCTTCCACCATGAAGGAAACATATGAAAGTGTGGATACAATATTAAAAGTGATAAATTATGAAAAATATGGTTGGCAGATATGCGGAGACCTCAAAACGATTGGTGTACTGTTAGGCATGCAATCTGGGTTTACAAAATTTTGTTGCTTTCTTTGCGAATGGGACAGCCGGGTAGAAGATAAACATTACAACATTGTGGATTGGTCCATACGAAAAAACTTATGTCTTAGAGAGAAGAGTGTTAGGAATCACCCTCTACTTGAGAAAGACCAGATTTTGTTACCACCGTTGCATATAAAGTTATGGCTGATGAAAATTTTTGTTAAGGCTTTGGATAAACACTGTGAGGGTTTTGGGTACTTGAGAAAAACATTTCCTAAACTCAGTGATAGTAAGTTAAAAGAAGGCATATTTATTGGGCCGCAAATCCGTGAGATCATTCATGATGACAACTTTGTGGAATTGCTAACAGAAAAAGAGAAATGCGCATGGTTAGCTTTCAGACAAGTATGCTGTAATTTTCTTGGAAATGTGAAAGCTGACAACTGCAAGGAACTTGTTAAGAACTTGTTGAAGTGTTATCAGCGCATGGGGTGCAATATGTCCTTGAAAATTCAACTTTTTACATTCGCATTTGGACTTTTTCCCCCTTAACTTGGGCGCGGTTAGTGACGAATGCGGCGAGAGATTTCACCAGGATATTTCTGTCATGGGGAAACGCTATGCAGGAAAATCGGTACAGAACATGTTAGCAGACTATAGTTGGAACCTCAAGGAATATGTTTCTGCTGGGAGTTACAAACGGCAGAGTTCAAGAAAGAAATTTTGAAAATTCGAGTAAAAATGTGTTTTTTTTTTCCTTTTTTTGCATGAAATTTGTTCATTGAACAGTCAAAATCGGTCCTATATATATTTTTAATTTTTTTACATTTCATAGTTATTCACTTCAATATTTAAATCTTATTTCATGAGCAAACAAACAAAAATAATTTCAAATTTCGATGTATTATTACAAAGGGAATTAAATTTTTATTAAAAACAAAAAATGAAAATCCAGGGAAAACGATACGTGATACAGCATTTCTACTTTCAGATTTGGATTCAGCGGGGTCGAATTATAAATAATCACCTATTTTCGTTCAAAGGAGCAAAAAAAAGTTTGAATTTGTTCATCAGTGTAATCGATTTATCATGTTGGGTGGAAAACGTTATCTTCTGAGTATGTGTGTGTTCCAAGCAGGCTTTTAGCGGCTACGGAATGCTTACACGGCGATATTGACCTTAAGAAACGTCCAGTCCACAGGCTGTTTTCTTCTTCTTTGCTTGTTTTGTATTTAAAGCTTAAGATTAATCTGACCATTTTCTGAAAGGCTCACAAGCCTGTGCCAATATCCCCTTAGTTGGAAATCTTTCTTTATCTTCTTGTCAGATTTAGATACGCATCCTGAAATATTGTACATTTCATTTGCAAAATGTTTTGTATATTGACAAATAGATGTCTCTGAAAACATTGAAAATGGTTGGGAAGTAGTAACAAACTCGTATGCTTACCTCACATGGGCGCTTACAAATAAAAATGGGAAATTTTCATTTACATTTAACACATGCATCTTCTCTCCTTTTCTGTTCTTAGGTCCTTTTCCCCCTACAGCTTCGCATATCTTACCATGTCTATCTTCTCTGTTCCGTTATATTTATTATTCTGACTTTTTCCCTCCATCTCTCATTCTCTCGACCTTATTGATTTTCTCTTTCCTTCATTCTTTATTTTCCTCTCTCGAGCTTTCTATTTTTCTCCCTCATTTCTCCTGTTCATTCCTTTGTTTTTTTTCCCTTTCTCTCTGCCGTTACTTTATCTCTCTCTCTCTGTCTATTTTCTAAAACTGTTCCTTTCTATGTGTACGTGTATCTACGTATTTTCTTTAATTCTCTGTCTCGCTTTATCGCTCTTCTTCTATGCCTGCGTCTTTCAAGCTTCTTTGGTTCTTTCTTGCTCTTCTTTCATTCTCTTTTCGTTCCTTTCTATATCTTTCTTCCTCTTTTATTCCTCTTACTTCTTCCCATTCTGTTTCGGTTCTTTCACATATTTTATTTCCTCTCTCCCTTACAATGTTTCTTTCCCCTATTACCACGTAGACATGGCGTCGGAATATCGCACTGTCCGACACAACTTTTCGATTTGCCCTCCTCTTTCTCCTTTCCGATTAGAAAATTTTCTGATTAATGGATTTCGTTTATTTTACATCGCTTTTCTCTCACCTTTGGTTAATCGCGAATATGATGAGTGATGATTTGATGAAAATTGACGAAGGGGCGCTCACAAAGAATATCCATGCCCAGGCCGAGATTCAAATCCGAGACTACTGGCATCGTAGCCTTAGCAAGTGAACAATAATGTTAAAAGAACATGCTTGCCCTGGAAGCGCCTACTGTGACGTGACACGTACGTCACATGTTGCAATAGCTCAGCTTTGCGTAGATGAAACTGGTACTGAAGGGGTAGACCTAAAACTAGTGCCCCTGGAGTGAAATATATGTGTATATTCTTAAAGCATTTCATTCCAGATAACTATATCTCATTTCATGATTTTGCAGTGCAAAATCGATATACAAACAATTACTTGAGTTTAGAACAATAAGTGGACACTATTCGAAGGACAAGAGTAAGTCCCATTGCCCTTCAGAATTCTGTTTTGACATGGCCTTCTCCATTAGCGCTGATCCTTATTTATGCGAGACTCCCAAGGGAAGGACATAAGCTTGAAAACGGGACATGGGACATTCTTCCCCTCCCCCACAGTGGCATTTGATAGTTGGCAAAGGGAGGACTGAGAGCTGATGGCAATTGGAAGATTTGGACAAGATGGATGCTACGGAAGACAAAATGTCGCCGAAACGACATCAGAGGCTGGGAAGAATGAAAGGGGGAGGGGGAGAAATAAAAAAAAGAGAAAACGGGAGAGCAAGAAGAAGAAATTCTAAATGAGACAGAAAAGAGGGAAGAGATAAGTTGGGAGGACTTTGGAGTGACATTCTGAAACGAACAGCAATTAATGAGGGTCTTGCAATTAGAGAAAAAAAAGGGTAAGAAACTTGGAAAAGTCTTTGATCTAAAATGTTCAACCGGGCGAGAAAATTTCGGCTGTTCCTACCCCCCACCCTCTCCTTTTTCAAATGTCTTTTCGCCTCCGTCCGGTCTCCGCCCCCCAACCCCCCCTTTTTCTTCCTTTTCTCCTTCCATTTGCAAGCGTCGGCTCTTTCTCCTTTCACGACTTTCTTTTGAACTTGCAAGAGACAGCCGTGAATGCCTTTCGAAACGGAGGCGATATTAAGACAGTAAAAATTTTAACGGAGGCTTTTGAAAGAAGAAAAAAGAAGGAAGAAGTTGTCAGTTGTCCCCGGGTAGAAGAGAAAAGTGTCGTTCTACATTCTCGGTCTCGCCTCGAAATACAGACCGAGACGAAACCGAGGCAACACTCAAATTGCCCGAGGTATAGTCGAGCAATAACGTAAAAGAAAAAAAAAACTATCATGATAGCAAAATGCAGCATGCATAAAAATCAATTACCGAAACAGGTAAATGTGCTAATGGAAATAATGAGAAAAAATAATTTTTAGATTATCCTACAGCCAACAGCACAAGTTTTTTTTTTACAAGAAAAAAACTGCCAGGAGGTCAACATTACAGTTTGGTCAAGAAACATAGAAAGTGAGAAATTAATTACGTTATTTTACTTCGCTTTTCTACAACTTTTGGCTAATCGCGACGATGATATGATGCCCAGACCAGTATTCGTACTCGGGACACCGTCATCAGTACGCAATCGGAGGGGCAAGACACGGTAGAACAGTGTCGTGGTTAAGGTTGATTGATTGATTTAGTTTATTTTACTTCGCGTTTTGTGCCTATTGGCTAATTTGCGGAGATGGGGATGAGTGATGAAATTGATGAATGGACATTCACAAACAACCAAGCCCGAGCGGGATTCGAACCGGGACCCGCAGCGCGATGTGTTAACCACTTGGCCACAGGGTCCGGTTAAGGGTATCACCGTGTATCCATACTGGATTCTACCGCGGAGGCACATACTGGTTCGGATCCAACTTTAAACTGTAGGTCCAGTCCCGATTAGCCTTACTGTGCATAAAGTGGACTTAAAACATCATCTCAATCAATCAATCAATATCATACTGGATTCTCGATAACGATACATTGTAAGTGTTACGAAGTGTCGAGTGTTACTAAGTGAACATCAGCAACCTTTTCTGCGAATTTTTCGGAACACATTCTCCTTCCTTGCAGTAAACAAAAGGAGAGAACATGTGTGGCTACATATTAATCACGAATGTGTAGAGAAAAAAACATGGATGGGACGCATCCGTCTTATTTACAAGCAATATTAGTCACACACACCAGGCCACCTGCTTCTCAATTTCACCCGAAAAGACAAACGGCTAATTGGGAGAAGATTAATTCCAACAAATTGCCTAGGATTAGCAGCACCTTTACCTAAAAGAAAACGCCAAACAAAAAAAATAAAAAGTTCCCGGACCAGTCTACGAAATCATCACGGACTGATGTTATCAGTGAATTTAACAGCAATGCATTATTAACTCCGAATGGGCAATAGATTTCTGTGAACTGAAAACAGGTGAGGAAGACCGAAAAAAAAATATCGCCAGGGCAAATTTGTGAATTTGCTGATACAAGGTGGAATGTGGGAACATGGAGAAAAAAGAAGAAAAAAAAAACAGGTTTAATGAGCGGAAGATTTATGTCGGCGAGAAGACGCTTTGAATTGGGGTTGTGAAACCTAGTAAGGAATAATTTATTACGCTGATTCGAATTTGACACTTTTAAAAGACGTTACCTGCGATTTTTTTGCGTATTAAATAGCGGAAGCGTGATCCGGAGATAAGTGGACCGATTACGAAAGGAGCAACGATGTTTTTTTTTTATCCCGTTACAAACAGCAAATGGCAAATTGGTCCTTTCGTTTTCATATATCAAATAAATGTTGCACTGTATGGAATTTACTATCAAACTTATTTTTGAACACTCCCCTAGAACCGACTTTATGTAGTTTGTGAAGAAATCTTGATGAATCCAATGCCATTTGATCTCCGGATCATGTATTTTTAATTACTGTATACGATAATTCTATCTTCGTCATTCCAGTTTCCTAGTCCCGAAACTCTATCCTGGCTTTCTTGTGTCGAAATCGCAATCCCGTTTTCCTACTGGGGAAACCTCGATCCTGGTTTCCTAGTCCCGAAATCTCGATCCCGGTTTCCTAGTCCCGAAATCTCGATCCCTGTTTTCTAGTGTCGAAATCTCGATCCCGGTTTTGTAGTCCCGAAATCTCGATCCCGGTTTCCTAGTCCTGAAATCTCGATCCCGGTTTCCTAGTCCCGAAATCTCGATCCCGGTTTCCTAGTCCCGAAATCTCGATCCCGATTTTCTAGTGCTGAAATCTCGATCCCGATTTCCTAGTGCTGAAATCTCGATCCCGATTTTCTAGTCCAGAAATCTCGATCCCGGTTTTCTACTGGGGAAATCTCGATCCCGGTTTCCTACTGGGGAAACCTCGATCCCGGTTTCCTAGTCCCGAAATCTCGATCCCGGTTTCATAGCCCCGAAATCTCGATCCCGGTTTCCTAGTCCCGAAATCTCGATCCCGGTTTCTTAGTCCCGAAATCTCGATCCCGGTTTTCTAGTCCAGAAATCTCGATCCCGGTTTCCTAGTTCCAAAATCTGGATCCCGGTTTCCTATTGTAGAAATCTCGATCCCGGTTTCGTAGTCCCGAAATCTCGATCCCGGTTTTCTAGTCCCGAAATCTCGATCCCGGTTTCATACTGTAGAAATCTCGATCACGGTTTTCTAGTGCTGAAATCTCGAACCCGGTTTCATACTGTAGAAATCTCGATCACGGTTTTCTAGTGCTGAAACCTCGAACCCGGTTTCCTAATGTAGAAATCTCGATCCCGGTTTCCTAGTCCCGAAATCTCGATCCCGGTTTTCTAGTCCCGAAATCTCGATCCCGGTTTCCTAGTCCCGAAATCTCGATCCCGGTTTCATACTGTAGAAATGTCGATCCCGGTTTCCTAGTCCCGAAATCTCGATCCCGGTTTCATACTGTAGAAATCTCGATCCCGGTTTCCTAGTCCCGAAATCTCGAACCCGGTTTCATACTATAGAAATCTCGATCACGGTTTTCTAGTGCTGAAATCCCGAACCCGGTTTCCTAGTACCGAAATCTCGAACCCGGTTTCCTATTGTAGAAATCTCGATCCCGGTTTCCTAGTCCCGAAATCTCGATCCCGGTTTTCTAGTCCCGAAATCTCGATCCCGGTTTCCTAGTCCCGAAATCTCGATCCCGGTTTCATACTGTAGAAATGTCGATCCCGGTTTCCTAGTCCCGAAATCTCGATCCCGGTTTCATACTGTAGAAATCTCGATCCCGGTTTCCTAGTCCCGAAATGTCGAACCCGGTTTCATACTATAGAAATCTCGATCACGGTTTTCTAGTGCTGAAATCCCGAACCCGGTTTCCTAGTACCGAAATCTCGAACCCGGTTTCCTATTGTAGAAATCTCGATCCCGGTTTCCTAGTCCCGAAATCTCGATCCCGGTTTTCTAGTCCCGAAATCTCGATCCCGGTTTCCTAGTCCCGAAATCTCGATCCCGGTTTCATACTGTAGAAATGTCGATCCCGGTTTCCTAGTCCCGAAATCTCGATCCCGGTTTCATACTGTAGAAATCTCGATCCCGGTTTCCTAGTCCCGAAATGTCGAACCCGGTTTCATACTATAGAAATCTCGATCACGGTTTTCTAGTGCTGAAATCCCGAACCCGGTTTCCTAGTACCGAAATCTCGAACCCGGTTTCCTATTGTAGAAATTTCGATCCCGGTTTCCTAGTCCCGAAATCTCGATCTCGGTTTCTTAGTCCCGAAATCTCGATCTCGGTTTCCTAGTCCCGAAATCTCGATCCCGGTTTCCTAGTCTCGAAATCTCGATCCCAGTTTCCTAGTCTCTTAATCTCGATTCCTATTTTCTAGTGCCGAAACCTCGATCACGGTTTCCTAGTGCCGATAGCTCGATTCAGTTATTTGCACCCAAATATGAATTCCAGTTTCCTTATGACGAAATCTCCATTCCAGTTTCCTGGCTTTCTGGCTGATATATGGACAATAGTTTCCTGACCAAAATTGAATTTTCTGTCAGAAATTTCGATTTCAGATTTCTGTTTATTGTTGGTGGGGGACGATATCGAATTGTGACAAAAAAGAACTGGAATCAGGATTCGAGTGTTCACTGCTGGTCTCGGGAATCTAATGGTTCTGTTACCTACAAGCCGTCTTGGGAATATGTGGAGCAAGGACGCGCTTAACTTCAGATAAGGAGAGAAAGTGGCGGAGAGCAAAGTAGTGCGCGCTGCTAAAAAAAAAAACGGCTGGGGTAGCTGCAACCGCTTTTTCCCGTCCAATCACTCATTTCCTCTCTCACACGTTCATTGGTCGAGCCCTCTGGAGAGACTTCTTTCGCAGAGAACTTATTTTCGTTCTGCTCCCGCGACAGAGTATTCGCTTATACCCAGTATCCTTGGAACTGAAAACAGTATTTGTATAAATAGCATTGCGAAATCAAAATTGCAACAGTTTCTATTTCATTATGTTTATTACATATTGTCTAATAATATTGTTGGCATAAGAACGCATATATAATGTACATTTGACCCATGGTTAGGTATTCGTTTCCATCACTTCGATCGTTCAAAATAATGGGACATAATTTGGGCTAATTCCGATCGTAATGACTACGGGAAGTTAAGAAAATTCAGCACCGTTCCTCCTGAAAAATCACCACAGCATCTCTCCCCATTTTCCTTCTCATCTCTTGACGAGAATTCAGAATGGCGGAGGAGGCGAGGGTGGAATAGAAAGGGGAGAGGAGGAGATCCCCAAATTCTCAGCTCCGATGGTCCTGGTGTCAGCTCTTTGTGATAAATAACTGCAGGGCAATCACTGATAACGAAGCAGTCCCTTGGAAACACCCGAATTCCCACATGCCACCCTGTGGTAACAAATGGTCCTTGCTCCTCCGTCTTATCCCCCCTTCTCCTCGTTCTCCATCCAGCCTCTTCTTATCCCCTCCCCTCTCCCTCTTGTCGCTGTGTCTGCTTCTTTTTAATAGCTCCCGGGGAGGACAATGATAAGGGAGGATCCCTTCCTCTTCGCCAACACAAATATCAAAGGGTAGCGTGGATTGAAACTTATATTTTGGCTCGGTTTAAACAGAAGAATTTTCTTCTTTGTTCAATTACCTATTCTTATACAGGACCGAAAATGTGCCAATTCGTCTTGAGAGAGGAAATAATGTTGTGGCTAGTTTAGGGAATGCGAGAGCGGACTTACAAGCTTTGGAAGAGTTTTTGGGAAACCTGATAGTAAGAGACCTGTAGGCAGTGATGTGCGTCTACGCGTAAACAACGATAGTCTACATTCTACACATAGACTATTTTATACACGTAGATTACGTAATCTATGTAAACAACATAGCGAAAGGTGATAACTCAGCAAAGGGCGCCGTGGAAGTAAAACTAAATTCTACTGCGTATTAGTTGCTGATGTGTGAGGAGAACTTTTCATACTATTTCTTCCAAATACGAGCAATTTCTCACGTAGGAAGAAACCTAATATAGGAAATATTCTAGTGTTTTATGGGAAGAAGACCACTCTTGCCTCACGACAGCCATCTGTTGTTGTTTTTTGCATACTATTTATCTTCTTCCATACCTGATAATAGAAGAGAAGATAAATTTTGTTGTAAATAGGATTCTTTTCATTTCGTTAGGAACCAATATAGTTGAAAATGTCACTTTCCTTTCATGAATCCCTTGAAAATTAATGTTAATGCACTTTAGATTGTCTACGTAGTCTATGTAAACTATAACCCAATGTAATCTACGCGTAGATTACGTGCAGACAACGCATGTAGACGTTAACTTATAGTCTACGGCACATCACTGCCTGTAGGAAGGCCAAGACGAAGATGGAGAGATAACGTTGAGATGGACCTAAAGGAAATCGATAGGGATGGAAAAGATTGGATTGATCTTGCCCAGGATAGGGACACATGGAAGGTTTGTGTTGCTGCAGCCATAAACCTTCGGGTTAAAGAAGGCTAGAGAGTGAGTGAGTGAGTTAGAGAAAATAATGTATCCTTAAGCCTGAATCACACGGAACTGGATTTCCAGTAGGAATGCCCTAGTTGTCGCTGGACTGGCTACCCATTTGCTAGCTTTCGCCTCACTTGTTACCGTACTTGTCGATAGACTTTTGTTCCCATAAAACATTGCGCAGAGCAGACAAACTGTAAAGATAGACGAGCAATTTGAAGAATATTGTAGGAGAATTACTGTGCTGTGCTTTTATTAAAAATTAAAAAAGAAAAGTATGGACTAGAGATTGTCTCGAAAAAATATCGTAATCAATCCGCACCGAACAAGCTTTTTAATTAACTCGGGTATGCATATTCATACATGAGATTCGAAGAATTCATTCACAAATTTAAAAAAAAAACTAAACATTTAATTTAATACAATTATAATAATAAGAATTTTCATTTTCGGCTAATCATATTTGTCACGTACACATCTCATCGCTTTGCATAAGTACCTAAATGTTAATGAACTGAACACGAATGCACTGCACGCCATCTATTTTCCTTTTTTTATCGAGAAACTAACAAAAACAGCGAACACTCGGAAACCACAGACAAAAACTCTCCTTTGCAAACTCACAGATTATCTTGACATGGCCAAACTTTGGTCTGATTGGCTGTTCACCGAAACCAGTCGAGGAAAGCCAGTAGCAAGTAGAACATGTCCTATTCCTCAAAACCAGTCAAGCAGCCAGCCAGGCAGCCATCATATCCGGGTATAGCCAGTTCAACGCCAACTAACTGGATATCCAGTTCCGTGTGATTCGGCCTTTAGGAATATGTCTGACTCTTAAAAATACGACAAATGACAAGTAGATTAAATTGATGACGGGACACTCCCCATCCATGCTCAGGTTTGGATTCGAACCTGGAACGTCTGGGAAATGAAAAGCGAACGGGGGACAAGAGTCGCTGGTTCCCACTCGCGATGTGGCAACACTGTACACTGTTGATTATTCCAGGTGTAAACAATTCCTCGAAAGGTAAGAGGTCCTTGTTCTGCTTGATCTTTCCAACAAATACCCATGTGATTGTTGCATCACGTATGTTACAGCCAGGTTTGACGGCGTCAATGTGGCAACATCGCAAATTCTGCCTAAGTACTTGTCCCCGATTGTAGTATATCCTTATCGTACACCCTGTCCCGGGAATATATGCAGTAAGCGAACGGAAACAAGTCCTCTGCTCAAGTAAGGCTAGAGAGGGCTCGACCAAAGAAAGCGCAAGAGAGGGAGTGAGTGCACGGAGTGGAAAACGCGGCTGTGATTACCACTCGTTTGCACTGCTTCGCTCCGTCGACTCGCTTTCTCCCCTTCTATACCGTTGTGCGTGGCTTTCTCCACAGAGACAGAGTGGATTAGCTCCTGAGATACCAGGTAGTTCAAATTTTCTTCACCAGGTGGAAATGTTGCGCTGAAACACTTCGTGCGACCATTGATCACGCTGTCTTACCTCCAAAGGGCCATTCGCGCAGACGGTTCGCATATTACTGTACTCGCATAAACAAAAAATAATGTTTTGCATGTCCGACTTCTAATGGTTGGCATTTCAGCGCCACATTTCCACCTGGTGGTGAAAATTTGAACTACCTGGTATCCCAGGTTGCTCAGAACGGTCTCAAGAGGGCTCTGATATGGGAAATATAATTATGGCCACCCTGTATAAACAGCTGTCGCTGACGGACGGACGGACACTAAGCGCCCTCTTTACAGCACTTACCCTGAAAGAGACAGTACTGAACCCTGACGTCAGAGCATCAACTGCAGCGTAAGAAACCAGAAAATAGAGATTTCCATTAGAAATCGTCTCTCTCTCTCTCTCTGAAGCACACCCACCATGCCTCTACCCTCCTGAAGCTTCCCTTTTGTTCCACTCAGGACTCGGCAAAGTTTTCTTAATTGCGCCCCCTTTTAATTGATTCGTAATTAACGCGAGTGCTGTTTATTGTGACGTTCGGAGTTTGATTCTGGAGCCGTAACATTCATTCATCAAGCAATTTGAATCCGACTTGTCCTTTCTTACAATCTCAATCTCTCTCTTTTTTTTCTACCTCCGATCTTCTCGTGTATTTCTTGCTCTTGATGAAATCCTCGTCTCCCTTTTTTTCTTTATTTTGAGCCCCTTTTTACCCGCCAGAAGAAAGAATGAAGAAGGAAAAGGGAAGAAGAGGAGAAAGATGGAGAAATTTCCAAAATTTTCCATCTCGGTAAATCTCACCCCCAAACCTTCAAAAATGGATTTTACCCCCTTCTTTTTTTCCGTATTTTCAATTTAATCGCTTTTTCTCCCCCCCCCCCGTTCTCCACTCTTTTGATTCGTTTTCAATATGCCTGTTCTGTGTCCGTTTCAGGGGTGGGAAAGTTCAGGTACAGTTTTGGGAAAAAGCGAGAAAGAACTCGTTCAGCGAGTCCAGATCGATTCAGAAGGGTTGAAGACGCAGATTGGTGACGGGAACGAGGTAGGGAAAAAGATATGCACAAGATGTCAATAGGAGCTCGTTCAGTAACTTTTGCCTCCCCCACCCACCCCACCAAATGAAAAGTTAGACTCGTACCGATTATCTTCAGAAAGCGAATCGTTTCTCGGTTCCTTCGGTGTGAATTGTATGCTCACACACATGTCATCATCTAAGGCTGTGGTTCTCAAACTGTGGTACGCGTACCCTCAGGCCTCAGGAGTTCATGAACTACTTGAAGGGGGTACGCAATCAGCTTGGAGAGTGGTTTTTCACCCAAACGTAACAAGTACCAAAATAGACTACATTTGGAGCCGAATATCCGCTTGAAAGTTTCAATTTCAAGTGCACAACCAGACATCACATCAAGATGCCATGTCAGGTTATGCAGACCCATACTTCTCACTAGAAACTCTGAGGATTTACAACGAAAACTCCAAAATTGTGTCTTGACAGTTTGTTTACAAACTTATTTTTGTTCTTTACCTTTTTCAATACCTCTGGAAAAAATATTTAAAAACTAACTAACTAACTCCCTAGCCTTCTTAAACCCGAAGGTTCATGGCTGCAGCAACACAGGCCTTCCATCTTTCCCTATCTTGAGCAAGTTCTATATACTCTTTTCCAACCCTACCGATTCTTCTTAGGTCCATCTCAACGTTGTCCCTCCATCTTCGTCTTGGCCTTCCTACAGGTCTCTTACCATCAGGTTTCCCAACAAGAATCCTGCAAACTCTTCTTTCCTCTCCCATTCGTGCCACATGGCTTGTCCACCTAAGTCTTCTTGATTTAATTATTCTAATAATATCTGGACATGAATACAAATTATGTAGTTCTAAATTATTCTCCACTCACCTGTCTCCTCACCCCTTTTAGGTCTAAAGATTTTCCTAAGGATCTTATTTTCAAATACTCTCAATTTATGTTCCTCTTTCAATGTAAGGGACCAAGTTTCGCATCCATATAATACTACAGGCAAAATTACTGTTTTGTATATTTTAACTTTTAGTTTCTTAGATATTAAACGAGAAGACAAAAGTTTATGAAGAGAGAAGTAACATGCATTTCCTGAATTAAGCCTACTTTTTATTTCCTCTTTAATATAATTTTCATTTGTTAATATTACTCCTAAGTATTTGAATTTGGAAACTGGTTCAAACGAGTTGTTATCAATAATTAGATTTTGGATATTACCTAACACTTGGTTTCGGCATGTAAGCATATATTTAGTTTTCTCTTTGTTAACTTCCAAACCTATCTCTTTAGCAGTTTTGAAAAATATTTTAGCATTATTCTTAATTGTATTTATATCATCCCCTAATAAGTCTACATCATCTACATATGCTAACAACTGAGTGACACCATTTAATTTTAGTCCTTCTTTAGTTTCTTTTACCTTCCTAACAGCATATTCTAAGGCAAAATTAAAGAGCAATGGAGATAATGCATCTCCTTGTTTTAACCCATCATGAATTGTAAATTTGTCAGACATATTAATACCCACACGAATTTTACTTTCTGTTTCACTGGTGCATATTTTTATCATACTAACAAGCTTCTTAGGTATTCCAAACTCTACTAATATATTATATAATTTATCTTTTTTGACCGAATCATATGCTTTTTTTAAATCAATGAATATCTGATGGACATTTTGATTATATTCCCACTTTTTTTCAAGTGTCTGTGTGATGTGAAAAATTTGATCTGTAGTTGATCTGTTACGTTTAAATCCACATTGATAATCACCTATAATTTCATTAGCATATGGGGTTAGTCTTGTTAAAAGAATGTTAGACAATATTTTGTATGTTGTCGAGAGTAGAGAAATTCCACGGTAATTATTGCAGTTCATATTATCACCTTTTTAAACAGGAACAATTATGGATTCTTTCCACTGTTGAGGGATTTCTTCTTTATTCCATATTAAACAAATTAATTTATGAATTTGACATATTAATGAATTTCCACCATATTTAATTAACTCAGCTGGTATTAAATCAATGCCAGGTGCTTTGTTATTCTTTAGCCTTTTAATAGCATCTTTAACTTCAGTCAAGTTAGGTTCTGGAACTAAAGGTTCTGCTGCGTGGACTTCATTTACTTCTGATTTATCTCCTACATGAACATTTAAAAGGTCATTAAAGTAGTTCTTCCATCTACTTAGAATATCGCTTGGGTCAGCTAGAAAATCACCGTCTTTATCTTTTAGGAAGTTTACTTTAGGTTGCCACCCCTTTCTAAACTCATTTACACATTTATATAAATCTCTGATATTTTTATTTTTGCTGTTTGTTTGAATTTCGTTAATTTTGCTTTTCAAGTAATCTCTTTTTTTACTTCTAAACGTGCGGTTAACTTCTCGCTTTATTCTATTATAATTGTTTAGATTTGTATCATCAGAGTTATTTACATACTTGTTACCATACATATGTTCTACATGTTTATTTTTGTAACTAATCTTAAAGACTGTAAACAGAGGAACACCAAATAAAATAATAAACGTAGGATTCTAATGTTTATTTGTTTATAATCTTTCCAAGTACATCCCGAATGCCATTTTGCTCTCTCGTAGATACACGCCTGCAACATATCAAAAACGCCCCACCGCCACCAATCAGGCAACCAAAAAATTCCCCAGAACCCACTATTCGGAGAAAACCTATCGCGGGGGTACATTAGACGTTTATAGTTACGACTAAAGGGCAGGGTTTTTAAATTCGGTCCAAGTTGCGTATTGTTTCATTGAAAAAAGGTTCATGGACCGAATTTAAATTGAGTAGGAAAAAAGGTTCCTGGACAGAATTTAAATTCAGTCTGAAAAAAGTTCCTGGACCGTATTTAAATTGATCCGGAAAAAAGGTTCCTGGAAGGAATTGAAATACGTTACAGATAAAAAGGTTCTTTACGGTCCAGAACCCATTTACGCTTGCTGATTTTCTCTCCTGGACCGGAATTGAATTTATTTAAAATTCCTGGACCTTTAACAACCCTGCTAAAGGATGCAATAAAAAAAAAAGTTTGAGAACTGCTGATCTAAGGGATGTACTCAACGACGTTAATGAAGCTATGGCGAATATAGCCAAGAAAACCACACGTTCTGTTCCCTGCATTGCATGTTGTCTCACCCTATATTTTTCTCTGCAGCTTCACCTTTTGCAATATACAAAGTGCATTCAATAAATAACCGTAAAAGTAGTATAAAAATCTAAAATACTACCGTGATTGTATGTTCGTTAATTTGTGAAGGCATATGTAAGCTATTCATAGCTGTGCCTGGCACGCCTGCCTCGTGCAAGGGATGCTGGGAAACAGTTACACAAGATGGCGGCACCCTTACAAGAGTGCTTCAAGCTGGAGCAGCGAAGTATCGTAAGTTTTTGTTGAGTGAAGGCGTGAAACCGATAGAAATTCATAGCTGCATGACAGCTCAGTACGGTGACAACTGTATGAGTCGATCACAAGTGTACGAGTGGGCTGAAAAGTTCAAACAGGTCATAACCAGTGTTGAAGATTTTCCGCGTCCAGCTCGCTGCGTCACTGCAGTCACGGAAAGCAACATTGCTCAAGTGGAGGACTTGATACGGGAGACCCGGTGTATTACTGTAGTGAAATTGCTTCCCGGATGGAAATAAGTATAGGATCAGCTCACCATATCAACCTATGCGCGAACAACTGAAACCAGCCATTCTGCAGAGACGACGCGGTCTGTTGTCCATTGGTGTGCTCTTGCTCCATGACAATGCGAGACCACACACTGCCAATGTCACCATCGACGACCTGAAGTTTGAGTGCTTACCCCACCCTCCATATTTGCCTGATCTCGCACCTTCCGATTTCCACACCTTTGGCCTACTGAAAGATATACTAAGTGGATCGAGGTTCTAGAATGACGACGAAGTCCAGTCAGCGGTGCATGAGTGGTTACGCAGGCGTCCAAAAGCGCTGGCGTAGGTGGGTTGAACTATGGGGGGACTATGTTAAAACAGAGCACTGCAGTTCTTTTGGTGCTTGTAATAAATATTTGTTTGCGACATATTTCCGGTTATATATTGAATGAGCCTTGTATGAGTATACCGCAATGTCTCTCCAGCGGGATTCAAACCCAGGACTCTTTCATTACAAGGCAACAGCGTTCCCGCTACAACCATTGCAAAGGCCATGTCAGGCTCGTTCCTTTCCTTTCGTTCTAACTGTTAGCCTCAGCATCCACAGAGGTGGCGTTGAAAATGAATGAAAAAGTTACTGTTGAAGTTCGTTTAAAGTCCACTTAACGCACAGACACGCCAATCAGGAGAAGACCTACAGTTTAAAGTGGGATCTGAACCACTATGTACTTCCACATGGTATGAAACCTAAGATCCATTTGATTACAATCCGACTACGTCATCAGGGAGGCCCGGATGGATGAAAAAGAAGCGCAATGAAACATTCCATATCTTTGCCGGAAGTCGGGCACTGGCCCTTCGGTTCTTGTCTTTTCATTTTTTCCTAAATTCATCCTTATCGTCGCGGCTAATCTGAAGAAAGTAGTAAAAACGACGCCAAATACAAATAGTACTGAAATTCTGCCGGGTGATCCGTGTGAGATGTCAGAAAAGTAAACAGTTGTCTACAATAGGTTAACGTACGTATCTCTGAGTAGTTTGTTGTAATATATGCAGAAAGGATGTAATTTTCGAGTGAGTGCAGATTTACAGACTTCAGCCATGTAGTGTGCATATAACACTCGACAATTTCACATCCCATACGATACATTGTGCGCTGTTGTGGCGGGACCACTATCCTTATCTAACATGAACGCTAGAGCCACGCGGCTGAAGTCTGTAAACCTGCACTCACTCGAAACTTACATCCTTTCTGCATACATTACAACAAACTACTCAGAGATACGTACGTTAACCTATTGTACACAACGGTTTACTTTTCTGACATCTCAAACGGATCACCCGATATATGGAAACACTACAAGTATAATCAGCACATCTCCACCCCCTCCTCACCTTCATTTCTGTCTATACTCTGTATGAACTAAATAGAAACTGCAGACAATTGAAGGTGGAAAGGAAGGGAGTTCCAAGAGTTGATAGTTCCCTTGACAACAACATGACATGAACATCACCATAATTCTTTAAATTCTTATTTCCTCATAATTTGGCTGATGCTACTTTTTTTAATAAAAGGCACAAATTTCGAATATCTTCATTCATTACCAAGCGTGGAAGAATTTAACAGTGACGGCTACAGACAGTTGGTTTTCAAAACGTTCAATTTTGGGGGGACAAGAGGGGCCTCAGGTAATCCAAGGCAGATTTGGCGAGTATTTGCTAGTCAACCACAAGCCATATCAAACAAGCGTATGTTTGTCATTGAGGTAACAGACAGAAGCCCACTACTGTTAACAAAACAAAAGTAAACACTTCTTGGTTTGTGTTTGGGAAGCCTTGTTGTTTGTAGCCATTGCTGGTTCTGTTCTGGTACTAATAACGCAAAGGGTTATTGCACAGATATCACGCGAATAAAACAAAACCAAATTAGTTTTTTGTTGTTGTTCAGGAGAACGTCATTTCAAGTAACCTTAGTATAAACGAGGAAATTAAATCTTACTCCAAATAACCATACAAGAACCCCCCCCCCCTTTCCGAACTGAAATTATAATCGAGACACGGCTTACAATTGGAAGCTATTATCTAAAATATGCCTAAATAAGTTCTAAATCGCGAGCCTCCCCGATGGAGTAATGGTAATGTCGTCGCCTTGTAATCAAGGGTTTCCTGGGTTCGATACCCGCTAGAGGCCCATAGTGGTTCGGATCCTACTTTAAACTGTAGGTCCAGTCCCAATTAGCCTTCCTGTGCATCAAACGTTATAGGTCCCTGACTACACTGCATAACATTACACTCTGTCCTGGGAATCTCTGGAGCAAGCGAACGGAAACGAGCCCTCTGCGCAAGTAGTAACTTGAGAGGGTTCGACCAATGAACGCGTGAAAGGGGAAGTGAGCGCATGGAGGGGAAAACGCGGTTGCAGCTACCAGCAGCACGCATTGTTTTGCTACACCCATTACTTTCTCCCCTTCGCTACCGTTATGAGCGGCCTTACTCCAAAGAGTCTTGAGGCAGTGTGTAGCAACTCTACCAGCAGCGAAGGTCTTCCTCGATAGGGTAGTGGCTAAAGCTGTCTCCTTGTAGTCAAGGACGCCTTCTCGTTTCCGTGGCGAAGTGGTCAGAGTCACACGCTGCGACGCTAGAGGTTCCAGGTTCGAATCCTAGTTCATCTTTCATCCTCATCGTCGCGATTAATCCAAGAGGTAGGAAATCGACGTAAAATAACTATTCAGACTGTTCTGGGTTCAATTCCCAGAAGAGGTACATTGCACTGTACCCCCCCCCCCCCCCCCAAAGAGAGACGAATAGCACTGGCGAAGTCTTAAAAGGGTGAAACAACGAAAATTAACATTTGCGCTCTCGGCATCGAAAGGAAGAAATGGAACTGACCAGAGACAGAGTCAAACAACGAAAATTAGCAAACTAATATGTATCTCTGAGAGCCTGTGTTCTAATTGTCGGTTGATTTGCCACCTGGTGACCACAAGGTTAACCTCAACGGTACCAAGAGAAGCTGCAAATCGCGTAACTGAGCGGACCAGTTTCGGCGAACCACCCCCATGCAAATCAACCGAATTCGTCCTTCCCTTAATGGGGGACCTTAATTGCGGAACAAACGTCTATTGCAGGCACCATTACGCTCCTTTCCAGGAGGCCGAGACGGACACCTCGCGTAGGCGGCGCAGCCACGTCACGTGTAGTCAAGTGCGGCATCTTTCACATCAACCAACGTCTTTTCTGCAACTGCCCCCTTCCCCGCATCCATCCCCCCTCATCCCATCTTCCACATCTATCCTCACATCTTCAATCTAACTCAACCTTTCCTCTCGCCCCCCCCCACCTCTTTCTCCTTCCACACTCTTACTGGCGTGATTGTTAATTAAAAGTTGCCCGAGCGGAGGCCCCCCCTCCCCCTCCCCCCCCTGTTCCTTGCAAATAACAAGAGGCTCACGGAGTTAATTAGAACTGCAGCCCTGTCCCAGTCTAAACGTAGCAACATCGCACGGAAGTTGATGCCTCAAGACAAGGAGTAAGATGAAATGGTCAACGGGCAACGTCCCCCCCTCCCCCCCCCCCCCGCCCTCTTTTGTTATGGAGCTCAATTCAGAGTCCAAAACCTTTGTTCTTGCCCGAGCCGTGCCGCGTTTGCACGTCTCTCCTCAACTGAAAATATTATTTCAGTGTTTCCCCCGTGCAATACTTTCGAGAGCATGCTACATTCTCACCCCCTACTGCCAGAACCTTTGCTTCAAACGCGAAGGTGTCACAGGAATCGCCGAACGCCAACACCTTACGAGGAAATTCCAGCAGTGTTACCCTGAACGTTGAAAAATGATATGAATTCGGAAGACATTAAAGAAAAATATATCTTCCCAGCAACGGTGGCGCCAGGTGTATTAAACGAAGTTTCATTGGCTTCGGTTTGATTAGATTTTTGTCATTTAGCTTGCTTTACTGACACTTCTGGTTAATCGCGACGATGAGGATGATATTGAAGAAGATACACTCACAAAGAACACCCAAAGCTGCTGAGATTTTTGTTCCTAATTATCTGAAAATGTAGTCTACACAAATATGAGTAAAATTCGCATCTTTCAAAAGATCTAAAGAAATCGATTTTTCGACCGCCATTTGGAAACAAGTCGATCAACTTTGCTAATTTACAAAACTCGACGGTTCCTACACTTCGAAAAGGTTTTCTCGACAAAGAGTTTGTTCTTAAAGTCCACTTTTGGCGCAGCTAATCGGGACTGGACCTATAGGTTAAAGTGGGATCCGAACCACTATGCGCCTCAACCGGGTATCGAACGCGGTACCCCTTGATAACAAGGCGACGATGTAACCACTACACAGTCGGGGATAGCGACTGCCTGCGACACTATATTTACATTCCAAGAAAGCCCAAACTCGTACACGAGAGCTATCGAACTAGCAACACGGAAAACGTATCAAAAATTCCATGTCAGGTTCAAACGTAACGTCCATTTAACCTACATAGAAGAACCTTTCTCTATCGATACGACAATAAAAACTATGTTACGCATGTTTCTGTAACATGGACACAAGGAAAGAATGAATTAACAAAAGAAAAGTGAAAAAGAAGGCATTGCATACCGAATCACCTACAGAGGCAGCAATGTACAATGTGTTGTCTAACATTAGGGCGGTGGTAAAAGTTGCCATGGAAAATATTGTATTAAAGGGAAATGAAGGCTTGCCAGAAAATTTTGGCCTTATCAATGTCAATTGAAAAATAATTATGGGATGTTTGCGGGAAATAACATTTTGTGGATGGGAATCACATTTCTTGTATCCTACGTATCATCTGAAAAGTGAGTGTTGAATATAAGTTTAGTATTTACTAACCTTTCTTGTGTCTTGTGGAAAATGCAATGAATAGATGCAAATTAGTTTGTTAGAGTTTAGTTACAACTCTTTCCCCCTCTAGTGGACATAATTTCAAGAAAATATTCAAGGCGACAAGTATCAGTGAATTAAACAATACAGCTCTGACAATGTTATAGATTGAGAGATAAGCATTTAGGTTTGTGGCTGCAGATGACGCCTCGGGAACTACGGGCGTAAAGATGAAACTTGGTAAATGAATATAGATCATCACTACGATATTATTTCAGGATATACCGCAATGGAATTATCTCGATTTAAAATATTTCTTGTTAAGGAACAGAACTCTTTTTAGCCTAAAAGGACCGAAGCTAAGTTACAACAGCCATTGCAGAAGGGACGGGCTGTGAGAAAAAGAACTGAAAAGAGATAAAATTAGGGAGAGCTTTATAACGAAAGTTGAGAAAAGCTTCCAAACAAGAAAGGAAAGAGATGAGGAAAATAAAGACTGTGACGCATCCATTCAAGTAAAGGTACCAATGGCTGGCTGAAGCAAAGAGATATCTGATAACACGAGTGAAGCGGTAAAACTTAGTGTGTCTGCTTTATGCCCTGGGAGGAAAACTTTAAAACACTCCCCCTTCCACTTTTTTGTCCTTCCATTCCTCCCCCCTGTTCTCGATTCTTATCGAAAGGCTGGAAGGAAGGTAATGAGGATTTTATGTCCGGTTTTCAAACAAAAGAGCAGAGCCCAAGACTCTAGGCGATTGTCAACTGTTATCTGTCTCTTAAGCGAGCAAGATTCAGCCAGGACACACAGACAGAGAAAAAAGGATGAGGCGCAAAGAATGGAAAACAAGATAAAAGGAAGAATATGATACAAAAGAAAGTACAGAAGAAAGATAACGGTGGTGAAAGAATGCCGAAAGAGGAAGCTGCAGTTATAGCCTGCCAACTTTTGCCATAAGCCCCCCCTCGTTGTTTTAACGATACTTGTATCTATACTGCGGATATTCAGACTTATCTGTTTTTATTACCAGGTTTTATGATATAGCTAACACTTTCGCCTGAAAACTATTTAAGGGACAAAGTTTTTATTAATCAAAAGTTGCAATGGGAAGGGAGCACTGAATTATTCAAAGGTTTGCAGAAATTTTGAAGAAAGGCGAAGTTGCCACATGTACAGTCAGAGGCAATAAAAATGTGACACGTAGAGCCTGAAATACTAGTTTCTCTGCAAGGCGTTATGTGTGTTGCCTAACTCTAATGCGATAAGTGGATTTTAATGGAAGTTTTCAATGGCAACTTCTATCACCGCCTTAGAGTTAGGCAACACACAACGCTTTCAGGAAAGTGAGTGATCGGTTCGTGTAAAACACGTAGGCTATACAAAAAGTGCCAAAAATGCAGGCAACGGTTCAGAATTTTTAACGATTTTCGAAAGTTCCATACGAGTATTAGGAAGTGTTTAAGAAACCTGGAAATGATTGTGGAAGTAATCGAAGCTTTGAGAAACAAATTAACTCAGTTGAACGCTTCACTGAGTATTATTTATTGGAGAAAATATGATTTGAAAAGTAGCTTACGTGAACAGCAATTCTTGGTTTATGATCGTTTCAAACCACATGTTTGTATCTATCCAGTATTTTAATAACTCTGTATACAAGAACCGAATCATGATTACACAAGCGGAAAGAAAATGCATCCTCCAAGAGAGTGGGGATTTGGTGAGAAATTAATATTTGGGATTGTTGACAATGAAGAGCGGCATCGTGCGGTCAAACCCGAAACTTCTAGAACCAAAGGCGGAACTTTTTCTTTCACTCAAACACCACAAATTTGCTGCAATGAAATAAACCTAACTCTAAAGACTAGTAACATACAACCAAGCACGGTTACCTCAGTAAGTAGATGTGGACTGGATGAGACAGGCACGCCATCTTTGGAGCATAATTAAACTTTCGACACAGAGGGACCTCAAAAGTTTTAAATGCCAGAATAAAAGAAGCAAGCGCAGACAAAAAAAATGTTTGTCTTTAATTTTCAGAGGGTCCATTTTCGGGTAGCAGGAAGAGAAGAAAGGGGGAAGGGGGTAGCAGTACGAAGAGGAGGGTGATGTTTTCTGACATCGCGAAGAGAAATGCCTTCCAAAACCTACGAAGGGGGTTTTGTTCGCATTTACTATGCAAATTAGGTAAAGAGAATAATTGCTATTCCACTGCCTCTTCTTTACCTCGTTTCAAGCGAGATTTATCGCTTTTTTAAACTTATCTGCAATGCAGAAAGAAAATTTTGAGCGTTTGTGTTCCCATGCGTAACTCAGAAGGCCGCGTGAACGCGCACTATCTGTCAGTCCTTTTCGATGCAAAGGCTGATTAGGATATGCCGGGTGATCCATCATTGAGTACGCACCCGCGGACACGCACGAAGAAAAAGGAAGATTCCCCTTCGAGGAAAAGAACAAGTTTTCAAGGATCCTGTAGACAAATGGGGCTTGTATCGCATCAAAGCAAAACACACACAGTCCTTAAATGTATCAGTTACGGCAGGAGAATTGGGTCTCTGGCGGTCGGGTCTTGCGTGTTTCAGCGAGAGGTATAAGAGGGGGGAAAGAATAAATGGTAATAAAAGAATGACAAAACGTAAAAAAATTGCCAAAAAGGGGATGATTGATGATGTGATGAAAGGACACTCACAAGGAACACCCAGTACAGTCCTGGATTCGAACCCGGAACCCTTGGCGTCGCAGCGCACTGTCCTAACCACTCCGTAGGCAGTGTTCGTGGTGGAGTGGTCAGTGAAACATGATACAAAAAGCTCCTAGCTCTGAGGCACGTTAAATTGTACGATTGTCTTCATCAATTTCTCCAATTCACCATTCCTTGGTGACAGAGCGCGTTCAATAGATGTACGACCTGTACAGGTTCGAGTCTTACAGTACGATGGGTGTTCTTTATCACCATTCATCTTCATCGTCCCGACCTCCATGGCAGAGTG
This sequence comes from Lepisma saccharinum, assembly GCF_977018435.1. Taxonomy (NCBI): domain Eukaryota; kingdom Metazoa; phylum Arthropoda; class Insecta; order Zygentoma; family Lepismatidae; genus Lepisma; species Lepisma saccharinum. Next base: position 38,925,023 of record NC_139242.1, on the reverse strand, counting down.
GTTAGCAGAGCGCGCTATGACGCCAGGGGTCCCAGGTTTGAATGCAGGCCTGGGCATGTTCTTTTCTTGTGAGAGTCCCATCATCAATTTCATTATATACAGGGTGTACCAAAAGTCCCTTTACCCGCCTCCTTTGAATTGTAGACAAACCTGAAAAATGTTATTTTAACAGCATGTGTATGATGAGAGGATTGTATACCATTAAATCAGACCAAGGACCACCATTTACTCCAGAGGATCTGTGTGCACACCGCCATTTTCATGGCACAGTATTATTCGCCTCCAGGTGCGATGTGAAATCCTCCGTAACATGGCTGGCGTGAGGGAAGCAAACGCACTGCGAACAGCTTCTTGAAGTTCCCCAGTTGTCTGATAACGATTATAGGCGACTTTCTGTTTGATGTGCCCCCATAGCGCATTTTCATAAGATGTCAGATCTGGACTTCGGGGTGGCCATTTCAGAGGTGCTGGCAAATTTGACGATCCTCGTCCAATCCATTTGTCTCTGAACACATCATTGAGGTACATACCGGAATTGGAACGTTTGGGTCTTCTTGGTCGAATCTGATTCCAACAGGATGGGGCGAATGTGCACTTCGCAAGTGTAAGAGAATACATGTGCCATGAAAATGGTGGTGTGCACACAGATCCTCTGGAGTAAATGGTGGTAATTTGTCTGATTTAATGGTATACCATCCTCTCATCATACGCATGCTGTTAAAATAACATTTTGCAGGTTTGTCTACAATTAAAAGGGCCGGGGGGGGGGGGGGTAATGGAACTTCTGGTACACCCTGTATATATAATATATGAGATATATCATCACTTATCCTCATCTTCGTGATTAGCCAAAAACGGCCGAAAAGCGAAGTAAAGTAAATCAAATGAATTAATAAATCAATTTTATTTCGAATTTCTTCCCTTGTGCACTAGTCTGACAATGATATGTTATTTTAACTTAGTCATTGACGCAAACTCTGTACCTTTCAAGGTTTATATTGTGGCACCGAAGATTGCCTGACGAAAATAATGAGAGAACAAGATGCCTTGCAAGGAATTCCAAATCCAGGATTATAATATTAGTTTTGGTTGATGATGAACTACGACAATACAAGAGTGGGCCTTCGTGGCAGAGTGGTTAGCACAGCGCGCTTCGACGACAGGGGTCCCGGGCTTGAATCCCGACCTGGGAGTTTCCCTTTATTAATTTCATTGAATCATCACTCACTTTCATCTTCGCGATTAGCGACAAGTGGCAGAAAAGCGAAGTAAGATTAACCAAATGAATCAATATAGGAAGAAATATAACTCCACGGGATGCCCATATTTTATCCTCGATTTGCGGCTTATATCACTGTTCTGTAACCACTATACACCATGCATGCCGAAAGGAAATATACAGTAGTATAAATCGTTATTGTACATGCATTTAGAAACAATTGAATACATTAGTATTATCAGCTGCGCGCGCAGGAATTCTTTAACTCCTAATAGCATTTAGAGTGCAATTGTGAAAACGCAGTAAAAGAATGACAATGCTCTATTTTCTTCCTTGAAATTAAGTTCAAGAGAGATCTGAGCCCCATATCTCAACCCCCCTCCTCTTTTTCCGACATACTCCTGGCTTGGTTTAGAATATAACATTGATAATCTTAATAATAATAATAATAATAATAATAGTATATTGTTACTACGTGCTACGCGAATTCTATGCCAATTCACGACCACATTTAAGTACACTGAATAATTTACAAGATAACAGAATTATACATATTAACTATTTACTACAAAAATAACATTCCTTGCAGCACCATATGATTATTATCCACGACTTTACACCAATAACAAGCAAACATCCTAATACCCACTTCTAAAAAGAACAATTACCTGCGAAAATATTAAATTTTCCTTGCTTGGTATAAATCTTGATATGAACATTTTAAAGAACACAAATAAATATTTTATTTGGTGGTATGAGTGCGTTTATAATGTTTACAAATTAGTAGAAAATGTTTAATTTAATGGTAACAATGTAGAATGGACACAACATATTTCTTCATTTTTACAGAAGAAACGACTTACGGAAATGAGTTTCTGTAGCATTTTGAAAGTTTGTGGAGGTGTTTTGTTTCGTCGCGGAATCTATTTGACCGGGAATTCATGTGTTTTCAAGAAAAATATCTCTCCGACGCACAATAGACGTTGCTTTTATTTGCTTCCTCTACGTGTACCGGATGTTGCGTACGTTCGATGACGTAACTCCCTGTCAGTGTTTCCAACCACGCCGTTGTTTTCGTTGTTTTGGTGCATTTAACTATGCTTGCCTAACCTAACCAAACCTGACCTAACCTTACCGGAAATGGTTCGTGGGGCTATCCCTCAATGGTTTGTGGGGCTACCTGTGCAAGCATAGTTAAATGCACAGGTAGCCCCACAAATAATTCACGGTTAGCCCCAAAAACCATTCTCGGATAGCCCCACAAACCATTTCCGGTACGGTTAGGTTGGGTTAGGTTAGGCAAGCATAGTTAAAATAAAAAAAAATCCGTTCATAATGTACAATTTGCATACGTGACGAACACGAAAGTAGGTATTTTTCGGTGAAGAAGGTTGGAAACACTGCATACCCACTGATGATGCACAACGCAACTCAAGCTGAGCCCGCCATATTGTGTGTTACGCAAGCGAAAAAAGTAAGAACAATAATTACTGTTAATGTGAAAAATTGAAAACATTTTCGTGAAAAAAGCAAAATGCAACCTTGAAGAATCTTTCGCAATGCAGAATACGTAAGTACGAATGTTAAAAATTACGAAATAAACGAGTGAGAGGTGTTGTGCCCATTCTACATTGTTACCAATTTAATAAATAATAGTGTACATTTAACATCAGTTCAATATTAATTAGAACACTAAGCTCCCTGCTTTCTAAAGTAATATAATGCTGACATCTATTATTCTTTTCAGGTATCCTCTCAGTGAAGCTGAGAAGAAGTAATGAAGCAAAAGGAACGAAAACAAAATTTTAAAATTTTATACCTATACTACGAATTGTAGTAAACCCTGCTCGAAAAGGGTTTATAGAGAAATTATTTTTACATGTCCGCAATCAATGAAATCTGAATTGGTCAAAGTCTCTACGTTTTGATATTCAAAGGAATACACTGTATAAAAAGTTGGATAAATTACGGTCTAAGACCGTCAAAATTTTGATTCCTTCCACTACCGTAAAAATGAGCATGGCTTTTTTCAAAGTATTAACGGCCATTACACAGCCTAATTAAAGTAATTTTAATGATTGATTTTTTATATATACGAGGGTTACAGTAAAAGTCATGGCAACAACTTTCTTCCACGGTAATGTGGGTCAGGCAAGAAATTGTAAAATATATAAGGTATGCCCAAATGAAAAGGAGACCATTGCTGTAGCGGCGTTGTATCTAATCGAAAAGGTAAATGTGTATGCTGATAGATGGCGCAGTGTTTGTCCCAGTTTGCAGGTGTAGCGAACCGCTTCGCCTGCTGCCTGAGTTGGCAAGAGTTGTTTTACTCGGACGGACATAAAACTAAACGGTATATTAGACAATAGTTATTTCCTCAGTCAATTAGCATATGCAGATGATGTAGACTTATTAGGGGATAATGTAAATACAATTAAGAATAATGCTAAAATATTTTTCAAAACTGCTAAAGAGATAGGTTTGGAAGTTAACAAAGAAAAACTAAAGATATGCTTACTGGGCCGATTACAAATGTTAGGTAATAATCAAAATCTAATTAATGATAACAACTCGTTTGAACCAGTTTCCGAATTCAAGTAGGGTACTTAGGAGTAATATTAACATGTGAAAAGTATATTAAAGAGGAAATAAAAAGTAGGCTTAATACAGGAAATGCATGTTACTTCTCTCTTCACAAACTTTTGTCTTCTCTTTAATATCTAAGAAACTAAAAGTTAAAATATATTCAAAACAGTAATTTTGCCTGTAGTATTATATGGATGTGAAACTTGGTCCCTTACATTGAAAGAGGAACATAAATTGAGAGTATTTGAAAATAAGATCCTTAGGAAAATATTTGGACCTAAAAGGGATGAGAAGGCAGGTGAGTGGAAGGTTACATAATTTAGAACTACATAATTTATATTCATGTCCAGATATTATTAGAATGATTAAATCAAGAAGACTTAGGTGGGCAGGCCATGTGGCACGAATGGGAGAGGAAAGAGGAGTTTATAGGATTCTTGTTGGAAAACCTGATGGTAAGAGACCTGTAGGAAGACCAAGACGAAGATGGAGGGACAACGTTGAGATGGACCTAAAGGAAATCGGTAGGGATGGAAAAGAGTATATAGATCTTGCTGAAGATAGGGACAGATGGAAGGCCTGTGTTGCTGCAGCCATGAACCTTCGGGTTTAAGAAGGCTAGAGAGTTAGTTAGTTAGTTAACTCAATCAACTACAATTCAATACGGGAAAAAGTAATTTACGTGGGCGAAACTTACTGATTCCGAAAATTCCTAAAACTCAGAAATATAAAAGCAGCCAATTAAGCAGAATGTGCGATTTGTATAATACGCTTTCAATGAAAAACCAGGCCTTAGATTTATCATTGGCATTTAAACTATATAAAAAAAATGATTGAATCAGAATTATGACAAAAATACACTGTTATCATTCCGGTATCACTATATTCCCCATTATTTTCCATTATATTCTACAATTATATATCTATAGGTATTTTATGTATGTAATTATTGCACAAGTCTTTGTTCTTGTATGATGAAAGACAAGAGAAAGGCTCAGATTGTTCAATTTCATTATTGATTATGTTATTGATTACTTGTATTATCGGTTGATGTATGTTTATATATTTGCTAATTGTATTGTTTTCTTGGTTTTTCTTCTGCCGTCTGTAATTGGAGGTTTACCTCTGTTGAGGGCAGTAAATAAATAAATAAATAAAATAAATAAATATTCATTACGTAGCTTACCTGTAGTTAAGATCGGAATAACTTACATAAAAACAATAGCCCTGGCAATGAAATTAATGTCAAATAGATGAATAATTGAATATTTATCGAATAACAAAAATGATGTTACATGTAGTTGGAGAAATGTAAGTTTCCGATTAAAATTTTATTAATATTATTTTGAGTAGTAGTGTGCATAAATCTTCTTTGTAATGTTATTTAAAGCAGTATGATCCCAATATAATCCTTGCCTTCTAAAATATTCAGAGGAAATTAATAACTATTGATTATGCAACAAATGCTAATATTTTCATTACTTTATTTTAGTACTTGGTAAGTCTTTCGGAGGTTCCAGACGAATGGACCCCCCCCTAAATACGTCCTTTCTGTCCTTCAAAGCCGTTTGATCCCAATATAATCCTTGTTTTCCAATAAGTTCAGAGGAAATTATACAACAATGCTAAACGAGTATATTTTCATTATTCAAAACTTGATAAGGCTTTCGGGTAGGGGGATCCCCTGGACCCCCATAAATATGTCCTTGAGTGTGGTGTATGGTCACGTGGTGCATTCTAACCAATGAAGTGAACGTTTAAAGCAGCAGACACACTTTTGTTGAATTTTATGAACTCGAACACAGCTTTTCTTGCGTGTAGCGTCTACAAGCTTCAACACAATTTCCTTACATCAACCTGACACGGGATGTTACCTGAACTACACCTTGTGCCAAAAAGCGTTCGGAAAGTTCTAAGAATCGGTCAGAGATGGCGTTGCAATCTGAACAAAAGCATGTGCATTAGAAGGCCAGATCTGTTCTGAATGTGCAGGGAAAATTTCATGGCCACTCTTCCAATAGTCTGGTTTCCATAGGCACGTGAAGGAGCAAAGGTGCAAGTGACGTGACAACATTGAACAAAAGGAAGTTTGTGTGGCCATCAAGTTTCTGGTGAAGAAGGGATAAAATGCGACAGCCATCAAAGCCGAATTGGACACAGTGTTGGAAGAGACTGCCCCATCATTTGCCACTGTTAGCAAGTATACGACGCTGTTCAAGCTTGGACGGGAGAGTGTTGAAGATGACCTCCGCAGTGGACGTCCGCCAACCACCATCACACCAGAAACAATCGATAGAGTCCATGATAGTGCAGGCTGACCGAAAATTGAAAGTGCAGGAGATAGCTGATGAAATGGGCATCTCAGTGGACCGAGTACGCCACATTCTCACTAAAGCGTTGAGCATGAGGAAGCTTTCGGCGAGATGGGTGTCGCGCCTGCTCACACCGGAGCAAAAACGCGTTTGCACTTTCACTGAATGTTTGGCGATTTTACAGAGGAATTCTCAAGAGTTTCTGCGGGGTTACGTCACCAAAGAAGGCAAAGGCGGTTGCTTCTGTAGGCAAGGTGATGGCGTCAGTTTTTTTGGACGCGAAATATGTCATCTTGATAGATGACGATGACAGTTTCCCTGCAAGTTCAGAACAGATGTGGCCTTCTAATGAACATGCTTTTGTTCCGATTGCAACGCCATCTCTGACCGATTCTTAGAACTTTCCGAACAACCCTCGTTGACGAGCCTAGTGTAAATGTGTGAACGCACAACAACATTGACAAGTCTCAGTCCTAGAGGAGAAATGCATTTCAAACAGGGTGTAACAGAGTAGATAAATTTTGCAAGTGAACATCGTGCATAACGTCTAACAAAGATTACATAATGGGATACCATCATTATCTCAACCTCAAACACGAAAGAACGCATTAGTTCCTGTAAATTACTATGAGTTTAACCAGTAAAAACCATGGCAAAACCAATGCTGCAACGAGACATGAATAAAAATAACAACAAGCAGGAAATGTCCAATTGGACAGGTGGCCTTTTGGCCTTACTAACGTACCCACACATTTGCTATAGGCAATTGTTTCCCGAACGGCCTAAAGCATTGTCTCATTTACATTGGCAACAGGTGAAAAATAAAATTCGCGTAATTAGCCACACAATCAGCAAGTCCAACGTGCAAAAAGAAAGGGTGGGGAAAAAAATGATTGACATATCGTGAGGGTCTGTGCACAAAGAACACTATGTTGCTCCTTTAAAACGGAGAAGATAAGGCTGATATACAATGGAAGGTGTCCATCTAGGATCATAAAAATTACCAAGATGGAACCTTGCAGCAACTATAAATCATCACTTAAGATACATTAATGAAGAGGTGCCAACCTCAAGTGGCCTGGTCTGCGGGAAAGCTCTGGCTGTAAATAAATAAAAACGTCTTCTGGGTAACTCAACACCGGCACAAAGCAAACTCTACCTCGTCCTTGGTAAGCAGTGTTGCCAATCCAATATATCTACTTGTTAACAGCATGTTTATGTAGTAAATTCATCCAATATTTTAGCACAAGATTTCTTATGGGTCAAAGTCACCATAGGAACCTTTCAGAAGATTTCTAGAAGGATGAAAATTTGCGTCTAAACGTCTACCATGCGGGAGACCCGGGTTCGATTCCCGGAGTGGATGATCTAAGGTCGGAATTTTTCGGCTCTGGTGCTCACTCAGCCTGAAATCAATAGGTACCTGGGGGGGGGGGAGGAGTTCGGAGCGTGGTGCTGAACACATCACCTCCAAAAATGGCCAAAGTCAAGAATATGTTGGGTCATAACCCCACATTCTCTAAACGTGTCTTCATGGCATGGTGCTATATTCACGGGGAACTTTACCTTAACACTTGGACGAAATGCCCACCTTGAAATTCCTGTTATACTCTGTCCCCGGAATTTGTGGAGCAAGGCCACGCGTAGCGGCAGAGAAGGGGAGGAAATCGAGTGGGCATAGTGTAGCAGTACTACACACTGCTGCGAGGGCTGGTAACTGCAGTCGCTCCTCGCCCACTCCACGCAATTTTGTTGACGTGTATATTGGCGGAGCAGTCTCGCGTCACTACTTGCGAAGAGGATTCCTTTCGTTCTCTTACTCCAGAGATACCCGGGACAGAGTATAGTATTCTTTTATCACATCATGTTGGTTTTCAATCTCGGTGACAAATTGCCCAAATTAGATGTTGTACAACTTTAGAGGAGTACTCCATCATGCCTTCTTGAGACATCACCTAGGAAACCATTTGGCAGATCTATTTCTAGTTCTAGTATGTTAGAAGATACTGACACTTAGCACATATAAATAGATACCCTACCTAATAAAGGGGAAGACGATGTGAGAAAATTATACTTTTTATAATATAGGGATAGTCCAAGAAAAATGACAAATGATCGGCAACCTGTTTAGCTTCCTTGTATATAGTGGTTGCATAACTGTGAAGGATATGAAGCATCAATATGACACCTCCCCTATTCACTCTCGCTGAAGCGCACAAAATGTCACTTCTCCGTTACAGGACATTGGCGATTGTACAGCAGTACTGACTACATTCTGGAGATATGAAATGCCTGTTTTCTCATCCCTTAGTACAGGAACAGGCTGGTAAGTATGTCGTTATCACAGTCACTTTGGTAACCGTGATTACCAACTTTTCATGAATAACGTGCTTTTTTAATTAATGGGTTCCTTTTCTACCAAGGGCAGTGGAAACGAGCTACCAGACTTTAGAAGGGCTAGGCTGTTGTATGAATGGTTCCTGGTTTTTATAGTGAGTAGATTTGTGTTTATGAATCTGTCAGTGTGAAAACTGACTAATTTTAGCATTTTCAAGAATAAAATTAAGAAACCAGGTTTACGGACTGTGTTATAGGAATTACATGGACGTCCACAGGATTTTTCCCAGGGAGGGGCAAGCAAGGTAATTTTTTTCCCCCGGGTGAGCAAAGGACACATATTTCCTCCAAAAGAGTGATGCCCCTCAAAAAACACTGTTTCAGTCTGAAATTATCATGTTTCTTCAACGAATTTATAATAGTTAACATAAATTACTGTGATTGAAATGAAACTATGTGTGAATTATATATTTTTTTAGGTACACATTCTTTTTCGGGGGGGCGTGGCCCCCCATTGCCCTCCTTCCGGACGCCCATGAGGAATTATATTGCGTAAAGTTAAGAACATAAATTATCTCTGCATGAAAAGATGCAATTATTCTAGCATCTTACATTTTTGTTAATTTATGTTATACTGCTTCTCTAGGTTAATCGCGATAGTAAGTATGGAATAGGTCGAGGAACAAGCACAGTGAAACCTCCACGACTCACCCAGTAGTCGACCCTATAACCTACGCTGGGCGACAGATGACACAGAAATCAATCAGACAGTATTCATGTAGATAAAAATGTAATACTTTGTGAAGTGTAATTTGTAATATTCATCCAAATGAAGGTGATAAAGAATGTTTTTAAACAAGGACCTCAAAATACTATTACAACATGAACCTACATGGTAACCGTGTCGCATTGTAATCAGGGGTCCCCGATTCGATACCGGGAAGAGGCACATAGTGATTCAGGCATGGGTGCTCTTTGCGAGTGTCTCTACATCAGTATCATCACTCATCTTCATCTTCGCAATTAGCCAAAAGAGGTGCAGAAAAGCGAAGTAAAATAAAACACACGAATCAATCAATCAAAGATGGCCTGACAATGTAGTGCATACTTACAACATTTGCATGCCGTTAGAATCGTATTGCCTTCTTTAACATGCAACAAGCAAGTACCAATCAACAACAGTTAATATAATTTTTAATTCAGCACCCCAAAATCTATAAAAAACGGATAATTTTAATTCTGTAAACATATCTGGAGGGGTCAGCCCTCAGCAAGCCCATACCTAGCTACGCCAATGAGCACACGATTTATGATACAATTTGGATCTTGATTTCGTTACTAAATTTCACATAAGTTTTACAAGTTTAAAACACTGATTTAGAGCTAGTATCAATTAGTTGGAAACACTGCCTGCATTGTTCTTGGGTCTCATAAGAATGTCCAAAATAATAACATTGTCGGTAGAGAACATCCTGTCTTAAAAGGAAGGTAAACGACACCCGTTTTCCTCTTGTAGATTTTAAGAAACCAACTCTGGATCCGAGTTTATGATAGCATTTCACGATAGTTTCTATCAACACCATCAAAGTTACGTAAGGTTTATTTTTGTCCTTTCCAGGAGGGAAATTATAGGAGTGGGAAAAACAATTAACAAAGTTAGCATGATTATTATGTAGAAATGAGTAATTCAGTGGAAGATTTTTAATTAAGATCTTGCGTATTTTCTTTTTTAAAAAAAAATAGGATTGAATTTGCACGCAACTCGTTCATTAAAACAGTATTTTAACTGTTTGATGAAGTTCTCTGAATTCCATTGCTTTGGTCAGGCAAATGAACTGTCTTCAGCTAAAGATTTGTGTGGTGGTTAAAGACGTGTGTTCACTCTCACGTGTGAAGTGCGTTGTCTTCCCTTGTCAGTGCCTTTGAACACGGGCTCTCGCAGTCATCGTGGAAACAAGAAAAATTACGAACATCTCTTCTTTGTATTCTTGTATGGACAAGCAGTCCATGTGTTCTCTTTTTTATCTTTCCTTACTTTTCTGAACACCTTCATTACTGCTTGCTTCTTCTCTTCGCTTTCTTCCATATTCTCTCTGTTTTCTTTTATCCTTGTCAGTGTGATCTCCAACTATTTTTCTTTCCTTCTCTTCCCATTTCGCTTTCTCTCTCTCTCTCCCCACTTAATTCATTTTCCTTTCTCTCTCTCTTTGTTTTTTATTTTCTTTATCTTTCCTTCTATTTCTCATATCATTGGTACTTTATATCTCTTTGTTTCTTTCTTCCTTACTAATTTATTTTCATTTTCTCTTTCTCTCCTTGGTTCCTTATTCTATTTTCTTTCTTTCTTATCTAGCTTGTTTATTTCTTTCTTTCTCTGTCTCCACTGGCTTCTTTCTTTCTCTTTCTTTGTATTCTTCTTGCTTCTGTATTAATCTTTCCCTCTCCCCTTGCTTCTTTATTTATCTATCCTTCTCTCCTTGCTTTATTCATTCTCTCCCTCTTCCTTGTTTCTTCATTCTTTCGGTCTCTCTTATCCTTGCTACTCTTTCTTTCTCTCTTCTCCATGTATATTGTGTGCCGGCCCCTGTGGCGGAGTGGTTAGCACATCGCGCTACGACGCCAGGGGTCCCGGCTTCGAATCCTGGCCTGGGCATGGATATTTGTGAGTGTCCATTCATCAATTTCATCATATCATCACTCATCCCCATCTTCGTAAATTAGCCAAAAGTTGCACAAAAGGCGAAGTAAAATAAATCAAATCAAATCACAGATCCATGTATATTGCTTTCTTTAATCCCTCGACCGCTTCTATCATCTCTATTTCTTTCTTTCTCTGTCTCCGCTGGCTTCTTTCTTTCTCTTTCTATTCATCTTGCTTCTGTATTAATCTCTCCCTCTCCCCTTGCTTCTTTATTTATCTATCCCTCTCTCCTTGCTTTATTCATTCTCTCCCTCTTCCTTGTTTCTTCATTCTTTCGCTCTCTCTTATCCTTGCTACTTTTTCTTTCTCTCTTTCTCCATGTATATTGCTTTCTTTAATCCCTCTACCGCTTCTATCATCTCTCTTCTTTTCTTTCGTCATCTTCTGATGACGTAACATGAACAGCTTCTGAATTTTGACCCCCTCCCTCGCATTCCTCTGGAAAATTTTCTTCAAGCGACAAGCACCAATTCCTGTGAAACAGAAGTATCGTCACACAATAATATCATTAAGCAAGATGATAGACCAAGAAAGTTACGAGATCGAATTCAACCATTTCCGCAAGCTCACACACGCAGAAAACTTTTCAGAACGGCATACACATGTTGGAGCTGTGAATATGCAAAAGGCAACAATCGGCTCCCGCAATGAAAAGAACGAACCAGCAAGGGGGACGATACAGAAGGGGGAAGACTCGAAACTTGGGAAGCTATTTCACAGGATATGGCCACACACATCTGCCCGTGACGTCATAACCGATCCATACGTCATCCGGATCGAGAACTCAATGGGTGGTTAACGTGGCCTCGAGCAATGGCGGTTGGCCTACGCACGGCCAACTGCGGGCCCTTTTCTTATGCAGAACAGGGCCGCGATATTGACCTAAAATGAGGCCAACTGACAGAGCTGGAAATGCAAGCGGGGTGCGGTATTCGAAAATATTCCTTCGTTCTTTTTTCCATAGCGGTCGCAGCTCGCAACCAAACAGGTGCTTCGCTGGGACATTTTGCAGAATCACTCCGCGGGGCGTCGAACCCTGTACGCCACGCATCCGGGGAACACCGCTGGGCGGGAGTCCTCGCGGTTGGGTGGAAGAGGCGTGGCTTCAACCCCCCCCCCCCCCTTCCACTTGTCCTGGGGGTTTGATCTGAGGGACTACTGGTGATAGCTCATTGTCAACGTGGCGATGTGGCTCGGATCGTGGTTGCAGCGTTACCGAGGCACTGTAAACTATGGTTGGCCCGCGCCCATTGTTGCATTGGTGACAATGGTGGGAAGGGGATGATCTCTCTAGCAGAATGGTTGTACAGTTGGAAACAAAACAGCAAAACTGAGCAGACTGAACTTGGCGTTATTTTGCGTCGCCTTTATGCAACCTTTGGCTAATCGCCACGACGACGATGGTGATGTTTAAATGAAACTGATGAAGAAACGCTCACAATAACTCCCGTGCCCAGGCCGGGAGTCGAACTCAGGAAATTCAATGGCGAATCCGAAAGTCGACCATTTAACGCGGGCTGCTACAGATCTGCCAATAGACGACTTACCTGACTGAGTTTTTCATTTTAATTTTTAAATCCACTTTATGCACATATAGGCTTATCGGGACTTGACCTACAGTTTAAAATGGGATCCAAACCATGGCAAGGGCCTCCCATATGGCGTAGTTGTAATGTCGTCGCTTTGTTGTCAAGAGGTCCCGGGTTCCATACCCGGTGGTGGCACATGGCACAGTGTTTCGGATCCCACTTTAAACTGTAGGCCCAGTATCGATTAGCCTTTTTGTGCATAAAGTGGACATACAGCAATAATACAATCAATCAAAGACCAAACCACTGTGCAATATGCCTCCACCGATTATCAAATATGGGATCCCTTGATAAGCCATCGGGAAGGCCCATTAGGAATCCAAGGTGTGGTGGTAATACTGTCGCCTTGTACACACATATCGATTGATGCACCAGAATGCATCGATTGATGCATAAAAGTGTATTTTATGGCTTCTTCAAAGTATCAGATTCGCATTTGGGTGCATTTTTGTATGTCGTGAAAGAAACACCAAAGTGCATCATTTGATTCAAGTGAGGATTTATTTCAGTCAAGACGAACTTCAATGCATCAGTTCATGTTCCTTGATGCACCTTCCTGCATCTTTTTGGATGATGTAGTTAAATATTTGGTCCGAGCTACAGAGTTTATGTAGCTCAAACGAAACGTTTAAGTGCATCATCGAAAAAGATGCATCAAGATGCATGAAAACACATCAACTGATGCATTGAAGTGCATCTAGACTGAAAAGAATCCTCACTTGAATCAAATTATGCACTTTGGTGTTTCTTTCACGACATACAAAAATGCACCCAAATGCATCAAATGTGAATCTGATTCTTTGAAGAAGCCATAAAACACACTTTAATGCATCAATCGATGCATTCTGGTACATTAATCGATATGATGCATTTAGTTCTCCGAGTGTACTTATGGGACCCCTCGGAGTGGTTAGCACAGAGCGCTACGATGCCAGGGGGTCCCTGGTTCGAATACTGGCCCGGGCATGGGCCTTCATCATATCATCACTCATCCTCATCGTCGCGATTAGCCAAAATTGGCAGAAAAGCAGCGTAAAATAACTAAAGCAATCAACGAAGGTTATTTTACGTCGCCTTTCTTCCACTTTTAGCTAATCGCTACGATGACGTTCAGTGATGATATGATGACATTGATCAAGGCGACATTCACAAAGAAGGATTCGAACCCGGGACCCCTGACGGCCTAGCGCGATGTACTAACCATTCCGCGAGGGAGGTCGGCTGCATAATGGTTAGGATCCATCATTAGCATTAGGTCGTGTCGTCTCGGTGCTATAATAAATGTTATTTAAGTTAATTAATTTCGATGGCATAAAATAATATAAGCCTCCACAATGTAAAAAGTGATGTAGCCGTTTCTGTCCCCCCGCCCCCACCATAAAAATCACTCTATATCCCATTCTCAACGTCGCGAATAACTTACCGAGCTACAAAAACTAAGAAAAATGCTTCAAAGAGCATAAACGAACTGTTTGTCAGCAACCATGCTGGATAGTGGAATTGGCAACAAGGGCCCACAAGTGACCTGGTATGAAATACGACATTACATCAGTCCTTGGGATGGGCAGGGAGGGGGGTTAAAAAAACTAGGGGGGCATAATGACCCCCCAACCCTCCCGCTGTCTCTCACTGTTTTACTGCGGGCATTAATTTTCATCCAATAAAACCGAAATGATTAGGCCCCGTTAATGCCAGGAATAAATTGCCACTTCCAGTAATGTGATTTACTCTCCAGCGATAATAATGATTGCGATCAATCTCTGAGGGATGGGATTTCAAATGGGAACAAGCCATCTGTGTTGTTGCCGTGAAACATATAAACCTCATTGAGCTATCAATGGCTCGGACGCCAATTCGTTAACGTGACGTCAGAACCAGCTCGGACGGAAATGCTATGCTCGTTTGGATATGTAGGTACGGTCACATTTTTTTCAGAAAGGGACATATATTTTTTTTCTTCTTCTATGGGAGCGCATGCCGAAACTAATTCGGTCAATAATTTAGTATTTAATTGCGTGTTGGGCGTATTATGGTGTCTGTCTGTCCAGATGTCTTCGGTTCGAACACCGGACACGAAATGCATGTTGGTGACTATGGTTATGTGACCACGATATTGATTTGTAATTTTGGTTATTTTACGTCGGATCCTCTACTTCTCAACATTAATCGCGGCGATGAGGATCAATGAGGTAATAACGTAATAAATGAAATGACCAAGACAACGAAAAGTCCATTCCTTATCATAATTTGAAACTAAGACTTCATAATTTAATACGTTTTCATAATTTACAATCACATTTACTAAATATTCATGTTGTATATAATAATTTACTAAATATTAGTGCTTTATGTTATAATACAATAAATTTTTCTACTTTACATAATAATTTAATACATATTTATTCATGCTAGTGCTGTATAAATTTTTAATAAATACATTTTTGTACTTTATATTCATTCATAAGAAAGTTAGAACAATAAACTCTTCATGTATAACATGTCACCAGTCAGTATAATAGTATAACTTATTATGTAACTGTCGGCCAGTGACAGATCTAAGCTATGCTAGACATGACACGTGATTTGAGCACCGCTTGAAGTGAAGAGAACTAAATAATTAATCAAAAGCAGTACGCTTATCACCTGATTCGTTTATAACTGGTAATTCTGCTTTCGTAAGCTCGCGTGCATAAGTAAACTTACTGGTAGGCGCAATTTTGGACATGTTTGGGATTTCTGTGGTCACGTGGTTAGCAATGCAGTGACAACTCGCACCACTTCAGATATCGTTTTTCTAAATGCCAGTCAATGTTAGTGTAAAATTAATTCCATTCAGCTCCTAAGCCATACCTCCGAAATTTAAATATTCCAAGTTAATTTTTCATTATGAAAAATTCATTGATTATTTATGCTATGCAAAATCTGTAAATCTACGTGTTCAGCATGGAGGTCACGTATGTTTCAAAACGTATTATTACCGTAAACAATAATAACATGAGAAACGTAATGAACAGTCTGATTATTTTTGGAACATATCCCGCCTAGCTAGCGAGCCTGGCAACAGTATAACACGTGAGATGCATGCTTACCGATAGGTGCTGGATTGAGATGACGTCAGCGGCTAGCACTTTGATTGGAGGCTTCGAGAGATCTAACTCGTTCCGAAACTACAAATGCAGTCAGACATAGATGTTACATAAATTATATTTTATCTACGGAAGCTACAGTAAAGTTGTCCAAAAAAAGGTTTGTGCCTTAAAACAAGTTTACGCTGATACGCCTACGCTGTAGTAGGATATATTACGTACATGTCTAACCTCGATATCTCCTACTATCCATCCTAATTTGTGCAATTTTTCAGGTACCATTCCAACGCCCACACAGCGCCCTCCCACGACTAGAAAGTCAATTAAAAATAAACAGTATTTTCGTTCCGCTAATATCGATTCCGCCAGTTACGGGAGATCACCTAAGGAAATCAGACGTCTTGGGGAGGACCAAAATGTCCCAGTGGCGTGCGATTATGTACCTAGAGAAGGCAATTAAGAAGTTTGAAAAAGTATTAGTTTGGAAGGAGGGAGTTTTCTCCCCGTTTAAGGTGAACTTTTCGTGACCGCCCCTGCGTCATCCAATTTTGTAATTTCTTTAATGAAGCTGGCGTCTTCATTTGGCAACTTGCCTACGTACGGAAAAGGACATGGCCTTCTTCTTACTGTTCCAGGACGTTTGGCTATTTCGCTTCGGTCAGCCCCTGCTCTGCCCTGTTACACGAAACCTTGTTCGATAATGTATCCTTGCTGTTCGATTTCTGAACGTTAGAAACAATCAAGTGTTGAATCTTAGAACTTTCCTCCGGGGAGGGGGTATCAAACATCAGGAGGGGGCAATGTCAGAGGCATCAAATTATTATACTAATAAAAACAATACTAATATTTTTAAATTGCCCCTTACCTCTGATATGTAATTAAATTAAGTGTAAATTTCGATAAGCCTGCACAAGCACGTCACAACCATTCCACAGCTACACTCTGAGAACTAAATGCATCATATCGATTGATGCACCAGAATGCATCGATTGATGCACTAAATTGTGTCTTATGGCTTCTTCAAAGAATAAGATTCAGATTTGATGCATTTGGGTGCATTTTTGTATGTCGTGAAAGAAATACCAAAATGCATCATTTGATTCAAGTGAGGATTAATATTAGTCGAGATGCACTTCAATGTATCAGTTGATGCGTTTTGATGCACCTTGATGCACCAGAATGCATCTCTTTGGATGATGCACTTAAACGTTTGGTCTGAGCTCGGACGATACGTTTAAGTGCATCATCCAAAAAGATGCAGGAAGGTGCATCAAGGAACATGAACTGATGCATTGAAGGGCATCTCGACTGAAAGAAATCCTCACTTGAATCAAATGATACACTTTGGTGTTTCTATCACGACATACAAAAAATGCACCCAAATGCATCAAACCTGAATCTGAACAAGCCATAAAACACACTTTAGTGCATCAATCGATATGATGCATTTAGTTTTCTGTGTGTAATTGTTGACTAACCGTTAAAATAGCCGCAAGAAGTTTGAAATTCGTTACAACAATAGAAGCCCACATTACACCAGTCTTGTCCCCTGCACGTGTCCATTGTTGAGTTTTAATGAAATGAAATTTTTACTAGAGTTGACGAGCTGTATCTCTGCGGGTGACCTTGACTAATTCGAGCAGATACTTGTCCGTAGATGCTACCTACTCGCCGTTGAGTGGTCGACAGCTCTTTTAAAATTTGGAGGAGAATGACACCCATTGGCTAAGGCAGCCGGTAGCTCCTCCCTTTGCTACTGCGCAGCCAGTCATGGTCAAGGTTCACCCGCAAAGATACAACTCGACCACTCTAGTTAGCATTTTATCAAAACGTGCGATATTTAAATTGTGGGCAATGTAATCCGCATTCCTAACCTACGTTAAAGATAGTGAACTTTAGCAAATTTGTGCAATGTGTCTCCACCAAGAATCTAACCTGAAACCGTTCGATTACAATGCGACGGCGTTACCGGGAATGCAATGTTCTAAAGGCAGTATTCCAGCTCCGTAACTTTGGGGTTTGAGGGGGGGGGAGGGGGTAGAACTTCAGGTCCATGAAGGCAATAAATAACCTTCACCAAAATTTTAATCAATCTGAAAGTATTGGGGGCGAATACCCTCCTTGTCCTCCCCCCAAGTTACGCCTATGCAGTATTTTAGACTAAAACATTCTCTTAAAAACGGCAGTGAGGACGAACAACTGTAAAATCCATTGATTTTTATTCATTTTACGTTGTGTTTCTGCGACTTGTTGGCTTATTGTGGTGATCAGAATGCATGACGATTAGATGCCAGCAATAATGGATTGTCCAGGGTGTACTGGCTTGTAGACACATGATGTCGCTGAATCATATTGGTGTTTTTATCGTGAAGGAATTGCACACGTACCCTTTCTTTCCAATCTCAAATTTTGGAAATTCGTACAAGAACCAGTGATGTGCGTCTACGCGTAAACAACGATAGTCTACATTCTACACGTAGACTATTTTATACACGTATTACGTAATCTATGTAAACAACATGGCGAAAAGTGAATACTTAGAAAAGGGCGCCGTGGAATTAAAAGAAAATTATACTGCGTATCAGTTGCTGATGTGTGAAGAGAACTTTTCATACTCTTTCTTCCAATTCGAACAATTTCTCACCGAGGAAGAAACCTAATATGGGAAATATTTTAGTGTTTTATGGGAGAAAGACCACTCTTGCCTCACGACTGCCATCTGTTGTTGTTTTTTTGCATACTATTTATCTTCTTGCATAGTTGATGATAGAAGAGAAGAGAAATTTTGTTGTAAATTGGATTCTTTTCATTTCGCTAGGAACCAATATAGTTGAAAATGTCACTTTCTTTTCATGAAACCCTTGAAAATTTATTTTAATGCACTTTAGATTGTGTACGTAGTCTATGTAAACTACAACCCAATGTAATCTACGCGTAGATTATGTGTAGACAATGCATGTAGACGTAAACTTATAGTCTACGGCACAACACTGACAAGAACTAAGAAACTGGCAATTTTGACGGATGAAGAAAACCGTCATACACTATTAGTTTTACATAGCGCGAGTCCTACGTGCCCTTATTTCTTTAATCTTTAATGATTTGATTCTTAATTTGATTGTACCAATCAATATTCGAAAATATTATATGCAATAAAAACAATAATTAATAGAAATATTCGAGCGTTATTTTCGTGTATCTGGAACGGTACATTCCGGCTGACAGTGCTCACTCCAAGCGAAGTCTCTAAATCAACTTGCGGTAAGTTCCTCTGCTGCCATCTATGAGGAGACAGCTCAACTACTTAAAGAACTCCGTTGCGAAACGATAGAGTGCGCTCCAAAAAGGGGAAAACTTTATGACACCTTGCAATTTGTTTCTGCAAAACTCTTATCGTTTAGTTCACCTGAATTCTTGTATGTTACATATAGCATGAATATCATATGAAGATTGTCTTTATATTATTGGACAGAATCTATTTCTTAACGAAAGTTCTCGTAAATATCAACGATATTCTTAGACAAGGATATAGCGAACATGGAATGGGTGTAGCTCTGATTTTGTCATATCGTTTAATGTATTTCATTAAATTAAAATGCAGGATATGTGAAAATATGTTTAAAATCGGTTTCTCAAACATGCTGATAACACTAAACTTAAACTTCCTAACCAACTTACCTGCATTATTTTCACAATTACAGTTCTAATAATGCCTGCGTTGTTAGCGTTAGATTAGGCCAGGTTTAGGGCTGTTAGCAACTCATTTTCGCCAAGTGTTATCATCTGGATGTGCCTCTCGCTCGATTCTCTTTAAAATCTAATCTACTTATTCACACATAGGCGTGAATACATTTTGTTGTTTAAAACAATTGTAAAAAATTTACTAACTTTTCAATGCATTTGTATATACCCTGGTTTATTGCTAAGAGATTTGTAACGAGCTGCCAGTAAAATACTAGACAGGATTTTAAATGAAAAAATTTCCCTCTAATAGGGATAAAAAAGGGATATTTATTGCCAAAAAAGGGGAAAAAAGGACTATAGTTGTTTTGCACTCCACTAAAATACTATTTTAAATGAAAGCGCAATATACATATACCATTCGATATTTAAAAAGGGATACATTAAGTTCCGTATTAATGTATCTCTATTAATAAATGAATGGTATATATTGTGCTTTCATTTAAAATAATATTTTTAGAGGAGTGCGAAGGTAAACTATAGTCCTTTTAATTTCCCTTTCTTAAAGTACAGCGAATAATCTTACCATCCGTTTCGATGAAATCTTCCTTGCAACAGCTTACCGCATTCCATAGCTTGCTGCCGGACCCTGTCGCCGAGTGGTTAGCACATCGCGCTGCGACGCCAAGGGTCCCGGGTTCGAATCCCGAATCCATTCATCAATTTCATCCTTTCATCACTCATCCCCATCGTCGAAAATTAGCCAAGAGGCACAAAACGCGAATTAAAATCACAATAAAAGTCCAAATGTAACAGATAAGTACACTTTCAACCTAACAGGCTTGCCACTTACAATGCGTTTGTTGATGCGTAAGCCCAGATCGCATTGTTTCAACAATCGCTGCAACGTACTTCCAACACTCAAGGAGGGAAGGTAAGGTAGAAGGAGCTTGTGAGCTTCCTCTAAACTGCACGAAATAGACAATTGTTGAATGTTTTGTTCAGAGTAAAAACAGTTGTACAAAATATTTGATATCTTGTCAATAAAGGAACCAAGGAAGATTTTTTTTTAAGAAAAAGGGGAAAAAAAGGAATGTGGGCTGAGAAACAAGTCAATAAAGGGACCAGAAAGGAAAAAGTTTTTAAAAAGGTACAAAATGAGAATATGGGCTGAAAAAGGGAAGTCAAAACCATGTAATCTTGTTGATTGAAGATAATTATCAACGCTGTTGTTATTTATTCCATGATATGTGTTGAAAAATAAAAGAGGACTACCCTTTAAAATCCGGTCTCTACTTATTACTACCAGTGACATATACTGAGTCTTGCCAACTCATAAGAAATCCGGTTGCCAACTCATAGGAAATCAGGTTGGCAACTCTCAAGAAATCAGGTTGCCAACTCAAGAAATAAGGTTGCCAACTCAAGAAATAAGGTTGCCAACTCTCAAGAAATCAGGTTGCCAACTCTCAAGAAATCAGGTTGCCAACTCTCAAGAAATCAGGTTGCCAACTCCAGAATCACCATCATCATTTCACTGGTATGAATAATTTTATTTACAATTTCTGATAGATTTTTCTCCTGTATTTTATTCTCTAGACTTCAGGCTTCGCAGAGAGCCTAGCTAGCCCAGAATATACGCTCCTGATTACTAAATATACTTACCACTAAGTACTTACGACTAAATACAGCACCACGTACAATATTCTTACAGTTAGTTCACAATACATCATCGTTTCAATTATCTATAAGAGTTTTTATAAGTCTTCCACTGTTACCAAGGGCGCCTGCAGTATTTTTCTCAGGGGTGGGGGCAAGGTCACAGAAACTTTTATAATAATAATAATTAGTATTATTAGTAGTAGTAGTATTAGCCGATATTATTATTGTTCTTTTTGTTAGCTATTATTATTATTACATTACTATTACTACTACTACTACAAACGTTTTTTAAATTTCATAAATTTGTAATTTCCATATTCTGTATATGTATATACAATTTACATAATTGTATACTTAACATTAATTCATGTAGGACAAAAACCTGTTTTTTATAGTTAGATAATCAGTGTAAAATAGACTGTGAGCTTAAATGTAACCCTACTTCAAATGATAATTATCATAATATTAATAATAATAATAATAACAATAGTTGCAGTAACTTACAGAAAACAATATTATTTTGTTACAAAATATCGCTACAATTTTACCATTGGAATTACATTAACTCTTACCAGAAATCTCAGGCGGGAAAGTGCCCCCCCGCCTTGCGGGTGCCCATGACTGTTAATATTTACTGAATTAAGAGAATTGCCTCTATATTTAGGAACCTTATAAACAGCTTTAAAGATATAGTTCCTATGAATCTTAAATGAGATGCATATTTTGTACAAATACACTGTCTTTCACACCTTCTTAAATGCAATGCTTGTGAAGATTCCAACCACCCCTCATATTAAAATGTTACATAATAATTTTGAGTTTTCATACACAATAATTTGATAAATAGTTTTGAATTGATTATATTGATTATATATACAATTCATAACAATATTCAAGTATTGGACGTACAATAAAAACCCGAATGTTTCAAATTTGTTATAATACAGTAACTTTTTAGCACCTTTACAAGTTTTTTACGTGTTCATGAAGTAATAGTGATGAATCAATAATTATTCCTAGATCCTTGCAAAAAAAATAACCTCATGAAGTTTAACAAAATAATTGAAAAAATTGTGTTTTGCTCGTATCGTACACCTCATAACTTTGCAT
Source organism: Lepisma saccharinum (assembly GCF_977018435.1). Lineage (NCBI taxonomy): Eukaryota > Metazoa > Arthropoda > Insecta > Zygentoma > Lepismatidae > Lepisma > Lepisma saccharinum. The sequence continues at coordinate 38,902,740 of NC_139242.1, read as the reverse complement.
TTTATTACGATTAATTAATATTCCGCTGTTTTGCTCACCATTGTACCACTCTTCGAAGATCATTTTGTAGTTTTAAAACATCTGAGCCGCTTTTTTATTTTCCTAGGAACTTTTATGTCGTCAGCATATAAAATACTAGTTGAGTCAATAACACAATACAGGATATCATTAATCAAAGTTGCAAATAAAATTGTTCCAAGAGTATAATTTATATAATAAGAAGTTAGTATTTGAATAGCCAAATCGATGTAGATTTAACTACGATTTTGTAAAATTATTATCTTGTTGGCATTCTGCCCACAGAATATATTTCTACTGTACCTATTTGGGTACCAATAGGTTGATATAATAATGTCGAGTTTTGCCAGTTTTTGACTCGAAGGTTAAATATACAGGGTGTCAACAAAGTTTCTTTACAACATTGCACATTTTTTACGGACACCCTAAGCTATGTAAGTTCATGGTTCTAATTGACATTTCCGTCGTTTGTTTAAGTCTGAGTTAGTGCCTGTATACCTCAAGAGGAATAATCTGAGATTTTTTAGATGCATATATAGTCACTTATGAGTCATTGCGAAGGTTTCTGTTTCCCAGACGTCACACCAATGAACTTCTTCTCATGGGGATATTACAAGGATATCAGGATATCGTTTATTAGACAAAGGCACAGGACAATGGTGATCCGAAATCGCAGATCAACTGCGATTGCTGAAGACATGCTAGAGCGTACATGATTGGAATGGTACTTAAGGTTAGATATGATGCGCTCATACTGAAGTTTTGTATTTAAGGTAAAAATAAACTTTAGTCTTTGCTCTTGCTTATGTGCCCAACCAAATTTGTTTGTCATACAGTGTATCCGTGAAAAATGTGCAAAGCTGTAAAGATAATTTGTGGACACCCTGTATATTGATTGTATTAAGTATATGTTTCTGTAAGAATTTCTGAGAAATCGATATGTATCGATTGGCATCGACTGTTGACTAGAGCATACAAATGAACCAGTCGATATAGAACACTGATATTGCTTCATGTAGAAAGAAAACACTTATTTCAACCTAACAAATTTCACATTTATAGTTCGAATGGTTTCGGAGGTATCGAAGCATTAAAAACATGTCGATTTTTACGGTGATATTGGGCAGACGGACAGTGACGTCACCATGCAATTTAGTTGGGATGGGTTTGGTGGGTTCGAATCAAGGGAAAATATTCAGGCGGGTTCATCTTCGATGAATGTGGCTACAAAGATGTTTCCTACACTATTTTGGTCTCTTTCTCTTCCTTAGTCCGTTCCATTTGTTACTCTCTCTGTACTTCTTGTCAGGGTTGTTAAAGGTCCAGGAATTTTAAATAAATTCAGTTCCGGTCCAGGAGAGAAAATCAGCAAGCGTAAATGGGTTCTGGACCGTAAAGAACCTTTTTATCTGTAAAGTATTTCAATTCGGTACGGAACCTTTTTTTACCAGATCAATTTAAATACGGTCCAGGAACATTTTTTTTTGGCTTAATTTAAATTCGGTCCAGGGACATCTTTTCTGTATCAATTTAAATGCGGTCCAGGAACATTTTTTTCCGGCTCGATTTCAATTCGGTCCAGGAACCTTTTTCTGGATCAATTTAAATTCGGTCCAGGAACCTTTTTCCGGCTCAATTTAAATTCGGCCCAGGAACCTGTTTTCTGGATCAATTTAAATACTGTGCAGGAACCTTTTTCCGGCTCAATTTAAATACGGTCCAGGAACCTTTTTTCCGGATCAATTTAAATTCGGTCCAGGAACATTTTTCCGGATCAATTTTTATACGGTCCAAGAACATTTTTTCCGGTTCAATTTCAATTCGGTCCAGGAACCTTTTTCTGGATCAATATAAATGCGGTCCAGGAACCTTTTTCCAGCTCGATTTAAATTCGGTCCAGGATCAATTTAAATGCGGTCCAAGAACATTTTTTTCCGGCTCAATTTAAATTCGGTCCAGGAACCTGTTTTCTGGATCAAGTTAAATACGGTCCAGAAACCTTTTTCCGGATCAATTTAAATTCGGTCCAGGAACATTTTTCCCCGGATGAATTTAAATACGGTCCAGAAACCTTTTTTCCGGCTCGATTTAAATTCGGTCGAGGAACCTTTTTCCGGATCAATTTTTATACGGTCCAAGAACATTTTTTCCGGTTCAATTTAAATTCGGTCCAGGAACCTTTTTCTGGATCAATATAAATGCGGTCCAGGAACCTTTTTCCAGCTCGATTTAAATTCGGTCCAGGATCAATTTAAATGCGGTCCAAGAACATTTTTTTCCGGTTCAATTTAAATACGGTCCAGGAACTTTTTTCCGGCTCAATTTTAATACGGTCCAGGAACCTTTTTTCAATGAAATAATACGCAACTTGGACCGAATTTAAATTGTGCGAGAAAAAATGTTCCGGTACTGCAGTGGAACCCAATAGAACCCATTAGAAATTAAGGGTTTCTGGACCTTTTAACACTCCTGCTTCTTGTACCTTTTTCAGTATCTCTCTCTCTCTCTCTTTTCTGGTTTAATTCCTCCCTTACTTTCTTTCCGTTTCTCCCTCTTTCTTTTTCCATATTTCTTATTCTAATTCTCTCTCTTTTTACCCAGGTGTGTCTATCTCTCTCCATCATTTTCTCTATTTCCTTCTCCCGTTCTTCCTGATTAGTTTATCTCCTCCTTCATTTCTCTCTCATACACACTTCTCCTGCAGCTCAATCAACCATCTGTTTTTCTGCCTCCCTCTCTATAGGTTGAGCCGATACCGATATCCTCACCGAAAATTGTAATAGGAAAAGTTGTTCAAAATATTGATTAATATTAGTGTGTAAGCATTCCACTCTCATTAACAAGATTTAAGTTTAAAATATTCAAATTCTTATCACAAGTTTTCTTCACAAAAAACTGGTGCAAAAATGTAGGATAAATAGACTCCACGAAAAGTGACGCGCGATATTTTTGCGGAACCAGTGAAAGGCAAATATTCAAAATATGGGCTCAGGCCAATTTCTTACTCTAATCTTTTTTTATTTTTTCATCTGCTTACTTTCTTTTATCACTTTGTCAATTTGTGTCTCCTATTCTGTTTTTATACCTGTTTCATCTTCATCGTCCTACTTGTTTTCTCTTTTCTCTTTCTCTCTCTCTCCCTACCTTTGGTTCTCTATCTACAGTTCGTTCCTTTTCTTTCATTATTCTCACTGTACCTCTCAAGGTTTCTATTTTCTTCTCTTTACCCTTGTGTGTCGAGTGCGCGCGCATGATCATTTGGTGACCAGAAGTCTCGTTCGTCGTCCGGTTGGCGATATTAAAAAAAAAACACTTATTTTTACCGTTTTATAAAGTGTACACTCAGAGAACTAAATGCATCATGTAAATTGATGCACCAGAATGCATCGATTGATGTACTAAAGTGTATTTTGTAGCTTCTTCAAAGAATCAGATTCACATTTGATGCATTTTTTGTATGTCGTGAAAGAAACACCAAAGTGCATCAGTTGATTGAAGTGAGGATTTATTTCAGTCGAGATGCACTTTAATGCTTTTTTTTTTATGATACACGTCTGAGCTACATAAAGTCATTAGCTCAGACCAAACGTTTAAGTGCATCATCCAAAAAGATGCAGGAAGGTGAATCAAGGAATATCAACTAATGCATTGAAGTGCATCTCGACTGAAAAAAAATCCTCACTTGAATCAAATGATGCACTTTGGTGTTTCCTTCACGACATACAAAAATTCACCCAAATGCATCAAATGTGAATCGCATTCTTTGGAGAAGCTACAAAACACACTTTAGTGCATCAAACGATATGATGCATTTAGTTTTCTGTTTGTAGCTTGAAAATCGAGTGTAAATTTTAGACATTTTATTCCAAAAACAAAATGTTGGTGTAATTCTTAAACTAGCGTGATGGTAAAACATCTGAACTGCGTTTCGAACACTTCCGCGAGTGGTTTTTAGTTTTGTGTGCGTTCCGTTACTTGTAATAGCAGTGAATAAGCATGGTGATGAAGAGTACACCTATAGTTTCAACACGTACAGTACATGCAAAAAGAATTCAAAATCCCGCGTTTTGACGCAAACGGAAAATAACAAAAGTTTTCGGAGAGTTTTATGAATGGTCAAGAATAATGGTGTTCTCAAGAAGAATGGTTCTTCTGCTAAATACTTCTGGTATTCTTCAACTTCGGCGTAAGACTAACATCAAAGGTTAATCAGAAGAGAACAGGAACACTTTGTAAACCATACCTAGATTATAATAATAATAATAATGACATTAATGTTATACTTAGGCCTAACGGATTTTTAACCTAATTGGCGTCTCTCATTTTTGGGCGAAAATACTGGGTGGGCCATAAGTCAGTTGTCACTAGCAATCGTTAGACTTTGTTTTGCCTAGCATAGCGGAAGTCAGTTGTGAACTTGACTAGTGCGTATTACCTAGCATTCTTATATTGGGTAATACGCTCTAGTCAAGTTCACAACTGACTTCCACTATGCTACGCAAAACAAAGTCTAACGATTGCTAGTGACAACTGACTTATGGCCCACCCGGTATTATGCTCATCCTAGCTATAACTGATTCTGAAAATTACATGTGCAATAGGGTGGGCTACAGGCCACATCTCGCCCATCCGTTGGTTAACCTTAATGCACGAGTCGACGAAGTGATTCGAACTTTCGACTGTCCGAAGAGAAGTCCGTCAATTTCAAGCACCAATGGACCTACGTAATACGTATATTACTTCAGATTAGTGGTCTAAAATTATAGAAAATAGATGGCAGCACAGCAAAATGTTAAATATATTTGATATTTGTAACTAACTAGTAGGAAATACATGAAAATGTATTAACAAATTAAAAAGCAGTTTAATTAATAAAGGAAGCAGAAACAAAATCTTTAGAAGCAACTGAACCAGAACAACTCGATTGCAATATATATGGCATTAAGCGCAATACATTATTTGAAAATAACTTTAAAAAAAGTGAACGGGCATTTACCTGAAAACGGATTTTTTTGTCCATTTTTGACTCCTACCCTTAAAACTATAGTGACTCTGTGAGTAGTTACTTTTATATGATAACAGGACGAAACCAAGTATTTGGTAATAATAAAAACAATGAATTAGTAACAATTATTTTGAGTCAGTTCCTAAATCCAAATAAAAAGGCAAGGCTACCCATGCACATTGCCACATACCTTGAAGGCAATGAGGAAGATGTGGAGGGATATCAATACCATGCTCAGTCCGCCTTCAACCCTCCCCCCCTCCCTCCCTTCATTGTTCCACCCAGGTATCCATTTTTTAGAGGCCGGCCCAACCCCAGAGCCGCTCTACGCACGGACATGGCTGGCAAATTCCCGCCTAAAATCATTCACCCCGAGAATCGAACCCGGGTCCTCCGAGTGGCAGTCAAGTCACATTCTAAATTCAAATACTTAGAAATCATACCGGGTGGCCACAATTAAAATCGCCCTATTCAGAAAACTCTGGAGCCCGTCCGAAAAATTAGATTACGCTGAAACTTGGTACAGAAGCTAAAGGGAAACTACGGAGAGGCTAATCTGCTGGAAAAGAAATAGTTCAAATGTTCATCACTAGGCTGAAATGTGGCGCTGAAATCTGCTCCACAGTGATCATCACGGGAAACGCTTCGTGCACCAAATGATCACACTGTCTCATGCTTGCAAAGGGTCGTTGGCGGCGTTGACAGGGCGCATATTCAACACTACTGTATCGACAGAAACTCAAATTTCGGGTTGTTACTTCAGCGCCACATTTCAACCTGGCGGTGAAAATTTGAACTATTTTGTTCCCCACCAGCATTCGCTTCCTTATGGTTGCCATAGCCTCTGAATCAAATCTCACTGCAATTAATTTCTTCGACCTGGCTCCAGAGTGCTCTGAGTACAGAAAATTTAATTTAAAGCGCCACATTTGTACCTGGTGGTGAAAATTTGAACTACCCCCCCCCAGCAGCATTCGCTTCTCTATGGTTTCCATAGTCTCTGTATCAAGTATCGCCGCAATTCTTTTCTTCGACCTGGCTCCAGAAGGCTCTGAGCAAAGGAAATTTAATTTTAAGCACCACATTTGCACCTGGTGGCGAAAATTTGAACTATTTTTTCCTCCACCAGCATTCTCTTCGCCATGGTCACCATAGCTTCTATACCAGCAGAACCCGTTGCTTCGAAAGGGCTCCAGAGGGCTCTAAGTATGGCAACTACAATTGTGGCCACCCTGTATTAACAAATCACAATGATATTTAAGAGGAAATTAACACGTATATTGCTTTCCTATTTCGAGAATCTAAAAGTTGAAAAATACAAGACAATAATTACGACTGTACTTTTACATGGATAAGAAACCTGGCCTCTCACGCTAAAAGATTTACACAAATTAAAGTTTCTGGAAATAAAACCATACGAAAGAGATATTGGGAACTAAAATATACAGATGGACGGATAACTGCATACTTCAAATTCATCCCCTGATATTACTAAATTAATTCAATCAAGAAAACTTTGTTGGGCAGGTCATGTAGGAGAGGATATAAAATTTTACAGATTTCTTACTGGGAAACCTGATGGTAATGGACCTGTGGGAAGGCCAAGACAAAGATGAATGGCAATATTAAGATAGGCCTGGAGGAGAGTATGGATGGTTATGAGTGGATTGATCTTACCTAGGATAAGGATACATGAAAGACATATGGTACCGAGGCAGTACACTTTCTGATTTAGGAATACCAGAGTTTTACTTAGTAGTTACTGTACCTTACCGAAGACACTAAATCGTCAGCTACTGCGTACACTCACCTGGAAGAAAGAAAGAAATGAGTCAGTCTTATTTATTCAAGATAATGAATGTAAATACAAGAGTCAATCTTATTCAATAAACATTATGTAAAAACATTTCAGACTTATTAGTTAAAGATAATGAATGTAAAAACAAGAGTCAGTCTTATTCATTAAATATAATATAAAAACAAGTCAGTCTTATTAGTTAAATATAATAAAAATAAAAACAAGAGTCAGTCTTATTAGTTAAATACCGGGTGTCCCAGAAGTCTTTCCCTGATTACAAACTTTATTCATATATGCAATGGAGAGATGTGAAAGTGGTGCCAAAATATTGGAAAACTAACCAAGTTTATTTGTTGCAAGTTTCAGTAATGTGGCTGTAGTGTAGCAGTGTCAGTGCCAAGGAATCCGGAATTAATGCTCTTGACATCGGGTGGCAACTTTCCATACAATGTTTCTTGGACTTGACAGGAATTGGGAATGAAGATAAATTCCATTTTTTTAAATACCAACTTATTGATGGCAGATATTCTAGACGAAAGAATTCTGTACATTTGAAAGTTCCTCTGCACTGTTATTGGTGACCGGGTCTCGTGATACCAGAGGATATACTGATCTTTTTTCCTGATTTGTGAACATTTCCGGTTTTCTGGGCACTGACACTGCTACACTACAGCCACGTTACTCAAACCTGCAACAAAAAAACTTGGTTCGTTTTCCATTTTGGCACCACTTTCATATCGCTACCTTTCATATAGCGGATATGAATAAAGTTCGTAATCAGGGAAATACTTCTGGGACACCCGGTATAATAAATGTAAAAGAAAGAGTCAATCCTATTCATTAAAAATAATGAATGTAAAAACAAAACATTAAGAATAACCTTGCTCTAACACTAGACACTATATACTGAGCATGGACATCCGCAGGGCGGTCAGGGGCGGAGGGGGACACTTTCTCACCCTGAGGTATCTGGAAAAAAGTTCGTGTAATTCAAATGACGAAATTGTAGCGATATTTTTCACAAATAATATTACTTTCTGCGATGTACAGACTGTCAGTACAGCAATTCACTGCCATGTCCAACAACATAGTGAGATAATGTTTTAACGAGACACGTTAGAATCATTCTGGCTGCTGTGTGCGGGAAGGAAACTATAGGAAAAATTTCCTTTATTTTCTTATATCAGAACCATTGAATAGCCACGATAATTCTATGGTAAAAAATAATATATATTATATATATATTAATGAAATAAATTATATGCATTAGCAATTATTATTACAATAAACAATTCTAAATGTGAGTTAACCAAAGAAAAAGGGAGAGAGAATTTCACCTGGTAGCCAGTAGCGGCGATTGGGCGCCAAAAATGGGGGCGGGGGGGGCAAGGGAAATTTACTTAGTTTGAGTTTGAGTTTTTTTTTAGGTTCACTTTTATTCACAGATAGACTAATTGGGACTTGTCCTACAGTTTAAAGCAGGTTGTGAACCACTATGTGTTTCCACCGGGTTTCGGTAGACAAGGCTTAGCATTAAGAGGCCATAGTGCAGGAGCAAGACCATGGGCGTCCGGAAGGGGGGGGGGGCAAGGCGGGGGGCGTGGCCCCACTGGAAAACGAAAGTCAACCAAGAATTATATATTTCACACATATAATTTAATTTAAGCCAGAATAATGTGTGTTAATTATTGCACGAACATGATAAATTCAAATTTAAGCAATTTTTTGAGGGATGAACACTATTATTGGGAAAAATATGCCATGTTGCCCCCCCTTGCCCCTCCCCGGAAAAAATCCTGCGGGCGCCCATGAGCAAGAGTAGTTATAAGACTATAAAAGTACCCAATATCGCTGACTGTAGCCTTCTGGAGACTGCCTCTCTTCTACACAACATACACATTAATTTATGCAAGGACAAAATTGAATTTTTTACAAGTTTGAAAAATCGTCGATGTTATTTATAGGTTCACATTTCAAAATTTCATGGGTCGGGGGGGTTGGGGGGTACGCCACCATGGCACCTTCCCTGGGTACGGGCCTGATCAGAAATACCATGAAGAACAATAGATTAAGTGGTCTCTGTTTGATATCTATGCATTGTGAAAAAGTACACAAAGACATAGAACTGTTCATCAATGGAAATGAAGCAAAGCCATTCCAGTTTATATCTAAATAGTAGACACGAGTTTGAACTTGTAACAACGTAAAAGTATTTTCAATTCATTTGAATTTTATGTTTTGTAAAGTATAATAATAATAATAAAAGTTTATATGACTGAAAGGCAAGATATGAAATATTACTCTTCTTCCCACTCACGGAGAAATAATCTTGCGGGCGCCTTTGATACCGACTCGATGGCCTAGTGCTGTAAGTGGTCGACTATCGATCTCGCCACTGAAGTTCCCGGGTTCGAATCCCCGCATGGTCGTGTGTCCCTTCGTCAATTTCATCTATGCTATGCTCGGCCTTACTCCACAGTTAGCTGGAACAGGGTATAGATGAATAAACATAAAACATACTTTAGTGCATCAATCGATATGATGCATTTAGTTCTCTGAGTGTGCTTCCACGATAGGCGAGAGCGCCAACAATTTGGCAACGAAGCAGATTGTAACCATTACTCTAATGCACTCGAATTGCTTTAGCTGTCTATCCGGTTCACTGATTTCTTAACTGTCCGCGTGTCAAAGATCACAAACATATATAGATGTGACACAAAACACGCACCTCCAAATCACAGGATTATCCTTACTGTGGGTGTAAACAGCAGAGCCTTATCTATCTTAAATAACTTAACTTCCAGTGTGCACTACGTCGAAGTGAGGTTGGCTTATGTGTACCTCATCAGATGTCGCCCTTTCTCTCATTTCGAAAAATCATGTTCCTATTCTGAATTCTGGAAAAAAAATGTGTTCAAAATGACCGGTTAAACTCTCAAATCCGGGAATCGGCTGTAACTCGTTTATTTTGTAATTGTTGACATTCGGACTTACTTATTCTGCATTGCGAAAGATTGTTTAACAAGGGATTTCGCTTTCTTTTTTTTAACAAAATTAGTATCTATTGTCGACATCGAGTAATTATTGTTCGTTCTTTTCTAGCTTCCTGAACACGCAAAATGGCGAGTAAATCTTGACTAGCGTTGTGTTTCAAACGGCAAAGCAGTGTTTCAACCTTCTTAACAGAAAAATTCCCGAACAGCCCTGAAAACCATTCCCGCATAGCCCCAAAAACCATTCACGCATAGCCCCAAAAACCATTCACGATAGCCCCACGCACCATCACGGTAAGGTTAGGTTAGGTTGCTTTAGGTTGGGCAATATAGTGAAAAAACTGTGTGTTTGGAAACACTTACCGGGGGATTACGTCATCAGATGCTCGCAACATCCGGTTCAAGTACATGGATGAAAATGCAAGCAACAGCTTTCGTGCATCGGACGGACATTATTATAGAAAAATACATGAATTAGCGGCCAAAGACATTGAAAAATGCGAGAAAACACTTCCACGACCTTCCGAAATTACACAGAAACTCAATTACGTAAGTACTTTCTCCTGTAAATTTGAAGAAATCCGATTCCTGGCTTTGACAGTATTACCAAATTATTTTTTTTAAATCAACTCAATATTCGTACGAAATGAAATTGCTACGAAAACAGTGCACACATCAATGTAACAGCAAGTACAATCCAGATATTCAGAATTCTTTTTCAGAAAAACATGTCTTTTTTTTCTTTCAGAAGTGTTGGACAGAATAGATAGCATATACCACCAATATCTAAATTCACGAAGACTTGGAAATCGACCAAATAGAAGAAGTCATACGAGGAGAGATTCTGGAGGAAACTGAGAAGACACCCAAATCCCGCAGTCAACCAAATAGGAACAGCGGCCATCATGAAGCTCACCCATCGCACCCCTCGACCAGAGTGAGACCAAATAAGGAATTAAGAAGAAAAGCCCCTGAAGCGACAGTCGCGGAAGAAGACACCACACGATATTAGAGAAGTCATTGCAAAGGGGGAAAGAACATATAGAAGCAAATGAAACGATAGGTCAAGACAACAAACTCAGGAAATTTCAGTCATTCATTTCGAAATGAAAGATTGTTTTAGAGAAAGTCATTAGAACGAGAGTAACGCCCACCTAAGGCTTAAAAGCAGATACTGAACTGAACAATGAACAGTTTGTTTGGAACTAAGCCCCGCGACAAGTTAAGTTTGCAGCAACGTTTTGCATATATAGACCCAAACGTGCGCGCAGAATATAGTTCCGCCGCAATACTGCCGATTTCTCAATGTCTGTGATACGAACAGCTCGGCGGTCGAGGCAAGACTCGCACGGGAGATGCTGAGCGCCGATATTGCGCGGATTAATACATAAAACCTGCTGCAAACTTAGCCTGTCGCGGGGTATAGAACATCTCCCCTCCCACCACGACCAAATAATTATCCAGATCTCTAGCTTTACCCGTTCATAGAATATATCGATTCGCTCGCTCACAAAAATTGCCATTTATAAAATGTGCAATAAAGAAGGGGCGATAATTTTTCACGAGCGTGTTGGAATAGCCTTCTACGTGGACGCACACGTTTCACGCACTGCTCCAATTATCTCGCTATATCCATGATGCATTCCGTATCGTGGCTGTTTGGGGATGCATTTGTGTGGACAACAATAATATTAGGGAGGAGTGGGTAGGGAGAAAATATTTTGTGGGCGCAGTCATATTAATATATGCCTAGACATGCCACCTGAAATTTGTGTTTGACGTCAATGTAAATTCAATAACCAAGTATTTCTTCTATTGGGGGCAAACAGTATTGTAGTCCCAAAATTTCCCCAGGGTATACGCTACGTTTCGTGAAGCGTTGAGCTCTGAGACAATGTTTCGAACTTTGGGTTGTGTCTCCATTAAATATGGATGATTTTTTAAACTACTGCAAAAAAGTCATTGACTGTAGAATACTGATGATGAATATCATATACCTATTAATGGCATAATTTCCCCATTCTTACGGGAAAGAGAAACAAGGACATTGTTGAGACATTCGCATACGGTTTACTCCATACATCGATATCTCAAGTTATGTTAAGCCAAAATTCTGCATTGGTTGTGACATATTACTCAACACCTGCACAAGGAAACCAACCAAGCTATCAAAGTTCTGCTAGAATTAACTGTATACATTGTGCGCACAGATGGGTTAAAACAAGAAGATGCATTATCACCATTGCTCTTTAATTTTGCCTTAGAATATGCTGTTAGGAAGGTAAAATGAAGAATTGAAATAAAACGGTGTGACTCAGTTGTTAGCATATGCAGATGATGTACACTTTTTGGGGGATTATGTAAATACAATTGAGAATAATGCTAAAGTATTTTTAAAAGTAGCTAACAAGATAGGTTTGGAAATTAGCTAAGAGAAAACCAAATATATGATTTCAGGCCGAAACCAAGTAATAATCAAAATCTAATTACGATATCAACTCGTTTGAACCCGTTTCCAAATTCAAGTACTTAGGAGTAATACTAACAAATGATGATATTAAAGAGGAAATAAAAAGCAGGCTTAATTCAGGATGTGCGTTATACTTTTCTCTTCATAAACCTTTATCTTCTCGTATAATATCTAAGAAACTTAAGTTAAAATATACAAAGCAGTAATTTTGCCTGTAGTATTATATAGATACGAAACTTGGTCCCTTACATTGAAAGAGGAACATAAATTGAGAGTATTTGAAAATAAAATCCTTAGGAAAATATTTGGGACTAAAAGGGACGAGAAGACAGGTGAGTGGAGAAGGTTACATAATTTACAAGTACATAATTTGTATTCATGTACAGATATTATTAGAATGATTAAATCAAGAAGACTTAGGTGGGCAGGCCATGTGGCACGAATGGGAGAGGAAAGAAGAGTTTACAGGATTCTTGTTGGCAAACCTGATGGTAAGAGACCAGTAGGAAGGCCAAGACGTGGAGGGAGAACGTTGAGATGGACCTAAAGGAAATCGGTTGGGATGGAAAAGAATGGATAGATTTTGCTCAGGATAGGGACAGACATGGAAGGCCTGTGTTGCTGCAGCCATAAACCTTCGGGGTTAAGAAGGCTAGAGAGTAAATTAGTTAGTTACATTATGAGCATTTATATATTATTTATTATAGTACATGAATGATCGCGATAAAATCGTTATTCATACCCTCTCCCCCTTTTCAACATTATCTTTAGCGAAGATGTTTCCTCGGGATATAAACCAGGTGATTTCCGAACAGGCTTCCGAGCTTTCAAGAGCTAACGTCACTCTCGTCTTCAGGGATGAGGAAACCCGAGGAAACCTCTTCATCATTCGCAGCCAGCAAAGCTTCAAGAATACATTATGTTTATTTGTTGCTCATCTACACCCCTGGAAGCATACGGAAGCAGACTGACCGATTGAAGCAGTGTCTGTCCCATTCCCCCTTCCAGTTCCAGAGGTGTCATCTTTCACTGGAAGGCTACATATCTAACACCAGAATGTTTATTGTTACAGTTCCCGCCCCGAAGTCGTCTGCGTCCGCTGTTGCCAAACGTACATTTTGTGCAAGCATGGTGACTGACAATGAAATATAAACCAATCCCTAGAGGACAAATTCCAAATAACTCGACATCTGATATGTACTTGTCCACCTGCCGCTATGAATATGATTTGGATTTATTCTTTCATGTGCGAGCCATAAGCTGTACGCACTGCATAACATTTGGATTTTTTCTACAATACCTACACACACACACACACACACACACACACACATATTATATATATATATTGCAGCTATGAATCCATATTCATAGCTGCGAAGGGTTCGAATTCCCCTCAGCAAGGGGGGTCTCACTTTTCGCACACAGTATTGAACACGGTCGTTTACTGACGTCAGAGCGGAATGTATTCGTCGTTAGTTTCAGTTCCCTTAGCATAAATACACTACAGTTTTCTGGGCTTGATGAAAAAGGCATTAATAATGCTAAGAGCTCTAAACCTAACATGCTTAACCTAACAAAGAACATTTATCGTGACGTCAGTAGACGACGGTGTTCAATACGGTGTGTGAAAAGTGAGACCCTTACAGATAGAACAGGGAGCTCTGGTTGGCAGAGAACAAAGCACGTGCTCTCTCCAGAACTCCTCTTAGTGGATGGAAGTGCTCACGTGATAGTTGTCAAGGACTATGAGCAGTGGCGGGAATTGTACCATTATACAACTTTTGAGGTGTAATAAAGGTCCGTTGTAGTAAGTAATGAATGATCCCTAATACTAACTATGTTTGATTGACTGGTTTATATGTTGTTTTACTTCGCCTTTGTGCCACTTTTGGCTAATCGCGAAGATGGGGATGAGTGATGAAATTGATGAATGGACACTCACAAACACAAATGCCAAAATCGGGAATACAACAGTATCATTTATATCAACGAATGAAGTCAATTATATGTATAAACTATACTACGTCCCAGAGTCTGTGGCGCAAATGAATGAAACAAGTCCTCTGCGCAAGTTGTGACTCGAAGGGGAACCAACCAATGAACGCGTGAGGCAAAAGAGAGATTGCACGGAGGGGGCAACGCGACTGATTTGCTCTACCCACTCGCTTTCTCCCCTTCTCTGCTGCTATGCGCGGCCTTGTTCCGCATTCTCCTGTCACGTAGTATGGTAATGCCTATTGGGAACTATTTGCACATAACATTTCCTGCAAATCGCGTATTTTTGCACAAGGATGTTTAGCTCGTTTCAAGAATTCGATGTGCAAATTTTTAACGCAGTTTTTTTATATATATATTCACAGGGAGCACCACATATTTTTCGAAAAAGCTGCTTGACTTCTTGAGCAAAAGTATATTTTAAATATTAACAATATTTTTAAAATGTAGTTAATATAGTTTACTTTCTTATTAAAAGATGGCAGTAGCTGCCAAAGAACGAATCTATGGATGAAATCATCGTCTCCAATATGAATTTATACAAACAGCTTTGCAACAAACAGGACATCTATAAAAGTCGCATCGTGGCAGGATGGTTTACATAACCAAATGTCTTCTTACGTTGGAATTCTCAGGAATAAAAAAAAACACGTACCACATTCTTTAGAAATGTAAATGTTACAAAACATTTACATTGAATACAATGATAATTTCTTTTACTTTCTCTTTTCGTGAAAGGCACATCTGTTTGTGCAGAATTTTGTTCCCAGGGGTGTTTAATGTTTCGGTAAGTGTTTAAAGATAAATTTGAAGTAAAAGTAACATAAATAATGCTAATGTAACAAATAAAATGGGGAATTGTGAATATTTAAGAGGTGATGAGGGGTTGTAAAAAAAAATTAGTGTTTGGATGGTACGGTAAATCCCTGATGAGTATTATCTTACATGTACACAAATAACACACGCATAGGAATTTAATTTCTGTGTTCCTGAATGTTCTCTTCAATGAGATCACAGAATGAGAGGTTTAAGTGGCTGAAATGTGTTGTATTCACTCAGAAGTTATTACACTTTGAATTTGATTCCAATTGTGTTACTTAGCGTCGCTTTTCTGTCATTTTTGGTTAATCGCGAGGATGAGGATGAGTGATAGGATGAAACTGACAATGAGGCACTCACAAAGAACACACATGCCCAGGTCGAACCCGGAAACCCTGGTGCCGTAGCGCGTTATGCCAACCACTCCGTCACGGAGGTACACTGGAAGATACATGTAAAATGTTACCTAGCTCAAAAATAACGTTTCAGAATGAATGGCTCCGTGTACCACGAGGCACACGTCTACCCACAATTCCAAAAACGTTTGGCGCGCTGATATACATTTGAAAATAAATTTCTTTCGTTTTATACACTCAGAGAACTAAATGCATCATATCGATTGAAGCACTAAAGTGTGTTTTATGGCTTCTTCAAAGAATCAGATTCACATTTGATGCATTTGGGTGCATTTTTGTATGTCGTGAAAGAAACACCAAAGTGCATCGTTTGATTCAAGTGATGATGTCTCTCAGTCGAGATGCACTTCAATGCATCAGTTGATGTTCCTTGATGCACCTTCCTACAGCTTTCTGGACGATGTACTTAAACGTTTGGTCTGAGCTACAGAGTTTACGTAGCTCAGACGAAACGTTTAAGTGCATCATCAAAAAAGATGTATCCTGGTGCATCAAAACGCACCAAGGCGCATCAAAACGCATCAACTGATGCATTGAAGTGCATCTCAAAGTGCATAATTTGATTCAAGTAAGGACTTATTACATCAGTTGATGCGTTTTGATGCATCTTCATGTATTTTGATGAACCTTGATGCATTTTGATGCACCAGAATGCATCTTTTTCGATGATGCACTTAAACGTTTCGTTTGAGCTACATAAACTCTGTAGCTCAGACCAAATATTTAAGTGCATCATAGAAAAAGATGCAGGAAGGTGCATCAAGGAACATCAACTGATGCATTGAAGTGCATCCCGACTGAAATAAATCCTCACTTCAATCAAATGATGCACCTTGGTGTTTATTTCACGTCATACAAAAATTGCACCCAGATGCATCAAATGTGAATCTGATTCTTTGAAGAAGCCATAAAACACATTTTAGTGCATCAATCGATGCAGTCTTGTGCATCAATTGATGTGATGCATTTAGTTCTCTGAGTGTGTGAGGGGGAAATAAAACAGCAAATTTTAATACCATGCATAGAACATACGCAAGCTCGAAATATCTGGAAATGGGGATTTTTTTTTTTTGCTATTCAAATTTGAACATTTAACACATCGAATACTTGATTAAAAATTATTCGAAATAGTCATCTGACTATACCCATTATTGATTCCTTATCTTCAAAAGGAGAAGACCTGTTTGATTTGATTTGGAATCAACCACATAGATATACGCAGCGTTCAGAGTTAATTAAAACTAACCTCTTGCTTTACTTTACCATATGGATGTACAGTCACGAACATTTCTGGGTTGTAACAAACTCATTGAGTTTCAATGCGGCAGTTACAACCCAGAAGTGTTCGTGACTGTACAATTTCTGCAATATTTTTGTAAAACGAAATTAGCATCTCTCATTGAAAAGAGTAGAGTATATTTTTACATACTTAATTTCGTGCTTGAAATTTAGACGAGTAAAAACTGCCATGGCTGACATGCTTGCTCATCTGTAACCGGTGCACAATAAGAACCTGCTTCACACCTTAAAAGCATAAAGTATTAAAGATTACGTGGAATAATGCTGCATGTTGCTGAATGAATAACGTGTTGTTGGTTGGCTAATTGTATAAATAGCGTATCTATACAGTTATGTTAACCTCGACGAAAAGTTAGGACAAATGGAAGGAATAGCAAAAGGAACCTTCGTTAAAGGCACCATCCCAGTATGATAATGGCGTAGTGGTAACGTCATCGCCTTGTAATCAAAGGATCGTACGTTCGATACTCAGAAGCACACAGTGATTCAGATCTCATTTTAACCTACACTCAGAAAACTAAATGCATCATATCTATTGATGCACTAAAGTGTTTCATGGCCTCTGCGAAGAATCAGGTTTGCAGTTTGATGCATTTTTGTACATCGTAAAGGAAGCACCAAAATGCATAACCTGCCTGCATCTTTTTCGATGATGTACTTAAGAGTTTGGTCTGAGCTACACACTTTATGTATACCCTGTCCCGGGTATCCATGGAGCAGGCGAAAGAAAACAAATCTCTTCGCAAGTAGTGACGCGAGACGGCTCCACCAATGAACACGTGAGAGGAAAAGAAACTGACGTTACCAGCCTTCGCAGCAGCGTGTACTGCTTCGCTCTGCCCACTCGATTTCCTCCTCTTCTCTGCCGCTATGCGCGTCCTTGCTCCTCAGGTTCCGGGGATAGAATATAGCTGACTTTACGCAACAGACTTTATGTAGATTGTATGCACGAAAATGCATCAAACTTGATTCTTCGCAGACGACATAAATAGTGCATCAAAAGATATGATGCATTCAGTTTTGTGTGTGTATAGGGCCAATCCCGATCAGCCTATCTGTGCATAAAGTGGGCTTACGGATATCCCAATAGTCGCACTTAGATAGCAGAGCGACTAAGTTTTATTTAAAATTCTTATAGCAGAGCGATTAAGTTTTATTTAAAATTCTTATAGCGTTCTCATTAGGTGGCAATCTGCCAGTTAAATATAACTCCAGAAGCTGGAGAAAGTTATAAAAGCCAAATACCGAACAATTGAAAGCATATGGGATGTAGTTTACAAGTATTGAGAAGTTATGGTGAAGATCTTGCGCGAGAACGCTTAAGGATTCGATTTATGGTACAGTCACGGGCAGTTCTGGGTTGTAACAATCCCATTGTAAGTATAGTGACTGTACCACTCGACCAAGAAGAGATCTGGCGCTGTCGTCGAATTTTCAACCGTAAGAGAGCGTGAGGGCGATGCAATCAGCTGCTTGGCTTGGTATACTGCCCCAGCGTTGTCAAAAATGTGCGGCATTCTTCAACACGTAATATTTAACGTTGTTGAATGGGAAAGAAGTTAGGGAGTGAGGTCATATTGCATCAGGAAGGCGCTCGGGCAGAAACGAGGCGAAAAAACAAATGACTGTCCACTTTGGTTCGCTAGTTCTTACCTTGGTAAGGATATACTGGCGCAAATGTACACCGTCAACTAGAGTGCAATTATAGTGAGGCCGCCGTATCAGCCGCCGTGAGGACCGCCTTTCTGGCAGTGACCCTCTGTTGCCGCTTTTACCTACGAAGGAACTTTCGGTCAAACAGCCGATTATGCCTACTGCTACCTCCAACTGTTTGGGCAAGAAGCGTCAACATTAAATTCACTCCTCCCCGAAGCAGCCAGCAGGGAAACAAAATAACCGTTTGCGCTGTGAATGAAGGCCGGTTCTTATGGCGGCACTACTGTAGAAGGTTGTACGTCATGAAGTAGTGGATCCTTGTGTAGAAGCTCAGTGAAAGGTCATCACTGACAACGCATGGCACAATGGATAGTAAAGGGCAGACGTTTGGTCTTGAAAAGAGATTTGCTTGCATCATCTTTAGTTCTAAGCAGCGGAGCAGAATTTCGCCCGCTCACATATTCCTGTCCCTTCCTATGAACATGTGTCGAAGTGTACGTCCACTTTATGCACAGATAAACTAATCGAGACTGGACCTACAAGTTGAAGTGGGATCCGATCAAAGATCGAACCCGGGACCCTTTGGCACAAGGTGTTACCACTACGTCATCAGGGAGGTCCAGTCTAATATGCAAAATAGACTTTGATGTCACAAATTCTCCATTCAAATTTCTAATTCTAATTCCAATTTATTTTAAAACTTGACGTCGAATTTCTACCTGTCTGGGTTCATCGCGGTAACTGGTACTGCCTTTAAGATTAAAACCTAGAACTTACAATTTCGAAGTGAACTATGTCGACAACAGAGGTCGTTGATGTAACAACTTTATTTTAAGTTATTACAAATGTAGATTACTGTCTACGAGAACGTAGGTCAAGTTATACTGTGAAATAATTTGTTGTTAAAGCGTCCATACTGTGGTCTCAGGAGGTCCAAGCCACAGTTAAATCAATGTTTAACTTCAGTGGTGTTAAAATACCACAGATAAACAGTTGTAATCAACTGATATCAGCCTAATTTCTAATGTGGAATTTTGTCCTTTCTGGTAATTTAATGAGAACTTTTGTCAGTGTTTCTGTATGGACCTTACTTTTTTTTAAAAAAAATGTAGAACATACTTTGAAACGAAAACCATTTCTTATCTTCGAGCTCGCTTTGTTAACTGTTCTTCTTATCTGGTGTTCTTTTTAACAGTTTTTAAGTGTTTCAGCTCATACCCATTTATATTTTTTGATATGTGCAGGTCACAAGAAGATTGGTAAAAACATGTATTTGGAAAGAATGTATACTAATGGGTACTATATAAATTTGGTTCATTTTACTTCGCTTTTATACCACATTTAGCTATTAGCGACAATGAGTGATGACATGATGATATTGATGAAGGAACACTCACAAACACCCATGGCAAGGCCGGGATTCGAACCCGGGACTCCTGATCTCGTAGCGTGCAGTGATAACCACTCCGTCAGGATATTGATATTAATGTTCGAAAGTACACTCTAACCTGATCGTTGCCGCATACACAAATATCGGAAAATATATATTTGAAAGCGCTTTCTTTCTTTACAAATTATTTTACACTTTGGAGGGCTGTGAGGGTCCCTATCCATTTTAGTGGGTTGGGAGACTGAAGTTGTAACCAAAAACACGTTAATGTTATATAAATTACAGACATATTATTTACTAAATCATTTCAGGAACTAAGAGATTAAAAAATATATTTTACATGTTAATAGTGATCTTCTTATTACTAATACTATTATATGTTATTGCAGTGATTGATTAAAGCACAATGGCGCCTATGAGGCCATGTTATCGTAACATACTTCTCATTTTCGAGTTACGTTTTAGCCTTGTAGAAGGCAGGAAGTACTAAGGAATGTGTTGACTTCAGCACAATGCATTTTCCAGTTATTGCAGATGTAAAGTGGAGTGATGAAGACAAAACAAGGAGGATCTTAGGTTTTCTCTACGTTATAAACAACGTAATATTTTTTATTTCGTATTCTTGTGCAACATTGAAACTTTATTATATCATCAAATGGATATTTGTTCACACTTTCAAGCCAATTTTACGATATTTGAATTATCATTTCATTTTTTATGTTCAGTTTTTTTAAAATTTTCGCCCTTACCACTGTGCTTTTAAAGCGAAAATTGAAAAACCTAACATACACAATCAATAATAATTCAATTATTGTAAAATTGACTTGAAAGTGTGAACTAATATTCAGTTGAATACGTCAAAAAAATTTAATGTTGCACAAGAAAACGAAAAATGAAATATGTTTCTTTATAACGTACCGGTTCTCATAGATTAAATCAACAGAAGTTTTTTCCAACAATGAGAAGTTCGAATACTGATTTATAAACGCAAGTTTTAAAATGTAAAGTTATATGCTTGATTGGTTCAGTTTTCGTAACATGCTGGCTGTAGAAATCATTTGAAAATTGCGAATTGAATAATTGTACGATAGCTTAATGCAGACTATGGAAAATTGCTGACGCACTATGTATGAGAAAACTACCTGCCGAAGGTTCCTAAAATCTTCAATGTTGCATGATTTCAATCCGTGTTTCGTGTGCCAGGAATTTTTGTGAAGCAATTTTAACAGTAAATTCTGCCAATTTTTGGCACATAAAAAGTAATTTGCGGATTATAGGCGTAATATTTAAATCTTGAGTGCTTGAAGTAAATAATGGTGATTATGAAATTTTGATTTTTACACGAGTCAGAAATTTCTGTGGGTCTGGCTTACTATTGGTCCCACTACTGACGTCATCCTTGCCTAATTACAGTATTAAGGTATTGGCATATCATGCCAAGAAATCTGGCATTTGTTTTGAGTAATGAAATACTTGTCAAGAAATTGAAACTTATAACAAATCACTGACAATTTCAGTAGGTTCCAGATTCACACACGACACTTCCCGTACGTAATGCCCATTTCCAGTATTTTGGACGGGAAGCATGGGGTTTTAATGGGCAGTTAAAATGCATTCCGCGCCACCAAATCTGAACTTAACAATGCAAGATGAAAATTCTGCGTGATTAATGTCGTTAAGGAACTACTTCGTGTACGGTAGCAGCAGATGACAGTTTGGAAAGGGGAGGCGCGAGAAAGATACCCCCTTCCTAATTCTCTCCTGTGCCCCACACACCTTCATCAATCTTGCACCAAAGCAGCTGCAAATCAAGGGTTTTTCCTTCCATCAAAGTCTTATTGTCGAAGGGGACTTTTGTCGCAGGGCCGAGTGAAAGAAAGCGGATCAAGAAAGCATCTTTGGGGTTAAAAAAAGGGAGGAAAGGGGGGGTTGGAAACTACAGTTTGGCCTCTTTAAGTCTGTCAGTACCATACCGGTTTCCTCTGATTGGTGAGTTCGCCATCACCCCCTCCTGTTGGCTCAGGATCCCCTATATATTTTCGAAGTAGATTTAGAATAGGAAAAGGAGGGGGGTTGGAATTTATTGAAGGGAACTTCCTGAGCTCAAGACCAGGGTGTAAAAATTAGGGGGTGCATTTATATTCAGGGAGGCTAAATAGAGACGAGAGAAGAATATCGCTAAACAATATAACTTTGAAATACTTTGAGGGGCAAGCCGAGGGAGACGAGGAGAATAATGTGGAGGATTAATTAAAAAGTTTTTCCAGAAGTTTCCAGTTTGGTCGTCCAATCACACGTAACGAAGATAAGTTCATGGAGAGAGGCAATTATTCATAAGAAACGGGGGGTCCCAAAATGAGGGTCTTTGGAGTTAAGGAAGGGAAGGCTGAGGGTGAATTTTTTACCCTCTCTTCTCTTCACCCCACCACGTGAAGTATGGCAACTCTCCTTCCAAGGGGGGGTTAAAATCGTTTCAAGTTTTGAAAAGATGGGGTGGGTTCGCGAACAAGGAAAGATTAAGACGAAGGGGACATTAGGGAGGTCTGTCAGACAGGCACGTCGGTGAGGGGGGTTCCGTACAGGACGGGAAAGAAAGGGCCTCCGTGTGATCCCGTGCATGTGTGTGCGTGTGTTTGTGTGTGCTCCAGATTCGGTCACGTGACAATCGACAAAGGGCCAATGGCGTGAGACGTGGAAGGGTTGCTCGGAGGATTGAGGGTTGGGCATCCACACCCTGAAAAACATTCTCCCTCTTAACGATTGGAAGACGTTTCCAAGACCCGTAAAAGGAAAAGAGGAGGAAAGAGGGTTGCGGGGCGGGGGGGAGAGAATGTAACGGACGGGGATAAATGCAGGAAAAGAGTGAGTCGCGGGGAGATGACGTCGGTGGCGCAAAGGCTTAAAAGATGCTCTTTGCGCAAGTTGAAAAACGGAGACGAGCCCCGAACAAAAGACTCCAGGGAAATAACAACATTGACGATCAGCAATAAAACCAAAAATAAGTCTCCTCCGGAAAGGGGGAAGAAAAGGGGGGTGGGTACGCTCTGCCAACACTGCCCTTCAAGCAAAACTTCCATCTTATTATATACGCCCTCTCTCTCTCTCTCAGGCTCTGTAGCTCTTGTAACGTCTCGGGGCAAGATTTATTGGTTCCTAGACTTAAGCAATTTCCACACAGATGACGGAAGCATAATTAAAAGACGTTTACGACCAGCATTTCCCTAAGTCACATCTGCATTGTCCAAACGCCTTCTGTTGTACAACCTTCTCCCGAGCAAAGGACCGGCTAGAGAGAGAGAGAGATTCGTAATGACAATTTCGCGGAGTAAAATGTCCCTCACGAAAATCATTTGCGCTTTCAAAATGACATCTTGCTCAAGTGAAATATTTGCAGGGTAAACGAAAGCTTTAGTGCCTTCTCCCGAGAAAGAAAACTAGACGAACGGGTGGTATATTGAATTGTCTCCACTCTCAGGCGTAACCTGCGACGGTAGGCAATACCTTAAGCATGGGAGCATTGCTAGATTGCATACCTTCCAGGTTGCACATAAAAGCGACATTAAAGAAGATAGGTGTATTTATTTCCAGCACCAAATATTAACATACTGCCACTTGTAGAGATTGGATTTACTGAAGCATAAACGTTAATCAGGGCAAATAACAAATGGGTCAATTCACAAGCAACTGTAATTGACCTCATACGTCACATATTAAAATTGTTTTCAATCCCACCACACAGATAATAGTCACGCAAGATGTGAATTTTGTACATGATAGTTGTTTGTTAGGAATAATCAAAAAGGCACTGGTGACCAAACATCTGCTTCAGTCCGTGGCTAACAAATGGTTGTTTAAACAATATTTATATCACTGAGTATGCTTGACTTATTCTATCCTGTGTGTGTGTGTTAGCAGTGGCGCAACCACAGGGGGGCAGGTGGCATTGCCCCCCAACCTTGGACAGAAAGCAATTTTAGGGGGGCAAGAATGGCCAAAGGCACCTGGAGGGGGTACAGAGGAGCAATTGCCCCCCTCAGTTCCAAATCTTATGCAAATAAAAATACATTTCGTAAAATTTTCTTGCTTGCTTCGCTTGCAATGCCTACTTTTCTTAGTCTTATCAAGTTCAGGGCCGTAGCTGAGGATCTAAATTAAAAAAGTTGTAAAATTATTTGCGCCCTATTAAATCAATAGTACAAAAATTTGAATCTAAAAATATTCTTGCTCGCTTCACTCGCAATACAGTGTTACTTTCTATAATTCATTGTAAGACATCTCTTAATTGATTTTGTCTAAAATGCATGAACAATTGTTTGGAGGAAAAGGAACGTGCACATTTGAGGAACAATCTACTAAATTTTTGCTGTTTCTTTATTACGAGGTGGATGAATTGATTATGAAATGTATTTAAATAATATATGTTGTACATATATGTACTAAAGAAACTTTGCATACGTACACAATTTAGTGTTGCGTGATGCATATGTATTTTCTGATTTTACGTCGCTCCATACGTCGCGTATGTTTAAAACATATGTTGTACATGAAAGTTATACATGTTCAATACATTTATCGCGCATTTTCTGTCTTTCAAAAATACAGTTTGGTGCTTGTTTTCCATTATTAATGTGAAACTGAACGTTTTGAAAAATATAGATAATAATAATAACTGTTGTTATTGTTATTATATTATTATTATTTTTGGTATGTTCATCCTGATAGTACTTGCTTGCCCCCCCCCCCCCACCGACAAAAAATTGTGGTTGCTCCTCTTTGTAAAATATATTCTGTAATTGAATTTTTATTATTTAACGTCGCTTTTCTGACACTTTAACCTAATCGCCACGATGGGGATAGGATGATGATAGATGCAATGGACGAAGGAACTCTAACAAAGAACACCCATGCTTTGGGCGAGAATCGAACCCAGTAACTTCGGTGGCGAGATCGAAAGTCGACCACTTTCCGTGCTCGACCAAAACGTCACACCACCACAGAGGGTTCCAGATTGGAATCCCGGCATTGACATAAATGATTCCTGGTCAATATCATGTGATCATCATTTCATCCTCATCGCCACTAGACAAAAATGGCATAAAATCGTCAAAATATAAGAATGATTCTAATAAAAGGGTCCCTGTTTTATTCTCATCCGGCAGATGGCTCTCTCGTATAGAAAATTCAAAATTACTAATATTTAATACGCAATGCAATACATCACATAAATTTTTGCACTAGAATCAAAGAAACTTATTTTAAGTATCAGGGTGGACTAATTTTATTTTATTCGGAAGATAGTGTATAATATACTTCTTGCATTTTTGCAAGTCTAGTAATATGATATTAATATTATTTATAAAAACGGATGAATTTTAGCGCATATCCAAAATCTGATGCTTGAACACTTTAAAAACAGCATTAATTTAGTTTCATCTGTTTGAAAGCTATGTATGTACTCTAGAGTCTGTAACACACGTTCCGTTTCCGTACGTCCGCCATATTTGTTTTCTATTTGCATCAGCTCATTCACACTGGAAATCGAACCTGGACCTTCCCACAGATGACCTACCAACTAGAATTACCGCGGTTTGCACTTGTGTGTAGAGAAACATGAATAAGTAATCCAGGAAATGGATTTCATGGTATTTATGACAGTGCAAAAAAGAAACCCGGTACACACAGAAAATGCATCAGTAACGAAAAATACACAAAGTACTGTATGTATCTCGGACCAAATGCTTAAGTGCATCATCGAGAGAGAGAAGCAGGAAGGTGCATCAAAAAACGTATTAATTGATGCATTATTACGACAGACTCATTCGCACCTTACATTTACAAACTAAAAAAACACACACTTTAATGAATCAATAGATTTGATGCATTTTGTTTTCTGTGTATTTTCATTTTAAAAACAATTAGTAACACGTCCATGAAGGGAATAGTCTTTGTCTTTATTTTTATTATGTTTCTCTATTTGTTACGTCGCTATTGTACCTCTTGAGTTAATCACGACGATAAAATATGAACTAATTGCCTTCCTGATGACCTAGTGGTAACGTCGCTGTCTTGTAATCAAGAGGCCTCGAGTTCGATATCCTGTGGAGGCACTTATTTGTTCGGATTCCACTTTAAACTTGATTCGATTGATTTGGTTCATTTTACTTCGCTTATCTTTCACTTTTGACTAATCGCGAAGATTGGGAAGAGTGATGATGTGATGAAATTGATGAAGACACACTCACAAAGAACACCCATGCCCAGGCTGGGATTCAAACCTAGAACCCTTGTCGTCGTAGCGGCCTATCACGAAGGCCGAGCCCATTTTAAACTGTAGATATAGTCCCGATGAGCTTATCCGTGCATAAAATAGACTTTTAAGAAATCAAACAAATTAAGGTGAACTAATGACGTTACAAATGCAATGGACACACATCCGCCCTAGCTCACCTACAGAGAACTAAATGCATCATATCGATTGATGCACCATAATGCATCGATTGATGCACTAAAGTGTGTTTTGTAGCTTCTTCGAAGAATCAGATTCACATTTGATGCATTTGGGTGCATTTTTGTATGTCGTGAAAGAAACACCAAAGTGCATCATTTGATTCAAGTGAGGATTTCTTTCAGTCGAGATGCACTTCAATGCTTCAGTTGATGCACCTTGATGCACCTTCCTGCATCTTTTTGGATGATGCACTTAAACGTTTGGTCTGAGCTACAGACGTTATGTAGCTCAGACGAAATGTTTAAGTGTATCATCGAAAAAATGCATTCTGGTGCATCAAAATGCATCAAAACACATCAACTGATGCATTAAAGTTTATCTCGACTGAAAGAAATCCTCACTTGAATCAAATGATGCACTTTGGTTTTTCTTTCACGACATACAAAAATGCACAAAAATGCATCAAATGTGAATCAGATTCTTCGAAGAAGCTACAAAACACACTTTAGTGCATCAATCGATATGATGCATTTAGTTCTCTGTATGCAGGATCCGAACCCACAACCGCTTACTTTGTAAAGCTCTAAAATAATCACTCTATCTCTTTCACGTCGTCACGGCTGTTCCAAACGTTTTTCCAACAAATTTGACAATATTGTACACCAGCTACCAGTTCAAATTAGCAAGTTGGATAAAAGTGCCAGAAGGATCTTTCGACAACGTGATCCACATGCAAAGCTTGGATACTTCCCTTGGGGTCCCAAAGTTTGAAGGACACAACAGTTCGTCCAGACGGTGGGACGGCTTCAGGTATACGCTAGCAGTTTCGGGTTTGGCCAGTTCGAGCAGTTGACCATATCCTTACGCACCTTTCTGCATAGTCCAACAAAACGTATAGGGTCGACGGTGAGGTCTTGAAGGTTTTTTTTTTACCTTCATCTTAAGGTCGGCGGCAGAAGTACTCACCAGACCTGTTACTTGAAAAGGTTATACTACCTTACTGGTCATCAAGGGACGTAAGAAAAGAAAAAAACAACTTAGTAAACGAGTTTACAGGTCACAAGTAAGTTTTTTGGGTTCGAAAAATTAGCCAAGCTATACGCAATAGAACTGCGTAAATTGTCTTGAATACACAAGGTAGCACTTTGGTATGCCTAAGAAAAGCGAAAGTTTCTTAAATAAGACAGTGATTGTTTTTAAAACAGCTTACAAGTATTTTTTAAATTAAAAAAAACATAAATGAAAACAAATAAGACTGACTTTCGGTGAAATGCATCTGTTTTTATAAATATTATTAATATCATATCACTAGACTTGGAAAAATACATAAAGTATATTAAACACATCCTTCCATATAAAAATAAATTAGTCCACCTTGATAGTTATAATAAAGTTACCTTGGTAAGAGTGCAGAAAATGATGTGGTATATTGCATGGCGTATTAAATATTAGCCATTTTCAACTTTCTGCATGCGAGAGCCATCTCTCAGATCTTTAGCAATAACGATGTTGCAAAGAATAGAACAAAAATGCATCGACAGTAAACCAGCCATATTAATTAATTATGAAAAGAAACGCATAAATATAAGATAATGCATTAAATTTTGCCTTAAAGGATTCTCAACAATGCGATTAATACAGATTGGTTACGCCCGGGTTCGAATCCCGGCCTGGGTATTATTGGTCCTTTCAACAAGTTCATCACATCATCACACATCCTCATCGTCGTGATTATACAAAAGTTGCAGAAAAGCGACGCTAAATTACAAAAATTAAATCATATCAAATCAAATACAAAAGGGCCTGCTAGTCACGTAAAAATAAAAGTAAATATTTTTAAAACTACAGCACTTCAATCTCTACACTCGGAGAACTAAATGCATCATATCGATTGCTGCACCAGAATGCATCGATTGATGCACTAAAGTATGTTTTACGGCTTCTTCAAAGAATCAGATTCACATTTGATTAGTGTTGCCCACGGGACGAGACGGGACAGGCTTTTAAAAATTCGAGACGAGACGAGATTGACCATGTGTCATAAGACAAACGAATATTTTCGAGACGAGACAGCATTTCCACGAGACTCCACGAGACGAGACAGGCCAAAATCTCGTCTCGTGGGCAACACTACATTTGATGCATTTGGGTGCATTTTTGTATGTCGGGAAAGAAACACCGAAGTGCATTTGATTCAAGTGAGGACTTATTACAGTCGAGATGCACTTCAATGCATCAGTTGATGCGTTTTGATGCATTTTGATGCACCAGAATGCATCTTTTTCGATTATGCACTTAAACGTATCGTCTGAGCTACATAAACTCTGTAGCTCAGACCAAGCCATAAAACATACTTTAGTGCATCAATCGATATGATGCATTTAGTTTTCTGTGTGTAATAATACATAGCTAAAATTACTCTATTTTATGTTGAGGCTAGCTTTCATTAAAATTTTTCCCAGTTACTCCAGGTGAATATTATGTAGAGAAAAGTAAATGCATCATTTGAAACAAAAAAATGCGTACGGTCTGTAGGTCAGGCGAAATGTTTAAGTGCACCATCGAGGAAGATGCAGAAAGGCTCATAAAAAAGAGTACCAATTAATGCATTAAAGACATACTTGCATCAAATGATGTATTTTGGCTTTACGTTCACAAGCGATACACAAAAATGCATCAAACTATAACCTAAGAAAACACACTTTAATTCAACCAATACGTTTCTGGTACATCAAATAGATTTGATGCATTTAGTTTTCTATGTATAATAGATAATATCGAGCAGGAGAAATTACTCCATTCGAGGGGAGGTTATACAACCTTACGTCAAGGTCTATTGACAAAGATTATTCCGTGATTTTCCTCTGGCACTTCTGCCGAATACTGAGATAATAGCTTGAAAGAAACGAACATTTTCTTCCGTCTCCTTCCAGCGCCCTCTGTCCGTTCTCACACCATCGCGATTAGTCTAAACGACGTGAACAAGCAAACGTAAGTTGCAATCTCTTTCAATCAAGGTGTCCAAACGTTGCTACAGAGGCAGTAGGAGCTGTATCCGGTCTGGCGAGTTCACCAGATGACCACACGCACCCGGTACCTTTCTCAGGCGACCAAGACACCCAGTTTTTTACCCACGTCTTCGGGACGGCGAGGAACTGCTTGCTGAACCCGTTACTTTCAAAGGAGATGGTTTCAGTGGTCATCTCCGGCGCAGAAGAATGCAAAAGGGTGATAGAAACGGGTTTACCGGACGCAATGGAAGGGTTTTCCTTCCCCTGACGTCAATTCTTTCGATAGAAATGTAGCCAAGCCATTCAAGAAGCCGCTCCTGATATATCACGCTTGGGAATGACCAACGTGGGAATCTTGGAGAAGAGGGTGCCCAAACTGTACAGGTCATAAGGTCTTGGTAATGTACCCTGTACGCGAAAGCAGATGTGCACAGCAAAACAGTATGTTGGTGCAGGAAATACTGACGGGTCAGTTGGGAAGAGGAGGAATCTAGTTTTGTGTGCGTTGAAGAAAAAGAGTTTCAAGGATGAATTTTCGACCCGTCCTGTCCAGGTACGCCAACAATCTCCCCCTTCCTCTCCCAAACATGTGTCAACATATGCCGGGAACACGTCATCATGAGTCAACATTTATCCGGGACAAGATGAAGATTGCTTCTTCGTGAATCGAAATTAATTCTACTCCATTTTATTGAAAACATTGTATTATCTTGTATTTCCGTACCAATAACTTAAAACTTATTATGTAAGACATGTGCTGCGTGGCGTTCATTTCCGGGTCCAGGCTAATACGTCACGGCAACCTGCCCAATCTCTTCTCGCGGCAGAGTTATGAGACTCTCCTTCATATAACAGCTACACTTCCCAAAACGAAATGAAAACTTACTTCTTACCTTAAATACAAGATTTATTTAGCCTTATCAATACCAATACACGTTCAATACCACGAAATCATTATGAATATTCACTATACACAAATTCAATGTGAATATATTTTTAAAATATCTCATCATTACACACTCCGTATTACTGCTTTCCCACCCTCGAGCAAGCTGCATACGTACACACATAAAAACCTACCGTAGCGTCAAATTTCATAAATCATACTTACAATAATCACGATCCTCTTGAAGAATCATGTACTAAAATTTGAACAGACTTACCCGGCAGTGACAAAACGCGAGAAAATATTAGACTGTAAGTCTACAATGGGGAAGTCATCCTGTCCCAAAAGCTAGCAAGTCGAAATGTGACGTCATTGTTCAGTGGTGATCCACAAGTTTTCACTTTTGTTTTAAGGCCCCTTTATGCTCATGTAGGCTAATCGGGGCTGCACTTACAGTTTAAAGTAGGATCGAAACCGCTGTTCAATATGACTCCACTGATGATCGAACCCGGGACCCCTTGATTACAAGGATCCTGAGTTACCACCACACAAACCATCGGGGAGGAATCACATCTGAACCTTCAATAAAAAGTTTACAATGAAATTGCATTTTTTAGTCCGGTGAAAAAATGTTGTGCAAACCCAATTCAAGCTTCAAATATACAGTAGAACGATGCTTCGATTATATTTACAATATCAATCAATTATAACTTCGTTACGGTTACCTCAATTGTAGTAATAAACGTTGTAAAACAATTGCGCAGAGAGAGAGAGAGATAACAGACTGACGTAATGAAAGAAGTAAAAATCATGTAAAATACATGATTATAACAAAAGTTACTAACTAGAAAAAAATGACAAAATATGAACAGAGCAGTACAATCAATATAATAAATAAAATAATGAGGATGTAAAAGTAAAAAAAACAGTAAACGAAAAGAAAAACAAAATGAGACAAAGTGCAGTAAAATTTTTAACAAGAAATAGAACAAGCAAAGAAAGGAAAAAAGCAGTTGGATATGGTTTAAAAAAAAAGTAAATACGAAAATTGTAAGCTTAATCGTAATCATACCTGAATTATAAAGTAATTATATTGTTGGCAGAAAGTGAAATATTCCATCTCCGCGGTTTTTAACAGTTATTAAGAAAAAATAATCAACTAAAAGAAATTATATCAAGGACTTCTGGGACTGACCAAATTTTTGGCTTAATTTCATCTGTGTAGCCTATCTATACATTTACACAGAAATATGTACAATTACAATACCTGCACAAACAAATCAAATTTATTTTAGGGATGTGAATTTCAGACTTGAGCGCAAGCACATGACATAACGTGCCACGTAAATCGAAATAACAAAAATCTTGAAAAACTTTTCTTCAATTGCTTGTACAAAACACACAAAATTGACACCATACCTATATCTTTTTATCAGAATACGTCATAATGTTTGTAAATCGAAAAAAGGAACTTAAAGGTTAGTCAATAACCATTAGGCAGAATTATAGAATTGACGTCATAGTATAAGAAAGGTATTCTGTTCTGAAATTCAACATGTTAAGTGCCGCATTACTGAATTAGACGGAGGCGTAATAAGCGTTTCAAAAATTCATTATTTATATATTCATATGTGTTTTTACTAAACGCTACCAAGTCGAAAGCTTCGATAATATCGACAGCTGCTTGTGCATTTCACCGGCCTTCATCCCAAACACTCACAACTCTCCATCGTCAATGGTGCAAGAGAGAGAGACGAGCATCGGTGTGCTTCTTAGAAAATGGCGGATCATTAGAGTGCACGGAGGAAGAGGAAGTTCCTTCAAGGGGGTCCTCTCAGTTTCCACCCCTCTTCAACCCTCCCCTAAGGCTCGCGCCCCGCCATCTAGGTACGGATCCCGGAAGCTCGGAGCACGTGAAGATGAATCCTCGTCCCTTTTCTCCTGTTACAGAGCACAGCATCCGTATTCCCTGTGTTTTACACGCCCAAGAGCTATGTTCGCTTCTCATAACAGCCTCGCAGGGAAAGAATCGGAGAAACAAGCCTGGCTGGTTATAATTAGGACAATTTGGGCAAATTAGAGGAGCCTCTTCGGTTCGATACTGTAAAAAAAAGTAAACATAATTTCCCCTGCTCATGTATCTTGTTACCAAACAAGCCTTGTATTTATAGAGACTGCTAATATTGTGCATTATAGGTACGTTACGTGTCATCCCCCTTGCCTTACGAACGTTCTCCCAAAGACATTCCATCACTCAACTAATCGAAGGAAGAAGGTTCAGAAGGGCAAGTCTATAGGGTTTGTGTAATAAAAAATCCCTGTGTGCCACACATCCGTCTTTAACGCAATTCTATTCCACCTACTAGAGAAAAAATATGTAAGGATTGGGCTACAGTGATAATAGACAAGATTTGGGAAAGGGAGTATTCTCAAAATTATGAGTAAATAACAAAAAAAAAAAAAAAAACCGTGAACATTTCTTTTATTAGTGGATCTCCGATTTTCTGTTTTTAACCTATTTTTTCCTTTGCAGGTAAATGAATAATAAAATGTTACCTCAACTGATGAAGTTTTATAGTACCTCAAATAACCTATTTTGCTTGTTATAACCTATTTTAGATTTTTGTGCCTAAATCAAACCTTTTCTAAGGTTTTTATATAGTTTTTAAAGTGTTATATTATTTTTACATCACACAGGTGTATTTGTTTTGTTTGGTAATGAAAAAATATAATGACTAACTTGTTTGATTGAAACATACTCTCTGCCGATTCCCTTTCTCTAAGCTCATAATGTTTTTTGAAGCTCTAGACAAAACAACATTTCTGGCGCCACTGTTGCCTGCACAGTCCAAAGTGCAAACCTCTGATCCGCTTAATTTTGGTGCTTTCCAGCATTCATTTTCAGCATATAAGATGAAGCTGACAGATAAAAGGCGGGATTTTGTCTGAGGATAATGCGAAAAATATTATGTATTGTGCAAGAAATTATACATACTTAATTTATCATATCGATAAGTAACTTTTGCTAACAGTACAAGTATTAGTATTACAATAATTAGTGGATCATTTTGAAAATGATCCATAGAAATGAAAATGTGGTTAGAAAATTAATATTTTTGATGGTTATAGGCTATAGATATCTATTAAAATTTCTCACGGTTCCTTTGAAATTTTGTTTTTGACAATTGTACCTAATTAGTATTTTTCAGGATCTTTGAGCCATTTTAAGTTATTTGGAACGTTCTTCAGGATTTTTCTAATTTAATTTAACATTTTTAGAACCTATTTTAGGATTTTTAGAACCTATTTTAGGAACCTAAAAGAACATTTTTAGAACCTATTTTAGGATTTTTAGAACCTATTTTAGGAACCTAAAAGTACATTTTTAGAACCTATTTTAGGATTTTTAGAACCTATTTTAGGAACCTAAAAGTACATTTTTAGAACCTAAAAATCCGAGGTCTAGTTATAGTGCAACCCAACACCAATAAAAAGCTATTCCACTTCAAACAATTTTGCACCCACACACATAAAACAAATGCATTGATTGATGCATTAAAATGTGGTTTTTGGCCTTTGGCAAGAATCAGGTTTACAGTTTGATACATTTCTGTATATCATTTGTAAAGGTATTGCTAAATTGAATCATATGAGCTGTACTATCAATGTGGTGGCCCATGAGGAGGCCGCCAAGCTGTACTTTATTAAATGAATTTTTGATGCACCTTCGTGTATCTTTCTCGATGATGCACTTAAGTATTTAGTCTGAGCTGCAGACTTTTTGCATTTTTGTTTCAACTGATGGATTTACCTCTGTGTGTATATACCGTAATGAAAAATGCTAAAATTAGAGCTTTTTTGATAGATTGTATGCGTCTATAATTTTGGATATTTATTCAGCTGCAGCTATTTAGTGAAGATACCACTTTCTCTCATAGGCTATCCGTGTACGTTGTCATTTCACAATGGGTAAGTCGCTTATTTGGCTATGTACGCGTTGGTTATGAGGAAGTACATCCAAGCAGTTGGGGAACGGTGCTGTTGTCTGTAGTAGGGATGGCCAGATACGGATCCTGAAATACCAAATTTTCGGTTCCTGTTCCAGGCACACCATTTTCGTTTCGGTTCCTCAACTGATCCAGATATTTTCGATACGGAGAAAGCCGGATTCGAAAATGTTGGGTAATTTCTGATCTGTAAGTGGGTGCATGACATACACACACACATGGAGAGAGAGAGAGAGAGAGAGAAGATAAACATATCCACATAGAAAGAGAGAGAGAGAGAGAGAGAGAGTGGGGTATAGAGAGACGACAGATAATTAACATACCCATAAACATAGAGAGGAAAGAGAGAGAGAAAAGACAAGACAAACTCAGTCACATATACCAGAGAGAGAGAGAGAGAGAGAGAGAGAGAGGGAGGGAGAAACAGACAGAGAGATGACAAACTCTCTGCGTGCACACACACGCACGCACACACACACACACGCAGAGAGAGAGAGAGAGAGAGTGTGAGAGAGAGAGAGAGAGACAGCGGGAGAGAGAGAGGCAGAGATGGAGATAAAGAGAGAGAGGAATGAATAACAAACTATCGGAAGATCTATTCTGCTTCAAGAATAACTGTACTTGTAGAAAGTAACTTTTGAAAAAAGTGTATGTAACATTTAACTGCTTTGTTATTTAGATATTAAGGGCTTTGCGACTGGACCTTGTGCCTTGTTAGCAACAATTGTTTTTCCTCAAATTCCTTATTTTTAAGAACCACCATGAACAATCCCAGCAGACATAGTGATTTAGTCGACAGCCTTTTCCTTTTAATCCCCTTCTCGACTTTTTTTTCTTTTAACTGTAGCCACACGCAATTTTTCTATCAGGACAAATTGAAGAACGTTCTTCCTTTCAACGGAATTTAAGAAAATATATAAATTTATAATATCTGCATAGTTTTTCAAAGCAGACATTTTCCGAGCAATCGTTTGGAAGGGTAGCTCCAAAAAAAAAATCAAGTAAATAAAATAATTCTGGATGCCTCAAAAATTCGGAGATGGATGAATGAGTTTTCCAACTACAAATATTTTAATCGAGCTCATTCTGTTTCTCCGATCTAGTTCGTCCAGTCGAACAACATGGTGTGTAAGAGTGTATGTTGTGATGTAAGCAGACCCGGACATAAGGGGGTATCTGCCTCACTGGGGGAGAAAATGTTATGAGAAGAGACAAGAAAGATATAAGATTTCTGAATCGAGGTAAGAAATAAAACTAACCTAAATGTCATAACAGGAATCATAAGGGCACCCAGAAATTTTCTATGGATGAGGGGGGTTCAACCAAATGATAGATATGTAAACTTTAAAGAAACTGGTGTGGTTCTTATTTTTAAAAACAAATATGGTACGGGATGAATTGGAAGTCCTACAGAAGGGTGCAACGATTGATAAATCCTGCTGTGTCATTCCAAACAGTGATTCCTGTTATTTAAAAATAATACAAGCAAGAGTAATTTTCCAACATAAAATTTTGGAAAAAAAAGAAGTAATTTCTGCATAACCCCAAAGCGGGGTTATGACCCCCACAACCCACCCTTCGGTGCGCCCATGACGAATTGTATATGAGGGCTTCACGATGTTGTTAGCCCCAGAGCCCACACTTACATAAATCCGGATCTGGATGCAAGTTTGAACATGTCGAACAAGTGAAGCCACGTTTCGCTTCCCCTTTTCTCCTCCTGGCAACGTATCCTATATATTTTTTTTAAAAATGTTACACGAATTCGTTCTTGTGTGACGATATAGTTATAACAAAGAATATTTGCTCCTGAAACATTTGGGAGACGCATGTCTTTCCTCGTAGTACAAACATCTCATCTTCCGTTCCCCAAAATTTCCTTCTCCTTCGCCCAAACCCTCAGCCATTACTCATTCCTATAGTTTTAAAGACCTTTTCACTCAGAAAATTATCTCCTACCCCTTCCATCTAACTTCTGATTTCCTTTAAGTTCAAATATTTGAAGTGTCATTCGGGAAACATTCTTGAGTTTTCCTTCGTCCCAAGGCTTTTTTTCCCCCTTGCCATTCTCCTCCTCCGCTGTGTACATAGTTATTTGAAGGGAACTGTATGGTTCAGATGGTGTAAGGGGGTATGTACCTTTGCATGCAGTTCCTACGAACGGCTGAATAGTAAATTTGGTTGACTCGGAATAAGGTTTTCACGCATGAATAGCTATTTCGTTCTGCTACGCCCCAAGATTACTTCACTCTCGTTTGATTAGGAGAAGAAGATAGTCTGTAGGATCAAGTTTTTCTTTTATCTACTTATCTTTTCAGAAAATTATGCTTATTGTATACAGAAAGAAAGATTTGTTTGTAACAACCAAGAGATACGTAACGGTGACCAAGCAATTGTTCAATTAGGTGACCGACAGATGATTGTTCATCATACGTATTCGTTCTGGCCAAATCTGGCTCATTTGGGTGACCAAGAAATTGTTCAATTAAGCGACCGACAGGTGATTGTTTGTCAATATGAATTTTTTTTGGCCAAATTTTGTCCATTTTGGTGAACGACAGATGATTGTTCATATATATATGAATATGTTCTGGCCAAATGTAGCCCGTTTGGGTGACCAAGTAATTGTTCATTTAGGTGACCAACAAATGATCGTTCATCAATAAGGTTGGAATTTTGATGCATTTGAATCTTCTTTTTTGGAAAGCCCAATACATTGGTCAATTGGATGGTCATGGGTTTCATAACAAAAGGAGACAAACAATGCATGTTTGATGAAGCCTTTTTTTTCTTAATTTTTTTCGATTTTGCAGGATATTACATTTTATGGTTTTTCGTGACATTTTAGTGCATTTTTAACAATTTTTTAAAGCATTAACTTGCTTTTATATATTTTCACGAGAGAAGAAACATTTGTTAATGTTTCTGTTTATTATCTTTAAAAGCAACAATGGTGCCAGGAAATCTCGTAAATCCTTCCTTTTGGAACAAAGAGACGTAGAGAAAAATTTACAAGTCACTTTTCACTTTCCTCCCTGGGTTTCTTTGTTTAAGTGACTTAGAAAAAGTTCAAGGGAAAGGAAGTAGTTACGAAAATGATTCTAGATTCTAACAAAAATGAAGGATGAGGCTAGGCTCGACCTTTGGTAGCCGAATGGGCGAATTTTTAAAATTTTTCCTCTCCATTCGAAAATCCTCTTGTATATTTCAAAATATGAAGAATTACATACGCTTAAAATTCCTTCTAGAGCACTGACGTGAAATTTCGTGTAGTTTTCTTTCACTGTTATCTAGATATTATCAGAAGTTTAATAGGCTTATGTAATCGCGAAACATTTGATAATATCTAGACAACAGTGAAAGCAAACTACATGAAAATTCACGTCAATGCTCTAGAAGGAATTTAAAGCGTATGTAATGTTTCATATTTTGAAATATCCAAGAGGATTTTCGAATGGAGAGCAAAATTTTAAAAAAATCGCCTATTCGGCTGCCAAATTGCTAATGGTTTGTCTGGAGAAACATTTTCTACTGGAGAACTAAGCAAAAATTTGAAAGCTGATGACAAATATGCTTCTCTAGTATCGGTAGAGATGGAAAGGAGATTTTCAATGTTCGTGTTTGTTAAAACACAATAGGCAGTCACTTTGCTTCTACAACCTAGGTAGTGAATTCAATGCAACGAACAAGTAAGTTTCTTGTAAAAGAGCATGTTGAAAATTTTAAACAGAATTTTCCAGTATTTTATTCTGTATCAAAATCCTAGCCCTATTCATCAACACGAATTTGTTCTGGTCAAATCTGGTTTAGTTGGGTGACCAAGTAATTGTTCAACTAGGTTACCGACAACAGTATGTATCTGTTCTGGCCAAATCTGAGTCATTTATTTATAATTACCAAATAATTTAGTTGAAGAGGCAAACAAGAGATTTCAACCCATAATATTCGGTGACCCAGTCGATTACCGAATACTGCACTATAAACATCAATGCTTCGTAATATGTGTCTACTGTTTATAGACACTGATCACAATCAATTTTTGTCCAGGGTATTCCAGAAATACACAAATGTGAATATGAATTTCCATGGTAAATTATAATACCACATTACTTGGAATTTACAACATAGGAAAGTAAATGCAGCAAATCAACTATTACGTCAATGTTGCCAAATCATTAAGTGTTATACAACCTATTGTGGAAAAAAAACATGATCGAATATTGTACTTGTACAGTGGGATCCATGAGTATTATTATGCAAATTGTCCATGACTATTTTCATTAATTTTTCTCATACATCCTGTGTGTTTTTAAGCGATGGATTTTTATGTATGCTGATGCAGAAATTGTCAACAGTTTGTTTTGAGTTTTCTTTTAATTCTTGAAGCTCTTATTGGGTCAAATAAAGTGCACGAACATGGTGATGGACAATTTGCATGGTAATACCTATGGATCCCACTGTACATCCAACGGCCAAAGAAACAGTAGGCGAATTGTCCACCACCATTTTCATTCGGTTTGTATTACACAAAGTGATGACAATGAATTGAAATAAAGACGTCAATAAGCAGAGAACAATGCCTGCTTCGAACCAACATAGTTTCATTCCTTAAAACAACACAGGATGTAGAATAAAAAAAAGTAGTGAAAATACTGGTGGACAATTTGCCTAGCACTATATTTGCCGTTGACTACTATACATATAAATTTGAGATTTAGAAATTGAAAATTTTACGGCGCATTTTCTGGTATTTTATTGTGCATTAATTTGTTATGTCACAGAGAACAGTCACAATGACAATGATACCAATGAGATTACGGCAAAAAAAATATTTTGAAAATAAGTTGAGAATTGCAGTATCCACAAGTGGTGATTCATGTGAGTACCTCAGGAACAAACACGAAGATATGAAAAGGCAGGAATGAATTTCAGCAATGTGGATGACCGGACAAAATGATGGATGAGGAAAACTCTAAAGTATACTTATCCATAAGAAAAGAATCCTCATGCGGTATATATCCAAGTAATCAAATATGTACACAGCACACCTTTTTTCTCCTTTCCTCTTGAAGGAGAAGCAGAAGAAACAGAAAGGAAATTTGCACAACGTCATGGAACCAGATTTCGTGAGATAGTCTGTTGTACAAACATGCGCAAACAAAAACCCGTGATGAGAAGAGGAGCTTAAAATTCCCTCTTTCGCCTCATATTTCGGAATGAATGGTTCCGGATTTTGGATTCGGGAATGACATCCTTGCTATTCAAACAAAGGGTCTTATAATAACAGACGCAACGGGCACCTCCTATTGGATAGTTCAGAGGTGGTCTTCTGCTTCAACAGGATTACTACGAGTTTGGTTTTCGTACTGAATGCTTTTTCGCTGTCTATTTTCGTTTCTTGTTTTCAGCATTCTTGCTTTACAACGTTCCAAGAATTCATCTCTCATCTGTCGTTTCTGCTTGATTTTTACCGTGTTTCTCCCATGAAGAAGACCAATTACCATGGCCGATGTATAGACTGGCAAGTACCGATGTTAATAGCTGCGAATCGACAGTAGCCCTGGGTAATTGAAGGGAGTTACCCCTTCTTTTCTCTGTGATGGAATTTTCGCATGCAGACAGAACTCTGTGATATCAAATTTTCTCGTTTTTCGCTCTTCTTTGTCATTCTCTCTCTCTCTCGTACATTCTGCGTGTGCAGCGACTGACAAGGGATGCTGTTGGAGCATCCACGCTCTGGGGGGATGAGGGAGAAAAACAGAGATGACCAGAGTTAAAGTGGCAGATCCCGTGAATGCTGGTGGGGGAAGGGAAAAAAGTGGGGGGAGAGAAAAAGTCGGAAAATCGCAAACGAGAGAGAGAGGAAATAAGGTGGGTAAATTCGAAACAGATGCGAGAAATAAAAGCGAAGAGTGAGTTGGTGGGGGTGTGAGTTTGATGCGGTACTTTT
Source organism: Lepisma saccharinum (assembly GCF_977018435.1). Lineage (NCBI taxonomy): Eukaryota > Metazoa > Arthropoda > Insecta > Zygentoma > Lepismatidae > Lepisma > Lepisma saccharinum. The sequence continues at coordinate 38,862,576 of NC_139242.1, read as the reverse complement.
TTCACCTCGTGAGAGTTTTTTTCTTCTTTCTCTCCCCCCCTCATCCACTTGTTGCTTCGCATTCATGGGATTTTCTGCCCAGAGCGTGTTGTTGTGAACCGCACACAATGGCAGGAAAATCGTATGCAAAACGTTGATGCAGAATGCTAAGAAATGTTTGGTGGCTGCCGTCCGTAGATGCATGAAGAGCATTCAAAACAGAGAGCGATATTGTTATTTCGGAACGAAAGTTTATATAGCGCAGGAAATACAAGAAAAAGATAGGTGGAGAATGGAAGTCAATGTTTTGAGGCCGAAGCTCTGGATGGAAAATCGCTCTTGTTACTCCAGTAAGTTAATTTCCAAAATTAATTTATTCTAGCATCGACTACGGTCGCTCGGAAAGTGAGGACGAGAGAGAGGGGGGAAGAAAATCGCTTGTTGTTTCAGGAAACTAGAAAGCATTATAAGCACAAGGTACACAATCGGTTCTTTCCCCAAACGCATGGATGCTGAACAACAAGCGCGAAACATGAAAATGTATCGAAACGGGAGAAACACAATAGCCCCCATTGTGGTTAATTTTGCTGCAACAGACACCTGATCTCATAACTCAAAGGGGACGAAGAATATTTCTATCAACAGTAATTGCAAATCACTAATACCTTGCCGATATTGAACCTACGCCCATAGACTCTCGACTAAATGTTGGGGTGGAAGGGATGACCTTTTGAGAAGGCACCCAAAAGTGAAGCTCACTTCCACATAGTGCATCGTGATAACTGAAGTCTTGCAGCACAACGAGGCTCTGGCGTCTGGGCTTATGACCAGTATAATCTCTGTAGGGTTGCCTGTTGTCCTTATATGTGCAGAGTGCCCATTTACAGCCACAGATTTTAACCTGTGTAAAGAGATTCTAGTCCTCAGACACACAGTTTGATTTTAGCTCTGGTAAGGGGTTTGACCCCGTACAATATAATGGGTGCCTATAGCCACTGACATACATACCCACAATTGTAATTTCATTCATTCAATCTTAAGCTTTTCGTTTTTCAAATTTTCACGTCTGAAAACTAAGACGCGTCCGCGGTTGGTATTAGTCGAGTGGTCAGCTCTACGAAGCCGGAGGTCCCAGGTTCGAATCATACTTAAGCCGTGCGTGTGTGTTTTCCATTATCCATTCATCCTCAACGTCGCGATGAAGCAAAGAGATACAAAAAACGACGTACAAAAATCGAAATAGGAAGGGAAGATAAAAGAAAGAACGAAAGCGTGCTTGTATGGGTATACCTTTTAGAAATAAGTGTGATATGAATTACAGTATATTATTAAACTGTTGTTTAATGAATTAGGATATTTTACGTCACATTTTTCACTTTTGGCTAATCGCGACGTAAGGCTGAGTGATGATATGATGAAATTGATGAAGAGAACTCAACAAAGAACAGCCATGCTCAGGCCGGAATTCGAATACAGGAACCTGACATCGTAGCGCGCTATTTTAACCACTCCGCCACAACGTTCGGCTGATATGGACTATAAAACTCCGTCTGAACCTTAATCTGATCTATGAGACACCAAAAGACTACTGGGCATATACACAGACTGTAACTTTTAGTGAAGTTAACTAGAATGAAACGTTAACAAGATTCATCCTGAATATCATTTGGATTTTTCGGGAAATTGCAATATTCAACGAAATAAAACTGAATGACGTGAGGACTCCAACAAGATAAAAAAAAGAACCACCTGGGTGGCCGAGAGAATTGAGTGGTCATCTCGATTTCGTCACCAAACGTTCTGGGTTTGAATCTCAGTATTGGTGCTGCTTCACCAATTTCATCTAATGATCATTCCTCATCGTCTGCTTAGCCAAAAGAGGCTATTAACATTATCGATAACTTGATAACTTCAAGTACCACATCATTATCGCGAGAGAAAAATCATAATACCACTGTATTTTGACTGTACGGAGGTTTTCCAAAATCAGAAGTGACACCCAACATAGAAAAGTTTCTATTTTATTAACGTCGTCCAATCTCATCATGAATATATTATGCAATTCAACTTTCTTAGCTAAAAAGCATAGATAATACCGAAAAATGTAGTGTTATTGTATATTTTAGTATTCCTTGCATGAAGGCACATCATGTGCATTGTATGGGGAAGAGAGGGGGATCTACCCCATTGCAAAAAAAAAGAAAAAAAAAAGATACAAGTTTATATTCCAGCAGAACAACCGAAGGCAATATAATCGCGAAAGGTTGAGTGTACAATGCAAATGAGAATTTTATGCTTTCACATCCCACCACTTAGTGCAAACAATAAATGTTTCTACAACAGCTATTTTAAATTCCAAAAATGAGATTTTTTGAGAAAGGCCACAGAATATGAACTCCATGAGCATAATCCCCTTCCCCCAGAACTTTCAGATTTCTTTTTTAATTGAAATTGATAAAAGTTACAACATACTATGTATGTAAATGACCATGGATTCTCGTTATTGATGTTCGGAAATCTGAGAACATAAAGAAAAATAAATTTTGTGCAAGATATTCGTCCTTCTGGCGAACCGGGTAAAACCGGGTAATATTAATATTTCTTTTGTTATATTTTACGTTAAAGACCTGGCCCACCCACCGTACAGGTATCCCCCCCCCCCGGCCATTAGATACTGGGATATTACAATCAATACTTTTTTAATATATGAACTAGACCATATTAAGAAAACATATTTATTTTTAATAACTTCTTTAATGTTATCTTATGTACACCAAAATTGGAGAGGCACAGTCTTGAGAAATAAAATTATGAATTGGTTGCATATTCTAGATTACTTAACAGGTTAATAATATAGCAAATGGACCCTTTAATTGTCTTTCTTGCACATTAACACACATACTATATTTCATGAATGGTATCTCGAATTATACGAGTTATGTTAAATGAGAACAAAATATATAAACGTAAGATTGCATGTTAATATAATATCAATACCATTATCGTTAACATTTCGGCAAAGTACTTTATATGGATAATAAATATATAATATAATCTAAAAATCTTTAGTTTCAAGCTTTTCAAGTAAATGACCTAAAACGAAGTATTTCCAGTCAATAACAGTTATTATTACATTTATTTATTTATGACTATTATTACAAGAGATGGTGGTAATGAACAAAATTTTTTATATAAATAAAGTTTCTCTTATTGGAAGAACCTGTTTCATTTTTAATTGGTGAATAGGAAAATTATTCTCATCGTCGTCATTAAACGGGAGACATAAAGAAACACAATTTAAATCACTAAAATAATAGGTAATAAAAAAATAACGGAAAACACAAAAATGAAGAATTCTATTATTGCTATGTTATTGTAATTTTTAAGTCATTTTTTTCATTCCAGGTTAATAGCAACAAGTGTAAATAATGAATTGATGAAGCATATATGTGAACTGGTACATAGAAACATCTACCACTTTCAGGGATTCAAACCCAGAACCCATTATCTTGTGACTGAAGCACAAGGAGTACAAGTCGGCTCGGTGGTCGAAAGCGTCATGTGGTCGACTTTCGATCTCGCCACCTAAGTTCCCGTTTCAAATCCCGTCCTGGGCATGCGTGTTCTTTTTTGAGTGTCCAGTCATCCAGTTCATCGTATCATCACTCATTCACATCGTCGCGAATAGCAAAACGTGGCAGGAAGTACGATTGTGTTTGATTGTGAATAGTACTTAGACGCATATTTAAAATTACTTTAAAAACAGTTCTCTCCGGTAATAATTATTTAAATAATCTAAAGTAATATTTATTTCCAGGTATCATTAAAAATTGTTCATAACCAGTGCCTAAAATAAAGTAAATTATTAAATTATAATTTTTTGGCTATCTCGTTTATGTAGCACCGATCAGATCAGATCCGGGCCAATCAGTTTTTATTTCGAAGCCAGATCTTGCGCTCTCCGCCATCTTGGAATTATTTGATTTTCAATCCGTTGCTGCTAACCGAAGAAAACTCTTAGTTAAGTGTACAGTGGGATCCATGAGAATTAACGTGCAAATTGTCCATGGTTATTTTCATTATTTTTTCTCTTACATCCTGTGTGTTTTTAAGCGATGACTTTTTATGTATGTTGGTGCAGAAGTTGTCAACAGCTTGTTCTGGTTTTCTTTAATTTTTGAAGCTCTTATTGGGTCAAATAAAGTGCACGAACATGGTGATGGGCAATTTGCACGGTAATACTCATGGATCCCACTGAACATAAGATTAGCACAGAGGTCCATGCACAAGTTTAAGAATGTTACTTAATATAAAATTTGATGTTTGTACACAAGAAATAGAAAAGTGAGTAAAACACAAATTTTGTACGCTATACTGGAAATATCTAGTAGAATCCAAGCGTCATTAACCTTACATCATGCCCACAATCATTTATGCATTGTTGATAAGTATTTGTGAACGTGCTTAGGCACGTAAACTAACCTAACTTGAACTGCTTTTGACTGATTGATTTGGTTTATTTTCTGCTCCTCTTGGCTAATTGCGAAGAGAAGGATGAGTGATGATATGATGAAACCGATGAAGGGACACTCACAAAGAACACCAATGCCCAGGTCGGGATTCGAACCCGTAACTTGAACTGATGATTAAGCTAAGGTTCAGAAATGGTTATTTAAGCATTTGTATTAAGGTATTTTACGTATGAATTTTTGTACGTTGTGTTACACACTTCTCTACTTATTTTGTATAGATATTAAATTTCATAATAGGTAATATTGCAAGGTATATGCGTATGTATTTGTATGAAATCTATTATTATCACACAAAGAGTTATGGGAATCACAGGATTCCAAGCCGAACTTTCAAGAATTTGCTACCTAATATATCTATATCGGTGATATTAACTATATCTTGTACATAACTGGAATTCCAAGTGTACATACTTAAAAATCATACAAATACAATACACTTCTCGTATTGGGTTTATTTTCTCTATACATGCCCAAACATGTAATAACAAAACCAAAGAGTTGTAAGTGAATATGACACCAGACTGACAAATATTGCAGCATTACTAACTGTTATGTTCAAAGCGAGAAGCAAATAATTTTAATACTAATCGTTACTTGAGTGTAGTAACCAATAATCAATCAAGAGAGAACAATGAACGATAGGAATAAATAGCCCAAAAAAAGAAAACACATAAACTAACACTCTGGTATAGCTAAACAACGTGTCTTCCATCTGCCCTTGCACTGAGTACAATCAATCTAGTGGCTATTCTTACCAATTTCTTTAAGGTTCGTCCAATTATTTTAATGCCATCATGTTATCAATAACCAAACATAAACAAAAGCAAAAAAATAACGAAAGTAAAGTTAAAAATACCGAAATAAACCAAACAAAACGAAAAGTAACGAAACAGAAAATGTGTAATAAGGTAATTTTGAATTTAAAGACATCTTTAGTTGGGAAAGAAAATATGTTTAGTAGAAAAGCAACTTGTTTGAAACCAACCCTGTACGATATGCAATGGCCGACTGTGCCTGCAGAAATGCTTTACTCGAGACTAACACATAGCGGGAATAAGAGAAATCATTATACGCAGAAGCCCTTCCCCAGTTGCGACATTTGTTCCATATGTTTCACCCTAACCCTTTCCGAAACTTGTTAGGACCGTTCCCCCATCCAATTTCGTCCACCGATAAGGGAGTCGAAAAACCTGTCATAAGTACATGACTGACCCTCATACACCGCTTGCATCAGGGTGCAGGACGAAATTTTCCCACACATCATATGCAGATATCCTTGTCCATATACATACGACGTCATGACTTGCCTAACACCTTGGGCAATACCCAAAACTGGACGCCACTTCTTAGCATACTTGCATCCCTCGTACATGAGCCGATAATGGACACAAGAACAACTTCTCCTCGGTCCTCAACCCCCTTCCACTCGGTACTCTATTGAAAGCGGGCAGTGTATTGCGCGGTGGACAAGTAAGGGTTGATATTCTTACCTTACCCCCTTAGCCTCCTCGGGTCAGCCGGGGGAATGCAAGAAAAAGGATACATAGAGAGTGCAAGGTACGAAGGGGTCAAAACAAGTTGTGGTCATGCAGGTCTAGTTAGACAATTTGCCCAGCTTCGATATGCGCATGGGGACAAACCAAGAGGCCAGTCGGATTGAGATTCTCACGGCCTCAGCGGTCACCCTGCAACAAAGGGAACTGCTATATTGTTGTCAAAACCGGACACTACGAGGGTTAACCCCTTCGGAGTTGTCCATCCGGATCTAGGTTCTGTCCGAGAACCGGACTCAGGATTTATCTGTAACTGGACAGCGCAGAGGGTAAAAGAACGTACCAGTTTTTTTTTCAAACATGAGCGATCCCCACCTCTTATTTCTATCAGAAATTCTTCTTCCCATCGGCGCTGGCCCTCTCTCTCCCCCCTGTCTTCCCCCACACCTCTCTTTCTTTGCACCCCAAAAAGTAAAGGTATTGTCCACCGGTCTTGCCTTGGACACATACTTGTAGACACACACGGGGCAGTCCTGAACCACTTCCCAGTTGAGTCCAATACGGCATAGCAGTTTGGACGACATCCTAGGAGGGACCGCAACTTACCAGCTGCAAGTGTCTGGTCATCCCCTGTTGCATCTACCACGGAGGTCAGTGAAACAGTTAATTGGTTATAGTTACTTGTATAGAATTGCCCTCCCCCCCTTTTTACATGATCGAATTGTAGCTAGACTGGTGTGTCCACTTCCAACCCTCCCCCCTTTTGTGCAACTACTGCATGGATGTCCACGTCTTGGGAACGGACTTGCCCCATGCATGCATGCATTCAGAAAACTTAGCTTGTTGAATTGTTCTCATTGCTTGACAACTCTACCCTTCTTCTGACCATCGGCCGATAAGGGATCAACTTTCCACCCTTTCTCATATCTTCTCTCCCCTACGCCGATGGGGGAGACTGCCGGAATTCCTAGTTTTGGTACACGACTAAACTTGTCTTTGATTTGAACCCGATTGATCAGGTCTCCCTGGTGGGTACATGCACGCACCCATACATGAAGGACAGGACAGGTTCACACGCACATACAATTTTGCATTGAACCTTTCATGAAAATCATTATTCTTTTTTAAGGAGGGGAGTTAAAATCCCCCACATTCCTGAAAGTCATACACACACACACATTCTCGCATAGGCTTTTGTCTGCTACCTGTTACCCGTTTCTTAAGAATAAGCGATTTCGATATTCGCTAGCGATCGTCTTTTCCCCAGACACACTTGCGCCATCACCCATCGGAGGTAGTTTTGTCTGCGACCCCAGAAAAGTGCGTGATCCAGGAAAGTTTAATGGACATGTTCGTCAACGCTTTGCGAACTCTGCTTCAAGGAAAAAAACAAGGTTTGCTTGTGAAATCAAACCATAATCGATACATTTCTTTTACAGTTGTGTTTCTGTATATTTCAAATTTTGTATGTAACTGTGTGAAGAACATTCTAGTTGCCATCGGTGCGGGACTTGTGCATTTGCGTACGTTATTTTCAGATCATATCGGTAGGTTGCTTACTCGGATAAAGTGCACTATTGTTATTCCATCTTTCGTTTTGTTTGCTGTTAACTTCATTACAAATGTGTTAAATTAAGTTTTATGCAGGCCGAACTTAGGTTAAATCCACTTCGGAAACTTTTCTCTATTTCAAATTGTTACAATTTTATATTTATTGCCCGAATAAATTCATGTAGCGCTGGTCTTGGAGAAAACAATTATTAGTATGAAAAGTCACTACATTTGCTAAATTTTGTTTTGCAAATACATTCATATAGCGTTGATGCTCGATAAACAATTGTTAGTAGCAAAAGTCTCTTAACTCTTAAATTTTGCTTTTACGAATAAATTCATGTAGCCCTATAGAAGTTCTATATCCGAATGAGTAACATTTGATTTTATTTGCTTGTAAATTCTTTTAAAATTGAGAAAGTGTTTCAATAAGGAAGTTCAATTGCTTCTAAGAGTTTCACTACGATCCTATGTTCAAATCAATTCGTGTAAAATGTTTCAATTGACAAATATCATCCTTTTTATACCCTTTAGCGTTGTACAAGTTCTCTTCGAATTAGTTCTTCAAATATATGCCAAACGTTGTAAGTTTACACTCGGGACTCTCACCCTCTTAACATATTCAATTAGTGCTGTAAAAGTTTCCTATGAATGATTTTAGTATACTTTTTCAATTCGTGGTTAATTCGTGGTTAATGGCTGTGTTTTCATCACATTATAAGCCTTCTATTTATCTCAAACTTTACATGTTAGAAATTCGAAGTTGAAAAGTATGTTAAATAGAACTATGGCAGTTTTGAATTTCGTTTTAAATATTTCTGTTTCCATTACAAAAAGTTATACTGGTGAACAGAAATGTTACTGAACATAACTCAAATTAGATTTAAATTTATTTCACGTATTTAAAAATAATACATGGGCTAATGAACATGTGTATTAATATAAATATCACTTAGTGAATTATTTCCATCATTGACAACATGCCATATTTATCACGATCAAAAATTGTTGAAAACCATGTGGAATCCAAAATATGTACAATATCTGCATGCTCTTTCATAGTTGTTCTGAAATGTGTACATATTCAATACATAATCTTAATTACCTTAATCTTAATTTAAGGCACTACCAGAGTGAAAGAGTGCAGAGTTTGTATCTAGTGTCTCTCTAGTGCTTTCACATACACTTTCTAACACTCCGTTTCGAGGGAAAACTTTTTCCCATGTCTTCAGGTGAACAAATTTATTTTTGGCGGTGGTGAGGGACGAATTTAATGATAGACTTGTGATTTTACTACAAATCGTCTGCGCTAACCAACTTCAACTTCTCCAACCGCCCCTCGGAAATTTGTACTAATTTTTGCTCCACTGATGCTATTATTTCTCTTTACTAAGGACGGGATCATATTTGCTTGCATTCAACACTGGATTTAAGGTTTCGGGTCATTGTTAGACATAATAGACAATGCAATAGCATTAATAACATTGGATAATAATGTAGAACTATTGCCACTAACATTCAGAGAATTATTAGTTTGCATCTCCAAATAATTTTAAATTGAAGATTCGTATTGATATTTTAAAAATATATCTATGCAATAATTCTTAGCGCCGTTTATAAACAACATGAACTGTTAAGCAAAACTAATTTGTCTGACAGTTTAAGATACGCACTGATAGAGAATACATAATATTTTAATTCATGAAGTCTCTTCCCTCTCTCATACTACAGGCATAATTGTATAAAAATCGATTTCTAGCAGTGAGACCACTTTCGCGCCGTATTGTTTAAATGTCACTATCAAACAAATCGGAAAATTAAAGCAAGCTTACAAGTAAACTGCTGTACATATAAACTTGCTACAAAGAAATTTACTGGTATACAATATATAATATTTATTTAAATTTAAGGCAAGGAAAATAACTAACAATGAATTTTATAAGTATGCAAATATATAAAGTTTACAAATTATTGTTGGTGCCCGAATATTTTTAAGAAGGCGATTTTAAAGGAAATCATAAAGCGATTACCATTTATTTGCAGTGAAAGGTTATAAGGAAATCAGAAACTGGAAGTTGAAAAGTATGTAAAATGGATCTAGAACAGTTTTGAAATTAGTTTTCATTACAAAAAGTTATACTGGTGAACAGAAATGTTACTGAACATAACACAAATTAGATTTAAATTTATTTCACGTATTTAAAAAAAATACATGGGCTAATGTAAACATGTGTGTTAATATTTATGTATTTACGCGCCGTTCGCAAAATATTCTGATGTAGCAAAAATATTCTGATGTGGCACAAATAAATAAATTATCGCCGAAAAATGAAAAAGTGGATTATAACAACATTGTAAGGGCACGTTTAACTGCATCATTCGTTTGAACAATTCGTTAACTTCCCTCGTTCTGCTTGTCAATTTAAGAAATATTTACGAACAATTTTAGTGTTAAATTTCCACAACATTGACGCATCATGCGACACGGAAAGTTACACACACGCTACAACTTAAAGGAGGATTTTCTTGACATGAACTTTTTCCGGACATAAATTTAGTTGTTTCGCTTATTAACAAATTAATAATATAAATACTGAAGCATTTTGATGCATTATATGATATAATATGTTTACAATGAACATCTTTTTGTAGAATCTGCATTTGATGATAGGGTGTTTATTATGTGTTCAGAAGAATAAACGGGAAAGAAAAGATTCTTTTGAGACCTCGCGACCGCTTCCTTTCAGAACGCCGTCCTTTGAGCCAGAGCTTTGGCCGCTACCGGTTCCCTTCTTGCCGAAAAGCACCTTGCGACGAGTCACCTGCTAAGGGTCCCGCTCTATTCATCTTCAGAAGCGCTTTCCCCTCTTCTGCTTAATCTAGCGTTTTTAATTCTCTTAGCGAATGGATTCCGAGATAATTTCGCATAAAAAAAAGACAGGGCAAAGATATTGTCGTGAAAAATTATTCACGTGTGGGTTTAGAATTGACGATGGACCGTCCGCATTTCAGCTTGGAAGTTTAGAAAGTTTGTAAACGTCGCAATGATAAGTAAAGTGTTCCCAACTAATCAGCCTTGACAAAAGTTAACTACAAGCCTCAATATTAATAATTTTCCTTTTTTTTTACTTAAACATCTTGCTAAGGTAAGAGAACTGATTTCTTTAGTTTATTTCTAGAACTTTCCAGAAATATAAATTTTTATATCAAATTCTTTTCCACAAGAAGCTGCTGTAAGAAATATATGCAAATCTTGTGATGCTTTTAGAACATTTTTTTGTAATTCACTCACAAACGTAGTGAGAAATCTTATAAAACGTGACAATTTTAACGAAAAACTGTTCAAAACTTATGAACATTATTAATTTTACTTGGGAATGGTTTTTGGTTATGCATTTTAGAAATGGATGTACATTTTGAATATACATATTTTTAAAAATACACATACTCAAGACAGTTATCATGCCTACTCATATAGCAAACAATGTATTTCGTGTGGCCCCTGAAACGAGCATAAACGTTGTAATGTTGATTTCTGATGACTTTCTAGTGTGGATTTATGAATGCGCATGTCAAAAGACAATTGACAATCAAAAAGTAAGCAGTTTAATAAAAAAGTCATGTACTGGATATGTATGATACGAGCGATGAATACAGTTATTTTATATATTGAAATCTATTTAAATATTCCCTGAATTTAATTTATATTTCAATAATTTCATAACGTCAAATTATTGAAACTTAAATTAACTTCCATGGTTATAAAAATATATGTCAATATTACGATAACTATATTCACCACTCGTATTCATACATATCCAGTACCAGTACGTGACTTTTTACTGTTTATTTTTTGACTGCTATTTTTTAGACGCACGTTCATAAATTTACATTCCAAAGTCAACATTATATTTTTGTGATCCTCGCAGCACATTACGCATATATGAGTAATAGCTATGTGTGTATGTTATTACATAAGATAAACGAAGAATTTGTTATTCCATATTTGTTTATTATTATTATGATAATTAACTAAATATAAGAAACTAATAACATAAGATATAAATATAAATAGTGAAATAAATTAAACTTTGTGTCGGTATTTAAAGACTGGCAAAATTTATATATTTTTTATATTTTATTTTATAATAATAATAATTCCATATCTCTCTTTAGTAATTTCATGCACAATATTGAACACAGTAAACGTCCCGTCTCCCCGGAGGCTGTGTGCGTTTAATACAGGATTCACGATCTTTACACACCGATAGTCCCTAGTTCGAGTACTGGTGTGGGTATGAATGATCCTTTGTGAACGTCCCTTCATCAATTCCATCTAGTCATCATCATAATATAAATACAAACAAACGCAAATACAATATTAGGAGAAGTTGGAAAGTCAGAAAGTTCCGCACTCTGAATTTGTGTGATTTGATTTTCTGTGATATTCTGCAATATGAGAGTGTAAACCAACAATTACCTATTTTTTTTAACACAACCTTTTTGAACATGAATGTTTATAGCGTTTCAAATTTCACAAGAAGTCTAAATGCGAGACTCTTATAATAGCCCATATTTGTTCATGTATTTGTCGCGCACTGCCGCAAAAGTTCCACGTTTGCATAATGTAAAGGAATCTCATATGATGGAAGTATTCAGAAATGTGATAAATTCCACATTGCACTCATTTTCTTAAATTTCTAGAAGAGAGCAAAAAGTGTGCAGTTAGATCACATTCAGTAGTAGGAATGAACTCCCATTTTAGAGGCATCCGTTTCGACTTGACCATATTATGCCTCGTGACATATGCACACGTGTTATTAAGTTTCAGTCGTGACGACATCGGAGACTCTCGCAGTGCATATATTTCATGTAGACAGAAGTATAATAAATATTCAAACACTGATGCCAGTTTTGTTATTAACGTTACAATACGCATGGTCTAAGCAGATTAGAAATTTTCATGTTCAGAAAACTTCATCAGACCGAGATGATTTAGCTAGAATATACAAATGCATAAATTAAAATTGCGTTTTGGGAATGTTACAGTAGGAGGTGACTTCCAAAATGTGACTCGTGTTTCTTGGTTCTTTTATAGATTTAAAATACATCAGTTTATGTAACATTTATGTAATTGTTAATATATTAGTTTGTTCACCAAAATTACGAAACCGTTTGAACTTAGTACCCGAAACAAATGTACAAGTGACAGAAGAGAAATTGTTACATTATTCCAATTGCATTTTTGTATATTTTCCCGCTACATTAACTTGTACGTTTCACTACAATCCGTTAATTTTTCTCAGTTTTTGAACGAGCCCTGCTTATTCACAATATATTGATAAATATAATTTTAAAGAAGTAATTTCGTGTAAATAAAGTTAAGATTTTCCAACACACTATTCAATCGTGTTGCAGTTATTAATATATTCTTCTGTGTATTCAATATGTGGTGCACGTAAAGGTGGATATTTCTGTGTTAAAGAATGTGTTTATACTTTTGCTCGTGAATCAAATACGTGACCTCACATTTGTTTAACGTACACACTCAAGACAAATGCCCTATATCAGCATAGGATGGACGATCATTTTATTGTAGTTCAATCATCTATTTCTTTGATATATTCTCATCTTTGCCATTAACCTATAAAGAAATTAAATGTAAAATTAAAAAATTGAAAATACTAAATATTATAGAGCATATTTTTGATTAAGTAATTTATAATCTGTTTTGTGTTATATCGGGAACCACGGAGTTCTGCAAATGTGTTTACAATACGGAACAGTTCATAGCCGAACGGAAAAACTTAAAAAATGCACCTCATAATAGGAAATCTAACATTTATTAAATTAACATACAACTTACTTCATTCATATGAACATTATATGACTTCATAAAAATTCCAATCCCACTAGATTTAATCGACTTGTTAAACATAAATGTTTTATATTGGGAAATAAATATTAAGCTTGTAAATGATAATACTAAAAAAACAAAGAACGTGTTTATAGTAAAATGCCACATTATTATGGTTTAGAAGCTGACCTTTGAATTACATTTTATGAATATGTATTTTAAAAATTAAACATGATACAATTTTATAGACCATAATTCAACAGTTCTCTTTAAAATACATTACTGTGAGAACTACCATATTATTTCATAGTTTATTTAATTCTTCACAATATTGTAACTTTTGAAATTCTTTGTAAAGTCTATAGTTTTTTAATATAACGGGTCCAGTCTCTGTATCTTTTGAGGAGATGTGGTCCATACAATGTTGTGACATACGTATCTCTTCATGGCACTCCCTGAAGTCTGTTCATCGATCTGACAGAAATGGTCGTGTAATTTTGTTGTGAGGGGAAGCAAGCAACTCGTACATAACGATTTTCGACAATTTGCCTAGAGGATGAAATTCATGATCCTTTGTTTCAGACAAGGTCTAATGATCTTCTTTGTATCTTGTTAAATTAGAAACAAAGTATATTCATATTTTTTCTGCCTTGAAAATTCAATATTTTATTACAGCTACGGTAGAGAGTAATATTCTTTTCTGTAAACGAAATGTCAGCTAGCATCAACCGTGATTGCCAGTATTTAATTTGACTGTCAACAATCTTATGAACACGAAATTCAGAAGTATCGTGAAAAATACACATATTACCAACAGGCATTTCCGGTTTTTACAATTGTTACTCCATTTATAATATTCTATTAATAGTTTTTATTTGTTAAATAATATTCTTAAAAGGAGCACGTTCGGAATAATAAAAATTACAATTGTTTACTGAAAAATAAAATAATTTTATTTTACGGCAACTTTTATTAATTGTGTTCTAGCACGTTCTCTCGAATACATAAACACGATTAGGTTTATAAACACTTCCCCTAGCAAATATATAAAGGTAACGTTTATATATTTTTGCAATTATTGCAGTTTCTTCCTGCGATAGACGTTGCAATATTCTATTCTATTATCACCATTTTCTATTCCTCATTTGGTCATTTTCAAAGGATAGAAATTATATTTTGTATTCTAGTATGACAATGTGCCAATATATTATCTGTTGTCATTAAAATGACAATATTATGTGCGTATATAATCACGGACGAAGATATCATAATATAAAGCCCCAATTAAATTACAACAAAAACAGGTATGGTCTCTTTGAAATGAGAATCACACATTACTGAAATTTCATTTAGTTGTTATTTTGTTTTTCTAAAGATTTGACAAAAGAAGTATAGACCTGAGATACCTTTGCTACTTATGAAGCTATTATCGAAAATTTATGTTTATAGCACATACTTCTAACTACATGTGAAATGTTTTGTATATGTAAAAACATACTTGATATTTTAACTAATTCTATGGTAATCTTATTTCTATATAAAATTATTAATTGAATAAAATGTGTATTTGCAACATTATGATGCTTGTGAGAAGAAACGTACGGTTTAAAGTTAGTTATAATTGATCACTGGATATTACTAAATATATCCTTATTTGGTTGAAGAGAAAAATTATGATTTTAAAATATTTTACAACTTTCATTTTCAAAATGATGATAATGTAGCACAGTACACAAAGTATGTTTCAAACTTATGCGTAATATTTCTTATAGTAAACAAAAAGTATATTTGGATTCAATTAATATTATCATGTGCACTCTATAGTACTTTCGTTATGCATATTCGTAATATTAGAATTTATTTTACTTTTGAAATTATTTAAAATGGAAAGTTATATTATCTGTTAAATCTACTTGATGTTCCATCAGTACGCACTTCTCTTCTAATTTCCTGTATTAAAACATAAATTATGCATAACATTAAACTCTGAAAACCAGTGTACCTTTTTTTTAAAAAAAAATAGTTCTTTTTCATGAACTGTCTTTACGGTACTTACAAAAACGATTTTATTCTGAAAATAGTTTTATCATAAAACGGACAGTCCAAAGGGAAATAAGAAGGGCTGCTGTATATACTATCAAAATAAGAGTTAGGTTAGTAGGGTAAATGGTATTGTAACGAATAGTTGTGTAAGTCGTTACATAAGGGAATTGTTACAGACTAGTACTTTGTGATCATATACTCTTGAACAGATTATGAGAAGCTAGTGATACTTGCTTTAACTCGCATGTAGTATTAATGAGTTAATTTCATGAGCAGAGTGTTTGAATTTAATAGTACGTGAATATATAGTGATTATTCTTTTTAGTTAATTTAGTACTATTTTTTTAATGGTTTGATGCAGTTAGTGAAAATGATGGTTTCTTGCTATGTTTAATTTCACTTAAGAATCACAAGGGTAAAAGTCCATTTTGATTCACTGGTTAGTTTAAGTTTAATATGTATATATTCCTAATGTAATGTAATATTGTGGGAAGTGCAAGATAGTACTGGAGCATCTGCTACAAGATCTACGCGAAATCCTTGAGAAGATGGAAGTGCGCCTACCCTATGTCCAACCACCGAACAGTGCCTCGTAACTCTTTGGGTAATTTTTCAGAGTCAGGAGATACTATTCGGTGACCGGACGTTTTGGGTTAAATCCTGCCATGGAGAACTTCCAAGATGCAACTTCACAGAAGATGGGCAGCAAGATTTGTGGTTTACGTCACCGGTGAAGAGTCAAGAAGCGGACAGCTGAACGGGAAGATTTGCATCGATGCGTTTCCTATCAACTTCGCCCACTGCAAGCAAAATTCGTCCCCTGGTTGTTACGTTTATGCTAGACTAAATGGAAAATGTAGTGTCCAGAGTCTAAACTTAGAAAAGTCAACTGTACTTCTTAGTCGTTATTTTTGTTATACTTTCGAGTTCGATAACAATTAAAAATTTAGTATCAAACGATATTAAAGTGTGGAGTACGCCCAATTAGATTTAATCAGAAAATGAATTTAAATATCATCAGATTTTAGTTTTGTCACATAATATTCAACTAAGTGCTACTGGGAAGAAATCACTTTATTGAAATGAAGAAAGTATGAAAAGAGAGAATTAGAAACAGACTGTGGTTCTAGTAAAACTAGTGTTATAGTAGTATTATTGATATTTTATTATTTTTAACGTAACAAGGAACTTAGAGAGCACGGTAAAATTTCCTAACATTCACATAGGCAGCTTCTAAATGGCATTCAATGTTAAATGGACGTTATCCATTATCTAGTGCTGTTAACTGTACCTATTCTAAAGCTACGTTTCGAAAGGACATCTCTGCTCTTTAAACAAATCTCTTTTTGCCGTTAGTTGGGATCGAACCTACACACCTGAAAACTAGAGAAGAGTTGCTCTTTTGAAACGTAGTGTTAAAATAATTATAGTTAAAAGCACTAGACAATGGATAATGTCCAATTAACAATGATAATGTAAATCCATCGTCACTAACATTCAGAATAGTATTATATCCCAAATGTCAAATGTATATTCACTACCGATACATGCACACACATAGAAGGTTTGAAAGCAACAGGAAAGGAAAGTGAAAAGCTTAATATTGTTTGATGTAATGTGAAAAGCTCGATTATAGACTACGTATTAGGTTATCAAAACCTTTACAGTAGATATAACGAAACATATTACGGAAAGCTTAACATAAGCAGCACTATTCTCGATTCGAAGTATGAACTTTATGTGTTGTAATGATCCAATTGAAAGTCAATGAGGTTGTTACTATCTAGAAGTATCTGTGACTTTACACTGGTTAAGCTGTTAGTATAAAAGGCTGCCATGGCAAGGTGTACGGTCGCATACAAGGTAGTAAAGACTTGTAGTGTTTTCCCTCCAGCTATCATTCTCATTGTCGCCATTATTTATCGAAATAAACAATCAACTCAATTTAGGATTGCTGTGTTAGGTACACAAGATAAGCTTGTGGCAGTTCCTGCGATGATATTGTAAAGCTGCTGACATAGATAGCAAATTCGCCTCATCTCCGCTTAAAAATCCCCGCGTCCTTTCTTCGGCATAGGGGCATATCCAACAGGTTCACCTCTGTCAACTCACCTTTTTTCACCCTCTTTTACCTCCACTGAAAGCTTACGCCTCTAAAACATTTTTTTTTTTTTGGTCATGGAACCTTGCCAGAGGATCTGGTTAAAGCTTTTCCTTTACTCGGATTTTCTCGTCAACCCCCTCTTCTCATCCCTGTCTTTCAGATGGAGAGGTTTTTCGCCTCGCTGTTTTTTTTTTACCCTCTTCTTCTACCCGGCGACGGGGGTACATTGGACTTGCGACGAGAATCAAGTGGTGATGAAAGGCGCCTTTTTCTCCCTGTAGTCACCTCCGTCGCCAGCAGGTGCGAGGAACGAGTCAAAAGCAAAAGAAGTAGGGAGGAAAAGTGGGACAGAAAGAGGAAAAGTATATTAACACGATTTGTTAAATTAGAACAACTCCTCTGGGAACAGAGGGAAGATATGCGGGTAACAATGAAACAGAAGTTAAAGAGATTCCACAGCGTCCATACAAATTCATTAAAAAAGACTGCACAAAACTGCACTTGGGGAATTCACCTATAAAATGTACATTACATGAATTTCCTTGCGAAGAAAGCCCTCGTTCGGAAGTATGAATCGAAAGCATCGGTGTAAAAATTTTGTCACGTCATATCTGAGTGTGCATAAAAAATGAATGGGGCTGTCCTTTCCTATATGCTAGTTCTGTTGTTATTTTGCCCATGGCCGCTAATGTGTGGAAAAACATTGGGTGGGCTCAAACACTTGAGTTATAAGTTCAGGACAAAAAATATATAAATCCTCTCTTCCATATATCATGATATTAATGCACATCAGCAATGCATCCTTATTTATTTGTTTAAAAAACAGTTTTTACTGATTTCAACAAGCACTCCATCACGAATTGTAATTGTAATTGAATGTATTATTGTTCTGTATAGGCTACAACGTTGTTTATATTTCTAACAAATATATCAAATTACAACACCACGACAGAGTAGGCTCGAGCCCCACTGGCCCATACACGTTGGCGTCACTGATTTTGCGGAGCTGAACAGCTCTTAATACAAGGTCACACATCTCCCAATAAAACAAATACGTTGAGTCATATGGCTTTATCAAAAGCACTATATTCTCACGTTTAAGCTTCCTGCACAGATACAATTCGATCCACCAATAAGATTTATGTAAAGCAATGCGACTTCATTCTTGCAGCGGAGAGAAAATAAAACTAACAGCAGCAATTACAAACATTGGTAAATAGAGCCATAAAACTAAAACGCACTGCAAAATGAGAATATTCATTATAATATCCCTGATATTGTTCAAGTATATCATAGACAAAGAAATAATCATCTTAAAACTTATGAGTTCGAAGTTAGAATGTGTCCAAAAATATAAGTGTTCATTACAATAGCAAAAATTGAAAGGAGCAGGTCGATATTACCGAGGTAAATGTTTATAAAATTAACAAAACTAAATCATATTGTCTGAAATTGAAAACATTCATTAGGATTGAAACGTTCTGGTCCGGAATAGGCTAACCAAAATAAACGAACGTGTGGAAATATTAATTGAATCTGAGAATGCGTTCACAAAATTATTGAACTTCAATTAGAATGATAGAATGTAGGTTTAAACAGATGACAATCGCCACGGATGCATGGACATTGACAGCTAGGAATGAAGCCGCCTAAGTGAAATGGTGTACACGTAAATATTGTTAACTGGCGATTCTTTTAACGTCAACTAAACAATACTGTCCGCCATATTGATAGTGTACATCTTCTTTATCGCAGAAAGCATTGACAGAATGTGCACTTCTGGCATACGACGCGCGCGCCCCCGACGGCAGAGCTTCAAGACTCGACAACGTAAACCCTGAGAGTAACATATAAGGAGCGAAACACTATCTTAATTGTGCGACCTCTGTATTTACATTTTCCGCCCTATGCTTTCCACTATAATTACACATTGCTTTCCACTGCCAGGTTCGTTATTCCAATCACGGTCTTCGTTAATTAGAAGCCTTACCGGGAACTTCGCTTATTAACAATTTTGACAACTTATACGCCAATTGAGTAAGAAAATGAAGTATTTCTTCCACCCGTTATTTTCCATCTCTCAAAGTACAGCATCCAATTAAGTAGCTATTTTAATTTCTCTGACGTCATTTTCCGTTGCTGCTTAAGCAAATAGTGCATTATCATTTTGCTGCTCCAGTTGAGATCATTATGAAACTCTGGAATACACAAAACTGAATTGTTGGTTCTCCTTAAATAACATGTTTACAATTCTGTGCACCAGAGATGAGGATTTCAGACGTATAGAGCATGCAACAGGTTGGCGACAATTACATATGCAATCGCGACGTGTGTGCACTCCACTGCACGTATGAACGCATGAAAATATAACACTTCTTTGTTGCGTTTATGTCATTCTTCTTTGTTCTGCTTTTCTACCGTTGTTTTACAAAGAGAATTATGCTCTTTTTAACTTTCTGAACTTGAGAGTCCCGGATTCAGGGTTTCGTGTTTATATACGTGAACTGAAACCTGCGAGTGTGCGGTTACTGCGAGAAATTCCCAGCTTTACGTAAAGATTTGATATTTTCTTTGTTACTAATTAACACGAAGAAAAATATAAGGTAAACCAAATAAAATGAATGTAGAATAACACATTCAAGAAGAAAGAATTATATTTACAAAAAAAGAAATACATTTTCGGCGTGGCTTGGCCTATTCTTGGCCTAAATTAGAAATTACTTCCAATTAAAATTATACGTTTGGCAGTTAGCTTGTTATTTTACTTCTAAAACTTTAAACTTTGGAACTACCACCTTCGTAAACCAATCCAGTTAGTTATCTTATAAAATGGTAGTATATTTGTTGTACGAATAAAAAATCTAACATTTTACTAAATAGTCATATTAAGCAACGCATCCAAGCAATAGACTACATCACTATAAATTATAAAATGTTCTTACAGTGAAATATTCGTGGTGTTGTCAGAAATTATTCCTCTGATTTAACAAATGCTTTTGTGATTTCTTATGTGCACAAAAGCTTAAGCTTGAATTATACTTTCGATATCGTCCTTTTCTTGGTCTCGATTCTAAATCTCTTATTTCAATCTTGATATCGTTTTGAGGAAAAGGTTATGGGATTAAAATTTTGCTTCGAAAGCAAGAATGTGGTTGATGACTGAGTATGGAAAGCGATGTTTTAGTTCGAAAATTATTGAAGTTGGATTGAGATTGAGCCTTTGCAATATCGCCACGGTATCGCTGAAGCTTTCTCAATTTCGGTATCTCCTATTGAGCTAGTTATCTGCAATGTAAAGCTTTTGGGTTGGAGAATACTCAGATCCTATCTTCCAACAACAGCTACGGACCTCGCCGGCGATGGCATAGTCGCCTTGCAATCAAGATGTCCCGGGATCGATCCCCAGCGGAGACGTAGTGCTTCGGAATCCACATTAATCTATAGGTCCTGTCCCGAAGTGGACTTAACCTATGTCTTTTTGACAACGACTTGAAATTAAGCATACCTAAACTGGTAGTTGGTAAAATTCGACAGTGAATCTAAATTCGTTGTGGAGACGAACTATGCAAAAAGAGATTGTTCGCAGAAACTTAAGCACTTCAAAGCCATCTCACAGGTATGAGGTAAATATAACAGAACGTAGACAGTTACATTTTCAAGCGTGTGCATGCACCACACACGAGAAACGTACATCAAATCTAATTTAAAATCACATTTCGTTGTCCGTAAAGTGGTCTTCATGGAGCAGTTTTTAATTTGGTCCGTTAAATCTTGCAAGACCAGAGCTCTGAGCGCCACAATAGCCGGCATGAAAATGTTGCTCTGGAGCTCAAAAGCAGGAAAAGCCCTCTCAATGGAATAAACGATTAGTATTCAGGGAGGCACAAAAATCTCGGGAGTTAAAACGCGCACTCCACGTTTTGAAAAGCTGACCAAGGGGGGCGGGAAAAGGAGAACAGGAAAGAAAAACACCCATAAACACAGTTACCTCGGGAAGCTTACAACCTCAAAAAGCGGGCAACTTAAGTGGAAAAAAGTCGAGAGGGCAAATATAATTTTAAGGGCAAAAATATTTTCTCTACACAGCTTTCTGGTCCGGGCTAGAAAGGCAGAAGGAAAAGGATCTCATTTTGTACAATCCGTTCTGATTTCTCGAGGGAATACGTGGAGAAAGAGAGAGCAAGGGGGGAAGGGGGGCAGATGCATGCGTGGCTCTCATGTTTTCTTTTTACGCCGCGTCCAGGCGGTTCGAGAAAGAAGGAAAAAAGTGTTAAAAAATGGTTCTCGAAGATGGTAGAGGGTACGTAGAGACCGGAGCATTACTGAGGTCCAGAGCCCTCCCTCCCAGATCCCGACTTTCTTCTCGCTCTTTACTCCCCCCCCACCTCTCTCTCTTCTTTGCATCCTTCCTCCCTTTCCCTCTCCCCCACCGCCCCCTCCTCGCCGGGGGAAGGCATCCCCAGATTCTTACTTGTCGGCGTATGAGAAAAGAGGACCCGCCCAGGAAGACTGCCGACAGAAAGGAGACTGAGCCAGCGCATGCTCCCGAAGTCGTCCCGACGCCATGATGCCTTCTGAAGGAAGATTGCTACACCTCCCCCACCCCCACCCCTCCCCCCTCTTGCCTTCTGGAAGATTTTCTCTCTCCCCGATCTGGCTGGAGAGGTCTCCTTCCCGATGTTCTTTCCGATCGGCCTGTTTTTGACCAGCCTGCTCGAGGCGAAAATGTTTACCATTTCCTTTCCCTTAAGATGTTTTTGGCATTACTTTTGCACGAGTTACCCTACGGGTATACCCAATTACTTTCGCTTAACAATGCAGAAATATTACCACATACTTTTCCACAATTTTAATAAAGCGAAACCGTTACCAATCACATCCTGCACCATACTTTATTATATATTATATCCAAGGCGAAAAGTACTTCATTTCAGAGAGGCAAGACTATCACAATTTACTTGCCTTCAGACACATTATATTAGCCTTGATTTTCACATTATTTACAGTCAAAGCTATAGTCGTAATCATAACTTTCTCGGTTTTGCACAACTCAACAAAGGCAAAAATATTGCAAGCGAACTCTCCTCCATGCTAACATACCTTGAAACACTTTGATTCTACCCCAATTTACGAAAGACAAGAATTTCGGATCTTTATGAAGTTCAAGTTTTGTGAAATCTACAATGGGAATATGTCGAACGAAATTCTTTGCATTTAATTGAAATTGATGTACGACCCTATATCCTACACAAAGAACTAAGAAAAACAACAATAACAATTCGGATTGGCATTATTAGGAACTCTTGTTTCGCAATGACAATATACTTCGTTGAAACATTAGGTTTACACTACTACAGAACGAAGATGATAAAGAAATTAATATTTTAGTATTTTTGTAGCAATTTCCGAATTGTTACTACAAAACAGAATCCAGTTATAAATATTATGACAGCACACTTTCAAAAAGCTCTTTGAAAGAAGATTACCTTGAACTTCCCAGATATTAGGAGATGATATTTATTTATTATTTATAATATTTTAAATCACCAAATACTTTGTAATTGTGTTGTAGGTGAAAGTTAGTATACGAAACAGTACCGACGGTTTTCAAATTCTTCATACGGGTTGTGATTTCCAGATCTGAAGGAGACAGATGTCAAAAGATGTTTAGCTTTTGGATTGTTTCTGGTTTCTACCGTTTTGCTTGTAATTTTTATGAGAATGTAGGGATATAGTACATAGGAAATGCGCTGTCCGTGCGTCATCCAATGGGAAGCCGTAATGTTGTGTCTGGTCCTCGAAGTGTTTCGATTCACAGACTGTAGTTTGAGCATTAGTTTAACTGCAGCTAAAAGGAGTTGGAAACTATTGTAAATGAAGCGACCAACCCAAATAATTCCCCAGTAATAAAAGTCAGAAGTTATGAGCGCCACCTTCCGTGGTGGAGTGGTCATACGAAACCAAATGCAACCCTGCTTAATGCATGAACGTATCACTGTGTTTGTCTTATCAACTGATCACATTATGATTGACCAAGAAATAGAAAAGCGACGTAAAAAGTATAAATAGTGTAGTCAAAATCACGTACTCAGCACTGAAGGTTCTGGGTTTGAGTTCCGGGCTAGATAAGAACGTTTCTTTGTGTGGGCGTGCGTCCCATCATCAATTGCATCTAATAATATTTCATCTTCATCGTCGCGATTAGCTTGAAGAATAAGAAATATGACGTAAAGTAAGAAAAATATTTTTAAAGGCGGAATTCAAGTCGAAAGCTAGCTTTCATAGTAATTCGTAGATGGAAATTTTGGTTGTATTGTTAATTATTGCACACATGATTGTTTTGTTTGTGTTCGGCTAATGTACAAGGGGAGTAATCAGGATATTGAAATTTACCCCACACAGAATCGAACTCACGTCTTGTATTTACAAGTCAATAGCTTAACCACTACGCTAGTGAAGAGGACTGATTCACGATTATACACTGTATACGCGTCCATCCTAAGAAGCATGGTGCCTTGATTCACGGCTCACATTCATTCCAGAACTAAGAAAAAACTTAAGAAGATACAGGTAGTCAGTCCTCTTGTTTCATCCGAATCAGGCTGCTTGGAGGTCTACCCAGCTGAGATATGGGGCTCTATCAGCTGGTCATATCCCGAAAGTTGCACGGTCAGCTGCTGAGACGACGCCCGACTGGAAGAAAGAGTTCTCTGGTAGTCCGGGAAGGGATGTTTTGGCACAACAGTTTTGACCGCGGAGTAATCCAGTTTTTGTATCCTTCAGCGAGAAACGGGTATGTTCGGACTAGAGAAGACAGCTCTGTGTGCTAGCCGAGGAAGAACGTGCGCCTTTCTTTGATTTCGAAACTGCATCCACAATCAGAATTTCAACCTGTTTTTTTCTGCCTATGGTGAATTGACGAGTTTGATTTTCAATTACACTTTATGCACAGAAAGGCTAATTGGGGCCTGGATCTTGTAATGCCCTGGACATTAAACTACAGTTCTTTGTTATTTACTTGGATTTTTTTTTAAAAAAATTGCCACAGAGGTCGGCATATCAGTGAAATTAAATTATACATGTGTAATATATATAATTGTAGGCTGACATTCATTTTCCAAGGGGGCACCTCCTTGCCTCCCTCGGTACGCCCACGTTGTCACGTTCACACAACACAGTCAAATGTGTACGAATTTTTCACATAGCCTATACTTTGAACGAGAAAGCAAAAGGAGCGATGTGCCTCAGTGGATATTGAAGCAAATGACTTTCAGATAACGACTCTAGATCGATTTATTGGCTCTCGTTCTTATAAACCAATTTGAAGGTGTTCCGAAGGTATTTTATGACGTCAATAAGTGAATTTAGCAACCTCATCAAAATTCTTCTGAACGCCGAAAGAAAAATCCAGTGAGATTAATGAGCAACATCAATACAAAAATTAAACTTTCATACCATATTCACTATTTCAAATTACAATCTTTCCAGTAAAAACACTTTGAAGAAGTTGTGTTATCCGAAAAAAGATACCTCCATCAAATTTGCGTTAAACTGAACCTAAAAGAGTTCGTTTGTGTTATCATAATAAGAACTCTATAGATCAAAACAACGGTCACTGTGATTTTTTTCTGGAGAATGTGTTTAGGACAATGTTCCAAACGAACTTCGTCCTGAAATAGTTCCATTCCGCGGTCCAATTCTAAATTAAAGAAAAAAATATATTTACACGATTATTACAAGCACCAACAGCCTACTGTAGCCTACTGTGCAGTCAAGATTTATTTCCAATATCATATTGGTACAAGTAAAACCATCAGCAAATGTGTGTCGTTAAATAATATACAGGGCTAGGCCTTTTATTATGGTAGAAATTACTCCTTTTGAGGTTTTGTTGGTTTTTATTTGCACGGATAGTGCAAAAGTAAAAAATAAGTTTTCTTCATAGTATCTATTTCAAAACACATTCGACTGCTGGGAAGTAAGTTGGGGAACGGGGCTGAATATAAAGGCACAGAGAGAATGGTTTAGAACTTGAAAAAAGATCAAAAATATATATTAAACCTAATCACAGTTGCGCGAAGGAGCCACAAAAATTTGGAAATCAAGTAGAAATAGAATTTGTGATGGTACTAGAACGAAAACGTTATCTTTGCAACCACCACAAGCAGTGGGTAATTTATATCACCAAATTTTAAACAGTATTCCATTCAATACCAAAACAATCCGCCCGCAAACAGCTCAAATTCTGTTTAATGTTTCTATTGTTATTAACGGATATAACTACTTTGCATTATTGTTAAACGGCATTCCTCATTTCTCTTTTTAAAAAAATATTTCACGGCTATAATTCTGCATGCGGACCGCGAGTGTAAATACAAATACACAGGAATTTTCAGTGGCTACAAGTGTCTATTCCCTTCCTAATGTACTTTCCCACAAAGGATGTTTCAACTGTAAAATATCGATACCAACTAACGAACCTTTCGTAACGTTTGTAATCAATTTCTAGAAAGTCTATGGAAATTATTTACCCCTACGGGAAACATTGCAAGCTATGAACCTTTCATCATTCATTCTCTCATGAAGAGGAAAAAATCATAAGCGTCATTAAGATAATTAGGTAACTTAATATTAGAATTATCTAATTACATAAACAATGTACAAAAATTCTCCACTTGAAATGCACATTAACGCCACATCATTTTTTGTAGGGCGCCATTCTTTTCAATTCGAACAGGAAGCCATCATGCCTTTATCTTTTGTGACAACTGGCGTCTTTGTTCCTCGGTCATGTACAAGTAAACTGTTTTTTTGTCTGTTCATTAAGTAACAAAGGTCATAATAATAAGAAGACATATTAGCAGCCTGTCAACTTGCTGCAAGAGGACTGAAATAACAAAATCTCCAGCAATATACCCCGGTAAATACAAGCTAATACGTTACTGACGGTACTTATTCGTACTTTATCGTTTCATTTACGACTACTGCTTTTGAATAATGATATCTAAACATAACATCAAGTTCTAGCACCGATTTATATTAGGTTTCATCTGGCAGTGTGAATTGCGTTAAAATAGTCTGAGCTCACTGCCATCTTAAGACTTTAAATGCAACCACACCTTTTATTCTGGGGGGAAGTAATAAAGAAGTTCCCTTGTAATCAAAGGGCTCAAGGTCGGTGCCCGGTAGGACCACATTGCATAGTGGTTCAGAATCCACTCATGCTCCGTAAGCGTCGCCTTTCGATCTCACCTCTGAAGTCCCCAGGTTCGAGTCCCTGCGTATATGTTGTTCCTGAGTGTCAATTTCATATCCTCAACGTCGCGATTAGCCTAAAGTGGCAGAAAAGCGACGTCAAAGAACAAAAATACAAACACATTAGGTTCAGTATTGCTAACCTTCCCCTTTACAGGACGTTATGAGAATTAAGTATCCTGTCGTATATACTACCGTGTTCGTCAGTAGAGTTCTGCTTGTTGCATACCATCAGGCAAACAGGTTCGATTCTACCACAGCCACTGAATACACAGAGAGGCAAACTGGAGTACAATAAAGTGGGTTCCATAATATGGTCCTACCGCGAATCGTCGTTAAATGAGCCAGCTTATAGGAAGTATTTAACTATCTATAAGGCTGTTAAAACAATTTTAACTTAGATATACATAACATCTACATGTAAGTTAACAATACGTACATTATCCGACTTAAAATAAACGTACGTCAAACTAATATTAAAACACAATGATGTATAACCAACCATAAAATTACGAATAAATACACCAAGCAACAGAATTCGCATCAAGGGATGCCTTAACGCGACAGCAGCTACTGATATCTCTCTATAGTACCGGAATAAATGGATTAGCGATGAAGTGAGGGTGGGCGCCCTGGAGGGACGGGTGCACAACAAAGTGCCTTGCATCACCGTCAATTTCAAGCTCAATACAACGCGATGTAGAGTGTATATTTCAATCCAAAATTCCAAAGTGCTTGTAATCTCATGAAACGAAAATCATGGAAGTGTTTTGAAAATTATATGCATAGACATGTCAAAATTTTGTAAAATGTGAGAAAAATATTACAAAAAATATGTACCATGAAAAACACACATACCAGATTGATGCTTCTCACGCATAAAGCCACTAATGTATTTCTTATATTTAGTTTCGATCTATATAGCAATTCCTTAAGTATGATAAATACATAATTTAATGCATTATTTTTAAAACATAATGTTTCATTTTCACATTTCCAAGAAAATATATCACGGAATAGGTACACATTACTGCTGAAACTTGATAATTACTTACCCGCATATTTTGTGTTCTTTGCAAAGAATCACTGATTTGCAACGTTGTCAAAAATCTGATAATGCAGAGAACATTTACTTTAACATATAAATTGAGTACCTATCATATTAAACTTTATGATACATGTCAAACGATCTGAAATATGAATAAGTTTGTCAGTTTGGATACATTGACACAAAAGTTGCATACATAATTCTAATCTCAAGCATCTAATTGCATAAATTATCCAATAAAAGATGAAGTAGTATCAAAATTGGATCTAAAATGGATCAAATACCCAACTAGTTTTATTTTCTACATATATTACGAAAACAATTTGACCTAATACAACAGAGGTATGGATCACACACTAAATATACATGTTTTAAAAGTATTGAGATCCATTTGAAACCAGTTTCATGTCAACAAATTGTAAAAAGATATAAGAATTGAGGAAACTCAGCGAATCGTTCGAACGGACAATACTACGAAAGACATTCAATTTTAAATCTTAACGCTGGAAACTTCATGTTCTATTTCTGCATATACATGAGAGTTTATTTTCTGTTGATGCAGTAAATATATATATTGAAACAGAAGTTTCGGTCAGCATATGATATGCTTGATATATATATAGTACTAAGAAATATGATTCATTGGAAAAGAGACAAGATAAAAAATATGCTTCATGCATTAAAAATACTGAAATGTATGACACAACTATGGTTGTTACTTTAAAAAAAGAACAAGAAAAGCTTGGTGGATTTACTTTTCTCTTAGTCATACACAAAACTGCCTGAAGTTCTACCATGTAATGGCTTCTAGTTTCAACACTCGTTCAAACTTCCCAGGAACAAATGTTATTTGAGCCTGAAGGTAGAGGATTGGGTTCCAAAGAGCCCTTTATGATGTTGTAGTTATTAATTAACAAACTTAAATAAGGTTCATTTCGTGATGCATGTTATTATCTGAAATTTAGGCTGGTTGGGAAGGGAAAACCCGAAGAATATTTGCTGACGAATTTGGCTGGTTGCTTCGTTTGGAAAATGCCCCAGGATATATATATAGTTGATAATAACTGACGCGCATGAATGCAAGGAAAAGGTGGCGAAGATTTAAAAATAAGGGTGAAAAGTATCCTTGAAGGTTTCTGGGAGGGAAGGTGGACCGAAGCTAATTTTGTAGGCGGGTTCAAAGGTTCCTTATTTTCTCGCTGCCTTATTTCTTGCACGTCCAGGCATCTCTCTACTTTCAAAAAATTCGCCAAGAAGCTATGGCGCAGAATCCTGAGTCAACATCCGGGTTTTACCAGTCGGCCATGTTGGTGAATTCGCCGGTCTCGACAAATCCTGTGCAAGAACCAGCCACTTCGAAGAAAAAGAACAGTAATAGGTGGTTGGGAGGAAGGAAGAGCGAGGGGGGAAAGAGAGGGGGTGGAGAACGACTGAAGAAAAAGACGGAAAAGCAAGGAAAAGCTTTCGGAGAGGGGGTTGGGGGAGGAAAGTTGAGAAGGGAGGGAGGTTGGCCCTTCTGGAAATGTGTGTGTGTGTCGGGAGGAGTAGGAGGTTGAGGAATAGATGAAAGTGTAGGATGGGCCGCTTTGTCAGAAAATGACTACTATACTGCTTTTCCGGATTCTCTGGAGTAGCGACGCGCAGAAAGGGAAAGCTTGTGGGCGGGGCCAGACTAGGTGGGGAAGGGTGCGGGATGAAAGCAACGAAGTGCTGCGCGGTGTAACGGCCATAGAACAAAACGATTTCTGCTGCCAATTTCTTATTTTATTCTTAACAATGACCAGTGTATTATTTTACACAAATAACAAATAATATTGCACGTCTATTTGTCTTTTGATGCTACGAAGAACAGAAAAAAAATTAAAACAAATTTAAACATACATTTTCAAAAAAAAACAAAAAAAAACATGCAAATAACCACAAACTATGAAACATCATGTATCAAACTGTGTTTTAAACAAGTCTGAAAAACATGTTTAAAACACTTTGTTTTAAACATTTGTAAAAAACAAAGCCATGTGTTTTAAACTTTTCAAATAAGTTGTTCTCGAACACATTCAGGCACTCTCCTGAATGCAGAGTTCCCCTAGACTTGCGAGCTGACATGTTTACTACAGAACTACTGGACCGCGAATGAGCAGTCGAGTCGCCCTCTCCCGTGGATGCCCCTCCCCTCCGCACGTTCATTGGACGAGTCGCAGACCCTTCAACATGCGCACAGAACGCGATCGCGTTCTCTTACTCCAGAGAATCCGGGAAAGGAATATACAGAGAAAGTTGCTTCCTCACACAAAGACGAAATTAAATTACTTCTAAATAAATATAATTAGAACGACGAAATGGAGTACTTTTGTTTTCCAATTTCCCCCAACTTATTTGGGCTTTTCGCGAGATGCAAAAGGAGACGTGGAAGGTAACGGGAAAGGGATGCTGGGAAGAGAAGGAAAAAAAATGAAGAGAGAATCTTTTGAGATAACTCTCAGGATGGATTTCTGCCTGTCTCTCTTCGCGTTTCTTCCCCCTTTTTGACGACGGGATGAGGAGAGAGAGAGAGAGAGAAAACGGATACCGAAAGGAGGCAAACGGGATGCTGGATTTCAAAGAGAAAAGGGAAGCTTTTCGCATATAAAAGACTCTTTACTATTTGTTTTTGACGTCGGTTGACAGCGAAAAGAGGAGGACCAGAGTTTTGTGCGAAAGAAGGGTAGGTTGGCGGCGTCAGCGGGGGAGATGGAGCGGGGGGACACATCCCCCCAGAAAACTCGTCCGGGGAAAGTCAATTTCGCGAAAACCTCCTCCTCCCCAGAAAAGGAACTCCTCTGTTTTCACGCGTGACGGATCTTTTCCTTTTGTCGGGTTTTTGTCCGATACGGGACGTGCACAAAAGACTTCCGACAATTCGAAATTATCTTCCTCGCAGGCGAAAACTTCTGGATGCCAGAGCAAAGACAGTTTCCTGTAATAACGTACATGTTTTTAGCATAGTTCTGGAAATGCTTCATCGGATAATAACAAACGTGGAACAGGCAGTGAATTCATTCGTCCTCGCAATCTCCATGACAGTCTATTCCTCCAGTACAATAAGGGAAAAGGAAACTTCCATGCATGTTCTCAATTAGAACAAAATGATATGGTGATACCTGAAGAAAATGTAACAATTTATTCAGGACATTACGTAATAGTACAGGAGAAATAAAAATTGATCATAATATGAACAACTCTATTTGCAATCAAATATATAATGTTCAATTCCAGGCGGTTAATGTACAGCAGGATATGCAATTTCATTCAGTAATACAAATAATACATTACGCATTGTTTACGAAGCGTAGAAAGGGAGAGAGAGAGAGAGAGGAGAAAGAGAGATACAGAGAGAGAAGAAAGAAAGCTCTCTCTCTCTCTCTTTCTCTTCATATTCTCCCTTTATCTTTTCTGCTTTCTCTCTCTTCCACCCCACCCCCTCTCTTTCGTAGTAAGTGGTCTTTCTGGAGCGAAAACATATTTGAAGACAACATATGTTGCGAAATTACAATTTTGAAGGGAAATACAGATATAGCAATTAAATATTTTGAAGCGAGATGTTTAACATGTTTGGAGCATAGAACACAAAATTCTTTGTTCTGTAATTTGGTTATTTTACGTCGCCTCTATACATCTATGATTAACCGCGACGATGAGAAAGAATGATTGATGGAATGAAACAAAGGAAAAGCAGACCTCTGCGGTGAAGTGGTTAGAACAACGCGCTACGACGCTATGGATCGCGGGTTCCAATCCAAGCCTGAAGTGTTGTGAGCGTCCCTTCATCATATCATCCTCATCATCGCGAACAGCCAAAAATGACAGAAAGCAACGCTAAATAACAAAAATGAAATCGAAGAAGGAGCTGAAACACAATGATACGCAAATGCCTTATCCAGGGTTCGAACCTCAGACTTCTGGCGACGCAGCACGGTAGACTCACCACTCCGCTAAGGAGAAGTGCTTACATGATACTAAGAGGATAATATAATAGTATATTTGGGTATGCAAAAACGCATATGTTTTCATAGAGCCGTAAGCAAGTACTGCAAAAGGGGGTGTAAGGGGTACCTTCCACGTAGGCGCATAAAAGTCAACCTCACTTCCACGCAGTGCAGCCTGTACTGCATTTGCAGACAAACGAGGCTCTGGCGACTGGCACTATGGCCAGTATAATTTTGTGTGTGTTGTCCTGTGCTTGTCCTTATGTGTACTGAGTGCCCATTTACAGCCTCAGCTTTTAACGGAAGTCAGACTACTTTGAGAATTTAGTTATGCAACGTTGGAGTTGTTATTTGTAACGGTAAACGGCTGGGCCCCGTATAATGTGACGGGTGCAAAATAGCACCCAACATTTTATATTAAAAAAATCATTCTAAAAAAAATACTGCAAAATATGTATTATTCACGCGACAATGAAGCATTCGTTTCTCTGTATATTTTCACACCACTTTCTCATCTCTGTAGATTAGGCAGGTAGATAAGCGACGTACAGTACACAAAACTGTACATGTATTTGAAGTTTGATCACGCTACTAATATGAATGAATGACTCACCGATGAGGTACACAAAAGGGATTCAATCCAGAATTCTTTGTTTTCTTAGCCCGCTACCCTGCG
The DNA here is from genome assembly GCF_977018435.1 of Lepisma saccharinum. Classification (NCBI taxonomy): domain Eukaryota; kingdom Metazoa; phylum Arthropoda; class Insecta; order Zygentoma; family Lepismatidae; genus Lepisma; species Lepisma saccharinum. The sequence continues at coordinate 38,830,073 of NC_139242.1, read as the reverse complement.
ACTAGAAAATCAAATATGTAACGATTCTGCAACCAAGTGGACATGATTGGAAACGCCAACAAATAGCTATCGGGCCGAGCTACGTGGCGGAGGTGCCGGGTTCGAATGTGTCATCCTCATCGTCACGATTAGCCAAATGTGGCAGAAAAGCAACTCAAAATAAGAGAAATCAAGTCAAGTAGCGACCGTCACCAAATAAGCCAGCAATGATTTAACAGAGAAATAAACAGCAATGATTAGAAACGAAATATGAAACCATCTCGAAGTCGAACCCAGGCCTTTCACTTCACAACAGCGTCGTACGAAAAGTCCACTGCTAAAACAACACAGAAAATACTTTCCACAAAACTTTCACAGTGAAAACCGTATTCTTGTAGCGAGACGTGCTATATAAACACACCGGGAAGTTATCTTGTGCCTCGTTTACAAAACTTAAGATAGTGGCGAGTAATTAAGCGTGAAATCGGCTCCTGGACCACACAGTTAATTAAAAAGTTAGTCCTCCCAAGTGTCAAGGTGTCTGCCCGATTCAAAAGAAAACTCCTGCACAATTTCACCCTACGATCGCCTTTCCTTTGACACCCCTAACGAAATATTTTGGCGACGGACGAGCGACAATGACCACCTAGCAGAGACGGCTTCCACGGTTTGTTTGCTGTCTATTCGCAGTCGAACGCTCTCTAAAGCTACTTTTTCGCTCTACTTTCGTAGTTTTTTATCAGCCACTTTTCATTCAATTATTTACCATTTCATTTGCTCCCTCTGCTGTGTGAATTGTCTCCAGTGATGTAACAACACTTGTTCGATGTTCCAAAAACCTTCTCTCTCTCTCTCTCTCCCCTTTCTACCTTTTTCGGACAGTTGACACAAAATTTAATTTCCTGTCAGACGACAAAATAAGTGACACGGGAAAGACCGAGAGGGCGAACGAGAAATAAAAAGGATTGTAACAGAGGCCCCTGCATTTACCGTGGATGGTCTGGGGAAAAGGGTCATGTTACATCAGTCGGAAACAAAAACCAGGGGAGGGAAAGCGGGGAGAAAGAGAGATGTGGGGAAAAAAGAAGGGGGTAAACTGGAAGACAAGCATTGTTGCCACACGTCACCTCGCTGGACATGACAGGTCTGTGGGGATGGTTGTCTGAGGAGGGTTCTGGTCTGTGTCCTCCCAAATGTGGCAACTCTGAGCCACGGATGACCATTTCTCTTCTTCAAGCGAGAAAAAGATTACGTCCTTGGAGAAGAGGAACAAGGAAAGACAAAAAAACTACAATTGGACACTATAAGTTTTGAAAAGGGATCTTTTAACTCCAGTCCACAGTAAGCCACAATCATTTTCCATGAAGAAAGTAACGGAGAAGTAAATACATTACTTTCCATAACAAAAACTGGGTTAGAACTAGCAGTCGCAAATGTTTATAATGCAGAAAATACTTTGCTTTGTATACTTATCGTTATGGGAATTAAATAAATGCAACCCCCTCACGTTAATGCTATCTAACACACCTTTAGAAAAACATGCAACACTTCTTTGTTATCAAACAACTCTTGACTATAAATTACACCTAATATAATGTTTCATGCATGATAAATCTCTTATACTTAACTAATAATGTTCTATTTCTTAATTATGTGTCAGTAAAGTGAGTACTCACTCTTAGAGAAGTGCATTACAAATTTTATGACGGATTGAGCCATTAAAAATATTGCTTGGAATTGTAAAAGTTAATATCATAAGTTAACAATTCAAAACACAATACTAATAGCAGTATAGGTCTACCTAAAAAATAATATTCTGAGCTGAGTGTTTTAATTTGCCCGATTTACGATGAGTTTTCATTCCTTATATGCACGAAGAAATAGAAGTCCGCCAGATGCAAGCATAATCATATTTTTACTCCTATTACAGGGTTTCTGGTTTGTTTTAAGTCTACTTAATGGACAGACAGGGTGACCGGGATTGGTGCTATGGTTTAAAGTGGGATCCGAACCATTATTTATCTCCACCGAGTTTCTAACCCAGGGCACCTTGATTGAAAGGTGACTACGTTAGTATGTTATAGGATTATATTACATATAAAAATATATGTGTATGTATGAGAGTAGCAGCCGAAAAACTGTTCCTAAATGAAGAAAGTGAAGTCAGCTTTCGGAGTTCACCCGGAAGATAACACACTGTCGAAGGGTGAATTATTGTCAGATCATAGGACGACGTCGTTAAGTAGTGTTCACTCATATGAGGGTTAAATGAATCCAAAATAATTTATTTTACTTTATTCCTTGGCATTTAGGTGTTATGTCTTTTTATCTCGCGTCGCTCTCATCTTTCGAAGTTAATTGCAACAAAAAAAGAGAGTAAAATTTCTAAAAGCGTGTGAGAGAATACAGACATAAAAAATTCAGGCATTGCCTATGATTACCCTTGACTTCGTAGCGAGTTACGGTAACCATTACACCACGGAGGTCGGAAGAACTAACTGATCAATGAAGCTATTGACCTTGTTAACGTTTGCAATGTACGCTTGGGAGAAAATGTTCAAGAACTGCATTGTCTGTCAACTTGACATTCAACTAAATTCTCTAAAATTAATTTTAATATTTAGGTAATATTGTTACATATTTAAATGCATACAGTATTTTTGCATGTCTAAATTCAGCACACTCAATATAGCTTCCGTACTGAGAACTTCTGTATTAAATTGATTTAAATTTCTCGTAAAATTTAAAACAATTATAGTACAATGTACAAAAGCACGATAGCAAAGAGAACACTGTAGTAAAAAGTTATACTTTTTTGTAATAATAGTAAATGTTATGTTAAGAATGTATAACTTGACGCTAGGGGTTCCGGGTTCGAATCCCGGCCTGGGCGTGGATGTTTGTGAGTGTCCATTCATCAATTTCATCATGTCATTACTCATCTCCATCTTCGCAAATTAGCCAAAGTGGCACAAGAAGCGACGTAAAATAAAGCAAATCAAAATTTTAAAAAAATGTATAACTTGAATTGACTATGTTGCGGATTTTTAGACCATGTGGAAAATACATGGCAAGATCATATATTTTTACGTGATATAACGCTATGCTGAAGTGGAAATTTCACACATCCCGAATTTTCTGGGAGAGAGTAGTGTGGGAAGAATGATAACTGAAATCGCAAATATCCTGAAATAGTGTACACATATTGTAAATAGGTATATATGTGTGTGCCATTTTACAAATCTCATATTTCATATATAGTATGCGTGTGTGTGTGTATAATACACACACGCGAGTTTCATCCGGAGTTAGAACTAAGCCAGGATTGGGCTGTGTTCATATCATAAAACGCTAACCGGTAGATGGATGGTTTTTGTCTCTTCAGAGAAAAACTAGAAAGCGCATCCCGAAACAGTAGTGGGTTGTTTCTTTCTATTGGTCCGCGTCTGTGCAATATTTATATCGAAAGGATTACACATTGACAAGTATAATAACCAACGTACCTAATTACAACTGTAAATATTAAGATGATATTCAAACAATATTAAACCGTCTTTCGTTCAAATATTTTGCGATATTTTTTCTAATAGTTACATTCAAACAGAAAACCTAAATAGATCAACTACATAAATAAAATAATGTTTTCTATCAAAGAGTAAAGCAGTATGTGCCGAAGAACCTGGGTTCGAACTCCAGTTTGGGCTTGGTTGGTCGGTCTTTGAAGTGTGTCTGCATCAAAAATCTCCTCTAATGATCTTCAATTCCCGATCAGCCAAAATTAGCAGAAAAGCGATACAAAATAACAAAAATAAAAATAGTAACATGTGTGGCTGTAACAATATTACAAAATATTCAAACTTGACGACTTTTTGTAGTTATTTATGTAATGTACGAATAATAGTTTTCACAGAAATTAAATGCAATAGATGCACAGAAATTAATTTAAATCATTCCGTGCATCGTTCGCAAGGTAGCGGTAGAAGTCATGAATTGTGCTTTCTAAGATGTAAACAAGCTATTTTTATTAGATTTAATTTCTGCATTTTCATTTCATTAGCATTGAATATAATAAATAATCGACAAATGATTAATTCAATGAGAAATATCAAGAAACTCCCTAGAATACAACCCACATCCGATCTCGCAGAACATTACACTAAATAGTACAAGACAGCACAGTCAAGTGCTTCACTTTTGGGTATATTTACTCTAAAAATACACATATACATACACGCACCTCTTTATATAGAGAATAGCTTACTGTTCCAACTAGCCAAAGTGTGTTATTACGATTGCAAGAAGCTTAAAAATTCATCGAAATGAAATAGTAATTTTTAGCAAAAATTTTGATCGTGACAAATTTCGAACTCAGATCAAGGAAATGACAAATACGAGTTTCTGAATAGGCTACTGAATTTCTTACAGGCCTTTATTGAAATTTTCGCATTAAATCTGAACGGAAATTCATTCTCAAGATGAAACGGCTCAAGTGTACGTTTCACAAGTAGGTATTATTTCAATGGTTGATATTTATAAACGCAATCCCTCATGAAGATCGGCCGTACGTTCTCCAGAAATTTCCCGAGCCTTCCCCCGCCATCTTCTCGGAAGATGCTGCACCAAGACGTCGCGAGAAGTTCCCGACGGCTTCGAAGATGCTGCCGAGATGTCGGCCGACGGGAGGTTCCAAGCACAGAAATACCCTTTTCTACAAGCTAATCGCAAAGCATTCACTACAAGATACATTAAGACTCAAAGAATTGTCAACCGTGAAATAGTGACTATGCACGTATACGTCCACTTAACTTCGTAATCGGGATAATCGTCGATACCGGCTAATGACGCACATGGAAGGCCGCCATAGTGAAGGAGACTGCAACACTGTTAGTAGAATAGTGGCAACAGTGTTACTGGAAGTTTTCCAGACTATGTCTGAGCTCACTAGTGTAGAAAGGAGGGGTGGTAAGGGACCTCGGAGGTATGTCTAGACGCATTGCTTCCTTCCTGACCTCTAGAGAGAGCGGTAACCATCAATAGAACATGAAGAATAAAAAATTGACTTTTCATTCAAATCAACACAACTAACATTTTACGAAACGGAGTCGTATCTGAGACAAACTATCAAAAATATTGTCGACGTTATTTATTGAAGATATATTTATAAAAGTTACTGCGAACAAAAATCTTTAACACGTTTAAACATTTCATTTAAAATTCCCGTTTGTAATTTTTAACACATTCATGTTGCTCCCCAACAACGGCGACGATAAATATGGTTGATTGAGACGTTGACTAACCAAATGCGTTACTCGAGATTCGAACCGAGAACGTATTAATTCTCAGTACTCAATGATAAACGTCGGATCATAAATTCTACCAAATGCAGACCTATAACTCAGTTTTCTTCATATAACCTAACTGGAATTTCATTCATATAATGACAATTAGATCCCTTGTTGTTGTATAACAGAGATAAAATTTTTAATGAACTGAACAAAATCTATTTCTGTGTTATTTTAGACTGAAATTCGTGTTTATTTAATACTTATATGCAATTAAATGATAATTAGTTAAAATAATAGAAACTTGTCATGACGCAGCACGAATACATTGGAAACTTTAAGGATGTGAATATATATATTTTTTGAATTCATGATACTTTTAGTAGTATTCAATTCCAGTATGAATATTTGAAATATTTTTATGGACAAAATCTGTTCTTTTTTTTTTTTGACGTAACTGAAAAAAAAAAATGAACAAATCATGTGCAGGTGTGACATGTTGATACACTACAGGCGACTAATAGTGAAAATCTATCTTAAATATACAACTGGACCGTTTATTGTTCAAAATCATTTATTTGAGAATGTATGGATATTTATATGAAAGTTTGTGTTAGAATTGTGTTTTATCAATGAAATTCAAATTACAAGAAAGTGTCATAAGGAATCGAACTCAAACCACTTTGGTAGAATGTAGTCAATAAAATATTTGTGTAAAAAACACATAAACAATATTTAACTATTTTTTCCATGTTACATTGGAAGTTTTCAACAAAATAAACACTTCCTCTACCATATTTCGTTTTAAAATATTGAACTAATTATTAATCGGAACAGTTCAATTTTTTCAATATATGAAGCTAGTATTGGAAAAAAACGAACCTTAGGTAATACATATATGATTAGAAAATGTTAATGAATTATGTAGTTAACAAAATAATAAGCATGTGTATCTATCTGCTTTTACAGTTTTCAATACATAGTACTTACATAGTTTGCAGAAAATAGACAGCAATTCACATATGGAAAAAATTGCATTCTAGAATAAAAATAAAAATTATATTTCATAAATCTTTACATTACTGCTGTGTCATATTTAATTTTAAAAAAACGTGGATTGAATAAAAAAAGGAACTTTTATAATACAGTATGTGTATATGGCCAAGCAACGTAATATTTTCTTCTGAAAATATGTACGAAGTACGTATTACGAAAAGACTGGTCATTATTATTTTATCATCACTAATTATCTCGAAAACAAGAAACTTAAAATAAAATTACGAAAAATTTACACAATGTAATGCTTTGAAAGTTTGTCAGGGCACGCACACTGGTGTGTCATGTATGTTACATTTATGATCAGCCAACCGTTGGAACTAAACCAGAAGTTAAATCATGACGTTATCTATTCAACTAACTAAACGGCGCAAGTACAGTGGGATCCATGAGTATTACCGTGCAAATTGTCCATGACTATTTTCATTAATTCTTCTCTTGTATCCTGTGTGTTTTTAAGCGATGGATTTTTATGCATGCTATTGAAGAAGTTGTCAACAGCTTGTTTTGAGTTTTCTTTTAATTCTTGAAGCTGTTTTGGGGTCAAATAAAGTGCACGAACATGGTGATGGACAATTTGCAAGGTAATACTCATGGATCCCACTGTACAATAACTTAAAATTTAATAAGGATGGAAGAAGAGACCTTTAATGTAATTATATATTCGTTCCAGTTACAGGGTAAGGCTTAATTTTATTTATCACCTATTTATCATGAACATTCGGTGATGAAAAGGATATTTATTATTTGTATCAAAAACAAAATATATGCTATTTTAAAATGACGGAGATATGTTTTATCGCACAGTGTGAAACTTACACGGAAAATACCAAATGACGATAAAAGATGCCTATTACTTATCCCAAGAGGAATAAAAAATGGGAATAGGATGGATTTTATTTACAACAAGATGTGATCTGTACGAAAAAATGAGGACAAAATTGTGTTTATATTTATATTCGTAGAAAGAAACAGAATATAGAATGAATATTATGTTGTATTTATAAGGATGCAGAATAAACAAGGCTGAAAATTGTGTTACATAATTTATTAATAGCAGAAAACAATAAAAATCATGCTGTACGTGTTATGAGAAGGAAAAAAGGATGGATTTTGTTTTACTGCAAGATGTGATCGGTAGGAACCAGTGAGGGTGAAAATTGTGTGCATGTTTACAAGAAGGAAAACAGATAAACGAAGATGAAAACTTTCTTACATTTCTAACAGAAAATAAAATAAACTAGGAAAAAAAATGTGTTTATAGCAAAAAAAAAACAATAAATAAGGATAAAAATTGTGTTATGTTTATAAGAAGGAAAGATAATTAACGAGGATGAAAATTATTTGTATATTTATAGCAGGAAATAGAAAAAAACGAGAACGGAAAGTGTGTATGCATATTATTAAAGAGAAACGGATAAACGTAGGTTAGAAATTTTAAAAATATACTGCAATATGCGAAACATTCTGTCCCCGTACGAATAAACTGAATTGTTGCTTTAATAGTTGGTTGATTTGATTTTTAAGTCCACTTTATGCACAGATAGGCTAATAGGGATTGGACCTACAGCTTAAAGTGGGATCGGAACCACTGTGCAATATGCCTCCATCGGGTATCGAACCCAGGACCTCTTGATTACAGGCAAACGACGTTAATGAAAAAAAATAAATGCAATGCAGGGAATAACACAAAAGATAACAAGCAATTTTATTTATTTTAAAACGCGAGACATATTCTTTGGAAGAAATTAGTACGAATGTACTAATGCAATTTCATTTATTGCAAGGGGCAAGGTAAATGTTGGGACAAAAGCGAAAGAATATACATTAATAATTACAATTATTTTTTACGTATTCGTCTAATTCCTACCGTACTTTATCTTACAACAAAAAGTATAGTATTCAAATTCTCATTTGTTCGTCACGCTCATGCTAAGTTAATAGCAAATAATGCGTGAGTATTAGAATATTATGTTTCGTTGTTGTGGTGTTTTATTTATTGCAAAAATGTGAATCGTGCTCACGGGTCTTTGAGAACGAGGACAAATTGATCCCCCTCTCGTCTTGAGGAACCCATGTTCAACCAAGCAGTCCGCATCTTAGTGGGTCTTAGCATTTCACAGTCTAAATGGTCCAAAGACGCGGGGCAAATTGGGGGAGCTGTTGTATCAATGGTATCCTGTCAAACGGGCCATAGCATCTGAAATAAGCGTCACCAGGAGACCGAATGGTTACTGTTGCATGGCTAAGTTCCTCCTTGTTGCTTGACTTCGGCGAATCTTCGGGAGCTTTGATGCTAAATGCCTTGGGACAGGTATCACTGCTTTACAACTCACATTTCGCAACCTACTTCAAAGGTTTTCGAAATCCGATGATTCGTAAGGGATTGATTCGGTTTCCGATACCTTTCTTCACATTTAATATTAAGAATATATTTTATGTTTTGTGATAGGATAAAAACAGTGTTGAAAATTCTCCATATCTCTAAGTAAATTTCGGAAGGTAACAAATTAAAATTCCAAGAGAAAGAATTAAATTATTCTGAAATCTCAAAAAACTAAAAGCATATTGATACAAAATTTAGTTAAAACTCAGTTATATAAAACAGACTGCATACACAAATTTAATGATAATTTTAAATTATTAGGCTACATAAGGAAATGTTCATGTCGATCTATTGACAAATTAATTAAATGTTTTTCTTAATTTTTTATTAATTTTCTTAATATTATAATTAATCACGAAACATTTATTTTTGGTTAACCAAGTTTCTTAACGTCGTGTATTTGAAACGTTATACAATGTACGGACTTATACAATGAAATAATATAATATTCCAAATATTACAAAATATGCCTATTCAGGGCCTTTCCTTAGCATGATTACCCTATATTATAGTCAGAATACTTATCATTTGAAAAAAATAGTTTCCTCTATTTCTATATTTTACACAAAAGACTTTCTATTCACTGTAGTCTGTGAGTAACAAATTACAGGAATGATATTATTTCTATTTACTAATTTATCTTATATGAATAAATGTTATTTTTTATGTGGCTTCTGTATTTTTAAACTTCTAATCAGTTGAGAAAGAACAATTGTCATTATGTTTCGGCCATAAATGACTTTTTAGTTTTCAAAATTAAACTCTTATCGCATTTTACGTTATGTTATCTAAAAGCAGCAGGAATATAATGATATGAAATTTCGATTTTTAACTTGTATATCCTATACATATTACGCTATTTCATATAACGCACGTTGATATGAAAGGCCAGATTCGATTTTTAAGTTCAAGATATGACCAAATGTCGTCATCAATATAATAATCTCACGTGTTTATATTTCCTACAGGAAATCAAAAAAGGATAAGCTAATTATTACATTTCGAAAAGCTCGAAACATTCATCGTTTGAAGCGTGAGGAGGCTATCTGCTATAACTCTCTTCTATAATCATTTTTATGGGAATTTTAATTGGATTAACAGTTAAGCGCAATCGCGTAAACAAGAACTAACAAAAGTGAATATAAATATATTATCTAGTTATGCAAGTCAAGTCAATAAATTGTTGATGGAATTGCAAATATAGCACTTTTTCCAAAAGCTGTCATCTCTGAGCTTATCGTAGGTAAAAGTAAAGTTTACAAAATTTCGCTAATACTCTATATTTAACCTAAAGGATATTTATACTACAAATATGTATAAATGTACATGGAATAAGCACAAGTTCCAAATCGGGTTTACGGCACATGATAAATTAGAAAACCGCGTAATAACTTCTGTAAATGAACACACAAATATGTTTTCTCTCCTTTTTTGACGGCCCCGTGGAGGAGTGGTTAGCTCATCGCGCTACGACGCCAGGGGTCCCGGGTTCGAATCCTGGTCTGGCCATGGAAGTTTGTGAGTGTCCATTCATCAATTTCATCATATCATCACTAATCGCCATCTTCGCAAATTACCCAAAAAAGACACAAAAGCGAAATAAAATAAAGCAAATCAATCAATCAATCTCTTTTTTTTTTGTTCTAGAGAATAAGAAAGAAATATGTTAAACCTCAGTATACATATTGATCAATATGTATGATTACTGGATAATGAATGCTTAAATTGAAATTGTGAACAAATTTTATTTAAAAACATACATCTAATTTATAACTAGTAAAACATATTAAAATGCCAACGTAGTTTTAAAAAACGCTAACGTTAGTACATAGTGTAAATATTAAATAAAGACGAACCAAGTGCAAAACCACTAATTTGTTACAAATTAGTAAATTGGAATTATATCAAATATTCATATTTTTAGCATAGTTTTTATTTAGTAAAAATTTACACAAGTTTTCAAGATTCAAAAATTTTATCTGTTCTCAATAACATGAAATATAGAAGAAATTTTCATGTGAAATTAAGGGTGTTTACGAAATATTTATTAGCTTTTTCAAAAGCTGTCAACCCTGAGCTTATCGTAGGTAAATGTAAAGTTTACAAAATGCTGATTATTCTTTATACATATGGGTGTATGAAATTGTACTTAACCTAAAATATATTTATACAAATATTATGTTACATGAAATAAGCACAAGTTCCAAATCGGTTCTATAGCGCATGGTAAATTAGAAAACCGCGTAATAACTTCCGTAAATGAACACATAAATATGCTTTTTCTTTTCATATTTCTTTTTTTTTTTTGTTCTAGAAAAAACGCACAGTGATATCTAACCGAAATAAAGATGGTTTTGTCTTCCGAAATGCTTGAAAAAAAATGGAAAAACGGAAAAACACTTTTAACGTGTATAATTCTGATTTGAAAGCAATCTATCATTGCACTTTATAGGTATAGGTGAAAACAAAGAAAAACTCCGCTGTTTTCTCGGCATGACAATCAAAGTTATAAAATATAGAACATCAAACTTTTACAGCCGGGTCCTGTGGCCAAGTGGTTAGCACATCGCGCTGCGACGTCAAGGGTCCCGGGTTCGAATCCCGCTCGCGCTTGGTTGTTTGTGAATGTCCATTCATCAATTTCATCATTTCATCACTCATCCCCATCTTCGCAAATTAGCCAAGAGGCACAAAAAGCGAAGTAAAATAAACTAAATCAATCAATCAATTAATGAAACCTTTATATTTTGACACTTTATCTTTTAAATAAAGTCACTACAGTTTCGCACGATGAACTACGATATATATATATATATATATATATATATATATATATATATATATATGTATGAGTATATATGTGTGTGGGGGGGGGGGTTTGTAAACTCTTACTATCTTCTACCTTTAGCCTTCGCTACCACCCTAGTATTCATTTTAAACTAAACTTAACCAATATGTCTACACCATAAAATAAAAAAAGATTATTCACTGCCACAAGACGATAAATTAGATTTTTCTAAAAAGAAGAAACACTGGCGCTAGTGTACTAAAAGTAGAAATCGTGATTTATTAGAAAATATTTACAAGCCTCTTTTGTGAAAAGCAGTCAAATTATGAAATTGCAACTGCAATTCGCCGTTATGTAAGATTATTTATTTGTTTATTAACAACCCAAAGGGAAAGTGAGCAATTTCAGCGTTTTAAAAATCATCTTGTAAACGGAAGTTTTTCAACTTAGTAAAATTACAAACTGTGTACAAGAGAATATTAGTAAATCCTTTGAATTTTCACAAATTGTCAGAACTAAGCTATTAATAAACTAAATTAAATAATCACCAAGAAAGTTCTTGTTTATATAAACTTTAGTGCTTTCGAATAAATTGCCCGAAATTTCAATCGGGTAAAATTCATCAACCCCTACACGTAAGTGACGAGAATCATGAGGAAAATTACAGTTTCTCGTTGTTTTGATTCTGGCTCAGCCCTCTTGCATCCACGCATACATGCGTTTCCCTACGCACAATCCAATCGAAGGCTAAAAAAGGAGGGTTGGAAAAATATAAGTCAGTGGTCCACTCGTATCAACTACGCATTTCCCCACACGCACAGACGCAGGCGCATTGCAAGAGTGCATGTGTCTCACACGCATTCCAGACACAGGGAGTGAGAGAGAGGGAAAAGATAGGGGGAGAAAAATTCATCAATGGAACTGCATACGTGTTTGTGTTTCTCGGCCGATGTTGTGCGTGGTCAGTGCGTCGTTGCGTATGTGTGTCAGGAATAGACAATGCCATGCTATGGAAGATCACGCACTCGTTAGAGCAGTAGCTTCACGCACCGGACTAATTTTTTCTTAAAAGAAATCTCTTGCAACTTCAATATGGGAGTATAATAAAGCGCTGTGCCAGTATGCACTCGCACACAAACATACAAAACAATAATTTATTTTAAGAATAAATTCATTCGGTTAATTTGTCTTAATGAATCGAACAAACGAATACGAAAATGTATACACCGGAAAATAGAAAATTTTCTTATGTATATTAATAACGTTTTGCTGGGACGAAAGTTCGAACCCAGCCTGAGCATACATGTTCCTTTATAAATGTCACTTCAATTTCATATGATCGTCATTCATCCCTACTGCCACAATTAACCTACAGAGGTAGAAAAGAGAAGTGATATTACGTAAAATTTTGAATAAATTTTTCTCTCTATTAGTTCTTAATTTACAAAATCGGTGAGTAGAGGATTATATCCATTTTGACCAGTTTGTTCATGTGCAAAGAGAGGAGAACAAAGAAAAACACAGATGCTGTTAGTAACGGAAGACTATACCAATATTCAATTTTATTAAGAATAAAATACAAATGTCAGTTATTTGAGAAGAAAAACACTACACCGGTACATAAATATTCAACTTGTTCATCTGGTGGAACAGAAACAATTCATAAAATCAGTTCTCATTTTTAAATATGTATATAGTACGTAAATTCATAATATTTTTTTAAGGACTTGCAAATATTCCTTGAAATAATATTCCAGAAATATACACGATTTAGCAATAATTAAATATTTCAACAAGCTTGCAAGAATTTCGTTTACGCTACCAACTATACGACCAATTAAGGTGGTATATATGCTTACAGATAACAAGCAATCCTTTCTACAATATGAAAAATGCATCATGATCTCAATTTCCACGCTGTATAACTTACTACCGATTCTGATAGCATATGTATTAATAAAATATTTTAAAAACAGTTCAACAGCATCACCAATGAGAAAATTTGTATCTAATTACAAAATTGAGATAAATATAATAAGATCTGCATGTAGATTATCATTTATACGAGTATGTTCTTAGATTGAATGACATGTGTATCAATTTTAGTCTCAATTAAATATTGTATTGGTTTTCTAATTTTCTATATTTCTGAGTAAATTTTAAGCGCCATCATTGTAAAATAATAGGTTTGCGTACTTACTTTTTACATAGATATGTAAAATTTATAACTATCTAAATGAATATTCGACTCAGAGGAAATTGTACTTGTCCTCGCTCGTTGTAACTATTTTGTCATTATTTACACCCACATTTCGTAATATTTCAATTATGATAGTCTCAAATTAAATCCATATTGAGTCCGTATTAAAGTTACGTATGCCAGGGTATCGACTTAAGGATATTGCAATTTTGATTTATAGCAGTTAATGTAAATATTCTCAAGACACTTCCAATATTTTAGTTATTCACTTGTTCATAGGTTTCTAATTTTAAATCGAGTAAATTTGAAATTGTCCTTGTACTGCAATAGCGACTAAAAGCGAAAGTGGACTGTAGGTTTAGAATGCTATAATTTAGAGCTTCATAGGTTGAGAAATATGCATGAAGAACGCAAGTAAAGAATACATGTCTTATTTGTTAATAGCTAGGAGAATGAACTCAAGCTGCGAAATACAAAATGCAGCAAATTTAGAATTTTAGCTCATGACGTCGACGAGAGAGAGAGAGACTGAAGTGCTTCTCGCCACAGATGCTGTTCGGAAGTCATTATGAACTTTGTTAACTCGTAAGTTTACGTGTGAAGAAGGTGTGTGCGTGTGTGTGTGTTTTGCGGTTGTGGGTGTAACGAAAGGGAATTGATGATGTACCTAACTCATCACGAAATTTCTGTTCGGAGTTCCCCGCCGTCAATATTTTAAGTCAGGAGTTAACGGTTTTAAGCTGAACATTGATAGCGACGGATGAAGACAATAGGGAAAGAAACACATGCAGAGAGAGAGAGAAAAGAGAGAGAGAGAGAGAGAGAGAGAGAGAGAGAGAGAGAGAGAGCGATGAAAGAGTCTTTGCTCTAAGCCATGATGGACAGCTTTCATAGTGATGAATCAGCTCTAATGGTCTTGAAAAGCGGTGGAAGCCTCCCAGCAAATTTTGCATCCTCTTGCACAAATTTAGCGAAAACTTTCTCCGGTTCGTATCTTGAGCAGAGATTCTGGAAAGGGGTGAAAGGAAAGTGCACAGCCAGCAAGATTTTGTCAGACAGAAATCCCCCCTCGCGAAAGGAGAAAGTGTGGCGAATGAAAAACAAAGGGAAACGAGCAGTATTTCAAAACCTGCCAAAATCTAAGACCAAGTTGAAATTTTGCTGACTTTAGAACTTCCTTCAGTTACCTTCCAAGCATCAAATTATCTCAACTTCAGCGTCTTGCTTGTTCTCCTTCTTTACCCTTGTACCCCTCTCCTTGCTTCTACTTTATGCTATAAATTGCAGCTAAGTGCAAGAAAAAAAATCAGACACAGCCATTACTCTTATTTTATACAAATAATGATGAACTTAATTATTAAAACGAAAACAATCTTTCGATGTTTGTTTTGAATAAGATTTCATTAATCTCATTGGTTCTAAATAAAGATTTCATTGATGTGAAAAATGTGACAACAACATTATGGACATTTTTTTGTCAAAATCTAAAGCAATTTTTTTTTTATTATTATTTCAAAAATGAGGTTTGGTAATTTCAAAATGTTAAATTGTCAAATTTAAAGATTTCATTAATGTCAAATTGTTTCCAAAATAAAGATTTCATTAATGTAGAAAATGCTAATAAAATATTTCCATTATTGTTTCAAAAATAAGATTTGGTAATATCAGAATGTTAAGTTGTCGGATATAAAGATTTCATTAATGTGAAATTGTTTCTAAAATAAACATTTCATTAATGTCACAAATGTTAATTTAAATGATGGGCCTTTGTTTATCAAAAACGAAACATTTCTTTGATTATTATTTCAAAATTAAGATTTTATTATGTCAGAATCTAATGATTTCTTTAACGTAAAATTGTTTCTAAAATAAATATTTCAATATTGTCAAAAATGTTAGATGTTATTTGTAATACAAATCTTAAAAAATACATTTAAAGGTATTATGAAACGAATTATTGCCGATCAGTATGTTCCTTTACTTTGATTTGTTAACAAAAGAGTCAGAATACAGTTTACTGACACAACCAATAAAATTTCATCCCATACAAACCAATATCATAGAAAAGAAAAGTGAACGACAATAGTTAACGGACAATTTGTGTCCATATTTCTCTGCGGATGAATAAAATGTTTGCGTACGAGCAGTCTGCTTGGAAATATCAAATGTACAAGAGGGAATATTGCGTTAAAGGCGGATTCTACATAACAACGTGGATGGAAAACATCCTTCTTGTACAAGAATGTATGTGCAGCGTTATTTTCACCAGAAGTAAATTAATATCGGCAAAACTTACGATATATTAGGATGAAGAAGAAATAGTGACAAAGTAAACAGGAATAAATGCGATGAAAGTATGAAAAACGACTACAGGTTCAGAAAAACCGTCTCACATTTGCTACCAGTAAATACGATTATATTGGGTTTTCGGTTCGTCGTACAAAGAAAAAAATTTGATCCGACTCATTTTAGTCCCACCAAGAGAAGTAGTACAATTTATGGTTTATTGATTTACAAATGAGAATTATAAATAATCATACATACCTACATGTTTTTAGTTCAGATTTATTATATTTTTTATATTCCCCTCATTCTTGTGGCTTCATGCTAGAAGTCATTCGAGAACTAATTTGGAAACAATTAAAACACATCTCACAAAAATACAGTCTTATTTAATTCATTACAATGCACCACACTTTACAGAAATCTTTACGATAGATAAGTTACCACATATGTTAGATGTGGAAATCATCTAGTTTTATGTACAGGAGATATAATACGCCTTTCATGTTGTATATTGAACATGTGTGTATTAGAAGCTTGTTTGCGATACAACTATTGAGATCTTTTAAAAGTTTTAATTCGTTCGCTTTTTTGCACAAACTTCCTGAACGAAGTTTCAAGTCGATCTTCTTTTTTTTATCGCCATGTTAAGTTTAGACGTAGGAAAAATCCCGGAAAAATGTAAAAGAAATACATTTTTCTGTGGTAAAATGAGCACAGATTAATAAGAGAAAAAATAAATTGAATTTCCCAGTGGAAAGTATGAGGCTTTTGTTTAGAAAAATACATATAACCCTCATAAAAAATACATTTTTAACACGGCTACAACTTTTTGTTGATCGATTACCAACCATTAGTGTTATATCTTTAACGTATGGTTACCAATTTTGCTAAAACATTTTGAGTTACTCTCAATAGGCCTATGTAGTAACTTTACTGTGCCAAGAATTTTAAATTTTTAAAAAATAGGAAGAGGGTTTGTCGCAGAAGCACAATAAAACATAATCTTTCGTGAAATATTTGTGTATTTTTAAGGTCGTATATTCTAGAACTGAATATGCAATGCATTATATGGCATATTGCTTTGGTTCTTTACGGGATGACTTACCCAATGTGTGGATTTTCCTGTGCTTGCAAGTCAAAAATTATGGTATAATACCAACCTCTTTTACGGAGAACGGGGAAAAAGGAGGTTCAAATGTTTCCTAATTCCGCTCCAGTTTCCAGAAAATTCTCCCCTTCTCTCTCTCCGCGTTGTTTTCCCCGGAATTCCTTTTCTTCCTGTATGATATAGAGCATATAAAGGGAGGGGATATCCGGCCGCTGTAACTCACCCCTAATGTGCGTGCAACGTTTCTGTGCATCACAAATCTCAATTAAAAACAAAATAAGGTTAGCGACACGCGTTTTAAAACCATTTGCTTTCGGAGTCATACTCTTCTTCCTCTTGCCTGTATTTTTCCGTTAATTTCTGCCATATCCACAAGGGCGAAAATCCCAACTGCGCTCTTGTGTTTATAAAACAAATGACCCAGAAGGTAAACCTTGATAACTTTTACAATACGGAATAATTACTGTTGGGGACGTCGGGAGTGGGGGAGCCAGAGGATAAAGGAGACTTATGAGAAATGCACTCTCATGGCGAGCTGCGGAGGTACCTCTGAACCTTTCGGCCATTTTAAACCCGCATATTTATTTCCGGCGTGTTTGAAGATTGCATTAGGATACAGCCTTAAGGCTGAGACAGCGTTCGCCCAGATTAAGAAAATAGATCTTAAAGGAAGGGGAACAGGACGGGAGTTTTATCTTGTTTGCAGTAAAGTCTTCGTCCCCTATCTGCTCCGGTTTTCCGAGATTTTGTAGGACCTCGAAGGTCAGGGGGAGGCTTTGTTATCTCCAGTAAAACATTCTGGAGGAAGCTCCCTCCTTCCACCACTCCAGAAGTCCTTGTCCAGAAATTTGTACACCAATCGCGATCAAATTTCCCAGGAGATGGTGTATTTCAGTCTCACATTCACAATAAAGCGTCCCTTCTCCAGGGCGACGCTCTTCTGTTTAAAATAATGGTGGCCGAGGAAGACACGAAGAGAGAGAGGAAGGGAGGAGAACAAGTGAAAAAGTACGAGCACTCAGACTAAACCCCTCCAGCAATTTCAAGGATAATGCGGTTTTAAATATTCCACACACGGGACATTTCCAGGCGATGTTCCTCGCATTCACTTGCTCCATCATCCTGCTTCGAGCCTGATCCCTTAGCCCCGGCATAAACGTGCAGAAATAATTGAGGGGTATTGCTTCGGGAGGCAGAAGAAAACGCTCAAAAGACAAACTGCGGCTAAAACGTGCGCGAAAACTTAAAAACACAGGGTTCCCATTGTGAACTACTGTCGCAGGGAGCGTAGGGAAAACTGCTATTAAGGTAGCTAATGTCTCCCGACTCTGCGGTAGTTTTGCATTTTATCTTCCGCGATATGGAGGGAAGGTTTTGCCCTGTTGGAAAGTCCAGCCGCGGGACGGAAAACAGTTAGTTGATGGCCTTCTCCCATTGACGTCACTTGACGCAGACTAGGGCCTTTTCTATCTCATCACGTTCCAAAGCTGGTCCCGTAGTCGCATAAAACAGCCAGGGATTACATCTATGGAAGGGTGACGTTTCAGAAGCTGTACTCTTTACATTGAATTAACTTTTATCTTCTATGAAAAGATCAACGTGCGCTTCGTGATAAACTCATTTTATTTCATCGGGCATACTTTTCTTTGTCTATACACTGTAACAGCTCCACATGCAACTTAGAGGTTACAAATGCTTTGACTATCACATACATACTATACTTATTAGTATTATTTATATATATAGACGCGACTGATCTTCATCGTGGCTGTCGTTCGCAGCGGAATAGTTCGTCGGAACTGGCGTTCGCAGCGACATAGTTCGTCTGGGCTAGCGTTCGCAGCGACATAGCTTGTCTGGGCAAGCGTTCGCAGCGGTACAGTTCGTCGGGTCTGGCGTTCGCAGAGGCATAGTTCGTCGGGGCTGGCGTTCGCAGCGGCATAGTTCGTCGGGGCTGGCGTTCGCAGCGGCATAGTTCGTCGGGTCTGGCGTTCGCAGAGGCATAGTTCGTCGGGGCTGGCGTTCGCAGCGGCATAGTTCGTCGGGGCTGGCGTTCGCAGCGGTATAGTTCGTCGGGCCTGGCGTTCGCAGCTGCATAGTTAGTCTGGGCTGGTGTTCGCAGCGGCATAGTTAGTCTGGGCTGGTGTTCGCAGCGGCATAGTTCGTCGGGGCTGACGTTAGCAGCGGCATAGTTCGTCGGGGCTGACGTTAGCAGCGGCATAGTTCATCGGGGCTGACGTTCGCAGCGGCATAATTAGTCTGGGCTGGCGTTCGCAGCGGTATAGTTCGTCGGGGCTGGCGTTCGCAGCGGCATAGTTCGTCGGGGCTGACGTTCGCAGCGGTATAGTTCATCGGGGCTGACGTTACTGGTATTCGCTCCGGCTGGCTTTGATTGATTGATTTCGTTTACTTTCCTTCGCTTTTCTGTTTTTGGCTAAAGATGACGCTAAATGATCATCACATGAAATTGATGAAGAGATACTCACAAAGAACACCCGTGCCCATACAGGGATTCGAATCCAGGAGCCCTGGCGCTGTAGTGCGCTGTCATAACCACTCCGCCACGGAGACCGGCGCCCCGACACGCGTTCATCGGGGCGCACGTTAGTTGAGTTCGCCACGGATGGCGTTTAAATTTATGCATAGCTAAGCTAATAGGGACTGGGCCTACAGTTCAAACCGAGATCCGAACAACTATGTGCCACCACCGGGTATAGACACTTAACCACTACGCCATCGGGGAGGTCACCCTATGCTAGACTTCAATAGAAACGTTTATTTCTATTCCAAGTGGCAATCATTCTGTTGTAGGATCTTCGATATATTTTCCTTACTCTGGATACATTGGCTTACAATATTATTCTATAACTGTGATGATGGAAATTAATGACACCGTGATCAAATGAATTCAGAAATGCTCGTATTTTTTTATAAACAATAAAATTAACAAAACTGGTTTAGCACAACGCGCTACGACACCAGAGGACCCTGGATCGAATCCCAGGCTGGGCATGGATGTTTGTGAATGTCCCTTCATCAATTTGATTGTACCATCACTCATCATCACGTTCGCTATTAGCGAAAAGTGGCAGAAAAGCGAAGTAAAATAAGCCGAATCAATCAATTAACAAAAATTGTATCGGGTATTGAAACCTACCCAGTAATTCTATTATTTGCTTTTTTTTATTTTTTTTAAAGACGGTCATATTTGATGCTCTGGTGCTTCTACTCTAGATTAACATTTTACGACAAGTTTAGTGAAATGACATGATGCGTGTGAACTCGTAAAGACTCATCTTACGGTAACAAAGCACCAGAGAAACGGAACAGCGTAATTTCCAGTTTCGTTCCTTATCAACTTGTCGGATTAATAAATCTGATGTGTTCTCTGGCTAACAGAAGAGCACATCATCATCCGCGGTTAGTTCCTTCGCTGGAAGAAAAGTAGAATATATATATATATATATATATGTATATGTATTGAATTTCTCTTTGAAGTTTGCGGAAAAGGGATATTTTGTCCGATGCAGAAATGGGACTCGACATTCTAGGGCCGTCGCAGTCTCTTATGATTAGCAGACGCTCGCTGAAAAACCCAGAACCCCATGTGATGCACGTCGCTTGAGATAAATGAGGAGAAGGGTGGAAATAAGAAGCTAGGAGCGTCACAAGGATAATATTCTTTCCTTCTAGGATGACTCTCTCCCCCTCTCTGAGAGGCTGGCGAGATCCCACTCCACTCATCCTACTCCTCCAACTCCCTCCCAGCATCCAACGTACCAATCTCCGAAGCTTTTAGTTTCCAGAAATGCCTTTTCTGCGCTAATTGCCTCTCTGGAGTGAACCTTTTGTGGCTCCAGGCAGGTCATATAATTAGAGATCCGATTTTAATGATCCCGAGGAGATGTGTTTTTACGGCATTCTTAATATGCTTCTCTTATCTTCTTGCATGTCTCAGTCTTTTGGGCTGTGTACTACATGTACATATTAAGGTGTGTGTGTGCGTGGCCCGAAGGATAAAAGCAGTATTTCTATTGGACGTAACTAGATAGGTGTAGCCCTGTTAAGAGAGAAGGTGCAGTGAGAGTCTGTAATTGCAAGTCCTGTGCCTCTCTCTAACCCAATCTGCAGATCTTCCACTCCCATAGAATCTAGGCTCGCTCTTCCTAATATTTTCTCCGCGTTTCTGCCTGTCTCTATCTTGTGCTTCGATGAAAGAGGAAGACACAGCGAGTCGTTTAGGAAGAGGTAAAAGGAAGGAAGTGGAGGGCGCGCCATTTTCCGAACGCCTGCAAAAGGATTCAAATTTGATTTTCGAAAGTAGAGACAGTGGGTGAGCAAGAGCGAGGCCCTCTCTCTCTCTCTCTCTCTCTTAGGATGAAGGACAGACAAAGTTTCGCTCTTCAGATGGAGAAAAGGTGGGGGCGAGCTGGAAGGATTTTGGAAATTACATTATTTAGCCCCGGGAAAAGGAGTAATTCTTCAGCCGAGACGCTACGTGCCTAGGTATTCGCATATACATGCCGAGATTGCAAATTTTGTCGGCAACGAATACTGAACCAATCTCAAAAGTCTTATTCAAAAAGTAAAGAACAATATACAAAAACTTCCTGGAAGAGGAGTTTCTCTCTTCGGATAGCTCAACTGTCAATAACTGTTAATTTGATAAAAAATAATCAATCTTCCACTTGTATTAGTGTGTTCAAAATTAGACTTTGACACTTGGTCAACAAAGCTGAGAACAAAACTTAGTCACCAAATTTTATCTCATTAAGAATATTTGCAAACAAATTCTTTTTCACTTTGACAGCACTAACATATGTAGTTTTTTATAAATAAGGTACTATTTGTTTTTAAAATACAGAACGTTTCGGGAAAAAATCGTTACATTGCTGTTAAGTTGGTGCACATTAACATTAAAACCAGAAATATCTCGATAAATATTCAGTTAAGTGGGCTCCCGCGTGGCCAAATGGTTAGAGCTTTGGTGGGAGCTAATAAAAATCAGCATAATTGGGAAGCTACTTGAAGTAGCGGGCTCCGGTCACGAAAACCAGAAAACAGCGGCGATGGGACTCTATGCGCTAACCACGGGTCACTCAAAGAGATGTTGTTTGTCAGGCATTGTCCCTTGAAGGTCAACAACAGGCTGTCCAACCACACGCCTTATGCTGGAAGTTTTGAGTTTTTGCTAAGTCCACTTTACGCACAGATGTGCTAATCGGGACTGGACCAACAGTTTCAAGTGGGACGGGAACGACTATGTACCTCCACCTGGTATCGAACCCGACAACCATTGATTACAAGGCGACGACGTTATCACTACGCCATCGGACAAGTTCTATTGGAAGTTAGGAACAGGTTCACAAAACACAGTATCGAATCGATTCATTTTCGTCGCAAGCAAAACATCCACTGAATTGATGGTCAAGTGTTTTCCGTAAGTAATCGTTAAAGGCATCGAGGAAGAAATTCGTGAGCGGCTTTAGAAGTTACTTGGTCCGTCTAGTACAGCCGTTGTTTAATCGCCAAAAGTACTCCGAGTATACTCGCCAAAAATGGCGACTAGAGAAAAGGCGCTAAACCGAAAATATTAGTCGAATTTTTCGAATTGCGACCGCTAATTTCGAACTCTGACTTGTATTGCGTCACTTTTCTGCCACTTTTGGATAATTGCAACGATGAGGGTGAATGATGATGATTAGATTAAATTGATGGACACTCTCAAATGAATACCTATGACCAGAAGACAAGGGCTCGAAACCGGAAATTTTTGTTGCCATATCGCGAGTTTAACAGTTAACGCGTTCTGCCACCAAAGTAGTCAGAAATAATCAATTCCCTGATCCAGTGGTCATCAAAATGTGTGTCTGTTTTACTCTATTCTATTCTACGAACATTTACTCTCAACGAGAGTGGCGAAAGAGCAACGTAAATTAACAAGAAAACACTAAATCTAACGAAATACAAGAGTATAATGTATCTTTCATTTAAACTGCAAAACTTTTAAGAATGTATTTATTCCTGAACACCTGTACCATTTCATACGAGTACCCCCTGTGTATGAACATTATTGAACTTTAAAACAAATGAATATATACATATATAAAGTATTTTACTTTAGCCTAAAATACCTAGTTTTCATTCAGTTTCTCAACAGATCTCACGAAAACATTTGTGTGAAATGTAACTGTTTTTTTTCTCAACTAAAAATATTTTAGATCGCTTTATTAATTCGTGATTTTTAAGATTTTCCTTCCACTGAATTTCCGTAAATTTTTCCTAATTTCAAATTAGCTTTCAAATATATAAATTTTGTGTAATTTGATCCTGTATACCACAGACATCATCCCAAATCCCATGACACCCCCAAAATTATATCAGTTTTGGCTCAGGTGCGCGTGTTCCTCTATATGGAAAATATTCTTCTTTTACAAAGACAAAAATTGTCCCGTGACAAGAAAGTTCAAAATGAACATTTAGCAGGATTTATTCCTCATGTGAATGAAGTAATTTATAATGCGATATTATTTATTTATTTAATGAAATTTCCAGTACAGCAGAAGCAATTTTAAACAAGAAAAATATAGTAGTAAAAAGAGAGGACTAATGTTAAAGAAAGGAAGCAAATGAAATATATAACAGTAAAAACAGAGGGCTAGTGTTAAAATATATATATATATATATATATATATATATATATATATATATTAGGGATGTGACGAAGCTGAAAATTTACCGATGCCGATGTACTCACCGATAATTTTTGGAACCGATACAGATGCCGATATTTAACCGATTCCGACACATAAGATTATTAAACAGAAATGGGATGTTACTTTCAGCATGACAAAAATAAATTTGCCATGTACATTTATATTGCATATCATATGTATATACATATATTCTCAAGAGATGCGAATGTACATTTCCATCTACAAAAGGTTATGTCTTATGTGAACCTAGAGATTTAACATTAGTACACAAGCAGTTCTTTGAAATGCAAAATGAATTCCTGTTCTGCCAGATTCAACTTCAGAAACACGAGATTTGGAAGCACTTCAGGAAGTAACCTACTTCTTCTCTTATCTCAAATCTGTTGAGCAACACTGAACACTCAATCACTGAATACTGATGCAGCAGGTATGCCCAAGTATTTTCTCAGGACTTGCTTCAGGTTTGAATATTCATTTTTGAATTTCCAATACAACAGCAGATCCTGGTTCAGCAATGTACTGTTTTATTTCCGATTTTGAGTTAGGTTGATCCTCTGAATGAGTTTGCAATAATTTTATTACAAAAACTCTACAATAATGACGAATCATAACCAAATTTTCAATAAATCTTACAAAACTAGAATATAAAACTTGTTAGAAGGTAAAAACTCTAGTATAATCTGTTCCGGTTTAAATATCGGATTTTTGCCGATTCCGATACCGATGCCGATGTGTCAATTTCGGCCGATTTTCATACATCTGTAATCGGCTTCGGCACAT
Source organism: Lepisma saccharinum (assembly GCF_977018435.1). NCBI lineage: Eukaryota > Metazoa > Arthropoda > Insecta > Zygentoma > Lepismatidae > Lepisma > Lepisma saccharinum. Next base: position 38,805,492 of record NC_139242.1, on the reverse strand, counting down.
CCCTAATATATATATATATATAAACAGAACCATGATTGAACAGACTTCCGTTTCATAAAAACATTACTTATGTACAATTTTTTGTACGTTGGTGATAAAAAAACTAATAACAGCTGAATATATCTATTTGGTTTGAGATGTTAAACTGGTTCGGTAGCCTATGGAATAAGCAACATTGTGAGAATGAGAGTTTGGAAGTTTGCGCTTTGCTGTGTGGAAAGTATATCGAGTACACGTTAAAACATTAGTATTTCCAATAGAACAAAGTTGTAAAAATGGAGTTCTTCTTTACAATACGAAGACAAAGTATAATTTCTTGACTGAAAACATGTTTGTATCATAATTCTGCTATATTATATATATTCTAAATCGTTTCATCGAAACGACAAACATAAATTTCCACGCATCTGCACAGCGAGCCATCATCGGCACCTTATATGTAACATAACCACGAACAAATGATGAACAAATCGTATCCAATATATTTTTCAAAGTTGAAAAATTAGTAAATATAGAAAGGGTTGTATTGGGAGGGAAATGACCAAGAATTGTTTTAATGTATTTCTTTGACAACTGACAACATTAATTTAAGAGAACACGAAAAATTGCAAGGAAAGTATTGACATTTATTCTTTTTTTAAAAACATTCTCCCTCTTTTTGATTCATTCGGTGCTCCTTTTGCCACAGGGGGACCCCCTTCCGCTCTGCACATACACTGTAAAATCAGACGTTCTAGGTTAGAGTCTGTGATGGGCATGTTGTATATGCATATCCATCATTTTGTACAAAAGGTACGCATTACATTCTTTTAAGGAAAGCGTAAGAACTTGACTCGTGCGAGTGAATCTAGAAAGACAAAATTAGATTTTTTTTACAAATGACAATAGCAGCCTATTAATTTAATAGGGCGATATGAAATAACCAAAATTAAACAAACTATAGATGCAGTAATTCTACTCTCCCCGACCAGCTCGATGGAGGAGCGCAATAAGTTGGACGCCCACTGAGACGCGGCAACAGACGCATTTCCGACGTCTCAGTGGGCGATAACCTTTATGATAATCTGCAGACTTCTGGCACGGAAACTCCGTGCTTCGGTTCCGCGCCTTTCTCTGTAGTGGGCGTTACACCATTTGATTTCAATAAAAGCAGACAACAGAAATTCCGATGCCGCGTTTCTCCGGAGTGCGATTTCCGGCCTGAGCATCTGTGTTCTTAGTGCGACTCCCTTCATCAATTTAATCTAATCATCACATATTCTCATCGTCGCGATTAGCCAAAAGTGGCAGACAAGCATCGTGTAAAATAAATACAAAACAATACCCCCTAAAAAATTCTCATGACCAGCGTCAGGAACTTCCCCTTTGCGCACTCCTACTGGGTTAACGAACTATAGAGATCCTAAAGCTATTTCATTTATCGTCTTTCAAGCTTGCTTATTATACGTCGTCGTAATATTTGTAGATTATATACGCTGTCTTCTTACTCCTATTATATAATTTGTGGTTAAAAGTAACATTTAGTACAATGATGGATTTCACAAGCGAGCTTATAACGTTATTTTTAGGTTGTTACTAATGTATTATTACTATTTATATTACCTCCTAGATATCAGTGATTACTGTCAACGCCTTTTAAATTAGAGTCACCGAGTTGGACTCCTGGTTGATACATTTGGAATTTCGTATCACATATATTTTTCCTAAAATGGTCTAAGACAAGCTTTGAAAAACGCTGGCGATATTTGAAGTGTTCGTACACAATATTACTAAAAATTATTCCAATTTTGTCCGCAATACGAGTTTCTAAAAATAACGAAAGCAAAATAAATGTAGCCTATTACGTATATACTCAAACAAAAAGTTGCATCATCATAGAGTAACTATAATTGTGACAAAATTGTTAAAGTGCCTTTTCGAAACATGTAGAACCTCGTACAACAGGCTATGATCAGCAGGGTGCGGATTTATAGGCATTAAAATCTCTGAAACAGGCAGGGAAATTGACACAAAATGATTAAAATAGACATTTCAAAAGTCACAAATATGTACTCACTAAGGAACTCCAATGCCTACGCCAGAACTCGAATCCGGAACATTCGATCACTGAACGCGGTGGACCATCAAGACAGTGTGTCAATGCTTAAGATAGCAACCAATATTTTTAAATGTTCATCAGTTTTGACCTTTTATAAATGACAGGAAATCATTTGCGTCGAGTTTCTAAAATTTCTGGAAATAACATTTGCTGAAGAATTAAGCAGCTACCAAACTCTGACTGGTTTATGGCTGGGTTCTGTTAAGTTGGCTGCGACATAATTGTTGGACAAATTAAAAATTCTTGCACATGTAGGCCTAATAAGTATAAATAATATTAGCTAATGTATTGCCAATAATGACCACTTCAAGCCTCAGAATGTATTTATGAAAATTGCGCACCTGACTTTTTTTTAATGTACATATGTGTTCGCAAAAAGAAACAAGAAGAAATTGTAATTTTACTATTATTTCGAAAGTATTTATAGTGTATACATTTGTCAGCAATTTTAAGAAGATAAGTTTCTTTTCTATTCACTGCAACAAGTACAAGAAAATGAAATTTGGCTTTCCAAAATATTAAATCGGTCTTCTTCCTTTCACTTGAGAGAGTGTAACAAGTATTTTTAGGAACGACACCCTAATGGGGAATATCTATCAAAATTACCGTCAAATTTTGTACCCTCCTTACTTAGTTGTCTAATAAATTAAAAAATATACTATATATATTATATAATATATACTATATAATAAAAGATATAAACTTGAAAAAAGGAAAAAAACAACCAAATAAATAACCAAAGCTTAGAGGAAAGTTGGTTCATTTAATATTTATTTATTCCTACAGTGTAGAACAGCCAACTGCCTTTTTATATTCATACTTATCATTGAAATACGCCAATGATAATAAGTAATAATAAACACTTCTCCAATTGATGAGAAATTTGGTCAGCTTTTCTGCTTTCATATTTCCTTCTGCAAAATATCTTCAAGTTAACGTTATGTTAAATTTTGTTCTTATTTTTATGTAAGAAGTTAAAGTTTACTGTCACACAGTACTTCCGTAAATTTTAAATTGATGATTCCGTTACACTCAACGGGTTAATTCAAGTTTTTAGAAAAAAATGCAAGCCATGAGGTTTGTGTTCTCTAAATTTTATCTGTAATGTTTATTACATTTGTTAAAATTATTACTATGTATGAATTTAATTTCATTTAAAAAGAAGGTTATGACCATTGGCAGAGCAATTTAGATTTTCTAACAATGAACACATGTTATTACAGTATACATATTCATTTCTAAAATATAATTGAAAGATAATATAAGCGTTTAGTTGCTCACAGTCATGTTTTGTAGTTTCAAAACTTATTTACAAGAAGGTTTTGCCCCCACGTTCTGCTTTGTTGTTGAAGTTTACAGACTATGAGTGAAGATAGATTTATAATTGCAAATGTGTTATTAAATTAAAAATTTAAATTACTACTTGTGAAATGATTTCTTCTCACATTAACATAACAAATCTGTAACAAATGTATAAATACATTTTAATTTTTGTTTCTGTTTATGCACATTGTACCTTACTGTATGGGATATTTTTTTAACAATGAACTTATGTTATTATATAATATATATTCATTTATAAAAAAATCAATAAAATGAAAACGAAATATTCATGTTTAGTTGCACATAGTAATGTTCGGTAGTTTCAAAACTTGTATACAAGAAGATTTCTATGTCCACTTTTCTGCTTTATTATTGTAGTTTAGCGACTGTGTGTGAGATTCCAAATTTATAACCTCAAATGTGTTATTTAATTAAAATATTATATTCCTAATTTATGAAATGAATTTCTCGTATTAATTGAACAAATCTGGAACAAAAGTATAAACACATTTTGATTTTTTTCCTGTGGGTGCAAGTTGTACATTTCCGTTCAAGGGAAATCTTTCGAATGTCCGAAACATGAGATCAACATCCATGATATAGGGGGACCTATTTGCCTATTGACATGATTCGGAGTGATTTGTGCGATCCCAGCTGTTCTGACAGGATGCAGGGGACGTGGCATGACGTCATGCATGCATCATGGCCGACAAACTTGGCAAGAATTGCAGCAGCCTACTTGTCAATGCAACCAACCAGTGCAGGGGATTGCACTGTGCATATGTGAAAACGATGCATGCGTGCGTGAGTGTGTGTGTGTAAGTGCATGAGTCACGCTGAGGGGTGGAACTGCATCGTGCTAGATAGAGAGAGAGAGAGAGTAGTGTGCGTGTGTGTGTGCGTGGGCGGTTTCAATGTGTGGGAGTGCGTGCAAGGTACAAGTACAACAACAATTTTTCAATTAAAAAAAATGCATTGTATAAAGTTCCTGTGTGTGTGTGTGTGAAATTTGGAAACTGAAGATTTTTTAGAGATATTGTGAAAAGTACATTCTAAACCACGAATATCACATGAAATATAGTTTGGAGAAACATTTATCCCACACATGTGCTAAAGACGCCACTTGCAATTTCCTTTAACCCCTGCACGAAACGATCTCTCTTGTCCCGAACTGCGGAGACCAAAACCCCAGCACACGATGCTAGCAAGGAGGATTTCGTCTCAGTGTTTAGCTACGTGCAGCTAAGAGAAGGCGCTTCTCCATCTCACGACATCCTGCGAGCGCTGGAATCATCAACCACACAAGGAATATCTGGAATCGCTGGAGAAAAACTGCACAGATCGCACCGGCAAAGAAGAAGCAAAAAAAAAATTATCCAGAAGGGAGCGTTTGAGGCACGTATATAAGGTACCAACATCCACACTTTCCAAGTAAGTACTTTCACAATTCAATCGATACGATGCAGGTAAAAACTTTTCTTTACTTGTTAACATAGCTCAAATGTGCATTAAAATTGTTAAAATTATCGTAACAATTCTTAGTCTTTTTTATATTTTACAAAATGGTGGACGAGAAGTCCGTAATTCATATGTATTAATTTATTATTTTAACAACAAAAGACTGCTGAACAATTATTCATGTTAGCAATTTTACCGAAACAAGAACACACCAAATTGTGTTTCTAACATACAGGAAACTTTCAAACGAGGGATAAATTAATAATAATATCATGAGCGTATTAATGCATTTTTATATTACCTTTTCCGGATCATGAATAACATTGACATCACAAAATAAATCATCGACAGGTAAACAGAATCCAAAAAACAACGTGGAAAGCAAGTTAAATTTTGTGCGAAACTAAATACAAGTAATTAGGAGTTATATTGATTTTTCTGTTAAAATCATTAACCATTAACAAATGATGAAAATATAAGCTCTTAATTGCTGACATTACATGCATTCATTCTAAAAGAGATTAGACGTATGTGACTAGCATTGATTATAAAACATAATTATAAAGTATAGAATAATTATATCTAAAGTTAGAAACATTTTCAAATTCCGGAAACAATTTCAAAAGTGCCTCATATACATTAATATCTTAATGTAAACTTTCTTAAATGTAGTCGCTCTGGCGGGGTGGTTAGCACAGCACGCTACGACGGCAGAGGTACCGGGTTCGAATCCTGGTATAGGCATAGGTGTTCTTTGTGGATGTCCCTTAATCAATTTCATTATATCATAACTCATCCTCATCTTTGTGATTAGCCAAAAAGGAGCAGAAATAAGAAGTAAATAAACCAAATCAATCAAATGTAAATTAAATACATACTTTCATGATTCATTTTAAAAGACATAACGTTTTATACAACGAATTATTTGTTATAAAAATATTAGCGAGAAAACATCTAAACAAACTATTAATTTAAAAAATATTAATTTTACTAACTTAATATATTTGAGTCGTTTAAAATAATACGTGATTTCGAAACAGGATAATTTTCAGAAATCGACAAGAACAGTATAACTTGTAATTTTGATAAAGCTAGGTGAAAACTAACAAGAAATGATTGAAAGAAAACACACGGAATTATTTTATAATTACCGGTATTGTTCACTATTCTCAAAAATATTGCAAAAGTATCAAAGGATAGAAATTAATGTGCAAAAAAATACTATTGTAAAAAGTAGCTCTAAATAATTTACACTTTGATTAAATATATGTCAATATGTTTTGAAGAAATATAAACGTAAATAAGAACATAGCTATATACTGTTAATATGGTTATATTTCGAGGTTCGTACCATATTGCATATTCACAGTAAATGTTTGATTATTAATGAATTGAAAAAATATGTACTGTGAAATCTTAAATTACTGCCAAATTGGATTTTGATATATTCCATTTACGATTATTCATGAAAAATGCAATGAAAGTTCATGACAAAAGTTAAAAAATTATTCTCCATCAAATAAATTGTTTACGTTTTCTATTAATAAGTAATAAGTGCTTATTTTGAGTATATTTTTATTTGTGTGTGTTCGGCTAATAAAATAATAAAACTAGCTCATTACTTATATTCAAGTTAATATTAAGTTACTTATAAAATGAAATTATAAACAAATATTTAAGGCTGTTACATAGCGGATTTCTATTAACTGTAAGAAAAAGTGCAATAGTGATTCTCAGTAATGTTTTATGCATTTGTATTCACGTAAAATACTTCCTTTACATAATTATGGAATTCTTATACGGATGCACATATAGACATAGGCATATGGACATGAATATGTCGGTGATACGAAACTAAAATATTTAACCAAATGTTTCATTTCTGAAATTATAACACTATTAGATAATGAATTAAAGTTTTAAAAATGCATTCAAAACAGAATAAGAAATGGACATCAAAGTTCCTTCAGGTTTTCCTTATCGGATCTACTGCTCAATCGTTAATTAGTATGTACGTTTGCACTAGCTTTCTTCTATTAGCTTTATAAACGATTTCACTCTAAAATACCTTACTTCCACGTTACAAAATTGAATTCTTATTGTTGAACATTATTTTTATTTATTTCATTTTTAGATATAACTATTATTTATTTCCATAGTTAACAAATATTACTAATTAGCCTACGTTCCAAAAATGTTGCTTTTGTATTCCAACTCGTACATTTTGACTTAGAAATACAAATTCGAGTATTTGCATCTTGTTTGTGGTTTCAGTTGAAACTCCAATCTACATCAGACATGTACGAAAAACTGTGAAACTGTGGTTTAGGGAAATCATACTAGATCATTTGGCCACAAAACTAAAATCTTGTCTTTGACAGCAACGACGATACTTTCACTGTTCACATCGAAATTTTAATTATCGATTTTCACCAATTTCGCATGTTTTGAATCAAAACAAATCATATTTCAATTACTGCTACAGTTCTTATAGTTTCCAAATTCAATTTTCGTAAGATGATTAATTTGTCTCAACGCTTCATTTACAAGATTGAAATCTTAATCCTGGACAGATTCACTGGAGATATTTCTCACCGAGTAGACAGGTTGCATGTTTTGTGGCATGCCACTTAAAACATTTTAACATTTCAAACCAGAATGGTTTGTCTGAACTTGATTTGTTCGTTTTAGTATTTCAAACCACGTAAAATACTGCGTGATCTTTTTAGTGTGAAAGTTTCCCTTAGCATTGCGTTGTACAACATTAGCAGAATTGTTGCATGTTATGTATCGTTCTTGCGTCAATGTTGCAAATGCATGGACAGCGCACTTGGGAAGTAATTCTGAACTGACCAGTTCTTTGTGGCATTAATCCCACATAGCGCACACCAGTAGGAAAAAAAAATAGATGACCCTCCTTTCAATATGTACGTTGCCCAAAAATCTCTACTTGAAAGTCCAGATTCCCCCTTACGTTGAGGAGTTCTGAACCGGTTCAGTATCGTGAAAAAAGACAACTAACTATCCAGTACTGTAACCCTCTTTTTTTAACACCCTTGGACGCACCGTGGAAACGAAATGTTGTTAAGCTAGTTTGAGAATGGAACCTTGCGAAATTATCAGCAGGAGACATATGAGGGGAAGGGGAGTTACGAAGAAGCGAGGGGAGCGGGGGGCTGTCCATAGTTTCACTGCAGGAAGTTGCAAAACTTAACACCAGAGGGTGAGCGAGGAAAGACGCTCGAACTGAACACGGTTCATGCCATCTACAAAGATCGTCTTTCTAAGCGAAACTACTCTGTCAGGTCACCCACTCAAGTAATGTACGTCTTACCTTTCGATGTTGCCATATCTCCAAGGCCAAAAAGGTCTTCTTTGCGCATTAAATACATTTTCAGTATTGTAAGATTACATAAAGAATCACATTACAATAAATTCACTGTAAAGTTTAAGTAATCGTTTTTGAAAGTTCATACAGGAACAAAGCACGAATAACAATAGTTTGTTTTCCACTTGCAATCGTATTAAAAGAGTTGCACGCTTTCTACACCAGGGAGATTGACAGAAAAGATGTTCCCGATCTCTGACAATTAAATATTTTATACTTCGAGCGCCTTTTCGAAACAGGAACATGTAATGGTAAGACGGTTAATGTATGTTGGAGTCATATATTATACCGTTGATTGCTTTGTACATTAACGTGTTATGGGACTGCTAATTCCCTGAAGTTGTACCGTGAAAGTAAAAATCGAGTGTTGGATATTCTTCACAGGCTTTGGATTTGAAGTACCTAAGTAACTTTGAATAAATACGTTCATGAATTAAATCTTTTTGAGTTGAATTCCAGATTCCTGCGGCATGTTATAGTTTCGTCCGGACATAGGAATAGTAAAGCACTTTCATTGACTCTATTTTCATTACGTCATATCTTCACTTGATTATAAAACGTACATTTATAAATACACCTTTAGTAACACAGTTTTCGACACACTAATAAATATATGTTGAACGTCACTCTGATGTCTTAGGATATCTATAATGTGATATGGATAAAGTTAAGGCAATTTACGTTTAGAAATAGCAACGCAGCATTTTTTTGAGGTCGAAATCTGACTTGTTAGATACAAACATGTGATATTTCGCTTCTCTCTCATTTTTTCTACCAAAAGAAAACTGGCAAAATGTATGTTTGCAATGCTACAGGACTCAACACTTGAAACTACTGTTACAAGACAACAAAAATTGACTTCACTTCAACACGAACAATGCTTCCAAACTCAACGACTGGGTATACTGACTGATACTCCTGGAAAATGCTGGAATGGTAGAATCATACGCTCTTTAACTCCACTATCGTGCCACTTTTCCGTAGTTAACATTGCCCTACAAATAAGTGACTTTCATTACATTACGCACAAAGCGTCGGTGACGAAACCGCCGACTAACATCTCGCTGTCGAAGGTTCCAGGTTCGATTCCTGCCTGAGTCAGTTTCATGTATACACAATTCCATCCTTATGGCCACGATTAGCCAAAGATGGCATTAGAGAGACGCGAAATGAGGGGGGGAAGCAGCAAACTATTACACCATGCGCAAAGAAACTGATATTTAAACAAAAACATTTAGTTGAATATTTTGATAGCCATAATGCGATAATTCTAAACATGTAGGTTCGAATTATCGAGATTTTCTAACTAAACAATAATTTGTTTGTGCCCTATTTGGACGAATGTTTTGTCTCCTTCACTGTTTCTTGTTATTGCATAAAAAAAACATTTCTTTGCCGATCTCCGTGGTTAGTACAGCGCGCTACGACGCCAGGAGTCCCTGATTCGAATCCCGGTCTGGGTTTGCATGTTCCTTGTGAGTGTTCCTTCATCATACAATCACTCATCTTCGCGACTAGACAAAAGTGGCAAAAAAGCGAAGTAAAGTAAACCAAATCAATCGAAAAAATATATCTTTGTACGTGTTTGTTCGTAGCATAACACAATAAAACTATCAAGATGAGATGAACAACAACAAGACCAGAACTGTTACCAAGAGAGTACACAGAGAACACAATGCATCATATCGATTGATGCACCATAATGCATCGATAGACGCACTAAAGTGTGTGTTGTAGCTTCTTCAAAGAATCAGATTCACATTTGATGTATTTTGGTGCATTTTTGTATGTCGTTAAAGGTACACCAAAGTGCATCTTTTAATTCAAGTGAGGATTTCTTTCAGTCGAGATGCACTTTAATGCATCAGCTGATGCGTTTTGATGCACCTTGATGCATTTTGATGCACCAGCAAGCATCATCAAAAAAGATGCAGAAAGGTGCATCAAGGTGCATCAACTGATGCATTAAAGTGCATCTCGACTGAAAGAAATCCTCACTTGAATCAAACGATGCACTTTGGTGTTTCTTTCACGACATACAAAAATGCACCAAAATGCATCAAATGTGAATCTGATTCTTTGAAGAAGCTACAAAACACACTTTAGTGCATCAATCAATATGATGCATTTAGTTCTCTGTGTGTAGAACGACAATAATATATTCTTAAACAGGCTTATATGACGAAAGAATTGCCAACCAGATCTAAATTAACAAGGACATATTGCCAGAGACGATATCGGTGATTGGGAGGGTCGCCACTCAATCTTACACCTGATATTCTCCCAAGTTAAGAACACAACCCCATCTATCCGCCCTCAATTGCGAAAGCAATAATTAAATCTAGGCAATAAGAACGTCTTAGAGGCGCTGGTTGCAATAAAGGAGGCGAAGCAGGATGGAATCTATCCACCATTTTGGAGCAGTTAACTCCGTCTGGTTGAATTAAACACCCCTCATCCATTCGGCAAACGGAAATTGCAAATTCCTTCGTCTTGATCGCTTTAAAAAACCGCAAAGGTAATGAAATTGTAATTTCAAATTTCCTAGCCTAGGGTAACTTGTTTTTATTGTTATTTGCAAAGTATCTTCTCGAAATTGAGAAATCTCTTATCTCTCAGACATTTTTATTAATTATGGGCGAGTTTGGAGAAATTATAATTTCTGTAAATTTCTTGCTGTTACGTACGTCAAAGTATTAAATCGCTAATTATCATTAAAATTATAAGGTAGTTGCCCCACGCAAATTGAAAAGTTCACTCGTGCTCTCAGGATCATATGAAATTTTAGAATTCCAGAAGCAGAGTAGCAAACTCCGTGCCATAGAGAAAACCGAGAAGAGTGACTTTGTAGTGATGCAAGCCCATGTCCCCGGATTTACATATGTGGCTAACAATATCCTAAGCCATATTTTCATTTTGTGGCTCCCATACCCCCGTGAAGGAGGCCCCTTTGCAGATGGAGAGTCGGTTTTGTGCCCCTAGGCTCCCTAAAGCCGGGCCTGTATTTCTCTGTTCTATAAAAAGGATGAAAAACTACGCCACCGAAGATCCCGGGTTTGAGTCTCGGAATGGGTGTTCTTGGTGAATGTTCCTTCATCAATATTATCTATATCATCCTCATCGTTGCGATTAGCCAAACAATGATATAAGAGCGACGTGAAATACCAAAATACAAAATCCGAGACCGAGGTTTACCCTTCGAGACAGACGAGATACTACCAAGTCTCGATATCATCACAGGTTATGACATGATATGCAGGAAAGGTGCTACGAACGGATTCTGCATTTGAAAGTTAGAAAAAAAAATTACTAAATTCAGTTACAAGGTGAATCAGAAAGGTGGCTACACTGTTGATCGCATTGGTGCTGCCACTATTCTATTTACCGGGACATTTTTTTCCTATAATATTTCAAGTTCATGATTTGTTAATTCTTTCCGAATCAACAGTACTTAAAGAGAGATCTACTGTATAATTTGCATTACATCCTAAATATTATTTCGATATAATTTTCAACAACGCTGAAGTATTCAGGGCTTAGGTATTATTTATAGAATTGAATTAAGAGTTAAACTAATTCCTACTTTCTTTAATAATCAGGTCGTTCAAATAATACATGGATGATGGAATTTGTACGCAAGAGAAAACGGCACAGTGGCAGATACAGCACAAGATATAATGAAGACTGTAATAAAGCACATGGAGGAAGACAATATAAGGTAAGTTAATAATTTTTCCACATATTGTTTTAACTTTTGTGATTGGGAACAAATTCCAGCTGATTTCACAGCCATATGTCAAAACATGTGCAAAAGATGCTAAAAATATAATTGAAAAATGTTTCCAAATCTTGTTCCACTGCTAGAGGCAAATATACTGTAAGAAAACGCTAAAGAGTTGTCAATAATCTTGTTACGTCACTTTTAGAAAACTCTAGTCTCCTGATGAAGTGCTCCAGAAGCTTTCCTATAAAATTTATTGTTGTAGCACGTAAGAGAACATGGTATTTTTCTCTTAAGGTACAGTCACTGGCAATATAAATGTAACACCTATATCCTGAAATGTTTGCTTCCCTTCATGGCGCTGTGCGTGTTGCATAACTGTAGAGTGACGAGAGAACTTCAATAGCAAGTTCCGCCACCGCCGTATAGGTAGGCAGAAACGCAAGTATTGCAGGATTTAGGTGTCTGTTTTTTAATTGCTGATGACTGTACATTTTCCAATATGCTATTTTTTTCTATGTACAGAATCAAGCTTTTTCAATTTTGGATTGTATCGCTGCAAATTATGTTTACTATTTTGGTTATTTTACCTCGCTTTTCTATCTCTTGGGCTAATCGCGACAATGAGGTTGAACTGATGAAATGGTTCCATTTTCAATTTCTATTTCGTATTTTCTTTATTATTTATTAGTTTAATTGCTAGAAAAATTGAGATTATTACCCCTCGCATCTACATTGGTGCTACCCATTATAATTGTACACAGTGCTTACATAAAATTATTTAATTTCAAAATGTGTTGTAAATTTCCATGCTGTTATCGTACCAATTCCAGAACATTACGTCGTAAATGAAGAATGAAAAGGGTATTTTTAATTTTGATATGTCAATTACACAACTTTTCTTTTAATTTGACGTTGATGAGAAGAATCCGAACAGTGGTAAATATCCAACTCGCCAAAAATAAATAAACTTAGTGTAGGCATCTCTGTCAGGTTACTAATATTAAAAAATTTATATTACAGTTATGAGAATAAGTCGGTTTGAGTCAACATGTGAAAACTTTATAGGAATGTGGATGAATAAATTAAATCGAGAATCCAATCCTCACAAACACACACAAGCACCCAATGATTTGAAACATTGCATAAAACACAAGCAACCGAGTGTTGTTTTCTCTTTCATTATTATTTTCTACATCTGTGAAGTAACAGCAGCAAATAGTTTCAGGATCGGGCTTCAGTTTTCCGACTGGAGCATCCAATCCCTGACTCAGGCAAAGAATCCCTTTCCGAATTCATTTCGAGAGGACCGAATCCCTTACCCGAGCAACGAATTCCTTTCCCAAGCAACGAATCCCTTTCCCAAGCACCGAATCCCTTTCCCGAGCAACGAATCCCTTTCCCGAGCAACGAATTCCTTTCCCAAGCAACGAATTCCTTTCCCAAGCAACGAATCCCTTTCCCAAGCACCAAATCCCTTTCCCAAGCACCGAATCCCTTTCTCGAGCACCGAATCCCTTTCCCAAGCACCGAATCCCTTTCCCGAGCACCGAATCCCTTTCCCGAGCACCGAATCCCTTTCTCGAGCACCGAATCCCTTACCCGAGCACCGAATCCCTTACCCGAGCAACGAATCCCTTTCTCGAGCACCGAATCCCTTTCCCGAGCACCGAATCCCTTTCCCGAGCACCGAATCCCTTTCCCGAGCACCGAATCCCTTTCCCGAGCACCGAATTCCTTTCCCGAGCACCGAATCACTTTCCCGAGCACCGAATCCCTTTCCCGAGCACCGAATTCCTTTCCCGAGCACCGAATCACTTTCCCGAGCACCGAATCCCTTTCCCGAGCATCGAATCCCTTTCCCGAGCATCGAATCCCTTTCCCGAGCACCGAATCCCTTTCCCGAGCACCGAATCCCTTTCCCGAGCACCGAATCCCTTTCCCGAGCACCGAATCCCTTTCCCAAGCACCGAATCCCTTACCGAACACCAAATCCCTTACCCGAGCACCGGATCCCGGACAAGAGCATCGAATACTGGATCTGGGAATCGAGGATCAGGCAATGGATACCGGATTTGAAAATCGTATTCCGTTATCGAGCATCAGACACCTGGCTCGGGCATCAGATAACGAATAGTGAATTCATATTTGGAAGGAATTTGTTAATATAGATAGTACAGATCGGATACTCTAAAGAATACTAAAGGTAAAGCTAAAACCAACTGGAAAAAAGGGGAATTGAGATAGCTAGGTTTACGATGTTGCTGAGGATTTTAGGGTACAGAAGATAGCTGCAGATTGAGGAGAATTGGAGACTGCTTGTGGAAAAGGTTAAAGTTACCATTTGCTGTCGTGCCAGAGAATTAGCTACACACACACACAGAGCGAGAGAGACGTATAATGAATCAACAACATGGCAGTGTGACAGCAAAGAATCATTGATTTAAACGCCAGTCAGCTCCACAAGCAATTTTATTTCAGCAGCGCGCATGCAGATCGTAGAGCAAGCAGAAAACGCACGTGATTTTAACGAACGCACATCGAAGTAACTAAGCCACATTCGATTTCAAATAACGCGAACCAAACAAGCGTGGTCGTGTAATTACTTGCACCGTGATTGGAGCTAAACAAACTAATGGCATAACCTAGTGGCGTTGAAAATTGATTATAGATTTTTGCTTCTGTTTTGTTTGCTTATTTGCCCCCCGATTTCGGCCATGGAATCCTGACCAGCTGATAACCGTTTGTTTCTAATTAACGTGTGCGTGTGTAAGAGCAGGCCACGTTAGAGAGGGGACGCGGGAAATTTGTTGAAACGGCCAACCAAGAGTCATCGCAGGGTTATTCTGTGGCAGTAGCAGTTATAAAAACTGATAATTGGATACGAAAAGCGGACATGTTTAACAGGAAATTCAATATTTCATAACGTCATATAGCATAAGCCTTTCACTAAATAAGATATAGAATATATAGCATTTTCACGTTAGGTAGTACTATTATAACATGAACAATATCATAGATTAACAGCGATTTTTTACTCCAAATGCAAATATAATTATAATATTAGTTTAAAATATTATTTCTGAAGCAAAAATACAACGAGAGAATGTTTTCTAGGTTTAGGAAAAGTACGTTAATTCATATTTTACTGCATAAAATCCGTAAATTTGGAATGCATCTACTGGTACTGCTTTTGTATCGTGTTTTGTTTAAGTAGTTGCGCTTTTCAAAATTTTCGATACAAATATAACAATGGGGATCGAGTGACATAAATAAAAAGAAAAACAGAAAATTACACCCCCGGTTCTGGTCCGGACTTGAATTCGGAACCTATCATAAAGAAGGATTTTGATGTAATATAGTCTGAGAAGATAAGACTGTCAGCTGTTTGATGTTTTCATTCAAGTTTTAGGATTCTACAGTGATACCATCTCGCTTCCCTTTGATTGGACTTACTTCATGATAAATAAAAGTAATTAAGTACAACATCGAACATATAATATATCACAATAAAAACAAATCGCGTAGTCATGGTAACCCACACAGACTATAACATTGGTTAGCTTTCTTTATATAATTTGCATCTATCATAGCTGTAACTGTACTTGCTCAGGAGCCAGCAGATTTTTCATAAGCGTTGTAGCTCCAACTACAGAAATCAATAAAGGAACTTTGTGCTCCTCAGGCAACTTCTGAACAACACATAATTGTTCAAAACGAAGCAAATAATCGTCGATATCCTCTGTTTCAGACCGAAACTGAACAAATGTTATAGGAGTCGACTTAATGAGATTTAATAAGATTAGCTACTCACATGAATATCAACAACTGTTGTACCACATGGTGCAAAGAAAAATAATGAAATTCTGACTTAATCAGTAACCTTACTCAAAGCAATGCAAAATCTTGCAAACTGGTAAGTAGCCTATACATGAATTCACCTGGAACCTCTTCATGGTCAATCTTCCACAGTATTCCATCCTAAACGACTGCGTCATAAATGATATCATCTCGCTCCCCGTTGCATAGACTTACTTCATGATAAATAAAAGTCATTAGGTACAACATCGAACGATGATAACACCTGTTTAATTGTGTAAAACTAACACATAATACATCACAATAATTGATTGATTGATTTAGTTTATTTTACTTCGCGTTTTGTGCCTCTTGGCTAATTTGCGAAGATGGGGATGAGTGAGGAAATGATGAAATTGATGAATGGACATTCACAAACAACCGAGCGGGATTCGAACCCTGGACCTTTGGCGTCGCAGCGCGATGTGAAACGTATTCATGTATACATTTACTCCATGTTCATCCATCCATATAACCAAATCGCGTAGTCATGGTAACCCACACAGACTATAACATTGGTTAGCTTTTCTTTATAATTGCATCTATCATACAGAACAGAAAATAAACGTCTTACACGGATATTATAAACTCATTATGTAAATGATGGTCTTAAAATTAAACACAGTGCCAACCAAGTACCTCTGCCAGTATAAATATAATTCTTAATTTTTACGAACTTGAAGTACGTGAGAAGTTTTCTAATACAATTTTTGGTTCAATCATTTCAGATTGTTCTGCAGTTTATGCAACTTGTTAAAGCGTCAAAAAGTACTTGAATTTGTATTGTTTTTCTGTTCCTGTGTGCCTAATAATGGGTAGCTTTTCGTTACCTGTCAATAGGTGTCACTCGTTCATGATTTGAGAAAATTATACTCTTGTAATGAATTGTGTATTTCTTTGACAGTTTGAATTATACATTCTTCAGCACTTAGATGCACCATAAATAAATAAATGTGTGTTATGAAACTGGGAGATAAAAAAATAATATTGGAAGTGTGCTGCTTACATAATAGCATGAAACATTACGTTAGATGTTGCTACTTTGACGATTTTATAAAGTAAAAATTGCAATTATATATCGCGATACTTAGGTGAACTTGGATACCATATTGCATTCGGTAAGTTATTTTCTAGAAATAAGAGCTTCAGTTGGAAACTTGCATTTAAAACAATACGTGAAACCTAACCTCTTTTCATGTAAAGAACATCACGTTCACAACCACGTACCAATGGGCGCAAGGTATTATTATTATTATTATTAAGGGTAATATAAATTGTATTAGAGGTAGAGTTAAATTATAATTATTACTCAATTATTATTAGTGTGGATCAGAATTATTATTTTATCGCATAAACAAAAAATTGAATTACCACCGCGTGTGTCCCTATCCGGACAAGATTAATTCACTCTTCACCCCCTTCCTTAGAAGTGTATTCTTAACATATGCATCGTAGCCATCTCGCCATCGAAGTTCCCTGGTTGGAGTTCCGACCTTGGCATGCGTACAGCGCCTTGAGCATGGGTGTGTGGCTTTGTGAGTGTCCCTTCATAAATTTCATCTCACCATCACTCATCAACGTTGTCCTTTTACAGCCAAATGATGCAGAAATTGAGACGTAAAATGACAAAATACAAAAGTGTTCTGTGCATTTGAAAGTAACATTCAATGAAGTTTAAATTTATTTTTTTTTGCATAAGAGAAAGTGTTAACTATGAATTCTTCACGTTAAATCCCGCAGAATATTTTTTTTATATATATTTACTTTTCCTTGATTGCAATGTGGAGTGTAAGGGGTGACACTTTCTACACACACCCAAATATCAAGCTCCCTCGTACGAAGTACACCCCGGACTACATTTCGCAGACTAATGAGGTTCTGGCGTCTTTAACCATGCCCAGTATGTGTGACTTGTGTTTGTTTGCTGTCTATTTGTATGTTTGATTCATCCTCATCTTCGCAATTAGCCAAAAGTGGCAGAAAAGCGAAGTAAAACAAGTGGAATAAATCAATGATTGCAATGCTGTCGGACAGGCGGACTGGAGCGGCCCTGCCTCATTTTAGCGTCATCACTAGGATGCGGATTTTTGCCTATTAGCCTTTTGTAATCTTTTGTAGTAAAACATAGGCTTTGATGTTTAAGTACGTTCCATGGTGTTTCTAGTTAGAAAATGCATTTTTATAGTGCCTATAAATGCCTATTTGAGGGTTAGCGCCTATTTAGTGCCTAAAATGCCTATTCTGCAATTTTTCTTTACTCGAGCTCTATTTTCTTCCTTCTTTTTAAGCTTCTTCGACTTACCCTACATTGATAAAGGTAAGCCTTTGTTTATGTTGACCTGACTGAAATCTGGTATTCCCCAGATTTGAATGTCGCAAAGGATATCAGATCTTTGGAAATTTCAAATTTCACTTAATCCCCGATGGCGCAGTGGTAGCGTCGTCGGCTTGTAATCAAGGGGTCTCGGGTTCGATTCCCGGTGGAGGCACATAGTGGTTCGGATCCCACTTTAAACTGTAGGTTCAGTCCCAATTAGCCTTACTGTGCATAAAGTGGACTTAAAACAACAAATCAATCCAATCCACTCAAACTTAATCATGGTAAGCAAACTGGACAGCTGGTTGGCGACTCATACTTTGACAAAATGAAGCCAATTTCATTCAAAATAAACATTAATAGTTTGTGGAACTGTTAGTGCACTTCTATGTATAATCTGCAATTATGTGCCTCCCTGATGGCGTAGTGGTAGTAGCGTCATCGCCTTGTAAACAAGGGGTCCCGGGTTCGATACCCGGTGGGGGTACATAGTGGTTCGTGTCCCAATTTAAACTGCAGGTCCAGTCCCGATTAGCCTTACTGTGCATAAAGTGGACTTAAAACATCAACTCAATCAATCTGTAATGATAATACAGTGAGACTGTACACTGGAAGAAGAAAATTGAAATAAGTTCACAGTCAATGCTTATTTTTGTATCTTTCTTTTCTTTATGGTGTAAACGCATATGGTACTGCCTTCCTATTTTAATCATTTCTGTGCCTATTTGAGAGGTTTTTAGTGCCTTTAAATCCGCACCGTAGTCAATGCAGTATGATGAGGTCTAAAACTCAATTCGTAGCTCGCAGAGCAAGCATCTACGAACTATATAAAAATGCAACTAACTTCTCTTTATGTACGTCATAGCCACTAGTTTAAACAGAAAATATCAGAATTTGAGAGAACGCCAGAAGGTTAGAAATTCATTATGTTGAGGAAGTGTTTGATTTCTTGCTTCCTAGTTTCCCGCCTGTTACAATATTCATCCAGGTCTCCTGAACGACCTATTGCAAAGATGTGGAAGCCATGTTTGATTAGCAAGGTTAACATCTCCTGTAGAAAAGCATGGCAATTCATTTTCTCCCCAAAAGCGCGAGTAGCTTTTTTTTCTTATAAAAAAAATGAAGGCATAATTACTTCCGAGGCTTGGGTAAATATTTGAAATTATTAGAGTCAATGAGATGCACATTATATTGACAATGTGCAATGTTGACTCTGTTACTTCGCGATTGATTGGCTGATAAGTTGGAATGAAATCATGAAGAGCAAGGAAAATCAGCTTCCGTAATTCAATTTGTAGATTTTCGACAATCGAGCATGTTTGAACCTGCATGTTTTCGTTAGACCAGGTATAGTATCCTTTGTCATCAAAAAATCTCCAGTGCATTATACTCTTCCCTGTCTATAGCTGAAGCAAGATCGCGCATAGCGGCAGAGAAGGGGAGAAATCGAGTGCGCAGAGCGAAGCAGTACACGCTGCTGGTAACTCCAGTCGCTCTCCCGCCTCCATGCAATTCAATTCTTTCTCACGTGTTCATTGGTGGAGCCGTCTCGCGTCCTACTTGCGATGAGACTTGTTTTCGTCGCCTGCTCCAGAGTTAGCTTGGATAGAGTATAGCAATGAACTGTTTAGTTTTTCGTGCACACCTTCCAATGAAGGCATTTATATTATACATTAAGTTGTTTTTATTTAAATTTTATAACCATGTTATCAATCCCTATATTAACAATGAAGTTGTTTTTTTTCTTCTCCCAAACCCGGATCGGTGATAGGCTTTCCATTTCGTCACCAAAGTCCTCGGGTTCGAGTCCGGGTGTGAGCATGGATGTTGCTTTATGAGTGTCCTTTCATCAATTTAATCTGATTATGTCTTATCCTCATCGTCGTGATTAGCCGAAAATTGCCAGAAAAACGAAGTAAAATAACACATTAATCCATCCGGATATAATTAAGCCTCTATTCTTATTGCATTAGCCAGTGAATTATCCACACACCCCAGCAGCCCTCTAATCCTGTCTCTGTCTCTCTGTCATTGCGTGCTGTCAATCTCTTCCATCTCTTCCAGTTTTTCTCTCTCTCTCTTCATTTTCTCCCTCCTTATCTCCATTTTCCTTCCTTTATCAACATCTCCTGCTCTCTTTTCTCTCCATTAACTTCCAACTTTCATTCTTCCATCTCTCTGTCTCTCTCTGTCTCTCTCTCTCTCTCTCTCTCTCTTTCTTTACCTACGTTTCTCTGTCTCTCTCTTTCTTTCTTTACCTACGTTTCTCTGTCTCTCTCTCTCTCTCTTTCGTTACTTACGTTTCTCTCTCTCTCTCTCTCTCTCTCTCTCTCTTTCTTTACCTACGTTTCTCTGTGTCTCTGTCTCTTTTACCTCCGCTTTCCCCTTTCTCTTTACTTCCTTCTTTACCGGTTTCTCTCTTTCTCTCTCTCTCTATTACCTCCGTTTCTCAGCCTCCCTACCTCCCATTTACATTTAACCTGTATCCTTCCCTCCCGCCTCCCGCACGCAGTAGGAACATTGTAAACTTAGAAAGTGCAGTTGACATTAAAGAGTGAAATCTATCAGCAACTCTAAAATCAAGCGTAGAAAACAAACAACACATATAATGCAGCTACTTCGTTTAAATCTAATTGACTCGAGGAAAACTCGTAGAAAGCCAACGAAAAGGGGGCACATAAGCCTATTAGACGAGAGACTAACAAAGAACTTTTAGTTAGTTTCTTGAAACTTAGTCGCTAATTGGAAAGTTCGGTTAACCGGAGAAAGAGTAGCGAGATTGAAGTTTTTGAAGGTCTTGTCAAAATGGCGGAATAAGACTGACGAATACGTGATGCACAGTGGTCTTACGAAGTTTTGAAGACTAGTGTTGAGACGCTACCACCATCTATTCGCCAATCTTGGAACTGGCTGAATCTGCGAACATGTTTTGTGCATGAAATATTGTTCGGGTAAAGCATTTCTTAGAGAGTGCATTGAATGTCACTCATTCAGACACAGTTGGACATTTATTTCGGGAAGATAAGAAATAGAGATAGAGGGTTGGGGGGGATATTATATGAAAATACCCGAACATAAAAAACTACGAGGCTGATCTTCCAATTATGCATCAGGATCAGGTTAATGATGTACCTTTATTCTAACATCTTGACTTTCTTGACATTTACATCGTATGCTGGCGCTGGGCGTAAACAGCCAGATGTAAACCTGAAAGTCCAATAAAATTTATTGATGTTTGTCATTTTCATTTAGACATTTTTAAAGGCTTAAATAAAATGAAAGGCCTTGCATTAGTAATGTATAGTAGATATATTATTTTGATATATATTTTCCGGAATTTGAAATAGGCTATAACATTTTATCTAAAATTTGCATTTATATGTGTGTATGACTTCCATTTCATTACACGAGCCGGCTATCGTGGCGGAGTGATTAGCACATCGCGCTACGAGATCAGGGGTCCCGGGTTCGAATCCCGGCCTGGACATGGATGTTTGTGAATGTCTATTCATCAATTTAATCATATCATCACTCATCCCCACGTAACTAATGTCAAATTATCACTTTATCACCATTTCACTCCACAAATTATATTATTATATGTACTTGTTTACTATGGGTCACGATTGTTGCTGTCACTTTAGACCATATTGCAACGTTAAAACCTAGATCGAATGTTCATATTTCAGTACTTTGCTGCCAAAGACAGACAGCAGACCAATTTATGTTGTGTCAGTTGGTAAAGTTTCAATAATCAAACCGGTTACATTTTCAGATACCGAATTTGCAAATTATTAACAGGGCCATAGAATTTGCATATTTTTCCTGATATTATTTTAACTCTTTCTTTCACAAAGAGACGAAACTCGGAACTAACGAATGAGAATGCTTTGTTGGTGTTTCTTCCTTTTATTTTAGTTTGTTAGATGTTAGTGGACTATATTAACCTGCAACATTAAGATTTCAGAATGCAGTTTCTATGGCAATTAATAGTACTGGATTAATTTCCCTGGCGCCTAGAACGTGCAGTACAAATTATCCCCTTATATTATAAATTGTATTAAATTAGTCCAAACAATACAAGAAACGGGAAAAACCATTGAGTTTATTTGGGTTAAAGCACATGCAATTCCCATGCTGATGAGTGTGCAAAGAAAGCAATGTGCCTTCCAAATATTACGTACATATCATTATACTACACTGATATTCTCCCTAGAGTAAAGAAGACAGTTTTAAACGAATGATTTGATTGGTGTCGAAATGAACTTGTAACAGTTGGAGAATCATACAGACCATTTGCTGAATTCAAACCACATAAACCATTGCTTCATCATTTCAGTGGTCCGTGAAATGTAATTGTTTTAATTAATAGACTGACATCGGGTCTTTTGTGTAGCCTACTAGGCAACATTTATCCAGAATTGGAATAACGAACAATAAGAGATGTGAATGTTTCTGGGAGGGGGCACACGGGCGGGGCAACATATAATACAGGAATGCCCAAAATATAATAGGGAGAGAAATTATCTTGTACAAATCTTTTGTCCATATAATCTAAAGGTTCAATAAATTTGCCAAGTTTCGTTGTCAATTCAGATGTGCGGATGAGCTATAGTTTGTTAACATTTTTAAGGAAGCATAACACAATTGTAAAAGGGAAAGTGTTCTCTTTTTTTTCAATCTAATATCTGTAAAATAGGGAGGGAAAGACTGATAATTTTAACGTAAAATAATTATATGTTTTATATATATATTGTAATGGACAGGAGCGTATATTTTAGGCTACCTAGGCCATCTGCGAAGCCTGAAGTGTAGAGAATAAAATAGAGGAGAAAAATCGATCAGGAATTGTAAATAATATTATTCATATCAGTGAGATGATGATGCTGATTCTGCAGTTGGCAAACCTGATTTCCTATGAGTTGGCAACCTGATTTCTTATGTGTTGGCAACCTGATTTCTTATGAGTTGGCAACCTGATTTCTTATTAGTTGGCAACCTGATTTCTTAGGAGTTGGTAAATTTATTTATATTCATAGCCTAGGACCACGTGACATAGAATACGCCACTGGTAATGGACAAAAAAACGGTATAAAAGCTATTAGGTCCAAAATAAAGGAATGAATAGAACAGAACATGCACATATTTAAAATATATTCTGAAATAGAGTTCATGAACTTCAACTATAAGGAATTTAAAACGTCTGATTTATATTACAGACACACAACATACACTAAAGTGTCAACCACGCTTTCATGTATTGCACCCTGGGCTGTTTTTTTGCAACTAGCGCTCTGGTGTCTGGTGTAAGCGAAATTGTACGGTCATCAGCAATAAAAAGAAAGGCACGCCTAGATTTTGAAATACTTTCTTCCCTGTTGTGCGTGTTGCCTAACTCTACAGGGGTGGTTAGCAAGTTCGGTCGTTACCCTGGATTTTACTCCGCTTTTCTGCAACTTTTGGCTAATCGCGATGATGAGGATGAGTGATGACATGATGTGCTAAACTGCACAATCGACCCTTGTGTTTTACCGTTTCGGCGTAAATGAAAATATGTTCACTCGTAGTACTTAATTCGTGCTTCGATTTGGCGCTGTGCATTTTTCAATTAGAAGTTCCTTTTCTGTGAAATAATACAACTTTCTTACATTACTTACCATAAGTGCTTTCCTTCATCGAGATCCATATTGTAAACACACAGTATTGCCAGGTCGAACTTTCGTTTTTAACGTCGATATGAATTCGAATTTCCACTAGGATTCAACTATCTTTATTTCGTGTTTTCATCCGAATTTATGATTTTCCTTTTATATTTTGATATTGAAGTATATATTTTATAATAGCTGTATATTATTTTCGTTAATTTGAATTGTTTTTCTTAAATTTGTTTGGCAAATATGTTTTTTTTTTTGGTTATTTATAGCTCAAGGTTGTCCTAGCGTTGTGCGATAAGGGAGACCGACTTCACTTGTCTCCCTTTTCGCACAACATGAGAACTACCTGCGTTGTCACGTATCTCGAGGAAAGTCTACGTTGTTAGGTCCATTTGGCTTGGTTTTCTTAGCATAAATACATTGTAAACGAATTATTTATGCTATAACTAAACTCAACAAGCCTAACATAACAATTTAGGCATTTAGCCTTTCATCTGCACGTAAATTAGGCTCATTATGTTTCATTCAAAATGGTGATTTCTGAAACTTAATACTATGTTTTTCCCCTCTTCCACTTGTTACCTCACCATAAATCATACATTTCTGGAATCTTTGATTCACGCCCTTTCCAACGATGTATTATGCATATTTCTATTAGGAAGGGTTGATTCGACATCCTTACCGCAATTTTTTGCTAATCGCGAAGATGAGGATGAGTGATGAAATTAACGAAGGGACACTCACAAAGAATACAATGCCAGGATCTTCACCCTGTAGTTATGCAACACGCACACACGCCACATTGTTGGGAAGTGGGTCTTTCAGGATATATGTGTGTAATTTTCATTGCGGATGACCGTACTGCATTTTTATAGCAATAATTATTCGTTTATGGAAACCTACATTTAGTGCTTCTCAGTGCGAATAGAGCATAAATTTCACTCAAAATAAACTTGGAAGCCTATTTTATTGAACTTTTCGCAGCTGCTTCAAACTTCACCGGTTCAACGGGTTCTCCAAGTTCACGTGCCCTTTCGTTGTTGATGTGCCCAGCGCAGTCATCCGTCTTTCTCCAGTACCACTCCTCTCTTCTCGCCCTCACACCATTTTCGCTTTCTATGGATGGTTTCCTCTCTCTCTCTCTCTCTCTCTGCATTCACAGTGGAGCACACACACACACACGCAAGCATTAGAAAGCGCAATTAAAACTTTATGTTGTTCTTTCCTTGTTGCCATTTCTGAAAACAAAACCAGGAGGTCCCTTGCATTACACTCAAGAAGATTACAACCACGATTTCCATGGAGGGACAAGTTACCCCCCCCCCCACTCTTCTGCCGGTCCCCGGAGAACACCATCAGCATCGCATCTCTTCCAGCCTCTTGGAAAGAGCCAAAAATACTTCTCATCCTCGCGAAAATTGCTTGAATCTCGACTTTTCTTTTCATGGAGTTTTCACATGTTTGCAACTCTTTAACGCACAACAATGCGCCCGTTTTTGTCTGTTATTTTCACGGCCGTGTCTCTTGGTAATTATTTCCCGGTTGACGGAAGCGCGTGTCCAGTAAAACATGATAACATCCAAGTAATACCCATTTCTTTGTCTGACTCCTAATTCTTCACTATGAGAAAAATAAGCAATGGCTTGACGTCACACTTATGTTAAAAGGACACACACAGTAGTCGCATTTAGCTTCAGTGACAGCGGCGGCAATTAGGGGGGCAGTTGCCCCCCCCGTTTTCCCCACTTTTCCCCCCGCACTATGCTAAACCTTATCTACAAAAGGAAAATATAATGTCTTTGCCCCTCAGTTTTCACACATTGCCCCCTCGGTTTTTGGAACCCAATCGCCGCCACTGTTCAGTGGTGTTTAAATGGTGCTCATTACAACAATTTATCTGTGGTCCTTTGAAACCACTGAGGTTAAACGTTGACCAGAATGTTGTGCGAACATCCTCCACTGTCAGTGTCGTTTTTACATTTTTTTGTACAGCGTACACTCACCGGCAATACAAATGAGACACCTACATCCTGAAATATTCGCTTCCCTGCAAGGCGATATGTGTGTTATCTAACTGTACGGCGATAAGTGGACTTCAATAACAAATTTTCAATGGCAACTTTTACCAACGCCTTAGTGTTATGCAACACACTTAACGCCTTTCAGAAATGCGTGTATTTCAGGATGTAGGTGACTTTTCTTTGCCAGTGACTGTATCAACTGATAAATATGAGGATATTGTCCACATTTAAATTCTTATGTTGTGCTTAATTTAGATCGCTTTTCAAATTCCTGCTATAATAACTATGACTTGAGTGAATCCCTAACTGATGTCACAATTTTAGGAACACATACCTTACCCAAGTTTCGAACTCAAGATCATCCGAACACATTCAAATTCCAAGATTAGTGCTTGAATTTTCATTTTGGTTCTCAAGATTCGAACTTGTTCCTGGACGTCAGAACTCCTGATTCATTGACCGACCATCTTGACTAGGTATTAGAATAGTCTCTTGATTGGCAGTGTCATTTGAGAAGTTACACAAACAGTAATATTTATAAATCAAGCATGTGATAAAATATATTTTGTAGTGTAGATAAAAATATGAGTATGCAAAAACATGTCAATCGTGGAGTCCACCAATTTTGCACTCTTAATTTAAATTCAATTTTGAATGCTGTTAAATGCCAGTGAAAATGTGAGCTATGTAATTATAGGAAACCAATATTTTCTGGCCCTGAACCAATATTGCTGCCATATATAATTACCATCAGAAGAAATAAATGTTTCAATGGAGAGAGAGAAAATGACCTAAAAGAAACGAAGAACGAGAGAAAGGAAGAGGAATGAAAGAAGCAAAATATAGAGAATGAGAGAAAGGAAAGAACAAAGGAAGAAGGAAATGAGAGATAAAAATACAGATAAGAGATAAGAAGAGAAGATAAAGAGAGAGAGAAACAAACGAGACAGAATAGAAAAAAGGAAGAATAATATAGAAGCGACAAACACACACACAGGGAGAGAGATTAAAGTACAGAACACACGAAAGTAAATAAGCAAGAAACAATGAAGATATGAAAAGAGCGTGAACAAAGAGAAGAGGCAAGAAGGAAAAAACAGACTAGAGACACAAAAAAGGGAAAAGAGAAGAAGTAGGAATTTTTTTCCATATTCCAGAGGGAGGAGTACCAAACGATATCCAATGCTTCCCTCTTGTGAGTACCCATGGAACTAATTTTCTTTACACACTCTCCTGTTCGTCGTCTACTTTTCTGGATTAATCGCCACGATCGGGATGAACTGCGAATTTGAAATATAGACAAGAAAAGAACCGTCAAACGTCAATCCTTGTTTCGAACTTAATCACTCTTCCAAGGCCAAAGTAAAATCCCATCCCTTGAAATATATCGCCCCAAACAAATTAAACATGACACTTTTTGGTTTACCGAGATGTACACACTGTAAAATACGTTGGTGTTAAAATAAGAGACTGCGGTCCCGGAAGGTCCACACCACATTTCTGTCATCGTTAAACTATCATTATATTAATTACAACCATTTATGTTATCTTAACACTGAGTTGACCAAAAGATGGCGCTGACTTTATACATCCACTCTGTGTATCGTTTTGATAGCAAATTATATTTCATTATAAGATTACCAGGGCAAATATTGCCTAAGAAATCAATCGTAATAATCATAATATTCTCGTTTGATCAGCAATCTTTTTATCCATAGATTCTTTGTCGAAAGTACAGAAAACGAGACAGTTTCAGTACGAGACGAAGACAAGTTCGGATTTTTTCTGTAGTCTCTCCGCCATTCTTGGCACGCACTAACACACACGCACACACACGTGCGCGCGCGCTCTATTAGCATTCGCGCACGCCACAATAGTGCCTGTCATTTATCAGACTCCAGAAACTCTAATTAGTGTTAACAGGCAAAGAGGGAGGGAGGAATGGAAAGAAGAGGAGGCGAGGAAACTGAAAATTGAATTTGCGAAAGGTGTGAAGACAGGCGAGGGAATTTTTTTCTCTATTTTACCTCCCATAGTTTCTCTACCAAAGTTGGAAGTCTCATCTCCAGGTGTCTTCCCCACGGGCGGTAAAGTTTCCTAGAAACAATGGGAAAGAAATCTCCCCCCTCTATTTCCTCCCCGGCGCCCCCAGGTGAGCATCGCTTCCTCCAAGTCCACGCGATAGTCAATGAGAAGTGTTGGGTAAGAAACTGCTCAAGGCACTCGCCGTCTCTTCATCAAAACCCTTCATTGTGAGGCGGGCAATTAAAGTTCTGGTAATTACACAAGTACCAATATTGGCATCAGGTGTCTCGTGAAAGTTAAGACGCGCAAACCGAAAAAAGAGTAGAGCCAATAGGAACACACTTGAGCGCCACTTCTATTTTGCGGCGGAATATTTTGACAAAAAATTGCGTTATATTTTGTGCAGTTTTTTCCTGAACAATTATGCACACATCTTCTCTCACCCCTGATGGTCGACCTCCGTGGCGGAGTAGTTAGCACATGAGGCAAAACGCTAGGGGCCCCGGATTTGAATCCTGGCCAGAACATGGGTGAGGTGTCCCTTCATCAATTGCATTACATCACCACTCAACCCCATCGTAACAATAAGCCAAAAGGTAACAGAAATGCGAACTAAAATAAACCAAATTAATCATCTTTGATGGAGATGGGAAGTAGAAAAGGTTGTAGGCTCGAATCTAGTACAGAAAATTAAAACTGCAGAACTTTCTTCGATCATGGGAATTTCTATCCCATGAGGGTAGCACCACTGTCCACTTTTACATTTAAACTAGCTGATAACCCGGCGTTACCCGGGTATTTATCTATCCCAATCTTGTTTTAAAACTGGAAAATAATGAATTCTAACTATAGCGTAAAATGTAACTCATTTTAAATGTGATCGTGAATGTCACCAATTAGCTTAGCAGCTCCGACAACTATGGATTCGATACTAATCTAGGTCACTTGTGGCATTTTATTTTTCACCCCCTCTCACCCACCATGCCGATAGGTGATGAACTTGGAGTTGAACCGCATTGGGAGTGTCATGAAAACTATGGACACTACGCAACACAGCCTGAATGTTAGACAACCCGAGAAACACTATCGTTGTGCGGATTGCATACAGTCACGGATGTCTGTTTGTGCGGAATGTAATATCGGTGGTTCTCGATTATTTTTACATGTCACGCCTTCCCACTCCACCCCTATGGGTGCCAGGAGTGTCTTACCCCAAAATATTATTTCCAGATTGCAAGTGAGACGTGTACCAAGTTTGGTTGGAATTGCTCCAGGCGTTCGAGAGTTATGCCGGAACAAACAAATATATACACCCACACCCACACATACATCCATTTTATATATATAGAAGATTATGTGGTTAAAAACGACATAAAAGTTGTGTTGAACATATAGTTACAGCCTAAACTGTACAACGAATGCCTTAAAAGATGAAGGCTATTAGGGGAAATACATCTAATTGTTGTAAAAAGTATGTAGGTTGCACACAATAAAAAAATGAAAATACAAGGGTTGGATATAAAGTAATGGCAACACTGCTGCCCCGTGAAAGGGGTGAGTCACAGCGCCACAAGCGTTTCGTGGCTGATAAAGGAATGTCAGACGAGGAAGTATAGTGAGTGGGAGCGATTATATGTTATTCAGTCAAAAACAGCAGTGCTCTGAAGCAGAGGACGAGAGTGCAAGCGCCCTAACAATATGTTTAGGCAAGAAGAACAACGTCTCTCAGGCAGACGGTCAACGCACCCTACTTCTCCACCTTCTTGCAACACCACCTTCGTCTCGCATTAAGAAGGAAGCGACGGCACGTTCTGGCACGGTGTCCCATCATCCTGCTTGACAATGTCACATTGCGAACACTCTGACGGCGCTCCTGCATAACTGGTAGTGGGAGGTACTGGAACATCCACCGTATTCACCGGTATGAGACCGTGTGATTACGACATTTTTGCCAAAATGAAGGAACCACTGGACGGGAAGCACTACGACAAGCGCGAAGCCATCATACGTGCTATAGGGCGGTCAAGGCGGGACATCGACAGAGATGGACGAGCTGACGGTGTACGACGCCTTCCATACGTGTGGCAGAAGATCGTACAGATGGGGGGCGATTACATTGAAGGAATGTAACACGTGCTCCTCTGCAAATACAGTCATGTACCAATTATACCAGTGTTGCCATTACTTTTTATCCAACCCTTGTAAAACCAAGGTTTGGTAAAGTAGCATTATGCAGATCAGTGAAAGTACACCTGTCAAATACATGAGCCACTGTTGAAAACTTGAGCACTGTATTCTCAAGAGATATCTGTACACATAAGAAGAAAAAAAATCAGGCAGTTAAGAGAATTCAGCGCGGAAGACTTTGGCTGCTATGTAAACTCTGATATGCAAGTTACGGGGACTCTACTCGCACAAGAACAAAATGCTTAGTTACTAAGGAAACTCTGCACACATACGAACAAGGAAAGACTTAGGCTACTAAGGAAACTTTGCACACACACAAGAAGAAAAGATTTAAGTTGCTAAGAGAATTCTTCACACACAAGAGGAAAAGAGTTATTCTGCTAAGTGAACTCTGCCCATACAAAAAGAAAATGCTTGCTAAGGAAGCACATGCAGGAAGCAAGAGACTGCTAAAGGAAAGGAACCACAACAAGAAAAGGCTTAGTTGCTAATGGAACTCTGCACACACAAGAAAAAAAGGTTTATTGCTAAGAGAACACTGCACATGCAAGAAGAAAAGGCTTAGTTGCTAATGGAACTCTGCACACACAAGAAGAAAAAAGGGTTATTGCTAAGAGAATCTGCACATGCAACAAGAAAAGGCTGAATCTATTAAAGAACTTGTGTACCACACACACACAAGTAAAGGGAAAAGCTACAAGCAAAGCACAATATAACAAACATAACATGAAAGATGACATATTATTTTAAAATTTAAAATTTAATTTAAATAATAATTGAAAAATAATTTAATTTAAAATAATTATTGTAAGACAGACAACACCGCAGGTATCCAACTTTACATTACTCCTATGCTCCACTAATAGGAAGAAGAGGATATGAGCTGTCTCAAATTGTGTGTCAATATTGTAATGCAATATTACTGAGGTAGTGCAGGTCGTCTACTTCATAAATGCTATCAAAATCATTCATAGCAGTTGTTTTTTTAGTTATCAGCAGTGATGTGCCATAGACTATACGTTTACGTCTACATGCGTTGTCTACACGTAATCTACGCGTAGATTACATTGGATTGTAGTTTACATAGACTACGTAGACAATATAAAGTGAATTAAAATTAATTTTCAAGGCTTTCATGAAAAGAAAATGACATTTTCAAATATATTGGTTTCTAACGAAATGAGAAGCATCCTATTTACAACAAAATTTCTCTTCTCTTCTATCATCAACTATGGAAGAAGATAAATAGTATGCAAAAAACAACAACAGATGGCAGTCGTGAGGCAAGAGTGGTCTTTTCCCCATAAAACACTAGAATATTTTCTATATTAGGTTTCTTCCTAGATTAAAAATTGTTCGAATTTGGAAGAAAGAGTGAAAACTTTTCTTCACATATCAGCAACTGATACGCAGTATAAATTTCTTTTAATTCCACGGCGCCCTTTGTTATCACCTTTTGTCATGTTGTTTACATAGATTACCTAATCTATGTGTATAAAATAATCTACATGTAGAATGTAGACTATCGTTGTTTACGCGTAGACGCACATCACTGGTTATCATATTATTATTCAATTATCAACAGCAAATCCAACTGGCTAACTACAACATTGTTAAACCTAACACCACAACGAATTTGACCCTTTATCCTGCAATGTAGGCTACATGCCATTCACGTCTGTAGCAAGAAAACTTTTTCCCCGATCTCATGACATTTTCCTGCCCTCCGAAACGGGAACAGTCAAAAGGGTGGCAGTAGGAAAAAAGAGGGTGGGGGAGTAGATAATGATTTGGCCTTGTAACCTCCCTGACCGTGAAGGGGAAAGGGGGGACGGGGGCAGAATCCGGAGGTCAGTCAGTCAGTCAAGAGCAGTACCTCATCCCCCATGCTCTATTTTTTTCCACCCTCCTTTTTTCTCACCCTATTTTTTATTTTTACCCTAATGCTCCCTTTTTCGAAGCTAGCACGGCGCCAACGGGTATCGTGAGGGGGGCAAAGAGGGGGCAATTCCAGGACGACAAATGAGATTTTCTCCCTACAGACCTGTCCAGTTTGTAAAGTGGCAGCCGAGAGAGGACCTCCGATTTGGAAAAAGGGTTGAAACACAGGGAGGAAAGAGTTAACTCAATATTTAGTTCAAAGCTTCATTGAATTGCACCAGTTTTGTGGTAACGAACTCGTTTAAATCTGTTAATGCAGTCGGAAGGATTTTACCCCAACATTACACCCTGAGAAAAAGAGGTAGGGGAAGCAGAGGCAGCTAAAGCAAGGGTTTTGAGTGACAATATTCGGACTTCTCGCTGACGGAGGCAAATAAAAAAGAGCAATGAAACGCTAGCTTGATTAACGTAGTAGCCTCATTTTTCCCCTCTCACAAGGATTAGGGGCAAAGAATACTCGGATACGTTTAGCTTATCTCGCTAAGCCGTGTGGGAAAAGGTATTTACGGTTGTCCGACGCTAATAAAAAACATTTAGATGGTGAGATGACGCTATTAAAAGTACATTGGTAAAGGAGAAAAGATTCTTACTTCAAGAATATCCGAACAGAACAAAATATATTTCTTCTTCCACTAGTGCTACAAAAATATTATTGGAAAGAATTTTCCAGTGTACCTTTCACAAGGCCAGTCAACATTTAGAAAGCACGGATTCCTTTCTTGAATAAATATTTATTACATACCCAATGAGACCAACTCATGTAAACGGTTTGCCAAGGTGGAATAGAGATGGCAGCACAAGGTGTGCAAGATTGAAGATTACCACAAGATAAGCGAATGGCAGTGTAAATAAGCGCAAGGTAATTTGAAAAGATGAATAACAATAGAATCCATTACAAGAGGATAAAGAAGAGATATAAAAAGAATAAATTAATGTAAAAACTTAATAAATTAAATTGATGCTCATATGTAATTACACAGGAAAACTAAAGAAGTGAAATCACTGATACAAATTGATGTCAGATCTCGAATCAGCTTAATTCATACCAGAGGCGATGCGTTTCAGCCGTTGCCTCAAGGGAGGCGTATATATCAACTCTTACCCTCGAACTCGTAATCCTCTAGGATTTCGTGCGAATTAAGAAAAAGTGAGGTGTTGTCAGCTTGCGAAAAAATGACTTAGCGAAGAGGGAAAACCTAAGATATGAAAATATCAAAGGAATTGGCATAAAAGAGACACGTTCCAGGGATTATATAAGAGTCCAGAAGGAAATCCAGATCCAGATTTCCCACAAAGAAGGAAGTCCAGATCCGAATTCCCACAAAGAAGGAAGTCCAGAAAGAAGTATAGAAGGAAGCATATACTAAAGAAGATTATAAAAATTAGAAAGAAGAAAGTAATTCTAAGAGCATACAAATTGAATGTAAATAATATTAAGAGCAATACGTATCTCATTATGTAAATATATAAATCCATGTATGCTTGTTGAGGTAATATAAAAGTTTAAACGTCTCCATTGGAAGGCATCCTGTCTGGTTTCGTTTTCAAAAAAGAACCCTACCCTGAAGATATATATTAGCCGCGGTTTAATATTAAGATTTATGTACCTTTACACAAATAGAGGTAGCATATTTCATAAATTTTTACCCAATTATCTCTCTAATACGTCATTTTCCTAATCCTTAGATATCCAAACCATCCATATCCAATTCGTGTATTGAAAATAATATATTTACATTACAAATGCGTCCTAATATTAAATATGAGGTTAGATAAACTTTTGTTTCATTTAAAATGGAAATTTTCCAATTTATAACGTCAATCTTCGCTATCTTTCCTTCACTGCAATTTCTGGATGGATAATTGATTTTCCCTTGAACGTTTCTATTTATATCTAAGATTGAATAGTTATTACTAAAATTTAGTGGTTATTAATTGGTAATTTATATGTTACAATTGCATTTCACTGCAATTACCGAATAAAAATTAGTTTTTATTTCATAAAAGGTAAAGGTAAAGTGCTCCCCTGTGCATAGCACCACGCCCCACACTTTCTTGATCCGGTCGTGAGTGGGGGTGATGTGATCAGCATCACGCCCCTGACCGCCTTTACCCCCCAGGGTTTCCCCCAGGTACCCATGTTATTCGACGCTGGGTGGGCGCCGGGGCCGCTTCCATCGTTAGAAAAGTTCCCGGATTTGAACCGGCCGGGGATCGAACCCGGGACCTTTAGCATGGTAGTCAGACGCGTTACCGACTGAGCCACCGCGGCTCATAATTATTTCATATTATTACATATATAAGTTTCAGAAATATTTTGGTTTTTAAAAATATTAAAATAAATACTTAATTTTTTGTATCAAGATAAATTTATTACAAAAAGAAATCTTAAACATAAAATTTTTATTTGTGGAAAAGAGTATTGGACAAATGGTAACCGTTCATGTTTTCACATTCAATTATTATTGAACTAAAGTTTTCGATCACCTGCCGAAGCATTGCACGAGGAATAGCATTGATTAACAGACTGGCGCATACGGTCAACGTTTCTGTTCGATCTTGTTGACCTTGGATGTCCCGACGGTTTACTCGTCATAGTGCTTCCAGTGTTTTCAAACTTTCTCACCCAATA
Source organism: Lepisma saccharinum (assembly GCF_977018435.1). NCBI lineage: Eukaryota > Metazoa > Arthropoda > Insecta > Zygentoma > Lepismatidae > Lepisma > Lepisma saccharinum. The sequence goes on along the minus strand of NC_139242.1, from coordinate 38,770,869 downwards.
TTTAATTAAATTAGCGCTTGGGACGTTTCTCATTCCTGCCAGGTTATAATGATGCCCTTAAAAACGACGCACAACAACATAAGAATCATTATTTTTATAAAACGCACGAACACAAAAAGCACGTTGCTGCCCCGTAAAACGCTCCATGGCAACTAAATATTAACAATGTTGCCAAGCGTTTGCGATCTATCTCATTTCTCAGTAATGTGCGAATTGACCCAGATAGCGGATACAGAAACGAAAATATTTCTGTGCCGCTAATTATATCAAGTTTGGAGCAGTTTGCCTCAGCAAACTTGTTAATATTATATTCATTGTGAATTCCGAGAACATAAAATAGTTTGAATTTGTAAGTTACAAATAAAAATTCACCCAAAATAATGTTCCTATTACAGATTTCAATCTTCCTTTAGTGATATCATGTGGATGGTTTTGTTCTGTTCTATAAGTTCTAGCTTTTAGCATTATTTCATTCCAGGTCTTAACCTTGAAACAATTTCAATAGTATCTTTATGTGAAATATCTATTTACAGTCACTTTTTTCTCTGGCATGGCTGCTGTAACATACTTCATGCTTCGGTTGAGTACACGCTCAGTTATCTTGGATGAATTTGACCAAGATATTCTCTCACAATTCTTACAATCGCAAACTTGAGCCATATGTGTTTATTTGTGATGAAAATTAATAATGAGATAATTTTTAGGGCATAGAAGTATATTTTATAACTGAAATTCCCAATTGAATGATTTATAAAACCAATCATGTCCAAATACGTAATATTATTTTTATCTTTACACTAACTTGAGTTCCAATCTAATTACTAACATAAATCTGCTAACAATCGTTTAAACTGTAAGAGAATACACATGACATATATTTTAAAACTAAAGTTGTGCCATCTTTTGGATTTTCTCTAAATTAAATGATCGATGTATGTTGATTGTTCTGGTCTGTTTCAATAGTAGAATTATACAAGGGGCCTTGGTAATCATTGCTATTCTACGGTGTGTATCCCGTCGTTTTACAACAACAAGAAAATAAAATTTCGAACTGCCTATTTAAAACAAAAAACAATATATGTCACACTGTAAACCAGTAGAGAACTTGCAAATCTTTCTTATTTGAGTAGCAGTGGCAGCGATTAGAGGAGCGTGGAGGGCAGATGCCCTTACTTTTTGTTTCTTTAGCCCCCCTTAGGTCTTTACACCCAATCGCAGCCACTGTTGAGTACCATCAATATTTAAAATTTCGTGAACAAACTTTCCTATTTTAATTTCATTGAATTAAAGTTTTCGTCGTTTTTAAAACAAGTTCATATAAAACAGAACCTCAAGGAATAGTTTCTAATTTTATAAACTAAATTTTATTATTTACCACAGAAACAGGAATAATTTTATGAAATATATTTTTAGGGTAAATTTCAGGTCACACACAAAGTCCAAAATCTGTCAATTGGCATTAAAATTCATAATCTGTTAATGATGTATTTTCGGTGCATCGAAATACACACATAAATGCATCAAAAGTACTACTGTTCCGTGTGCTGCCTTAAAAATGCATCAAATGGAAAGATAGGTAATATTCATTTCAAAGAAACCAAAATCACGCATCGGTAAGGCTGTCACGCGGGAATCCTTGGTTCGATTCCAGGGGTGGGTGATTTCTCTGGCCTTGTTCTCCCATAAAGCGGCTCTAGGGCTCACCCAGCCTCAAATCAATGGGTACCTGGGGGAGCAAAGGCGGCCAGAGCGTGATGCTGATCACATCACCTCCAATATGGCCGAGATCGACCTCCACATCTCCTACATGTGCTTTCGTAAATCAGTTCCATATGCATGGGGAACTTTACCTTGCCTTAATTATTGTCATCATAACAGCTGCAAACGACAGGGGGAGATATTCAAGATGTTAGAAGCTATTGTACTATTTTCAAAATACATCGTGTAAAGAATTATCATTACTTTCAATACGGTAGAATAGATGTATGAACTACCTGCTTTTAAATAACCGAAAGTTAATTCTCAAGTTTATTTATTCGTTGTTCTTTTATTTGAAGGGTCGTAATTGCGCAATAAAATGAAATTCTCGTTCCTGAATCAGTTTCAAATTCTGACTCCCTCTCTTTCCTCTTAGTCTCTGATTTTACATGCTGCTCAAATTATCTCCCCTTTATACACCTTCCTTGTTTCAATAAAAATGGTTGAATTGCTAAATTTTTAACCTCGTAACGTAGTTTCCTCATTTAATAACTTGCGAGCTAGCATCATTCAAAAAAGGGAAAGGGCTTTGCTCGTTTCTTCTGTTCTCTAAACCCTTTTTCCCGTTCTTTGATCTCATTATTTGATATCTCGTTAAAAACTCTCTCCAATTCTAGTCCATGTTTTCCTTCCCCTTCCAAAAAAAAAAGGGGAAAAAACCGTTTAACCACTACCAACCACATAAGCACCATCTGTCTGTTGTTTTCTGCATTTCTAACCCTTCTCTAAAGTTCCAACTTTTTTTTTTGAATTGTTCGAAAATATCTCGAGGCACGTAACATGATATCATTTGCATCACTTCATCTGCAAAAATTTCACTTCATTTCAGCTTATAAAACACGCTGTAGCAAGTTTAAAGAGAGATTTTTCACGCTCTCTCTCTCTCTCTCTCTCTCTCTCTCTCTCTCGGCGTAAAGCAGATGAAAAAAGAGAGGAGTGAGGAAAAAAAGGGGGATTTGCAGCGGAGGAAAAATGGAACAAAAAAGTGAGCATCAGCGAGTTCCTTCTCCTGCACTTGAAATTTCGAAATGCAAACAAAACCAATTTATGCTGGCGAGATGGTAATTATGAAACTTTACTCACAAAATGTGTTTCAATTGACGCTAATGGAAAAAAATAAGAGAAAGCAAATTCAATCGTGATTTTAAAATAGAGTCAACAACTTTAAAATGTGTGTGTCATAAACATAACACAGCTGTGAGTTTGTGTGTGGTAAAATAATGAAATGACAAGTGGAACGAAATATATGAAGCAGCAAGAAAAGGTTCCTTCTGGCAAAATAATAAAATGATCTGTGGAAGGTAAAAAATGATGGATTAAAAACTTTCCTTTTAGCAAAAAATAATATGACCAGTGAAACAACATCAAGAAATATATGACACAATAGGAAGAAAACCCCCTTCTGGGAGATTAAAATGACCAGTGGAATGAAAAGAAATTACGCAGGAGAAAACTTCCTTCTAGCGGAAGTATAATATGACCAGTGTAACGAAATAAATGACGCAACAAAAAAAGCTCCCTTGTGGTAGAAGAATAAGATGACCAGTGAAACGAAATAGATGACGCAACAAAAAAAAGCTCCCTTGTGGTAGAAGAATAAGATGACCAGTGAAACGAAATAGATGACGTAACAAAAAAAGCTCCCTTGTGGTAGAAGAATAAGATGACCAGTGAAACGAAATAGATGACGCAACAAAAAAAGCTCCCTTGTGGTAGAAGAATAAGAAGACCAGTGAAACGAAATAGATGACGTAACAAAAAAAGCTCCCTTGTTGTAGAAGAATAAGATGACCAGTGAAACGAAATAATTGACGCAACAAAAAAGCTCCCTTGTGGTAGAAGAATAAGATGACCAGTGAAACGAAATAAATGACGTAACAAAAAAAGCTCCCTTGTGGTAGAAGAATAAGATGACCAGTGAAACGAAATAGATGACGTAACAAAAAAAGCTCCCTTGTGGTAGAAGAATAAGATGACCAGTGAAACGAAATAAATGACGCAACAAAAAGCTCCTTTGTGATAGAAGAATAAGATGACCAGTGAAACGAAATAGATGACGTAACAAAAAAGCTCCCTTGTGATAGAAGAATAAGATGACCAGTGAAACGAAATAGATGACGCAGTAAAAAAGCTCCCTTGTGGTAGAAGAATAAGATGACCAGTGAAACGAAATAAATGACGCAACAAAAAGAGCTCCCTTCTGATAAAAGAATAAAATCATAAGTGAAACGAAATAATGACGTGGTAGAAGAATAAGATGACCAGTGAAACGAAATAGATGACGTAACAAAAAAGCTCCCTTATGATAGAAGAATAAGATGACCAGTGAAATAACAAAGAAATAAATGACGCAGTAAAAAAGCTCCCTTGTGGTAGAAGAATAAGATGACCAGTGAAACGAAATAAATGACGCAACAAAAAAGCTCCCTTGTGGTAGAAGAATAAGATGACCAGTGAAACGAAATAGATGACGCAGCAAAAAAAGCTCCGTTGTGGTAGAAGAATAAGATGACCAGTGAAACGAAATAGATGACGTAACAAAAAAAAGCTCCCTTGTGGTAGAAGAATAAGATGACCAGTGAAACGAAATAGATTACGCAACAAAAAAAGCTCCCTTGTGGTAGAAGAATAAGATGACCAGTGAAACGAAATAAATGACGCAACAAAAAAGCTCCCTTGTGGTAGAAGAATAAGATGACCAGTGAAACGAAATATATGACGGAACAAGAAAATCTCACTTCTGGCAACCCAAAAGCAAAAAGTTTCGTTCGTATAGTGTCCCTGATAAAAAAAAAATTATCAATTCACATTGGTATGAAATATCAATAGTAATCAGTTGGTGACAATTCCACGTTCCCATTAGCAGTAGAAAGCTGTGGAATGAGGAAAGTTACTTGAGAAACATACCTCCCCTCCTTTTCTGTCTCGTCTCCTGTTCTTTCCCGAAGCTGCCAGGGAGGAGGCCATTTTGATCAGGACCTAGAAGACGAACCGACCCAAGCAAGTGTTGATTGGAAGCGATTAAACTTAATTTACGTTAATTAGAAATTTCCCGCGAGTTTCAGAAAAGGTTTTCGAAGTGGATTGGGTAGAGGCGAAAGGGGTTGGACGGGGAACGACGGATAAAAAAAAGGAAAGGGAACAGGCGAGTGGAAGAGAAGGGAAGGCTGAAGGAAAGACGGGTTAAGGAAGAGAAGCCTATTTTCCCCCACTTTTCCTTAATCCAGAATCTTCATGATTGCATGGCGGAATTCTGTCGCCAACTTTGAAGGGTTAAAATTACCAGCTCTCCGATAATGGGTACTTTGACATTTTGTCCTGCAGATGGCTCTGAGGATTGGCTAGAATGAACAAAGGAATGTCTTTGCAAATCGTGCTTAGTATTAACGATTCGTATAAGAAATACAGAGATAAAAATTATTTCTGCATACTTGTATGTTTTGATATTTAAAATACTTCAGCTTAGAGTATATATTTTTTAGTTTGTCAACGTTCTTGAAGACGAAATATTGCTTTTCTTCTTTTAGTTCATTTTTCTGATTATTGTCAACAACATTCTCCTAAAGTTTTCAGGGTCAATGCAAAACAAATAGCGGAACATAATTTTACTAAATGTATAGGGGTGGGGCGGGGTATCCAGTGTAGGGCAAGGCGGGAACTTCCCTCGAAAAAAAATGTTAAAAAATTTAATCATGTTCATTATGCTTTTTACGTAAAATTAAGCTAAATGTTCTCATTTCAAATAAATTTGAAATGGACAATTTTAGCTGGAAAAGTGTTGTCTGTCTCCTGAAAAAAAGGTTTCTTTTTGCCCCCTCCTGACAAAACACCCCTCGAAAAGAATGTGGGTACGCCCATGACACAGTTGTCCACCAACTCAGATTCAATGCTGAAACGTCGTTTCAAAACTTTCTGCCACAGTTGAAACTAGATGCTTTTCACACATAATTTTTGTATAATTTGAAAGGAGGCATCGTTCTCAAAAATTCAACATTTACGTAATTGGTTATTTAACGTCGCCTTTTTTGTTCTCTTGCTTAATTGCGAAGACAGTGTCATTTTCCGGTTCTGCGCCTATAGAATCACAGTCACGTGTAAAACAGTTCACGCAATGTCTTCGAAATTGAGTAGCTCAACAGAACAGTACAGTAGCGTGTCCACGGAGGGGTATAATAGCTTCTTCCTTCAGTAGCCCGTGCTACATTTTTATCATCTTGTTCATACCCCACTAGCACCCTCTGGCACACAACTAAACAGAAAAAAAATTTCTGCCTGGAAATATTTTCATGGAGTTAGCAACCCTGCAGTGAACTCCTTTGGTTCGAAACTTATCTTCTCTAGGTTCCTCCTTAATTATTTTCTGCCTGACAAATAAGTTTCTCGCTCGAGTTAATATTACTGATGGACCTAATGCCGTTAAGTATTGATGCTTCGTCCATGGCAACAAGGGGGGAAGGAAGAGATTTATAATCGGCTTTCGAAGCAATAACCATCATACGATTCGATTTTAGTTAATGTGACTATGTCCTTAATCTTACCGGCAAATTTGGGAAAGGTAATGAAAATTTGAACTTGTTACGCAGACTCTTCAGTTGTTTTTACTGACTGGAATATGCTAAAAATTGACTGCACTTCACCCGTGAGCATATAGAAATAGACATTAATTGAGAACATATTTCACACGTTAGTACAAATTAATTTGTTACATGTAATTCATTATTTTCTGCTATATAAACACGCAAGACAGAGAGGTGGTTTTGTGGATAGTAGAAATGTGAAGCGAAATAGTTCAGCAGCGACATCTAACAATTTACCGCTCAGATTTCACTAACAAGAATATTGTCCATTTGTTAGGGGGAAAGGATTGATTATATCTCTCCACTTGTAGGTATCATATGGTTACATTTAAACCATAAACCGACCGTAAGATATGTAAAAAGGTCAAGCGTTCCCAGGTTCCCCGGTTGAAGCGCATTGTTTGTACCCAATTTATACTTACGTCCAGTCCCGGTTAGGTTATCTGAACATTTCAGCAACGAAAACTTCCCAACAATTCTTATTTGCAAAAAGTTGAATTCAGTCTCGATAGAATCAAAGGCGTCCGCAGGATTTTTCTCAGAGGGGGGGGGGGGCAGAGTCAAATAATTGCTATTATTTTTATTTCTATTAGTTTTGTAATTATTATTATTGCTACTTCTACTACTACTACTGTTTTTTTAAAAAATTACATACATTTGTAATTTCACTATTCTGTAACCCTACTTAAAAACAACAATAATAATAGTTGCTGTAACTTACGGTCTGTAAATCATAGAAAACAATAATGTTTGTTTTAAAATTTCGCCACAATTCACCATTCGAATTACATTAACATTTTCTAGAAATCTCAGGGGGGGCAAGTGTCCCCTGGCCCCTCCCTGCGGGCCACTTGGATAGATAATGCATGGAGGAGGGGGTCCAAATTACACATCGCTCCCTCAGCAGCGTGCCCAACGGGGGTTGGTGGGAATCATATTCCCCCCCCCCCCCTTTGGCCAAGTATTTTTAAAACAAAGAACGCCAAAGACAGAAAAAGATGGCAAAATGAGGGCTGCCTACCCCTGCCCCTTTCGAAAACCCTGAGCACGCCACTGCGCTCCCTCCATTCTCCCTACGTGCCACTTCATCATAGTAGGTATACTTTATTGAATAGCATTGTTGTTCCCAATGAAATCCAAAGTTGACAGCAATTACGCCATTTGGCTATTACCAAAAATTCACGGACGAAATTGTGCATAGAACAACAAACCATTACAGCAATTTTGGAAAACTTGTGTGCTATTTAAGCAATAACAATTTACTGAAGAAGAAAAAGATTCAAAATTTACTCACAATGTTCACAAAATACACTACAGAGTTTAGTATAATTTAAGCACGTGGAACCCAATTTATTTATTTCTGAACCTTATATTGTGTGCAGTTTTTCCAACAAAATAACATCTAATAAATAGAAATAAAAGTGATTAAAATTGTCACCGTAAAGATGTGGAAGAAGAGGCCCTCTATAGTACCCCGTGAGAGATGCAAGTATCAATACGAAAATAAAACAAGTTTTTTCACGCGTCATTTTAATGTGAAAGCTCTGAATACACAAAAAAGCAGTGAATTGCGTAAGGCACGAAAGGTACATAATCCGATGAATAAGTACGAAAATCTTCTACTTTGACGATAGTGTTTATACGTCTTGAAAGGCAAAATTAATAGAAATTGCGAATACTGCGCTGTTACGGTGCAAGTTCATAATGTCCAGAACAGATGGAACCAATGTAGTAATAATTTTATTTACCTTTTAAACTGTCTTGAATCGCTAAAAAAATGCTGAAATCTATTTAGAACATTTAGAGTAAATACATGCTTGTTTCCGTTAAGAAGGACAAATTAAAATTTGTTACAGAAACTTACCTTATTTTTTCTTGCTTCATTGTCTCGTAAGAAGAAGATTGAAGATATTGTTTTACTCACCTGAAAGGAAGAAAATTGATATAAGAATTGAATATATGATCTAGAAAAAAAATAGTTGCTAATATACATATTCCGAATTGAACGGAAATTATTAACATTGCACAGTAAATGAGATCCGTTTACAAAATGCTAACCAAATTTTTCGATTTTCACGATAATAATAATTAATTATAATTATTAATTATTTTCTGTATTTCTAAACTAAAATTGAACTTTTTTTTAGAAGTTTTTCCTAGAAAATAAGGTATTTTTCCAGAAGTTTTTCTTCTAGAAAATAAGGTATTTTCCAGGAAGTTTTTCTTCTAGAAAATAAGGTATTTTTCCAGAAGTTTTTCTTCTAGAAAATAAGGTATTTTTCCAGAAGTTTTTCTTCTAGAAAATAAGGTATTTTTTCCACAAATTATTGTTCTAGAAAATAAGGTATTTTTTGTATGAAATAAAATCCTAGATCAGAAGCTCCAAAATGTAACAGACGGCATATTACTTATACAACAAAAAGTGATTCGTGTATGCTCTACTCCAGCCTCAGCTCACAGCGTCTAACAGTATTGAGGGTTACGAAAATATAATTCTGAAAAAGATTGCAAAATTTGTTTATTTTTAAAAAAATCAGAAACTAAATTAAAAATAGACGCACAGAATTTTCAAATTTTAGTTCAATGCCGTGGTGATTTTAAAGTAAGAAAAATATAGCAAATCGTAGACGAGGAGGTATAAAATATGATAGAGGTCATATTACTGATATAAGAAAAACTGATTTCACACATTTCGTTGCTCAGTGTGGCTGAGAGAGGACGAAACGCCTTGAATCCCGTCGCCAGGAAGAGGACCAAAACTACATTTATTGAGGCACAAGATCGGTGCGCGCTAACGAGGCTCGGTCCTCTTCATTTTTAGTTTTCCCTGCAAGCCTGCTGAAAATGAAGCTACTCTCTGAGGAAGACGTTGAGAAAATGCCTCCGGGCCACTCAGAAAATCAAAGTGGAATGGTAATTTTATGTGGGAAGCCACATCCACCCGAAATCAACGCATAAACGAAGTTTGTAGAAGTTAGGATCATGGCGGGGAAAGGAGACGGAGGGAAAGAAGGACTCGGAAAGAGAAAAGAAAGAAGAAACTGCTACAACACAAACATGATGCGACAGTCTTACCTTTAGGCTTCTTGCTCTAATTTCTCCAGGAGAGGTAATTTAAAGTTGCGGATATTCGTGGTGGAAAATTGACATTTCTTAGATGCCGAGAATCAGTTCTGGAGTTACGAGACAAGATGGCGTACGTGTCAGACGCACGTAAGAGCTTCAGCCGCGGCTCTTTTTCTTTCGTACACTTACCCCCATCGCCCTATATCTTACTTCATAAAAGGGAGCTTCCTGATGGCGCAGCGGTAACGTTGCCACCCTTGTGGTCAAGGGTGCCGGTGGTTCAAATTGAATTGGTTTATTGTACACTCCTGTTCAGATAAAGTGGCACATATTTCAACTTTTCAAAAGAGTGTCACTTCATGAGTATGCCTCGCTTTTCTGAGTAATATGATGAATTGTTGAAGGGACACACTAAAAAACATCCGTCGACCCCCGTGTAGGAGTGGTTAGCACAGCGCTTTGACGTCAGAGGTTCCGGGTTCGAATCCCGGTTTGGGGGTTGCTGTTCTTTGTGAGTGCCCCTTCATCAATTTCACCAATTCATCTTCGCGATTAGCATAAAAGTGGCAGAAAAGCGCAGTAAAAATCAACCAAATAGGCATCTATGAGTGTGCCAAGATTTTTAGTAGTGAGTCCTTATTTTCGCTATTTTTCCTGCCTTTCACATTCTTCCTTTCTATAGGAATACACTGCCAAATAGGGGGGGGGGGTATCCCCACCAACCCCCCTTGAGCACGCCACTGCCTCTGAAGACAAAATGGACATTGTACGGCACCAATGTGTGCGTGCGCGGGTGTGTAAGAAAATGTAAATTTCAATCATTCCTTTTTCAACGTCTCTTCTGGAATGATGCAAACTTGTATGACCGCAGAAAGAAAGGCAAATTGGAGGGTGCAAATGCGATAATATGACCTCACAACCTTCAGACGGAGGAGTGACTGCAACTCTGAACATCCGTTCGTGTCACTCCTGAAGGTTCCTCTCTCTCTCTTCTTCAAGCTTCAGGGAGGAAGTTCTGGTGTGGACTGGTATGGAAAATGTGACACAAAAGTGACAAAGAGTGACGTGTTGTACAAACGTGAACCCCCCCCCCCCACACACACACACACACAAGACCAGGGATGGAAGAAAATGAAGCACTTCTGAAGACCTTGGAAGATGGTTGAGGCTTGTCATGGACAAAATGTGCCTACGCGCTTCCTCTTGTACGAAAGGCTAATTCCATTAATCTTTATTATTTTCTTGGTGCAAAAGATATGACCACAAGAGCTAAACTTAAGGTTCGAAATTACAAATTAAAGTGTTACGAGACCAAACCACGTTAACAGGCACGTATTTTGGGAGGAGAACCGAGTGTCTCAATAATAATAATAAAATTCGAATAATTATATCTAATTAAATTAAAATAATATTAATTACATATATAAATTAATTAATATTGCATTGTTCGTAAAAAGGTGGTATAAGAATTTCAGAAAAGAACAAGCTTGAAAATTCATTTAATCACCTGTCAAATATGAGAAATATTTTACCCTCCCTTTGTGTCCATCTGTTAACATTATTGCCTTGTAACTAACTAACTTTCTAGCCTTCATGGTTCATGGCTGCAGCAACACAGACCTTCCATCTGTCCCTATTCTGAGCAAGATCTATATACTCTTTTCCATCCCTACCGATTTCCTTTAGGTCCATCTCAACATTATCCCTCCATCTTCTTATTGGCCTTCCTACAGGTCTCTTACCATCAGGTCCCAACAAGAATCCTGTAAACTCTTCTTTCCTCTCCCATTCGTGCCACATCCCAATTAATCTATTTTTGCTAAACTTTATTTCATTCATATACTATCTGGTAAAATGTTGCTCCAATATTTTGGTTTTTGATATAATGCTATCGGTATATCTCAAATCATTTTATAATCTCTTTTGGGAGGGGCACGTGCCTCCCTGCCCTTCCCACTAAATCCGCAAATGACCCTATGAATTGATTTTTCTAGGAAACATATTTTTACAAATTACAACTTAGGCTTTATGACAGCTTACGAAAATATATAGGGTGGTTCTCATACTTTGCGTCAAGTACTTGCTACGCACATGACGCCATCTTTCGAGTATGAAGCTACAGATAGGAAGCTGCTGGTTTCCAAGAGAGCGACTGAATCCCGGGATATGCAAAGTGAATAAGTCATGGTTCGGGAGCCCCCTTTCGAAGTTTCCAAAGTGGCTTCAATCTTGCCATGCTCTTTCGATTCATTTGTGCACGAAAAAAGACGTGAGGACTGGGCCATATGGTACCGGAAAGACAAAACAGCATCGAAGTTTCTTCCTCGAAATGGATGGAGGAAATCAAACCGTGTTTCATCCCCCTCACACCCTTCCTCGACTTCCCCCCACAAGAAAAAGAACAATTTGTGCATCCGCCAAGTTCCTTTGTGCGAGTTCCTACAAGGGAATCTTAATGCATTTCATAATGCAGTTACTAAAAACCTTCTGTTTCCTCTTGTGTTTTGATGATGGCTTTAGTATTCCTACCCGCCATTAAGGTTTGGCGTTCATCCCCCTATCACATCTTCGTACTTCTCTCTTAATTACTCAAACATGGTGGGTAACTTCGGTGGCAGCAAATTTTTATAGAAATAGCAAGTACTGCCATACTTTTCTTCAAAAATGTATATCATTGCATATAATATATGTACATCTAACACGATGCAAAGCAATCAAATTTCCTAGTGAGTTGCCATTAAGGTACAGTCACCGACAATAAAAAAATGACGTCTAGATCCTGAAATACACGCTTTCCTACATGGCGTTGTGCGTGTTGCCTAACTCTACGGCGATGGCAGATTGAATTTGCTGTTAGAATCCACTTATTTTATTGTCCCATTCTTGCCGGTGACTGTACACAAGAGATGTGAAGGTAGAGCGCCGGCACACATTATTATCGATCATACCAACAGAACTCAAAATGTGACAACTGATACAAAATAACACATTAAAGTGCAAAATCTGCTAACATTGCATTTTCAGTGTATCCAAATGTACACAGAAATTAATACAAGGGCAATTTTATCAGCTACTGTTGCGCATGATGAACTAAAAATGAGATCAGACAAGTTAGTTTCAAAAAAAAAAAATGACGGAGAGAGAGGCTCGGCAAAATTCCAATCTGAAATCTCCCAACCCAAAAGATGGTGGAGGAAAATTCAGATAACATTTTGGGTGGAAAGCGAAATTTTATGAAGGATCAAAATTGCACAGAAATCTGACAACACTAGACAAATATATCAGACTCAAGCTCCTCTGAAATGTGAGCGACATTTCTCCTTATTTTCGTCCATTTATTCTCCTCCAAAACTAAATTAAAATGTCTGTCTTAGAATCCATCAATATATTTCCATTGCCTAAGTTACTGCAAAAACACAGACTACTAACCTATCGTTTCCTGATGGGATTTCGTATTCATTTCGCAAAGTGTAGAATTTAATATCATTAAACTTACTTATCTGTTTCTTATTCACCCTTAATTTCACTCATTCAATCAATATTACTATTTTGTTAAAAGTTTCTTTGGAATCAATAGAAACAACAATAATAATTTATGTAGTTTTGTGATTGCAATTTCAATCTTTTTGAGATGAAGGGGAAAAAACGTCTGTGAACAGGATATTGAAAGTATTTGAACAATTAAAGTGAAATTGATCTCGCTGAAAAATCAATTCGGCAATATTGCTAAGTAAGGACTTTCATAGAGCCTTAGCATTATTATTGAATGAGTATGAACACAAAATTTGAAGTAAATTGAATGACTATTATTAACATTCACAAAAGAATGCATCAAGGCGTTGGAGCAGTTAACAATTCGAATCTTCCATTAGAAGTTTCCGAAGAATATGTTTAAAAGCTGACCATTCCGTTATGTGATTAACATGACAAAACAAAGTTTTTAAGAAAATGTGGTTTAGAGGAAGTAGTAGGAAGTAGTAGGAAGAAAGAATAAGTATACAGACAAATCAGTCACTTAATAACATACTGACTATCTTACTTTTTAACTTGAACTGTTCTTGTTTTGCATAAAAATTTCATAATTTTGGTTACAATTCTACAGTCATTCTATCCAGAATCCTACGCAATAGTTTTTCCCCTTCCAAACGTTTTCATGCCGACTAGCACTTCCACCGCAAATCCTGCGCAATTCAGAGCAAAATGAAGTTGTTTTCACCAGAGCCACCTAGAGTAAAGAAACTGAAACTTTCGCAAAGCACTTTACATTCCCTCCCCCCTCCCTTCGTGCTCCAAACGTAAATTGGTCCGTGGCACTAAATTACCCTCTCCGGGAGTTGATATGTACACAAAAATTATTAGGGAGTTGTAAAAGGAGCTTGATGTGAAACGGTTGCGAAGTTTCACCGAGTTCTTTCTTCCCCCAAGCCCGAACAGCGTTGAAGGAAGGTAGGTGTGTGGGGGAGGGTGGCGTGGCACTGAAAGGAGAGAGAGAGAAGAGGCTGGGTGGCGGCTAGGGACGGAATGGGCACCGATTAGAAGCGGGAACCTCAGAATAATGCGATTTCATTCCAGTTTGTCCAAATGAGCAGATTTTAATCTCTCCGCCATCGTGCAAGTATCACCTTGTTTCAATTATCAGCTAACAGCCTCTTCAAGAAGAGAAATTGAGGACAGCGTTGGAGGGGATTGCAAGGGGGAGGGTCGGAAGGATACTTTTCTCCCCCACTCCTTCCCGCCAAAATCTCTTTTTATGCCCTACCTACCACTTTCTACTTTCTCCCACCGTTCAAGGAATTGGAGAGCAAATGAGCTATGGGCGGAACGGAGACTCATTTCATTTGAGGAGCCAAATTTTGACGACCAATCGTCGTTAGTGTTCACCCCCCACCCTTACTCCTAGCCCCCCCCCCCCACCCAGTCTCTCCTGTCGAAGCGTTTATTCTTTGTGTTCCCGTTAATTTCCTTCCATCGTCTCTACCCACCTTTTAACCATCTTCTGGGCCCCGCATGTTTCCGACAGCACGAGAAATCTAAAAGACTTTCCAGCGAAAGACCCATTACAACCCCCTCCCCCAATCTCTCTCTCCGCTCCCTATCCTCCATTTATGCTTCAGCCACTGTTTGAAGCTGGATTGGTCTGCAGCAATTGAAGAAGGAGTTAGATTGCTATTCGCAGGGAGGGTGGGTGCGTGTGCTATAACCCCCCACCCCCGTCCTCCTCCAGACGCTATGGAAGAAATCGCTTGTAATATTGTTCCCCCTTGCTTAAAAGCCGTTCACATCTCTCTTCCGAGTCCATATTTGCAAGAAATATACACAGGTCAACATTAATTGATATGTTACACGCATGTTTCTACACGCACAGAACCTAAAACCGAGTTACAGCTGTGGGAAACTGTGAAGTACGTAGACAAGTTAAGACATATCGAAAAGTCAAAGGGAGAAGTAATCACAAAATTTGAAAGAAGAAGCAAGTTAATACCACATGTTTTCAGAAATTTGTACCACGACGTTCTTGAAACTACTACTGTTCTAGCAAGGACGAATTTATAGCATAATAAACACAAATTGCTATTTACCATTACATCATGTACGTAAAACCAAGTAGGTTAGTATCTATCGCCATTAACACTAACAATAAACTTGCAACGAGTTCAAACAAGTCAGAAACAACTCTACAACTAATCATACTAGGAAGAAAGAGAGAGGTAATGCTAAAAAATCTGGTTAACTGAGCTCAAGTAGCGTGATGTGGAAGGGGTTGTGTTTATCCTTCCAACAGTGAGTCCTTAAAACCCTCATAAACCATCCAAGTATCCATGCCTCTTCACTACGGAATCAAATGTTCGTCTCACCCCCCCCCCCCCCAACTCCCACCTATCCTCACGCAAGGACAAAGAGGTTAATATTATCGAGCTACAAGAGGATACAGATAGAAAAACACAAAGAAAATCCTAAGTTCGCAATACACAATACATCTTAAATAATGTTAATATATGCTCATTACCATTTGAACCTTTATTCTTGCACATAAAAAAACACGAAATCCGTAACGTATCATCAATTGTTAAACAGCCTAAAGAAAACAGTGGTTATAAGTTAGTATTAGTCATACTAATTTATTATCATTACAATACTGTTAGTGTATACATAGTTAAATCAAGTTACAAAACTAAAGGGAGATTTACAAAAGTCGAATTCGTTGTTATTTTTCGATAAATACCTGCCAACGTTGTTCCCCTTGCACATTCGCCATCATAGACGTCCGCAGGATTTTTTCCAGGGAGGGGCAAGGAAGGTATTTTTCTGGGGGGGCAAACAAGGCACATTTTCTCCAATAATAGTGTTGTTCCCTCAAAAAACATTGCTTAAATTTGAATGTATCATATTCATGCAATAATTAACACACATTATTGCAGCTGAAATGAAATTATTTGTGAAAAATATATAATTTTTGGTTAACTTTCATTTTCCAGGGGGGGCACGGCACTCCCTTATCCCCCTTTTCGGACGCCCATGTTCGACATGTTTCATAACTTACGTCCGGACTGGCACTGGGAATTGGAATTCGAACATATTTACGTCTTGTCCCATGTCGTGTCGTCTTAAATAAATGTATATAAATAATCTGCCAAGTATGAACATCCACTTTACAAGAAAACAGCTGCATTTTGTAGCCCAGATTTCCAATCCTATTTACTGATCTACCATTATCGCAACCGTCCTGCAAACATGTTCTATCTTGACCTACTTCTTGCACTTCCCAATGCTGTTCCATTCTCCTCCCCTTTTCGCATTACTAGCGAATTGAGGACAGTTATTTAAGTCACGATGACATATATAAGTGTCCAAAAGTCGTTATCTTGAACAAGAGATAAAGAAGTGAATTTATTTTTAATTAATAATTCAGTTTATTTGTTTTCAAGATAGGTATTTATGGCTATTGAATTTACCACCCTCTTCCTGCCGACGTAGCTGCCGATGCTGTAGACGTTAAGTATGATACCTGCTGCCATCTAACGGACACCACCGAAGATATATTCTTCCAATCAGAAATCAAGTTGAGGATTCACGTAATACGTAAAGATTAGTGTCTTCAAATATTGCATCTAGGGAAATACTACACTCATTATGGTATTTTTGGATACTATCATAAGTGTAAATGAAGAGAGCAAATTTAGAATGAGAATAGAGTTCTCATATCCGCTATTTCAGTTGCAATAGTTAGGAAACAATTAAAACATTGATCAGTAGCGAAAGCACTGCTTTCTGAGAGTAAAAAAGACATTTGTATAGCTTCTATAACTTATACACTGCATTCGTTGCATACTCTACAGATGTAAGATAAGAGATACGGATTAGAATCACTTAAAAATCCGTACAAGGCCCGAAACGTTGGCATGATTTTGTTGAAAAATACTTCTGTAAAACTTCCTTTAGTTTCATAACTTGATATAACCATATACGCATTAATAGTACTGTGACAATCATAGGCGTAGCTACGGGGTGTGCCTGGTGTACCTAGGCACACCCTAATGGGCTGCTTTATCAAAGAGAATTAAAGACAGATATTTCAATAAGAGAGAAAATAAGCGGCAGTTAGTAAGAAGTGGAAAATGTCATTACTTGGTACAAACGTGTGCATTATCGCTGATGAAACGAGTGTGTATAGTTTTTCGATATTTTGATGTCATTGGAGAAAGAAGATATTTACTGCATTCTACTCTGTACTGCAGCGCTTTTCTTCTATACCTGTCACAAGCTGCACGTGTGAGAGACAGCTTTCTCCAAGCTTTCCCAAGTTAAAACTAAATTAAGAGCAACTCAGAAGCAGGGTAGATTGGAAGCCCTGCTCTTGCTATTTGTGGAACAGGAAAAAGCTTAGTCCGTTGATGTAAATGAAGTTATTGACGAGTTTAAGAACATTGTACCTTTTGACAGACGTCTCTTGTTATAGATGACGTGCATTTTGATGTGTTTGTTTGTAACATTTATGAACATTTTGTGTGTGTGTAATTTCTATGCAATTTGATTTTTTCTACTACATATATTCAGAAATTTTCAACACTGTCATTTAGTGAATTGATATTCCTTTACTAACATCAGTGCACTTAAAGAGCCAAGTGATTGTGTTGCAAAATATGCTATTAAAAAGGTACAATACCTCATTTTTTTCTTTGTGCACACCCAAATGTAAAGTTCTAGCTACGCCTATGGTGACAATAATACAATTAGTACAACTAATACTTAACATTTGATTACATGCTACTGATTTCAAATTACTATACGTGCAAGAAATAAGTTTCAAATCATAATGAGCATAATGGGTAGGACATGTGACTGTGGGTCGATTTTCGGTGTGGTTGATTTGAGGTGGGAAATGTTAACAGCAATTTATCTGCATGGAGTAGGTAGCTCTGGGATTCATTCAGCTTTCAGTAGTAAATGGGTACCCGTGTGCAAAGCTTGGGGGAGGATAAAGGTGTCGGAAGCGTGGTTGTGATCACACCACCTCCATAAATAACCAAGATCGTGGGTCTTCCACACTTCCATGCACCTCCATGGCATGCTACAATGTTCAGAAGATAAAATACACAGACATAGGTGTGTGTGTGTACGTCTCGCAATCTTGTATATATATATAAATGGATGTGTGTGAGTGTGTGTGTGTGTGTGTGTGTACGCGTATATGTATGTATGTTTGTGGGGTTGGGAAGGGGGGTGACATGTAAAAATAATCGAAAACGACCGATATTAGTGTGGAATCCATAGCCTTTAGTGACATTTTACACTATAGTTAGAATTCATTATTTTCCTGTCTAATAGAAGATTACGATAAATAATGCCAAGTAATCAGCTAATATCTTATAAACAAACACTGATATAGTATCGAAAGTGTTCATGTCCACGCTAAGACTACGGGCCACATTACTCTTAAAAATATATTCCACAAAAAAATCTTCTATAAAACAAAGTATTCATAAATATAGAAGAAACATCGCTAAAAAAAATCCTTACTTTTCTTAATATTTTCATTGTTTAAATCCAAATGTCTATGGAATATTTGTGACTAAAAATTGTGTACAGGAGTTAGATATAAGCAGGTAGAACGAAAATGATTTCACAACGTAGCCTAGCAACTACAGTACTATAGAATTTCATCTCAATTCTTTCTCACTTTCTGTGTGTGTCATCAAACTCACACTACTTTCTCTCTCTCTCTCTCTGTATCTTTTTCTCTGCCTATCGATCCCTTTCTTCCATCTCTATCTCTCTTCCTCTTTTCTTCCATTCTCACCTCCCCTGTTGTTTCTTTCTTTTGGAGAATATGTGCTTTTTTATGTATCTTTTCATTTATCAATTTAGCGATCGTTCTTCCTTGAATCACTCATGAGGATAACCTTAAATAACTAACTAACTCTCTAGCCTTCTTAAACCCGAAGGTTTATGGCTGCAGTAACATAGGCCTTCCATCTGTCCCTATCCTGGGCAAGATCAATCTAATATTTTCCATCCTTACCGATTTCTATCTCAGCGTTATCCCTCCATCTTCGTCTTGGCCTTCCTATTGGTCTCTTACCACCAGGCTTTCCAACAAGAATCCTGTAAACTCCTCTTTACTCTCCCATTCGTGCCACATGGCCTGCCCACCTAAGTCTTCTTAATTTAATCATGATAACCTTAGGGCGAGAATAATACCACTTTTACCAGTGGCCTGCCCAAGGGGGGTTGGTGGGGGTCATAACCCCCCCTTTGGCCCAGAATTCCTAAAAAAAAGAACATCAAAGGCAGGAAAAGATGGTAAAATGAGGACTGACTACTAAGAAAAGTACACGTAACCCCTCCCTTCCGAAAAACCTGGGCACGCCACTGCCTTTGACCCAGATTTCCTTTAAAAATTATTGTTAGAGAATTATGAAATAGTAATTATACATGGTCATACCATAACTTTACAAAATTCTTTCACACGCTCCAGTTAGTAACATTATAATCTTCTGATAGAACTAGTCCCTTTACTAACTGAGCCCTTCTTTCAGTCTATCAGAGCTCTTATTTTCAAACGAGCCTGTCTCCAGCTGCCAACAGTCACGAACATTGATAGCTAATAGGTCTAAACGTGGCTCACCTAACCTAACCACAAATGAATTATTAGAACTAGGCCAGATTGTAATTCCAATAAATGCATATGTTAGGTTACTAGGGCCAGTATGTTCGATCAGGGGACCAGGTTTAGACTTCTTAGCTATCAACTTTCGTGCTAGCAGCTGGATGTGCCTGGAGAAAGACCATTTTTTCAAATATGGAGTAGAGATTCGTTATTCTTTCTGATCCTCGATCCTGAAAAGAAACACACGATTTTCTCTTCAATCTCATTTTGCAGTAATGAAGACATCATGTCGATTACAATTTGCGATTCGTTCAGAGCATGAAAGAAAGGACAACTTTTCATCCGCAGCCTTTAATTTTTTCTCCTCTTTTCCACTTTTCTCTTTCATGTTTCGGAAACGGAACGGCGCGAGGAAAGGAAGTGATTTTAAAAGTAATCAACGAGTTCGTATCTGTTCCTGAAGCGTCTTTAATCACGGTACGAATTAAACATGTCTTCTTTGAGGCGACCGGACCGCCATCTGTCTTTTAAAATAGGAAATACGCCTTGCTGGGCGGAGTAGCGTGAAAAACGGAATAAAGAAGAATCCATGAAAGAAAGATGAAAAATGGTTTTTGTGTGACATGAAAGGGGACGATCAAAACTGAGACAGAAAAATAAAAATAAAGAAATGTATTGCCTTTTAATAACTAGAATGACAATCGTTTTCAGCTTTATTTCACAAGGATTCATTCCGTATTTGCTTTGAATCAGGCAAGATCACACGGGACTATGGCTTTCGGCTTTACGTGCTCAGAAATGAGCGTGATTTTACGTTACGCCCCTTCCGTTTCAAGTCACGTGTTAGACGTTCCTTCACGTTTCCCCGAGTGCTCACCAGATGGTGTGTTGAGGTCCCGGGTTCGTCTCTGGTGGAGGAAGAACATGGCACTGCGCAGGCCCGTAGCGAAGGGTAGGCTAAGGGGGCTGAACCCTATGGCGGCATTCACGCAGAAAGTTGAATTTTTTTTTAAAATGATTAATTGGTTTAGTTTTTTCCCCCTTTTCTACGATAATGGTTACAATAAAGGGAACCCAGCATGATGCAATTTTCCTCACGTTCTCACTAATACATCCATACCTCCTCAAGAAATGCACTTACCCATTGCAGGGGCGCCGACTTGTCAAAATTATTGGGGGGCCTCTGATCATGTGACTGTTTTCAAATTGTAAAATGTATAATCACTTCTTGTGTAAAAGAAAAATAAAGAAATGTTATAGCATACTGTCTTGTTGCGTAGCAACCAGTTGTAAGAAACAAGAGTGAAAGGAGATAACAAGAACGTTTTGCATATAGTTTGAATCATAGTAATTGGTGAATAATTAATGTATTTATTCAGTGTAAATAATAAGTATACTCATCAGAGAAAAGTGTTGTGATTTTGAACTATATACATTATTGTTATTTCATAATTTGCTGTGAAGTAGAACAGCGATTTACTGAGTATAATGTAAAATGCTCAAGCCTCTACGACACTAGCAATCACTGAAATAAATTAATGAATGACTCACTCTCTCCCTTTTTTAAGTTTTGGCCTCAGTGTTCGGAATATCATAAAATCCCATGAATTCCTCGAAAATATTAAAAATTTTACTCACAGTTCTAATGCAGAATATTAATTATCCACGGATAGATATGTCACATGTTTCGTTAACCATAACAGCAAAATATTCCCGACTTTTAATATCTGCTACCACGGAGCGCAAAACAGTCCTCCTTATATACTTATCAATGATCTCGTCCTGAATGTTATGTGAGCCATTTGTAGCCCAAACGTCCCATCCACTACCCTAGTTCATGCACATCATCTTTTGAAACTCTTTTTAGTCAAAATTTTAACAATACTCATAATTCCATAATTAGTATATAGTAATAAGTCATGTGTTTTGCTCTCTCTGGTCATAGCCCCCCCCCCAAAGTTGCTGGTTTAGCAGTTTCACCCCCCGCCCCCAAATTGATGGTGTAGAACATTTCGAATGTGTATTTAAAGTTAAGTTCATGTGGCACAATTCAGAGTAAACTTTACAAGAGAAGCAAAATAATACATTAGATCCTCTTAAGCAAAATTATTAGGGGGGCTCTGCCCCAATCGTTAACATTGGGGGGCTCGAGCCCCCCCCCCCCCCAAGCACCATGGAGTCGGCGCCTATGCCATTATGCAACTATCAGATACAAGAAGGTGCAAGCTGTTGATACAGACTTCATGCAAGTATTGATGACATTCTCATGCATTTATTTTCACAAGCCCCCTGGATTTTCATCCAAAATCGCTGTCTTACCTTGGCAAAGACGTTTTAGGGCAGTGAACAAAATTGTGTTCACTTCAACCTCGTACACAACAGCACTCGCTACACAGACCATTTTTGGCACTCCACAGCACACATCAACATGGGCTCCAATTGACAATGCTCACCATCTGATAGCACATGCACGGTGTTATCATCTCTTCCTGACAGTGTTGCCACTTTTAAATTTACAACCCACTACTTACGTCACTGAACTGATTACCAAAAAAAATATAAAAGCCCCCAATTAACCATTATGCATATCACTATGATTTTCCTTGTTAATTTTCATATTTCTTTTCAGATCATCAACAAACTTGACTTCCACGGAAAGGAGAAAATACTTCGCAGACATAGAGAAACCGTTTCGTCGTGTATGCTCGCTCCTTGGTAGGAAGAGAATGTGGAAATCCTGCAGTAAATGATTTTGGAAAGAGTAAGTCTTAGGTTGAGACAGCCTCAGTAAACTATTATGGCGTGATATCAATGAGGCAACATGTAGCAAACCGTTCAATTCTATCGGTCTCTGCCGCATGCGGCATCAATGAACCGCGTCGCACAAGATATAAGAATCGGCTTGCTACTGTCGCATGCTACACGTCGGCTGGTAAATTAAATGCTACATGTTGTGTGAAGTTTGTTAGCAACTTTTAGTTTAATCTTTGTACTGTGTAATATGCAACGATCCTGCGAGATCGCCACAAGTTAAGCATTTGTTCTTTTTATTGTCATTGTTGAATAGCATTGTATAATCTTATCCATTGTGTTATCGCTTCTGCATAGGGTTTCACTGCTATGCTTGGTAGAGAACGTAGTTCTACCATATCTCACTAGGGAGCGTTATTGTTTTAACTAGTTCATTATTAATCTGTATAGATGGCACCTCATGTTAAGCAGCGCTCTCGTAGTTCACGAGAATCCACTAGAGGCGCTGGCGCTGCGCTCGGAATTGTATATAAGCAGCGACCCTGCCCGGGCAGCGAGTTCTGTGCTGACTCTTCGGCGACTCATGGTCGAGCTCTGCTCCCGCAAATAGCCCAGCATTGCAAGCACACGGGTGCTTAGGGATACAAGAGGGCTTCTTACAGTGTGGCCTACTCTGGTAGATTATACGAGAGGTAGCAATATTTCTCGGCCTACCGAGTAGAATATACGCATTGTTTCAAGCTCAACCTCCTACAGTGTGGCCTGCCTGTAGAACAGAAACGTACTCCTTGTGCGGCCTACAGGTAGATTATACGCATTGTATTCGGTTACGGTTTAGCTCGTGGACATATTTACTGTTGGGAGACGGCCTACTAGTAGATTATACGAAGGGTATCCGTATTCTTTGGCCTACTAGTAGATTATACATTTCACAACAGTCGATGCAGAAATGACGTCATCTTTTGGCCTACTGTGGTAGATTATACGAGCGATAGCAATATTTCTTGGCCTACCAGGTAGAAAATACGAAGGGTGATGTTCATCGTTAGTTAATTTTTCATTAAGGGAAAAATGAGCAGTGTTTTATTACTGCCTTCAGCTTAGCATTATTCAAGTAATTAATTAAAGTAAATAAAGTTTAACTAAGCATTATCCTTTGTAAGCTTACAGTAAATTTCCGTTGCTTTGTTGATATTACTCTATATTAGGAAAGCAGATTTAAATGTTCCTTGAGTCGTTTAATTAATGCCCTATTGTCCCCAAGTCAGCACAGAGGCGACCCAATGCCATAAAAGAAAAATAAGGTCCTTTATTCCCCACTGGAGAAAAATTGAATGGTCCTTGTCCTCCCTCTCCAAGACTTCTGCAGAGGAGATTCGAACCTGGAACTTCAAGAACGACAAAAGTGCAGTGAAATCTTATCGGGAGATATTGTGACTTTGTTTTGTGCGGATATCTAATTTCACCCTAGTTCAATAAACTGTTTACGTCGACGCTAACTTTCATTATATATATATACACCCGAACCCTGAGTGTATAAGAGCATCATATCTCCGGCTAGAAAAGAGCTAACATCATGGGTAAAACTGAATAATGTTCCCCGTCACCACGTCGAACCCGGTACGTTGCAGTCAAGTACTATTCTGAGATACTGCAACCGCAACGTCGTGCCAGAGGGCGTGTGTGTGTGGTAGTCGAACCCGAGGGGCGTTTCAAATATAATTGTGTAAAGATGGCGCTAAAACTACCTTTCTGTCTATTCTCAGTTTTCAATGTTCTGAAGACTATCTCAATAAGTGCTTCTCAATGGAAAACGCAGAAAAACATTGTTAAGAAAGAACCTATTTGAACAAATAAAAATTTAGAGTCAGAAATAAAGACTAGCGTTAAAAAGTAACATATCATACGAAAAAAAATTGTGTTTGAACTAACCAATACCATTTGGTAGCACTGCTTCTTGAATAAGTCCTGGATCGCTGATTATAGGTACTACTGTATATTGTTTATTAATTATTTTACGTCGCATTTTTACCACTTTTGGCTAATCACGAAGATTAGGATGAATGACGATACCATGAAATTGATGGAAACTCACAAAAAAAAAAACCATGCCCAGGCAGGGATTCGCACCCAAGACCTCTGGTTTCGTGATACGCTGTGCAACCACTCTGCCACGTAGATTGTTTATTTGTGTATTTAGAAATAAAGACATTGTAGTTTCGTTTACTCTGTAAACGCGAATGCTCCATGGAACAAGACTGCTATATTTTTGATTACACCAATAGTTTTCAAATCCACGCAAACGTATGTTGAAGTATATCCTTGTAGAACTATAATTTTGTTCAAGTATGTGTGGCTTCGAGCTACGTCACACGAAAATTCTCGTACGTATCTAGAAGTTGGACTGGCCAATTAGCTATCTCCACCAAGTTAATGATATATCTTTATTTCAACAACTTGTTTCTATCTGTTTTGTTTAAAACGACAGACACTCTTGTAATGTTTATCTTTGCGCGAGATGTTTCCTCTACTTTGAAGGATTCTGAGAACTTCTCGTGTAGGCAAGTCTGGTAGGCAGGCAGTTGGGATTGTCGAGAGCAGTTCTGGTATATGTAGTCTGGTTTACAGTAGAAGACACTCCGCGTGGAGATAGCCTAGCTTATAAACGTACCTCAGCAACGTGTCGATCGTTGTTTCTTACGTATTTGCCACCACTGGGTTACACAGAAGGGGGCCTGATAAGGGGGCCACAGCCCCCTCCGAAATTGTGAGAAAATCATTTTTTTCAATGCGACGTAAATGCAAAACCCCTTAAAATGACTCACAGTTGTCGTTTTCGAGAGTGGAAAATTGTAATGAAAGGGTCCCGTGTTCGATGGCCGGTGGAGGCACATAGTGGTTCGGATCCCACTTTAAACTGTAGGTCCAGTCTTGATTAGCCTTACTGTGCAATAAGTGGACTTAAAACAACAATTCAATGAATCAATCAATCAATCGAGAGTGGAACATTTCTAAATACATTTTAAATATATCTTGTTGTGTAGGCCTATGCCTCATTCTAGAAAGCAGGGCGCCACGTTTTGAAAAAAACAATGGATTCTTATGAGTTTAAAAAATATATATAAATCCCTCCTTCCATGTATTAATACATACCAATAATGCATCCTTACTATTTTTAATATTTTTTTACTGATTTCAATAAGCAAATATACAAAGGAGGAACCCCCGAATATGATCAGCCTCCACCCGAATACTTTCAGGCGTATGTTCTAATGCCCTGGTGCCCGAATATTTATAACCAGCCCGTTTCCAAATTTTGAGAAAATCAACATTTCCAACAAAAGCAAATATACAACATGACAAATCATTGGGTGGGCTTCTACACATTTCCAGCCCTTCACGGAAAAAGAATCTGCATATATTAGTATTCTGCATAGTACCTTCAGTTCAACGCTCTGGCATGCGAGTTTCGATAGTTCATCTCGACCAGAAACAGCTTTAGGAGTGCTTGCTTACTCAGGGTTCTGGCCGTATATTTGTAAACAGATCTTCCCCCCTCGCAGCATCGTTCTTGGACACCATAAAAAGAAATCTCGCAAAGGAGTTTCTGATTGAGGCCCGACGCCCTTAAGGGACGGAAATCGCTTTCGCAGAGCCCTTTTTATGTCCTTGGCTTCGCCGGACAAGACCCGGCAGCCCATCGTTATTTTCTCTCGGCAAGAGATTTAGCTTTTTAGTTGATTATGGCCATAAGGCCGTCAGCTTGGCTTGATGTTTTAAAGGAAGAGTCATATTCCATACTGATGAGGTCCGCTCGCGTTTCAGGGGGGGCTCGTGAATGATTCATGGACCAGCGATGGCCGCCTCCTTCTCTTCTCGGTCCAATTTTCTGAGTGACCGGAAATTAGACTCTATAAGCTTCTCAGTCCGTCTTTCTTTGTCCATTTTTTTCACCTCTTCCCCCCTTTCTCCATCGTATGGACATTGCAGGCTTCTCCTGAAAACCCCTTAACACTCCTCATAAGCTCTCTCTCTCTCTCTCTCTCTCTCTCTGGGCTTCCCAGATATGAGAGCTTTGCCCGCGTAGTCCGCTAATGACCACTAAGGAAAAGGTGATGTGTGCTCTAAAGCCCCTTCCCCCCACCCCCACTTTTCTATCGTCTGCTTAGTGCACGTCAGAAAAGACGGAAGTTCCAAAGCTAATCATCCCCCCCTCCCTCCCCCACTCGCAATCCTCTGGACTGCTTAAATACTGGAAAGGCGAGAGGCTCCAGTGATGATCAGAAATGCGTCTCACGCCATCGGCCTAATTTCTTTCTTCCAACTCTTCCCACATGCCTATTCACGCAGCGACTTCGGTACTTGCGAAATGTGGCGTAATTAGCTGCCCCCTTCCTCATGCAAGCACCTTTTTGTCTTTTGTCCTTGCATTGCTCTGGTCCTCGTCGTCTGAAGTCCTAACATGCCACTGCCACACCCTTTGGCTATGGATGCTTCCTTTCCTACAGGTTACTTTGTAGTGGAGGAAAAAACCTAGATATGGATCCTATTTTCAGCTTACCAAGTGTTGGGTTTGTGTCTAAAACGACGGTACTAGGCCACTGTGAGTGTCTCAGACCAACTGCCTACCCATACGTAAGAAATTTTCACCTTCAAAGCAGAGGAACCATCTCGCACAAATAGAGGAACAGATAAAATGAGAGAAATAAAGAAAGAGGAAAGTCGAAACAGAACAGAGAAAGCGGTGAATAGAAGAAATGCCAGAACAGAGAAATGAAGAGAGATAGGAAATGATAAAGCGAAGAAAGAGAAAACAAAAGATAAAAACTATATAAAGAACAGAAAATGAATGAAAGAGAAGG
The DNA here is from genome assembly GCF_977018435.1 of Lepisma saccharinum. Taxonomy (NCBI): domain Eukaryota; kingdom Metazoa; phylum Arthropoda; class Insecta; order Zygentoma; family Lepismatidae; genus Lepisma; species Lepisma saccharinum. Next base: position 38,743,747 of record NC_139242.1, on the reverse strand, counting down.
CATGAGAACTGGAAAAGAATAAAGAGAAAGAAAATAGATGTTAGAGAACAGGAACAGAATGAAAGAGAGAAAAGGAAGAATGTAAAGAACAGAAAATGAATGAAAGAGAAAATGGAGGAAAGGAAGACTACAAGGAACTGAAAATGGGAGAGAGAGAGAAATGAAGAGAGAAGCGATGTTAGAGAACAGAAAGAGAAAATCATGTAAAGAACAGAAAATGACACGAGGGAAAAAGAGAGAGGAAACTGATAAAAATGAACAAAGAGAGAGAGAGAGAAGACATAAGCTATGTTAGAGAACAGAAGAAAGGATGAAAGAGAAAGAAAAATTAGAGAAAAAGAGAACAGGAAAATAATGTATTCCTAAACCCAAAGTTTTATTGCAGCAGCAACTTCTCAGAATTCTGCATAAGCTCAATCCTCCTTTGACCAGTCTTACGAGCAACAGCGCCAAGGTGGGCCAAAGTAGCGCACCCAAAATCAATCTGCCTCCCCTGCTTGTCCACCCTATCAAAATGTAATAAGCAACGTTCATATTAAAAATAAAATGCAAGTGCATCGATAATGACAGGATGGGAAAACCTGGTAGATTCGAACCCAGGACCTTTAGTTTCGGAAGGCTATTTTTCTAACCCTTAAATCATGGTGGTATAAACTTAAAATGCAATCTGATTTCAGTGTAATAATGAATTTTTATAATTAGATAACAATATTAACGTTTTTCTCTGGTGAAGTGCACCCCCCCTGCCCCATCTGGAGCCGCCACTGATTACCAATTTCAATTCCATCTCTGTCTTGGCCCTCCTACAGGTCTCGAACTGCCATATACTTCAACACAATATTACCCCCTCCATTGTTGTTTGGTCTCTCAGATCCAAAACCTATTATCTGGACCTTAAAGACAATGTTACGTTGGATATAGTATTTGAGCGTGCCACGTAAGTGACAGAGTTCGTTGAGTGGCCAATACAAGATCACACAACTGAAGTTTTTTGGATTGGAGTCCAGATCTGTGAATAGGAGTTCAATTATAAGTGTCCCCTCATCAAATTATGATCTAATTATGCATCCTCAACATCGCGATTAGCCTAGAGAAATCAGAAAATAGACATGAAGAACAGTACACAGTATTCGATTGGTAAGACGAATCTAACAATATCTGAAACAAGGAAATTTTAAGGTATAATACTATTTTATTATTTCAACATCTCTCTGTAGCCACCCTGTTTTAGAAACTGTGCCCTATTTAAGGCATTCTCACTCACTTCCAGTATTAATTCTGTTCTTATAATAATATCCTGTGGCTCTACAGGTCGTAAGGGCCTTGGCCTATCTCCCGACTGCCAGTCTTCCTCCCACAATCCTACCTAGAGGTGTAGAGATCTGTCGCTCTCTGGTAATGCAATGTGTATTCTGAAGGTTGTGTGGTCGTGATAACTACTGGTCGCTTGAAGCCTCAGCAACAGAAAAATGTAAAACGTATCTACTTGAATACTACAGGGTGGCGCACGAATAGTTGACACATTTGAAATTTAGATTGCAATTTATTTTTAAATATTACATGTGCATATTATGACATACAGAATAGCCTGTCCGTGGAAAGTTTTCTCACTGTATCAAATGTTCAGTATGGCCCCAGTTTTGCCGAACAACCTCTTCAAGGCGGGTGCGCATATTTCTTACCACTCTACGGCACATGTCTTCGTGAATATCACCACACAACTGAACTATCCGACCTCGCATTTCCATAATGTTTGCTAGCTTTAACGGGAAGAAGTTTTCCTTTAAAATCCCCCACTGGAAAAAGTCACAGGGATTTAAATCTGGTCTTGAAGGAGGCCAGAAGAAACCTCCATTGTGTCGATCAGGATATCGATTGCAAATCACTCTATCACCAAAAACTGTGTTCAAAAAGTCCAACACAACATTAGCGGTGTGAGGGGTAGGTGGGGTGAGGTGAGGTGAGGTGTGAGGGTTACGTGTCATGGCAACTCGAACAGCCTCAATGTTTTCAGGGGTCCGAATTGGAGCAACGCGAGATCGTTTTTCTTCTTTCACGGTAGCTTCCCTCAAACGTACGGTACAAACGAAGAATAGTGTTTCTTGCTGGAGCCCATCGTGTTTTGACATGAGCTCGAAATTTCCGTTGCGTACTTGTAACGTTCTTCGTTTCTGCATACAACAGGACTGTTTTGGCGCGCTGCACTGACTGGCGGGAAATGGATGTGTTTGCTAGACCATGCCCAGGCAACCCAGCGATAGGCCGCCTACCGGTATTTCCAAGGACTACCGAATGTGCTTGTGTATTATTCAGCTCCGACCACAGTTTATTTTTTTGAAATTTAGATTTCAAATGTGTCAACTGTTCGTGCGCCACCCTGTATAAACCTTTTTCGAGCAGGCCTCATCTCCAGGAAGCTATCAACTCGGGGCAAGCCCCGGCACCTAACGACCTGTTGGGTGAGATGAGTCAAGGCAAGGATACTATAAACCTTTTCCTGCTCCCCCAAAAATAGGCAAGAATTAGGCTGGATAGTTCGGTGAACTAACCGATCTCTAACTATGCACTTTTTAATTAATTATATTGAAAATTCTTCGAAAAAATTTCTAACAGTAGTGTATATTAGTTGTTTCAACGCAATACTTTGTAGGTATCCTCTTTTTTTATCAATTGAATATCACTTTTTGACATATTTTGACAATTTTTTGTCGATGTTTTAGCGTTTAGCGATGTTTTAGTACAAATTTTCACTATACTCATTTTTTTTCCACTCATACTTGGTAGGTATATTATGATCTTACGTGATACAACTTAACCTATCCTTTTTTTTACGATTATTTAATTTTTTTTACGATCCTAAGTGATATAACTTAACCTATCATTTTTTTTATTTATGCACTGTTTGAACGTCATCATTTGAGGATCATATTTTGTAGGTATTTTTTTTTTATTAATCGAATATAAGTTTTTGACATATTTTGACAATTTTTTGTCGATGTTATAGCGTTTAGCGATGTTTTAGTACAAATTTTCACTGCACTCATTTTTTCCATTTATACTTGGTAGGTATATCACGATCTTACGTGATACAACTTAACCTATCCTTTTTTTTACGATTTTTTTAATTTTTTTACGATCCTAAGTGATATAACTTAACCTATCATTTTTTTATTTACGCACCGAACTAACCTACAAGGGACTCTGTTTGTTTTAATATTTCAGTATTATAAGGTTTTCACAAATTTTATATAACCTAAAATGTGTTGGATGTTGATTTTTAGTATGTGGCAATTTTTTATGAATTTTAAAACTGCTCTGTGACCCTCTCGTTCTTCACGTCGTAGGCGAAGGACTTCTCTGCAATCAGGATGACACTGCATAGAGTATCCTCGGGCAAGGCATCGTGGAACTCGCAGACGACCTTGATGTTGGTTCGATCGTTGACCACAACCTTCTTCCTCTTAGATGTGTTGATGACGGTCATGGGTCTCCGGGCTTTGAATTCGCTGGGCGTGTAGTACATGTCCACGCTTCCCTCGGTCACGCGTTTGTAAGCCGAAAACGCTTCGTAAAGTTTGAGGTAATCGTTTTTGGTCACGTCGAGGTTGTAATTCTCGCGCGGGAACACTTCGTTGCGTCCATTCTTCAGATAAACGTTCTTGATTTTGCAGTCGTCGAACTTGCTGGAATCTTTCTCCTGATTGTTATCGCGCCCGGTCTGAAAAAGCACTACGACGAAATCTGGCATGTCGAACTGTATGTTGTTGAACTGTGTCGTCACGTCGAATTCCATGTGACTTCCCGACGCCATCTTCTGCACGCACTGGTAACCGTGAAAGTGAATCGGCACCTGCGGACTTTTCAAGATCTCCGCTTTGTACTTGAGGGCGTAGTTCGTTTCGTATTCCACCACCGGCATTCTCAATTCCATGCTCCGGATGACGCACTTGGCTGCTTCGGGTAAAGTGTTGGCTATCGGCGTGGTGCCGTCCGGACCCAAAGTAGCGTATCGCATCAATGCGTCGTTGTCGTTGGCCGCTCTTCGAAACGTGATCCTCAGTCCTCCCTTCCACATGATCTCCTTGTAGTCCGAGAAGAAACCAGGCAGCAGACGCATGGGAAAGAGCACCGTGTGACTTTTCGTCGATATTTTGGCCCCGGCTTCGAATCCCCCGGCCTGGTAGTACGCTGCGTCCGTTTTGGATAATTTCAACGTTCCCACTGCCGTCGACGTGATGCCTGGATAATCTATTCTGTCGATGACGGTGTTGTGTTTCCTCACCTCCACCTGCGAGAACAGGTGAGGCACGAAGTTGTCCACGAGTATCAAGTTTGCTGCTGCGGGAAACGCGTCTCCGCTTTCTTTCTTCACCACGTCGAATTGAAGGTAGAGGTCCGCTCTGTGAGGATGAATAAACCCGTCGCCTACGTCCACGTCGTATTCGATCTCCCTGTTCGCTTCGTTCAGATTGGCGAACGTGCGACGGTTGGGAGGGAAAGATTGCAATTCGTAACTTTCGATTTGCACCATTTTACATGTATGGTTATTTATTATACGTTGATCTCCACGATGGCCGTCGTAGTGGCACCTGCGAAATCCACCACGTCTCCTTTCTCGTTCGTCACCACCAACTCTATGTCGTCTATGCGGTTGCGACATACTGGAAAATAGATCGGCGAAGAGGGCGTGTAGATGATCGGTTCCATGAACTCGGAACTTGGTTTGAAAGTGGCTATGATTCCCGTCTGCTTGTGACTTCCTAACAATCCGTCCGAAGATTTCGTGATCATACCTTCGGCCACGTTACAGTGTACGTTCAGAGTCTCTATGGCCAAGAATTTAGGAATGTTGGTTGCTACGTGCTTGATGCCAGCTTCGAGTTTGGTGTCGTTCTCGAAACCTAAAAGTTCTCCCATGGTGCCTAGGTCCACGGTCTCCGTCGCGGATAGGATTTCCACTCTGTGCGTGACCGAATTTTGAGAAAGGTATGTGCCTTTGGGTAATTGAGCTTGCAAAGTGGAAAGATTGTATTGTCCTGGCGTGACGACGATGTGTTCGCTTCCGACGCTAATTTTGTTGTTGTGCTGCGTAACATTAGGTATGAGGTACATGCTGTAGAATGCACGCAGAGCCACGGATTTAGGATAGACGATGTCGTCGTGCAGCGTGAGTTTCAAGATTGAAGATTCGCTCGTGAGATGGAACACGCCCATCCTAGTGATGCTGTTTGAGGTTCCACAATGCTTTCTGGAAATCCTCGATCGTAGGGTTATTTATTTTAGAGAGAAACGCGAGCACGGAGAGGCAGAGATGACCGCAGTTCACGTCTCCGAAATTTTGAATGCGTTCGTCGTTGTAGTATATGGAGGTATTGTTCGTTTTCAGATAATAGACTAAATTTGTAGGTGGAACACCTCCGAAAGAATCGAAAACGAATGCTTTATCATCATTTTTGTGGTAACATATCCAATGCGTGCCTGGATTTTCTTGACCGTCCAAGTTGACTACTCCGCATTCTCTTCTTTTGACGGTTGAAGGTAACGAGTCGGACATGAAAACTCCTCTGAAGTGTTTGATTTGTAACGGTTCGATCAGAGATTCAATGTCTCGGTTGGTGAGTGCTTCTGTTTCTTTTTTTTAAACTTTCTCATCACCCCCTTCCCCTTTTTCTTCTCCATGGCCAGGTTGTGACGTTTCTGTTCTTCCAATTCCGCCTTGTTCTTCTTCGAGTCGATGACGGTTTTCGCGATGGCAGCACTTCCGCCGGCCAAACTTCCAACGGCCCCCAATGCTGCCAGGATGGCCGGGATGCTGAATATGAAACCTCCGATTTTTTGCTGTTTCCGCGAACGCTGCAATCTTTTCAATTGAGGTGTGCTGAGCAGCAATTTCATTCCATGTCCTTTCGACAAGCAAGAACGTTTCTTCTCGCGTTGTTTCTTGGTGAGTAACCCATCGAGGGCACCTAGATTTTTAAGATTGGAGTATGGTATCTGGTACACGACACCCTTGGGCTTCATGTTGATGCTCTATGTGTTATTTTCACGGTATGTTATTTATATATATATTCTGAGATTTTTTTTTGTGTAGTTTTTTTACGGTATGTTATTTATATATTTTCAAGGCCTCGCAGTCGTTACACAAATTCTATTACGTGCTTCGTTTTCTTGCCAAGAAGTTCCTTTGTCCCCTTGTACACGATTCGAGTTTTGTTCTCGATTAAAATAGATAGCTTCTCGTCGGATAACATGTTAGCGTATCGATCTGGTAAAAATAGACTGTATTGTGCGTTGAGCAACAGGCGTACCTTGGGACCATACTGGGTAGAAACGATTGAACCGGAAGTTATCGTGTAAGGTTTGTCGACTTCCAATTCCTGAATTTTTACATACTCGACTGACAAATTTAGCATTTGTTTTAATGCTTGGAGATCGCTCATTTTTTCAGTTGTCAGAGTGTTAGAGAGAAATTTAATTGCTTTTTTTTCACGATGTGTGTTATTTATATATACCGAAGATTATTTTTTTACGATGTGTGTTATTTATATATCAAGTTTTTTTTTTACGGTATGTTATTTATATACCCCACCCCAATTTTTGTTTCGTGTTCATGGCGATGGTGGTACCCAGTGCGGCGACCCGTTCACCCAGCGATGCGTCTCTGCTCACGAACCTTTCGAAAGCTGCGTGCTCTAATTTTCTGTCTGCTTCGTGACGTGCATCCAGATCCGTCTGCGTAGTGTTGTAAGCGATGTCGTGATCTTTGCATGCGGCGTCCAACGGATTCACACCCTTGTCTCCTCTCTCCAATCTTTTCTCGAGTTTGGTACCCGGCCCGCAGTACTGGTAGCCAGGTAGATGCATCTCGAAAGGTAACTTGTTGATGATGTCGTTCACGAGTCCCTTTCCTTCGGCCACGTTCCAAAATTTCGGAGGCAGCGTGTTGATGATTTTGATCAGGTAACCTATGCCCTTGTCGTCGTTCACGATGAAGTTGGAAAGTTTCGTGCTGATCATGTCCACGATGCCAACCTTCTCGTTGTAGAAATTACGGTTGCCTGCATTCTCTTCGCCGGCTATCACCAACAATCGGTCCACGAGTTTCCTAACGTCGTCCACCCAAACGAATTTTTTGGGTAACGTGTTGTAGCGTTTGACGCCGCTGCCTGTTTTGACCTGGTTCCAAATCGGTTTGATGAGATTCCTGTACTTCTCGCCGCTGCTCGATTTCACCCTATTCTGCGAGGCGTCGTTGTTCTGGTACAAGGCATCCGTCATGATCAGAATTTCCTTGTAACTTTGGTAATCTTCGTCGGTGTAATCTTTCGGCTGCTTTTTGGCGACGAGTTCCCACAGTCCCACCGTACCCGGATACCTGTTCCAACTATCCTTGTCGCCTAAATTGACTTTAATGTCGTTGCCTTCGAAGGTCACCTTCGATTTCCCAATCTTCCACACCACACCCCCGCCTTCGCTGGTTTCCATGCTGGGATACAATCCGAACACTTCATCCTTGTCGAATTTCCCCGTGCTCAGGTAGTCTCGTGCCAAAGGTCCCAACTCGATTTTATCCGAAGACGACGACGTGCTACCTATGGCTCGACGTCGTGCCGGTGCATCCTTCAGTTCGAACGGTGTCGAAGGAATGCTCGAAATGGGCGTGGGTACGGCGTAACTTTTAGCTGCGAGCGGTACGAGTTCATTAATCAAATTTTTATTTTGTTCCGTGACACTTTTAATTTCTTTACCTAGACTGCTGATGGCATCGATCACGGGTTGATCCTGACGTTTCTTCTCTTCGTAGAATCCGCGATTCTCGGATTTCCAACCTTTGAAGCGTTTCGCGAGGTAATCGCGAAGCTTGAGATTTTCGTCTTCGATTTTTCGTTTCGTCATGACGTTATTTATATACGTCGTTTCTCACAACGTTGCAACGTTTAGAAAGTCGTTGATTTTGTTTCTGTATTTTCCGTCGTTGGGTTTCCTCGTCATGTCGATCGTCGCGAATCCGAAATCGTCACCGTTCCAGCAAGTAGAGCAGCAGCGTTCCGAAAATTGATTGTAGTTCATGTCTCCGCCTACGTAGTCATCGTACGCGTGCTTGAGGTTGGTGTGATCTTGACGAAACAAACATATGAAATTAGCGTTGTCGCGTACTAACTGTTTTGGAATTTTGGAAAACGTTTGAGCTAGGTAGAAACAATCCATTCCTTTGTGACGACCTTGCGTGAAAAAGTTGCGAATTTCATTTTGATTTTCCAGGATGGCGTCGTCGAACACGACGACTGAATTTTCACGACAATCGTCGAGTGGTTTTATTTCCGAGGCGAACGTTGCAATGTCCAGACCATCGTACAGTTTCATCAGTTGCTGGTATTTGGATTGCTCCAAACTTTTCGAGAACACGTACAGGTGCCTGTTCTTCCAATCTAGCCAATTCGGTGCGAGGAGAAAATTGTCCACGAGCAGTGTCGTTTTCCCACACCCCGAAGGACCTACGATCAGACAGCGGATGCTGTCGGGAAGCAACTCGCCGTTCTTTTTCTTCGTTTGACTTTCCGGATCCGGTAGACGCTTCACCACGTTCCACGTACTTACAAGATCACTTCGTCCGCGTCGATCCAACTCTTTTCCGGAAGTCCCAGCCATTTGACAAACAGTTTGTCACCTTTCCTACGCAATACTTTCTCGATGAGGTACGTGTTGGGGTGTTTCGTTTTAGAGAGTTCCTCTTCGTAAAATCTTCCTTTCAAAATCTCGCCGCTACTATCTTTTATTATATACGTGTGTCGGTTTCCGGGTAGAACTCGAACCACGGTAAAAAGTTCCGTGCTCCAATTTTTTGTGAATCCCTTCTCGAAGGTGCGTTTGAATTTGCTGATCCTCACCCGGTCTCCAATTTTGTATTTAGCTTTTTTTGTCGTGGGTGTGTACTTTGGACAGTAAACTGTAGAAATTAAACGCTGCTCGTCGGACTTGGTAACGTCGGCTGGCTTCATGCCTATCGTTCTGTGTACCGTATCATTATAGGTGTCGACGAGTTCCGGCAGGATGTCGACCCATTTGTAATTTCCCCGAAGCGTGAATCGTTTCCACATGTGTGTTTTCAAGGTTCGATTGAATCTTTCCACGATGCTGGCTTTGATGTGACTGAAGGTCGAATAATGTCGAATCTTGTGTTTTTGAATAAACTTTTGGAATACGGCGTTGTAAAATTCTTTACCGTTGTCTGTTTGCAGAAACCGTGGTCGTCTGCCGCCGCTTTCGCGAAAAATTAATTTGAATGCTTCCGTGACGCACGTTCCCGTTTTCGCCTTCAAAGGTAGAGCCCATGCGAATTTCGAAAACGTGTCTATGACGGTGAGAAGGTACTTGTTGCCCTTGTTCCATTTATGTATGTTTTTCAAATTGCCGCTACTCATCTCCACGAGGTCACTTTGCCAGAGGTCGTCGATGCCCTTCGTTACCACAGCCAAACGTTCGTAGTTACGGCGTGCAGGTTTATGCAATTCTTCGACGATGGCTTGCCTAGACATTTTTTTTTAGAGATTACGTTTCAAGAGAAGCACAAGCGTGATGGGATTCAAAGAGGGTGGCACTTCGCTCGTGTTTTGAATGATCAGCTTATCGCCGGCACTCACGTCGAAAACGGTGAGATCTTCGTCTTCGTGTATTTCATATATGTTGCGCGTTTCGTTCCAACGTGCCAGAGGAATGTTTCCTGCTTTCTGGACACCACGATTCGATATTAAAGTCATGGTAGGAACGCTAGCTTTTCTACCGTGAGACCAGTACGAAAATTCGTTTATCTGAATCGTGCCATCGAGGAGAAACTTGTAGTACGGATGATAAGGATGCAACATGTACAGTTTGTTACCTTCGACGAACGTGGAGATTCTCTGTTGATTGGGTACGCTGTTGATTTCGATGGCTTGCAGAGAATGCAGTTTAGCGAATTTAGTGTCGAAGGTGACGAGATTACTGTGAACGTGTCCGAGTTTATTTTCGATAGGCAGCAAATGCTCGATTATGGTATCCGTTACGGCAGAAAACGACGGTTTGATTTTCACTTCCACGTTCAACTGCTTGTAGTTTTCGTTGAGTTCTTGCAACTTGGCACCGAAAGAGGCTAGCGTTGATTCCTGCGTGGATTCCAGCACTCCAACTTGATCTCTGATGTTGACGACAATGTTCTGAAGGTTCTCGACTTGATTCAATTTTGAGCTCTTCTCGGTAAGATCGTTCACGATGCTTCGCATCTCTGTAAACTGCGTGTGAAGGTCGGCGACGCTCTGCGAAGTGGGCAGCGTCGACACCAGCGAACTAATTTCGTCTCGAATCTGTTCCACGTTCGCCGTTTCCGTTTCTAGTCGTTTCAGCATTCGAGATATGTTTCTTTTCAAAGCGTGCAATTCTTTGGAGGTGGGGAGATTGGCCACTTTACTCTCGAGATCGCTCAATGAACTTTTGATGTCGCTCGAATCGGATAGTGCCGTCACCGCCGTTTTCAATTTTTCCAAATCTTCGCTCGAAGGTACGCTCGTCCGTAACGATTCCAAGTCACCCTGTATGTTGTCGAGTACGTGATGAAAATGAGCGAGATTGGATTCGACGTTCAAATTTTCTAAATATTCGATCTTTTGCTGAACCGTGCTCAACGTGTCTTGAATGCTCGTCAACGCTCTCGCTTCAGCGTGAATATTTTTAATTTCTTCGTTGATCAATTCCAAGGACGCCTGAAGCGTGGCGATGGTGGTTTGAATGTGTTCGAAATCTTGATAGGCCTCCAATTGAATTTTTATGTTCGCGACGCTTTTACCGATGACCTGCAGTTCGTCCGACGATGGTAGGTTCGTCATTGTATCTTCCAAAGTCTGCAACTTGGATTTAATTTCTTCCAACGTGCTGGTGAATTCTTCTTGTAATTTGGAAACGACGACATGCAAGCGTTCTACATCAATATCGTTCACGACGGTTTGAAGTTCAGAGAAATTCTTTTCTATTGCGGAAGTTCGTTCTTCGATTTCGAGTTTCAATTTTTCCAAATCATTTTTCGATTGAAATTGCTGTAATTTGGCCAAATCATTTTGAAGCGAATCCACGCTCAACTGTATATTTTGAACGTTGTCGTAAGAAGGTACGTCGACATAATTTTTTATGAGCGTTTTCAGTTCGGAATCGATTTTCAGAATGGGGTCGAGACATTGCGTTTGGAGCGTAGCGATTTCCGACTCTAAACTTTTGTTTAAGGTTTCCTGCAAAGCGATCAAATCGGTCCTCAACTTCTTAACTCGAATGTCCAACATGAGAATCTCTTCTGCGTGGTCTACACGCTTGGTGTTGCCGAAAATGTCGTTAGGCATTTTTGGTTAACGGTTATTTATAATAGGATAAGTAGTGGTATTGACTGTATTACTGGCACGAGAAAGTACGAACCCCCCTCCAGCAGCTTTGGCCATACTTAAAACTTGCTCAACATGCCCATATGAGTTTTTGCTCAAGTGTGGAGCTCTTATAATTCAAGATTTTTGTAAAAAATGCCCTCGGGAATTTTTCAGAAAGTACGAACCCCTCTCCAGCAGCTTTGGCCATACTTAAAACTTGCTCAACATGTCTATTTGTTCAAGTGTAGCACCTGCCTAACCCAAGAATTTTATAATTCGGAAAATATCAACCCCCCCCCTCAAGCATATTTACAAAATTGCATTAGTTTGTCTATAAACTTGTATCCATACCCACCTATACATATTTACTTCAGGTTTAAGTTCAATTGGATACTATTCAATTTGCTTATCCAATATTAAAACAACGCAATATGCAGAGCCTACCTCTAGAATCGCTTCGTGTTTGCATGTTTCTCCTCTGTGGCAATGTGTGGAATTCCCGAGACGGTAGTATTGATTTTTTCCTCAGCGCCAGTATTTACAGAAATTCCCGATTATTGCATCAGCCAGTTATGTGAGAGCGACTGAGGGGAACAGATGTGTTGATACAGTGCTTCTCATACTTACTGGTTTAAATTCATATTAAACAATATAAAATCTGATATTTGTTGTAATCCACTCATATTTAGAGTCAAGCTTATATTTGTCCCAGCCTGTTATACATAACAAGGTTATTGCCATTCAAGATATGCATGTTCGTGCAGGTATTTGCGGAAGGTTGGTGTGAATGATTTTCCACTTGTGGGCTATTGGCTTTACAACCTGTCATAAGATTAATATTAATAATATTAATCCATAGAGATTAGATTTGAATCCCAGGAAATTTTATATAAATACCAAAGCCAAAAATATTAAGTGTATACACACCTACACACATACACACATACACACAAAGCACAGTGCTGAACTCAACTGATATTTTTTATTCAGTATAAAGTTTTGAATTGAATCCCAGGAAATTGTATATAATAAACAACAGCAAAAATGCCGAATCAAAAATATTGTAATCAGTGCAATAAGAATATATCCAGCTCTAATTGGGCCAAGCATCAAAAAATTTGTAATCCAGACAAATACAAAACTCCCACAAAAATTTGCCCCAAATGCAATAGAAAATATAACATGGAATACTTCACGTATAAACATAAAGATACTTGCTCTGCACAGTCATCAATATTGCCCCCTCAACCATCTACATCTGGTCTGAAAAGAAAGCACGAAGCACCTCTTAATGCCAGAGCAACAAAGCAGCCACGCTATGCACCCATCCGTAGCAGTTTTAATACCCAACTCAGGGATTATCGGTTTGTATCGGAGCCAAGATGCGGCATTGAGAATTTCTTGAACAGTGTAAATCCTAATGTGCAGGCAATTCTCAATGCACAAAATGGCTCTTATAAGCTGTTCCTCAAATTGTTTGTACAATATAAGAAGCCAAATGACACAAAATTTACACACCCCCACGTAACAGAAACTGTACCGGTATATTCAAACGCAAATTTAGACACAATAATAAGCAGATTGATGGATCAACTGAACATGAAACACTCTGAATTTGCGGCAAAAGAGTCCGGATGGAGCCTATGTGGCTCTTCGCACAAGTTATATGTTAATATTTCTGAATTCAGCCCATTAAAAGGTTCCACTTATGTGCCATTACCTGCCAATATCAAAAACAAACAAGCCGTGGTTAATATAAAAAACGCCGACCAGAAATGCTTTTTGTGGTGTATATTAGCTGCTTTGTATCCAGTTTCAAGAAATCCTCAGAGAATAAGTTATTACAAACAGCATGAACATCTTTTTGATGAAGCAATGGAGGGTTTGGAATATCCAATGTCTGTTCAGAATATTGACAAATTTGAAAAAAGGGCCAGGCACATCGATGGCAAGCAATTATCTATTAATGTATTTACTTGTTCCACTGGCAATTGCCCGATAGCACCTCTCAGAATCAGTACACTTGATGATGAATCTGCTATTCCGATTGATCTGCTCTTAATTGAAGGGGATGGCACACATCATTATACTCTGATACATAATCTTGAAGCTTTAGTGAGAAAGCAAATAGACAAATCCAATACAATATTCAAGTTGTGCAGAAGATGCTTAATTGTATTTTATGGTCAAAAAATGGTAAATGGGGTTCGGGAAGAGAGTGCAGAAATTGCTAAAAACAAGCTAATTGAGCATCTGAAATACTGTGGCAATCATAAACCTGTTCATATGGTGATGCCCAATCCAAGTGAAAATTGCAAATTCAAAAAGTATGAAGCCTCGTTGGAACACCCGGCATATATTGTCTGGGGTTCCGAATCAAATCTCAAATCTCTTGCATCCTGCAATCCAGATCCAGAAGAATCCTCAATTACACCATACCAGCAACATGAACCTTCCAGCTTTTGTTATGTGGTTGTACAGGATGGTGTTGTTATTAAAGAATATTCATACAAGGGACCAAATGCCATCAAAATATTTGCACATAGAATAGAAAATGAGTGCCGTGACATAGCATATAACATCTTATTAAAATCAAAGCCCATGTTGCCTTTAACAGAGGAACAGATTGAAGATTTCAACAATGCAGAAAAATGCCCGGTATGTGATTCTGAATTTTCAGATACAAATATCAAGGTTCATCACCATTCTCATACAGATGGTCGATATAAACAGGCCCTCTGTAATAGCTGTAATATTAAGATCAAGAGACCAAGATTTGTCCCCATATTTTGCCACGGAGCATCCAATTATGATTTCCATCATCTGATCAGGTACGAGGGGTTTGAGAAGCAGAATTTAAATATTTTAGCTGAAAATGATGAAAAATATATATCTATTAGCAAGATAATTAAAGTTGATGGTGTTCCTATTCACATAAGATTTCTTGATTCTTACAGATTTTTATCTGCTAGCCTGGATACACTGGCCACTCAATTACCTGATGATCAATTCAAAATCACACGTGCATTGTTTCCAAATCAGGACCTGAAATTAATAAGGCGAAAGGGTGTATATCCATATGACTATGTCACAGATTTTTCTAAATTTGATGAGTGTTCCCTGCCACCACAAGAAGAGTTTTACAGTAAAATCAGAGGATCTGGAATCAGTGATGATGATTATCACCATGCTCAGTTGATGTGGAACGATTTAAAATGCAAGACATTTGGTGATTATCACATGGCATATTTGAAACTTGATGTCACTCTCTTAGCTGATATATTGCAAGCATTCAGAAAATCTTCCATGCAAAATTATAAACTGGACCCAGTGTATTTTTACAGTGCCCCGGGTCTAGCATGGTCTGCAATGTTTTTCAACACCAAAAAGCAATTGGATCTGATCCACGATCAAGATACGTATCTGTTTATGGAGCAATGTATAAGAGGTGGGATGGTGCAATGTTCCCAGAGATATGCCAGAGCAAATAACAAGCATATGCCTGATTATGATCCAGCACGGCCATCAAATTATATACTGTATGTAGATGCAAACAACCTCTATGGTCACGCTATGATGCAAAAACTGCCATATGCAGGGCTTGAATGGGTCGAAGATTTCAACATTGAGGATCTTCAGGATTTTGATGACAGTGAATATGGCCTCTTCTTAGAGGTTGATCTGACAATTCCTGATGATTTGCACAATAAATTTTCTGATCTGCCCCCAATTCCCGAGGTTCAGTGCTCACCTGGCTCTAAACAGAAGAAGCTCATGATGACTCTGGAGCCGAAACAGGGATATGTCACATATTACAAAAACCTCCAGTTCCTGATGAAACATGGTGTTCAAGTGACCAAAGTTGGCAAAGTCTTAAGGTTCAGGCACTCAAGATGGTTGAAACCATACATTGATACAAACACGGAGCTTCGAACATCTGCAAAGAGTCAATTTGATAAGGCCTTGTTTAAATTGATGGTGAATTCAGTGTATGGCAAAACAATTGAAAATGTCAGGAAACATACCGATGTTAAAATAATTACTGACCCCAGCCTGAGCAAAAAATTGGTTGCAAAGCCCAACTTCAATTACAGAAGAATTTATGATGAGCACATGGCACTTTTCAACATGATGAAAACAAAGATCAAATTTGATAAACCTATTTATGAAGGGGCTGCGATATTGGAATTGTCCAAATTACATATGTTAACATTGTATTATGATGTGCTGAAACCTTTTTATGGTGATCGTGTAAAATTATTGTACATGGACACGGATAGTTTTATTCTTGATATTCAAACAGAAGATGTTTATCAAGATATGTCACAGCCTGAATTGTTTCAATATTTTGATACCAGTGAACATACAATAATTCAACATCACCACAACAAAAAGGTGCCTGGCAAGTTAAAAGATGAGACATGTGGTGATGCTATTGTGGAATTTGCTGGGTTAAGTGCCAAGGTGTACAGTTTTAAAACATGTAGTGCTGTTGTCAAAAAGGCCAAGGGCGTTGGCAGAGTTACTGTGGAAAAAGATCTTGTATTTGAAGATTATAAAAATTGCATCAAATCCCAGAGTTCAATCAGAACATCAGAAAATAGAATTCAGAGTGAGGATCACTTGCTGACTTCAAATATTGTAAGAAAAGTGGCTCTGGACCCACATGATGATAAGAGATGCATTTTATCATGTGACATACATACTCTACCTTGGGGGCATTGTGATTTGAAAAATGGGAAACAATGCCCAATTACAGAGCATGATTTGAAATAAATAAACATGCCTATGAACTTATTTGGGTTCAAAAAACAGGCTATTATGGACCTGCCGACACCACAAGCCTCTCCTGATATGCTGTCTAAACTGAGTGGCTTGTTAATTATTCATCTGAACAGCATACTTACAGATGTTGATGATGAAACAGGCAAAATATTGTACATATTTAACAATAATTTAAATCATTACCAATTACCTGTAGGTGGTCAATTGCAATTTATTACAACCCCTGAGGGTGATGTTAAAATTTCAGTAGGGAGAAATATTTATAGAATTAAGCACTCAAACATGGTTTCTGGCACTGTATATACTGTTTCTGCTGGTGACTGCTTATATATTGAGGTCCCTGGATCCTATGACAAGCTTATACCCTTTTTTATAGAATTAAGAATCAGATACTCTATAATAAATAACCATTAAAACAAAAATGCCTAATGATATATTTGGCCATACAAGACATGAAGATCACAGTGATGAGATTCTGATGCTTGATGTCAGAGTCAAGAAATTAAGAAGTGATTTACAAGCTTTACAGACCACACTCAATGCCAGTCTTCAATTAGAAATTACAAATTTGCAATCACAATGCATGGACCCTCTTCTTAAAATTGACTCAGAACTTAAATTATTGCTTCAGAAATATACTGATCTGGCAACATTGGATAATTTTCAAAGTTTGGAAGAAGCTGTAGCAGCTCTTCAAGCCAAATTTAAGAGCCAGGCCACCAACTCTGAGCAATTGCTGTTTCAATTGCTCAGAGTTGGTGGCCTGGCTCTTAAATTTGGCTTGAAGAGCTGCTACAGCTTCTTCCAAACTTTGAAAATTATCCAATGTTGCCAGATCAGTATATTTCTGAAGCAATAATTTAAGTTCTGAGTCAATTTTAAGAAGAGGGTCCATGCATTGTGATTGCAAATTTGTAATTTCTAATTGAAGACTGGCATTGAGTGTGGTCTGTAAAGCTTGTAAATCACTTCTTAATTTCTTGACTCTGACATCAAGCATCAGAATCTCATCACTGTGATCTTCATGTCTTGTATGGCCAAATATATCATTAGGCATTTTTGTTTTAATGGTTATTTATTATAGAGTATCTGATTCTTAATTCTATAAAAAAGGGTATAAGCTTGTCATAGGATCCAGGGACCTCAATATATAAGCAGTCACCAGCAGAAACAGTATATACAGTGCCAGAAACCATGTTTGAGTGCTTAATTCTATAAATATTTCTCCCTACTGAAATTTTAACATCACCCTCAGGGGTTGTAATAAATTGCAATTGACCACCTACAGGTAATTGGTAATGATTTAAATTATTGTTAAATATGTACAATATTTTGCCTGTTTCATCATCAACATCTGTAAGTATGCTGTTCAGATGAATAATTAACAAGCCACTCAGTTTAGACAGCATATCAGGAGAGGCTTGTGGTGTCGGCAGGTCCATAATAGCCTGTTTTTTGAACCCAAATAAGTTCATAGGCATGTTTATTTATTTCAAATCATGCTCTGTAATTGGGCATTGTTTCCCATTTTTCAAATCACAATGCCCCCAAGGTAAAGTATGTATGTCACATGATAAAATGCATCTCTTATCATCATGTGGGTCCAGGGCCACTTTTCTTACAACATTTGAAGTCAACAAGTGATCCTCACTCTGAATTCTATTTTCTGATGTTCTGATTGAACTCTGGGATTTGATGCAATTTTTATAATCTTCAAATACAAGATCTTTTTCCACAGTAACTCTGCCAATACCCTTGGCCTTTTTGACAACAGCACTACATGTTTTAAAACTGTACACCTTGGCACTTAACCCAGCAAATTCCACAATAGCATCACCACATGTCTCATCTTTTAACTTGCCAGGCACCTTTTTGTTGTGGTGATGTTGAATTATTGTATGTTCACTGGTATCAAAGTATTGAAACAATTCAGGCTGTGACATATCTTGATAAACATCTTCTGTTTGAATATCAAGAATAAAACTATCCGTGTCCATGTACAATAATTTTACACGATCACCATAAAAAGGTTTCAGCACATCATAATACAATATTAACATATGTAATTTGGACAATTCCAATATCACAGCCCCTACATAAATAGGTTTATCAAACTTAATCTTTGTTTTCATCATGTTGAAAAGTGCCATGTGCTCATCATAAATTCTTCTGTAATTGAAATTGGGCTTTGCAACCAATTTTTTGCTCCGGCTGGGGTCAGTAATTATTTTAACATCGGTATGTTTTCTGACATTTTCAATTGTTTTGCCATACACTGAATTCACCATCAATTTAAACAAGCTCTTATCAAATTGGCTCTTTGCAGATGTTCGAAGCTCTGTGTTTGTATCAATGTATGGTTTCAACCATTCTGAGTGCCTGAACCTCAAAACTTTGCCAACTTTGGTTACTTGGACACCATGTTTCATCAGGAACTGGAGGTTTTTGTAATATGTGACATATCCCTGTTTCGGCTCCAGAGTCATCATGAGCTTCTTCTGTTTAGAGCCAGGTGAGCACTGAACCTCGGGAATTGGGGGCAGATCAGAAAATTTATTGTGCAAATCATCAGGAATTGTCAGATCAACCTCTAAGAAGAGGCCATATTCACTGTCATCAAAATCCTGAAGATCCTCAATGTTGAAATCTTCGACCCATTCAAGCCCTGCATATGGCAGTTTTTGCATCATAGCGTGACCATAGAGGTTGTTTGCATCTACATACAGTATATAATTTGATGGCCGTGCTGGATCATAATCAGGCATATGCTTGTTATTTGCTCTGGCATATCTCTGGGAACATTGCACCATCCCTCCTCTTATACATTTCTCCATAAACAGATACATATCTTGATCGTGGATCAGATCCAATTGCTTTTTGGTGTTGAAAAACATTGCAGACCATGCTAGGCCCGGGGCACTGTAAAAATACACTGGGTCCAGTCCATAATTTTGCATGGAAGATTTTCTGAATGCTTGCAATATATCAGCTAAGAGAGTGACATCAAGTTTCAAATATGCCATGTGATAATCACCAAATGTCTGGCAATTTAAATTGTCCCACATCAACTGGGCATGGTGATAATCTTCATCAGTGATTCCAGATCCTCTGATTTTGCTGTAAAACTCTTGTTGTGGTGGCAGGGAACACTCATCAAATTTAGAAAAATCTGTGACATAGTCATATGGATATACACCCTTCCGCCTAATTAATTTCAGGTCCTGATTTGGAAACAATGCACGTGTGATTTTGAATTGATCATCAGGTAATTGAGTGGCCAGTGTATCCAGGCTAGCAGATAAAAATCTGTAAGAATCAAGAAATCTTATGTGAATAGGAACACCATCAACTTTAATTATCTTGCTAATAGATATATATTTCTCATCATTTTCAGCTAAAATATTTAAATTCTGCTTCTCAAACCCCTCGTACCTGATCAGATGATGGAAATCATAATTGGATGCTCCGTGGCAAAATATGGGGACAAATCTTGGTCTCTTGATCTTAATATTACAGCTATTACAGAGGGCCTGTTTATATCGACCATCTGTATGAGAATGGTGATGAACCTTGATATTTGTATCTGAAAATTCAGAATCACATACCGGGCATTTTTCTGCATTGTTGAAATCTTCAATCTGTTCCTCTGTTAAAGGCAACATGGGCTTTGATTTTAATAAGATGTTATATGCTATGTCACGGCACTCATTTTCTATTCTATGTGCAAATATTTTGATGGCATTTGGTCCCTTGTATGAATATTCTTTAATAACAACACCATCCTGTACAACCACATAACAAAAGCTGGAAGGTTCATGTTGCTGGTATGGTGTAATTGAGGATTCTTCTGGATCTGGATTGCAGGATGCAAGAGATTTGAGATTTGATTCGGAATCCCAGACAATATATGCCGGGTGTTCCAACGAGGCTTCATACTTTTTGAATTTGCAATTTTCACTTGGATTGGGCATCACCATATGAACAGGTTTATGATTGCCACAGTATTTCAGATGCTCAATTAGCTTGTTTTTAGCAATTTCTGCACTCTCTTCCCGAACCCCATTTACCATTTTTTGACCATAAAATACAATTAAGCATCTTCTGCACAACTTGAATATTGTATTGGATTTGTCTATTTGCTTTCTCACTAAAGCTTCAAGATTATGTATCAGAGTATAATGATGTGTGCCATCCCCTTCAATTAAGAGCAGATCAATCGGAATAGCAGATTCATCATCAAGTGTACTGATTCTGAGAGGTGCTATCGGGCAATTGCCAGTGGAACAAGTAAATACATTAATAGATAATTGCTTGCCATCGATGTGCCTGGCCCTTTTTTCAAATTTGTCAATATTCTGAACAGACATTGGATATTCCAAACCCTCCATTGCTTCATCAAAAAGATGTTCATGCTGTTTGTAATAACTTATTCTCTGAGGATTTCTTGAAACTGGATACAAAGCAGCTAATATACACCACAAAAAGCATTTCTGGTCGGCGTTTTTTATATTAACCACGGCTTGTTTGTTTTTGATATTGGCAGGTAATGGCACATAAGTGGAACCTTTTAATGGGCTGAATTCAGAAATATTAACATATAACTTGTGCGAAGAGCCACATAGGCTCCATCCGGACTCTTTTGCCGCAAATTCAGAGTGTTTCATGTTCAGTTGATCCATCAATCTGCTTATTATTGTGTCTAAATTTGCGTTTGAATATACCGGTACAGTTTCTGTTACGTGGGGGTGTGTAAATTTTGTGTCATTTGGCTTCTTATATTGTACAAACAATTTGAGGAACAGCTTATAAGAGCCATTTTGTGCATTGAGAATTGCCTGCACATTAGGATTTACACTGTTCAAGAAATTCTCAATGCCGCATCTTGGCTCCGATACAAACCGATAATCCCTGAGTTGGGTATTAAAACTGCTACGGATGGGTGCATAGCGTGGCTGCTTTGTTGCTCTGGCATTAAGAGGTGCTTCGTGCTTTCTTTTCAGACCAGATGTAGATGGTTGAGGGGGCAATATTGATGACTGTGCAGAGCAAGTATCTTTATGTTTATACGTGAAGTATTCCATGTTATATTTTCTATTGCATTTGGGGCAAATTTTTGTGGGAGTTTTGTATTTGTCTGGATTACAAATTTTTTGATGCTTGGCCCAATTAGAGCTGGATATATTCTTATTGCACTGATTACAATATTTTTGATTCGGCATTTTTGCTGTTGTTTATTATATACAATTTCCTGGGATTCAATTCAAAACTTTATACTGAATAAAAAATATCAGTTGAGTTCAGCACTGTGCTTTGTGTGTATGTGTGTATGTGTGTAGGTGTGTATACACTTAATATTTTTGGCTTTGGTATTTATATAAAATTTCCTGGGATTCAAATCTAATCTCTATGGATTAATATTATTAATATTAATCTTATGACAGGTTGTAAAGCCAATAGCCCACAAGTGGAAAATCATTCACACCAACCTTCCGCAAATACCTGCACGAACATGCATATCTTGAATGGCAATAACCTTGTTATGTATAACAGGCTGGGACAAATATAAGCTTGACTCTAAATATGAGTGGATTACAACAAATATCAGATTTTATATTGTTTAATATGAATTTAAACCAGTAAGTATGAGAAGCACTGTATCAACACATCTGTTCCCCTCAGTCGCTCTCACATAACTGGCTGATGCAATAATCGGGAATTTCTGTAAATACTGGCGCTGAGGAAAAAATCAATACTACCGTCTCGGGAATTCCACACATTGCCACAGAGGAGAAACATGCAAACACGAAGCGATTCTAGAGGTAGGCTCTGCATATTGCGTTGTTTTAATATTGGATAAGCAAATTGAATGGTATCCAATTGAACTTAAACCTGAAGTAAATATGTATAGGTGGGTATGGATACAAGTTTATAGACAAACTAATGCAATTTTTGTAAATATGCTTGAGGGGGGGGGGGTTGATATTTTCCGAATTATAAAATTCTTGGGTTAGGCAGGTGCTACACTTGAACAAATAAACATGTTGAGCAAGTTTTAAGTATGGCCAAAGCTGCTGGAGAGGGGTTCGTACTTTCTGAAAAATTCCCGAGGGCATTTTTTACAAAAATCTTGAATTATAAGAGCTCCACACTTGAGCAAAAACTCATATGGGCATGTTGAGCAAGTTTTAAGTATGGCCAAAGCTGCTGGAGGGGGGTTCGTACTTTCTTGTGCCAGTAATACAGTCAATACAACTACTAGGATAGACGATTCGTAATTCTACAAAAAGAGGAATAAGTTTGTCGTAATCTCCGAGGAGTTCTATGTAAAAATAATCTCCTGCAGACACATCGTACGTAATGTTAGAAAGCATCTTGTCGTGCTTGATTCGAAAAATGTTCTTGCCGGTAGAAAATTTGATTTCGCCTGCGTTTTCCGGATTCACGGTGATTTGAAGTTTCCCGTCGATCGGAATTTCGTAGAAATGTAAATTGTTATTAAAAACATAAAACATCTTGCCCACATCGTCATTCAGTTTCGTCCAAATGCTGTTGAGGTGAATGATCAACAGACCGTTGAGTTTATGTAACACGGAAGGTAAGACTTCATGATCTGGTATGGTTTCCATAATGATCTGTTTTTTGAAACCGAACAAATTCATAGGCATGCTGGTTATTTATTCTCACAACGTTGCAACGTTTAGAAAGTCGTTGATTTTGTTTCTGTATTTTCCGTCGTTGGGTTTCCTCGTCACGTCGATCGTCGCGAATCCGAAATCGTCACTGTTCCAGCAAGAAGAGCAGCGTTCCGAAAATTGATTGATCAACAGACCGTTGAGTTTAGATAACATGGAAGGTAGAAATTCATGATCTGCCGTGCGGTGTACAGTCTCCATTGTTTGCTTTCGGAAACCAAAGTGATTCATTGTCCTTGCTAGTTATTTATTGTGTATGTGAGATAGTTAATTTTTTTTTATTTTAGTTATAGTTATTTAAGTTCATTTTTTTTTCATTTGCATTGCCTACAATTTTTACTAATTTCTAAACGATAGTGTCCCCAAGGCAACGTGTGGATTCCACAAGACAAAATACATCTTTTATCGTCATGCGGATCTAATGCTACTTTCCTAACTTTGTTTGTTGTAATCACGTGGTCTACACTTTGGATTCTTTGTTCTATGCTTAGTATCGTCGATTGTGAGTAAAGGCAATCGATGTAATCGTGGAAGGTGAGTTTGTTCTCCACCGTATTTTTGCCCACACCTTTTGCTTTCTTCGTGACGCTACTCTCTGTTCTCATGGCATACATCTTCGAACGCAAACCCGCGAACTCGACAATAATATCACCGTTACATTCATCTTTCAGTTTACCTAGGACTTTTTTGTTGAGGGATGGAATTCCAAATCTGTTGGGTTGAGGGTACGCAGAAGTATCGAAATACTCAAGCATGGAAGGATTTTTTATGTCTTCGTATAGGTTAGGTGTTTGTATGCTGTAAATGAAGCTGTCGGTGTCCGTGTACAAAAGTGATATTTTATCATTGTAGAAGGGTTTCATCACGTCATAATGAAATTCGAACATGTAAAGTTTCGACAAGTCGAGAACCGTTGCGCCAACGTAAATTGGTTTTCTGAATTTCATCAATTTTATATGTAGATAAAAGTGCTAAATTCTCGTTGTAAATTTTTCTCGACTTGAATCTAGGATCGGCTATCCACTTCCGACATTTATTCTTATCGGAAATTAATTTCACGTCTACGTGCTTTCTAACATTCTCCATGGTCTTTCCGTACACCGCATTGTTCATTAATTTAAAAAAATCCTTGTCTAAATCGGAAGTGGCAGCTGTTCTATGTTGTGTGTTAGTTTCTATGTAAGGTCTTAACCACGTGGAATGTTTAAACTTTAGTATTCTTCTAACATTTACTATCTGAACACCCTTCCCAATCAAAAACCGGAGATTCTTGTAGTGGACGACGTATCTCTGTTTAGGGTCCAATGTTAACAAAAGTTTGTCTTGAACCGAGTCGGGTGGACATTTGATTTCGGGAGTCGGAGGCAAATCCGAAAACGTGTCGTGCAGGTGGTCGGAGAATTGGAGATCTACCTCTGCGAAGAAACCACACTCGCTATCGTCGAAATGAATAATGTCTATCGAAGTGGGATCTAACCATTCGAATCCCCCGTAAGGAAGTTTCTGAACCATGGCATGTCCGTAGAGATTATTAACGTCGGCGTAGAAGATGTAATTCGATGCTCGATTTGAATCGTAATCTTCTTTCATGTGTACGTTATTAGCTTTTGCATGTCTCTGTACGCATTGCACCATTCCACCTCGTATCCCTCTTTCGATAAATAGCAACATGTCAACGTCCGATATCAGTTCCAGCTTGACCTTTGTCTGGAATAACATTGCCGACCACGCTAATCCCGGTAGACTGTAGAAATACGCTGGATCTAATTTATAAATATTCGTTGCCGTTTTCCTGAACGCTTGAAAAACATCCGCGAGTATCGTCACGTCTAATTTTAAGTAGGCATCGTGGTAGTCTCCGAGTGTCCTACATTCTAATTTCTCCCACATGAGTTGCGCGTGTTGGTATTCTTCGTCCGTGATTCCTTTCTCTCTGAGTCTGCTGTAAAATTCTCTTGGAAGTGGAAGAGCGTCGTCGTTAAATTTAGAACCATCACTGACATATTCGTAAGGATAAATCCCTTTACGTCTAACGAGTTCTACGTCTACGTTGGGAAAACTAGCTCTAGTTATTTTAAATTGATCGTCGGTGAGTTTGTTCGCTAAAGCATCCAGACTTGCAGAGAGAAATCTATACGAATCCAGGAAGCGCATCTCGATTGTATTTTTCGTTCCCGGAATCGACACTTGCTTGCTGAGACTAATGTAGCGTTCTTCATTCTCGGCCAAGACACCTATACGTTTCGGATCGTAGCCAAGATGTCTCACAAGGTGGTGAAAATCATATCCGCTTCCGTTGTGAAAGAATATGGGGATGAATTTAGGTTTCTGGATTTTAAGATTGCACGTGTTGCAAATTCCACCTATGTAGTTTCCACTGAAATGATCGTGGTGGAATATTTTTTTGTTCTCATCAGTGAAACTTTGATCACATACCGGACACACCTCAGTGGAATTGTAATTTTGAAGTTCATTTTCAGTTAAAGGTGCCATCGGTTTTGATGTAAGCAGTACGCTACCAATTACCTCAACCTCCTCCACCATTTTTTCCAGGAAGTGTTCGATTACATTTGGCCCGCGGTATATATATGCTTCATTTATTTTATCACGTCGCACAACAACATAGCCGAAACTATTAGGTTGATGAAGCTGGTACGGCGTTGTGGAGGAAAGTTCGGGATCCGGTTCGCAGTAGGAGAGTGGTTTGAGGAACGCCTCGAAATCTGCGACGATGATTGCAGGATGTTCCAACAATGCCTTGTGCATTTTGAATTCTTCGACTTCGTTTGTTTCGGGCATCAACATTCTAGCCGGTCTGTTGTCGCCGCAGTAAATTTTATGTTCGGCAAGTTTCTCGATAGCAATTTGACGTCCGGTGTATTTTCGATAATCGAGTTGTTTTTGATCGTCGAACGTGGTTAGGCATCTCGGACAAACTTCGATGTTGTTTGCATGCTTGGTTGATTGACTTCTGACCAAACGTGATAGTGAACGAATTAGTGTGTAGTGATGAACATCCTCGTTTGAAATGAGAAGGAGATTAATCACACGAGCATCATCATCGTCGATATCGCTTATCCTGACGGGATGCACAAGATATTTATCTGACGTGAAGGAATACACATTAATAGCGATGCGTTTTCCTGCACGATTTTCGAACTTTGTTATATCCGACAATGTCACCGGGTATTCAATGTCAGACATTACACTTTGAAAGTCGGTCTCGTATTGTTTGTAATTAGAAACCTGTTCTGGATGATTTGACCAATGAACAGGATGCAGTGCAGCCAATATACACCAAAGGAAACACTTTTTATCGCTGTTCTGTATATTTAACACAGCCCTCTTGTGTTGAATGTTCGGTGGAAGAGGAACGTAGCTGGAAGCGCGAAGAGGCGAGAATTGGTTCACGTAAACAGTTAACGTGTGAGGACTTCCACATAGAGACCATCCCGACCCTTTAGCCTCGAAATCGTCATATTTCTTAACCAGCTCGTTGGAAACTTTATAATAGAAGTTGTCCAAATTTTCGACGTCCGCCAAATAAAGAGTCTGGTTTTTTGTACGATGATAAAAAATACTCGTTGTGCCATCAACTTTCTCGTATTCAGAAAACAGAACAACGTATACTTTTATAGAGTTGTTTTCAAGTTTATCTTTTAAAATATTTAGTACAGATGTTTTCGTTTCATCCAAGAAACTAAGAATGTCACGACCTGATTCTGACTTAATTGAAAAATCCTGGAGTTGGTCGTTAAATGCAGATCTAATTGGTTTGCGTTCATTAGATAATTTAATTTGCTTGGAAGTGGAAGCTTCCGTTTCTGAATTATCGATTTTCCTTTTCGATGTTCCTTGTTCGATCGATGGTTTGCAAATTTTGAGATGTTTACTTAAATTTGCAATGCTGATTATTTTTCTGCATCGAGCACAGGGCTTAGAAGGTAACGAACGATTAATTCTCGAACCTGTTTCGCTACATCTTACCCTGTGTACCGATAAATTGTTCCTTGAGATTAGCTTCCCACAAGTAACACATTCAGTTTTATCATTTTTACGATTGAAACTGGTGGTGGATGCCATTGCTTTCTCCAAAATTACAGAAATCAAAAAGTCTAGTATATAGCGACACAATTTTCAGGTATGTTATTTTATATAGAATTTCTTGGAGTGATTACAAAACTCAAAAATTCAATCTACTGTAAATAGAATTTCAGGTATGTTATTTATATAGAATTTCTTGTGTGCGAATACAAAAACTCAAGAATTCAATCTACTGTAAATACAATTTTCAGGTATGTTATTTTATATAGAATTTCTTGGGGTAATTACAAAACTCAAAAAATGAATCTACTGTGAATATAATTTTCAGGTATGTTATTTTATATAGAATTTTCTCGGGGGCGAATACAAAACTCAAAATCCGAGACAGTCCAGTTTAACGTGTTCATATTTGAAAAAAAATTGCAAAATACCCCGACAACGTTTCAGCTACTAGGACCTCATTACCATGAGCCTAATCCTAGTAAGCCACATACACACCTGTTCTTCGTATCGCATATGCTAGTAAGTCAGATGACATATTGGGAGAATCACATTTCCCCCAATGATTCCACCACAACAAACGTCGCACATGCTAGAAGCGTCACATCAAGCTTCAGGTATGCATCGTGGTAATCACCGAAAGTTCGGCAACCCAACTCGACCCACATAGACTGAGCATGCTTGTACTCCTCGTCGGTAATACCTGAACCTCTCAACTGGCTGTAGAACTTATCCTGGGGAGGCAGCAACTCTTCTTCGAACTTGGAAGGGTCTGTGACGTATTCGTAGGGGTAGACCCCTTTACGTCTGATGAGTGCGACATCTAAGTTCGGGAAACTTGATGTAGTAATGGCTAGTTGGTCGTCTCTGAGCTTCCCAGCAAGAGCATCGATGCTTGCCTGGAGGAACCTCAGAGAGTCGAGGAACCGAAGCTCGATGCTGTTGCTTGAGTTGGGGATCGGCACCCACTTGCTGATGCTAATATAACGCTCCTCGTTCTGCGCCAGGACATTGATTCTCGCATTGTCGTACCCTAGATGTGTAACCAAGTGATGGAAATCATATCCCGAGCCATTGTGAAAAAAGACCGGTATTTCATCAGACGGTTTCTTATACTTGCAGCATAGCACGGCATAGAATTTAGTGGAGTATGTAGCCAATGCATCGTTGAGGATGGATATTATCTTAGCTCGCTCGCTCTCCAGAAAACTACGCACATCGCAGAAGCTGTCTGATGTTATGTTAAAGTCTTCTAATAAATGCTCAAACGCAATTCGGTCTGCTTTCTTCGTCAGCTTGACGCATTTGGTAGGTGGCGATGCATCGAGGGAGGTTACTTCTACCTTTCGCTTGGAAGGTTGCGGTAGAGATGTTCCAGTGCTCTTGCAAGTAAGCTGGTGTCGCTTGAAGTAGTCAATAGAAAAATTGTTTCCACACTTAGAGCACAGTTTGGTCGTTCAATATTGTCAACAGTATTATATTTCAGCAGGTCGCTTGTCCCCTAAACACTACAGCTCACAGGTCGGGAAAATCTGACATGAAAGCAGATAATACGCTTATGCCTTATTTATATATAATTTTCACGGGGCGTACAGTATTGTCAACAGTATTATATTTCAGCAGGTCGCTTGTCCCCTAAACACTACAGCTCACAGGTCGGGAAAATCTGACATGAAAGCAGATAATACGCTTATGCCTTATTTATATATAATTTTCACGGGGCGTACAATATTGTCAACAGTATTATATTTCAGCAGGTCGCTTGTCCCCTAAACACTACAGCTCACAGGTCGGGAAAATCTGACATGAAGGCAGATAATACGCTTATGCCTTATTTATATATAATTTTCACGGGGCGTACAATATTGTCAACAGTATTATATTTCAGCAGGTCGCTTGTCACCTAAACACTACAGCTCACAGGTCGGGAAAATCTGACATGAAAGCAGATAATACGCTTATGCCTTATTTATATATAATTTTCACGGGGCGTACAATATTGTCAACAGTATTATATTTCAGCAGGTCGCTTGTCGCCTAAACACTACAGCTCACAGGTCGGGAAAATCTGACATGAAAGCAGATAATACGCTTATGCCTTATTTATATATAATTTTCACGGGGCTTTCAATATTGTCAACAGTATTATATTTCAGCAGGTCGCTTGTCCCCTAAACACTACAGCTCACAGGTCGGGAAAATCTGACATGAAAGCAGATAATACGCTTATGCCTTATTTATATATAATTTTCACGGGGCGTACAATATTGTCAACAGTATTATATTTCAGCAGGTCGCTTGTCCCCTAAACACTACAGCTCACAGGTCGGGAAAATCTGACATGAAAGCAGATAATACGCTTATGCCTTATTTATATATAATTTTCACGGGGCGTACAATATTGTCAACAGTATTATATTTCAGCAGGTCGCTTGTCCCCTAAACACTACAGCTCACAGGTCGGGAAAATCTGACATGAAGGCAGATAATACGCTTATGCCTTATTTATATATAATTTTCACGGGGCGTACAATATTGTCAACAGTATTATATTTCAGCAGGTCGCTTGTCACCTAAACACTACAGCTCACAGGTCGGGAAAATCTGACATGAAAGCAGATAATACGCTTATGCCTTATTTATATGTAATTTTCACGGGGCGTTCAATATTGTCAACGGTATTATATTTGAGCGGGCCGCTTGTCACCTAAACACTACAGCTCACAGGTCGGCAAAATCTGACATGAAAGCAGATAATACGCTTATGCCTTATTTATATATAATTTTCACGGGGCGTTCAATATTGTCAACAGTATTATATTTCAGCAGGTCGCTTGTCGCCTAAACACTACAGCTCACAGGTCGGGAAAGTCTGACATGAAGGCAGATAATACGCTTATGCCTTATTTATATATAATTTTCACGGGGCGTACAATATTGTCAACAGTATTATATTTCAGCAGGTCGCTTGTCGCCTAAACACTACAGCTCACAGGTCGGGAAAATCTGACATGAAAGCAGATAATACGCTTATGCCTTATTTATATATAATTTTCACGGGGCGTTCAATATTGTCAACAGTATTATATTTCAGCAGGTCGCTTGTCGCCTAAACACTACAGCTCACAGGTCGGGAAAATCTGACATGAAAGCAGATAATACGCTTATGCCTTATTTATATATAATTTTCACGGGGCGTTCAATATTGTCAACAGTATTATATTTCAGCAGGTCGCTTGTCGCCTAAACACTACAGCTCACAGGTCGGGAAAATCTGACATGAAAGCAGATAATACGCTTATGCCTTATTTATATATAATTTTCACGGGGGCGTACAATATTGTTAAGAGCGTTAGTTTTTGTAGAGCTCTCTTTTTCCATCTTTCCTCTATACAGTAAAGCTGTAGAAGACACAATTAGCTAACCTAGCATACAACATACCTTCCTAATTAATATGGATATTGTCACACATTCCTCTTATTTTATACTGTTGTAAATAGAAAAGATTATGTACGGTAAATGTTTTGTACATTATAGGAAAAAATGCAAAATATCCCCCAATTTTAATTCGAATCGAGTCGAATTTTTACATATTTCTACGCCGCCACATATTGTCCTATTTGCTTCTTTTACTTGCCTTGCTTAATTAACTCTCGCTAATTAGCATTTTTTTGGAAGAAGTCAACTAGAACAACATATGGCGGTATGAGAAATATGCAAATTAAAGAACATTTTAGCAATATATGGGCCCTAGCAATTAGCTTTCTCGACTAAGAGTACTCTTTTAAACGTCTTCTGCTGATCGTATTACTAAACGAGGACGTTTAAAATGTTTGGGTGTTGAAAAAGTTTGACCCTACTTTTTATTTCTATTGTTTGCTAATAGATAGCGCTAATAGTACCCCCTCCCCTCCCCTCTCCCCTCTTCTCCTCTGCCGTATGACAAATAGCACAAACATAAAAATCAAGATTTTGGAGAGCAAAACATAAAATTTGCATGCATCTGATGTCGAACCAGGAACTTTTATCTTTCGGGGCGTCAACATTATTTTTTACTCAGCCGTCATATAACATGAACACACGCAAATATTCACATGTGCTTTTTATTATTTTGTGTTCGGTAAGTACAAGTATATTCTTACATAAATTATTGTTTAATTTAATAAATTGTAAAACTCGGAGCCTGCTATACTAAAACTCCTTCTGTCTATTGAAAGCGAATGTTGCGTGCATGCGGAAATAACACAGAAAAAAAAAGCGGATGGAAGCAATTTAAAATCAGTAGAGCAAGGTCAGTATTACGAGAACGTAAAAACACGTGTTTTCATTCAACTTCGAAAAATAAGAATGAATGTGTGCATACAGAACACATATGCTTTCTTTTCACAGTTGTAAAATCATATAAATTGTGCATGAAGTAAGTTACGGGAAAGGCTCTCTCTTTTATGTCTGTGTATATGTTGTACAATTAGGTACAAGTATTGTACAATTAGGTACAAATTGTTGTACAATTATTTCCACCAGTTGCCCAGTTGGAGTTGGGGGCATAACACTGGTACTATTTGTAATCACAGTGCTTACTCATGTATTTTGTTTAATATTTTATTTCAAATTCACTGTCAGAAACTAGTGTTGTTAGTTTCTGCATGTAGGTTTATTTACTCTGTTGGTTGTCACTGTCAAGTTTTTAGTATTCGTACAGCATAAAAAGCTATAACCCCCCTCTCAAAATATATACATTGTATACGCCAAGATGCCCAATAGCCTGGCAACACATCATGAAAAAACATGCCAAGAAGACCCAGTGGGTTTATAAGTCAGTGCTGCCAATTCCTATTTATAGGTTAGCTTAGCCAGTGAAAGATCATATAGTAGAATTTTTGTAGAGTGGGTGTTTGCGAGTTCCACGATGCCTTGCCCGAGGATACTCTATGCAGTGTCATCCTGATTGCAGAGAAGTCCTTCGCCTACGACGTGAAGAACGAGAGGGTCACAGAGCAGTTTTAAAATTCATAAAAAATTGCCACATACTAAAAATCAACATCCAACACATTTTAGGTTATATAAAATTTGTGAAAACCTTATAATACTGAAATATTAAAACAAACAGAGTCCCTTGTAGGTTAGTTCGGTGCGTAAATAAAAAAATGATAGGTTAAGTTATATCACTTAGGATCGTAAAAAAAATTAAAAAATCGTAAAAAAAAGGATAGGTTAAGTTGTATCACGTAAGATCGTGATATACCTACCAAGTATAAATGGAAAAAATGAGTGCAGTGAAAATTTGTACTAAAACATCGCTAAACGCTATAACATCGACAAAAAATTGTCAAAATATGTCAAAAACTTATATTCGATTAATAAAAAAAAAATACCTACAAAATATGATCCTCAAATGATGACGTTCAAACAGTGCATAAATAAAAAAAATGATAGGTTAAGTTATATCACTTAGGATCGTAAAAAAAATTAAATAATCGTAAAAAAAGGATAGGTTAAGTTGTATCACGTAAGATCATAATATACCTACCAAGTATGAGTGGAAAAAAAATGAGTATAGTGAAAATTTGTACTAAAACATCGCTAAACGCTAAAACATCGACAAAAAATTGTCAAAATATGTCAAAAAGTGATATTCAATTGATAAAAAAACAGGATACCTACAAAGTATTGCGTTGAAACAACTAATATACACTACTTCTAACTCCAAAGATATAAAAAAATTAGTGATTACATCTACTTCAAAGACACTGTCGTATTTGAAATTGCAGTAAGTGAAGAAAGATCTTGAAATACCCTGCCATTTATGATTTCTTCGAAAATTCCATTTATTTCGAGAAACTACATCGATGTTCCATATTATGAAATATCATATTTGTTCACAAATTATTTCAAACCCAAAGGAAAATCTCTACATAAATCGACTAAGCAACGATCATTGATTTTGTACTACTTTAATGACATCTGTACACTAAAATTACATTACTAATTTCTACACACCACATCAAAAACCCAAGATTCTCCTAAATGCTCTAAAATGACTTCATGACCGATCAAATTTGTTGCGCAAGAATCAGTGAATTATTTTATGTAGTTCCTGCGCCATAATTGTAGAGATGAGGATGAATTGATGAGATGTGTGAGAGACAGGATGCGCATCTAGCCATCCGACCTGGTAGCGTGCTGCGCTAACCACTTTACCACAGGTCTAATGCTTAAATAATGAGCATTTGCTGCATCAACAATAGTAATGATTTAATCTTTTTTAAAAAAAATATTACAAAGAAATGTTACAAAAGTGATCAAGTTTTATCTAGTTACATTTCTTAACACGAATTTCATCTTGCAGCACTAAGTTATATGATAATTCATTAGAAACCACAGAAGTGAACTGATATTAATGGTGATAGATGGCAGAACCATACGTAGACAAAAATTGGGAAAAAGATGATGAATAATTAAGAAAACTATAAAGGCAAGCTATCACATTATTTGTAAAAAAGAAAAATAACTTAAATATACAATATATGATAACGATCTGCTTTTGTTGTACTGAAACAAGTTAACTAGTTAGCGGAAATTTTACAAATCAATGTAGAAAAATTGTTTACATAAATAAGTTGTTCATAGTTATATATGTATAATCAAGTATTAATTGAATTGTCATTTAAGTCCACTTTATGCACAGAAAGGCTAATCGGGACTGGAAAAACAGATTAAAGTGGGATCCGAACCACTGTGCTATGTGCCTAGTAATTTAAAAAAATGATCACTAATGATTGATTTGAAATTGAGTTCTATAATTTAATAGGAAATAACAAAGTATTTATTCTATTTACAGTGGCTAGACTTCAGAAGCTTCGCTGGAGATAGGACCAGGAAGATACACGTGAGATACTTGACTCCTTGAAGAGAACCGGGAAGATTTTCTAGTAGGTGCAGAGTAAAAGTTAGTATGTGCTAGAGGGGTGAGGTTTCTATACTTTTCAATGTACTATGAAAGAACATATGACTGTCTCGGGAATCTGTGGAAAAAGGATGCGCATAACGGGAGAGAAGGGGAGAAAGCTAATGGAAGGAGCAAAGCAGTGCGCGCTGCTGCAAATGGCTTGTAGCTGCAGCCATGTTTTCTCCTCCATGCTCTCATTTCCCCATCTCGCGTCCATTGGTCGAACCCACTCGAGCCCTACTTGCTCAAGAGATTTCCGGCTCAGAATGTAGAATAACGCAATTTTACTGCCTTTCCGATGGTAATCAAGAGATCTGGGGTTCGTTATCCCAGTGGAGGAACATTGCACAGCTGTTTGGAACCAACTTAAACTGTAGGTCCAGTCTCGGTTAGCCTATCCGAGCATAAAGTGGACTTAAAATTTTCTAACCTGCTGAATGTACATTTTCATCATTCTTATCAAAAGTTCGATTTGCAACTTCATTACAATGGATGGGAATTTGTGTTTTAAGTCCACTTTATGCACAGACAGGCTAATCGAGACTGGACTTACAGTTTAAAATGGGAACCCAACCACTGTGCATTGTGTCCTCATTAGACTAGAGAGGAAGATAAAGCATCATTAAGGAAGATACAAAATAAACTTTGATTACATTGATAGATGGCACAAGTGTACTATTTTATAAATATTTCAAATTTCTATCATTGATTATGTACAAGAAAAAAAAGATTCTCTACTTTAGGAAGAAAGAAAAATAAATATGGTTTCGTGTGTATTTTGTAATTTGGTGAATCATACGAAATTGAAAAGTTGGGGGATCTCTTTCAAAACATTCATGAAGTTCGGATATATAATTTTTCATCTTGTTGCAGCTGCGATGTTTTGTAAGCTTCTCTACACTTCCTTTGTTTCGCATTATTGACCTAAAGAAGTGAGGAAATACAGTGTAAAATGTTCGTAAAATCATAATCTATAATGTGAAGTTATGAAATTTCTGATGGAATGTATTTAGTTTATTATTACGGGAATGTACTATGCTGTCAACTTATTTCCTATTATATTTTATCATTTCTCCTTTCAGAATCCACTACGCTTCTTTGGGTACGAAAGAGTACAACAACGAATCATCACAGACCAAACATACTTCCCTAAGGAAACAGAATATCCATAGCCGTAAGTTAACTTCATACCTTTTCTGTATAGTACGTAATGATTTACATTCATCACAAAAACAAAGAGAAATTGTGGTATGGTAAGAATCCATTGTTCACAAATACACTTTTAAAAAATGATGACAGACAGGTTGGCTACACTAGCGACAACTCTAATGCAATGCAAAATTTCCACAGGCGAGGTTAAGGGAGAAGAAAAACGAATGTGTTACTCGACCCTCGTTCCCCTTGAGGTTTCTCAGGTTATGAAATGACCCCTAGATACTTATTTTTCACCACTAGATGTCACTATTCAAATCGTTACATGATTTTCCCTGTTCGACAACGCCACAAAAAGATCTTTATCATAAATCCTTTGCGATATTTGAGTTTGATGCGAAGTTAGACTTGTAGGATGTAAAAATCACAAACCATGGCATATGAAGAAAACATCGATGGGTACACAAACCACAATCTTGCCTATTGTGCCAAAATACCTAGCTACGGGGATGAAATTTCAAGATATTTCTCGAAACATTTACCAACTTTTATCAAGTAAATAGTCCAAAAACCTACTACTTTGGCTTGATTCGATTTGTTGTATTTTACTTCGCCTTGCTTCCACTTTTGGCTAATCGCGAAGATAGTTATGAGATTGATGAAGGGACAATCACAAACACACATGGATATGACACAACGATGATTATACTGGCTGTAAGTCAAGTCGCCAGAGCATCGTTAGCCTGCAAAAATATGACTCAGTGTGTACTTGAGTGCCCTCAGAAGGGCCATCCCTTACACCCCTCAATTCAATCATTGTTGGTTTGAATGGAAATACACTGTGTAAGAAAAACTGTAGGGCATTAATATGTATGACAACGCATATCATAAAACATGATATAACAACATATACTGAGAACATAACGAAATCATATGAGGGAAGATCAATATTTAAATGGAAGATTTCACAAAAAAGCATACATAAATTATAGTAAACGCGTCATGTACAATAGCAATAATAGTTTAACACAAAAAAGCTCTAAAAACTCATTATCCACATGCATGATCTATTTTCCAGAAGTATTTTTCAAAGAATTTTTCGATGGCGCAGTGGTAGCGTCGATGCCTTGTAATAAAGGGGTCCCGGGTTCGATACCCGGTGGAGGCACATAGTTGTTTGGATTCCACAGTAAACTGTAGGTCCAGTCCCGATTAGCCTCACTGTGCATAAAGTGGACTTAAAACACCAAATCAATCAATCAATCAACTAATTCTCATGGTAACGATCAGTCTTAGATTCCATAAATGGAATTAAAAAATGACATCAATGTAGGGTATAGAGTTTCAAAACATGTTACTAAACATCTACGGCACTTAAATACGTATATAGTTTCCAAGAATTAGTCACAAACATTTTCGCTTGGTTGAAACTGAACATAAAAATTTTGAAAACAAAATTCACATTTATAATTCAGTCTTCTTGGTATTAAAATTACACTTAATTTGTTTCAATTTATAAATTATCTTTCCAAATATTTTGTTCATTCTGTGGCCAAACATTGCATTAATCTCAAGCTGCCATCTAGTGCCAAGGAAATGTACTAGATCGAACTTTATTCACTGAAGTAGTATACCCTATCTCATTTATATCTGAAGCGAGGCCACGCATAGCGTCAGAAAAGGGGAGGAAGTCGAGTGAGGAGAGCGAAGCAGTACATGCTTCTGCGAAGGCTGGTCCCTGCAGTCGTTCCCCCACTCTACGCAATCCTGTTTCCTCTCACGTGTTCATTGGTGGAGCCGTCTAGCGTCACTACTTGCGGGGAAACTTGCTTTCGTTTGCCTTCTCCAGAGATACTTGGGACAGAGTATAGATGTAATAAGACTTAAAGTTCACTGTATAGAAAAATAACTGGAAAAATATCAAATTCGAAGTAAACACTCAATCAAGTTCTTTTAATCGACTACTTAAAGAATCAACTTTTTCAGAAAATAATTTTCCACTTCACTATACTTGGTCGCGGGAATTTCTGAAGCAAGCGATCGAAACAAGTCCTCTGCGCAAGTAGGACTCGAGAGGGATCATCCAATGAACACTTGAGAAAAAGTAGTGCGTGGAAGGGGACATGGCAGCTGCACCTACCAGCCGTTTGAAATTAAGAAACCTCACTTTTGATAGTTCAAGAATATAAGTTTTCATATCTGAATAACACCCTAACACTTATAGTGGCGAGGCGTTAGTAGAGACAAAGCAGACGTTGCTTATTCTAAAAAAGTTGAATTAAATGTCTAAGAAGAGAAAGTACAGACAGATACTCTTATAGGTCTTTTCTACTCTTACGGCGGTCGGTCCTAGTTCTGGCAAGGGAAGTGGGGAGCGGGGATTACGCCGCAGACCAACCAGACAACAGCAGTGGTGTCGAGAGTTACGACGCGGCGGGAAGAAGTACTGCGTGAACCTCGTTCTACTGGCTGCTGAGTTTCTTATCGTGCTGGCTTGGTCGCTTCCCCGCTCCCCACTTCCCTTGCCAGCTAGCATTAGGATCAGTAACAGTAGAAAATATCTTTAGGGAGGTTCTAAAAGGAAGCGACACGCGCCATTTGATATCGAACCAATCAACATTAATGTAGCTACATGATAGGCCGGACAAGCCTGCATGAGATTGGTAAATTCGTCAAGTGGCACGCGAACTTGTCGCTTCAGTGTGAAATCTCCATTACATACACTTAGGAAAAAGAATGAACCTAGATCCTTAGCCCCAAGACTGTAGCCAGTTTCCACAACGAGTTAGGAGTCCTAGATCCTTAACCTTTTATTTTTTTTTTACTTCGAGACTCACCTTACCTTATTTGAGAGATTGAGGCCTAAAGGTGTTTCCATTATATAAGTACTTTTCTTATACGACATAGTTCCACAGTAAATTCACGAAACTGGACACTTACAGACATATTAATGATCGGCTAGCGACAGCTATAATAACTTGGAGATATTTATATATATATATACGAAGCTAAGAGCACCAAACCTGACCTGCCTAACCTACTCAACTATGCATCTAATAACAGAAATAAACAAATGAATAGGTTAGATTTAGTGTTTTTAGCATAGCTATTTTGTACAGTAGGAAAGAATACGTGACGTCATAACAGCACTGCTGATCGTATCTCAAAGGTGCTAAAGATGGCGCCATGCATTCGTGACATATTAAGACGACTTTGCATATTACCCACAAGAGTAGACACTAAATACAAATTAAGATTAATTTTGAGAGTCGAATACAGACAATAAGTTGAAACAACTTTAACATTTTTTCAATTCTATTTGAGGTACGTAGATATTATTTCCTACAATGCATACATACATAGGCCAAATAATTCAGTTACACATACCTTCTTCTTGTTATGGCGCTACAGTCCACTGATGAAACTTGGCCTCCACTGTGATTTGTCTCCATCTATCTTTACCTTTTGCCACAACTTTCCAATTTCTATACTGGAGCTTCCGAACATCCTCCCTCGCTTCCTTTGTCCACCTGGGTTATCCAACATCACTCTCTTTTCAGGGTCACTATCACTCATGCGAATCACATGATCTGCCCATCTTAACCTTGACGCCTTTATTACACCAATAACTGTTGGTTCTTGACATAAGTCGTAGAGCTCCTTACTAAATCGCTTCTTTTTCAATTCTCACATACTGGTCCCAATATTCTTCGTAATATCTTTCTTTCAAAGGTCCCTACCAGCCGTTCATCTTTCCTGGAACTGTTCCAAGTTTCCGCAGCATAGGTCAATACAGGTCTTATCAATGTCTTGTAAAGTGTTAACTTAGTTGTTCTGGACAATATGGTGCTCTTAAAATGTCTCTGTAGTCCATAATAGGCCCTATTCGCTGCTATAAGTCGTGCCTTTACTTCCTCCTGTGAATCATTCTCATATGTCACAACAGAACCCAGGCAGATAAAGGAATCCACTCTATCAAAAGTATAATTAGCCAAAGTTACGCATACCAACTGCGACAAAAAAGGTAGGCTAAATGTATTTGTCGGTGTTGGATATTTAAGTTTCATTGTATTTATCGTATCTTTCTATATTTTGCAGGACACATTCAGAAGTTTTTCGATATTCACCATAAGTGGATAATTCAGCATTTGTTCTAGGAAGCAGAGTTAATGGATATGTGGAAAACGACAAGGCAGATACAACACGAATGGTTTGGGCATCACACAAGTCTTGAATGCACATCTTTTAAAAATCTGGACTTCGTACTACTTCAACCAAAATGCGTTCAGTGAAAATTCAGTTGTTTTATGTACACTGCAGGTAATACTTTAGTGTCCTATCCTCAGAACACATTTCACTTTGGCATGCAGCTTTAAACAACACTATACACACTGAATTTTGTATTTAGAATTCTATTTCAATATGATTATTGTTCTATTGTTCAATTGAGAAATAAACTAAGATCAAACATTGATTTCATGCCTATACAATGACAGTTCCTAATTGGTTTCTTGTTACAGTGCAAATACATTGCAATATGACATTAGGTACACACAGTGGCGGCGATTAGGGGGGCCAGGAGGGCAGTTGCCCCCACTTTCTTTTTTGCCACTCTTACCTCTGCACTATAAACCTTATGTACGAAGGAAAGTAAACTGTATTTGCCTCCCCAGTTTCGGCAGCTTGCCCCCCTAGTTTTGGGACCCAATCGCCGCCACTGGGTACACATACTAGTTATGTGAAAAAATTCAAAACAATGAAGAACAAATGTCGCACATTTCATTGTTAATCATAAACTATGTGTGTCTGTGTGTGTATTTGTTAATATATGTAGTTTCTAATTATTAGTTCGGCCTACACTACATCACAATTCATTGTAGAGTATTAAGTACATTGGAGGTTTAGAATTATAAGTATTTCAAAATTTCCGATGCTCGAAGGAACTCAACATTTGTTTCAAATTCTTGAAACATACACTCATATAGAACATTTATTGTTTAAAAATGGAACTTAGTGAAAATGCACACACACACACACACAAATACTAATATATAAGTACACGTACCAAATAGTGTATAAAGGAAACATTTATATTTATGTATTTATTAGAGACAGCTTACAGTTCTTGAAAATAATAATACAAGTAATCAAAAAATGTACACGTGTGTTCATGTAAATGGCACACTTTATAGGGCTGAACAGTTGAAGTATGTGCCACTTTATCTGCAATGCTATGCTATTATTCACACAAGTACAAACAACGGAGAAAATGGACACGAAATGAAAGAAAATCTTGTATGAATGCTAAATAATGCAAGACATAACACATAAACCCTGGAAGGATTAGTAAGAAGATTCAATCAGGCACTATTAGAGTTAACAACAATTGTATTTGGAATAAGTTTCTTAGCACTGAGTAATTTCAAAATTTGAAATTTTAAGATCTCTTCTAAGTCAGAATTATCTAGGTGACAAGGAAGAAATTTCAATGCAAAATACAATCTACCGTAGTTTACTGTTGTTATAAGCATTTAAAGCAGTGTTGATAAAGGTCCAGGAATACATAAATTCTAATTGGTTCTTTTGGGTTCTGTTGCAGGACCGGAAGCCTTTGTCTCGCACACTTTAAATTCGGTCCAAGTTGCTTATTGTTTCATTGAAAAAAGGTTCCTGGACCGTATTTAAATTGATCTGTTAAGAAGGTTCCTGGACCGAATTGAAATACTTTACAGATAAAAAGGTTCTTTACGGTCCAGAACCCATTTACGCTTGCTCATTTTCTCTCCTGGAAAATTTAAAATTCCTGGATCTTGAACAACCCTGATTTAGACACTTATTTTATGCAACGTCACGCTTACTTCAACGGACATTTACATAAACAAAGTTACAACTGTAAACATTGATCATACTAAAAATAAACAACGAATGGAGCTTGAATTGTACCAGAACATTATACAAAAAGTATTTAAAAGATTGCAACAACAGTAAACTACAATAACAATTCTACAATACAAGAAGAAAGATTTGACTAGGTAAAGACA
Organism: Lepisma saccharinum; assembly: GCF_977018435.1. Lineage (NCBI taxonomy): Eukaryota > Metazoa > Arthropoda > Insecta > Zygentoma > Lepismatidae > Lepisma > Lepisma saccharinum. The sequence goes on along the minus strand of NC_139242.1, from coordinate 38,702,700 downwards.
TTAATCCAAATCTGTTGAAATAATTATGTTACACATGTTCCTGAAATTCGTAACATGAAATAACAAAAGCGAACAAATTGTGAGGATTCTACTTGCTTGAAAAACCGTGTAATATGTTTTAAACAAATCACTTGAACAGTAATTCTTTAGCTCCACATAAGCCTGTCTGTTTTTGTTTCAAACAAACATTTTGGGAAGCATAATTGTTAAAAAAGAAAGATACGCATTTTAGAGTGATACATACGAGTGGCCTGTGGTCCTTCTTTCTATACTGACCTGTTTCTTGACAAGAAAATGAAATTTTGAATGGAATACGAACAGATCAAAATAAAATTAGCTTAAAATTATGGATTCTTTGTAGAAACGTGTTCTAATGACACAATAAAATTATCTTCGATTCTTTAGTGTACTTTTGTACAAACTGTAAATCAGTATAATAGTATACATTTCAATCAATACGTTAAATATGATTCGTACAGACCTCGTACAGAGTTTCGCTTAAACTCAGCACGATACAATAATGCAGTACAAATCTAAGTACCACAACAATTACGCTATTTAAAGTTAATAGTTTAATATGTATCCACACGAACACCATTACTTGAGTATGTCCTTAAGAACATGGGCATTTTAACATTAACGTCTGTTAAAAATATTAAAACTGAATTCTGCTTTAATGCAAAAACTTAATTAATGAATGTTAGATTATTTTTGAAATAATAACAATCACAGGAGTGTAAAAATGTCAAGGAATGCGTCAATCTACACTCCAAGCTTTCCTTTCTATTGTTAGAACGATCTTTTTTTACCACCCTCTACAGACAATTGTTTAAGCTTTTCTTGTCTATTGTTACAGCAGTCTACTTTTCATCAGCTTTTGGAGAGAAATTGTTTAAGAGTTCCTTGTTTATTGTTAGGACAGTCTTCTTTCCAAAGGGTTCCAACAGATCAATTGTTCTAATCTTTACATGTTGATTGTTGGAGCAGTTCTTTTTATCAGCCTCTACACAGCAATTGTTCAAAGTTTTCCTCGTCTTGTAGGGGTAGCTTTTTTGCCAGCCTCTACAACAATTGTTCAAAGCTTTCCTTGCCTTTTTGGAGCAGCCATCTCTTCACGAGCCTCTATATTGTTTAAAGGTTTTCTTGTCTATTGTTACAACAGTGTTCCTTCAACAGCATGGCTTAGGTTCTAGGCTTTCCTCTCAGCACACGTTAGCTGTAAAGGTTGTTAAGTTCATGTAAATAATCGCTGCTTATAAATACACCCACATTAACTACAAAAGCATGGCACAGTGGCAATCCTTCTTGTCAGGGTGAATGCCTCATTAATATGGAGTGGTGTCTGCAGAAATCTAGAAAGATTAACGATTCTTGACCTTGTCCTCTGCCCGAAGAATCCTTTCAATTAAGTTTGACTTTCATTATCTTCATTAGATTTCAGCACGTTCGTTCATTTGTCAAGCTTTCATCACTTAAATTATTCAAAATATCACGACTGCACTTTTTAGAAAATGCTGCATGGTTGACTTACAGGGCAGAAAAGAAATACGCAATGTTTGTACAAGCACTTAAAACGTGTGCCGAATGAGTAACAAACACGCTGAAATTAGAGTAAATTTTATTAAGTTTACGTAGACATAAAGCAAAACTTTCTCAACATGCACAGCAGCAGTACAACATTTCCACAACATATTTCGGAATGATGTATATGCACTTTCAGAACATTTGCCACTGTTTAAGGTAGACATCATACTCAAATTTCAGGTTCAAAATCCGTTTATTCAGAAAACAAGGTTTTAATGGTCAATTCTTTTCTTAGAGAAGATTTCTCCGTATCTAGTAGGAATGCTGCACTAAAATATTGAAAGAAAACAGGAATCGTTAAAAATGCTTACTAAAAAATAATAATATATGATTTCATGAAACCATATAATGCACAACAAAAGAGAACCTCTCCTTTGCAATCAGTCTCTCTGTATTGATTAACGTTCATGTTCGAATATTTTCAAAGAAAGTCGTTTCAGTTACTGAGTTACACGAATTACGCCTAACCATCTCGTTTTATTGAAAGCGTAATGGACACGTTGTTAGTTAGGAATGCATCCATACAAAATAAAATAAATATGAATCCATGTTACCTATCCTTGAAAATATGATAACTTTCTAACAGTTCCTATGATGAAGTTACATGAGAATATGGAAGGAACTCGACACCTTTTGGAACATAATATTTGTAATTCTTTTCCCCGCTTTCTGTTTTTTTTTTTTTTTTTTTGTTTTTCATCCTTTAGATATTTTACTTGTTTTCCTGTCTTAGAATCTGTTTCTCCTAGCTTACTTATACTTCATTGTTGATATTTTATTTTACTGCATGTTCTCTTCCTTTTCTGTCTCGTTTCATCCATTATTCTTTCACCCGGTTCTTTTCCTTTGTGCGTGTCGCTCGCTTTTATTTTTGTTCGTTTTACGCATCATATTTCTATCGCTTTTTTACTTGTTCTCTGTCTATATTTATCTTTAAAAAACTAGTGATTGTTCTCTAGTTTGACACGTCCTTTCCCATTGCACTAATACGTTATTTATTGTTATTAATTACCTTTCTCGTTGTACAAATGTTTATTTGTAATAAATCTCTGTTATTCATTTTGTGATTCTTGTGGTAATGTCAGGATAGTGACGAACCTTTATGTACCATCTGTCCAGAAAGAAAATACTCGGTTGATGATGGCGTTGAAAGCAAAACTTCAAATATGAAAAATATTAAGGTCAAATGTGTGACTGAACACACCATTCCCACTTCAAGTTTTTTGAAACTAACATATTCTCTTTTCTGGGAGTTACGTTTCAATAATGTATTCCATAAGGATCTCCGTGGGTGGAAAAAGGTAAAAAAGATGTGTCGGTCTGGAAAAGCAACTACATCTGAAAGAAAATAAGCGAGAAGAAATTCGCGTCGCCAGTAGTGAAACAATTCGAAAACTTACAAGATAAGTAAATAAATACTTACCAATAGAAGGTGTATGTGAGAGGTTAGTGTTACGGCTTCACTATCTGAAGGATGTGTGTTCGAGTCCGTTTACAGATATTTTTTTTTCTCCCAATGTGGCACCAACATGTGTGTTTCGATCCGCATTTATACAGTGATTTTTTTTAAATATCTGTGTCCACAGAATCTCGAATACATGGGATAATGGGATGTTTGAAGTGCATACCACATGCATTTTTAATCCACGATTTCACCTGCTAATTTCAAAAAGCACCTTAGATTTTTCCTTCTTAAATAAATAAATAATAAATAACCCATGGCGCGACAGACCTCGAAGGGCCTTGGCCTATCTCCCGACTGCCTGTCTCCCTCCCACAATCCTACATAGAGATGTCAAGAACTTAAACCGCTATTGGAGTGACATGGGGTCAGCACGTCGAACCCCCAGTCGTTGTAGAAGATTTCCGAGACCGGGTTACGCTACTCACTCGTAGCTCCCCAATTTCCTCACGATGGTGGGTTGCCGTATACACAGGTCGAGAACCCAGGCGGACTCGAACCCATGCCGTCCCTCAGTCGGATTTTTATATACAGCTACAGATTTCACAACACAATCATAATGTTAAGATCTGGACTAATTCTGTCAACTCATATAACCTAATATATTCTTAGCTACTTTTCGTTTTAGAAATTGAAGTTCTATTCATAACTCAACCAATATATATATATATTTTCCAAAAAAGCTGGAATTTTTGACGTGGCTGCTAAGAATTTCCACATTAACGTTCCACTGCTTCTTGATCTTGCGTGATTTGCAAAGCAAGAACTGTATGTATCGTTCACATGCATTTCCACATTTTGTAAGAAATTTAATATCGAGTAGTTACTCTCAAACCCATTACATTTTTATTAAAAAATAACAGTCGTACCGATATGTGTAATTAATTCCATCCTAGGTATATACTAGTTGGCACTGCACTGTAAAAGAAATCTGCCTTTGACGAGAGGCGAACACAGGACCATTGGCACGTTGGGAAGTTATCATACCGACTTTTTTTTTTATTGTCTCATTCTGATATACAAGTTATGGAATTACATTGTTGTTGACATACGTGTATTACTGCTATTACAATTTGTCACGTTCACAAAGCATTTCATTTGTCCACCTAGGCTTCTGTAAAAAAAACAAAAAAACCTATTATACGACTTTATATGTTATTCGACAATAAATGCAAGTAGTTTAGGTGTTTAAGGGAAATGTAGGGCGGTAGGGATCATGCACAGAAAAGCCCGTTTTGCCCGGGATACAATTCACACACAGGAAGTTAGTTCCTTGATCGTTCTGCAATAGGCCGTTACCAATAGGGTCGTGGACGTGTGATCTCTGCCTCAACGTGTAGCATCCACGAAACGATATATGACGTCACACTTTGGTTCAATCACTTGGATCCACGATCAAAACCTCCTTGCAATGGAGAGACGATTTATTTTGTAAGCAAGGGATTTGGTTGGCGGGCGAGGGAGGGGGGGGGTGATGATAGTCTTTCAATTTTTAAGAAACGTTTGTATGTTGATAGGTAATGATGAGTGCAGTGATACAAAGTCGATATGCACTGCATGCATACACCGCCTGAAACTACACAATATTTCAAAGTATGAATCAATGTAAATAATTTATTATTTTAATAGAAACTGAAGGAATATAAATGGCAAACTCAAAGAAACGTCACTTTTTGAAATGACAACTTGACACTGGATTACTAACAAATCCAGCATTAACACTTGCGTATGTGTTTGGATTTAGAGGCAAGATTTAAAGCACAGTAAACCAATGATGCACTAAGCATAAAATATAGTTCCATCAATTCCATGCAAACACTAGTTTTAAAATATACACTGCTTATTGTTTTTGTTATTACATTTATTTTATTCGTCTCATTTTATGGTTTCAAATTTATTAAAGTAGTTTTGAATTGAGCAATTTGAAAACAATTTGCAATTTGTATTAAAAATTATAAACATTTGTCATCAAATACGCAATAAATATTTTACAGACTTACATTAATTCGCATTCTATCGTTTCTTTAAAAAGTGATGTACGGGGAGAATCGAACCGGAGACCCTTCGTGTGGTGAGCAGGTATCGTAATAACTCGACCACACCGTCCTTCTTGATTTATTGCTTATATGCTCGTATTCATGTCTTCAAACCATATTGCACTATTTTATCTGGTATTCATAGAAAATATTTGAAACAGAATATTACAATTACACTGGTGTTTTTCGAAACTACGAAACATTATGTTTTCTTGTTAACTCTAAATATTGAATAGGAGGGAATTTAGAATTCGGTCACAGACAGGATAGCCCATGTCGTGTATGATTCAACAGTCTTACTTACAGAAGCCTGCGAGCTGAGCATGCGCAGTTCAATGATTGTCAAGCATCGCACTCTCTGCCTGAAACCACATATCACACAGTCAACGCGAATGTTCTCTCAGCAGTATGACGTCATCCTTGGTTGATTTGCAGCGGAGTGCGCAGGAATTTGTAAACGAGATGTAGGGTTTTCATGACTTTTTTAAAAGAAAAATAATCAACCTCTATTTTACCTCACAGTTGGGCCACGAATATTTCTCTGTTCACCTAATTGCCTCGTGTAGGAAGTAATTGAGTATTGGAGAAGTTATGTGGAAAAACACATCCCAAGTGATATCGACAAGTAATTAGATTTATCAGAAGAAGAGTTTTCATATTCTCCCTCTTATAAATGTCCAAAAGCAACAATTCTACTAAATACAAAATGTCGATTCTACAAGAGACTTGAACCTGCGACCTTCAGAAAACTGGACCAGCTCTTTACCACTTTCCCACTTCATCACTCTATCAAACCAAGTTGAAATTTTGTCTTAAAGAGTCGTCGGCAATCTTGCAAACTTCGTTAACATACCTGCTGTTTCTCACTAGTTTATTTTTACAACCTGGAATAGACTTGAGGTCTGCAACTCAGAACTAGACTTCTGTGGTAACTTATTTCTGATCTAATGTGATAAATCTCATGTATTGTAAATGCAAACTGGCATTGTTACATGTTGCAAATACTTTCTCATACAGACGTTAGTTCCAGATTTGGCCACATCCACAGAGCATTTACTTTCTGGACAGATAGTACATAATATTGTATGAGCTGTTGCCATGCGGGAATTACGATGGTGTTTTGTCTTCACTTTGAGTTCGGGCTTTTTGAGTTTTAAAGAGTGGTCAAGTTGAATTATAAGAAGCTGTTATTTCTTGGAGTGAAATGGATTTTATGCACATTAGTATTTCTTATGCTAAGAAGTAAAATATACTTCTTTTCTCTTAGTGAAAACTTGATGATTATATTTTATGAACAAACCGAGATATTATTACCCAATACCCTGAGAGGCATCACGTGAATGCTACGAGTCTTCATGTGATCATTTTTATTTAAATAAATAAATTAGTTAAATAATCATGTTATTTTGACTGAAAGAACGTGTCAAGTTAAACATACATTGATTGCTAACTGAATGTTTGACTACTATAGACGGACAGACAAGGTGCCTTATATCCTGTTACCAGAGGCGTCTCCTGAACGCATGCGGTGCATGCTGAGCATGCGTCAATTGTGGGGAAAAGGACAGCTTGCTCTGCGACGACATTAATGAGCATTTCTACATTCTAATTTCTTCATATATGAGAAGTATTTATTTTACACGAAAGCGCAAAACTAAGCTTATATTACATTTCTTGGATCTGAAGTGAAAGAAAGTAATAATTCTTTTCCCACAATTGACGCATGCGTCACTTCAGATCCAAGAAATGTAATATAATCTGAGTTGAGCACTCTCGTGTAAATTAAATACTTCTCCTATATGAAGAAATTAGAATGTAGAAATGCTCATTAATGTCGTCGCAGAGCAAGCTGTCCTTTTTCCCACAATTGACGCAGGGGACGCCTCTGCCTGTTAGGCTGGTATTATGTAGATGTTTCTCTCTTAAGCAGTTTCTGAGAAATTGATAGGTTTCGATTGTTGGGTTTCAATTGTTCGACCTCTACAGACAGACGAACGTAACAATCAAAATAATTTATGACTGTTTATACAAGAATTTACTACGACTTCATGTGCATGAACTTTAATATCGCAACACTTATTTTGTACATCTACAAGTCCTGCACGTATTGTTTCCATTACTCGTTCAGACTGACGAACAGATGAATACCACCGGCTCACAAACGCACTTTGCTCAGCTATTGATATTAATACACTAAATCACACTAAGCACGCATAGATTCCAGACATCATAATATGTTTTAGATAATTCTGTGTATAGATGGCAGTTGTGAAGTTTATGTACACTTATAGATGAAGGAAAATTCTCGAAAACTCAAGTTCGATTTGGCAGGTTAAATATTAAAACACAAATCTGTTTTGAAAGGAGTAATAATAGCGTCTATAATCAATCTTTAGGAATGAAGTTCTCGATATTTGTTTAGTAACACAAGCTCAAGAAAGAATCGATGTAGTTCGTACAAAACTAAATGGTTTGACACGTTCAGCAACGTATCATTTGGTCAATTTTCACTTAGGACTATGCAATGACGCAACAACACTGTAAAAATGTTCAGATTTAATTAATCAAAATTCGATAAATGAGGCTCTTATTTAGGAATTTAAAAGGTGTTGGACATAAATATTACATTAAAAATGCTTGCTGGAACACACTTTGCGTGGGAAAGCGATAAATAAAAAGAAATTGTGACATGATGTAGAAGACTTTCAAGAATTAATTCAAGTTATTGATTGATGTTTATAATACGAGGTATGGGTGTGTCAATGCTCGTATCGCAACGCCACGATTAATTTATGTGAGGTAAAGGAATACATGTACACATCTTAAGACAAAGCACTTCATCACATGCATGGGTAGAAAACTTGGTTGTAAGGATTGATTTGTTAATTCAAGTCCACTTTATGCACAGAGAGGCTAATCGGGACTGGACCTGCAGTTTAAAGTGGGATCCGAACCACTATGCGCCTCCACCGGGTATCGAACCCGGGATTGGTTGTAAGGAGTCATTCAATACAAGAAAATTAAAAACAATTGAACGAGACCAAGACAGACCTCTGTAAAATCGAGACAAGAGCGAGACTTAGTGTACGATATTGACAAATATACGTAAAGCAAATTTACTTTCGCAACATCTTCAGACATAGCCTATTAAGCTGGCATCTATATTTTGTTCATAGTATTTGCACTTTAATGTAATTGTGGTAATTGTCTGCTTGTGCTGTGTGACTATATGTAATACATTCAGGATAAAGCTAGATTCTTGAGGGCTTCTAGCGTCGAGACAAGCGTAACTGGTGCCCCCTTGCGCTTTCTTCCGTAACTTCTCAAGTATGTTTCCGTTTTAGCTGTAGAGCGCCTCTGCCGTCAAAACGCGGAACTTAGTGGAGGAAGGTCTTTCAACAAATTACGCAGAGTTGAGGCGAAATTATAATCGTCAGTCTGTAATTAGAAATACAGGGGGATTTGTCCACTGATCACTTTTCAATTAAAGTAGATTAGCAAAAGAAATCAGGTGTTCTTCGCGATTTTGTAAATTCTTGCTACGTTCGGCAATTTTTTGTTGACCAATTCAATGTAAGATTTGAAAGTACACTGTGCAGAATAAATTGTGCAAGTATTCAATATGTTTCTATAATACATATATGTATTATTTAAATATATTACATAATCAATTCATCCACCTCATAACAAACCAACAGCAAAAATTGTATACATTGTCTCTCACACGTGTGTGCTCCTTTTCCTCAAAATTATTGTTCATACATTTCAAACAAAACTGTTTAGCAGCAACAGTCTGAAGTACATATTTGGTGTTGCTTCACTCGCGGATAATTTACAATGCATAGCAGAAAATAATCATATTTCGAGCGAAATTTTTTAAATCCAATTTTTGCAAACTGAAAACAATATTGATTTAACATGCACAGATAATTTCACAGGGCGCCATAGCATTCTCTCTATTACAACTTTTTTTTTTCATTTAGATCGTTCGGTGCCCAGGTCCGACTCCTGCCGCCCCCTAGCTACGGCTCTGAACTTGAATACTGTAATAGCAGGGAATGCGAGCGAAGGGATGAAGAAAATTTTTCGAAGCGTATTTTTATTTCCATAAAATTTGAAATCGAAGGGAGAAAATTTTCCCTCTGTGCCCCCTGCATGTGCTCTTGGCTGTCTGGAAGAAAAATGCAAGAAATATATGAAAATTAATTCCATCTTGAGTATCATTTTGTCCTGCTACTCTTAGATTCTGCTAGCCTTGCTTTTCTTTACATCAATGTTTGACCGCTCCCCATTGCTCCCCCTAGAATTGGTTTCCGTCGAAGGTTGGGGGTGGGCATTGCAACCCCCTGTGGTTGCGCCACTGATCCACGTAGGTATATAATAGCAGAAATACGCATGTAAATAGGTTAGGCGGGTCAGGTTTGGTGCTGTTAGGATATGTCTCCCAAGTTACTAAGGCTCGTCACCCAGCGTTCCCTGTTCCACAGACTACTACCCAATACAAGAGTCTAGGAAACCATCTTTATAAAGAAAAGAAAAACAGGCACGTTTTAGAAAATGATGTGTAAATATTTGTGTCGCTTTACCGCATGTAATTTTACTTTGTTCTTGTTAGTAATTTCCAATACAAAATGTCGAATGCTGTTTTGGAATCCTTTGTAAAATGACTGAATAACATATCGCAAAGTATAAAAATAAATGTAGACATAATTTACTCTTAATATTACTACCTCCTTTGGTGTGAATGTTTATGTTTCTTTTTACACTCTTGAACAATTTCCATAACTGCACGGTTGTGACATCTATTAATGGTTCACCGTAAGCTCATTCTATAATATTTGTACGGTAAAAAAAGATAAACCCAAAAGCACTGAATCTGACATCTAAATTACAAATACTGTGCATGAAGAAAACATGTATAATGTTTTGCTGAACTGTTGTACATCGTTTGTTGTTATCGTGAGGGGTGCACAGTAATACTAAAATGCTAAATTATTTAAGTAAAAGTACACTATATAAAATGTTGATGTTGAAGTAACAAAAGGTTTACACTACTGCCGCTAGAGAGCATTGCATGCAAACAAATGTTCTTATGGAACCATTTGTGGTTTCTGCATTTAGTGTTCTTTTATTGTGGAACAATTATAACTTTATCGTGAAATCACTGGTGTTCTGTCAGCCGGCGAGTTCACAGTGCAATTGCGGTAAAGTTCTTTTCACAATATATTGAAATCTCCCATACATTCACATTTCAAACGAATCTGTATTTTAAATCCTTTCCCGTAAGCAAGCGTTTCTATCCAATAAATTGGACCTCGCATAGCACTTAGCTAGATTTAAGCTTAATGCCCACTGAGACGAGGAGAAACACAGCAACTGAATTTCTGTTGTCTTCTTCTATTGAAATCATTGGTGTAACGCCCACTACAGGGAAACACGCGGAATTTCCGTACCAGAAGTCTGCAGGTTATCTTAAAGGTAGAAAGTACCCAATTTTTTTAAGATAACGTGCAGACTTCTGGCACGGAAATTCCGTTACACCATATGATATCAACAGAAGTTTTTTTTGTCACGTTTCTCCGCGTCTCAGCGGGTAATATGTTATACTTAGCGAGAGTCGAATGTGTTTATTGTATTCTTTCATATCTAAATAAGTTGCTGCTTATGAGGTATATTCTCGGTGAGGGCATTTAGACCAACAGCTTAAATATTTAAACCTTGTAATTAACTGGAGGAAAAAAAAAACACAGATGGAGGTTTATCGCCACGGCATCGTTAGAGCTACATTTTTCAGCTCGCGCGGTGCACCGTGGGAAAAAAGACAGGCAGCAACAGTATAACAATTGCGCCAACCGCGCTGAGCTAATTAATTATGTCCGCGAGATTCCTTATTTTGACAAGATCGTCGGATCTGCCTCAATCCACCGCAAGGATAATCACAAGCCTCTGTCAAATTGAGGCATTTGATTGAAAAACTTTCGGGGGGACTCAATCAGAAACTTAAGCCAATTTCGAGAGCGGGGGAGGGGAGGGGACGTTGATAACGGGGGGAGGGAGGGTAAGGCTAAGAATGCGGGGGTGGGGTGGAGGATGTCCACTCAAAATTTCATTTGCATGTAAATTTCGACCATGTGACGATACAGACATGATTCTATTTGCATTTATGTACGGAGTCTCCCGTCTTATATTTCGCTTCTCTGTCTTCCGGGAAAGGAAGAAAAAAAACAAGGCTAATGCCGATGTTGCTACTCTAATGCAGAGTTATGGAGTTGGAGGAATTAATTCGAATAGCACGAAGAAGAAATTCCACTCCTGGAGCAGAGCAACAACGTTCGACAATTCCTGTGGCGTTCAGATATATGTACAGTGTCTCTCAAAAGTTTTAGGAGAACGACATTTTAAACTAGGCAACCCAATTTACGCAAGACGATGGTGGGTTGCGTGTAGAGTTAGGCTCAATTTTTGGGTCTCTACATGCGCAAAATATATTTATGAAATACGCGAAAGATATAAAGACAAGTTTTATTATATAAAATTATAAAAATATCACTATTATATCGCAAATGACAAAATTCCTCCTGAAAGAAAAAAATTGCCTTTCTAGTATTTCATCGCTGATGAGTCTACAGAAAGGAAAAGGTGAGAGGAAACGAATGGTGACAAGTGAGAGGAGAAAGAGAAAACGAAAGTAGAAGAGGAAAAGTAGAGGTGAGAAGTAAGAGAGGATAGACGAGGAGAGGAGAAGTAGTGAGAAGGAAGGAAAAAGATTCGAGGAGACATGAGGAAAATGGAGCAAAGAAGAGAGGAGAGGAGGAAAAAGAGTGGAGAGGAGAGCAGAGGAAGGGGGAGGAGATGAGAAGAGGGAGTGGAGAGTAGAGTAAAGGAGAGAAAAAGAGAAGAACGAAAAGAAAGGAGATTAGTGCAGTGGAGTCTTAAATCGTAGACAGGAGAGGAGATAAGAAGAGTGGAGAAGAGTGGGATAGAGACAAGATGCGAGAAAAGTAGAGAAGGCTATATGAGATAAAGTAGAGGAGAAGGAGGGGAGCGAAGAAGGGGAAGAGAAGAACAGAAGGGACTGGAGACGAGAGGAGAGAAGAGGTAGTTGTAGAAAATATCGTCAAGAATTGATGCATTGATCAAATTATTGACATGAAACATTCAATAACATTTTAAAATGTATTAGAGAATGTGTCCTCCTCCGTAGTCGAGCGGGTTAAGGCGTTCACTCGTCTTGAGATCGTTCGCTGCGGGACGGCGTAGGCTCGAATCCGGCTCTGGTCGGAATTTATTCGGCCTACGTATAGGGCCGGTGGCAACCCACCATCGTGAGGAAATTGGGAAGCTCCGAGTGAGTGAGCGTAACCTGGTCAAGAAGACCTACAATAACGGCTGGGGGTTCGTCGGGCTGATCACCCGTCACCCCAACACTGGTCTGAGACCTCCACGCTATAACAGGTGACGGCGGAACAGTATGGGAGGGAGACCAGCAGTCGGTAGGTAAGCCAAGGCCCGTCAAGGTGCTGTAGAGCTGTGGGTTAAATTAGAGAATGTATTAGATCGGTGCGAAATGCCTTTTGGCTGAGTTCAAAGGAACAAAAAAAAAATTCACGTAAGATCTTTGATTTTACCTGCGATTATATCACTAAAAGTATAAATGTCATTTTAATATTTATAACAATTTTCCAAGTTTTCTCCACTTCTCGGTTCGTTGAAATGGAGATTTGTTATTTAATATTTCCCCTCCCCCATCATTAATTCCAAACTGAATCATTCCGTTTCACACGGCGTAGACATGAACACAATGGGATATGTCTAAAACTTACGAAAATTTTCTGCCTCCGGAGGGGTTTGAACCTTCGACCATCAGGTTGACAATCCTTAACGGTAACCATTACCCTACAAGCTCTCGCTCCTGAAAGCAGGTAGAAGGAGCTGACCAATGTGAAATGTAGATGCAACTCTCCTCCTACACGTAATGTGCAAAGAATACTTGTTTGTAACAAAGAAAACGAAGGTAGAACGAATCGGCGAAAACATTTAATGGAGAATTGCTCATGATGAAAACTTTTCAGTCCATATTTGTGGAGGTATCCTTGCATTCAACTCGAGTGGGAAAATTGGTAAAATGTATATGTCCTGAATTGCCACAAATATAAATAGTTATTTCATTAATATTTGTCAGCAGTAGACAATTATCGTTAGAGTATCATAATTCACGATCTTATACATGAAAATATCCCTTTGAACGTGTGTCAATTCAGTTTTTGTAAATATACATACCTAAATTCCAGATACACCATAATTTTCGAAATAATTTTCGAAGTGATGAAGAAAAACGAGAATCTTGGTAGTTAGAAGAAATAACTCGCATTTTCACAGCTACCAATATTCTTGTTTTTCTTCATCACTTCGAAAATTATTTCTGAAAGATAGCTGGCTGCTATACTACAAAAAAGCAATTCAAAACGAAAGTAACAGTTCAACTACATGTATACCCAACGACAATTACAATATTGGAAGGACAGGAAACTTAAAAATTATTGTTACAACGAAAGGTAAGGGCGTGGTGTAGTGGTTAGAGTTTTCGATCGGGCTGCTAGTGGTCCCAGGTTCGATTCTCCTTACGAGATGTTTTTTTTTTATTCTCTTTTTATTAATGAAGTGCATGCTGACATTATTTGTAATAGCAGAGTAAAGTGGTTACATTGTTCTGCATCTGGAATTTATGTATATAAAAAACTGAATTGACACACGTTCAAAGGGATATTTTCATGTATAAGATCGTGAATTATGATACTCTAACGATAATTGTCTCCTGCTGACAAATATTAGTGAAATAACTATTTATATTTGTAGCAATTCAGGACATATACATTTTACCCATTTTCCCACTCGAGTTGAATGCAAGGATACCTCCACAAATATGGACTGAAAAGTTTTCATCATGTGCAATTCTCCATTAAATGTTTTCGCCGATTCGTACTACCTTCGTTTTCTTTGTTACAAACAAGTATTCTTTGCACATTACGTGTAGGAGGAGAGTTGCATCTACATTTCACATTGGTCAGCTCCTTTTAACTGCTTTCAGGAGCGAAAGCTTGTAGGGTAATGGTTACCGATAAAGATTGTCAACCTGATGGTCGTAGGTTCAAACCCCTCCGGAGGCAGAAAATTTTCGTAAGTTTTAGACATATCCCATTGTGTTTATGTCTACGCCGTGTGAAACGGAATGATTCAGTTTGGAATTAACGATGCGTGAAGGGGAAATATTAAATAACAAAATCTCCATTTCATCGAACCGAGAAGTGGAGAAAACTTGGATAATTCTTATAAATATTAAAATGACATTAATGCTTTTAGTGATATAATAGCAGGTAAAATCAAAGATCTTACGTGAAAGATTATTTGTTGCTTTGAACTCAGCCAAAAGGCATTTCGCACCGATCTAATACATTCTCCAATACGTTTCAAAATGTTATTGAATGTTTCATGTCGATAATTTGATCAATGCATCAATTCTTGACGCTGAGACGATATTTTCTGCAACTACCTCTTCTCTCCTCTCGTCTCGTCTCCAGTCCCTTCTGTTCTTGTTTTTTCTCCTTCTTCTCTCCCCTCCTTCTGCTCTGTCTTTATCTCATAACGCCTTACCTACTTTTCTCGCATCTTGTCTCCATCCCACTCTTATTATCTCCTCTCTTGTCTTCGATTTACGACTCCACTGCACTCTTCTCCTCTTCTTTTCGTTCTTCTCTATTTCCTCCACTCCCCTCTTCTCGTCTCATCCTCTGCTCTCCAAACTCCTCTTCTCTCATCTCGTTTTCCTATCTCCTCTTGCTCCATTTTCTTCATCTCTCTTCGAATCTTTTTCCTTTGTCCTCATTACTTCTCCTATCCACTTATCTCCTCTATTTTCTTCCCTCCTTTACTTTTCCTCTTCCCCTTTCTATACTCTCTTGTGTGCCCTTCCGTTTCATCTCTCCTCTTTTATTTGTGTAGACTCATCTCCAAAGAAGTATTAGAAAATCGATTTTCTTTCTTTCGGAAAGTATTTCTCATTTGCTACAAATATAATGTAATACTGAATTTTTTTTTCTAGTTTTATACAATAATAGTTAGATTTATTTCTCTCGCGTATTTCATAAGTATCTATTGTGCATGTGGCAACCCTCAAATTGAGCCTAACTCTACACGCAACCCACCAACGCGTTGTGTAAATTGGGTTGCCTAGTTTAAAATGTTGTCCTAAAACTTTTGAGAGACACTGTACCATTATGCAACGTAGGAGCAGATTTTCTGTCACCTTGGCTAATCGCGACGATCAGGATGAATGATGATATGATGAAATAGATGAAGGGACACTCACAAAAACAACACCCATTCCCAGGCCGGTATTCATGGGGGGGGGGGTTATAAAATTTGTGCCACTAGGCTAAGCTTTGGGCCCTGACACAATTATTATTATTATTAACAGTTTTTGGTATGGTACTTCACTTTCATTAAATGCATGATCAGTATTAATAACACTTTCAAGCTTTAAAATATAGACAAATGTGATGAAAAATTATTAATCAAACTTCGATAAAACTTAGATTTTATAAAAAAAAAATCGACTAAAACTCTTTCTTCCTGCTTTCATGGCAGCAAACTGATGAATGAGAGACTCAAAGTCATTTTTTTGCAGGACATCAGCATTCGCTGTGAAGGATGCCAAACTAGAAATATTCAGAAACTTTAATTGTTGATGGTCTGCCCCTTAAGCGTCTCATTTTTGTGCGGACCCTAGGCTACAGCCTAGGATAGTGTAGTGGTAAATCCCACCTGGCCGGTATTCGAAGCCGAGACCCGTGGATTCGAGTTTGAATCTACGGCGGAACACAAACACACGTGTAGAGCAAGAATACGAAGACCCTGCACAAATTGTGACTCGGGACGGCTCGACCAGTGAACACGTGAGAGGAACGAGATTGCGTGGAGGGGGCACTGCTTAGCTCCACTTATGCACGACCTTGCTCCAGAGGTTCCCGGGATAGAGTATAGATACAAGTACAGAAAAAGTGTTATAGGCAGTGAGAAAGGTAATACAATCAGAATAAGGGATATAATCAGGCAGAAAATCAGAGGCAGAGGGATAAAGACAGAGACGTAAATAGGGAGGCAGTCATAAGCAGAGGGAAAGATAGACAAATTAGATATATTTTTTTAATGTTCGAAATTTGTTTTAAAAAGTCAACTTTATGCACTGATGGGTTGTCCGCGACTGGACATGCAGCTTAAAGTAGGATTCAAACCACTATGTGCCTCCAGCGGGTATCGAACCAGAAATCTTTGATAACAAGGCGACAACGTTATCAACTATGCCATCGAGGGCAAATAGGAGGGAAAGGGGAGCAGAGACGAAAATAGAGGTAAGCAGAGAGGCACAACGAGAATGGAAGCAGAGGGGCAAGAAAGGAGGGAGATATAAGCAGAACCAAGAGCAGAGGCAAAAAGGATAGGATAGATTGAAAATTCGGAGGGCTTAAAATAACGTGCTTTATCATGGGTAAGTTACAAGAAAAAAGCAAAGCGTTTCAGTTACTGTGTCCTACAATGATATTAAACTATTTACACAAGCATCACAACTGTTTCTTTAGTGCTTGTTTTCCCAAAGTAATTGCATGTTCACACATTTACAACAACACGGACTCCGTGGCGGAGTGGTTAGCACAGCGCGCTACGACGCTAGAGGCCCCGGGTTCGAATCCAGGCCTATGAAGGATAAGGCCAATTTATACACAGTAAGGGTAATCGGGACGGAACCTACAGTTTAAAGTGGGATCCGAACTACTATTGGACTCCACCGGGTACCGAACAGGCAGGTTCTTTGTGAGTGTATTACTTTAATCATATCGTCACTCATTTCCATCATCGCGATTAGTCGAAAAAGGCAGAAATGCGAGGTAAAATAAACCAAACCAATCACTTTAAAACAACACAACAAAGCATGCTTTGGCGTGGGAAATACATCCTGAAGTTCCGAATTTGTTACAATCGTTGCAATTACGCAATACGAACGCACTTACTGAAAGAGTAACTCATTAGTTGCCTTAGGTTACTCCCCACCCCACTCTGCTCATGTCATTCTCTCATCAGAATCGCAAGAAGAAAAAGCCATCGTAAATTGCCAAACTTGTACTCCTGCATCGTGTAGACAATCAACAAAACCTACAGCAATCATTTTTTTTTAATAGTCTGGATCCTGGTGAGGTCAAGAACCACACGAACCGGCTCCTGCGCACCTCTTAAAGGCAATTAGGCTAATGTCCATGTAATTGTTTTGTCTTGCCAGAACAAAGACGAGAAAATGTTGCAGAAGGCTTCTACAAGTACCTCCAATCATACATCTGGCAAATTTCGTCTTGATAAAAAAAAATAGCATGGAGCCCAAATATCCAATTATACTTCTAATGTAAGATGCTGCAGCTTTTTGGAAAACTCGTTTCCCGAAGTTGCAATGTTTCGTCATCATTACGGTCAGGTCCTGGATAGTGGATGGAAACACCTGTCGAGAACTTCTGTGTGGCAAAGTTTTTTGCAAGTATAATATCATGCATGTGTAGGTCATATTTGGGCTATATTTGTAGACCCCGTCTAAGCTATCACTGGAGTAGGCGAACGAAAACAAGTAGTGACGCGAGACGGCTCCACCAATGAACATGTAAGAGGGAAAGCGACCGCTGTTACCTGCCTTTGCAGCAGCGTGTACTGCTTCGCTCTGACCACTTGATTTCCTCCCCTTCTCTGCCGCTATGCACGGCCTTGCTCCAGAGATATATGGGACAGAGTATAGATTGAAGTTTGATTTGAACCACTGCACTATCCTGGGATTGAAAGCTAGGAACCCTTGATTACGAGGCGACAGCGTTATCCACTGCACTTTAGGTTCAATGAAACCATTGTCATTCCTTTGGAACTAAGAACATTGGAAAGCTAAGTGTTCATGCCTACAAAACAAAGTAAACATCTGTTAAGCTTACTATATGTACACCCAACAGCGAAAGAAACAGTAGGCAAATTGTCCACCCCCATTTTCATTCTGTCTTTATTACACAATGTGATGACAATGAATTGAAATAATTAAGTCAATAAGCAGAGAACAATGCCTGCTTCGAAAAAACATAGTTTCATTCCATAAAACAACACAGGATGTAGAATAAAAAAGTAAATAAAAGTAGTGGTGGACAATTTGCCTACCATTATATTTGCCGTTGACTGTACAGTAGGATCCACTAGTATTACCGTGCAAATTGTCCATCACCATGTTCGTGCACTTTATTTGACCCAATAAGAGCTTCAAGAATTAAAAGAAAACTCAAAACAAGCTGTTGACAACTTCTGCACAAGCATTGGATAAAACCCCAGTGCTTAAAGACATATAGGATGTAAAAGAAAAATTAATGAAAATAGTCATGGACAATTTGGAAGGTAATACTCATAGATTGCACTGTACAGTTAGAAAACCAAGTTCGGATCTACAGATTGTGACGTTCCTTTCGGAGCAAAGATTATTACATCACGTTAACCTGCCCAATCTCCTTGCACGATAAGGTTATGAGTCCCACCTTATGTTCTTAACCTTCTCAGAACATAACAAAATTGAAATTACCTTATTCCCGGTATGCTGGGCATAAACAGCCATCTGTAAAGCTGTAAGTCCAATAAATCTTTGTTGAGTTGACCTTATTCCCAAGGTCCATTGAAGCCTCATCACTATTAACCCACAATAACACAATGTCACTATTCAGGGTGAGTAAAATTCAAGTATAATTCCCGGTTTTCAAGGCGAACTTTCCAAAAATTCAAGCAGATGTTTTCTCTATTACAACCTTACGTATTACAGCCTCTCAACATCCAAACACAAATATCTTCATAATATAAAGGGTCTATGTGATTCCAACATACAAAAATTAAAATTCATTTAAACGGTATACGTAATAATAATTAAAATATTTAATTTAAGGTGCTGAGTTTCTATTTACCATCAGAGGCGCAACTACGAATTTTTGTCTGAGCGGGCGGGGATAAACGTACTACTACTACTAATAATAATAGTGTTAATAATAATATAATTATAACATTATTATTATTATTATTATTGATTTGTTTTATTCTACTTCGCTTCTTGTGCCACGTTTGGCTAATTTGCGAAGATGAGGATGAATGATGATGACATTGATGAATGGGCAGTCACAAACATCCATGCCCAAGCCAGGATTCGAACCCGCCGGGACTAACATTGTTGTTGTTATTATTCTTATTAGTAGTAGTATCAAAGACGTTATTATCATCGTAAATTATACAAAAAGGTGTTAGAAGATGGTGCTAAAGTATTTGTGTTAGAACAAACGATTTCAATTATTTTTTTCTCCACACGGCACAGTAGGTTCGGATCCCACTTCAAACTGTAGGTCCAGTCTCGATTAGCCTTTCTGTGCATAAAGTGGACTTAAAACCACAAATCAATCAATTAATTTTACAACATTTTTCATTTCGATAGTTCGGCGCCCAGGGCCGAATCCCGCCGCCTCTATGTTTATAAACTTGATAAGACTAAGAAAAGCAGGAATTTTACGAAAATAATTTTTATTTGCATAAAATGTGAATAGGATTTGGATTAATAAAAGTTGTAATTTTTCACGTCTTCGGAAAAAAATTCATGTAGAATTCACGCATAATTCCCGGAGCCAATAATTCCTGGAATTCAAGGAATTCCCGGTGAGTAGCCACCCTGTTATTATCATCGAATACACCACAGCAATCTCAATGTAAAAATCTTTAAAAGAAAATGTCCCTATATAATACACTCAGACATTTCCCACCTGTTGCTCTTGAATACTGTCCCAACAATATAGGCTATGTGCCTCGTTGCTGGATTCTGGATATTTCTAGAACCTCCTGGAAACCGGAAATAGGATTAGCTATTAATGTATTTGGTTAAGATTCATTAATTTGGTTTATTTTACTTCGATTCTGCAACTTTTGGCTAATTGCAAAGATGAATGTGAGTGGTGATATGATGAAACTGATGAACGGACAATCACAAAGATCACCCATGCCAAGGCCGGGATTCGAACCAGGGCCACTAGCGTCATAGCGCGCAGTGATAACCACTCCGCCACGGAAGTCTCGTGAGAAAACGGTACAGAAAAAAAAACAACTAAAGATACATACGAGATACATACTAAGAAAGAACAGAGGAGGTAAATGTGAAGTATGAGATCAGGTAGGATATAAGAATATAAAACAGAGCAGGGATACCTCCCTTTTGACCCCCTTGTCCCTTCCTGCTGACGCCAATTTACAGTTAATGTTTCCTTTCCTTGCAACCGCAAGACCGTCGCTAGCCTACCAGGAGGTTCACAGAAGGAAATATACCAAGATTACGCATACACACAGACACTGTATAGCTATTCCAACGCACATATTTTCTGAGCCTACTATTGTGGCGGAGTGGTTAGCAGAACACGATATGGTGCAATTGTTTCCAGATTCGAATCCCGGGTGTTCTTTCTCCTGTGTCATTCATTATGTGGTTATTCATCATCTTCGAAATTAGCCAAAAGTGGCAGAAAAGCGAAGTAAAAGAAACTAAATCAACCAACAAATTTTGTGACGAAAAACAGCCCGTTAGATGGCGGTATCACTCTTTTTATTTAAAAACTAAATTTTCTTAACAACCTTTCAAGAACTTTGCCTTAATTCTTCTAGAAAAGTTGGTCTGATTTTGAAGATATACTCATTCCTCATTTAATAAGTATCTTCTTTGATAAGCCTTGACTCATAGTTTCGTATCATACTTAGATTCATTCACAGATATGGAAACACACAACTACATATTTATTACGTTGAATAGATCATTGTATTAAATTTGGTTTTATAGAATGCTTTTAGTCACGAGATGAGGCATTGAAACAAAAATCAAGTATACATACATAATATTTGTTCAGGAAAATTATAAATTTAATAATAATTAAGAATATTATCTTAACTTTGAATAAATGTCGTATATGTACGGTGATCATACAGAATGTCGAACACACTCATTCACACTCTGGCATTCCTAAACCCGAAGGTATATTGCCGCAGCAACATATGTTTTCCACCTGTCAATCCATTCTTGGCAATCCTTACCAATTTCCTTCAGATCCTGCTAAATATTGTGATTCCATCTTCGTCTTGTCCTTCCCACAGTTTCCTTACCACTAGGCTTTCCAACAAAATCCATGTCATATGCGTGCTTCATGACGGAAGTTTTCTTGATTTAATCCTGGGTATACCTGGAGCAATCGAACTAAACCAAGTCTGTACAAGTAGTGACTGTAGAGGGCTCCACCAATGCACGCGAGATCGGAAGTGAGTATATGGAGGTGAATAGGCGGCTGCAAATGGCAACTTTACGCACAATAAATATTTTTAAAAATCTAAAAATTATCTCAGCTGTTGGTCTGTTAAAAATAGTTACCGTTAGTTACCCATCTGAAACAAGATATAGGGTCCACAAGGGTTCTGCTCTTTTTATGTATGTATAGTTATTGCTAAGATGATTGTCCATATCAATAATATTTCAGTATTT
This sequence comes from Lepisma saccharinum, assembly GCF_977018435.1. NCBI lineage: Eukaryota > Metazoa > Arthropoda > Insecta > Zygentoma > Lepismatidae > Lepisma > Lepisma saccharinum. The sequence goes on along the minus strand of NC_139242.1, from coordinate 38,681,003 downwards.
TTGTTTAGCACCGATTATCTTCATAACTTGGCTAATCGCGGCGATGATGATGAGTGTGAATATTATGGAATTGGTTGGCTTTATGTCACTTCGCTTTTCTGCCACTTTTGGGTAATCGCGACATGGGGATGAGTGCAGGGTTGTTAAATTCTAATAGAATCAATTGGGTTCTGTTGCAGGAGCGGAACCTTTTTATCTCGCACAATTTAAATTCTGTCCAACTTGCGTATTGTTTCATTCAAAAAAGGTTCCTGGACCGAATTGAAATACTATAAAAAGGCTCTTTACGGTCCAGAACCCATTTACGCTTGCTGGTTTTCTCTCGTGGACCGGAATTGAATTTATGTAAAATTCCTGGACTATAACAACCCTCGATGAGTGATGATATGATGAAATCGACGAAGGGACACTCACACCGGGACACCTGGACGATGAAACTGATGTAAGGATACTAGCAAAGAGGCCACGCCCACACCGAGACTCGATCCTCGTACCGTCGACCACAGAGGCAGCAGTAATATTTATGCCTTCGTAATTCTCACCAGTTATACTGTAATGGGTCAAATTGCCTGAATGTTCAAGAGTTCCATTAGATTGAAATGGGCCAATCAAATCCATGCGTTTTTGTTACTCAAGGTTTCGGCATAAGCAGGTTTGACAATACCAAGGTTAAACTAAAACAAGTCTGAGAATAATTAGGCTGCATTCTTCCAATAATTCCTGCTATGTTTCTCTCTCATTATATCGGTTTCAAATTGTTGTTGCAGACTCTGTGGGTACCTGAAGGAGTCGAAGCTATTCGTCAAGAAAATCAACTCCCTTCAATTTGCTCATTTTTAATTGCGCATAAATTGCAGAACAAGATGGTTCGTGTGTGTGGAGGGGAGGGGGGAATTGAGAACCGAAGACTGAACAAAGACCAACATGTATCTGTCATGAGTTTACTGTCGACTCCACATGAAGACTCTGGTCTCAACGTTAGTTAACCTAATGCGTCATGGGCGGTTTGATCTCATTTCAAGTAGTCAATGAAAGATCTTGATTTGTACCACCAGAGTGAATAATTTCAGAAGTATGTTTATGAATACTCACATAATGTTAACTTCTGATGGGAACATCTTTCTTTGTTTATTAAATTGTCATCATGTGTATGTTGCAGATATATTTGGACAAAGAGAGACGCAGAAAGAGACAGGCATAGTGAGATTAGGGAGAGAAGAGCGGGGAGTATGTAAGATACAAGAAAAGAATGAGAAAGAGACGTAGACAAAAAATAGAGGACACACATGGGATGAAGGAAGGGATGGATAAGTAGAGGAAAGGGGGAAAGTATAAAGTAAGAGAAGGAAGTAGAGGAAAAGAAAAAACAATGTGAGAGAAAGAGAAAGAAGTAGAGGAAAAGAGAAAACAAGAGAAAAAAGAAGAGGAATAGAGAAAACAAAGAGAAAGAAGTAGAGGAAATTAGAAAATATAAAACAAAGAGAGAAAGAAGAAGTAGAGGAAAAGAGAAAACAATGTGAGAAAAAGAGAAAGAAGAAGATGAGAAGAAAACAAAGTGAGAAGAAGAAGTAGAGGAAAAGAGAAAACAAAGTGAAAGAGAAAGAAATAGAGGAAAATATAGAAAATATAAAGACAAAGAAGTAGAGGGAAAGAGAAAACAAAGTGAAAGAGAAAGGAGAAGAGGAAAAGAGAAAACAAAGTGAGAGAATGAAGTAGAGTTAAAGAGAGAAAATATAAAGAGAGAGAGAAAGAGAAAAGGAAAAAAGAGAAAAAGTGAGAGAAATCAGAAGAGGAAAAGATAAAACAAAGTGAGAGAAAGAGAAAGAAATAGAGGAAAAGACTGAGAAACAATAAACAGAAAATTAATATGAGGGGAAAAGAGCGGAAAGTGAGAGAAACGTAGAGGGAATGAGTGAACCAAAGAGAGAGAGAGAGAGAGAGAGAGAAAGAAAGAAAATAGAATAGACGGAAGTGAAAGACTTTTACAGAAGGATTATACAGGAACCAAGAGAGAGAGAAAGAGAAGTGAGACACGCGTATGGATAGATGAGAAGGCCACGAGCGTGTGTTGGAAGGATAAGAATAGCGTGGTTCATTTTTTCGACATTTCGCATCGCAACCGTGTATAAGAGATCCTGCTGCCACCTATATTTGAATAGAGTACACACCTCGTTGGGTAAAAGAGCTATAGTACTTTTCTGTATACCTACACCATATTTCCACAGAATCCAGTTCATCTTATATTAATCCGAGTATCGTCCATTTCTTTGGTGCATAGGCTCCTGCATTTTTATCCGTAAAGGTGAAATGTTTTCCAGGAATTAAAATGATGATACACAGTATGCAAAAGTAGGCTGGTACAATGGGATGCATTAATAATAGCAGGTAAACTGCCCACTCTGTATGTTTTTATGCAATGCATCTGTATCAATGCTGATGGTAAGATTATCAATATTTTTCGCTGGCATTTTGAGTAAAATAAATTGGCTAAACGTGGAGATGGATAAATTTGCTTTCGACTGTACAGTCATGAGCAAAAGTATGTTTAGCTAGCAACTTTGCTTGCTACAACTTGAAATGAGGATAGTTGAATAGTTGTAACTACGGACTCTTGGGTTCAAATAGCAAAACAATGCAAAATTATATATATTGTTTGTTATAGAATTCAAATAAGTAACAATAATTTAAATTTTATAATTAGATAAATAAACAAAACGTGAAGAAGAAAGTTATCCATTGATTTGTTGTGATTTTTGTTATTTTGCGTCCATTTCCACCAATTTTTGGCTAATCGCGACAATGAGGATGAGTGATGATATGATGAAATTGATGGACAGTCGCACAGAGAACACCCACGTCCTAGCAAGGATTCGAACCCGGGACCCATGGCGTCGTAGCGCGCTGTGATAACCACTCGCCCCACGGAAATTGGGAGGAGCAGGTTTACTAGGTCTAAACTAATTCTGTTTGAGTCCAATTTAGGCACAGATAGACTAATCGAAACTGAGCCTAAAGTGGGATTCGAACCACTATGTGCCCCACCAGGTATCGAACCCAGGGCCTCTTCATTAAGAGGCGACGATCGTATCACTACGCCACCGACCAGGAAGTTATCCACACTCGGCAAGCACAGGCACTTGGATACCCTTTGGTCGAAGATGAGAAAGGGAGATAACATAGTTTTCCCTTTCCCTATGCAATAGGCACTGGCTACGTTCGGAAGTAATATCTATGTACATCTTACACTTTAAAAGTAAAAGTAGAATTCATGCTATTAGTTATTTTTCCAACATAGCTAGTGCCCTATGTTATTCGCTAAGTGCCTGGGTTTTCCCAGTGTTGCTGAATTATTCTCTTTGTGTGTGTGACACACACACTTCGGCTAATGTAACAACAAGGAAGAAAAATAAATTTGTCAAAAGAAGTATTTGTCAAGCGATAATGAACATGCTTCCATTTTAGAAACTCTATATATGTTTCAAATTTCAATAAATTAGTTACGGAGGAACCTTACGTTCCTGCGCAGGATGACGGTTGCAGCTCGATCGTTGTCGAGACGAACGTATTCCAAGGAGCGCTCCGGCATAACGTCTTAGACAAGAGCGCCTCTTGCGGATTTTCCGTGAACTACGTGCTCTCTGGCAAGACTGCTTTGGGAAGACGCGAGAGAAAAAAAAACAGTCTGGGTCTGGCTCAGTTCTTTAGTACTGAGAAAAGATGTGATGACATTACTACGGCTTTCAGAATGTGAAAAGAAATATGCGTGACAATAGAAAGTAAAGAACGTGGTCGTATCCTAATTTCCTGGCGTAATTTCGTCTCGGAATTTGAAATGTCACTCTGAAATGCTCAGGAAGACAGATAATGAATGACCATAACTGACACGTTACTGGAAAAACAAGGCTTGAAGAACAATTCATTCTTCTATAGTTGATTCTTAAAATGCCAGTTAGGTAAGATGTTACGGTTTCTCGAAGCAAGGAGTCCAGATTTAATTATTAATATTATTGCTATTGTTGCAAGATCAGTGACTGCTCGCGTTGAGTGTTCAGCTTTCGAACTCACCACCTAAGTTCCCGAGTTTGAGTTCGATACCCGGTGGATGAACTTAGTGTTCGGATCCCACTTTAAACTGTATGTCCAGTCCCGATTAGCCTTATTGTGCATAAAGCGGACCAACAAAGAACACCGAACCAAGTATCCATGGCGTCCTACCGCGTTGTACTAACCAGTACGCCACTGAGGTCAAGGGTGCTCTTTGAGAATGTCCCTTCAGCAAATTCATCCCATTACCACTCATCCGCATAGTCGCGATTAGCCAAAGAGAGCAGAAATGCGACGCTAAATACCACAAGCACAAATTAATGCCTTGCAGTAATTGAAGTTGTAATAAACACATATATTTTTAATTTCAAGTTGATCTTAGGACTGTACTATATCCCTTAAACGATACTCCGTGTCGGGAATCTGTGGAGAAATGCCGCGGATAACAGTAGAGAAGGGGTGGAGCAAATCAGTGCGCGCTGATTGCTGAAAACGGCTGGTAGCTGCAGCCGCGTTCTCACGTGTTCATTGGTCGAAACCAAGCGCGTCACTACTTGCGCAGAGAACTTGTTTTCTTTCGCTAGCTCCAGACATTCCTGGGACAGAGTGTATATTGATACTAACAGTTAAAATTGATTTAGAGTTCCAAAGAAATTATCCATAAGAAAATGGTCCTTCAAGCAGAATAAATTGTAAGTTTCATTTGCAATATATGTATAGTATATGAGAGTATGGCTTCACTCGCAGACTCAACGCATGGCCCAAACCTAGAAACTTCAATTTTAAGAAAATTTTACGAAATTCAACCCCTAAGGAAGAGAATAGAAGTGATAAACTATGTTTATTGTGATACATCTACAATCGAAGCCCTTGTACCTTGCAACATTAAATTACTTACGAAGTCCTCAACAGATGGCTTTGCGTGTAGTATACATTTCTCTAAGGTTGTTTTGCGGAGATTTGTATAAAGGAACTAATGAACGAATATTAATTATTCTTAAGAATGCTAGTTCCTGACAGCAACTAATACTGTACTAAACTAATGCTGTTTAATTAATTGATATTAATGTTAATTTCTGATGCGTACGGATATTAAACTAATGTTTCCTAACTACTTATTCATTCTTGACAACGTGACTTCAATTTGGTGGTTTTGTTGCATGTAGACATCAATGTTTTCTATCATCTGATGAACACCCCTATATAAACGTGTCAAGTTGCTCCCCCCCCCCAAGTGAATGGGCTACATTTGCCCAATCAAAAATATTTGTTAGCCCATTCCTTTCATTCAACATAGAATCCAGCCCATTCGATAGTCGTGTTAGCCCATTCATTTGGCGGGCTGGCCTAAAGTTGCCCCCCCCCCATTATTTGAAACCGAATATCTCGTAAACTGTGTTAGCCCAATCAAAAATAATTATTAGCCCATTTTGCCCATTACGTGTAGATTCTGGCCCAATATCATTTTCATCTAGTCCATTCACTTGAGGGAGCCAACTTGACATACGCCCTGTATAAATATAAAGCGTTGACATAATAAACGAGAATATGCAAGCACAATGTAACATATCAAAAACATATGAACATTCATTATGTTATAATAATTTCCACTTCCACAATGAAAGTGAAAATACTTGCTGTCGGCTGCAAAGCAATGATTCAAAGGGGAACAGGAGGGGCGATACCCTTACACCAACTTCCTGATACAGGGTGTCTACCAGGGATGTGCCGAAGCTGATTACAGATGTATGAAAATCGGCAGAAATTGACACAAATGCATCGGTATTGGAATCGGCAAAAATCCGATATTTAAACCGGTACAGATTATACTAGAGTTTTTACCTTCTAATAAGTTTTATATTCTAGTTTTGTAAGATTTATTGAAAATTTGGTTATGATTCGTCATTATTGTAGAGTCCTTGTAATAAAATTATTGCAAACTCTCATTCAGAGGATCAACCTAACTATAAATCGGAAATAAAACAGTACATTGCTGAACCAGGATCTGCTGTTGTACTGGAAATTCAAAAATGAGTATTCAAACCTGAAGCAAGTGCTGAGAAAATACTTGGGCATACCTGCTGCATCAGTATTCGGTGATTGAGTGTTGAGTGTTGCTGAACAGATTTGAAGTAGGTTACTTCCTGAAGTGCTTCCAAATCTCGTGTTTCTGAACATGAATCTGGCAGAACAGGAATTCATTTTGCATTTCAAAGTACTGCTTGTGTACTAATGTTAAATCTCTAGGTTCACATAACCTTTTGTAGATACAAATGTACATTCGCATCTCTTGAGAATATATATGTATATACATATGATATGCAATAGAAATGTACATAGCAAATTTATTATTGTCATGCTGAAAACAACATCCCATTTCTGTTTAATAATCTTATGTATCGGAATCGGTTAAATATCGGCATCGGTATCGGTTCCAAAAATTATCTGTTAGTACATCGGCATCGGTAAATTTTCAGCTTCGTCACATCCCTAGTGTCTACCAAAATAACAAATCTAAAATTCTTGACTTTTTCATTACTTTTTCTTGGCCTCAATCCGTTTTTTCTTAACCTTTACCCCCACTTGAGTATAGGTGGAAATTATACATTTATTTAATGAAAACCCCCTACCAAAGTCCAGATAAGAAAACTGAAGCTGTATTTAACAAGAGCATTAGACTTGCTTTGTCTATTAATACATCCTGGCCTGCATTTGGCAGACTACCGAAGCTCTGACGTCTAGACTCACAGCCAGTATAATCTTATGTGGGGCTCGTGTTGTCTTCCCTATATATTTTTGATTGTCCTTTCATCCACCTAATCTTCCCATCATTCATCCTCATCTTTGCGTTTAGCCAAAAGGACTGGAGCAGAAAAGTGAAGTAAAATAAACTAAATCAATCAATCAGTCATTGCGATAGCAAAAATTCTTGACCACAAGTATAATTTCCTTACTTTTTCTTGACTTTCATGACTAGTATACACCCAGCGTAAACACCCAACACGGAGGGATTTTCCTAAATTCAACTCCCATGATAGGCAAAAGTGGGTTTATATGTTACGTTTACGAGTTCTGACGTCACAGGGGAATGCTTTCATTGTTAGGCTAAATGCCTAACTTGTTAGGTTAGGCTTGTTAATTTAGTTCTCTTAGAATAAATAATACATTTACTGTGTATTTATGCTAAGAGAACCAAACCTTACAACGTGGGCATTCCTTGTGTGACGTCAGATCGCAAGGTTGTTCTCGCGTTGTGCGATATGGGAGACCCTAGAAACATGAAGATACTTATATTACAAACATATTTCTGTTTGACTGTGTTTTGCAGAGATGTATACAAATGGACTAATGAACAAATATTAATTATTCTTATACAGGGTGTCTACCAAAAATCCACAATTCTTGACTTTTTCTTGACCATTCTTTCCCTTCTCTTGACCTTTTCCCCCTTTTTCTTAACATTATTTAATCGCCCCCTCCCTAGGTGTAAATGTAAATTAAGAAAAATATATATTTTTATTCAATGAAAACCTCTTACCACAAGGCCGGTTAAGATGAAAACTGAAGCTGTACTTTAACAAGAGATTTAGACTTGTTTTAATTATTAATGCATGTAAAAATTAATGTTTCAAACTTCATCCTCGATTGGGAATGGCCATATTACGGTATTTAATATTTTTACAAAACCAGCATGATTTCTTTGACTTTTCCTTGACTTTTTTGACTGGTAGACACCCTGTTATAATGCTAGTCTCTAATACCAGCTAATATTGTACTAAACTAATGCTATGCAATTATTAATATTAATGATAATTACTCATGCGCACTGTTATTAAACCAACGCTTGATAACTACTCATTCACTCTATCCTGACGTGACTTGAATTTGACGATCATCTTCTATCGACTTCGACGTTTTCTATTGTCACAGAAAACAACTTTATAAATACAATAAAACACGGACGAAGCTCGTGCAGCTCGCTAGTGTGTGTGTGTGTGTGTCAAGCGTTGACATGACGAACTAGAATATGCAAACATTATAATGTACCATTTCAAAGACATACAAACAAATTGTGTCGCCCCAGTCGAATTTGTTCATGTTACCATTTGTAAATAGAAAGTGCAACATCTGCGTGTGCATACGTTATCTATGACTCGCACAAGATTGAGAATGTTCGAGAACTAATTTAAATTTCTTTAAGACAACAAAATTAATCATTGTATAAACGGTTTTGGCTTTGAAAAAATATATTACAAAGGTATGTTATTTACAACTTTAACTATTTTATGTAAATATTGCAAACATCTATTTTACATGTCGTAATTATGTAAATCTATAAAAACCTGTAAATATCCACCAAGTTTCCTTGGTTTATTGTAAATAACCGTGTAGTATAAAAGGAAGTCGATTTTCTGTATATTTCGGCTATCTTGCCCGATTGACGGTATCTCAAGTTTACCTTGTAGGAAGAACTGCCCGCTATTGAAGGCTGCTATTTGCTAGGGTTAGTTTCTCAAACCTACTGCTTCGGGTCTAGTTGCTTGCGATCGTGACTAATCCTGGAAGGGTTACCCGTTTCGGATTTGTCAAAAACATCTGCATCAGTTAACCTAAATCCAGGATTGCCAAGGATTAAGTATTAATGTATATTGTGCATTAATGTTAATAAACTCGACTTTTGTTGGAAGACAGTTCCATACCTTTTCATTGCTAAAACGAAGGAAAGGTATTAAAATCCTACACCAGTGCAGGTTAGGGTCTGTAAGATAGTAACAGCTATCTGAGAAGTTCGATCATGGGTAACATAGTAATTAACCAAGACCGTGAAGGTGCGTGTCAAAATGTCGAACACCGATTAAGTTGTAATATTTTCATGATACACCACTTCCACCATGAAAGTGAAAACTTGCTGTCACCTCCATAGTGATGTCGCAAGGGGGGACAGAAGAGGTGGATACCCCTACCGCTACTTCCTGTACAACCCGGCCATGCTATCTCCCGGCCCCATTCACAGCGCAGAACGGTTATTTTGAGAAAATCCTGTTTCCCCGCTGGCCGTTTCGGGGGAGAAGGGAGTCTAAGGTTTCCGCTTGTTGCACAAAAAGAGGGCAGCGGAAGGCCTAATTGACTGCAAGTTTCCTCGTTGGTAAACGCTGCAACAGAGGGTCACTGCCATAAAAGGCGGTCCCCGTGTCGAAGATAGTCGGACGAACTCTAGACAAAAGAATGCCCTTTTGGTATGATATTTAGGGATATATAAAGCAGCCCTGGCCCAAAACCATGGTAACGGATGAAGTTTTTGCGTGCGATGACGTGTAACCGGCCAAGTGAATGCATCACTTCAATGTGAAGTCACGTGAAATGACAAAACGACAGTGTTGCAGTATGCAGATATTAGACACCAGAACAAGAACAATGTCTAGATGAGGATGTGTACTACAGGCTATGGAAAAGGAGATGCGATAACCACTAACGCCGTCAAACGGTTGGGCGGGAACTTTACGTCACATACCATGAAGAAGTAACAGGATCTGAGCTGATTATGTCCTTTGCGATTAGTCCACTCAGAATTAGTTCACTTCATCAAATGATATACTAAATCTCATCAATTTACATTGTCGAATTCATTATTTGAGTTTTTTTTGGTTTAGGTACATCTTCACCAAAGAGAAAATTATGCTCATTTCTTTGTTTTCCTTGACCCTCTACATCCAGGGTCAAGGAAGTCAGTAATAAGGTGTGTTATATAAAGTGTACGTACAACTATAGATTGAATTGTATCTTCTCCAAATATGATGTATAAAGAAACAAACTGCCAGAGAACTAAGTGAGGTGAGTGTACAATTTTATATTACTATTACAGTGGAACCACAAGCAAAGAAACCTGCGCAGACTCGCGACTCCTGTGCACCGTACTCCAGTGTGGAGGGGAGGGGGAGAGTGGAGCATGCTCTCTTATAGTCCGAGTTCAACGGAAGAGGAGGAAAGTTCTTTTTCTTGTGGTCGCTCTTGTAAGTAAGGGGAACTGTGATTGGCCATTCATCTATTTTATCACTTCTTCATAATCTCAATTGCCTTAAATGGCCGGAAGAGCAAAGTAAATTTATGAAATATAAATACAAACACGTACCGTTTAATAAATAACCAAAATGGAATGAAAAGTTAGCAGTTTGTATTTTTATTGCTTTATGTGAATATGTAGGGAAAAAGCGAGAGAGAATTGTACACCAATGGCAAAGAAATGGTAGGCAAAGTATTTACCAGGATTATACTCCCTACATTCCTGCTCATAATAAGGAGTCGAAGGTATCTTGCTTAAGGATCTTTCTTCGATGTAAACCTAAAAGTTGACTTCTGGGCAGAAATGCGCACTGCAGATTCTAGCATTAGCATGATTCACGTTAGCGTTTCCACACGAATCCAAAGCTCGCTGACCGAAGAATCCTTTTGAAAAACGTATATAACGTATATATTATGTTCAACGTACTTGGAAGATGTATCTTGTGCTGAACTAAAATAAATAATAATAACAAGTGGTGTGCGGTATCTCGGAAAGTCGGGACCGGGATAGGAAAGAAAAATTCCGTCCCTATCCCGACTTCAGCAAATGACTTCCCTAAATTTCTGGATCCCGAGCAGTCGGGAAATGCCGAATGGTCATTTTAAAACGATATTAATTCTTGACGTTTTCTACATTGCAAGTGTCTGGAACTTATCGGAAATTGTTAGTTTTTATTCCAGAAATGCAAAGAAAATCACTTAAGTTGAAAATGAGAATTTGATATTTCCCGACTAGTCGAGAAATTGCGAATATTTCCCGTTCCGAATGTCGGGATTTAAAAAAAATTCCCGTTCCGATCAAAAATATTCTGTCCCTCATAACAATAAGTACCTATCTACAAGTATATTTATTTTCAATTTGTCTGAAGCCACAAAATGTAAATGGGTGGAAATGCTCATTTGTGTACTCGATTTCGTGTGTTCAGTTTCTGGCATGGTTTCCTATCTGCATAGTGCAACACTAGCGCATAGATTTGGAATTCATTTCATGGATAAATTCACCTCTTACCGTCGTTTCGTCATTACGAGTAAACAACGGATTGGCCCAACCTATACTTCTAATAACCTTGATATAAAGTCGAGACGAGCTAACTCTGGGCGCGGGACCAGTCTCTATGGCCGTAACCCGCTGTTGACGCGTTTACCTACGAAGATTCTTGCAGTCAAGCAGTTGATTAGGCATGCCTCTGCTCGCCTGTTTAGGCAACAAGCGTCTACCTTAAAATCCCTCCTTCCCGAAGCGGCTAGCAGGGAAATAGGATTTTATCAAAAGAACCGTTCTGCACTGTGGATGGGCGGCAGGAAATAGCATGGCCCGGTATAAATTAACTGCCACCCCACTGATTTCTACTGTGGCACCGTCCATGGCTAGGAATAAAATTAGATTTTAAAAAATATGGATAGGGCAATGTAAGAAGGAGGGATTTGAAATGATTATGGGAAATTTAAGGTTAATGTGTTGAAAGTAAAAAAAAAATGCAATATAGCACTTTATATAGCGACGCATTTCAATATAGTTAATGAGGCTTTTTTTTTTTTTTAACTCGTAAATTATACGATATTAAAATGTGTGACTTGGTGTGTGCGGTGTTTTTGAATATTGTGAAGCCATCATTTGGCTACTATTAAATCTGCATTAAGAACCAACCACTGACCTCAGTTTTGTGGATCTCACGCCAATGGGGTGGGGTGAAAGATATATAGGAAGAAACCGCATATGCTTGATTGGTTTTTAGTATGGACACCTCAGCATATAGGCTATTTATGCCCCTCACGCAATATGGAGATACGCTCCTTAACTAAAACAAAATTGGGGACAGGCCCCCTAACAAGAACAAAATAGAGTCTGTTAAAAACTTTGTTACTCAACTTTTAAAATTAATTCATTCGCTACGTAACAAGAACTAAACCTATATTGTCTGTGAGGACTGAAATCTCCTAACCTAGCTTAAAACCTGAGGCTGTAAAGGGACACTCCAGTAGAGCCTCGTTAGCGTGCAAGGAGCAGTTACTATGTGCAAGAGAAGTTAGCATATACTTAAACAGCTGAAGGATTACACTGAAGAAGCATTGCAATTTTTAGATAGCAATACTGAGCTGTGTGTTCATGTGAGTCAGGGTGTTCTAGACAGACTGTGTGTTAATGTAGAAGCAAGAACACGCAAATGAGCATCACAGAAAATAAAATGATTTTGTAATTTTTCAAGTGTAAGTGACTTCTGTACCACCCTGTAATTTCATAAATCAACTTATTTACTAGTGACTTTGTAGTGCAATTTTTCACAAATAGATGGCGCTGGAGTTCCGCTGGTCCAAAGACGGAACAATTCGAAAGCAGATCATTCCCTTGGCAAGATGCAATACTGTAAAGAAAGTGATTAGTTACACCTGTCGTAGTAATATCGTCGTAATATACCAGTGACTTTTGATACTCAGTACAGATACGTTTCACTAAGTTTCCCATGTTAAACATTACAATCAGTTATAGGAAAAGTTAATTCGTAACCACGCAATTGAACAATTCCTAATTTTGTGATGAAGGATTTTTCTTGCATGATATACCTAGGTATACCATATGTGACGATTAACGTAAAAAGTTATATTAAGAAACCAAACGCAAAGACGAATCCAACTACCATTCATTATCATTATCACAAAGTTTGGTTTAAGCCCATTTCTATGTCAAGATAAGCTAATCGAGACCGAGCCTAGAGTCTAAAGTGAAATCCGAACTCTGTTGAATATGTCTATACCGGGACTTGAACCCGGGACCTCTTGATTAGTGTTAACTCTACGCACTCGGGGAACTAACACAGAGAAGCGAAAAATGAAGGAAAACACAAATGTGAAAAACAAAGCATTAATTGCGTGATTTTCCTGTGGCTTGCTTTTTTTTAAAAGAATTTGGAATGTTATGTCTTTAATAAGCATTAGCATCTTGTCTCACTCCCTATTGTAAGGCGGATATTTTTATGACTCTCTAAGCTAATGCCGATGACAATGATGCATGATGATTGGATGAAATTGATGAAGGAGGAACACTCACAAAAGAACACCTGTGAACAAGCCAGGACTCGAATCCGGTATCCTGTAATCAAGAGGTCACTGGTTCGATTCCCAACGAGTATTCAATGCATAAGGTCCAGTCAAAATTAACGAATCTGAGAATGAGAATAAGTGTAGACTATAAACAAACTTCTCTTTTTGTATCTCTGCCCCCCCCCCCCACCTTGTGTGTTTACGGAATATACTTAATACATTTTGATTTTCTATTTTGAAAACTTTTCAATAAACCATATTGCAACATCTAGTAAAGGCATATGATGGGATGTGGAGTTAGGACCTCACACATTCACGATCTCGGTAATTTGTGGAGGTGATGTGATCAGCACCACTCTCCGGCCGTCTTTATCTCCAGTGTTGTTTCCTAGGTACGCATTTATTAGAGGCTTGGTGAACCCCAAAGCCGCTACATGCAGGGACAAAGGTCGGCAGAGTCCCCACCACGAGAATCGAACACTGGTCTCTGTGTCATCAAGTATAATTGCTATAGATTTTAAATCTAACGGATAGTACTGGCTTACGGCACTGATTTCCAATGGTATCGTTACAACCCAGAATTGTCCGTAACTGTACATTAGTATTTCTTTAGTTTATACTTCAACTAAGGTTAGCTTACAGCAATCTCCCATGTCTCTAGCTTAAACGTGACTCTGACGATGAAGGATGATATGATGAAGCAGACGACACAAACAAACGGACACACACCCATATCTTATCCAGGTTTTAACCCTAGGTCACCAATCCGCACAGAGATTGGCATAATTTGTTCAATGTTTCGACTAGTTAAAACATGTATTATACATAAATTTTCTGATTTTGCACAAAAAAATACCTAAACTCGATCCCGGGAATCTCTGGAGCAAGACCGCGCATAACGGTAGACAAGGGGAGAAAGCGAATGGGCGGAGCAAAGCAGTACACTGCAATGGCTTTCCCCCTCCGCACAATCGCGTTCCCTCGCACGTGTCCATTGGTCGAGCCCTCTCGAGTCAGTACTTGCGCAGAGACTTGCTTTTGTTCGCTCGGTCAGAAATCCCGGGACAGAATATAGGCAAAAATCTCTGGTATTGAAAAGTAAAACGTACATTAAATCTATTTTTTTACCTTATTATTAAATTATGCAGATTCTATTTTTTCATTCTTACCTGCGTTTCCAAAGATCATACTCAAAATGGGGCGTAAGTAGTTGCCGTTCGAGAAGGTGCTCAAGTGTCGACCTCTCTTCCACGTAGTACACTGTTGCAGACTAACGAGGCTCTGGCGCCTGGCCCTGCAACGAGGATAATCCTCCGTGGAGCTAGAATGCGCGTCAAATCTCCTGCATATGGCGATAGCCAGTAGCAGCGCACTGCAGCGGTGCCATGTCGAAATATCTCACGGAAAAGATACTCCGTGGTTGAGCGAAACGCTCAACTAGGCAACGCCGCACGTCTGTGATTCGCTCGTGCTGTTCAGCCGTTCATATGCAGATTATTTAACGCGCACTCTAGTGTTTAGTTTTGTCCATATGTGTTTGGGATTGTCCTTTCATGAATTTCATCCTATCACCGTTGTCCTCATCGTTGCGATTTGGTAAAAGGGGCAGAAAAGCGACGTAAAATAACCAAGCCAATATCCTATACTCTGTCCCTGGAATCTCTGGAGCGGGAGAACGAAAGCAAGTCTCTGCGCAAGTAGTGACTCGATAGGGTTCGACCAATGGACACGTGCGAGGGAACAGGATTGCGTGGAGGGGGGAAAGCGACTGCAGATCCCAGCTGTTTGTATCAGCGTGTACTGCTTCGCTCTGCCCACCTTCTTCCTATCGTTCTGCGCGACCTTGCTCCAGATTACCAGCATAGAGTGTAGTTGTGTAAAGGCTTCGGGGAAATAAAGCCTTCACATGACTTTACCTTGAGAGAGAGCTTCGAAAACTACTTGACGATAAACGTATTTTTCACTCTTCTTTTGTTGTTGGTGATTTGTTTTGTTACTTAACTTCTCAGCCAGTTTTGGCTAATCACAAAGATGAGGATGAAAGGACAATCACAAATACACATGGACAGGATACAATCTTGTGAATTTTTGTCTCAAGAAGACCCTGTTAGAGGGTGAAAACCTTATATTGTGTTCTCTCACAATAAATACGGCTTTGGTCATTTTTAGTGTTATTTAGCGTCACTTTTCTGCCACGATGAGGATGAGTGATGATATGAAAATGATTAACGTAGCCTACTCTCACAAAGAACATATATGCCCAGTCTGGGATTCGAATCCAGAACCTCTAGGGGGTACTACGTGGAAGTGAGGTTCACATTTGGGTGCATTCAGAAAGAAAAACACCCTCATTCTTGTTTTGTGAGTGGTTCAAAAAGTCTCAATACATAAAAGGGCATTGATCACTTGTCAAACAAATTTTCTGCATACTACCCATACATTCTTCCCATTATTGCCTTTACATTGAAAACACGTACTGGTAAAGCTTTTTCCGCTCTTGCAATACTAGCTTCGTTTTTTGTTGACTTAACGTAAGAGAAAAGACACTGTAAAACCTAGTAGGCAATTTCGTGGCCGGGAGTTGAACCCAATCCCTTCGATATGGTGAGATGAACACATACTCATACTAGAGTTGACGAGCTGTATCTTTGCGGGTGGCCTTGGCTACTCCGCGCAGAGTGTGAGAGAGATACGTTTATGTAGTTGTCACCTACTCGCCCTTTGGGTGGTCGACAGAAAGGACAGAACGCAAGGATAATGACGCGCAGCCGGTAGCTCCTCCCCCATGCTACTGCGCAGCCGGGCTTGGGCAGGGTTCACCCGCAAAGATACAGCTCGTCAACTCTAACACCTGTCACGTTCCCCATCCCAGGAACTCTGGCACTCTTGATCCAATCATTAAAGGTTAATTCTTGACTAGAATACTTTTGAACCACAAAAAAACAAGACCCTTCTACTGTGCGTATACGGAAACATACATGCATATTTGTTTGCGTGCATCTTGTAGGACAAAATCTGCGTGTGGTTAGTATGAGTAATGGAAGTATAAGATATTAGCTGAGAACAAGCCTTAACCAGTGCACTTTGAGAAAACACGAAACAGGTAATTTAAATTCATACGAACATAATATCAACTAATTCGATTATTTGCTAAGAGATGTCGCAATCTTGAAATATAAACATAACTTTCCTGTAATTATAGCTAAAAACGTTTGTCTTCTTTAAAGTATTGTAAAAATTTAGAAAGACAATATTATTTAATTTTAGTATTGAAAATCATGAATATATATTATATCTCAGAACCATAGAGCTGGATTTTGGTGATTTCTAGGAATAAATTTAAAAATTTATTTAATTTTTATACAATATTTGAAATTGTTGATTATTTCCAGATAAGTGATGGTTAATAAAAGCGTCTTGAGAGCATACTAATGAAAAAATTGGCCTAATTTCAAAATAATATAAATTGGTTAAAGAACATTTCTTTTTCTCTGGAAGTGTGACAATCTCATTTGCTATAGTGGTTTAGATTTAAGCTCGGTGCCAAGTGATAACATAACCAAAGGGTCTTATTTAGATATTAGAGATGGTAGAGCAAGATATTTATATTCTCTGTACATTTAAAATAAATATTAAGTGAGGGTGTATAGTTGGGAGGCAAAAAAGTACTCTACCCCCTTCTTGGGAGTTTTAGGAGAGCAAATTGTTCATTACCCACCTCGCTTCTCCTTCAAAGCCGTCCATGATACGGACTCCTTTTAAATTGGGAGTTGAATGATGGAGGGCGACACTCTTTTCAAAAGGCCAAAGTAACGTAAAATAAATAAAACCTTCTTAATTTTTGAAGAGTATTATACATCTTTCTCAACGTGAATATTATGTATAAAAAATTAATTAGATTTTAAATGATTCAGGCATGTCTGCAGATTAAAGCTTTTACAGTCATTTATGTTACAGTTAATTATTATAAATAATAACATAATAAAATATTTTTACTACTACTAATGAACCTTTTCTCCATTCTCATGTAATTTTTTTCTTCATTCCATATTTTCTTTAACAGCGGTTGTAATAGGTCAATGGATGTTTCCACATTAGTTTGATTAAATCTATTTTCTATTCTTACGGCGGCCGATCCTAGTTCTGGCAAGGGTAGCCGGGATTACGCCGCAGACCAACATGACAACAGCACTGGCGCCGAGACACACGAAGCGGCGGAAAAAAGTACTACGTGAACCTCGTTCTACTGGCTGCTGCGTTTCTTATCGCGCTGGATTGGTAGCCTCCACGCTCCCCCACTTCCCTTGCCAGCATGTAGGGCGCCCGCCGTAAAACTGGACAAGGGCTATAGTTCCGGATTAATGTTATCCATTCCAGAAGCCTTGCCATTCTTAACTTGCTTTATTGTTACTCTCACTTCAATCGTCAATTTCAGCAAAACCGATGCCCACCAATACTAGATTCGGTTTGGTTTAACATGTTGCTTATTCCTTGGTTGACGAACATTGACCATCCAATCAGAAACCACGCTGCGATGTTGCTATAGACTGGAGCACGTTGTGGGGTAGACAAGCCAGGAATGAGTTACACTCTGTCGGGAATCTGTGGACCAAGGCCACACATAACAGTGGAGAAGGGGAGAAAGCGAGTGGGCGGAGCGAAGCAGTGGGCGCTTCTGCAAACGGCTGGTAGCTGAAGCCATGTTTTCCCTTCCATGCACTCACTTCCCCTCGCACGCGTTCATTGGTGGAGTCACAACTTGCGCAGAGGACTTGTTTTCGTTCGCTTGCTCCAGGGACTCCTGGGAAAGATTATAAAGGAATGCAACAATGTACAGTGACGGACACATCTGTGTTGCAACACATCCATTGACTTTTAATGGTGGTGTCACAGTGTGTGTATCATTCGTTCCTTCCTGACTAGAATACTCCTTTTTCTCCTAACCGATTGGCATGGTCCTGTAGAGCTAGAGTGGAAAGAACAAAACGTTACACCAAACTACGTCTTCTTATAACAAGACCCTTGCAGACTCGCTTTGCTTACGTCATCACTGGCAGGTCACGGATCGCAACAGGATATCGGCACCAGAGTTACACGATATCACTACATTACAATTAGCACACTTCAAACGCACGAACTAGAAGAATTAACGTCAATTTTCCGTCTAGTCAACATACATTCGTAATAGTGATTCTGATAGCGTGTTGAAATCGAGAACCTACCAATGATGATGCATGTAGATGGAGACAGGTCCACAGGCCTTGTTATAAGAAGGCATCGAGGACAGATAAATCCTTATGACAGGCGTATATTAATTTTTGTTAATTTTACCGCCCATTCACGGGGTGAACCTTGCTTAAGGAGAAGAATTCGTAGAAAAGAATTGTGCAATATTAATCAAAGTATAGTACATTGTGTCAAGTTTCAAGTGCTTCTCTGGAAAACAGATCTGGCATAAATAAACTGAAGGGGCGGAGGGGCATGTTTTGGTGATGAAAATGTTTACTTTGAATTAGACGACGCTACACAGAGAAAAATAGACGCTAGTGACCAAACAGCTGTTCACCAGCACACGTGTCTTAAGTAGTTATGTTAATTTCAGAGATAACAAATTACACATTTAGCAGTGTCAATTGATGCATTGGAAGTGAAATTTTGTTATACAGGGTGTCTCATAAGTAATAGTGCAAACTGACACAGGTGAAAGTACACGATAATAGAAGCAAAAAAGTCTCGTTAAACATGGGTCTGCAAACGAGCTGTTTTCGAGATAATCGCGAATGTGTGATTACAAGCCTCCACTGACTTCATTGTTTGTAAACGTCGTCCTAGTTGGTAAAATGCTTTCGAACACCCCCGGTTCATTTCGGAATTGGACACAAGCATGTATAATTCTCTGTACTGATTGTATCCAGCCTGTTTGATTACAACGCCACCTTTCGGAAATGTTCTGTTTTGTAAACAAACAGCAAACCTCAGAACGCGCAAGACGTAAAGCACTCTGTGTTTACAAAATTCAATCAGTGACTGCTTCTAACCACACATTCGCACACATTATTAGCATTTTACCAACTAGGACGACGTTTACAAACAATACGGTCAGTGGCGGCTTGTAACCATACATTCGCAATTATCTCGAAAACAGCTCGTTTGCGGACACATGCTTACTGAGACTTTTTTGCTTCTATTATCGTGTACTTTCACCTGTGTCAGTTTGCACTATTACTTATGAGACGGTGGCTCAGTCGGTAACGCGTCTGACTACCATGCTAAAGGTCCCGGGTTCGATCCCCAGCAGGTTCAAATCCGGGAACTTTTCTAACGGTGGAAGCGGCCCCGGCGCCCACCCAGCGTCGAATAACATGGGTACCTGGGGGAAACCCTGGGGGGTAAAGGCGGTCAGGGGCGTGATGCTGATCACATCACCCCCACTCACGACCGGATCAAGAAAGTGTGGGGCGTTACCCCCACACCCCCTATACGCCTTCATGGCGTGGTGCTATGCACAGGGGAACACTTTACTTTACTTTTTTTTTATTATCGTGTACTTTTAACTGTCAGTTTGCGCCATTACTTTTGAGACACCCTGTATTTGAAATGATCTTGTCAGATCTTCCCAATTTATGAATTTTTGTGCATCACACCAAACAGAGTCTGATAAAAGTACCGTTTTATGTATTTCTGTGTGTATTTTGACAGCATTATTTGCAGTTTATGCACGGTAATGTGTTATTGAAATCAACGTATATGTGTCAATGGACAAGTTTTGGGTTCTGTATGTATTATAAAGGTTGTTCAACTCAACAATGACCTAATACAAACATTTG
This sequence comes from Lepisma saccharinum, assembly GCF_977018435.1. Classification (NCBI taxonomy): domain Eukaryota; kingdom Metazoa; phylum Arthropoda; class Insecta; order Zygentoma; family Lepismatidae; genus Lepisma; species Lepisma saccharinum. The sequence continues at coordinate 38,661,033 of NC_139242.1, read as the reverse complement.
ATAAAATTCCATGATTCATACTATTGTACAGTAACGGACATTTTTGGGTTGTAACGATCCTGTTCGCTTTCAATATTATTGTTACAAGCCAGAAGAGTCCGTGACTGTACACTCCTGAGCAAAAATAATTTGGCGTTTATCTAAAGCAACGCTGTAGAGAGATCTTTAAACAGATCCCCAAATTTGCACATTATTGAGCAAAATATTCATGCAAATGGCATAAATGAAGTGCATTAGGATACAACGCTAGAAGATTGATTGATTGATTTGTTGTTTTAAGTCCACTTTATGCACAGTAAGGCTAATCGGGACTGGACCTACAGTTTAAAGTGGGATCCGAACCACCATGTGCCTCCACCGGGAATCGAACCCGGGACCCCTTGATTACAAGGCGACGACGCTACCACTGCGCCATCTGGGAGGCCACAACGCTAGAAGAAATACATGTCAAACTGACATACGCTGCCAAGGAAAGCATCTAGGAGTTTCCAATTACACCATTACCTTGACAACGGATATCCTACAATGGTAGGCAACGTGCTTAATTGATGTGTGAATTGGGTTGTCTAAGAGTAGGCCATTATATTTTTAACTCCACACACTTTCACCTTTGACTGTACATTTGTACCTCCTTGTAAATTTTATTTTACCCGCAAACTGTTCATAAACGACACGGACATCCGTGAATGTGACAGCCTTACAGTTCGTTTAATGGTAAGAAGACTGGTATATTGTTAGATGGCGCACCGCAGTTATCAACCTCATTCTGTTTACTTACATGTAGGTTAACATTTCCCTGTTGAGTTTCAACATTTATCGGCACCTAGTATTATTTGTTCTTATGTATATATCTTATCATAGCTGTCTGTATTACAAAGCTTGTACAGTCACGAGCACTCATTGGTTATAACGATTTCACTGAAAGAGAATGGAATCGTTACAATAGATATGTAAGGAAAATTATGTCAGTATGAAAATGAAAATTATATCTATAAGAGTTATTTAAATCTCAGTAAAGAGAATATTGTTGGGAAAGGTAATTATGAGTCCAAATTTCACTAGCGGCTAGCGACATCTGTAGCAGTTTGGAGATATATGCTAAGAGCTCGATATATGGCCTGCCTAATCTACTCAGGTATGCATATAATAGCAAAAATAAACATGTTAATAGGTTGGACAGGTCAGGTTCAGTGATGTTGCCGTATTATCTGCAAGTTGTTATAACTGTCGCTAGCTGCTCGTGGTAGAAATTGCAAACACATTTTCTGTCAACTGTACAAGCTTGATGCATAAATTTTGTCAATCTTCGTTACGACACCAAAAACACCAACAGGAATACAAATATACAGAGAAGTAAACTCGATGGATAACGTAAGAAGGTTCACGAACCTTGAAATATCAAAAGAATAAAATACAACGAATGTATTAGAGTAACTTAATGGTTCGTGTAATAGTTCTAACGAATTAATCATTAATTACATGCATAATTATGTCAATACATGAATTTACTTCTCTGTGTAAAGAAATTCAATCAATACAGGACGAAGGAGTCAATGAAAATCTGAATAACTACAGCACATACTTTATTAAGAATCATTTCAATGATAGGTACATTTATCATACAGTAAGTATATTTATTATTATTATATTATTAAACTATCTTGTTACAACATGTTCCATGATAGTCAGATTTTTTTTAAAAAAATCACGAAAATATATATAGGCTAGATGAGTAAAATATACGAATTAGTGTGGTAAAAGAAGGAAGGGGGATTCAAATAGGAAATAGGAATTTTGAAGTTATAACCCGTAGTAATTGGAATTAATCTAATAAACTTCATATCGACAACGCGCACTATCTTATGTAGAATTTAATGGAATTCTCTAAGAAACTGTGTGACCAAAAATTCACCGATATGCAAGCGTCAATTTTTAACCGTTGGAAAATTGTCACACATACGTGCAGCACAGAGCATGACGTCATAAAACTACCAGGAAACAGAAAATGTGAAAGAAAGCAATATAATCTCATATTTCGTCTGCGACAAATCCAAAAACATTTTTATATTAATCGGCCCCGGAAACACATATTTCAACGTTAACTCTTGAGTAGTGGACTCAAATTATAATAGCAACGCCAGTTTAATAGTAATGCTACAAAAATAAGTGAAGGATGAAAAAAATAAAGCTTTCAAACCTGCCAAGTGACAGTCTTCAGGAAGAATATTTATTGTCAAGTAAATTAATTTCAAAGGAAAGTTCTCTAGTGCCATCTATGATATGCCTCTTAAAACTGCCATCGAGAAGGTTTGTACCAGTCTGTACGTGAGAGAGACATCTGCAAATGGCAGATTGTTCTTCCAGAGACCGTAAGAAGAAGTGATAGAAAAAAGAAGTGAAACTAGACCGGAATAAAAAAAGAACTCAGCACCTGCTTAGCTGAATACATGCTTCAACGTCATCGCTTGATACAAGCCAGGCTCTAGACGAAGATGAAGAAAAAACAAAGAAGGCATGACCGAAACGTCATGACCGTCACATTAGCACTTCCAGAGGCTTCTCATCTGTCCATCTCGAAGGAAAAGAAACAAAGAAGACGCGGAGAGGTAATCATATTAAATTTGTCTTTTGAGATTTATTTCTTCTCCCAGCCCAGCTGCAGAAGAGAAGTGGGGAGAAAGGGAATGAAAACTGCAAATTCCTACTCGACCAACTACCTGAGCAGGTGGAACTGTGTTGTCCATTGTTTGGTGGTACAATTCGCAGCGGCGACCTCGATAAAACAGACACAAGAGCTCATTTAAATAAGACTGACTGTTTTACCCGCACGGTTTGTCTTTTCCAATGTGTGTATTACAAGGGACAAGTGAGCATCGAAATCAGATGGCTCTGATAAGAGTTTGAAGACCGATAAGACGGTGACATGGTGATTTGCGCTGGGTATAACATAACAATAAATGTTAAGAAAACGATGCGGCAAGAAACCTAAGCCTCTAAGAACGAAACAACAATGATAGAGCAGTATAGGACCGATGGAGTGAAAGAATTTTACTATCTTGGAAGAAGAATCACGAATGATGGAAGACAGTGGCGCAACCACAGTTGAGTCAACCTTGGACGGAAATCATTTCTAGGCGGAGGGCAAACATTGAAGTAAACAAAACCACGTGTATCAGAATCTAAGAGTAGCAAGTTAAAATGATACTCAAGATGGAATTAGTTTTCACGTATTTCTTGCATTTTTTTCTTTCAGATGCGCAAGGACACCTGCAGGGGAGCACAGAGGGGAAAGTGCTCCACTAGATTTCAAATTTTAAACAAATAGAAAATACATTTCGTAAAAATTTTCGATCACTTTATGCTCAAATGGGTTAATCGGGACTGGAACTACAGTTTAAGGTGATATCCGTATCACTACGTGTCGTGCAGGTATTTTCACGACTGGGGAAGGAAATGCAAGGTTATAGGAAATGAGGCAAAAATCATCACGGTGTTCGTAACTGCAAATAGCATTATTATACTCCCGTATGCATATTGAACGACAAGAACATGCATTGATAAAACTTTACACAGATAATGTGCAGGGAAACGGCAGATGCGAGGGGGAAAATGTGAATTCCCCTTCTTCCATCCACTTTGCTAACATGTGATACACATTAATTATCACGTGGATGAATGAGTATGTTTGCTAGACCTACAGCAAACATTTGGTCAACGAAGAGTGGGAGAAAAACAAGGAAGAAAAGCGGGTGGAAAAACGGCAAAGATATATTTATTTTTCCGTCAAATTACAGAATGAAATCAGAAAGGGGTTGTGTGCAATTCAGGTGTTTATTATGCTGCACGTTATGAGTGTGTTTACGAGAAATAATGAACATGTACGCGATGCATGGCATAAAACATTATATCATTATTCCTTATGTCTTTTGTTAATTAGTTGGTTCATTCAACGTCTACATAATTACCGTCCTGAAGCCCTTCAATAGCGAACAATTGAAATCAAACAATGAGTTTCCAGGAACAATAACCGTGCAAGATCCGCAGATAGAGCATAATAATCCTTTTTTCGAGCAGGCCTCATAGCCAGGAAGGTATCAACTCAGGGCAAGCCCCGGCACCTACCGACCCGTCGGGTGAGATGAGTCAAAGTAAGAACTTGATAAACCTTTTTATGCTCTCAAAGAAAAAAAAATAGGCAATAGTTAGGCTGGAGAGTTCAATGAACTAACCGATCTCCAAATAGGCGCTAACTGACTACTTGGAACATCGCCGGAAAACGCCATGATCTGAAATACGATAACGGTCCGTCCTACTATGACCTTGTAATCATAGGGTTCCAGGTTCGATTCCGGTGAGAGGTCAATTAAGTAAATCTTAATTCCTTTTTGATTGTGAAGGAAGAAATTGTGCAGCAAAATAATACAATGCGTGATCCTATAAACATTTCACACATGGTGTAATATAATACTACTTTTGGTGCTAATGCAGCACCATCTTTCATGCTTTTCTTGCACTAATTTTGCCTACTAAATTGTCCTCACTTTTTCTGGCAACTCTGTACCAACTCACCATTTCAGATGCATTTTGAACCACTGAAAGATGAGCAAAGCTGTGTTAAAAGTCGTCACAGAATACTACAGTATTATATCGTCCTGATTTAAACGACAAGACGAAATTGTCTCATCATCCCCAAGTGTAAATTTGTTGGAAACATTGCATAAAAATAACAAACATAATTGTCTTAGATTGGCAATTATAGAGAATTATTAGCCAAATAATATACACAGAATAGAGTTGCACGTGATTCAGATTGTCACACGGTGGGAAAGTGTGGGTTCTACTCCCCCCCCCCTCCTTTAAACAGTCTGTCCACCCAAATAGCATTTTCAACGTGGAATGAAACGAGGTAGAAAAGAGATAGAGAAAGACTGGAAGGAAGAAAGCAAGAAAATAGAAGAGGAAGAAAACAAAAAATAGAAGAGGAAGATAACCACAAAGAGAAGAAGAGCCCAAAAAAGATAAATTGATGGATTTCACTTTTTCACTAAATTTATGGTCATTTAGGCCCGAAATGTACCCTTACAGTCCCCTCAATATGAATTTTCACATCCTCGATGGTATATTCTAGCCGAGTCTGGACGCCAGAGACTCGCCAGTCCGCGAAATGCAGAGGTTGACATAGTCGGAAAAGGGAGAGTTGGGGGAGGGAGGAGAAAGAATAAGAATAGATGAGAGAAAGAAAGAGATAATAGTTGAGACTGTGGAAAGAGATAAAATAGTGAATGAAAGTGATAGGAAAATAGAGTGATAGATGGAGAAAGAAACATAGGGAAGAGTAAGAAGGAGTGAACCCCATAATAAGCGAAAATAGTCCATCCAACGGTTTAACTCTAGTATCCCCTGGATTTGAGTGTCGATAGGGAGATAACGTATATGTGAGTGATTACTGTAGTCTTGATTTTAGGAAACCAGTAAAGGCGAGTAACGACAGTAGGGGTCTTAACCAGCTGAAGACCAAGCTTTACCACAGCCAGGGGTAGAGAAATACAGGACACACAGTCGTCATGGGGCCTGAAAATGTTCATCTGGCCCCTGGATTTTCAAATTTAGTTGTTTTTTTTTATTTACTTTTTTTTTTAATAACAAGCACATTTATGTGTTTTTAAAATTTATGTGTGTTTTCATGCGTACCATTATATCAATAATAAACTTTCCATTTTAAATTTCTGCACTGTTGCTATAGCCGAATTTTAAAATCTGCAACGATGTATAGTAGAGTCGGCCTTGTATTAGAATGTATTGCATAGTTATTCATGCTGTTAACAGTTGAGCCTTCTATAGGAAAGCCACTCCGGTGCAAGAATTAATTACTTTAAATCCAGCCTTGTATTAATTGCAAGGCTCGGGTGTAAAACATGGTAACATTTTGGTCATTTTTGAGTTCATTAAGAGAAAAGGTTATTAGAAGATATACTGTAGATAATTTGTTTTCGTGTTGTGTTTACCAATTTCAGAAGGCTTCATTGAGTAAAATGCAAATTGTATGAGCTGGCAATTTCAATCGAAAATTGAAGGATGGCCCATGTTACTTTGTAAAGAAGGATCTTGGTTGGATTCACGACTTACATAGCTCGTATTTGCAAATACCTGGTGATCCGTTTGAGATGTCAGAAAAGTAAACCGTTGTGTACAATAGGTTAATGTACGTATCTCTGAGCAGTTTGTTGGAATATATGCAGTAAGGATGTAAGTTTTGAGTGAGTGCAGGTTTACAGACTTCGACCACGTGGCTGTACTAGTGTGCATATAACACTCGAAAATTTCACATCCCATACGATACATTGTGCGCTGTTGTGGCGTGACCACTATCTTTATCTACCATGAACGCTAGCACCACGTGGCTGAAGACTGTAAACATGAACTCACTCAAAACTTACATCCTTTCTGCATATATTACAACAAACTGCTCAGAGATACGTACATTAAACTATTGTACACAACGGTTTACTTTTCTGACATCTCAAACGGATCACCGATATATATAATCCTCACAAAAAGTTTGGAGTATGTTATATTAGACACAACAAGTTTTGGACATTGTTATATTAGGCAATAGGTGATAAGCACGGTGGCATATGTCAGCGAAAACACAATAACCTCCAGCAGACAGACAGATAGGCAGTGCCTGTCACCTAATGCATAATATAACAATATTCCAAACTTTGTGTGAGGAATGTACATGTCATTTATTTTAATATGCATTTATTAGTAGTAGTACTGTTACGGTACAGGGGACACACGTCTCCTGAGAAAAAGGGACTGGCGCCCTGAACATAGCAACACAGACGGTACAAGATCGAGGCAAAAATCAATCAAATTTCTTTCTAACAAGCACAAACATACAACACAAAGGGGGGGGGGGGGTCAGAGCGCCTTCAATTCCATCCACGCCAGGGTAGAGCGTATACAGGTTTTCCAGACCAGCCCCCACAACCCCGGCTGTGGCTACGCAGTATATAAGAGGCATAAGTTATCTCACCTCGCAGAAACACGACCGTAATGAATTTAGATGAAGAATTACTGTGTTCTGGGAGGCAGGAGTTAAGACCACGCTATATCAAGGAAGATGAATTGCGATTACACGTGTTATCGAATACGACACGTGAAAATCTCATAACAGCCACTTTTACTCCAGTAATTATACACGCCTCCGAGGACAAACTTTGAGAGTGCCTTTAACTTTGAGATATAATGAAAGTACCTGGAAGAAGTAATTACCTTTGGTGCCTCTGCGAAGCTCCTTGTTATTATTATCATCATCGTTCTCCATCCCCCCTCCCCCCCCCCCCCGCTCGGCTCTCTTACTTCAACCCCCTCTCTCCCATCTCGCCTGGGTCCACGTTGTGGAGGATTACGCCCGTGTGCTCGTGTGTGTGTGTGAGTGTGTGAGTGGACGACTGTTTGAGCACGTAACGTGATCCTTGTTTAATTCAAGTTTCCAAAACAAAAGGATCACCGAGGGAGCGTTGCGCGGGGGGGGGGGGGGTTGGAAATATTAGCTGGGAAAATATTCAAGAGAGTTTTTGAGGGAAAAGGAAATGCTATGGAAGACATTTGACTCTCCCGAGCAGCTTTTCCTGGTAAAATATATAGCAGGAGTCACCTTCCTCCCCCTTCCCCGAAAACAAGGCTGGACCTCGTATTTATTATCCATAACAACTCGCTTGGGGGCAGGGGGGGGGAGGAAACGTAACGATCTCACCTTCACGAGTCTTGGGGAGAGTCTTGTTAAGGGTTGGAAGAGAAACAGGGAGAGTTATTTACTTTATTTTTCAATTTGTACCAGGACTTAACAACGTCCCAAGAGTCCCCCCGCTCTTCCCGGGGCCGGACCCCTTGCCCCCGATCGTCTTTTGTCATCCGTGCGATTCCTTCCCAGACAGAGCCGCGCGCTCGAAATGGTTTATTGGAGGGGGTGGGGAAGTCTTGTGCGCACGGCAGCCATGTTTTCGTCGGCGGAGGGTTGGGTTCCCTTCTCCCCTTCATCTTCTCAACCCCCTTTCCTCGGAAAACGAAGATGGCCGCGAAAGAGGGTAAGAGGAAAGAGAGAGAGAGGTGCAAAAGGATGCAGGAAAACCCAAAGCATCCGAGGGGGTTCTCCCTGCCTCGGGATTGGAGGAAACTGCGAAAACCTTGTGACGTCAGAAGAGTGACGTGGAAACAGCATGTCCCTTCAGCCCTTACCAATACCTCTTCTTCGGCTCGCCATGGAGACCCGAGGAAGCTTACGAAAAGGAGAACGGAAGATATTCTGTTGCCCAATCACAGAAACGAGGAGGCGGTGCGCTTCAAGAGAGGGATTAAAAAGGGGAGGGGAGAAAGGGGTTGAAGCGGGGGGAGGGGGGAATAAAGACGGCAGAAAGAGGAAAGACGAAATGCCCCATCACGGGAGAGAATGTCAATATGCAGGCTCTGTGTGAATGCATATTCGTCTTGGAACTTCCAGGGTGGGAGAAAAGGTCAAATAAAGGTCGTACGTACTTAGGAAACGAAAACGTTTTCGAGCCACATTGTGCAAAAGACAGATGGCTTCTTCGAGATAAGAAACGCCGATGGAACAAAACAAGCTCGCAAGTTCCTGCAGACCCCAAAGTCTCTGATGAGATTTCGTCTTTTGGTAAAAGCTTTGACTGATTGAGTTACACCATCCCAAGACAACGGGTGCAGCATACCTAATATCCCTCTCCCACGGACAGCAAGAAACAGCACCCCCAACCCACCCTCTTTACCCGAAACTCCGCTAGACATTATATCATGCTGCGTGCCTGAACAAAATTATATGTAAATTACCCTTCAGGTAGTTTTTAAATTCGCAGGACTTGAAGGAATTTCAATTTCGGTTTGAATTGGCTTCAAGCAGCGTCAAGCTCGCCTTTCAGAAGGCATCAAATTTAACAATAAGCTTCATTTTGTGTGGCTGGGTTGGTTTCTATCTTGTCCAAGAGATGGCAGCACTAGCGATGAAAACTTACAGATCCATGTATATATGTCAAACATGATAAATGAACAGTTTTTTTTTACTAAGTTAAGTAGTAAAAAATGTAGTTTCAAATTTACAGAAGGAAGTTGTTAACATGCAATCCAGCACATTACATCAATTATTATTTCGTTCAAGTCTTACAAATTTTAGCTTTCTTTTCCTTATATATTATTGGAATCTCATTACAAGGAGTATGGTAAGCTTAGTTTATTTGGGTCTTGAAAACACCGATCTCCCCTAGAAATAAAGACAATAAATTAACCACTATAGTCTCATTAGCAAGCTCAGACGTTTGGGCGGTTTTCTTTTCTGTTTAAGGTAACTCTGCCAACGTGTTACTGTCACTAGATAATACTTTGCACAATCACGGACACTTCTGGGTTGTAGCGATTCCATTGAAAGTCAATCATTACAACCCAATAATGTCCGTGACTATATACGTCGCTTTTCTAACTAAGTTAATCATGACGTTGAAGATGAATTACTCAAATATATAAAGGAGCTGACACAATGTAACATCTATAGCCTACCTAGTATTCGAACCTAGGACCCGTACAGGGGCGCCGACTTGTCAAAATTATTGGGGGGGGGCTCTGATCACTGATATAAATTAATGAATGACTCACACTCTCCCTTTCTTAAGTTTTGGCCTCAGTGTTCGGAATCTCGTAAAAGCCCATGAATTCCTTAAAAATATCAACATTTTCATTCACAGTTCGAATGCAGAATATTAATTGTCCACGGATGGATATGTCACAAGTATCGTCAACCATAATAGGAAAATATTCCCGACTTTTAATATCTGCTACCACGGAGCGCAAAACAGATCCCCCTAATATATCAATGATCTCGTTGTGAATGTCACGTGAGAGCCATTTGTAGCCCGAACGTCCCAGTCCCATCCACTCCCCTAGTTCATGCACATCGTGTTTTGAAACTCTTTTTAGTAAAAATTTTAACAATACTATAATTACATACTTAGTATATAGTAATAAGTCATGTGTTTTGCTGTCTCTGGTCATAGCCATTCCCCAAAGTTGATGGTCTAGAACATTTCAAATGTGTATTAAAAGTTACGTTCATTTCGCGCAATTCAGAGTAAACTTTACAAGAGGAGCAAAATAATACATTAGATCCTCTTAAGCAAAAATTGAGGACTAAAAGTGGTAAACGTTGTAAGTGCCAAAAGCGAAAGTGTTGAGAAATCCAATCGTTCAGCACATCAGCCCGTAAGAACATTCACACTAGTGACCTCTTTAGACGCCCTTTGAACTACTTAGAGGGCTACCAGCCACATTTCACGTTTACCACATTATAAAGCATGGCACATTTCACAGTTTAACGTGGTAAACGGTGTTTGAATTATTGTGGCACTTACACCGTTTACCAATTTCGGTCTTCAATTATTTGGGGGGCTCTGTCCCCACATCGTTAACATTGGGGGGGGGGCTCGAGCCCTCCCAAGCTCCATGGAGTCAGCGCCTATGGACCCGTACCCCCACCACGAAGATTGGCTACACTATCACATCAAATATGTTTAAGCTTCTCTGTATATGTCTCTCATGATAATGTTTGGGCATTTAAGAATTAAAAAATAATCTTTCAATTAAGCCTTTCAATTAAAAAATAATCTAAAAATATTCCAAAATTACCCCCCACCCATTTGCTGGAGTGTAATTTTTTTTTAGTGCACTTTATATATCGATAATCTAAACTTTCCATTTTTTTTAAATGAAGATTTAGAACTAGTGAAATATCTATCACCATGAATCGAACCAAAAACCACATGATCACAAATCATTTTGGAGAGGGATATGCAAAGCTTATGAGGGCTGTGTAAATATTATATTTGAGGCAGGAGAGGAGAGGCAATCGTGATTTCTTTATTCCACTACAAGGATGTACGTATTTGACATCGGAATGCAATGTTACCCCTTGCACTATTTCGTAAAATGCTTTTCCCTTGTACTGCAGATTTCCAGTTCAAGAGTTCTAGTCAGTGATGTGCCGTATACTATAAGTTTGCATCTACATGCGCTGTCTACACGTAATCTACGCGTAGATTACATTGGGTTGTAGTTTACATAGACTACGTAGACAATCTAAAATACATTAAAATTAATTGTCAAGACTTTCATGAAAGGAGAGTGACATCTTCAACTACATTTATTCTCAACGAACTGACAAGAATCCTATTTGTATTAAAATTTATCTCTTTCCTTTCTATCATCAATCATTAAAAAAGTAAATTGTATGGAAAAAAACAGATGGCAGTTGTGGCGCAAAAGTAGTCTTGTGTCCATAAGCATTACAAAATTTCTTATATAGCTTTTCCTTCGGTGAGAAATTGTTTGCAATCGTAAGGAAAAGTATACAAGATTCTTGTTACACATCAGCATATGATTCGCAGCATAATTTTGTTTTAATTCTATAGCGCCCTTTGCGAAGTCACCACCTTTCGCCATGTTGTTTACATAGATTACGTTATCGACATGAATAAAATAGTCTACGTGTAGAATGTAAACTATCGTTGTTTACGTATAGACGCACATTACTGGTTTTAGTGTAACGTGACGACAAGTTATTAACATTCAATATCAAAAATGTATTGTTCAATAATAGTACATACGGCATCAAAAATAATTGCCGCTAAATCAGCCTGTCGAAGTCTTGAAAGGCAGACAAGTCTAATCAATTGCGTCATATAACTATACTCCATTTAGGCGTAGGACTACAGGAAAGTCGGAACACGTACACCAACTTAAAACTTCCGAAATATATAGAGGTAGCAGCAAATGAAAGTTTATTCGAGCAAATAATGAATAAAGTAACACAAACGGTTAATACACTGGATTTGTGTGTAGTTTAATTATTTTAAGTCGTCCGTGGTTAATCGCAACGATGTGGATGATTGATTTGGTTTATTTCACTTCACTTTTCTGCCACTTTTGACTAATCGCGACGATGAGTATGAGTGATATGATGAAATTCATGAAGGGACACACACAAAGAACACCCAGACCGGGATTCGAACCCGCCCCCTGGGCGTCGTAGCGCGCTGTGCTAACCACTTCGCCACGACGATGGACGATGAGCATGAATGGTGATTCGATTAGACTGAAGAGTCTAATCAACGCGCTCAGCTACCAAGCGATGAAACAACTTTTGTCGAAATATTGTTCCACCGTATGTGTTGCTCCGCCTACTCGCTTTCTCCCCTTCTCTACCGCTATGCAGGCTTTTCTCCACAGATTCCAGAGACCGAGTGGAATCATCATTCGTCCTCATCGTCGCGATTAGTTCAAAACCAGGAATTTTAAATAAATTCAATTCCGGTCCAGGAGAGAAAATAAGGAAGCGTAAATGGGTTCTGGACCGTAAAGAACCTTTTTATCTGTAAAGTATTTCAATTCGGTCCAGGAACCTTTTTACCAGATCAATTCAAATACGGTCCGGGAACCTTTTTCCGGCTCAATTTAAATTCGGTCCAGGAACCTTTTATTCAATGAAACAATATGCAACTTGGACCGAATTTAAATTGTGCGAGAAAAAAGGTTCCGGTTCTGTACCGGAACCCAATAGAACCCATTAGAATTTATAGGTTCCTGGACTTAACAACCCTGGTTCAAAATGACAGAAAGACAACGGAAGGTAAGAGAAATTCAAAAGAGAATGTGAATGAGAAAATACCAAAATTTGAAAAATTGACAGTGGATTGAATGCTTGATTTCGTTTAATTTACTTTGCATTTCTACCTAATTGCGAAAATGTGGATGAGTGATGATGACACACTCACGAAGAACACGTATGTCCTGGTCGTTATTCGAACCTTGGACTCCTGGCGTCGTAGCTCGCTATGCAAATCACTGCGCCACGGAAGTAGTTGAAAGTGGTGAAAAACTACACTATACATATACAGCAGGAGCGTGTATTCTGGGCTAGCTAGCTTATCTGCGAAGCCTGAAGTCTAGAGAATAAAATACAGGAGAGAAATTGATCAGAAATTGTAAATATTATTATTCATATGAGTGAGATGATGATGATGATTCTGGAGTTGGCAACCTGATTTCTTTATGAGTTGGCAACCTGATTTCCTATGAGTTGGCAACCTGATTTCTTATGAGTTGGCAACCTGATTTCTTAGGAGTTGGTCAATTTATTTCAATTCATAGCCTAGGACCACCTGACATAGTGAGATAGCCCAGATCTTGGATTCATTATACGCCACTGATATACAGTATGTACAGTATGTATGTGTGTGTGTGTGAATAAATGAGCTCTCATTCGTGGTGTAGTTAGGCGAGGAGTTCACACGCTGAAAGATGACTTGATGTAGTGTTTAATATGTATCTAGTTACTGAAACGTTCATTTGGAATTATACTATGAAAGCATAGGGATAATTTGAGAAGACTCAAGGTGTTATACTAGGAGTCCACAGATACGTATGTTAAAAGAAGACACCACGCAATAATTTTCAAGTTAAAATAAACAAGCATGGTATGAAGTCCTCAGAAACCCTTGAGAACTGTACCAGACGTAACACAGGAATGTTTATTAACATAACAAAGTCTTCCCTAATCATATTTATTGCCAGGGAGTGTTCCATGCAACCCACCAGTGCACTTCCTACTTGCAACAATTGAATGCGAAGCATTTTGACACCGTGGATATCTAATTATTGCATTGTTGGAAAGTGCTTTTATTGTTGTTTGCAAGGAGCAATTTCGGTGATTGTGACACTTCACACTTTGTTGGCTCTGGGGGGGATGGCACAGTGGCGCCGAACTGTTGACACGGCTCTAACGTTAATACTCTTCTGAGACTCTGGCGTTCTGCAGAGACTGTTTCCCAAGAACAGGCAGAAGGAAGGAAAAGTGGTAAGTGGAAGAGAATGGGAGGAGGATGGAGGGAGGTGGGATACAAATCCAAACAATGTGAGACAAGTGTGTCCGGAAACCATTGCTGCTACTCCAAAAGCTTCTTCTGGTTCGTCTCCTCAACGATTGTTTATTCATCACATCACCAGCTCTTCGCCGGGTTGCGGGGCCTGAATACAGAAGATCTGTCAACAAGAGAAGACATTGCCAAAAGACCTCAACATTGCCGAAACGGAAGGCTTCAGCATCAACAGCGCCACGACTTGTTTCCCTTTCCTTCTTACGGGAAACATCTGCTCTTGGAATCACTAAGCGCCTTCTCATCATTAATCCACGTCACACATACCATTACTTCGGTTCCTGTTTATCTAGCCTCACTTAAGCCTATCTTCCCTGACACAGTGGCCTCCCACTGCGTTTCTTTCACCCTTTACCTCATCTTTCTTCATTCCGCAGCTGGTGCGTTTCTGTGTTTACTTGTTTAAACGAAAACCTTGTTACAAACCCGATATGCGAAAGATGTTTGCGGAAAAGAGAGTATAGATGGCAGCACCATGCGAGATAAAATAATAAATTAATTGTAAGATAATTAGCGACAACCTAAAATTGAAATATAGGTAGAAAGCTGCTAAATAAACTTGGTTGATGTATAGAAATAAGAAACAAATGAAGATAGAAATGCAATTAGTGCTCTTATAATTAATATGTACAAGCCTATAGCCGATCAATATGTAAACATTATATTAAAAACGGTTAAAATTGATAATGTTGATAAAAATACAACGGGACGCAACAGTTATTTACTTCAATATTAATAATCATGCATAAAGATTGGGTGAACAATTTTTAAAAACCGAATCATGAAAACGACATCAATTAGGGTAACGACGTAATAGCCTTTAATACTTACAAAAAAAACGGTCATGGTAATATATTTTACGGTAGTTCGATGGAAGCGGAAAATGACGGTCATATCTCTAGGCAGCTTTTACAGCGTATATTGCAGTTAACATTACAAGTCTGACTGCAGAAGAGCAACATATCTCGCATAATAAAAAATGCTCTTTCGCGTCGCTTTTCTGCCACTTTTGGCTAATCGTAACGATGAATATAGACTGTAATTAAGAAGTGCAGGCATGCAGTGTGCCCGAATCCAACCGTAATTGTTTTCAAAATTATTCATTACACTACATTAGATTTGCAACATATTGATTTATGCATTGTAATTTTAATTAAGTTTACTATCTCTTAACAAAACTTCGTGCACACACCATGTACTAAATTGTATTAACTGTCAATATGCCACACGGCAGAGGCACATTGTAGTGATATGCCCATACTATACGGAGATGAATGATGATTAAATTAAATTGATGAACACAAAAGTTTCCGAAACAGGACTCGAACCCGGAACCAACGGTGCTTAAGTCTACCACCCAACGCGCATGGTCACCAAAGCATCCAGCTCTTTTAAGTAAATGTCCACAATAGCGTGTCCCATCCTCCTCCATATTACGCAAGTGGCAAAAAATGAAATGTTTAAACCTCCGAAATTGTTGACTTTTCATATTAAGAGCAGGGGCGTATCTAAATTAAAGCGAATAGCTCGTCTGTCTGCATAGAAATGAGTTTAATGCGATTACGGTTATTCATCGTTATTGCTCAGAGACGAGATTAGTTAGTTCATTCTGTACTTTGATACGAATCTCTTTAACTATACGAGATAGTAAAATGACTACAATTCAACGACTATTTCAGAAGAACAAGGGATAAAACTAACCGTAATTTTTCACCCCAGCTAAAACGCCGGTGGAAAAATACAAACTGCAGTAACAGCAAATGCCACCAGAAGAACAGAGAAAACAACACCTCAGCGCTCTTCGTCCTTCATTTGTTTCCATGTGGTGCTCTCTGGTGGCAGTAGTGCGAACCTGGAGTTACTTGAATATCAAGTTTTATGTAGGTACATTCTTTATATTCTAGTATCAATCCTTATTCCCTCGTGACAACAATAAATATTTTAAAACATTTCTACAATACATTTTAAATTATTTGTCGTCATGTACGGTATTTGTAATTTTAAAGTTACATTGCGTGTTTTGAAGTTTGTCTTATTTACGGTAAAAATATTGTAGAATAAACTGAAGGTCTCATCACTTTAAAGTTACGGTAAATTTAACAGCGCACATGCAATGAATGCAATCAACAATAATGTCAGAAGAAATAAAATGAATTTACAAAACTGCATTAACGATTTTAATATTTCTATGCCCGTTTATTATTCATTCTGAACACACTTAACAATTATAAGTCCATGTTGCTTACTATTTCTCACTCACTCCCTAAATTGCAATCTGTAAATAACAAGATTTTAAAAAAAGTAAGGGTGCACTGTTGGTGTGCATTAATATCATGATGCATGGAAGGGAGAATGTATGAGATTTTATTGTGAATTTATAATTCGTGTGTTTTTCAAAAGTTGACGTCCATGAAAGTGATCAAACTGGAAACAGTCGTGATTAGCCTAAAAGGCAAGAAAAGTGACGCTAATTCATCTAAATACAGAAAACATCAAACGTTTTGCCAAAATAAAAGAAATACAAGTTCGATAAAACCGCAACAGGTAAGAAAAGAATGGGAAAAAAACATGTTTCGTTTCGAACGTCTTGAAGTCCCGCTTCGCAGCTTGAAACTTAGTTCGGCAACCTCCAGCGTGTATTATGTGCTGTAGCGTTGTTCCGACGATTGACCCGTGACAAAACTTGGATGAAGTTCAAGCAGAGAAGGGCCACTGACCTTGTCTGCAAACTTGCAGCAGACTTGGCGTGTGCTGCTCCAAACCACGTGTTGGCACTACATTGTCGTCTCGTGTGAAGCCACACTATTCAATTCGTGAACACAGAACTCTCGGTCCTCTCCTCCCCACCCCCTTCCTCCCTGCCCCCACCCCCTCCTTTCCATGACCTTGGCCACCAAAGCTTGTGGTAAGTTTGCAATGTGAGCCATCGCCTCAACTGAACCCTTCGTTGTCTCAAGACATTGAACTTGCCCGGTCGCCTGTTGTGTACAAACACTTCGCTCCCTGTTGATCTCGTTCTTACACTGCTTTCAAGAAACAGAAGACGGCTTCTATTTTTACCCCAGACTGTTTTGCTTCTTGAAATCTTCATACTTCGTTTTTATTTGCAAAATACACAAAGCAATAACTTGAAATTCCAGTTCAAACAGAATCTTAAACGACACAGAATTCTTCACATCTTGACAATGTAATTTTCTTTCCAAAATTTCTACACATTTTTACACACTTAAAACAAAATAATAAATAGTTTTCTGTTTGTATGTATGCATATTTATGGCTTATTTATCTACACGCATAGAAGCTATGATGATTTGTATTTGAATTTTTAAAATTTCCCGTCGCCTTTCTGCCTCCTTTGGCTAATCGCAGCGATGAGGATAAATGATGACTTAATTGCAGTAAAAAGGGAAGACCTAAGTCCAGGTCGTGACTCGAACCCAAACCTTTGAATATTTCACTCAACATTCTTGCGCCCTAAAGCAACATAAAAAAGCAATTATCATATTTTTCTTCTATATTGCAGAATATATCGACAGACAGAATATATATAATTTTAAAAATAAATAATTATGTTCCTGAAGAAGCAAACTTGCAAAAGATAATATAAAGTGTGCTGTCACGTTATGAAATCTCGTATTTTCTAGAAGTGAAACTTTTACTTACAAACAAGAAGAAAGCATTGTTTTACTGATATTATTAAAATTAATAAACATCCATCTGAAATACTAGTAGGAAAGAAATATGTAAGCGTTTAACAAGGTACATTACTTACAATGATTCTGGGATTCTTTCAAATATGGTAGTACTTCGTGTGTTTACTACAAACAATCACAAAACTTTAAAATGAATGAGATATTGTAAACGTAATAACGGTGCAAATATGTTACGTACACATTAATAAAATAATATTTCTAATCTATATCAAATACATTTCCCCGCGCGAGGAGTTTATCTTAGTTCTATTACATTATACAGAAATTTAAAAATATTAATTCTGTTATTTGTAACAACATGCATATAAGAATGATTTGGAACGAGCATGTTTCATGTTTACATTTAATCAAGCTTCAGGTATTGTTAAATTAAGTTTTATGGAATTAATAGTATAAGAAGGTAACCCATTACAAAACTCATGATCAAAGGTTTCCTCAAAATACAACATAAGTAAGAGAATAGTAAATGCATTAGCTACTTCGCTATTTCGTTCACATATAATTTTTCGATTACTGACAACGAAAAATATACACATTGCTTTTCTAACAATATCCACGACAAAAGATAACCAACTAATGATTATTTAAAACAACAGAAACAGACCCTAAAAAATTTGAATTTTTCTTCGTTCCATGTAAGAAGGAAAATATAACTTATAGTCCGGTTCCATACCGTATTTGGTATATTAATTAACTACGACCTACGATCTTTATCTTGTAATAATATTAGTAATAATGAGGCCAAAATTAAATTCCCCATGTTTGTACGGTATTCAAATAAGCTCGTAATTTC
Organism: Lepisma saccharinum; assembly: GCF_977018435.1. NCBI lineage: Eukaryota > Metazoa > Arthropoda > Insecta > Zygentoma > Lepismatidae > Lepisma > Lepisma saccharinum. The sequence continues at coordinate 38,642,530 of NC_139242.1, read as the reverse complement.
AAATTTTGTTCTCCAATATTTCTAGGTTGATTAACTGTCGTTCCTACTGAAAAATTCTCAAAAAGACGGGAGAAAATTGGATTCGAAATACAGCAAGAAACATAACAAACGGAAAGAAACGCGGCAAGTTTCAGGAGGATTGTTGTTAACAGTTATTACTAATTTCATAACCATATGATTTCTATCATTTTGCTTACCAATAAAGGTCAGGATTTAATTATTGTGCATTTAGAATATTTTTCCAATGAAATCTTAATTGGATATCATCCATTGACTATTTTTTCTTATTCTAACAATACATTCAGAGGGAAAAAATCTCGTTTTTGTATGATCTACACGTATTAGTAGACTTCTGTTTACAAAATTATATTAAGAAAAATCACGCTAATTCTTAAGCGATAATGTGCATTCGGAATTTACTGTATTGCAAGCGCCAGTGTCAATAAGAAACGGTCAGATTTTGACGCAAAGAATTTTAAAATTTATCCGTACCTTCCAACACATTAGTTCAAGAAATCATCACTTCAGTTCAACTATTTTTAAAATACATTTTCAATAGTTGGGAGTGTCTTTAAGGTATTGGTGCGACGGATACGAGATAGTCCAATAACAGGGCGAGTACAAGTGGAATTTCTACGGCAACCCTCTACCCTGATCCCGGCCAGACCTAACAACAACGACGGGAACTTGAGAGAAGGAACTTCGGCCGACATTTCCTACATCAGAAATATATTTCTTACATTCGCTAAATAGCGTAAGATTACAAGTACCAAAACTGATGCATACTAACTATTGCATCAATCGCTTCCCGTGTGAATTTCAGTGCAAATATAGATATTCAATTAATTCAACATTTTGAACATTTGGATTTGAAGCATTCACATGTGAATGTTTTTACAAAATGTACATCTTTAAAGACGTGCCGACGAAAATTAGAACACAAAAGATATTATTTTTTAAAAAAAAAAAATTGTATTTTTATCAGAACTGCAAAATTTGTTACATAAGATATATGAAAAGTAAAAAATTTGCATCTCGTGCCACAAACTATGTTGTATGTGTTAAATCTTTTAATATCAGTTTGATTTATAGGTTCAAGCACAAATATTAAATAATAATTGTTAGTAGTAAAACTCTACATAATCGGGTTATAATTTATAGGCCTACATTTCTCTAACTGAAGATATTAGTATGAATGTCTTACACCTCGCAATTTTACACTTTCACATAAACTATAATTTCGATTGTTAAAGAACCAAGTCAATATGTTTATTATAGTATTGCCTTTGGAGCAATGTCTTGAACACACAAAAATTCAGAAAGGAATATAACGTATTTACTTTAAACAAGCATATTAACAAAACGGAAGTAATTTACATGAAAATAAGCATTAGAAACGTTTTCAGCATATTTTTTATAATTAATAAGGAAACATGACAAAAAGCCCACTAAAACGCATAGATTATTTCATATTTTGAAAGAGTTCGTTGCGCACTTTGTGGGGTTCATCCCAATGTATTGTGTGTTATGCATATTTATCTACATCAAACTAGTTCACATACATACACTCAGCAGCTATTTCTATTTCAAATGACCATTATCAATGAATTACATGTGCATGAGGAAAAGCAAATAGCTAGTCCGGGTTGTAACAATTATTGAATTTGTGATCACACACAAGTTACTATGTAAATATATGCATTAAAAGGATAGAGAATTAGAGCAACAAGTTGCAATTGATGCTAATGAAACTGTTACTCTTTCACACAATACAAGAAGAAAAGGGCTTTTTTAGTGAAATTGCATAAACTCCTGCCAATTGAATAATAGTTTCAAAAATAGTGCATCTATGAACCATGGAGATGTTCTACAGATGTCCTGTTTTAAAAATAGATAAAGTAAACAAATATTATGGCAATGCATATAATAGAATTAAACACACAGAACGAGTCTGTACAGAACAAATATTCACAAAACCTTTATGTAACTGGTTTTCATTGAGAGATTTATGAGTGAAATTGAACATTACGTAAATAGATTTGAAGTGGCTATATTACAAACTGAAATATTTTATATATTAATTTTAATTTTCATGATCTCCGAGATACATTATCATGAATTTTTTTAAAAGTTTATTTGAATTTCAAACATCTTATCTGCAACTATTAAGATCGAAGAGGCTAAAAGAGTGCAGAGAAAGTGTATTAAAAGTGAATAAAAAGGTAAAAGTAGTGCAAGATTACTACACTAATGGATAAAATGTAGTAAAACTTTACAAGCTTTCACTTAGGGTTTGATTTTCTGCCCTAATCCGAATATCCTTCAAACAAAAATGATGACCGCATTTATCTCACAGAAATCTTATTAGACTGAACAAAATAAACAAGGTTGTTAGGGAAAGATGTAGAAAACTAATACCAAGTTTTAAAACTATCATTACCTAATTTTTTTCACCGTTTATTGATGCGTTGTAGCTTCCTCCTTTTTACCCAAAGTAAATTAAATATTTAAGAACGCATTTCTTCCAACAAGACATATTAAAATGAATTATACCTATACAAAGTTTTATTTGTACTCAGCAAGTTTTACAGTGCCCCTGCATGTTGAAGTTATAGGGAATTACGTTGTGTGCAGGTACATGTAAGTAGATGATGAAAAGAAAATATCCCAAGGATGAATTAAGAAACTGTTTCAGGAATGGTAACTGGGGATCGAGCCAGCCGAACCAAAGGCGAGTTAAAAATCATTCGCTATTTTACAGAAACTAAGTTTGAATAAGGTTGGACTATATCAATGTGTATAATTATGTTGAATGTGTAGCGAGCACTTACAGCTGATTACTAACTATAGGCCGATATATTAAAGCGTATAAAGTAGAAATACTGTTATAATTGGAATCGCCTATTTAACTAGACATGTAATGATGAGAGACTGGATATCTTAATAACAAACAAATTATAGGAAAGCAAACAACAAGTGTGAAATGAATGTACCTGGTTCTTTTGATATTTAAAAATATAGTAAAGAAACAAAACTTGAAATATGATAATTTTTTTAAAAAATCGTTGTAATCGCTCGTTATAATATTGGTCACTCGTATTAAACTTTTCCAATATCAATATTTGTTGAACATATTCTATGTGCAAGCAATTTATTGAAAACATTTTAAATAATTGAAAATAATTAGGGCTTCCCCAGTCTCTATATTTCTAAATTCACCACCTCCCCCATCAACCCCTAAGCTGAAAGGCAATTTTCCACTCTTGAAAATATATGCAGTATTTGTTTTTTGTTTTTTCGAAATGTGACCTGCGGCCAGAATATATACCTCAAATATAAATTTTTTACTTCTCATTTCCATTATTTTATGTAACTATCTCGTGGTAGATGATGGATTATGAAATGGTTGATAGAAGAAATATCTATAAAACATCTCCATGATTAACCTAGGATTTGAACCTAGGAACTCTGGTTTAGTCAGTTGTTAGGCTGATCATTCGGCAAAGGAAGTCGGGATTAAATCTTTACTAATACTGTTATTAGGACTGATTGCTATTGCGTTTGATTCACGGGTTTGCCAACGCCAGGCACAGTATTTACCGAAGACCCTGATTAGAACAGTGTATACTATATATTGTTTTTGAATCAGAAACACAATTCTTAATGTAAATGTGAAACTGTTAAGGCGTAAGCAAAGAACGAAAGGTCCTTCTTAATCCATAATAATCCCTCCGAGAAGAAACTTCCCTTGGCAAAATCCACCATACGTCTCTGTATTAATAGTGCGCTAAAGCACATAGGACGGGGGGCTTCCTTGAGGAAAAATAAGTGACCGTGGAACTAAAGATAATGTGATAGGCAGTGAGGTATTAGCTGTAATGCAGAAAGGGAGTTTAGAACTTGATTTAACAACGCACAAAGTCTATTATGCAAATTAGGCCCCTCCCAAAAACTCCCGGAGAGCGCCACAATATAATCTTGCCTTATGCCTTTTCTCGTCCATTCCAGTTAATATCGCAACAGAAACTCACTACCAACTTATCAAATTTCACTTGCATCATCCTGTTTCGGATAACTACGTTAAGCCCGCTTCAGTCGTAGTTAGGAGAAAGAAGGGAAGAGACCGAGCGAAATTCGTTCTTAGAGCGCCGCAGCACCATGAAAATTGAGATCAGAACTTTGGGAGAACAAAAGTAAATTCTGGAGCGCTTATCTGGAATGGGAACAAAAATACCTAATTGGAAGTGCTCTGTAATCCTTTGTAGTGACGTCTCATCAATCTTGTCGTGACGTCATCAGGATTGTGGAAGAAATGAAGATGGGAAGGTCTTGACGGGAGGTGGGGGGTGTGACTTAGAAGTGGGTGTGGCGTGAGGAAGGTGGAGTATATATTACAATGGCTCGTCTCAAGGGAAGAAGCTTATGTATAGGTATGCGTATGTAATACATTTTTACGTCGCCCTGTTTGCTATATGCGGGAGGATATCATGATTTTTTGGCGCCCAACATGGGCTCAAACCCATGACCAACAACGAGTATAAGGCTTATGTTTTATTCAGGATTCGAACCTAGGCAACTTGTCAAAGTAATGCAGTGGGGCACGAGGTTGAAAAATAATAATAATAATGATTATTATTATTATTTTGAGGGTGCAATTTCTCGATTAGGAAACATTTGCAGCAGTGTGACGCGCTGAGCATGGTATGTAATGTGTCACCTCGCTTAAAAACCTTAAAAAACTAATGAAGCCATACACAGTATGTCGTGCCACTCCGGTGTGAAGGGTTGCATTTGTTTCTTAAGATTCGTTTACAACTGGCAAGAAATTTCGTAATAACTCATGTGATCTTAAACGAAGGGTTGTAGCACCATAGGAGCCAAATGCAAATTTTATCACTCTGTCAGGTAGTCTTTATTTCTACAAGGAGGCTTTGCTAAGGGCATGCCTTAGCTTGGCTCCGTTAGAAATATATTTTGGAGACTTCGCGTATTTAATGCTCCATTTATACCATCTCAACACATTGGGACAGCAATACTCTTTTTCGTGTGAGGCTTGTCTCAGAACTTATCTCCTGTACTGAGATGATCCAGTGACGTGGTGAAGAACGTAAACTAAAGGAACCAATGAAATCCTAGGTAACAGTTCATACAGTGCTTCTTAATGCATCAGCTGTTGTGAGCGCGTAGGCGAATCCCGGAAATGGTTATTTAGCTTCGAAGGATCAAAATATCATTTACGTTATATGGTTGACGAGGACTTGTAGGCCGATTTGGTACAAGCGAATGGGTTGTAATTTCTGGAAAAGCCGTACTCATCCCGTCTCGCATGCACACCTCGTCGGACAAGGATGCGAGGCAGGTCTCCAGCGAGGCATCAGCCAAAGAAATTCATCTTCCCTTATCGGCCGTGGAAGGAACATGGAAGGCATTATGCAGCCAGCGAATAAATTAAGCTCCAGGCTTCTCCAGGAAAGACATAAGCCTCCCTCATCCAAATGCGCCAATGAACAGGGAAAGCCTTCCTTGAAGGCCATCACGTTCTCGTGCGGACGTCGTCTGAAAAGGGAGATGTTGATTCCTGTAAAGGGAACCCACCAGAAAGAGCCTTTGCTTCGAGTTGGTTCGCCGAATAAGGAAGACGGATCTGTGTGTACACACACACACGCACGCACGTGGGATACCCGCCCGCGCGGAGCATCCAAGTGTACGCTCCTGCCAAGAGGAACAGACAAGATCTTGTATTACGGAAGATCTGCCATGTGGATTAAATGTAATTGCATGCATAAGGGAAACAACAACAACAATAACAAAAGGCCCCTCCGGGCGGCTCAAGTCTTGTCATTGGATTCCGCTGGGATGCTGGAAAGACTTTGGTACGCGTCATCCTCCTCTGCTCATCTTTCACGCTGAACGGTCACGCCGTCGTCCATCTTTCTCCACAGAGCTCTGCGAGCATTCTGCTGGCTCTACACTTGCCTCGTCCTGGGAACACCGCGGGGAGGAAATTAGCAGTCGCCTTCCAGTTTTGCGACAATGACGCCGAAAGAGAAAAAATATCCGAGCGTGCACATCGGCCACACCTTCCAAGACGGGACTGAAAAAACATCCCGCCAGGCAACGTTAGGAGAGGAAGTCGTATTTTTCCAGCCTTAAAAGATGCTTCTAGAGCAAATTTCCGGCCAATGTAAGCCCATTTCCCATGCTGGTAGCAAGACGAAGACAAAAGGTGCAGAGGCGGGGAATATGGGCGAAATGAGCGACAGAGAACATTGTTGAATTTCCTAGATACTTAATCTCCTTCTGAAATGGCGGCGGGAGCCAAAGCCGTAATAGCTTACCGTATACTTCAAGTTTCGCCAAACTTTGTCATTTCCCCTTCGCAGAGAAACGGCAACTCTAAAATCAATCACTGGTTCCATAATGCGTCGTCAAAGGTTCGGAAATAAGCTTCAAGTATTTGCTGCGAGTTTTTCCCCCATTTCCCTTCTCGCAGACTCCTTTTCTTCCTGTGTTGCTAGATTCGATCATAAATCTCGAATCGCCTCCACAAAACACAAAATGTTTATTGAGAAGCTAATCGCTACCTCCGTCACGCTAGAGGGGCATTAAAAGCCTGCAAAATGGAAACTGAACTGCTCCACTAATTAATAAAGTTTAATGATAAATGTTGAATGCTAGCACCATGTTTCTGAAAAAAAATGTTACAAAGTATCCCCCTTCGAAAACGATTTTTTTTTAAAATTGTCGTTACCAAACTTTCCCCCTTCAGTCTGCTTTCACAGTTTGGTTTGAAATCAAGGAAATTAAAGGTAAAATTTTAAATGAGAACTAGTATTATTTTCTAGATTACACAAGTCATTCTGGAATTTGTACGAGAGGTGTTTTATCTGCGGAAAATTCTAAACAAAAAGTACAGCATCGCAACTGAAGAATAAACGCACTTAATTAAATTTGTTCGATTTCTGAGTTGATGTTGCGAGTTCTTGAACACACAGGAAATGTTCTCTGTGCAATCAGCACATGCGAACGAAAAGTATAAATCTATTGAGTTAGTTTGTTTAGTTCGGAAACTCCTCGTTAGGATTTCAAAACTTCAGAAAGCTCGTGGAGGGAGAAAGTTAACCATACTGCAGAAAAAAAGTACTAATATTCTCTTCTGCATTTTCATCACCGCAACGATATGATGTTTCTGTATGACTTTTTGTATGTTTAAAGCATCGACAAAAGAAAGGTATCCTTGAATGTATATGACACACACAACGGATGTGCGTAGCGGATTCTAGCACTCCCAAGATATCGACAACAATTTTTGCGGTATATGTAACAAATGAACAAACAAACAGGAAGTTGGAGCTGTCGTTATGACTCTCTGATTACAGAGCGCCCGATTCTGTATCGAACTTCCGTTTCTGTGTCTGCATAGGATCGTGTAAATCGTATAGCATGAATCTATTAAAGGACAGAAAATCAGATTACTTAAATTAGGTACCGCGGACACGAGAATAAGCGAAATTACTTTATTGCTTCGTGTGCAGAATAGAAGCCTCATTTCTAATACTATAACGAGATACAGTTGTTGTCATGGATTTTTGCAGTCGGAAACACAAAATTAAGTATCATTTCAATTGCAAAGGAAGAGAGCCTATATCATATTAAGTTTCCGAAGTCTAAATTCACTGTAAGGTGTAGAAAGGTTAATCAAAACTGTATTCACATTTTACTGGGAGGTGGATCACAGAAATATATCTTCTGTCGGGGAATTGAATACGCTAATAAACACATGCATGGCAGCCGTGATGGTCACCCATCTGGGGGGAACCCTGAGAGGAGTAAAAGCAGCCGGAGCGCGGTGCTGATCATTATCACCACCACAAATGACCGAGATTATGAATGTGTGGGGTCATACCACCGTCTCCATTCGCCTTCAAGCGATGTTGCAACGGGTAACTTTACCTACATGTATAGTTAAGAACAGTGATATTACAATTATAGTGGTCAGCATTTCCAGTTTGCAGTAATAACCTAAGTAATTATATTAATATTGAGTTACAATAGATTACAATTAAAATAATTTTAGAAACCGAACTGACGGCATGAATTAGCACGTTTAACGTACGTATGTTGCTGGAATGTGTAGTAGCTGTGAGAAGCCAATATAGTCAATTTTCAGGTTGACGATTCATATAATTTTGAGACTCATAGGAATAACAATGGATGTTGGAACACAATGTTGTCAAGACACAAAGACTGACGTTTAGTAATGCATTTTATGGACAAGATATCAACTTCGCCATTTTGAAGCTGACAAGACCCTTGTAGGAAAAACAACATAAGCTCATGAGATCCGTCACATTATGAACTGATAAACGTGCTATATTTGCGTTGAAACATCTCGACATAAAAAAAGATAAAAAAACTGAAAAAACATGTTACCTGAAATTCATTCGGTTTAAAAAAATATAGAACATTCACTCACATTATAACAGGATACCTGCTCGCGTCTCCTTTTCACTGCACCTTGTCGGAGCGTCTCGACACATACCACAACTTAACACTCAATATTGTAAAACGACCCAACGGATACTGTCGGAACCAGCAACAACGAAATGGACAGCCAGTTTCCACAGGATACAATCTAACAATTTGCTTCCGACACGTACTTCATGTCCCGGTTTGTAATGGCCCCGTGTTTTGACATGTGGCATGTGTGACCTGTCTTCTCCTTCGGATGTGGACACGGGAACGAAACGGACATTTGCACTTAAATATTCCACTTCCTGGCTGGAGTCTGTGCACGTGAGTATAAATCACTCCGGTGAAGATGTGCTCCGTCGCACTAAATTATATTTTCATGCCAAGTTGAATTTCCTTTGATAAGAACTGGACCGCAGTTCGTCCAGTTGAAATCTCACGGCACGTACATTCGGGACAAAATTACCGTTGTTATTGAAACCATTAAAACATTCCCTGAAAGTCCTGTAATGTATATTTATCTATGGCAGACAAGTCGGGCAATATACGATGCGAAGTCAAGTTGTATGAATTCCAACGTGTTATTCTCCTCCAAGGCGAGTGAAAAACAGGTGGGCAATAAACATCCGGTTGTTCCCGAGAAGTGACGTCAGTGTGGAAATGTAAAACACAAAACCGTAAGTATAAAAGGATAACTCATTCAATTTTCACGAAATGTGGCAAAATGAACAACAAATTAAAGAAAAGTATAATTTATGCGGACTTATAAACATACATAAATAAACGAAAACAAAATAAATTTCATGAATGGACAAAATGAACAAAATCATGCGTAAGTAATGACATTAATTGTTAGCTTATTACCTCTTGTGCGAAGAGTAATTGTATGATAGATAGTAAGGTGGCGTTGTGAATCTATTACAAATTAGTGGCGTATTTACGATTCTGGAGGGGGCTATACGTCCCGGTCCCCATATTCTTGGACGCCCGCAGTGCTACTCATTCGAAATAGGATTGCCCTAGTTTCAAATTATCACAACTCTTAATGATTAAAGCAAATTAGCATAATGAAAATATGATGCTATGTGCGAAATATATAATTTTAGGCTAATATTCGTTTGCTTGATTGGTCAGTCCGTTTGTCTATTGTCAAACAATTGAAAGTCATTTTTTTAGGGTTTCTAAAAAGTGAAAGTATGTTTCAAGTTTACCTTATGTTCAGATAGGCTAATCGAGACTGGATCTAGTGGGATCCGAACCCTGGACCCCTTGATTACAAGACGACGACGTCACTACGCCATCGGAGCCATTATAATGCTGCGATCTGCCCGAAAGCATTAAAAAAATATTTAGAATTTGAATTACATTTTTTTTGGGGTGGGCCAACACTTCAGTTATTTGCACCCGCCAGTTTATAGGGGGCTGTGGGCACCTTACCATAACTAAAATCGCTATTTGTTTCAGAGGATTAAAATCTCTTTATCTATTTAAAAGCTGAGGCAGGATTTTATTTCGGGGGGGAGGGGCTGAAATTGTGAACGTGGATATTAGATAGGCTCGTTCTGGGAAATATTCGCACAACAAAGTATTTCAGGATTACCATTTTTGACCATTGTTTTAAAAGTTGTTCAGAGATTAATTCATTGATATAGTTTATTTTACTTCGCTTTTCCGCAACTTTTGCTAATCGCGAAGATGAAGATGAGCACTGGTAAGATGATGGATGAAGGGACAATCACAAACATATGTAGACGACGGAAAACGAACCCTACATAGAATTATTCTCACTGCATTTTCAGGTGCCAGAGCCTTGATCGTCTGCAAAATGCAGCTCATTTTAAGTAAGGTTTTCAGTTATCACTTTGGCTCTTTAGTGCTTTCATTTGAAAATTTTGATTTTATCACAATTCCGGGAGGGGCTGCTGCTCCTTCAGCTCCCCCCGCGTACGCCAGTGCCTTACACCCCGAGCTACAAAAAATATGAAATTTGGCGAGTTGAAATACCCGAACTGTTAACTTGTTTCACTCAGAGTTTGAAATCACTTGAATTCGACATCGCTTCAAACATCACACCACAGCTCAATTACATATTTCAACAGTCGCATTTCCAAAGCACTTTTCCAATCGGGAACTGGCATGGAAACCTTCCATAATCCTAAAAGACCTGAAGAATGCAGAAAGCTTTACACCGCCCCTTTGAAAACAACAGCGTGTGCGGTCGCGCAGTGGTCAGAAGTAAAATATGACATTCGAAGCCATGAGAAAATGTAGCCCTGATTATGAAGAGGAAAGCAGGCCGCTTCAAACAATGTTTGTGGTTTCAATTTGAAGTACCTTCCCCTCTCAGTTTGCCTACTATAATCACACACATACATTCTTTCTTCTTTGTTGGCATCGTGGATTGTTGCCAAACGATATTTCAAGGACGTAATTGCTCATAATTACAAAAGTTCTTCATTGGAGTTGTTACCTGTGAACTTTAACAGAAACTGAACGGAACAAGTTATAATGGATCCTGTATTAACAAAGGATTCGGTCAACATCTATGTTAAACCGTATGTACCTTAGCATTATTCATTGGTATTGCTGTTTCAAAAGAAGGAAATGGCTCCCACTTTTATATTTTTCGTAATTCAACACAATGGTTTTCTGTGCGTGTCGTTCTTGCATGTCACGATACTATATTTCAAAATATCTGGACAACAACGGATGAACTTCCTCGTAAACGCTCTGAAAGGAAAATCAATTGTTTAAAAATTGAAAAAAGAGCGCTGAACAGAATTATTGCAGTCGTTGTTGAGATCCTGTAGGATCTTTCTTAATTTTACTTTCTCTAGCGGACTTATTAGAGTCTGACAATTCTGTATATTAGATACTTTAAATTATTATACGCACATTTTCCACTTACACGCGTGTTAATGAAACTCGCCCCGCTCCAAATTCGATTGTGCGTGTGTGTATGTGTGTTGTGTTTTCAGGATTAACCGTAACTCACCTTTAAAAAATACTATTCTGAATAACTACGAAATTGAACGTAATTTCCTTACTTCACGTTGCCTTTTCAGATTCCTTAGGCAAAATCGCAAGGATGATGATTTAATTATACAATTATTGAAAATTAATCTATCCAAAACACATTTTCGCACAAATTTTGACGGGAAATTTGAAATAAGGGTAGATACTTGATAGAAGTTATCTGTACACCTTCAATTCTATTTCAAGGAATTGTACTTATTGTGCAGTCACGGACGTTCTGAGTTATAAGAATCCTATTAACTCCCAATGGCATCATTCTAGGTTCGAATCCTGGCGTGGGTGTTCTTCATGAGTGTCCCTTCATCAATGCCATCATATTATCACTCATTTCCATCGTCGCGATTAGCTAAAAGTGGCGTAAAAGCGCCGTCAAATAAATCAATCCTTAAATGCACGAATTGACCGTGAATTTAGTAGATCCGTGTTCAAATACAAAGCGAACTAAGGGAGATCAACAAAAGTAACAACAATTGTCATAGTTGGGAGTACATTCCACAACAATGCTGGATGATATATTGTTGGGTTTCATGAAACGAGACTGCAAGAACGGGACAGGCTTCAGAAGCAAATTTCGCACGCAGTCAGTTTACCATTTCAGAAGAACGAAAGTGACTTTTGCCGGTCTTTCCTACCGTTTATCAACGTTTCAAATAGTTCCGACGGAACATCTAGTTTCTCCTGTTGTGATTATTTTTTTAGCTCCAGTCCTGTCTAAGCGACCCCTTACCACTACAACCGCTAGTTCGTTGCTGATGCTTTTGTGACTGCCGAAAGTTTTGCAGACACACAGACAGTGGGAGTGTGTGTGTGTGAGAGAGAGAGGCTGAGATGGTAGTTTGAAATAACAGAAACAGACGGGCCAACGTCTGTCTAAATTCTGACTACTTTCGTATGTTTCAGAGAGGACTGAGAAAGGGGGGGGGTGCAATGGTTAGGTTCTCTTGGTTATCAGATTGTTGGTCGGGAGCGTAGACATATTTGGAAGTCTTTCGGTGACCTCAATGGTCCTCCAACATGCCTTAATGGGTGGTACTGCAGAAACAGAAAAGCGCCTGTAGGGCTTCTTGCTGTCCCGAAGGATGCATCTGTATTACTATACGCGTACTTGGTGGTTAAGCTGCAATGATCGTATGGTATTTTTTTGTTTTTTTAACAGGTAACATCCCATGGCAATAATAATGACATTTAACTGTTTACATAAGTATCACATCTGTTTCTGTAGTGCATGTTTTCGCACTAATTATACATGCACAAGTTGAAAAAAGATCATTCCCGATCGCGGAGTGGTAACGTCGTCGCCTTGTAATTAAGAGGTTCCGGATACGATACCCACCTTCAACTGTAGGTCCAGTCGAGATTAGCCAATGTGTGGAAAAATTGGACTTAATTCCAAATTCGTACAGGTTTTGAAAAACATAACAAAGCATGTTTCATTCTGGCAAATAAGTTCGATACTCGGTGGAGGCACATTGCACAGTGGTTCGGATCCCATTTCAAACTGTAGGCCCAGTGTCTGTGTATAAAGTTCACTTAAAATAATTCAGATTTTGGCAAATATATTCTCCGGTTACAATTATTCCTGTAATTTCAGTAACGGCTTTACTAACGCAGTACCGAAAAAGTATCATTATATAATAGCACGTTACTTTTCTCCTTAACACTTAATATACATAAAGTCCTCCTTTTATAACTAAATAAAAGGGCTCTACCATGCGCATGCCCTTCGTGGCGGAGCGGTTAGCACAGCGCGCTACGATTCCAAGGATCCCGGGAACGAATCCTGGCCTAGGCATGTGTTCATTAATTTCATAATAGCCCTATCATTGCTCATCCTAATATTCGCGATAAGCCTCAAGTGGCAGAAGTAAATCAACTTGAGAACCGGCGGGGGCACATGGTGGTTCGGATCCCACTTTAAACTGTAGGTCCAGTCCAGTCCGTGCATAAAGTGAACTGAAATAAAAGAAAATCAACTTGAAAACAAATTGAAAATTTGAGAGAATGCACTGGCACTGACCGTCCTCCGAAACTTGCTGGATCTAAGTTCGAATTATGGGCAACGTATGCAACTTTTATTTTCAACTCGCGCTTAACCAAAGAGATAGAAAAGCAACACGAAAAGAACCGAAATAAATAGACATTGTTGTAATTGTGCTATTTTCCTTCAGTATTCTACTAGAACTATATATGGCAGGAATTTCCTGAACAGTTCAATGGTTTGCATACCCTCATACTACTCTGGGTTCGATTAAGACTTGGCAGCAGGTGTGGTCTCAGAGAGAAAAAGATCCCCATTCAAGAAGACCTCTCTTTCCATTCAGACCAGGACAAAGGGCTCCCGGAGCAAAGTGTCTGGAACCAGTTCGTGGCTGGGCTGGCTGTGCGAGTGGACACAAGTGGAAGGATGCAGCTCAATAGTCCATGAAGTTCTCAGGAAATAACTGATTGAGATTACTGTCGCACCATTTGAATGCTAAAAAAAAACTGGAATGCATGCGCTATGTCAATAGTCGTACACTCTAAGTCACTATGAACCGTAGACAACTAGAATCAAAAAAATATATTACTTGAAGTCCAACTTTTTTTAAAAAATGTATTCTAGCGTATTTATACGCATGTAATTACATGTCCAGGCCAGGATTCGAACCCGGACCCCTGGTAGCGCGCTGTGCCACGGAGATCGGCGAATTTCTTGCTCAAGTATGTCCACAATAAAGACTGATTATGTGGTTTCTCTACAGAAGAAAACGGTTGTGGTAGGTAGAGGTAGTATGTGAAAGTAACAGAATCCATCAGGGAGAGGCGTTGACAAAAGTATGTCCGTCCAGAAGTCAATGCGAACTGTTTCAACAACAATGCTGCTATCCCCCTACCCCAAAAGGTCTATGAACTTTCCAAACTGAACAACACACCCTTCCACGCATGCACCACACACTAAAGCATGTGCGAAAACGCAAACACCCTTCCTCGACAACCCCCGGCATGACTAGAGCACAAACCTGTGTAAAACTGTTGTTTACCGAAAGCACCACGTACCCCCCACGACTCTTGAAGTTTCAATTTAAGAAGATCTTTCAAACATTTTCCATTTGCGAACTTTACACACACACACACACATAACGCTCCAACCTGGACGTCCTCAAGAGTGTACGTGCAAGGGGCAATTGTTGATGCAGTTAAGCACTGTTTGCAGAAGCTTATAAATAGATTTACTTACTTGCATGTCCCCCTGGGCTGTATGTCGAAGAGGAAACGCAGCAACAAATTTATCTTGCCTTGCACTTCGTTCCCGAAGAGAGTTGTTTTCAATTAGTCTACCGCGGTCGAGAGTTAATGTATTCAATTATTTCTTCCGTGGTCTCTTGATGAATAACATGTGAGTTATCTCGCTTTGAACCTGAGGATATTGTTGTCCAACACAAACAAGAACATTGTTAGCTGAAAGCAAAATACACGCCGTAAATGTAATTCAGAAAACACGAGTGCATGTGCCTCAGAAGAACCAGTCCGCGTGAAGTAGGTAATGTTGAAGGTAATACACACAAAATTATTCTAACTCGAAAATATGAAACCAATCTTACAATAACAGAAAACAAGAAGAACAAATACTTTCTTTCTCTCTCTTGAGAACGGAAACTGCCATATTTTGCAAATAGTTGTCAAGAATCTAAACATAGAAGCATAATAATTATTCTGATGAGTGCACACAAATATTATATTTTCTTGAATCCATTGTTTCTCTCGTCACAGCACAGAGTTGTACTAAACTAAAAATTCAGATATCAAAAATTTGCAGTTGTGGAAGTGACAAGGTAATAAGCAAATCCATTCCTTTTTCTTTACTCACTTAACTGTCAATTTTGAAAGCATCAAAATATGAGCAATCTTAAGAAATTAAGTTATCAGTTGAAATGCGAAGAAGTCAAATTGTGAAGATCTGAGATATCTTACACTAACTTTGTACTTTGATTATTTCAACTGTCACAACTGTTTAGTGTTCAACTAAAACGGAGTGAATAGATTACTTTCTTGTTTAATACTGATTTCAGTATACGAGCAATGTCAGAAAGTGGTAAATTTATTACCGTGACTTTCTATTACAATTAACCACAGGAATTGTGATTTCTTCAAATATATGTTGTAAATAATTAACATAGATGTTATTTCACAGAAGCAGGTAATACCATGACGCAATTACATTCTTCATCCAATGCAACCATTTTGTTTTATCTACTATGTTCACTACACAGATTGATTGATTGATTGATTTAGTTTATTTTACTTCGCGTTTTGTGCCTCTTGGCTAATTTGCGAAGATGGGGATGAGTGATGAAATGATGAAATTGATGAATGGACATTTACAAACAACCAAGTCCGAGCGGGATTCGAACCCGAGACCCTTGGCGTCGCAGCGCGATGTGCTAACCACTCGGCCACAGGGTCCGGCCACTACACAGAAAATGACGTAAATGTGCTGACGCCAAACAGTTTCTATCGACTTTTTCTTTACCATGTTATGATAGTGGTATCATACAATGCACGATGACATCATGATCTTACATTTATGCAGGGTGGTATTTCAAGGTAAGGCAAGGGGGAATTCTCTCCTATGTTTAATGCATTCTTACCACCTGCGAATTTTTTGCACTTAAGAGGAAACTATGATTTGTATAATACCACGATTTCCAAATTAGTATTGTGCATAGATAAGTTGATTTTCAGAAAATCAAAAGAACAACTAATGTGTGTCACAATTAATTGGAGTAGCTTGATCTTGGAATCCTGAGTTTCAGGATCAGATAACGAAACAAGTTTTGTGTTGGCAAAATAAATATATACTTGTGATCGGGGACACCAATATTTCAATAAGATACAGAAGTATCAGTCCTTATGATTTGTAAGTACTTTCCTGCTCGAAATAAAAACGTTTCTGCCAGTTGGGTAAGGTAAGTCTATGGCATTTTATTCCAAAGTAGACCTTATCGTCGTCTGGAGGAGATGGGAGCCAGGCATCTCCACAGCAGAGGCATTTTGAATGACGTCCCGCCTGGCAGAGCTCCTGGGACTTAATACTCTTGAGAAGATGGAACCCAGAGGTGTATTTTTGAGAAGTCCGGAAAGCTTGCAAAGATTTTGTTAGCGGATTAAATAAGAAGAACGGTTCCGAGGCGAAAATTCAAGAGGGGGAATGAACAAGTTTGTTTCCGCATCGGATGAACGTTGTGTTTTCATAATGAAGACGAGCGTTGCAGAGATGAAATATACGAGTGGCTAAGAACCTTTTGCTAAACACATAAGCAACTTTTGGAAGACTGCAGATGCAAAGCTCCCTCCGCACACATCTTTTTACCCACCTCCCAACGTTATTTGGAAACTTAAGTGGAACCCTCTTAAACAAACCTCTTGCGCACCTGTAACCTGACTAGCATCTCTTCCAACAAACTTCGTTTAGCATCTTCTACACCTCCCCCCCCCTTTTACTGTTCTGAGAAGCATGTACAACCAAAAACCCTTACTCCCTCGGAAACGTCAGATAAGGAAACGAAGCATAACAGCATCATGGTAGAACCCCGCCCCTCCTTCTCTTCAGACATAGCAAAATTATGTAGCTTTGCGTCAGGATCTGTGAACTTACTTCTTCTTGGCACGGCTAAGGTTCGAAACTATGTCCCTCGGAGTGTGACTAATACACAGGCAACGAACCAAGGAGGAGCTGTTCACAATCGCTCCAGTGACACAGAATCTCATGTGAAAATAATATCCAGACAGAACGAAGGCGACACTCAAGGATGTAGTCCTTTTGTCGCAAGACCTAGACAATAGATGTGAAGATTCTACACGGAAAATACATGCAATATTCTCTTTGAACACTGCTATAAAATTATGAATATTAAACTTCAATATCTTAAGAAGTTAAATTATTCGAATCGACAAGTACATTTCTTGCTTGGTTCAAACTATAAAAATTGCACCAATATTTTTGTACTTTTCTCCAAGGAAATGTAGATTTTATAAGGAAAAAGTACATGAAAGTGTATATTATTTGAAAAGTAGAATTAGATTATTTTAGTAACTTTCTCTTAAATCTAGTTTTGATTTGTATTCCCTCAAACTATAAACATGTTTCAAAGTTCCACTATGTACACTCTTTAACTGAACAACAGATTGGAATTAATAACAAGCAAATTCAAATTCTCGGGTATCGATACTAATAAATTCTTCAATACTTTTTAAACTTTTGCATGTAATGTTACCATTTTAAAATCGAAGAAATGACATTGAGACTCGGCGATAATAGAGTTCCACAAACAAGAAGTGTTCATCGTATTTATTGATATTTCACTGAGAGTGTTGTGATTTAAAGTTACAACAACGTGTTCCCCCTCTTGACATTTTACACATATAAAATTTAAGTTCACCTGATGTTAGGACTTGCATGTAACGAAGGAACAAATTCAGGCAACGTTTTCAAGGTAGGGTTGGGCATGATCGAAATGCGGTTCTCTTGTAAGTTCTAAGGTGTTCTTTATGCTTCTATTGCCGATGCCATTTCAAGGGTGCTTGGCACAAACTTCTAACTCCCGTGTAGCGGATAGCGCTGTCGCCGTTGGTGCAAGCGTTCCCGGGTTCGATTCACGGTTGACCCAGAATGGTGAGGATTATTGGGAAGCTATAGTTGAAAGCGGAAGTCCTGAAAGCCAGAAAAGCGCTCACAACACAAAGAAAACTCGCTTGGCACACCTTGGGTTCTTAAAAGCCTTTGCGCAAAGGAGTTTAGACACAAACCTTATAGGAACGCAAAGTTGTGTTTTTGGAAGGAGATAAATAACCCCAACAACAACAGCAGCAAAAAGCAAGAAAGGCTCATTCTGAAAATCTGAGCCTACGTATTTGTGGTCCGGAGGGGTAGAAAGACAACGCCAAGCGACTGCAACAATAAGCAACGTCTTCTGCAGCTAATTTCTTCACCAGGACCAGGGGCAGCTGCTTTTGATAAAACTTTTTTCACTTTTTTGCTGACGACCTCGCGGTGGTGGCATGTCCCCCCTTCCAAAAACTTTTAAGTGCGCTGCAAGAGTTTGCAAAAGCTCCACCCCCCCCCACCTTCTTGGTTTCCAGCAGAGTTTTTCCCATTTCTGGGATTTTCTCTACGACTTCGCCCCCTCCCCCAGACTTTTCCTGGTCTTAACTTTGTTTGCCGCTTGGAAGTGGCAAGATTTAGAAGCGAGATCCCGCCTAAAGCGAGCTCGCGCTCAAAAATTCATCCTTGGAAGGAATTTTCCATATAACATGATTCAAAGTTGAAAGCGGCTGCAGGAGATGGGGGTCTACATAAATGGGAGGCTCAGTCTAGTCTCTTACGTCTTTTTAGACATCCAAGTTATATCATCAACCCTTCCTTTTACTGTATCAGTCTTCTCGTAAGGGTAACTTCTTACTCGGCCTCTTAATTAAAGAACCTGGTGATGAACGCCATCAAGCACCAAGAAAGCTCAGACTTGTATAAGAGTTAGCCGTGTTTACAGTGTTAATATTCCCTACTTTCCTTTGACTATGAAGTTCCTCATTAATTGCCCAACCAATGAGGTTCTTCCTATCTCAATATACCAGCGCGCAAGTTTCATAATGAAAACCTGGAGCGGGTTTATAACTTAGGAGCCTCTGCTATTGCTGTATTCTTTCGCGCTGTTGAGAGGCGTGGGTTTCTAGCGAGCCTGTAAGGAATACGATATCTGCGACAGCAGTAACTCGCACGAAAATTAGATGAAGAGATGGGTGTGCGAGTACACAGCAGAAATATTAAACTTGAAATTGAAGTCTTAATATAAATTTCCAGCTCGTGTTTGCGATTAAAGTACATGAGAAGTTTTATGCTCAGTTGAATGGACCACGAAACCACATTATTAAGGTAATAGTTTTCTAATTTCTTCCAATCCGAGCGAAAACTAACATAACTTTTTTTCCATCCACTGGAATTTTCTGAACAAGTCACAACTGGAAAATGGAGTTTTTTTACAGCCAAATTACGTTTCATCGGTCCCTTCTTCTTCACCTTCCGATTCAGATGCACTGTCTCTTCTTTCAGAGGTCAACACAAGTGCAAGTCGGGCTTCCTGATGGCGTAGTGGTAACGTCGTCCACCACGGTGGAGGCACACTGAACAGTGGCTCGGATCCCACTTTAAACTGTTCAGTCCAATCCTGTTTAGCCTATATGTGCATAAAGTGGGCTTACATAAAACTTTAAACAAGTGCAACTTAATATTTGCATCACACACATTTGGTTTTAGAGACATATTTCGGTTTTCTGTTGAGCACGAACTACACCACGCAAGAGCAGACAACTTTTCCTACGTCTAACTTATATTATTTTTATTCCTCTTCTTCTTTTTCATCTTCTTCCTCTTCTTCTACTGTTTGTTTTTTGTATAGCTAGCATAATCTCATCTAATGTGATTCTTATGCTCTCAACGTCTGGGCTACGCCACCTGCAGTCGAATCTAGTGAATGCAAGTCGAAGCACTATAACAGCACGCCATCCACACTAACGTAAACATATGACCTCTAAGAAACAGTTTTTCCCAATTTACAATTGTTCTAATAAAAAGCAATGTACAGTCAGTACACTTGGTATTGTATTCTAGCTTTTCTAACGTGGATTTTCGACGAGGTCCGTGGCGGAGGGGTTATAGCGCAGCGCGCTATACGAAAACCGTGTTCGAATCCCGGCCTGAACATGGGTGTTCTTTGTGAGTGTCCCTTCATCAATTTCATTAGATTATTTCTCATGCACGATTAGCCAAAAGTGGTAGAAAAGTGACAGTAAATGACAAAAATCAACTCCAATGAACGAAGTCGCTTTTTGACCATCTTAAGCTAATCGTGACAATGAGTGATGGTTATGTGATATTGTTGCAGGACTACTCACAGAGAGTAAAAGAAAAGTCGGGATTCGAACCCGGGAGCTTCGATGACGAGTTAGAAAGTTGTCTACCGAGCCAGCTACTAGCGCAATGGAAAAATGCATACTTGGCCGGAAGGAACTATTCTGCTAGCGATGCGGCATATAGTCAGTGTGTAATTCAACACGGAAATGAACAAAGAATGTAGGAATACACTAGGTCAGCGATACGATTAAAAAAGGAAGAAGAATTAAATAAATTCCTAACTCCATGCCATGAAAGTTAAGCGCGAGTTTTACAGTACGAAAGGCATAGCATGGTTGCCAACATACGCTCAATGTAATTCTTTGTGTACGTATACGGAATTAAAGACGAGTTTGCGCAATTTTATATGATATGAGCGTACGGGGATATCATCCTTTGAATGTTAGCACAACGGCAGTAAAATGAATTCAAATATTCGCGCAATGTCCTGTGCATTACCTTTACCGCCGGCAACTTGGTTTTAAAACTCGTAGCACCCCTGCTCACACACACTCGCCGATAATAAAGATTACAGCCTTTCACGCATGACAACGGAGGCACGAGCTTTTAACTCCCGCCGTAAAAATTCCGCGAAATTTTCGACTCGCGATTTTATGGTGTCGTTTACGTTAGTGCGACAAGGGCATAACGCGCTGAAAAGAATGCGAAAACGGAATGAAATTGGGGAAAATGGACAACGAGCTTGTGAGATGCAAATGGTCCATCTGGATACGTCCTAGAAGTATGTCGGGAATTGCTCTTCTCGAAACGTGCCTGACGTCACAAATGATGGGCCGTTGATAGAGCGACCGCGTAATGTTTCACACACAAAAAAAAAGTCTGGAAAATTATTTTCACTTTTCCAGAAATTCTGTTAAAACAACTAAAATGTGCATTTCAGAAAAATATCGCATTATAATATTACCATAAAAATCGCAATAACTCATATTTTATAAAAAATATTACTGAAATTATAGTAAAAAGCGTTCATAACAGTGATAACACCATCGGAAAAACCTCAACCCTTCGCCCTATAATTTTTCACGAAGACCATATTTATGTTTATCTTAGCTCACTAGCGTACGTAGGATATTTTTTCGAAGTTGTGGAAGTAGCTGATTTCTAAGTAGGGACGATACACGCTATAAACATTTTTGAAATTGCCGTTTTTATCCGTTTTAAAAGTATTTCGAAAACAAAAATTCTAATCGGAGGTCATTTTAAAAGGGTTCTGCATATACCACTCTATAGTTCACCTCCTCAGTTCTTTTCTGTTTTCAATTGAAATTTAGATTTTTTTTAACAGAAATCGTACCTTACCCTGAGTACACCAGTGGTTCTAAATAAAAAATTCTAGATATATCTGTGATTTCAGAAGATACTTAAATGGCAATCTATCTTGCATCCAGCACACTTGTTTACTTGTTAATAATCACATGAGTGAGTCATTTATGGAAACTGCATTCATGCAGGTAAACGAGGCTCGGGAGCTTGGACCTACAGCTCTGTTCGGCTGTGCGTTTCCCTATGCCTATTTCTAATGTTTGGTGTGTCCTTTTAGAGCATTGAACACTGTTCATCGTTTGGTTCCTTCTAAGCATCTTCCCCTGTACTGCAGAAAGGATGCAAGTAGCCACTGTGCTGATGTGTCTATAATTTCAAATATTAAAAACGTTTTATTGTGAACCGATCTAGCCATCGAATGTTCCTGGTTCGAGATTTTGCCTGGGAATTTTTTATGTTACCGATTGCCTGCCCCCTTTCTCGCCAGAAAAGTGGCTTGCGCTATAGTAATTTCTCTTTTTTGTTTCAATTGTTGCTTTAAGTCCATGTTTATGCACAAGTAGGCTAATCTGGATTGGACCTACAATTTAGAGTGTGATCCGATGTGGCTTCACCGGTTAAAGAAACCGGGACCCCTTGGTTACAAGGCGGCTACGTTAGCACTACGCCATCGAAAAGACCCAAGTTGCTATTGAAAATCTGCTATTTATATTCACTTATCACCGTAAAGTTATGCAACACACACAACGCATTGCAGGGAAGCGAGTATTTTAGGATTTGTAGCCGGGACGGCCTAGGATACGGCGTGGAGACCGCATTTATGGCAGTGATCCTCTGTTGCCGCGTTTACCTACGAAGGTAAATGGTGGCGCAAAAGTCATCATCCTATTTGAACTGACCTTTATTTTGACATCTTGTTGTTTATATGAGTAGTGTTTTGTCAGTTAAATAGAAGATACTCACGAAATTTATTGTGTGCGAAAATAAATAAGTACACCCCACATACAGCCCGCGAAACACTAGCTCTTTTGCGTGACACTTTCCCGGGCAGAGTAATATCCCGTTTTGGTGATTTGCCATGGCCGGCCAGGTCCCCCGATTTGACCGCTCAAGATTTTCTTCCTTTGGGGATATTTGAAGTCATTGGTTTAAAGTTGCAAGTATCAATAAAAGTTTAACACAAAAAAACTACTTTGTTTAATTTAAAATCCAAGCTATAGACTAAGAAAATCATGTGATGACTTTTGTGCCACCTTGCACTTGCGGTCAAACAACCACACATACTGCCGGAAGGAGAAGCGAGAACAATAAAATTCCCCTCCTCCCCGAAGCTGTCAGCAGTAAAACAGGATTTTATCAAAATAACCGTTCTGCTCTGTGAATGGTCAACGGTTGGTACGGCAGCCAGAGTATAGATGTCCCATTTTTATTGCCGAAGAAACTGTTTTGTGATTGCACAACAGCTATTTTCATATTGTGATGTTTTTTTTTTTTTTTGTTTTGTTAATATTTTAAAGCTAAGTAAATTTATGCTTATAAATGAAGTGGTGTAATCAACGAATAATATCAAACAATATTTTCAATAACTTTTAATTATTACAATTTTCAAGTATCGGTATGGGTGGGTATCGGTTCACACTGGTATCGGCTCAGCAGAAACTGTGATTTTTTGTAGAGCCAAACAAAAAAATCTTAATCTCGTTATTTGATAGCAATATGATCATTGTTCAAGATGCGCTGGTCAGAGCATACGCCAGCCCAAGGCCTAGACGGACACAATATTTACGTGTGAATGTACTTCGAGCAGTCACGTGACAAAAACAATGTCGCGCGTCCGAACGAAGGCCAAGCAGGGAAGGTGTTTTCTTCCGGGCAACCGCACGGCTGGGGGAGGGGCGGTGTGTGCCCGTGCGGTTAACCACGCCCATGTCTTCGTACCGCCCACGCCGACACCTCTCGCTCGGTCACTAGCGCGCACAGCACCTATGCAAGGGTCCACGATTACGTACCTGCTCCGTGTAAACATGAATATTGTTATTTATAGCATAAAGAGCCCTTATTTCGTAGACAGCGTATATTGAAGTCGTTGAATAGCAATGGGCAATAAACGTTACGAGTTTTCGAAACGCCCTTTCGAAAGGGGGCTGCGCAAGACTTTTTGGGTTGAATAGGCCACTTAATGGCTGAAAAAATATGAATGGGGCACGTCTTAAAGAAAAATGCATTTTGATGTTCATATTGCTAGACAAGTGATTGTTTTGTTTGGCTTATTTAACTTAGCTTTTCTGTCATTTTTGATTAATCGCGAAGATGAGGATGAATGATGATATGATGAAATTGATGAAGAGACACTCACAAGGAAGACCCATGACCATAAAGGGAATCGAACCCGGAACCCGACACGGATTCATTATCCAATACGTTTATATATTGGAGTAAAAACAAATTATACACATTTAAATGATTGCATTGAAACGAGAGTTAAATTTTACGTTCGTCACTTCACAATATGAATTGTTTATGTATAACAGTATAATGTATAAATAGGAAATAGGGTAAAAACACTAACAATATTTATCATTATCTACATACATAAATCATCACGAAATGAGCATGTTACACACATAAAAGTAAATGCAACAGTAAGAAAAAAAAATGTTCACATCCTTCATTTCGTTCATTAGGTGGTTTATATGTATATAAACGTATGTAGCGTACGTATCTGAAATATTGTAGGCTATATCAGATTTTAAGGAGCCAATACGTAAAGAAAACCATTCCAAAGAAAAGAAAAATGTTTTGCATTTATTCATTGCAAAGTCTATCTGCATTCTGTGTCACTTTGTTATTAAACTTATTTGGCTTACGAACGCACTTGTGTAAATGTGATAAGCATATTTACGAAATGCACTGTCGGTACGTGAAAATACTTTGTAATAAAACCGCGGAAGTAATTTTAATTTCTAATGAGTTATGAGGCGTGACAGAAGTATTGAGAAGAAGAGGTAAATGTGAAAATTAGTGTTGCCCACGGGACGAGACGGGACAGGCTTTTAAAAATTCGAGACGAGACGAGATTGATCATGTGTCCCTTTGACAAACGAATATTTCGAGACAAGACAGCATTTCACAGCATTTCCACGAGACGAGACAGGTCAAAGTCTCGTCTCGTGGGCAACACTAGTTAAATGGACTGTGTTAATATAGTTTGTGTTTTCTCAATAATTTTGTTCCTTATGGACTTTTTAACGTGTGTTTGTAATAAATTAAGTTATCGTTTTGCTTAATAATCATTACTAACTTTATATTTCTGAAAAATAAACAGAAAAGAAACGATTCTCTGCCAGTCGCTACAAATGAAAGTACTGCTATTGCACTTGAGTTTCTAATAAAAATTTATATAGCACATGTGACTTCTGTCATTTCTGCACGTGCAGTTTGGAAATCGAGAATCAAAAAAAAAAAATCTGTAGGTATCATTTCCTCAACCAGAAGACTAGATTGACACCAGCAGATGCCACAACGTCATTTGCGAGAATAAAAACCGGATATCAGGAAAATCTTTGGAGTCTCATCATGAATATAAAATAAACCAACTGTCGCTATCCCATTCCCCCCAAAACCATTGTCATCCTTCTTTCCCTGATTGGCATCTGGCACAGAAGACGACTCGCTTCTTAACAATTTCTTGCACTCGCTTTGAGAGGATGTCAACGTAAGAAGACAGGGACAAGAACGTCCCCGACCCCGAACCTTCACCGTAAAGTTGCCAAGTTTGTTTTAAAATATTCAAAACCTGGGGTTTCTTCAAATTAACACGTTTCCCGAACCCTTCTTCGCATCTTCTGCGACTGTTTCGACATCTTTTTCCGGCGCCTTTTGGAGGCCTTCATTAGGAAGGCTGTCAAAATTCGTCACCGAGTCTGCAGAAACTTTCTTTGCGGATGAATTGTCATAACCGGTTGAAGAGTGTCGTTCTGGAGTTTCATATCCCAGAGATGCCGATACAGTATCCGTACTAAATGCACCAATAGGATCATAGCATCATAACATAGGTGATTGCATCAATTAAGTTTCTGTCAAGTCACCCTCCCCAAGTGATGGGCTAGATGAAAAATGAGTGGGGGAATATGCCCCTAAATACCTTACACAAAATGCACATTTGGACTAAAAGTGTATTTCTTTACATAGTTTCTCTTGTTTCATTCTAACTGTTTCAAATCTTATTTCACCTTTGTAGCCTTAGAACTTCCGTACCCATGGTAGAGCCTATGGGGGCTACAGCCCCTCCCGAAATTTTGAGACAAATAAAAATTTGCAAATGAATCAGTAACGAACCTGGGAAAAACCAAATTGGTATATGGAAACCCCCTTACATTGACCCCGCATTATAATTTATGTGAGTGAAAAGTTCAAAATATACGAAATATTCTATTGTGTACCTACCCACCCCTCTCCCGAAAACGTAGCTACTTTTACAACTTCAGCCCTCCCCGAAAAAAAATATGCGTACGCTACTGAGCCTTAGCAGAGTGTACATTACCTGTTCTCACATTCCAGTAGTTGTATTAATTTCCAATTATTGTGAAAAGAAACATCTATCTCAAACTTGCGCATAAATTTCTCGTACGTGATACGTTACGGGTAAACACACATGCTATTCGTACAGAATAGCCCAAAAGTATATCCCGGTGTCCAAATACTTGTATAAATATGTGACTAACAAATGATAGTTCATCTGCAACAATATATATTCAGTAATTCTAACCAAACCGGGCTCATATGTTTAGCGTTACCAAATATTTTAGGCAAAATTTGCAAATTTAGTAAAGGCTACCATGCATTTTTGTTTCGGGTTACCAAAAAGATCAAATAACTTTGGACACCCCTAGATTACACATTCAAAGTACTGACCCGCTCATATAATTAAAGAGTAACCAACAAACCTCACTCTTGCCATATAATAATTATATTTGACTTGCTCGTTAAGTATTTTTCGAGACTACAAACATAATGGAAGACAAAGTAGTTGCAAAACTATATTTTCCCGCACATTATGATATTGGTACGTTTATGTTACTAGTTTCTCGTTTTATTCATTTCTAAAGAAGTTAGTTATTCAAGAAATGTTTACCTTGTCGTCAGCATCTCCAACAAGAAGTTAACACCTGGTGATCAAGAGTTCCAGATTCGAAAATAAAACTGAAGTTCCACTCTCTAATAGATTATGAGCAAACACTGAAATTTGAAATAATATATCTTCCTTTTCATACATGGATATTTTAGGCGAAGTGGTTAATTTAAAAAATGTGTAACTGCCTAACTGAAAATATCAAGTATGCAAGTTAAAACAATACACTGAACAATAAGCGATAAGAACAAACTTTCCAACTGTGAGTTTGCAGAAGTGAAGAGAACGTAAAATATCATAGAGTCTAAATGCTTTCTTTTTTATTTTCGTAACACGGAACAATAGATAATAAAATATCGTTTTTTCTGTGCACAAAAATGCTACATTACCAATCTATATACTTTCATGTGTTACTAGAGTCAACATATTTATGTCAATTAACAAATTTTACGATCTGTATGAAATTTTGAAATTGCAACATTTGCAATAACTAAATCACGCATAAAAATGTCTAACACCTGTAAATTTCTTCTGGTATATGTCCTATTCTGTTTACCGTGTGTACATCTCATTACATAGCACGTAACATTATGTACATCGGCCTCCCCGATGGCGCAGTGGTAGCGTCGTCGCCTTGTAATCAAGGGGTCTCGGGTTCGATACCCGGTGGAGGCACAAGTGGTTTGGATCCCACTTTAAACTGTAGGTCCAGTCCCAATTAGCCTTACTGTGCATAAAGTGGACTTAAAACAACAAATCAACCAACGTATGTACATCGTAGTTGTTAAGGAAATAAGAAAAAAACACTTGACAAAGTAAATAAGGAGCAAAGAAACAAAATTATTCAAAGTTAGCAGTTTTACCGGAAAACATAAGCAATATAATATCATGATATGAGAAGAACCCCATGAGAGAAACATTTTTGGTTATTTAACGTTGTTCTCAACATATTTTTATTCCTACGATGAGGAGACATTATATAAAAATACAAAATACAAACACGATGAAATGCCCATGTGTTGGTGGGTTTTCGAACCCAGAACCTTGGGAGATCCCCGTAAGGTAGTAAATTATTTCATTCTCGCATAAACTTACTGTCACGAATACCGTTATGAAAATTATTCCATAATACATTCCTTTTCACATGGGTCAACGTTTTCTTCACATCAAGAAAGTTCACTGCCAGTAATCGATTCTTATGTTAAAAAAAAATGAAATATATCACCTCACCCTGACAAATCTCGAATCTCTCAACGTGTAGTCTCACGAAACGTTAACGATCATAATCTTCAAGTACATGCGTAGAATTATTATTTCGGAACATGAAAAGCATATAATTTGCATATCATGTCACGGATTGGTGGTAGAAAAAAGTTCATGCGTGATTTTGATGAAACATTAATGCATTTTTCCTCGAAAGTGACATGCACTTTTCATGTACACGTATATTAATGTAATGTACGCGTATCATGCATAAAAGTTCATGCTTCATAATCATTTGGTGATGCGAATAATGATACTAAAATCTTCCTTGCTATTGCAGAAGATTCTGAATAAAATAATATAGTTTTAAAATATTTTTATAGTAATTGACCTACTGTAAGATAAAACCTTTGTTTACCCACTTTTTGAAATATGTAATTCAATTTTCAGTGTAATTAGTATTGTGTTATTGGTAGCGTCGTTGCCTTGTAATCAAGGGGTCCCGGATTCGATACCCGATGGAGGCACATGGTGGTTCGGATCCCACTTTAAACTGTAGGTCCAGTCCCAATTATCCTTACTGTGCATAAAGTGGACTTAAAACACCAACTCAATCAATCACTGTATTGTGTTATTAATTATACGTTGGTAACATTCGAGTTATAAAAGGACGGACATGAAGATCAAGCAATTGATCGTAAATCGTTTGTGTTCGTGTTGAATTAACAAATTTGATCCAAATTATATTTTTGTTATTTTGAAGTTCCGATTCGAAAAAAACAATTTGATGTTGAGCTAGTGTAATTCTTAGAAATCGAATGGATTTAATTATAACCACTGAAAAATTGCTAGATGGTTGACACAATCACACACACTGGAAACTTGACGTTTTTATTTTAGCTGCAGAAATTATTCGTTTTGCCAATAATTGGAGTCGTTACGGACTAGCAGGTTGGAATAATAAACGTCTAACATGCAGTGTGATCGGACAGCTCCATGACGTACGTAATAGAAATAAGTCGAACCCAACATGTATCGAATAAGGAAGCCAACATGAAAGAAGAAATTGAGGTACGAAGTAAAATATGCAACTTTCTCGCTAACGCAATATGGAATACAAATTACAGACTTTAGTACATTTGGTACTCATCGCGAAAATTTACGCATTAGCATAAACACACAACATATTTGTTTTATAGAATTTCTAGGTTATGCATTTTAAACGCACTATTATCAACGTTTGATATGTCATCTAAAATATTTTCATGTGTTACTGGTAAATAAACTAATTTCTCCGAAATACATTTTTGTCATTGAAAACTTTCAATTTAAATAAATCATTTGAGTTGTGTAACTAATACAGTCCTGATGGAAATTATATGGTTTCAGTGAGTTTATGAACAGAGTATCTACCAGATAAAATTCAACTAATATGTTGCTATCAAAGGAGCATGTACAAAATATATTTTCAAGAAAGTTGTTTTGTTGCCATAAATAAGCTGAAGATGGATAATTGCGTTAGAAGGGTATTGGCAACATTATTAATTTAACATTTCACTCAAGCATTTGCTGGTAAAGTCCGGTGTCAATCTTGTGCCATACGGAATAATGAAGCAGGACACTTGCACATCATTCCACACAGTTTATATAAATTCCGACAATAATGGGACCATCAGAATAGTACTAATCAGCAAGATGTGCGCGTAGAAGAAAGCAAACGATTAACATCCTAGAAAACTGTTTTAGAACTGTACAAGTAATAACTTTGCAGGAGGCATTATAGAATTGTAAAATATCAGATGTGGATTAAAACCTGAAACCATATTTTTTGCTAGACACCTTGAATAAATGTTAAATCATTCAACTGGTTTCGTGTTAAAATTTTGTCACGGACAGTTCGGTAGACCAGTTATGATCACAAATATGCTGGTCCTCTATTTTAGCTATCATTTATCACTGGAAATCTTCCGAACATCGACCCGATTGTCGAAAATGTGGTAAAAAAGCATGATACTAATTTATCAAACGAAGGAAAACATCGAGTATGTAAAGTTGACCTTCTCTACGAAGAAAGCTGCGGGAAAATGCTGTGTATTTCTTCTGTAAAATAATGTTCGAGCTTCCTCATAGCGGAATGGGTAGGGTACCCGTTTCTGGTTCGAGATGTCCCACGTTTAATCCCGGTGAGAACTCCGAAATTTCGGTGTTTGACCCACCACCGTAAGGATAAGATGGAGATAGACAGAAGTATCTGACCCCGGTCTCGAAACTCATTACATCCCTGAACCACATTCAGAGAATGAAAAGTCGATTCTAAACGAACTGTTGCGCCATAGCGTTTTTAAAAGCTAAAGCTAAAATCAGTTTTATGGCACATTATTCATTGTTTGTCCGTGCACTAATGAATATACTATATGTTCCTCTTTTGTTACAAACTAGTTAATCCTGAAACACTGTTATATACCGCACACTTCGGAATTGTTTGCCCCGATGATCATGGTTCGTTCCATTTTTTAAATTTTTTTTTGTACATCGTTGAGTGTAAAAATATTCGTCAACTGAATATGGAATGCCAAAGGAAAATGCAAAAGAGAAACTTCTTGGAGGTAAGACCTTCGCTATTTTTATGAAAAAATAGGTTAAATTGCACAAGCAGGAACGAATATAAGAAGAAAGAATTCATCATTTTTGCTGGTTGTTATTGCCAATTGTTTGCTGTATATAGTTCAACAAATGTGATGGAAGATAAACGGTTTAAGGAGGAGGAACTGACCTTACGAGTACGTACTATGACACAATGAATCGCAGATGGGGGAAGTCACGTAGAGGACATACAAAAATATTTCAAGCGCACAAGGTCTGAAGCTGCCGAAGTATAACCTAGAAAACGACACGTATTTTGCATTTTTGTCCCTATTGCCGTTGAAGTACAACAATTTAAACTACATAACACTCTACTTCCATTAAGTCCCCTCTAAAGCATGTAAAAACTGGGCTTTCCAAACTAATATCTAATAATTATAAACAAAACACACATTAGTGTTTTGATGTACGTCATAAAAATTCAAAGTTCGGCTATGGCATGCTAGAATTAACATTTACAAAATAATACGAAGTAGTCTTGATGCGAAGATGGGGTACAAATATTTTGCATCCACCTACATACATTTTAATTAAAATACTTTGCCTAATAAATTCCTTTCATGTCATGTGCCTAACGTGAATTATAGTAAGCACTAAGTTATTTGGCAGTACATGGCAAAAACAGCATGTATTATTATAATTTCTAAATTTGACAAAAGAACATGGCGCTGTTATTATACTAAACACACCATTTTGGGCATTGTAATTCTTGCATGTAGTCATAATGCATAGACGGAACATGCTATACATTGCAAAACAATTCCACTCTCATAGCACTTGGCATAAACTGCCATCACAGGAAAAAACATTACATGTGGTCTGTGCTTATAAATACGATCATATTGCTAATAAAACATTCAGTAAAGCGCTGAATGTGTGTATATGAAAGCAATGTCGTGATCTTGTTAAGAAAGCATTGAGATATTTTTTTACCGTAATTCACTAATCAGTACAGTCACGCAAACAAAAATACTACAACAGATTCTTGTTGAGGGCCTTACTTCTAACAAATGGACGAGCAGAACGTCTCGAGATTCTGAAGAAAACGCAGTTAATCAGCAAAAATATATTGTGTAAATTTGCGGTAGTCTCATCTTTGCAAAATTTTGCATGTACGATGATAATTTCTCACATCACGAGAGGAGATAACCTGCTACGGTTCTGTAGGGACCTATTTGGAAAGGTGCATCTGTACGTACATACCATATACAACATGTACATCGTTTCGGGCACCAAAATGTTTTGTACTAACTCTGGATCATTGAACTTAGAATTTTATCGGAACTTAATTGCACTTACAACTAGTGTTCCGTCATTGAAATTGGCTACAACGGAAAGCGAGAAATATCTGTACAAGAACGGAAAATGATGAAAAAATTAAAATATCGTAATACATATAAACACAAGATAATCAATGCTAGTGTATTAAAATATATTCAAATATATTAATTCAATGGACTAACTGCTCTTGAAGTTTTTGTGGACAAAAATCATAAATCATAAAACAAGAATGTATTTTTGTTAGTAAACAAGTAGTTTGGTGTTCCTCCACGCTAAAGATTCCTGTTCACGTCGTGAACCTTTGGTGACTAATTCTGAACCAAGAGGCGTCCTTTTTTCTATTTCATCTTATCACAATTCACAAAACACAATAAACCGTGTTTTATCTAAAGTCGTAGAACCGTGAACAAAACAAGAACAACAGGTACAGCTCAGCCGGTATAGAACCTGATACTAACTATCCTAGTCAACTTTCAGTATGTACGGAATTCAACATGTCTTTCTAAAGTACTGATGCATTTTTTACAGACAATTTTAATGATTGACTTCATGCAAATGAATAGAGAGCAATTTGAATCGATAACGAAAATAATCTTTGATTCATATTTGAAAATGATATGGAAATCAGAATCAATTTATGGAAACGATGAGTTTTATCTAAAACTGAAACCGAACGGCATTAGAGATGAAACTGTAGTGGTTAAAAATTAATTATTATTGCACTTAATACTGTGGCAACTTCAATCACTTGAGTACCAAGCACTGCAAAAACGGAAACACAAATATGCTCAAAATATAAAATGATCTCTCAAAATCTCCTTCACTAGCAATATGTTTTACTAGTTAAAAAAACGAAATATGCCAAGTCTATCGAAGCTTCGTTAAGAAATATTCTTCTAACGAAGAAGAAGAAGAAGAAGAAAAAGAGGGCGGTTGAAATGAACTGTCACCTGTTGTCATGCAAAGCGAATGCACCACTAAAGCGAATCACCATTGTCTCAAAACTGCACTGTATATCGATAACGGAAAAACCATGAGAAAGGATCCAAAAAATCACACAGACACACTGCAACTGCTGTTCGTCATAGACGTACCAATGCAACTGATCGACAACCATAGGAACAGGGGTCTTCAATCCCCAATGCACAGGAGTAGGGGAAAAAATAGGGTGAAACGAAAGAATGAAAAAAAAGTTGCTTTCATATGCAACTCGACCAACATGGACATCAAGGTGCGTTTTGTCTGCATCGAGACGTATAAGGTAAAACCAGGGGTGAAACAGGCTTGAACAAGAAGTGCAAGTAGGTTTCCCCCCTTCAATACTTGTACCCTCTTGTCCGATACTACGATGCGGCAGGACATACGACTGGTTTGAACATTCTCCTCGTTGCACATGCGACAATTGAAGGTCGACGGAATCCTTCCCCAAATGCTTCACCCCTTGTGCTTTTTGTTGTGGAGGTCTTGCACCCGACCAAACTCACCGGTGCATGCCCCGTTCACATATGCATATATTTGCATGCTCCCCTGCAAAAGATTGGCAAACGAAACTTGCAAGATCAGGTCATACCAGTAGAAGAAGCGCGTCGGGACAACTAGGGTCCGTAGGCATTGGGGTAAGAGGGTGATTGCAACAGAAAATAACTCCGAAAAGAGGGTCACTACAATGCTCTGTTCGAACCCCTTCTTTTCTTTGAAATTGTCATCGGTTTTCCCCCCCACATCGCGAAGTGTCTTCAATACTGGTCCTCGTGGTTAACGTTCCTTCTCGCAAGGGTCGTTCCCAAACTGGACTTGCAACCTCTCGACTGACCACATTAACGTGTACACTTACATGTTCCTACAGGCACAGCAGAATTCACACACTATCCATGCAAAAGAGGGGGACCTTGATTCCCACAAACGGACACTCGTGGATATCTATTTTTTTCTCAGTGTCCACTTCTTCGGAAACCATCACACCGGACCTCACTCGCCTCGTCCTGGAAGAAAACTGGTCTAAAAATGCTGCTGCAGTCCTAATCACTAAAACTGACCATCGAGCGCTTTTTTTTCCCTCTCCCACTCTTTCCCTCCTCTCTCTCTAACTCACACACACACGTTACTCTTTCAGGCTTTTTTTTTTCGCTTGCGGGATAAAATAACAAGAGATCTCCTTTTTCTCTCTCTCCACTAGTTCGTTTTTTTCCCCCACATTTTTAACATCCCCTCTCTCGGCTATTTTTTTTCCTCATCTCCCTCTTTTTCCTCCCCGCCCGATCGACGGGAAAGAGTGTTTCACATGCGCTGGTCAGCAGAAAGATCCACAATGACAAGCAGCCCTTTTGGGAACAACAGCATTGGCTCTGAAAAATTCCGGGAGAGAGAGAGAAGAAGAACTGCTGGAGTATCCAGGAAACTCTCCAGTTGAATTTCCCCCATTAATTCAGCCTTCTTCAGCTGCCCATAGGTACATATTCTGAAAGTACTAAGTTACTGGATGAACTTGCATATAAATCGAAGTTCTTTGCAGAAACACCAAAATAAGATGGTAAATGTGAAAGGCAATACCAGCTTTGGATGGATAGAAAGCTCATCACGAAAAATTTATCACTTGCACTACGTTACAGACGTCCTTTTTTCAACTTAGCATGGGCGTCCGGAAGGGGGGGCAAGGGGGGCCGTGCCCCCCCTGGAAAATGAAAGTTAACCAAAAATTATGTATTTCACACATATAATTTCATTTTAGCCACAATAATATGTGTTAATTATTGCATGAACACCATAAATTCAAATTTAAGCAATGTTTTTTTAGGGAACAACACTATTTTTGGGGAAAATGTGCCTTGTTTGCCCCCCCTGGAAAAAAATACCTTCCTTGCCCCTCCCTGGAAAAAAATCCTGCTCACGTCCATGCAACTTAGGGGTACTTTTGTGAACCTCCTGGTACCTGAGGAACAAAGAGTAATACAGTGTGTTCGTTTTGACTCTGGGCCAAGATAGCGCGTGACATGGCACAGATGCAGGAATTTTCGTCCCGTAACGTCTCGCTTATTTACAGTTATATTTATGGTACATAACGAGTACTAACCTGTGTTATAAGAGTTGTTCATACGCTATCTCGGCCCAGAGCCACTGTACTTATGATTTCGCAAATGTCACAGTTACTTAGCAAATAATCCTGGACGCTATTTTTATGACATTGAAAAAAGATCGATTGTCCCCCGAAATTCCCCTCAAAGTTAGGCTCTCAAGTTTGTTTCTCCAGCTGAAACTTAGCCCCCGAGTTACGCCCATGTTTGAGGGCGCTCAAATTACTAAGCAGGTTAATCGCAACGATGCAACATGACTAGTAAATTGACCAGTTAGACGAATATACTTTATTTCGCGTTACCTTACACTAACTGTTATGCCATCCATGGCGGGTTATTCACAGCATAACTTTTGTTATTGAAGTCCACTTTATGTTCAGATAGGCTAATTGGGACTGGAGCTACAGTTTAAATTGAGATCGAAAGAATTATGCCTCTGCTGGGATTCGAACCCGGTATCCCTTGATTGATTTGATTTACGTCTGCGTTTCTGCAACGTTGGCTAATTGCGAAGATGAGGATGAATGGTAATAAGATGAGGAGACGATCACAAATATATATAGACAACACAACAGCAGCCGCACAGAGGATTATACTGGTTGTCAGTCCAGTCCAGGCGACAGATCACTAGTTTGCATAGTGTGGTCCAGGGGGTACTATGTGTAAGAGAGATTGGCATTTGGGTTACTTCACAAAGAGTTACTCATTACACCCCCGTACCCCTTGATTACAAGGCGGCAGTGCTAATACAGTGCCATCGGGAAGACCTTAATGAACAAAGCTAAAAGGAAATATTACCATAACAAATATTACTTTTTAAAGAGCCAGTATGCACTTCTGATTTAGACGAATAGATTCTCTGTCCCGAAAACGAAAGCAAGGATCGACCAATGAACACGTGCAAGGAGGGTGCGAAATCCTGGAAGGACGGGGGGGGGGGTGTTCCCCCTACCAACAATATTGGCGTCAAAAATCCCACCACCAAAAATTTTCGGGGGGGTGAGAGTTTTTGTTACAACAAACAAAAGATAATCAATTACTTTTAATTTCAAATATACTGTACTAAGAATAATATCGAATACATACACAAATTAGTGTAGTTGTGAGTGTTCAAGGCTTTTTCTCTCTCAAGAGATCATTAACAAATCTACATCAATACGCACAATATAAGTAAAACAAGAATGCAATACAATAATAACTGTGAAATCTAATTGATTTATATTAACATAAAGCAAAAACTTTTAACAAAACTTGCACATAATAAAACCACTTCAACTATTTCATAATTTATTAACATCTTTAACCAGTTAGTCAAGGACGTAGTTTGCTACTTTATAATTTCTTTATTTTTGGGTAATTAATAATAATTATATATTTTTAATTTAGTAATTTATTTTTACTATTAATAACATTATAAATATGTATATCGTATAATTTATATGTATGTTTGTGAGGAGGGGGGTTTGTAGATTAAGATCTTTCTCCCCCCCACCAGTCTTAAATGATTTGGCACGCTGCGTGCAAGGGAACAGGATTGCGTGGAGGCGATAAAGCGACTGCAGCTATCAGTTGTTTGCTTCAGCGTGTACTGCTCCGCCATAACCTCTCGCTTTCTCCCCTTTTCTACCGGTCTTGCTCCAGAGATTACCGGATTAGAGTATAGACGTAACAAGTAATATGCTACTTGTTTCCAACAAATCGACAGACGGGGTGGAGATTGGGTACTCAAGAAACAAAGTAAGCATAACTCGTAGCCGAAGTAGTCTTAATAATATGAAATAATAATAACGTGACAGTAAAGGACTTTTCGTAAGATCAACACAAGCTGGAAGGACAATGTTTAGGTGCCCGTGAAGGAAACGTGTGGATTGACCTTGCCTAGGATATTGACCCATGAAAGTCCAATGTTGCTTGCACCAATAAACCTTCGCGTTTAGGAATACCAGAGTCTCAGATACAACATAATTCACAAGACGTTCCTAAATGACAGGCAATATCCAGTGCTTGAGCACTCCTTTCAGCTGCCTCGGAAACTGGTATTTCAATCCATCAAGACAAGTGTTCAATGCTCGGTGACACTATCGAACACGATACGCTCTTCTTGGTACAATGACCAGGATTGAGCTCAGCTAAGGCGGAACGAAATTCAAGAAAATTCTCAACCTTCGAGAATCGAACCTTTGATCATCCAAGTGGAAGCCAGACGTCTTTCAACTTGGTTCACCGCCGCTCAGACAAATTATTATAACCTGAAATAGGCCCTCTTTATATTGTTGGAAGCACAAAGGTCGGTGTCCAGTACATTACATTCATGCTGCATACGACGATATAGAAATTACATTGCATAGCAAAGATGCACTTCTTCATGATCACACGCGTGTGACAGAATTTTATTTATCCTTAGTGTGAGTGCAAAATTCATTAAGAAAGAGAGAGAGAGAGGAGTTATTTATAATGAACAGTTCTCTTTGCTGTGAAAATTATCAATATTTCTTTGTGCGGAAGAATCAAACAAATATACCTTACATGTACAAGAATGTCTTGGACCTACAGTTTAAAGTTGGATGCGAATCTGTAGTTGTCTCCACCGAGCATCCAACCCGGGACCCTTTGGTTATAAGCCATGCACTGATTATATAATGTGAATTGTGTTTATACCTACATGTAATTTACGACATATATAGTTTTCCATACGTGATGTCACGAATTTTGTTAGCTATCGTAAGCTACACGTGTACAGAATGAACTTGCCTGTTCAGCCTAAACATTTCGTATGTTATTTATGCAAATTCGTATACTGTTTCTACTCAAGTCATCATCATACTTAAAATCATAAACCAATACAAATTTATTAATAATAATAATTTAATTTTAAAATATATAATTAAAGTGGTGTTCACTAGTATAGTTACGTATTATTCACTAATGGACAATTTACCAAAATTTACGTGTGTGTGTGTGTGTGTATGTGTATGTACATATATTTTCATATATATGTATGTATGTATATAAGGTAAATCCACCCCCTACACATTGCTACGTGCCGTGCTCTATATGCGGGATGTGGAAGTAGGACCCCACAATAAAAATCTCGGTCATTTGTGGAGGTGACGTGATCAGTACCACGTTCTGGGTGCCTTTACCCTCCCCGCCCTTATGCTAGATACCGATTTATTAGAAGCTGGTTGAACCTTGTATTCGCCCCAAGCACAAACACTGAAAACAAATGCATTCTTTAACTAGAACACCAGAGTACCTACAGGTGAAAGAAAAAATGACAGAGATTTTAGATAAAATATTTTGCAGTTTCAGCCCATAGATCCGAGAACGAACGTTCAGAAATCCTGCACACATGCAACCAAGAGTTTCCGATCTCGTTTGTGAGGCTTCCATATTGTTACACAAAGAGGGATTTTGCTAGGAAATCTTTCCCTACGTGTCATTGATCGTGCGTCCGATAATTCCCTGCCATATTGGGTTCGGCGTTTTGAGAATTACGGGATATAAGGAATTCCTAAGATAAGCAAACAGATCAATACGGAACATGCAAGATCAAAGGAGACGCAGAGGAAAAAATTCATACATTCTCTAAATTCTTAAACGCATTCTCTAATCTTTGAAGTCTTCAATAAAGCATTCTTATTTCTTCGAAGTGGCATTTTATTGTTTTTTTATTCCCTTTATCCAAACTCAGCCCGATTTGAAGAAAGGTATTCCTTTAGCTGCTTGACGCATAGAGATCACTCAATCTGCATACTTCACCACTATCCTGATCAAGCCTGCAAATATTCTCTTATAGAGTTTTTAAGTTGTGAGTTTTCACTTTATGCACATATAGGCTAATCGAGACTGAACCTAGAGTTTAATGATGTGCCTTTGCCGGGTTATCAATCCAGGGACCCCTTGATTACAGAGAGACACTTTTATAGGATTTGCCACAGATTTCCTGATAAAACAATTGAAATCTAAATGAAGGAAAAGAGGAAAAACATCAAGGGCAAAGGTAGTTAAAATTTCTCAGACGAATAGCATTCTTTTCTGTTCATGGAACAAAGTAACTCTTAAATAAGGTCAACTTTTAGTGCACATGCTAATTACCATTACAAGCGAATGTTATAAATTTGAGAAAAAACGCAAAATTGCATCGTAACGGCATATAATCCAAAATCCGT
The DNA here is from genome assembly GCF_977018435.1 of Lepisma saccharinum. Lineage (NCBI taxonomy): Eukaryota > Metazoa > Arthropoda > Insecta > Zygentoma > Lepismatidae > Lepisma > Lepisma saccharinum. The sequence continues at coordinate 38,603,311 of NC_139242.1, read as the reverse complement.
TACCGGAGTTAAGATTCAAAATGTTCACATTAATTTGTCTTCCATTAAACATTACTTCTCATTAACCATAAGATTTTAGAAACAAGGTTCTTTTTTTTTTTTTTTTTAGATCTTCAAGTATTGTTTGTATCTTACAGTTTACTTGATGACAAAAGAAGCGAACTTGTTATAAATCAAGTAGTACAGTAACTATGTACAGATTTCTACGTTCACCACTTCAAAATCTACTGTATATAATTCAACGTGTGTAATACAGAGAAAATAGAATACTTCTGTGTGTCAATGAGTAAAACATTTTCATTAACCTTTCACAGTTTTTTTTTTAAATTGACAAGAAAAGTTTATCAACGGGGTGAAGATGTTTGTGAAAGTAGACAGTCATAGACGTGAGAGTTTTAGAAATCATTTTTTCTGAATGGAAACTCAGCATCAATAGGAAATACTGTGATGGAAATACTTGTTCTTCAGTGTAACGGACAATTTTTTACCCCATTTCTACGAACTTTTTGTAATTGATTTCAGCTCTTCCTGGCACCACTGCCACAGCAGGTACTCGTCCACCGTGTTAAGAAGTACCTGATGTGAAAAACGCCTTAATGGGTTCACGATGAGCGCTGTGCAAGGAGACACACAGGAACACATCACACCTGAGAAGTGTTAAATGTATTTGTAAGAAAAACGAAATACGTCCCATTGTAAGATGTCAATATAAGGTGGATGACTATAAAAACTCCAATTAGAAAGAAACTATGAAATTGTATTAAAGCTAAGTTAAAAAATAGTATCTTTTGAATGCCACAGTGACAGGTACAAACATAGCAAGTAGTTATTTGAGTCCGTTAACAATTTTCCATCAGCACTTCTATTTTAAATTGGAGACAAGAGTTCCACCCGAAGAAAATACTACGCCCATGATTTCTTGAAACCTTTCACAATAGACGAAAAAAATGAAGAAGTGATGTAAGCAATGTACTAAAAAAAATTGAAGGACTACAAAATATAAATGGCACGTCAGATAATATGTACAGTTCCAAATAATTTCTCAAAGCCATATTGCTTAATCTTCGTGTATACCAGCTACTTTCAAGAATGCACAATGATTTTGGTAGGTATGTGATTCCTAACGTAGGTATGGAAAAACAGGATACTTTCAACATGACAGAAAACATGCTGGTCGTGCAATAATTTTTATTTTCCAATGTTTTGGAAAATGTAGCGAAATTTACAATGTGTTTACAGCATTCTACGAAATAATCCATGAATACATTAGAAACACATCGACATGGAAAATTGACAAGCTGGATTACACTGTTAAATGTTCACTGGAAGTTATTTAATTATATTATGATCTTTCAGGGTAAATTCACCGATTCAACATGTTAAATATTATTCAAATATTAAAGAAATTAGGAAAAGAATAAGTTTCTCAAGTCTGAAAATTGGACGATGCAAAAACAGTAATTTTCCACTCAATTTAAACATTGTAATAGATATTTATGCTACTTATAGATTCAAGTTACGTAAATTGATTCTGAATATATATATATATATATATATATATATATATATATATATATATATATATATATATATATTTACAATAAAAGAAAGTTATCAACAATTACCAATATTAAACTGAGGAAATGATTTATGTTGAGATTATATTCTAGAGATCTCGATTTATGCTGTATAAATTTACTTAAAAACAGGTTTGTTAAAGTATAGATTTACAACCTTCGTTAGGTAATTAAGAATTGTTTTAGGAATATACTGAAAAGAATCAAATATCACTGTACAAGCAAACACACTCGCTGTGTTTAATTTCAATATTAACTTTCCATTATACCTCAAATGTTAAACTCAACAATAATAATGATATATAACGCTGAAATAAGAAGATACAAACTTAAATTTCCGACCTAATCACAAAAATAAATAATTTTACCAACAAGATGCAAAATTCATGATACAGATTTTGATCTGATGAGTTCGTCAAAACAATGTGTATAGTACTAAAGAATATCGTAATTTCATGACACCGGGTAAACTTTCTTAATGCAAAACATTTGCAGTTTCTTGATAAATCAATTTGCAAACGAACAGATAAATTTATCCAACTACACAAAACTTTATTCATGAAAGTAATGTTTCTTGAGGGTTTTGGAGGCGAAATATTCCCCTGGGTGCAGAATATGGACCATTTGAAATGAAAATTCTTTATCTTTGCTTATCCGAAGTGCCTTGCACCATAAACAAGTTGCCATCAAGATGCTACGGCCACTTAAGACCGAGCGCAAGTGGTTATTAAACCAAACAATATGGTCACGATTTCTCAACGGTAGGGTACCCCATTCCAGACCAGATTCCATTACTTTTGTTTTACACGCGGCAACGCTCTTAAGATACGTGCAGTCTCCGTTTTAATACTAAGATCCAAGCGGCAAATGACTGGTCATATCTTGCACGGACGCTTGGAAGATTACCAAATAAAACGGACAATGAAACTTATATCGCGAGTCTTCCAAGTCTAATTTTTACGTTATGAAATTTCTTCCGGTGGTCCAGAAAAGAAAGCTGAATCGTTATCAGCCGAGTGTCCAAAAGAAGGAAACAATTCCTTCCGCAGAACGGAAGAAACGCGGGAACATTTCCCGCGCTTTTGACGGCAAACAAAGACTGCGAGTGCCGACCGAAAGCTGAGCGAGGAATCGGTGAAAACCTTCCGAGCGGCCATAAATAACAGCTAGTTATGTAGTCAGGCATGATTTAGTGTGAGCATTACTCGAAAGTAATCCTGTTAAATTTGTGTATTCCATACCTTTGAGACGTTTTAAGGGCGCCTATAAAGTCAACTAATATGGCAAGAGGAACCAAAAGAGATGGGAGAATTGTGAGAGCCAGAGAAATGGCATTTCTCATCTTCCACGATGCCAGACACTCTATCCTATCGTCCACCTACCATTTAATTGAGGGTCTTAGTCCAAAATATATCACCAGAGAAGCCGACAGATATTGTTAGAAAGGAGGTGTGGGAGATAAGTTTGTAAATTTAGGAGGGAAATTGGGTTTCAAGTTTCGTGCATGCAATATTTTAGCCTTTTATGACATGATACTATTCTCTCTTGCTCCTTAATTGTATGATTTCATGAGTGTACTTTCTACAGAATTTGTATACACATTACACAAGAAAAAATATTTCGGTATTGTGCAACTACAAGAAAGTTTAAAACATAAGATTGATTGATTTAGTTGGTGTTTTATGTCCGCTTTATGCACAGGACTGGACCTACAGTTCAAAGTGGGATCCGAACCACTATGTGCCTCCAGCGGGTATCGAACCCGGAACCCCTTTAAAACATAAGAGATCTATTATTATCACTTGTTTAATAAAATAATTTAAACTGACTTGGAAGGTACTTTGAGAATCATAATGATTGAAAACAAATCCACGTGTAATAATGGTAGAACGTCAATTTCAACAAAACGAGAACTGAAGATCTATCATCAAAAATTCATAAACTAATGTATAACTGTAACTTTTAACAGAAAAGTGTTCACAGTGTTCAAAGTGTTGGGACACAAATATAAAATAGCAAAAAAAAAAAATTATATGGCAAGTTCAAATAGTCATAGTAGTAAATCGCACACAAATATATCATGTTGTTCATTTATTCACGAATGTAAGAATGTTGGAATGTTGAAAAGAAGATACATTAAGACACATTATGGAGGAAAATGTGCATCTATGTAATTGTAATTTTATGATATAGGTGAAGTAACTTTCTTCTCAATTTAATGGAAAAGTGGAATTTTGAAGGTGTAAAAAATTAATGTAAAATCAGCAATTCTACTTAGGTAGATTATTGCACCCGAAATTAACGGACCAGAGTAATTTGAAGAAAAATACTCTGAAATGCACTTGTGCACTTGTTTAATTGTCAAAGTAATAGACTATCATCAACATGTAAAGAATTGTACGCAAATAATGAAAATCAATTTCTAAGATACTTTACGTGAAACATGAATTACTTTTAAATAACCCTGAGCAGGAAAAGCCAAGAATTGATAGAAAATACTATATTTCGAAACATTTTTTGTGGAAATAAAATTGAGTACGTTTTAAGAATAAAAAATGAGTACATTTTAAGAATAAAAATGCTCACAGTTCTTTCTGGAACATATGTAAAACTCGCATACTGCTAAGAAAAATAATGAATGCACATTTTTCTCTGAGAAGCCCGGCAGACAAAGCGTAAGAAGTAATCAATAGAAAAACATGATCCAAAATATGATGACAAGTTATATATTCTGTTATGTTATAGACATTTGAATTATTACTTTGACAATTATACGTTAATGAACGGTCTTTCATAAACACACAAGTACCAGAATTTGGCGATAAAGTGAATAAAAGCAAACTATATTTTAATGATCAAAATATTAAAAGCCTGCCTTAGTAAAAATAGTAGGCTAAAATCTATTCCTACGTATCTATCCTGGAAATAGTAAAGCTAGAAATTTGAATCGGAAGTAAAATAGTTGAAAATATGTTCGTAAATTTTTAACAACATAAAAAATAAATTATTTTTCTATGCGTTCTATGAAATATTTACAAATTATTTATCTGTTTGTTAGAAAATAAATATTAGCTTCGAAGGGAAATAAAAAACCTGTATGTTATACGTCAAGGGATATTTTTTTTAAAAATATGGCATTTTCCTAGATATATTTTTCAATTGTTGGGAACAGTATTTAATTTCTGAATAAAACACATTCACTCAAAACATTATTGATAAACAAAACAGATTAAAAACATGGATATTTATAATAGTATTGTCAATTGATTATAAAATAGAAGACATATAGCATTAAGAATATTTTTTCGTAGTCATATCCTTTACTTTTTAAACTCGTAAGCATGTGAAAGTTTTATATCAATATCCGGATAATTATTAAAAGTTTACATAATCAATGGTAGGTATTTATGGACGCAGATTGATTAATATTTAACATAATTCTTCCATCAGTGTGATAAATTCCTTATTGGTTTTCTGATAAGTATCAAAGAAGTAAATAAATTATAAAATAAATGTGTCAAAAATAACAATATTTTTTGCACTTCACTTGGACCATAGCGACAACATGACAAAATATGTAGATTTCGGGAAGAGATAAGAGATTTTAGTACTGAAATATGCTCATGTATAGCTACTAATTTAGCTATGATTGTGTAAAATAGGGGTTCAAGTGTAGCAACCTTAAGAAATTTTGAAAACTGAAAATATACTTGGGTTAAGCTTTGGTCTTGCAAAATCAGCATTGTTAGTGCAAAATTTAATATTGTTGCTAATAACTCCACACATGTTGGTAATGGAATCGGAAAACAATTTTCATGCAACTGACTACATTGTATCAAAATCACAATAAATATGTTGCGATCAAAACGGAAAATATGCGTTGTTTTCACTGGGAACAACTACTTCTGTATAAAGCATGGAATGTGTTGAATACACAGAAATCAAATTCACTATGAGGTAATAGATTGCACAATAGTTAATAACTATTAAGTGCATTATAAGCATAATGCAAATGCTACATTTAGAAAATTGCTAGTAAATTCTCCGCCCCGTTGCTGTATCGAATTCCCGGTTCAAGATAGGGGACTCATACCGGCCGACTGGCGCTCACTGTCAGCCTTGTGCGTAGGCAACCCGGAGAACTCAGCACCGCTTTCGAAAAAAAGAACAGCAGGTTTCTCTCAACACATCTACCACTTACAAGTGGTTTGCAATACGGCCACATAACAAATACGAACAGGAAAATTTGCTTTCAGATTCGACGTCTATGTTTTCCAGTTCGTAGTAACCTTTTAAACACTAAAAACCTAATTAATTATAGTAATAGACGAGACACAACATGCCGTTGTTATTGCTAAAGAAGACTGCATTCTGCAACCTGTATAGAAAACATTATATTTAATTGTAAAACGTTCTGCAGGAAGAATATGATTTTTTTTCTTAACTTAGTCCATATTGAACCCTCATTTTTTTCTAAAAAGCAAAAAAGGAAATTGCAAATATAAAAAAAATACTCAATAATTTCATAGGCAAAAGAAATATTAACAAAACTAGTAATTATATAATTATTTTTGTACATATTTCCTATATTAAACTGAACCTCATAAGAGGAGAATTACTTAGGTTTGTAGCAGTTGTAATGAAACTTGGGATAACATATGTATGTTTCAAGAAAACCTTTTGTACTGCGCCAATCAAGAAAAGTAATTATTCCAAGAGAAATGTAAGATATGTGAAGAAAACTAATGTGACTTTTCCCACAATCAGCAGAGGGGTACTAGAAGATGTATGGGTGAGGGAATATTTATAATGTTCTATGGAACTAACAAGAAAACACCCGTTTTGTAGTATTTGAGTTGTGTGCTATCCATTGTAAATTTTCTAAAAAAATTAGAAATATGTAAAGGTTGCGCAGAGAAAGTATAACAAAATTGTAATTATACTATCGGTTATTTCACATTTTAATGTAATAGTTTTAAGTCGGTTTCTAGGTATTATTTTATTTACATATCAAGCTTGTGAATTTTTACTATTATATACATAGAAACTGCTGTAAGGCTTTGAGCTGCTTTCAGAAGTCAAAGCTTTCATGTAATTAATAAAAAAAATGAAAACATTTTAATTATAACTACTGATTTTTGCCATAAGAAGTATATGCCATATAAAACCAGTACAGAACAAAAATATTGCTATCGACAATCCACAGATAAATGTTAGCGTATATGATATGAACATTTAGTTTATTTGTGTAATTTTTTAATTTCTGTTCTAAGATGCATAAGCATTCAATTATAAAAATAACTACACCAATCACAGAACAAGCGAGAGTCCAGATAAAACGTAGAAATGTCCATGTGTGCTTCTGAAATTTGATACAACTTTATATAGCAGAGAAGAACGAGACACTGTAACATATGTGAGTTATGCTGACAATAACAGTTTATCTTCTGACTGCGCATATTGTATCACATTCATCAACTTCATTTTGTTCCTGTAAACAGGGCCTGTGTTTATTCGCAAGAATAAGAGCCCTTATTGTACTAGAACAAAGAAATAATGCGAATTTGTGAAACAAGCAAAACCCGGAGGAATGGTCACGTATTGCAAACATAAAACGGTTGTGTTTTCTCATACTTTGTTCTAAACCACGGAACACAATACACGGTGCCATACAACCACGCTAAATATCAATATCCATGTTCAAATTTCAAATTTCAATAAAAATACAGCCACAACAAACATGAAAAATTGGTATTTCATGACACGAACAATCAACTTATTTTTGTAAACTTCCAAAGAGCATAAAGTGCCATAGACAAATGATAGTTTCTTCATAATGGTACTTTTCTAGGTACACGAGTGAACAGAATGAAGTAGTATGGTTTCAGAAATACTCATATGCTATACTTAGAATCGCACAATACTTTAGAATGTAAAGAAAGGTTATTTTCGCACTTTTATTCTAGTGTCCACATATGCCAATTTTTTTTTGGAACATTCGGTTCCACTAAAACATGCTTAAACAAAAAGAAGGCGTGTTATTTTGCTTTCCAACAATAATTCATAACACTATAAATTTGTCAGAGCAGCAAATATTCACTCTTTAGCTCGAACACCAAACTACGAACTGACATTTCTACAGAAAACTTGAAGAAAAACATATGGTTTGAGATTATTTCAAATTGTACAAGCAGGTCGAATTCTCAACAACGTTCCCATTGTTGATATACCCAAAGTACTTACAGTGCATGATGGCTACACGTTAAAGAAAAATTATTATTTTTGAATGCAATGAAAGCGACAGGCTAGTTCGATCGTGCCTAATGCAACCATGTTCGATTGTTTGTTTCGCCCAACTGGAAGTAAAATAATGCACAAACATATCTATCAGATATAGTGATCATGGTCACGTATACCGCGATGCGCGGGCGCTCTGTATTACCAGTGACTGCGTAGTTAACACGACTGAATGCATCTTGTGACAAATTCAGTGCGTTCGAACCGATCAAAACAATGATTGAGAAAAATCGGTGGAAAATCAGTCCAATTAGGATATCGACAAAACCAGCATTATTCGGTAATATGGTTATAAGCTTGGCAATATAGCCGACTTCTCTTTCAATGTTCTTCAAAAGGTTAAGTCTATAGAATGCCACAATACATTTGAACACCCGGCTTGAAACTGTCCAAATGCTTATTAGCCGGTTACGAACTTTTGCGAAACATATTAAATGTTATGGAAATTTTATAGTGAACACAAAAATGCTATTAATTTTTATAATGCTTGGGGAAAAGTTTTAATATTTGCTTGCTTATTTAAATCAGAAAAACTGAACTGTACGATGAATGTGAATATGTGAGCCAGTAAAGAATTTATATAAATGCATACGGAATTTAAGCAATGTTTTCATCACTTCTAAACATGTCCGCGAAGCCATTATAAGTACCGGCAGCCTATTCCCCATTAATTTCAGAGAAAAATAAGACCCCTGAAGATAACAAATTTGAGATCTATAGAAGATTGAAATCTAAGATATATAAGTGAACGTCGAAGAACAATTACTACAGGGAGTACAGACGTTTTGCAGTAATATAACTCTTTTTATGAATAAATTCCGTCAACAGCATAGAAAGATGTACCACTCTTGGATAAACGGATCAAATTTTGAAACAAATATATTTAAAATATTGTAAGTTTGATGGAAAAACGTGTAGTATTGTTCAATTTTTTCATACGGTCCAGTATGGATTGTGAATAGGCGGCCATTGCGATAGTTTATTCTCGGCAATGGACGATCTGGCAGGATGGTTTTTAAGAAATTCAATTTTATCAATTTCCGAACGCGAAAAAAATATCTCGTTGGAATAAAAACATAAGAGGAGATGTGCTGTTTGCAAAAGCTCAAGTTTCGTTGATCGGAGTCGACTCGCTTTCAAGATACAGCATCCAAGACATTTTCCAAGGAAATCAAAATCTTGAACTCTTTCTTTTGTCTCCCGGCCCGAGTGTGGCTCGTCGACGTGTGCGCAACGAAAACAAAGACAGAAAAAACAAACAAAGAAAGAAGAGGGGCGATCAAGTGTGGCGATGCTCGCTTGGGAAATCCCCAAGGGCACTTGCGGAGGGGGAAGAGGTGCTTGGAAGTTGCGATTCTGCGAGGCCCTGGAGAAGTTCGACTTGAGCGACCGACTGGAGCTGTACGTCGCCGTCTCCTCATGCGCTCGCCTTTCCTCGCCCAACGCAGACGTAGATTGCATCCTCCTTACGTCCCCCTCCTTCCACCAAGTCCTAATGTGATTCGCCGGGACGCTCGCTTCGGAGAGCGGCCTCCCCCTCTAAGAATCGGCGACACAACTCCGAAAGGAGAGGAGAAGCCTCTTTCTCCGAACGCGGCTTTGGACCCCCCCCTTCAGGCTTTCTGAGGGTGTAAGAGAGGGAAAGAGGGGGAGGGATACTCAAGAGAAGAAGAGGGGGAAGAGAAAATCGAGGTAAAGACGTCAACCCACCTCCTAGAGCGTTCACAGAGTCTGGCCGCCACGGCTGAGCTAACTGGAAGGTCCACTCTGGTCAAAGACGGTGCAGACATCCTCAGGAGAAGGTGGTCTTGTTATTCGGCTCCTGCGACACCGCTGGAGATGGACACCAGACACCTTCCTTGCACCAGAAGACACTTTTTACCCTCCAGAAAAGACACGGAGCACTTTTTCTTCCAAGAAGCAACAATCTTAAACACTCACAAGTACCACAAACACTTCCAGAAGGCCATCCTGAGTCAATAAGACAACTCCAAGAAGAAACGCTCACTAATTTTTTTCTCTTTTGTCTTTTCCAGATCGGTCCGCCGGAAGGGTGTCCTGAGGAGACCCACGGAGGGGGTGGGGGATGATCTTGAGGGTGGACACCTTGACTTATCCCTTCGCATCTTCGATGGACGGACGATACAGATGAAGTCTGCCTGACCCTGCCCAGTTAGGACGAGTGCGAAAATATGGTGCACACACATTCTGCGCCGCACTGTGTGAGAGAAAGAGAAAGAGAGCGAATGCATGCACTCACACACACACACACAGAGCGAGAGAGAGAGAGAAAGGGGTGGGAGGTCCTAGGAGTGGCAGGTCTGGGCGGATCGCTCGTTCCGGGTCTATCTGCATCTGTGGCTAGCGAAGCACTGTTCTGTCACGTCCCTTGTATTTATTTGACAGATTGTGCAAAGCCTCGGACTCCACTGGACTGGGCAGGGCTTCGGCCGAGTAGAGATGCTGTGTCCGCACAAGGGGGGAAGCTTTTAGCCCCAACACACACACACACACATGCACGCACGCACAGAAAACACGGGGACTCGTGCACATACCCGCACACATCCATACAAAACCCTCTCCCCCTCCCCTACTCCACCTCCCACACACACACACACACACAAAACGCTGCGCATTTTTCAGGGGAAAAACAGAAGAGCGCAAATAACGAGTTGGCGGGAGAAAGAGGAGGGGATGGGAAAACAGAAAGAAGCGGAGGAGGGGGAGAGCAGGAACGCATGTATGCATGTGTAAAAGAAGAGAATGCGTGGACGTTTGGGGAATTTGAAATAACAGCAAAAGCAGAACTGTCCAGGGTTTCTTTTCGTTAAAAATGCCTATTTATGTACAAAATACACTCTGTTATCATTCCCTAACTTTTCCTAACACTACTGAATATATTAGACACGATCAAATCTATTACAATTACCTGCAAGTTGATATTTTTTTTAAAAAAAAAGCGCCTGCAATGGTATGCAATTTGCTCGACATCTGAAAGTTGAGCGGGTTTGGGTTTCGTAGCTTACAGGATGAGAGAAAATACACGGCCAACTTCTAAGAAAGGAAGCTACAGCCAAACCGTCATTACTTGTGTTGTTTTATCATCGAAAGAGGAAAAAGACTGGGATGAATAGACTAGAAGATATGCAATATGCACGACATGTGAGCAACACGGTGCATTTCTTAATATTTTGCCCAAGTACTTATATATTTCTGTGCAGCATCTTGAGAACTGTGGGAAATATTTATGAGGCACGGTGACTTGTGCACTTCCCATAACAAAATTTCAGGTCTAGAAATCCGTCCAGTGGTAGGGATAAAACTACATCTTACAAGCATCTTGAGAAAAGGACGTAAGAGAGTTACAAAAATAAAAAAAAAGAATGATATTAAAGCATACTCAAGAGACTACAAAGGTGGGAGAAAACTCCCAACCGACGAGAGGGGTGGAAGAGGGTGAGGATGCGTGGGGAATGGGGGACGGAAAGAGAAGCGAGTTTTTCTATTGGTAGGAGCAGAAATCATTGACAGAGTTTCTGACGAAACGGATCAGCTCGGCGAATGGAGACTCACCGGGTCTCTAACCCAATCCAATTCGAGTGGCCATTGAGTCTGCGGGATGGACAGAAAGCGCATGCCATGGCTCGACCGGACTCTGAAAAAGGGAGGTGGGGGGCGAAAGGGAACGATCGGGTTGCAGCCGGCGAGAGAAACAGAAATAACCCCGCTGGATAAAATAGAAGCTTGAAACCAAGAATTCCTTGGCTTTACATCGAGGATGAAAAAAAGGACGGAAATAAGACCTGTATCCTTAGATGTTCTCTATACGCAATTCATGTATGCATATCCAGCATGCATATCTAGCGTGCAACTAAAACACACATGGTTTCTTATGAACACCCAACGGCAAAATAAACAGTAGGCGAGCTGTCCATCAGCATTTTCATTCAGTCCGTTTTCCACAATTTTGATGATAATGAATTGAAATAAAAACGTCAATAAGTAGAGAACAACATCTGCTTCGAATCAACACAATTCCATTTTCTAAAATAAAAGGATGTAGAACAAATAATAGTCATGGACAATTTGCCTATTATCATCCTTGCCGTTGGCTGTACGTTCAAGATCACTTTTAGCCCATGCTATAGTATACATTGCCCGATTTGATACACATGGTGGTAATACTCTCCAGAAATAGTGTATATTATTTTCCTTACTTGTGCTGAGTCTGTATCTTTCTAGGTTAATCAATTTTTGAGCGTGATGATTAAAGATGGCTAAATGTTCTAGGAAGCGAGGCCAGATTTCAACTCACAGGTTTATATTCTGTGACTTCGTTGATATGATATTGTAAAGCAATGGGGTATATGTTGTATACTTGTAACAAATGGTTATTTTAAAAATAAAGTGTCAAAAGAATCAAATGGGATAAAATATATAAGATATTTTGGCGTTGTCTGATTTGTGAAAGGACATGTTAAATTTTACTTGAAGGTGAATAGAATTGATGAAACAGAAGAGACCGAACAGAAACTCTCGAACCTGGATCCTTGGATCTTCCAATAGAGGACTAGCAATTTTGATCTCTGCGGAAAAACAATATACTGGCAAATCATTGTTCAGTATGCCTCTCATACTTCCATATCGCAGAATGTAAAGGTTCATAACTTCTGTGCTTATTCAACGCAAACTGAAACAATGATCCAACCCAGCATTAACATAGAGTAATCTGGAAATAACACGAAAACATATCAGTCAGCTTGTTTGGAGCTTCAAGTACAGCCTCGATATTCCAACCGTGCAAAATAAAGTACTCGCCAGAACATAACGAACAGATTTAAAAACACAATTTCCTATCAGTTCGATACATCAATTTCTTTAACAACATAGTTAATTATGAAGCATTTCAGTATTGAACAACATTAATTTGTGGACTAAACTATCTGGAAGCCTTTGCATATTTTCTGAGCACAATGCGCTTCGTTTGAAGATTGTTGCCTATGCATTAATATGTGAGTGATGAAATAACTTACGTACGAAAATTGAAAGTCAACAATGCACAGTATTTTTCTCGCATCTACATATTGTATGCATAAGTATGGAGACTATATAATTAATATACGTTGTCGATATAGAATGTGCACTGTAATTTTATAAGTAAGGTATTATATTTCGACCAATAAATGCGCTCATTTCTTTAGATATTTACTTTCAGAAGCATTGACTATACAGGGTAACCAATCCGTTGTGTATATAGAAAGCTCTTCACAACCTGGCTCATTGTTACATGAATCTTGAGTCGCTATTGGTCCTATTTGTTTCATGAACACATGTCTCGCTGCATAGTGACTAATGGCTTAAACCAATGTATATCAATTCTATGAGGCCAGCTCAGAATCATATTTTTTGATTGGATTGCATTGTAAAACTATTACATAAATTACACAGGCTGTTTTCTAACATGTAAATATGCATTGTTTTACTTAATGTACATAAACTATGTAAACAGCACCTAAATTAGTATAAATAATATAATACAAAAGAGAAAATACGCGTACATTGTTCATAGAGAGAACTGTACAAAAAAAAATACGTATTTGTTGTCTTGCAAAGCTGTTTAGTGCAAAAATATGAAGCCATCAAACCTTAGTAAAGCTACATTTTGAAAACTATGAAGGAACGAGTAGATTTAATTTTTTGTTCAAATCATATATTACCTCAAATTTGAAAACACATCTGTTTAATTTTCTAGCACAAAACAGATCGAAATAAACTCAAGCAATTCGGAACATTTCTAAAACCATTTTCAGAGACAAAACATTATTTCTGACAGAAACCTGTACAAATGGAAACATTTAATTGCCGTTACCTTTTCAGTGTATCAAATACTTATAACCTTTCCTTTAGATAATATGTAGAAACTAGTAGTTTTAAATTTTAAACATATTATCAGTTGTTTATTGTTATTCAAATCAAATATTACTTCAAATTTGAAAATAGGCCTGTTTCCCTAATTTACTAACACAAAATAGATCCGCATAAATTCAAGCATTTCGGAATATTTCTAAAACCATTTTCAAACACAAATCATGTTTCGTATTTGATATAAAGTAGTAACTACATCCCCTAAGTCTCTGTAGTGAATAAAATGTGAGAAGTTTGTACACTCCTGTTCATATAAAAAGGATTAGCCTATTTTATAATGTTGGGTAGTTGAAGTATGTGCCACTTCATCTGAACAGGAGTGTGCAAATAACTGTTTGTAAAATAATTAGAAGAACAATACCTAAACAACTAACTCTTAACAAGAGAAACGCCAACTTCAGAAAATGCGGTGCTGTTTGCATTTTAAAAAATACAATAATATTGATGTGCTTAACCACGTTTGAATGCCTTTTTCAACTTCATGTTTAATCCACTTTGGTTTAAATTTCTATCACAGTGTTTTAAATTAGGATTAACCCGATATGTATATCACCTAACGTGATTGAAAGCAGGAATCACTTTATGTTGAAAATGTAAAAAGTATTAACTATAGCAACATCGATGCTGATCGGTGTGAATATCTCCCTGCAAAATATTGGTAGCAAGAAACATGCTTATAACCAACATAAACTGTTATCCTCAGAATATTGGTAGATGGTTTGATTTAAAGATGCAATTATTGGTAACTGATATCAAAATATTCTACTCGGTGGCAAACTTTCAGGGTTTGCTTCTGTATACTTTTAATTGATGATACGACAATGATAGTCAAAAGCACCTCAACGAACAAAACGAACAGTGATGATAATAATAAATAGATTTTTATGATAGTCTGTGTGAACCTGAATGACAATTTCAAACAACATTTCCACTGATTTTTGCTCTAATGCACCATGAAATTTTCAATGACATCACATCATTGTGATGAAAATACTAGAATATTAAAATTTCTCTTGACATACAAAGCTTTGCGGCATGCGACATGTCATATGAATGAAAGAGGTCTAAGCATTGTTCCATTACAAATATAAATATCCAACCTGTTACAAAATATATAATTGTAACTCAAAGATAGAATTGGTCTAAATAAATTGACCTTCCTGAATACATGAAATATGTAAATTTCTCCTATTTTAGGTTCTTATTTCTTGAGATATCATGGTAATAGATTGCAGGATAAATAAGTTATGTTATGATAAAATTTCTCAATTCTGGAAACAAAATTATTTTTTATTATTCTAAGCCCATGATTTTTTAAAAGGCATCAAATCTTTGTTTCATGAATTAAACTGAAAGAGGCAGGGAATTTCATCCACATACATTTACTTTCCAAAACTGTACCGTCTAAATTCATGACGAACCCGGACTTCCCAGATAGCGTAGTAGTAACGTGGTATGGGAGCATATTGCAAATAATCAGAGGAATTCACTGCAAAAGCTGTCTATTGCCAACAAGAATTTAAGAATAACAGATAAACACTACCTATTGTCAATATTTAAAACAAACAAAAAGTAAAAACTAAGAGAACACAGATGAACAGAAAAGGAAAAATTTGGCATTTAACACAAGAAGGAAAAATGTAGTAATAGCATGAATATGTAATACAGATGTCGGAAAATGTTTGAAAATATGGAAATTATATGTAAAAATAACTAAATTATGTGCTAAAAGCTAATATATGTGAAAATATAGAAAATATATTTGTTCCAGCTTACATGCCACGGTTCGAAACGATAATAGAAAATAACATATTTTTAGTATCATATGAAGATGTTTTTGTAGGTGACGACACGTAAAGAAACATTAAAATGTGTGTCCACTGATAACGAAATGTTTATTGTACCTCTGTATAGATTGTGTAATAATTTCAGAATGTGGCTACAGCTCAATGCGCAGAATATTCCTGCACAAGATAGTACGATCAATTCATCCCAGGGAAACAATATCTTCTTAATGCAATCCGATGGTCCAGGGAATTCGAACGGATACCAGAGAGGGACGGCGAGAAGAAAGCCAAATCTTTTTCTCCGCCGAACACGAAGCTTTACTCAACGAAAACCAAACAAGCGATTCGACTGGAGGTTTGTGCTTCTTATTACACCCATCCACCAGAGGCAGCTGTTTGTCTTAGCTACCAGCTCAAGGTTTTTAGCATAAATATTTATTTTCACGCAAGGATGAGTTTGGAGAAACATACAAATATATATATACATATATATAGCGGGATGAATGCAAGAAATTTGAATGGTCCGAAAAGGCAGGAACACTCTCGGGTAGTGTTTACTTTCGTTTGGGCATAGCAGCAGAGTCAACTTCTCAACCATTCCGTCCACCTCCTCTCTCTCTGGAGCTTTTCCTTGCCCCCCTCCCCCTCTTAAGACCAATTTACGAGGTGCCTTTCGACCACCGCACAATCTCCACTACGAGGCCGCACCACCTTGAAGAAATCGACAGCCCATCGAGGTGTAAACGCTAACAATATGAGAGAGACTCCAGCTTGCTCAATCTACAACAACGGGAAAGCCGGAGCTACATGTAATATTTACACGGATAATGCGGGGGATCAGAAGCAGAAGCACCGGCCTCAAAGTATACTCAGGCTTCCTTCCATCATTTCTTATTTAGACTGACCAACGTCCGCGGTTGTTATCGAGAACTCCTCCTATGACTCCCCCCCTCGCGAAAACATACAAGTGAGGAGAGAGCTCGATGTGCAAAACCATTGTTTACAGGAAGAAACCGTGGTTCTCTGGGGCATACGCATTATTTTCCATCCGTAATGGTATTTCGGCCCCGTGCAATAACACGGCTCCTTTCTTAGTCGCCATTAAAGATTAAGGCTTGCTAATGAGTCATTGAAAGGCGTCCGAGAAGAAAAGCTGGATAAACATTAGAAGGTCCTCTACATATTTGATTAAGGAAAGAAGTCCTTACTCTGGGAGTAAAGCGGTGGACTTTTCGCTATGGGGAAAGGCGCCATCTTGAAAACGTCACGTAAACATGAATTTCTAGCCACACGAAGAGAATTATCCTTAGTAACATGCACTCAATACTTACTGTAACGTTACTTAAATTATATATTTTAAGAGGACTACCACTTTCGTAACTAAAAGTGCTTGTATTCCTACACTGTAAAATATTGCTGGACCGATACAACTTCGAACAGATACCCACCCCGATACCGATACCCTTACCGATTCAAACCGATAACGATACTTGAAAATTGTTAACAATTAAAAGCCGTTCAAAATATTTATTTATTTACTGAGAAAATTCCAGATACACACTGAAATTGTCAACAATGAAAACGCAATAATAATAAGCAAAAATATATTAAAAAATAATAATTAAAAGTAACAAAATAACACAAAGAGAATAGCAAATTGACAAAAAAAATAAGCAAAAGATGGCACTATTTGAAATTATTTACAAACATTTCTTCTAATAGAAGACCGAAAGGCAAACTCGGAGGAAAATATATCGATTCTTGATGGGAGGTCATGATATTGTGTGGCAAGTCTGATTAGTTTGTAAGTATTCCACTGCCATTATATGCATCTACTTACCAAGTTTCGCTTATGTCATCACAAAATCCAGTTTCTCACACAACATTGGTACAAAATAACAAAAAACTTCGAAACATTGGCATCGGGTCAGCCCTATAGTGTAAACCCAACCACACGAAGAGTGGTGAAATGTATCGTGTTAGTTGTGTTGATTATAACAATTTTTCTGTGGTGTTTTAACACCACTCAAGTTAAAACCTTTAGCGTGTGATGTGGACACGTCGGGATCACTCACAGTTTTGTGATGATTTTAACAGCTTTTTTTTTTTATTAATAAAGCAGTTGTAATCAAGCATTTGGTCTTGATATTGATGAATAATAAGGATTCTTATGGGACCGTATATTGTTCTGTGATTTGCATTATATATATGTATATATATATAATAACCTTTAAAATGCTTTAGAAGTGTCATCAAACTATTAATGAAAGGCGCTCTTTGTATTTCGGGTGATATTCCTTGACGTTGAACGTAGATGCTCAAACATTCCTTATTACAAGAAATGTCTGATTTTGATTAGAACATTTTATATAAGTGGTTCTCAAACTTTTTCCTCATTGTACCCTTCAGCCATAACTAAACATCTAATGTACGCCCATCATAGGTTTTCTCCGAATAGTGGGTTTTGTGGATTTTTTCGCTGCCTGATTGATATGTTGGAGGCATGATCTTCAATAGAGCAAAATGACATTTGGGCTGCGTGGGGAAAGATGGTCAACAAAGAAACATTAGAATCCTACGTTTAATATTTTATTGGGTGTTCCTACGTTTACAATCTTTATGATTAGTTACAAAAATGAAAATGTGAAACACATGTATGCTAAGAAGTATATAAAAAAATTAATATTAATATATTTTTTCCAGAGTTATTGAAAAAAGTAAAGAGCAAGAATAACTTTGAGAAGCAAAATTTTGGATTTTTTATTGTAAATCCGCGGAGTCTCTAGTGAGAAGAATGTGCCTGAATAGCCTGATACAGTTTCTTGATATCTGGTTGTGCACATTACTTAAAACTTTCAACTTTCAAGCAGAATTTCGGCTCCAAATTTAGTCTATTTCGGTACTTGTTTTTTAGGTACATCATGAATGAAAAACCACTCTCACATAAGTATTAGTGGAGAAAGGGAACAAAAATGTTATTGAGTGGTCAGCGATATGAGAAAATTCGTCCAATTTTTCAACCAAGAGTCAGTCAAAGATGTTCTCTTCAAACTGGATTTCAAAGTTTCCTCACATACTTTCAATAACTTCTTCCTTCTTCGTTGACAATAAGTCTGGTAGTCTGGAATCCTCCACTGCAGAAGAAATCTCTCGTATCCAGAAGTCACTGTCTGAAGTCTCAGAAAAGGCGTCGCCAAAGTCTTAATTAAACAGAGACAATGCTCCTTTATATCGCTGACTACAGACTCATGATGTTGGAGTTCATTCTCATGACGAACGAGTATATTATTTCAAAACATTTGAAACAAAGATAAGTCTGCGGGTGACAAAATCAGCCTTATTCTCCTGTTGAGTGTTAAAAAGCTATGAAGTCTGAAACAACGAAGTCTGCTCTACACACCTGCAGCAAAAATGTCGTGTGGAAATTCTCGACATTTCTCTTCCAAGCTGATCGCGTACCCCCTTCAAGTCGTTCATGTACCCCTGGGTAACGCGTACCATAGTTCTATAGAACCACTGCTCTATATGAATGTTTAGAACTAATAATGTGGTTGTCGTACAGTGGGATGCATAAGTACTACCAAACAAATTGTCCATAACCATGTTCGTGCTCTTTGCTTTACGCAAAGAGAGTTTCAATAATTGAAACAAAACGCCAAACAATCTGCTGAATGTTGACAGCCTCTACATACTTAAAAATCTATTCCTTGTAGACACATGGGATGTATGAGAAATATCAATGAAAATACTCATGGACAATTTGCCGAGCAATACTTCCGCGTCCACTGTGCCAATGCTAGGTTTACCATGCTACCATGATCACCATGGCATGAGAAAGAAAACTGTTTTCTTTAGATTTGAAAACACGTATGTTTGTGATTTTTTTGAATTTCGCATCAAACTTTAGTGCATGTGGATACAATAAAGTGCAATTACACGTTACATTACAACCAGTAATCTCATTACAGGGAACCAATTTCTAAATGTATTTATGAAAAAAATGGGCTTCGAAATTGCACAGTTGTACAGTTGGATCCATGAGTATTACCGTGCAAATTGTCCATCACCATGTTCGTGTACTTTATTTGACCCAATAGGACCTTCAAGAATTAAAAGAAAACTCAAAACAAGCTGTTGACAACTTCTGCACCATCATACATAAAAATCCATCGCTTAGAAACACATCGGATGTAAGATAAAAATTAATGAAAATAGTCATGGACAATTTGCACGGTAATACTCAAGGATCCCACTGTACATACGTATTGAATATTAAGGAATGCCATAAAACATTTACCCATGCCTTGCTGCAATAACATGAATTAAAATATTTTTTTAAATCTCAACACGCAAATTTTGCTTGAACATGGTTAACAGCAGCATATCATAATGCTCATTGTTTTAAATAACACTTCATTTCTCCTTGTGGTAATCACATAGTCTATTTATTGTAAAATGTCTCACGTTCATAAAGAAAAACTAATACAGTTGTGTTTATAACAATATAACACCCGTAATAATAATGTATTATAGTTTTAACATGACAGAGAGATGTAACACCAATGTAATAACAAACTTGTAACTGTCTCATATCCACATGCAATAACTGGTAATATACATTTCGAATTCCAAATACAAAATAAGATGTTTTCTCATGCATAGTGTTACATTTCTCACATGTTATTCTTTAGAGTTAGGAAAAAAAAAGCTTCATAATTCAAATTATAATGGACGATTTTTTTTACTTTCATTAATTGTGGTGCAGTAACCAGAAGTCTTGCAGCTCCAATTTTGTTTCTCTAGAAATCAATATCTGATACAAACTTAGAATTATGTTATGTATATGAAACTTTGATTTGCAGGTAATAAAACAATGTAAACACATTGTAATTTCCTGACAACAAAAATGAAAAAGTGTTTCCATGAAAGATTTTCCCCTTACATGCTTACAATAATAATAATAATAATAATAAGTAGCAGTTGTAGTATTGTATCGCACCAAGATATTAAGATTATAGGCATTAGAAAGCGGTGATGATTTAATATTTAATCTTACATATTTACATGATTCTGAACGTTTTATATTCATATTTGACTGAATAGATTAATAGATATGTATCGCATGCACCGTTTGCAATACTCGAGGATTTTCTGAAACTATGCTAACATGTTTTTGATGCATTACTGCATTGCACTTAAGCGTTTGTAATTCTTAATTTCAAGTATATTCCAGACATAAGCTGAAGTGTATCCACAGAATTGCACCATTTCACTAACAATTTAATAAATTAAATTTACTGAATCAGTGTATTTTCTTTCTCGTTGCTATATTTGTAAAACATTCTTACTCCTGATGTACAAACAAGTTTCAAATTTGTGGTTCTAAACCCGAGTATTTACACTAGAAAGAAAGAAAGGATACACAGAAAATTGTCTTCTCTCCCCATATTTTTAACCATGATTTCCTCAAGTATTGGGAATACATTTAAAGCAAACTATAAATGATACAATTAATACAAACATCTAAACTATCTTAATTCATGAAACTAAGATTTGCCAAAAATACTATCAAAGGTAGCAGAGTGAATATAATAATAACCGGCTGTGTCGAAAGTTTTACCCTCTATGCTACTGTATTGATGTAAGTAAACACTTATATTGTGATAATTCAACTGATTGTTAAAGAAAAATAACGCAGAGAAATGGAATGAAAAAAATGTTAAATTGAACTTAAAGGATACTTAAAAAAATTATTTCATTAATAGCAAGAAGTGAAATTTATGAATGGTGTGGAAGTGAATTTAGTAAAGGGTCTTCAAACTCAAAATTGAGTGTAATGGTCACGAAATGCACACCCAGAGAAAAACATATACCCGCAGAAGGACTAAAAGAAACAAACGAATCATGGAAGAGGGGTCGCAGTTATAAAAGAAGATAGTATGTGATATGTAATGTTACATAGTGGATCATCAGTCCCATTCAAATAATACGTAGCAATTGTGTGGCATCCAGATACTTTGAAATACAGAAATATAATAGAAAGTGTACGGAAAATATTTCTAGCTCAATCATATCGTAAGTTTCTTTCTTCTTAGTCAGTATTAATATGAACATCTCCGTTAACACGAAACTGCTTTACCAAAGAAGGCAGAGTTGGAAATACATATTTCTTGACAATATATTAAGTAATAAAATATACAGAACCTATTTAAGAAAAACCTTGGGATACATATTGCCACAATATGTTACAAAAAATGACCGTTGTCACAGACGTTTCGAAAAAAAACACATTGAAATTCCTACAACAGAAAAATAATATTTTATCGTGTGTTGCTTGTTGGTTTTTAGCATTATCTGCCCTGTCTGTAAAAAAGGAATATAAATTGTAAACATTTTAGGGCGTTTTTAATGATTTCATGTCGACGGCACACCTCACCCGACTGCACAAGGACATAATAGACGGCTTTAAAATAAAAAATTAGCGAAGTATAATGAAAATTTTCTATTTGTAATGTAATCGTTGTTGTAGTAATAAATAGAAAGCATGGCTGAGAAATTTTAAATGTGTTTATAATTTTCATATTTTATTCCTTTCTTTCAAGACTAACATTGTCAACAACATAGAAAAAAATAATTGGTGTGAACTGACATTCACTGCTGCTGTATTTAATATATTCAGGATCCAATTTAGGATAAGTAAAGTGGTCTGGTTTTATTAACTTGTTACGAAATCTTCCATTGAGAGTAGATGCAAGAATACATTAATCTAGGTAATTCATATTGAAGACATCGAACGGGTTCACTGACAACAATGTCATACCGGTAGTCATGTTGACGAAGAAATCCCCTTTCAGTAAATAGCAAAACAATGGTTCAATTCTTTGTATACGTTTGCGTTTACATGTCTCAATTGTTTTACGACACTTTTCTACTTCTCTAGATTAATCGCGACGATGAAAAATCAAGAGATGAGAGAACAAGTACATAGAAACGACCTTATCTCGCCCGGGAGTCGAACCAAAAACTCTGCTATACTGTGTTCGGTTACTCCACGTCGCCTTTTAGCCTTTCTACATCAGTCGCAACCATGAAGAAGCAACGAAACGTCCATTTCTTAAACGGAATTCGAACGCGCAGATATCCGCTCCACAACAGAGAGTGTCAACACAAGCCGGCCATCGTAATCGCAGGACTCTCGCACCAATTTCCCACGCAATACCAAAACGACGGAGGAAGCCCAGACGCTTGAAAACTTCAGCCCAGTTTGCCTCAACTTGGGCGCCAACACACTTGAGGGAAGTCTGAGAAGTTCAGAAGACGACGAACAAACACCAGACAAGTGATGACGGGCAGCATAAGAGAGGCAGGCTGCTGGCTTTGTGTGGGGCAGGTCATAACCGACTCTTGGAGGCCGGTTCTCTACAATGGCTCTAAGCATGATCTTCCTTTGCCATCAGGTATGGCCTTTTCTTGCAAACGGCTCCCGTACAAACGCAACTCGTCTCCAAACCAGGAGTGTCACCCCCTCCCCTCCCTAAATATAACTTAAAATAAAACATGAAAAATAATATTTGTCCACTTGTATATCGTAATGTTTATACGACTCAGCTATCAGTGTCATGTAGCAGAAGTGTTATGTAAATAGCTGTTGTAATGAAAAACTGTCAATCTCTAATCGCTCAATTAATAAGAATATACTTTGGAAAGAGCAACCAGTCTCGTGTTGAGTGAAAATTCTATAGAACTAACTCTCTAGCGTTCTTAAACCCGAAGGTTTATGGCTGCAGCAACACAAGCCTTCCATCTGTCCCTACCCTGAGCAAGATCAATCCAATCTTTTTCAACCTTATCGATTTCCTTTAGGATGATCTCAATGTCTTGGGCTTCCTACAGGTCTCGTACCATCAGGTTTCCCAACAAAGAATTCTCCAAACTCTTCTTTGCTCTCCCATTCGTGCCACATGGCCTTTCCACCTAAGTCTTCTTGATTAGATTATTCTAATAATATCTGGACAGGAACACAAATTATGCAAACTTCTCCACTCACCTGTCACCTCATCCCTTTTAGGTCCAAATATTTTATTCTTTGCCCGAACAGCCTAGAATTTATACTAAGTGATACGTTTTATTTGATTTTTGTTATTTAGCTTGCTCTTTCTGCCACTAGTGGCTAATCACAACGATGAGGTTGAGTGATGATATGATGAAATTGATGAAACAATGAACACCCAGGCCAGGATTCGAAACCGGGACTTCTCCCGTCTTAGCGCTAACCACTCCGCCACGGAGGCCGGCCCGAGTGATAAAGGTGACGGAAAAGTGAAGGACAAAGTATCGTCACATATTTCTAGTTTTTGCAGATCACAATTTCGATCTAATTATTTCATTCCTGTGTGATTTATGAAAA
The DNA here is from genome assembly GCF_977018435.1 of Lepisma saccharinum. Lineage (NCBI taxonomy): Eukaryota > Metazoa > Arthropoda > Insecta > Zygentoma > Lepismatidae > Lepisma > Lepisma saccharinum. The sequence continues at coordinate 38,579,318 of NC_139242.1, read as the reverse complement.
AAATATAATCTTGTCAACACACTTCTTGAGTTTTTTTCTTACGCACACCCCTGATCGAAAAAACTGGTTTTCTGTTCAAATATAGTGCAACACACCTACATAACTTTTTGTCTTTTTAAATATGCATCGAACCATACGTTTTATTTTTTGAGCTACAAGTATGATAACAACAATATTGATATTGGTGAAGAATATATAACGAAAATACTCCTATATTTTGGCGGTTTAATTACGACGGGATTTTGTTATTGTCTTAAGTCTCCTTCGTCCTCAGTGATCAATATTCATACAAAATATTTCAACATGTCAAAAATAATGTTATAAATGTGTTATTACTTTTCTAATATATAACTAAACCGTTTCATGTGTGTGCATGTGTATATTTGATATGCATGTATATGTGAATATTGTACCTTGATAAATTGTTAACTGGATGATGTCTACAACCAATAATGAAAGAAAAAAGTATAAAGTGTGAACCAAAATTGTAAAAGCGTGACATGTTGTGCTGTGAAGTGAAATGTGAGGTTTAGCACAAGCATTAAGTTCGTATTATACCGATGAGTAGGCCTATAGAGCGTGTAAAAAGAGAAATGCAAATATTTAAATTTCTCAAACCTTGGATTGTTATTTTTAAAATTATGGACAAAAGAATTTTCCAATCCTAGAGTGGTATCTTATTTATGGCATGCAGTCTCATGTTCGTGCTTTTTATGTTTGTAACAATAGCTTGGTTTTAAAAAACAAAAACTAGTTTACGCCATATTTTACAATGAACTCCCATGACAAAAGAGTTATAACTTTCCCCCCTTGAGTTCAAAAATCAGTGTTAAAAAGAGAGAAAAAAGAAACTCCGTTCGACACGTAACAGAACCTGCTTTCTGGTGGTCGCATTTCAAACGACCCGTAGCTACAGAGAAGGGGACAACTCGAAAAACAACACAACATTTCTGGATTTCCTTGAAATGCACAACCCTTGGAAGCAAAACCGTGTTGTTTCCCGACTGATTCGTGCTTTCAAAACCTTAACAACGCACCGAAATTTCACCACGGAGCACACCCAACAAAATATATTGTCTTCCAACATGGAGAGAGAGAGAGAAAATATGCAAAATGCTGCCCACCATCTCCCGTGTTGGATGGGATTGAATTGCTAAACTTCACATTTGGAAACGGGGGTTTCAGTTGTGTCCCAAAAGCACAAGCCCGCATTTTGCTGAAAGGGTGAAATGGAAATTTAAGACTTTTCCTACACCGGACACGAAACACCCTCAATAAAGGATAAGTGACACGGAAAGAGGACGTTGAATCATAATTGTCGTTCACTCATTCTATGAGAAATCATATTTCAAGTAGTTGATCCAATTTCTCTCATGGATACCGCTATAGAATTATTTCACCTTATTTGTCTTTTTATTTATTTATTTATTTATTTGCCTTCTACAGAGAAAGGATATCTCCAATTACAGAGGCATTAATATAACATAAATAATGAAGTACAGTCACGGATTCTTCTGAGTTGTAGCAATCACCTTGAAAATATATGGGGCTGTTGCAACCCAGAATTGTCCGTGACTGTACAAGGTGCTTGGAAATTGTAACTGTTCTCTGTTATAGCACAAATTACATTGTATATATTTCCTTGAAAATTTAAAATGTATCATACGTATATGTTTTCAACATCAGATTTGTATATTTCGTTAATGTGCAATGTTCAATAACGTTTTTTACCTGCCGCAATAAGTTGTATATCGCTTATGTACTTGGCAACATTGGTAACAAAATAATACATTTCGGTTACAAGAATGTATTATCAAAACTTGATGTTCTTCTGCATTGTAGTAATATAATAAATCCACAGATATTAGTCACATTCGCTAATTTCTTCAATATTCGACTTGAAAAAAGAACTAAATTGAGATCAGAATTTATAGCAGTACATTATTATTATTATTGATTGATAACGGTTAACAGCATAAAATGCATGCTTACCCTTTACTCTGCAGAAGAAAAATCTATGATTTCTGCAAAGCTAATTTTAGCATTTTTTTTTAAATTTCCTATGCATCTTTTGTTTACAGTTCTATATTTTAAAAGTTCAAGTTATTGATGTACAATATTAAAACTAGCAAGTCAACACATCGCTCAAATTGGACCGTAGACCCTATTCATCACATTTGATGCTACAATTATTTATATTAGTTATAAATGTAAATAAATTAACGAATTTCAGTAAGTTTCTATATTTGAAACAACAGAGGCAACTATGCCTTCCTTTCAATGAAGTCAATGGTTAATATTTATTCTCATTTGTTAAGTGATGCTTTTCATGAAAAACGTTGTTGTTTTGTAACCCAAGGAGCCTAATAATAATTTTGTCGGGAATAGAAATTAGATATTGATACAGTTATTTTCATGTTGTTTACATCTAAAATCAACTCTACTCTATGCTCGAACCACAAATACAATAATATTATGAATCAATTGAAACACAGCTTACGATCTTTAAGGGTTTCGAGTTTAGACATAATTTTATATATATATATATACACACACACACACACACACACACACACACACACACACACACACACACACACACACACACACACTTGAAAATCCTACGGATGACCTAATTTTATTTTAAAATTCACTCTGAATTAATACTGCAAAGTTGTCAAATTATGTGTCATGTATTTGTTTTTGGGTCAATTTCATGAAAAAAGCAACTGTTCCAACAGATGCACGTCAGTGCATTAAGAAAATATGGAGCCGGACATTTTGGTGCCAATTCATTTTGGTGGCAGGAGATTTTTGGAGTCTGCTGAACTGAAGTGGCATCTCATCTGCCGCCTATTGACACGATGAAAATAACACTACGCAGAAAGAAGCAACAGTATATTACGGCGCAACCACTGCCTATCAGCCTTTCTGAATTGGAGATTCCAGAAGAATACAGGATCACAAAAACCGAATGATCAGATGATCTTCAACCAATTCTAGATTACTTCGAAGACAACTACGTAGGACGTCCGCAGCGAAGAGGTGGAAGGCATCAACGGAAGTTCTTCGTCGGACTTTGGAATCACTACGGAGCTGTCCTAAATGGATGGAAAAACAAATAATGCTGTGGAGGGCTGGCATCGAGGATTCCAGTCGCATGTTTCCGCCGAACATCCCACGATGTTGTCCTGCGTCGAGACGTACCTCTGAACGAAACTCGCAATGGACTCAGTGTAAACGTCGAGCGGCCAAGAAAGAGACACAAAGTCTGTTGTGTTCGACTGGAAACTGCAAATGACATCGTTCGCTACCTATGAGGTGTTGCTCGTAGCGTTTCCATGTAAAATTGCTTGTATTAAGGGACACAATAGAGGTCAATTCAAAAGTACATTATTTTGATTCTATGCATAAAGTTACATGTCCTGGCACCAAAATGTCCTAGACCCAAGAAAATGCCATTCAGTAAGAGTGTAATCTTCTTGTTGAAATTCAAGGGTGAATCAGGTCCTATCTTAACAAATTGCAGTTCACTGTATAGTTATGTGGATTATTTTACTAATGGATTGAAGGGGGTTATTTACTAGTGTTGGGCGATATTCAAAAAATATCGTTCAGGCGATATCAACTAGACGATATATCGTCACAATATTTTGGCGATATACCGGGTGAGGCACCTAAAAGTACCACCGAAAATATTTCGTGAACAACAATACATATTGAAGAACTGCTTTCGCAGATATGTAGGTATGAGAGGGGCTCATGAAACTAATGGACACAATACGTTCAACTACGTAAAGAAATACGGCTTTCAACACAAATTTAGTTTTTTTTTTATGGAAACCCCATTTTATTTTCAGCTCATTTGAAAGTACGGAAAAATCATTAGGAATGGCGTTTGTTACATTGTAATACGTCAAGTGGTTCTCAAGTAATTGTAACGGGAAGTTGACCCTTGAAACAAACATTCTCACAAGTTGATTCGTGTGTCGTAACATACATATCCCCCTTTTGACGTCATTCGTGTATCATAACAAACATGTTACTCTTCTGCATACTACGCCTTGTGCCTAGGGAAGTTGTTACGTTCAAACAACTGCGGGTTACAGTAAAATGTGTAGTTTGTACATAAGGAAGCTTTGACAAATTATCTAAAAGGTTCTGATAAATCTTTTTGAGTTAACAAATATTTGTACATTAAAAAGTATAAAGTTTAAACATTCCGCCATGAGTTACATTCATAAAGGTTAGTACATAAATGTAACAAACGCCATTCTTAATGATTTTTTTACCGTACTTTCAAATGAGCTGATAGTTTTTTAAAAAACTAAGTTTGTGTTGAAAGCCGTATTTCTTTACGTAGTTGAACGTATTGTGTCCATTAATTTCATGAGCCCCTCTCATACCTACATATCTGCGAAAGCAGTTTTTCAATATTTATTGTCGTTTATAAAATATTTCCGGTGGTGCTCCACCCGGTATATTGTGTCGGCGATATCACGATACGTATCACTGACTATATATCACATCTTACTTAAAATTGTTACTTGCATGAAAATATGGTAAAATATAGCACGGCTTATTAAAAAATAACTGAAAGTAATGTCATATATAAAATACAGTCTACAGCAGCATATGCAACAGCCACAAAAAAGAATTTGATGTTGAAAAATAGTTTATTTCCCGATGCCAAATTTATTTCGTCACAGGTTGAAGATAGGCTGTGCAGAAAAAAGAAGGGGAAAGTTCGACAATGGCCTCGGTTCGCAGGCAGATGGGTGGAAAGGCATCCGCACGTGGACCCCAAAGACATATACTTCTTAAGGTATACAGGCATCAACTCTAATACTTGAAAATATATGTGGATCAGTAATGGTAAAATGCAGCAAACTTGTGCAAATTAAGGTTCTCATTTGACTCTCTCTCTCGGGTGTCGTAACTTGGTACAAGTGGAGCAAAACTACAGGAAATTTCATGTATTTCGCAATATGCTTCTACACACAGAAAACGAAATGCATCATATCGATTGATGCACCAGAATGCATCGTTTGGTCTGAGCTATAGAGTTCATGTTGCTCAGACAAAACGTTTAAGTGCATCATCAAAAAAGATGCATTCTGATACATCAAAACGCATCAAGGTGCATCAAAACTCATCAACTGATGCATTGAAGTGCATCTCGACTGAGAGAAATCCTCACTTAGATCAAATGATGCACTTTGGTGTTTCTTTCACGGCATACAAAAATGCATCAAATGTGAATCTGATTCTTTGAATAAGCCATAAAACACACTTTAGTGCATCAATCTATGCATTCTGGTGCATCAATCGATATGATGCATTTAGTTCTCTGAGTGACCTCCAGTACTTTTTTCGCACAACTCTCCATCCAGGGTGAAAGAAGGATCTGTCCAGAATCAAGAATCCCTCCCATCGATTCTTCGCGACGAGAGAGCGAGAGAGAGAGAGAGAATCTGGGAAATACTTGCGGAGTCCGATGCGACTGAAAACTATCGGATAATGTGGCAATTCAATTAGCAGACGACATCGTTCCTGTGGCCACGCGGACCGATCGCAGAGGGACAGGCACTATTGAAATCGCAACTCCTTCTTCCCAGACCCCATAACTCGTCGCCATGGCTTTTCACTCAGGTCGCCTCTTATGAGAGCGCAAAAGGGAAGAGTCTACCATGGAAACCATGGAAATTTAAGTCAAAAAAATAAGAAGAAGAAAGGAGGAACACCACAGAAGCGTGGAAACGGAGCTCATGTTCATCTGCCAATGCATAGACAAAGGAAGTGCTGGGGAAAAGGGGGGGGAGGGTACGACACTAATGAAGGTTGCTGTACCCGCTTGCTTCATTACCTTTTTTTCTCCTCTCCCCCCTTGGAAGATATTCCCCGCCTTGAAGCGCCCTGTGTACCAAGAGATCTGCATTATAATGTGCAATATTAAACTTGGGTCCTAATCCCTCCATCGCAGACTGATGGAAGCTTTGCATATAGAAGAGGGTCTTCAGAAACCCGGAGCATCCTATCTCTCTGTGTTCTTCGTTTTCGTGCGGGAATCCGCCATGTTGTAGAAAGAAGGAAAAGGAGAGAGAGAGAGAGACATAGGAGAGCTCTGATTGGTTGACGAGACTAGGAATCCTAAGCCACCTAAACCGCAAGCAATTCTCCCCTGTTTCAATAGAATCCAGAGGTCGTGCTAGAAGGCGGTGCAGAAATATTGAGGAGAGAAGGTGGGAAATGTTCCTGGGATGGCAAAGAATGATCCTTTTCGGAGGCTGCAAGGGAGAAGAGATGTCGGATGCTCTTGGGGTGGAATTAGAGACATCGTCCCGAGGAAGAATAAGGATTGCGTCGTCTGAAATGTATAGGGTCGGGTTACACACACACACACGCCTTTCCTTGGGAAACAGAGTAATGTGCATGAGGTCTTCGGGGCTGGGAGAACAAATGACTGATTGGCAACGTGCTTGCCACTTTGCTCCGTCAAGGATGCGTACCCCCATTGGTTCCACGGTTCAATTCGTCTTTGCGGTCGCATCACCCCCTCCACCACCTCACTCTCTCGTCTGCTTCAGAGCACGATCACAAAGTTTCCCCGAAGAGGCATCGGAATAGTGTTGTTTTGCAAGGATCTGAGACAAGACTTGATAAATCATCTTCTGTAGCAGGCTAATCATGCAAGACGACACACACAGCGCATCCAACCGCCCAAGAAGCATTGCTCTCAATGTCAAAGTGAGTGCAGCATCACTTCTCGTCTTTGAGCCTTCTCTTGTCTATACCGCACTTGATTCCTCCACATTTAATAAAGACATTGGTGCTTCCTCTTGTATCTAACTTTACAGTGCATTCATAACGACCTACATCACCTTGCCTTTTGAGCTAATATTACCTGCCTCTTCTTGCACAACACATTACCCATAGAACACCATCAATTACTTCAAGGCCCGCGTTTGGAAACTGTACTTCCAAATTTAAGATTTTCAGTCGAAAAACGGTTCCTCATTTCACACTTGGTTCGGTTGTGAGTCTCCAACAATGTAACGTTCGTTGATTTACATGTTCCAAAAAAGTGTTAGGCACGTAAATTAGGGCTGAGTCGATGTATCGGTATCGGAAAGTATCGATTGGATTTTATTTACTGATACCACCAGATACTTTTACGGTATTTTGGTATTTCGTGGAGTTCGCAATAATGCCGTATTCTGGAAGTTATGAAAAAATCGAAGCTTCAATTGTTTTGCACCAAAATATGGTGCAAAAACTGTATTTTGTGTTTTGATAACAGTCATTTTAATATTTTGATATAATTCTTGAACATTTTGAAGAAAAACTCCTATAAACTGATGGTTATAATTCGAATGCAATACTTACATACTAACATTATTAAGCTGTACTTCTAAATTTAAGATTTTCATTCGAGAAATGGTTTCACATTTCACACTTGATTGTGACACCATCAAAAACCATAAGCAATTCTTGCGGAAGCCGCCGTGGTCTGACTGCCACGCGCGAGAGCCGGGTGACTTAAGGTCGGAATTCTTGCGGCCTTGTCCACGCATAGAGCGGCTCTGGGGCTCACCCAGCCTCAAATCAATGGGTACCTGGGGTCAACCCTGCGGGGTAAAGGCGGCCGGAGTATCCTTTTCGGCATGGGTCAGTTCAAAGTGTATATGGACTGAAGCCACTGCAATGCCACCCACCATTGGTGCGAACGATCGTGGGTTCAACTCCTGGTGGGAGGTCCAAGATTTCAATCTTGACGCAGCATCATGAGGACGATGGGGAGCTACTTGAAAAGAGGAAGTAGGGACTCGGGTCTCGAAATCCAGAAAACAGCGGCGATGGGACTCGATGCGCCGACCACACGTCACCCAATGAGATGCCGCTTGAGCAGACCCTGGGTGTTAGAGGACTGATTCATGTGTTACGCCCTTGTGCAATTTGATAAAGTTAATTACGTTAAAGAAATGTATAAAATACAAATTAGAATAGTTGACAACTAAAAGATTAAATATAGCCAAAAAAGTAGATTCGATTCTTCCGAACGTACTAATCATGTCGTCAACGATTGAACGCCAATTGAAATCAAAATTGCGTTGGGTACTAACCTTTACGTACCAATCTGATGGTCGTATGTTTAAAATTTATATTTTTCGATGTATAAAGACTTGTTATTTGAAAAAGATATGTAAAGACACCTTAAATAACTTTTCAAATCTTTCCAGTGTACATTCAACCATTTTTATTGTAACAGACAACATTATGTCATGAAAGAAGCAAGACAGGAGTACAAGATTGCAGAACACGGGTATAAATACCCCTGGATTTACTACTAAGAGCTTAGTTTTTGATATATCTAGACTTGTGTTTGTCTGTGTCCTGACAAATTGTTGGGGATCTCAACACCTCGAGAATATCTGCCTAGAGGATACGAAGAACTCATTCCTAAGAACTAAAGTACGAGTACCCAAGTCCTTACAAACTAAATTCGTAAATAAGTACCCGAGGAAAACCAAAACAGTAAATGCCCAGTTTAGAGATCTCGCGCTACTTTCATCCAGATGTACTGAGACTTTCCACAAATCGAATCAAGTAACAGAACCCGGTGGTCAAAGTCGTTCTTCAAACCCACCCGAGAAGGATTCAGTGTAGACCCTTTGAGATTCCATGTTCCCGACTACAGGAGCAGAGGGAAAATAAATGTGGGAACGTAACACATGGAATAATGACGTCTAGATTTTATTGTAAAAATCTGTTAAAACAAGTGTTTCTCTTTCGCTTCACTGAGCAGACTAGAAAAGTGCATATTTAAAAATTAACACAGTATTAATCACACTACCAGAGTCAAGTGTTGTTCATTAGTAATCATTTGTTTAAGAAATCATGTTGAATATGTACTGTGTTAAGAGAAAGACAACTCTCTGGTACAGAAAGGGGAATTTGTAGTTGTTAGGAGCTTGGTGGAAAACACCGACATTTCTACAACTTGTACTACGCTAAAACCAATTTTACATTGCATATTGGCGCCTGGCTTGTCTGCCAAAAAGGAATACAAATTTTAGTAATTTTGCGGTATGTTTTTAAGTTTCCACAGTACCGTAAGACCTTCTGGACAGCTTGCACCAAAGGGGAGAGCGCTAATCATTTGTTAACCGTGCTATGTTGTATCCATTGATTGGTTGACACCCATGCCGGGATTCGAACCCATGACCACTGGCGTTGTAGAGCGCCAAAGAAGGTAGGCTAAATTGTATCGAGTGTAACTGCACAAAGGATTAATTCACGAAACACACTTGTTCTATCAGATCAACTCAACAGAAGTAGACAAGTTTCCTGAACAACCTGACACTCCAGATTCTTCTCCATACCTCCTCCCCTCTGCTAAAAGGCCGCTAGCTGCAGCAGAACAACCTGATCTCAGGTGACGGGTCTCGAACCCGCGACTCTCAAGAACCGGATCGGCTGGTTAACCGCTTCCCACTGTCTGGTGGATGATCTTGTTCCCGCAATTTGCTTTATCACTTTTTAATTCAAAGTCCTCTGTGAGGTTTGCTGGACGTGTACGAAGAAGAAACTGAAGACGCCAGGCTGAGTGGCTGTAATATACATAATAATAAGAGCCCGCATGTCGCTTGGCATGACAGCTGAAGTATCGTGTAGAACAGGGGCGTCGCCATCAGGTGAGTGGAAGGGGGTCTAGCCCATCGTGAAGTTGACATATTCCACTCTCCTGTACACTTCAAATAGGCTGTTTGGAAAATTTTCAGAAGTATTTATATCCCTTACAGCTTACACAGAGGGAAAAAAGAGAGAGAATAAGTGACATAAATAAAGACAGTTTGTGGGAAAACAGAGAAACGAAGAAGACAGAAAGAGAGGAAAAGATGGAAAGAGTAGAAGGAAAAAGAGAAAGTTACGTAGTGTATATGGAAATAAAGAGAGGGGAAAAGTTGGGAACAAAGAAACTGTTGTACAAAGAAAAAATAGAAAAACGAAACAAGCAAAAACGAAAAGTGGAGCAAAGGCAAAGAAACAGAGAGGTAGAAAGAGATAGAGAGAGTAGAGAAACAAAGAGAAAATGGTGAAAAAATAGAGAAACATAGGTAGAAGGAGATAAGTAGAGAAACAAAAAGAAAGAGAAATAGGTGGAAAGATAGAGAAGCAAATGTAGAAAGAGATAGAGAGACGTAGAGAAACAGAAAAAAGGAAGAGAAATAGATGGAAAGATAGATAAACAAAATAAGAAAGAGAAATAGTGGAAAGATAGAGAAACAAATGTAGAAAGAGATAGAGAGAAGTAGAGAAACAGAAAAAGGAAGAGAAATAGATGGAAAGATAGAGAAACAGAAAAAGAATGAGAAATAGTGGAAAGATAGAGAAGCAAATGTAGAAAGAGATAGAGAGAAGTAGAGAAACAGAAAAAGGAAGAGTGGAAAGATAGAGAAACAAATTTAGAAAGAGATAGAGAGAAGTAGAGAAACAGAAAAAGGAAGATAAATAGATCGAAAGATAGATAAACAGAAAAAGAAAGAAATATTGGAAAGGTAGAGAAACAAATGAAGAAAGAGATAGAAAGAGTAATGAAACAGAAAAAGAAAGAGAAATAGTGGAAAGATTGAGAAACAAATTTAGAAAGAGATAGAGAGAAGTAGAGAAACAGAAAAAGGAAGAGAAATAGATGGAAAGATAGATAAACAGAAAAAGAAAGAGAAATAGTGGAAAGGTAGAGAAACAAATGAAGAAAGAGATAGAAAGAAGTAATGAAACAGAAAAAGAAAGAAATAGTGGAAATATAGAGAAACAAATGTAGAAAGAGATAGAGAGACGTAGAGAAACAGAAAAAGGAAGAGAAATAGATGGAAAGATAGAGAAACAGAAAAAGAATGAGAAATAGTGGAAAGATAGAGAAACAAATGTAGAGAGAGATAAGAGAGAAGTAGAGAAACATGAAGAGAAAATTATGCAAAGACAGAGAAACATAAGTACAAAGAAAGAGGGAGTAGTAGACGAATAGTGAAAAACAGATATAGATAGAAAGAGAAAGACAGAAAGAAGTAGAGGAACAGAAGAAAGAAAAGGAAAGATGAGGAAAGATACTCTGAGGTGTGTGTACGTAGATAGAAACTCAGAGAATCTAGTAACCTTTAACAGAACAAGTTGAATTTGGAAGCTTGTTTCTGCAGCTATTCATAGGTGCAAAATCCTCCCAGATGGCGCTGTCACCTTGTAATCAAGCGGTCGATATAGGGCTTCGGATCTTACTTTAAACTTTAGGCCTAGTCCCCGATTAACCTTTCTGTGCATAAAGTGGACTCGCACAAACAGTCCCTGAAAATTTTAAGATTTAGATCCCATGTTGTGCTTACAAGGTTGCTTACAAAACTACTAGTTTATAAGGGAAATAGACGAAATAGTAGCATTTGTATTTTTTTTAAAAAAAATGTTTTTTTTCGATTGCAATGTTAAATTAAATTGATAGACAATTACAAATTGTCCAGACCGGGACACGAACCCGGATCTGAAGACCAAGACTCAAGAGGAAGCTGTATATGAACAGAAGCAAAAGGTGAAAAACTTTATCTCGTTAAAAGAGGAAATTCCGACCACACAGACCCATTTTTCATTAACGTGACCTCGTCGCTTAGGTCTCTTAAATTACTAGCGAAGCTACCTTGGACAGTACGCAGATAATGGAAAATCCTAGCCGTGACACTATCAGGGCAAGAAAAATTGGGTTTCTCACTTTTGTTACGTCACAATCAATCAGTTATAATATTTTTATAGTCCAGCACAAATTGCGATTGTCTTTCCGTGTTCGGGGCATTAACAGCATTTACTTTTTAATACAGTTGGCCTAACTTTCGCCTACAACTTAAGTGCAGATACTCGCAAGGCAGAAGTTGGCCCAGGGCAGGGAAATTATCCCTTCCCTCAGGTGTTAAATATTTAATATCCTTGAAGGAGTCACCTCAGCTTCGAAGGAAACTGTATGCGGAATTTATGAAAGCTTATTATTCGATTACTGAACATTTTTGCTGGAGAAGAATAAAGTCTCGTACTTAAGCATACTCATTTTTGACCTGGTCTAGAATACACTGGCGGACCTCCTGAAAGGGGTGTTACGTCAACCTGTAATTATATTTAAGTCACGGTAATTTATTTTTAATGGTTTTCCAGAAACGCCATTAATAGTAATGAATGAACAAAGGGAGAAAATATTATTTTACTTATTATATTGTAATTACAAATACATTATGCAATTAATGCATAAGTCTTTGTTCATGTTTGTGAAAGACAAGTGAAGTATCCTGATTCGTTAATTTGATTATTTGTTTGATTTGTTGTTTTATATCCACTTCATGCACAGATAGGTTAATCGGGACTGGACCTACAGTTAAAAGGGGGATCCGATCCACTGTGCAAAGTGCCTCCACCGGGTATCGAACCCTTGACCCATTGATTTCAAGGAGTCGACGTTACCACTAAGCCATATCGGGAGGCCCATTGATTATACAGGGTGATTTCCTTACTAGAGGCCACAAACTTTTGTCTATAAAACTGCCATTTACTTAAAGTTTGTATTGGAAATAACCGATGCCGAAAATGATCCCCTTCCACATTCAAGCACTTTTTTACACGTCTCTCCAAAGTCTGGAATACTTTTCTTAAAGTGGCGTCGGTAATGGGTTCAATCTCTTGACGTATAGCTTCTTTCAGGGCTGCGATTGTGCGTAGTTTATTTCTGTATTATTCTCCTTTCAATAAGCCCCAAAGAAAAAAGTCGGGTGGGTGAGATCGGGAGATCTTGGTGGCCATGACATTTTTTGAGATAATTCGGTCTCCAAAAAAACTTTTAATTTCTCTCATGCTGGCATTTGAAGTGTGACATGTCGCACCGTCTTGTTGTAAATATCCATCAGTTAGTTCATCATCTGTTAACTGATTGACAAACTCAGTGAATATTCCCAGGTAGACTTCCGTTTTAACAGTTTGTTAAAAAAAAGGGCCTATAATTCGCCTACGACACACTCCATAACACACTCCAATTTTATGAGAATGCAAAGAGGCTGTTCATGTATTGCACGAGGATTTTCTTCTGCCCATATATGCGTGTTTTTAGAGTTTATATAGCCTCTCAGATGAAACCATGCTTCATCCGTAAACCAAGCGAGAAACCATAAACAAAACCGCACACGTTTTTCATGGTCTGTTTGTTGCAATTTGAACACAATGACACGCGGTAAGCGTGTACTTTTGATTTTTTTGCAGCTTTTTGGCGCGTGAAATATGGGAGATTAGTTTCTTGGGAAAGTCCTCGCAATGATTTTGCTGGTGATGTCAGTAATCGCTCCTTTACATCCTGTTTTGTCTCTTCAGACATTTTCCGGCCTCCTGATTGCTGTGTGACAAGATTTCACGTTGTCTCTAACTTTCTTACCAATTTCTGGATACAACACTTTGAAGGTACACGTCTCACACGAAATTCATTCTGAAATGCCCTTTGACATGCTTTAAATGAACCAGTTTGCCAGTATTTACGAACAAGGAACACACGCTCTTCGATTGTGTACATTGTAATCCCTATACATTCGAGCCAACACTATCGAGATGCATTGTAACGGAACAAAACAAATGGTCACTGGAAAAGTCCAAACCTATTGCGAGGGGTTAGATCATGTTTTGCATTGTTCAAGGTATGTGCATACAAAATTTCAAGACAAACTTTAAGTAAATGGCAGTTTTATAGACAAAAGTTTGGAGCCCCTAGCGAGGGAATCGCCCGATATTTGTGATTATTTCATTGATTACTGGTATTAATATTATGGTAAATATGCGATATCGCCCGGACGGATTTCTTCAAATTTACAGGAGAAAGTACTTACTGAAATGAGTTTCTTTAGCATTCTGGACGTTCTTGGAGGTATTTTCTTTTACGGGAAACAACAAACTTCGTATTTGAATGCTGCCGAACAAGAATTAATCACTTTTTACGTAAGAAACTTGCATTGCCTGCCATATTATGCCGTTGTTTCCATTGTGTGCATGCAGATGGCGAGAGCGTCGAAAGTCACACGGTCTCGTCAGTGTTTCCAAACGTGCATTTTTTTACGAGATTTTTTTTTAAAACTATGCTTACCTAACCCAACCTAACCTAACCTAACCTTGCTAGAAATGGTTTTTGGGGCTATCGTGAATGGTTTTTTGGGGCTATCCGTCAGTGGTTTGTGATGACATAATGAACATGAAAGTAGGTATTTTTTGGTTAAGAAGGTTGAAACACTGTATACCCACGGTGCAATGATCCATGACGAGTACATGCCATATTGTCTGTTACCGAAGCAGAACAAGGAAGACACTCGTAATATGAAAATTTGACACTATTTTATGGAAAAAGACATAACTTCACCTTAAAGAATGTTCCGCAATGCAGAAAAGGGAAGTACCAGTGGTAAAATGAAGGAAATAAATGAGTTAAAGGTGTCCGGGCGTTATCGCATATTTACTAATATTATTATTTTTTATTTGAAGTAGGGTTGCACTTAAGCTTACAGTATTTTTACACAGATTATCTTACTATAAAAACAGCTTTTTGCCCTACATGGATTAATTTGTTAAGCTATACAATTCTGCTAAATGTTTATAGATGTATAAAATATGGAAAAATATAGGTGTGCCTATATAATTGAAACACACAAGAAATAGAAATTAAGTAAGTATAGGGTGAAGCAGGCAATGAGATAAATGAGGCACGGTGTCAGTATTCATAGATTAACATCTTAATTTGTTTAAATTTGGCAAATTTCTCTCATTTCTCCAGGCAGTTGGTTCCACGCCTTACTTGCCAGCGATGATAAGGATTTTGATCCGTATCTTGTCTTGTTACATTTTGGTACTCGGATACTATTGGTGTTGTTAGATCGCAGATTGGGATAATGCATGTTACTACATGTAAGTACTCCGCCGCTTAGTAAGTGGTTGTGTGTGTGAATTGCCTGATGAATTTTGAGTAGGAACGCATATTTTCGCCTGGATTCAAGCGTGGGTATTTGCAGTTCTTCTCAGCTCGTTCGTGGAGTCGTGTGTGCTGTATTTCGTATACTACGAATAGCACAATTTTGCATTTTTTTCTAATTTGTTGGTGTTATTTATGTTAGTGTTGCCCACGGAACGAGACGGGACAGGCTTTTAAAAATTCGAGACGAGACGAGATTGACCATGTGTCATAAGACAAACGAATATTTTCGAGACGAGACAGCATTTCCACGAGACTCCACAAGACGAGACAGGCCAAAGTCTCGTCTCGTGGGCAACACAAAATCCCATAGAGTACAGAGGAACAATATTCAAGTAACGGCCTAATAAATACCTTGTACAACGCTAATTTCTTGCCTCGCGCACCAAAGGGAGGCTTTTTGCGGTCAGCCCCTCAAAAAGATACTTTCAAAATAACAATACTAACAATAAGCATGAAGAACGATTTTTTATCGATGACTTTCATGTCTCAATATTTAAATCGCAAAGGTGTCCTTTTCTTGCCAACAGGTGGGGTAGAATTATTATGCAAGTATTTGACTGTACTGTGGTGTAATGAAAGCTCTTTACACCTTTATCCCAATCAAGTAAGAAGAATATAAGAAGAAAAGTCAAACAGCACTCTTTCGAAATATGTGGAATATCACATATCTCTCCATTCAAGTTAGGAGAGAGACAGTCACAATATATTTTTCTTTGTAAATCGATATAGGTGGGCCTCCAAAACTAGAAAATATGTTACATTGTGTCAAGTATCAATTTCCTTTCTGAAAACTATGTTTTTGTTAAAAATCCTGCCAAAAGTTTATCCCACACAAGACTACAGGTCCATCTCGGGAATCTATGGAGCAAGGCCGTGCACAAAGGTAGAGCAAAGCAGTGCGGTAGCTGGTAACTGCAGCCGCGTGCTTCAGAGTTTTCCGTGAGAGAGTGCAGTTTCTATCCCAGGCGTCTGGGCAAGTAGAGGCTCGAGAGAACACGACGAATGAACGCGTGATGGGGGAAGCGAGAGGTAAAAAAACGCCTGAAGCATCGCGCGCTCCCTTACTCCGCCCACTCGCTTTATCCCCTTTACCGTTATGCGTGGCCCAGATTCCCTGGACAGAGTATATTCGCAGAGTGGCGCTGCAATTGTAAAAGAACGAAAATGCAATCAATTACCTTGCACTCAGCAACGCAACGACCAACAAACTAATTCTTTTAGTTACAGCCCCTCGCCGTTAGGACAACCATGAGCGCTTTAGTCGTCGAAGCTCTTCTTTCTGTAAATCGCGAAGCCGGGATAGCTCATACAGAGACAAATGGCAGCGGTGCAAGCAGGAGACAAGTTGGCGACAAAAAGACACCCTCGCAATTCCGAGTGCGAGGAAAACGCTGTCCAACAGCGGTCATATTAAGGTTTCGGAAGAGAATTGCGGTGCGTCCACCTCGCAAAACACTCACGGAAAAAAAAACAGTGTGTGCGGAAGGCTGACACAACGCAGATGAAGAGGGTGGGCTCCAAAAACTTCACTGCCGAGTTTTCTCATCCGGGGAAAGGCCAACCGCAGAGGCTGTTGTTTTCGAAAAACCTCGGTGCATCCATTACCACCGCCCTCTTCAGGTAATTAGGTAAATTAAAGGTTTTATTGGAACCCAGAGCCATCCAACTTTCTAGTATTTTCTCCTTAATACTTTTCAGCTCCCACGTTTTAACGTGTTTCCAACTCTAGAGGAAATGATTCCCTAAAATGCACGTTTAGGCATGTTTTGTCTTTCAAGCCTTTCTTTGATTTGATTGAGTTACTTTTACTTTGCTTTCCTGGCAATTTTGGCTAATCACGAAGATAAGGATGAGTGATGACAGGATGAAATTGATGAAGGAACACAAAGAACGAAGCCGGGATTCGAACCCGGGATCCCTGGCGTCGTAGCTAGCTGTTCTAACAACTCCAGCACGGATGTTGGTGCAAGTCTTTCATCTGGAACCTAGGAAACTTAAAGCGTCAATGCCATGGCGCAGAAGTAACGTCGCTGCTTTGTAATCAAGGAGTCCTGGGTTTAAACCCAGTTGAGGCATATGCTGGTTCGGATCCCACTATAAATTGGAAGTCTCAGTTCCGATTAGCCTATCCGTCCATAAAGTGGACTTAAAACTAAATTCAGGTCTTCCTCGATTGCATAGTGATTGCGTATTTCCGTCTTTTAATTAAAGGAACTGGAGTTCGAATTCAAATATGGACTCTCTTCGACTACATTGCACAAAATTCGGTAGCCGAGCGTGTGGAGTCCTCCATTCAAAATCTCGATACCGAAGTTTCCGGGTTCGAGACCCGTCCAGTGGGTAGGTGTTGCTTTGTTAGTCTCCCTTCATAAATCCTCACCCTTCCAATTAGACAGAAGTGGCAGGAAAACGGGGCAAAGTGCCAATACACTGAAGTAAATACTTCCGTTGTAAAAAGGAATGCAGAATAAAAAGGTAAAGTAAAGTGTTCCCCTGTGCATAGCACCACGCCATGAAGGCGTATAGGGGGTGTGGGGGTAACGCCCCACACTTTCTTGATCCGGTCGTGAGTGGGGGTGATGTGATCAGCATCACGCCCCTGACCGCCTTTACCCCCCAGGGTTTCCCCCAGGTACCCATGTTATTCGACGCTGGGTAGGCGCCGGGGCCGCTTCCACCGTTAGAAAAGTTCCCGGATTTGAACCGGCCGGGGATCGAACCCGGGACCTTTAGCATGGTAGTCAGACGCGTTACCGACTGAGCCACCGCGGCCACGGAATGCAGAATAGTCAGTCATAAATAGGTCTGGTTTTAAAAAACAGCAACTTTCGTGATAAAGCTACGATGGTTGCTGGAAAAGTTTCTGCAAACTACCACCAACAGTGGCGCTAGTGTTCCGCTATTATAAAAATCGGAAGAATAGACCTCTTTTCTGTTTAAATTACCTTTGATTGTTTGTTTAACCTTATTCGTTTATTGTTCACAGCAGTTTGAAGAAGCAGTTTCGTGTAAGAAATGGAATTTCCTCGTGAACACTTTTGGCAATGATTTTTTTTATGATTTCAAATGTAGTTTAACACCGAAACAAAACAGGCTCGTGTAAATTGGTGTAAAGAAATGCTCAAAAAATTCAACCAAGCCAAGTCAAATTTGGTGTACTACATCGTTACAGGGGACGAAACTTGGATCTTTTCATACAAACCCGAAACTAAACAGCAATTCGCTGTCTGGGTGTTTCAAAGTGAGCCGAAACCAACAAAAGTAGTTCGTTCGGGGAGTGCTGCCAGGCAAATGATTGCTTGTTTCTTCGGTTATACCGAACATGTGGAAACAATAGCTTTAGAAGATCGAAGGACTGTAAATGCTGAGTGGTATACAACAATTTGTTTGCCAGAGGTCATTAATGAATTGCGTAAAACAAACCCAAATCGTTGCATTATTCTTCACCATGACAACGCCAGTTCCCACTCAGCACACCAAACTGTTGATTCTTTGTCCAGTAAAAATGTCGAATTAATTACTCATTGTCCGTACTCACCTGATTTCTTTTTGTTCCCAGACATGAAAAATAAGATGCGTGGTGGGCGATTTGTGTCGCCTGAAGCAGCTGTTGACGCATTCCGAACGGCGGTGTCTGAGGTATCAGCTTCAGAGTGGAAAAAATGCTTTCAA
Organism: Lepisma saccharinum; assembly: GCF_977018435.1. Taxonomy (NCBI): domain Eukaryota; kingdom Metazoa; phylum Arthropoda; class Insecta; order Zygentoma; family Lepismatidae; genus Lepisma; species Lepisma saccharinum. The sequence goes on along the minus strand of NC_139242.1, from coordinate 38,560,615 downwards.
AATTGGTTTGAGCGTGTGCAAAAGTGTATCGATCTTAAGGGTGAATACTTTGAAAAACAATAAAGCCATTTCCAGAATTTCACGTCTTTTTTCATATTGATTGCAGAAACTTTTCGAGCAGCCCTCGTATTAGACCAACCAGTCACTATGGGTATCAATTTTCAATTCGAACCTCACACTGTGGAAACAAGAAATGAAAAAAAAACCTGGTGCTAAAGCGGCACAAGACAGTGCTCGCAAGAGATCCATGCTCATTTTCATCAGTGGTGTTAAAATAAAATAACACATGTAAATGATGGTGTTAACACGATTTTAATTCCACCGAGGTTAAACGTTAACCAACATGTGGGGTGAACCTCGTATGCCTTCCACAAATTCGACGCCAATCTCCAATCATTGGGATGGAGATGATTTTTCTTCGTGATTTTCTCATTTCGAAACCAACTTTTGAACTCTAGGTAGGGCGACCATATGTATTTTGAGTGGCCCAAAAACCCGGACATCCCAAGGGGGTCAGGATTGGAATGCCCTTCCCGATTATGTTATATTTGCTACAACACCCAAAAACTTCAAAGTCATATTATTTTTATTGCAAAGACAATTGAACATTAGCTCGTACGGCTAAGCAACAGGAAACAAGCAAAGTAAATCCATGTATTTTGCAAACACTTATCTGACACAACGAATATTTCAACCTGTGTGCATGCTACGTATTTCAGTCTCGATTTGGAAATTGGGTATGTACACACGTGCGTGTGTTAATGTACCTGTCACTGTATTATCTTAAAATTTTATTATTTTTCATATATGTCAAATTCATTTATGTTATATATATTTGATTTCAGTATTATAAATATATGTATTGTAACATCAAGTTCAAATCCGGGAAATTTTCTAACGTTTGAAGCGGCCCCGGCGCCCACCCAGCGTCTAATAACATGGGTACCTGGGGGAAACCCTGGGGGGTAAAGGCTGTCAGGGGCGTGATGCTGATCACATCACCCCCACCCATGACCGGATCAAGAGAATGTGGGGCGTTACCCCCACAACCCCTATACGCCTTCATGGCGTGGTGCTAAGCACAGGGGACCACTTTACCTTTTTTTTAACATCTAGATGGTAGAGCAGCCCAAGGCTGAATCTCGCTCTGTAGTAAATAAAAATACTTTTTTTCTATTCTATTCCCCTCTCGTGAAAACCCGGTTAGTCCCAATTAATTATTTTTATTATTAACGTATTGTTATTATTTATTAAAGTATGGATCACATAAATGATACATCATAAACAATAATGCAATGTGATCTCCCGTTGTCATGAGGTTCGCGGTATGGCTTACATAGATAGTGTTTCTGGTTCATTTGATGTTAGTTAGTCCTACACTAAAGTTGACGAGTGCCAGAAGTATTTATCAGAAGAACCAGTCTTCTTGAGAACACCTTTATATTCACCAACCCAACATAACTGACACTCAACACGAGATTTGTCTTTTTCAGTTTCCTTCAAGATTCAGGAATTTATATTCTTGTTGTTACGTTCGTATTGAAAGTACATATAGGCCTACGCTTCTTGGACATATTTATTGCTCTACAAATAACGGAACACACACTAAACTGTCTGCTCGAAGGCCAAGACACTAGTTTAAAAATGCCATCAACACTTTTTTGGGCATGAAATATGTCTGAAATTTAGATTCGGTTTACAAGCTAACTCATCGACCTTTACAAAATGGGACAACGTTAACAGACTTATTGACAAGATATTTATCGTATGTGCTGACCAGGGAAGTCTATATTTCTGTAAAAAAAAAAGCACTTATCAACGTTACGTTTCAACCCGGTATCAGGGTCTTCTTCATACTTGAAACCAAACTCTTTCTTGCCAATAGATGGAGCGGAATTTTCATTCAAACATTTGGCTACACTGTATTATAATAAAAGATCCTCACAACTTTATTTCCACGCAAGTAATAAGAATATAACAAGGGAAAGTCACCCAGTACTCTTGCAAAATATGTGCAAACTGATATAACCCTTTTATGCAGGTAAGGAGAGAGAATACCATAACATATTATTTTGGGAAACCAATATAAGTGGACTTCAAACCTAGCAAGTTACTCAATATTGTGATATACCTTTTTTTCTTAGTTTGGTTTCAAGTCTGAGAAAAGCCCTGATAGAGTATTGAAATGTGACGTTGTTAAAGTGTACTTTTTTACTGAAATATAGACTGCCTTGGTCAGCATATGTTGTTTTTTCTGTCATGGAAACAAGACATAATCGTGTTACCATAAGATATTTATGACATATTACTGGTAATATTCATATTTTAGTTATTTTTACCTATTTATTTTGTTACTCGTAAGTTAAACACACACTTCAATATTATAAATTCATTTCCTTTCCGATAATAAACATGGCGCGAACATTAGCAACTTTCAAGAGAGGATGGCAACTCTGACACGAAACTAAAGTCAATAAAATTCTTAACAAAACAGCCTCGAAGTGCGAAGTGCCGCGGGAACTAGGCAAAGCGATTCACAGCGGACCCAGAGGGAACTTTTATAACACTTTATCTTCCTTACACTCGCAAATAAAAGCACAAGTTAGCACTGCGCCCTGAAATAAATTTTAAAAAAAAAAGCGGGGGAGGGGGGCAAGAGAGGGCGACAAACACGCAAACCAGGTGGTTTTGGGACTGGAAAACAACTGTACAAGAGTTTTTCGAATTAATCGTAAAAGTTTAAATTTGCTTTCGCTTTAAAATGCTCTCGAGGTGGCTCTTAGTGCGTTCAATTTTCGCCGGGTGTAAATGCGAAAGTTTTTGTAAAACATGTCAAAAGTGCAGCAGGTCCAATGTTTTTCAACCCATTTTCCCTGCGTTCCCCCTTTCTCCCCTGCTACGCTGAGTGAAGTAACTTTCGTAAAATTACACCCCACAGGGCAGTCCAGATGCGTTGCGTTACGTCTCAAATCTCTCCCCTTCGAGACTTTTTAAAGAGAAAAACGATTTAGTTTTTGAAAATGTAGGTCAGAAATATAAAATTTATATCTTACAATATTCTGTAATTGCCGTAAATATTACATCCACGTAGACAATGTATGAATTTAATTGCTATAAGCGTTGAATTCACATGTAGGAAATAATATGCAATAAGCAGAAAAAGGACACTAATGGAAAAAATAGTCCACTATGTACTCAGATATTCTTATTCTACAATTTAAAGTGGGATCTGAACCACTGAATCGAACCCGGGATTCCTAAATTCGAAGGCAAAGGCGTGAATTGCCACGTAATTGGGGGGTTGAGGCAAGAAAACCTTAGTACGTCATTGTAGACAACAATGAAGTTAATTGTTGCGGAAGCGAACTCCCTCCCGAGCTGCGGACGAAGTGCCCAAGAAAACCTTTACGAAAGTTCAAAAATGTAAGTCATGCCAAGGCGGTTATCAAACTGGACCGCATGATGCGTGTAGGGTCCGATGGCGGTTTCCTTCACGGAGTCCTCCTCATAATGGCGTGCGGAAGACGTAAATACGGGGGGGGGGAGGCGCCAAGACTGCTAATGCGGGGGAAATTGGTCCTTGGCAGAGTCAACGGAGCCATAGTGTGGCTGTGGTGGTATGCCGGGACCTCAGGAAGTGGACTTTGGTGCCGACCACGCTTCTGACCTCAAGACTAAGTAACTTGTTATCGGTGCGGTCGCTCCTTATGTGCTGTGTGTGCGAGGAAAGTGTCGCCTCGGTCGTTTTCTCCGGGTTTTTGGGACACAATAACCTTGTCACGTGCAGAGATGGGGCTGTCTTTTTTTTCGCGCGCCAGGATGACCGTAATTCCTTCACTGTTCCGTCTGCATTTTCGTGACTAGTTTTCAAATATATTCTAAGAAGTGGTCACAGAAACGCTTGCCCAGATGCAATGTCATTCGGAGTTGGACATTTGCTACAGGAAAGGGTCAGAAACGTTAAGTTGGGCTTATGTTTACGTGTCATAAGAAAGTGGCCCCTTTAAGGTAAAGAGAGAAAAAAGAGAAAGTGAGAGAAACATAGAAGAGACAAAGAAAGACAGGAGAGGGGGACAAGGTGAAAAGTAGGAAAGCGAAAGCGAGGGAGAAAGTAATGGAAATGAAGAGAAATGAAAACTCGAGACAGAGAGAGAGAGAGAAGGAAAGAAGGGAAATGAAAGATTAAGAGAGGGGGGATTAAAAATGGACAGAAGGACAAGGATAGAAGGGACATTAATGATAGAGAAGGAAAGAGGAAGATGAAAGAGAGAGAAGGAAGTAGAGAAAAATAAAAAATCAAGAGGAAAGGGGAAAGAAGGGAAATGAAAAAGAGAGAAAAGGAAAGAAGGTAAATTGAAGAGCAAGAGAGAGAGAGCGTGTAGATAAGGAAATGAGACAAAACTGTGAGAAAAACAAAGAAATAATGAACAAAAAGGTGTAAGCAAGAAGAAACTATTCTAAAACTTTGAAAGACATTGCCCGAGAGCTAGGAACAATATAGCTACAAGAGATGTAGAGCAGTAATGGGAAAGATATACAATAACATGACATGAAAATAAGCAAATCCTTTTTTTTTAAAATGCCAGACGGGAGGACAAAACTCCCATCATCCCTTCTGAACTCACGTCAACATTTCAGTCATATCAAGGCTGCTATTGGGTCTGCGAACATATTTGCTGTGCAGTAACAAATCTGCAGATTTGTTAACGCATTCGTTTTTGCGACAACTCAAGCGAATGGAATGTTTGTTTTGAATAATCGAACATTTTGTTGGGATGATCGAATATTTCTTTAAATAGGTAAGAAACAATTTACTGTTCACCAACACGGCCGCGGTGGCTCAGTCGAAAAAGTTCCGTGGAAGCCTTCAGAGAGAGCGGACGCGGAAACTAGTTGCTCCGTGAAGGTCAGTGAAAAGTTGCCTTCAGGAAACAACGAGCGGGAGTGCCGTGTGCGTGTTGCTTGTGGTGTTTGGTGCAGTTGGCTGGCGAGTAAGTAGAATTGGAAAAGTACTTTAGAATAGTAAAAAGATGAATATTATTAGACAAAATACCATCCAGATACGTTTTCCGTTCGGGGCACCGAGGCCGTCGGCGCGAGAAATTCATGACTTTATTCATGGACAATTTCAACTCCACGTAGATGAGATCTTGGGAATACAAATACCTACGCATTTTCGATCTGTTTTCGTAAAATGTATCAGAGAAGTTATAATGACGCGAATATTAGAGAAATGTGGTCCGGAAACAAACTTTTGTTATGATAATGGTGAAACTGTAAAAGTGCTTTTGAGTGATGCGGGGAGGGAAAGAAAAGCGGTAAGAGTGTTTAACTTACCACTAGAACTAGATGATGACTGTGTGAAAGAAAAAATGACGGAATTTGGGAAGGTGGAATGTATAGACAAAGAAACGTGGTCTGAAAACTTTAAATATCAAGTTTACAACGGGGTGAGAATAGTAAAAATGGAACTGAAAAAACCGATTCCGTCGTTCATTACAGTAAAATCTCATCAATGCCATGTGATATACGACGGACAGCCGAGAACGTGCAGGGTGTGTGGAAAAGAAGGACACGATAGCTGGCAATGTGATAGTCGTCAGATAACAACGCTTCGTGTGAATAAAAACCGAGAGAAAAATTATAGTGATATAGTAGTGGAAAGGGGGAGTTCCTCGAACGTGAAAAATCAGTTCCAACCAGATAATAATCAAAACAGGTCGGAAGGTCTACAAAATGTGATAAAAGAACAAATGAAAGATAAGGGGATAAAGAATGTGCCCAGTGACACCCGCCCGGTGGAACTGTTCCCACCGGTAAATACGGAGACCACAAAGGAAGAACACAACCAGAAAATCTTACCGATGGACACAAAACAACCGGGAACTTCCCACCTAGACAAACAAGACGAAAAAGGAAGTGAAGAAATGCAGGATGACCAGATGCAGGACGAAGGAAACTCAGTTGATCTTCCTCCCATCCCAGCTGCAAAGGACAACGTCCCAAAAGAGGAGGACAAGGGACCATCAAAAGATTGTGAGCTGGAAAGTGAATTGAATACAGAAGAAGAAAGTGACGCAAGTGTCACTTCAGTGTCAAAGTGGAAAAAATCTCAGCAGGTGGGTGCAAAAAAACGGACGAAGAATACTTCGAAAGGTAGCGAGAACACAGTAGCGAAGAGGAGATCAGTGAGAGAGGTAGGAGGTATGAATAGAGTAATGAACAGAAGAAGTAAACCCTAAAAAGGGAAATTTAATTTGATATTTCATTTGTTGTTTGCATTTTTTTTTCAACGTTATGAGGGACGATCGGAAAGAACTATTAACTGTGTGCTATATTATTCATTTATTAATGGTATATACCACTAGAATATGTACTATTAATATTAATGGAATCTTTTCGCCTGTAAAATGTAAAATGTTAGAAGAATTTGTACGGGTACACTCCATAGACGTATTGTTTTTGCAGGAAGTTTGTATGTGTGACTTTCCATCAATATATGGTTACGAAGCGATAGTTAATACTGGTATCAATGGCCGTGGGACAGCAACACTTGTTAGAAACGGCCTAACCATTACTAATGTAAAAAAGTTAGTAGATGGGAGAGGCATTAGCTTTCAAAGTAAGAACTATACTTTTGTGAATATTTATGCCCCATCAGGCAATCAAAATAGACAGTTACGTGAACAATTTTATAATCAGGACATTTTATATTTGCTACCGTTAAATAAATCTAAAATAATATTTGGGGGTGATTTTAATCAGGTATTAAATCCCAGCGATTGTTTAGGAGCTTATCAAAAGAGTCCAGCCCTTGCAACATTAATTGAAGAATTGCATTTGAAAGATATTTGGTTACAGAAGAGACAGGATATAATATTTACATATTTTAATAATAAATCTGGATCGAGAATCGATAGGTTATATACAAATACAGATCAAATAAAAAATATAACATCCATAGAAGCATTGCCAGCGCCCTTTACTGATCATATGGCAGTAAAAATGGCAATTAACCTGGAAGAAACAAAACTAGTCAGGGGTCCTTCATATTGGAAGCTAAATATACAGTTATTAGAGCTTCCACATATCAATGAAATATTTGCACAAAAATGGGCCGACTGGTGTAAACAACAAAAGTATTACAGTAATCATAATGACTGGTGGGTTCGATATGTAAAACCAAAATTAAAAACATTTTTCTGCTGGTATGGAAAAGAAAATGCAAAAGACAGAAATGGATTGATCAACTTTTATTACCAGTGTTTACACGAGGCATGTCAAGGGAGAGATGCCACCAAAAATTACCAAGCCATACAGCAGTATAAAGCCAAAATCTTAACACTCCAGAGGCAACAAATGGAAGGCATAACAATAAGAACCAATTCCAAGAATTTAATTCAAGATGAAAGAACTTCGATGTATCACTATGTACAGATGCAAAAACAACAAAAAACACTCATGATAAACAATCTTGTGGATTCAGGTGGAGAATCGCATGCGAGTCAGCCAGGAATCATGCAAACATTTTATGACTATTATGGGGAGCTTTATCAAACCGGGGAGGGGGAATCAGAAGCAAGAGAGACAATACTGAATTCTTTAACTAATGGTTTGCAAGAAGAGGATAGACAACTTTTAGATACTGAAGTAACAATAGAAGAAGTATATGAAGCGTTACAAACATGCAATCTTAAAGGAGCACCAGGAAAAGATGGTATTGGTTACAAGTTTTATTTGCAGTTTTTTGAGATTATAAAATATGAACTAATCAAAATCATACAAGATGCCTTTAAAAATGGAAAAGTTTTACAAAATGAAGGCATCATCATATTGATACCGAAAAAAACACATGCAAAACAAGTAGACGACTACAGACCAATAACATTACTAAATTGTGACTATAAAATAATGGCAAAGATCTTAGCAAATAGGTTAAAGTTAATTTTACCACGGATACTCAGCGAGAAACAAACATGCATTGGCAAAAAGCATAACATATTCAGTGCAGTTGGAGGGATTCGCGATCTGATATCCTATTATCTGGTGCAGAAACTTGATGCATGTGTGCTTGCTTTTGATTTCAAAAAAGCGTTTGATTTAGTGTCGCATGACTACCTGTTTGAGGTGCTAAAGGCATATAGATTCAGTGATAAATTTATTAATATTTTGAAAGGTTTCTATCAACAGGCAACATCTCGGATAATGGTCAATGGATTCCTGTCGTCCCCAATAAATATAACAAGATCAATTCGGCAAGGATGTCCACTAAGTATGCTCTTGTTTGCTTTAACCCTGGATCCTTTGCTGCAATATATCAGGAAAACTACTCCCGACGCGATACACGCCTTTAAGGAAAACCAAGTGTTTGCATTTGCAGATGATTTATCCGCTTGTATCACCACAAACGAGCAAATGGAAAAAATGATGGCAGCGATACATATATACTGCCGTGCTAGTGGGGCCAAAATAAATATGGAAAAATCAAAGGCGCTACCCTTTGGCACATGGGATCAAAAATATCCAGATATAGGGATCCCATATGTACAGGAAATTAAAATATTAGGAATAATTTTTCACAGGGACGAGGAACAAATGTTAGAATCCAATTGGCAAAAGATAGCGAGAGACATTCGCATACAATGTTATAAAATGCGAAGCAGACAGTTGAACATGATACAACGAGTGTGGTTTTTGCAAACATATATGTTTAGTAAATTAAACTATACGGCCCAAGTGATCCCAATCAATCAAAAATACCTCAGAATAATGAATTCAGCAATTGGTTGGTTTATGTGGTATGGCCATTTTTTTCGAATACCACTATCCAATCTATGGCAAATGAAACTAAAAGGAGGATTGGAGCTCACAAATATTGAGATCAAATGCAAATCCCTATTCCTGGCAAGATCCTATACGCTCTATGGCATCGAAGATTCCATTACATCATTATGGATACAGTTATGGACGGAGGAATTTCCACCCCAAAATCCGCCAGATCTACGGAGATTGAAAAAAGGACCGTTATATCTCCGAAGTTTGATGCAAGAATTCAGTTATGTGGTGCTTCCGCCAAAAGGTGAAGATGTAAAACTCTCTCAATACTTGTATACACTGTTTCACAAACAGTTGCAGATACCAACTCACCGCATTGAAAAACATTTTCCCAATAACAGATGGCAAAATATTTGGAAAAATTTAAATAAGAAATTTCTGGATACAGCAGTGTATAGTGTTTGGTACAATGTAATACATGATATTATACCAACTAATGAACGCTTACATAATATCAATAGACTAACAACTGATAAATGCAACATATGTGGAGAGATAGACACCATTGAGCATAGAATAGTAACATGTAATGGAGTACAGGAAATTTGGAAATGCCTAACGACATATCTAGGACAAATATGTCGAACATCACCCCAATACTTTCAACCGTCGATGTGTACAAGACCAGATTTCAAATATTTTCCAGAAAAGAAAAACAATGCAGTAATTTGGTTAATAGCTAATACAATATATTATGTATTTTGTAAAAAGCATGAGAGCAATAGCATTTTGTTCACACAGTATTTAAAAAGAACTAGATGGAAAATGTTACAATATCCAAAAATGTATGAGTATTTTGGAAACTACCTCAGTGTTGTTTAGAAAACAATAATTATGTACTTGTGGTGTGAAAGTGTAAACAGGTATTAAATATAGGAAGAAATGTATATTTATATTACAGGTACAAATGCATGTTTACGCCAAAAATATTGTATCAGATAGCCAAAATGGGACTCTTACTATAATACTTACTATGTTAAAAATTCTATACAATACTTTAACAGAATTTATGTAAGAAAACAGACATATTTTGTATATATGCTGATAAAATAAAATTTTGTTAAAAAAAAAAAAAAAAAAAAAGTCGGTAACGCGTCTGACTACCATACTAAAGGTCCCGGGTTCGATCCCCGGTCGGTTCAAATTCGGGAACTTTTCTAACGTTGGAAGCGGCCCCGGCGCCCACCCAGCGTCGAATAACATGGGTACCTGGGGGAAACCCTGGGGGGTAAAGGCGGTCAGGGGCGTGATGCTGATCACATCAACCCCACTCACGACCGGATCAAGAAAGTGTGGGGCGTTACCCCCACACCCCCTATACGCCTTCATGGCGTGGTGCTAAGCACAGGGGAACACTTTACCTTTTTTACCTTTACCAACACGTAAATTGTAACTGACGAAATTGGTTAGAATCATCAAATAATTTTGTGGTTCAAACCAAACATTCTTGGTTAATTCCAAGAACTTGTTAAAATAGAAAGAACTTAAAACGAGGTGCTGTGTTGGTAATTTAAAAGTGTATTCATGTATTCTGTGTTAGAATCAGAAGTAGAGATGGCGTCAGTAATCAATTAGATTATTATACATTAACACACAATCATACATATTATATGTATAAGCTTACAGTACAGTATTTAGACAAAACTTTAAAATCGTTCATATTCATTAAATATTTTGTCATGCCTAAAGATAGTTAGTGATATAGACTATAGTTATGCACAATACTCATAAGTTTAATTTTGAAAACTAAATTATTAAAGTTATGCTCATTAGGTTAACTGACCCTTAATACATTATAAAAACGTTGGTGATTATCTATTTACAGTAGTTGGATAGCACAGAAACTAACGGTCTTAGCCATTTATTCAGTCAACTTTTTACAGTGTTCCATAATTATTCCAATTCGTTTGTTACGTCACCACGTTAATCCCCAGAATAACTGTGAATGAAACTGAGAAGATACATTGTAAGCTGCACCTTTCAGGCGATATTCATGAATTACCACATCAGGCGGTCGTCAAAATTGCTCTGAAGTAAATAGGGAAGTTAAAAGTTTGGGAAACGTTGATGTAATTCAAGCTAATCGACATTAGCAATAAGAGTTAACAATAGACGTATTTCGTATAATAATTATTTTTATTTTATCCCATTCCAGGAGCATTTTCGTACTTATTTGGCGTCGCTTTTTCTACTGATATTTTGGAAATCTCAACGATGAAGATGATTAGATGAAAATAATGTAAAAACACATGCTCAAGTCGGGATTCGAACCAAAAACTTTGTGATTGTTAATGTACCACTGAAGTGAAGTGTTTTTGCTCACACAAAGAACTTTAAATGTGTCAACTGGCACAAATATGTTGTCTCCAGTAAGACAGTAAAGTGCACAAGCTGATAATGATGCATTTTGTGCATCAAAATCCATTTGATGCACTAAAACTGCACCAATTGAGATCAGACACGATAATTTTTATGAGAAACCAAAATCGCACATTTAGCTGTTGTCAAATGATGGACAAAAATTGCATCAACTTTGATTTGATGCATTTGGAGTTCTTTGTACAAATGCATCTCGGTAAAGTTGGATTTCATGTCTTGTAAATGGAAGATCTTCATCTGGTGTGTGTTCGGATGTACGCATGTAGTTCCAACGACGTTAATGTGCTTCTGGAATGACTTGCAGACAAGGAACTCCGTGTGCTGATACAGGACGGAAAGTAGTATTTGCCGATGTTGATACGAATGTATTCGAAGTTTCCAGCGTTCAGCAGTCTCCTTTCTGTTCGTCTGCAATGGAAGAAAAGATTCCGAACTCCCAGAAAGTCCATTTAGGGCAGGAACCTGGACATTCCTGATAAGAGTCTACACAATTAACAGCAGCGAAAGTCAATAACCGGCGACAAATCGCGGTTGAGTTGAACCAAGAAATCAATCACAGACTCGCGGCAAACTTTGGCCCGCAGGTACTACTCTTCTTTCACCCCCCTCACCCCCTCCCTGCCGCGGTCTTATGGGAAACCTGTCTCCATTTTGCTGGGGGAAGATTCAATATATATCACAATGCAACCCCACGGATAAGTTAGTTTCTTCCTCGAGAAGGTCTTCGAAAATACCCCCCCCAACCTCGTCCCTGAAACGGAACACCCTCTCCAGAGGCAAACAAAATGACGTATAGTCATTGAGGGAGTGGCTAAGTACGGCCACCTTTCCGAGAACAAGATGGCATTTTAGACCTTTTCTGTCTTCCCATAAATTAATTTCAGCCTCTTGGTCTCTGGGAAAAGAGAGAGAGAGAGAGAGAGAGGCTTGGAAGGACGGTCCTTTTGTTATCCATTAATTAAACCAGATGTCTCTAGCGCGGTGTCTGTCTGCTTGCTCATTCCTAGAGGCGCTCCCGAGTTTTAAAGGTCCGCCCCGTTTCCTGTAATGGATGACCAAAGTGAGAACTACGTTCGCTTGCAGAACTATCCGGTAATCTGTCAAGGGATTCCAGAAGGCTACAGATTCCAAAAGCTTTCTGGGATATGTTCTTCCCTTCCTTCCTTGGGCAGTTCTCTTTACTTTTCGCACGCCTCCGTCTGTGGCTGTCCTCTCAAGCTACAGATAAACCAGCCAACCAGTGTACTCCTTTCCACCCCCTCCCCCCAGCAACTCTCCTCCATACCTTTCCAGAAGCTGCTTTGCCTTTTCTTTGTTCAGCCCCCCCCTCTTAACTTCTCCCCCCTCTCTTACCATGCAGCATTCCTTAATTAGTCCCCCGTAATAAGTTCGGTGACTTTAATGTGGCCTTTTCCTAGAGGGCGTCATATGGGAGCATAGATCCATTTGCCTCCCCGTTCTTCCCTTGAATAAGGGATAAAAAAGGAGGCAGTAATTATGGAAGAGGGGGAGAGAGAACAAGACTTAACTTCTTAGAAGTAACGGAACACTGAAATGCAATTTGGAGACAAATATCAAAAGTGTGTAGGCTCCATAAAGCATGGAACGCTCCTCGACATCTGCTTCTTATTGTCGGAACGCTCCTCAATTTCTGCTTCACATTAAGGTGGCTACATTCGGAAGGCCAGTTTCTTATTAAGCCGTTCTGTTTCTTTCAAAATCCTGAGTTATGGTCTTCAATGGAATGCTTGTGTTGCTGCAGCCCAAAACTTTCGGGTTTAACAAGGCTAGAAGAGTTAGTTAGATGGTAATACATTTCTTCCTAGTTCCCAATTAACAATTTTACTCATTTAACGTGACTACCATTACGAAAACTAGTAAACTTGATCAATTTGATTGATTTGTTTACTTCGCTCTTTAGCCACCGATGGCTAATTGTGAAGATATGGATGAGTGATGATAAGCACACAAGTCCCACAGTGGATTAAAGTGGCCGAGAATAATGGTAGAATTGGGTACGGTTGATCTGCATCCTTGCAGTTAGACAACCAGAAACACGAAGAAAATATACGGGTTTGCATATTGTTCAAGGATATAACCAAAGATATATTGGAGAATTGCAAGAGATGAACGCTGAATAAATATTGTACACAATTGGTTCAATTGTATATGTATTAAGAAATGCATGTACATAATATTTATTCATATCTATTATAAAGGATTTCCGTTACTTTCAAACAATAATATCACAAATTGAAGGTATGGAAACAAGCATTCATACACACATACTCAAAATTACATGTAATCGCAAACGCAACAGGTTATGTTTTAAAAACAGGTTGATTCAAAATGAATGGTGCAACATTACACAGTTATTATGACGTTACTATTTATGATAGAAAATCAGACAAGGCATCTACATGAAGAAAAACTGTGGAAGTTTCACTCATATGACTTGCATTACAAAGATTCAACATGGGAACCACGTGTAATGTGGTAAACATCCAAACGATAACCAAGTACATGTTATGCATGGGACAGCAATTCATTGTCCATGGTTTCGAAGACACCGACACTTCACAGTTGTAACTTTGGCAAATATTTCGGAAGGGTGAAACATGGCCATTACTAACAAAACGCATGTGGAAATGTCTTTGCACCATTGTGAGTGAATCAGTTCTTGATAGCCCCAACACACAATACACCTTCTACTGGTCACTAGCCATTTTGCAACACTGGCGATCCTGGTGGAACAGCGGCAAAGCAGCATAAGCCCACTTAGTGAGAAGAAAACTTCCAAAGTTTTTCTCTATATTGAGGCCTTGTCTGATTTTCTATCACAAATGGTAACTTCGTAATAACTGTGTAAAGTTGCACCATTCATTTTTAATTACCCTGTATATTCCGCGTTATTTAATACAGTAATTAAGTATGAAAACATAAGTAAAAAGTATGTAATACAAAACTTACAGAGATCGAAATAGGCATTTTGAATTCTATACGAGAACTAGACAGACTTGCAACTCGAGACGAGACCAAAATAGCGTCACAAAGGCGCATGTGGCTCGCGGGCCACAGTTTGGCCAACTCTTACAGCGCCAAGCAAGTAATTACGCAACTCATTATCTCCTACAGACGCTTTTCCAATAGGCATTTCAAGAAAAAAATCCGTAATTTTTCACGTCAAGTTCCACAATATTCACTGAAATATTTGCGTATTCAGTTTAATTACTTCATACTTTCTAACAAGCAGCAAGACTGAAATGAAGGGCAATTTCAAGAGGCGGTATACATGAAAGAGTCGTACATTATTGGACAAACTTGTTAGCGACATTTTCCAAGACGTAAACATTTGGTTGTTGATTTTTGACTCGTCCTTGAGGAATTAAATTAGTTCTAATTATGATGTGGTAAAAGGTTGGCATAGCTGTGAGCAATGCAGCTTCACAAATAAAATTATACTCTGTTCGCTAGAAGATCAAAGTGAGTGAAAAACACATACGCATGGCTTGTGCTATGTAGGAATCTTCCGCGTAAGAATATAGTGCACCTGAGAGAGCCGTATCACACAACGTAGCTGCAATATTGAAGATGTATGATCTTATATTATGGATATACATGGCTACCTCCAATCTATTCATGCGTAAAATAACACCAGAACTAACACAGAGGAAAGGAACTACTTCTCACAAGCCACGTGGTTTTTTATTACATTAACTACATTCTCTCAGTGGATGTAGAATAGAAAACTAGTACTAAGATCGGTCGGTGTAAGTATCGTAAGACATCCTCGCTAATGTCACGAATTTTAGACAAAAAGATTTACCAGACTAATCATGCAAGTTTCGACAAACAATCACAGTATCTCCAAAAAGGTGCATGAAAGTGAGATCATGCAACAGAACTTTCTGCCTTCAATGTTTCAGTGTTAAATATTTCGTGATGGCAGTAGTAACGTAACACAGATTTTTATGATACGCAACACACACATGGATACTTAGCCGCATATGTTCCGGTAAACTCAATGAGTTGTTGAGATTTGTAAAAGGAAGTACATTGCAAAAACTTTAAACAAGTGCAGTTTTGAACATAAATGTGTAGCAGAGCCCTTGATCAGTATGAAATAATATCACATCGGCAAATGGTATTTTCTAGTAGAATTTATAGACACTAGATGGCGCAACCTTTGGTTAGCTTGAACTAGTACTTTAAAATTTTTCGATTACAAAATATTTGCACAAGTTGAAGACAAAATATCCTGTCTTATGTAAGAAGCTAAAAAGTATACATGTTTCATTAAAATACTAATCCTCTATTTGACGCATCCAATGTTTTAGACAAGCACATAGGCGATATGAAGTTTGTATTGAATTTGAATTGTGCCTTAACATTTTGAGGAACATATTTGGACCGAATAGTAAGCTTGAAGACAAAACTATAGTGGATTCGATACATTGATGCAACAAAAGAATATCGTAAGAGAGGTAATATTCGAAGGCTAGCTGGATTGCCCATGTCAAGAGAATGGAAGAACCTAGAGCTGTTGAAAGAATAACAAAATGGTAACAATTTGCATCAAGATTAAGAGGAAAGAAAGAATAAAAGGGATAGCTGGTGTAGAAGAAAATTTAAGGAGAATAAAAGACTTCCAAAGAGTTGAATTAAATTAAATTAGTTTATATTACTCCGCTTTTCTTCCACTTTTGGCTAATCTCAAAGATGAGGAGTGACGATATCATGGAACTGCACTCACAAAGAACACCAATGCCCAGGCCAAGGGATTCGAACCCGTTACCCATCGCGTTATAACGAGCTGCGCTAACGACTCCGCCAAGGATGTCGGCGCAGTTATCGCCCCAGTATCTCTAAAGAATGACGCCAACCTAAATACAGGGAATAACGTAAAACTGGAAAACCAAGACAGCAATCTCACAGCTAGAAATAGTTACTTACCACGAAACCTCACATGGAACTTACAAAGGTAAGGGCCCTTGAGAAACTGACCAGAGTCTTATGTATATTTAAAACAGCCTAAACCGTTCTTTCCCCTCTAAACCCAAGGATCGAAATCAGCATACCCGTACCAGACGCATTTGGAAAGTGCGTTACGTTACGTTACAGTCACCTCCCCCCCTTCTTTTTATCGCTGCGAGTTTTGAGTGCAACCCTACCTTTAACCCAAGAGATAAACCTCGCGACTTAACTGACCCCAGCCAATTTCTAACCCCTTCGGATCCAGAGGACAAGATTACCATTGTCCACCAAGAAGTGGACACTGGTAAATCCGGACCGATGCACCCCCTCCCTTTACCTTACAATGTCTACAAATGTAACACTAGAAACCAGAATGGGCAAGTTTCAGGCTCGGACTGACCAGACCAGTATGCAACTGAAGGTGTGCATGTGTGGCAAGTTTCTCACGACGTCCCCCCAACTGACCACCAGGGTCATACACAGCATTGGTCTTTCCTGTCTAATCAAGACGCACAATGGGCGAAAAAAACTGGTGCACGGGCAATAATAGAATCGCAGACATACGCATGCATCGATTAAGAGGAGGGAGAAGGTAAAAACTTGCTTGCAATATCTGGGGTAGCTGCATCGGAAGCAATGAAGAGAACGTATTTCCAATTCTTCTTGCCCCTAATGTAGAGGAACAGGGTTTGGACGGGGTATTGTATATGCATGAGACCCGTTGCAATTCTTAATGGATGTGTCCGCTGGGGAACGGACAAAGGGGATTTGGACATGAAACTGCAACGGTAGACGAAGAAATTTTCAAACTGATGGGTTACTTTTTTTCTTTCTTTACAACGGGGCTAACGGATTTCTTCAACCTTTATTCACCATGTGCAGTGTCTGGTTTGAGAAAATGCAGACATGGGAGAGCGTTCTCTCGTAATATGCAGCTGTTCTATGATGCAGCTACGCGCTATTGTTGTCCATTCCGACCTATGCCAATCGGTTGTCCGTTAAACATATATTCTAAGCAACATTAAAGTTATTTAGCTGTTGTTCAACAGGATAACATAAGAAATAAATAATATGTTTAATAACTTAACAATTCGATTTTGGCACTACTTTCAGTAACATGTCTTAACGGACAACGTTTTTACTACGTTGTATAAAAAATCAATATACCTTACAGCATACCTGCATACCTGGATCATGGCGGATTCGTAGGAGTTCTTGAAGTTTCAGTCTGTAGACTCTGCCTTCGTATATGTCACAGCAATTCGTTAATCGTTAGTCATTGTCATGGCGGGTTAGTCAACGGTCAGGCGGTTTGTCACTTACGACTGTCGAAAGTGAAGTGTATGTATGGAAGGAAAGGCATTTGCCTAAGGTCAAGGAAAGAGTTGACGAGTGGGTACTTTGAGATGAGGTATCCCATATTAGGGAGGTGGGTGTGGTTACAGCATGTTAGGATTAGATTAATACAACTAAAAGAACAATAAGACCTAGAGGGAGAGAGTATTGTATTTTCAAAGCAAAAGGGACTAGACTAAAGCCGATTCAAAGTTCTTTAAATCTCCTCTTCTCACAAGCAGTTATTGAACTTTTATAATAATTGGAAATGAGAGTAAATATTTAGAAACTGACTAGAGTAACATTTTATTATTTCATTACTCGTGGCGCCATCTTCAGCTGACTCGTGATTTAGTAGGCATGGGGAAACATCAACTCTAGTATGTCGTATGCAACATTGCAACATTTATGTAATTTCATGTTCATTTTTATTGAAATGTAATTATAATAATATAGCGCTAAGAAATCGCATCAGCTTTAACATATAATATTTGTAAATAAGCACGTAATTTTGTGAAATAAGTGTTACCTCAAATTTTATAATTAGTCCTTTCCAGAAAAGTTAAACAAAAGACTCCAACATACCGCAGGAATTTCTTATTTCCAGGGACGTAGTCGAGGGAATACGTCGGTATACAATCGGCTTTCGTTCGCTTATATTTACTTATGTAATCTGGCCATCATTCCAGTAAGCTTATTACGGTAAAATACTTACCATTTCACCTGATCGGGAATATAATGTTGGGAGGTCCACCAGTTGACCAGCTTGAGCCTCAGAAATATGACAAGTGTGGTGACGTATTAAAAGAGGCACTTTGGACTATTTTCGAGTAGACAGGTAGCAACAGCTCCGGAAGACTTTATTGTTCACGCAATCTTCAAAGAATTATTTCCAAGTTTTCAATTTTAGTGTTATTTGCAATAGACAAATTGACAATTCACAAAAGCAATACTAAATACTGCTGCAGCCTTTAAGTTTAAATACAATCATTAAAATACGTGTTTCATGTTATTTTTTTAATTAAAATGTCTTCCGTATTGTAATATCTCTCTTCCAATTATGGGTATATCATCATAAGGAAACATAATCCAAAGTTAATGGAAAATATACCTTCATTTAACGTTTCACGAACCCTAACGTATACCATGCGAAAGTTTGGGGACTATACCACTGCATACGACCTTTAATATATGCAACTATCTGGCATACCTAAACCCGAAGGTTAATTTATCCAGCAACATAAGTTTGCTATGCCCTTGCTTTATTTGATATATTTGTTAAATTAATTTGAAATAAGGAAAAAAGATGTGTAAAGTGCAAAGTTTGAAAGTTGAAACTAAAAGATTTGTTATGACCAAACGAGTACATTTGATTGTTCCGATATACTTAATATTATGACGTACATGAATGAACGCCTATTAAAATTGGAAGATGTTGAAGTACTGACCTTAATGTATGAAACTAATGGCGGAATGTTTAAATTTTATACTTATCAATATACAAATATTTGTTAACTCGGAAAGATATATCAGAACCTTTTAGATAATTTGTCAAAGCTAACTTATGTATAACTACACATTTTATTGTAACCTAAGAAAGAATTTGTCTTCAAAACATGCTTGGGAGGGGTTCGAGATTACAGAAAACCGGTATAAATTCCTCAAATTTTCGTTGCCAGAGTAGTTGATTCTTAGTACCGCGCCTGCCTGGGTCTGGTTACAGGCAGTTGTTAGAACGTAACAGGTTTTCTACCCATCAATCTTACCCTTGGCCTTCCCTTACCACTAGGCTTCCCAACTAGAACCCTGTAAACTTTCCTATCTTCTTCGTTCTACATACTACAAGTCTTCTTGTTTTAACTATTCTAATAATAGTGGAATGAATATGGATTATCCAATAAGCCAAGTCAATTCCGTATAAGCTTCCGAGCTATAGGCATGCGATAAAATATATTCAAAAACACGCACAAAGGGTTAGCCAAAAGCCAAACTGTATCAACTGACACAAATATGACGACTCAAGTGGCACATTAAACTGCTAATGATGCATTTTTGGTGCATCTAGAAACGCACAGAAATGCATAAAAAGGGTAGTTTCAGCGACTGCTGTTTCCTGTGATGTACTACAAAATCACCAATTGGTATGTTCTGCTACGATCATTCAAAGAAACCAAAAGTATGCGTTTAATTGTGTCTATGGATACATACAAATGCGTCAACCTTGATGCATTTTGAGTTATGTGTGAATAACCTACAGTAATACCAACACGAGATTAAGGACAACATTAAAAGTTATTAATAAATGTTGATTTTGTACGCTCACAGTTCCTTCTTTAGATTAATATACAGGACGTTATATCCTTTTTCAGGTTAGTAACAATACGTTAAAATAATTCACCACTTGTTTCACAGAATACATACAACAAACTAAGTATAAGAATACAAACTACATGACAGTTACTCACAAATGAAGTTCCCTGAAAGTCTTCTCAAATATTGACAATAGATGAATAATGCACCACCTCATTTTCCTTTATAAAATCGTAAATAATCATATTACAGTTGGATTTGTACGTCCGCTCAAGCAAGTTACAACGGAGGACACAACTTTACAACCTCCAATGCAATAAAATCAATTCAAAAACAGTATCACCAATTTGAAAGGTGTGTAGAATCTGTAACGACATTTAAAAGTGAACACACTGTGGCGCTCTTTTTCCCGATTTCAATGTTGAAGAGAACAGTATTGAAACGTACACAATACAATTTGTAACTTATATATTTGTTAAAATTGGTGTTTACGTTTATGTTTACATTGATATGCATTAAAACGTTATAATTTTGGTATAATAAACGTCTTAATTGGGTAACACATATGAAATGTTCAATTGCTTACACGAACAAATACAATCCTGAAAATATCAGCGAAAATAAAATATGGTTTTCCATTAGAACAGAGTTAACTGTGAGATAGTCGAATCTCGAATCGAACATCTTAATGTAATGTTTTTAAAGCAGAGCGCTTAGATGCTCGAAAAGTTATTCTCTCAAATATGGATAATAAACCTTTTCCAGCAGGCCTCATCGAAAAGGTTTACTATCCATATTTGAGAGAATAACTTTTCGAGCATCTAAGCGCTCTGGTTTAAAAACATTACATTAAGATGTTCGATTCGAGATTTGACCATTTCAAAGTTAACTCGATTTTAATGGGAAACCATATTTTATTTTCGGTGCACTGTTCGAAGTAAACGTTATGCTTTGCGATATACTAAATTGAATAAACGAGACAGCAGTTTTTAGTGTTAAGGGTTTGCTTGTGTGAAGTCACCTTGGAAGAATGCGTTTAAAGTACAGCACTTTACGATTTCCTAGACGATGAGACAACAGGGCCTAACACGGGTGCCATGAACAAATTCTAGCAACGGATACACAAAGACGAAAACGGCGGGAAGTTTGTTCTAGTCCCATTTATGCTCACATAGGTTTCATATACTGGAATTATGCCATTTGTCCCGGAGCCCCGAAAAGTTTCTTCGGGACGCACAAATGTCCCGGAATCGGGTGGGAAAACATAAGTAATTAAGACTAAGCCTATATTTTCATTAATTTCATTATTTATTACATTCTTACACATGAATCTGTTACGTAAGGTACAAAATGATTTTCTGAAAATTCTACATTAGTATTGAATTTTTGTGACAGTTATTCCAAAATTGTGTATTTTACAAGGTGGTGTTTATTATTACTATTATTACTAGAATAATTATTTTCTGCGTCCTTGAAAATTGTCATCATTTTTGGAACCCTACGACAGTTTCAGTGTATAGTCCATAACAGCAGCGACGAATGGGTGCAAAACTGGTGTGGGGGTGAGGGGACAGTTCACTTTCTCTTGGTAAGCAAAGTTTAGCATTAAGAAGCCATAGTGCGGGGCAAAGGGTGGTGGCGGGGCAGTAACTGCCTCCTATGACCCGCTAATCGTCGCCAATGGTCCAGGATTTTCTCTTAATAAATACTGCAACACTAGTTGAGCTGGACTGGACTTGCAGATTAAAATGGAATTCTAGTCACTGTAATGTGCCTCCACCGGGGATCAAACCCAGAACCGCTTCGTTACAAGGCGACAGCGTTAGCACTTCGTCAACGCGGAAGCCTGGAAAGTGGCGGGGAAAGAAGCTCTTCCGAAGTTTTACAATGGACTTTCCATTAAGTACCTTCACCTGGGAGGGTTCATTACAGCCGGGCTATGTAAAACATGATTCAATATCTTTTAACGACAAGGAAGGTCGCAATTATATTTGACATACGTAAATAACGACAATAAAGCCTTGAAATCATTATGTATTTGAGTTTGATACCCGGTGGAGGCACATAGTGGTTCGTATTCCACTTCAAACTGTAGGTCCAGTCCCGATTAGCCTTACTGTGCATAAAGTGGACTTAAATCACCAAATCAATCAGTCATTGCATATTTGAAAATCATAAATCCAGAATTCATTTCAGATCAGGATATCAACAATGAAAATATAACATAAGATGCACTTGAAAGATGTATATTAATAACAATAATAAACCAGAACTTCAGTTGATGTACAACGCGTTGAAAATTTCTCAGGAAAGATGGAAGCCTGGAGGGCCATTTAATGATTTCTATGGATACTGAATCCTTCATTTTGATCATTTTTGTGGCCTGTTCGGGTGGCTACGAAGACTGACTGACTGCCTCCCTCCCCCCTCTCTCTCTCCCGCTCTCCAATCCCGCATCTTCTTCTCTGTCATTACTTCTCTCTGTCTGTGTGATTCTTCAAATTCGTCATTTCAGAAATAAAATCTCAAGCTGAAAATTGACGGCCAAGAGAAAGATCATGTATTTGAAGATTGGATAGAATTTCACGTTTGGAGAAATCTGCATGGGCAGGAGATTTATGTTTAAATATTCCGACGAAGGAATTTGCTACTTTGTAACTAACTAACTCTCTAGCCTTGTTAAACCCAAAGGTTTATGGCTGTAGCAACATAAGCCTTCCATCTGTCCCTATCCTGGGCAAGATCAATACAATCTTTCCATCCTTACCGATTACCATGTCAACATTATCCCTTCGTCTTAACCTTCCAACAGGTCTCTTAACATAATTTACTACAGTGTAGGCTCTTTTTATATTGCTGTCATGGGATATAGGTAAAACGCATGGTGTATAGTAGTTTTTGAGGACATGAACGTGGATGATATCTTTACGAATAGCATTTGGGATGCGAATGTGATGTAACCACAATCTGCAATAGCATTTAGCCTCATAGCATTCTTTCAATTCTTTGGTTTCTGCTTTGGACTCATAGCAACGTTGTCAGGGTGCAGGATGAGGATGTTATTTCAAATATGGAATTGCCTCTTGTTTGCGGTAGACCATAGATATTCCTTCACGACAGAAGTTTGATTGGTTCCCATAGTCTCCAAGCAAGGGCTACTTTGCAATTGAATGAGGCGGTGAAGAATCAATCTATCATCTTCAGAGGTAGAGGGACGCTCTCAAGTGAGACAATGCTGGCCAAGCGCTTCAAGTGGAGAGCCATTGTCCAATGGCAGACAAGGAGGAAAGTTTCTCCTTGCATTCAAAGCACGTCCGTCTCTTCCTCCCCTTCCGAGGCCAGAATGAAAGGTAAAAGAGAGGAAAGAGTATCAGGTTGCTAGCTCGTGGACACTGAAGCCTCCTCCTTGGTTAGTCCGCATTCAGCAAAGTAGTGTAAATAGACACCTTTCATTTGTCCACGCCACGGGCGAAACCCTTCCGAAAGTGTCTTAAATTCCCCCCCCCCCTGAAATGTTGTCAAGAAGAGGACCACGGCATTGTTATCGGGAGGCCAGCGAAAAGCATCACGGGAGAAGTTTCCAAAAGCTTTTCTTCTCTCTCTGCGAGGATGCTGCAGCGAGTAGGATGGGAATTGGGGAAAATCCACGTATGGCACTTCGTTAAAAGCATCTCCAAGGGTGGTTTGATGGAAAATCTCGTTACTGAAGGAAACTTTTGCGTGGGCTTTGAAGAACTCTTGCAAAACGGAGAGAGAGAGAGAGGTGTCTTTTCAAAAACCTGTCCACAACCCCATCTCTCGGAAGAGTTGAGTGTCCTGCGCGTCTTTCGTCCCAAGACAATGGCCCGAACAGGGTCATCCATTCTTGCCCGATGCAAACAAAACTTTCCCTCCCCAACGTGCCCTTTTTAACTGGAGTACTGTCCTCTCGGACTTGCGGGACAAAAGAGTTTGTTTCTTAGCGACGGACCACCTGAAGGAGTGACGTTCTGGAGGAACTGTGGACAAAGGAGGCCTGTGGAATTGCTGGAGTCTCACTCAACTTTCTTGGCACTTCTGAAGCGGGACGATGAGAAATATTCCTTCCTGATACAGTTAAGCTACCGCTAAATAGACCCCTTCATAAGATTTTTATCTAAACCATTCTATTAAGAGAAAATCGGTTGCGGGTGCATCCATATGCATAGATTTATTTCATTCCTTTGACCATTGTACATTGGTTGTTTTCAACACATGGTATGGAACATGTCAGCACATTACAGTTAATAATTATTTTCAAATTGGTACAAGTATGAAGATATTATACATAACATTTAAAAAACATTGATTACATTATAATTGATTCTCCTTGTTCTTGCTGATGTTAGTTGCAAGGTTTACATTAATTTACATACATATAATAGATAAAATCAATACATACATGTCCTAGGAGTTCATTTAGGATGTGACAATTTGCAATTTATTGTCAGGTATTCTTTAACAGAATACAAACAATGATCTAATAGGTATTTTTACATGCTTTTTATATGAGGTAGCTGATTGTATTATATTTATGTCACTTGGAAGGTTATTGAAACAGTGAACAGCCACGTATTTCGGTCCTTTCTCAAATAATGTGGTGTTGTGTGATGGTATTGTGAGGTTGCTGCCATTCCTTGTATAATATTTATGTGAGGAGTTGTTACATTTGAAGGAATCGTCTGTCAGTTTTTACATACATTAGCAGATGAAGTATATACAAGCATGGTGAGGGTAATATGCCTAAGTATTTAAACAGTCTTCTGCAGGGTGTATTTCTCTTAGCTCCTGCTATTATTCTGACAATTTTCTTTTGAAGCACAAATATTTTATTTCTATTAGTGGAATTTCCCCAGAAGATTATACCGTATGTTAATAAAGATTGAAGCATGGTGTAATATAGTATTTTCAATGTTTCTAAGTTTTCAGTGTATTAATGGCAAATATAATTTGGCTAGTTTTGCGGAAAGGTGATCTATGTGTGGGTCCCATTTTAAGCTTTCGTGAATCCATACTTCCAGGAATTTGACTGTTTTAACGTGATTTACTGACATATTACCTAATGTAACATGTAGTTCATTTATCATTTTATTCCTTGTGTGATGGAAATTTACAGCAACAGTTTTGGTGCTGTTTAATATTAAATTATTGTCAGAAAACCATTTGCTGAGTTTGATTGTTACACGTTTGATAATAGAGTTAAGGGTTTGTTCCTTACCACCGGAGATTTCTACACTTGCATCATCTGAATAAAGAGTGGTTTTTGCTGAATTTAAATTTATTGGCAAATCATTAATATATATTAAGAAGAGTTATGGTCCAATACTAGATCCTTGTGGAACTCCACTTGATATTGTGCAGGGTTTTGAGACAAAGCTAGATTGCACACCGTCATCCTTTCTGTGGATAATCTCGACTATTTGCATACGATTGCTAAGATAGGATGTGAGCCAATCATGTGCGATGTATCTTATGCCATAATATTTTATTTTTTGCAATAGTTTTTCATGGGTTACTAGGTCGAAGGCTTTTGTTAAATCTAGAAAGAGTCCCGTGCATTGTCCCGTTTTGTCTAATGTTTCTCTTATATATTCCAAATATTGAAACATAGCAGATTCAGTTGATTTCCCTTTGCGGAAGCCATGCTGAGTATTTGAAATAAGTTGTTGTTTTTCTAAAAATGATACAATTCGATTGTTCATGGTAGCTTCTAAAATTTTCGAGAATGGGGAGAGGAGAGATATTGGTCTGTAGTTGGTTAAGTTATTTCTATCTCCTTTCTTGTATATTGGAATTACTTTTGCTTCCTTCAGCTTTTGTGGAAAACTCCTGCGGTGAAGGACAAATTGATACAGTAGAAGTTCCAATGCAATCAAAGCTTGATTATCGTGTAACATAACCGTGACTCTCTTTTCTACTAATTCTACGAATAAGCCAAAATGAACATCAGCTCAACTAGACAAAGGCAATACCTCCAAAAGCGAAAAGGATTCAAAGCCTTCATGTGCATACCAGAAAACATTTCAAAACCAAAATCTTCTCAGCCAATCCTTGTCCAACCTATAGGGTGAACAAGGATCAGGTGGTTAAACATATTCGTTAAATCGTATAAACTGAGTGAAAAAAGTAGCTACACTCTGTCCAGGGAATCTCTGAAGCAAGAAAGCCAAAACAAGTCTCTGCGCAAGTAGTGACTCGAGAGAGACCAGCCGTTTCCAGCACCGCGCACTTCTGTGCTACGCCCACTCGCTTTCTCCCCTTCTCTACCGTTATGCGTAGCGCTGTTCCACAGATTCCCGAGGCAGAGTGTACAAGAGGACGTAATCTTTGTATTTAAAACACCATGTCACTGGGATACGTTATAGCTATGGAGCGGGGTTGAAGTTTTCTGGATGTCCTATAGGGTTGTAGGGATTGCAATTTCAATTCGGTGTTTGGTTGGAGACCATTTGACTGCAACACTCTTCTCATCATACCATCAGTATGATCAGAATTCCAAGCTTTTGTGCCTCGGTTTCACATTTCACACACAAGTGTAACACAAGCACCATTGCTCAATGTACAGCGTACCAAAAAGAGGAAAGTGTAGAAATACTAAAAACTAATCTACTAATGTACCGTGAAATTGCTACCATCAACTGGGAAGAAATATCCAATCAAAAGAATGTAAATGACGCGCTTGATATGTTTTACGAAAATCTTGATAAAATTTTCGAAGCCACCGTACAGAAACAAATCTATAACATTACATTATCCTACTTGGTTCACCAGTGGCATAATTAAAAACATTGAAAGAAAATTACAGAATGGGTCTGGGGGTACTGTGGGAAGGTGTGAGGGGCGGGAGGTGCGAGACTGGGATGTTGCAAATTATAAGGGAAAGGTTGGTGGACAGTAGCAGGCAAGACATCATGGCAGAATGTGGGGAGAAGGTAACGCTCGCCGCCGCACAACCACCAGGGGTGTGGGTGGAATGGGGGAGGAAACGGTACATTGATACGTGCACGTACCAGCAAAGAAGTGGGTTCGCCTGGTTCCTACTGGGGGGTGGAGGCAACACACACTCAAGGGGGGCGGACGGTCATGCCATCTGCACGTTATGCGGCGAAGAGGAGACGAGGACTCACATCCTGCATGAGTGTGTTTGGTCGGCACCCCTCAGACAACGCAAAGGGGGGGACAGTGCAAGGGACAGCATTGAGCAGACCATCCAGGCTGTATGTAGGGAGGAGAGAAGTGATATAACGAATGCGAACATCAAAGCCCTGGCCTCATATTTGCATGCAGTTTGGAGGGAGCGCAGGAAAATGCTGCAAGGGGTCAGTGAAAGTGAAGGGTACGGAACAGCAGTGGCTCAGGCATAGGTGGAGCGTGTAGTGCAGTGTTGTGTACCCCCACATACCCTAAATGTGCCTTGCAGGGGAAACCTTACCTTTGACCTTACCTTGTACACTTACAATCTCAAATGTAAGAAGAGGACCACATTGCCATTTATATACATGTATGTACATATGTAATTCTTTTCCAAATGTTTCTGTTTATAAATGTTTCTTAATGTATGATCAATGGGGTGTATGTTTAAGGCGGAGTGTTTATATAACAATATTGTAGGATACGCACAGCCGAAGGGCTCGTATCAATATCAATAAATATCAATATCAGTAAGAAATAGAAACGCGGAAATGGTAACATCAACTTTCATCGTGTACAGTTTGAAACTCTCCGCAAAACCAAACCAAAAAGCAAATTGCAGAAGGTTACAGGAATTACATATCAGAAACAGAAAATTATATAAAACTCGATTTTAGGCACTTCTGGTCCTTTGCTCAAAATAAAGGAAGGGAAAATACATCCATGCCCCTCAAATACAATGACACTACACTAGACGATGACGAGGCAATTGCGAACGCCTTCGTTCAGCATTTCCTTTCCACCTATAAGAGCACGCCCGCGAATTACGACTGCAATTTAATCGAAGACCACGAAAAGATAGACGTAGGTGAAGCATTTGTACTAAACTCAGTCAGTATTGATGATGTTGAAAAGGCAATAAAAAAATTAAAACCAAAGAAATCCTGTGGCCCTGACGGCATTCCGCCCTACGTGTTAAAAGGTTGTGCAAGCTTATTAGCCCTACCCTTAATGAAAATATTCAATCTTTCCCTAGCTACGTCTGTATTTCTAACGAAATTGAAAACATCTACAGTGCGTCCCGTACCCAAAAATAGTGGCACCGGTAACATTGAAGAGCATAGGCCCATAGCTTTATTGTCTGCGCCCGCAAAAGTTTTCGAATGCATAATGTATCAAAGATTGTTGTCACACATATCCCCAGTAATATCTACAAAGCAACACGGCTTCGTCCCGGGGAGATCCACTGTTTCGAACCTATCCCTCCTGTCATTTCATTGCAACTAGTTTAGAAGAAAGAAAGCAAGTAGATGTCATCTATACAGATATATCCAAGGCCTTCGACAGACTAAACCACGATATTCTGTTAAGTAAACTCTCGTGGTATGACCTCTCCAAACCAGCACTTCATTTCTTTGCTTCCTATCTAAAAGACCTTAAGCAGAGCGTATCTTATAAAGGAATTTTAACAAAAGATTTCGCAGTTTTTTTCAAGAGTCCCCCAGGACTCGAATCTTGGACCTCTGTTGTTTTTAATAATTCTAATCAATGACTTACCGAAGTACCTGTGTGACTCATTCAGACTCGCATACGCGGATGACTTAAAATTCGGTAGGGCCATTTGTAATATTGATGACTGCAAATGGTTACAAAATGAAATCAACACAGTAACAAAATGGTGCAGAATAAATTATCTTAATCTAAATATAGGAAAATACTGTGTAGTTACATATTCGCTCAACAGAAAGCAAATGGAATTGAATTACACAATAAATAACACAAAAATTAAAAGGGTTAACGTGATGAAAGATCTAGGAGTAATGAGGCACACAGAAACCTAGGGTACGCAATTAGAATGAGTAAAGAGTTTATGAACAAAGAAATAATGAAAATAATATTTAACGCCTTAGTCCAATGCAAAGTAGAATATGCAGCAGAAATATGGGTTCCCCAGGACAAAAAGTACACGCATAAAATAGAAATGCTACAGTCTAAATTCGTAAGGTACGCCACTTACAAAGAAACAGGCATATATCCCCGATACGAATCATACACTTCCCTCTGTAAACACCACAACCTGCCTTCTCTCAGCAAGAGAAGGAAGATGCAATTGCTCGGTTTCTTATACAAAATCATTAACATCTTCTAGAACAAATACACATACGTGTTCCAATCTCCAAGACGCGATCCAAAGGGGGCCTCTTTTACTGTAGTAACAGAAGATCGAACATTATAAATAAATCACCTATCAGGAGAATGTGTGGACTGAACAACAAATGTTCCGAAAGGGAACCAAAATTAGATATATTTCACATGTCTCCTCTCAAACTGAACGTTTCAATAATAATAATACGCACGCTACCAAGAGAAAAGGTACATGTGCTACAAAAACAAAATAATCATCAAGTTGGTGTACATTTTTAAATTCACTTTAAGCCTAGGTAACGCTAGATGGTGCTAGTCTTACTATACCGTATTTACAATCATACAGTGATTGCATATTTAGGTTTATACATAGTGGCTCGGGTTTTTATTATTATTATATATTCTTTGCAGTAAGATTGCGGTTTGTAGTAAGGTTGTTTTACAGTAACTACACAAAGTAGTTTCTTGTTCTAAAAACATTAAAAGAATGCTGTTAATACGTATATAAATATTGTTAATATAAAATTTAAAACTAATAAAAGGCACTCGTACACATCCACTTTCGTGCGTATTATACTAATATATGAAGAAAGACTGTTAGTAATTATATCAAAACTTTTTTCGTAGTTATGTCTTTGGATTCCGAATATGGGAACTTGCAGACGAACGAACGCAAGTACTGCATGCAAAGTTTAGTTTTTTTAAAAAAAACAGCATTGTGCAGAAACTTACCAAGGAAGAAAAAGAAAATCCTTCATCAGCAGCGCCTTTAGACGTAGACAACCAAAATTACACGGAAATATACGGATTGCATACTTCCTACAGATGTGAACCGTAAACAGTGAAGGTACAGACAATTGCGAGTATTTCTCTGTTGCGAAACTGCAAATACATTCGTACACCAATTGCTTTCTATGCCGTAATCTATCTACTACAGTTTCAACCAATGTATTAGGTAAAGGATCTAATTACGACCACATAGAACTGAATTATAAAATATCATTTATGTAAACTTCTGAATGCGTAATACAAATGTTTACCTGTTTACTTACGTTTGTCTGGACTTGTCTGGACACGTGAAGAACATACAAAAACATCGCCGGAAACAACTTTCTTGTGACGTAAGATGTATAAAATGGATGCAAATAAGCATGTACTCACCTGAAAGAGAAGAGGAAACAATACTAATTAATTGCAGATACGTAAAGCTTCAGAATGCACACAAACACATACACACTATAACTAGGCAACACAGTCGACAAATAATAATTTCAATGCCAAAATTTCAGCTTTAAAGAAATTGGTATCTCTCTCTTGAAATATTTATTGTGGATATCTGTAACTAATCGCCATTAGATCTAAAAGATATGAGGAACTTCCTTCTTGCTTATGATCAAACTAACACAGCAAAATAAAAGCGTATACAGTTTATATAGAGCTAGAAAGAGCTAGCAATAGCGTTTACCAATGCTAGATTGAAACAAGAGGTTCCAGTGCACCATCTATTTTTTATAATCGTAGATACCCTTGGCATATACATGCTATTAACGTCTTAGAATAAGGGTATTTTTTTGTAATTTTATATAAAAAGAACACCTACGATGTTGAAAATGGCTACAATAAATCAAAACAAATGTAATTTATGCAATATAACAAAGGAGAACTGTTACAATAATCTTAGTACTTGCAAGATACACGAAACTTTCAAGATCGCAAAGGACGTAACAGCTAAGGGTTCTAACAACAGACCCTTGTCTGGTAGGCTAATACAATACTAGTGGACGAAATCTGGAGTATAGCACTGTTTGGTGTCGAAACAGAGCCATCAACAGCATTGTTGCCAGTAAGGGGTGAGGTATCTGTTGGATATTGTCAAGAACTTCCAAACAAGAAAGGGATTAGAAAAATGTATGCAGGAAGTGTGGAATCATTACCTAAATACGCCAATTAACGTTTTCGGGGTAGTATAGCCTCTCCTTCTATTTGTGTTATTTTACGTCGTTTTTCTACTTGTTGGGTTAATCGTAACGGTGAGTGATGAACTGATGGCATGGGTGGTGGACAACGCAATGACGACTCAACAGGGGTTTGAACCTGTGACCTCTGGCTTCGTAGCGCGGCTGGGCATAAAATTCCTCTTTGGGCCTAACTACTAAATAAAGGACACCACCCTGTGTTCAAATTCTCCCTATACGAAAATAGCAGAGAACCCGGTATGTATATTTGTAAATTTCTTATCAGTGGAGGTGCTGTGGGGGCAGTCCTCTTCCATTGATTTGTGCCCGTAGTATGTCGTCTTAATGCTAAGCCTTGTCTATCAAAAGAAAGTACTTGCCCCCCTCCCCCAAGTTTTGTCACCCAATCGCCAGCACTGTTACTTATTGCTTGTTTGTTAATCGCAACGATGAGGATGAAGCGGTGGTGGCCACCTGACCCCACCGGCTACGACATTGTGTGTCTGGCGCTCAATGCACCCAACCATCGAGTGACGAAATCTGGGAATCGATCAGGAAACCTTGATACGTGAACCATGTAAAGGAAATGAGAATTGGTTGTGCATTAAATTTCACGTTCTTATGCATATAGATCTCGACGTGCTTGAAGATGTGCGGTAGCGAACATAGGCAGACCCTCTAATTTGGAAGAGAGTGTATGTGTGGGGGGAGGGGCGAGGGGAGGCAAAAGACTTGAAGCAAGTTCTCATTTTAATCTCACTGTTTTATTGTGTTGGTGGGTAACTCAACGTATGCAGAACGCACATTGTTACCCTTTTTTGCAACACTCTTTATATAGTGTGTGACAGATCCACCGGAAATGACTGAATTAGAAAATTCCAACTTCTGTGGCACCATTGTTCTTCGTCCCCCATTTATTTCCCGTTTCTGTGGTTCAGAGAGCAGATTCAAAACAACTATACTCTGTCCCAACTGTATCTGGAGCAGCGCAAGTAGTGACGCGAGATGGCTCCACCAATAAACAGGTGAAAGGTTATAGGCTTGGGTGGAAAGGGAAAAGCGACTGCAGTTACCAGCCTTCGAACAGCGTATACTGCTTCGCTCTGCAAACTCGATCCCTCCCCTTCTCTGCCGCTACGCGTGGCCTTGTTCCAGAGATACCTGAGACAGAGTATAATATAATTTATTAATTTCCAATGCATGAACAATATATTCTGTAGACAAATAGAGGTACCACAGTTAACTAATAAAGTATGTGGGAGTGTTAATAACAAGAAATTTGCTAGAGAAAGAAGTGGGGTAGTAAAATTACATAGGAAATAATGCCCCCCTCCCCCTCCGTAGTTGCCTGAAACTTTCGTCGGCTTGAAAATATTTAATTTATCTTTAAGAGCATGATGTTTTATTATTATTATTTATTAACTTAATACGGTTACAATTAAGCCGTACAATATTTCATAAAGTACATTATTAATACAAGTAATGGCTTGATGCTCTATATAGTAAAAATTCCTATACAATAAAACTACGTCTAACGAAAACGAGACGATTTAAAATGTTTACATGATTTGTGGAATGTTCTATGGCAGGATTTTTCAACATTTTTGGGCCTGCGCCCCCCTTTGCGTCCTCAAATTAGGCCACGCCCCCTCTCTCTAGGCGTAATGAATTATTGATGCACAAAACTGTGCGGTTAGGGTTAATAAATCTAACTCAAAGAATATTTTACAATGCTTCTATTATTACAGATATTAAAAAAATACTAATACTTGTTTTGTTGATAGAACATTTTCATTAATTAATAACAATACTTACTGGGCCTACATTACAAAGCATTCTGCCCTCACTGCAGTTAAAATTTCAAGCTACATCATTTGGTTTTATTTCTTGAGAACACAATTAATGAATGACAGAGAGAACTATTTGCAGAAGTTTCTTTTCTGAGACCTACACAAGGGGTTTGTGTTTGCCACAACTTTCTTGGGGGGTTATTCATGGATATATTTTTCATTGCTCACCACGCCTCCCCAGGGGGGCGCGCCCCCAGGTTGAGAACCCCTGTTCTATAGTATGATACGTAGCATATATATTGAAAAGAAATCGGAAGTAAAGTATGTGTGGGTGTGGATATGGACTATGATAATTCGTAATAATAAGACTTCTCTACACTAAATTCCTAAGTTTGGGTATTAGGGGGGGCAACTGCCCTCCTCTTGCCCCGCGTGCGCACGCTTATGGTGGCGAACGCGAACACTATGACAGAGAGTTAGGAAAAGTAAGTATGTTGCTAAATTAACTTGTGGCAATCTCTATCTTCGACGTAGAACTCGCAACAGTTAAGTCGAGATATGTCAAACCGAGACGCCGATATCGAGACAGTGCCAGAATGCATTATCTCGTGTTTGCAATTATCAAAGTCCACAGCCCCGCCACGAAAACAGGCCTTCCTTTCGCTTGCATTCGCCACGATGGTCATGCAGATAAGCTTGTTTCATTCCAGAAACCGTTTCCCCCTAGCGAGAGTTTTGCTCTGTTCGGCAGCGAGAATCGAGGAAAAAGCTCTTCCCAGATTGATGAAGAGCGCCAACCAACAGCGGAAAAGGAGTTTTCTTTCGCAGGCCAAAGTAGCGACAATGGAACAAGAAAAGTGTCGAGTGCGAGCTGTCGATAAGGGCGGGAATATCGAGAGTTCCTTCCCATTGTTAGCCGCTGAAGTAAAGATGTGTAGGTGTGTGTGTGATCGCTCGGTTGGTGAGGTCCATGCAAGTTGGAGAAACTCGGCTGAACTGACTTCAATATTGCTTTCAGAGATGCCGCTGTGCAGCTAAAAATAAATTTCAACACAGTTCTTAGCTCAAATCACATTTCCGATGTTCTTTTCTTTAACAGAAAATCTCAAATAATTCATTAGCATTGTCAACGAAAGATAACCATATATTAAGATAGTTAAATGGTCAACATTAACATCTAGGCAATATTTCTTCACGAGTACATAATTAAAAAATACGAACTTCAATTTGTCACCGATACACTGGTATATAAAAATGATATAATCTACCAAGATACTCTATTATTGGGTGGCGCGTGGATCGAGTACCATTGTCGTTGTTTATTCTTTCGGGACAGAAGCCCGCCATGGTTTTTTAGAGGATGGGTCAACATATGTCTCTTTCTATTCTATCGTCTTTCACTTATTTGTTTCGTCTATTTTTTCTTCCTTGCGTATCTTTCGCACATGCTTCCTTACTTTCTTCTTGTCAACCAACTTTTATTTATTTCTTTTCTCTCACTTTCTCGTATTTCTGTTCCCTTTCTCTTTCGTTTATATCTCTTTCTCGATTCATTTTTCTATACCTTATATCTCTCGCTTTCTCTTCTCTTTCTCTCTCTCCAAATCTGTTCCTTCACTCTCTCTCTCTCTCTCGTTTCTGTTCCTCTTCTCTTTTATGTTTGTTTATTTTCCCTCTCGCTTTCCCTTAATTCTGTTGGTTTTCTCTCTCGCTCTCATTTATTTATTTCTGTTCCGTTTCTCTTACGCTTTCTCTTTTACTTCTGTTCCTCCATCTCTCTCTCTCTCTCTGTCTCTCTCTCTCTCTCATTTCTGTTCCTATTCCCTTTTATCTTCTCTCTCGCTTTCTCTCTTATTTTTTAAACTTTGCTCTCTCGCTTTGTTTTATTTATTTCTGTTCCCTCCCCTATCTCCCCCCATCTCTCTCTCTCTGCTTCTAATATAAACATTTAGATAATGTCACATGGTTCTTGTAATTCCGCTCCATGGAAACTTTTTGATTTTGTCCCGTAGAGAATGTTCTGCGGGTCCCCATCTACTTATAGGTTATGTCTTAACCAGGATTCAAACCAAGGACTTAATTCGTATCTAGAACAGGAGATTTACCGAGTATTGAAAGATGCTTTTGACCCCCCACCTTCCTAAACCAGGCCACTCCAAGCACAAACATTCACGGAATAATGTTGATCACAGGCGACTTCGGCAAATGAAGTCCCCCTTAACTTGAACGATTCCTCAAGTACATGGAACCACTCGGGCGAAACTTCGAAGACGAAAAACGGACGAATTTTTACGTCCCCACGAGTCCTCCAGGAGGCCCTGAGTGACTATAATGAGAAAGTACTCGAACCGTCTTTGCCTGTTCCGCTAATGAGATTGGCTGGAAATGGGAGATTCCTGGTAAAAATCTGGAAGCATC
This sequence comes from Lepisma saccharinum, assembly GCF_977018435.1. NCBI lineage: Eukaryota > Metazoa > Arthropoda > Insecta > Zygentoma > Lepismatidae > Lepisma > Lepisma saccharinum. Next base: position 38,525,325 of record NC_139242.1, on the reverse strand, counting down.
AAATGTCCTCAGAACACTCTCCTGTTGTCCGTTAACAGCAACATTTTACTTCGAGTCGTAAACCCATAATTAGTGAAAGCGGACATTCTTGAGGCTACAGTACCGTACTGGGAGCATCGTGAAGATTAGCTTCTTAGAATCATGCCATTAAACATACATGCATATCAGGAACAACAGTTCAAGAGATGCAACACTGTATCTTCCGGCATGCATTTTGGATCATTTCTGCAAATGACGACAATGAAAGGGTTTAACAACTGGTGCCCATCTTCGTAGCGGAGTTGTCACGGCACGCTACGACGCCAGAGGTCTCGGGTTCATTAATCATCCTCATCGTCGCAAGAACCAAAAGTGGCAGAAAAGCCAGTGAGAGGCACGTTCAGCTGACCTTCTAGACTAACAACGTAGGCATTATTAGAACTGCAATTGTGAAAATAATGCATGTAAGTTGGTTAGGAGGGATCAATTTGGTGCTACATCTTCATGTTTCAGATTTTCGCCAAGTGGACGTGGCCCGCACCAAACACGGTCATTGGTTTACACTGGAGCAGGGGTGCCCACAGGGGGGGATTATGGAGCAGGTTGCGCCATCGAGATTTGGGGGGTTTCCATTCAAATAATATAAAATTCAACATTTATATATTTTTCCAAAATATATGTAAACATTTTAAACGGTAAATGCACCATATTTAATCCATTAGATGAAGAAAAGAAAGTGTTTAAGGGTATTATCGAAGGTGGGGGATGGAGATTATCCAACTTTTACATGTTAGGCCTTAATTGACATGTGGGTTCTGGGTGGGATTCTGAATTAAATTTTTGGGGACAGTATCCAACTGTAGGTCTTATATTATGGCTGTTATTTTAGTTAGAGGGGGATTGAGCATTAAATTGAAGGTGATATCCAATTCTTGTGTATTACTATTGTCTTAGACTGTTGCGGAAATTCTGGTGTGGAGACAGAATTAATTTTTTGGAGGAGGCAATATCCACTCTTCAATGTCAACAGTAAGTCTAAAATTAATTGAGTATTAAATTTAAAGGGGGAGATAGAAAGCTATTGGTAAAGTGTTAAATCTTAGATTGTCAAGGGATTTCTGTAGTGGAGAGGGAGTTCGAATATTAAATTTTGGAGACTGTATTTAGCGATATGGTATCCACACGTCTTCAACCCCTACCGTGCGCGTATTTACAAACCCTATAGTACTGCAGAACCTCCAGCGATATTTGGCTACTGATTAACTGCCATTCCGGAAGTTGATGCAGCGTTCCTTCAAGTTAACGCTAGATGGCAGGGTTCAAATTAACAGTATAGATTTCAGATATCCTTCCCAACTAGATAAGAAACCCATTTACACTAAGGTTCATTTTTTTAGCAAAATTATTTAAATTAATGTTTTAGAAGACAGAAATCGGAAATCTTCTTGAAGTGAATGATTTTTCTATTAAAAGTCACATCAGTGCAAACATTGTAACTACCAATGAGAATTGAGAAAATTATGTATATCCAACGTATAGCATTTTAAACATTATATTTTATTATATAAACGTATATTTCTTAACATAATTTCGACAATCTGATTACAAACTTTATTACTATATAATCACAAGGCTTATTTTTCCATATTTTTGCTGTAAATGAAGAAGCAAGGAACAATGGACACGGATCATAAACACTTCCGGTGCACACAGCCAATAAGAAAGCGTTATATACATCTGGTTCTACAGCACTATAGGGTTTGTAAATACGCCTACCGCGCCAAAGGAGAAGCTGGAAAGGACTAAGAAAGTATTGGCATCCTATTAAATTAATATTCTTGGAAGCCTGCAAAGAAATGGATGTGCGTGTTTGGCGCTTTAATGAGGTGAATGTGAAGCTTTTATACAAGTGTAATGATAGAATCACTACAAGATCCTTCTTTTATTAGTTTTTATGTATGTTCAGTTATTTTTTTTAGTGACAGCCATAGTTCTTTTTTATGCAGAACTGGCCTACGTGACTGAAAGCCAGCTTGCAGAAGGCGGGTAGTTTGAAAATCTTGTCCTTTCAATCCTGAAGAGGGGTGGACAAAGCCCAGTTTACTGGGTTTTTTTTCGATTCGCCTATATAAGGGAACCGATTTAGTAATGGGGGCAGAGGAGGAGGAGACCTTTGGAAGGTTCTTCGGTGCCGGTAGAGTGGCGGGGCTAGTGAAATAGATAGCCTAACGGTCACGGATCAACCATTTGCTTTCATCGAAATACATAGATAAGTCCACGCAACTTTTCTAGATTCGTTTGGTGACAAGCCAACGCTTAGTTTTCGGTGGACATTTGTATTATTCTAAGAGAAACGTCGTATCTGACGGAATTAAGGGACGCGTTTAATTACAAGTATATGTCAATCCGTTGGTGACAAGCCAAGTACTTTGTTGCGCGGAAATATTAGTTTCAATTTGTAGATTCAACACTGTCAAGGTGTCCGGTTTTTTATTTAATCTGAGATTAAAGGGATTGTGACAGGGTGGAAAAAGAATCGTAGCAGTTTTTATATATATATATATTCAAGAACAGCGCATAATCAGTTGTTGTAATTTCATTCAAGTCTAGTCTATTTTTGCGTGGCAATTTTCATTATAATCAAGAAAAAAGAGGGAATTAGAGAAACATGTCATGTATGCTAGTGACAAGCTAGATACATTCTTGAACTAGTACTGCTGGTCTAGGCCGTACGAACCTCTCTTAAATATATATTACAATATTTCAATTAAAGAGGATCATGTCATTTTCATATGTGGGGGTTATTTCATATGTAATTCTTTGTACATATTTAAGCAACGAAATAGTCTTCTTATATATTTTTAAACTGAACGTCTGGATATCATTGAGATAATAGAACTGAGTGTTTCCCTAATATCCATGGAAATTAATATGGTAGTTATTCTATGTCTTTACATTCGATTGAACCGTTTTTGTTCGTTTTTTTAAGTGTTATGCTAATTATTTTGCCTGGGGAAGTAACGAAGACAAGTAACAGGTCAAGCCAAGGTAGGTTCCTCTCCCTGGAAGAGAAATAGAGCATAACACAAGACAAGCGATATGCTCGATTATGATGAACGATTTTAGGGGTAGTCTTGAGTGACGGGCCCCCTGTTTAGGGAGGAGGGGCAGATCAAGCATAGTGTTCAGTAAAGCTAAGAAAAAGTTACTTTCGGTAGACACGCTGTCGTAATTATATACTTTGTGCGGATTACGATATGGTTTGAGGGCGCGAATGATATGATTTGGGGAGGCAACATGAATTTTGTGGGGGATGGGCACCCCTGCACTGGAGCAATGGATGGAGCAGTAACTCGGATGAGTTACTCGCGTGTCTTTCCGACTAGCATTTTCTTTAGCATGTTTTAGTAGGTTCCAGTAAAACTAACAATAAAATTAATCCTTCTGTGTCTATTGTCGTGAGATCGCGTAAAAAGAAATAAAAGGTACGTATATAGAATCGTTACGCCTTCCTTTTTAAATTAATATAATTTTATCGACTTCTTACCTTCTACAATACCACCAAATTAAAAGCATTCTATTTGTTGAAACTTGAATCTAGGAGTGTGATTATTTCTGTAACATCTCTGGTTGTTTTGCAAATGCAGATTGGATGCGAGTCCTAACCCCCTAAATCTCCAATCAACAAGCGAGTCGCTGTCGTCATTTCAGCCCAGCATCAATCGGTTGCACACGCTCAACACAGGCTCGCTGACTGGATTCAGCTAAAGATGTTATGAAAGCAACGTGACTCTACCTATTTCTTCCAGTTCTTTCTAGAACGATTTTGCCTGTAATAAATCAAGTTTCTATTTTTGTAATGTAACTGACAATTTCGCAATGCAGCCAACATTTATTGAGTCAGCGATTCGTTTTTTAATCTAGAGTGTGATTATTTCCGTAACATCCCTGGTTGTTTTGCATATGTAGCTTGGAAGCGAGTCCTAACTCCCTAAACCTCCAATCAACAAGCGAGTCGCTGTCGCAATTTCAGGCCAGCATCAATCGCTAACCATGTTGCACATGCACAACACTGCTGGTAGGCTCGCTGACTGGACTCACGAAGTCAGCTGAAGATGTTATGAAAGCAACATGACTCTGTTTCTACCAGTTCTTTCTAGAACGATTTTGCCTGTAATAGATTAAGTTTCTATTTTTGTAATGTAACTGACAATTTCGCAATGCAGCCAACATTTATTGAGTCAGCGATTCGCTCTTTACAAAACTAATAAAATAAATGAGTTTGTTAGTCCCAGTTGGATTTTGAAGTTCAAAGCATTTGGTCAATATTCCCCACAGTGGTCACTCTCCTTAACACTTTATGACGCTCCATAAAAGAAAACTTTGGATGGAAAAAAACTCACTAGACTGGATAATGACAGTTGTTTTCATTACTTTATGGTCGACAAGTTGGATATGGCAAAACTGAACGGTCAGGGGCACAACTTTCGCTTGTATTAGTTGGCAATTTAAACTCCACGACTGAACTACCTTTTTTTTAGTGTAATTGTGGCGTCATGTTGTAAACAAATGTTTAGTTTTAGAATTCGTAATAATGGAGAATTCTAACAATTGCTGGATATGGATTTATAAAGGGGAATTCATTACATGAGAGACTGTATGAAAGACATACCAAAGCCCCAGTTTTCTTGTGATATTTTTCGCAGAAACACAGATGTCGCTAAAAATGTAAATTAGACAGGCTAATGTTTTTTGTATAAAACCTATTCTAATATTTCTACTTAATCAGTAAATTATATGCAACATATTACATTATTCAATATTTGATTGCCAATTTTTCCTGATCTGTTGCGAAGAGAGGAGTTGTTGGGAAAACTGAATAACAGTTTCCTGATGTTCATACTTCAATTTTAAATTTATTTCTGTCATGAAGGAAGCCTATGGAATGAAGTGATCGGTTAATTCGTATGAACTTTCCAGCCTGATCATTACCAGTGCGTAGTTAGAGATCGGTTAGTTCATTGAACTCTCCAGCCTAATTATTGCCTATTTTTGTGGGAGCAGGAAAAGGTTTATTATCCATTTTGCCTTGACTCATCTCACTCAACGTGTCACTAGGTGCCGTGGCCTTGCTCGAAAAGGTTTATTATCCAGCCTATGAAATGAACGTAATTATATTGAGACTTTACTGTTTAGAATTAGGTAAGCATGTAAAGTTAATTTGACCACTGCCTCAAGTCTTTACACCTATTGTAACACCTCGTTTCGAGAGCGTGGCTCTTACGGGATTACTCAATGGTGCATCGGATTTGTAATAAAATCACAGGATTGTCATAGGTTCGATCCTCACCGCCGGCAAGAAGAAAGAAAATATAAAGTTGTAACAAGAAGCTATTTTAAAAATGTGTTTATAGCAATTATCAAAATTGCCAAACTTTATGTTTGAGAAAGACACAAAGAGAAGACCGTACCCAGAATTATTTTGAGGGGAGATGTGGACAACAGAGAAGATCTGAAAACCTGTTGGGAGTATTATATGTGACCACCAAGCTATGGTAGCAGCTAGACGTACAGCCAACCTCCGAGGTATTTTTTTACAGCGCATTACGACACCAGGGGTTCCGGTCTCGAATTCCGGCATGGGTGTTCTTTGTCTTCATCAATTACATCATCGCCCATCCTCATCGTTGCGATTAGCTGAAAATGGCAGAAAAGCGAGGTAAAATAACGTAATTCAATCAAAACTGTTACGCAGCTTACAGCTTGATGCTTATTTCTTGCATTCAATTCTCAGAAGTTTTCGAATAGTACTGTATTCCGCAAATTAATAATTGTTTTCAAATCTCCTTTATTTTTTTTTATACCAGCACCATTGAACAGCTAGAATAATTCTATGAGTATGTTAAGAAAACACTCATATTAGCAATGATTCTCATAATGAAGAACATACCTGAACAAAAATAAAATCGAGAAAATTTCGCATCATGACTGCTGTTCAAAAAAAAAAGTGTGTTACGGATTTTAAAGAATATAGAAAAATGCAGACCTCAGGAGACGTTGACGTTTCTTGTAATTTCATATTGAAGTGCCGTTTCCTTGACTTCCATATGTTTTAAGGTTGTGGTAGTGGAGAAGTGTGATGAATTGGCTTCTGTTACCTCTGCAACTGTCGCTCGAGGTTCGGTCTGCCAGACCTGAATAAAGTTATTCCTCCGGAATAACTTTATTTATGTAAGGACAAGATCGAAATTCTTGCAAAATCTTAAAAAGGAAAGTTTGAGAAACAGAGGTAGAAAGAGAGAAGCAGACGAAAAATAAAATACAAAAAAGAAAAAATGAAAGTAGAAGCAGAGCTCAACTGAAAATATTTCCACCACCCTTGAAACCACCCAAACTAAATTCTCTAACAACGCCATCTCTCGACAGAAGAAATAAACAAGGAAATGACAGTTCTCCTGGACACTGAAGAGGAATAAAGACTTGCAAACCGCTTAATGATCTAATTTGCCTACGCGTTCTACGTCGTATGTTTTATTCCTTTGGCTAAGCGCTGCGTGCGTTCACGTGCACGTAAGCTAACCCCTACGTTCCGTCGTTGGGGAGGGAAAAGAAAAAAAAACACTTTGCCGAGATCGACGCGCAGGTATTTGCATACTTTAAATGCAATTACCGGATTACCCGCGCTACATGCTCAACGCACGAGTCACCTCATGCATTTACAGGATGGTTTGAGCTATTAGGGAAAGGGGACGTACCACAAACAGGAGGGTGGCTGTTTAGGCCTCGTGTACACACAGAAAACTAAATGCATCATATCGATTGATGCACCAGAATGCATGGATTGATGCACTAAAGTGTGTTTTATGGCTTCTTCAGAGAATCAGATTCACATTTGATGCATTTGAGTGCATTTTTGTATGTCGTGAAAGAAACACCAAAGTGCATCATTTGATTCAAGTGATGATTTCATTCAGTCGAGATGCACTTCAATGCATCAGCTGATGCGTTTTGATGCACCAGAATGCATCTTATTTGATGATGCACTTAAACGTTTCGTCTTGGCTACATAAACTCTGTAGCTCAATCCAAACGTAGGAAGGTGCATCAAGGAACATCAACTGATGCATTGAAGTGCATCTCGACTGAATGAAAGCCTCACTTGAATCAAATTATGCACTTTGGTGTTTCTTTCACGACATACAAAAATGCACCCAAATGCATCAAATGTGAATCTGATTCTCTGAAGAAGCCATAAAACATGCATTGAAGAAGCCATGCATTCTGGTGCATCAATCGATATGATGCATTTAGTTTTCTGTGTGTATATACGAGGGATGTGTATTGTTTACTTTATAAATGCATCAATATTTGCAACCAACAGCTACTTTTGCTAAGAATTTGTTTTTTGTTTCTTTCTAAGTGTAAAAATACAGGAAAGCCAATGCGGCCGACATCTAAAAGAAAACGTTAAGCTGTCTTCTACACTGACATCTTTCATTAACTATGTTGCTAACCAATTTTATCATTATTCATTTGCCTGTTCCATTGGTACAGTATAGCGAAGCATAGTATTTATACATTTTATTTTACACGCACATGTTACAGTACACACAGAACAGTAAATGCATTAGCTGAAAAAATGCATACAATCAGTAGCTCAGACTAATTTTTAAGTTCATCATCGAGGAAGGTGTATCAAAAAAAGCATCAATTGATGCACTAAAGTGCCTTAAAGAACTATTAACTTGCATTGCATCGTATGATGCATTTTTGAGTTACCTTTACAAACGATAAACAAAAATGCATCAAACCGTAAACCTGATTCTTGACAAAGGCAAAAAAAAACACTATAATATATCAATCAATCCGTTTCTATTCCATGCATTTAGTTTTCTGTGTCTAACATCAGTAATCATTTTGTCCAGGATAATAATGTGTGTGTATATATATATATATGTATTAAAATCCAAAAATATGTACTGAAACCACTGAAAAAGTAAGAAATATGTTTACCAGCATTACCGCCCAATTTCTTTTAACGAAATTGCTGACGTCAGACGAACCGAGACATGTAAATCGAACCATAAATCTTCAATTAATAGAAGAAAAAGTCTACTATGAATGAAAAAATGATATAAATATTCAACGTCATTTCAATAAACAAAACAATTTATGTTCATGCAACTTTAACTCGTAACTATAGATTATAGCCCCATCCCCCTTTAATTTGATAATGAACACACACATATCGTGCCTTTTGTTCCAATCACAACAGGAAAAACGAATCAAAAATCTAAAGTGTCACAAACGGTTATAACATCTCACTGGAATTCATTATAATTAATATACGAAGTTTGCCTGGATAAATTTGACTACAGATGGCAGATAATTATAATAAGCATAAAATAATTGATCATTCAATAAATTAGCTATTCAGTGCACTACAACTAGTGCGTTTAAATTAGCTTTTAGCGTTTGTCTTACCAGGTATTAATAGCCTACATCTTTATCTTCTACTATACATATTTCTTTGATTCCTATTAACACTTCGTTATGTTAGAACACTGAATTCTAATTTCATAATTGCTTGTCACCTTTGTGTACGTTGAAAAGCTGTATATTATATACTAGAGGAGGTCTAAATATGGGCGAAGGTTTAAATATGGGTTTTGGAGTTATCAGCGTTCCCGGGTGCTGCAGCCTGGCAGAGGCTATGGTAACTGGTTGTCACGGTATCTAGTGACATGTGAAACGCAGTTCGATATAAATTATTTTTTGTTTATTGATTCATTTTATGCACAAACATGAAAGTGTGAGGTTTGATTTATTTTGTGAATAAACTTGTATCCGAGCCAGACGTCGGGAGTGGGGGACGAGTTTTTCTTGAGTGACAGCGGAACTGCCTTTTTCGGCTTAGAACATGACATATTTGCACCAACACGGAGATAAGGAAAGATTATTTTCGAGTCGCAGCAGGCGTTCGAACCCATGTTCACGGATGACCAGAAATCAGCTGGAGCTCAAGCCTGCAAGAATCCAGGACGCGTCGCCGACCGCGCCTTTCAAGACAATGGACAGAGGTCATTTCCATCCCCTGAGAAAGCGAAGGGAAGCCACCTTAGCGTGGGTTTCAACGGACGAATTTGAATCTCTTATATATATGCGGTGCTACCACCCCAGATATAGTTTTTACCCGGATTTCACAGAGAGAGCATCTCCGCGCTACTCTCTCGCGTGATCATTGTTTTGTGTCCGTGGACTTTGTCTCCTTACGTACCGTGAGCGAATCGCAGATAGAGGGTTACCAGTGTGCGTCTTATTTTGGTGAAGATTACGCGGTGATTTGTTTTTTGCCAAGCGTTAACTACATAATCATGGGCGGCTAAAGGAGATTGAGAAGGGAGTCTGTCGACTTCCCTAACCCCGCAACGATGCATCGCCATCTTCCGATGAAGCCAGTCAGCCAACGCCAAAGACGACATCAAAGCCAAACACTGCCCAAAGCCCGAAGGACGTCTTCAGAACGACGCCGATCGAAGCCCGCCACCAGAGAGAGAGATTGAAGGACGACTCCAGAACGACGCCGATCGAAGCCAGAGGGAGAGATTGAAGGACGACTCCAGAACGACGCTTCCAGAACGACGCCGAATCGAAGCCCGTCACCAGAGAGATTCCGAACCGGCGCGTGACCACGTACATCCGACGCTAGTGGCAAGAGGAACGCCCGAAGTACAAAGGAGGTGCAAGTACACCAGATCGTCGCAATTATTCTTCGTCGCGATCGACCTCGGAGGACAATTTCGCCACAAAGGAACCGTGTGCAAGTCCCGCGTCCAGGAGAGATGAAGGACCACGCCATGTAGCAGAGTCTGGTTATACTTCAGAGGGTCTCATGTACATGTAAACGTGCGCCGTTAGTATCAACACCGTACAGTTAACGCCGACGTCTCACTTATTTGCAAAGTTACTCAGGAAAACCCAAACCTAACTTCCGCGTCTAAAAATTGTTTTGGTATTGTTATAAAAAAGGGTAATTTCATGTTCAGATGTTCAAATTTAATTGTCTGCATTCAGGGTTAGAAGCTCCATTTCATTTCTTTAATATTTAGTATAAATTGTCAAAGTGTGCTCCATTTCTTGTGTAACCGACCGCCCCGTCGCGCCATTTAATTTGTCAATAGTTGACTGATGAGTCCTTTTTAATTGTGGAAAGCGTAGTTGTTTTTATTGCAAGGTCGTGTGCGTGAAATAGTATTATTTGTTGCATAGTGGTTTTTAAGGTAATTTTTGCTCGCGCCGACGATTGATTAGTGTATTCCGGCAGCTGGAGCCAATTAAGTTTTTGCATCACTATGTAATTGAGTAGTTGTTCTCGTTGGACGAGAGAGGCTTGTGTGTAAAACCCCCGTCCGAGAAACTTGTATAATGTCGTGCTTACGACTCGTACGTTCATTCGAACGAAAGATTTAACCACGCCGACCCAATTGTCTTAGTTAACCGCTTTCCGAGGGCTGGCACTTAAGTTAATTTAAAAGAGCACAGGAGCTGGCAGACAAATGCCCTAAATTCACATAAAGGTTTAAAAATTAAAAGGAATGTTATGTTAACGAGATCCATGATTTGTATCCATACTTCACATGTAAAAATACCTCATGTGTGTGAAAGAGAGAAGAATGAATGAGAGAGCGTTTGAGGAGGCTTTGTAAACAGTTGTTGATTGCAATATTTTTTGGTTTTTACAATATATATATTCACTTTTTTACCGTTCGTCAGTGTTGTTATTTGACGTTTTTTCAGGTACCAGATATTATGCTATTAGTGTTTTATGATTGTTCGAATCTACATATCAAAGGTAAACAAAACAGTGTAATATTTCAAGGTATTTATCCCCGCCTCGCAATAGTATGACAATAAACGACCGTCTCAGTACCGAACTTGAAAACCTGGACCGAGAGTCACGACCGGTCTCCCGTACACATAACGACGTTTGGCCCCGTGCCGGGGTATGATTGACACGTCATTTCGGCGACCGTGAGTGCACTCGTTACTCCCGGGTGCTGCAGCCTGGCAGAGGCTATGGTAACTGGTTATCTGTCAAGGACAAAGGATGCGGCGCCAATTCGCAAGAGAAAGTGGTGGTTAGATTCGACCTTGGACGCTGTTATACATTTGCGATTGAAGAAGAAAAATAGCGTGATGGTCTAAATATGGGCTATGAAATGAGGTCTAATGCTGAGATCACATTTCCAACTATAGCTCTTTTCAGTTCTTACGGCGGGCGCTCTAGAAGCTGGCAGGGGAAGTGGGGAGCGGGGAAACGACCAATCCAGCACGATAAGAAACGTAGCGGCCAGTAGAACGAGTTTTACGTAGTACTTTTTCCGGCCGCGTCGTGTCTCTCGGCGCCACTGCTGTTGTCTGGTTGGTCTGTTGCATAATCCCCGCTCCCCACTTCCCCTGCCAGCTTCTAGAGCGCCCGCCGTAAGAACTGAAAACAGCTATAGTGTTGCCCACGGGACGAGACTGGACAGGCTTTTAAAAATTCGAGTCGAGACGAGATTGATCATGTGTCCCTTTGACTAACGAATATTTTCGAGACGAGACAGCATTTCCACGAGACGAGACAGGCCAAAGTCTCGTCTCGTGGGCAACACTATTTCCAACAAGTATTTGGATGTTTTTCTTAATTTCGATTTTTCCCATTCCGCATGATTTTCAAAACAACAGATTATTCATAAATATGAATTTTATAATGTTTTAGCGATAAATGACTGTTTTTTTAAATTTTAATTGCTCTTTGTGCACAAGTAGCCCATATTTAGACCACAATTTTGAAATACATCATTTTACAATTTTTTTGGAAATTGCTTGTTTTTTAAAAAAAATTGAGACCGCCTATACTTTAGCATGCTATTACATTTAAGTATATATTTCATAGATATGCATTTTAAAGGCAGGTGCTTGATATATTAATTTTTTCATCCCAAAATGACAAAATAAAAAGGGGGGCCCATATTTAGACATTTTCCTCTATTTGTTTCTCATTGGAACATGTTTCTTACAGCACCACGGTTAGAGTCGGGGCGAAGGTGTCCAATAAGATCACAAGGCAGACATGTCAACACTTTTGCACTTGGAAGATGGATGATACTCCTTATCGAGGTACACACTAACAAATGTACATCAAGGACAAACAAGTTCCGCGGATGATGGATGAGTTGGTGTCATTTGAAATCCATATCCTTTTACATGCCACAACGCCGCACCTATGTCCCCTCCCCCTCTCACCCTCAATCCAAAATCAAACTTTCTCCCTAGCCCTGTCCATTTTCTTGCTCGTTATATCGAATAGCTGTAATGGAGAAAGCCATCCTTTCGGTCTCAAACAACTTCTTACCAGCGCAAAATCCTTCCACATAGCTTTCATAGTTTATCCAGTTAATCAATTAGACCAAAATTTCCAATTTAGCAAAGTTTTTTTACCCCCGTGATATTACAGCCCCTCCTAATAATTGAAGTTCATGGTTTTGAAATGAGGCTAGGTTAGAGGGGGGCAAAAAAGAACAAACTTAATTTGGAATTTAGTCTGGTAATAAAGTGTTCCTCGAATAGCCATGTACGCGTACCTCAAGAACCGAGAGAGAGAGAGCTCGATTACCATTGGCTGCATCTTTCAAAATATGGGAGGAACTGCAAGAAGATCTTGGAAGTGATTGGCAGGAAAGAGATCGCAGAGTTTCCATCCTGTTATTCTAAGAAACTTACATTGTATCCAACACGCCGAACTCAATGCAAATGTTGATGGAATCCTGTAAAAAGTAACAGTAATTCCAAGAATTTGGTCCTATACCAAACGTTTACTGGTTCTCTACAAGTTGGTTGAGTTTGTCAACTGTTTGAAATCTAAGATTAAGTCGAATCCAATCTCAAGTTGTAACACCGTAACCATTTTGAATTTGAAACAACCTAACTGGAGTTAGAGTAGTACAATATTGTAAATAACAATTGCACATTAATATTCTTTATTATAATTTTAAGTAGCATACAAAATATCAAAGTAAACAGTTTACGTATATTCACACAATACCAAACATTCTTAACTATACCGCAATTTTGAATAATTGTACAACGTTATTTTAAATAAATCACCTGTAACACACTTGTTCCTAGGTGTGGGATGATGTAATTTCCAAGTGCTTTTCATTTACGATAATTCTGATATATTCAAAAATAAATCCATGTAATAAGAAAAGACAGAATTCAACTTAAGGGTGTCATGCACATATCTATATCCCATAATAATATTACATTTTAAAAACAGTAACAGTGATAGTGACATGTCCTTCGTCTTATCAAAGACTTTTATCGTTGCAATAAAATTGTCAATGTTATAAAGAATGACAGTCACAACAAAAACTTAGTAAACAAGTGTGAAGTTGATAGTTTTTCTAAGTCATTTTTTTTGTAGAAATAAAAGTCTGATGTGCATTGTCAAACAGTTCCAAATTTAAATGGATTGTCTCAATTGTTTATGAAATAGTTAAGATATCCATAGTAGATGTAATTAAAATTATCAGTATTTAACACATAATCTAATGTGAAAATGACAGGCACCTTTAGACTAGAGTTTAAATGTCATAAGTTAGATGATTTCCCATAATCGGACTTCTTACGTTTTGCTTAACACGGCAAGGAACCACAATATTTAGATTACACTAACCTCTACACGTGCAGAGAAAAATATGTGTTTCACTTTCACAAATAGCAAAATTCAGAAATGTTCTCAATGTTTATCTTCCTCGATCTAAATAAACCTACACACTTCCACAAATATTAAGATTAATCAACGTTAATCGCATTAAAAAACACTGAAAAATACTTAATTATGTAACTTATAAATTGTTGCATTCAATATTACTACCTTTTGCAATAAACCAATATCTTCATTATCACATTATACTTTTTTCATAACCCCATAAGCTCATCCCCTTTTTTTTCCAGCTTAACATAAAGGTTGGTCGTCAATCACAAATGTTCAGAAATGCGTCATACTGTCAGGGTTATTGACAAGGCCGTTACAAAACATTATATTAAATCTAAATTTTGTTGTATGAACTCGAAAGAATTTCCTAATATCCATAAGATATTTAATTCATTAAAATAATGCTCCCATAGTTATCCAACTAAATGTGCAGTTTAATCATGCTATTTGGAGCGACATCTGTTATCCACTCTTTAGTACTAAATGCTTTGTATTGTTCCCTATGTCTACAGGCATAAAATTCAACCCATGCATGTCCGTTGGAAATATTTTGTAAAAAAGACAACTGTAAGGCACATAGAAAATGATATCTCCAAAATGAAGCTCGTTTTTACATCAGTAGGATATCGGTAAATAAGACGAAAGAACATTGGAAACAGAAACAAGTGAAATCATTCACCAAGTTATATCTCAATTATTGCAACAGTTCTAGTCGAAAATTGAGAGATACTAAACCACAACACAGCTTATAATTTTATATGTTTACTTTTGTTGCTAACAGTCACTTGGATCCAGATGTAAGAATTGTGCATGTAATCTTGTCATCACTCAATTTAAGATTTACCTTGGAAATTGTTAGATATCCATAGATGTCATGTGCTAATGCTTCACACTTCTAATCATCGAACTGAAATTAAATTTAGACATTTTTCTACACAGTTTGGCCCATTGCCAAATGTAAGTACTTGGTCAAGGATTATTTATTATATTTATTTTCTTAACTGATGAGAGGAATGCATAATGTTAGATATAAATTTACGCATCACATTTAAAAGTGAAATTAAGATTTTATATCACAGAGCAAAAGCAAATAACTTACATATGTCATCATCGTCTCGTATCGTTTATAGAATATTCAGGGTGTATGTATCCAATACATCAATGAAATAAATAGTCATAAAATGTCTGTGAGGAAAGTAGTAATTAGTACATTTCTACATGCGCCCCACGTGTCGCACGGAGGTTGTGCAGTCGATACTGTATTTCCCGCCAGGTTGCCTGTAGCATGTGTGGTGTGACTATTAATCCTTTCACGAAGCTGTTCCATACTTGTCACTTTGGTTGAATACACCATGTCCTTGACATATAACCCCACAGTATTGGTTGCTAACTTGAGATTTAAAGACAAATTATTACTTCAAATTCTTTCATCACCTGGAATACAAATAAAAAGTCACCTTCCTTTCTTGTAACTACTTCAAATGTTCACAGTTATGATACCATCTATCACCTGGCATACCAAACAAAATGGTCTCATTTCAAATTAGGGCATTCCAATCCGGACACAATATATAACAACCTTTAACGAAGGACATTGAATTGTACATGAACATGTAACAATTAATTGTAAGTTAACAGCTGTTGCTGCTTATTGTGAAGATTATTATTTCTTTACATTATGAACTTAGCACAAAACGGTTGAAATTTTGGCAAATAAATAAACTACAGATGAATTTGTATCCAGGTAGAAACAATGACTAATCTATCCTTAGCTTCTTCTTCTTCCTCTTGAGACACTACAACCTCACACACTGACTGTTTTGTTCCTGTCAACAATATCTTTCCGCGGTTCTCCTGTTCTGGATGCTCTTCGTCCACTTTTTTTAAAAAATATTTGTACCCGTTTCTTTGGCCTGCGTAAGCCAAATCAAGAATCAATATTTAATTCATATAACAGCTAAGTTTGTGAAGTATGATAATTTGAAAAACAATTATCTGTAAGTTTTTTTCCTTATTTTGATACAATAACAATGAAATCAGACGAAAAGGATATTATCATGCTTCTACACAGGGCCTTGTAGAAAGTGTGACATACGCCAATAAATATGAACAGAGAAGAAAAACAATTGTATACTTTTATCACACACAAAATAACTTTGTAAATATCACAAGATGTCGCTCTCTTTAAAGTTTATTTTATTGCCTGAATATTTCAATGCGTTGGAATAAAATAAGGTGGTAAAATACCTTTATAAGTAGGTAATTTTGTTTTCTATCACACGAATTTAATAGCGATTCGTTGTAATATATTACCGAAAACATGATTTAAATTGAGACAATTCCTCTAAACCGATCAGAAAGAACATTCTATCTCAACAGTGTGGATTACAGTAAGATTATACTTGTGTATACGGATGTTTATTCCAACGGGGTTTATTAAAATAATTAATACATTTAAAAGTAAAAACACACAATAGCATAGTTGTAAACATAAGAAACTGGAAAAATAATCCTTGTGATTTTGTGTAATAAATAGAGAATGCAACATCCAAGGCTTCTGCGATAACGTTATCTTATAATTAGAATCAAAGGCACACGACTTCGATTCGCCGTGAAGACAATGTCATGTGCAACTCTTGGAATAATATTATGCATAAATTAGGCTTACAACAAGCTTTTGGAGAAAGAACCACGAGATATAACAGATATTTAGAGTTTGTGTAAATGGATGTCAGATTTAAAAGACGTCCAAGGGCCTTAACTGTTCCCAAAGTGAATTTAATGATTGGGAACGGATTTTAAGGTTGCTTTATTTCATAAGTGAAAATCCAGGACACTGCTGACCGGAAGCTTGTTGGGGAGCAAGGGGGAGGAGTTGCTGGACTCGACAAAATATGTACTCATGAAGTCACGCTAGTTACAATTGATACTTTTCTTTCCATCTTGTGTCAAACAACTTGAGAATGTTAAGGTGTTTCCCTGATTTTCTTGCACTGCGTTTTTGAAAAGCCAAATTCATTTAAGAAGACTGGAGAAAAAAATAATTATCACTGATTTGACAGTCCAAATGCAGTTTCTTATCGCAGAAATTCTGAAACTATCAGGAAATTGCAGACATTTGGTCTGCAGTCCCATCTGGTGTGTGGAATTTTGTAATTTCCTTCCCATCCGTATCCCGTCCTATACATCTTGAATTTAGGAGAATAAAATACTGTAAGTCCGAAGGCATTTTTATGAACAAGCGGATAGAACAAGTAATCTGGTAACTTTACTGAACCGAAAGTGTGGAGGGGTGGACCCGTTGAACCCATCCAGTACCGATCGTTTGAGATATGTATTTTAGGACATGAAATCAAGTAAAATGAACACACTTTGTTGCACCTTTTTGTGAGATTAGCTACATAAAATCCTATAGTCTCATTTTGTAGAGCAGAACGAGAGCTGTAAAATGGTAGAATATAATCATTACAGCCTTAATAGTTCCAAAGAGAACGTAGCAAAACCCGCGAGAGAAAAAACAAACTTCACAACAGCCTATTCGACAGAACCACAGTTCTCTACGCGGTCCGCGCGCATTATATACAGAAGGCGCAGAAAAAGAGAGCATTGAATAAAGGGATTTTATCGGCACCTTTTTTGAAACATTTTCAGAACCTTTTTTTTTCCGACCATAATTTTGCACCTTAAAATCCTTTCCCTATTAATGACTGTATGTTAACTCATCCTGATTGTTTTCACCAAAAGCGAATTTATGGTCATTTTGCCATTAAATTTAGCTAAAAACAAATTGAAAATTCCGGATAGTTTCCTGTTCGTTAATATTCTGGCAAAAGTAGTATAGTTATCACATTTGATATACGTAGTATATAGCAGTTCGTTATTTCAGTACTACTTGCCCCTAAGAATCTTCCAACAACGAAGTTTGTGCCCGTCCGAGAGGAATTCCCCACCTAGGCCCTGGATGTAAATAAATAACATATTTTCTTGTCGCTGTTATTGGATGAACACTCTGCCACCCATTCGATGGTCTTAAAATAAATGGCTATTTATTTTCTTAGTTCGATTTGATTTATATTACTTCGCTTTTCTGCCACTTTAACTAATCGCAAAGATGAAAATGTCCTACAACATAATTACTTTAAAAAAATAAATATAGATGGTACTAAGTAAAAGTTAATCTGAATTTGGAGTACTTAATATGTTTCTTACCTTCTTTTTAGTATTACCGTGAAATTATTTAACCCCAAAAAGCGACAGATATTATTAATCATGTGATACAGTAGATTAATATCAGTGGTTACTTCAGAACAGAAATTTTATAGCACATTCCCAGTAAAATATTATACAACACGTTTTTTAACAACAAACTAAAAACAAGTACATTCATTTTATTCCTAATACTACTTTTGTTGGGAACATTTTTTGTTTATATGTAGAAAAAAATATATTTCAAAAGCATGGATCTGGATCAAAATAATTTCAGCCCGTTCCATGGACGTTCGGTAATTTCACACAATAGCCTACTTCTTTCCACTAAAAAGTGAAAAAATATACAGAAATCTAGAGAAAGTGTAAATATCGTGCAATCAGAAATTCTAAACGAATGTAGGCTCCTGGAATTAAGAATATTACAGTTGTATACTACACATTTTACATGTTCAAAATGAAAGCCACTTTTCAGAAACATCGCTATTGAGATGAGCAATCACTTGCGAGCTAACATGTCAATGTTTTAAAACAGTTTATGGCCATTTGAACACCTGTAATGATAATTCCATTGTCCTTATTTCTGTTCCATTTATGTTCCACAGATTAGTGAGTCACAATGTATTCCGCAATCAGGAGCGTATATTCTAGGCCAGCTAGGCTCTCTGCGAAGCCTGAAGTCCAGAGAATAAAATTGAGGAGAAAAATCGATCAGAAATTGTAAACATTATTATTCATATTAGTGAGATGATGATGCTGATTCTGAAGTTGGCAACCTGATTTCTTATGGGTTGGCAACATGATTTCTTATGGGTTGGCAACATGATTTCTTATGGGTTGGCAACCTGATTTCCTATGGGTTGGCAACATGATTTCTTATGGGTTGGCAACCTGATTTCCTATGGGTTGGCAACCTGATTTCTTATGAGTTGGCAACCTGATTTCTTAGTAGTTGGTAAACTTATTTCTATTCATATCCTAGGACCACGTGACAGTGAGACAGCCCAGATCTTGGGCTCAATATACGCCACTGTCCGCAATGTAATAATACATTTACAGTAGCAGCGATTGGGTGCCAAAACTGAGGGGGACGGGGAAAGGACAGTTTACGTTCTCTTGGCCTTAGTATTAAGAGGCCATAGTGAGGGGCAACTGCTCCCCCACGCCCCCTAATCGCCGACACTGTACATTTATTATGATAAATTATGATAACATTATATTTTGCAATCCCTATGTTCGAAGAATGTATAATATTTCATGAGTTTCTTACATTTGAAAATCTATTATTTGACTTGTAGCAAATTACACGTGTTCACATCACATACATCATACCTCATGAGAGTAAAATGTCATATTCGTTCAGTTTTATTATTCTTTGCACGTTGTGAAAGTTAGAGGGAAGAAGCTAGTAAAAATTAATTACATGCATTTCTTGCAACATTTCTAATAATATAAATTTTAGATTGGGCTTCACAAAGTGAAATAAATTTAATTAATATGTAATTTTTAGACTCAGTTTTTACATATTTTTATTGTTTGTTAATTCGCGTCTTTCTGCTGTATTCGTCACAGAAAATCATTCGATATTTGTTTTTGTTTGAAATCATGGAGACTAGGAAATTGTAATATAAGATTTCTTCCATACGTCTTGATGATGTGCGTGTAATAAAGAACGTCGCAATAATATGAAAGTTTACAAGAGCGAAGGAAAACCAATTCTGCTCATTGTTGGGCGTATCTATCCCTGTTGTTGAGTCGTCCAGAAGCAAATGCACGCAAAATGGACAGCAAATTATACGTATTTCTTCATCAGGAAGAAAGAAGAAGGCATTAGTTTAAATGAATCACCTGACAGACGCAAGAACAGGGTAGCTGCATCCCTGTGTCATTTCCAGGCCACGCCAGGACCGCCATCAACCCCCACTTCCCCGTTTCTGAAACTCCAACCTAATGCAGACAACAAAACATCTCTTTCGGTGGAACAAGTAAAGGGATAACAATAGCCAACTAAGTACCAGAATTCCTCCAGTTATGCACGGTTGCACGAGTTTCTCGTGGCGCGAACGTAAGTATATCTCGTGTAGAGCTCGCTTGGGTGCCTGGCGAGATTCACTATGGTCACTCCAGGGCCGGGTGTGGAGGAGGCGAGAGGGGGGCTTGATGGAAGGAGAACACGTCCACGCATACAAAATGTAATTATTTCTTGTTGTGGCGTTATTGAAGTGGCTTGACAGGAACTAGTAAGCGACAGATAGGAGAGAGCTGATTACTTGGGGAGTTAATGGAAAGCCATTTTCCTAGAGTTCTTGGAAGAAAAAATGGCGGAGCCTGGATTTGCCTCTACCGTGGAGTCTTCGCTGGGAAATTCCTGAAGAGGAACTCGCTACGCAATTAATTATGATTCGCATGTGTGACTCGGTGTCCCCGTTCCTTATGATAAAAAAACTGCCTTAGCTGGGAACCTCTGTCATCTTGTCCCAACAGGTTGTCTTTTCAGGCGAGGTGGTGACAATGGAGTGTTGCGTCTCCCTTTAACCCTCTCGGCGCGGTGGCAAAGCAGGTCGGGCAGGGTAGCAAGTGTGGTCTTTTATCTTCCAGTGCGAGTTCTCCCCTTCCAGTATCTCCAGCTGGAAAGGTTGACGCCACAATGGACAATCAGGTGCGACGGCATACGTTTGGTCTGTCGAATGAATGGGTGACAAAAGAGCTTGGTGGAAAAGTTTCCGCAAGGTGTTTCACTGACGCGGAAACCCGAGTCGAGCTCTTGTGGTTCTCGCAGACTGGCAAATGCTCCTTATGTATCCAGAACTATATTTCGGGAAGGGTCCAAACCAAGTGTTACACATGATCATAATAAAGTTTATAATCGATAGGTTAATAATATTACTGCATTTTAACAATATTATTGTAATATGTCAATTCAAAACACTGGTTGACATGGGTTTGAATGTCTCACAGTCACAGATGACTGTTGTCTCTGAACAATTTCAGCATGCTGATTCCAAAAAATAAATCCATTTTTACCCTCTACGTCCAGTTTTTTTCAGTTCTTGTGTAGATCCATTATTTTCCCAATAGATGGCTCTCTTTAGGTATAGTGGTAAAATATTGATTTTCTACAATACAAATTCTCAAATTTTAAATTATAAATGAATATAGAATTGTAAACATTTAATCTACGTTAATGTAACACTTTGGCATAAAAATTATACGGACTTTGGTTATGCACGGTTTATTTTCGAAATCCCTCATAAACATTTCTCTCACAAAATGTCCAAAATTCAATGTTATATAATAAGGTTCGTTGGTTGAATTTCGTGATGAGAAAATCGTGATGTGATGGTAAGAATTGGTTGTCATTTCCGTCATCAGCATTCAAAATACTTCCAGAATCAGCTATTGGTTTGAAAACATCCAATTCTTTTTCTAAATTTGGACCAGTAAATTAACTTGACATGAACAGATAGAAACATATTAGAATAGAAACAGTGGCGGCGATTGGGTTCCAAAACTGGGAGGGGGGAAAGACCTTTGTATATAAGGTTTAGCATAGTGCGGGGGGAAAATGTGGCGAAAAGTGGAGGGCAACTGCCCCCTCTAATCGCCGCCACTGAACAGAGGTATAAAATACGCAAAGTACCTAAATATAGAGTAGGTGGGTAATATGGAATAGTAAGATATCTCTCCCTTATAGCGCTGTTGTCAAGCATGTGCGGAACAGGCGGGATACATTCTTTGTGTAATTTGCAGTTGGATGATTTTTTTATTTTTTTGATGTTTCTTTTCCTAAAGTAATATAATTGTAATTAGGGTTATTTTTAAATAAAGGTGAGGGTTTGTAGTGTAGGTATTGTGAGGATTCACTGACTCTGTCTTTGGTTAGGTTATGGATATGACAACAAATATGGCCAGGTTCTTATGTAATATGGAATACCATAGGAGATTGCAATATGGAATAGTATTCCATATAGCTATAGAGCTCTAACATTATTTCCGTTATCTCTTTGGAGATGAGTAAGAAACTAAAGATATGGGAAGAACAAAATATGGGGATGCAATTCAAGATGTAAGAAATAAAGAAATTGATTACCTAAAGGCAGCAAAATTTCGTAACTTCTCCCAGAACAACTTTAGTTCATTTAGTTGCATCCACCACAGGAAGCGGTATTACGGAAGGATGGTTTCTCTCAAAAAGTCTTAGGACAGCGACATTTGATACTAAACGATTCTCTAACCATGCATTTTATTTTCTACGAATGAAGCCAATGTATATTAATTTTATATTATCCGAAACATTTTGCAAATAACATTAAGTTTTTCTTGATAAATACATAGAGCTGTAAACCTGAACAAAAGTTTAACAAAAACCTAATTTCATCAATAATGTTTGTTAAAATGTTACTTGTTATTCCCATACATATTCAACATGTTGGATTTTTTTTAAAAAAAATTCTCTGTGCCCTTTGATATTCTCTGTAGCGTTTGTAAAGTTCAAGCAAGGGGTGATTTTCGAGAAATTTCGAATATTGTAATCACTTATAGAATTGAAAATATATTTAGAAAAAAGTTTTTTGGGGGCGGAAGTTCTAAAACAAAAGCTTTCTCAAGGATTTTACTATTAGAAAAAAAATCGAAACTTGTAACACCAATACAACCTTATTCTGAACCCTAGTGTATATTTTATTTCTTCTAATACGAGGAAGTTTCGTCTCTATAATTCTACGTCAACGAAATAAATGAACGTTCTTTCAGAAGTGCAAAATTAATAACGCAGACGCAAAGATTTAGAAAATATTAAAAAATGTTTACAAGTACGTAATAGAACGTCAACTTTAAAATACAGTCGTCAGATGGTGGTCTATCAAGTTGATCACCATTTCAGTATTTTTCGATTTATAGTGAGAAAGGTTAACAATAGAGAATAACATTATCTTGTAGAAATTTTAATGAAAATGAAAAAATATGTCAATCAAAAATTTTCCAGAACTTTTGTTTAATTTGTCGCGAAATTTTCCAGTTCATGAGTATAATTTTTCTAGTTCATTATTGATCCTTCATACTCTGTGAGTACGTGTATTATGCTCCTAACTACATATCTGGCTTAGTTGTGTAATAAGTTGGCATTTGAAATTTTACGTCTTGAAGAATGAAAGCAGTGAAGAAAAGCTACAAGTACAATAAATATACACTTGAATCTGACCTTATACTGGCATAGTATGGTCACATGGCGCTACGACACCAGAGGTACCGGCTTCGAATCGCGACCTGGACATGGGTGTTCTTAATGAGTGGCTTTCACATCGTAACTCATCCTCATCGTTCCTGTTAGCCAAAAGTAGCAGAAAAGCGACGCTAAATGTAAAAAATAACAAGCTAAAAACTACATGACACTTCTCTGCAATATTCAGCAGATAAATACAATATTAAAAGAAAGTGTTTAGGGCATGTTACTACACTTGTGATGAAAAACATGTTGTCTAGGAGCTGAATTTAGATCGATCTCTAGGTATCCGTTATTTTTTCGTTAAAATATCTAAAATTCGTTCAAAACGTGCTACGTGTTCAAGTTCCGAACACAGACTGAGATCAAATTTGTAAAGTTCTATAGTCTTGAGTCATTGCTTGCACTTGACTACAACAATTTCTTGACAAAAGTTAATACGTTGATTGAACTTGGTGACGTGGGGGAAAATCCTGACTTAGGAGAAGTTCCTGATGTGATGGTAAGAATTGGATGTCATTTCTGTGATCAGCATTCAAAATACTTCCAGAATCAGCTATTGGTTTGAGAACATCCGATTATTTTTTCTAAATTTGGACCAGTGAATTAACATGACATGAACAGATAGAAACATATTAGAATAAAGACAGGGGCGGCGATTGGGTTCCAAAACTGGGGGGGGGGGCAAGGACCTTTGTATATAAGATTTAGCATAGTGCGGGGGGAAAATGTGGCGAAAAGTGGAGGGCAACTGCCCCCTCTAATCGCCGCCACTGAACAGAGGTATAAAATACGCAAAGTACCTAAATATAGAGTAGGTGGGTAATATGGAATAGTAAGATATCTCTCCCTTATAGCGCTGTTGTCAAGCATGTGCGGAACAGGCGGGATACATTCTTTGTGCAATTTACAGTTGGATTATCGGAGGTGATTTTTTCTTTTTTTGGTGGTTTTTTTTCTAAAATAATATAATTGTAATTAGGGTTATTTTTAAATAAAGGTGAGGGTTTGTAATGTAGGTATTATGAGGATTCACTGACTCTGTCGTTGTTTAGGTGAGACTTTTATGGTTATGACAACAAATATGGCCAGGTTCTTATATAATATGGAATACCATAGGAGATTGCAATATCGAATAGTATTCCATATATAGAGCCCTAACATTATTTCCGTTATCTGTTTAGAGATGAGTAAGAATCTAAAGAGGTCCCGGCTTCGAATCGCGACCTGGACATGGGTGTTCTTAATGAGTGGCTTTCACATCGTAACTCATCCTCATCGTCCCTGTTAGCCAAAAGTAGCAGAAAAGCGACGCTAAATGTAAAAAATAACAAGCTAAAAGCTAAATGACACTTCTCTGCAATATTCAGCAGATAAATACAATATTAAAAGAAAGTGTTTAGGGCATGTTACTACACTTGTGATGAAAAACATGTTGTCTAGGAGCTGAATTTAGATCGATCTCTAGGTATCCGTTATTTTTTCGTTAAAATATCTAAAATTCGTTCAAAACGTGCTACGTGTTCAAGTTCCGAACACAGACTGAGATCAAATTTGTGAAGTTCTATAGTCTTTAGTCATTGCTTGCACTTGACTACAACAATTTCTTGATAAAGTTAATACGTAATTGTAGTAATTTGACACTCAATTTTCATTTGGGTGCCAAACCTTCCACGGCGAAACTAAATAATTGTACAGTAAAGCCTCGTTAATCCGGACTAATTGCGGGGGATAAGTTGACCGGTTTAACGAAAGTCCGGATTAACTGAAATACCCTAAAAGAACAGTAGAAAGTGCATGAAAACTCCGTTTATAGCAACAAAACATGTTTATTATGGTGTATTTAAAGGGCATAGGACTAAATACACTATACAGTACAGTGAAATGTAAAGCAATACGACAATGCAGTACGTACATACGCGATACACATATTATGATGATGTGCCCTACGGACCTGACTCTGCATCACTCGAAACTCTTGCTGTGGAAGTTGACTTCTGGCCACATCTAAAACATTGCATACTTCTTCTTTTTTTTTTTTTTGTCCGGATTAAGCTAACTCCGTCTTATAGGGGTCAAGATTAATGCGTTTTACTGCATTTTTTTCTGGAGAATTACGTCACATGCTGAAATAATTAATGTGCTAGATTAAGTCCACTTTATACTCAGATAAGGCTAATCGGGACTTCACCTACAGTTTAATTAAAGTGAGATCCACACTACTGTGTCATATGCCTCCACAGGTGATAGAACCAGGCATTACAACGCCATCGAGGAGGAAACGAAGCCAGTGTGGTCTAGACTAGAGGTATATGATTAGCCATAGAAGATGAGTTGGAATCACGGCTGAGACTAGGCGTTTCTTTAATTGATTTCATCATCCTCATCGCAGCGATTAAACCTTAGAATAAAGCAAGATTACGAAGAAACACAAGAATGTACGATGCCGGGTGTTGCTCCGTAATTTGGGTGTTCTCGGACACCCTTTTGGTGTTAATGCGAAATTGGCATTGTTTAGCACCACTTTTTGGTGCAACTCCAGAACACAAATAGCAAGAAGCCTTTAACACTGGATAACGTGTTACATTATAATACATCACTTTTGGTGCCAACTAAGTAGCTTATTTATTTCAGTGTGCATAACGCTTTGTAACGGGAGTTTTCGTGTTGTCAGCACCAAGTAAGTTCCCTTACCCCCAGTCCGCTTAACTTTTTAAAACTGACACCATGTAAATAACTTTTCTTTTAATTAGTTTATAATTCTACAAGGAGCCGTGAATAATAAATGAAATCTTATTAATGAAGTAGAAACAAAACGCTGCTGCCATCTAGCGTCCTAAACTGAAGCCCTTTCAAGTGCACTCTACACTAAAATGTCTTTTTTGTATACTAGCACTTCCTAGAAGACGATTTTGAGCGATTAACATTTAGGAAAGCATTCAGAATATTGACCAACGTGGTCTTAACATAAAGTGAATGTATTTACGTTGAACCTGGGTTGGCGAAGAAAAATCTGGGATCATACCTTGAAAAGTTCCTCGAAAGTGAGAGCGTTAGCTTTCAGGTATTGTGTAGTAATATCAGCCAGCTATTGGTGAGCCCAACTTAAGAGTTCAGTATGGGGCTTATGGGGACAGTGTTGCCGCATGGTGCGCAGTGGAAGAAGGCTCCGGCGTGCATCGAACTTCTGCTGTAGTACACGCCGCAACAAAAGTTAGTGATTAACGGAACGGGTACTGTTCAATACAAGAATGCAAATCCATTCGCCATGATTTGATGGGAAGCTGTTCTTTCATGCGGCTGTGGTACAGAGTAATGACGGTCCATGGAGGAAGATTTGCAAATAACTGTTCCCGAATATACTTGTCATACGTCTTGCTGTCCATTTCATCGTGTACGTTGGCCGTGTTTTTTCCCTTTAAGTCCACTTTTTGCACAGAAAGGCTAATCGGGACTGGACCTACAGTTTAAACTGGGATCCGAACCACTATATGCCTCCAAAGGTTATCAAACCAGGACGTTACCACTGTGCCATCGGGGAGGCCTGTTTCACATTTATCGGCACACTGTCTTGTTTGAGACAAAACCGTGTTCATTACCGGCATGCACCAAAGCAAATCTCTCCCCCCGACCTGTAAGTGCTCGCAAACAACTCGTAAGGCCGCACAGAAAGTCTTGTTGTGTCTTTATTGTTTTGCCCCTCTATTCGTTTTGCACAGCAGCAGCTCGACAGTCATAGGCGGGTCTAGATTATTTTTTTCTGGGACGTGCACAGAATATGCTGTAAGCATTACGTAATATTGGAAATATAATGTGCAGATTTGCAACTTATTCGACACATCAAAGAGTGCCCTTATATCAATGTTGTGCCCATCGTTTTCGAAGGGGGAGGGGGGTAGTACATATACTTTTTAGTAGCTGGTCCTCATATGCCATCTTCTCCTGCTGTTGACCCTCTTCTTTTAGGAATACTTATCCAAGGGGGAGTTATGACTAGCATATACGCCCATTGGACACGTCACGTCATTCACATCAATATAATTGCAAGGGTTCGTTCTAGGTGTAATTTGTGGTCAGATGAACTAATCGGAACTGAGCCTTCAATGTATAATTCATCCTAGAATGTACCTCCGCCAGGAAACTGAACCCAGGGTTCTTTGATTATAAGGGGATAGCATTAGCAGAATTTCCGTCGTCGCATTATAATCAAGTGATCCAGGGTTCGATACCTGCTGGAGGCACATAGTACTTCGTATCTCACATAAACTGTAGATCCAGTCCCAACTAACCTATCTGCGCATAAAATAGGACTTAAAACTCAATCAATCAATTATTAGTAGAGGTATGAAATAAAAGAAGTTCTATTGTATTTTTACTCATATGAAGGATAATTACAGAAAGGAGACTGACATTCTTTTAACTATCTAGGAAAAATGGCTCGATCATTTTTTTTATCTTTTAATATAACGCTCTCAATACTTTTCATAATACTTAGTCATCATTTTGGGAGGGGCAAGTGAACCTCCTCCCGAAAAATCCGGCAATGTATTATATACAATGTGCCTGGGAAGTTTCGCCGCACATCGCCTCGTATTAAAGTTATATTCGAAGTCGTTGGATTTTGCGTACCTCTTGACGTTTTTTCTGCTCGTTTGGTGTTGCAAGAGGACCTTTAATCGCTTCGCTATTAATTTTGTAAACAGTTTTGAACGAAATTCCAGTCGTTTCAGCATTTTCGCTTGCAGTCCAACTAACACTTTTACCGGGATTTTTCTGCTTGAAGTATATTTATATTTATTACAATTTGTCTCTCTTTACTTGTAAGACTCTGGACACTTTTATGCTTGATAATACCACCCCTTGCCATTTTGCTGTTGTAGAATAATTATAATAATAAATTCCTTCAAGAAATACCCAAAATGAGAAAGCGCGCACGCAAACAACAAACCACTTGACCCCCGACAGAAGCCTATTCACGAACTTTTGCCTGGCCATTCCCCACCCCCTTCCCTCTTCTCAACACGTGTTTGCAGCAAGTGGCAACCGTCGGACGGCTGTTAGTTTTAACTCCCCAAATCGCGGTAAACACAAGAAAGGAAAACGTCTTGTTTTGATCGTCCGAATTGCAAAAGAAGGTGTAAACCATCAAAGCCTTACATTTCCTCTGGTTTCTGCTTATTTATTATTTTCTCTTCGAATGATAACGACTTTTGTTTCTGACAGAAACACACTTGTTTAGGGGTGGTGATCTCAAAAGTAAAAGCCCATAAGGGCCCATACTGAACTCTTAACTTGGGCTCCGCTATAGCCACCACGGTGGCCAGGCGCGTTGTGTGGTCGACCCGCAATGGCGCCACCGAAGTTCCCTCGGTTAGAGTCCAGGTCTGGGTGTCCTTTCATCAGTGGGGCAATCATCTTCAATCCTCCTCGTCGCGATTAGCCAAATTTGAAGAAAAGCGGCGCAAAATGAGAATAATACAATGGGAGTTATAACTAGAGCTATGAATGTGGATAGGTTTTCTCGTATTCACTTTCGTGTTTCAGAAAATTTAGCCTCATTAAAATTAGGTTGTGCTCTGTCACTGAACGTTTGTATTTGGCGTCGCTCTTATTCCACTTTTGTCTGATTATAGCGACGATAAGCATGAATGATGATAGATTTGGTTAATTTTATTTCGCTTTTCTGCCAAGATCGAGAATGTGTGGGGCCCCACATCCCGTACATATGCCTTCATGGCACGGTGCTATACGAACGAGGACTTTACCTTTCTGCCACTTTTAGCTAGTCACGAAGATGAGGATGAGTGATGATATAATGAAATTGATGAAGGAACACTCACAAAGAGTACCTATACTCAGGCCGGGATTCGAACCCGGTACCCCTTACGTCGTAACGCTGTTCTAACCAGTCCGCCACGGAAGACGACAGGATAAGTGATGATTAGATTGAAGCAATGAAGGAGCACACAAAGGTCACCTATGCCCAGACCAGGATTCGAACCCGGAACCTCGGTGGCCAGATCGAAAGTCGGACACTTAAGGCGCTCGGTCACCGTCAATGAACAATCCAGATAATAATAATTTTGCACCATAATGTGTCCGGAAGCTGTGAGCAAGCTCCTACCAACTTATCTTCATAGACACTCTTCTCAGTAAGGGGAAAGAAGGGGCAAGCATACTTATTATGCACACATCTGCTTTTAATAGCATCTGGCGCTTCATCATGCATCCGGTACTCTCACTGGCAATTGCATCACGCGTACACACACACACACGCACGAACGCACGTACGCATTTACGAATATGCATATAATAGGATGGCAGCTGGTATGAAAAACGTGAGGAACACCGCCCACAGTTCATACGAACTTCAATCCAGAGCATAAAAATGAAGAGGAAGAAGAAAAGGATATAGCCTGTGCTTGTTCCGAAGGAAAAACACATCTTCCCACCACACCTGTGGGAATGAAACAAGAGGCCAAGCGTTAAACGGTCTGCAATTTAACGGTGGACGACAATGTTCCATCAACAACAAAGGCAGCATTGTTGCTTATCATGTAATAATGGTGGACACCGAACTGCCTTTGTGCAAATTGCAGAGGACATGTGAAACTGATAATTACGGATAAAATTTCTAATTGCTTTTCGGCAGGAACATATCCTTTGAAAAGCAAAAAATGAGGCGGGTAAATTATGAAAACGGTATACTGACAAAGCTTTTCAGTTAGCGTTTGGCGATATATAATAACAGAGGTCTGATTATATGCTATTTTTTTAACCGGAACGTGATATCATACTGTGAACAAGTGCTTATTAATGCCTACTATTTCGAAGACCTGGTTTTTAATTTCACTCTCTCAGTTTTTTTTAAAAAAAACAGAGGGCGCTGTTTCATTGTTTTCACACAATAGCTTTTCGAGAAGTGAAGTGAATAAATTCTCACAATATTCTGTTGTTCTTAACTTCTGAAAAAGAAATGGCATTTTACATTTATCCAGAGGCGACACAGTAGCAAAAAGCTTAGACAAAGTAATACCAAAAAGCAATATTTCATATTCATATTCAAGAAAGTGGGGTACGTAATGTAGGATCGGTAAGGCTGAAGAGAAATCATTGATACTGGGTTTGGGCTTCCGCACTTGTTAAATTCGTTTTATTGTTACTTGCTCAATAACATGATAGCAAAGCTTAGGTTGTTGCTGAGTAAACTGATTAACTGGGAATAATACTACATGTGTATTGGAACAAGTGTATAATCGTTTATGGCCTGTAATTTACATGTCCCAAACGAAACGAAACGTGTTAGTTATTTTGGGCAAGTACATCTATTCATATAAAGTGGCACACTTTATAGGGTTGAAGAGTTTGAGAATGTGCCACATTATCAGAACAGGAGTGTACATGTCGGTTCTTCTCTGCATCTTTTGGAATGTAGCCTGAAATTCCTGTTGTAGAACTCACACGATGGTAGATTAGGAGACCGAGCAGGCCACCGGTCTCTCTACTCGCAACGCCTCCAAAATCCTATTGAATGGATGCGCTGTAGCATTATCGTGTTGAAAGTAACCATGCCTCTTGTCTTCGTTGCTTAGCTGATTGACAAGTGGATTACCACTTTTGTTTAGGGTACAGTTTCGTTTGAGCTTAAAGAGGTATCAGGAAAGATATTACAAAGAATAGAGAATAGAAGTTTGACTGGGAAATATCCATTGAAATGAGAAATAAAGAATACCACGCATAACTGAATCGACGAACAAGATATACAAATGGCGAATTGTATGGATGAAACATAGAAGAGGAATGAAGGAAAGATTTAAAGCCCATCCATATTGGGAGATGTAATGTCACGCATCACTTAATTCCAAAGTAACTACTAACCAGAATGTAACCAAATATCTCAACCATAAATGGTAGTCGACGTTTCACAGGCATAATTTAACTTAACCATTACTTTTTCTCTACTTAAATTTAGAGATGGTATCCCATTAATTTTGATAAAGAGTTGCCATGAAATGAATGGTGCAGGTTTTAAATGTGATATATTTTATGTAGCCTTGCATGTAAACCAGAAATAATCTCAGCAGTGAACGTTACACGTTCGAGTACTGGCCTGATCGTGTCTTCGTGTCTCTTCATCAATTTCAACAACTAATCATCATTCATCCGCGACGATATATAAGAAAAATACAAGGGAGAGTGGAATGAAAAATTCAAAGTCTGAAAAAAAATACAGGACAGACTGTAAACAGTTGAAATTTAGATGAGGTGTTGACTGTCATTTACGAAATGACATCAAGGCTGCAACACTGATCAAGTGAGCTTCAAAACGACATTTTCGTCACTTTAAACATGGCATCCTGCATGCACATGCACCAGCGAAGAGCAGTGGTTTTTTCCCCTCTGGAAAAAGAGGGGGAAAGAAAATTCAATGTCTCTATGCATGCTTATCACGCCAGCAAGTTTACAAATAGAGGAGGAAGTTCGACAATGGCCTCAGTCCGCACGCAGATGGGTGGAAAGACCTTTGCAGTGGCTCATAGATTTCAAATATTCTTCTTCTTGAGGTATACAGGCACTAACTCAGACTTGAAAATATACGTGGATCAGCAATGGGCAGTGGCGTGCCCAGGATTTTCGAAAGGGTGGGGTTACGTACACTGTTTTTGGTAGTCATCCCTATTTTGCCAGCTTTTCCTACATTTGACGTTCTTTTTTTTTAGGAATACTGGGTCAAAGGGGGGGGTTATAACCCCCACCAACCCCCCCTTGGGCACGTCACTGGCAATGGGTCTATCCTAAATTGTAACAAACTTGTACGTGCAGAAATCAACTAGTTAAAAAGCAAAAAGAAATTAAGGTTTTGTATTTAGCTCATGTAATACAAATACATTCTTTTAAAAATCGATATTATTTGTACTACATACATAAGCTATCTGAACTGCCGTACCTTTTTATTAGAAAGTTCTGATTTGCAATTTAAGTTTCAGGTGTTAATTCTAAAGCTAGGATAAAGATCTGGTTCGATTACGGGTTCATTAGTGAAGTAATGTTTCGGATGATATCGTCGTCAGTCTGATTTCACAAGGGATGGGGGTGCTCAGCGCCATTTTGTATCTTAATGCAAACCTATCATATGCCTTCTTAACTGGCTGTTTTGACAAATAGATCGAACGTTAAGAAAAGGGCGTGTCTTGCCTTGAGGGTGAAAAGCAACGCAGCAAAAGCCTTCACCGGGGTGGGTGGACCGAATCTGTCACGGGGATCCAATCCGCAAAACCCTGAAACACCCCGAAGCAACAAATCCCTACCTTATTTTCCCACCCTCTTAACCAACCCCAGAAAGCGACGTTTTCCTTAAAATTGGGCACGGCAGTGGTGGATGTCGGAGAAGACCAACCAACCCCTTCCTCTTCTTACGATCCCCCTTCCCCTTCCGAAAATCCCTCGTTTCGGTGGTTGGGTTCGCATCGAGAAGGATGTGCAACATGTCTGAATGCTTCTCCAGGAAAAGAAACAGAGAGAGAGAGAGAGAGAGAGAGAGAGAGAAACTTGCAGCTTTGCCAATCTATTAACGCTCTTCCACATCATAAAAGACAAACTGACAGAGCGAGCATGACGTCAAATGAAGACTTAATTGGCAACCTCTGTTTACCTACGCTAATTCCACGTAAAGTTTAAGGAATTCCTCCACCCACTTTACCAGAAGCAAAATGGCGGAAATAAAGCCAAACGCGACGACCGTAGCCCTTTTTCGGCCCTTCTTAGCCCTTCTGGAAGTTCCGACATGCACCTTTGATGTCCTGGAGGACATCGTCGCGAAACTTGATGGATTCCCCCTTTTTTCACCTCCCCTGTTATCTGGACTAATGGAGATCTCTGCACCACAAAAGGATAAGCCTTCAGCTTGTAAGTCCAGTAACCGATACAGACCATTCCCTGCTGTGGCTCTCCTGTTCTGAAGATTGGTTCAACCCGGCTTCCACATGCCGCTAATTCAACCCCAAATTTCTTTCCTGTTCGGCTTGTAGCGGGCGTTTGTATACAACTTCAGAGAGGTGTGGCAAGTGACGACCCAGCTCGCAGCGTTTGCCAACTTGTCTCTGCCGCACAAAGCCGCTTTCTCCCAACTCCATACGTAACAGATTTGTGGTCTTCTTGGAATTCACCGCTGCGCTCTCGAAACTACATACATGCACCTGCTGGGTCGCTAATGAGTCTCGGATTTCTTTTTGCAAAGTCCTCCAAATGATGGCGAAACAGGCTTTCATAACGATTCGGTGCCGTTGCTAAAGGACGCTGGAATCTATCTCGAAATTCAGACCCTGGAAGTTCCAGTCATATGCTTTCCTTTATCGGCATAGGCGGGATAAAAAGGCGTTGCTATTCGCTTTGCTACGTTGGGATTTACATCCTTGCAAGTTATGCAACCCGGTATACTGTAGTGTGTTCCTGGTTGTTGACTATAAGGATACAAGCATAATTAATTTTCAAAAGTTGGCAAAGTCCACCGTATACACCAGATAGGTTAGTCATGACTGTATCTAATGTTTAAGCGAGATTTCACACAGACGCGACACGTGACTTATCGCTTGAGGATTTCACCAATCGAACGCAGGCTTGTCCGATCAGTTATGATCAGTTATGCCGCTACGGTGTGAAACGTTGCTGTTGATTGGCTCGTTCCTGATGGAGATTTCTGAGCGAAGGCACAGCCTATAAGTGACATGCGGCGACACGCAACAAGGGCCCCTTCAATCTATACTCTATATCTGTAGCAAGGCCGCACATAAAGGTAGAGACGGGAAGAAAGCTAGTTGGCGGAGTAAAAGCAGTGTGCGCTGCTGCAAACAGCTGGTAGCTGCAGCCCATCTCGCGCGTTCATTGGTCAAGCCCTCTCTAGTCACTACTTGCTCAGAGACTTGTTTTCGTTCCCTTGCTTCAGAGATTCCATGGACAGAGTATATGTTAGCTAAAAGTGGACCTAAAGATGATTTCGGAACGAAGCGACAGTCGGCACGCTACACGCGACAGGCAGTTAGCGATACGCTACAGCAGGGGTTCAGACAAGCAACAAGGGCCCCTTCAGTCTATAAGCAAGCCTTCACCTCCAACAACAGACCGAGGAGACACGATGCGCGTATTGAGAAAACGACCCGGTTCAAGCGTCAAGCGACACATGTAGCTTGTCGCTTCGGTCTGAAAAGCCCCCTAAAGTCAAATCTCAAACACTGTTCGATGTGCCTTCATTGAGAATCGAACCCGGGTCATCTTGATTGTACCTTTTGCTAGCGACAACTAATGTTACGCTCACTGCACAAGCTTGAATGTTTCAATTCAATTCATCTATACAGAAGCTATTTACACTTGCACCTTTCTTTTTTAAAATTCTCAGACATTTTAAGACCGGGGGGAAGCACGCAATTATGTCCAGGTTCAAGGGCGCCCGCAGAGGAGGGGGGGGGGGGGGCAAATGCCCCTGAGATATCTGTAAAACCCGTTTAGGGTAAGTTGAGGGATGCTTGCACAGATCAACATGGACAAAATGCACTGGGTTGGCGATTTCTGTGCAAATTATCTTATTGGGGATGTTTCATGACAATTTTCTTAACTGGAAGGAATAGTTTCCTCCCCTGAGAAAAAAGCCTGCTGACGGCCTTGTCCAGGTTGGAAACCGAACCCGGAACCTGTTCGTAGCCGCCTGATTAATTCAGTGAAGTACACTGTGGTTAACAAGGAAACCAAATATCAGCGCCCCCAATTCGTTACAGAGATGACACACAACAAGTGATATATTGCATATTCCTCTGCTGGCTATGGTATTCAGTGCCTCGAATAAAGGATTGCCATGGTGTAGAACGTGCAAGGAGAATACCCCACTTGAGTGAATACATTGACAACAGAGATTCGTTAAAACCCTTGACGTAACAACTAGAGCATGAATAGAGTGAGAATCGATTCAAGAATCTCTTGATAACAAGATAATATAATAGCATACAATGTTAATTCCATTTAATTCATACTACACAAAGATTCAAAATGGAAACAAAAATCAAGCAAGAAGCTTTTGGTTAAAGAGGAATAGTTACACATATGGAGTATAGTCTCTACAGCGTACAACGTGCCCATTTCGTACCCTTAGAGATAGGTATGCAACCCTATGCTACGATGTAGATTTCCGACAACAAATATGGATATTTACAAGAGAATGATCATCGCGTGCGTCTGTCTGTTGGATATTGCATTCACACACGTTGTACACATTTCGTTTCGATCCCTACCGCTCCTCCTAGATAACCAGCATATGTGCATGCTATTTTAGCTAAAAATATATATTTTATATTGGTATGATATTAAGTTGTACGCTAAATATGAAAACTTTCCTTCCCCTCCCCCTGCCTCCTCGTCCATCATCTTCTGGCGGCGTCGCTGAGGGGAAAGGAGGCCAGTCAGTGCATGATACACCAAAATCGCTACATGCATGCACGTATGATTCAAATACAATTGTTAAGTTTTGTATACTTTCAAAGATGGAAACACTGTTGCCTTTTGTTTTCGAAGACCTTATATCCAGTTAAATATGCGCTACTATAATCCTAAGATATTATCGGAAAGTCAATAAAATGTGCGCTACAAGAAGTTGATATCCTGGACTATCACATCTTTTCATCTTAAAGATTAACATGTTCTATCTATACTATCTGCATTTTGTATCGATCTGTTTAATTACATAATTGTGAATATCACGTAATTCGTCATCGCATTTAATCTTAGTTAAGTTTTGGAAATTACCAACAATTAACACATCATACAATATTGTCAGAACACGGGACAGAAAAAGGAAACTTACGTAGGCAATCTAGACCGATTTAGTTTTGAATTCACCCAGCCAACAAGTAATTTTTTACACTGTTTTAAACACTGGGTTTTAATACATAATGAGTATTTTAGATAATTACTGATGTACCCCTACCAAAAGGAATGACTAAGGACAGATTTTTCGATTTCATTTTTAGTCAAAATCGATGTTATATTTGTTAAAATTCACGTTTTTCTTTTATCAAACTTTATTTCCATATGCGCCGGAAATTATGCCTTCGAGTGCTTTATACTTTATTGGAAAGTGCCTTATTTTTAGTAACACGATTCATACGTTTGTTGTAACTATATAAAACTCTTAAGCAGAGGTAAAACATAATTAACCCCCAATGAGAATTACTTTTGCTCGTTTGAAAGCTTGTTACATGATAATAATACATATATTCAGTAAGTTCATATAACTATTAACAGCAAGCAAGTTTGTGCAATCACATATGTTGACAATTATCAGCTCCTATTCATTAAAACATTAACAACTTAAAAGAACTGGAAAGTTCACCAAGGAAAGCAAAATGGAGTCATTCAATTCTCTTGGACATGTGGCAGCCAACTTTTAAGAAATTAATGTAATAATAGTTATTAATACTTCATTCTTGTGTACTATGTGAATTGAATAGGAAACTTTGTGATTAGATTAAAAACTTACTTTGAAAACCATGTCGTACATAATTACACATGTAGTAACTTTACGCTCATGTACAAATTCTGCACTTTTGATCGCTATTTCACAATATTTCTTATATTTTGCATTATACTAATATGCAAACTTGTATTATGCTAGTATTAAAGTGATATAAACGAGAAGCTGGAATTGTCTATGCAAAGTTTAATATGCTAAGGAATTTGTTGCCATCTTTTGTCGTTAGCCGGAAACATCATGCTCATATGACTTTCCGGATTGATTTCAGACTCGTGCAACTATAAATATAATTTTATCGCGGAATTTTTCGCTTTTTAAGTGCAAAGTGGGTTAGAATTTTTAAAATAAACTACATAAATCGCGTAATATGTTAAATTCGCTTTATTTCGCAATTTTATATGCAGCAAGAAAGTGATGAGGACTCATCATTAACTACAACAAGCACTTCCATGCAACAATTGCCGCGTGACAGTACGTTTAGTGTGCAGGGAAACCTACACAGTACGTTTCAAATGATACAACATATTCTTTGCCCCTTCCAGAAAACATTCCTAGAAACCTCAAAATGTCCACAGGGTATATGCTAAGTTTTGTGAAACTTGAGTTAAGGAACATTTTTCCAATAACTTTGGATTGTGTTTCCATTAAATGTATGGCTGAAATCATTTAACTTCTAGAAAGCATGTCATTGATGGTAAAATAGTGATGATGATGTTATAGCAATAATTCTCATAAGAGGCATATTACAATGGAGAAGGCTTTTTTTTAATTAAAAAATATGAAACGCAATGAAATGCTGTTGTATATTGTTGTCTTTTTAATATTGCTTTTTTAAGTTATCAGCTGTATATTTTTAATATGTACTGCTATTTACACTAAAAATGAAAAACGTGGAAAATATTTATATAAAAACCGAAACAATGAACAGAAATATCAATAATTATCTCCTTTTCTTTTTCGTTCTCTCAGTGTTTAAAACTGTAATACAACAGAGCTCTATTGTCACGTTTAGAGCTTTTGGAGTCCTACGGCAATTGTTGCGTAAAAGGGAGAAAAGGACATTGTTGAGGCTTTCGCATGGGACTTAATACTTTGAAGTCTCTTTGGTCTTGATAACAAAAGGCAGATCTCAATAAGCTCACTGGAGTCATGGCAACATGACATAAATAAGTAAGTATAATCGAACGAAAGTAGAAAGTATACCCTCGACCACAGCCCTGTAGATACCCCCATGCTGTGGTATGGAGACATATTGCCTTCCTAAGCATCGTGGCGGCCATGTTTGGTAGCAGTTTTTAGCACATCACAGCGTGTTCAGAAATTCCTGAGACGTTCAGGGGAACGGCTGACGCGGGCTATAGAAGGCGAATGGTGGAAAAAGCAATGCAAGACATAAAATGGGATATTAGGAGCGAGTCATGGGCTAGTTATGCAAGCTATTTGCTGTTCACATCGTCCCTTTGTCCTTATCAAAGTGCATAACAAAAGGGCGCTGGGTACGAGAAGGAGCCTGGTTGCCAGCAAGGTGGATTGTTGATGATGATGGAATGATGCCGGGAAAAGGGTTAGCGCGCACGCTCCGAAAGAAAGCTATGCGATCTTAACTTGCTTAAAAAAATTTGCATCGTAAAGTTAAGAATTCTTAGCATGAAAGAGCGCCCTATATATCTGGTAAAAGTTCATGTAATTAGAAATGGTGCAATTGGAGCGATATTTTATTATAAATATACACAGCATAGCATAGCACAGTCTACAAGTGACAAAATTTAAATCCCATGTCAAACAAAGTAACTAGAGAACGCTTTCACCAGAGACTTAAGAATCACGTTGACTGCTATAACAAAAGAGAGCGAGACAAAAACATTTTTGATAAGGACGGGATTGAGAGGGGAGATCTTATACAATCCCAAAGCTCAGGAATGAAGAGATTCGCCATTTCCCGTGCGGAAAAATTTTCGAGTTGCTGTTTTAAGTCCACTTTATGCACAGTAAGGCTAATCGGGACTGGACCTACAGTTTAAAGTGGGATCCGAACCACTTGTGCCTCCATCGGGTATCGAACCCGGGACCCCTTGATTACAAGGCAATGACGCTACCACTGCGCCATGGGGGAGGCCCGGAAAAATTTTCGAAACTTCGCGACAATATTTCCCCCCTCAAGTGATTATTCTTTGCATTTCTGGAATGAAAACTTTCAATTTTAAGGAATTTGAGACACTTATATTGTAGAAAATACCTATACTTAACCACGGTAAAACTATCAAAGCTGGGAAACGGATTTCTTCAAATTTACAGGAGAAAGTACTTACGGAATTGAATTTCTGTGTAATTTCGGAAGGTGGTAGAAGTGTTTTCTCGCATTTTTCAATGTATTTGGCCGCGAAATCATGTATTTTTCTATAATAATGTCCGTCCGATGCACGAAAGCTGTTGCTTGCATTTCCATCCATGTACTTGAACCGGATGTTGAGAGCATCTGATGACGTCCCCGGTAAGTGTTTCCAAACACACAGTTTCTTCACGATATTGCCCAACCTAAAGCAACCTAACCTAACCTTACCGTGATGGTGTGTGGGGCTATGCGGGAATGGTTTTTGCGGGAATGGTTTTTGGGTCTATTTGTGGATGGTCATATTATTGCGAATGGTTTTTGGGGCTATGGAGGATTTTTTTTTAAAAAAAAGGTTGAAACACTGCTTTGCCGTTTGAAACACAACGCTAGTCAAGATTTGCCCACCATTTTGCGTGTTCAGGAAGCGAGAAAAGAACGAACAATAATTACTCGATATGTCGACAATACATACTAATTTCGTTAAAAAAAAAGAAGCGAAATCCCTTGTTAAACAATCCTTCGCAATGCAGAATAGGTAAGTACAAATGTCAACAATTACAGAATAAACGAGTTACAGACATTTCCCGGCTTTGATAGTTTTACCCTTAACCACTATTAAAATAGACCCCTACTATTCGGGATCACGAAAAGTCGAGATTCTGACGATAATTCACGCGCCGTCATTTTGAATTATCTTCTGTTACAGTAGGCCTACCCTTAGCATGTAAAAGGTGCGGATCAGAAGAACCATGAACGATCACAGATTAAGTGGTCTCTGTTGGATATCTGTGCATCTTGAAAAAGTACAAGAAAACAAGAAAACAGTTCATCAACAAACTGATAGATGTTTATGGAGAGGGCAAGGAGAATCGAGTTTCTATTTCAACAGTGGACTTACGCGAAAGTATTTTCAATTGCAACTTTAGAACTTGACAAATAATAATAATAATAACACTAATAGCCTAATAAAAGGTAAAATGTAAGTTTATCTGCCCGAAGGGTACGATATTACATCTTAATCTGTCTCCGCCTATTCTATTATTGGATTTAATAACAGAATGACACACTGCTAAAAAAAAGTAGACAGTAAAGTTCGACAAGAGAGCGGAGGAAAAAACGGCTAAAAGATGTCGCCACCAGTGGCGGCGATTAGGGGGAGACGAAGGGAAGGGGAAAATTGCCCGCCCCTATTTTTTGTCACTTTTGCCCCCTCACTATGCTAAACCTTATCTACCAAGGGAAAGTAAATTGTCCTTGCTACCCCCACCACCACCAATTTTGCAACCCCAGTTTTGGAACCCAATCGCCGCCAGTGGTCACCACTATCAATACTTTGTTCTCCTACGGTGTTACCGATACTCAAATTTTATTTATGCTTTGTCTTTTTTGTTATTTTTAGTATTTATAATAAAATTTTTACCTGTTGATGATTACTATTGTGAATACTTGTTAACTCTGGAACAGTATCTAAATAACTAAAGTAAGATACGTTGTGAATTCTGATAATTAAGAGATAAAACTAACGTAAAATTGGTTGGATTCGTTCTTCAAATAATTTGAAGAAAATAAGCCATTTTTCTTCTAAATATCAACCAACACATATTGGAACCCATTTATAAATAACCATATTATCCTTTTTGAACTTTTGCCTAAATTGCACAGTAAAGGATTAGGGCCAAATCTCCAAATACATGTCAGCATGACACATCTCGAGCATATACACTGCTAAAAAGAAGTTGGACAACATTCAAGGCTGAGACTGAAGACAAAAATAGTCAAGAGATGTCTCTACTATCAATATCTTGTTCTTGTGCTGATACACAGACTCATAATAGATTCAATTGTATTTTCCCTACCTTTTATTTTGTTATTTCTAATTTTTATAATTATTTTTTTACTTACTGTTGAATACTGTAGTAACTAATTTTATGTCTTGAGCAGTGGTCCAAAAACGGAAGTAAAATAAGTGGCAAATTTAGATAAATATAATTAAACGTACTTTTCGTTGAATATCGATAATGAAACAAATGGCAAGAAGTCATTTAGCCTCCCAATCCCGAACCGAGCCCAGGATAAATGAAAAACCACGGTTAAGGTCTCAAGGCAGCCAACACTGACTGGAGCGACAGAGACACTTCCTTATCGCACTACTGTTATGGTGCACGTCCTTGAGGTGAACGCTCCTGGATATCGAGAGTGAATTAAAAAAGAAGTTTTCTTTCCTTACATTCGATGACCTGTAATAAGGAGCAAGTTAATACGCTTGCTTTACTTGAGAGCGATACGATGAACGTATCACGTGTGTGAATGCTTGAACGTGGCGTGTTGTGTGTGCAGCGAGAGACGCACACGTTCATCGAAATGTAAGGACTGCTGACTTGCGTGGCGGAGTGGTAAGCAGAGCAAATTACGACGCCAAGAACCCGGGTTCGATTCCCGGCCGCCTGGGAATAAGTGTTCTTTAGGAGTGTCCCTTCATCAATTTCACCATATCGTCACTCATCGTCATCTTCGTGATTAGCCAATAAAAAGCGAAGAAACAAAGGAAAGCAATCAATCAGTCTTAATCTTCACCGACCCTTTTCTCATACGTAGCTCCAAAAAGTCTCGACATGAACCCCTCCCGCATTTTCTTAAACATAACTCAGTCTTCTAATGGCTGTTAATATATTTCTAAAAACGGAAATACAAAGCAGGAATGATTTCCCGATTACGTGCGTTTTATGAAAAATTTGTAAAAAGTTTATCAAGCAATTAACATGCTGTAGTGGTAATGTCGTCCCTTGTAAACGAGGAGTTCGGTTACGATAACCTGTATGTCCAACCCCGATTAGTCTATCAGCATAAGAAGCAGACTTAAACAACATCAAAACAAACGAATTTAGCTGCTGTAATTATTAAAATTAATATGTGGCTAAATTTGCAATTATTAAGAACATTTTAAAATTTCATATAAATTAAATAACGATAATAATGGAATATAATGTAACCCAACATAAATAACTAATTTTGATTTTTTTTTAGTTAGCGTGAAATAAATTAAATCAATCAGTCAATACCTTCTTATATATTCTGAAGAAATGAGCCTAAAATTTCCAACAAGTCCTCCTTCGTAGGGCCTCCCCGATGACGCAGTGGTAGCGTCGTCGCCTTGTAATCAAGGGGTCCCGGGTTCGATACCGGGTGGAGGCACGTAGTGGTTCGGATCCTACTTTAAGCTGTAGGTCCAGTCCTGATTAGCCTTACTGTGCATTTAAAACACCGCTATCTAAGGCGCTGTGCTTTGGAATCCGACTGGGTTCAGTATCTGGGTTCTCGGCCTGTGTATAGGACCGGTGGCAACCCACCATTGTGAGGAAATTGGGGAGCTACGAGCGAGTAGCGTAACCCGGTCACGGTAATAACATTATAATGGCTGAGGGTTCGACGTGCTGACCTCCCGTCACCGGTTACCACATCTCTAGGTAGGATTGTGGTAGGGAGACTGGCAGTCGGGAGGGATTGTTAAAATTTCCTACTTTTTTAAAAATTAGTTTTCAGTTTGATTTGTTTTGAAGATTCGCCCCTCCTCTCCCCACCCCCAATTGCAGAATAAAGCCATACGTTTTGGTTTAATTGAATTTTCATCTCTGTCATATGATCTCCGGCCAGATGTGAGCCTAACTACTAATTTATTTATTCGATAGCGATTCGAGGAAGCAATGGTATTTACACTCCCCTGTCACTTACAACCAAACAGACAAAGAACCCTGGCAACATGTTGAATATTTCTTGAAATATACATGTGAGATGTGACTAATATTTCTGAATATATTAAATATGGCTGATCTCCGCAAAATATTCGCCCCCATCTATAACTCGCCAGTTACGTCTCTCTCTGTCTCTAATATACTAATGATCATACCAGATGTAACTTCACACAATACAGTTTTACGAATATTGCTAATTGTTATTTTACCTAGGTATATATTTAAAATTTACACTGACACACAATACCACTATTTTCCTTGGACCAGGGTTTGAGATGTCTTCTATCTCTCCAGAAACTAGAATTTTTCTTATTTAACATCGCTTCTGTCTGCCACTCTTGCCCAGTCGCAAGGATGAAAATGAACGATTGTTGAGCGAGATTTGTGAAAGGGCACTCCCAATGGACACGTCTATGTCCAAGCTGAGACTCGAACCCGGAACCTTCGACAACGAGATCGTGAAGAGACAACTAAGGCAGCAAAGGTTTTTGTTACTTTATACGTCGCTTTTGTATCTCCTATGTTAATCTCGACGATCAGAAAGGATGAATATAAGAAATTACGATAGGACAAAAATATTCATGACTAACCAGGGTTAGAGCCTGGGACATCTGGTTTCGCAACGCATTACGTTGTCAATTTGTCTTGATTTGGCTGTAATTCCCCTACATTAATTGTAATAAACATATTTTTTGTAACAAGATCAACAAGTCTAATGCTGTTTTCGAACTGACACTAACTCATCCAAGAGATTACGTGTGTGAGCGAAAGCACACCCACACAAAAACACTAGATAGACACATTTGTCACTATCATATGGAAATCCTAACTCCCACAGATACACGTAGGTTCATTCCCGTGTTGCATTTGTAAAACCGCGCTTTTCCTAGTATGGTGACATTACAGTGAAATGATCCTGTAATTAACTGTAGGTCAGTCGCGATTAGTAGATTTGCATGAAGTTGTTTTCAGGTTAAAAAAACAATGGTATATACTAGATGCACTGTTGCCGGCAGACATGAATAACATCAGAACACATCCACGGGTGAGCACACGCAAAATGAAATTTATGTATGTGATGATATATGAAACCACATCACTAATGTATTTGTATTTTTGGTTACGCTATACACACAGAACCCAAAACGTATCAATTGACACACAGCTATATTTTGAATTCAATAACACGTTAACGTGCATAAACTGCAAATGGTGCACCATTTAGTGTGCCAAAATACACATAGGAATGTATTAAAGGGTATTTTTATGAGATGAAGTCCCATGTGATGCACTAAAATGCATCAATTTGGAAGATAAGACAAGATCATTTCGAAGATAACAAACTTTCATTTTTAATGCATCACTTGACAGCTAAATGTGTAATTTTGTTATCTTCGAAATGATCTTGTCTTATCTTCCAAATTGATGCATTTGAGTGCATCAGACGGGACTTCATCTCATAAAAATACCCTTTAATACATTCCTATGTGTATTTTGACACACTAAAAGGTGCATCATTTGCAGTTTATGCACGTTAACGTGTTATTGAATTCAAAATATATGTGTCAATTGACAAGTTTTGGGTTCTGTGTGTAGAGTCACTTTTCTACCACTTCTGGTTAACGCGACGATCAGGGTGGTTAATAATTAGATAAAATTGACGAAAGGAACTTCACAAAAAACAACATCCATGTGCAGGCCGTAAATCGAACCCGGAACTTCGGCAAGATCGAAAATCAACTACGTAATGCCTTCGGTTATCGAAAGGAAGTCCATGCTTCTCAGTGAATATCAGCGAATCTGAAGACTCCCTCCTCCTGTTGGTTG
The DNA here is from genome assembly GCF_977018435.1 of Lepisma saccharinum. NCBI lineage: Eukaryota > Metazoa > Arthropoda > Insecta > Zygentoma > Lepismatidae > Lepisma > Lepisma saccharinum. The sequence goes on along the minus strand of NC_139242.1, from coordinate 38,480,733 downwards.
TGTCGATCGTAATCATTAAAGGTCTTGTTGAATCGTGTTCAAGTTATAAGCAGGTGGCCAGTACGGTGGAAATGAGGCCTCGGACATGTTTTCATACTAGCCAGGACTGCATTGCCTAGCACAGCATTATGAGATTAGAAGCAGGACTTCTTTCTGAGGCGACTGTACGTTTGCCAAAGTCTCACACTACAGATACGTATATTTAAAGGCAAAATCTTGACATTCCCATATACTGAAGTCGTAAAGGGAACAAAAACTCGTCTCTATGTACACATTATTTTGTCGGTACGATTCATAGAAAAGGGAGAAACATCTCGTTTGTGGGGAAGATTTGTGATTTATTTTATATTACTTCGCGTTTTGTGTCTCTTGGCTAATTTGCGAAGATGAGGATGAGTGGAAATGATGAAATTGATGAATGGACATTGACAAACAATCATGCCCGAGCGGGATTCGAACCCGGGACCCTTGGCGTCGCAGCGCGATGTGCTAACCACTCAGCCACAGGGTCCGGCTCGTTTGTGGGGAAGAGAACGTATTGTAAGAACAAGATTCCGAGCATGTTCGTAAAACATAATCGCTGGCCTAATTTTATTAAATAAGTTTCAGTTTGAATTTTTGATTCAAGTCTATTATTCGCACAGATAAGCTAATCGGGACTGGGCTTACAGTTTAAAGTAGGATCGGTAAAAATATGTGCTTCCATCGGGTATTGAACTCGGGGCCCCTTGATTGCAAGGCGATGACGTAATCAATAAGGAATGCCTGTAGATGAAACTATTTACAACAAGTCTTAACTAATGTTTGAAGATGTAATTAGTTTTAACTAGATAAGGGTTTTAGTTAAATACATAAGGAGCCTCCCCGATGGCGCAATGGTAACGCCGTCGCCTTGTAATCAAGGGGTCCCGGGTTCGATATCAGGTGGAGGCACATCACCCCATGATTACAAGGTGATTATATGTCATTATTATTATTTCGAAGGTAATACGTGCAATGATTCGCCAACAGAACACGCTCCTGGTACAGATTAAGAACCGCACATTATCCGTCTGCTTGGTTTTTCGTAAACTGGAAACCGTCAATTGATATAACTCTACTTTTATTAAAAATGAAGACGAAATTGATTCGGCCCGTCTGAGACTTCATATTATTCAAATCTTGAAATTGTACCGTGATAACATAGGCGAGGGATGCCCGTGAAAGACAGCAGATTATCCTAGTGCTGGCATTATCAGAATTCTCTTAACTGGGTGAAAGCACGACCCCACCTTTCCCAACTTTAACCCCCCCGCCCGAGAAAAACCTACTGACAGACTTGGCTGTAGACCTGCAGCTCTACAGTCACAAAAATATGTTGCATTACCAGTAACAATAAATTTCTGTTGTAATTACATATTAACATAAGTAATCGTCATATCACTGCAAGAAGGTAAGAAATAGATCTTCCTCAATAGCTTTGTTAATAGTATAAAACTGCCTTTCTGGCACGCCGTATTCAAGGACATGAAGGAAATGAAAGATCATTTAAATGTTACTTTTCTGTTTCAAATCCACTTCCTGTGCAGATAGGCTAATCGAGACTACACCTACAGTTTAAAGTGGGATCCGAACTACTGTGTGCCTTCACCAGGTATCAAACCCGGGATCTCTTGATTACAAGGTGACGAGATTACCACAAATGTTCGTGGAAGCCCGAAAATATTACGTCTTACACTTGAAAGCACTCCTATATTCTTTTAAGTGTAGGGAGAGATGTTTATTTCAGTTCTGATTTCTGTTAATACCTAACGGTTCATTGCTTTTAGAACAAATTTTCTTAGACCAAATTCCATAATTTTCACAATCATACTATCATATTGAATAATTGTTGAAATTATGACAATATATATTTGTTATTAAATTGATGTTTTTTATCAGTAGTAAACTACTGATCTAAGTAATCTCCTCTTGCATTCTGTAATTCTTGGTATACTTAACATATATTAAATATAATACTAACAAAGTAAATTTTTAAACGATGAACGCAGTAACTGCATGTAAAATCACCAAAAATTTTGCATGTTTACGCCATGAGAGTTTTAATGTCAACTAATAGGACATCTATGTGTGTGTGCGGAACTTCATGCACTTAGCAAAATGATTCTGATCTTACGTCAGTTTAAATATGCCCCGTTACTTTCTTCGCTATATCTGCTAAAATATCATGTTTCTTATAAAAAAATACACACACTCTTCATTTTAAAGGTCCAGGGGACCGGAAGCTACACTCTGTCTCGGAAATCGATGGAGCAAGACAGCACATAAAGAGTAGATAAGGGGAGAAAGCGAGTGAGTGGAGGAAAGCAGTGCGCACTGCTGCAAACGGTTGATAGCTGGAGCCACGTTTTCCCATCCATGCTCTCACTTCCCCTATCACGCGTGCATTCCTACTTGCTCCAGAGAATACCGGGATATAGTGTAGTTCGATTTTGTATTTATATTGTCGTTCTGCGTCGCTTCTGTGCCTTTTTAGACGATAATGAATGATGATTTGACCACAGCTGTACCTAGATGGGCGCTGCCCTGGGCGTCGAGGCAGAGGGGCGCCGAAAGAGAGTAAACGTCGTTGCTCCCTGTGAAAGTATTGACGCCCAATCAAATCAATATTTTTTTCACTTTGCAAAGAATACTTTATTTTTCTTCTCTCGATCGCTTCTCTCGCAATGCAACTCAGTCACATCAAGTTCCAACCTATTTCTTAATGAATCAATTATTATTGATTACGATTTATTCATGGTAATGTTATGTGCGGGTTACCAGTGTGTGCGGGTAGAGAATACGTGTTGGGCGTTTTTTGAGGCGATTATAAAGGACTGACAGGAATTTAGACATTAAAATGAGCTTAATATTGATTAATAATGTCAATAAATATTTGATGTTGATGGTTTTTCTATTCAAATGTCGTTCCATTAGAAATACTATTGTATTAACGATGCTCTGCGTACAGCAATAATTGTACTCAATGCAGACCAAATTGTAAATTGTCCCACAGAACAGAAAAATAAATAATTTACATTTCGAACATTTTATCGCAGGACAATTTTGTCTTGCAAAGCGAGTTAAGAGACAAAGAGTTTCATTGTAGAGTGGCGTCCGCACTTGAGACAAAAATTCATTTCATTTTTGTTGTGGATTTCTTTTCGGAATCTAGGTTTGATCGTGAATATTAGTTTTAAATAGAAAAATTCAGAATTTTTAAATTTAAGAAAATCGAGCACTAAGAATCGAGTACGTGCTTAGTTTTATTAATATGACCGAACATCTTGGAATTTATTTTCATAGAGCTACATGGCATTTACTAATTTCCAGATTCTCCTATTTTCGCTAGTTTGGTGCCTGCCTTTATCTCAGCGCCCAGGGCGACGTTCCTCCGTAACTGCGGTTCTCCAAGTTGCGACATCTGTGATCGATTGGAGATAAGAAATTAAAAGGTGCGAGAATGCAAAGAATGACGTACAATGAAGTATATGAAACAATATAAATATAACCTAGAGCCAGATACACCGGCGTGCGCAGGGTGGAACTGATGGGGCTACAGTCCCTCCAGAAATTTCAAGTAAATCAAACTTTTCAATTGAGAGCAGTACAGAACTCGGGAAATACCAAAGTGGTAAAGTCAAACCCCATTACCATTTTTGCCTTTGAACAACTTTCAAAATGAAGGTTTAAAACAGTAAATTTCAAAATACAGTGCATTCGGGCTCGTCCCCAGAACATCTTTACAATTTCAACCTCCTCCCACAAAAAAATTCCTGCGTACTCAAGTGGGCATATGCGATATTAAAATCGTACTATTTACATGTCGAGCACAAGGTGGTGATTACTACACATGATGTCTGCTCTGATTGGCTGACAATCACGATAGATGACGCAACTTTGAAACATCCCGATTGCTTGAGATTAAGCTTTACGAAATATATTTTCCCTTCATTTGCGTTAAGTGGCATTCAATTATAAGTGAAAAGTGTTGATTGAAAGAAGCAATAAAGAATCATGGTCTTGTGCAAACTTGTGAGGACCTTGAAAGTAATATTTGAATGAAATGAACACAAGGGGAGAAAGTGTCTTACTTGTTCCTCATACTATTTGTTTGTACCTACAAACGTTTACATAACATACATTGTATTGATAGCTTGTGGGCGGATCAAGGGGACGATCCTCCCCCTCTGAGTCCTACAATGAGTAATAATTATTGTTAATTTATGCTAAGCACAGCTATGACCAGATGCGGTATTCCGTCCAATATTTCTCAAATTACATATCATCCTCATTTAAATTGTATTTAAAAGAGTTTTTCAGTTCACCGCTATTGTTACCCCTATTTACTGAAATAAGGGAATTGTGTCTAGTCCTATGTTTGGGAACCTTGTAAACAATAGCTCTCATGTTAGAAATGTTAATGTTTGGGAACCTTGTAAGCAATAGCTCTCATGATAGTAATGTTAATGTTTGGAACCTTGTAAGCAATAGCTCTCATGATAGTAATGTTTGGGAACCTTGGGTAAGCAATAGCTCTCATGATAGTGATGTTAATGTTTGGGAACCTTGGGTAAGCAATAGCTCTCATGATAGTGATGTTAATGTTTGGGAACCTTGTAAGCAATAGCTCTCATGATAGTGATGTTAATGTTTGGGAACCTTGTAAGCAATAGCTCTCAAGATAGTAATGTTAATGAACATAAGAGTAAACATAATTTACAGTAAACAGCGGTTCAACCCCCTTAACATCTAACTTTAGCAACAAATCTTCAATGAGCCTGGTGGACAATATGACCATTATGCCGCTCTGTAGTGGGAAAGGAGATGGTTTTCGTTAAAGGCACCATCCCGATATTGATGGGAAATGGAACCCGTGGGAAAAGTTCTGGTCATGCTATCTGGTCACATGTTCTGAAAATTCTTGTTTTGCTTTGGTTCAGCTGTACTTTAAAAGGGTCATTTCTTCTCGTTCGAAACAAGACACTCATCAATAGCCACAGAGCAACATATTATTATGAATGGGGTTATGCTCTATGCACAGATGGACCAATCGGGACTGGACGTACAGTGTAGATCCGAACCACAGTGCGTCTATTGGAATCGAACCAGGGCCCATTTGATAAGAAGGGACAACGTTTGTAACTATGCTCGGGGTGCTCCTATAAGTTTTTTTACTTTGTTACAGTAGGTATATATTATAATATGTAATAGTTTAATGTGGTAACAAAATGGGTTCCCGCGTAGTCAAGTGGTTATCGCTCACGCCTTTGATGCGGCGGTTCCGGGCTCGATTCCCGATGGGAATCCCCAAACTTTCGGCATTGGCCCAGAATCGTGAAGACAATTGGCGAGCTATTTGAAAAGACGTAGCGGGCACCGGACACGAAAGCTAGAAAACAGCGGCGATGGGACTCGATGCGCTGACCACATGTCACCCAATGAAAAGTAGCTCTGGTACACACAGAAAATTAAATGCATCATATCGATTGATGCACCAGAATGCATCGATTGATGCTCTAAAGTGTGTTTTATGGCTTCTTCAAAGAATCAGATTCACATTTGATGCATTTGGGTGCATTCTTGTATGTCGTGAAAGAAACACCAAAGTGCTTCATTGGATTCAAGTGACGATTTATTTCATTCGAGATGCACTTCAATGCATCAGCTGATGTTCCTTGATGCACCTATCTTTATGTAGCTCAGACGAAACGTTTAAGTGCATAATCAAAAAAGAAGCATTCTGGTGCATCAAAACGCATAAAGGTGCATCAAAACGCATCAACTGATACATAGAAGTGGATCTCGCCTGAAATAAATCCACACTTGAATCAAATAACGACGCACTTTGGTGTTTCATTCACGACATACAAAAATTCACCCAAATGCATCAAATGTGAATCTGATTCTTAGAAGAAGCCATAAAACACACTTTAGTGCATCAATCGATATGATGCATTTAGTTCTCTGAGTGTAGGCCCAGGGCCTTGGATTGATTGATTTGTTGTTTTAAGTCCACTTTATGCACAGTAAAGCTAATCGGAACTGGACCTGCAGTTTAAAGTGGGATCCGAACCACTTGTGCCTGCACCGGGTATCTAACCCGTCCCTGGGCCTTGGAGGCTATTGCGCCATGGACTTTAGTATTATATAGTAACTAAACAAACCGTACAAGGTAAAATACGCTACAAGAGCAGTTCTAACAGTCTAAGTACTATACGAGCAAATACAGACTCATTGATTCTCAGCACGGATAAAGACACAACAATGGGAACCAAAAACGTAAAAACAAGACATAGTTGTTCTTTCTTTACGTATGCCATACCTCCTGATTGGACTTCGTACTCATTCAAGTTGTTGGCCTCTCCCGATAGCATAGTGGTAACATCGTCATCTTTTTACCACACGGTGGTGTGGTTCGAATCGCACTTTAAACTGTAGGTCCAGTCCCAGGGAGGAATTTATAAAATTTGGGCCCCTAGGTTATCCTTTGTTTTGGGTCCTGCCGACATTATTATTATTATTATTATTATTATTAACACTTTTGTTATCACAACTATTTCGACCGGACGACCTGTTACAACTAGTGAACAACAGATTTGCTTCACACACACTCTCCGAACAGAAAAATGAATTTAATTTACGTACTTTCTTTACAATTTCCAAAATATGCTTTTCTAATATTTTCTTGCACTATTCATTTCAACCACACAACACTAATACCGCACAATCATCAAATGAGAAGAAACCGACACTACATTACGGTAGCCACACTGGACGCGAACTAAGAAACAAGGATGTTGATTTCAACCGTCATTGTCGCTCCACTTGACTTTCAATTGTTGGTATTCAAAATGCTTAGAACTGTATAATTTGTGTGCCCCCTGCCTGGAATTGCGGCCCCTAGGCTGTAGCCTAGGATAGCCTAATGGCAAGGTGATGCCCCTGAGCCTATTTGAGCATAAAGTAAGACTGAAGCAATCTTAGATTTGGCTTTAGTTTTACTAATGGACTCAACTTCATAATGATTGATATATTTCTTATAATTCACTGTCTCAATTTTGCTTTATTGTTAGTGAGCTTATATCACCGTATCAGAATGAGAGACGCACCAAGTAAATCTTTAAGTGAACAATCAATCATAGTCGACGCCAGGGGTCCTGTGTTAGAATCCTGAGCTAGACCTTTGTGCGTGTTCCTTCATCATCCTCATCTTCGCGATTAGCCCAAGGTGGCAGAAAAGCGAAGTAAAATCTAATCAATCAATCTTAGCCTCTTTTGGTTCCAAGAATACGCACAAGAAAAGCCTACGAAACCTTTGGACAATAACTGCCATTTTTCTATCTCAGCTGACAAATATCTTAAAAAATGATTAATCCCTTACAGCCTTCACAGTTAATTTAAACTTGTCGTATTAAGACTTTAAAAGAAAACAAAGGTGTATAAATTTCAGAATTAATGGAAGATCTCCCCTCCCCGGCGCTCCCCCCTTCCTCACAATATCCCCTGGAGAGCAAGAGAGCTACTTTCCAAGTCAAGACACCCTCATCAATTACAGCAGTATTTTTTTTCCAAGTGCAGACCTTGTTTGCCCCCTTCCCGGCACTGGTCGCTCCGAAGTAACGAAGTATTTAGTTCTTCCCACCCCTTACCTCCTAGATTTTCTTCTCCCCCGCCCCCGATTTCCCTTAAACATTATCGTAATTACAAATTGATCTCCGGGTACCAGACAGGCGTCTTTATCCATAGCCGGGTTATTGATGACCCTGTGTCAGAGTTTGGGCATCTCTCTCGAAAAACCGAGAGGGTCTTGGAGGAAAACAAGCGGGGGCTTACCGCTCCCCCAGCCCCCTCCTCTTTCTCTAGAACGGAATGCTCGTGTATCCTGCTTCCAAATGATGGGCCTACTCCTGCGCTGTTTTGCAGCGTCTGAAGTACGTTTTTTCGGACTGATCGCAATGTCTTCGGACGTTACAAAGTGCGTAACGCTGTGCGTAAATGCGAAGTAACTGAATGATTGGAAGCGGCGATAGTCCAGTGACGACCTCCGTGGCGGAGTGGTTAGCACAGCGCGCTACGACGTCAGGGGTCCCGGGTTCGAATTCAGGGTAATACATCGACGTTTGTGCTTGTCCCCAGTGAGAGAGAATTGAGTAAAACTGACAAGACAGAGAAAAGAATGACGGGAAACTAACGCTTAATAGTCGGTAGGGCGTCTTACTGCGATGCAGAAGACCCGGGTTCGATCCTCGAGGTGTGTGATTTCATGTGGATATTTTTCCAGCCATGTCTCGGCACGGAGCTGTACCTGGAGGGTAAAGGTGGCCGGAGCTTGGTGATGATCACACCACCTCCCAAAGAAACTTGCCGTGATCGTGAATGCGTTGAGCCCTGCCTCCACAACCCCCTATGTTTCTTCATGGCACGATACAATGAGCACCTTCTTGTAAGACTTTCTTGAGAGTGAAAGATTGATTGATTTAGTTTATTTTACTTCGCGTTTTGTGCCTCTTGGCTAATTTGCGAAGATGGGGATGATTGATGAAATGATGAAATTGATGAATGGACTTTCACAAACAAACAAACCCGAGCGGGATTCGATCCCGTGACCCTTGGTTGGAGTGAAAGAGTACCAATCCTTTCGTAGGCAATTACTTGACTTTTTCCTCAATTACAACATTCAAATGCTGAGGTGATACGCTCGTTTTGTCAAGCAAATCACCGGATCCTCCGTAACAACGTACACAGTTACTTTTCCTATCGAGTAACGGTAACTGAGTTACCTTACGTTATTTAGCGTAATCGCGGCGATGAGGATGAATGTGATTAGATGAAACTGATGAAGGGACACTCGCCAAGGAACACTCATTCCCGCAGTAGGATTCGAATCTGCGACCGTCGGTGACGAGTCCAGCACTCAGCGTGAGGCGACGACAGGGTACCGCATTTCGAGTATCGTTAGCATTAAACTCTATATGGTGCAACAGCCCTTTCATTGGGTGACACGTGGTCAGTGCAACGAGTCCCATCGCCTCTGTTTTCTGGCTTTCCAGACCGGAGCCCGCTACCTTGTTCTCACCGAGAGTCGAACCAGGGCCCGCTGGCGCCAAAGGCAAGAGCGCTATTTGGCTACGCAGGACAGCGATGAGTATTGTACAGTTAAGAAAATGCGTCTTTCACACGGAGGAAGCTGAACATTACGGGAAAACTTGAAATAAAAATTACCAAAATTGTATCTTGGCATAAGAACGCATCAAAATATGCTAACATGCGTATCGCTTTTTATGCTCAATGCCCCAATATGCATCTCACAATAACAACAACGAAATTATCGGAATTTTCTATAAGGGGTGTGATCCTAGCAACGAAAACCTGTTTGAATGATTTGGTTCATTTTACTGCATTTCGCTTTCTCTGCCACTCAATGGTAATAGCGAAGGAGGATGAGTGATGATATGATGAAATAGAGGGACACTCACAAAGAACAACCATGACATAGACCGGGATTCGAACTCAGGACTCCTGGTGTTGGTAAACCTACGAGAAAAAATGTATGTTTCCTCTAGTAACCTGCTTGGGGTTATTGAAAACACCGCTAACGTCTAAGGGAAGCATCAAGACGAGTAATCTTAAGTATGCACACACTCTGTATGATGACGTAACAACTCACGCACTTTACCATGCATTCTTACGCACACGATCACACACTAAGAACAAACTAAGTCCTAGGTTACTCAAGAAAGGATACGAGAGTTCTTCGCCAAAGTATATGGCCCACTCCGTACAGGCACCCTTGATAATACTGGGGGCATTGCAGTGAGGCATGATCTTAAAAGTACATTCCGCTCACCGCAGCTAATGGACCGTGACGTCACAAGGGACAAACTAGTTTGCAGCATACACTTGGCCGATTCTAGAAAAGAGTTCACGTCAATAATAGTATTGTTTGTGTGCGGATACCTCAAGCTCTTGCCACTAATAGAGGTCAGTATTTCCTGTTTCGACTTGACCCTTACAACATATCTTTGTCAATCCCCTTTCGATCATGTAAGAACAGGCAGAGCAAGACGTAATAAGGGAGAGGGCGAAAATATGCATTTTTCCACGTAGGAAAAAAGTGAGCGCATGAGTTCAGCTGGGGCGAGAAGAAACGGGCCTTCAATGCATCAATACACCGCATGAACTTGAAGAAAGAGATAAGGTTGTTATTGGCCTCTTCCCTCCTTGCACCCCACTGCAAATCGTGTGCATTGTGTAAGAGGGTTGCAAGGGTGCAAACAGGTTCTGCAAAAGTGACGCTTGCACATGCAGGACCTCAACAGTGGCAGAGTTGAGGCTATCAAGGAGTTTCCCTCCCTCCCACGGGAACGACAGTCTCGGGGACACATTATCAACGCTTCATTGCTTCGTATTCTCCAATTGTTATTTCCGTGGCACCCCAATACCTTCCCTTGCAGTTAAAAGTGCATGAAGAAGACTTTGAAAGCCAGATGCAATGTTTTCTTCACAACAGACCTGAAGAGGGTGAAAAAAAGTTGCATTCAACTTGGACCGTAGCAACTAATTTGAATCTCAGCTGGCTGAGTGGGGTACAGTCAATGATCCATGCGGGATCCCTCTTCTCCCCTTTTATATGACTCTCCCAAGACGCGGCATTTCCAAAAAGAAACACTTGAAAAAGTGTACAAAAGAGGTTTGGTAACGTACGTTCAAATCCTGTTTTAACAATCTGTTTCAAGTTGTCATAGCAAATGTAAATTTAATATGGAAATGTACACCAATGGTAAGTGTGATTCGTACTTGTATTTGATTGACAGTCCCAAGAATCGGGGAACAGTACGTCAAAGATCCGACAGACCATCTGCAGTAAGGTACATACCATTTGTATGTGTCTTCCATTACCTTCACTAACGTATACATTCAAATGCAATGGTCTAAATTTAATTCTAGACCTTTGGCCGACGCCATGGCAGCTGTTTTCAATTTTTCCTCTCCTTGTTGTCTAGATATTATCAAGTTTCGTGGCTACATAATTCTATTAAACTCTCCAGAATATCTAGAGTAGTGAAAGCACACCATACGAAGATTCATGTTAATGCTCTACAGATAATTCTAAGGATATTTATTTTTCAGATTTTGAAATATCATGGTGATCATCTGCATATTGCAACACTGTCGTTTCATGGTTTCACATTCTAGTGATACATTAACTTTACGTCATTCCACACAACAAACAAAGCGACACGCTCAAAATAGGCCAAGATTGATATAAACTTCAACCAACAATCTCACAGTAATCGAAAATCTACAGGTTAGCCTATAACCATCATTTTAATAAATTACACAGTTGTGTCATATTGTAGAAATGGCGTCATAACATGAGAAGTGTGTCATATTTGTGACTGTCTTCTACACTCACATATGATCAGTATTTACTTTCTATTGTACAATGTTTGTAAATAATAATAACAAGTAGCTGTTGAGATTAAGAACGCTGTATCAATGGCAACCTCTTAAAAGTTGTTGATTTCGATTCGTTTTTGTATGATATGAAGTTTAATTTAAAAAGTATTGTGGTAAAGAAATACCTGAGTTGCCATCTGGATGTTTAATGGGTTATAATACCTTACGACAGTAGTTATTCAAACTGTGCGGTGCGCGTATCTGCTGAGGAGCCGAATTTTCGCAGGGGGGGCGCAAGAACTTCCGAAGAAATATTATATATTTTTTGAAAGTTTGAAATGTGTGAATGAAAAAATATCAATATCTTCTTCGGTATTATTTCAACTCAAGTTGGTTGTCCATCGGCACTGTCATCTCCCGTGTTATTGAACTAAGACAGTAACCACTGAACTCGTATAGAAGAAAACCACGCCTATTTCACTGATAGTACCTTTTGTACAGAAATTGGCATACTTTTCAGATATTTTTCACAAACTGGATGTTCTGAATCTATGCGTTACAGTCACGAACACTTCTGAGTTGTAATAATCCTATTGAAAATCAATGCGATCGTTACAACCCAGAAGTGCTTGTAACTGTACAAGAAATTCGCGTACTTATCAAACTAAGTTGTCAGCATTCGAAAGGAAGATGAAAGCATTGGTGATTGTTTTCGTACGTTGAGCATATTGTTAGAAGAAGCAGGAAAACAATTAATTAAACAAATGTAAACATTGTTGTATGCCTGTTAACAACATTTATTGCCCAGCATTTCTTATTGTCTGTATTTGACCTTTTTATCTCGTGAATGAAACGTTGCTGAATGAATCGACACCAGCTTATAAAACACTAAAGAAACGGCTCCACCAATGAACACGTAAGGGAGAATTCACACCGAAGAAACACGTGTCGCTTGGAAACCAACAGTCAGTAATCAATGCAACCTTTCGAACCGAAGAGACACGGCAAGATGCACGTGTCGCGTGTCGCTTACGTGCCTCTCGGACTGTGCCGTTTTCTCAATACCGTGCATCGTGTTGCTTCAGTTTCTTGTTCGCGCATGCGCAGCGAATGCTTCATTCCAACGAGCTGTATTTAGACTCTAGAAGAGAGCCCAACCTACATTATGTTTGATCCTCTAATTTGTTGATATAATAAAGTATCGAAATGTACAATGTTTTAAGATTTAAACACAACGTTCATTTCGCTTTATCAAGTTTTTTGATGCAGTTATCTATCGGCTGTAATTTGCCTTCAACATCGTGAAAAGAGGCCGTGTTTTGGCCATTTACCTGACTGCTTTTATTTGAAAAAGTCAGCTTATGGAGGCACTTTAGTCCAAACTATATTAGTGAACGTGGTAAAGTACTCTAGTGCATTATTTTTCAACCGCCGGGCCGCGACCCGATACCGTGCCCTCGTATCAACTATACTGAGCTGTGAAATGTTCTGCTGAAACTGGTTGACAACTATCATAATCCCATTTTCATATTTGAGTTGTGAGTTTTCGTTTTTTAAGTCCATTTTATGCACAAATAGACTAATGAGAACTGGATCTGCCCGGTGCCTCCCCGGTTATCAAACCCGGGATCACTTAATTACAAGGAGACGACGTTACCACTTTGTCTTCCATATTTTTATATTTGTCAACAATTTTACACACGTAATCAAACTATTATTACTCTTACGATTTTGCTAGAATTTATTTATCAATATTTAATTTCATAGGTACATGTTAATTCATGCATAAAATCTTAAATACTGTAATGATTTACGAGGAAAATTCTTGGGCTAAGGGCAGTGACTTAAAAGAAATATCGTGACATGGTTTCACGAAGGTTGAGAACAATTTCTCTAGTGTTTAGGTATTCGCTTTATTCAGGCTGAAAAGTCTAGCGTATACAGTTTGAGGTCAGTGCATATTATTTCTCAGTTTTCTCGTGCACAACGTGCCTCTCCCAAGTTTCAATAATTTGCACAAATTTTACAACGCAATTTACATGTCACAATGTCTCTTGTTACGTTATTTTCGGGTGACTAATAAACTGATTAATGCAATTATATCGGTACCATCATGCAAACTGAGCAAAGAAACCAGTGTCGCTTGCCGCGTGCATCTTGTCTCTTCGGTGTGAAACACTCGTGTCGCGTGTTGCATGTCGCGTGTCGCGTGTTTCTTCGGTGTGAATTCTCCCTAAGAGTAACGGAATTGCGTGGAGTGGGGGAAAGCGACTGTAGTTACCAGCCTTATACCAGCAGCGTGTACTGCTCTGCTCTGCCCAATAGATTTCCCTCGCTTCTCTGACGCTATGAGCAGCCTTGCTCCACAGTTAGCTGCGACAGGTTATAGGAATTTGTACTCTTTTAAATTCTTGAAACGTAAGTTACGTATATAGTAATATTATGGAAATCCTGTTGAGCGCTGAGGACTTGACAATTTTTAAACTGTATAATAGTCTGCTCATCCTTTGCGCACCGTACGAACTATATATTCAGTGTGATATACAGTTGCATATTTTAACCGTAGTACTTTAAATGTAGAATTAATCAATTGTACCAGGTGGTTATAATTAAAGTGACGGTGTTCAGAGTGGTACAGCACGGGCTGTAATGAGAGTAGCAGTCTGAAACTTCGTAGATATGCTAATGATGCAATGCGCTCGCGAATTATGCAAAAAAAAAAAAAAGTTCCAATTCTCGCCACCAGGGTAAAAAATGGCGCTGTAAGCAGTCAAAACGTGGAATTTTCCGTAACTCTGACGTCAAAGTCGGTGACATTGCCTAACCATTGTGTGAGCTCCCTGGTTGTTGTTGGTGACGCTTGTTGCTTTTTCCTTTAGTAATGTTCATGTAATTCGAATAGTGAAATTGTAGCGATATTTTATTACAAAGAGTATTGTTTTCTGCGATTTATAGTGTTCTTCCTGTAACTATACCAAGTTTTGACTGCTTACAGCGCCATTTTTTACCCTGGTGGCGAGAATTGGAACTATATATATATATTTTTTTTTTTCATAATTAGCGAGCGCATTGCTTCATTAGCATATCTACGAAGTTTCAGACTGCTACTCTCATTACAGCCCGTGCTGTACCACTCTGAATACCATCACTTTAATTATGACCACCTGGTACAAAGCATCGATGCGCAAAAAACATGGGAACATTCCCATAGATACGAATCAATCACATCCATTGCCAACATGACCCAAGTTGTTTGTAAAAGATTTTCAGCAAGAATCCCGAAAGCAAAAAAATGGTTCAGTGTGCGAGGATAAGGGATTGCAGAAGCACTCTCTTAGGATTATCCAAGGCTGTAGCGTCTGTGGTTTCTAAGGTTGATGCGACTGAATTATACAAGAACCGTCGACCGCTGGAGTTGCTTGCTGGTCACTAATCGTTTTAGGCCGTATGTTCCTCAGAGTAATCTCCTGAGGAAGGTGGTTGGGAGTGCATGTTCGGGTGGCAATTATGGAAATTAAGCAACCGACGGAACGTATTCTTCTGCAAAGAATTTTCCTTGCGGCCCTCGAAACGCTTGTCCACCCTGTCCGGCTTTCCATTGTGACGCTTGAAAAGCACAATTGTCAGTTGGTCGTCCTGGTATACCTCGTAGCCTTGCATCCTCTCGAGAACTACGTACGCACCTCATAATTGTCGCACCCTGTTTCTTCAGTCCAAGAATTCGTTCCTAACCTTTCCTCGCGTAATCGGCGCGTCAGATAACGAAACCAGTGATAGCCGTGCAGGTTCAGTCGGTAACGCGTCTGACTACCATGCTCAAGGTCCCGGGTTCGATCCCCGGCCGGTTCAAATCCGGGAACTTTTCTAACGGTGGAAGCGGCCCCGGCGCCCACCCAGCGTCGAATAACATGGGTACCTGGGGGAAACCCTGGGGGGTAAAGACGGTCAGGGGCGTGATGCTGATCACATCATCCCCACTGACGACCGGATCAAGAAAGTGTGGGGCGTTACCCCCACACCCCCTATACGCCTTCATGGCGTGGTGCTATGCACAGGGGAACACTTCACTTTTTTTTTTTTGCCGTGCAGAATCTTCGGACACAGAAGATTAAGTTTTGGAAGGCACTTCGCAACACTGCAGCAAATTTTCTCAACTTTAATATTTCGACTACATGCATGGACGTCAGCACGATTTTTTTCCAGGAAAGGGCAAGCAAGGTATTTTTCTTTCAGGGGGGCAAAGGAGGCATATCCTCCCCCAATTAGTGATGTCCCCTCAAGAAACACTGCTTTAAAATAATTGACAAATTACTGCGACTGAAATGAAATTACGTGTAAAATATATACTTTTTAAGTGGACATTCATTTTCCAAGGGGAAGCCGCGGCCCCCCTTGCCCCCTCTTCCGGACGCCCATGATTACATGCACAAATCGTAACAGCTATATCCCGTGCAGGGAATCTCTGGAGCGAGAGTGAACGAAAGCAAGTCTCTGCACAAGTAGTGACTCGCTCAAGAGGGCTTGACCAGTGAATACGTGCGAAGGAACGGGATTGCGTGGAGGGGGCAAAGTGACTGCAGCCACCCTTCTCCTAGTCGCTTTTTCACCGTTCTCTATCTTTATGCGTGGCCTTACTCCACAGATTCCCGGGATAGAATATAATGTCTTGACAATTTTTTTAAAAAGAAATGACCACTAAACTGTCACGAAGACAATATTTGCTTCGATTAACGTATATTCACAAGTATTCCGTACATCCTAATCTTGCATCAGACAGTTTACCTAGTAATAAATGATTTTTATTGAATTGATTGGATTGTTGTTTTAAGTCCACTTTATGCTAAGAAAGGCTTATCGGGATTGGACCTACAGTTTAAAGAGGGATCCGAACCACTATGTGCCTCCACCGGGTATCGAACCCGGGACCCCTTGATTACAAGGCGAGGACGCTACCACTGCGTCACCGGGGACGCCCAGAAATGATTTTTGAGTACCGGTAATACAGCAATATATATATTTTTTAAAAGCCTCACATAATGGTCGCACCCCACTTGCAGGAAAAAAATTGTCATAAAATCTGCGACGATTATGCGTTGAAATACAGTACCTTCTTTTTGCGCCTCAAGTACTAATGGTGACAAGTACTAATGGTGACCAAGCTGCTGGTTAGATAGTTTTGGGACTAACGGCAGTCCGACTAACGTCTCGAAAAGATACCAGCCGATATCGTCAGGCTTACTTTGGGGGTAGAACTTCAAAAAGTATTCTCTGTTTCTGTTCGACGATAAGATCATTTCACACATGATGGCCCAAACGTAACTGAGTTGCCAGAAATGCATTGCCTGCATATTACTTCTAATTTTACTCAATTTAGTTCCTTTTTGTATTCTTGTTATTTATCGTCCCTTTTCTGCAACGTTTGGCTAACCGCGACGATGAAGATGAAATTGTTGAAAGAATATTAACAAAGAACACCAATGTCCAGGCTGGGATTTGGACCCGGGTACTTCGGAGCGTGATCGAAAGTCTTTCACTTACCACCTCGGCCACTGAACCGGCAATTAAATTACTTTTGTTTACTAATTAATGTACTTATTGTTTCTATTCTATAGCCATTTATTAATGTTATCATATTCGTCCTTAATTTATTTGTGATTTTTATTTTTCATTGTTATTAATTTATATATTTTAGTGAGTTAAACTGTTAGATCAGTGCTATTAGTAGAACTAACTCCTTCAATATTACACTAATACGCACATTATGTTAGCCTGACTGCTACGAGGGAGACCCGGGTTCGATTCCGAAGGTGAGTGTGAATCCACGTGGGATTTTTTTTAGCAATGTCCATACAAGGAGTAAATCTGAAGGGATAACTGGGGGAGTAAAGGCGGCAGAAGCGTGGTGGTGCTGATCACTTCACCTTTCCAAATGGACGAGCGTGATGTTTCGATGTGTCGATATCGACATTTTTGATACTCGTTATCGAAATACCATATAAATATCGATATCGCACATTTACGATCAGAAGCTGCCATATCCATTTCAGATTTCGTTACACTAAATTTTGTATTCATTGTATCGCAATGTTATAAATAGAGACCGGATGTTTAGGCACTAAAAACATATAAAATGGGCAGGCAAATAAGCACTTATAATTTTCAAAATAGGCAGTAAAATAGGCATTAAAATACAAATAGGCAATAAAAAAGGCAATTAAATTTAACTCAAAATAATGAAGATAGACATACAAAAAGAAATAGGTGTTTAAATAATATAGAAACATACCTGTACATTGTTTATAGTTGCTTAAAAAAAACCAGGAGCTCATCATTAGAGACAGGAGTCCAATATTGTACTTAATAAATCACTGCAAACAGGAGTCACGTCAGCCCAAAATTTTCCATTGTATAATGGCTACACACAATAGTCTGACAAAAGAAATTGTTGGCTACTTCCAACCAGTACGCAAATTATTTAAATATACACTTTATCACTGCACACAGGGTTATTTCAGTTTAAAAAAATACACTATATATTCCACACAGCAGTTCGAACTAAGAAACTGTTTAAATGCATTTCAAGTTTGTACTGTACTGTTTGGCAGTCTCTGAATAAGGAGCACTAATTGTGGTTGCACATCACACCAAAGTATTTCTTCAGGTGATCAACCGACAAGTTATGTCTGCAATCGGACAACACATTTTTTAGAATTGAGAAAGATCTCTTAACCTCCACAGATGTTACCGGAGCATACTTAAAGCACGCGAGAACATGTGGATCTAACTCAGTTTGTATATTTTCACCTTTCAGAACTTGTTGAATTGCCCTTAATTTGTACAAGTCCTTATTACATGTAGCTGCAATAACTCGCTAATTGTTATTTTTAAATATCTTGGAAGCATCGGAAACTAATCCTGGGAACAGGAAATTGTATGCACAGAGTTCAGTCATGTCCCAATTTTAAAGAAAATGCCTAAAATAGGCAATAGGCATTTATGAAATAATATTGGCAATATCGTATGAAATAGGCAAAATAGGCAAAATTAAATTGCCTTTAAATGAAGCTAATCCCTCCCCCCTGGCCTTCGCAACATTCGTTTTCATCATATCTCTAACAGGAAAGAATAGGCATTTTGCCTAACATCCGGTCTCTAGTTATAAATAATGAAATCACAATAACTAATGCATATTTCTTAGTATCCATAGTATCCATTCTTACAATCAATTGTTGAAGTCTTGTTAGCAAACGGACAGTTCGATATACTGTATATATTCAATACTGCATTAAACACAAACTTGGTGTATCGAATTGCTCTATTGTTCATTTAACAGACAAATGAACGGTTCAATAGAGAATATTTCACCAAATGAACTTCTCATTCCATACGTGCCTAGGTACATCAAATTTCCTGTTTGGATGGACGTATCTATAGTTCACGTAAGGGGGGAAGGGGTGCTGGAGCCGACAATGTTGTGTGTATGTACATATTCCTTATCATACTCTTTACACTTCTTAGAAAAAAAACAGAAATCCACTTCGAAGTATGTCATTAACCTTGCAATTCCTTTTCGGTGCCATAATGAACTAAGCTGCTATCTCACAATGTCGAAACCTTATTTGAGAACTGCGGACTGAACAGTGCGGACACCCAAGCACTGACTGTTTACCGCAAGCAGCTTACTATGCAATGGAAGAGATTTGTAACTGAAATTCGGTACGACGGCGGTGCTATCGTGGTCCAATATCTTTGCAGCATCTTCTTGTAACTCGGTAACTCTTGTATTATCGAGAGGGAGCGGTTCAATGTACAGTTAGATTGTTTAGTAAAATGAGCATTTTAATATTACGTATTTAAATATACATAAAGTTCAGGAAAATATAGTCTTCATCATTTCTTCTTTCCCACCCCATTCCAGGACATTTGTACGTACATCCCGAAGAAACTATTCGGGACACCAGGACAAATTATATTATTCCGGGATTGTCCGGGAAAGTCTGGGACGTATAGCAGGCCTAGGTACGATCAGGCTATCAAAATCCAATCTATCAACGAGACCAACCAAGATTTTGACACTCAATTCCAATGAATGAGGGATAGCCATTTCACATTTTTGGAATAAGTTGTTGCAATTTTGCAACGTGTTGACTGTGTTCAGAGAAACATGAATTCAATTCTACTACAAAATGGTTAAAAAATGAACAATAATGGTTTACTTTGTAATATTCTTTTGTGTTCTCAGCTGGTGCTTCCTATTTGACGGCTGAGTGTTCTAGGTCTCTTCATTTCTTCATCATAGTCTCTTTGTACTTTCTCTGCTTTGAAATGAATTTCATTAAAGTTCTCAGAACTCTCTCTTAGTTGTTTGTTTTTATAACATGTCTATTAGAATACTGACATATTCACAATACTGAACAGTCCACCTTTTGAGGTGCCCAAAATAATCTTGCGCTGCATGAAAACAATTTCGTCAGAACAAATGGAGATATTTCAAACTCCCCACAGGTTACACAGTGAAGATACTGAAGAGCTTGCTGAAATATTTCTCTTCTACTAGTAAATTTTAAAGTCTATAAAGTTTCTATGAATACAATTCCACAAGTCAAGCTACTTGGATAATAAACCTTTTCCTGCTCCCACAAAAATAGGCAATAGTTAGGCTGGAGAGTTCACTGAACTAACCTATCTTTAACTACGCACTGGTAATGATCAGGCTGGAAAGTTCATACGAACCGATCTATGCCCAAGTCACGCTACTTAGTATTGATACCTACTTTCTTGTCCATCTTGTGTCAAACAACTTGGGAATGTTAGGGTGTTTCTCTGGTTTTCTTGCACTCCGTTTATAAAAACCAAATTCCTTTAAGAAGACTCGAGGGAGAAATAATTATAACTGACTTGACAGTCCCATTGCAGTTTCTTATCGCAGAAATTCCGAAACTATCAGGAAATTACAGACATTTGGTCTGCAGTGCCATCTGGTGTGTGGAATTAAGTAATTTCCTTCCCATCCGTATCCCGTCCTATATTCTTCAATTTAGGAGAATATACTAACTCCGAGGAAATTTTTATGAACAAGCGGATAGCACAGGTAATCTGGTAATTTTACTAAACCAAAAAGGGGGGGTTAGACCCCTTTGTTTGTACTTTTGGCCCCATAAAAGATTCTAGATGAATCCATAGTTCACATTCGATTTTTCGGTTCGAATAGACGGATGCACCTATAAAGACTATTCACGTCACAGTAAGATAACACAGATAGATCTTTGAGACCGCTATTTTTTTTCTTTATATCTCTAGAAGTTACTGAGTAATCGATAAGTATCGATTGGGTTAGATGAATCGATAATATCGATCGGGAAGAATGGATCATCATGTTAATAATTCGCAGCTGTATCAACTTAGTAGAATTGAAACGAGATAAGAGCTAACAATAGACCTTTTAATTATGATTAATGTTTTTTTAATTCAGTATCGAGGGTGACGCTATTGTTATTTAATCTAGCGCCACGTGGCGACACGTGTCGTGGGTGGAGGAGGAGATGAGTCATCGATGACTCATGCACACGTGGCGCTAGATTAAATAACAATAGCGTCACCCTCGATACTGAATTAAAAAAACATTAATCATAATTAAAAGGTCTATTGTTAGCTCTTATCTCGTTTCAATTCTACTAGTACAGTATAACCTCAATTTTGAAAGCTAACAGTACTCTAGTGTTTCTACATAGGCGTCTGTAGTGGTAAAATACATCCAGTCCTTAAGATTTTTGGCCATCCATTCATCCTCAGCGTCACGATTAGTCACAAAAGCAAAAAAAGCGAAATCTTGTGGATGTTATAATTTCTACTTTTCATGCAATCACCTACACTATAGTACTAAGTTTAGTGAATTTTGTTGTCTTCCTGATTGGTCTGTTAAAGTTAGTAATCAATAAAAATATACTTACATAGAAAAAATCCTGATATAGTTGGATTCTCAAAAATATGTACAATCAGTGTTCTTGCTACATTTAGCCCCTAATATAGTATAAATTGAAGTCTAGTTAGTGTTGGGCTGTAAAATGTTCTGGTACATGTAGTTACTTGAAATAGCAAATATTGGCTGTGTAACTGGTAAAGCACTCAAAAAAATCAACTTCGTTTCCTCGTAGTACTCCCTGAAAGTGCTTCTTGCACGCTAATAATGCTCTGGCGTGTGTTCCTATGCCTCCTACTAGCCTCTGTAAAATTCATATTGACCAGTGCTTAACCATTCAACATGCTGCAGAGCGTAAGCTTTAAGCTTCAGTCAGTGGAAATTTAGTTCTCAGGGACATATAGTGATTGTAGAATAAAAAAAGAAGCCTCAAATAATAAAGCATAACAGATACAAATAACCCCTGGTGTTAATCAAACACTCAAAAATTCAATAGTACTTGAAACGTACCCCGAATAAAAGACTATAAGGGTAAATAGCATGGTAAGAAAAGTTTGGCAGGTGGACTTAAGAGCCCCGTAGTCATCTGCTAACATCGACTTGTCCTGTGATTAGTCATTATATTGTTAAATTGTTATATTTGAGGGATGAAAGAAACAATATTAATAAACATGCAGTTATAGTACTCTTGGTAAAGGGGTTTCAGTGCCCAGAGACATAATAATTTTAGTTACAGTAAAAGTTTGGCCTCTTATAAGTGCAAAAAGTACAAATATTAAACATTTCATACAGTTTATCTAGAAAGCAAAAGCAAAAATACAATAACTGCGCAACATACTTAAAAAAAAAGCAAGCCGTGATATTCTAGTGGGCCATAATAAGACTAAAATATACTCGAAAATACTCTGACATAAGGTTGACGGCTA